>NC_090933.1:158586537-161086537 GCF_040938575.1 Ambystoma mexicanum
GGGCCTGGTGGAGGCTGCCCCTGCACTGCTGGGGGGTGGGGGGTGATGGTAGACATGAGTGGGGGCCTGGTGGAGGGTGCCCCTGGATGCTGGGGGGGTGGGGGTGGGTGGGAGACATGAGTGGGGGGCTGGTGGAGGCTGCCCCTGCACTGCTGGGGGGTGGGGGTGATGGGAAACATGAGTGAGGGCCTGGTGGGGGCTGCCCCTGCACTGCTGGGGGGTGGGGGTGATGGGAGACATGAGTGGGGGCCTGGTGGAGGCTGCCCCTGCACTGCTGGGGGGGTGGGGGTGATGATAGACATGAGTGGGGGCCTGGTGGAGGGTGCCCCTGGATGCTGGGGGGTGGGGGTGGTGGGAGACATGAGTGGGGGCCTGGTGGAGGCTGCCCTTGGATGCTGTGGTGTGAGGGTGCAGGGGGACATGTGTGGGGGCCTGGTGGAGGGTGCCCCTGGATGCTGGGGGGTGGGGGTGCAGGGGGACATGAGTGGGGGCCTGGTGGAGGCTGCCCCTGCACTGCTGGGGGGTGGTGGGAGACATGAGTGGGGGCCTGGTGGAGGCTGCCCCTGGATGCTGGGGGATGGGGGTGGTGGGAGACATGAGAGGGGGCCTGGTGGAGGCTGCCCCTGCACTGCTGGGGGGTGGGGGTGATGGGAGACATGAGTGGGGGCCTGGTGGAGGCTGCCCCTGCACTGCTGGGGGGTGGGGGTGATGGGAGACATGAGTGGGGGCCTGGTGGAGGCTGCCCCTGCACTGCAGGGGGGTGCGGGTCATGGTAGACATGAGTGGGGGCCTGGTGGAGGGTGCCCCTGGATGCTGGGGGGTGGGGGTGGTGGGAGACATGAGTGGGGGCCTAGTGGAGGCTGCCCCTGGATGCTGTGGGGTGGGGGTGCAGGGGGACATATGTGGGGGCCTGGTGGAGGCTGCCCCTGCACTGCTGGGGGTGGGGGTGTAGGGAGACATGAGTTGGACATGAGTTGGGGCCTGGTGGAGGGTGCCCCTAGATGCTGGAGGGTGGGGTGATGGTAGACATGAGTGGGGGCCTGGTGGAGGGTGCCCCTGCACAGCTGGGGGTGGGGGTGGTGGTAGACATGAGTGGGGGCCTGGTGGAGGCTGCCCCTGGATGCTGGGGGGTAGGGGTGCAGGGAGACATGAGTTGGACATGAGTGAGTGCCTGGTGGAGGCTGCCCCTGCACTGCTGGGGTGTGGGGGTGCAGGGAGAAATGAGTTGGACATGAGTGGGGGCCTGGTGGAGACTGCCCCTGCACTGCTGGGGGGTGGGGGTGGTGGGAGACATGAGTTGGACATGAGTGGGGGCCTGGTGGAGGGTGCCCCTGGATGCTGGGGGGGGGGGTGTTGGGAGACATGAGTAGGAGCCTGGTGGAGTCTGCCCCTGGATGTGGGGGTGGGGGTGATGGGAGACTTGAATGGGGGCCTGATGGAGGCTGCCCCTGCACTGCTGGGTGGTGCAGGGAGACATGAGTTGGACATGAGTGGGGGCCTGGTGGAGGCTGCCCCTGTGCTGCTGCGGGGTGTGGGTGATGGTAGACATGAGTGGGGGCCTGGTGGAGGGTGCCCCTGCACTGCTGGGGGTGGGGATGGTGGTAGACATGAATGGGGGCCTGGTGGAGGCTGCCCCTGCACTGCTGGGGGGTGGGGGTGCAGGGAGACATGAGTTGGACATGAGTGGGGGCCTGGTGGAGGGTGCCCCTGGATGCTGGGGGGTGCGGGTGGTGGTAGACATGAGTGGGGGCCTGGTGGAGGGTGCCCCTGGATGCTGGGGGGTGGGGGTGGTGGTAGACATGAGTGGGGGCCTGGTGGAGGCTGCCCCTGCACTGCTGGGGCGTGGGGGTGATGAAAGACATGAGTGGGGGCCTAGTGGAGGGTGCACCTGGATGCTGGGGGGTGGGAGTGGTGGTAGACATGAGTGGGGGCCTGGTGGAGGGTGCCCCTGGATGCTGCGGGGTGGGGGTGGTGGTAGACATGAGTGGGGGCCTGTGGAGGGTGCCCCTGGATGCTGGGGGTGGGGGTGGTGTTAGACATGAGTGGGGCCTGGTGGAGGCTGCCCCTGCACTGCTGGGGGGTGGGGGTGGTGGGAGACATGTGTGGGGGCCTGGTGGAGGGTGCCCTGCACTACTGGGGGGTGGGGGGAGACATGTGTGGGGGCCTGGTGGAGGCTGCCCCTGCACTGCTGAGGGGTGGGGGTGATGGTAGACATGAGTGGGGGCCTGTTGGAGGGTGCCCCTGGATGCTGGGGGGTGGGGGTGGTGGTAGACATGAGTGGGGGCCTGGTGGAGGCTCCCCCTGCACTGCTGGCGGGTGGGGGTGGTGGGAGACATGAGTGGGGGCCTGGTGGAGGCTGCCCCTGGATGCTGGGGGGTGGGGGTGGTAGGAGACATGAGTGGGGGCCTGGTGGAGGCTGCCCCTGCACTGCTGGGGGGTGGGGGTGGTGGGAGACATGAGTGGGGGCCTGGTGGAGGCTGCCCCTGGATTGCTGGGGGGTGGGGGTGGTGGGAGACATGAGTGGGGGCCTGGTGGAGGCTGCCCCTGCACTGCTGGGGGTTGGGGTGATGGGAGACATGAGTGGGGGCCTGGTGGAGGCTGCCCCTGCACTGCTGGGGGGTGGGGGTGATGGGAGACATGAGTGGGGGCCTGGTGGAGGCTGCCCCTGCACTGCTGGGGGGTGGGGGTGATGGTAGACATGCATGGGGGCCTGGTGGAGGGTGCCCCTGGATGCTGGGGGGGTGGGGGTGGTGGTAGACATGAGTGGGACCTGGTGGAGGCCTGCCCTGCACTGCTGGGGGGTGGGGGTGGTGGGAGACATGTGTGGGGGCCTGGTGGAGGGTGCCCTGCACTACTGGGGGGTGGGGTGGTGGGAGACATGTGTGGGGGCCTGGTGGAGGCTGCCCTGCACTGGTGGGGGGTGGGGGTGGTGGTAGACATGAGTGGGGGCCTGGTGGAGGGTGTCCCTGGATGCTGGGGGGTGGGGGTGGTGATAGACATGAGTGGGGGCCTGGTGGAGGCTGCCCCTGCACTGCTGGGGGGTGGGGGTGATGGTAGACATGAGTGGGGGCCTGGTGGAGGGTGCCCCTGGATGCTGGGGGCTGGTAGGAGACATGAGTGGGGGCCTGGTGGTAGGTGCCCCTGGATGCTGGGGGTGGGGGTGCAGGGGGACATGAGTGGGGGCCTGGTGGAGGCTGCCCCTGCACTGCTGGGGGTGGGGGGTGGTGGGAGACATGAGTGGGTGCCTGGTGGAGGCTGCCCCTGCACTGCTGGGGGGTGGGGGTGATGGGAGACATGAGTGGGGGCCTGGTGGAGGCTGCCCCTGCACTGCTGGGGGGTGGGGGTGATGGGAGACATGAGTGGGGGCCTGGTGGAGGCTGCCCCTGCACTGCTGGGGGGTGGGGTGATGGTAGACATGAGTGGGGGCCTGGTGGAGGCTGCCCCTGCACTGCTGGGGGGTGGGGTGATGGTAGACATGAGTGGGGGCCTGGTGGAGGCTGCCCCTGCACTGCTGGGGGGTGGGGTTGATGGTAGACATGAGTGGGGGCCTGTTGGAGGGTGCCCCTGGATGCTGGGGGTGGGGGTGCAGGGGGACATGAGTGGGGGCCTGGTGGAGGCTGCCCCTGCACTGCTGGGGGGTGGTGGGAGACATGAGTGGGGGCCTGGTGGAGGCTGCCCCTGGATGCTGGGGGATGGGGGTGGTGGGAGACATGAGTGGGGGCCTGGTGGAGGCTGCCCCTGCACTGCTGGGGGGTGGGGGTGATGGGAGACATGAGTGGGGGCCTGGTGGAGGCTGCCCCTGCACTGCTGGGGGGTGGGGGTATAGGGAGGACATGAGTTGGACATGAGTGGGGGCCTGGTGGAGGGTGCCCCTAGATGCTGGGGGGTGGGGGTGATGGTAGACATGAGTGGAGGCCTGGTGGAGGGTGCCCCTGCACTGCTGGGGGTGGGGGTGGTGGTAGACATGAGTGGGGGCCTGGTGGAGGCTGCCCTGGATGCTGGGGGGTAGGGGTGCAGGGAGACATGAGTTGGACATGAGTGCCTGGTGGAGGCTGCCCCTGCACTGCTGGGGGGTGGGGGGTGCAGGGAGACATGAGTTGGACATGGGTGGGGGCCTGGTGGAGACTGCCCCTGCACTGCTGAGGGGTGCGGGTGGTGGGAGACATGAGTTGGACATGAGTGGGGGCCTGGTGGAGGGTGCCCCTGGATGCTGGGGTGGGGTGTTGGGAGACATGAGTAGGAGCCTGGTGGAGTCTGCCCCTGGATGCTGGGGGGTGGGGGTGCAGGGAGACATGAGTTGGACATGAGTGGGGGCATGGTGGAGGCTGCCCCTGTGCTGCTGCGGGGTGTGGGTGATGGTAGACATGAGTGGGGGCCTGGTGGAGGGTGCCCCTGGATGCTGGGGGGTGGGGGTGGTGGTAGACATGAGTGGGGGCCTGGTGGAGGGTTGCCCCTGGATGCCAGGGGGTGGGGATGGTGGTAGACATGAGTGGGGCCTGGTGGAGGCTGCCCCTGCACTGCTGGGGGTGGGGGTGGTGGGAGACATGTGTGGGGGCCTGGTAGAGGGTGCCCTGCACTGCTGGGGGGTGGGGGTGGTGGGAGACATGTGTGGGGGCCTGGTGGAGGCTGCCCCTGCACTGCTGGGGGGTGGGGTGGTGGGAGACATGTGTGGGGCCTGGTGGAGGGTGCCCTGCACTGCTGGGGAGTGGGGGTGGTGGTAGACATGAGTGGGGGCCTGGTGGAGGGTGCCCCTGGATGCTGGGGGGTGGGGGTGGTGGTAGACATGAGTGGGGGCCTGGTGGAGGCTGCCCCTGCACTGCTGGGGGGTGGGGATGATGGTAGACATGAGTGGGGGCCTGGTGGAGGGTGCCCCTGGATGCTGGGGAGTGGGGGTGGTGGGAGACATGAGTGGGGGGCTGGTGGAGGCTGCCCCTGCACTGCTGGGGGGTGGGGGTGATGGGAAACATGAGTGAGGGCCTGGTGGGGGCTGCCCCTGCACTGCTGGGGGGTGGGGGTGATGGGAGACATGAGTGGGGGCCTGGTGGAGGCTGCCCCTGCACTGCTGGGGGGTGGGGGTGATGATAGACATGAGTGGGGGCCTGGTGGAGGGTGCCCCTGGATGCTGGTGGGTGGGGGGTGGTGGGAGACATGAGTGGGGGCCTGGTGGAGGCTGCCCCTGGATGCTGTGGGGTGAGGGTGCAGGGGGACATGTGTGGGGGCCTGGTGGAGGGTGCCCCTGGATGCTGGGGGGTGGGGGTGCAGGGGGACATGAGTGGGGGCCTGGTGGAGGCTGCCCCTGCACTGCTGGGGGGTGGTGGGAGACATGAGTGGGGGCCTGGTGGAGGCTGCCCCTGGATGCTGGGGGATGGGGGTGGCGGGAGACATGAGAGGGGGCCTGGTGGAGGCTGCCCCTGCACTGCTGGGGGGTGGGGGTGATGGGAGACATGAGTGGGGGGCTGGTGGAGGCTGCCCCTGCACTGCTGTGGGGTGGGGGTGATGGGAGACATGAGTGGGGGCCTGGTGGAGGCTGCCCCTGCACTGCAGGGGGGTGCGGGTCATGGTAGACATGAGTGGGGGCCTGGTGGAGGGTGCCCCTGGATGCTGGGGGGTGGGGGTGGTGGGAGACATGAGTGGGGGCCTAGTGGAGGCTGCCCCTGGATGCTGTGGGGTGGGGGTGCAGGGGAACATATGTGGGGGCCTGGTGGAGGCTGCCCCTGCACTGCTGGGGGGTGGGGGTGTAGGGAGACATGAGTTGGACATGAGTGGGGGCCTGGTGGAGGGTGCCCCTAGATGCTGGAGGGTGGGGTGATGGTAGACATGAGTGGGGGCCTGGTGGAGGGTGCCCCTGCACAGCTGGGGGTGGGGGTGGTGGTAGACATGAGTGGGGGCCTGGTGGAGGCTGCCCCTGGATGCTGGGGGGTAGGGGTGCAGGGAGACATGAGTTGGACATGAGTGAGTGCCTGGTGGAGGCTGCCCCTGCACTGCTGGGGGGTGGGGGTGCAGGGAGAAATGAGTTGGACATGAGTGGGGGCCTGGTGGAGACTGTCCCTGCACTGCTGGGGGGTGGGGGTGGTGGGAGACATGAGTTGGACATGAGTGGGGGCCTGGTGGAGGGTGCCCCTGGATGCTGGGGGGGGGGGTGTTGGGAGACATGAGTAGGAGCCTGGTGGAGTCTGCCCCTGGATGCTGGGGGTGGGGGTGATGGGAGACTTGAATGGGGGCCTGATGGAGGCTGCCCCTGCACTGCTGGGTGGTGCAGGGAGACATGAGTTGGACATGAGTGGGGGCCTGGTGGAGGCTGCCCCTGTGCTGCTGCGGGGTGTGGGTGATGGTAGACATGAGTGGGGGCCTGGTGGAGGGTGCCCCTGCACTGCTGGGGGTGGGGATGGTGGTAGACATGAATGGGGGCCTGGTGGAGGCTGCCCCTGCACTGCTGGGGGGTGGGGGTGCAGGGAGACATGAGTTGGACATGAGTGGGGGCCTGGTGGAGGGTGCCCCTGGATGCTGGGGGGTGCGGGTGGTGGTAGACATGAGTGGGGGCCTGGTGGAGGGTGCCCCTGGATGCTGGGGGGTGGGGGTGGTGGTAGACATGAGTGGGGGCCTGGTGGAGGCTGCCCCTGTACTGCTGGGGCGTGGGGGTGATGAAAGACATGAGTGGGGGCCTAGTGGAGGGTGCACCTGGATGCTGCGGGGTGGGGGTGGTGGTAGACATGAGTGGGGGCCTGTGGAGGGTGCCCCTGGATGCTGGGGGTGGGGGTGGTGTTAGACATGAGTGGGGCCTGGTGGAGGCTGCCCCTGCACTGCTGGGGGGTGGGGGTGGTGGGAGACATGTGTGGGGGCCTGGTGGAGGGTGCCCTGCACTACTGGGGGGTGGGGGGAGACATGTGTGGGGGCCTGGTGGAGGCTGCCCCTGCACTGCTGAGGGGTGGGGGTGATGGTAGACATGAGTGGGGGCCTGTTGGAGGGTGCCCCTGGATGCTGGGGGGTGGGGGTGGTGGTAGACATGAGTGGGGGCCTGGTGGAGGCTCCCCCTGCACTGCTGGGGGGTGGGGGTGATGGGAGACATGAGTGGGGGCCTGGTGGAGGCTGCCCCTGCACTGCTGGGGGGTGGGGGTATAGGGAGACATGAGTTGGACATGAGTGGGGGCCTGGTGGAGGGTGCCCCTAGATGCTGGGGGGTGGGGGTGATGGTAGACATGAGTGGAGGCCTGGTGGAAGGTGCCCCTGCACTGCTGGGGGTGGGGGTGGTGGTAGACATGAGTGGGGGCCTGGTGGAGGCTGCCCCTGGATGCTGGGGGGTAGGGGTGCAGGGAGACATGAGTTGGACATGAGTGGGTGCCTGGTGGAGGCTGCCCCTGCACTGCTGGGGGGTGGGGGTGCAGGGAGACATGAGTTGGACATGGGTGGGGGCCTGGTGGAGACTGCCCCTGCACTGCTGAGGGGTGCGGGTGGTGGGAGACATGAGTTGGACATGAGTGGGGGCCTGGTGGAGGGTGCCCCTGGATGCTGGGGTGGGGTGTTGGGAGACATGAGTAGGAGCCTGGTGGAGTCTGCCCCTGGATGCTGGGGGGTGGGGGTGCAGGGAGACATGAGTTGGACATGAGTGGGGGCATGGTGGAGGCTGCCCCTGTGCTGCTGCGGGGTGTGGGTGATGGTAGACATGAGTGGGGGCCTGGTGGAGGGTGCCCCTGGATGCTGGGGGGTGGGGGTGGTGGTAGACATGAGTGGGGGCCTGGTGGAGGGTGCCCCTGGATGCCAGGGGGTGGGGATGGTGGTAGACATGAGTGGGGCCTGGTGGAGGCTGCCCCTGCACTGCTGGGGGGTGGGGGTGGTGGGAGACATGTGTGGGGGCCTGGTAGAGGGTGCCCTGCACTGCTGGGGGGTGGGGGTGGTGGGAGACATGTGTGGGGGCCTGGTGGAGGCTGCCCCTGCACTGCTGGGGGGTGGGGTGGTGGGAGACATGTGTGGGGGCCTGGTGGAGGGTGCCCTGCACTGCTGGGGAGTGGGGGTGGTGGTAGACATGAGTGGGGGCCTGGTGGAGGGTGCCCCTGGATGCTGGGGGGTGGGGGTGGTGGTAGACATGAGTGGGGGCCTGGTGGAGGCTGCCCCTGCACTGCTGGGGGGTGGGGATGATGGTAGACATGAGTGGGGGCCTGGTGGAGGGTGCCCCTGGATGCTGGGGAGTGGGGGTGGTGGGAGACATGAGTGGGGGGCTGGTGGAGGCTGCCCCTGCACTGCTGGGGGGTGGGGGTGATGGGAAACATGAGTGAGGGCCTGGTGGGGGCTGCCCCTGCACTGCTGGGGGGTGGGGGTGATGGGAGACATGAGTGGGGGCCTGGTGGAGGCTGCCCCTGCACTGCTGGGGGGTGGGGGTGATGATAGACATGAGTGGGGGCCTGGTGGAGGGTGCCCCTGGATGCTGGTGGGTGGGGGTGGTGGGAGACATGAGTGGGGGCCTGGTGGAGGCTGCCCCTGGATGCTGTGGGGTGAGGGTGCAGGGGGACATGTGTGGGGGCCTGGTGGAGGGTGCCCCTGGATGCTGGGGGGTGGGGGTGCAGGGGGACATGAGTGGGGGCCTGGTGGAGGCTGCCCCTGCACTGCTGGGGGGTGGTGGGAGACATGAGTGGGGGCCTGGTGGAGGCTGCCCCTGGATGCTGGGGGATGGGGGTGGTGGGAGACATGAGAGGGGGCCTGGTGGAGGCTGCCCCTGCACTGCTGGGGGGTGGGGGTGATGGGAGACATGAGTGGGGGGCTGGTGGAGGCTGCCCCTGCACTGCTGTGGGGTGGGGGTGATGGGAGACATGAGTGGGGGCCTGGTGGAGGCTGCCCCTGCACTGCAGGGGGGTGCGGGTCATGGTAGACATGAGTGGGGGCCTGGTGGAGGGTGCCCCTGGATGCTGGGGGGTGGGGGTGGTGGGAGACATGAGTGGGGGCCTAGTGGAGGCTGCCCCTGGATGCTGTGGGGTGGGGGTGCAGGGGAACATATGTGGGGGCCTGGTGGAGGCTGCCCCTGCACTGCTGGGGGGTGGGGGTGTAGGGAGACATGAGTTGGACATGAGTGGGGGCCTGGTGGAGGGTGCCCCTAGATGCTGGAGGGTGGGGTGATGGTAGACATGAGTGGGGGCCTGGTGGAGGGTGCCCCTGCACAGCTGGGGGTGGGGGTGGTGGTAGACATGAGTGGGGGCCTGGTGGAGGCTGCCCCTGGATGCTGGGGGGTAGGGGTGCAGGGAGACATGAGTTGGACATGAGTGAGTGCCTGGTGGAGGCTGCCCCTGCACTGCTGGGGGGTGGGGGTGCAGGGAGAAATGAGTTGGACATGAGTGGGGGCCTGGTGGAGACTGCCCCTGCACTGCTGGGGGGTGGGGGTGGTGGGAGACATGAGTTGGACATGAGTGGGGGCCTGGTGGAGGGTGCCCCTGGATGCTGGGGGGGGGGGTGTTGGGAGACATGAGTAGGAGCCTGGTGGAGTCTGCCCCTGGATGCTGGGGGTGGGGGTGATGGGAGACTTGAATGGGGGCCTGATGGAGGCTGCCCCTGCACTGCTGGGTGGTGCAGGGAGACATGAGTTGGACATGAGTGGGGGCCTGGTGGAGGCTGCCCCTGTGCTGCTGCGGGGTGTGGGTGATGGTAGACATGAGTGGGGGCCTGGTGGAGGGTGCCCCTGCACTGCTGGGGGTGGGGATGGTGGTAGACATGAATGGGGGCCTGGTGGAGGCTGCCCCTGCACTGCTGGGGGGTGGGGGTGCAGGGAGACATGAGTTGGACATGAGTGGGGGCCTGGTGGAGGGTGCCCCTGGATGCTGGGGGGTGCGGGTGGTGGTAGACATGAGTGGGGGCCTGGTGGAGGGTGCCCCTGGATGCTGGGGGGTGGGGGTGGTGGTAGACATGAGTGGGGGCCTGGTGGAGGCTGCCCCTGTACTGCTGGGGCGTGGGGGTGATGAAAGACATGAGTGGGGGCCTAGTGGAGGGTGCACCTGGATGCTGCGGGGTGGGGGTGGTGGTAGACATGAGTGGGGGCCTGTGGAGGGTGCCCCTGGATGCTGGGGGTGGGGGTGGTGTTAGACATGAGTGGGGCCTGGTGGAGGCTGCCCCTGCACTGCTGGGGGGTGGGGGTGGTGGGAGACATGTGTGGGGGCCTGGTGGAGGGTGCCCTGCACTACTGGGGGGTGGGGGGAGACATGTGTGGGGGCCTGGTGGAGGCTGCCCCTGCACTGCTGAGGGGTGGGGGTGATGGTAGACATGAGTGGGGGCCTGTTGGAGGGTGCCCCTGGATGCTGGGGGGTGGGGGTGGTGGTAGACATGAGTGGGGGCCTGGTGGAGGCTCCCCCTGCACTGCTGGCGGGTGGGGGTGGTGGGAGACATGAGTGGGGGCCTGGTGGAGGCTGCCCCTGGATGCTGGGGGGTGGGGGTGGTAGGAGACATGAGTGGGGGCCTGGTGGAGGCTGCCCCTGCACTGCTGGGGGGTGGGGGTGGTGGGAGACATGAGTGGTGGCCTGGTGGAGGCTGCCCCTGGATGCTGGGGGGTGGGGGTGGTGGGAGACATGAGTGGGGGCCTGGTGGAGGCTGCCCCTGCACTGTTGGGGGTTGGGGTGATGGGAGACATGAGTGGGGGCCTGGTGGAGGCTGCCCCTGCACTGCTGGGGGGTGGGGGTGATGGGAGACATGAGTGGGGGCCTGGTGGAGGCTGCCCCTGCACTGCTGGGGGGTGGGGGTGATGGTAGACATGCATGGGGGCCTGGTGGAGGGTGCCCCTGGATGCTGGGGGGGTGGGGGTGGTGGTAGACATGAGTGGGACCTGGTGGAGGCTGCCCCTGCACTGCTGGGGGGTGGGGGTGGTGGGAGACATGTGTGGGGGCCTGGTGGAGGGTGCCCTGCACTGCTGGGGGGTGGGGTGGTGGGAGACATGTGTGGGGGCCTGGTGGAGGCTGCCCTGCACTGGTGGGGGGTGGGGGTGGTGGTAGACATGAGTGGGGGCCTGGTGGAGGGTGTCCCTGGATGCTGGGGGGTGGGGGTGGTGATAGACATGAGTGGGGGCCTGGTGGAGGCTGCCCCTGCACTGCTGGGGGGTGATGGTAGACATGAGTGGGGGCCTGGTGGAGGGTGCCCCTGGATGCTGGGGGCTGGTAGGAGACATGAGTGGGGGCCTGGTGGTAGGTGCCCCTGGATGCTGGGGGTGGGGGTGCAGGGGGACATGAGTGGGGGCCTGGTGGAGGCTGCCCCTGCACTGCTGGGGGGTGGGGGTGGTGGGAGACATGAGTGGGTGCCTGGTGGAGGCTGCCCCTGCACTGCTGGGGGGTGGGGGTGATGGGAGACATGAGTGGGGGCCTGGTGGAGGCTGCCCCTGCACTGCTGGGGGGTGGGGGTGATGGGAGACATGAGTGGGGGCCTGGTGGAGGCTGCCCCTGCACTGCTGGGGGGTGGGGTGATGGTAGACATGAGTGGGGGCCTGGTGGAGGCTGCCCCTGCACTGCTGGGGGGTGGGGTGATGGTAGACATGAGTGGGGGCCTGGTGGAGGCTGCCCCTGCACTGCTGGGGGGTGGGGGTGATGGTAGACATGAGTGGGGGCCTGTTGGAGGGTGCCCCTGGATGCTGGGGGTGGGGGTGCAGGGGGACATGAGTGGGGGCCTGGTGGAGGCTTCCCCTGCACTGCTGGGGGGTGGTGGGAGACATGAGTGGGGGCCTGGTGGAGGCTGCCCCTGGATGCTGGGGGATGGGGGTGGTGGGAGACATGAGTGGGGGCCTGGTGGAGGCTGCCCCTGCACTGCTGGGGGGTGGGGGTGATGGGAGACATGAGTGGGGGCCTGGTGGAGGCTGCCCCTGCACTGCTGGGGGGTGGGGGTATAGGGAGACATGAGTTGGACATGAGTGGGGGCCTGGTGGAGGGTGCCCCTAGATGCTGGGGGGTGGGGGTGATGGTAGACATGAGTGGAGGCCTGGTGGAGGGTGCCCCTGCACTGCTGGGGGTGGGGGTGGTGGTAGACATGAGTGGGGGCCTGGTGGAGGCTGCCCCTGGATGCTGGGGGGTAGGGGTGCAGGGAGACATGAGTTGGACATGAGTGGGTGCCTGGTGGAGGCTGCCCCTGCACTGCTGGGGGGTGGGGGTGCAGGGAGACATGAGTTGGACATGGGTGGGGGCCTGGTGGAGACTGCCCCTGCACTGCTGGGGGGTGCGGGTGGTGGGAGACATGAGTTGGACATGAGTGGGGGCCTGGTGGAGGGTGCCCCTGGATGCTGGGGTGGGGTGTTGGGAGACATGAGTAGGAGCCTGGTGGAGTCTGCCCCTGGATGCTGGGGGGTGGGGGTGCAGGGAGACATGAGTTGGACATGAGTGGGGGCATGGTGGAGGCTGCCCCTGTGCTGCTGCGGGGTGTGGGTGATGGTAGACATGAGTGGGGGCCTGGTGGAGGGTGCCCCTGCACTGCTGGGGGTGGGGATGGTGGTAGACATGAATGGGGGCCTGGTGGAGGCTGCCCCTGCACTGCTGGGGGGTGGGGGTGCAGGGAGACATGAGTTGGACATGAGTGGGGGCCTGGTGGAGGGTGCCCCTGGATGCTGGGGGGTGGGGGTGGTGGTAGACATGAGTGGGGGCCTGGTGGAGGGTGCCCCTGGATGCTGGGGGGTGGGGGTGGTGGTAGACATGAGTGGGGGCCTGGTGGAGGCTGCCCCTGCACTACTGGGGCGTGGGGGTGATGAAAGACATGAGTGGGGGCCTAGTGGAGGGTGCACCTGGATGCTGGGGGGTGGGAGTGGTGGTAGACATGAGTGGGGGCCTGGTGGAGGGTGCCCCTGGATGCTGGGGGGTGGGGGTGGTGGTAGACATGAGTGGGGGCCTGGTGGAGGGTGCCCCTGGATGCTGGGGGTGGGGGTGGTGGTAGACATGAGTGGGGCCTGGTGGAGGCTGCCCCTGCACTGCTGGGGGGTGGGGGTGGTGGGAGACATGTGTGGGGGCCTGGTGGAGGGTGCCCTGCACTGCTGGGGGGTGGGGGGAGACATGTGTGGGGGCCTGGAGGAGGCTGCCCCTGCACTGCTGGGGGGTGGGGGTGATGGTAGACATGAGTGGGGGCCTGTTGGAGGGTGCCCCTGGATGCTGGGGCGTGGGGGTGGTGGTAGACATGAGTGGGGGCCTGGTGGAGGGTGCCCCTGGATGCTGGGGGCTGGTAGGAGACATGAGTGGGGGCCTGGTGGTAGGTGCCCCTGGATGCTGGGGGTGGGGGTGCAGGGGGACATGAGTGGGGGCCTGGTGGAGGCTGCCCCTGCACTGCTGGGGGGTGGGGGTGGTGGGAGACATGAGTGGGTGCCTGGTGGAGGCTGCCCCTGCACTGCTGGGGGGTGGGGGTGATGGGAGACATGAGTGGGGGCCTGGTGGAGGCTGCCCCTGCACTGCTGGGGGGTGGGGGTGATGGGAGACATGAGTGGGGGCCTGGTGGAGTCTGCCCCTGCACTGCTGGGGGGTGGGGTGATGGTAGACATGAGTGGGGGCCTGGTGGAGGCTGCCCCTGCACTGCTGGGGGTGGGGTGATGGTAGACATGAGTGGGGGCCTGGTGGTAGGTGCCCCTGGATGCTGGGGGTGGGGGTGCAGGGGGACATGAGTGGGGGCCTGGTGGAGGCTGCCCCTGCACTGCTGGGGGTTGGGGGTGGTGGGAGACATGAGTGGGTGCCTGGTGGAGGCTGCCCCTGCACTGCTGGGGGGTGGGGGTGATGGGAGACATGAGTGGGGGCTTGGTGGAGGCTGCCCCTGCACTGCTGGGGGGTGGGGGTGATGGGAGACATGAGTGGGGGCCTGGTGGAGGCTGCCCCTGCACTGCTGGGGGGTGGGGTGATGGTAGACATGAGTGGGGGCCTGGTGGAGGCTGCCCCTGCACTGCTGGGGGGTGGGGTGATGGTAGACATGAGTGGGGGCCTGGTGGATGCTGCCCCTGCACTGCTGGGGGGTGGGGGTGATGGTAGACATGAGTGGGGGCCTGTTGGAGGGTGCCCCTGGATGCTGGGGGGTGGGGGTGCAGGGGGACATGAGTGGGGGCCTGGTGGAGGCTGCCCCTGCACTGCTGGGGGGTGGTGGGAGACATGAGTGGGGGCCTGGTGGAGGCTGCCCCTGGATGCTGGGGGATGGGGGTGGTGGGAGACATGAGTGGGGGCCTGGTGGAGGCTGCCCCTGCACTGCTGGGGGGTGGGGGTGATGGGAGACATGAGTGGGGGCCTGGTGGAGGCTGCCCCTGCACTGCTGGGGGGTGGGGGTATAGGGAGACATGAGTTGGACATGAGTGGGGGCCTGGTGGAGGGTGCCCCTAGATGCTGGGGGGTGGGGGTGATGGTAGACATGAGTGGAGGCCTGGTGGAGGGTGCCCCTGCACTGCTGGGGGTGGGGGTGGTGGTAGACATGAGTGGGGGCCTGGTGGAGGGTGCCCCTGGATGCTGGGGGGTAGGGGTGCAGGGAGACATGAGTTGGACATGAGTGGGTGCCTGGTGGAGGCTGCCCCTGCACTGCTGGGGGGTGGGGGTGCAGGGAGACATGAGTTGGACATGGGTGGGGGCCTGGTGGAGACTGCCCCTGCACTGCTGGGGGGTGCGGGTGGTGGGAGACATGAGTTGGACATGAGTGGGGGCCTGGTGGAGGGTGCCCCTGGATGCTGGGGTGGGGTGTTGGGAGACATGAGTAGGAGCCTGGTGGAGTCTGCCCCTGGATGCTGGGGGGTGGGGGTGCAGGGAGACATGAGTTGGACATGAGTGGGGGCATGGTGGAGGCTGCCCCTGTGCTGCTGCGGGGTGTGGGTGATGGTAGACATGAGTGGGGGCCTGGTGGAGGGTGCCCCTGCACTGCTGGGGGTGGGGATGGTGGTAGACATGAATGGGGGCCTGGTGGAGGCTGCCCCTGCACTGCTGGGGGGTGGGGGTGCAGGGAGACATGAGTTGGACATGAGTGGGGACCTGGTGGAGGGTGCCCCTGGATGCTGGGGGGTGGGGGTGGTGGTAGACATGAGTGGGGGCCTGGTGGAGGGTGCCCCTGGATGCTGGGGGGTGGGGGTGGTGGTAGACATGAGTGGGGGCCTGGTGGAGGCTGCCCCTGCACTGCTGGGGCGTGGGGGTGATGAAAGACATGAGTGGGGGGCCTAGTGGAGGGTGCACCTGGATGCTGGGGGGTGGGAGTGGTGGTAGACATGAGTGGGGGCCTGGTGGAGGGTGCCCCTGGATGCTGGGGGGTGGGGGTGGTGGTAGACATGAGTGGGGGCCTGGTGGAGGGTGCCCCTGGATGCTGGGGGTGGGGGTGGTGGTAGACATGAGTGGGGCCTGGTGGAGGCTGCCCCTGCACTGCTGGGGGGTGGGGGTGGTGGGAGACATGTGTGGGGGCCTGGTGGAGGGTGCCCTGCACTGCTGGGGGGTGGGGGGAGACATGTGTGGGGGCCTGGAGGAGGCTGCCCCTGCACTGCTGGGGGGTGGGGGTGATGGTAGACATGAGTGGGGGCCTGTTGGAGGGTGCCCCTGGATGCTGGGGCGTGGGGGTGGTGGTAGACATGAGTGGGGGCCTGGTGGAGGCTCCCCCTGCACTGCTGGCGGGTGGGGGTGGTGGGAGACATGAGTGGGGGCCTGGTGGAGGCTGCCCCTGGATGCTGGGGGGTGTGGGTGATGGTAGACATGAGTGGGGGCCTGGTGGAGGGTGCCCCTGCACTGCTGGGGGTGGGGATGGTGGTAGACATGAATGGGGGCCTGGTGGAGGCTGCCCCTGCACTGCTGGTGGGTGGGGGTGCAGGGAGACATGAGTTGGACATGAGTGGGGGCCTGGTGGAGGGTGCCCCTGGATGCTGAGGGGTGGGGGTGGTGGTAGACATGAGTGGGGGCCTGGTGGAGGGTGCCCCTGGATGCTGGGGGGTGGGGGTGGTGGTAGACATGAGTGGGGGCCTGGTGGAGGCTGCCCCTGCACTGCTGGGGTGTGGGGGTGATGAAAGACATGAGTGGGGGCCTAGTGGAGGGTGCACCTGGATGCTGGGGGGTGGGAGTGGTGGTAGACATGAGTGGGGGCCTGGTGGAGGGTGCCCCTGGATGCTGGGGGGTGGGGGTGGTGGTAGACATGAGTGGGGGCCTGGTGAAGGGTGCCCCTGGATGCTGGGGTGGGGGTGGTGGTAGACATGAGTGGGGCCTGGTGGAGGCTGTCCCTGCACTGCTGGGGGGTGGGGGTGGTGGGAGACATGTGTGGGGGCCTGGTGGAGGGTGCCCTGCACTGCTGGGGGGTGGGGGGAGACATGTGTGGGGGGCTGGAGGAGGCTGCCCCTGCACTGCTGGGGGGTGGGGGTGATGGTAGACATGAGTGGGGGCCTGTTGGAGGGTGCCCCTGGATGCTGGGGGGTGGGGGTGGTGGTAGACATGAGTGGGGCCTGGTGGAGGCTCCCCCTGCACTGCTGGCGGGTGGGGGTGGTGGGAGACATGAGTGGGGGCCTGGTGGAGGCTGCCCCTGGATGCTGGGGGGTGGGGGTGGTAGGAGACATGAGTGGGGGCCTGGTGGAGGCTGCCCCTGCACTGCTGGGGGGTGGGGGTGATGGGAGACATGAGTGGGGGCCTGGTGGAGGCTGCCCCTGCACTGCTGGGGGGTGGGGTGATGGTAGACATGGGTGGGGGCCTGGTGGAGGCTGCCCCTGCACTGCTGGGGGGTGGGGTGATGGTAGACATGAGTGGGGGCCTGGTGGTAGGTGCCCCTGGATGCTGGGGGTGGGGGTGCAGGGGGACATGAGTCGGGGCCTGGTGGAGGCTGCCCCTGCACTGCTGGGGGTTGGGGGTGGTGGGAGACATGAGTGGGTGCCTGGTGGAGGCTGCCCCTGCACTGCTGGGGGGTGGGGGTGATGGGAGACATGAGTGGGGGCTTGGTGGAGGCTGCCCCTGCACTGCTGGGGGTTGGGGGTGATGGGAGACATGAGTGGGGGCCTGGTGGAGGCTGCCCCTGCACTGCTGGGGGGTGGGGTGATGGTAGACATGAGTGGGGGCCTGGTGGAGGCTGCCCCTGCACTGCTGGGGGGTGGGGTGATGGTAGACATGAGTGGGGGCCTGGTGGATGCTGCCCCTGCACTGCTGGGGGGTGGGGGTGATGGTAGACATGAGTGGGGGCCTGTTGGAGGGTGCCCCTGGATGCTGGGGGGTGGGGGTGCAGGGGGACATGAGTGGGGGCCTGGTGGAGGCTGCCCCTGCACTGCTGGGGGGTGGTGGGAGACATGAGTGGGGGCCTGGTGGAGGCTGCCCCTGGATGCTGGGGGATGGGGGTGGTGGGAGACATGAGTGGGGGCCTGGTGGAGGCTGCCCCTGCACTGCTGGGGGGTGGGGGTGATGGGAGACATGAGTGGGGGCCTGGTGGAGGCTGCCCCTGCACTGCTGGGGGGTGGGGGTATAGGGAGACATGAGTTGGACATGAGTGGGGGCCTGGTGGAGGGTGCCCCTAGATGCTGGGGGTGGGGGTGATGGTAGACATGAGTGGAGGCCTGGTGGAGGGTGCCCCTGCACTGCTGGGGGTGGGGGTGGTGGTAGACATGAGTGGGGGCCTGGTGGAGGCTGGCCCTGGATGCTGGGGGGTAGGGGTGCAGGGAGACATGAGTTGGACATGAGTGGGTGCCTGGTGGAGGCTGCCCCTGCACTGCTGGGGGGTGGGGGTGCAGGGAGACATGAGTTGGACATGGGTGGGGGCCTGGTGGAGACTGCCCCTGCACTGCTGGGGGGTGCGGGTGGTGGGAGACATGAGTTGGACATGAGTGGGGGCCTGGTGGAGGGTGCCCCTGGATGCTGGGGTGGGGTGTTGGGAGACATGAGTAGGAGCCTGGTGGAGTCTGCCCCTGGATGCTGGGGGGTGGGGGTGCAGGGAGACATGAGTTGGACATGAGTGGGGGCATGGTGGAGGCTGCCCCTGTGCTGCTGCGGGGTGTGGGTGATGGTAGACATGAGTGGGGGCCTGGTGGAGGGTGCCCCTGCACTGCTGGGGGTGGGGATGGTGGTAGACATGAATGGGGGCCTGGTGGAGGCTGCCCCTGCACTGCTGGGGGGTGGGGGTGCAGGGAGACATGAGTTGGACATGAGTGGGGACCTGGTGGAGGGTGCCCCTGGATGCTGGGGGGTGGGGGTGGTGGTAGACATGAGTGGGGGCCTGGTGGAGGGTGCCCCTGGATGCTGGGGGGTGGGGGTGGTGGTAGACATGAGTGGGGGCCTGGTGGAGGCTGCCCCTGCACTGCTGGGGCGTGGGGGTGATGAAAGACATGAGTGGGGGGCCTAGTGGAGGGTGCACCTGGATGCTGGGGGGTGGGAGTGGTGGTAGACATGAGTGGGGGCCTGGTGGAGGGTGCCCCTGGATGCTGGGGGGTGGGGGTGGTGGTAGACATGAGTGGGGGCCTGGTGGAGGGTGCCCCTGGATGCTGGGGGTGGGGGTGGTGGTAGACATGAGTGGGGCCTGGTGGAGGCTGCCCCTGCACTGCTGGGGGGTGGGGGTGGTGGGAGACATGTGTGGGGGCCTGGTGGAGGGTGCCCTGCACTGCTGGGGGGTGGGGGGAGACATGTGTGGGGGCCTGGAGGAGGCTGCCCCTGCACTGCTGGGGGGTGGGGGTGATGGTAGACATGAGTGGGGGCCTGTTGGAGGGTGCCCCTGGATGCTGGGGCGTGGGGGTGGTGGTAGACATGAGTGGGGGCCTGGTGGAGGCTCCCCCTGCACTGCTGGCGGGTGGGGGTGGTGGGAGACATGAGTGGGGGCCTGGTGGAGGCTGCCCCTGGATGCTGGGGGGTGTGGGTGATGGTAGACATGAGTGGGGGCCTGGTGGAGGGTGCCCCCGCACTGCTGGGGGTGGGGATGGTGGTAGACATGAATGGGGGCCTGGTGGAGGCTGCCCCTGCACTGCTGGTGGGTGGGGGTGCAGGGAGACATGAGTTGGACATGAGTGGGGGCCTGGTGGAGGGTGCCCCTGGATGCTGAGGGGTGGGGGTGGTGGTAGACATGAGTGGGGGCCTGGTGGAGGGTGCCCCTGGATGCTGGGGGGTGGGGGTGGTGGTAGACATGAGTGGGGGCCTGGTGGAGGCTGCCCCTGCACTGCTGGGGTGTGGGGGTGATGAAAGACATGAGTGGGGGCCTAGTGGAGGGTGCACCTGGATGCTGGGGGGTGGGAGTGGTGGTAGACATGAGTGGGGGCCTGGTGGAGGGTGCCCCTGGATGCTGGGGGGTGGGGGTGGTGGTAGACATGAGTGGGGGCCTGGTGAAGGGTGCCCCTGGATGCTGGGGTGGGGGTGGTGGTAGACATGAGTGGGGCCTGGTGGAGGCTGTCCCTGCACTGCTGGGGGGTGGGGTGGTGGGAGACATGTGTGGGGGCCTGGTGGAGGGTGCCCTGCACTGCTGGGGGGTGGGGGGAGACATGTGTGGGGGGCTGGAGGAGGCTGCCCCTGCACTGCTGGTGGGTGGGGGTGATGGTAGACATGAGTGGGGGCCTGTTGGAGGGTGCCCCTGGATGCTGGGGGGTGGGGGTGGTGGTAGACATGAGTGGGGCCTGGTGGAGGCTCCCCCTGCACTGCTGGCGGGTGGGGGTGGTGGGAGACATGAGTGGGGGCCTGGTGGAGGCTGCCCCTGGATGCTGGGGGGTGGGGGTGGTAGGAGACATGAGTGGGGGCCTGGTGGAGGCTGCCCCTGGATGCTGGGGGGTGGGGGTGCAGGGGGACATGAGTGGGGGCCTGGTGGAGGCTGCCCCTGCACTGCTGGGGGGTGGGGGTGGTGGGAGACATGAGTTGGGGGCTGGTGGAGGCTGCCCCTGGATGCTGGGGGGTGGGGGTGGTGGGAGACATGAGTGGGGGCCTGGTGGAGGCTGCCCCTACACTGCTGGGGGTTGGGGGTGATGGGAGACATGAGTGGGGGCCTGGTGGAGGCTGCCCCATGCACTGCTGGGGGGTGGGGGTGATAGGAGACATGAGTGGGGGCCTGGTGGAGGCTGCCCCTGCACTGCTGGGGGGTGGGGGTGATGGTAGACATGAGTGGGGGCCTGGTGGAGGGTGCCCCTGGATGCTGGGAGGGGGTGGGGGTGGTGGTAGACATGAGTGGGACCTGGTGGAGGCTGCCCCTGCACTGCTGGGGGGTGGGGGTGGTGGGAGACATGTGTGGGGGCCTGGTGGAGGGTGCCCTGCACTGCTGGGGGGTGGGGGTGATGGGAGACATGAGTGGGGGCCTGGTGGAGGCTGCCCCTGCACTGCTGGGGGGTGGGGGTGATGGGAGACATGAGTGGGGGCCTGGTGGAGGCTGCCCCTGCACTGCTGGGGGGTGGGGGTGATGGTAGACATGAGTGGGGGCCTGGTGGAGGGTGCCCCTGGATGCTGGGGGTGGGGGTGGTGGGAGACATGAGTGGGGGCCTGGTGGAGGCTGCCCCTGGATGCTGTGGGGTGGGGATGCAGGGGGACATGTGGGGGGGGGCTGGTGGAGGCTGCCCCTACACTGCTGGGGGTTGGGGGTGATGGGAGACATGAGTGGGGGCCTGGTGGAGGCTGCCCCTGCACTGCTGGAGGGTGGGCGTGATGGGAGACATGAGTGGGGGCCTGGTGGAGGCTGCCCCTGCACTGCTGGGGGGTGGGGGTGATGGTAGACATGAGTGGGGGCCTGGTGGAGGCTGCCCCTGCACTGCTGGGGGTGGGGGTGATGGTAGACATGAGTGGGGGCCTGTTGGAGGGTGCCCCTGGATGCTGGGGGGTGGAGGTGGTGGTAGACATGAGTGGGGGCCTGGTGGAGGCTCCCCCTGCACTGCTGGCGGGTGGGGGTGATGGGAGACATGAGTGGGGGCCTGGTGGAGGCTGCCCCTGCACTGCTGGGGGGTGGGGGTGATGTGAGACATGTGTGGGGGCCTGGTGGAGGCTGCCCCTGCACTGCTGGGGGGTGGGGGTGATGGTAGACATGAGTGGGGGCCTGGTGGAGGGTGCCCCTGGATGCTGGGGGTGGGGGTGGTGAGAGACATGAGTGGGGGCCTGGTGGAGGCTGCCCCTGGATGCTGTGGGGTGTGGATGCAGGTGGACATATGGGGGGGGCCTGGTGGAGGCTGCCCCTTCACTGTTGGGGGGTGGGGGTGCAGGGAGACATGAGTTGGACATGAATGGGGGCCTGGTGGAGGGTGCCCCTGGCTGCTGGCGGGTGGGGACGATGGTAGACATGAGTGGGGGCCTGGTGGAGGGTGCCCCTGCACTGCTGGGGTTGGGGGTGGTGGTAGATATGAGTGGGGGCCTGGTGGAGGCTGCCCCTGGATGCTGGGGGGTGAGGGTGCAGGGAGACATGAGTTGGACATGAGTGGGGGCCTGGTGGAGGCTGCCCCTGCACTGCTGGGGGGTGGGGGTGCAGGGAGACATGAGTTGGATATGAGTGGGGGCTGGTGGAGGCTGCCCCTGCACTGCTGGGGGGTGGGGGTGGTGGGAGACATGAGTTGGACATGAGTGGGGGCCTGGTGGAGGGTGCCCCTGGATGCTGGGGGCTGGGGGTGGTGGTAGACATGAGTGGGGGCCTGGTGGAGGGTGCCCCTGCACTGCTGGGGGGTGGGGGTGATGGGAGACATGAGTGGGGGCCTGGTGGAGGCTGCCCCTCCACTGCTGGGGGGTGGGGGTGATGGTAGACATGAGTGGGGGCCTGGTGGAGGCTGCCCCTGCACTGCTGGGGGGTGGGGGTGATGGTAGACATGAGTGGGGGCCTGTTGGAGGGTGCCCCTGGATGCTGGGGGGTGGGGGTGGTGGTAGACATGAGTGGGGGCCTGGTGGAGGCTCCCCCTGCACTGCTGGCGGGTGGGGGTGATGGGAGACATGAGTGGGGGCCTGGTGGAGGCTGCCCCTGCACTGCTGGGGGGTGGGGGTGATGGGAGACATGAGTGGGGGCCTGGTGGAGGCTGCCCCTGCACTGCTGGGGGGTGGGGGTGATGGTAGACATGAGTGGGGGCCTGGTGGAGGGTGCCCCTGGATGCTGGGGGTGGGGGTGGTGGGAGACATGAGTGGGGGTCTGGTGGAGGCTGCCCCTGGATGCTGTGGGGTGTGGATGCAGGTGGACATATGGGGGGGCCTGGTGGAGGCTGCCCCTTCACTGTTGGGGGGTGGGGGTGCAGGGAGACATGAGTTGGACATGAATGGGGGCCTGGTGGAGGGTGCCCCTGGCTGCTGGCGGGTGGGGGCGATGGTAGACATGAGTGGGGGCCTGGTGGAGGGTGCCCCTGCACTGCTGGGGGTGGGGGTGGTGGTAGATATGAGTGGGGGCCTGGTGGAGGCTGCCCCTGGATGCTGGGGGGTGAGGGTGCAGGGAGACATGAGTTGGACATGAGTGGGGGCCTGGTGGAGGCTGCCCCTGCACTGCCGGGGGGTGGGGGTGCAGGGAGACATGAGTTGGATATGAGTGGGGGCTGGTGGAGGCTGCCCCTGCACTGCTGGGGGGTGGGGGTGGTGGGAGACATGAGTTGGACATGAGTGGGGGCCTGGTGGAGGGTGCCCCTGGATGCTGGGGGCTGGGGGTGGTGGTAGACATGAGAGGGGGCCTGGTGGAGGGTGCCCTGCACTGCTGAGGGGTGGGGGTGGTGGGAGACATGATTGGGGGCCTGGTGGAGGCTGCCCCTGCACTGCTGGTGGCTGGGGGCGATGGTAGACATGAGTGGGGGCCTGTTGGAGGGGGCCCCTGGATGCTGGGGGGTGGGGGTGGTGGTAGACATGAGTGGGGGCCTGGTGGAGGGTGCCCCTGCACTGCTGGGGGGTGGGGGTGATGGGAGACATGAGTGGGGGCCTGGTGGAGGCTGCCCCTGCACTGCTGGGGGTGGGGGTGATGGGAGACATGAGTGGGGGCCTGGTGGAGGCTGCCCCTGCACTGCTGGGGGGTGGGGGTGATGGTAGACATGAGTGGGGGCCTGGTGGAGGGTGCCCCTGGATGCTGGGGGGTGGGGGTGGTGGGAGACATGGGTGGGGGCCTGGTGGAGGCTGCCCCTGGATGCTGTGGGGTGGGGATGCAGGGGGACATGTGGGGGGGGGGTCTGGTGGAGGCTGCCCCTGCACTGTTGGGGGGTGGGGGTGCAGGGAGACATGAGTTGGACATGAGTGGGGGCCTGGTGGAGGGTGCCCCTGGATCCCTGGATGCTGGGGGGTGGGGGTGATGGTAGACATGAGTGGGGGCCTGGTGGAGGGTGCCCCTGCACTGCTGGGGTGGAGGTGGTGGTAGACATGAGTGGGGGCCTGGTGGAGGCTGCCCCTGGATGCTGAGGGGTGGGAGTGCAGGGAGACATGAGTTGGACATGAGTGGGGGCCTGGTGGAGGCTGCCCCTGCACTGCTGGGGGGTGGGGGTGCAGGGAGACATGAGTTGGATATGAGTGGGGGCTGGTGGAGGCTGCCCCTGCACTGCTGGGGGGTGGGGGTGGTGGGAGACATGAGTTGGACATGGGTGGGGGCCTGGTGGAGGGTGCCCCTGGATGCTGGGGGGTGGGGGTGGTGGGAGACATGAGTTGGACATGGGTGGGGGCCTGGTGGAGGGTGCCCCTGGATGCTGGGGGGTGGGGGTGGTGGGAGACATGAGTGGGGGCCTGGTGGAGGCTGCCCCTGGATGCTGGGGGTGGGGGCGGTGGGAGACATGAGTGGGGGCCTGGTGGAGGCTGCCCCTGCACTGCTGGGGCGTGAGGGTGATGGGAGACATGAGTTGGACATGAGTGGGGGCCTGGTGGAGGCTGCCCCTGCACTGCTGGGTGGTGGGGGTGATGGTAGACATGAGTGGGGGCCTGGTGGAGGCTGCCCCTGCACTGCTGGGGGTGGGGGTGGTGGTAGACATGAGTGGGGGCCTGGTGGAGGCTGCCCCTGCACTGCTGGGGGGTGGGGGTGCAGGGAGACATGAGTTGGACATGAGTGGGGGCCTGGTGGAGGGTGCCCCTGGATGCTGGGGGGTGGGGGTGGTGGTAGACATGAGTGGGGGCCTGGTGGAGGGTGCCCCTGGATGCTGGGGGTGGGGGTGGTGGTAGGCATGAGTGGGGGCCTGGTGGAGGCTGCCCCTGGATGCTGGGAGGTGGGGGTGGTGGGAGACATGAGTGGGGGCCTGTGGAGGCTGCCCCTGGATGCTCTGGGGTGGGGGTGCAGGGGGACATGTGTGGGGGCCTGGTGGAGGGTGCCCCTGGATGCTGGGGGGTGGGGGTGGTGGGAGACATGAGTTGGACATGAGTGGGGCCTGGTGGAGGGTGCCCCTGGATGCTGGGGGGTGGGGGTGCAGTGGGACATGAGTGGGGGCCTGGTGGAGGCTGCCCCTGCACTGCTGGGGGGTGGGGGTGGTGGGAGACATGTGTGGGGGCCTGGTGGAGGGTGCCCCTGGTGGCTGGGGGTGCAGGGGGACATGCGTTGGTGGGCAGTAGTGCAAGGTGACATGTGGGTTGGCTGGGGGGCATGGCCATGGTGGATGGGGTGCCTGCGGGACATGTACAGGGTAGGCCCCTGTGGTTTGGGCCACCTGCAGGGGCCGTGGAGGGTGTAGAGGGAACACCTGGAAGGACCCACACGTGCAATTCACGTGTGGTGCTCCCCCCGCACCCCTGGAATACACGTACCCTGATGGAATCGTGTGTGATACTTCCTGCGCACCCCTGAAATACACGTACCCTGCTGCTTTTGCGTGTGATACTTCCCGCGCACCCCTGGAATACACGTACCCTGCTGCTTTTGCATGTGATACTTCCCGCGCATCCCCGGAATACACGTACCCTGATGGAGTCGCGTGTGATACTTCCCACGCACCCCTGAAATACACGTACCCTGCTGCTTTTGCGTGTGATACTTCCCGTGCACCCCTGGAATACACGTACCCTGCTGTTTTTGCGTGTGATACTTCCCGCGCACCCCTGGAATACACGTGCCCTGATGGAATCGCGTGTGTTACTTCCCACGCACCCCCTGATGTACACGTACCCAGAACAATCGTGTGTGAAACTTCCCGCGAACCACTGAAATACACGTTCCCCTCTTGGCGTTTGCTGTTTGGCAGCCCTGTGAACTGGTCCAGGGTTAGCGCAGCCCTTTGCGATGATTTGGGGATTTTGAAGGCTTTTCCTTGCGCAAGGGCGTTATTGGGGGCGTAACTGGCGCTGCTGCAGGGTCGCTGCGCCACTCTGCGCCACGGCTGGTTTCGGAGGCTAAAATCCATGAATACGCTGTACGATTAAAAGGATTTTTTCGCACGCGGCTGACGCAGTGTATCGCACGGGGACATGGTGCACCAGTCGCGTGCACCACTTTTGTTCGAATTTCTATGAATCACCCTGTCAATGTGCATGCTGTCCCTGCATGCTGTCCGCCAGTAAACAGTAATCTGGTGTGCAGCTTGAACAAGCACAGCACTCAGGTGCTGTCCGATGGGATCAAAGTTTTGATGTCAGGAAGTTCACCTGAAACGGGCAGATTTATTTGCAGAGCCATACAATCGTAGTGCAGATACCCTACCTGCCATAGTATTTTCCCCTAACTGCACACCTGACATGACAGACATAAATTCAGACCATTTTTTTTTTTTACAACAGGTTGTCACTGGAGTCGCTGCATCCTACACAATTGCACCATCTGTAAAATTACATTTGTTTTTCATTAAATAATTAGCAACTTTGAAGGATGCCTCTGTAGCAGCATTTGCACTGGAGCATTTGTTTACCAACATTTTAGGATTGCCTACTGCTTCCTTTGGAAAAATAATGTTCATAGTTTGTGTGTATTATTATAAAAAAGACTATCAAAAAATGAACATGTGGAAACCATGTGATCAAGTTATACTCAAAAAGTGTAAATCCCAAGGCTAAAATAACGTTAATTTTTATAGCGATGACTTGAAACCTGCACAAACCATAAAACAACCCAACCAGACAAAATACAAATCATTACATCAACATTTTGAGCAAAGTAGCGACCTGAAACCCATCTGCCCTTTATGAAGGAGGTAGTAACACAGAGATCAGCTAACAGGATCACTTCCTGTCCACGCAGGAAACATGCAAGTCATTCTGGTGCATGACCAATGGGCCATGCCTGGATTGCACGTATAGCTCCCCCAGACATGGGAATTTTCCATGTGTTAGAGAATTATTTTTTAAATTCGATGGTGTTTTGCCCAATTTATTAGTAAAAACACTGCTCATAAATTGCACCATTTCAACCCAGCATTGAAAGGCTGAAAACATCCGGCAGAATTTGAACATATTCATGTAGGTTCCTCACAGATCTCTGAAGCCCCATTTGTGTACATAGCCAAATGAGATCAACCCTATTAATTGTTCTGCCATCCTGTGGCTCTCCTCAGTATTTGCTCCCTGTATTCACTACCCTGTTTTGTATAGTGCTATGTTAATTAGTAACTAGGTTTAAACTATATTAATCCTATACATATCAAAGTATTACATACAAGCCACTGCTCACTTTTCCCACCCAATTGCTTAATTTGTATTCTTGAAAAGTATTACTAAACAAAAGGGGGGGGCTTTCAGGAGGGAACCCCTCAAAAACAACAAAAAAGAAATGAGTTATTTTGGTATTAGTTGTTTTTTATTAATTTAAATGTAATCAGTTGTTTTTTCATTGAATGAAATCACATGTAACCTTGTTATTGTTATGTAACCCCCTTGTTACACTGCCCCAGCCCAGATTAAGCCCCTCCTCTCACCATGCACACAGCTTTTGACTGTGTGCTTTGCAAGGAAAGGAGATCGAAGTGGCGGGGAAGAGGCCCCGGGGCTTCAGACACCAAAATAAACCCACAGTGATCATTTTGGTGCCTGATGCAAAGAGCTACTGGAAGCCCCAGGAGAGCTACCAGTAGCTCACGATCTATCCCTGGCTTTAGAGGAATTAGAATGAACGATGAAAAAGATGGCGGCTTAACACCGTCCATTCTCAGGAAGTATATTTTGGTCTTGAATTATATGATAAATCAATGCAAGGCCAGCTCACCCCCACGGGTATTCAAAAAGTGACATCATTGATTTTGTCTCATAATGGCACTGGGTCCCACATTCAGCGTTTCCATATTTCTCTAAAACGTGTTTTGAAGACAGCATGGATTACAGAAATAAGTAACTCATTTTCTATAGTAAAATCTGGAAGATCTCACTCGGGAGGCGTGACATTTTGACGAAGACGATTCTGCAGTAATGCGATTCAGGGCCACACAGTGGGACTTTAACCAAGATGCTGTTTCTGAGGGGCACGGCATTCTAATGAGGCAGATCACTAGTAAATGAAACACAGCGAGCAATTATTTGAGACAATAACGTCTCTTCATGTTTGAGAGAGAGAGAGAGAGAGAGAGATGTATTTCGTTGGTTTAAAAATGTCCTTTGGACAAATAGCATACAACGGTATTTATTCCTCCGGTATCTTGGAATCGTACCTCATGCTCTTCCATGCTGAAAGCATTCAAGTCTTGCCATTGCCGGGGAGCCATCAGACCAACCGTTGCCGCTTAGATGCACCTCATTTTATTTTGGGTATTTATTGAGCTTCAGGAACCAACAGAGCGTTGCACGTCAGCTGCCTTGCAACCAGTGGTAGTCAAACGTTTTTATACTGAGCCCCACTTAAGTAAAAATATTGTTACCGTACCTTTATACACTTGAATATGTCAATCAAATAATGCCATATACTGTGCTCATTTCATAAGCAAGTAGTGTTCATTTAACAACTACGCATTTTTAAAAAGTGCGTATTAATGTGATTCTTGGGAAAGACAGTAGTCTGAGCGAGGCCTGTTTCAGTCACACAGTATGTAAAAGAAGTGACGCAGCAAACAGTTGAACCTCGTCAGTATTCAGAAATGGAAAATAATCTAACCGCCACGCCGAATGTAAGTACTAGGTGGCATGCCACATTCGCTGAATGATTTAACATCGAACCATTATATCGAATATCTCAGCGCAACAGTTGGCATCAGCTGCTGCAAGGTTGCTTATAAAAAAAAAACTAGACCAGCAGCAACATTTGTTCAGCTGCCCTAGTACGAGGAGACTTTATAAGAAGCCATTACGCTACAAAAGAAAAAGGCTTGCTAGATTGCCTGAAATCACGTAAACAGGTCCATGTCCATTGTTAGCAGAGCTGAAATAAAGCACGAAAGAGCGAGGTGTCAGATGACTAACAAACCGCGGATATATGGAGATCTTCTACGTTTTTCATCGGCTCACCTGCACCTTCCTTTCCTGTCACTCTCTGGCCGGCCTCCCTTGGCCCTCTTCCTGCTCCCACCCAATTCTTGCTTCTGGAATGTCACAGCTTAATGTGGGTTTTAATATCCACATTTTACTTGATCTTTTACGTTTCAGTAGCTATGGGATTTTGATAAGCTTTTAAAATGTATTTTGACATAGATTTGCAGTGGTTGGTGAAGCATTGCCTGACTTCTGGCATGTGTGTTAAAGGCCACTGACTAACCTTGGGAACACATGGTAGGTGGCCAAAGGGAACGGGGTCCTCCAGAACTAGTGAATGCTAGACTGGGAGGAGGCATATGGGGATCCGCTGTCGACTTAACTGGCTTCCTGTGCTAGGGCAGTGGGTAGTCACAGGAACACTCATGACCATACCACTCCTACAGACACCCATGGCAAAGTAGGGGAAAATTGGGAGTGAAGGACTTTTGAGGCCTCCCTTACCATCAGGTTAACCCACCTAAAGAACCATTCCAGCTCATTTGTTTTGTTCCTAGTTTACTTGCCTCTCCAGCACTATGATATCCTCGGGCGGCTGTGCGCATAAAATTGACCATAACATATCATAATATAACATTGTGCAGACCCACATTTCTTGCAAAGGAAAAAGAGCTTTGCCCTTTAAGGAAACAAACTTGCAACAGTTTAAAGACACCAGCAAATGGTAAAATACATTGTTTTCCTTGGCATGCCAGAGAAGTCCTTAAAATGCCACAGAGTCACCAAAGATGGTTTAAGGGGGTTTATTGCAATTTTCAAATCATTTTGGGGAAAGGAGGTTTTGCTCAAAGGTGGTCCAAGTAAAGGTTGTCCCCTTCTCTTATACTTCCCGACGGATCCCTCCAATTTAACCTAGTTCTCCACAATCCCCAGGATGATTTTCACTAGATTGGTGACTCCTTCGATCTAAAATCTTACTGGCTGTGGATGGAGACCTAAAGGCTGAAGGCTTCTCGATCTTCCTTCTTCTGGAACTTTCTAAGGGTACCCTATCCTTTTCCTCAGATAACAGGATAATAATGTTGTCTTGATAGTGAGGGTAACATGCATCCTGGTCTGTCCTCTCACTCACTTACTCCCTTTCTCTACTCTCCCTGTTCTTACCGCTACTCTCGCCTCTGCCACACCAATAATTCCCCTCTACCATTTATCTCTCTCTATTTCTCTCTTTGTCATTTGTTTAGGGGTGGGTTCTGTGTCTCTCCTGCCCCCCTGCAGTCTCTCCTCATTTCTAATTCATTTTCTGTTGCCCCTCCACTCAACTGAGGTCTGCCTGAAGTTGGTACATCGGGTGTCGGGAGTCTTATCTATGTTTGGCAAGAAAAAAACGCAGTCGAAGCCCTTCCTGTTCTTGATTCTATTGCCCTGCTTCCAGTCTGGGTTTTGTTCATTGTGCCCAGGTGCAATCTGGGAGTAATTTTTCCAATAAAAACAAAAGAGAATTCTTGCCAGAATAAGTACTGGGAGGCATTGCGTGATAGGAGGTGGCATCATTTATTTATTTATTTTTGCATGTGTAGAGCATCTTAGCCCTGGGCCATCAGGGCACTATAAAGGAACCAGTTACACATGAAAACGTGTAGTTTATGGGTTTAGTCTTACGTTCATCTTGCATTGTCAATGAGGCAAAAAGCCAAGTCTTTAGGGCCTTTTTGGAAAGGCCAGTAGGATTCTATTGCTCTCAATTTAGGTGGGAGCGCGTTCCAATGATGTGCTGCAACTGCAGGGAAGCTAGACCCTCCTCCTTTGGCAAGTTTGACAAAGGGATGGACAATGCAGGTGGTGTGGATCGATCTTACTGGTTTCATAGAGGTGGGTCTCATAATTCTTTGGCGCAGGTATTTTGGGGTAGTGTTCATAAGGCATTTATGGGTGATGGAAAGAGTTTTGAAGCAAATTCTTTCCTGGATGGGTAGCCAGTTCACTTCCTTTCTAGCAGTGGTGACATGAGCATTTCTGGGAATGTTGAGCGCTGCACGCAGGGCATTGTTTTGAATCACCTGTAGTGTTCTGATGTTATGTTTCTACGTTTCAGTGAATAAGGCATTGCAGTAATCAAGCCCCGTGCCAGCGATTGCTCTGGTGATGGTGAGGCAGCTGGACAGTGTGAGGAAGTGCCTGGAAGCGTTAATGAGCTTGGCTGTGTAAGCTGCAGAGGAGGCAATAGTGTTTACTTGTCTGTTAAGGTTGAAGGAAGCATCCAGATAGACACAGAGAGTTTTGACTGATGTCGAGACGGCTATGCGGAAGCCATCAATGGTGACGGCTGAGTATTGGGGATCTAGTTTTTTCAGCATGGTCGGTGATCCTGCCAGGAGGATCTCCATTTTGTTGTCGTTGAGGCAGAGATGATTGTTGGCCATCCTGTCTTGAATAGTAGCATAGATATTGTTGATTGTGCGGGAATCTGTATCATAGGTGCCAATGAGGGGGAGGAGGATTTGGGTGTCATCGGCATAGTTTCTATAGGCTATGCCACTGGAATTAAGGAGGTCAAAGAGGGGTTTGGTAAAAATGTGTAGAGGGAGGGGGAGACACAGGAGTCTTGTGGGACACCACATGGGATAGGTGTCGGAGGGGCGCTGGCAATGTCTGAGAAGACTCTCATGGTTCTTCCTTCCAAAAAGGAGGCTATCCAGGTTGTGGCCTTTTGTGAGAAGTGTGCGACTGACTTGAGGTGGTGGCAGAGGGTGTTGTGGTCCACCAGGTCAAATGCGGCAGCCAAATCAATGAGAAGTAATAGGGCTGGCTTGCTTTCATCTCTAAAGCATCCAGCTGGGTTTTTAGGTCCAGCAGTGGCAATTTCCTTTCTGTGACCTGGTCTGAAACCTGATTGGTGCATTCATAGAATGTGGTTGGATTCCAGGAAATCTTGGATTTGTTCATAGGCTGCTCTATCGAGAATCTTGAGAAGGAAAGGGACCATGCTGATGAGGCAGCAGTTGTTGAGATCTGAGGGGTCTAGAAGGGGCCTTTTTAGTAGGGGGATAATCCATGATTCTTTTAGGTTGGTTGAGACTTTACCTGAGGAGAAGGAAGCGTTTATGAATTTGGTGATCAATGGTTCAAGGGTTTCCAAACAGTCTTTTATGTGTTTGGGGGGCATGTGTCTTCTTTGCATTTAGAGGATTTCAGTTCATTAAGTATCTTGGTTGTTTCTTCTTCTGACACTTCCCTAAAGTGGAAAGGGGTTGAGGATGGGATATTGGCAGGGGGAGGAAGAGGGGGGAAGTGATGTGAGTTAGTTTGCACTTTATTTTCTGTTGGAGGGTTGTGATTTATGCTCGCATAGCTTTTCGGATGCGGTTGCACCAGGACTCATCTTTAGTGATGGAAGAGGAGGGTGTAGAGGGTGTTTCCAATTCTCTGAGGATTCTTGTGAGTTCGAGCTGGCGTTGGAGATTCTTGTGTTGTAGCCGGTCACCTTTGCAGTGACGATGGCCAGTTTGTATTCTTTGGCAATAATATTGAAAGCAGTTTTCAGGGCATCAGATGGGTTTTTTCTCCGGGTGGTTTCTGCCTTTTTTTTTAACACAAGGGCCCTCATTACGACCCTGGCGGAGATCGTGGTGCAAAATGCACCATGGAGCACGGCGGAAAGCTGCCGATACCGCCATGGGGGTTGGCGGATTTACCGCCCCATTCCGACCTTGGCGGGGCGGTAAATCCCCAATCCCCATTTTACCCTTCCCCATTCCCATTTTTGCCCCATAGGGTATAATGGGAGTGGGGAAGGAGTTAATTACGCCACCGTAAATTACGGTGGCGTAATTAACGACGAGGTCCCGTAGCGCCATGGATTTTTCCGCCCGGAAAAACCGGGCGGAAAACTCACCATGGCGCTACGGGATCTCGTAGTAGGGCGGACGGGTCCGCCGCGAATACCGCTGGCGTAGACCCACTCCGCCAGGGTCGTAATGAGGGCCAAGGTGTGTAGGTCAGGGGTGAACCATGGGTTGAGGTGACCCACAGGTTTGGCTTTCCTAGGCATTAAGGGGTCAACTGAGTTAACGGCATGGGTTAGGGTGTCGGAGTAGATGTGATCAAGGTTGTCTGGGTCTGGTGTATGGGGGTTTTCAGACAGGAGTATTGTGAGGAGAGGTCAGATGGATTCTTTAGTTAGTCTGCAGGCGCAATGTGAGAGGGTGGGAGGCAGGGTATGAGGAGCAGGCGGAAGTAGTTTCATTGGCTGGAGGGAGAAGGACATGATGCAGTGGTCGGACCAAGGGCAGGGTAGTATGTTAGTGATAGTGATTGGATTGTTCAGGTCAGCTATCCAGTCCAGGGTTCTGCCTTTAGTTTGTGTTGGTATGGAGACCCTATGTGTGAAGCCGAGATTGGAGAGGGAGCTTGCCACTGCCGTGGCGCAGGTGTCAATGGGGTCGTAAAGACCTAGATTCAAGTCGCCCAGGAATATAATCCTGGAAGCGGGTTTGATATTGTTCCCTAGCATTAGCGTGATGTCATCCTTGACGGAGACGGAAGGGCCAGGGGTATATGCTGTGTCCCTCAGTGAGATGGCTAGTTTGGCTGTGAGGAGTTCGAAGTTTGACAGGCATGACACTTTAGGGGGTTTTAAAGACTGAGCCCTAAGTAAAATAAGTGAACAAAGCACAGGATGAAAGTTGCAACTTCCCCATGACAAAAATGTTAAACGTGTACCAGGAAGGTTTACAGACATACCAAATTAAGTTCTGACCTGTAACCTGCATTCTAGGTCAGCAGAAGAGTCTAGGGTAAATCATGCAATGGAGACAGAACTTCCTGAAAGGAGATGGAGTCCTCACAATTACCTAGGCCAGTTGTAAAATACAAAATGGTGGCAGGGCTTGAAATAAGCTTAGGCAAGCTCCCTTCTAACACACATGACTTTAATCACATAACCCAAACACAATCTTACATAGCCCATGCAGGTTAGGTTAAACCAATACCCATAAGCACCACCCAGAGGAAGGGGAGACTACCCTAGAAAAAACAAGAAGTGGAGTCTGGCACATTGGACTGGTTTAGACAAAGCTGGAGGAACTTGTTTAGAGGCTGGTGAGCTAGAGGTGTATTTGGTGGAGAGTTCGACTAGAGACGTGGAGGAAGAGGAGTGAGAATGTTTGAAGAGGATATGATACCATCTTGAAGGGGACATAGATTTGGGGGGAGGGAGTTGGGGTTTGGAAGGAGATCAGTGAGGAAGTTGGAGGGAGAGTTCTCAACATATGGAAGGAGTGAATTTGTGGAGATTGCAGGGAAAGTATCCTCTAAAGAAAAGGAGGAGATGAAGGCACAGACAAATAGACCCAGTGTCATCAGTTTATGAGGACCTAGTAAAGCTAGAGATAAACTGACAACACCTGAGGAGGAGGGAGGAGAACACGTACCCCTATCAATAAGAAGGAGCAGGAAAGATTCAGAAGACCAGGTCTGTCCAGTGCAGAATTCACATGTGGGAGAAGGTATGCAATAGTGCAACCTCACCGGGGGTCAGGATGCTTACAGAACAGAGGGATAAGTAGAGGGCCCCAAGAACCAAAAGCCCAGTCCCTCATCTTGGAGATGACGACTATTATGTGAGATGCTTTACTAATCCCTCATTCTCTTTAAGGAGACTGCCCGACAGCTCACTGTCCAAGAACTTTGGGCCTGGATGGCCTGTGTGTCTCGATTAATCAAAGAGGGGTCCGGGACCGTGATTAACGACATGACAAAGGCTAGTATAATCTTCTGGACTTTTGAACTGGTGCCAGGATCAGACCAACATTGCACTGTGTAAGTGCCTCTTCCTCGTGACCACAATTTACCTTAAGGAGAATTAGCCAGACTTTTTTGTTGTTGTATGCAAATAAAAGCTTTAAGAATCCCACCCCTGCATCTAATCTTTTTTGTCCCAATTGAGGTGCCCATGACACATGCCTATCTAGACAGCATTAATTATCTTTACTTGAGAAACATACATATACATGCTAAATGGAAGTGTGAGAGCATCTTTATTTGTTTCTATTTAATGAATAAAAGAGCCACCATATTGCAAGTATAAATGTTTCCTGTTTTAGTGAAAATACTGTTATGGGAAATGTAATGACTTTAAGCATTGGTTATTTACACAAGAGTACATTCTAAGCAGTTGTAGAAGTAGGCCCTCAACAATACTGCAACTAATTCAAAGCCGACCAGATGATAAACAGCAGAGATTTTACTTGCCACAAGTGCAGGGACCCCATCACTATGAAGCCCTGTTTTAGGTATATTTATTTATTTATTTATTTATTTATTTATTTATAAAAAATCACAGGGAATGCAATACATTTTTGGCACAAAAACGCTTACAAAATGTGCCATTGATAACAGAGAGGAGGACATTGGTCCTTTACAATGGGGTGAGAGAATATGACTTGAAGACCAGAAATTGCAGGGGAAAGTGGAAAACATAAACCAGGGATGAGAACAGGTCAGAATGTCATAGGAACAGGATGGTGTAGGATGTGCCGAATTAAGAATGGAGGGGTGACAGAAATGTGCTGAAGGTTGTCCATGAAGGGTAGGGAGAGAGGAAAACAGGGAGATGCAGTAGCATAGAGTGCTAGTAAACAGGTTTTTCAGAAAGAAGAACTTTACGGTTCGATTTAAATAGTGGTAGAGTTGGAGTAGTACGGAGAGGAATAGCATTCCAGAGTAGGGCAGTGAGGAGAGAGAGAGAGCTTAAAAGTGAGAGAGCACAAAGGGCTCCAGTGGTGGCAAGGAGGTGAGCTGAGGATGATGGTAATGAGCGAGGAGGAAAGTATGGGGTCAAATGAGCAGATAGGTAGGGAGGAGCGATTCCATGGATAGTTTTGAAGATGATGAGAAGATGGTTATACTGAGCCCTTTGTTTCATAGATAGCAAGCCAATCTGGTGACGGGCAGACGAGGTATAGGCAAAGAAAGAAAGTTTGAAAAGTGTGCAGACGGCAAAGTTGAGGACAACTATAGTTTGGAAAGCCGTAGAGAAGACTGACACAGTAGTCACTTCTAGAAAGGACTAAGGAGGAGATTAGTTGTTTAGCAGTATTGAAAGGAAGATGACAGATTTTCTGATATTGAGGAGGTTAAATCAGGCTGCAGTGGCAGATTTGGGGATGAAGGATGAGAAATTCTGTGATGGGTCGAAGATGACACCAAGGTTACGAACTGAAGGAAAGTAAGGAAGGTAGTAAAGAGAGAACCGAAGATGGGCAGGAGAGGAAGAGATAGCCTGTTTGATTGGGAAGTAGAGAACTTCAGTCTTGGTGGAGTTGAGCATGAGCGAGTGAGACAACATCCAATATTTGATAGGAGAGAGGCAGTTTGACTTTTTGGACAACAGCTCATAGGATAAGGAGTGGAAGGAGAAAAAGGTCTGAGTGTTGTCACTGAAGAGTTGATAGGAGAAGCTGATTCGGATGAGTTGACAAACAATACGAGTTTGTAATGGGTCACCTGGAGCCACTCGGCATTTGTCGCGGTTTGGATTCCAGGCGCCAGGAGAATTGTGAAGAAAGTCTCTGTATGACTGAATAGCCGTTACTGTTCAGGAATGTTCATTAAAGCTTTGGATGCTGCTGCTGAGATGTAACTGGGCCGCTTGGTCCACCACAATAGTCTCTCCTTTTCGTGGTTGTTAACTAGTCAGCCAGAGACAAACAAGGTTTTTCTTTCAAAGTTGTTTATTTTCACAACTAACACTTCACAGGTCATTGAATTCAGAAACTGAATCAAACTGATGGTTCCTTTCACCTCGCAGGCATTGGCGCTGCGACTTGCTTTACTTGCAATTCAGCGGTTATGCTTTTATAAGTCCCAAACAGTCTCTTATATTTCCCCGGTGAGTACAGGCTTTCTCCCCTCAACCTGCTCGCCTGCCGGGCAAACAAAATAAAATAAAATAGCAATTGTCCCCAAGTCACACCTCGCAATACTTTTCCTGCGGTTGCCGCTTTTCTTCTCTGGAATGCTGTCTTGAGCCTCGGACCAGGTACTGCGTCAATCTGTGGGTTTTCTGCTTCTTCCTAGTAAGCCCACCCGTACTCTCTGCTGGTCTCATTATTTCAACAAGGCAAAGTTGCCCTAGTGCTAATAGCACTAGGGCAAACTTTGCCATGGTGAAAAAACACATTGAAAATCTATCTTTTTTGCACTAGGGCAATTTTTTCCCTGGTGCTTATACCATGCCAAACTGCACTCGACATAGTGCAATGGTTTTCTAATATGTTCCATTGTTTTTAAAAATAGGGCAGACTTTGCCCTAGTGCTAATCGTTCAACTTTGCACTTGCACCTGTGAAAAGTTTCTATAATCTGGCCCCTGGTCTTTAAGAAAGAAGACTTGAAGTATGCAAATGATTTTCAAAACAAAAGAAAAAGAACAGTACATATTAACAGTTCTCTCCAATCAGAATCTAAGTGAACGCACTGTGGGGGGGCTTGTGTACATTTTATTCAGGTTAGACCAATTGAACTTACAAATAAACTGCAGATATGCTAATTTAGCAGATGTTTATTTTATGCCTCAGTGTGTTTATACGACTAAGGCACTGATTAAAAATGTGTGTTATTGTTTCACATGCTTACTTCAGCCACGGCAAACTTGCCCATCTCTTAATGACCCGAACTTTGACATCCCATCTCGGTTCAAAAGCTTTTTCAATTTTTCTGGCATGTGCTGGGTTCACAAACAAACCATGTTTGAGCCAAACCCGGTCAAATGTTCTTTCTTTAAGCAAAGAAACGATGTCATGGCACAAGTATTGGAAACAGACCTGCTAAGCCACAGGCTGTGTCACCGAAGCAGAGACACATGATCTACTTCCATAGATGATGCGATGGCGGGTGGGGAACCAGGGGTGGGACCAACACCTCATTTGAAAACACTCCTGCGGTGAGAAGACGCGTATCACATGTCTTGCTTTTCATAGTCTTTGATTTCACGCCTCCTTCCAATTTAAGACCAAAACAACAATCAGCAAACACGAAAACGACCCAATGATGTCACGAAATACAATGCCCATTTGAACAGAGCGTGCATTCATATATTTACTTGGGCTGGAAAAACTCACTTTCTAATAAGGAAAGATTAGCTGTAAAATAGGTAGTTTATCTCAAAACAGAAATAGGGTCAAAGCAGATATGCCTGTTAGACAAGAGCTTAAAAATAGCCATGACAATAATAATAATGTGCAAGTGCACTAGTACATTTACAGAGTTTGCAAGAGTGCATGCATTTTATGAACAGAATTGAAAAATGCCTTCCATAAGGTAAAACATTAACATAGGTAACCAAATTCATTTACCTTTACTAGTTAAGGGTAGCGGAGTATGCCCATTTTGGATAATTGACTGTACCGGTAATGAAAAATCTGTAAGCAATTGATCCCAGGGCAGATACAACAAAATAGTGTTTTAATATAAGCATTAAAGCACCAAGTGGAGATGGTGGATCCTTGTGGAAGCACACACTGCAAATTTGTAGGGGTGGAAATGAAAAAGGTCTGATTTGACCTGTGTTTCTGAGGAAAGATGAGATGAATTTCAGGGCCGAACCGGAATGTTCCGCATGGAGGTCTTAAAAAGAGTAGCCCGATCGACAGTATCGAAAGTCGCTGAGAGCCTCCATGGGATGAGGATCTTTCAATAGACCACAAGATTAAATCTCTGATTAAGAGCAGGATGGATTCTCTCCCTCTGCAAGGCCTGCATCCTGATTTATAGTCATGCAAGTGACTGCTTTGTTCAGTGCAATCGAGGGTTTACTGAGGGTCCAGGTTTTCAATGAACGTACTCATGGAGGTTTAGCAATAAGGTGGTAGTTTGCAGAGAACATTAAGACTATTAGTGGCTTTCTTCAGTACAGAAGAGGTTCATGTTTCCTTTAAAGTGTGAGGAAAGTCCCCCATACCTAGGGAGTTTTTCCCCACCGCCCTTAAGGCAGAGGCTAAAGGTGATGATATTGGGCCTCATTATGACCTTCGTGGAACGGGTTAATGGGCTCCGCTAATGGAGGCGGACCCGTTAAACCAGTTCTGCAAAATTATGAGGTCCCCTCGAATGACCTGGTAAGGACGCCTGGTAAAACCAGGCGTCGTTACCGGGTCCCGCGAGGGGAAGAGGGAGCTAACAACATGCCGGTCGTAATCGGCCCGTTGTTAGCTCCCGCTCCCATTCCCATTGAGCACTATGGGGGCTCAGATGGGAATGGGGAAGGTCCGGGCCCGGGTTCCCAGAGGGAGGAATTACTGGGCCCTCCGAACTCAGAATGGCCCAGTAATTCCCCATTCTGGGAACCCGGTATAGGAGCCCGGTTTGGCGGCAGCCATGGAGCTAATAGCTCCATGGCTGCTGCCAAACTCGTAATGAGGCCCATTATCTTTAATAGTTTTGGTTGGACAGGGGAGAACATGCCCCATTGGGGCGGCTCTCAAATTGCTGACAAAGGAGACAAGCTCAGAAGTAGAAATTGGCTTGAAGAAAGAGGCGGATGCATCAGTCCTTGAGTTTGGGATTAGCTGAACATAGAATCTAGTCAAACCCCAAATGGCTTTGATCATCTCAATCAAAAAGAAGACATAGAGTCATGAAGACCTCGATTAGATATATAGGAGAAGGAGCACTCAGAGGGAAATCTCAGTTCTTTGTAGATTCTGAAGATCCGAAGCATATGAGGACTCGTAATCTATATATATAAAAGTTAAAATGTGTCTGTGGGTTTGTGGCTTGGCGAAGCGCTGTTCGTTATACAATTCCATACCGTTTCATAAATCTGCACCACATTTTTCATAGTTACCAGTTCGGACCCTCTGGACAATACTGGCTATATGACATTTGGACACCCGACCCCGTTCCCAGGATTTCAGCACAAGTCAAAATTTGTTGGCTTGGTGAAGCATTTTTCCTTATACAATTACACACCATTTCACCAATCTGCACCAACTGTTGCTTACATACCTGTTAGGACCTGTATAGAAGGATCTGGGTTGTTTGACCGTGGCAGACTTGTTTGTGGCGGAATTGACCGTAGTCAATTTTGCCGCGAATACAATTTTAAAGCAGCCAAACTCACCAAATCTGTGTCACCATACCCCACCAATATTTCTCCCCATCTTCCCCCACTTACCTTTTCTCATCTGCTGTCCCTCCTGATTCTGCAGCATCAGTTCTGTCGCAGTTGGATCCGACGCTGCACGGTCCCCTTTTCTTTTTTTTCTTTCTTTTTCATCCCCCGCCTCCAATCTTCAGGAATCGGGGGACAACCCTGCAACGCCCCAAGGCTAAAAATACCAAACATGGAGAGCAAGGGACACCCCCGCAAATCCTGCTCACCATGGTCACTATATTTTACCCAATTTGATCGAATCAAATCAATCAAATGGTGCTAGCCAAATTCGGTCAAATGTACCATTAAATTGATTTGATTCGATCAAATTGGGTAATACTGTAGAGAAGCAGACATGTATGTCATTGCTAGAACCCCCACCCCTTCACCTCCGACATACTGGATGAAGAACAAGAAGATACTGTGCATGACACCAGGTATCATTCCAATACCGCATCGAGTATATGAGAGACATTATGCACTCAGACAACCGTACCAAATGTACTCTTGAACTGAAGTGGTAGCAGGAGATTTGCAGGCACCACTGGACAGCGAAGAATTGCAAAGGAAATCTGACAGGTGCAAAGTGTCATCATAAGGAGAAGATACAATGACATACAGAAACAATATAAGACTACTTAAGAATGAAGATGTAGCTGAAGAAACAACGTAAACATGTATACAAGTGAGAAGAAACTATATATACAAAGAAGTTAAGCAACCAGATGAGTGGTAAATGTATATATGCAGAAATGCAAGGTAGATGAGTCGCATAGAAGCTTGGTGCAGTAGAAAATATAACACGGGTAAAGCAGCCATGTTGAAAAGATGGACATCAGCTCTGAATAATAGTAAGCGAGAAGCTTGAAGGAGAGAGGCCAGGGTTGCAGAAGTGACAGATGCTGGAAAATGGATTTGCACACCAACAAAGACTAGCTGCTGGCCGGAGGTCAAGGATGCAACAGCAAGAAGCACCTGTAGGGTACAAAGGGAGTCAACAAGGATAAGCAATTGAACGCAGGATATATTTCTTTTAGGTTAAGAAACTGAACAAACATTTGTGGATGCCAAGTATTGAACAAATAAAGATGCAGAAAGCATATGTGAGATGGAGCAACCAAGTCTCCAGAGGCCAAAGAGAGTCATGACACGCAGATTAATTGAATTAAATAGCATTAAATAGAAAGGTGAGATGGACAGAATCATGGTCTCTTCACAGGTGGTACAAAACCAGAAAACAAGGCCTATTCATAAGCTCCAGGCAAAGATAACGATGTTCCTTAACTCCCTTTAAAGTTCCAAGTAAGAGAATATTTAGCAAGGTTAAGTACAAAGAAAAAGCCTTGCCTGAAGGAAGGATTGGCTGATGAGAGATGGTAGACTAATTTGGCAAGTGGACAGTAGTCTGACATGGTTATCTGCACCTGGGTTTTGGTTTGCTTATGTGCTGCTAATGAGCTGAATGTCCAAGGTTGGGAGAGAATGCCAACCAATCATGAGGGCCTATGCAATGGTGAGCATACATTGTTGCAGGGGCCAATCCTCTGTTGTTATGCTGCTATATTCTGTATTATATGTTGTTAGAGGGAAGTTCAAGGCATGCCTGCCAGAAGAGGGGCAATGATGTTACTAACACTTATAGAAACTATCAGTAGATATGTTCCCCTAACAAATCCCTCCGTCTGATACGTTTTATTATTTGCCTCATAGGGTGACATCATAGCTGATGCACATCGAGGTAAAAAGCTTTTGTGTAATCGAAATGTATTCGAGAGTGTGTGGGCTAAGATTTAATGTTCACCAGGTTTCCATACTTTATTGAACTGATAATAAAGTATTATTTTTCCACATTCTTTAGGTCTGTCCGGTTATTTGGGTCTGAGATAATGTTTTATTATGGTAATCCTTTTCTGAGCATAAGTATGCTCAAAGGTGCTACTGCACATTTTGTTAGGGGGGCGGATGGTTCAGATCCAGACTCTCGGATGCCCGCCGCCTTCGAGAAGACTGTGGAGTTTCCTGTGGAGAGCGGTAGTACAAACATGTGTGACCTGAGACAGTTGGCAGGTGCCCCTTTGAAGAAATTCCTGTCTATTCCCCAGAGGTGCACCGTGGACTGAAGGCGAAGTGGTCAATTGGGGAAGAGTCGATAGCGAAGGGCTCGAACTGAAACACAGATATAAGTAGAAGCATCAAAAAGTGACAGCTAAAAGGCAAGGGGCCGTATTGCATGTATATATATAGACACAGAGGGAACTCAATGGGATTTATTGGGGAAAAGGAGATACCTCGATACATGTCCTCAAGGACAAGGGACCGCAGCAACTTCTGGAACAGAGCATTATTAAATCCATTCCTGTGGCTACAGCTAAAGAAGGTTGCGCAACACACTTTAAAATAGAGTAAAATAGAGATGAAATACGTCTATCAGGAGAATAGGAAGTGTGCACATGTGTTTTGGGGGGATTTGAAAAAAATATCAATGTAAAAAATATATTGACATGTTTTGTATGAGTGGTGATAAAATAGGTTGAAGGCGAACAACTATAAGAACAATAGTAATAAAAATAGACAAATTATTAGACCATAGAAAAGCAAGCGATTGGCACCAATCAAACCTATGAGGGTCATATTGGAGAACAATAGGATAAATAAGATTCTTAAATTATCAAAAATAATACCATGATAGTACGAATTGATAAAAAATGATAGATGAAGAGATAAAATGGATATTGTTGAATAGGCTTGGAAATTGTATGGAGAAATTGTTTTTGGGAAATGGACGGTGATTGATGGTGCTGACCTGAAGTGATTGTTGTAGTGTGATTAGATAAATAATAATCCCAAAAGCCTGGTAAGTATTGACAGTTAAAATCGACTTGTCATTATGGGGGACACTCCCCTTTTACATCTATGCAGGATATTACCAAGATACACACCGAAGATTAGAAAGTACCACGTTGAGTGGGTAAAAAGCATGTAACAAAACACTCATGCTGTGGCCTCAAGAAGGTTCATTATCAAAAACAGTATTGCGACACATGACAGCATACTTGCATGCTAGATATACAGGGAAGAAGCTACATAAAAGGTTTGCTGTTTTAGAACTATGGAAGATGTATCAGAGAGAGAAGACCCACCTGAGAAGGAGTGGATGCTCAATCAGCATAAAGAGGAGGACGTAACGCCCTCAACTCATCTTTCTCCTCCTAAAAATGATAACACAACAGAAGCAAACATGGAATCTATCATATAAATGAATTATAATCAGCGACGGGGTATGTTAATCCGTCATATGCAGATCCTGCTTACAATAGTGAAGACAGCATGGAAGAAAGTAAGAATGAAGAACATAAATACATGCCCACAAGCAACAAAAATAAAGAGCACAGTGAGAGAAGGGACAGACAGGTAGAAATAGAAGAGAAAGTCAAGAGACAAGAAAGAAAGAAAGCCAAAGCAAGAGGAATGACAATAGTACAAAACGAGTAGATGGGAGGACAGATACTACTTAAATTAGATGTAAAGGGCATTGACGATGTTAAAAAGAGAGAAGAAAGAGAGGAAATAAAAAAGAAGGACAAGGGACAAGAAAGGGCATACAAGGAAGAGAAAGAAAGAAATAGGAAATGAAAGGAAGAACAAAGAAGGTATGAAGAACAATAAAAAGAGAAAGAGAGAATAGAAGAGAGGAAACGTGAAGAAAAATAAGCCCAAAGATTGAAAGAAAGTAGGTTGCAAAGAAAGTGAGAGGAAGAAGAGAAAAGAGAGAAGAGAAGAAATGAGAAGAAGTAGAGGACAAAAATATGATAAAATAGATCATATTCTTAATAGAAGTATGATACCCATTGAAGCACAAGAGTGACGGCAGAAGAGAGAGGATCACAACAACCCTGCAGGGAGCTGCAAGGGATACAGAGAATAGAGACATGGGCCGATGAGCATGAGGCAGAAGGCATATGGAAAAGGATTGGGTATCTATATAGAGATATGAGAGAGAAGGGTTGTTACGAGGCTATGGGGAGTGTTGCAGGATCTCCACCAAAAGAACAGGAGATAGAGCAGATAATGCATTGATGGATGAGCATAGAATGCTGTCCCTAAGTAGACTAGTTCAGGGAACTACGGTACCGGTAAGCTTGCCAGTACCGTAGTTCCTGGATCGGCAGACGACGAGTTGTGCTCGTTGGTGCTTTTCTGCCCGGCAGGTCAGGGCTCAAACGGGAATGGGGAAGAATTTTTCCTGGCACCCAGGAATGGGCAAATACCGGGTCCTGCAAGGCCGTAATGACCCGGTAATTGCCCATAGGACAGCTCATCTCTCAAGAGGGGAGAAAAGTGACACCTGAAAGAGCAGAAGCAATTATGAAAACTCCAACACCTGAGACAGTAAGGGAAATGCAAAAATTCGTAGACTTATGTAACCATTGTAGGGCCTAGTTTTTGATTACAGTATATATATTCAACCACTTTTAAAATGACTCAAGGTAGCAATGATAGGCAAAAATAAGATAACATGGACAGATGACATGACTGAAGAATTCGAAGAGTTGAAAAGGGCGATTTGTACAGCATCTCTATGTTAGGAATACCAGACTCTAATGAAGAGTTTTACTTATTCTCGCATTCAAATAGAGAAGTGATGACAGCGCTGCTTACACAGAAGATGACATTCGGACATGGACACAAACCATTAGCCTATTATAGTGCAATTCTAGACCCAGTAATGAAAGAACGTTATCCCTGCGAACAAGCGTTAGCTGCTGCCAATTTCACTATTGAAAAAGCTACCAGTATTACAATGGGATGCTCAATCACATTATTTGAAGAGCATTCCCTAGTTGCCATTGGGAGAAATCCAAAAGTACATTGATCCCACAAAGAGCGCCTGGATATGAAGTGATTATTTCAAATCCAGCAATCAAAATGGTTAGATGTAGAATAGTGAATCCAGTGACATTTAGAGGAGACAGTAGAAAAGGAGGACTATGTACATGAGTGTACAACATATACCAAATTTTATGATGTGATTCCCCATGTCAGAGAAAATGCTCTCAGAGGAGAGGAAATTCTCTTTATTGATGGTTCTTTGAAAATTGACTAAATGACTGGTGGAAGGCATACTGCGATGGCAGTAGTGAAGTTAAAAAAGAATGGTGAATTGGAAGTAGTGATGAGTGAGAGATTGCCTTCACATTTTTCAGCGAAGGCTGCAGAATTAGTGGCACTCACTGCCGCCCTTCAGAGATTTGAAGATGATGAAGTGACAGTGTATTCTGACTCAGCCTACATAACGACAACCATACATACAGGGTTGTCACATTGGAAAAGGATGGGTTTCTTCCATGCAGACGGCACTCCAGTGCAACATGCGTCTCTATTGGGCAAGCTCATTAAAGTACTAAAGCTCCCATTGGCTATCGCTGTGGTGAATTGTGCAGCCCATACTGAAAGGGCAGACATGATTTCTCGCTGTAACAAAGCCACAGATGTAGTGGCCAAAAGAGTAGCATATTTCCCAAAAATTCAGATTTTGAATCAGAAGATGTTAAGCAAGGGTCAGAACGTTGCATGATAATGCAGGAAGGATTTAATATGTTATCCATTGTACAGTTAATTGAGCTGCAAGGTCAAGCTCCACATGAAGAGCAGGATTTATGGAAGAGACAGGGGTGTTCTCTTTCCCCCACTTAGGGTATACATAGACAAGACAGCACTGCCAGTTATGCCTCTAGCATTATTGAAGGTGGTGCTGGAGCAGCTTCACTACCCCGTGCACACCACGAGAGAGAGTCTTGCTGCAATGATCACAGAAGATTGGTTCACACCAAATGTATTAGAACATGTTGCACAGTTTTTTGTAAATTACATTGTGTGCCAGAAATGTACGGCAGGCCACACCTTGCAGAAAGTGCAAGAAGCAATCTCTTGACCAAATGGTCCATTTCAGCATCTATATGTAGATTATGTGGATATGTCACAAGTATGCAATGGATATAGAGGTAAATGCTAGTGGTAGTATATCCCTTCTCCAGATGGATGATCTAGGCAGGTCCATGCACGCACCCCAATGCCCATTGTGCTGCCAAGTTTCTCGTGCATGAGGTGTTTCCTGAATGGGGTGTGTGCGAAGTCCAGTGGTCTGATAATGGGCCGCATTTTGTAAATTAGTTATTAGAACAGATAGTTCTTGTATTAGGCATAAAACACAAGTTTTCCTCTGCCTATCACTCACAGGCGAATGGTGTCTGTGAGGGGCTAAATTGACTTTTCAAAAGAATGGATAGCAAAGATCAAAATTTCTCTGAAGAAGGGCTTGCTGCACTGCCTACCCCTTGGTTTGTTTGCCCTGAGAAACCAGCCTGGCTCAGATCACCACCTAACTAGTCATGAGTTGGCGACTGGACGCTGCATGAGAGTACCCCTTGGACCTCCCACTCAAATAATAACTGATGCCCATAGTGTAGAGAAAACCTTAGGGGATGAAATGCGGGATTATTTAACAAATATGAACGCTAGTGTTTCTTTTATTTCACATCAGATCAAAAATCAGAGGGAAAGGTAAAAAAAGAATGATTAAGACAGCCAAACAACAGATTTTATTGACTCACTTAAACAGCCTAGTTTGAACCCGGGCCACCAGGTACTAGTAGAGAGTTTTGTACATGATTGGAACAAGCCCTGTTTTGAGGGAGCATACCTAGTAGAGGAGGTCACACCTAGTGCAGTGAATCTTCATGGCAGAAGAGCCTGGGTGCGCTTGAAAGATGTAAAGCTCTGCAAAGGAGAAATCCTGACCCCTAAGGCAACCATTGACAGTGAAGCAAGAGAAGAAGTTCCACACATGCAGAACGGACTGGCTACCAAGGGCAAAAACAAAGAACCAATGGACTAAAAACTTTTTGGAACAAATTGTAATTTCCTAAGTCTAATAGGAAACAAATGTACTTGCTGCAGTTCCAGAATGTTTTTAAGTTGAACTAAAAACAGATTATACATTGAAAATAAGACACAAAGATTGCACAGCACACTTTATGCTGCCTAAAACGTTGCACACATTTCTGCATGCTGTTTTTGTATGCATACTTCAAACATATCCAACTCTAGTGCAATGAAACGTGGACATTGTTGTATTTTTGGAAATCCTAAAAACAGTCCTATCATTTGTATGGTTATTATTGCTATCATAATTCAGTTCTTGTAATAACAAAGTGCACATTTTACAAAGTGATTGAAGGTGAATAATTGAATTAAAAATGGGAATCTTTCATTATATAAGAGACACATAGCTAACAAGGAGACAGGCTACTGCAAAGGAGATAACGCAGCATCTAAATACTATAGCAACACTTCTTGTAACTACATTTTGTTTCATGTGATGTCTTTATTTTCTTATGCTCTTCACATTTTGTGACATATTGTTTTATAATTCAAATGAAGTATTCCAGGTGCTGCGGCGTCGGGATCAAGATCACTGGATGTCAGGAGATGAGTCTGCAGATGAAGCGATGAAGCACCGGTTTCCTGGAGGTGAATATGCAGGAGAGCGCCTGGTTTCAAAGGTAAGTAAACTGGTCGAAGCGGTGGTGAGCGTCACATTGCACGCGACTGCACAACGTGAAGCACCGGCCTTAAGGATGGAGCAGCTTATGTAGCGGAGCTTCTGAAGCCACGCCCACCAGGTTCAGCCTGCCTGCCACACCATGCCATACCCGATGAGTCAGCACATGAAGACCAGGTCTAGGGAGCCACACCCGATGAGTCCGCACATGAGGGTGTTCTCTGGAATAAAGGCTTTCAGGTCATGGAAAGTTCTTGTAAAATAAAAGCACTCCTGCACTGAAATAAAGTAAAAGTACTCCTGCACTGAAATAAAGTGTTCCTGATCACATCTCTATATGAGCTGGTGCCAAAGTCGCCAGGACTGATTCCAGCCAGGGCCCCTGAGTTTATGGGTCCCAAAAGGGACATAAGTGAGTCAAGTGACCCATTGCCCCATCACTAGATGGTGTGGTTTTTGTGTTCTGGGGCCTGTGGCCATGACAGCACTCCTCCTCAAGGCCCCTCTCCTGGGTGGTTTCCCCCCTGGCCCTGGTTTAGTGGGGTTATTGCGGTGGAACTGCCTGCTTAATTGTGGAGCGTGGACATGCTCACTGGGTTCCCAGGTCCAATCTTGGGGTCAATAACCTTTCCAGTCTATATGGTAGTATAACTTGGACCGGACTATCTTAGAGACTAGGATCCTTTTAACTTCGTATTCTGGTTCCCCTTCAACTATTTCAGGATCTGGTGGAGTATCGATCAAGGAACTTGCTCTCAATGGTTTTAGGAGGGAGACATGAAACACTGGGGGGATCCGCATGTGGGCCGGTCATTTTAATTTCATTGCCGCAGGGTTGATCAGAGCCTTCATAGAGTAGGGTCCCAGATATCTGGGAGGGAATGTCTGTGGTCCTTTCAGGGGGATGTTTTTGGATGCTAACCAAACCTTGTCTCTGACTTGGTAGTTGGGAGTTTGCCTTCCGTGTCGATCCGCAAACTGCTTCTGTTTCTTTTTGGCTCTGGCAAGATGCTCTGCTACTTCCTTAAAACCCTGGGTGTTAGTTTTGTGTAAGGTCGTTACAGCGGGCATTTCTAATGATTCGAGTGGGTTGAAAACGGATGTTCGTGGATGTCGACCGTACACTATGTAGAATGGGCTTTGTCCCGTACTGGTGTGAATGGTGTTGTTATATACATATTCTGCTAACCAAAGTATTGTTAAACGGGAAATCATATTGCTCCTCCTTTCTCATAGATATTGGCCTAAGCCCAGTCGCTCTGCGAAGAAATCCGCATTTCAAATGTTCCGATTTTGGATAGACTTTGCCGCCATTTTGGGATCATCCGCCATTTTGATTTCTGTTCAAATCTAACTCTGTGTTCTAAAATGGTGGACTGTGTTTCCAACTTGTGACCGAGCCTTCCCGACCCTTGCACCTTAGTTAATGTTTAGACTATCCGCGGGCTGAATGTTTAGACTAGGTAAAGAGACCTTGTCTCATGCCTGACTTCTGGTCTCAGGATTGTCTGCACCAATAAGCCTCATCCCCGAACATACATCGAAACAATATGAAGTAAATGTCGAATGTGGACACTGGCTGAAATGCATTGTGTAGGGACATGTGCTAAGGCTTACTGTTAATCCAGGAATACACTGTTGCCATTGTAACTTGTTTGTATGTAAACCAAAGATAATCCATGTGCATATTGTTGTATGAGCCATAAGAGAACTCGGCACAAACTCTAGACCATGGATTATTAACTTGCAGAGGGGCTATACATTATTACTGAATTGTATAAATAACCAATGTCTAGATATCCAGTACCTCTCACTTCTCACACTGAAGGGCTGGTATTCCTTGTGATGTACTGAGGGCCAGATAGCTATCTGATTTTGTTTCTTTGTAAACTGCGCAGTCGAATAAAGATCTGTAAATCTTTATAAGCCCGTTTTTGGTGTATTTCCTTTTGGTGGTACTCAGCCTCGATATTTCCTCTCGCTTTTACAGATGGCGCCCGAATAGGGACCCTCAAGATTGATGCCATCTCGTTGAAGGTTGACGCGGCTATCGGACCGGGATCGGACGGTGAAAAGGGGGCCCCTTTCTTGGATGAGAAGCGATACCTCAACAGTACTGCACGACCCAATCCCTGGACGGTGAGCCTGAGGTCCGAGACGGCATCTAGACGAGGGTCCATATATCGAGGCAGGCAGGTTTGCCAAAATCACCAACCACGTGGGTCCTTTGTGTCCTTAGATATCCGAACGGACCTCCTTAGTTCTTTGATCAGGTGAGTCGTGACCCGATTCTTAAGTATCCTGATAATTGGTTTTGGGGGCATTGCACTCGCGAGTACAATTATTGACCAGGTAACACCAGTAATCTGATATGCCTGGGAAATTGTCTGCCTGCTTCAGGGTGTTATTCCGGAGTGACAGACAATCTTTGGAATTTAGCCGACCGGCGCCAATGGAGGGGTCTCCGGCGTGTACTATGCACTGTAAGCACAGCATTGGTAGTATAGTGTTTAATGATATTTGGCATAGACAAACAAGTCATGCTTCCGAACTTCAGTGGCCAAACAATGGTAGTGTTGAAATTCCTCGTATAGAATATTTAGAGTCTATATCATTAAAGAAACAGGCTAGACCTGCAGCATTTGATGTATTACAGAATTGGAAAAAAGAAGCAATGCAGCAACTTAAAAGTAGAGAAAAACATGAGCGCTGTCATATGTCCAACACCGAAAAAGCATTGTTGTACGATCAAAATAAACAGTCCGAGTCAGTTAGAAATATGGATAGGGTTTTTTCACTTGGTATCCAGAAAATGTATCCGTCTAAAGACTTTCATGTATCTGATGAGCTAATTGATAAACTTCTAAACGAACGAAGGCCTGGTGCCACTACGCCACCTCCGTATGTACCTATTCCTGCTCTTTTACCTCTTCCTGCTGTTGTTCCTCCTCCCGTAGTAATCCCTGCTCCTCCTATCGTTCTTCCTAAAGTTCCTCTTCCTCCGGCTGTTGTTCCTTGTCCTATCGTTGCTCCTCCACCTGCTCCTCCGCCTTTGCCTACTGTTACGGGTTTGGTAGATTTGTCTTCTGCACAGTGATAGCACCTTTGTTACCGATTGTACAAGATTTGTCTACTTTTCCTCTTCCGAGTGGTTCTGTCCCACTTGTAGTTGATAAAGGAGCGGAATCAAAGATTGTAAACCGTAATACTGTGTCTAAGGAGAGAAAGCGCGATTTGACTGCATGGACCAAACAATGCATGGGGAGGGGTGAACAAGCTGATGTTTTTGCCACACTCTCTAATTTAGACAGTTTTCCTGAAAAAAAAAATTTCATCGAAGGGTTGGGAATTCATTTATGTGTAATGTGGAACAGGCTAGATGAAATAGATCTCCCACAAGGGTTGAAGGATCTGAATGTTTTAGCATATTCAAGAGATACTGCAGAGAAAGTACATGAGCACGTCGAGAGGGTTTTTGAGTATAGAAGGGAGTTAGAAATTTTACGGAATGATGAAATTGATAGTGATAGTTTGGGCGCTATGTTTATACAGAAACGGTTCCTTCCTTGTTGTAAGTCAATAAAGGAGGAGACGCGAATTTGCACAAAGGATGCGATTAGGTGGATTTCAGACACGTTGATATCTACCTTAGAAGTATATGACACGTATAGTCAGTATACGCCAGAAATGCAGAGGAAAGTGATACAGGTAATGGTAGAATACCTGCAGGATGAATGCATAAAAAGAAAGATTTGTTGTCCCGCAGAATTATTGAATATCTATAAGAGAGCTTTTTCGTCTGACACTTCTTCAGCTGCTTTAGCGCTCGATTTAGCTCTGTTGCTCAGTAAGCGTTCGGAGTTTCCTATCTCTGAGTTGCCTAAGAGAGAGGTTCCACCGACATTTGTCCCAAAAGTTGAGATTCCAGCTAATCCTGCAACAGGTACTGCTGCTCAGGACATTCCTGCACAGTTTGTTTACGTCCCGTTCTCAAGACAGGAAGTGAACACCATTAAACAATCCATTCCCGATATTAGAAAGAATCTGACTGGGTTCTATAAAGAGATAGAATCTGTCTTGCAGTCATCAGTATTTACTCTGAGCGATATAGATTTGTTATTTCCCGTGCTCCTACCTATTGATTTGTGGAAGCAAATTAGGACTGTAGATGATGTACCAGGGTTAGGGGACACATAGGTTAATATAGTTCGAATAGATAGAGAAAGGCCAGTTGGCGAGAGACCGCCACAGGTAATATATATATATATATAATTCCTGAAAGAAGGATTATTTGGGACAAACTTACTGCTTGTGTCCAAGGGAAGTCTGAGGGTGCTACCGAATTCTTTAATTGGTTCGAACAAGTGTTTTCAGAATTCAGTGGACAAGATTTGAGCACAGAGCCTGGGAAACGACTTTTTGTAGATAAATTTGTGCGTGAATTGTTGCCTGACATCCAATCACAAATTATGTTCTGAGAGCGCTTGGCAAGCTCAGTCTCAGTCTGAATTATTGCATATGGCTCAGTACTATGAGAACCGAGTCAATAACGAGAAAGAAAGAATTGAAAAGAGAAAGGGGGACCTGAAAATGAAAGTTCTATTGCAACAAATTGTTAGAGGCGCTAGAGGGGGTACTTCACAATTTAGGGGACAATATTCCCCACAGGGAAATGTGCCGTTGGGTCCTGTAAACGTGAACCAATGTGCTTATTGCAGACAAGAGGGTCATTGGCGTGCACAATGCCCGATCCTCCATCAGAGGTTGAATAATGCATTTGGTAACATGGGTAGACGATCCAGAGGCCACCGTGGGATAGGGGGTCCTGGTAGAAGTCAGTTTTCTCAAAATTCGCAACCTTTTTTACAGGATAATCAGTCACCAAGTGTGGATAATAGAAATTTATTTTATCATATTTCTGCTGCATATATTTCTGAAGAACTTCCTTTTGATGACATTCTGTTTCGCTAGGGTTGCCCGAAGCAGGGTTTGGAACTGACGCCTATTCCCGTTAATCAGAAAGGTCCCTACGTTGAGATGATAGTGGGAAATGGGAAACATTTATTTTTGATAGATACAGGAGCACAGAAGTGTTCCATTGACCCCTCATGGGTTCCAAACATTCCATTGTCAGGGCAAACCAATGTTTCTGTAGGGTTTTCTGGTACGCCAGTAGTTTGTCCGGTTTCTTCGCCGGTACTGATTACATTGGGTCCATTCACGGACCACTGTCCATTTCTTTGACTACGAACTGTGGAGAGAATTTGTTGGGGTTGAATCTGTTGAAGGAATTAAATGCAGTAATTCATTTTTCTTTGGATGGAGTGCCTTTGACGATTTCACCACAGCAACTTTCTGTCTCTCAGTTCTTGACTAGATCTTTGCCTACAGAATTAAGTGATGTTCTGGAATGTTTGTGGGCAACTGATGACAATGATGTCGGTGTCCTACAAATTGAGCCTGTTAAGATCATTTTGAAACATGGAGTAAAGTTGCCACGTATTCCCCAGTATAAGATTTCGGTTGATGGTGAGTAAGCTTTGAAATGCATAGTCTCCGGTTTTGTACATCATGGGGTAATTGCGGAAATTGCAGGTAGTTTGTGCAATAGTCCGATTTTGCCTGTGTACAAAAAAGGCGATAATGCAATTCCTTTTCATTTCATCATTGATTTACACGCCATCAATAAGATTGCTGCTCCACAATTTCCTATTGTGCCTGATGTGACGACAATACTAACCATGATCCCGGCTTCTGCTACTTTCTTTAGTGTTGTAGATCTTAAGAATGCTTTCTTTAGAATTCCTATACACAAGGATAGCAGATATCTGTTAGCGTTCATCTTAGGGGGATGCTCGTTTACATTCACTGTGGCGCCGCAAGCTTAAACGGAAAGTCCGAGCATCTATAGTAGGGCTTTGAAAGAGCAGCTTGACACGCTCGAGTTGCCTACTACTTGTACACTGCTTCAATATGTATATGATCTACTTTTAGCTGCTGACTCAGAGAGTGCCTGTAAGGAGGGCACCGTGCTGCTGCTTATTCAACAAGCAAAACATGGACACAAAGCTTCACTCAAAAAGTGTCGACAGGAGGTTGCCTATTTAGTCTATCTCCTGTCAAAGGAGGGAAGAAGGTTGACACCCGAGCGGATAAAAATAATTTCTAGCATGTCTGTCCCAAATACACAGAAGGAAGTCAGAGCCTTGATAGGAATGGCTTCTTACTGTAGGCAGTGGATCCCGAACTTCTCGTTGACGATTAAACCAATTTTGGCTTTGACGAAGAAGGGCATTTCTTCGCCACTGCCGTGGAACTTGGAACATCAGCAAGCATTTGATTTGTTCAAGACTGCACTGTGTCCAGCACCATTTTTGGGCACACCAAAATATGAAAAGGCCTTCATGTTGTATGTACATGAACGTGATGGATGTGCTTTGGCTGTATTAACGCAGGAACATGGAGGGAAGAATAGGCCGTGCGGCTACTTTTCTTCCACCCTTGATCCTGTTGCATGTGCTTTGCCAAGATGTTTGAGAGCTGTCGCCGCTGCTGCTGCCTCTGTAAAACAGAACGAGGGTATGGTCCTAGACCATGCTTTAACCCTGATGGTACCTCACTCTGTAGATGTTCTATTAAACAGAACACAAACGCAACACCTCTACTCCGCACGATGAACGAGATATGAATTAATCTTGTTTGCACCGCACATTAAAATTCAGAGGTGTTGCGTCCTGAATCCGGCTGAACTTTTACCTTTCCCGCAAGGTACTGTTTGCAGTGATGAAGCGTCACATGACTGCCTTTACACCACAGAGCAAGAGACTAAAGGCAGAATCGATTTGAAAGATACTCCTTTGAATAATCCACAAGGGGAGCTGTTTTGTGATGGCTCCTGTTTCAAACTTCCGGATGGTACATCCACGGCTGCTTATGCAATCACCACATTGAGCACGATTGTGGAGACCAAAAGAATCACACATAACTCTGTGCAGGCCGCAGAGATTATTGCATTGACCCAAGCTTGTGAACTTTCCGAAGGGCTTAGAGTAAATATATATACTGACAGTCAGTATGCTTTTGGGGTGGTTCACAACTTCGGTAGACTTTGGGCAGAACAAGGTTTCTTGACCTCATATGGAACTAAGATCCAATATGGCTCCTTGATAGTACGGTTACTCTCAGCGCTTGCACTCCCCACTCAGTTAGCAATCATGAAATGCGCAGCACATCAGAAAATCATAGATGATGTGGGAAAAGGGAATGCTTTCGCTGACCAGATAGCCAAACAGACTGCCACTGATCTCTATTCAGAAATGCATACTTCAAGGGAAGCCACAAATGTTTGTACTTTGGATGAGGGTATTGAATCTGTAAAGAATATTCAAGCTGATGCCACATTAGAAGAATCTAAACAATGGGCTGAGGGTTTGGCAAGATTGGATGTTGATGGGTGGACAAGTTGGAAGGACAATGGTTGCAGCCGGATGCGTACATTACAATGATGGTTACAATGGCTCATGGTCCCACCCATATTTGTGCAAGGAAGGTTTCCAAAATGTTACAAAATGTCAGGGTGAACGATAAGATCTCCAAATATGCCAGCACTGAAAATGCTCCTGTTTCACCATTGTCAGAGTCTGTCACAAATCCACCACGTCCTTCAGGAAACAACGACACGTTGCTCGCAGATCACGCAGAAGCAGGAGTCACAAGGTACGATCTGCGTCCACGGAGCTAGACTTACTGCACGGTTTGGCTGTGCCACCAGGAAAAATCATCAGAGGGCTTATCTTTTGGCCCCGTTCTTTTGCGCGTAAGGAATTCTGTTGGCTAGTGTCACGACTCGCTCCCTTCGCTCTCGTTCCCACCACTTGGGGGCATGATTTGGGGTTTATTCCCTACTGGACATTTCCTCCGAACCTTATGCTACAGTGCTGTGATGAATTGGGAGCGCTAAATCCCTATTTTCCAAGCTACTTCCCTTCCGGATCCATTCCAGGTTTTTGGCAGCCAGCATGCTTCTTTAACCAAATGACTATGCTTCCCAGAATGCCTGGCCCACTGCTTCACCTCCCTCCACCCTTGCAGGACAAGGTTGGGTGGAGGATAGGCAACACCTGTGGCTGCAGGTGCAGCAGTCAGCACACCTGAGGCGTGTGCTCGTTAAGTAGCTTTAAAAGCCTCAGTCTTACTTCAGTCCAGCGCTGGTCATCGTTTGCAGTGTTCCTGTTGTGACTAGTCCCTTGTTCCTTGCCTTTGTACCTAGTTCCTAGTTCCTGTTTTCTTGTTCCTCCGCCCTGAATCTCAGATTCATGCGCTAATTGATTTCTGCTCCCTTGATTCCCTTTTTGTCTTCCTCTGTTTGCAGGCAGCATTTCTCAGTGCTTTCCCTTTTCAGATGCAGCCCAGTTTGTCTGTGTTCTATATTTCTTTGACTCTGTCCTTTGCTGCTGTAAACCCGTATGCCTTAGCCTTCCTCTTAGATTAGCTTCCTGTCTTTTCCTTGGAGGGGTAGGGAGAAGTTTGCATTGGTTATTTCGTTTTTCCCTGCTCCTGATCCTTACTTTCTATTGGGATCCATTCCATGTTTTCCATTGCACTTCTGCATTTATTTCCCATTTGATTATTAGGTGTGGTGTGCGGTTGTAGCTAGCTCCTGTGTGAATGCTTATGTTTTCCTCACTAATTTGTAATCACTATTCCAACTTAGGTATTTAGTTTTCCTCCCATTGCTGTTCTAGCCTTTCTGGGTCCCAGTTTCATCAACAGGATTCGTGGGCTAGCTGACATTCAAGAGGTTTATCTCGTCCTCGTGAGTACAGTTCTTTAGTTCCCTTATTTAATACCATCAAGAGTGTTAGTTCACAGATCCTGTCATTGCTTGCCCTCCACGTGGGTTTAGCGCTGTCAGTACCTGTAACAGCAATTGGGGGTAAGGCGCTTGCCGACTTTCCTCGCGGTCAGGTGCTTACCCCACATCCCTTTTCATATATTGGTTTTGTTGTCACACTCTATTTGCACTCCTGTGTTCTAGCATACATGAGTCGTTGTTCCTGTGTGCACGTAGTTTAATTCGAAGCTATTCACTGTGTGATTTAGTGCACATTTCCCTTGCCATATTCGCTGCCTTTGTACTCGCCTGACTAATCCTGACAAAATGACCAGCCCAAAATTCCCATTGAATATGGCAAGTTTAAGAAAGAAAGGCAGCAAGGCCTCTAACAAGTTTGTACAGAAAGCTTCCCCTACATTTACCTGTGACAATCAAATCACTAGTCCTGACTTAAATGAACTCCTTGTCACGAATGGGCATTTACGTGCAAAGTATGTTTCCCATAGGATGACACATCCTACATTGCCTGATCCTAGTTCTATCTTTTGTTTTGATCCCGATTCTATGTCAGCGCAAGCCTTAGCCGCAGAAAACAACACACTGTTAGACTTATTATACAAGAGTACCTCTGTTGTTGAACCCCATGATTCCAGTTGTGCTTCACCTCAGATAGAACAGTTTCATGGTACAAACATAAAGAATGTAGGGGTTCCTTGCATAACTTCTGTTTTCTACCCTCAGTCTAAAGCATACTCCTTTGCACAGGTACATACTGTAGTCCCTAATGCCAAGAGGTCTAATGTCAATAGTTTGCTTAAGGGAAACACAGACCAAGTTGGTAAGAGAAACTATAAATCACAGAACCTGCAAGCAGTAGAGGACAATGTACAATCGGTGCACATCCAGATTGCTAGTGCAGGATCCAGCCCTGATGCCACTATGCCTCCCCCTGTGCCTACTGATAGTGATGTACAGTTAATGCAGGGCATGCTAAGAGCTAAGCTTGAGGAGTTAAGACAAGAATTCATTTCTTTACAAGAGGAGAATAAAACCTTGCACTCTTTACTGAATACACCTCAGACTTTATCTGTTGATGTTGAGGAAGTGAACACTGTTCAGCCCCTGAGTGCAGAGACTTTGGTAAACCATGATATTTGTCAATATGTTAGATCTATTGGGAGTGAAGGTCTTTCGTCTAGCACAGCGCTTAATCTGGGCACAGTTTCTAACAATTTTTCTGCTGTTTGTCAGGGATTGCAGTTAGCTGAAGATTTACAAGCCACTCCTTTACCTAAAATTTCCTGTGTAGCAGTTTGTCATAATTCTGAGCTAGCACACATACAAGCTTCTGATTTCCAAACACAATCCACAATGGTGGCATACACAGATTCAGTCACTACAGTAGGCTTAGGCCCTGCTCTTGATACAGCTGCTGAGACTGAAGTAGATGTTAAAGCTGATGTGGAAAACGATGTTACCTCTGGGTTCACTCTTCCTTCTGCCAATTCTGATCAATACGAACAGTCAGAGACAGTACAGATTTCATGTTCTGATGGACTCATTCCACAGTATACAGAACCAAAAAACCGGCAGGCGATTCCTGAACTGTTGATTGTTAATCTGCCTCTTTCAGAAGCTAAAACAGAGGAATGGACAATTGACGAAATCCTGATTAACAGAGACTTTACTATGGTGATTCCACTGGTTGATTTGGACTTCTACAAAGAAAGAGACTCTGTGTCACCCACTAAAGAAAGGGACTGCAAGGGTACAGCTCAGTCTTTGGTTACTGGTGCCAAGGAGTCTACTGCCCTAAAGGTGCCCTCCATTCCTGAGCCACCAATATGTCTGTCAACTTCTGAGACTTCTGTCTGTCCTCCTCCAACCATTGAATCTTCTATGATCCAATCCACAGCCCTGCAGTCATCTTTGGCACACGTGTCTTCAACCAATGAACCGCTGCCATGTCTGCCATTTACTCAAGAGCCAGTCCCAAAGACCTGGACATGTTTGTATCCAGCAACCGAGATTGCTTCAGCTTGCATGCCTTCAGCCTCAAGGTTTCCCCTGGCCTGCCTGTCTTCAGCTACAGTGACTCATCCTGCAGATCATCCTTCAGTTTAGAGCCTCCGGTAGTCCATCAAAAGTGCATGTCTTCAGTCCCGGAGTATACTGAGTATTTGCCTTCAGTTCATGAGACGCCTGTATCCTGCTTAGCCTCGCTGCCAATATCAGAGGTATACCTGTCTACACCATCAGATCCTGCTGTATTTTCTTCTGCTCCAGCGATTCCTCCTGAATCCCAACCATTTACTGTTGATGAACGTCTAGCTTGCCTTTCTTTTGCTTCAGGAGGAGCACCAGAATGCCTGCCTTTTCCACAAGACGATTCTCCCAACTGCTTCACTTTAGCATCAGAGCCTCCTAAAAATGCAGCATCAGAGTTTGAGACTTTTGCCAGCTCCCGCTTCAGAGTCATCAAGCTGGACCAAGTGGTGAGTCAGAACCACTCACCTGGGTGTGCACAGGGGGTGGTGCAGACCGGCGTATTACCTACAGGACTTGTGCAACAGAATTCCGCCAAGAAGCACCAGTTGGGTGCTAGTAGCCAAAGGAAGGAAATGACTGCTGCAGTTCAAAATGTGTCTGTTATTGCTCCTTCTGCGAGTGTGCCTGAAATACCAAGTACTGTGTCTATCACTCCTATCAGTATGCCAAACGTACCTGCTGTTGTATCCCACGTGCAACAAGGTGGTTACTTGACTGTCACCAGGAGTACCAGCCTTGTACAACCCATTGGACTTTCAGGTCTCCAAGGCGTAGAACATGTGCAGTCAAACCTTAGTCACTTTCAACCACAAGCCTTTTCCCAGATGGATGACAGAAGAAAATCTGAACCTCTACCTCAGCCGCCACCTTCTCTAATGGCTGAACATAAACCTTTCCTGAAGCCAGCAATTTCCTCACCTCTCGCATGTCCACTCTCGGCAGAAAGGCTAACAGGGCTTCTACAATTGTCTAAGGCATGTTGCACCAGCCTGCCTCCCTCCTCAAAGACTTATAAGTGTCCACTCCCAGTGACTGAGCTTCCTGGACCTTCCAACTCTGCTTCAGGTCCTGCAAGTCCTTCATGCCTTTCTTCGAACCATGATTCTCTTCCTCACCAGAAGCCACTGTTTCCATCAGTGCCACCTCCAAAGACAAAGCGCTCCTATCATGGAAGTCCATCTGCCTTTGCCCACAGGCCACCATTTCCATCAGTGCCACCTCCAAAGAAAAAGCACTCCCATCATGGAAAGAAGATGTCTCGTGCGGGTGGCGGGCACCAGAAGACGGCCGTGGGAGGGGGTATACTGTCACGACTCGCTCCCTTTGCTCCCGTTCCCACCACTTGGGGGCATGATTTGGGGTTTATTCCCTACTGGACTTTTCCTCCGAACCTTATGCTACAGTGCTGTGATGAATTGGGAGCGCTAAATCCCTATTTTCCAAGCTACTTCCCTTCCGGATCCATTCCAGGTTTTTGGCAGCCAGCATGCTTCTTTAACCAAATGACTATGCTTCCCAGAATGCCTGGCCCACTGCTTCACCTCCACCCTTGCAGGACAAGGTTGGGTGGAGGATAGGCAACACCTGTGGCTGCAGGTGCAGCAGTCAGCACACCTGAGGCGTGTGCTCGTTAAGCAGCTTTAAAAGCCTCAGTCTTACTTCAGTCCAGCGCTGGTCATCGTTTGCAGTGTTCCTGTTGTGACTAGTTCCTTGTTCCTTGTTCCTTGCCTTTGTACCTAGTTCCTAGTTCCTGTTTTCTTGTTCCTCCGCCCTGAATCTCGGATTCATGCGCTAATTGATTTCTGCTCCCTTGATTCCCTTTTTGTCTTCCTCTGTTTGCAGGCAGCATTTCTCAGTGCTTTCCCTTTTTAGATGCAGCCCAGTTTGTCTGTGTTCTATATTTCTTTGACTCTGTCCTTTGCTGCTGTAAACCCGTATGCCTTAGCCTTCCTCTTAGATTAGCTTCCTGTCTTTTCCTTGGAGGGGTAGGGAGAAGTTTGCATTGGTTATTTCGTGTTTCCCTGCTCCTGATCCTTACTTTCTATTGGGATCCATTCCATGTTTTCCATTGCACTTCTGCATTTATTTCCCATTTGATTATTAGGTGTGGTGTGCGGTTGTAGCTAGCTCCTGTGTGAATGCTTATGTTTTCCTCACTAATTTGTAATCACTATTCCAATTTAGGTATTTAGTTTTCCTCCCATTGCTGTTCTAGCCTTTCTGGGTCCCAGTTTCATCAACAGGATTCGTGGGCTAGCTGACATTCAAGAGGTTTATCTCGTCCTCGTGAGTACAGTTCTTTAGTTCCCTTATTTAATACCATCAAGAGTGTTAGTTCACAGATCCTGTCATTGCTTGCCCTCCACGTGGGTTTAGCGCTGTCAGTACCTGTAACAGCAATTGGGGGTAAGGCGCTTGCCGACTTTCCTCGCGGTCAGGTGCTTACCCCACATCCCTTTTCATATATTGGTTTTGTTGTCACACTCTATTTGCACTCCTGGGTTCTAGCATATATGAGTCGTTGTTCCTGTGTGCACGTAGTTTAATTCGAAGCTATTCACTGTGTGATTTAGTGCACATTTCCCTTGCCATATTCTCTGCCTTTGTACTCGCCTGACTAATCCTGACAGCTAGGGTTAGGGAAGGACTAAGAATACGCACGATCCGGAGATCGCCAGCAAATAAACTCTGGAGTGTATCGTTTGAAGAAACAATGGGCCTCATTCCGAGTATGGCGGTAAGGGATAGCGGCCACCGGTAACGAGACCGGGGGCGGGGATCCCTTACCGCCATACTCCGAGTTCCCTTTGCGCCCTCGCCCTTAACGCCTGCTTTGAGCAGGTGTTAAAGTCGAGGGCGCAAAGGGGCCTCCAAGCCAATAACGGTGACCGTAATGAACGGTCACCGTTATTTGCATCTTCCCCATTCCCATTGAGCCCTATGGGGGCTCATTGGGAATGGGGAAGAGCCTTGGTGAATGGGGAATTACCGCCCCGCCAACCTTGGAATGGGGCGGTAATTCCGCCATCCACCAAGGCGCTGCCGGTCCGGGTATGGCGTCAAGCAAGGCGTTAATAGCGCCATTGGTTAGCGCCGTACTCGGAATGAGGCCCAATGCCTGCAATCGCTCCCACTCGTACGGAACAAATAAGTGACTTTGTGCCCCATTGTAACAATGAAAAATCAATTGCGTGGTCTGAGAAAATGTATTGTTGTCTTGTGATTATTTTAACCGGCTTCACAATAGTAATTGCCTTAGGATTTTGGTATTTGGAAGAAGTACATCCGCTTGAAATTCTTTTGTCTACAGAAAATGTACCTACTGCTTCTACACCTTTTGTGCATCTGCACACTTTGGGCCTCATTACACGTTGTGCGGTAACCATGGCGCCATTAGCGCCATGGTTGCTGCCGGTATTTTAACGTGTCTGCCTTGGTGGATGGCAGAATTACCGGCCTACTCCAAGGTGAGCGGGGCCGGTAATTCCCCATTCACCAAGGCCCTTCCCCATTCCCATTTTTGCCCCCATAGGGCATAATGGCAATGGGGAAGGTGGTAATTACGGTACCGCAAATTGCGGTACCGTAATTAGCACAGAGGTCCCTTTGCGGCACCCTACTTTAACGGCTGGTAAAACCAGCCGTTAAGGTCGGGTCACGCAAAGGGAACTCGTAGTAAGGCGGTATGGGTTTACCGGTACCGGTGCCCTTACCGGTACCGGTAAACCCTAATTGTTGTCAGTTTAGGATGAGAGTATACCCTTGTGTTTGTTTGGGCATAGTTCCATTCAAGCTTGAGGATCAAAAGACTATGATCACTAATTAAATGATCTTTTATAGTTCGTTTTTAACATGTTGGAAAAGTTTATGATCAACATAGATGTGTAATTTGGGGGCAAATCACCCGTCACTGCACCGTTAACCATAAAGTAATTATGTTCACTCATAAATGTTATCCATTTATGCACTATTTGGTTTTGGCGTTTGTCATTCCAACAATCTAAGTTTAAATCCCTTATAATAATAGTATGGGTAATGGTAGAGTCTGATAGAATGTTATGAAAGATCTTGATTATGCCAGAATAGAATGCCTCATCTGACATTGCCGCAACGTTACGATAAATATTAATCAGAGCAAGAGACTTTTTGTGGTTTGAGATTTTTACGAGCTGGATGTATTCGCCCACAGAAGCTCAAGGTGTGATCGAAAAGCCTGACTTAATATGAACCGTTACGAGTAAGAGGATCAACGCAAGCTCGTAATTGTCCCAGATTAGAGTGCTGACTAGCCATGTTTCCTGGAGAGCTATAATATGGTAAAGCTCAGGCATATCTTTAAATGAGGAATACAAATGTGCATTGCCTCGAAGAATTCCAGCTTACAATTGTTAGGTTTGAGGAAGCGGGACAGATTGATGGTTACTGGTGCGAGTTCGAGGTTCTTATTGATTCACGCCTTTCTCTGTTGGTGCCCTGAAAGATGTTTGGTTTCGTTTTGGAGATTTGGGCTCTTGATGGGATACTCTCCGGGTCCTCAGCTAGTAAAAAGCCCATGTCAAAAAGTTGCATCTTGCAACGCCATATGGATTGCCAAACCACGCACAAAGGGATCCATACTCTCACTACCGATGATGAGCAATCTGAAAGAAATTCAATTTGGTCAATATCCAAGGTGGAAATATTATGCTATTCTTCAATTTCCCCAAAAATGTTTAAGACACTCTGCCGATTTAAATCATATACTGGATAATTACCCTCTCTACATTTTAAAATAAATGTATGAAAGTTTGCACAATGTGGGTGTATATGCCGGGGAGTGGATGGCAGCTCAGGTTTACGAGGAATCCATTTAGGTTGTGCCGCCCTAACACAGATCTTTGGGGGGTTATGTTCTTCAGGCCGAGATGTACCATTAGGTCTCAGAAATATATCTGTTTGCTGGCATGATCGTGTTTCTGCAATACCCCGAGATGTAACTGCCAGAGCAGTTTGCGGCACTGCGGAATTAAGAAACACTTTTGCTAAATTGGTTTCTATATATTCATCGACTCTCTTTTTTAGTTCCTCCATAGCAACTTGTGACATGCCTGATTCCACTAATAAGCTATCTTTAGGTAGTGGAGCAAAGGACACTATTCTCGGATGTAGAGCAGATTCGCTCACGGTGGGGGAGGCCTCAACGATTCCTGAGTGGATTGGCCTACAAGACCCTGTGAGTTTGAAGCAATGACTGCCTTTGCAGCAATGGTAATAGCACTAGATTTGGCAGCCTCAAGTGCGTGGGCAGCCAACGGAGCAGTGTCCCTTGGGTGTTGAAGCGCGTGTACCAAATGAGAAAGTGTGGAAAACAAATAGTTCGAACCTTGAGTTTGACTAATGGTATTGGCTGAAAGTACACACTGATTATCAGCCAACACCTTGTTTTTGATTCTGATAGATTTGCTGTTGATACCGATTCATTTTTTTGATATGTCTGTTTAGTGGAAGTTTTTCCAAATGCTTTGAAAAAGGCGTTAAGTGTTGTTTTGGAGTGTTTCAGTCCAGCCATATTCTTTGTTTTTTTTATAAGCGCTAGTGATTTCTTTTTAGTACATTTCTGGTTCCTGGATTTTAACTGCTGTAAATGTCCTAATCCTGATCGTGGTGATTCGTCAGCTCTCTTGTTATTCTGGGTGATCGTAATGGGATCAACACCACTGGGATGAAGCTGATTTTCACTTGGTTCCGTGAAAGGTTGTTCAGAGGGCAAATTATCTAAGTTACAGATAATGCCAGGAATTGGTGGTAATGGGCATGGTGTCATGGCCAGTATGGCTACAGCTACCGGAGCCTGAGGAATGGAATCCACAGCATTTTGCTCCTCTATGCACACAACTGAGTTACTCAGCACCACAGATATGGACTGATTGTGACTCCTATTATCCTGTTTTGTCAAGTTTTGAGAGGAAAGCCATTTCGTTAATTCCTCAAATTGGGTTGTTTGGTTAACCAGTTTAGAATCTAATGATTCAACTAGTTTGCATAGACTATATATAGCAGTGTTTATGGCTGTAAGAGCTGGTTGAATCATAAGTAAATGATGTAAAGTGTTATCTGTCATGGAAGGTTTGATTGGTCGAGGGGTCGGAAAAGCAAAAGACTGTAACATAGGATTAGGGTGCCCTGTTGAGGGGTGACAAGACACGGAAGACACACGAGAAGTTGATTGCGAACTGAGCGTGATATTAACCCCCCTCGAACAGATGGATGACTCACGCTGATTTGCATGAATAGAGATAACTGAGTGATCTGGGTATAAGTGCAGGAATTCAATAGGTGATATGAGCATGTCTAACTTGGACAGAGCGTGGCTATTTTTGAGGGAAGCTATCATCGTGACATCAGAAACAGGCTGAGGATTTGCTCGCCCTAGTGGCGTCCAATCACAGGCATGCAATTTCCCTATAGTCAGTGCGGAAGGCGTGCCCGCACTAGGTGGAGTAGCGGGAAGCAGAGACGAAGAGGTCAAAGTAGCCCTGTTTATTTGTGCATTAAATGGAAATCTAGTTTTTTGTTTTCAAAGCCGGCAGTTGGCGTAAATGATGAGGCAGAAAAAAAGGTTTGGGGATTTGTGATGGAACAGGGATCGTCTGCAGTTGTAGAGAAAGGAATAGAAAGTATTGGCAGTGTTAATGGTGCAAGTGGCGGCATATTTGTGGTAAGTTTGTACTTTGAAAATGCCATCCTTTAGATCACAGTATATGGTAAAAAAAAGATGAGGGTGGCAAACAGCGACAAACAGAGCAAAACAGAGCAAACAAAACAATTCCACACTCACCGACTTTAAGCACCCGGCCCCCAAAGATGTCTATAAGACCTTAAAATAACTGTCACAAAACCATAACTAGACAGATCCAACACAAATCAAACACAGCCGTGCCTCCATGCCTTCGCGGCTAAGCGGCCAAGTGTACTTACAACAAGTACTTGCTAACGAGTGCGCGCGCGCGGGTGCGCAAGCAAACTCGTATTTATTGAAAGCAGCAATTGTTCAAAGGTGGAGGCAGGACCTACACAAACAGAAACAATATTGGGAGTTAGTCCAAAATAGTCCAAAATACATTGCCAAATACGTTGCCAGAGCCACTTGCAGATAACTGTCAACAGTCAGTAGCTGCTTAGTTAGGTGCACAATCCAATAGAGTCCATGCCTCGTGTCAGGCAAGTAAAGCACAGTAAAACTCAGCACGGCAGGAGCAGGAGTAGACCGTCCAAGCGGTGATCGTAATGGGATCAACACCACTGGGATGAAGCTGATTTTCACTTGGTTCCGTGAAAGGTTGTTCAGAGGGCAAATGATCTAAGTTACAGATAATGCCAGGAATTGGTGGTAATGGGCATGGTGTCATGGCCATTATGGCTACAGCTACCGGAGCCTGAGGAATGGAATCCACAGCATTTTGCTCCTCTATGCACACAACTGAGTTACTCAGCACCACATATATGGACTGATTGTGACTCCTATTATCCTGTTTTGTCAAGTTTTGAGAGGATAGCCATTTCGTTAATTCCTCAAATTGGGTTGTTTGGTTAACCACTTTAGAATCTAATGATTCAACTAGTTTGCATAGACTATATATAGCAGTGTTTATGGCTGTAAGAGCTGGTTGAATCATAAGTAAATGATGTAAAGTGTTATCTGTCATGGAAGGTTTGATTGGTCGAGGGGTCGGAAAAGCAAAAGACTGTAACATAGGATTAGGGTGCCCTGTTGAGGGGTGACAAGACACGGAAGACACACGAGAAGTTGATTGCGAACTGAGCGTGATATTAACCCCCCTCGAACAGATGGATGACTCACGCTGATTTGCATGAATAGAGATAACTGAGTGATCTGGGTATAAGTGCAGGAATTCAATAGGTGATATGAGCATGTCTAACTTGGACAGAGCGTGGCTATTTTTGAGGGAAGCTATCATCGTGACATCAGAAACAGGCTGAGGATTTGCTCGCCCTAGTGGCGTCCAATCACAGGCATGTAATTCCCTATAGTCAGTGCGGAAGGCGTGCCCGCACTAGGTGGAGTGGCGGGAAGCAGAGACGAAGAGGTCAAAGTAGCCCTGTTTATTTGTGCATTAAATGGAAATCTAGTTTTTTGTTTTCAAAGCCGGCAGTTGGCGTAAATGATGAGGCAGAAAAAAAGGTTTGGGGATTTGTGATGGAACAGGGATCGTCTGCAGTTGTAGAGAAAGGAATAGAAAGTATTGGCAGTGTTAATGGTGCAAGTGGCGGCATATTTGTGGTAAGTTTGTACTTTGAAAATGCCATCCTTTAGATCACAGTATATGGTAAAAAAAAGATGAGGGTGGCAAACAGCGACAAACAGAGCAAAACAGAGCAAACAAAACAATTCCACACTCACCGACTTTAAGCACCCAGCCCCCAAAGATGTCTATAAGACCTTAAGACCTTAAAATAACTGTCACAAAACCATAACTAGACAGATCCAACACAAATCAAACACAGCCGTGCCTCCATGCCTTCGCGGCTAAGCGGCCAAGTGTACTTACAACAAGTACTTGCTAATGAGTGCGCGCGCGCGGGTGCGCAAGCAAACTCGTATTTATTGAAAGCAGCAATTGTTCAAAGGTGGAGGCAGGACCTTCACAAACAGAAACAATATTGGGAGTTAGTCCAAAATAGTCCAAAATACATTGCCAAATACGTTGCCAGAGCCACTTGCAGATAACTGTCAACAGTCAGTAGCTGCTTAGTTAGGTGCACAATCCAATAGAGTCCAAGCCTCGTGTCAGGCAAGTAAAGCACAGTGAAACTCAGCACGGCAGGAACAGGAGTAGACCGTCCAAGCGGCCAAGCATACTTACAACAAGTACTTGCTAACGAGTGCGTGCGCACGGATGCGCGAGTGAACTCGTATAAATTGAAAGCAGCAATTTGTCAAAGGTGGAGGCGGGATTTAGGTCCACGATCCAATAGAGTCCAAGCCTCGTGTCAGGCAAGTAAAGCATAGTGAAACTCAGCACGGCAGGAGCAGCATGTCCAAGCGGCCAAGCGTACTTACAACAAGTACTTGCTAACGAGTGCCCCCTTTCTTTATTTCATCAAACAAGTATCTGTGATGTATGATACAGATCTGATATTGCAGTCCCTTGAAGCACAGTTCCCTGACAAAAATGGCAGAATGCAAGTTGTAATCTCTCCCTCAGGCAAACATAAGGGCTTATGCCAGGGTGTAGCAACAACAGGGCCATGTTTTCAGCTTGACTTGAAACACTGCTCTCTCGCAGCCCCATACGCAAGCACAAAGTGGTGTTCTACTAGTTAAGATCATGAAGCACACATCAATGAGCCTTCTTCATACGAATTGATGTTAAACCATAAAAAAAGATATTTGCGAGATGGTTTCCGGTGAGATCCTCCAGTGTGACCTCTCCAGGCGCTCTACACGTCACACATGCGGGAGGTGCTGATGGCAAGTGGACAGTGAAAGAGGACTGCCCTCCACACACTCATTATTAGCAATAGACTTCCCATTTTAGGCGTGAGACTCCCTATTTTTCTTTTAAAAATATTGCTATGTTTTAAAATAATTCTAATGCTAATGCAATCCTATAGGAAAATTAAAATATCCCACTTTCTCTGACAAAATCTCCTTCCCAGGTGCTCCAGAATTGTGGCATGTATGCTAATGAGGGGAGGACAGACATTAACAGGGCTGATGTGTACATCTGTTCTGTCCTTTTGCAGAATGGTGGGAAAGAGATAGTTCACTGTACTAAAGGAGGAGACACAGTAGTTAACAAGCTGAAAATAAGGAAACCACTTCCGGGCTCCTGACATTTCGTGTTGTTGTTTGTATGGGAATTAACAAGGGGGGTCCTGGGAGTCCCTCTGCCAGACATTAGTCCTGGTTACGAGAGACTTACTCAGAGTCTTTAGCTCACTATCTTTCACAGAGAATAAATATCCCAAACATATCAGTCTTTGTCCTGCCCTGGCGGTAGTCCAGCACGAAATGCTAGGCAATTCTCCTCTGAACAAGAGTACCAAGAGAAACCCCAGACACGTTTTTCGGTCTGGTTGGACCTCATCAGTAGGGTGGATCTGTGCCTCTCTAAGAATAGTGAGCAAGGGGTCCACGTCTGGATTCCCCTAGTAATTTAGGGTGAGACCCAAAGTTACTTAAATATGCAAATTAACAAGGGGGTCCTGGGAGTCCATCTGCCAGACATTAGTCCTGGTTACGAGAGACTTACCCAGAGTCTTTAGCTCACTATCTTTCACAGAGAAGAAATATCCCAAATATATCAGTCTTTGTCCTGCCCTGGGGCAGCCCAGAACCGAAATGCTAGTCAATTCTCCTCTGAACAAGAGTACCAACAGAAACCCCAGACACGTGTTTCGGTCTGGTTGGACCTCATCGGTAGGGTGGATCTGTGCCTCTCTAAGAATAGTGAGCAAGGGGTCCACGTCTGGATTCCCCTAGTAACTTAGGGTGAGACCCAAAGTTACTTAAATATGCAAATTAACTAGGGGGTCCTGGGAGTCCCTCTTCCAGACATTAGTCCTGGTTAGACTTACCCAGAGTCTTTATCTCACTATCTTTCACAGAGAAGAAATATCCCAAACATATCAGTCTTTGCCCTGCCCTGGGGCAGTCCAGCACCGAAATGCTATCCAATTCTCCCCTGAACAAGAGTACCAACAGAAGCCCCAGACACGTGTTTCAGCCTTGTTGGACCTCATCAGTAGGGGGGATCTGTGCCTCTCTAAGAATAGTGAGCAAGGGGTCCACGTCTGGATTCCCCTAGTAACTTAGGGTGAGAGCCAAAGTTACTTAAATATGCAAATTAACAAGGGGGTCCTGGGAGTCCCTCTGCCAGACATTAGTCCTGGTTACGAGTGATTTACCCAGAGTCTTTAGCTTTGTCACCCCGAGTGGGACGGGTATGCCCAGACGTGGGTCCCGTGGCTGCTGGGCCTAGAGACCCATGCTACTCCTCACTGATGAGCCCCAACAAGGGCGAAACATGTTTGGGGATGCTTGTGGTCTCATGAAGAGGGGATGTAGTCTAGCCGTTCGGGCTGGACTGCCCCTTTTGATGTGGGGCCAAGTCTGATTTGCATATGGTCTTTCCCTTCTGTAATGGCTTGGCAAGCGAAGAACGGTGGTCTGGACGGTTGCCCACAGAATTGCCAGTGGTTAAGATTCATTCTAAACCTTCCAGCCATCACCTCCTTGATTTTGCTTTGTTGTTTGTATGGGTTCAGCAGCATGTAGGCAACTTCATTAGGCACTTGAAATCCTAAGATCAAACGATGGCTGCTGGATCTGGTATATCATAAGCCGAGGCTTTTGTTGATTGACCCCTATATTACTAGAGGTGGGAGTGATGAGAAGGAGACCTTGGCATCTCAGAGCATTTAATGAATAACTGAAGTGAAAAACATGCACACAACCAGACACTCCATCCAGCATAGGACAGGTTTGTCCAGCAGACCATGGAATGTGTTTTAAGATTATATAATTTAAGAGCACACGCTCTGACTAAAATTTAAATTTTTGGGACATCCGTCGCTTTCGTTCTGTGTGTTTGTATTGCACGCATTTTTGGTACGTTTGCATACTGTATTGCTACCGAGAGATAAAGCACTTTCCTGTAGTTTACGGGAGTGTTTGGGAACTACATCTCCCAGGCACCCTTAATGCATTAATTGGTAGCCCAGGTGCTTCGGTGCTAGCGCATCGCGGCAAGCTGGTCTTTGCCGGTCCTCGCCGTACTCGCTGTGGGAGAGTGACACAGAGAACTCCCTTTTGGCTGTTGCCCTCGGAGTGCTTCCACACCTACTCCAACGCTTATGTGTCACTGTGAACAATGGGCCATCCAGAACCATTGACCTTCTTATAGCCTGCCAAACCACTAAACGGCTGGATATAATCTTACGCTACTTGGAACAAAGATATGATTTGGATTGTGAGCAAATGCTAATAAACCTGGAGAGGAAGACCTTGAGTACAGAACATGAAGTACATCATTCCCTTCCTTATCAATCATAGTCAAATATCACAGGATTTCTGATGAACTATAGCATAAAAGAATACTTAAGGGTTACATTAAAAACAGCTAACCCAATGGAAATAAGAGAAGCTAGATAAGGTACTCAGCGGAATAATAGACACTGCCAACCTTGTGGAAACAATGTCTTGGAAAATGCAAAACATTTATTGATTACCTGCGAAAGCTTATACCGCATTCAGACGTGGGCTGCGTTCTCATGTGAAATTGGTCTTGAAGGGCATGAGTTCAGTGATTCAGTGTGGCATTGCTTCTTATAGGATAGCAACAACATTTTAATCTATCATGTTACCAGGCCGTGGATCAGCATTACATCAATTTTAGATATATTTTAATTTGATCATGATATATTTTACGGAAGTAAAAATATAATACTTGTTATGCTATTTGTAAATGTGAGTATGATTTTTAATGCAAATACCACAATACACATTTTCAAACTAACTATTATTGAACTTTTTATGGCCTTTTTTTTAAAGCTTCCAATAAATTGTGGATATTGTTGATTGTTATGTGATAGTATAAAAAACCATATCGGCTAAATTATACAAAAAAAAATAAAGAACATGATTATGAGGCTGACACTCAACATATCGGCTAAATTATACAAAAAAAAATAAAGAACATGATTATGAGGCTGACACTCAACAGGGTATGCTAGAACAAAAACATAGATGGGCATTATTTTTGTTATTTGAACCACAATAGATAGGGAGACTCATAGAATAATTGTACACAGGGCACCAAATCCATCATTCCTGACACCTTGACTTGATTAACTAATCTTAGAACGGGAGCACATGCCACTATCTACCAAACTATAACCTCTCTGGAAGATATTGGTCAACCTTCAAGCTGAACTACAAGTGCTGAAGCTAGTATTCATGTCTGACTTGGAGAAGATAAACCGGCCAATCATATTGCCCATAACAAATGACAAGGAGGACGTGCTCAATAATGCACGGTTCTGCAACCTTTCACTACGCATATATTTTGACTACAACCCCATCACCCCTAATCCGCATTGTCAATGGTGAGAAATCGTGGGTGTTGCAGTCCAAAACATCGGAAGCGTCACAGTTGGCAGACCCTGAAGTAAGTCTCAGAGGATTCACACTTATACATCCCACTGCTATTCACCCGACCTAATCCCTTGAGTTTTTCAAAGTGATCTTAATGCTCAAGTCTTTAAGCTTATAATTCAGTGCTTTTAGGCGTATCTCCCTTCCTATTGGTGGAGATAGGATTTTACTGAAGTGAGACAAATTATCTGTAACTAGTATTGTGAGGTGTACGCAACATGAGCCTGAAACCAGATTAATTGTGAGAACCTGATACGAGTTTGTTAAGATTTTGGGTTATTGAAATGGTAGTGCCATCAATCCAAAACAGAACATTTTACAACGTAGGGACAAACGTTATAACCTACTTAGATTGTTATTTTTTAGGGGACTTGGAGGATAACAGGGATTTTTTCCAAATGCATAACCATTTTATGAGCTGTGCATATGAATCTAAAGTTAGAACTTGTGTAAGGCAGAGAGACTGGCAACTACCTCCACCTGATAAACGTTGCTGAACATGTATATTCATGGGTGTAGACCATTTGTGTAAATTATTTCAGCCCACGTAAGCTCTGATGCATGGAAAGAGCCATAGTTGCACCCAGTGCCATTTACAGACACTGTGTGGGTCTGATTGTCAATGGGCTCTATGTGACATGTTTGTTTTGTGGTACTCAATGGCCATCAGTATTTATATTGTATTTATTTTATTTATTTATTTATTTGCACCGTGTCGCAGCCCACAGGCATCAAGGTGCACACAAACACAAGGGAGAACATATAAGAACAAGACAATATCAGACAGGAGCAGGTCATACTCGTCTAGGCGAAGAGGAAGGTTTTCAGTGCTTTCTTAGACGTGCTCATATTGGAGTCTGATTGTAAGGATAAAGGGAGGGCATTCCAACGTTTAGAAGATCAGTTAGCAAATGCTCTGCCCAACCCCTTTGATTTCTTAAAATGTGGGCGAGCAACAAGACTGGTGTTTGTTGATCTTAACAATGGAAGTGACTTATACTATGAAATAGCAGACTTTAGGTAACTGGGAGATTTCCCATACAAACACTTTGAAGTAGGGTCGCCGCTTTGAATTGATAGCTGGCCGTGACCAGAAGTCAGTGTAATTCCTGCCGATAGATTGAGATATGACATCCTCTTGGGATCTTTTTGATGATCCAGACCGTTTCATTTTGAATGGTTGGAGGCATTTGGTGCTTTTTTGATCGGTCCCTACTAGGAGTGCATTACAATAGTCTAATCTTGATCGAATAATTGCCTGGGCGATAGTAGCTGAGTTGTCCTCACTAAGGTATGGACAAATGTTCCTAAGTAGCTTTCGATGGTACGTGGCATTTTTGTCAACTAGGTTCACTTGAGATTCTGTATTCAATGTAATGTCGGTTTGTACCTCAAGAGTTTTAATTTTCCTCTTTACTGAGATGTTACAGTCCTGGATGAAAAACGACTGGTAACAGTTAGTAAGTTTAGCCCGAGCTTGGGGGGAGCCAAAGATAAGATTATTGTCCACCATCCAGGTGTCTACTTGATTATAAATATTTTGGAGATGTGAGCTGTCGGAGGCGTAGTCCCCTGAAATCTCTAGGACCAGTTGGGTGTCGTCTTCATAGTTGGTCCAAATGACTCTGGATTCTTCTAGGAGGCTACATATAGAAAAGATGTAGAGATTAAACAAGATGGGGGACATACATGGTCCTTGTGGCACCCCACATGTGGAAAGAGTGGGATCAGTGATGGCGTTAACCAAGCAGACTTTCGACTGTCTTCCAGTCAGGAAGGAGTGTATCCATTTTCTAGCTAAATCAGAGAAATGGCAGGTATCCTTTAAGATGTGAAGGGGTGTTAGGACACTCACCCGGGATCGGGATCGGCCGTGTCCTCGTGGGCGGGGTGATGCCTGGCGGCTGTACCCGCGGTTTCGCCTTGGTCGTGGGCGCATTCTCCGAGCTCATCGCTCATTTGGGGTGCGTGCCCGCTTCGGGCGAGTTGGGGTGCATGCGTGCATACGCGGAAGCGGCAGGGAACGGGCTTGTGGTTCAAGCCTCGTTCCCACGAATACCGTGATTCCGCACATGCGCCGACTCGGATTGCGGGTCAAGCCTCGCTTCCCTGCCGAATCACTATAAAGGAGCTTCCGGATCTGTACTCGCCGCGTCTCAACGCGGTTTGGTCCTGACCTCCCGCTCGCTTCTGGAATTCCTTATTCTCCTTGGTCTCCCCGCTTGCCTCCCTTGTTCCCTTCCAGTTTGCCCGGCCTTCCCTTACCCTGGTGGTTTGGTTCCTTGGTTGAGGGTCTGCTCCCCTGGGTTGGGTTTTGTCCGGTCCTGGCCTGGTACCTCCGGTCCCTTCATTTTTCCTCCTTACCACCTATCCCTCTCCTGCCTGACCACCTTCCTTACCTGAATACTCCTCTGCCTTGTGCTGGGTGCCAGTGCCTTCGGTGCCTTTGTTCGGTCCCTCTTGCCATCTGCCATTGCTGCCATACTACAGTCCCGGCTGGCTTCTCTCTACATCTTCATGAAGGATTCTGCAGAATCATAGCAACGCACTCAAGCTCGCTGTCTATATCTACCGGCCTTCCCTGTTCAGTGCTCGCACTGTTCTGGCGCCACGTAAATCCAGGGAAGTGTTCATCCGTGGCGTCAGGAGTCAGACCCATTTTCAATCCTGCAATCAGGACGGGACCTGGGCCGGTTCCTGGCGTTACCCTCTCATCTTTCGTTCTACAAGCAACATCCTGGCGACCCCGGTACGCAAGCCTACAGGAAACACAGGTACGCAGCGCCCTAGGGACGCACATCTTGACAGATTGAGACGCCTAACCTCTGATTCAGACTCAGAGATGGAGGAAACCTCTGATCTGAGAGACGAAATCAGGTCTTTAAGGGCTGAAATGACAGCACTTTGTCTAGAAAACGAGACTCTACGTCAGATGGTGGTGCATAGGACTAGCACCACAACCCAGGCTGATTCTGCCATGGCACAGGCGACAACCATGAAGTTCGACGGGGATTCTAGAAGAGTGGCCGAATTTTGTAACCACTGCAGGATCCATTTTTTGTTCCGGGCTTCCCATTTTACCGACGAGAAGGCGAAGATTGGGTATATTCTAGGAAATCTAACCGGAAATGCGCTTGCATGGGCAGCTCCTTTGGTGTCCGCAAACAGTCCAATACTGGGTGATTTTGCCGCCTTCGAGAAAGCGTTTCTGGAAGTATTCCAGTCACCTAACTTGGCCGCCACAGCACAAAACCAATTGATGGATCTAAAACAGGGTTCAAGTGATCTGATCTCATACATTGGTCGGTTCCGTCAATTGGCGGCGGATTCTCAATGGCCAGAAGTAACACAGAAGACGCTTTTTCGGCGAGGTCTGAGAGAGGAATACAAAGACGAACTTCTTCATATACCAGAACCGGATACTTTACAGGTACTTCTGGAACAGGTTCTTCGAATCGATCACCGTTTGGCTGAGCGGAAGGGGGAAAGACGTCGGTTGGAGAGGCCGTACTCCAGGTCTTTTCCATCACCTGCTGGTGCTTCAAGTACAGCAGAAACGGGTCCGAAACCCATGCAATTGGGGGCACTCAGAGGACCTTTGTCCGCTAAAGAGAGGAAACGTCGAAGGGACTTGAACTTGTGCCTATATTGCGGTGCCTCCGGGCACTATTTGGGTACTTGTCAGTTACGACCACTCAGGAAGTCGGAAAACTAATAGGCCTGTCAGGTATAAGGAAGGCAATGACAGGCCTACCGTTCACACCAGCCCTTCCGGATACCGATGGGATCTTACTGCCCATGTCTCCCGCAGCCCTTTTGGTACTCCGAATTAAAGTACTGTGGCAGGATGAGTCAACTGAAATCATGGGTCTTCTAGATTGTGGTGCATCTGGCAACTATATCGATATTGAGTTCGTCAAGAAGAACCAGATCCCTCTACTTAAGAAAAGGCAAGCTACACCAATTGAGGTCATTGATGGGACACCTTTGTCTTTTGGTCCCATTCAACATCACACCGGAGTTCTGCAGTTGTGGATCAATGAACATCTGGAAAACATATCTTTGGATGTGATTAAGTCACCGTCTTATCCGATCGTGTTGGGTTTACCCTGGTTGTTGTACCACAACCCTAAAGTTAATTGGGTAACCCGTACATTGACATTTAATTCGGATCGTTGTTTGTTGGATTGTTCCTCCGCAAGGTTATCTGTTGGGATATCTACAATTGCCACGCAGACTGAGGTGAATGGAACATCTTGTGTATGCCTGTTGTCTACCATACCTTCTGAATATGCAGATTATTCCTCTGTGTTTTCGGAACCTAGGGACATTCCCCTGCCTCCTCATAGAAGTTTTGATTGTGCCATAGATCTGTTGCCAGATTCTGTGATTCCACATGGACGAGTGTACTCCTTATCCCCACAAGAAAGAACAGCCTTACAAGAATATCTAAATGACTGCCTTCAGAAACAGTATATCACCCCTTCCAAGTCTCCTTCGGGATTTCCGCTGTTTTTCGTCAAGAAAAAGGAGGGTACGTTACGTCCCTGTGTGGACTATCGGCAGTTAAACAAACTTACTCGGAAGGACAGATATCCATTGCCTCTAATACGTGATATCCTGGAATCCTTGCACTCTGCCTGTATATTTACTAAGTTGGACTTAAGAGGGGCATATCATCTGGTACGAATCAAGACTGGTGACGAGTGGAAAACGGCTTTTAAGACACCCTTAGGGCACTATGAATATCGTGCAATGCCTTTCGGACTATGCAATGCCCCAGCCGTTTTCCAGCGTTTGATGGATGAAATATTTTCGGATTTATTCGGAATATCAGTGTGGGTATACCTAGATGATATACTGATTTTCTCTAAGAATGAGAAGGAACACATCATACATGTCAAAGAAGTTCTCAACCGTTTACGTTAGAACCACTTGTACGCCAAGACTGAGAAATGTCTCTTCAATCAAGACAAGATTGAGTTTCTTGGGTACGTGATTTGCCGTTCTGGCATACAGATGGACCCAACTAAGTCACGGGCTATTCAAGAATGGAAACGACCTAACGATGTGAAGGCCCTTCAGCGATTCCTTGGATTCGCCAATTTCTATAGGCGCTTTATACCAGGTTTTTCCAATCTCACAGCACCTTTAACCAGTTTAACCAGCAGTAAGACGTTGTTTGTGTGGAATGAGGAAGCTACTAATGCATTCGAACGTCTCAAGGACGCCTTCAGCACCTCTCCCATCCTACACCATCCCGACCAAAGTAGACCATTCATTGTGGAAGCAGATGCGTCAAATTTCGCCGTTGGATCAGTTTTGCTACAGAAGGACCCGCAGTCGGATGTTGAATTCCCAGTGGCTTATTTTTCCCGAAAACTAACGTCGAGCGAACGGAATTATGCCGTGATCGAGAAGGAGCTTTTAGCCATCAAATTGGCTTTTGAAGAATGGCGCCATCATCTTTTGGGAGGCCAATTTCCTGTTGAGGTCCGTACCGACCATAGAAATCTACAGTATCTACGATCCCTTCAATGTCGCACTTCCCGCCAGGCCCGTTGGGCGTTTTTCTTTTCTCATTATGATTTCACAATCACTTACATACCTAATGCTCGGAATCTGAAAGCAGACGCGTTGTCTCGCTCCTTGGAAGACATCAAGCAAGACAGCCAGAACCAGTTATTGCTAGCCCCAGAACATTTCTTGTTTTCTGTGTCTCATTGCCTGGATACGTTCTTACAGGAAACATTGGCAGACCCTTACAGAACGGAACTATTGAAATTGCCCCAAGTTAGTGAGAACGAGGGGTTGCTCTTCTTCAGTGGGAAATTGTATGCACCCACCGACTCTCTTTGGATTGCCATTTTGCATGCATTTCACGATTCGAAGATTGGGGGTCATCGGGGCATACGTGGTACACAAGAACTTGTCACCCGACAGTTTTGGTGGCCAGGATTGGCCAAACAAGTTAAACAATACGTGGAATGATGTCCAGTATGTGCACAAGTAAAGATACCCAGAAGGAAACCACTCGGTCTACTCCAACCCATCGAGGCACCGCCCTATCCTTGGCACACTATAGCTACTGATTTCATAGTGGAACTACCACCTTCCGAGGGCTTCACATGCATTATGGTAGTAGTTGACTGTTTTTCCAAGATGGCTCATTTTATCCCTTTTGTTAAAGTTCCCTCTGCGAGTTCCATGGCCCGAGCATTTCTGCACAACATTTACCGGTTACATGGACTACCTGATAAGATCATCTCGGACCGTGGTTCCCAGTTCATATCATCCTTTTGGAAACAACTGTGTCATCACCTGGGCATACATCGAGCACTTAGTTCCGGCTATCATCCACAGTCCAACGGACAGACGGAGAGGACCAATCAGACGTTGGAACAGTATCTGCGCTGTTTCTCCAACGCATCTCAAACCAACTGGACATTGCAACTGGACTTTGCTGAGGTAGCTTACAACAACTCGATCCATTCTGCTACAGGATTAAGCCCCTTTCTTTGTACCTATGGACTCAGTCCTAGACTTTTTCCGTTTGTTCCTGTACGACCAAGCACGGTTCCCTCTGCTGATCAGCTGATTCAAGAGATCCGAGGACTGCATGCCCAGGCGACTGGTACCCTGGTTAAGGCACGTGAGGACATGAAGGTCCAGGCAGATAAGAGGCGTACCCCGGAACCTATATTCAAGGTTGGTGGGAAGGTGTGGCTTTCTTCCAAGAACTTACCTGTTCGCAACTTACCTACGAAACTTGCTCCCCGTTTTCTAGGACCCTTCCGGATTACTAGACGGATTTCCCCGGTGGCATTCAAACTAGATCTACCCCCATCCTGGCGGGTGCATCCTGTGTTTCATGTCTCCTTGTTTAAGCCTCACCTGGAGGACCCCTATGGGCGCTCGGGCTCTCGTCCTGCGGCCATTGAGGTGCAGGGTGTTCCTGAATATGAGGTCCGGGAAATCTGTGATTCTCGTTTCCATCGGGGTCAATTGCAATTCCTGGTGGATTGGGAGGGGTATTCGGCTTGTGACCGCACTTGGGAACCTGTTGGGAATGTCCATGCTCCCCGTTTGGTGCGTGAGTTCTATTTACGCCATCCTTGTAGACCGGGGGCCCCGGGTCTTTCTGGGAGGGGCCATGGTGTTAGGACACTCACCCGGGATCGGGATCGGCCGTGTCCTCGTGGGCGGGGTGATGCCTGGCGGCTGTACCCGCGGTTTCGCCTTGGTCGTGGGCGCATTCTCCGAGCTCATCGCTCATTTGGGTGCGTGCCCGCTTCGGGCGAGTTGGGGTGCATGCGTGCATACGCGGAAGCGGCAGGGAACGGGCTTGTGGTTCAAGCCTCGTTCCCACGAATACCGTGATTCCGCGCATGCGCCGACTCGGATTGCGGGTCAAGCCTCGCTTCCCTGCCGAATCACTATAAAGGAGCTTCCGGATCTGTACTCACCGCGTCTCAACGCGGTTTGGTCCTGACCTCCCGCTCGCTTCTGGAATTCCTTATTCTCCTTGGTCTCCCCGCTTGCCTCCCTTGTTCCCTTCCAGTTTGCCCGGCCTTCCCTTACCCTGGTGGTTTGGTTCCTTGGTTGAGGGTCTGCTCCCCTGGGTTGGGTTTTGTCCGGTCCTGGCCTGGTACCTCCGGTCCCTTCATTTTTCCTCCTTACCACCTATCTCTCTCCTGCCTGACCACCTTCCTTACCTGAATACTCCTCTGCCTTGTGCTGGGTGCCAGTGCCTTTGGTGCCTTTGTTCGGTCCCTCTTGCCGTCTGCCATTGCTGCCATACTACAGTCCCGGCTGGCTTCTCTCTACATCTTCAAGAAGGATTCTGCAGAATCATAGCAACGCACTCAAGCTCGCTGTCTACATCTACCGGCCTTCCCTGTTCAGTGCTCGCACTGTTCTGGCGCCACGTAAATCCAGGGAAGTGTTCATCCGTGGCGTCAGGAGTCGGACCCATTTTCAATCCTGCAATCAGGACGGGACCTGGGCCGGTTCCTGGCGTTACCCTCTCATCTTTCGTTCTACAAGCAACGTCCTGGCGACCCCGGCACGCAAGCCTACAGGAAACACAGGTACGCAGCGCCCTAGGGACGCACATCTTGACAAGGGGTCGTTCGTGGTCAAGTAAATTGAACACGACTGATAAGTCCAGTAAAACCAGGAGACCGGACTTACCCTGGTCCATAATGCTTATCATCTGGCTCTGAAGATCTATGAGGGCTGTCTCTGTGCTATAGGTGGAGCGAAAGCCAGACTGCCTTAGGTGCAGGATATTCATGGATTCAATGTAGGTTTGAATTTGACAAGTAGCTACTTTGTCCAGGATTTTCAAGAAGAAATTGCAGTTTGTAATAGGTCCTAGATTGGCAGCGTTGTTGGAATCCAATCCTAGCTTTTTCAGGAGGGTAGTCACTATGACATTTTTGATGCCATTGGGGACTGCATTAGTCTGAAAAGAGGCATTGATAAATTGTACCAAACAAGGGGCGAAAGTATTCTTATTATCCATAATAATTTTGAAGGGAATTACATTGGGCCGTTGTCAGACTCATAGTAGCTAGAATAGGCAGCAGGTCCGAGTTAGATACCTTTGTAAAGCAAAAGCAGGCACCCTCGTGTGAGTGTACTGGAGATAGGGCAGGGGCAGGGATCCCAGAGAGGATACGCTCATTGATTTGGGACGTGCTGCAATCTGTGATTGGATTTTGTCCGTTGCTTTGAATACTTTTCCTTGGAAGGCGTTCTGTATTTTAGTGCAGTCTGCATTTGTAGGTATGAACGGTGTCAATAGGGCTTTGGGCTTTTCGAGAAGCTTTAGTATCTCGAAAGAGCTTTTTGGGTTTGATTTTGCTTTTACGATATGTTGGTTGTAAAAGTTCTTTTTTGTTTCTATGATCAAGTCCTTATAGGTTTTTTCAAGTGTCTTCCATGTGTTTTTCTTGTCAGATGAGGGGCATTTGAGCCAACACCTCTCTGCCCTTCTCTTATCAGTCTTTAAGGATCTCAGCTCGGGTGAAAACCATGTTTGATGTCGACGCCATGGTGTTTGTGAGGCATTCTTTAAGATCTGAGGTTGAGACCTTCTTAAAGTTCTGATTAATGCTTGTTTTGGGTGGGTTTGGTGGCTTGGAGGGATGTGTGGGCGGGGGCCGATGTTGAAATTGACCAGAAAGTGATCTGACCAGATACAAGGGTTGGTATTACTGATCAGGACATCATGGTTTCGTGAGACAGCAAGTCTAGCTGGTTGTCAGTGATAAAGCCATGGAAATCAAGGGCATGCCTAGTTAGGGGACGTGTATTCAGCAATGCTGCGTTAAGTGTTTTATTGTCGATCCTTTGTCTAACTGAAGCTTGGCAAATGAGGGCGGCTTGGTGTTTGGTTGCAGATGTTAGGTAAGGTAAGCGAAAGCGAAAGTAGGGTGTTGTCAATGCCCCGAAATGCTGTATTCCCTGATGTAGAACAGTTTATTTTGGGGGCCTTGGCAGGAGGGGAGTTAGGATTGTTCTCAGTTAGAGAATTATCAATAGTTTCCAGGGATGTTGGTGCCTTGCTGATCAACTCAGGGATTTGGAGTGTCCGTTGAAGAGTATATTACAGGTGACTCCTCGTGTTTGCCTGGGGGCGGCTAATCGAGGGATTTGTGTCTGTTAATGGTGAGGTAATTAATTACATGTGATGGTGGGGGAGTGACACAGGCGTCGTATCTTTGTTCCAACTTTTCGGAATTGGTAGTCCCCCATGCCATAGAGGCAGTGTACCGCAATCGCAAGCAATACCACTCCATCAATGTGCAAATGGTATGTGACTCCAGCAAGAGCATCACCCATTGCTGCGCCGGATTTCCTGGATCCACACATGATGCCATGGTACTGCGCAACTCCACGCTACCCCGTCACATGGAGCGACATGCTGGACCACGTGCCTGGCTGCTCGGTGAGTTGCACAAAAGGCCCATGGCCATGCTGTGTGGTACTCATGTGTGCGGATGCAGAAGGGGGGGCTACTGCACCCGGGTGGGAAAGGGGGGGATACTTCACCAGGGTGGGAAAGGGGGGGATACTTCACCAAGGTGGGGAAAGGGGGGGGTAATAGTACACCTGGGTGGCAATAGCCAGTGAGTAGAGAATGAATGCAGAGCTAAACACTCCTCACCTGACCCAGCCAAACGGAAAATGACACATCACTGGGCCACATATCACAAATAATGCATATTGATGACAACAAGTAAGAGGCACAACCGGGGCACCATGGTGATGGCAAGCAATGCATGACTGAATAGGATGGCAACTGTGGCAATGTGGCTAGTGTGACCATGCATAGTGAAGAGTATACAGCATGAATTGGAGGCTAAACATTGTCGCACTGCCACAGCACATCTGCCTCAGCATGCATGATTACACCCTGCATCATCTATTCAACCCCATCCAGTGTTCCACACCTCTTTACAGTATACATTCCATATAGGTGACTATTTGGTACACGTACAGGGACATGTGCATGCCCACACCAAATAGCTGCTGCAATGACCGTGCTCCCTGAAGGTGGCAGTTCAGAGTGACACACACCTATTTGTATCTGCTTGCAGGTGATGGAGGATATCCCTTGAGGCCGTGGCTACTTACCCCTGTGCGGAACCCGCAGAACAGCCATGAAGAGGAGTACAATTGTGTGCACACTCGTACCCGTGTTGTGATTGAGCAGACCTTTGGCCTGTTGAAGGCACGGTTCCGCTGCCTGAGCAGGTCTGGTGGGGCACTCCTATATAGGCCTGAGAAGGTGGCAAAGATCAACATGGCCTGTGTCATGCTACATAATCATGGTCTTTATTTTTTTTTAGTATAATTTAGCCGATATGGTTTTTTATACTATCACATAACAATCAACAATATCAACAATTTAATGGAAGCTTTAAAAAAAGGGCATAAAAAGTACAATAATAGTTAGTTTGAAAATGTGTATTGTGCTATTTGCATTAAAATCATACTTACATGTACAAATAGCATAACAAGTATTCTATTTTTACTTCCGTAAAATATATCATGATCAAATTAAAATATATCTAAAATTGATGTAATGCTGATCCACGGCCTGGTAACATGATAGATTAAAATGTTGTTGTTATCCTATAAGAAGCAATGCCACACTGAATCACTGAACTCATGCCCTTCAAGACCAATTTCATATGAGAACGCAGCCCACGTCTGAATGCGGTATAAGCTTTCGCAGGTAATCAATAAATGTTTTGCATTTTCCAAGACATTGTTTCCACAAGGTTGGCAGTGTCTATTATTCCGCTGAGTACCTTAGCTAGCTTCTCTTATTTCCATTGGGTTAGCTGTTTTTAATGTAACCCTTAAGTATTCTTTTATGCTATAGTTCATCAGAAATCCTGTGATATTTGACTGTGATTGATAAGGAAGGGAATGATGTACTTCATGTTCTGTACTCAAGGTCTTACTCTCCAGGTTTATTAGCATTTGCTCACAATCCAAATCATATATCTTTCTTGTTAAAGCAGATTTCAACCTCAATATGGAGTAGTCTAATGAATCAGCGTCAATGTCATTACTCCATAAGCTAATTTCTTTATCAAGTGTCCTTACGGTAGTCTCGCTCAAGCACCCGGAGATATTGTTGGAGAGTGCTATGTATTACAGTAGTGAGTGAGGTATAGAGTGTTTTAATTTCCAGTGAAGGGCAAAGCAACAGACTTTGAACATGCTGGTTATTATGGTGATCCCCAACTCTGCGTATAGATATTCTACAGGGAGCTTACTAGGGCCCTCTGTGATGGTTCTTAAACAGCATGCTTCTAATTTCCTTATATTGGTTGTTTGTTTGTGCCCCCACATTTCAGCACCATGTAAAATCACTAGAGGAATTTCTGCCTTGTATACAACAACAACAGGCCTCATAGTATAACTGCAATGTTTTTTAGCAAAAACAGTAAAACCACCAAGCCGTTGTCGAGCCTTAATCTTAACCTTTTCCATCTGAGTTTTTCAGCTAAGTCTATATTCTAGGAAATCTAACCGGAAATGCGCTTGCATGGGCAGCTCCTTTGGTGTCCGCAAACAGTCCAATACTGGGTGATTTTGCCGCCTTCGAGAAAACGTTTCTGGAAGTATTCCAGTCACCTAACTTGGCCGCCACAGCACAAAACCAATTGATGGATCTAAAACAGGGTTCAAGTGATCTGATCTCATACATTGGTCGGTTCCGTCAATTGGCGGTGGATTCTCAATGGCCAGAAGTAACACAGAAGACGCTTTTTTTCGGCGAGGTCTGAGAGAGGAGTACAAAGACGAACTTCTTCATATACCAGAACCGGATACTTTACAGGTACTTCTGGAACAGGTTCTTCGAATCGATCACCGTTTGGCTGAGCGGAAGGGGGAAAGACGTCGGTTGGAGAGGCCGTACTCCAGGTCTTTTCCATCACCTGCTGGTGCTTCAAGTACAGCAGAAACGGGTCCGGAACCCATGCAATTGGGGGCACTCAGAGGACCTTTGTCCGCGAAAGAGAGGAAACGTCGAAGGGACTTGAACTTGTGCCTATATTGCGGTGCCTCGGGGCACTATTTGGGTACTTGTCAGTTACGACCAGTCAGGAAGTCGGAAAACTAATAGGCCTGTCAGGTATAAGGAAGGCAATGACAGGCCTACCGTTCACACCAGCCCTTCCGGATACCGATGGGATCTTACTGCCCATGTCTCCCGCAGCCCTTTTGGTACTCCGAATTTAAGTACTGTGGCAGGATAAGTCAACTGAAATCATGGGTCTTCTAGATTGTGGTGCATCTGGCAACTATATCGATATTGAGTTCGTCAAGAAGAACCAGATCCCTCTACTTAAGAAAAGGCAAGCTACACCAATTGAGGTCATTGATGGGACACCTTTGTCTTTTGGTCCCATTCAACATCACACCGGAGTTCTGCAGTTGTGGATCAATGAACATCTGGAAAACATATCTTTGGATGTGATTAAGTCACCGTCTTATCCGATCGTGTTGGGTTTACCCTGGTTGTTGTACCACAACCCTAAAGTTAATTGGGTAACCCGTACATTGACATTTAATTCGGATCGTTGTTTGTTGGATTGTTCCTCCGCAAGGTTATCTGTTGGGATATCTACAATTGCCACGCAGACAGAGGTGAATGGAACATCTTGTGTATGCCTGTTGTCTACCATACCTTCTGAATATGTGGATTATTCCTCTGTGTTTTCGGAACCTAGGGACATTCCCCTGCCTCCTCATAGAAGTTTTGATTGTGCCATAGATCTGTTGCCAGATTCTGTGATTCCACATGGACGAGTGTACTCCTTATCCCCACAAGAAAGAACAGCCTTACAAGAATATCTAAATGACTGCCTTCAGAAACAGTATATCACCCCTTCCAAGTCTCCTTCGGGATTTCCGCTGTTTTTCGTCAAGAAAAAGGAGGGTACGTTACGTCCCTGTGTGGACTATCAGCAGTTAAACGAACTTACTCGGAAGGACAGATATCCATTGCCTCTAATACGTGATATCCTGGAATCCTTGCACTCTGCCTGCATATTTACTAAGTTGGACTTAAGAGGGGCATATCATCTGGTACGAATCAAGACTGGTGACGAGTGGAAAACGGCTTTTAAGACACCCTTAGGGCACTATGAATATCGTGTAATGCCTTTCGGACTATGCAATGCCCCAGCCGTTTTCCAGCGTTTGATGGATGAAATATTTTCGGATTTATTCGGAATATCAGTGTGGGTATACCTAGATGATATACTGATTTTCTCTAAGAATGAGAAGGAACACATCATACATGTCAAAGAAGTCCTCAACCGTTTACGTTAGAACCACTTGTACGCCAAGACTGAGAAATGTCTCTTCAATCAAGACAAGATTGAGTTTCTTGGGTACGTGATTTGCCGTTCTGGCATACAGATGGACCCAACTAAGTCACGGGCTATTCAAGAATGGAAAGGACCTAACGATGTGAAGGCCCTTCAGCGATTCCTTGGATTCGCCAATTTCTATAGGCGCTTTATACCAGGTTTTTCCAATCTCACAGCACCTTTAACCAGTTTAACCAGCAGTAAGACGTTGTTTGTGTGGAATGAGGAAGCTACTAATGCATTCGAACGTCTCAAGGACGCCTTCAGCACCTCTCCCATCCTACACCATCCCGACCAAAGTAGACCATTCATTGTGGAAGCAGATGCGTCAAATTTCGCCGTTGGATCAGTTTTGCTACAGAAGGACCCGCAGTCGGATGTTGAATTCCCAGTGGCTTATTTTTCCCGAAAACTAACGTCGAGCGAACGGAATTATGCCGTGATCGAGAAGGAGCTTTTAGCCATCAAATTGGCTTTTGAAGAATGGCGCCATCATCTTTTGGGAGGCCAATTTCCTGTTGAGGTCCGTACCGACCATAGAAATCTACAGTATCTACGATCCCTTCAATGTCGCACTTCCCGCCAGGCCCGTTGGGCGTTTTTCTTTTCTCATTATGATTTCACAATCACTTACATACCTAATGCTCGGAATCTGAAAGCAGACGCGTTGTCTCGCTCCTTGGAAGACATCAAGCAAGACGGCCAGAACCAGTTATTGCTAGCCCCAGAACATTTCTTGTTTTCTGTGTCTCATTGCCTGGATACGTTCTTACAGGAAACATTGGCAGACCCTTACAGAACGGAACTATTGAAATTGCCCCAAGTTAGTGAGAACGAGGGGTTGCTCTTCTTCAGTGGGAAATTGTATGCACCCACCGACTCTCTTCGGATTGCCATTTTGCATGCATTTCACGATTCGAAGATTGGGGGTCATCGGGACATACGTGCTACACAAGAACTTGTCACCCGACAGTTTTGGTGGCCAGGATTGGCCAAACAAGTTAAACAATACGTGGAATGCTGTCCAGTATGTGCACAAGTAAAGATACCCAGAAGGAAACCACTCGGTCTACTCCAACCCATCGAGGCACCGCCCTATCCTTGGCACACCATAGCTACTGATTTCATAGTGGAACTACCACCTTCCGAGGGCTTCACATGCATTATGGTAGTAGTTGACTGTTTTTCCAAGATGGCTCATTTTATCCCTTTTGTTAAAGTTCCCTCTGCGAGTTCCATGGCCCGAGCATTTCTGCACAACATTTACCGGTTACATGGACTACCCGATAAGATCATCTCGGACCGTGGTTCCCAGTTCATATCATCCTTTTGGAAACAACTGTGTCATCACCTGGGCATACATCAAGCACTTAGTTCCGGCTATCATCCACAGTCCAACGGACAGACGGAGAGGACCAATCAGACGTTGGAACAGTATCTGCGCTGTTTCTCCAACGCATCTCAAACCAACTGGGCATTGCAACTGGACTTTGCTGATGTAGCTTACAACAACTCGATCCATTCTGCTACAGGATTAAGCCCCTTTCTTTGTACGTATGGACTCAGTCCTAGACTTTTTCCGTTTGTTCCTGTACGACCAAGCACGGTTCCCTCTGCTGATCAGCTGATTCAAGAGATCCGAGGACTGCATGCCCAGGCGACTGGTACCCTGGTTAAGGCACGTGAGGACATGAAGGTCCAGGCAGATAAGAGGCGTACCCCGGAACCTATATTCAAGGTTGGTGGGAAGGTGTGGCTTTCTTCCAAGAACTTACCTGTTCGCAACTTACCTACGAAACTTGCTCCCCGTTTTCTAGGACCCTTCCGGATTACTAGACGGATTTCCCCGGTGGCATTCAAACTAGATCTACCCCCATCCTGGCGGGTGCATCCCGTGTTTCATGTCTCCTTGTTTAAGCCTCACCTGGAGGACCCCTATGGGCGCTCGGGCTCTCGTCCTGCGGCCATTGAGGTGCAGGGTGTTCCTGAATATGAGGTCCGGGAAATCTGTGATTCTCGTTTCCATCGGGGTCAATTGCAGTTCCTGGTGGATTGGGAGGGGTATTCGGCTTGTGACCGCACTTGGGAACCTGTTGGGAATGTCCATGCTCCCCGTTTGGTGCGTGAGTTCTATTTACGCCATCCTTGTAGACCGGGGACCCCGGGTCTTTCTGGGAGGGGGCATGGTGTTAGGACACTCACCCGGGATCGGGATCGGCCGTGTCCTCGTGGGCGGGGTGATGCCTGGCGGCTGTACCCGCGGTTTCGCCTTGGTCGTGGGCACATTCTCCGAGCTCATCGCTCATTTGGGGTGCGTGCCCGCTTCGGGCGAGTTGGGGTGCATGCGTGCATACGCGGAAGCGGCAGGGAACGGGCTTGTGGTTCAAGCCTCGTTCCCACGAATACCGTGATTCCGCGCATGCGCCGACTCGGATTGCGGGTCAAGCCTCGCTTCCCTGCCGAATCACTATAAAGGAGCTTCCGGATCTGTACTCGCCGCGTCTCAACGCGGTTTGGTCCTGACCTCCCGCTCGCTTCTGGAATTCCTTATTCTCCTTGGTCTCCCCGCTTGCCTCCCTTGTTCCCTTCCAGTTTGCCCGGCCTTCCCTTACCCTGGTGGTTTGGTTCCTTGGTTGAGGGTCTGCTCCCCTGGGTTGGGTTTTGTCCGGTCCTGGCCTGGTACCTCCGGTCCCTTCATTTTTCCTCCTTACCACCTATCCCTCTCATGCCTGACCACCTTCCTTACCTGAATACTCCTCTGCCTTGTGCTGGGTGCCAGTGCCTTCGGGGCCTTTGTTCGGTCCCTCTTGCCGTCTGCCATTGCTGCCATACTACAGTCCCGGCTGGCTTCTCTCTACATTTTCAAGAAGGATTCTGCAGAATCATAGCAACTCACTCAAGCTCGCTGTCTACATCTACCGGCCTTCCCTGGTCAGTGCTCGCACTGTTCTGGCGCCACGTAAATCCAGGGAAGTGTTCATCCGTGGCGTCAGGAGTCGGACCCATTTTCAATCCTGCAATCAGGACGGGACCTGGGCCGGTTCCTGGCGTTACCCTCTCATCTTTCGTTCTACAAGCAACGTCCTGGCGACCCCGGCACGCAAGCCTACAGGAAACACAGGTACGCAGCGCCCTAGGGATGCACATCTTGACAAGGGGTCGTTCGTGATCAAGTAAATTGAACACGACTGATAAGTCCAGTAAAACCAGGAGACCGGACTTACCCTGGTCCATAATGCTTATCATCTGGCTCTGAAGATCTATGAGGGCTGTCTCTGTGCTATAGGTGGAGCGAAAGCCAGACTGCCTTAGGTGCAGGATATTCATGGATTCAATGTAGGTTTGAATTTGACAAGTAGCTACTTTGTCCAGGATTTTCAAGAAGAAATTGCAGTTTGTAATAGGTCCTAGATTGGCAGCGTTGTTGGAATCCAATCCTAGCTTTTTCAGGAGGGTAGTCACTATGACATTTTTGATGCCATTGGGGACTGCATTAGTCTGAAAAGAGGCATTGATAAATTGTACCAAACAAGGGGCGAAAGTATTCTTATTATCCATAATAATTTTGAAGGGAATTACATTGGGCCGTTGTCAGACTCATAGTAGCTAAAATAGGCAGCAGGTCCGAGTTAGATACCTTTGTAAAGCAAAAGCAGGCACCCTCGTGTGAGTGTACTGGAGGTAGGGCAGGGGCAGGGATCCCAGAGAGGATACGCTCATTGATTTGGGACGTGCTGCAATCTGTGATTGGATTTTGTCCGTTGCTTTGAATACTTTTCCTTGGAAGGCGTTCTGTATTTTAGTGCAGTCTGCATTTGTAGGTATGAACGGTGTCAATAGGGCTTTGGGCTTTTCGAGAAGCTTTAGTATCTCGAAAGAGCTTTTTGGGTTTGATTTTGCTTTTACGATATGTTGGTTGTAAAAGTTCTTTTTTGTTTCTATGATCAAGTCCTTATAGGTTTTTTCAAGTGTCTTCCATGTGTCTTTCTTGTCAGATGAGGGGCATTTGAGCCAACACCTCTCTGCCCTTCTCTTATCAGTCTTTAAGGATCTCAGCTCGGGTGAAAACCATGTTTGATGTCGACGCCATGGTGTTTGTGAGGCATTCTTTAAGATCTGAGGTTGAGACCTTCTTAAAGTTCTGATTAATGCTTGTTTTGGGTGGGTTTGGTGGCTTGGAGGGATGTGTGGGCGGGGGCCGATGTTGAAATTGACCAGAAAGTGATCTGACCAGATACAAGGGTTGGTATTACTGATCAGGACATCATGGTTTCGTGAGACAGCAAGTCTAGCTGGTTGTCAGTGATATAGCCATGGAAATCAAGGGCATGCCTAGTTAGGGGACGTGTATTCAGCAATGCTGCGTTAAGTGTTTTATTGTCGATCCTTCGTCTAACTGAAGCTTGGCAAATGAGGGTGGCTTGGTGTTTGGTTGCAGATGTTAGGTAAGGTAAGCGAAAGCGAAAGTAGGGTGTTGTCAATGCCCCGAAATGCTGTATTCCCTGATGTAGAACAGTTTATTTTGGGGGCCTTGGCAGGAGGGGAGTTAGGATTGTTCTCAGTTAGAGAATTATCAATAGTTTCCAGGGATGTTGGTGCCTTGCTGATCAACTCAGGGATTTGGAGTGTCCGTTGAAGAGTATATTACAGGTGACTCCTCGTGTTTGTCTGGGGGCGGCTAATCGAGGGATTTGTGTCTGTTAATGGTGAGGTAATTAATTACATGTGATGGTGGGGGAGTGACACAGGCGTCGTATCTTTGTTCCAACTTTTCGGAATTGGTAGTCCCCCATGCCATAGAGGCGGTGTACCGCAATCGCAAGCAATACCACTCCATCAATGTGCAAATGGTATGTGACTCCAGCAAGAGCATCACCCATTGCTGCGCCGGATTTCCTGGATCCACACATGATGCCATGGTACTGCGCAACTCCACGCTACCCCGTCACATGGAGCGACATGCTGGACCACGTGCCTGGCTGCTCGGTGAGTTGCACAAAAGGCCCATGGCCATGCTGTGTGGTACTCATGTGTGCGGATGCAGAAGGGGGGGGGCTACTGCACCCGGGTGGGAAAGGGGGGGGATACTTCACCAGGGTGGGAAAGGGGGAGGATACTTCACCAAGGTGGGAAAGGGGGGGGATTAATAGTACACCTGGGTGGCAATAGCCAGTGAGTGGAGAATGAATGCAGAGCTAAACACTCCTCACCTGACCCAGCCAAACGGAAAATGACACATCATTGGGCCACATATCACAAATAAGGCATATTGATGACAACAAGTAAGAGGAACAACCGGGGCACCATGGTGATGGCAAGCAATGCATGACTGAATAGGATGGCAACTGTGGCAATGCGGCTAGTGTGACCATGCATAGTGAAGAGTATACAGCATGAATTGGAGGCTAAACATTGACGCACTGCCACAGCACATCTGCCTCAGCATGCATGATTACACCCTGCATCATCTATTCAACCCCATCCAGTTTTCCACACCTCTTTACAGTATACATTCCATATAGGTGACTATTTGGTACACGTACAGGGACATGTGCATGCCCACACCAAATAGCTGCTGCAATGACCGTGCTCCCTGAAGGTGGCAGTTCAGAGTGACACACACCTATTTGTATCTGCTTGCAGGTGATGGAGGATATCCCTTGAGGCCGTGGCTACTTACCCCTGTGCGGAACCCGCAGAACAGCCATGAAGAGGAGTACAATTGTGTGCACACTCGTACCCGTGTTGTGATTGAGCAGACCTTTGGCCTGTTGAAGGCACGGTTCCGCTGCCTGAGCAGGTCTGGTGGGGCACTCCTATATAGGCCTGAGAAGGTGGCAAAGATCACCATGGCCTGTGTCATGCTACATAATCATGTTCTTTATTTTTTTTTAGTATAATTTAGCCGATATGGTTTTTTATACTATCACATAACAATCAACAATATCAACAATTTAATGGAAGCTTTAAAAAAAAGGGCATAAAAAGTACAATAATAGTTAGTTTAAAAATGTGTATTGTGCTATTTGCATTAAAATCATACTCACATGTACAAATAGCATAACAAGTATTCTATTTTTACTTCCGTAAAATATATCATGATCAAATTAAAATATATCTAAAATTGATGTAATGCTGATCCACGGCCTGGTAACATGATAGATTAAAATGTTGTTGTTATCCTATAAGAAGCAATGCCACACTGAATCACTGAACTCATGCCCTTCAAGACCAATTTCACATGAGAACGCAGCCCACGTCTGAATGCGGTATAAGCTTACGCAGGTAATCAATAAATGTTTTGCATTTTCCAAGACATTGTTTCCACAAGGTTGGCAGTGTCTATTATTCCGCTGAGTACCTTATCTAGCTTCCCTTATTTCCATTGGGTTAGCTGTTTTTAATGTAACCCTTAAGTATTCTTTTATGCTATAGTTCATCAGAAATCCTGTGATATTTGACTGTGATTGATAAGGAAGGGAATGATGTACTTCATGTTCTGTACTCAAGGTCTTACTCTCCAGGTTTATTAGCATTTGCTCACAATCCAAATCATATATCTTTCTTGTTAAAGCAGATTTCAACCTCAATATGGAGTAGTCTAATGAATCAGCGTCAATGTCATTACTCCATAAGCTAATTTCTTTATCAAGTGTCCCTACGGTAGTCTCGCTCAAGCACCCGGAGATATTGTTGGAGAGTGCTATGTATTACAGTAGTGAGTGAGGTATAGAGTGTTTTAATTTCCAGTGAAGGGCAAAGCAACAGACTTTGAACATGCTGGTTATTATGGTGATCCCCAAGTCTGCGTATAGATATTCTACAGGGAGCTTACTAGGGCCCTCTGTGATGGTTCTTAAACAGCATGCTTCTAATTTCCTTATATTGGTTGTTTGTTTGTGCCCCCACATTTCAGCACCATATAAAATCACTAGAGGAATTTCTGCCTTGTATACAACAACAACAGGCCTCATAGTATAACTGCAATGTTTTTTAGCAAAAACAGTAAAACCACCAAGCCGTTGTCGAGCCTTAATCTTAACCTTTTCCATCTGAGTTTTTCAGCTAAGTCTATTATTTTTTGTCACACCACGATTATCATACAGGGTTGCTGTTGATGTTTTTTGTTTTCCCGTTGCAACCATGTTGAAATACCACCATTTTAGTTTTGGCAGTGTTAAAAGTTAATCTAATTTTGGTGGAGTTCAGGTTGTCAAGCTATAGTTGTAGGCCAGAAGGGGTACAATCTAGGAGGACCAAATCGTCTGCACACTTAAGCCATTACATGCTTGTGTTACCAAGTCTAGGGGGAAGAGCCTTATAGGTGGCTGAAGGACCAGTTAGATCAGAGAGACATACGTTAAAAAGAGCAGGCGTCAGTATACAGCCCTGCTTCAATCCAACGCATACTTAGGGCCTCATTACGACCCAGGCGGTAAGTTACCGCCTGGGTCATACCTTTACCACCATGGCGTAAACTACGTTTACACCATGGTGGTTGGCGGACTTACCGCCCCATTCCGAGGTTGGCGGGGCGGTAAGTCCCCAATCCCCATTTACCCTTCCCCATTCCCATTTTTGCCCCATAGGGCATAATGGGAGTGGGGAAGGCGTTAATTACGCCACCGTAAATTACGGTGGCGTAATTAGAATCAAGGTCCCTTAGCGCCATGGATTTTAACACCTGCTAAAAGCAGGTGTTAAAACCTCCATGACGCTAAGGACCCTCGGAATCAGGCGGTAAGGGTCGGCGCTGTTTACGCCGCCGTAAACCCCTTACCGCCTGAGTCGTAATGAGGCCCTTACAGTCCATTGGTCAAATCCCCTGCCTCACTCTGACACTGGTCTCAGTGTAGAGTGCAATTATCAACTTGAGTAGCCCTACCGAGATACCCAAGGAAACTAGCTTTTTCCATAACACTTCGCGAATGACTGTGTCAAATGCAGTGCTGTAATCAACAAATGTAACATATGGCCCTCATTACAAGTCAGGCGGTGGACCATAGTGCTATTAGCACCATGGTCAATGCCGGATTCCGCCATGGTGGATGGCGGAATTACCGCCCCATTCCAAGGTGAGTGGGGCGGTAATTCCCCATTCACCATTTGCCCTTCCCCATTCCCATTTTTGCCCCATAGGGCATAATAGGGATGGGGAAGGCGCTAATTACGGCACCGTAAATTACGGTGCCGTAATTAGCACCAAGGTCGCTTAGCGCCTTGGACTTTAACGCCTGCAAAAAGCAGCCGTTAAAGTGTGAATCAGGCGTTAAGGGTTAACGGCGCCGATGGCGCCGTTAAACCCTTAATGCCTGACTTGTAATGAGGGCCATAGTGTCTGTTTTAGTATACTTCAGGAGAATTCTACTGTTGAAACTAAGGATAATGGCGGTCATTACAACCTTGGTGCTAAGTGCACCAACTTTACCACCATGGTGTAAACTACGTTTACACCATGGTGGATGGCGGATTTACTGCCCCATTCCAAGGTGAGTGGGGCGGTAAATCCCCATTTCCCATTTTCCCTTCCCCATTCCCATTTTTGCCCCATAGGGCATAATGGGAGTGGGGAAGGCGCTAATTACGCCGCCGTAAATTACGGCGGCGTAATTAGCACCATGGCGGGTTAGCGCCATGGACTTTAACGCGTGCCAAAAGCAGGCGTTAAAGTGGGAATCCGGCGTTAAGGGTTAACGCCGTCGTTAACCATTAACGCCGGGGTTGTAAGTGTTCACGAACGTTCTATTCGCCTTTCAAAATCCTGCCTGATTAAAGGTTATATATAACTTTGTTCTCAGTAGCAAAGTTGGCCAACTCCAATACGAGGATTTGGGCAAATATTTTTGCAGAGGCATGTAGCTTCGCTAGTCTCCTATAGTTTTTAGGGTCAATATGCTGTCCCTTCTTGTAGACAGGAACAATTTACTCTCACTTCAAGTTTTCGGGAATAAACCACAATGGCTAATCCCTGTGATTAACACTCGAAATTCCTTTGCACACCAGGGTGGGTTCAGTTTAGTGAGTGCATTACGTAGCCCATCAGTACCAATTCTTCTACTGAAGTAATCATAGCAGTGAGTTTTTCCACATTGAGCGTATAGATCCATCTATCAGTCGGCTATATAAAATTGCAAGCATTGTGCGAGATTCTACCTATAGTCTCACTTATATGCCCAACCCATGCTTCTTTAGATGTACATTTAATAGAAACAACCTCGGGGGATTAGCCACCCTCCAGAAATCCAATAGATGGTTACTCCTGGTTATGGAGATAAACGTTTGCCATTGTCCCTGTGTTTTCTTTTTCAGAAAGGTTTTAAGTTAATTTGAATACAGAGATCTTCGGACTCTCACATCCCTGGCATACTCAGCATGGGACATTATCGCTTGTCCTAGCAGCCTAAGGTCTCTTCGCTTGTCCAAGCAGCCTAAAGTCTCTTCACACATTTCTCTATGCATCCGAATTTCTATGTCAGAAGGCCGTTTATGTTGAGCTTTGCATAAGTATTTAGTAGAATGAGTGTTCTTGTGTCCCTTCTGCTGAAGCAAGTTGGTTCTAGTGTGTACATCTACCATGGCACCAATGTACTTCCTCATAAAGGCACTATATAGCTCAACTAACGTGTCATCAGCAATCAAGTTACACATTGTCCCCATGAGATGAGACCATTGATGTAGATCAGGAGTAAGGTCTTGGGATTGTATATAGTGCAGAGCAGGATTCAAGGAATGCATATTATAAGCAGTCCATCTGATCCTATTTCCCCCTGGGGCCACAACGAGAGGACCCAAATGATCAGTTGGAGAACGAGTTATTCCTTTGCCAATATGTGCAGCTGTAGGAAAGGAATCACTTTCCTCTGTTACTAGAACTTTCATGTCAATCTTATAAGATAAGAAGGCGTGAGAAACAAAAAGATAATCAATAGTGGTGGCACTGCACGTGGACATTATAGTAAAGTTTCATGGACTGTCACTCTGCCAAAGCGGCTCCACGTGCATTATGTGTAGTTATGGAGGGCCTCATGTCTGTTAAAACCAGACAGGATTATTGCATTTAATTCACCATTCCATATCACCAGATGTGTATTGGCATATTGTTTTAAGAGATCATTTGCAATAGGGAGCAGGGCTTTGTTGTCTTTATGCACTGGTGGATTGTCGAAATTAATTATTATCATTTGGTGTTTCGTGTCCTTAATTTGGGAGTCACAAGAGGTGCGCCATGTAATGATGCCAACAAGTCGACTCTCACACTGGAGCTGTAGTTCCCTTACTTCGAATGTGTTATCTGTGCTGATCAGTAATCCACCCCTGGGGCGTCCTTTATCCTTGTGGACAATTTCTATATAATATTTCCTGCATCAATTGTGACATTGTCAGCCAGCCAAGTCTCTTGCAATGAGAGCAGGTTGAACTCATGAGCCCTAGTGAGTAATCCTTCGTTGCAAAGAGAAACCACAAGTATTCCAACTAAGTAGTCTAAGATTTGTGCTAGTCACGTCTTTTGTTGTTGACGAGAAAGAGAGAAGGCAGCCACAACCAGTTTTTTGTCGCCCCAGATTCAGTTAGCTGAAACTTTCTTCTGTAATATTTTTTATAATAGTAAGGCTTTCAGAATGCTAACCTGGGTGAGCACTACTCACTGATCCAGGGTTGAATAATCTCTTCTGATTACAACCATGTGCTGTGGTGTTTGTTTGTTAAAGGCGCATGTGTTGCGATGTTATCACATGTTGCTATATTTGTTTGATGTGCTCATTCGGACAATTGTAGCCTAGTCGGCCGAATCTGACATCTTACAAAACAATAAAATCAATCGTACACTGAACAACTGCTATCTGAGGGTAAACTATTGTCTGTAATGGTACAATTTGATGAAAAAGTCTCAATATCGCTGTTCTGTTCAGGTACCAACCTTCACTGTGGGCAGAAATACTTTGGATGCATAAGATCTTTTTATGGTCTATCCCCTTTTGTGTGAATCATCATTAGTAACAATCTTGTTCTTATTCTGTGCACCGTCACTCCTGTGCCTTCCAGTTAATAAACTGGCATTGTGGTGATCTTTCCTAGAAAAGGGGTAATTTTTACAGTAGTGGTTAGTGCCACAGGTCTGTATGACCAAAGTTGTGGCATTTCCTTTTTGACACTGTAGTGATGGTGCTTTCCTCTTGGCTAAACAATAAGTCGAGACACTCAAGTGAGATGGATCTATTGCTGCTAGAGGTGTACTAGTTTCTGCTTCAGCAATTGAATTTGCCCTGTCTACTTCAATCAAGGGCAAATATAAGATGATACCAGAAGTTCCAGTGTCTTTCTTCTTCTTATTTATTTTTCTCTTTTGTTTATTGCCATCATTTGTTTTAACCATGATGTTATGGACTACTTCCACTTGCGGTGTTCCATGTCGTTTATCAATTTTCATTTTTGTACTCTTGGTCTTAACATCATTATGTCCTGAGTCAGTACTAATAAGATCAACAGAAGAAGAATTCGTTGCCAGGTTCTTATACTGTTTCTGTTTGCCAGATGACTTAATTTTCTTCTATTTGTTTTGCTTCCTTCTTCTTTTCTTGGTATAATCATCACTATTGAATGGTCATTCCCTACTCTTGTACTATATTCATCTATGCCAATGTCTCTTTTTCTATTAGAGGGGTTGACTTTTTTAGTAGACTCTTCCTTGCCTGCGATAACCAAATTGTTGATGTGAGAAGAGCAGTTAGTAGTATTGACTATGACACAAGAAGCAGTCAGTGTAGTGGCTGCCTTTGGATCTTTATCCATAGTTCCTGGGTGTTCTGAGATGTCTGAGATGGACTCTGATAGAAGTTGTGCCATATTAGTGATAGAACATACAAAAATAGATGTAATGATCACAATAATAACATAATCATTTAATGCAGGATAGACATATGTACCAAGTAGCATGGTACCTAAAGGGGATCCTTCTCCTGCAGTGAACAGGAACCTGGTTCAGTGCAGATAGGAGCAAGACCATGGCCCAGCAGCATACATCCGCACTGCTCCCCGGGGATGGATACTGGACAGAGCTCTCATTTCCCTTTGGTGCCTTCTGTCTTCATCTCTTTGCTGTTGACTTTCGAATGGACTGCATGCCCAACAGTGTATCCATTAACTATACTACTTCTTCTCCTACTGGTCCAAAGATGAATAGAAAAATGAAGGGGTTCCTGTCTGCGTTTAAGGCAAAATGTAACAGGGAATTGGTCCCCACCATTCCTGCTGTAAAGGGTTCACTCCAGGTGGTTGTAACAAGTGGCTGTTGCCTTATGACATCACACCCAGAGAACATTGCAGGAAATAGAATGGACAGGAAACAGAGAAGAACCCTAACAGAAACCAAGATAGTGCAACACATCTTTCAGCCCACATCTGTTCCCTGGCCATTGTAACTCCACCCCATTCCCATGCCCGCTGACTCCAGTGGCCAGTGGGCAGCACCTTAGTGTGGGGAGGCTTTTGTTATGTCAGTAGCTGCCTTTGAAGCTTGGTTACTAGGAGAACTCTGGGGTGAGTTCCTTTTCCCTGAGGAGAGGTATTACTTTCCCTACCTGAGAATCAAAGTGCCATCATCATGGCTATTATTCCACATAGCTGTAGAGGAGACAGTCAGAGCAGCATTGATCCTGCTGAAAGAGCTAACACTGTATGATATCAAATGGCTGTATAATTGTGTGATTTTAGCAGTCACTGTGCTAAATCAGACTTGGTTTATATTTACAGATGTACCTGTTTACACACTGTCTAGATTCCACAATCATTTGAATTTAGATCAGAGGTGAAGACAATTAAAATACTGCCTCTGCCTTTAGGAAATTGGTGTTCAGGAGCTGTAAGGGATGCACAGGTGACGTTTCAACCTGCTCTAAGCCACTGCAGAACTGGCGCTGTAGATGTCAGGAAACTGGTTACAGCACGGCACATGTGCACACTATAATTGTGACACGGGGCATTATGAATGGGGGAGTCTGATTCACAGACCTGCCTTTCAGCCACAGAATTACTTGCATCAGTTTAACATTAAAAATTAAAAAAAGCTATGGCTTTCAAACTCTGGTGGAGGGCACCCCATCTCAGACTGACGCTTGATGTGTCATTTTCCTATCCACACAATATGCAAATGAGTTCGGTTTTTAAAATCATACATATTCTTTTATATCTTTTATTTAACTAACTGTATTATGTTAAAACACGTAATGCATTAGTCTCATTCAGAGAGGATATTGGACATTGCACATTGCACCATTTAATAATGTTAATGTATGTTGTTCAGTAGTTGGAACAATGCATGTGATCTATTAAGCATGTGGAACTGTAGATACATGACTATATACCTCTGGCAATGCATAGATGCTCCATAACACATACACCTAACTTCTTAGTAATTAAGTATGTACAGTGGTGTGAATTGCCATCACTCTAAAGCTTAATAGGGCATTGCAATCACTAAAGTTATTTTGTTAGGGGTGGCAGAAAGCATTTTATTTAGAAATTATGAAGTTTGGGTGAGTAATGGAATTTTAAGCTGGCTTATATAAATCTGTATAATATGCCTGGACAATAGCTAATGCCAAACAATACATCCTGCTTTTAAATTGTATCTTATATATTATATTTCAGTTTTGCAATTGAATACCATGAATGCCTTTTCAAACTTCCTGAGTCCCACTTTCAGAACCCCTGCTCCTAAATTTGTGAACACAGTACATGAATTGTGTGAGTAATTTGTGCTTTCTAAACATGTCTTTCCGACACCGAACTGTGATTTTTTTTCATTGAGCCGATTAGGTGTTATGTGTCTTGCCTGTTCTCACATGTATTGCTTCGAAAATACGGCTGCCATCCCATGACTAAATTCTATCCTTACTCTCCCTGCATCCCAAGGAGTTAAAAGTGAGGATTTAATTTGCAAGCTCACTTCTTGTTACTCATTTCACTCTTTCTCTACCATCTGATGAAGCAGACGATGGCACTTTGAAAGCGAAGGCATTGTACCATCTCAGTATAATATTTTCAATTAGTCCAATAAAAGGTGTTCGAAGCTTTTGTGTGACTATCAAAACAATGAAAGGGACACATCAGAAAGCAAAAAGTGATGGATTGAAAGCTTTCATTCAATCATAACTGTTAGGAAAGATGTTCTATTTTGCATCTTTCCCTTAATTAATTCCAATGGGGCACACGTTTTTTGCTTATTTCTGAACCTGTTCTGACTTTTTGCCTTCAGCTTCATTTACCTTGCTTTTGCACAGTGGGGACCTTAGACAGCCAGTACTGAAAACTATGTTTCACTTTTGGACGCCTGTGTTTTGTCAATTGCACACAGCACCTTACAATTCAGTGCAAATTAACTTTTGTATTATGTGTTTTCTGTTAATTTTTATAGGTGTCTAGCTGGAGGCAGCAGTTGCGTTTTACCATTTATTTATATTTTACTTGTGCACTTTTATGTTTTCCGTGAATGGCTACTGAAGGTGGGCTAGCATCCTAAGATGGCCGTGCCACAAGACTTTTCACTTGTTATTTGGCTGTATTGTAGTTTGTCCTACTTCCTGCCCTCTCAGCTCAGGAAATCCCAAAGGAGATTGTGCACTTGCCCGGAAAGCTGCTGCTTTTGTGGGCTACTGAGCCTTTGTGTGTCTGTCCCAGTCTACATCCTTTGGTGCCAGAGACTCTGCTGTGTGTCTGTCCCAGTCTACATCCTTTGGTGCCAGAGACTCTGCTGCTGGGTGGATAGGAAACCAGTAGTTATCCCTTATTGGACAACTACTGGCTGTTTGAATGGTGCAGATGCTTAGCATTTGTGGGCTTGGACGTGCGTTCCGCCCCAAAACTGGATAAGAGGACTCCTGCAGCCGTTCTTCAAATCTATATTGGAGATAAGAATCCTTCGACGAAGAGCAACCTGCTGATGACCCAGGGAAGACTTCTGCAGTAGACCAGCATCCTCTCCAGTGACTGGCTCGGTGAACCCCTACTTCTTTGCAAGGTCTCAGAAGACCCTTGTCAGTGCTTTGACCCTTGGGCTAGTAGGACTAACTAGTCTCAATGCCTGCTCGAAGTTGCATGTACTAAGCGCCGTCAGAAGTGTCCCTGGACTCCCCGGTGGACTGACCAGCTTCCTCATGGGCTACTCACCAGAGTTGATGCTGGTTCATGTTCAAGCCCAGAAATTTGGTGGTTGCAAGCATGGGTCACAAGTAACCTTCTACCGACATTACAGCATCCTAGCATCAAAGGAGGCTGCAGCTGCTTTTGTGACTGTATTTGTATTTGTATAATTGTATTTGTGATTTATATAGCACCTTACACCAAAGTGATGTACGTTTGCCAACTTACAGTATAATAATTATGGGTACGGGAAAGGCAATTCATCAGAATAAATAGGAATGATAGACACTACAATACCAAAAAACAAAACAAAACATGGTATACAATTTAAGATTGAAGAATATAGCTCTTTAAGGACGATCAGAATAGAGAATTAGACGCAATAGATTGAAGAGAAAGAGGAAGAGCATTCCAGTAAAGCTGAGTTAGTAAGGAAAAAGAACGACTGAGCACAGGTAGGACGGGGAACTGATAATAGAAACTGAGATTGCTATCAAAGAATACAAGAAGGGAGATAAAAAGAAATAAGGGAAGTAAGATAGATAGGAGGAAGACCATACAGGGTTTTGAAAACAATACAAAGAAAATTAGCCGAGAATGAAAAGGTAACCAGCCAAGAGAAGATAGAGCAGTAGAAGTAGAATCACAAAGTTAGAGATAATGGAGTAGACAAATTGAGGCATTGAAAATAGACTTTGAAGGAGCGAGTCGGGAGACCGGAAGAGCAGAAAGCGAAGCGAAGCAGAACAATAGAATACGCATGAGAAAATAAAAGACTAAATCAAAAGTTTAGTGGCACTAAAAGTAAGAAAAGGACAAACTTTACAAATATTAAAGAGATGATAGTTGCTAGAATGAGAAATAATAGAAATAAGATATGAGAAAGAAAGATCAGTATCAAGATAAAGACCAAGATTCCGGGCAGTAGAGAAAATCGGAAGATGAGTAGGAGGAAACAGAACAAAATATGGGGGGTGGGAAAGGAGGGGGAATGGTACACGCTGGAAAGAAAAGAACCCCAGTTTTTGCAGCATTAAGAACAAGAAAGTGATCATACATCCAAGTCCTGTTATCAGAAAGGCAGGATGAAAGATTACTATGAATAGCAGGTGTAAAAAGAGGAGAAGGACAAAAAGAGCTGGGTATCATCAGAATAAAAGTGGTGAGATAACCCAAAAGAGGAAATAATAGCAGCAGGTGTGGAAGTGTAAAGAGAAAAAAGACAAGGACCAAGAACAGACCCCTGTGGAACACTCTGAGAAAGAGTGACACACTCGGAGCAAGCACCAGCCCAAGAGACAGAATAGGTATATTAGATAAATAAGAATGAAATCAAGATAGCACAGATCCAGAAAAACCAAAGGAAGAAAGAGACTTTAGCAGTAACACATGATCCACTGTATCAAAGGCAGCAGCGAGATCAGAGATCCAAAACAATAAGAATAGACAAGTGTTTGGAATAGCGAGCAGTAAGCAAAGTGTCACAGACAGAAAGAAGAGCAGTTTCAGTAGAAAGAGTAGGACGAAACCCGGACTGGAAACAGAGAAGAATTGAATTTCCAGAGACAAAAGAGGATACCTTAGTTTAAAGAAGCCATTCCAGAAGCTTAGAAAGATAAGGAAGAAGAGGAATTGGATGAAAGTTAGAGGGAGAAGACGGATCCAAAGAAGGTTTTTTTCAGAATTGGAAGAATAGTATCATGTTTATGTTACACCTTTCCGATCTTGGTCCTGGTGGCAAAGAAGGAAATTATGTGGTTCCACCTTTTGCTATGCGGCAGTAGAAACGACTAGGTCAGACGATAACAATCTCAGCGGTATAGTTGTTCCATGCTGTCAACGAACGTCAGAGATGAATCACGTGATCCCTTCACGTGGTCACCTGTTGCCAGCGGCACGTCACGTGACATTTCAAAACCAAGGACTCACTTCTCATCGCGTTGCTACTGAATTGCATGACGCTCCGTAAGTTCGAGCACTAGGAACCCTTTCCCAAGTACTTACATTACTCTGCTTGTGCTTACCGTTCCATTCTATCACTTTCTACCCAGCTTTCCTTTGCAGCGCTCTCTTCCTGTGACTCTTCTGAGACAGACCTTTCTTCCGGGATATTCTGCCTTACCTGAATCCGTGTTTTCCTCCTCCTGATCTGAACATAGAAGTTTCCCGGGTCATCTCGGCTCAGTGAGTTACTCTTCCGGTTTTCTCTTTTCTTCCCCTTCTTTGGTCTCGTTTCTAATCTCCGTCCATTACCGCAGGAATCCCTGAAGGGTTCTGAGCACCAGTCGCCATTCCGCGGCGACGCCGAGTAATCAGTATCTTTAGCCCGTAGCTGTACCGGATTAATTCCTTCGGTAATAGAAACTCTACTCTTGAATACACTGTCTCTCTCTTCCGACCATTTCTGAATACTTATCTGTCTCTCTTTCATTAGAACCCAAGCTACAGTCTACAGTTCAGAGGTACTACGTCTAGGCAACCGCCCACCGACAAGACCAGCTGTCTACGCATCCAGGGTTTTTTCCCCCAGAGGGTTTCCCTGGGGTTCGTGTTCCTCCCGGCTGGGCTCAGATTCCTGGGGGGGGGGTTCAGGATCCTCAGGGAGGCTTTCATTTCTGCAGTTGCTGCTTCCTTGCCAACTTTCTGACCAGGTTAGTGGATACTAATTTTTGACCGTCAATTGTGGGAAGAATATTACTTTGGTATATAGTTATAACAGTTTAAAGTAGAAATACGAAGAGACATATTTAAAAGACTAGTAAAATAAGAGCTAAGAGAAGGATAGATTTTGGAGATAAGAGAAGAAGGAATATGATCATTAGACATGTGAAAGAAGTGTCAGAATTAGACATTGTAGACAAAGAGGTAATACCCATTGATAATGGAGAAGATGAAGGAGAAGGAGGTAAGGATCCAACAATCGCAGCATGTAGAATAGCCACTTCAGAAGTAAAGTAATTAGCGAAATCAGATGCAGTTAAGGTAGACTTAAGAGAGTGCTCAGAAGAAGGGGGAGAAAGAAGACGAGAAAGAGATTGAAAAAGGCACCTAAGGTGGGCCGATTGAGATTGCAAAAGGTCACAGTAATAAAACCTCTTGGATGAAAAAAGAACTAGATCATGAAAAGTATGATAAGAAGAGAATATTAGATGATCAGAATGGGACTTATACCATCACCGCTCAAGGCGACAAAGATTTCTTTGCATTGAACAAAGTTTGGAGTAAGCCAGGGAGGAGGTCTTCGAGAGGGAGAAAAAGAGGAAACATGGTATATAACATCAAGAGATGATGAAAGAGCAGTAGAGAGACCAGAGGCTGCCTCATCCACTGGAAGATTAGCAAAGGTTGGGTGAGACAGAAGGCTAGAAGTACAAGAGGATACAATCAAATAAGTATTAAAAGTACAAGGATACTGGCGAAGATAGACAGGAGTGGCTAAGGAAGAAGGACACGAAATAGAGGCAGGAAACGCAATTGAAAAGAATAAAATATGATGGACATTAGAGTAAACTGGATGCACAGAAACTGCAGATGTAGACAAAGAGGAAGTAAAAATTAGATGCAGATAAGATATGGAAAACAGGAGAAGGGGGAGTAGGTAGAAATGGAATAGAAGTATGAGTGGAAGAAAGGTGAAGATTAAAATCATCCACTAATATAAAGGAACAAGAACACTGTAAAATGGCACTAAGTAGTGCGTCAATGCCATCACTGTGCATGGTAGATTGCCTGTCGCCGCCTGCAAGTGGTGACTCTCACTGGAACTCGCTTCACTCCATCCTGTGAAGTGTCCTGAAGGGGTCTGCATTGCGAATGTCTGCATTCTTCATCATCTGGGCTTGTAACTTGAAGTTGACCCAACCAGAACAAGCACTCAAGCCTGCAACCCCTGTGCACCCCTCACCCGAACAAAGGACAGAAGATTGTGCTCCCAGTGACCCCCAGATTATTTGCCATGTGACCTGGGAAAATCAGAGTCAGGGGGCTAAGTAAACATAACTGCTTCTTTCCCTGTCCTCTGTAGGATAACATTGGGTGCAAAGCCCTTTGTCTCCTAACTCCCTCTTTACTCACTGTTGGTCTTCGGACGTCGATCAAGTATCCTACCCCTGCAATAGCCTTGGGGTTAGAAGACAGAGGAGAGCTTATCTGTCTTGGGGCAAACACATATTTCACTTTCATGCCTAATGCATCCTTGTAGAGAATACCTGTCTTTTAGAAACCTGTATTAGAACCAGTGATGTTTAGGCACTAGACCCCATACATCTTAAGGCTAGACTTCTTAAATGAAAGGGAATTGGGATAGTACTGGTTCTGATTATTTTATATGCATCTGATTACATATCTGACTTAATTGGTTAATGATTGATTGGTGCATTGTAAGTGTACCTACTGCTCAATGTGCATATTTGTAATATATGATTTTGTGTGCAAATACTACCTACTAGTTTGATTTCTGGGTGTGTTCTTAAAGGCATACTAAATAACTGTATTTTCATATATACTGTGTAACCTGAATTATTGTGTGCCATTCTGTGTGAACTCTATGAGGCCCTAGACCACTTTCACTCACTCTTGAGACTAAGGGCCTCATTATGAGGACGGCGGTACCCTGCTGGCGGGTTGCTGTCGTCCTCGTAACACTGAATCTGCCGCCTGACTTCCCGGTGCTGCTGGGACATTACAAAGTCCAGCTGAGCGGGAAGTCTGGTGGTGGATTTGGTTAGTCCCCTTTCCCATGGAGTCCCATAGGATTCCACGGAAATGGGGACTCAGAAATACCAGCACCGTTGCAAATGGTGCCGGACTTCCGTGACAACTCTGCTTTATGGGGCCGTTGCACCCGGCAGGTCAGACCTGCTGGATGCTGAGGCCCCAGAAAGCAGAGTTGTAGTCTGCAGGTCCGGAAAGGGTATTGGTACGTTGCTACTGGGACCCTTATTTCCGGACCGGTAGACTTGTAATGAGACCCCAAGCCTTGACTGCTCTTCGACGTATCTTTATTGGGTTTTGACTAAACTCTCAGAGTCTCCCTGTTCACAATAACTAAGGTGGCCTCCCAAAATCTTCCCCCCGAGGGTTGATTTTAGAAATCCGTTTTTAACAATAACCAGTGGGAATTCCCATTCCATTGCTTGTTATTATGTTGCTGCCATTGCAGACTGGAAAAATATATACGCAAATTATTCTTGGTCTCCTCACCAAATGAACCAAACCCAAAATGAACAGTGCAACCAGAACTGATACAACACATTGCTTCTGCACAAGACCATGAGCCACCTGAGATGTAGCATGAATGGGCATCTTCAATTAGGTGTAGCATGGACTTCGGGAACTTTAAAAAAACAAAGAGAAAGATTCACAATGCATTTAGAGAGGTCTCGTGCACCTGGAAAAAGTACTAACTTACTTCTGGGTAAGTTGCTCCAAATTCATTACATTTCTTATGAATTAATTTCAAAAGGACATTTGACTTTTCTATTGGCCTATTCCAAGACCAGCAAAAGTGAGTCTTCCAAGATTCTTAGTGGGCTGTTGCGGAAATGTCAATTGGTTTTCCAAAAGAGGAAGAGTTACATCGCCACACACGCATTCACACATATTTGAAGTTGTTTTAGAATCGCTTGTGAAAGAACGTAAGTGATACCTGACCATTGCAGGTGGAAGTATGGGATTTAAGGGGTGAAAAGTAACCAAATGGGGTGTGGAAAAGGAAGGACTATGCAGTGGAAACATTCTTTGGGAGAAAAATATCAGCCAAACATTTTTGTAAAATGTTTTTGTACTTTTAGAATGACATGGAGTAAATAACTCAGGAGAAAGTTACTCCACACCGGACCACATATTATGATTGTATTTGGGTCTTTTTTGTAAGTCTGGTGCAATGTATGCAGATTTTCTAACAGTAATGAGTTACACTTGATTACTTTGTGTATACCATTTTAGTAGTGACATGCACCTGTACTAACTTACAACATTACAACAACAATGTATTATTTTTGATTTGTTCCCAAAAAGTTGGACATTTTCGAAAAACACATCAAATTCATTACAGAGTAATGCAAATAAATGTACACAACAACAACATATGCTTGTGGTTAATCAGTCTTGTGGCCATATGACTACATCCTGCTCTAGCGAGAACCGGAATCACACACTGGTGTGATGTGCCATTAATCTGATGTGCCCGAGGTTATGCTTCAATATAAACCTTCCAGAGCCTTCAAATCGGCCTAATTCCCTGCAGGTGAGAAGGGACGTCATTTGGGGGTCGCCAGGGGATCTCCCTAGCAACCCCTGTGTTCTCCCTTGCTACCCTTAGAAAGAAATATTTTTTTATTTACTTTTTTTTTTTTACTTTTTCTTTTTTAAATGTATGATTCCTGGGCTGTGGCCAGTGTCATGTGGCTCTTTATTTTTGGAGTGTCTGGCTTTCTTGTTCAGGCCTCTTAAAAAAAGCTGGGGTTCCATAAGTGTATCACTTTGAGCCGTGACGCTAAATAAGAAAGAATAGGAATAACACTTAATTTGTCTTTCTGGATTTCTATCCAATAATTGCTAGACTCATAAAGCTTTATTTCAGGCCCACTTCAGGTGGTGAGTCACTGATTTAGCCTGTTCTTAAACACCTCAACTCAGCCTTTCAAACTTCTGAGGTCGATAAATGAGTACCAACACAGGTTGGGTGATATTGTATGTATATTTGATCTATATAAAGCGCTTAAGCGTTAAGTTCCATATAATAACATATCATTATCATTTGGCCTTGGACGTCTGCTTGTAGTCATAGTAATTTGGTAATATGGTTCTATATAGACTGATATTAAAGATACATATGGTGATCCATTCTTGTATGAAATGTATATAACATTATAGTGTTATCGCAACCATGTTTTTCGTAGTGTAATTAGGAACAATATGTGATGTCCCTTCCTGTTTTGTCAAGGGGTGAAAGGTTGTGTTCCATTTCTTCCTGTGATGTCACTTCGAGGCGGGGGTCAAATGACATCACTTCCTGTGATGTATTCAGAGGTCAAAGGACATGTGATGTCACTTCCGCTACCCCTGGCATTCTGGTGAAATGACGTCCCTAGAGGTGAGACAGGTATTCCCAAACTCGAGTCGCAAGCTTACTGTGCCTAGAGTTCCAAGCTACACTTAACGAATGACACCCAATAAGGTTGAAACATGTCTGAGGTTGTTTGCGATTACATACAGAAGGGATATGGCATAGCAGTTCTTTTGGTGTGGCACCAAGCCTGATTTCTATATGTTTTTACCACTTTTGCAATGTCATATAAGGCTGAAAAACAATGTTTGTAAGATTGCCAAGAGACATGCTTATACTTATGATTAGTTTTAAACCTGTGTAAGGGCGCAGAAGTAAGGCTCAGACACAATGGTGGCATATTTTGGGTATAAACTTTTATTTATTAATACAAGGTTGGGAAAATGGCTCTCTGTCCCTAAAGCTAAGCAGGGATTCCCTACATCAAAGAAAACTAGTGAAATTGTCAAGACGTCCAAAACGAAATGTCTTTCACTGTCGTGTCTCAAACCTACCTCTGTCCCTAACATTAACAATCTAAACTAACTGTTTAAGGATGAGCTCTTCTCAAAGAAAAAAGTGTTCTTTGTGTTTTCAAACAACAGAAAAGTTCTCTGTCTTTCAGGTAATAAAGTGCTGCAAAATAATGTTCCACTATTACAAGATACCAATGCTAGGGTTGGGCTCCTTTCCTCTAGACCTCTTCAAAATGCTCCTTCCTTTTAGGGCTGCTGTGCCCCTTTTCTCTTAGATAAAATGTGCTTGGGCAAATCATGATGTAAGGCGTCTCATGTTTCTTTATCCTAGCACTGGGCACAGTTTGCTATCAAGCATAGGATTCCTTTTGTCAGTTCCCGGGTTCTGTACCCTCTTGCGTCAATATCTCATGTGGGTGCGAGTCCCAGACTCACAATACTTTAAATGGCTTGGATCACTCTCCTGCCCAGCCACTGTTTTCTCTTACAGTGTCTCTGTGTCTATCATATGGTCCCAGACCCTCTTTCTCTTGTATGGGTGTGGGCCCCAGACTTGCACCGGTTGCTGTATCTGCTTGCTCCACTCTCCTGCGAAACATACAGCTCTTCTGACTTTGCTTCACTTGCATTCAGGGTCCCAGACCCCTTTTCTCTTGCTTTCTTGTTTGGGTAAAGGTACCAGACTCACACTGCAGCATTGTATTTTCTTGGTTCACTCTTCTGCCAAGTATACAACTTTTTCAGGGTCCCATACCCTCTTTTTCTCTTATTTGGGTGCGGGTACCAGACTTGCACAGCTGCATTGTTTACGCTTGGTTCACTCTCCTGCCAAGTATACAACTCACCAGGGTTCCAGACCCTATTCTTCCAGCTTTATAGTCTTCCTGTTGCTTCCCCAGACCTCCTGCACCTCTCAGACATCCCATGTACCTGTTTCCTTCCTTCTTACAGGTATCAGAGGTTCCCCGGCAGCTGTGTCCCTCTGCGAGGCTCCGATAACATTTTGGCTTCCAGCGTGGTCTGCAGCATCTCAGCAATCTTGTGGTGCTTCCCTACTGCGCGTTGTCCATCTCACGCCCTTTAATGGGGTCTGGAACACCTAGAGGATTCACTTGGCAGCAACCTGAGTACTCCTCTCCTAGCAGACTACGTTCAGGCTCTCCCTTTCCTCTCTGTTTTGCTTCCCTTGCTGTTCGTGTCGGTTGCCTTCTTGCACAGATCCTGCTGTTCTTCCTCAGAGGAGCGCTTTCTCTCTTGTCTGTATTGCAACTGATAACCTAAGAAACTCCTGTGTGGTTTTGTTGTACCTATTTGGACCAATCACTTGTGGTAAGAAGCTAAATCACTCACTCTGCTTCTCCATAGTGAACCTCAGACTCCCGATCCTCTTCTTCTTCACAGTACCAGTTTCCAATTTACATGTAAAACACTATATACTTTTTAGTTTCTCATTATTGTCATGTATGTTGGTTTGACTGACTTGAAAACAAAATTCATGAAGTCTATCTACAGAGGGGGAAGGAGGATTTAGGGTTGAAGAAGGAGCTAAAGGTATTAAAGCAGGGTCATACCACATTCTCCGATGATGGTCATCCCCAATCCCATTGAGGGATTCCTTCCTAATGTGATCATCCCTTGGTGCACCACCCCCAGGGGGACTATTGTACTGTGCCCACACCGCCCTGGCCCCATCAGAAAGGTCTCCCCCCAAGGAGAAGGGATGATATCCTCAGATTCATCACACCTGCCATTCATCACCCCTCGGTTTTCCATTGATCCAGTGTGCTTTATATACAACGTATGTATCTGTATCCATGATAATTGGATCATCTTGACTGAATTCTCAAACAAGCACTACAATAAAGTCATTCACATTCAGTAGCAGCTAGTCCTTAATGAAAAAATGGATCTTCCCCTACCACTGTAGAGTGGTAACTATAGTGTCTTTTACTCAGAGCATTTCTTATCAGCTACCCAATGGGAAGCACCTAGTGTTAAAAGTCACTTTGTGAGATGTGAGGAACAGTCCCATATGGGGGCCTAGGTGGCTTATCTCTTTATAGGCACTAGTTGGCACTTGGGAGGCCCAACTCGAAACACCTGCCACTCCCTGCCCACCCTGACCAAGGATGAAGCATGGTGCACCAATATTCAAACGGCCATGCTCAATAAAATTGACACACTAAACAAATAAATCTTCACCCATCAAGCCAGCTTACACGCACCTCTCGGCATCAAGTAATAAGCAACACCAGGCAGAATTAATGTGGCAAAAAAAACAATCAGACACCCTGAGAGAAGAATTCACCCAAATCTCTAAGCTCTATAGGCTAGCGATCGTCTCAGTAAAATCCTCCTCTTTCAATGCCAGCATTTCCAATGCTAATTCAGACACCAGAGAGATCTTTTCCATCTTTAGGGATTTTGAGACCCCCCAAACCCACTCTCCACTACCCTTACCATGGATGAAGCCTGGTGCACAAGCATCCACATGGCAAAGCTCAATAGAATTGACACCCTGAACAAAATAATTATGAGCAATCAAGTCAACTGCCATACACACCCCTTTACCTCAGCCACAACCACCTCTCTAGAATGCCCTAACCTCGTGACCCCCCAGTTTCACTTTAAAGGGATCACGGAAATAGAAGTCCTAGCCATCATCAAAAGTCTAAAATCCTTGAGATGCAAAGGAGATATATGGCCTGCCTCCTTTATCAAATACTGCACTGAAATTCTAACACCATTTATCATTACATTCATAAACTCTTCCTTCTTGACAAGCACAGTGCCTGTCAGCCTCAAGGAAGCCTGGGTTACACCCTCCTAAAAAGCCTTCCTTAGACCCCTTCTATTCCTGCCAACTACTGGACCATCACAACTGTCCCCTTCTTGCTAAAATTCCTAGATCTGGCAGCCTACCTGCAAGTCTAGCACTTCCTAGAACCCAACCACGTCATAGGAATACTGCAGTCCAGTTTCCGCCCAGGCTGAGTTTATGGCCCTTAGGAACGTGCATATGGTAATGGATGGGATTACACCAGAGACATTCTGAGTCCAAATAACTGAACCAACTCAGGAAGATGGCAAAGTACTGTTTTATTAACAATTATCTAAAACAGGGAGGTTACAACGAACATCAACTGACGTACGCTCAGTGTATCAATGATCTGCACACAAAATATTGTTCTTATACACAAAGGGCATCAGAGTGATGTCATACTACATGGCAATAGTGAAAAACCTATCAAGGGTCAGGATTGGTTAAGGGAAACATCTAAGTATACATTTCTATAGGAGGTAGGTTTGGTATCAGCGGCCCGTTATCAGATGGACACCTTTTGCCGACCTCTAAAAACATGTAATCTCAGAAACATTAGATACAGAGTTTCTCATAAGGTCCTTCATTATACAGACTAATATACTTGCTTGACATGCTTGTACCATGTCTGGAATGTTCGGTTCATTTAGCAGCACGTAAGCCTAGACCCAGGTGCAAGGAGATAGCGCATGAAACTACCTCACCACCATATTAACCCAGCATCTCTCATCACCCATGCCTTCTGCCATGAAATTGTCTTTGTACTTGGCCTTGCAGAGTATCCTTGTCTTTGAGAATGCACAGGAGTGAGGTCACTCGTTGTCATGTCTGGAACTCTGAGTTCAAACTCTATTTCTATCGTTGGCTCAAAATTTGGTCCATTTTGCAGCCTTTAAATGCTCTTAATGAATTAAAACTTGGCATCCTTTGTGTTCCTTCTTGCACCTTAACATGAGAAGGTTCATCCTCCGCACACACGTTCTTCTTCAGAGTAGATAGCTGAACTCGATTTCTAGAATATTGACTTCGGGCCAGGCAGCCTCACCATGCAGCTCCATGAAACTTCTATTCTTGCTATGACACAGTTTTCCACTCCCCCGCTTCATGGCTTCTGGCTTACTTAATTCACAATACCAATGTCCATTTTCTATACAATGGCGGCTTCGCCTGTTTTCTATTCACTACTTGTAGATAGCTTCTATGATGTATTAATCTTCCTTGCGTTTCAGCATCTGTACATTTATCGAACAGTTGTTTTCTGCAGCACTTCGTGCATGTGTAATCTTCTTCTTTTATACTTGAGAGTTCACTCGATCCTTACTTCATCATTGGTGTTCTGGATCTATTCATCATCTTCAGGGAGTTCTTATTGCAGGTTGTCGTTACTTTGCTGGTACATTCGATACGGTTCTATTAATGGGTATCTTCTTCCAAACACTTGCTGCGGTATTTGCACAATGGCTGGTGTCAAACACTACACGTCACATGTCTCCAATACATGGGACGTAGGGGGTGGGATCTCCTACGGATGTATACAGCGGCTCCTCTACATTCCCCCCTCTGGTCGAGTCCTCAAACACCTCCTCATGTTTTTCTGCGTCCATACATCTTCTCTTGAAGATGTTTTTCTTGGGTGTCCATATTTTCATCACCCCCCTCAGTCTGCCCAGTGTTTTAATGCATTCATCCACACTCAAGGTCATGTACCTGCATTGCCCATAAGGGGTACAGTAGCCCTAATGTTCTACGTAACTTTTATGATCCTTTAGATACCAAAACATTGTTAGCTCAGGTGCTACAATGCTTGCATTTATGTAATCTCTGACAGCATCATCGGTTAGCTCTCAATCATGATATTCATTCCTACTGCTTTCTTTTTTTTACATTGTGCAATAATTATCCTGATTATACAGAATCCAAACATGATCAGCACCAATATTGTTCCAAGAAACTTGAATACATTTGCCACCCAATGAGAAATCAGCAGAACAAGAATGCAAACCAACTGTAATCTTCAATGCCATCTGCCTCTTCCTCCGTCTTTGTGTGCATGTCTATCAACACTGATATGGACTCCATCAAGCTCCCATTCTCACTGTCGTGCGAAGGTATGAATGTGCAACATGATGGACCAATCTTGCCGCAAACCCCTCCTTCCATTGCTGTGATCATGTCAAGGACATACTGGTTCTGGAGGGTCATCAGTCGTATGGCCCTCAACTCTTCTTTTGTGGCATTGAATCCTTTTATAGTAGCATTGATTGTCTGCAGAAGCTCCCACCTGATGATTTGTAACCAGTTGGCATTCACCGCTTTTTGAAGGCCAGGCATAAATATAGATGTCAATGGGTAATGGACCACAATTGCAATGTGGACATCAGCTCCAACACCCCCTCCCTCTGGATGGATCACCATCTTATTCATTTCTACATCCCTGTCGCCAGCAATGTTCCTAAATCCTTGAAGCCTGCCCACCAGCTTTAGTCAAATCCTCACGTAACCTCACTAAGGAGAGGATTATCCCCTTTTTAGATGTCCCCGCACTCAAGCCACCTTTTTCACTTGACCCCTCTGTGCTGGCTGAGCTGTGCAACACTACAATGAAAACGGCTGTGGAAGCCATTGCCCCTCTGGAGAGTAAGAAAGCAAAAAACATGAAACATGCTAACTCATGGGTCTCCACCAAGCTTACATAGCTACACATCCTCAAGCGCAAAGAGCTGAGCAAATGGCAAGCCGCCCCACAAGATTCCACCCTAATTGCCTGCAAAGCACTTGCCACACTATATAAAAAAACAGATAATTCTAGCAAAATCAACAGTGTATAACACCAGGATAGCAAATGCGACCTCAGAATCTAAAGAACTCTTTGCCATCTTTAGATAACTGGCCTCACCAGTCACGAGGACACCAGATGTAGTGAAAGAACAATCTTGGTGCACTAAGGTCCAAACAGCTATGATTAAAAAATTGAGCTCTTGCAGGACACGTTCAATGCCCACCACAAGGCCTTGACAGTAGTGAGTGCACCTGCACTGCCAGCAAGCAATTCAGAAGGAAAAAAGGAAATTCTCTTTTCCTTCAGAGAAGTTACAGAGACAGAAGTGGTGGCTGTTATACAGAAAATTAAACCCTCTAACTGTAAGAGTGATTCCTGCCCAGCTTACATCATTAAAGAGTGCACAGACTCCATAGCCCCACTCATGACAGCCTTCATTAATGCCTCCTTCATTTCTAATAGGGTCCCTGATTGCCATAAGGAGGCGTGGGTATGCCCACTTCTAAAAAAAACTATCCTTAGACCATGAGAGCCCCAACAACTATAGACGTATCACTACAGTCCCGTTCCTCTTAAAAATACTGGACAAAGTGGCCTATGCACAAATCCAGAAGTTCCAAGAAGAAACCAGTGTATTGGGGAAGAGGCAATCTGGTTTCCGCCCGGGTCACGGAATGGAATCCGCCTTACTTGAGCTCAAGATACATCTTGGGGAGATAATGGACAATGGCAAGCCGGCACTTCTACTGATTCTAGATCTTTCAGCAGCATTCGATTTAGTTGGCCACGATACACTATGCAAACAACCCAAGAACGCTGCCTACTTCTCCACTGAAGCCACATTGTGTATCTCCTCCTCCCTAAGGGGAGATTCATGAGAGTGTTCTCGGAAATAGGCTTGTGCCACACCTACCATCATACATTATGGTGTCCCTCAAGGATCGTGCACCGCACCAACTCTCTGCAACATCTTCAACCTTCTGCTGTTCAACGACCTTGATGATCGTGGCATAGCATACACCAACTATGCCGACGACATGCAAGTACTTATTCCCTCTCACTGGCTCCTAAGCACAGGATACAGCAACACTCTCCAACATTTACGCAACCATCCAGGCTTGGATGGCAGTTAATGGATTGTGTCTTAATGTGGACAAAACTGAGATCCTCCTGGTAGGTACAAACAATACTCTCAACAAGCTGGATGCTCAATACAAGAACTTTAACAATGAGAAGACTATCATCACAGTGTCATCAGCGGTCAAAATGCTAGGGGTATTCCTTGACTCCTCTCTCTCCATGACGCACCAAGTCAGCACCATAGCCTCCTCCTCAGCACTTACCACCAAAGTCATTAATGCTGTCAAACCCTACGTGTCCACCAAAACTGCCTGTAAATAGGCAGTGCCACCATTGGGGCCAAACTGGACTATTGCAACGCCCTACTTATGGGCACTACCAAAAACCAAAAACCTCCACAGGTTACAAGTCACGCAAAAAATGCTCTTAGAGCAGCGCTTAGCATCCCCAAAAAAGAACACCTCTCTCAGGCCAGAAGGGATGCCCACTGGTTTCCAGTTAAAGAGCGAATTCTATTCAAAATCATGGCCATCACACACAAGTGCCTCTCCCTCTTGGCACCCAAGTACCTATCAGAGAAAATCCTGCCTGCCTCCTCCTCTAGACCCACTTGTTCCCAATACACAAACCTTATTGCCATCCCTACCTTCAAAAGATCCAAGGCGGGCAGTGCTAGTTTCCAATATCTAGGGCCAAAAACTGGAATGCGCTGCCCACCACTCTAAGGAATGAAACCTCGTACGCTGTCTTCTGCAAAGCGCTCAAGACAAAACTTTTCAACTAGATTAGCACATCAGCCGTCCACCCCTGCCCTACTGCACCCTCTCTCAATAAACTAATCGTAATTGTACACTAATTGTTTTAGCTTTGTGTATCAGGTTTCCCTGTAACTTTTAAGCATAACATCCTATTACCTTTTTGGTAATGTTAAATGTAATGTCTCTCTGTGCTGCACACAGCACTTCTTGTGTCCTGACAGTTTAGTAACATGACCTGATTCCCCTGTAACCTTCTTAAACCATTTGGCTTGGGTCACAATGCAACTGTTCATGTACTATCTGTCCAATGTGATGAATGTGTCTTACTCTGCTTTTCTCATGCAACTCAATTGTAACAGCACTGCGATGCCCTATGGCGGCTTGAGCGCTTTATACATACAAATAAATAAATTACTTATCATAGCAGTCTTGCTGAACAACTTGTGTTCATCAGGAATGGCTTCATAAGGTTTTATTGATTGGGATGAGAAGTCATTCTCTCTTTTCATCCGTCAAAGTTCAAGTGATCTTCTTCTCAAATGGTCATCCACCTTTGGGAATTCATCAATGTTTAGATCGCTCTGAGGAATCACAAATGCTGGCACATGGCCGAACCTCAAGGAACACATTCCACCCCAATTTCTGGGCAACTTCATGTATTCTCTAGATCTGCAGGCCCAATATCGATCCATTAGGACAGCTGTCCTTTTTCTCATTCTGGGAACATCAATTGTGGTTTTGCACCCTTTATTCTGTCCAATGTAATTCTTTCCATGACCCCGGAAACATATTGTCGCATTAACCAATGGGACTATGGCCACTGTGCTTGATTCATCTTCCACCCATGTCAGTAATTTGGAGTATTTGGCCCAAGAATTCAGACACTCATCAATCACTTTCTGTATTCCTCCTATTGCTTCCTTCCTCAGCAGATGAGCTGCACAGGACATCATTCCATCTTCTCATCCTTTCCTCATGCTCACTCGTCCGTAGATTAACCGCTGTGATCATTCCCAGCATCCAGGCATCCATGCCTTTTCCATCATATCAGAACAGTTCATCCTCTTCATTTCCTCAATGATCACCTTATCTTGTCCTGCAGCAGGATACACAAGCATTTTGTCTGTCCATCCAGGCTCCTTCTCCATCTGAGTAGTCTTAATATAGTCATCCTGGTATGGGAACGACTGTCTTGTTCTCCATCGCAAGGTTGCCCAACTCCCTTGGAATAGTCCACGAATAGTACATGGTGCAAGATGATTGAGGAACTATGCATCGGATGCTGACACCTCCTTTGAAATGAATGTCTTTACTGTATTCATGGCATAGGGGATGAGATAGCAGACATAGCAATTCTCATCAGATGCTCTCTCCCCCACCTTTTTCATGTGTTGATATCACATATTATTCCGCAGTTGAGCTGAATTATTACTATTTTTTAAAATGTATTTATTTGTATTTAATCATTAGATTTTTACAAAAGAAAACACACCCGAACACTCGTAGTGATAAGAGTCTTGGCACTGCGTCAATATTGTTTATGTTGATGTGGCTAGGAGTGGTAGAAGTAAAACAGTGTTCACGTATTTTAAAATGTTAAAAGTAGGCAGCTGCCACTGGGTTCTGTCACCCCCTATCAGCCTGGCCCAACAATTGTCTTGGTCGCTTAAAGAAAAGTCCGAAAAAATATCCTTCAGGTAGGTAGATCTTATTCCTCTAGTGCTCGTACAGGAGAGAAGTAAGTGCCGAATGGACTCTATCACTGTAGGTTGCATACAGAAGCGACACTCCTTTGTCGTTGATTTGCCTCTAATTGCCAATATTTCATTTGTCGGCAAGAGATTAAGTCTCACTCTCATTAAGAGGTCTCGTGCTTGCCTGGAGGTGAACTTTTTAATGTATTCCTGAAGATCATTTAATTTCCTGGTGTTAGAAGGAAGATGCTGTACCCATTTATTACGTCAAGCTGCCTCTTTGGTCCTTATCCAGTCTAGATCTTTTATTATTTTCTGGATTTTGGTGGGATTTGTGATCAAGGTCTCTTCGTCACATTCCACCGAGGCTAGCATTTCTAAGTTTGATGTGGACCAGATGTTTAGCATCTTATTGTTGTTGCTGCGGCTCTCTCTAAGTATCAGGTTGTATATCGACAGCTCATTAGACATTCGACATTTCCGAAATAACATGAGAGTGTTGATTTTCACTATTCCTCCCAACGAAAGCAAGCTGAGTTCCTGTCTTATTACCGCCACTGATGTGGAGTTAGGAAGGCCTAATATGGATATCCAAAACAACGCTTCCAGCTTCGGCCAAAGTGTAGCTGGTAGGTTTGGCATATTGTCCGCACCATACGTTAATGTAGGGATGACTTTTTTTTTGTAAAAGTCCAAAACAGGGACTAAGGAAAAACGCCCAAATTTCCTATTGATTGCCCTGCCTTGCACGGCCAACTTTTTGGTTGTTAATTTCAGGTGGGCTTGCATTGCTTGTTCATGTCTGGAACTATCTAGGATCACTAAAAGGTATCTAACTTCCTTGACTTTTTCCAACGAATGAGTAGCCAGATGCAGGACGACCTTTTCTTTTTTTTTTGATGGATGCAGAGATAATCATTAATTTAGTTTTTCTTTCATTTATCTCTAAGTTGTTGTTTACCATGTACTCCTGAAGGTTGCTCAGTTGGCGCTGCAAACCTATAGGAGTGTGGTCCAGTAATATTAGGTCGTCGGCGTACAGAAGTCTATTCATGTGAGTGGTACCCATTTTGGGAGGAAAACATCGCACAGTTGGACTCGTTTCTTGCAGGTCTCCGATAAATGCCAAGAAGAGTGCCGGGGCCAAAGGGCACCCCTGCTTAACTCCTCTAGCCGTTGGTATGGCCTGTGAGAGTAGACCTTGCTGGTTCAGTCTAACTCTCATGCTGGTTCCTGTATACAGAGCCTTGACTGGATCCAAAAGTGGTTGAGGGCATTTCCATCCCTCAAGTTTCACCCACAATAATGACCGGTCGACTCTATCGAAGGCCTGGGTAAGATCGATGAAGGTGATGAGTAGTCTAGGGCCTCCCTCCAGCACTCTACTTTTTTAATGCGCTGAACATCAAGATATTTGCAGCTGTGCCAAGATTTTTCTTAAAGCCGGTTTGTAGATAGTCATTGCACGGCGCTGTTTTTGCCCAGATGTTAAATTCTTGAAGCAGTAAGGACCCAAACACTGCCGATGCAATCGAGTAAGGCGATCAGCCTATAGTTTTTCAGGTCACCCTTATCTCCTTTTTTGTAAGCAGGCACTATGATGGCTGATTTCCAAGACGGCGGAATTGATTTTAACATTGCACATCTATGGAAGATTTTACTCAAGAACCTCGCCCACTCAATCGGGTGGGCCTTCAGATCTACATTTGTTATGCCGTCTGGGCCTGGCGCTCTGGAATTTTGCAATTTTCTTATGTGGCTTGTTATTTCTTCTATATCGTCCAGGCATCTCCAATTTGGGGATTCCGCTGGTGGGGAAACTCTGCACTCATTTGGAGTCTTCTGGAATAATAATTGAAAAAAGTTGACCCATGTCAATTCACCAATATTAGAGATGAATGCCGGCTCTGCATTTGTAGTAGCTGTTGTTAAGAGTGACCAGAACTCCCGACTGTTGTTAGATGTTATCGCTTTTAGTATGGACTCTGCGTCCTGTTGGTAAAGGGTCAAGCGGTGGTGACGGACCCAAGCTTTGTATACGCGGATTCCTTCCATGGCCGCTCTGGTTGCTGACGGAGTCCCCAGCGATTTTGCTCGACGTATCAATTTTCTCATGGCTTTTCTTTTTGTCACCTGTGCTGTATTGTACACATGTATTTTTGGGCCTTGGGCACCCTTTTTATGGGTTTGATATTTGTACGTCGTCAACAGTGGCAGGTAGTCAATCTGTTTCACTGGTTCGACAAGAGCCTGTTCGTGATACTTAGACATTAGGTCACTTATAGCAGATACCGACAGGTTGAGTCTTGAGCGCTTATTGTTGGCGCTCAGACGGAAGTCCGAGTTAACTTTTAAGGGCGCCTTTGTTGGCCAAGTCGTAGAAAGAAGGTTATGGTCACTGGCAGACGTTTCTATCACTTCAAATGAGGTAATCACCGGTAGTAACGTCGTTGAAACGAATATGTAATCAATCGTGGCTCTTGCATTTTCTCGTTTCCAAGTTGGTAAGCGGATGGAGTCTGGAAATACTCTGTCTAGATTATGCATACCACGTGATTTCATCAGCCTTTGCCATTCCACACCTTTGCGAGTTGCTGGGCTTGCCATCACAAATAGGTTTTGACTCTGTGCCCTTGATTCGCACACTACATTGAGATCACCGCATATTAGGAGATAAGGGGCTAAGTGGACTGCTAGGGCTTCGTCAATGGCCGCTACCAACATTTCCAACTAAGAGGTGTCACTGATCGCCGCTGGATTCCAGTAGGTGTTGGCTATAAGAAAAGATGAGGGGTACTCTTTGTCATCCTTAGCGTCCGCGCCAGACCATGTGGCTTTAATCATAAGAAGGGAAGAGTTGCTAATAAGTGTTGTTTCAAGGGCGAAGCCACTACCTCGTCTACACGCCATCAAGATGCCAGAGGATTGCCACCCCATCCGTCCCTTCTTTGCAGGTGAAAAGGCAATTCCGTAACCCTCCAACGTCGGGGCTTGAGTGAGCCAGGTCTCCTGTAAGCACAGGATATCATAGTTGGATAACTTTATGTCCCCTTGTGCCGTCAAATGTAGATGGCCCCTAGTGTTCCACGAGCCCAGCCGAACCTGGGGTCTAGAGTGGATTTCCGAGCAGATCTCACTTGCTCTGGGCTCAAGGTCCTTGCGTTGCTATTTTTTTGTTTCTCTCGTGAGGGCATTTGGTAACCATGACCATATGCTTTGAGCTGCCTTGATTGTGGGGTCAGATTTCGGCTTGGCTAGAAACACTGACTTGGTGATGGTTCTCAGTATGGTAGAGGGTCTACTAACATAGCCCGGCTGCCTAGTGACCCCTCCTGATGAGTTTGGGAGCTTTCCGTTGCTCGCGACTTGTTCTTTAGTCTTGTTGTACTGCTCTGGTCGGGAATGCTGCTTATTCCCGACTTTCCTACTCCTTCATCTTTCTTCAGGGAGATGTTCCTTTGCCGCATACTTATAAGGTGCCAGTGGAGAGCCTCTCCGTCCTCGGCTGGAGCAACACTCCCTATGAGCCCTAGCTTCTCTCGGTTCATCCACCTGCAGTCTCTAGTTTTTAAGACTATATCCCCTCGCCCTTGAGGATTCAGTAATATCGTAACCCATTCTAAGCAGTGATTTTGCATCTTCTTTTAATATTGATTGGACAGATTTTGAAGCCAGATAAAGATGAGCTATAGACTTTCAGTGTCTCTGGCTGGGGTCCACAATAAGCAGATCATCGGTTTTGATCTTCCTCAAGTTTGGGATGAAGTTGAAAAGTCATAATACTGAGCCACGGTTTAAGATGACGTAATCTTAGTTCCCTGGAATCTGTTCCAGCTTGAGGATCAATCTCTGGATTTTTCTCTCTCCTGTTGTATTGCTCCATTTTTGTTACGTAGTGTACCTTATCCCGATGTTTGGAGGAAGCTACATGCTGACTTCCCGATTTTTTAAGAGGCCGTGATCTCCTGTTATTGGGACTATTTTTCCCTTTTTTTCTAATATTTTCTTGTCTTTGTTTTGTCGGTGGTTTCATCTCATTTTCCTTGCTTGGAGTTTTCAATGGCCCTTTGTCTTTGTCTTGGTGCGGTTCTGTCGCAGCCAAGTCCCCCCACCCTGTTCTCTTTGAGAGTTTCTTGCACCGCTCCTCCAGGGTTTGGAAGCCCCCGACGTCAGACTCCTCTCCTGTCTCCTCGGTAGTGGAGCTCAGATGGTGGATTAACTGAGCTTGGGAGGGAGATAGAGATGGGAGGTTTTCATCACCTCTTATTTCCTCAGTCATGTGTTGGCTCAGGTTCATCATTTCGTCGTCATCCAGAAACTCTTTTATGGACGTTGGAGAGGCAGCTATCTTCAAGGTGTCGGCTCTGGCCACCAACGAACTTACAGCCGCTCTTGTGCTCCCAGCACAAGTTTTAACTCTTGCTTATTGGTCGAAGATGTTGAGCCCTTTGTCAAGCGGGTTTGTCTAAAAACTGGTTCTAAGGGTTTTTCAAGACCCAACGACAAGGTCGATGCTGGTTTTGTCTTTAAAGGAGCTTTTAGCCCTTTCACTCCTAACTTTTGTTTACCCTTATTGTCGGCATTGGCCAGTTGCGTTGCTGGTGGACTATCTACGTTAGTTCTTGTTAAGGCCGATATAATCGAATCCTTTTCGTAGTTGACACACGGGCCTAGTAGAGTGGTTACGCTAGGGACCTTCCTAACCCCTGCTTCGGTCAAATCCATCGTTTTTTCTGTTTGTGTACAAATGGAATTAATCGCTTTCTTTTTAATTTGTACAGTGCTCATGCCTTTTGATGGAGGCTGGTAGTCCTTCTCCCTAGGCATAGGGGAGACATCAAGTTTTTCCCTTGCCATGATGTAAGCTTCTAAAAAAATCAGTTTGCTGTTCATCATCGCTGTTATGGTTGTGTGATCTTTTAGGTTGTCACTGACAGATTCATAGAGCTTCATGAATGGAGCTAGGGCTATTGTGACCGCCGACATTATAGAGAGCATATCTACTTTCTTTGTCAGTGTTTCGGAAGGTATCGGATTAGAGGATAATTTGTGGTCTGACTTTCAGTGGCGTCTCAGTGAGTAAAGGTTGCCTTGCAGGGCGGTAGCTGTTTAGTTGCCCCAAAGAGACCAAGGAATTACACCTACTATCTTGGGCTAATGGTAAGGACACATGGCAAGTAGGTAGAAGGGTCTCCTTTGCTTGGTCTTTATGTCTTGACTTGCTTGGGGTGACTCTCGAGGAAAGATCACCCATAGCTCTCCCTGGGTTTACAGATCCACTTCCAATTGCAATAGTTTGAAGCGGGGAACTCATGGGTCTTGGGCTGCAGCTTGTCTCTCTCCTCAGTGGTTCCATTCCACTCAGTGCAGGATTATTGACCTTTAAGGCCACAGCAGAAGTGGGGTCCTCTCCATTTGCTGTTGTCTTGTGGTTTGTAGGGGTAGAATCCCTTTCTTTGCCGTTCTGGGGGGCGATCAATGATGTATTAATCAGGACAGGCCCCGTCCTAGTTTCACTCTCCGGTCTGGTTTCAAAACTTTCTTTGGGCCCTTACGCCCCCAGTTGGCTTATGACTGAGGTAATGTTTGGGCGTCCATAAGTGGGCTTGGCAATACAGGTGTGGGTGTCTATCAATTCTGCGAAATTTAGGAAGCGGCCAGCATTCTTTGAATGCCTGAAGGATTTCCGCAGCCGTTAGCTCTTCTCTGTGAGTTTTAACAGTTTTGAGACGGGATTGAAAATAGTTTTTTAGGTTATTTCCCTCTTCCCACCGCTCTAGCTCTTTGTTGATGTTTGACCTCATAGGTAAGTTTGTCTCCCACTCTGATGTGGAGTTTTTTTTGGGTTTGGGGCAAATTCTCTGTTTCAACAGTTTGTTCTTAACTTTTGCAACCCCCCGCTCTCTCCTAGGTTTGGACTCCACGTTAGTGGCACTGCAATGTCTTTTTCTTTTTGTTCCTGAAGCCCCCTCCGGAGCTGGTGGGTTCTGAGGGCCTAGATTAAACGCAGGCCTCTCAGGATTCGTTAAGCAATGTATCCCTTCACTTAACCGGTGTTGTGAATGGACCTGCGCTTCCACCAGCATCACGCAGCCTAACCGCCCCTCGATGCAGCTGAGGGGCAGAGTCAGCACCTGTAGCTGAGCCCGCGTCTGGTCCTCCATGGCCTTGTCCACCGCAGCGATTTTGCCGCCGTGCTCCGTCTCCACCCCCAGGATCCCTAGGGTGCCCCCCACACACAGGGCCCCACCAACCCCTCCTCCTGCATCGCCTCTGCCTCGGCCGGATCAGCTGAGCCTGCCGTTGGACCTGGTCACCCCTTGGCTCTGGCGGCTTCCAAGGTAGGCAGCGCCGCACCGCATATGGGGGGTTCACAATAAGGGTGTGCGTTTAGGATCTCAGAGTCCATATTGGTCCCCCGAGCAGCCTCAAGCAGTTTGGAAGTCTCTAGCGAACCTGGTGTCGCTGTTAAAGTTACTGTTTGAGTCTGGGGTGCTGCCTGAGGTAATGTAGGTAAAGGTTCCAGTAATTTGGGTTTCGGGGACACTACACCTTGTTTAGGAGGATGGTCTTTTCTCTCACCTTTTTTACCAGTTGTTAGTTTGTTGTTTGCATGCTGAGCGCTCTCCGAGCCCAAACGTGGGCAAAAGCTTCTCAGGCATCTACTGTCCTCCTCTTCGAGGGCCGAGTTTGCCTGCGCCATCCTGTCATGCCTGCCAGGCATGACTGCAGGACTGCTCCTACTCAGCTCCTACTCCGCTCCGCAGAGATCTGAGGGTTATAAGCACTTTCTCCTCCCACAGCAGCACGGTAGAAAATGTAGAAAGACTGCAGGACTGCTCCTACTCCGCTCCTACTCCGCTTCGCTCCGCAGAGATCTGAGGGTTATAAGCACTTTCTCCTCCCACAGCAGCACGGTTGAAAATGTAGAAAGACTGCAGGACTGCTCCTACTCATCTCCTACTCCGCTCTGCTCCGCGGAGATCTGAGGGTTATAAGCACTTTCTCCTCCCACAGCAGCACAGTAGAAAACATAGAAAGACTGCAGGACTGCTCCTACTCAGCTCCTACTCGGCTGAATTATCTAGATAGGTATTTATCCCCTGATTACCTTCCTCTGCATCCCTTCTATGTCATCTGACATGCCCATAGAGATCAAAGAAATTGTCATTTTTTGTGCTCATATTAGGAAAAATCATAGGAGCTATTTCTTCAATGGGACCATTAGGATAATAGAGACCTCGAAATGTAAGATACAAAAAGATAAAGACAATACACATGCATATGTATATCAAGCATGGAAGTCTGGAGAAACATGTGGTGTGCCATCCCAACACTTGTTGAACTCAAGCTCTCTCTATAATCACATTATCCTCCTCACACATAATTTTTAATACAAATATTACATTCTTTTACATTTGTAACTGCACAATATGTTAAATGATAGTGATTAAGAGTCTTCTTATCACTGGGCCATTTTTGGGATCCTGTAAAAAGGTATGAATATTGATGTATCTTCTGACAAGGGCAGGGTAAGACTGAAGTATAAACACAAAGATAGCATCCACAAGCCGATGTATGTCACCATTGACAGATATCATGTATTTATCAATTAAAACAGATATTCTATAAGAAATGCATCTGGATACTGATTTCTCTTCCAATTTCTAATCAGGAACTGACGTTTAGGCATAATACTGATGCAATATTTATTCCTTCAACGAGTTTCTAAAAGTTTGTTTCAGTCTCTGGAATTTCTCTGCAAGTCTATGCACTTCCTGCTAAAATATATAAGGAGTGTCCACTGAATTCCATCCCAAAAGAAATATGTGCTAATCACTTGCTGTTTTTTTGTCCTTCTTCTTGGTCATCGATCGAACCTGCACACATGGAAATTTTTCTTCTTGTCTTGCTTCTGGGTCAGCAACCCCTGGAGGGAGGGTGTCGCCTTTGAATATGTTTACATCACCTAAATGCAGCCAAACTCGTCTTACAAATACCTTAATTGCAGAAGGGGAGACTTCCTCAACACTAAAGGGGCCACTGAACCTAGGTTCGTGGCACTTTCAAGTAAAATGTTTAATGAGAATGAATTCACCAACCTATAACTTTGGCGGTGGCAATAGTTCACTTGGATAGGTCGCTGGATTGTCCTCTTCCATGTTCCTTGACCCCTCCCTCTGATGCTTGCCTTGATCTGAAATGAAAGAAACACTGGTAGTCATACATGTCAAATGATTGTGCATCTTATCACTTAAAGTCTTCGCTACACTCTGGGCATCACTCCTTACTCTAGATGGAGGTGTAAGAGCATTCTCATGTGATGCACTGTCACTAACTCATGAGGGATGAGGTGGTGGTCAGAACCTGGCTGATACCAAAGGGGATATAAGTCTAGGGGTAGGCAATATAGCCATCCCTTCGTTAAAGTCAGTTTGATCTTGGCAATCCTCTCCTTGAGGAGGCTGTTGAGTCTCTCACACATCCGTTTGCTTGTGGGTGATAAGCAGAAGAAAACATGTGCTTTATGTTCAATAGAAGCCCTATGTGTTTGAATAACTCATTAACAAAATGTGTCCCATTATCGGGTCTTAGTAATATGCACACACCCCACCTTGGGAAGACCTTGCACACTAAATGCTTTGCTGCACAAGTGGCATCAGGGTGTATACATGGACCAGCTTCGATCCACCTAGCGAAGTGCCACACTGTGATGCTGGAAATGCGTTGGAGGGACAGGGCCTCCCTGTCCTTGTTCTGTAGTCCTTTTTCATGTGTGTTCTGTATTGTTGTCTGCACAGGAGTCCATGTGTGACTCCTGGCAGTGCAGCTCTTCCTCTTTTTGGTTTGGTGTACAGATCCGTGGGATACCCTTATGGCACCCATGAGTGGAGGTATAACCCTGTACCCCTAGTGTATGTTTTTGTGCATCTGTGTGTGGCCCGCAGAGCAGGGTATGGGCTGGTGGCAGCTCCATGCTGAATTTGACAGGTGCTCTGAGTATCCTCCAGTTTGGAATACCCAGGCTATGCAATTGGAATCAGTTGATTCCTGATAGGAGACAAGATGGCCCCTCTGGCCTCTTGCTTTCTATTGCCGATTACCTTGTTTTCCCAAGGTCCTGGGAAGCTCTGACTCTGTCCCTTCCTCCTGACTGGCTGTTGGGTGGAAGTCCCATATATGATATTGTGGGGAAGTCCAGGCTAGACTGGCTGGAGCCTTTCCAGTGACTGTACGTTGTGGGTACACCCTTGGGGTGAGACCTGGGTGAATGGAGTGTGTGACCAATATGCACTTCTTGTTATGGGTGTCTGGTTTCTGGTATGTGACACAAAGACAGAGACAGCCCTGCCTGAAACTGGTATGAATGCAGTGTGGAGTGCTGAATGGCTAGGTACTTGTCCCAACACACATTCCTTGTGAGTGTCTGGAGGGAGGAGAATGCACTGTGAGCTTGGTTGGCTGCCTGCCTGCATGAATGCCCTTCTGAATGATTGGTTGCCTGAGTGTCACCCAGCAGAGTGAATGAGAGACCAAACAGTATATCTGGGGACCTCTCACTGATGGAAATCATTCAGAAGCTGAAGTTGATACTTGATGCTTAACCTTGAAGCCCACTGGAAGAAGAAGAATTGCTGCTGCTGTCCTTCGCCAATCTGAAAGCTGTTGTGCCTTCAAGGAACTTATCCAAGAGAGGACGTGGCTAGGAGACCTCTCCCCGAGCTACAAAGGACCATGGTGCACCAGCTAACCTTCACCGAAGCGCCCTGGAAGTCAGTCCTCGAAAGGCTGCCGACCGGAGACGGGGACCGCCGCGGAATCACGAAGCGAAGCACCTGGACATTGAAGTCTATCACCGTCGACAATGATCATCGTCGACCGGAGCCACAACACTCCATTGATTAAGACACTTTGATTTCAAGGACGCTCTCACTGTGAAATTAGAAATTATATCGTGCCTCCTATCGCAATAAATATATGTATATTGGCCTACGCCAAGCTGCTTATAAGTCGCTTGCGAAGAAATCCGTGTTGCAAGGTCCTGACCTTAAAATCAATGTAAGCCGCCATTTTAGGTCAATCCGCCATTTTAGGTTCACTTTGTAAAGTCACCCTGTGAGTTAAAATGGTGGACGATGTCATTCCAAAATACAACATGGCTGCCTTGACTTCTGTATGTAGCTAATATGTAACTTGCCTGCAGGCCACTTGTTGAGGTAGTGAACTGAGACCTCGTCCTTCGTTGACCTGTGTGTAAAGGATTACTCGTGCAATGAAAGTAATCCACGAGCATATGTTAAGAACAATGTATTCAAATACTGAACGTAGAACACTTGTTTAACTACATTGTATTAATGTACAGTTGCCGTATAGGCTTGTTGATATATGTATTAAAAGCAAACCAGTTACATGTGGATGTTCAAAACCCGGCATGAACTCTAGATCGGTGATGTATTAGTGGAATATTAACCCGAAGTAGGGCTGGACATCGTGCTCACAAAGAGTATAAAAGACCAATGCATTCTAATGTACAGCATCTCTCACTGAACACACTGAACCACGCTGGAGTTCGTTGTGTTGCACTGAGGACCGATAGCTATCTGATTTTGCTCTGTTCTTCGTAACTGGATTCAGTATAAAATAAAGTACTTTGTATGTTCCTTTGTAACCCGTATTCGGTGTATTTCCTTTTGGGGTACTCAGCCTCGATATTTTGATTTTGTTTTCACATCACCAGCACCGCCGACTGCTTTGTCCTGCCGGAGAAAGTCAAGGCTGCCGACACACTGAGGAGCATCCGCCAGTGGGTTTCCCGCCACCCAACGACCACAGAGACGCCGATGACTCGACGCCCTTGCTGGGCCAAAGTTCTTTATAGACTCTTTGCGGCAACAAACTATCGTCGTCTAGGTGCACCGCATTCCTCATCTTCACAGGATGTCCCCGACTGATCGTCGATGAGCACCGCCAGGATCGAAGCTGCTGTCTTGATGCCTTTGTTCACCATTTCCTCGTGGGATCTCAACGATCTGTGGCTCCTGCCTTAAAGGGAGCCGCTCAAGAAGGTCCATCGATGACCTTACGTCGGACTGTGCTATTCCAGGTACATTGGGGTGGTAGAACCTTTCTAGGGGGAAATAAGACTCATATGAACAATATATTGACTGGGCTTGCGTTATATATTTATTTAAAGGTTGTCCAGGTGTGGGGATCCTCACACAGAACTGTGTCCAGGTAACGGGGCCAGTATTCTGCCTATTGATTTAACGAACCTGCTTTCCTCCTATGTCTATCGTTGGTTCACCTTATTAATTGAGTTGTATGACATATGAACTGAGTACAGTTGATGCATTTTAATGGAATCAAAGAGTAATTGTGGTACCACATAGAAACTGTATATATTTACCATTTCAGATTAACTTGAGCACAAAGTATGTTATTGTGATTGTCTACGTAACTTGAGCCTATTTATATAAAAAATGTGTTTGCACTAACATAGTGTGTGGACTTTCCTTTGTGGGTGCTTGGGGACTACACTGTACTTAAGAACCAGCCCGCATTAGCTACTGAGAGCTACGCCTTGATTTCTCGTCCATTGCTACCAACAATAGAGAATCTTGGCTGGGGTGTTCTGTGCTTCGACCCTGCCATATAGAGAGCAGGAGTACAGATAACCCTCCTCCAGTCTTTACACTGGTGGCAGCAGTGGGATGCTAATGGTTTTAAGAATCAGTGTGTAACCTTGCAACTTATAAAATATCTACACTTTGTTAAACTGAGGTTTAGTTGTGTACTAGATAACTACATTACAAGCAATGAAATCTATTGCAAATTGTAAATTAACTAGGACGAGCTTAGAGGCTCTCCAGAGTACTTGTGAAGCTAGGGAGTTAGACTTTTAGGATAAGCCTAGGGCTGAGCTGATAGCTGCCCTGGTGGACTACCAGACTGATTGTGAAGCTCTTGAAGGGGGGTGCAACCCTGCCCTGGGGCTGTTCTTGAATCTGATTCTGGGAACACCACCATTCCTGCTGCCTCTGTTCCAAACACCAGCACTGCTCTTCAGGGGGAAGCCCTGAAGATTGAACTTTTAAAATTGGAGCTGCAACAGGAACAGTTAGCCTTTCAATGTAAACAGTTGCTACCTCTGGCTGGGCAGCCCATTGAGATAATAGGTATGCACATTGTGGGTCCTTTAAAACCTCAAACCTCCTCAGGAAACAGGTATATCTTGGTTGTGGTTGATCATGCTACCTGGTACCCTGAGGCTTTCCCCCTGAGGAGCATCAAGGACACTGTGTTCGTGAAGGCCCCCATCTGGATATTCTCTCATGTGGGATTCCTTAAGGAAGTAATTTGTGACAGGGGAATCCAACTTCATATACACATACATGAAGGCAATGTAGGATGAGTGTGGAGTTACCGATAAGTTCTCCACAGCCTTTCACCCACAAACCAACAGACTTGTTGAGTGATTCAACAAGACCCTCAAGGGCATGATAGGTGGCTTGGAAGAGCCACTCAGGAGAAAATGGGATATTCTCCTGCCATGACTCCTGTTTTTCTAACCGGAAGGTGCCACAGAGCTGTGTCGGGTTCAGTCCCTTTGAGCTCCTGTTTGGCCATCCCATTAGGGGGCCACTAAGCCTGGTGTGAGAAGGATGGGAGGGCAATCCCTGAACTCCTTCCCACGACACAGTGGACTATGTGCTCGGCCTCTGATCTCGGATGGCTAAGTACAGGGAACCAAGCACCCAGAACCCGAAAGCCAGCCAGGAGTTCATGAAGCACTGGCGTTACCAGAAGGCGACCATGACTGAGTACACGCTGGGCCAGATGGTCTGGCTCATGGAAACCGCCAGGCCCAGTGCCGTGCACAACAAGTGGACTGGGCCCTTCGTGGTGCTGGAAAGGATCAGTGAGGTTAACTACCTCATTGATACAAATACCCAGAGTCAGATGCATTGGGTCTTTCACGTGAACCAGCTAAAACCCGAATGACTTTGTGATGGCTGTGGTCATGGATGACGAGACACAGGAGATGGGTCCCCTCCCTGGCTTGTTACATGCAGACCCCACCAACTGGTTTCTTGAGGGATTTCAACTCTCTCCAGACCTCACTGAACAGCAAATGCGAGACTGCGAGCAGTTGCTTGGACCTGTGACTACTGCGATGATCGATTGCTGCATCCATGACATTGACACCGGAGCCAGTAAGCCAGTGAAGAGTAGGATTCACTGGATGTTGCACAAGGTCAAAGATAAGATACCATTAAGGAGGAGGTCGCCAAGATTTTGGCCTTAGGGGTTATTGACTCTTCCTGATGCACCTGGGCTGGCCCAGTGGTACTGGCCCCTAAAATGTCCAGTTGCAGGAAGACCAAGGTCCGGTTTTGCATGGATTATCGGGGGCTCAACTCTATCACAAAGACAGATGCAAACCCCATCCCTTGGGAAGACGAGCTAATTGACCAGTTAGGTGATGCTCGATTTATGAATACCTTCGACCACACGGCTGGGTACTGGCATGTCGGTCTAAGCGATCCTGCAAAGGGGTGGTCTGCATTGTCCACTCCGGTTGGACATTATCAGATCACTGTCATGCCGTTCAGACTCGAGAATGCCCCAGCCACTTTCCAGAAGCTTTGATTTGATTTGATTTTTTAACCTATAATGAGCATATCACATGGAACCAAGCAGGAACTGCACCTGGGCGCAGATGTTAAGTAAGATGAATGAGTAAAGCTGGAAGACCGTCAAGGCTGTTACTTAAATAGGAGAGTTTGTAACCTTTTTCGAAAGTATGATAAAGAGTCAGTATTACAAAGCTCTGTTGGTAACATATTCCAGGATCGCAGACCAATGGAAAAACATCTATCACCCCAATTAAAAAATCTAGAGAAGGGAATTATCAAAAGATTTTGGCCCAAAGATCGAAGTGGGTGATTTGGATGGTAAAAAACAATTTCTGAAGAAAGATAGGGAAGGGCAAGGCCTGGAGGCACTTAAAAGCCATACAGAGGATCATTAAAAGAATCCTCTGCTGCACTGGAAGCCGATGAAGACTTCAGAGAAACGGATGAGTCTTTAGGCAAGGAAAACATCTGCCTGACAGTTGCATTTTGAGCAACCTGCAGACACTGCATTTAGGTCATTGGCATGCCCATAAAAAGTGCATTACAATTGCATAGCCTGGAATTAGCTAAGGTTCCGACTATCATCGGACTATCTCTTTCTGAGATAAGAGACAGCAGAGGCTTCAATAATTTAAGATGAAAATAGACAGCGGATTTAGGATGGTAATCCAGGTCCTAACGCTGCAAGAAGTCTTCGGCATCGCCTACCTCGACGATGTTGCCTTAGTCAGCAACTCTTTGGAAGATCATCAATCCCACCTTGAACAGGTGCTTCAAGCCATGCGGAAGGCTCCAACTATAAAGGCATCCAAATACCAGATAGTGCAGGGTACTGTAACTTACCTAGGATACCAAGTTGGTGGCTGTAAGAAACAGCCTCTCCATGCCAAAGTCCAGGCGGTGATGGACTGGGACGTCCCCACCACCCATGCTCAAGTGACTGGCCTTTCATTAAGGGGTTTGGGACTCTTTCCCTTCCCATGAACAACCTCAAAGAAGATCCCGAAAAAGGTTAATCGAACAGCTGCCTGTTAGTCATCCTTCCAGAGTTTGAAGGATGGCCTGTGCTAGGACCCAGTTCTGAAAATCACAGATTTCAGACAAGAGTTTATCATACCAACATACGCTTGTGGATTTGGCATCAGTGCAGTACTAGCACAACTGAACTCTGAAGGAGTAGAACAACCAGGGATGTCATTTGGGGGTTGCCATTGCTACCCCTAAAATAAATGTTTACCAATTCTTTAATTTTTTTAAATGGGTGGTCCTGGCCTGTGGCCAGCCCCATGTGGCTCTTTGTTTCTGGAGTGGCTGGCTTTCTTGTTCAGGCCTCTTAAAAAACAGGGGGTTCCACTAGTGTAACACTTTGAGCAGTGACCCTAAATAAGAAAGAATAGGAATAACAAATAGTCTTTCTGGAACTGTATACAATTATTGCTTGACTCATTAAGGGTTTATTTTAGGCAGACTTCAGGGGGTAAGTCAGTGATTTAGTCTGTTTTTAAACACCTCAAATTCACAATGCAGACAAAAACTATATGTATTTTGCTTTTCGCAAGTTGCAGTTATAGCATGTTTTTTCTGCCGCTGTCTCTGTTACTATCATCACAAGACATTCCATCTTGGTGTTCTCTGTCACTTGACAAAATACTTGTGCTTAAAAGCTTGTAGAACTGTTTGACCATAGCTCATCAATTGGGCCTTGATTTCATTGTGCCACAATTAATGATTTGTTCTAATGTGTCTATCTTTCGTATCTCCCTGGCATGCTGTTCAGGATGTTTATTTGCATTATGAGGTAATGAGTGCTCAGAGTACAGTATGCCGTGTGAGTGCACTGTTTTCCGTGCGCTACTCTAAATTCTTTAGTACACAGTAATGAACCCTCCCAATGGTATCTAATTTGCCAACCTCTGAAGCCTGAAAAGAAGATCCACGCAGGCTTGACATGTGGCCAGCTTTGCACCAGACCTGCAGATGAACTGGCCTGCTGTTAAATCTCAGTCACCAGTTTATTGGTATCCGCTGCAGAGTGTAATTTGCTTTCTGACTTTGAGAACATTCTGACATGTAATTGCTCATTTTACTATAACCGGTAAGATAGCTATAGCTGGTAAGATAGCTCAGTGGGTTGAGCACTCGCTGCTGCGATGTGTGTGTGATCTGCAGTTTCAGGTTTGAATCCTGGCGAGGCCAACTCAGCCTTCCATCATTCTGAGGTCTATAAATGAGTACCAAGGCGTGAACATTTGTGTTCCATCGCTTCCGGTAATGTCACTTCGGGTGGGGTCAAATGATGTCACTTCCTGTGATGGCATCAGAGGTCAAGGGTCGTGTAATGTCAGTTCCGCTACCCCTAGCATTTTGGTGAGTAGGCGCTTGAACAAGCCAGAGCGCAACTGTGACAACATTGAAAAGGAGACATTTTGCAGTAGTTTGGGCAGTGCGCAATCTGAAGCCCTACATTTTTGGATCTCACTTCACTGTCCAAACTGACCACAGAGCTCTGAGGTGGCTTATGACCATGCAGGGAGAGAACCCATGGTTACTGTGTTGGGCTATATCCCTACAGGGATTGGACATGGATATCCAACACAAACTGGGGTGCAGCACTCCAATGCAGATGGCCTCAGTAGGTACTTTCACCGGGAGGATGAGTCCACCTCTTAGAGTCTTAACCTGTTTGGCTGCAGACGTGTGAGGAATTTACATCTGGAAAGGGTGCAAAACCCTATTTTGAAATGTTTGTACTAGTAAATAAAATGATGCCAGTGATTCCTTATCCAAAGGGGTAATGTACTTACCAGATTCCCCCTTTTTTGCAACTCCATAACAAAAGCATAGTGCACTTGTGCCGTGCTGCATCAGTAGCCTAATCCACAGCATCCACTCTGCTTGTGGTGCAGAACAGGTTCAAAGGTCACAAGATGCCCACTTGACCACTGCAGAGACAACAAAGTCATTGCAGCACAGGGGCAACATTTAACATATGCCCCCTGTGCCCTGTACCCTAACTATGATGATCATGAGTACCCCATTCTGGCGGCAGGGTATACTTTAACAATAAGCTATGCCTGTGTTTAGGTGTAGTGCATGGTGCTACTTATGATCATGGCCACCATATCCCAATTGATATTGCACATGTGTCAGCTCTGGTGAGTGCGCAATGCTGTGGAAGGGAATGTGTATTTGGGTCAGATGGGCTGATACTGCTTCACTGCAGAGCAGAATCCCAGAGGCTCAGCCACTCTTTGATTCTCTTTGTGAGGTCTGGTAACAAACTCCCCTAGAGACAGCCACACAACAGGCAGCTGTCCTGGGTCCAGGGATCAAAGGAGCACACCCATTCACTAGGAGTTGCCTCAAACCAGGGTGCTGCATGTCTAAATGTTGTTTTTTTCTCCTCCACGTCCTATGAAGCAAAACAATATGGGTGTGAGATCAACTGGGTAAATTCCACTCTAGCCAGGAGCAGGGATTAGTCCTCTAAGGCAGGCTCGCTTTTTGACCAATCACTTTTAGGACTTGTGCCTTAAAAATGAGTCTCACACCCCTTCAGCAGAATTCCCCCAGTTCCTCAAGGATCTTTTAAAGCCGAAGAGATGTACTAAACATTCTCACCTAGAGTTCCTTTGGGACAGTTCCACTGACCAAAGTCCTCAGTCTTTGGATATGAAAAAGCTATCCAAGACAGAAGGAAGATCTGTCCACTAACCACTCCCAGGTCAGATCGGGAGTAACCCCAGCACATCAGGAGTGACCAGTGCTGTGGACCAGGACCAACCACTCTGCAACGGATCATCTGTGCCACAAGAACAGACTCTAAACTGGAGTATCTTGTCATCGAGTCCTTTGCGAAGGCCTCACAGCAACTGGAGGGCCAGACCAGCCAAAGCTCCTTGTTCTATCACACTGAACCAGTCGCTCTGTGTTCCCCACATCCTGAACAATAGGGAAGTTGCTGGTGCTGGTGTGTGCATTCCTCCAACCAGCCAAACTATTGCACTACATCTAAACTAGCTTGATACTGCATTGTGTCCTAGCGAAGCATGTCACCTGCTAGGCCCTAAGCATCTGCTCAACGCTGGACCCCGAACCAAAACACTGGAGGGTCACTTGCCAACTCTAACCAGGGGTTACAACCACAGGAATCCCCGGCTCATTGATCGTACATCAACGCACCCTCAATCACCACTTCCAAGACCATTGCCCACTGTCTCGAACTGCGCTTGCGTCGCTCGCTGACCTCTTCCAGTGGCTAAAGCCTGACTCGGCCTGGCCCAAATGCGAAGGATTCTTGGGACCGCCATGACCTGCATCATTGAACCGTTGCTGTTCTACTACACCAACTACCCGCATTCGTCCCTACTTGATGCCTGTTTGCTTCCAAGGCCTCAACGCTCCCACATGCCCGAACTGAGCCTGATCAGATTGTAGTATCATTTGATAGAGCGTCTGATGTGTCAGCCCACCAAGAACTGAATCCAGGTACTGTTGACACTGAACCATCCCCATGGTCCTGTGGGACCCTAGAGACGGGTTGGGTCACGATTGCTCCTGTTTTCTGCCAGATGTCCTTTTTATGGTAGTGCCTTACCTACCACTCCTGAAACTACACTCAGAGTCCTACTTTCTTCAGTCCGTTGCCTCTTCTCTTTCCTTTGGGGTGGATTTGTGTATAGTAATCTCTTTTTGTTCTACGTGCAGATGGTGTTTTTGTTAAAGTGATCATATTCTTATAGAACCTTGAAAGGCCATTCCCTTTATTTTGTACTATGATCCCCTATCTTCCTGGCACATCTTTCATCCTGGTAATGCTTGTTTGATCACTGTTCCTCGCTTCTGGGTATCCTGGGTTGGGGGTTGTGCATTTTCAATTACTGAGGTCAAACTGTGGAATGCTCTGCCATTTGCACTTAGATACATTGAGAATCATTATGAGTTTAGCTGTTCAAAGAAAACGCTATTATTTTAGTTGCCAGGTTGGAATTCAGCTTGTTCTGTTTTTCTTAGCACCAACATGCCCCTGGGTGAATGTGCGCTATAAGCATTTGGTTAACATAACACACTGGGCCTCATTACGACCCTGGCGGAAATCGGAAAACGATGGCGGAAATGCAATACCGCCATCGAATAGCGCTCGGTGCGACTATGACCCGTCACCGCAAAGTACGAAGCCATTAGCGACACCGTAGTGAACGCCAACGCTAACTGCACCAAGTACGCGCGCGCGCGCCATGCCAAACCGTAAATACCACCATGGCGCAAGGGTACGCGAATTCCGACCCTAGCGGACATGTACCTAACGCCATCAAGCATGGCGGAAAGTACCATTCCGCCATGGTGAGAAGTACGGCATCGCGAATCAACCGTAAACTGCCCCACTGAGTGCCTGTGCACCGCTCCCTGCCCACAAAGTACAACTCCCCGTAGGTGCAATGAAGTCACAATGCAACCAGTGAAATGTACAAGTCACCCATGCATGCCAACGAACAAAAGAATCACAAGAGGGGCCAATGGGAGCTGCAGGGCACAGATGGCACGAATACAGAAGCCATTCCAATGGACATGACCACAGTCCCCCCCCCAGAAACGCACGCAAACACAGGCACCTGTGACCAGCAATATTCCGAAAATCACATCATCCCACCAGTCCACCTGGCTGACCGGCATCTGTTACACAAAACCCAATCCCCCGCCCCTGAGCATGACAACATTCAAACAGTCATATTGGCAGCCCCCATCCATGACCTCACTGGGCTCCGTAGGCAAACGCGCCCAGCACAGTACCACGCAACTAAACTCCGAAGCTGGAACCCAATGCAGATCTCCTCACAATACATCGCTCCCCAAATAGGAATATGCCACATCACTCGCAAAGAAGAACGCTACACGGCCCATATCAGAATAGAAATTTAATGCACAACAAAATCACCAAGCCCATACAGCCATTAGTCCATGAACTCCAAAACACATATCACCATTGTGGGCTGCATCCACAAGGAATGACCAGCTACTACTTGTGTGACGCCCTGTTCGATCATGGTACACAGAGCCACATTCACGTACGAAAAGGCAACATGGAAGCGCACAGAACCGCAGGGCCGTCCCAATGGGGAGGCACTAGTCCAGCTGAAAGGCCGAAATGTTGCTCTGAGCCACTAGTACTGCGTAAGGGCATGTGGCCCATTGGCGATCGTCCCATAAGATCGTAATGCTGCTCCACTGATTAACACGAAGCAGCAGGTGTCGGGAGTAAAAGCCATCTGCAGGAGTGGCATACAGATGGCAGTGGCAAAAGGGGAGGAGATACCTGTCAACCAAAAGAAAAGAAAAAGAACAGAATGGCCATCAGAACTACATTCGACCAACTCACTTCAATGATCACACTAAATCCACAGCCATATGCATGCTAGCCCACTCCAAAGGATCATCACCACCCCAAAACCACTTGCGACTCATAACCATCTATATCGAGGTGTAAACACCATCACAAACGAGTGTACCTGTGCATGCGTCTGTCAAAACAGATTCCATCAGATGGGAATGTTAACGTGCATGGACACAAGTGTCTGAAGGCGCGTCGAGACAGGGAGGGCTCAACAAGGCCAGATAGACGATGGTCCCACTATGGCAGCCCTGCATCACATAGCGCAGGGGAGGCAGATAGATTCCAAGAAGCCCTGTACATGGCAAACCCTGTATCAAATCACCTGCCCATGCATCCATTCATCATTCCCTCATCCCGATATAAAAACGCCTGAATATTTACTCACATAACATTAGAAATTTCCATTGAGTCTGTGCGTTATGCAGCCTGCAAAATCCACAGTGCCCCAGCCCGTAATTCCAGTGTTGTGAAGTAACATGTATTTGGGAACGTCCGGCCTCATCGCCCACGTCGCTATTGCGCATCCCAAACTATTCATATCAATCATTGCATCCTCGCCATGGCCCCTGTCTCAAGGACATTGAACAATAGAACGTTATATTTGCAGTCAGACCTGTGGGCATCTCCTCGCCGCTAGCTGAAAACCGAAAGCGCCGCCCTTCGAATTCCTCATTTGCAACATCACGTCGAAAAGGCATCTGTGGCCGTTTGAAATCACAAATTAATCCATCTAGTGCGGCTGTGTGTGAAAATGGCAACTGCCTTCACCCACTAATGGGACGCCCCGCCCGTCGTTGCAACTCGGTACAGTGATGCATGAGGGCCCACCGTTACTCGAGTACTACGTTCCACTGAGCCATCACAAGTCTGTTCGCGACTGCAAAGATTGTATGTGAAACAATGGGACCATAGCCGAATGTACATATCAACAAATGTTACACGGCCATCGGGTACAAATACATGATTGCAATAGCAAGATGCCATTCCTCGAATTGCAGCGTTGTGTGCGGGACGTGCTCGGCCAAAGGGGAGAGCAGCTTGCACAGGTGGAATGAATCACCACAGGTGGAGGCCATACAGCCTGAAAACACATAAATTGCACACCCAGTCTCCTCCCACAACCACACCCACTCCGAAATGCTACCGGCAGGACTCGCGATGTTGGCCCTGGGGGACCTGATAGCACTGCAAGTACTCCAACTCCAAGAAGAAGACGAACACCAACTACAACCGGCCGCACGGAGGAGACGCAGGAGGAGGAGGAGGCCAAGGCAGGGCCAGCAAGGGCCGCCAGCATAGCCACTACCACCACGCAGGCAGCCCGCAATCCCACGCCTCCGAGCACATCCGTTCAACCTCACTGATGAGCAGATCCACACCCTCTACCGTTTGGACCGGGACACCATAGCCGCCATTGTGGACATGACACACGCTGACCTTGTCAGCATGATAGATAGCCCAACCGCCATCCCACCCCTACTGAAGGTGGTGTCTGTACTCCACTTCCTGGCCACAGGCACCTACCAGCACACAGTCGGACAGTTGCATGGCATTTCTCAGCCACTGTTCTCACGGACACTATTGCAAGTGCTCGATGCCCTCCTGCAGCACGCAGACGACTACATCTCTCTACCACGCTCGGAGCAGGAAATTACCAACACAAAAGTGGGATTCCATGCACTTGCCGGCATACCGGGTTGCATTGGTGCCATCGACTGCACCCATGTGGAATTGGTCGTCCCACATGCCATGGAGGCCCAGTACCGCAACCGTAAACAATTTAATTCCCTGAATGTACAAATGGTGTGTGACTCCAACAGGATCATTACACATTGTTGTGCCAGATTCCCTGGATCAACCCATGATTCTATGGTCTTGAGGAACTCTACTATACCACGCTACATGGAGCGACACGCAGGGAACAGATCCTGGCTACTCGGTGAGACTCATTTCATGCATGATGATGTGGGGTATGTGATGCGGCAATGACCTTGCAGGAAGGGGGGGGGGGTGTGCGTACGTAGCAATGGCATTCCACATCATACGTTTATCGTCCACATACAGGTGATGCTGGGTATCCACTGAAGAGATGGCTCCTCACACCAGTCCGGAACCCACGGGACCAGCATGAGGAGGACTACAACCATGCCCACTCACGTACCCGTGTAGTCATTGAACAGGCATTCGGCCTACTGAAGACTCGTTTCCGCTGCCTCAGCAGGTCTGGCGGGGCACTCCTGTACCGCCATGAGAAGGTTGCAAAGATGGTCATGGCATGTGTCATGCTCCACAACATGTGCGTACGTAGAAATGTGCCCATGCCCCCTGACGCAGAACTGCAAGCACCTGATGATGGTCATGATGAGGGTGGGGATGTGGCAGCACCTCAAGGAGTCTGCGAGGCACCGGAGGGCCGTGACATTCGTCAGCATGTCATTGATGCATGCTTCTAGCACTCACGCCTGGTGGCTGATACATGGACACGGGACTCGTGGCACTGTGTGTGTCTGGTACATGCACAATATGGACTGTACGCCTATGATGGCCTAGTACACAAAGATCATTGTCCACACATCTCATTGGTTGATCGTGCACTGTTTATGGCATATGTGATATCATGTTGAACACCCTATCGACCCGCCACCCAAGTGAGCCCAACACACCCCCTCCACCCTCCTACCTCCCCCCCGGACACCAGTGTCCAAAGATGCTCATTGTCAGTGGGCTGTTGCTATTGCAAGCCCCCTCTGCGGGTATCAGGGGCACCCCTGCCTGTGGAGCGCAGGTTCCTCCCAGATCTACGTTGGGGGCTGCCCTGGACGGAACTTGCAACGGATGATGTCTCTGCCTGCTCACGTCCATGCATGTCCCTAAGGGTTTGTGAGAGCTCAGTGAGCACACGGCGCACTGCGGCAAGTTCGGCACATACGTCTTTGGACGTCGCATGCAGTTCCCCCCTCAGGCTCTCGGTGCTTCTCTCCATTTGGACTCTCAGGCTCTCGGTGCTACTCTCCATTTGTGCCCTTAGTGTCTCTGTACTTCTCTCCATTTCTGCCCTGAGTGTCTCAGTTGATGTTTCTATGTCTGCCTTAGTGCGCCCACATTCATCGGCATGGTCCTTGAGGAGCGTGGCCAGTTGCTGCTGTTGCACGATTAACTGGTCGAGGGACTGTTGCCTCTGCTGGGCCATGGCCATTTGCGGGGGTGTCACAGAGGGGCTGTTGACCTCATGTTGCCTTGCCACAGGGCTTGTGGGGGATGGCCAGTCGTCGTCTTGTGGGTGCCCCTGCGTGGTATCCTCATGTTGTACGGGATGGGACAGACAGGGGGAATGGGACAGGTCATGGATGGATCTGACTTCGACATCCCCGTCTTCTGTGTCGGAGCATGCTGCCATCAATGGGGTGTCACCTATGGTGCTGCTGCCACCAGAGGCAGTGCCTTCTGTGGCATCCGTTGGGGGTACCTGTGGTGGTGGTGTTGTGGGCATGCTGGCTGCTGGGGTGCCTGTTGATGTTCCCTCCTCTGTGCTGCCACCTGATTTGTGCTGCTGCCGTGTCTTGATGCGTGCAGCTGAGGTGGAGGGTCTTTGGCCGTTGGTCTTGGCCCTCTTTGCAGGTGTGCTGGTAGGGGTGTCCTGATGCTCGTCTTTTGGATCGGACCCTGTGGTGGAGTAAAGGAGGCCGAGGGTTATTAATGGGTCTGTGGGTATTGGAATGGCATTGTATCACATGCATTGGGGTGGTACCTGAGGGTGATTTGGGTCGGGGCCTTGGAGGTGCTTTCAGTTGTGTGTGGAGTGAGGGTGCAGTTGTTTGGCAGCCTGCAGTTAGGGTGTGCCTGCTGCACGTGTAGTGGGTGTTTTAGGGGTTTTTAATTATTTATGTATTTATTGTGAGTTTTAAAGTGCGCTATCAGGGCGATGTGTGTGGACGTTCTCCTGGACATGTGTTTCTGTTGCACTATGTGGACACATGGTACTTCACATGATTGGACATTGTGGATTTAGCATTGTTTTATCTGGCCCACCTACCTGAATCTTCGGATGTCTACACTCCTTTCTCCATCCCTCCGACTCCCTCTATGCTCTCCATTCCGATGGTGGAGGCACAGATTTCTTCCCAGGGGGTCAACTTGATGGGTGATTCAGGACCTCCCCCGGTGGCTGTGGCAATGTTGCGGTTGGCAGAGAGTATGCTGCGGACGCGTATCCGCAGTTCGTCCCATCGCTTTCTGCATTGCTGTGGGTTGCGGGGTGCGGTCCCCACCGCACTTACCCGCTGTACCACCAGAGCCCATATGGCCTTCTTGTTCGCAAGTGCCGTCCTGGTCATTTGCGTGGAGAAGACGACGGCAGCATTCTCCTGGAGGGTCTCTGTTAGCACGGTGAGTTCCTCACGGGAGAAGTGGACCTGCCGCTTGCGGTCGCACGCTTTCTTCGCTACTTTTCCCATTTTTCTTGGTTTCGCTAGGGTGGATGACGGGTTGGGGTGTGTCTCGGGGTAGTGTTTTTAGTGGTTGTGTGGTTTTTGTGGTTTTATAGGTGTACGGCGGGATGTTTCCCGTTCCGGGCCCATGTTTTTACTTCCGTTTCCGTATATTTACGGTCACCGTACTTTCCGGTAGGCGCACACTGCGGTGTCCGCTGTGATGTGTGGCGGTATTGCACCTAGGGCGCCGTACGGCGGCGGTGTGGGCCGTTTTGGGGTCATTTCCGCCATCGCGGACTTTGCACTTCCGCCATGCCGTGGTGCTCGTGCCCGATGGGTCGGAATGGGCCGCACTTTGCTCCTTCGTGAAATGGCGGAAACGCTATTTACGCTGTGGCGGTCCGGTCAGTCACTTTCCGCCAGGGTCGTAATGAGGGCCACTGTGTTGTTTGGGTCACTACTGGTTCACCTTCACACCCCTCTTGAGAGTATAGTCGTCCCTCCGCACACGTTACCACAAAAGGCAAAGTAAATATATCTCTTGTGTGTCCCTGTTTTACCTTTATTATTGCGTTGAGTTTTGGTTTGTAGAAGTGTGAGGGCTGAGTGGGATATTTTACCACTACTCATCCTTGTACTCCTGCGAGGCAGAATCCAATTAGTCACAGCATGTGTGTGTATGTGTGTGTGTGTGGAGTGTGTAGGGGGGAAAAATGGTGGGAGGTATATCAATTGGGGAGGGAGGAGAGGAGTATGGGGGACCCAATTAAAGGAAAAAGGAAAACAAAATGATGAAAAAAAGTAGAGCAAGACGATTCGAAATTGAGGACTGCAAGGTAAATGTGGCCGATGGATTCACACAGTACAGTGACTATCACTGGTGGGCAAAAAGTGAAGAACCCTTCCCATATCTTTTGCACAGGGCTTGAAGCCCACTACCCCGTATAAATTGAACTGTAACTCATTGTTTTTGCTATATGAGAAATGCCCAGCTGCTGCTTGGGTTGCACTTAGATGGATTTGGGGGTAGGAAATGTGCTGCACTTACATGGAATTAGGGGTAAGAAACATGTCGCATTTAGATGGATTTTGGGGGTAGGAAATGTATTAGAAGATGTACTAGTATTGTCCCTCTGTGCCTAGATATGAAGGTAGGCTAGTATTGCAGATAGAAGAAAGCACATGCAGGTTAAAACATGTGGTACACTTAGAGTGTTTACGCCTACCTTGTTTAGCCCGCCCATGATGCCCGAAGATTAAGGTTGGTAACGCTCCATTGCACTTATGACTGCTTAATGTAGCATTGTAACACACAGTGTTTGCATGCAGCTTTACATGATATCGTGCTTATTAGACTGCTTTCGATAACGTTGGTAGAAGATGGGAGATATGTGGTAAGACTAAGAAGTTAACCTGTCTATTGCGCTCAGAGAATCCCATTAGTCTAGTTTCTATGGTAGACTTTTATCCCACCTAGAAGATGTTCTACACCAACCAGTCTATTGCACTTGGTAGACTTTAGGGTAGCCTGTACATAGTGCCCAAAAGAAATGTCTGCGAAGGAAGTTAGCTTTTTCTTCCCCACAGAAGTTCGGATGACACAGCAACATCAATGATAAGCTCCATCTGAGCTTAAGGTATGTATAAACACACCACCTCGGTGGGCATCTGCTGCAGGCACAAATATCCATCCACGCACACTAGACTGCAGCTACGACTATGTCAAATTCGGTCTAGCTGGTCACATAACCATTCACACTGAAACGCCAGACTTTCCTCAACACCTCTGCCATTAGAATACAATGACAATCTATGATAAAAGTTGGTCTAGCTGGGTACAAATCGAGTCTCCTGCACTAGCGCTCTGTCATGACCTCCCGCAGCTCCTGCCGTTGTGCCTGACCTCTCGAGTTGCTTACTGGAGCCTAGCCAGCCCTCCTATGTCCTAATCATTACCAAATGCACACATGCATCTTAAGCCTCCCCTTAGAACTTTCCCAAACCCGGAGTTCTGCCCTGAGGGCGTTCCTACCACAAAGCGCGTTGAGGCCATACAAATGGGAAAAGGCGCTATATAAATGACTACTAAAATACAATACAACCAACATCAACAATTGGGGTCATTTTATTGATGATATTCTACTCATTTGGGACGGAGATCAGCACTCTCTTCTTCAATATGCTAACTACCTCAATACTAACACTTACAACATCAAACTTACTATGAATCAAAGTACAGAGAGAATTTGCTTTTTGAATCCGGAACTCTGTGACAGATAATGCAATGCAGACAACACTCTATCAAAAATCCTTGTCAGGCAACAGCACATTACATGCCAATAGCAAGCATCCCAGGAATATTATACACAACATCCCATATGGTGAAATCCTCAGGAATAAAAGGAATTGCAGTGATCCATCTGAATTTGAAGAACACACACGTGATACAATGATGACATTTAAAGAGAGAGAGAATATCAAAATAAGATCTTACGAAAAGCAGAAAATAGAGCCAAACTCAAGGAGAGATCAGAAATACTGAGAAACAAAGATCTCACACAAAATGCTACCAGCAATAACATCAGGTTTATTACCACCTACAGTGCCAATGCCTATACCATAAGGAACATCCTGAGGAAACATTTGTACATATTACAACTCGATAGCCATTTAAATAAATATCTGGATCCACAACCATCCACACACTATCCATTACCTATCGCAAGGCCAAAACCATTAGAAAACCAAGTCAGTCCCAGCTATACGATATCCGACGCAAAAACCATCACTTTGCCAAGTTTGTGGATTTTACTTACAACAATAGGAAACTATGAATGTGCCAGCTCCAAAATATGCCCCAATATGATGAATGGCAAAACAAGCATATAGACCTCCTAAATGGACAGCAAAAAATAATCTACTAGTTCATCAATTTTAACACCAAACATGTCATTTATGGGATCCAATGTCTCTGTATGAAATGGCAGAGAAAAAAAAGAGAAAACGCACGCAAATCGTTATGGTGCTACGGTTTTACCTCAATCGCGGCAATCTGCATGCCCGCGTGTCAGCTCATCTCGTCCAACTCCTGGGATGTAAATAAGCCTGTACCGAAACCACGTGCATCTGAGGGTCTGGGTCAAAAAACACTCTGCTGTTGTCCTGAAAGCAAGTGACGGCAACAGACAAGAAGTTCGGAGGACAGCTACGCCTTCACCTTTCCCCCAAAAAAGAGGACAGTGTTCTACCAGACATTCCGCACCAGATGCAGCACCACAGAACTTTCCTGTTCAGCAAAATGTGCGTTCACAACATTTCAAACAAGATTGCTGTGATCCATTGCATCAGAAAAGCATTCGTGCACTGCTGAAACCACGACAGCCAGCACTAAATATTGATGAAGAATTATCCATTATCAAATACCTAGTGGGTTACATTCACAAAAAGTATGGTCAATAAGAAGTACTCAATACAATCAAGCCTTGAGCATAAACCATCTCTTTTCTGTCCTGAAGACGGCTATACTTGCAACAAACAGACATATTGTGTATTGCCTGATTCTTCTTGTTGTCATTAGCCGAAACATATGTCGAGCATCACAAGAACAACCTAAGGTTTCTAATAGGTTCCATCTATGATAGAGTTGTTTCTACTCAAAAGTGCTCTACTTCTGTGCTTAATTTTGAACAGTCACTGTAAAACAAGACACAATATTCACGTACTAACCCCATCACAATCCCAATGTGTTGTTTCAGACCCTTGGTCTGCTTTCATTGATTTGTTTTTTGCCGTTTGGCTTTTTTTGTGAAGATTTTGTCTTCTTTTTTTAACAAAGAAGTTTTATGTATTTTGATGCAATTTTTATTGTGAATTTAAAATAAAACTGTTGTTTTCATGAAGTATTGGTTGGTTGTGCAATGTAGCTGTTTGTTTCACAACAAACATCTCCAGTAAGTAGTAGGCTATCTCTCTCCTCCCTTGCTGTTTTTTTAGCTGCCTTGATTCCTTCCCGAGAATAGGTACATCCCTCATCAGATTGTGGCATTAAGAAACAGGGTCACCACCTTCACTGTTCTTTTTTCTCTGCCTCTTTGATCCCTGTTGGTGGTGTTTCCCCGAAATTGGAACTTCCCCATTTTCTATACTCTCTTCATCAAATGGTACATTGGGAGCACCATACGTAATTTAAAGATCAGGATAATGGAGCATTTCAGAGCAATCCAGAATACAGACAAAAGGTATCCACTATCGGCTCATTTCATTACAGACCACACCAATGAGAAATTTGAATCCTTGAAATGTGTGGGATTTGAAAGAATGGACATGCCCCCAAGAGGGGGCAATAGAGAGCAGCTTTTGAGCCAGAAAGAAGGGAAGTGGATTAATATCATGGACACTTGCTTTTCCGGTCTCAATCATGGCAACAAACTCTTCAATTATTTGTGATTTATTCCAGCCCTTATTTTCCTCACCCCACCCCCGTTCCATTTGTTATGTTACACATTGACTTCACTGGACATACCCTAGAAATAATTTTTCAAATATTGGTAATTCGAAAGTATCCATTCTATCACCATCACACCTAAAAGATACTCACCTATGGTTATATACCTCACCTAAAAATGCATAGAAAGCTCTTTCTAATCTAAAACCATACTCAACTTAATGGAGGTCACTGCATATAACATTTAATATACAAAATGTAATTAAAGACAACAGCCTATATTATATAAGGGCAGGTTCAAAACACTGCCATTAAACAAACAAGTAACACAAGATACACGTATCTTTTTGCATCCTCCGCCGACCCTTTATTATGGCCGCCGCACAAAACATTGCGGTGACGTGTTTGCGTACGTGCGCGATGATGTCACATGCACCAATATACACGGCAGCCATCTTAGAATGCCAAATCCACCAGGATCAGTGTTCTAGGATCCCGCTCTTTTGACTGAATGTTCATATTCAGCCCAAATCCTATAGGCGAGCATTATTTCAGACATATTTTTATATTTGATTTAAGTTATACAGTGCAAGTCCACCCTTTCCACACCCTTAGCCCTGCTTTTGTAATTCCCATTAAGCTGAACATCTAAATCTATCTATGGCCTGATAAAAATAGTGTTCATCCACACAGGGTCATGTATCTTAAAAGAAGATACCCCACTTTCAAGCATATTTGAATCAAGAACTACAAATGTTGCGTTGGCACCTGCTTGATCAGAACTACATGCGGAATTCTTATTCCAATGTAACCAACCTTAATATAATATCATCTTCATCATTGCTTATTGAATTTTTTATTCTGTTTTAGATATAATAATGATTTGTCTGGTTTGTGACAGTCTCCAAAGTAGTGAGCTAGCAAGACCTGTTATATGTTGTTCAAGCCCAGACACATAACCACAATGTTGAAACACGTGTAGATGACTTTCATTTTGAGGATTTTTATTAGTATTAAGTATTAAGCTTGAGGACTTTGGAAGACTTTCACTTTGAGGATTTTGATTTGTATTAAGTTTGAAGCGTTTGAGGACTTTCACTTGGAGGATTTTCATTTGTATTAAGGTTGAAGGTTTTCGTTTTGAGGACTTTCAAATTAACCTATTGTGAATATTAACCACTGACCTGGCAAAGTAGCCAACTGATCATGTTTGAATAATAGAGCCATCAAGGAGTGTTGATTAATAAAAAGCAAATCTGAAAAAAACAAATCACCAACTTTAGAGTCTTCTATTCAAGGAACATGCCACAAGCCATATATGACAATCAACTTTAAGCTGGCGCAGAAGCTTTGTTCCATATATAGCAATATTTGCACGTGATATTGGGAAGACACAATATTTGGGGCAGCATCTAAGCCACAGCAACACCTAAAACTCGGCAGATTCTTTCGCCAGAGGTTTGCTATATGCCTGCTATACTTTATACCAATAAAATACAATAAAATAAAAAGAATGTATGGTTAATTAAAAGCATTTAGTGACTTTGTTCACCCATAAAACAAATGAACAAGAAATAAAAAAAAACATTTTGAAACGAAATGTATGTGTCATCCCTTTTTCGTATATGTCTATTTTAATGTGTATATTGTTGTTTTAGATAAAGTTGACAATATTAATAATATATCATTTAATATTAGTTACTTATTTGCAACATAAAAACACATAGAATTGGGCAAAAAATGAGAAACCCAGGTAGAATACAATGGAGGCAAGTTTGCAGCAGTAAACAGAAGTCATTTTTGCATCTATAAATTGCAAGCTATTCACAACCCTATGCAACCCTGATGTGGTCAGGCTCACACTGCTCATGAATTCCACAAAATAACCAAATGAAGCCGGGAGAGTTTCAAAGGTTCTCACCGCATGGGCATGGTTGGGGCGTGTTAAAGAAATTGAATCAAACGAGCAAGGTTGGTGAGCTTCGCAAACTGCTCCATACCATACAGGAGAAAGCATAAACACAGTGGATATCTGAGTATCATTATATGACGGTGCTATTCTATACCAAGTGAACTTTACCAGGGTAGGCAAATTGCTTAATTCACTAGATAATAATAACAAAGCTAATATTAATAATAACTATAATAATAATAATGCAAATAGTTATAACAATGAATACAGATGTGACTGTAGACCAGCATCACCACCTGGGTAAATAAAAAAGGAAAGTGCTTGAATTCTCTGGATCCTCCGACACCAAGGGTTTTCGTTGGGATAACACCCATTTTCTGCCTGGCACATGGACGCCTCACTTGTGAAATTTCAGTGCTGCTGTGTTCCTCTGGTCTTCCTTCTTGCGGAGGAATATTTCACTGCTTCTGATATTCAAAACGGTTTTGTTCTACTGAACTGTCCCATTCTATCCTTGCACCCCAAACAACACTGTGTATTGGCTCCAAGATGAAATGAGACACTTAAAAATAAAATACATTTTTTTTAAAAAATGGTGACATTAAAAATGCATAAAATAAATATAATAATACAGGTCTCATTCCGTCTCAATCTTCCCTTATGGTTGCCATGATCAGGTATTGAATATATGAAGCTCTTTACTATTACCCAATCCAGTAGATACTTTACCAATGTGCAACTGCAGAGAAAGTGTGCATTTTGTAATATTAACAATGACCATCAGTGGAATTAAAATATGCATGTATGGTTGCATATTTTATTAGAATATTCTTGTGGAGTTGTCTAGTTGCACAATATGCATGACAGTGCAAGTACAATGTGTTCCCCATCTCTAGTAGAACCGTCACTAAATTAAATACGGCATACCTGTTTTCCATATGGTTCTTTCTTTAGCTTTTGCACAAAGCTTTCCAAGAATCTCTGGCAGAGGTAGTTCCTAGTAAGGGCCTAGAAATATGGCACGTTTGAGATTTCAGTGTTATCGTACTGCTCTTTCTTTCCTCCATTCCATTGCACTTACTTTCAGTTCTTTCACTACCTGCATTTTTTTTACACATTTCTTCAGCTGCTGAGTAGTCTGTAGGCCTAAGACTGGTGTCGCCAGTTTCGTTGGGCACATAGAGGAATCCACCATCCACCGTATATCCTTCCTGCTTCTCTTCTCAACTTGAAGAACCCCCACCGTCCACCTTTTATCCTTCTTGCTCCTCTTCTCCACTTGAAGACTTCATCATCATTCCGAAATCGAAGTTATGGAGCTGAGTGTTGGGTAGAGTGAGGGAAATTTTGATGGGGCCTGTATCTATGTCAGTTTGAGACTTTGGTAGACACTGTGGAAGATTTCCAGAGAAACGACCAGCAAAACTGGCCCCTGCTCCAATTGTCTGATGAATGCCGGACAAACGTTATTCGGTGCTCTAACAGGCAAAAAGGCCAGGTAGCTGTGGTGCTGACCGCTGTCAATAGTTCAAAAAATTCGACCTGGATGGTGTGTGGAAACCCTCCTGGTTTGCCGCGACCATCCTAGGCCTCTGTCATCAAAATGGCCACTGCTGCGTGCCTTTAAATAAAGGGGGCGTGTCCCTGCCACGCAGACCAACCCGGGAGCCTGAACTAGGCAGACGTTGTTCTGAGTGAGTCTGTGGAGGGAAGGGGCTCACGGAACATCGCTGGGCCGCACAGAGCCCCACACCAGTGGCAACGAGATCGGAGTCACGCCCGGGCCCGGTGATATTGAAATCAATTTTTTTCATTTCGCACGAGGTGTTTGAACGTCTCGTTCTATGCTGCGGAGAGGGTGTGGACCACGCGGTTGGTGGCCTTTTTGGTGACAGAGGCCTAGGATGGATGCAGCAATCCAGGAGGGTTTCCACACGCCATCCAGGTCTAATTTTTGGAAATATTGACAGCGGGCAGCTGTTTCTGCACACACAGCACATAAGATGTTGGAAATGTTCGATTTTGATGGGCATTTCCATCGAGTTGAGGTGAGGTGCTGGGGGTGGCCTGCTGTTTTCTTTGTTGGTCCCCTAGGCCTCCCTGGCTCAATTTTTGGACGCTTCCTGCTTTTGCCTGTGATCTCTACTGCTTCATACTGGCTGTTTGCTTAGGACTGGAACATGGGCATGCCCTTAACTGTATTTGGAATGGTGTGATGGATTTGAAGATCAAGACGGCCTGCAACTATCTTTCATCTTGAAGCAGACTGTCTGGGTGAGATGCGGCCTCATTGTCATCCAAGGTGGGGTGCTTGACGCTTAACCCATGAATGATCAGCCTGATTAAGCTGGGGCCCAGCCGGTAGCCCAGCCACTGCCCCAGGTCCAGCCCCCACCTGTGATCCAGCCTCTGCCCCAACCTGTGCCTCAAGCTATGGCCCAGATGAGACCACCGGCGGTGCTGCAGCCAATGCCTGAGTTTGACGTCTCTGGTCCCACGTCCAGCCTGGGGCCTAGGTGGAAGCAGTGGATTGATTGCCTCGACATGTACTTCAGGGCCACCATGGAGACCAATGAGGACAGCAAGCTGGAAACCCTGTTGTACTCTGCGGGGCCTGTGGTCCATGACATTTTTGAGTCTCTCCAACCAACAGATGGGTCCTACGGCGCAGTGAAGACGGGTCTTCATGACTAATTCCTGCCTTTGGCAAATGCGGACTATGAACGCTTTGTGATGCTTTCCACCCGTCAGAAAGATAATGAAACTCTTGACTCCTTCTATGGCTGTCTCCGGCGGCTGTCAGTGGCATGTGCCTGAGACAATCCCGATGCAATGGTCAGGAATCAGCTGATCCAAGGATGCTCGTCGGGGAAGCTACGCAGACAGGTGCTGCGGGAGCCTGGGATCACCCTGCCTCGTATTCTTGAACTGGGTCGGTGCCAAGAGGTGTCTGAGGTGCGAGTGTCCAGGATGGAAGCAGGAGTGCGCCCAGCCAAGGCGGAAGAGGTCAGTGCTGTGGGCATTGTTGGCAGGGGTGCCTGGAGGCCAGCAGGCAATTTCCGTGACAGGGGTGGAAAGCCAAGGGAGGCATGCCTAAAGTGCGGGTATGACCTGCCCCACCCTGCTAAGTGCCCAGCAGCGGGGAAAGCATGTGGTCGATGTGGTCTGGCTGACCATTACGCCCAAATGTGCAGGGCCTCCCTACCAGTGATAGTGCCAAGGGGTCCTGTTCGGTTGGGCTATTTTCGCCAATCACGCCCGCCTAATGTCGCCCAGGTCAATCAAGGTGATGAAGGTGCACAACCGGAAGAGGAGGAAGAGGAGGAAGAGGAGAACATTTCTTTGTATCCAGCATCGAGTCCCTCAAATTGAAGAACAGACAGCAACCGCGGTGCATTGTCAGAGTCAACTAATCATCTGTCCCGGTACTGGTGGACACTGGGGCCTCTGTCAACGTGATGGCTAGTGAACATTACGATGCCATGGAGTTCCCCCCAAAACAGGCTACTCCCAAAGCCTGCATCTTTACATTTGGGGGATCCTAGCCAATTCCCCTGGACGTTGCTTTTGTGGCAGATGTGGGGCATGGTGATTCCAAAATAAGGGCATGCTTCTACGTGACACCGGTAAGCGCCAACACATTGTTGAGCTGTGCAGCGGCTGAAGCCCTAGGGGTTGTGAGTTTTGCCTCCTCAGTGTACGTGGAAGACATTCAAACATTGCTGGAAAAATACTCTCGTCTATTCCAAGGGATCCGGCAGATGGCAGGAGATCTGGTAAGACTGCATATTGTTGACTCAGTGCAACCCATCGCTCTCAAACACCGCTGATTGCTTTTCCACTTGCGGGAGTTAGTGGATAAAGAACTGGATAATCTTGTCAACCTTGATATCATCGAGAAGGTTGAAGGCCCTACCCCATGGGTGTCCCCCATTGTCGTTGCACAAACACCAAAGCAACCAGAATCTGTGAGGATCTGTGTTGACATAAGGCTCCCCAACAAGGCTATGAAGAGAGAGCGGCATTTAACACCTACCATAGATTACATTATCACTGAGCTGCAGGTGGTCCAGTTGTTTTGAAAATTGAACCTCAGGGCCGGGTACCACCAGGTCGTGTTGCAACATGAATCTCGATACATCACGGCGTTCACCACTCACTGAGGGCTGTATCGATACAAGAGACTACGTTTTAGGGTGTCCTCTGCAGCTGATGTGTTTCATAACATTATTCGTGGTGCCCTGGCGGACCTAGATGGGATTTTGAACATAAGCAACGACATCCTGGTGTTTGCCAAATCAGAACCAGAACATCTGCACAAGCTCGCCAAAACCTTTAAACGGCTCCAGTCCCTTGGCCTGACGCTACACTGTGAAAAATGTGAATTCCTGAAGCCTACCATCAAACTCTTCAGGTTCATGTTCAAGAAGGGAGGTGTGTCACCTGACCACTGCAAGGTCAAAGACATCAAGGATGCTCATCCACCGGAGAATGTGTCGGAGGTACGGAGCTTCTTGGGCATGGTGACATATTGTGGCCGCTTCATAAAAAACTTGGCCTCTCTTTCAGAGCCCCTGCGAGCCCTCACAAAGAAGGAGACCACGTGGTAAAGGGGGCCGCTAGAACAAGCGGCTTTTGAAGACATAAAAAACGCCCTGACGGCAGAGGACACCTTGCCATTCTTTGATCCCGCCCTCCAGTCGGAAATCGTAGTGGATGTCACAGCTTTTGGTCTGGGGGCAGTGTTGATGTAGGTCGGTGCCGATTCAAGTGTCAGACGTTACTCCCAGATCGAGCGGGAGGCCTTGGCTGTTGTATGGGGTTGCAGGCACTTCCGGCTGTATATTCTGGGTGGACCTGTGACGGTAGTGACCAACCACAAGCCTTTGCTGCCTATCTTGGCAGGCTCATCCTCGAAACCACGAGCGAGGATTGAACAGTGGATGCTGGCGCTACTCGAGTACGGTGTCTCGCTGGTCTATAGGCCGGGCACCAACAATGCGGCGGACTACCTGTCTTGCCACCCCATCATGGCGCTGCCATGGCGCAGTCATGATATATTTATAAAGTGCAACATTTGACATTCTGATGTAATAAAATACTGAATTCTAGTAATTGTAGTAATTGTAGTGACCACACTAAAACCTATTTCTGAAAAGATAGGTTTTGAGGGTATAGTGTAGTGCTATTTAATTACAGAAATGGACTGAGGAAGTGGAATTCAGAGCCGTGATGCCAGAACTGAGAAGGTGTGGCCCCTTCAGGCGATTTCTTAAATACAGAACAATTGTGAGTTTGACAATGGAATGCTTCTCAAATGATAGTGGAGGCTACCTTGGTGAGACCTTCGTCATGAATTGTCCAATGTACTTTCAGAATTTGAGGTGCCAGAAGAAGATGACCATGGTGGGTGTGAAGGAAGCAGTTATAAAAAGAGCATTCCATTATTGGTCATTACATGTTTCCTGGTGCGAGAAACTACATGTATGCTGGTGGGGGTGACTGATTTACCTCAAACCAAGAGCTGGAGGTAATTCAGCCCCCCACCGGCAGAAAACAGCAGGAATTACCAGCACTGGTAAGACCTATGGAGTCCTATGGGATTATATGGAATGGTGAATTACCAGCTTTCACGCTGCCTATAACATTCTGGAAGCACCAGGATATTAGGTGGCAGGAATGCTAATTCTGTTTGGTGGTATCTCGTTGGTATTACCATCAGGATCCCACCTAACATGTAACGAGGGCCTAGATTTAGACCAGGGGATGGAAGGATTCAAAGAGAAGTGTATTATAGAAACATGAAATAATGAGGAGGGATATTGTGAGCTATTAGTCGGACAGCCATGGGGGAGCAAAAGTGTAGAGAAAATTGAAAATAATATATTCAAAATACCTGTAGAACACAATAGAATTAAATCCAGTGAAGTGAAATTTCCTGATTACTTGTAGGTAACCTTCAATACAAATCAGTCATAGGGCCTAATTACGAGTCCGGCGGTAACCGAGGCGGTAGAACTGCCTGGTTACCGCCAGACTCATATTACCATTCCGCCTCCGTGATTCCTGGAATTACAACCCCGGTTTCCCGGGAATCACGGAGGCGGAATGGTGTTAATCCCCATTCCCATCGAGTCCTATGGGACTCGATGGGAATGGGGATCATGGAAACACCGGCATCATCTCGTGATGCTGCCGGTGTTTCCTCGTCCGCCTGCAGGCGGGTGGTGTCAAACCCGCCAGGTCAAACCTGGCGGGAACATCACCTCCCGCCTGCAGGAGTCGGGATCAGGTGGTCCGGAAACAACGGTGGCGGTGGGTTTACTGCCACCGTTATTTCCGGACCGCCTGATTTGTAATGAGGCCCATACTCTTTCTTGTCCTAGTCCTTAGAAGGGACGGTGGTTTTGCAATCTGAGACATATATCCTTGCCAACAAATTGCCAAAATGAAATCCTTAAATCATCGCAATTATGAACTCCTTGCAGAACCTCTTGCAGCTTTTTTCTCAGCCCTCTTTTATCGTGTCAATGCAGGTCATTTTGAATCCACACCTATGGATGGCAAAAACACAGGGTTTACTAAGAGAGCAGATCTTTTCTTCCAGGCTAAACTATTGATCAACAGCGTTGATCTTAAAATAAAACTATCTAGAAACATGGACGCTTTCGGTCTCATGAGCGGAGATGCCGAACAATACAAGCAAGTCATTATATCGGCAAGTTTATTCATTAAATGTGTGAACGTTTCTCCGGCTACTAGATTGGCACATGCAGATGCTCTGCAAATATCTAACATAAATTGCCCTTAAAGTATTCAGCATTCCTACCGGTAGTCATGGTGCCAGCCAAGACAACCTGTTTCTGGGGCAGCTCTCAAAAATAATGATCATGGGAGTTGTTGAAACAACTGCGCTTACCGGTGCATACGATAAAACCCTTTTGAGTTCAAACACTGTAACATGAGCTATGCGGCACTGCATAAGGGTGGTGTCCTGATCCGTGACAAAGCATATGCATCTAACTTTGGAGTTCCAAACATAATCAGGGAATACATGGGCCTGGCAGCTATCGCAGGAAAGCACATGCGGGATTCACCACTTTCAATCACACAAAACTAGTATGCCCTCATCTACACCATACTGGCCATGGATCTAAGACCCGACAATGCATCAGCGGGTGATTTCAACCTCCTGAGAAGAGGAAACCTACGTGCTGAGATAAAGTTTGAAAGAATCCTAAATGCCACGCTCTTGTTGCTAGTGTGGAGCATTTTTGATAGCCTTCGTGAAATCAACACACAGAGAAACATACTCTTTGATATTTAATGGATACACCACAGATAATAGGATTTCTGCGTAAGTATAGACACGCTCAAAAAACATTTTACGGTGTGTATGCCAGCGATACATGCCCCAAGCACCTACGCAGGGATCAACCAGTTAGCCTGGTGATGAACACCGATCCACAGATCATGGGCAGAACACATTGGATAGCTTTGTGGTTCGAGGGGGACGTGCTAACAGTGTTTGACAGTTTGGCACACTTCTTGCAACACCCCATATATGCCGGAGTTTAACAGACTATGTGAAAAGCATACAAATTTATGTTATCTAAAGCCATGACCTGTGGTCAGCACTGTATATTCTTTATCAGTCAAATGTCTGAATGGAGATCGCTGTCGGCTGTTTTAAAAATGTATACAATCGCAATAAAAATGATCAAATGGTGGCCAAATTTGTTAACAAGATGTTACCTAATGTGTATAGATTTCGCAAAATGTTTACAGTGTGTCAAAAATGTACATTCGGGTCGTCTAACTAGTGATACATGTATCAATAAAATAACTTCTTTCAAATCAACAAGCAGCATGTGTAAATATACATAATAAATAATACAATATAATAAAGAACCAGTCGGTTTTATGATTTGAAAACAAACATTTTATATTTGTAAAAAAACAAAGAAAAAGACATAGTTAATACAGAAAGAATAAAAGTCATACCACAAACATTTCAATACAGATCAAATAAACGTATACATTCAGATAAAGATGGGGCTCGCATTAATCAGATAACCATATAGGTCTGATGCATCTCTGACGGGGCCTAGACGGTCCAGTGGTATGGATAACGTGGCCGTCATAGATTTGTGAGGGGGTGGGTAAAGACTCTTTAAACCAGCTGGTATTCCACACCTCTTTGGGAGAGGGGGAACAGGGGCTCCTTCATAGGGGTATCTAGAGGGCTGTGTTGTTTATGAGAAGTAACAGAACACCAGTTTTCAGCCGCTCCAGAAGGCGTTTTTGGGCAACGTTACCCACAACGATGTCAGGATATTTAAATCAGCAACTGCTTACATAAACTCATTCCAGTCAGTGGGGGCATAATATATACGTGAGGTGCTGATTCATAACACTCTGTACTAAATCATGCAGGTTTGAACCCCTTACAACCATGTCTCTGTAAATAAACTCGTCCTATCGGTCCAGGCAGCCACATCCTTTGCAAGTTCATCTTATGTAGCAATAGTTCCATGTTAGGTTTATAGCGTTGGTTAAGAGTATTCACCATGTCCGCCACTACCAGATCTGGCCCTGATGGAGCCTTCAAATTGCAAGATTCCTTGGACGGCATGAATAAAGTTAGTTTGTTTTTTTCTGCATCACCACGCCAGGCGTGGTTTCAATATTTATGCAAAATATCTGTATATAAGGCTGCTTTATCATACACCAGTAAATCAGGTCTGTTTAAAACATCCTTCATTTCCAAGTCGAGCAGCATGGCGGCAACCTTCCGTATATATCCCAATCAGCAGGGGGGGTGAGGATTGTCAGACTTTCTAGCTGACCTTTCTCCACCAGATACTTTTTATGGGTGTGCTGCAGGGGCGTTGCTAGGGGGGGGCTAAGCGGGCTATAGCCCCTGATCTTTTGGTTGTAGCCCCGGATAGAATCTCAGGAGCTACAGCCAAAACACTAGCTAGCCCCCAGTCCCAACAGTACCGACATCAGCTTAGCCCCGGGTCTTTTCCAGACCTAGCAACTCCCCTGGTGTGCTGCATCACTGGCCCTGGGTGATTAGTGGTAGGGCTATGCCTATCAAAGGTCGTATAAACCCACCAGCCTGAGAGACCACTTCTCTTTTACCCCTTAGCCATATACGCTTATTGACCAGTTTTTTGATAATGCCTCTTTTCTTTTTCAACACACTTATTTGACGGTGTGTTGGGGGAAGCGTCCCTTTAAAGTGTTCTGAGCAATCTCTGCAATAGCGGCTACCAGATCATCAGAGGCTGCGGCTAGAATGGCCTTGCGTTGTTGAGGGCTGGCATATACAAGCATTTTGAGCAGCACAATGTTTCTCTGCATTGATGGCAACATTGTAAAAGCATGATCAGATACTGATATAAACAGCTGGTAGTCCCAGTAGAAATATATTGGTGCAAAATCTATAATCCTCTAGATGGTTGTTTTGAAATCAACCAGAAGATATCCGCAGGGCTTACTAGTCGCGTCTTCAAAAAACCTCCATACAAAAATGTGCCTTAGCCGGATACATCTGTTGAGCTATCACAGATAGTTGTTGTTTTTCCCAAGGTTTTTAAACTAACACTATATAACTAGCGTTTAGCATTACAGATCTGTTGCTCTTGCCTTTGTTGAACACGTTCTGCACTGTGCTCTAGCACCTTGAAGCATCTGGGTGCTAGATTGAATTACCAATGACATATCTCAGACCAAATAACGAGACAGACTCCAAGGAGATGGTAAAATTCTTCTTTAATCTCAAAGAAATAAAGCAGGGCGAATAAACACTCATCAAATTGATTTATGCAGGATCACACTGTCTTTTCGATTATACTCAGTTTATATAATGTGACAAACTCTAAAACCTATCGAGGGGTGGGATTAATCCCTCATTGGTGGTCTCTTGTCTGTGAGACACACTCTGAGCTACTTCTGTACACGTGGTGTAATATACTCATCATAGCATAGAGCACATGGCAGTGGAATAATACTTTGTAACAATTCATAAAAAAATGCATTGCAGGCTTTTCTGATTGGTTGGCACCCCAAAGCCAACCTTGGGCATTCAGCTTGCTACCAGCACGTACATAGAAACGAAACCCAGGTGCTTGGAGATATGTCAGCTCTCCCCTTGTTTTCCCAAATAGTCTACCCTCTCTCATCGGTAGGCCTCATGCCACTGTTTTCTGTTTGAAGGCTGACCTTGTTGGTCTGCACTTTCTTGGGACATTCGAGGAAGTGTAGGCACACCATTATCTTAGCTTCACTCTTAATGAATAGCCCTTTTTTGCGAGCTCTCCACCACAGGTCTAGAGGCCATGATTGTGTCCATGTTTGCAGTGCATTTACCACCATTTGATTCAATTATGCTGGTTGCATTTGCTCCTCTTGGCCTTTAGAGACTTGCTCACTCTATCCCATATAAACTTCATGCCCTTTTTATTGTCCAATACTTTGCATCTACAAATGTTTTTGTTCCTCCTAATCTTTGAGAAATATGTCCTACACATATGGTCTGCTTGTTAGCTGCTCTTTGTGCTTTTCCTTCATCTCTCAAAATAGCATCCTTGGTCGTAGGCCAATGTAATCCTTATTTTGCAAGGGAAAACAACTTCTTCATCATCTTTTCACTTTAAGATCATGGGCTCGTATTTTGAGGTAGCTGGGTTGATTGACATACGCTGTCGTCCATCTTCCTCTAATGGTCGTCCTAAAAGTTGAATATATACCACTCGTAAGCATGCTTCTATATGTTCTTTTTGCCTTGCGTTTCAGCGTATTTACAGTTATTGACTAATGAGTCATTTCATTCTTTTCTGTGTTTGTGATTACTGTATCGTGGGGTACATGTTTCTCTTAGTGCTTCAGTTACACCATCATTCTTAAGTATTTTCATATCGTTTCAGTATAGGTTCTTACATCTTCTTAATGACATTCTTTCACTGTCGTCAGACTTTGTTTTAACGCACATCCATTCTGTTCATGGCTGCATTTCGACAGCTTGGCAGAGTACATCCTTCTTGGTAACTTTCCTCCACTATGCCAGCTTGCGTGTACACTCTGAAGGGTTGTCTGAGTGCATATCCTCTCTCATATACTTGACGTGGTACAGGAATATTGTAAGGATTCAGGCAGGGGTTCCCCATCATGGCTCTTTGTCTGTCATCCCAATATGATGGTGGTAAGGGGGCGGGTAGTAGGAAGAAGACAGGTTCCTTCTCCTCTACATTATAATGTAGCAAGTGATTAGATTGCGATGATGGTAGTATTGAGTAAAGGCTTTTTTTAGTTTGGCTTTCTGGTCCCCCTTGGTCACCAAATTGTCCACAATGATCATATTCACCATGCTCAGTAGCAGTAAACGATCACCGTTGAGACTCTCTGGCCTACCGTCTACAAACTGAAGGTGCTTAAACTGTTGTTGCAAGATGGTATGAAGAGGTTGCTAGCAACTGTACAACCAAACAACATTATCGCAAATATGAGTCATTGTGGTGTGGGCATTTTCCTGACAAAATAACTCTTGCCGCAGCTGAAAGGCCCTGCCAGCACACACGTGAATGGATGTTGTAGCCTGGTATACATAACAACAAATACTTGAGGCTTAAACAACCATGTGCAGATGTCTACATGCAAATCACCCAGACTGGGTTAAATCGCAGCAGGGGTCTTGCCTTTCAACCTTCTGGCGGTGGTTGCTAAAACAAACACCTCTATATCTGTGCATCTGTATTCAGTGTTTAAGCGCTATGTGAAATCCTACAAATAAAATACATGACCTTCTCTAGCTTAGCTAGAAGCAACGAAAAAAAACATGTGACAGATTTATATATTTTCTTCAACAATATGGCTTTAAATACTATATAAAACATACATCCACTGTATATAATACACAAAATACCTTTAATGCTGTAATAAATAAATCCCAAACCCTCACAACAATGTTCACATTTAAAACTGTAGTGGCCACCATCACATCCTGTAGTGCCCTTTGTTAGGGTCGAAACCACTACCTACAGCACCCCATGATTGGCACCTTAATAGTTGTGGCACTGCTCCATCTGCATGTCCTCTGGTAATGAGAAAACAATAGTTAAAGGCTCTTGGGCTTGCAATTAGCGGTGGTGTTCAAGAACCTCTGCCGCTTGTTGATGGATATCCACAGTGTCGACTCTTTGTGGCTTGAAGACTGTGAAAGAACATTTCTCTCAAATGGCACCCTCCACAAATCCTCACTATTCACATCCAATCTTGATGATTGCGAGGGCCCTGCAGCCATGTTCACGGACACTCATATCCATTACCCCTTGCCTTGGTGTCTGCAAGACTGCACAAGCTGCATAACACCCTAAATTTATGACATCAGTGCCTGCCGGGTGCAAGGATCCACAAAGCCGACACAATAGTGGAACATTGCAGAAACCATAACACCACACCTGGGTTTCAGACTCTCCTTTATCACTCGTTGGGGCCCCAAAACATTTCATCAGCCCTTGCCAGGGCTGTAATCCAACTGTGCCCATTGCCAAATCTGAAGAACAACTCCAATGTGTTGGGGCCCCCAATTGATTGGCACTTGCTTTTCTGACATTAACATGCAAGCCCATCCTCAGGCCTTCAAAACATCTGGGATTTGTTGCATCAGATGCACTAATCTTCGTAAATCCAACAGCTACCAGTTGCCAGCTGCCAAAATCCACATCCAGAGAGTCTTTCACCTGTGCCATTTATCTGTTGGGGTACATGATGTCACTAGAAATACCAGAAAAATATAGAATCAGAATAGAACATGTTTTACACAACGAGCATCAGCGCTTTACAATATTCACCAACAATATTCCAACTCTAGCAGCACGTGTTACAATGTCAGCATCACAAACAAGCACAGGACCCCTAAGAAATTGAAATTTCAATCCCTAGATATAAACTAATCTCTATGGTGTAGCACCTCATCAGAGGTGTGATCTCTGCCACATACACAAACCCTGTCAGGCCCAGCCAGCCCAACTACAAATTCACATTGTCAGCATTAATAGTATTGCATGAAACACTCTGCGTTTTCCTCCACACAGACAATAGGCACAAAAGGTTTTTTTAACACTTTGCAGACAGACCATAACCATCTCAATTGTACTGCTTGATGCACAAAGCAAGTACTGTCATTTATAACGCTTTGCTTCCACAAAGAAAAAATGCAAAAGTTGTATCAGATACTTAAAAATATGTAATGAGCCTAGCAACATGCACCGCATGAACTGACATATTAACTCGAGCTTAAAATTAGCAACTTTTCACACATTAACAAACACCTCTTTAAAAAATCCAAATATCCATATGCATGTAACAGCCTGCAACTTGCACCCTTAAAAAATGCCATCCACTCCAGCGCTTTGCGCAAATAAATCTCAGTGACACCATTTCCACAACAAGTGTGATCTTTGACAAAAAACCCAAATACTAACTTTACATTGCCCGTATTTGAATACAATCTGATTATTTCACACGCTTGAAATATTTTACCAACTTTATCGGCATTTGTCATTCCTAAAGGTTAATTTTTGCTATATGACATTACTGACTTTGTTGCCTTGCTATAGCCTGGCCCTTTGTAACAAGAACAAAGAGTAAGGGTCTCATTACGAGGTACGCTGTAAGGGGTTAATGGTGCCGGTAAAGGTGCCAGAGCCGTCAACCCCTTGCAACCCCATTATGAGTTCTGCTCGCGGGTCCCGCGAGCAGACCAGGATGCTAACAACGTCCCATTGTTAGCATCCGCCCCATTCTTATTGAGCCCTATGGTGGCTCGAATGGGAATGGGGATGTACCGGGTCCGGGTTCCTTGAATGAGGAATTACCGGGCCCTCCAAGGTCGGAATGGCCCGGTAATTCCTCATTCAAGGAACCCGGACCCGGACCCAGTACCCGGTAAGGGGGTACTCCTTCCTTGCAATGAGTCTGCAAAGTTTGGAAAAAATAGTTTGGTAGTACAGGTCACTTAGCGCTGCACCATCAAGACTCTTAAGTAAATATTAAAATGTGTTGGCGTGTGAACTATAAAATACATTTTCAAACTTGCACAGTGTTTAAAGTTGTGTGAGCCGTGCTGGTTGCTGGAGATTACATTTTGTTCTAAAATGTCATCTCTGCAGGGTGTAAGGTTATAAACTTGAAAGGCCTACATTTACAGCATTAAACACATTCAGCCATTTTGTGTAGTTAGAGCAGTATAGGCCTAACTTATTGTACAGGGGTATTAGGTAGGAATTTTACCCCTCTATACTTTTGACCTCATACTTCCCAAGCTTTAATATTTAAGTGCTAATTGGCTCTGTGGAGCTGCATAAACACTTACAAACACCTCTACACATTATCCTAGCCAACATGTAAATTCACAAAACACATCCTAGCACCTTTGATTGCCTTTTAAACACTTGAATATATTTAGCTAGTCTACCTCAAAAATAAAGTGTGAAAAATCAGTCAAATACATTATCACACATGTCTACAAACACCTTTTAAACAAATGTGTTGTCAATCCATCAATAATGAAAGCCCACAAAGAACTGTACATTTTTAAACTACAAGCTTGTCATTAAATGCATGCAGTTGTTTAATTTGCAAATAACCTCATAGCTTTTTTTCTTCCTGTAAATAATCTGCGAGACGAGGCCAGGTTTTCAGTCAAACCTCTTCCAGGGGGTCCTCTGTTCCAGACTTCAGATAACAGCCTTCCATGCAAAGCTGACAATTATCTCCACTGCAGGGAATCAACAGGCCCTGGTGATCTCCTGAAGCTCCAAAGTGATATTTCTGCTGGTGTCCAATGTCTGATTTTAAACATTAAGGTCTACAATCACTTGCATGCTGTTTTGTTATCAGCACCTCACAGCTTGATGTATCTTTGCAAAAGTGTGATCCCGCCCTGTAGAAATTCCTTATCCAGGAGCACAAATATATATTTTTGGTTACTTTGCAGAAAGAAAATGTGTTGTTCAAAATCGATTTCACAATCATCACTCCTTCATAAGTTTCTGTTACAAATAGATAGCCTATCATGTGCACACAGGGTCGACTGACTGTGTGTTTTCTGTTGAGCGCAGAAAAAATTCCACATGGTATATCTGTCTTGTATTTTCTGTGGGCTCAGAAGAAAACACAGCTGACAGGCTGGCTCTGAGTCAGCAAATTGTTAGAATTCCACAGCTGATGCAAGACCTACTGTGCCAGGACCTTGCGCCAGCTGTTAGTTTCGTAGATAAACCCACCCCGCTGCCGCACTGGTTTCATAGCAATCCGCTGCTTGATTTCTCTCTGTTACAACGTCATGAGTCTCAGCTGCTCTGCGCACCTAGTAAGTCTTTTTGAACAGCATTGATAAAGTCAGTATTTGGTGTTTTTGTACAAGGAATGAGAAACACACATTGCCCATAGCCAATAGCGTTTAGGTAAAAGTTCCTTTCATGTGCATTTCCTTCATTTAGAGTGAAGCAAGCATTGCCAGCAGCCAATAGTTTTTTATGTAAAAGTTTTACTCTTCATTTTTAAAGTGAAGGTAGTATCCTGGAACATGGCAGGAACCAGAGGGAAACTGGAACAGGCTGATATTATAGAAATGTTGAGGACCCATGAAATAATCCTCCTGCAGGAAAACTGGTCACTTGATAACCCGTCCTTGGATGGGTATTTCTTACGGCATACCAGCAAAGAGAAATCAGAGTGGTAGGCACTATGGCAGGATAGTCATAATGGTCAAGGTATCACTAAACTGTAGAGTCAAGGTGGTGGAGCCGGAGATGGGCTTCCTACAGCTCCTGATACTTAGCTTCCCTGGGAAGGACAAAGTCTCCATCTTAAATTTCTATAACAGTCTGCATAAGGCAGAGGTGAACCATCTGGAAATGGTGCAGAGGTTTGTTGATAAGCACCAGGGAAATGTGGGGGTGTAGTCATATTAGGTTTATCTGGGGGTGGGGTGATTTCAACCTCAGGACGGGGAGAGGAATCGCTAGAGATCTTTTTGTCCCGCTGGAGGATCTACTCCTGAATGTCCAGGAACCATAAATGGTGGATAATAGGGTGTGTCCAAAGGGCCTTCTTCTAGTGCATGGCTGATCGAATGGGGAATGAGATCAGTAAACGGCTGCATCGAGCCACACATCCCAGGGAATCAAACTTTCCACAACCATTTGGGTTTTTCCACAATAGATTATTTTTGTGTATCTCTAGATTTGTGGATGGACATAGTACGTTTTGAGGTGGCTGCATAGGGTAATAGTGATCATAACCCCCTTGGTTCTGCGAATGAGAGGGATGCTTGGGGGGAGGATAGCATGATAAAGTAAACTGCCAAGTGGAACCAGCAGCTGTCCTGAAACGAAGGATACATTGGGGGAGAATTTGGGACTTGGGCCTTCACTTGAAAATAGAACTGGGGTTGTCTCTAGAAACATGTGGTATCCTCAAGAACATGGCCAAACTAGTAGAGGTTGTGGAGCACTTTAAGGGCATCCTGCAGGGTTTTACTGGAGGATTTGTGGTAGACAATAAACATAGAGGGAAAATCAGGGGGGGGTGGGATGGTTTGATCAAACCTGCAGGAATGCTAAACAATCTCTATTAAATTGCCTGAAATCCCCGGTCATCTCCAGAGGTAAGATCGTCCAGGCAAGAGCTCACTATCGCCTAGTAAAAGAGAATAGAACATTGGAGCTGGAGAAGGAGGCCTGGGAAGACTTACTTAATGCCAAAAGAACCCATGATGCCAAAAGATTCTGGGAATTGGTTAAGGGGGGCCAATTTACATACCTAAAGAGCGGCACAGTGGCTCCCATGTGGCGGTGTAGTTTGGGTGCACCACTTTGGTTCCCTGTTTGGACTTGATGGTGTATCAGAGGAGAGGGGGAATAGTAGCTTCATCCTATGTTTCAAGGCTGAACAGGTCTCCCTAGCGATCAGGACCCAGGCACGCAACAGAACCCCTGGCCCTGATGCGATACCGGCCAGTTTATTCTTGGATCAAATTGAGCTATGGGGACTGGTATTGACCCTGGCCTTCAATGCCTGTTTGACTTCTGGCCAATATCCACCCTCCTGGAAATCTGCCATCATTTCTCCGATCTTCAAAAAAGGAGACCCCACTAGCCCGGCGTCCTACCGACCCATTTCATTACTAGACACCTCATTCAAAATCTTTGGAAGGGTCTTGCTGGGCTACATAGAGTCCTGACTTGAGGATGGATCAGTCCTGATGGACATTCAACTTGGTTTCCAACCAGGATTGTGAACCATGGAACAGGGCCTTAATTTGTATCCCCGGATCTCCAATATTGTGTTTTATACGGGAGAGGCGTTTTTTTCTTGCCTTTATGGCCCCAAGCACCGCCTTTGATAAAGTCTATAGACCTAAGTTAAGGGCCGTGCTTGGGTCATTGAGGTGACCAGAGGAGATATTGTAACGCTCACCTGGTATCCACGGGGACGTCACTCTGCCTGTTCTGACCTCTTATGACCTTGAACCCTTCCCTGGAGGCTATTGGACTGGAGACTGGGCCTGAAACACAGGATTGGTAGAGTTTAACTCCCTATTGCCTATGTGTGCTTGAACCCCTTCTTCCCCGGGGTCCAACCCTTCCCTTTGATCCACAGCTCACCTTGTTTTCTTGGATAGTGTGCTCTCCGTCCTGCTTTCAGCGCAGGGATGCGTTGATTGATGCGGGCTCGTTGCTGCCTAGTTACTTCACTGGCAAGAGTCCGATAGGTAAGTATTTTGAGTCTTTTGAACAGTTCTCTAACTTCATTCCATTCCTTCCTTAGATGATGGCTGGCGTCCGGGGATGGCGGTGTGCTGCTGAGATGAGTAGCGCTGAAGGTGAGTGAGAACGCGATGCGCAATGCACCCCTTTCTTATTTTCATTGGACTGAGTTATTTTTCTATGTCTTTTAGGTGCCGCGACATTTTCAGCGTCGATGCCGGTTATGAAGAACAAATGCGGTGGGTACCCATGGTATGCGGCGCCTCTAGATGTTTCCAGGCTAACCTGGAGTGCCTTTTCCCTCTTGCAGATGGATGAGAAGTTCCAGAGACAGAGTTCCCCCAGAGCGGCTGGGATTCAGGTTAGCGTTTGAAGCTCGTACAGTATTTAAAAAATAAGCGAAGATTTGCAGAATGCTTACTAATGCCTTTTTTCTGTTCTTTTCCCTTTTCCTTAGGAAGCGGCGTGCCGGGATGGGAATGACACCGCCGAAGATGCCCGCAGAACAGAAGGAGTGATGAATGATGGGCAGAAGTGCTGCAAGGTAAGGCTGTTCCTAACAGTGTTCTTGTAGGAGCTGAGCGCAGAAGAAAGATGCAGGCCTACTGGGGACCGATCCGAACACGGTGAGTGTCACACTGCAGGTGCAGAAAACGCAAAGCATGTTTCTCAGCCTGGGTGTGGCTTAAATAGTATCTGGGTATCCCAGGTGTCTCTGGGCTGAACCCCACCCAAAAGACTAGACCACACATGCAGTTCTGGGAACGGAAATATGTGAGGGCATCCATCTTGTCCCCATCAATGCACTACAAGTCCAATCCCCAATGTTATCCTATGGGAGTGAGTGAGTCTGGTGCCACAAGCGCCAAGTCTGACTCCAAGTGGGTCTTTAGAGGGATGGAGAGGCCCTTGAGGGCCATGTAGGTGATCGTGGCCTGGCTCCAGCCTGACATCTTGGAAGGCTGGGGACATGAGGGGCAGGAATCATGACAATATTGATGGTCCCGTGAGAGACGCATTCAGAAAACATGGCCAGTGTTCATACTGGACCAGGGGGCCAGTGCATGCAGTGCTTCAATGTTGGAATGGGAGTTTGGCAGGTGTATGTGCTCACCCCTATACTGTTCACACTCTACACCAATGGGCGTTTGAAGGCTTTGGAGGAAACATAGGTGGACTACTTGAGCCTGGGCGGTAGGGCCTTTCCAGGTCTGGCATGTGCTGATGACATGGTCCTCATGGCCAGAACCCCAAGGGCTGTGCATGCTTTAGTGGACACCTACGCAGCCTTTATGAAGGGGCTGGGGCTAAAAATGTACACCACCAAGTCTGCAGTAATGGGCTGTGTAGGAAGGAAGGGACACGCAAAGATGTGTCCTATTGTGTGCAATGGGAAAACACCCCGAGAGTAACCGAATTTGACTATTTCAGGTTCTCTGTGACCATCACAGGTACTGCCCATTTAAAAAAACAGTCTGTAAAAATGAGTCAGCAAATAGCAGGTATTTCCCACCTTTTAACTAGGCACCAGGGAAAGCCCCTGAAATCTGTCCTGAAGGGTTATGCCACCCAGACAAAGGCGGCCACTCTGTGTGGACCCCCATTGTGGGGTTATACAAAGACCCTGGAAATCCAAGGGAAAGAAAATAAGTTCTTTAAACAGCTTTTGGGCCTCCCTGGCTCATCCCCCTGTGCATCCGTTCAGAGGGAATTGGGGATGGAGTATTGGGAAGACGAATGGGCAGTTTCCCCCTGTAATTTTTGGTTACGCCTATGGGTTAATAACCATGCTACTTTATGTCATTTTATCATTAGATCTACCATGTGCAGGGAAAACTGGCGTAAAATCCCATGGCTAGACTATGTAAAGGAGTCCATGTGCTCAGAAACATTGAGTTTGAGTTCCCCCCCCCCAATGCACTGCTGTCTCCCATGCAATCAAGAGCACACAAGCAGGCTTTGAATCAGGGGATGTATGCAAAACGGGCTAACATGGAATGATCATCCCACTCTGAAAATCAACATCTGTTAATAAGCAGGGTTGATGTGATCCAGCTGTATCTCATGTGGGCCTCGAAAATGAAGGATAGATGGCTCATAACAAAGGTCAGGTTTAACTGCCTACAGCTAAGGGGCAATACAGAAAAGTGGCCAGGCTTCCCCAATGGTCCAAGCTGCACAATGTGTGGGGCGGCTAGGGAAGACCTAAAGCACTTCTTACTGTTTTGCCCTGTGTTTGGGGAGATCAGGAGGAACATTATTTTGCAGGTAGTAAAGATTAATAATATTCACATCTATAAACAGACATTAGTGCTACTCCTGCTGGTAGAAACGGAAACGACTACTTGAGCCCTTCTGTCTTATTTGAAAAGAGCAATGTACTTGAGGAAGGGGATTTTAAGGGATTAGAACAGTTTTACTCTTCATTAACAAAAAAAACACATTGCCAACAGCCAATAGTTTGGGAACTTTTATATAGACTCTGTGAAACACACATTGCCTACGTACATAGGGCTAGCGTGCCAACCTCTATTTAACAATAGCAAATCAAGTTGAAAGTTACTAGCCTTTGAAGCTATAGCCCTGTAAAGCGCACTTTGCTTATTTATTTTGCTTATTTATATAGGGCTATCGTGCCAACCTCTATTTACACTATATCAAATCAAGTTAATGAATGCTACTAGCCATTGAAGCTATAACCCAGCAGTTTCTATATTTTTAATCACACAGTATAAGGTAAAACACAAAGTACAACACTGTTGTTGTTTCAGATGTTGACTTTTTTATTTTTGCAAATGATGCTACAAGCTCTTAACATCCTTCAAGACCTGTCAACGTCCCCTTGTCTTAATATATTTCCAACAATTTCATGGCCGGGCATGTTCTCCCCATAACCGCTCAACATAAAGACACAACTAGGTGCTATAAACAACACATTTGTATTAACATTTAAAACAGATTTGTATTCAATTTTAATCATAATAGTTTGGGTTATCAGATGTTGTACGACGATCCTATCGGCTACAAAATGTGTGGTATTCGCTATTATTTCATAGACAGACTGTCTTTCACTGTGTCGATAAGCAAACATACACAATAGAGAAATGGTTCACAAAAATTCATAAAGTTCCCTGTCAAACAGCCACTGTCCTTTAATGCAAGGAAATCTTTGTTGCAGGTTGTCCACCTTCAATCGCAATGAGGGCCCCACCGGTGACCTTAAATTGCCAAAACCCCTTTTGTGGTGCTTTTGTCAGTAGTTGTTCATTAGCGATTGGCTGGTGTTGACGCATATGTTTGCGATACATAAATGATTGTTACATTCCCTTCCGTATATCTCTGTTGGTGCTTCGAGATAAGATAACAGCCATGGACATATAGTGCTTGTTATGTAGATGCCTTGCATTTATTATGCTGATGTTTATTACATGACTTTTCATCTGTGCTGAGTGGTGAGGTCATGTGGTTCCAGAGTTAGAATCCCCATGGAATGTTATTGCTTGAGAATTAGCAGTTGATGTTGTGCTGTAGAGCTGGTTGGGGGTCTCTGCCATCTATCTTCAAGATAAGCATTAAACTGCTATTCAAGCTTACCTGGTCTGGTCGTTGTCTCAACATTGGCGACGAGGATGGGATATCTGCAGTTACACCTATCTGGGACTTGACCTGGGACGGTTGGCGTAGTTTTGAGACCCCCCGCGCCTAGCAAGGGGAGGTCGCCGCAGTTCAGTGCCACTCCGTACCTCTATGTCGCACCGACTGTCGGGTCGGAGAGCCGGAAGTTAGCCCAGCAGCATATGGAGTCAGTCTGGGTGTAGGCACACTACTCCGTTTACCGCCCGGGATCTGGAGGCCCAGCTGTTCCGCTGGCAGGATCGTGAGCACAGGTGACTGCGATTGCCTCCCCACGCCTCCCAAGGTTAGTGCGAGTGAAATTCTGCTGTGATCGATGGCCATTTGGGGTGAGAAGCAGCCCCAGTGCTGCGAGGAAGGATTCCCCGAGTCACGTGGCCCCGAGTTACGTGCGCAGCATTCAGTCGTTCCCTTCATGCAGCTGCTTTCTTACGGCCGGCGACCAGGAAAAGCACAAGGTGAATCGGAGCCTAATCCCCGACCCCTAGTCACGTGGGCCTTAGTTACGTGACGTGCGTAGGATTGAACTGTTCCCCTCACCCAACTACTTTCCTACGGCCGGGAAAGGACAAGGCAAGGTGAATCGGAACTTCTTTGGCTGTGCACTCCACCCGAGCCCATAAGGGGAGGCGGCAACTAAAGCAGCGACTCCAGATACTGCGTTGTCTCTGCAGTGCACCTGATTGGGAGGGGCCGTGTGTTGCTTACCAGATTTAAGTGACTCAGATGTTCTGCACAGGTGAGGGGGGAAGGGAGCAACCCGTACCTGCATTTTTGCTATGTCCCGCTGCCTTGTGTTGCAGCATCCGTACTACAAGGTACCCTCATTCCTGTATCTGTTTTGCTCCAGCCTGTACTGCACCAGTAATGGCTCTATCGGGTGTCCTGGGACCCCACATGTTTATGCCTACCCCAGGCCCACCTAGAAATAAGTGGGGCCCCTGGAAGAGAGGTTTGCTACACTATGTGAAGGCAACATGTGGTAATGGGATGTCTGTTGAGAGGAAAGTGTCTATGCTCATGCATTTCCTCGGTTATGAAGGACAGAGGATTTATGAGACGCTTCCTGATATTGGTGAATTGGATATGGAAGATGGAGTAAACGACTTTGATGCAGCACTTGCCAAGCTAGATAAACATTTTGAGTCAAAAATAAGCACGGTGCTAGAACGGTACCACTTTGCCATGAGATTTCAACATGAGGGGGAGACTGTAGAAGAGTATATTATGGCGCTGAGACACTTATCCCTAAACTGCAATTTTGGCGGGGAGTTGGATGAGCATATAAGGGATCAATTTATGTTGCACTACTTCAATGCCAAAATCCGTGAGGAGGTGTGGTTGAAAGATGATCCAAACTTGGATGAGGTCATAGGCATTGCCAAGAGGATCGAACATACTTTGCAATGTGTGGCCAAATTAACTAGCAAAGAAACTAAAACTTCCCAGGTGACTGAAGTGCTGAGAGTGGGCGACGAAAAGAGAGATGGCATAAAGGAGACAAAGAGACAGAAGGCTAGACCGGTGAAGCGCAATGATGTTACCCAAGGCAAGGGCGGGGGGAGCGAGCTGGGGAATAAAGTTACCCAGAAAGATGGTTTGCAGGGAGGTACAAAGAGGGATGACCGGTTATGCTCCAGTGTGGAAGTGCACACCATCTATCGACTTCTCCCATATGTCCTCGGAGACGAGCTAACTGCAGTATTTGTAAAAGACGGGGGCACTTTGAAAATTGTTGTAAGAACTACCGCATTGGTGGTGGGAAAGGACCTATGTTTGTTGAGGAGGGCGACATAGTGTCATCAGAGGGAGGTGAAGGGTCGGAGAATGAGATTGTTACTGTGAATATGGTACAATGCACTCGAGTTGATGAGTGTGAACACCCTTCCGCTTGGGTTGAGGTAAACGGTCATCAGGTGAAAATGCTGGCGGATTTGTGTTAAAAAATCACACTGATGTCAAAGGCAGTTTATGAAAATGTAGTTTGTGGGCGAATAGATGATTTGAGTCCTTCAGACAAAAACCCTGGGGGTTACAATGGAGGCAGAATAGAAGTGTTGGGATGTTGTGTTGTGTTGCTCAATTTAAATTTAAAGGTAGGATGATGTGTGGAAAGGTTTATGTTACCAAGAAAGGGGAGACCCTGCTTGGTTGGAGGGAGCAAGGGACGTTGGGTATCAGGCTGGATCCCAATAGCAAAGAACAATTACTAAATGTTAGTAGTATTTCAGGAATAGACAAAAGGAGGAGTAATGAAGACGCTCTAGTTGAGAAGTACCCGGATGTCTTTAACAAGGGTGTGGGATGTCTCAAAGGGATAATGCACAAAATTGTTTTGAAAGATAGGAGCATTCCCGTGGCTGCCAAACTCAGACCTTTGCCAATGTCAATGCTTAATGCTGTACGTGAGGAGTTGTAGAAGTTGGAAAAGGCAGGGATAATTGAACCAGCCAAAGCTGTAGAGTGGATTTCACCGGTAGTAGTGGTAAAAAGGCGAGTGGCGATTTAAGAGTCTGTGTTGACTTGAGGGAACTGAATAGGTGTGTGGTGGCAGACCATCATCCTCTTCCAAATATGGGAGAACTTTTGAGTCGGATTGGAAATGCAAAGTTTTTTTACCAAGTTATAAATGGCAAGTGCATATCACCAGATCAATTTGGATGATGAATCGCGTAAGCTCATGGCTTTCATCACATATGAAGGGATTTATCAGTTTCGTCGCATGCCCTTTGGACTAATATCAGCATCCTCGGTTTTCCAAAAGGTTATGGATAGGTTTCTGAAACGGGTGAGTGATGTCTGGTGTTTTCAAGATGATGTGTTGGTATGTGGGAGGAGTGAAGAGGATTTAAAAAAAAGGTTGGAAGTGGTTTTGGAGATTTTCAAGGGACGTAGCATAAGGTTACGAGGGGAAAAGTGTGTATTCTCCACCCGGGTAGTGGAATATTTGGGTCATGAGATATCTGAGGAGGGATTAAGGCCGAAAAGAGATTTGGTGGATGGAATTAAAAGGATGCAATCGCTGAGAAATAAGGCAGAACTGAGATTGTTTCTGTGAACAATAGAATTGTATCATCGTTTCGTGGAAAATTATGCCAACAGTGTAACGAGGTTAAGGGCATTGTTGAGAAAGGGAGTAGAGTTTGAGTGGGACAAGGAATGTGAAAGGGAGTTCAATGAAATTAAAATGAAAATTGACATGGGGAAACCTTTAGCTATGTATGACGCCAGAAAAAGGACTATACTCTCTGTAGATGCCAGTGAAATGGGTTGCCAGGTGTATTGACCCATGTTCGAGTTATTATGCTGCAACATTTGGTGCTGTCGGCTTAGAAAATCCAAGATGGCCGAAAAGCCCACATTTGCGCCAGAATCCAGGAAAACTGTGCAGTTTTTGCACACACCAAAATGGTCGTCTGACCTGCCACCCACCAGTGAGAGCGTGATGGGCCAGAAGCGCCATGAGTGAAACGTGGTGCCAAAGGAAAAACAGCAGTGCCTGTTAGCTCAAAAAGCGCTTTGAAATCACCTTTGTTTCTCTGAATGCAAGCTCAAAATGCCTATTTCAAACATTGCAAGATATTCAAAAATCTTACTGAACACCAGCAGACGTCTGGTAGAATGAAGTCTTATGTGCATACAAAATCTGGAAAGATGAAGAGCCTAAAATAATGTTCATAACAAAACTGGCTGAGCTGTGGATGTCAGCAGCTTAGTGAAATTGGATTTAAAGCCACTAAATCGAAATGTAGTGACCTACTTTTGAGTGTCACATAGGTTGCAACTGTTTAAATGTCATAGTTTTGAACTTAGAATCAGCGTTCTAGCTGCATGTGTAAAAATTGTAAGTTTGATTTGAGTGAAGAAAAATTGGAACAAAAGTGACATTTGGCTGAAGCCTGGCTTAAAGTGATTGAATTTTGCATGGCAACTACACCCGACAGGAGTTGAAACTTGCCCAGCAACTGCATTCACAGGCCTGGCCTGCCTTCTGCTGCCCCGGCAAAAGGAGATTACACCTCTCTGATTGAATCAGGGGAGGGGTACCTGGGACTGCAAGGAAACAGAACAATGAACTTCCCTTGGCTCAAAGCAATTGCTAAATCAGGAGGTCGTAAATGGCTTCCTCTTGGAAGGAACTGGGAGGGGCACTGCCTCTGTGAGCCAGCTGAGCTTGGAGGCGGGGACAAACAAGAAATTCCCCCGTGTGCTTTGGGACTTAACCACACCCATCTAGGCCAGAGCATCATTTTAAAAAGATGGATAATTCATAGTACACAATTATCAAAATTATATAAATAATATCATTATTCCTGTGATTTTTCTGTGCACATTTTAAGAGGTGTTAGGACTCTGTGGTGTGTTCTGGGGGTAGCAGCGGAAAATAGGGTATTACTCCAAATGTCTGTATGTTAAAAATCTGACACTTCATCATCTGATGCCCATATTCCTTGCGCACATTTGTGTAAATTCTGGAAAAATTTAGATATTGTGTTCTGGATGAAAAGGGCAGAATTCTGTCAGAAGTGGACACAACATCTTACAAAGACAGGGATCGGATGGTTTGGCACTACAGAAAATATGTTAACTGGACATATAATATTAGAAAAATTGTACATAGATAAATATGTATTTGAATCAAAAATAGATTTGTGTGCAAAGTGACAAGGAGAGGATTCTCTGACCAATAAACATACCTCACCACGATGACACTCCATTTCCTTCCCCCAATCAAGGGAGAGAGGAGAATTTGGCCAATGATAAGTTGTGAGGGGCAGGCTTAGTTATGCCCACGCACAGACCCATTGTGGTGATGCAATTTCTGCTATAAGTAAGGATGGCAAGCCTTAGTGGGGGACTTCCAGATTCACTCATCACCTGAACATTGGCGGGACGCTCTGCACAAGAAAACCAGACTCCAGATTTCAGAACTTTGAAAGGGCCTACTGCAAGCTGAACTCTTCTCAGCTGGCCTTCCAATCTTGCAAACTGATTTTACCCCAGACTTCCAAGGGGCACATCAGAATAAAACAGCCGAACTGTGCTGTTTCTGCTTCTGGCTAGAACTCTGTGCCAGAACCAGACCCAGAAAGCAGAGCTGTATCCAGAACCCGTCCGACCCAGACCAGACCGCTGTGCAGCGCCGATAGCAGACCAGACCAGACCGCTGTGCAGTGCCGATAGCAGACCAGACCCGTGGGCAGTGCCAGACCCAGACCAAAGGCCACGCTGTGAGCAGAACCAGTGGCAGAGACCGTCCCGTGGCGAGAGTGCAGTCCAAGGCCCATTCCGGTCCAAAATTAGGAGTGAGTATCCAGCCAGAACTGTGCATAGTCATCTCTTAGTCTAAAATAATCTGATCCCATCCATTTCAACCTATTTAGAACTGCATAGAAATCGTGTGTCCATTCTGTGATTTCAAAGCTGTGAAAGTGTCATTTGTCATTCTGAATCTTTACTTCATTTCTGAAAATCTACCTCCACAAAAACGTCCGCATCTTTTGAACCGCACGTCCTAGAAGCAAAATTTAACTGTCATCTTAAAGCTAAGAATCTAAGCATTCCAACAAACCTAGAACCAGAATGACATTCCATTATAGTTTATCCGTAATCGCCATCGACGCACTCGTGCTGCGAATTGAAAAATAGCTCAATTTCACCACTTGTAAAAAAATAGCTGCTTCTTGCTTTGCACTGCTGAAATTTGTTTTCAATCTGATAATCATTCCTGAATCATTGCTAGTGTTGACCTGAACTAATTCAAAGTAGCAGTCACCTACCCTGAATCTCCTATAGGGAATGAAAATAATTTTTAGCATATTTTTCACTTCATTGCAAATCACATTCAAAAGTATTTTTGCCTGTTTAAAAGCATACCGGTTGCTCTAGGCTTGCTAGGGGGGAACTGGAATTTGAATTGCATTTTGATTGTATTCCTGAGAACTGTGTGCTCTTCTTTCCATCTCTTATATTGCATAAGGGGGGCAGTGAATTGCCACAAGGGGAAAAATGATCATGTTATCTCTTGTTGAAACCATATCAGTTTATTTCTGTGCCGCATTCTTTCCCATCATTTCTTTTCCTTGAAATCATATAAAGTATTCTCTGCTTCCTTATCCTTTCTATACCAACTCCTAAGTAATTAAAGAAGTGTGCTAGTGTAATATTATCCATTGTTGATCACTGTCATATTCATAAGTGTGCTATCAAATATTAATTTATTCATAAAAGTGTGATATATATATATATATATATATATATATATGGTGAGAAAAAAAGGAGGAGAGGGGCGCACTCCAGTTCCCTGCACAGTACACCTTCTCAGCCACAGGTGTTCTCCTCCGACCGGTTTCTGTGCCAATACACGTCATCAGGGAGGCTGTCTTAACTTGCAGCTCACAGCAAGTGCAGGTGTTAACACTTAGTGAGGATTGTGCTGCAAGGACTTCTGGTAGCTGTAGTCATCAGGTTTGCAGGGAACAGACTCACACCCAATCCCACAGTGGGGAAAGGGGGGGAGTAGCCTACAGTGAGGCACTCCAAAGTAGGGCATAAATTACCCCGGTGCAGCACCCAACAAGATTTCTGAAGATTCCACCCTTCAGAAAACTTGGAAATATGGTGAGAAAAAAAGGAGGAGAGGGGCGCACTCCAGTTCCCTGCACAGTACACCTTCTCAGCCACAGGTGTTCTCCTCCGACCGGTTTCTGTGCCAATACACGTCATCAGGGAGGCTGTCTTAACTTGCAGCTCACAGCAAGTGCAGGTGTTAACACTTAGTGAGGATTGTGCTGCAAGGACTTCTGGTAGCTGTAGTCATCAGGTTTGCAGGGAACAGACTCACACCCAATCCCACAGTGGGGAAAGGGGGGGAGTAGCCTACAGTGAGGCACTCCAAAGTAGGGCATAAATTACCCCGGTGCAGCACCCAACAAGATTTCTGAAGATTCCACCCTTCAGAAAACTTGGAAATATGGTGAGAAAAAAAGGAGGAGAGGGGCGCACTCCAGTTCCCTGCACAGTACACCTTCTCAGCCACAGGTGTTCTCCTCCGACCGGTTTCTGTGCCAATACACGTCATCAGGGAGGCTGTCTTAACTTGCAGCTCACAGCAAGTGCAGGTGTTAACACTTAGTGAGGATTGTGCTGCAAGGACTTCTGGTAGCTGTAGTCATCAGGTTTGCAGGGAACAGACTCACACCCAATCCCACAGTGGGGAAAGGGGGGGAGTAGCCTACAGTGAGGCACTCCAAAGTAGGGCATAAATTACCCCGGTGCAGCACCCAACAAGATTTCTGAAGATTCCACCCTTCAGAAAACTTGGAAATATGGTGAGAAAAAAAGGAGGAGAGGGGCGCACTCCAGTTCCCTGCACAGTACACCTTCTCAGCCACAGGTGTTCTCCTCCGACCGGTTTCTGTGCCAATACACGTCATCAGGGAGGCTGTCTTAACTTGCAGCTCACAGCAAGTGCAGGTGTTAACACTTAGTGAGGATTGTGCTGCAAGGACTTCTGGTAGCTGTAGTCATCAGGTTTGCAGGGAACAGACTCACACCCAATCCCACAGTGGGGAAAGGGGGGGAGTAGCCTACAGTGAGGCACTCCAAAGTAGGGCATAAATTACCCCGGTGCAGCACCCAACAAGATTTCTGAAGATTCCACCCTTCAGAAAACTTGGAAATATGGTGAGAAAAAAAGGAGGAGAGGGGCGCACTCCAGTTCCCTGCACAGTACACCTTCTCAGCCACAGGTGTTCTCCTCCGACCGGTTTCTGTGCCAATACACGTCATCAGGGAGGCTGTCTTAACTTGCAGCTCACAGCAAGTGCAGGTGTTAACACTTAGTGAGGATTGTGCTGCAAGGACTTCTGGTAGCTGTAGTCATCAGGTTTGCAGGGAACAGACTCACACCCAATCCCACAGTGGGGAAAGGGGGGGAGTAGCCTACAGTGAGGCACTCCAAAGTAGGGCATAAATTACCCCGGTGCAGCACCCAACAAGATTTCTGAAGATTCCACCCTTCAGAAAACTTGGAAATATGGTGAGAAAAAAAGGAGGAGAGGGGCGCACTCCAGTTCCCTGCACAGTACACCTTCTCAGCCACAGGTGTTCTCCTCCGACCGGTTTCTGTGCCAATACACGTCATCAGGGAGGCTGTCTTAACTTGCAGCTCACAGCAAGTGCAGGTGTTAACACTTAGTGAGGATTGTGCTGCAAGGACTTCTGGTAGCTGTAGTCATCAGGTTTGCAGGGAACAGACTCACACCCAATCCCACAGTGGGGAAAGGGGGGGAGTAGCCTACAGTGAGGCACTCCAAAGTAGGGCATAAATTACCCCGGTGCAGCACCCAACAAGATTTCTGAAGATTCCACCCTTCAGAAAACTTGGAAATATGGTGAGAAAAAAAGGAGGAGAGGGGCGCACTCCAGTTCCCTGCACAGTACACCTTCTCAGCCACAGGTGTTCTCCTCCGACCGGTTTCTGTGCCAATACACGTCATCAGGGAGGCTGTCTTAACTTGCAGCTCACAGCAAGTGCAGGTGTTAACACTTAGTGAGGATTGTGCTGCAAGGACTTCTGGTAGCTGTAGTCATCAGGTTTGCAGGGAACAGACTCACACCCAATCCCACAGTGGGGAAAGGGGGGGAGTAGCCTACAGTGAGGCACTCCAAAGTAGGGCATAAATTACCCCGGTGCAGCACCCAACAAGATTTCTGAAGATTCCACCCTTCAGAAAACTTGGAAATATGGTGAGAAAAAAAGGAGGAGAGGGGCGCACTCCAGTTCCCTGCACAGTACACCTTCTCAGCCACAGGTGTTCTCCTCCGACCGGTTTCTGTGCCAATACACGTCATCAGGGAGGCTGTCTTAACTTGCAGCTCACAGCAAGTGCAGGTGTTAACACTTAGTGAGGATTGTGCTGCAAGGACTTCTGGTAGCTGTAGTCATCAGGTTTGCAGGGAACAGACTCACACCCAATCCCACAGTGGGGAAAGGGGGGGAGTAGCCTACAGTGAGGCACTCCAAAGTAGGGCATAAATTACCCCGGTGCAGCACCCAACAAGATTTCTGAAGATTCCACCCTTCAGAAAACTTGGAAATATGGTGAGAAAAAAAGGAGGAGAGGGGCGCACTCCAGTTCCCTGCACAGTACACCTTCTCAGCCACAGGTGTTCTCCTCCGACCGGTTTCTGTGCCAATACACGTCATCAGGGAGGCTGTCTTAACTTGCAGCTCACAGCAAGTGCAGGTGTTAACACTTAGTGAGGATTGTGCTGCAAGGACTTCTGCAGGGAACAGACTCACACCCAATCCCACAGTGGGGAAAGGGGGGGAGTAGCCTACAGTGAGGCACTCCAAAGTAGGGCATAAATTACCCCGGTGCAGCACCCAACAAGATTCTCCTCCTTTTTTTCTCACCATATTTCCAAGTTTTCTGAAGGGTGGAATCTTCAGAAATCTTGTTGGGTGCTGCACCGGGGTAATTTATGCCCTACTTTGGAGTGCCTCACTGTAGGCTACTCCCCCCCTTTCCCCACTGTGGGATTGGGTGTGAGTCTGTTCCCTGCAAACCTGATGACTACAGCTACCAGAAGTCCTTGCAGCACAATCCTCACTAAGTGTTAACACCTGCACTTGCTGTGAGCTGCAAGTTAAGACAGCCTCCCTGATGACGTGTATTGGCACAGAAACCGGTCGGAGGAGAACACCTGTGGCTGAGAAGGTGTACTGTGCAGGGAACTGGAGTGCGCCCCTCTCCTCCTTTTTTTCTCACCATATTTCCAAGTTTTCTGAAGGGTGGAATCTTCAGAAATCTTGTTGGGTGCTGCACCGGGGTAATTTATGCCCTACTTTGGAGTGCCTCACTGTAGGCTACTCCCCCCCTTTCCCCACTGTGGGATTGGGTGTGAGTCTGTTCCCTGCAAACCTGATGACTACAGCTACCAGAAGTCCTTGCAGCACAATCCTCACTAAGTGTTAACACCTGCACTTGCTGTGAGCTGCAAGTTAAGACAGCCTCCCTGATGACGTGTATTGGCACAGAAACCGGTCGGAGGAGAACACCTGTGGCTGAGAAGGTGTACTGTGCAGGGAACTGGAGTGCGCCCCTCTCCTCCTTTTTTTCTCACCATATTTCCAAGTTTTCTGAAGGGTGGAATCTTCAGAAATCTTGTTGGGTGCTGCACCGGGGTAATTTATGCCCTACTTTGGAGTGCCTCACTGTAGGCTACTCCCCCCCTTTCCCCACTGTGGGATTGGGTGTGAGTCTGTTCCCTGCAAACCTGATGACTACAGCTACCAGAAGTCCTTGCAGCACAATCCTCACTAAGTGTTAACACCTGCACTTGCTGTGAGCTGCAAGTTAAGACAGCCTCCCTGATGACGTGTATTGGCACAGAAACCGGTCGGAGGAGAACACCTGTGGCTGAGAAGGTGTACTGTGCAGGGAACTGGAGTGCGCCCCTCTCCTCCTTTTTTTCTCACCATATTTCCAAGTTTTCTGAAGGGTGGAATCTTCAGAAATCTTGTTGGGTGCTGCACCGGGGTAATTTATGCCCTACTTTGGAGTGCCTCACTGTAGGCTACTCCCCCCCTTTCCCCACTGTGGGATTGGGTGTGAGTCTGTTCCCTGCAAACCTGATGACTACAGCTACCAGAAGTCCTTGCAGCACAATCCTCACTAAGTGTTAACACCTGCACTTGCTGTGAGCTGCAAGTTAAGACAGCCTCCCTGATGACGTGTATTGGCACAGAAACCGGTCGGAGGAGAACACCTGTGGCTGAGAAGGTGTACTGTGCAGGGAACTGGAGTGCGCCCCTCTCCTCCTTTTTTTTTCTCACCATATTTCCAAGTTTTCTGAAGGGTGGAATCTTCAGAAATCTTGTTGGGTGCTGCACCGGGGTAATTTATGCCCTACTTTGGAGTGCCTCACTGTAGGCTACTCCCCCCCTTTCCCCACTGTGGGATTGGGTGTGAGTCTGTTCCCTGCAAACCTGATGACTACAGCTACCAGAAGTCCTTGCAGCACAATCCTCACTAAGTGTTAACACCTGCACTTGCTGTGAGCTGCAAGTTAAGACAGCCTCCCTGATGACGTGTATTGGCACAGAAACCGGTCGGAGGAGAACACCTGTGGCTGAGAAGGTGTACTGTGCAGGGAACTGGAGTGCGCCCCTCTCCTCCTTTTTTTCTCACCATATTTCCAAGTTTTCTGAAGGGTGGAATCTTCAGAAATCTTGTTGGGTGCTGCACCGGGGTAATTTATGCCCTACTTTGGAGTGCCTCACTGTAGGCTACTCCCCCCCTTTCCCCACTGTGGGATTGGGTGTGAGTCTGTTCCCTGCAAACCTGATGACTACAGCTACCAGAAGTCCTTGCAGCACAATCCTCACTAAGTGTTAACACCTGCACTTGCTGTGAGCTGCAAGTTAAGACAGCCTCCCTGATGACGTGTATTGGCACAGAAACCGGTCGGAGGAGAACACCTGTGGCTGAGAAGGTGTACTGTGCAGGGAACTGGAGTGCGCCCCTCTCCTCCTTTTTTTCTCACCATATTTCCAAGTTTTCTGAAGGGTGGAATCTTCAGAAATCTTGTTGGGTGCTGCACCGGGGTAATTTATGCCCTACTTTGGAGTGCCTCACTGTAGGCTACTCCCCCCCTTTCCCCACTGTGGGATTGGGTGTGAGTCTGTTCCCTGCAAACCTGATGACTACAGCTACCAGAAGTCCTTGCAGCACAATCCTCACTAAGTGTTAACACCTGCACTTGCTGTGAGCTGCAAGTTAAGACAGCCTCCCTGATGACGTGTATTGGCACAGAAACCGGTCGGAGGAGAACACCTGTGGCTGAGAAGGTGTACTGTGCAGGGAACTGGAGTGCGCCCCTCTCCTCCTTTTTTTCTCACCATATTTCCAAGTTTTCTGAAGGGTGGAATCTTCAGAAATCTTGTTGGGTGCTGCACCGGGGTAATTTATGCCCTACTTTGGAGTGCCTCACTGTAGGCTACTCCCCCCCTTTCCCCACTGTGGGATTGGGTGTGAGTCTGTTCCCTGCAAACCTGATGACTACAGCTACCAGAAGTCCTTGCAGCACAATCCTCACTAAGTGTTAACACCTGCACTTGCTGTGAGCTGCAAGTTAAGACAGCCTCCCTGATGACGTGTATTGGCACAGAAACCGGTCGGAGGAGAACACCTGTGGCTGAGAAGGTGTACTGTGCAGGGAACTGGAGTGCGCCCCTCTCCTCCTTTTTTTCTCACCATATTTCCAAGTTTTCTGAAGGGTGGAATCTTCAGAAATCTTGTTGGGTGCTGCACCGGGGTAATTTATGCCCTACTTTGGAGTGCCTCACTGTAGGCTACTCCCCCCCTTTCCCCACTGTGGGATTGGGTGTGAGTCTGTTCCCTGCAAACCTGATGACTACAGCTACCAGAAGTCCTTGCAGCACAATCCTCACTAAGTGTTAACACCTGCACTTGCTGTGAGCTGCAAGTTAAGACAGCCTCCCTGATGACGTGTATTGGCACAGAAACCGGTCGGAGGAGAACACCTGTGGCTGAGAAGGTGTACTGTGCAGGGAACTGGAGTGCGCCCCTCTCCTCCTTTTTTTCTCACCATATATATATATATATATATATATATATATATATATATATTGTTTAATTTTTCAAATAAATCTTTTAATTTGCAAAACAAACCTACTTCTTGGCTCAGTGTGGTCAGGGGGATTCAAAGAGAGGGGCGTTATATAAGGGTTCATCATCCAGATTTATGAACTTGTCATAAAAATATATAAATAAGGGCTTTCATTGGGCATCGCATACTAGGCATTGACTTAGTTGGAGTGCTGAATTGAAGTCACTTACAGGGTATAGGAGTTGTGATGTCCCAAGTAGGGGCGGATGGCACTGAAGCAGGGTCATGCATGTTAAAAGGTGCTTAACTTATTTATTCTGTTTTGGAGAAGGAAGCCTTGGCATGTCGTTGGGGCATAGAGAAACTAAAACATTTTGTATGGGGTCAAATATTTGTCCTGAGAACTGACTTTTAAAGTCGATATTTGAAAATAAAGGTCTTGATAAAGTCTCGAGGAGGGTTGCTTGCTGGGTAACCAGGCTACAATGTCCCAACTTCGACATCAAGGTAGTATCGGGAAAGGATAATGTGCAGGCAGATCATCCATCTAGACTAAGAATGGATGATGTCGAGGATGATGTTAGTGACAAGTATGTGGAAGTAGGGAATCTGGTGTTTGCCACCGTAGAAAGTGTCATACGGAAAGAGGAATGGATCGAAGCATTGGAATCTGATGAAAGGTGGAAACGCATAGTTAGCTTTGTCAGTGAGGAGTCGCCAGAGAAGAGGCTGCTGTCTGGTGAAGAGAGATCACTATGGGAGGTGAGGTTGGAGTTGTCAGTGAAGGATGGGCTGGTATACCGTTGGGACAAATTGGTTGTTCCCTGGTGTTTGAGGAGGAGGTTGATTAGAATTGCTCATCAAGGTCACATTGGAGTTTTTAAAACTAAAGAAATTATAAAAGCTGATTATTGGTGGCCGAGCCTTGATCGTGAGGTTGAAAGAGTGGTTGGAGAGTGTGTTGACTGTATCAAATCAGGAAAAAATGTGTCAGCTGGGGTGCAGCCAGCAAGAAAAGTGGAAGCACCAAAAGGAGTCTGGCAAGACCTTGCAATAGATGTCCAGGGCCCGATAGACATGGGTAAGGGGCGAGGAAGATTTGTTCTAGCCCTGGTAGACATGTTCTCGCGGTGGACGGAGTTCAAAGTGATAAGGGAGGTAACATGCCAAAGTATTGTGGGATTTCTAGAGGAGGTCTTTGAGAGGGAAGGGCTGCCTAGGAGCGTGCTCACAGATAATGGTCCACAGTTTACTGGGAGATTATTTTTCTATTATCCCAAGGGAAATGGTATGATTGAGAGGGTAAACAGATGTATAATGGAAGGAATCAGAGGGGCGAGTGCATGTGGTGTGGATAGGAAGGTCGCAGTTAAAGAACGTCTGTATGCTTTGCGTATGGCTCCCAATGTTGAAACGGGGGTCAGTCCCTTTGAGTTAATGAGAGGTCGAAAGGGGAACACGTTGTTGTCTCTGACGTGGCTGGGTCGAGCAAAAGAAACAGATAAGGTAGTGGATGAGGTGAAGAAGAGGATGGAAGAGCGAAAGGAAAAATGGGTTGAAAAGATTAATGAGAAGTTCCCCAGGAAGAGAACGGCTGTTGAGGTGTGTGATTTTATTAGAATAAGGAGAGCTGTTATTTCCAAGAAGGGTGATTCTCTGTATTTGGATCCAGTCAGGGTTGCTCAAGTATTTGAGGGTGCTGTGAGATTAGAAAGCGGTCAAATATGGAATTTATCAAGAGTTGCTAAGGTGAGGAAATGAAGTGAGACCTCACTTCCAGGTTCTGTTGCACCTCGTCTGCTGGCAGCACACATATTATTATTATCCTTTGATCTTTTTTTTCCTTTCTCTTCACATTCTTTTCACATGCTGTGTTTTCACTGTATATATTCATTCTCTGTTTCAGATAAGGGAGGGGGGGTGTTATGTAGATGCCTTGCATTTATTATGCTGATGTTTATTAAATGACGTTTCATCTTTGCTGAGTGGTAAGGTCATGTGGTTCCAGAGTTAGAATCCACATGGAATGTTATTGCTTGAGAATTAGCAGCTGATGTTGTGCTGTAGGGCTGGTTGGGGGTCTCTGCCATGTATCTTCAAGATAAGCATTAAACTGCTTTTCAAGCTTACCTGGTCTGGTCATTGTCTCAACAGTACTCAAATGTTTTTTAAGTAAATCCAGCAATAATCATTACACACATCCAATGGCAGGTTTCACATTAAATTGATCGTTTTCCAGCAGATGTTAATTTTTTATTTCCTGTAAATAAGCACAAAACATATATACACATCTACAGTCTGAATCCTCATAGGTCAGTTTTCGGGGCCCCATGGATGTTGTTCTACCATACTGTTTTTGACATACTTTATCCCCCACGTGCAAACTGTTTTCTCAACGATATTTACAACACACATCAGACAACCCAGTCTAAACTGCTTCATTTTCAGAAGGGGATTATTTACCGATTGTATAGCCCCCAATGTTTTAGACACGCATCATTCAGTCCCTATGCCAACCTTTAGCTGTGTTAGTGACTGTATCACTTGCATCATTTCTACAGGGTGTTTAGGGCTCTAGATTTGACATATTTTACATAGTGAATTATCTGTGTAAGATATTTCCAAACCTTCATGAGCATCCTGCCAGAGATCATCAATTCTGCATCCTGAGCACCATCTGTGAAAGTATTGTTTTAAACATGTTTTCACTACAATGGTGATAAAACCTTGAATGGCCATAATATCAATCCATGTCACAGAAGATGTGACTATGTCATCTTTAATGCTATCTGTCTCCATTAGCGAAACATAGGCCTTACAAAGGCTATTATCGCAATCTCCCGGATTTTCTATTTTGTTTGAACAGCAAACACAGTAAATATTGATAGACTCTGATACAGCTTAATTCTCTTCACCACCATCCACTTTATCGATTACAGGCTGTAAACAAAACAAAACAAAGATGCATAGTTTTAACTACGGTTAGTTCTTACGCCTGACAAAATACAAGTGCTTGCTTTAAAATATACCCACCAGATAACAAACCGTCTGGTACCCGAATCACTTGAATCTGCGTTTAGCCAGTGGCCCCTGTGAAATGGGGTTACTCTCCAGCATCCGCCTGCAGATTCATAAATTCATATACACTGTCTTTAGAGCATGCATCAGCCGCAAATGGTCGCCCAGACACCATGTTGTCACCATCCCAGGTAGCCATTCCCAAAATTAGCTGTTGTTATGGGCACATGCTCCTTAATGTTTTGATTGCAATCTCTGTCAGCCTTCCCCATAACCATAACAGTAAGTGACGTCTCGTTGTCGACAGAGTGTGTAGCGATGTTCTCTCAAAGCTCACCGGCCTCACGATCTGCCATCAAGTCCTGACCGGCCTCCAGCTCATCATTCTCAATAAGACAATAAGCGGTGTAACTATAACCGGAATCCCCAGGCCTTTCTGGGGGTGTTTTCCCCTCCTCGTAACTGTAGCTGTTCATAATTGCAGTTTCCTGAATATCACACCCAATAGCCGTTAAAAAGCTGAAAGAGCACTCGTGTTTTCCATCCTTACCACAAAAACTATATATCCAGGTTGTAAACCCCTCCCCCAGTCTCACCATAGCCCTAGAATCAGCCCAGACCCGTTTTTAGCTGAATCATTTTATATCAAATCTATATACAAGTTTAATGTTACTAACTGTGGCCTTCACGTTATAACATCATGAATTCATCTATACTCACTATACAATTTTTAGCTGCTTCCTATACATTAAAGGCCAAACCCGCTCCTGCGTCATCGCTGTGTCCCGCTGCAAAACCCTAAGTTCACAGTCCCTGTCTTCAGAGCTAGCTTCGCCCTCCATTGTCGGGCAAGCGGCACCGTACCACGCTGCTCCCGTGTTTACATCATTTTTATATAACATTTATGTTCACTTTATATCAAAACTGATATCAATTATACCCACTTGATATCAAATATACATTATATATAAAATCGATATAAAATAATGTTGATATCTTTTTTAGATGAAATGTATATTAAATTGATTTCAAAACTGTATCAAAAGGAAGGCGGACCTACGGCCAGAAGCAAGGTGTGTGTCCAAGTGTCAAAGTTTACTTTATGTGGAAAGGGGGCCGCATTAACTACTTTTCTAATTCTCTAACCCTTCCAGTATGTTAAATGGAAGTTTTCAATATTGCTTATTGAGAGTACTGTAACTTATACAGTTTCATTTATCCGACATTCATCATTATAACATTTTTGTCACTTTTTTATCAATTGCATGTAGATGCAGAGCTCATTTAAACTGCATTTATGTAAGTAACATCCATATGTGTTAACATTTCCTTTACTCACTAAGCCTGATTAAAAAACAAATATATAGTGCTTTCCTGAGCTTTAGATCAGCAATTTACCTTTTCTCCCTGGTTAAAGCTCTCTCTAGCAACACCTAAAATATTGAAGCCAGGGAAAGAGCATACAAGTCTAAACAGGCATTCTCAACATAGTCAACATAATGTTAAGTTGATTTCCAATACAAAATGTCCTTCTGCCCAATTATGTTAGCATATGCAAATATCATTAATGGTAAACTTCATGAAAACTAAATCAAATACACAGCACAATATACATACATTGGAACCTACTAAAGATACTTTTCAAAGTGGATGTAGATGTGCACCTTTCCCAGTTGAAATCAGCATACGGAGGCCAAAACAAACATCTATGAGCGTGGCAATGAGTAATCTACAGCTGGAGTAAGCAAAATAGCAACTAGGCTGCTGCCCAGGGATCCAGTCTGAAAAGGGCACAACATGTTTGCTTTCTCTATGTTGTCATGAAACTATAAGAAGGATGTAAGCAAATCAGGGATCCAGTGGCTGCAAGAAGCCATTCCTTATAAACAAGGTGCCCCCCTGCAAACCAGAGTGCAGAAGTCGCTCTTTCCCTCTTCACTCAACAGTAGTATCAGTGTTACTTCCTGTAGACATTTTTTTGGACTGTAGCACCACACGGTCTGGTGAAAACATGGAGGTCTGACAGGCTAAAATATTGATGAAGCTGCAAGGTCAGGATTAGGTCACTCACCCCAGGTAGCCCAGTAACTTCTTGAACGTAGAAACCTTGGAGTCAAATCATGGGCTAGCAAGGCCAAAGCAGACACCTCACAAATAAGGGCAGGGGACTGAGAAGTGGAGGCGAAGGAGAGTAGGTGTCTCATGCAGGTGCAGCAAGAGGGGAGCAAACGCCTTCGGCTTCATTTCATTGGAAAGGGATGGAGAGAGCCGCGATTGCAGCACATATGGTTTTAAAATATTCATTGTAATTAAAAAGTGTATTCGATGCACATAATAACTTATCAAGCAAAACAAGCAATACTGGACCCCTCTATTGATGTCTTGCAACACTTTCTCTCCAACCAACATCCAAATATTTATTCACGTAATTTTAAAAGTGCATCAATAAGTAGAATTGGGAGTAGGCCCACCAGGTACTTTAATGCTGCAGTACCTTAAATTAAAAGTCTGGGTACGTTCATGTGACTAAGTATGGCGTATCATTTATTGAAAGTTAGTGCTGAAAAGCTGCTCAATTGATTTGAAATCTGCATGAAGTGGGTAAATGTAAAACAACTGTGCAGCTTTTCTGTCATAGCCCTCCAAGGAAGGCTGAACAATGCTGCTCAGGGTTTGCCGGTTTATGTTTATTCATCGTAGGTTACCAGCCAACATACACATGCTGGGTGATATGTCCATGTTGATGGTAAATGTACAGCGCTCAACCTGTGTCCGCTAATGTAAAATGCAGGTCATACATTAAATGAACATTCAGAGGGTCGCTGAATGAAATAAGTAATTTGATTATTAAAATAGTGTCATATAAAAGCAGTGCTTAAGCAACCAATTAGCTAAGGGGTGACATTAAATGATGGAGGTACTGAAGGTGCTTTGCCGTAGGTTATCTCGTGCCCCTAAGGACCACTTTCACTCCATATGAGCAAATCCGCCTTACATTGTATGGTCCACCCTCATATCCCACCTCAGAGAGCCAGATATTAGCTAGCGGGCAGGCAGATTGACCAGACTTTGCGGTAGAAAGGGTATCGGGCAATGGCTGTAAATATAGGTCTACCAATAACTGTGTGGACTGCCCAATCCCAACTACTGCAACAGCCCCACCACAAAAGAGGCTACTTATTGAGAGGGATTGCCAAGAGTGAGTGCAGGAAGCAGCTTTACTGCACATGTGTCACCCCTACACACCCCTGTCCCCAGCCGACAGATGGGCCACAGATAAGAGCTTGTACGAAGAGGGGGCCATGTGAAGGCAGGGTGCTTAGCATATGTGGGAATTGTCAGGCTGCGTGGGAGCCAGTACCCATTCTGTTCTTTGGAAAGGAAACATACACTGGCCCTGCCCATGTTGTGCCCTGTGTCTCTGTGAGGGAATCATGCTTTGGCCCTGCCCATCCTGTACCCATTTGTGAGAGAAGCTTGCAAAGGCCCAACGATACTCTATCTGTAACAACTTGTTTGGGCAGCTTGCACTGGTCCACCGTATGATGTGCCAATGGACATTTATGATGGGAAGCTTGCAATGACGTGCCCATGCATTACCAGTTCCCATGAGTGAGGGAAACCTATGCTGGCCCTGTCCATGCTCTACCTGTCACGGGAAGCTTCCATGGTACTTGCTCATGCTGTACATGTTTGGTTTGTTTGGACATCTTGCAATAGTTCTGCCCATGTTGTATGTTACACTACGGCAGCAAAGAGCTTTCTTACAAAGAACTTCCCGACCATGGAATCCGCTTTGGCATCGTTACAAGTTGCCTTGGAAAATGTTCAGGTCACGTAAACGTGCTAGTCAGCTGATCGGATGTGCTTCACTTACACGGAAGCCACACCCCCTTGTTCCTTAAAGCCTTCAGCCGCGGGAACTTCGTTGCTGCTAATTGTACGTTACTACGTGCCTTTTCGTAGCCCGCCTACGGCACTGTTTGCCTTCCTCGGATTACCCTCCGTGAACCTTTGACTCTGAACTCTCGTTACCAGACCTCGGCTTTGTACTCTGTTTCTGCTCATCTGGATTACCCTAAGGACTTGTTGCGACGGTAGATTTCCTTTACTGCCGTTAAACCGCAGGAGCCTCCCCGCTAAACCTTCAGTTCTACGGGCTCTTCAGCTCTTCACTTCTGCTCAAAACTGAACTCCAGTTCTCATTCATCTTACGCTTGCACGGGCGCTTTTGCTTTCCATCTGAGTTCCGGCTCTACGATCAAGATCTGCTGAGATCCGCTTCAGCGCTACACTGCTTGGTCCTTTTCTTCCTGTTCTATCTGAATCATCTATTTGGAATGTAAGACCATTCCTACCAGTGCTGCTTACAAGGACTGCCTTTGCTCCAACTATCTGATTAACTGTGTTCGCATACTGAGAGACTGTTTGTTTTTTCTACTGAAGTGCATTTACGAAAGCTTTCCAGGACATGCACCAACCTGGCCCTAGTGCGTCCCTCGTGCCGTTTGGGTTGTCATCCCTATACTAACTTTCCTATTTTATTATTTTTTCCTGTCGTTTTCATCAACCATTTGGATTTTGTATTCCTTATTGAAACTGGTCCAGGATTTCCTCTCAGGTCTACTCACATACACTATCTCAGGTACCGGCAGTTCTATTGTGTTTAATAGAATTAATTAAAAAGAAACAAGATAGGCATAATACTCAAAACCTTTCTGTATCTCTTGCAGCATTGGTTTGGCGGTGCGCTCAATCCCGCTCTTTTGCATTATAGACTACTCTGTCTGTTCTTACATAAATAGCAGAGTGATACATCGTGAAAAAGAGCCCCTCTCGAAGAGGAAGCCTAATTCTTGAAATCAGGGGAACTGGGTTTTCTGAGACATCTACGGCTCATCCTACATCTCAATCCAGGTTGGGGTCACGCACACCTTCCGGCTCGGTGAGGAACACTATACCGGTTCAGTCTGTGTGTGCATGTATGTTTCTGAATGAGTGTGTGTGTGTCTCAGAGTGTGCATGAGTGTGTGGGTGCTGCTGTCTATTTCTTAACTATTATGTGTGTTTGTAAAAGAGGATAGCATGCTAATTGATGTACCTGTCCAGTGTGTGTGAATGAAGCTTTTAATTCTGCTCCCTCTGCTGTCCATGCTCTTTGTGTGGTACAAGCTTGTTTTGATTCTGTCCAAATTGTGTCTGTGATAGGAGAGGTTGTATCTGATGATCATTATTTGTAATCATGCCTAATATGGTGTTTTGTTCTACTCTTGCCTGATATTTGTACGTCTAATACTGCCAAACATTTTGTAACTTGTTTTGAAAAGGTTTAAAACATGAAGCCGAAAGGGGATTTTGTGAAGAGGGTGGGCATGATATGTGTGTGAAGTGGCCATGGAGCGTTGGGGTGGCCAGGGTATGCTGTTTTCAGCCGTGGAATATGCGGTTTGTGGTGGGTTAGCCATATTATCTTTCGCCTAGTGTGGTAAAAGTCCTTGACCAGCCCTGAAGTAGATCAGCTCACTGAGCCTGTTGCCAGCATTTGATTTTGTTTTCTGTTTGTCATTGGGCCTCATTCCGAGGTGGGCGCAAAGGGATACCGGGCACCGTTAAGCACACCGGTGCCGGTAATCCTTTTGCGCCCTATTCCGAGGTCCCTTAGCGGTTCCCGACCTTAACGCCTGGTTTTACCAGGCGTTATGGACGTGGCCCGTTAAGGGACTTCAGAGCTAATAACGGTATCGCAATTTGCGGTACCGTTATTAGCGCCTTCCCATTGAGCCCTATGGGGGTTGAAATGGGAATGGGGAATGGCTTTTTCAATGGGGATTTACCGGTCCCGCAAAGGTCAGACTAGACCAGTAAGTCCCCAATGAACGAGGGCAGACACGGTACCAGTATTGAAGGTAGTCATAGCTCTAATAGCGCCATGATTACCTCCAAACTCGGAATGTGGCTCATTGATTCTTAACTGCTAGTCCAGATATAACACATGCACATTTAAACATATCGCTTCAACTCACCATTGTATTGGCCTGGTCACTTCTCTCTCTATATTGTCACATCCAGCACATTCTTTTTAATTCAATGTCCTATATAATAAAATATTTGCAAGAAATATGCAAAGTTTTACTGGGGTTTGAAGTTTAAAATAATGCAGGTGTAGGAAACAGGAGTAGATGGAATGTGTGACGAGCAATTCTGTTCATCTAAAGTTCAACAGCCGGGATCAAGGCCTGGCTAATTAGGCCAAGTTTCCGGATTCTAGATAGGAAGGAAGGAAATCTGCTGCTTGACCTTGAGGAAAGGCCCTTCCATGTTGTGTCTATGACTGCTGAACAATTCAGGATGTGTTGGAGATTCACTGAAAATAAATAAGCTATGTGTAAACTATCCTCGCAGATGGCGCAGAATGGCGTGGAGAGGAGGAAAGCAGGTCAGAGTCTTTGATAACACAGGGGTGTTAATCAAACCAATATCCCAGCGACATGAAAACCTAAGTTGTGACTAGAGAAAGAGCTAATAACAAACCATGACACTAGGCAGTTCCGGCTGGTGAATCTTTTTAATTGCCGTTAATCATTGCCTATGAAGGTGCACGAGCGACCGAGCATAGTGAGGGAGCCCAAAAAGACAAAATGGGAGTGTATTCTCCCCCAAAAACATTTTTAAATAGGATATAATTCTGCAGGTTACAAAACACTTTTTGTGAAACATTGGGTTAAAAGCTACACAGTTTACAAAACGGTTTTGTATGGTAGCACATGAGAAAAACAATACATGCCAAGTCATCAACCTTGCTAAGGAACATTTTCCAACACATTTTCATGAACCCTTTCATGTTGGATGTGGCCTAAAATGTCGACGCTGGCTGCACCAATATATGCCAGCATTTTCATGTAAGAACATACCCATGTTTGCTTTTCTCATAATTACAGTAATGCTACTTTAAGTAAACATGTCCTTGCTGTCTCTGCCAATATTTGCCTGGCAGTATTCCATGTAAAAACATACTCCTGTTGGCTTTGCACAAATTGCCTGTATAAAATGCTATGCCATTGTAAGAAAACATGTTCTTATCAGCTGAACCAATGTAGGTCAGTATGGCCACACAAGCAACACTCATGTTGACATTGCCAATAGAATACTAGACAAACTGCCATGCCACTGTAAGAAAACATGTCCACACTGGCTGCACCAATTTAGGGCAACATGTAAGAACACTCATCATGTTGGCTTTGCATACTGCCAGTGAAAAGGTGTATGTCTATACAGGCTTCACCAATGCAGTCCGTTGCCACCACGACACAATAACACTTAGGATATTTGTTTGCCCCTAATGCTAGTAAACATGCTTTGCTACTGTACATGTCCATAGTGGCTGCATCAACCTCTTAGGCCATACCCCCCACACAGAAAATGTGGGAGCTCCCTTCATGTTCGTTTTGACCTGAGAATGCAAAATGACATGAGCTAAAAATAACACACTTGTAGTACATTACTTAAGAGCCCCGTTTTTACATTTTTGGGAAATTTAAGTGGCATTAGGTTAAAAAAATAGGCATTTGTTTGGAAACTTGACAACATTCAGTGAGCTTCAGAATGTTCTTACTTGTAAACTGCAGGGACATGGAATGATCTAGTTGTGTTCAACCTGTATCTTTGTTATCTTTATTTTTCATTCCCATGTTCCCTCCCTGTTGCCCTGTGGGCGCTTTGAAACACAATTTATTTGTAACTTACAAATGCACAATAAATAAATAAAATACATATTAATGAGTATAACTGAGAAAGCAGCAGTTAAGGCAGAAGATCTAGTTATGAATTCAAGGCCATTATTGGTGTAATGTTGAAAAGCGGTGGCATTGGATACACTGGAAATAAGGACGATGAGGCACTATGTTGACCGGTAACATGCGACATGTATATACAGAAAAACGGGGAGGTGTAATCTGGGCAATGTGGACATCGGAACCAGCCCTTATAGGACTATGGATGATTTCAATGCAGATTCCATGGTGCTTGAGCCTGTGCTGCTGCAGAATACTGACATCACAATCCACCCTACTGCTCATTTGATCATTCAGTGGGGTGTGCTACTGCATCTGTTTTCCAAATGCTTTGAATAGGTCCATCTTGAGGACCACAGTGGCCCCATCCGGAGAACTTGCTGTACCTTCATTATGGAGCTCCAGGGTGAGCACATACCTGAGAAACACTGCAGCACTTCTCCTTTCTCCCACTTACGGAGTTTGCTGTCAGTGAAATAAATATTGATAAGGCCTGGCCAAGTGAGGAGGTGAGTGCCCGACACGTGCTTTGGCGATAGGCTTTTCACCTCAAGCTGCTCTGTGCTGCAGACTATTCCTCTGCCTAAGCGTCCGCCTCACACTTGAGTCCTCATTCCCCTTCACCGCTAACTCTGAGATGTATTTCTGCTCCCCACAAGATGTGTACGAAGACGAAGTCAGCTGTGTCATTTGTCAGGGACTTTCATCTTTTCAGTTGAAATAGACAAGAGCACGTACCCTCTTCCCCCACGATGTAGGAACTCTAATCATGTTTGTTTTGCCCAGAATGGCAGTAAAAATACTTTGCCAGTGCATCAATGTACCTCGCCCCCAAGCACAACATCAGGCGTTTTTACACGGCCTGCATCTACAGACACACACACTCATTCAGACACATTCCTGCGTACATGCTAACACGCAGATGCAGGTCAGCTTGCTTTCTCAATCATTTAGAGGTGCACCCAAAATCCACACTGCTCTCTCATTCGCACACACATTTCACGGTGCAATCACACACTACAATATACATACTGCACTGATCCCATTCACACGCACACTTAAAATGGCACGGAACCATACATGCACACATACCGAAATACATGCATATAGCCAAAATTCACATGCTGCGACAATGGCCTCCAGCTCCAGTACGTCCGGAAGATACAGCAAGCAGGTAGAGCTTCCTTGTTCCGGAAATGTGCGCTGGAGCTGAAGCACCACTATTTCACAGGCCGCACAACTGCATGGAGTCTGCAAATCCCATGGGCCATTCAAGGCTTCAGAGGCAAAACACCCCGCCTTGAATGGCCCATTGTGCATGTATGCTGGGGATACTGTAGTTTAGTGACAGTGAAGCCATTCCCCGAGCGCTCCCTCAGCTGCACCCGAGGGCACGTTCAGGTTTCCACTGGGCTTGCTTCTGACTCCACCATAATCGGTGGCAGGTCAGTGCTCTGTTATCCATTATGGGCGAGCTGCCCCTGACAACAGGTTCTTTTCACAATCTTGGTCACTGGCTATGGAGGTGCTGGTCAAAGTTGTCATGGGCATGACATGCCTTTGAACCCTGTAAACAAATGCAGCTCTTCTGTCATCTAAATTGATCAGTTGGTGTCCAGATGTATAACCAAAGCTGCTGGCAAGTCCTCTTCCTCCTGGTTGACTCAGAAGGCTGTGGGTGCAGCATTATTTAGCAAGCCCCTACTTCCTAGCGTTCAGGACTTTCAGTAGGGTGGGCACATTGGCAGTCTTCAAACACTACTCCAAAGCCAGGATGCCATATGTCCCCAAATAGTTAATGATAATGTTAAAGGTATTTGCACCGCACTACGTCACCACACGGAGGTGGTCCCCAGGTGGATCTGAAATTGGAGGGGAGGGGGATTAGTGGGGTCTAGTGGGAGTAGGAGAGTGAGAGCTGTGATGTCCTGTTGGCAGCTACAGTTCGGTTTTCACTGTGACCTGCACTTGAGTGCGGTAATCGGATCAGTGAGAGTTCCCATGTGCCGATGATGTAGGTTATGTGTTGTTTGCCTGTTTTTGCGGTGTGGTGAAGTACATGCGGGTTGCTGTGCAGAGAGGTGGTTGTATGAGTTTTTGGGTGAGAAGTGTGTGGAGAAATTTGAGGTTTTCTAGTTGTAGTTAGTGGATTTTTTGGGGTCTTTCCGTACCTCTTAGCCTTTGCATTTCTCAGTTCCACAACTCAGGATATCCTGCAAGTTCGGTATTGTAGTTTGTCCGTCTAGTTGTCATGCACGATGGGGTGGCAATTTTCCTCTGTACTACTCTAGTGGTTTTTGTACCTTTTTGAAGCAGACGTGTTCTCCCACCCTAGTGTTGGCGATGTATAGTTTACAGGATTCAGCTCCCTTCCTGCCCATTTCTGTTTTCGTGATCCTTATCTGCCTGTGTTTCGTATGTAGAATAGCGGTATGTGGGCATGGCATCATCCTTCACCTCTTCTGGTCCTTGACCATTCCCAAGTGGCATCCTAACCTACCTACGTTTCCTCTGTGGTATGGCGGTATGCAGTAATGGCATCCACCCTCGCCCTCTGGTTAGGGATAATATTTCAGAGGTTATGGGTGAGAAGGGTTCCCTCTCTGGGATTCTTCTTTACCGCTGCGTATATGCTTCTTAGTTGTTGCCTTCTGGTACTGCGGCAAAGAGACAAGCCTTGAGCAGTTCTCTGAATTGAAGAGGATCTCTTGTGTTACGTATGTTTTTAGGTAGCTCATACCAGGTTTACTGGTGCCAGGTGAGAGAAAGATGATCCTCCAAATGTTCTTTTGTTGTATGGTTTTGGTTCTATGCGGATGTCATTGCTTGATCTGTTTGGTCTTGTTGGGCAGAACATGTTTATTTTCTCTTTTAGGAACTCTGCACCTTGTCCGTGGATTGCTTTGTGCGTAATGCACATTGATTTGAACTTCTTTCGCTGTTTTATTGTTAGCCAATGTAGCATTGTCAGTGCTGGTGTAGTGTGTTCTCTTCATAGTAGTTTGAGCAGGAGTCTGACCACTGCGTTTTGGCTGCGCTGGAGCTTTTGTAAGAGTTGTTCTGGCATTCTTAGGTAGAGGCTGTTGGCATAGTCAACTCTGGACATGATGAGAGCGATGATGGTGAGCTTTTAGTGAGTGAAAGAGAGCAATGGTAGGATCCTTTTTACCTCATGTAGGATGAAGAAGCATTTCTGGATTATAGCATTTACTTGTGGCTCTAGCGTTAGTTTGTTGTCCATCAAAACTCCCAGATTCCTTACTATCGTTGATGGAGCTGGCGCTGTACCAAGTTGCGTCGGCCATGGGATGTAGTGATTATTTTCTCTGCTTTTGGATAGGATCATCATTTCTGTTTTGCCTGGGTTGAGTTTGAGGTTGTTTGATAGTGAGCAACGGAGGCGTTTTCTCCAGTGCACACTCAGGCACCGGAAAGCCTGCTTAAGGAGATTTGATCTCTTTCAGATTTGCAGCGACAAGCAATCAATTTGCAAGCTGTGAAAGGAATACATTTAGGGAACTGAGAAGTCTTCCTCTGTTTAAGAAGGATGGCCCAAGCCTCTCATCTGAGAGCTGAGGCTGTCTATATGAGTATATGTGGGCAGAGGTTTGCAGATGTTTTACTGTTAGGCTGAGCGTTGTTGCAAATGAAATGAGCACCAGGCTCAGTGTACATTTCTTGCCCAGAAGGATGTCAGGCTTGAATCGCCATCACAGAGATGTTTGTGGGCATTATTCTTGCTCGTCCTGCCCTCTGCATCCTCAAACTTGCATTCCAAGAGTCTGGTGTGATCCTGTAGCGCGTTCACTTGTCTCTGCAGAGTCACCGTTGCTTCTGATGCTTCCAGAATGCCCCTGCACTGGTCATTCACCTTATTCGAGAGAGCATGCAGGTATTTTCGTAAGAGAGAAACATCAGCCCACACCTCACCCATCTTGGTCTCTAGTGACGTACACAGTGCTGCAATCGCTTCCAATATCACCACATCCTTGCCCTCCTGTCGGGTCAGGTGTTTAGGGGTTGTCTCCAACAAGCCTGACAATGCAGTCGAGGTGGGGGCCTTCTATATTGGGCCTTCTCTGTGAATTCGTCCATCTTAGCCTGTCTGTGTTGCGATCCCATTTTTGCACTAGGCATGGCTGGTTCCTCCACCAGAGTCAGGAGCCTGCACGTCAATGCACCTCACAGCATGTGCACTAGCCATCCACTGCCCCAAATGAACTGGTATCATACTTGCTAGGCAGTTCCCGTTACCTTCAGAATGTATCCACCCCCGTCAAGAGCACATACAGCCCCCTCCTGCATCACCTGGTGGGTCATCCTTGTAAAGTCCATACCAGCCAGATGTATGTGTACACCCCAGCAGAATCACCCTATCTATGCAACTCTTATCTGCAGTGATGGGACTCCAGGTACCATCGCACCGTGCGGCAGGGTCATGGGCTCCTCTTACTTCACAAACAAATCCACCTACTACGCATTTTCCTCTTCAAGGGCAAATATTGGCTTCAGTAGCTCCAGTGGCACATGCTAATATATCCCCACGATCCAGGAGGCTGTCACCACAGGCTCAGTTATTATGCTGTGTGGTGGCCATCTTGGATCCCAATATGCTGTCTGCTGGTGAAGGATGGAGGCCGCCACTTCCACCAGTCATACTCCCTCCCGTAACGGTCTGGATGTCCCCTACCCTCACCCAATGGTCCTCCTGTGATTCACACAACCTCCCAAACAGAAAAAATACAATAATTAAGTCAACAGCATCGGATCAAAGCACAGGATCAACAGGCTTGCAGGGAGCTTATCGAACTAACATCCATGCAGCTCGGCTGCCAAGCCACGCCACCTCGAAAAGCACCACTTTTACTTTTGGGTCCATAAAGTAAGTCAACCGGTACAGCAGGTACTCAATGTTACCTTTAAATCCAACTACCCACGGATCACCATGCAAGGTGGAAGCAGGCCCCTCAATAGCCTTTTCACATCCACATCGCGTGGAAAGGCACAGGCCTTTGCCATGTTGGTCATGTTAACCTCTCTCAGGTAGACTATAGGGAGAACCTTACTCCAGGATACCTTGTGATGGTTAACACACTTTATTGCCTCCTTGAAAGGTAGAAGCACAGAACAGACATTTGACAGCATATGACCTGACATTGTGCTAAACAATGCCCCATCTAGAGCTCTGCTGTGAGTACCGCATTCATGTATGATGGGTATTGCACTGCCCATGTAGCCTATCCAGCATGTGCTAATTTGAGATACAATGGATGGCCACTCAAGTGTTTAGATTGTGCAGTGGCAGATTGTGGCACACTTGCAGTTGGCGCAATGCTTTTTTGGCATGGTAAACCCAGCTGAATTGGAAATGTACCTTCTCGGCCACAGCGACAATTTGTTTCACAGGCTCAGAATTGCTGATAAAGCAAATTACCACAAGATAAAAGGCATGCACAAAGCAGGGGATGTACATTGTCTTGCTATTTCACAGAGCAGTAAGTACATGTGATCCATAGTCTCCCGAAACAAAGCCGAAATGCAAACTACAAGGCCTCAGCCACTGTGCTTTTTCCTCCACTTTCTCCCAGTTGTCAGGGCTTTGGCCCTGAAACTCTTGCATGCACAAGTCTGCCTGGAGAATTGAGCACACCGATTTACCCCTGGAATTCCTGGAATCCTTTTGGATGTTTAGCACAGGTAGTATAGCTCAGTGCCAACGTGCTCGTCTTTGAAGAAACACAGGTTCGAATCCTGGGTTTGCGCTTAGAAACCTCTTCCTTATTACGTGCGTCATAAATAACCAAATATACTTTATGCTGGAGAAAGAAAAGGCCTCCTTATGTGCTGTGACAGACTCTGACCATTGGTACACATGCCCAGGGTGATGTAACCTTTTTCACCCAATGATTCCTGTGGTACCAACCCATTGTAGTGATGCCCTTGTTGTACAAATCTGGTATTCCTTTGTAAGAGAATAAACATTGACAGGAACCTCCCAAGCAGTGATCAACTGTTCCCATAAAGTGACGAAACCAGGGTTTTCCACAAATGAGTAGGGCAAGAGATCTGTTGCCAACATTATAGGCAGGTAAGCACCGGGCAGGTGCTGCCTGTCATGGGATCGTGATATTCTTTGCCAGGGTGAAACTGACCTGATGCAATGGGGGTTCACTTTTAAGCACCTTGGGTAGCAGAGCTGTTGTTCTACTCCCAAGCACTGGTGCAGCTGAAGTATTTTCAGGGGTAGTTGTGTAGACTGGTGAACATAAGCTGCTTGTTGATGGTATGGGTGGGATGCACATGAGATCACTTGACTTCTTCCCATGCCGGTGCATGTGCCCCTGCATATGGAACTGCAGAGATGTGGTACCCAGGTTTGTCCATCCCATCCCTAGGCACACTGTTTTCTGGAAGACTGTGCAATTGATCAGATTTATTTGCTGTTTATTGTATGGGAATAAATGCTACACCTTTCACTTATGTAATGTGCCAGCATTCATGCTGGAATCATGTGGGTGTGATGGTGCTGGCCGTTTTCTGGGTGTCACATGATGATGTGAGGGCACCTCTGATCTGCAATCGGAAGGTGGTTTTTAGCAAGGTGAGGGGTGCACTTCTATTAATACTGCAGCTGCTGCATCTCTGGTGCCATTTACCTCTTCCTCTGTATTGCTTCTTTCCAACAGCAATGCTTGCTGCCTGGCATCTGATGAAGCATAATCTTTGCCATGATCATCATCCATGTCACCATCATTACTGTCTGACCCAGTGGAATGGGGCGATGGAGGTACAGATCTGGGATTTTCATTCTCCTCCCACTGTTCAAGTACTCCTTCTGTTGACCTCACCTGAGCTTTGCTAGACAGGATCTGCACATGCCCCCTACTTCCCCTGGGTTATTGGGTGGAATGGAAAGTGCAACCTCCTCTGTCCCTCTCTGTGGATATCCATTGTCGTGGTGTAATACCCATGCATTTTCATGTACCCCAGAATGAGTTGTGACAAGGGATGTGTAACTTGAGGTGGATAATACCTTCACTTGCCCTCTCAAGCAAGTGCATCTGTTGGAGTTAAAAGACCACAAGCAGCACATTTGCCCCCTGCCTCAGACTAATTTTGGTGCTGACATGTTATTCCAATTGTGTCCAAATGTGTTTCACCTGGCCTCTGTAATCTCTGCTGCTCCCTTGCGACAACATTAGGCAAGGGTGTCTCCCCCACAAGCTACCCTCTCGGATTCCAAGCTCGTCCCACTCCTCCTCCCAGGTGACACCCAATGCCACAGGTCTCCACTCGCTTCAAGAAATGGACACTGACTGGTCGGTCACTTGCCACCTTCGTGAGTGTCTATGGCTCCTTCCCAGAAACATCAGGAGAGTGTGAGTCTTCCACAAGCTGCCCTCTAGATTTTCAGGCTCCTCCCAAGTGTCACCTGATGACAAACGCCTCATCCACTTGCTTTAAGAGACAGACACTAATTGATGTGATACTTGACACCTGCCCAAACTGCGGCTGTCTGGGAAAAATGTACTTCCCTGATATGAACAACCTTATATCCCTTATGCATAAAACAAAACCAACTTTCTACGTGGATGATCCTTGTCCTGCTTCTAAGTTTAAAGAATGTTTTTCACTTTTTGTTTCCTCTGTCACTCCTTTTGTGAACCTCTCTCTTAGTAAAGGTTGTTTCCTGATTTCTTAAAAATAGGCCATCTAACCCCCCCCGCTAAAAACAGCCTAATCTTGTTGTTTATTGTCCTTCTAATTTTCAGCCCTAACATTGCCGCCATTTCATGGCAGGTTTCTTGAAAGAGTGGTTTCTGTCCACCTGAACCATTGGTTTACTGAGAAATAGCTTGTGTACAATTTTCAATCAGGCTTTCGACAGTATTGCAGCAATGAAACTGCCACCATTCATATTTTGGATGATGCAAACTGGATACTGGATGATGGGGGCTCTTGTCTATTGGTCCTTCTCGGCCTATCTACTACGTTTGCCACCATTGATCATGATGCTCTCCTGGAGACTCTTTCCTAGTGGATGGTTATAAAGGGTCATATTTTTCAATGGTTTGCACCTTTTTTCCAAACATGTTGCAATTGTTGAACCTTAGGCGGACCCACTCTGACCTTTTTCATGTTCTGGTTGGAGTTAGCCAGGGGTCAATCTTGTCACTTATACTCTTTAATTTATACATTGAGCCTCTAGGTAAATTGGCTCTGAAACATTTTGTGAATATGTGCTGATGAGACTTAGATTTATAGTAGGATGTCGTTGGGGGGAGTCATGTATCCCCTCTGCAATTGCTTACTTGATCTTGGAGATTGGAGGGCTTCCCATTTTTTAAAACCGAATCATTCAAAGACAGAGTTTATAATCTTTTCCTATTCAACTTCATCTTCTCTTATTGACACGTGATTGGCTTCAGCCAATATTAAAGGAGAACAGCATGCTTTGCACCCATGCTAAATCTTGAGGCCTCCTTTCCGATTCCCATTTGTCTAAAATTCCCCATATCAATTCTCTAGATATATCCACTAATTTTCATTTATTTTCCTTGATAGCAATGAAACTTTTTATTTCTAACACACATTTTTGTTTATTGGTTCAATCTTAAGTTTTGTCCCGTCTTTACTTTGGTAATTTGTTTATTGGTGGGGCTTTACCAATCTTCATTTACACCTTTGGAATCTATGTTTTATTCTACTGCCAGACTAACCTTTGATGTAATGAAGTTTGACAGAATTACTCCTATTTTGAAAAGTCTACCATTGATGCCATTAGAAGCAAGAATCTCTTCCCTTAAGTGCCAAGAGCAAGGTATCTCGTCCTTGGGAATATCTCCCTGTTGCCAAGGACGAGATACCTCGTCCTTGGCACTTAAGGGGTTAATGAAACAGAAAAAGTTAGAAGGCATTGAATGGCGAAATACAAAAATCACCAAAAAAGGCCTTGGCACTGTGTGGGGGGGGACCCATGGCAGATAAAGGGTTAAATATACATCTGTTACCTGCAAAGCCATTCATGTGTCTACCCCGTTATATCTAGCAGAGAATCAGAAGATCTCAAGATCTCTTGAGTGCGGGGTGTTCTGACTTACCTTCTTCCTATCTACCCAGCTCAGATGTTTAGGAGGCCATGAGTGCCTGGAAGTGGAATGTTGTGTGAGTGGTCTCTGCTGTTTGTTCTCTGGATGCCAGTTGGCGAGAAACTGGCTGAGAGAGACGATGGCTAGTGGATTTTCCCCAATGTGCCTGTGACTTGTAGCCTGTGTCCCTGTCCTATCTGCACTGTAAGTGAATGAAGAAGATTCCTTTTCTACTATGGGGCTATGTGTGATCTGGGGCCCAAGCCACTTTTCTATAATGGCAACGAGCTGAACCTACGTTTTGCTAAGTGCTGGCGGGAACTGCACGAGGAGACATCCACTACCCCCCAAACCCTGGAAGAGAAGTTACCAACTCTCAGTAGAAGGATTAAGTAGCCAGCCTCCAGGAAAGAACAAGAAGGACCATGGTATTGCCAGTATTGTGAAATTTATAACAAGTGTAACACAGGGGCCTCTGTGGTGACCGGAGTAAGGAGTTAGTTTGACAGAATTTGTGTACGCGGTGTCAGTGGAGGCGCAGGTGGACTACTCTTGTCTAGTCCCGCCCTTTCACCACTATCTATTGATATTTATATTTTATTTGTATTGCGCTCGAACACAAGTGTTTCAGAGCACGACCAGGCAATGGAAGGGAACAAGGGAGAACAATGATCTCACCAGACCCAGTGACATTGCGAACGTGCAAGTGCATGGGACAGGGAAAGGGGAAAAGTGCAAGGAAGGGGGAGAAGTAGAGAGTGCAGAGCAAAGGACAACAGATAAATATTTAAAATAAATAAATAATAAAAGCCAACAAACAGTGGTAGTGCAGCCAGCAAGTGGCAAGTACTGGGTTTAAGGCAGGAGACAGGGTATGTGTGATAAGTGCAGGAAAGAAAATGGGGGGACTGTATGGTTACAGATACAGACCCCAGTGCAAGGGATTGCCCGGAGGCAGTACAGGTGGGTGGCAGGGTGAGCAGGTACCTGGCCAGGAAGACAGAGGGCAGGCCAGGTGCACAGGGTCGAGAGAGAGAAGATCAGCAGAGCAGTGGAGGGACGAAAGTAGGAACAAAGAGGAAGGTCTTGAGGTGCTTCTGGAACCAGAGATGGTTCTCCTCAAGTTTCAGAGTGGCGGGGAGACTGTTCCAGAGGGAGGCCCCAGCCGATGACAGAGATCTACCACCAGCTCATTTCTTTGAATAACGACTGGCCCTGAGGGAGTTAGAGGAAGAGGAGCAAAGAGCTGGAGAGGGGAGGTATTTACAGAGATGCAGCTGAAGGTATTTTGGACCCAGGCCCCAGAAAGCTTTGTGGACAATGCAGAGGGTTCTGAATTAAATCCTTTCATCCACTGGGAGCCAGTGGAGAGATTTCAGGGCTGGAGAGATACTACCCCAGGGCTTGAAGCCGAGTTTTGCTGTCCTGTTCTGGATGAGTTGCGCAGGGGGCGGAGAGTCGAGCAGGTAGATTTAGAAAGAGGCTGTTACAATAGTCCAACTAGAGAGAACCAGGACTCGGGAGACTGTGAGCTTCTGGGGGAAGGAGACGAAAGGCAGAGTACCTCTGAGGAGGTGTAGTAGGAAGTTTGACTTTTTAGAAACTTCAGAGATGTGGGCAGAGAAGGAAAGCGTGGAATCAAAGATGACCCCGAGGTTCTTAACCTTGCAGGTGGGGATAGGAGGAGGGCCAGCCAGAGAGTGAGGGGAAAAGAGGGTGAGGGTGTGCCAATGAGGAGGATCTCCATCTTGCTGGCATTCAGGCAGAGATCGTTGGCGGCACACCAACCCTGAATGGCAGTTAGGCAATCAGAGATGAGAGAAGAAGAGGCGGTGGCCGAGGGAAGCCTGAAAATGAGTTGAGTGTCATCGGAATAGCACTGGAAATTGGAGCAAAAAAAGGCAATACAGTGTGCGAGATTTGCCAGGTATTGGTTGAAAAGCCAGGGCGAGAGGTTAGACCCCTGGGGAACACCACAGGTAGAAAGTGAGAGAGATGAAAGGAAGGATCCAAGTTGGACCTAGGAGGGTTGATTGGAGAGGAAAGAGGTCAGCCAGGCCAGAGCCTGATTGGTGATACCTAGGTTGTCATGGAGACATTTGAGCAGGATGGTGTGGTTGACCTTGTCGAAAATACTTAAGACTGATGCTGTAACAGAAGTATTAAGAGAAACATGTATCAAAAGATGATGTTATCGTGAAAATAAGAAGATGAAGTAACTTGTCAACCAATAACTGTAAATGCCCTGTAACATAAGGTAGAAAAAACATGCAGAAGCTTGCTAAAAAGAGGTGTATAAATATATAACGATTTTCGAAGATTATTGGAATACAATGGACGAAGGCCTGTGTTAAAAAAATAACACAGCTGCCTCAAAACAAGGCCTAGCATTGTTAATTGAAGAATTGACGAAGAATCTGTTTTCATATGCAGAATAAGGGAGTACATCGGCCTGAAGTCAAGGAGGCTATTTTGAGAGATGGTAGCCAGGCACAGAGAGGGGGCGAATGAATAGTCCAAGTGCATGAGACATATTTCTGCTAAGATTAGGAGGGCAAAGACATTTGAGGATGCCAAGTATTGGACAACCACGAAGGCAAAAGCCTATATGAGGTGGAGTGAGCAAGTCTCTAAAAGCCAGAGGGGGTAAGCGCACCCTGTTTAATTAAATCAAATAGCACTAATTGAGAGGCTAAAACGGACAAAATCGTGGTCTCCCGACATGTGACAAAGAACTCAAAACAAAGGCTATTCATTAGAGCTTAAAGTTAAGATAGTGGTGTTCTCACGCTACCTCAAATGTCCCAGAATAGGGAGCAGACTACAAGGTCAACTACAAATGATAGACCTTGGCTAAGGATCAGGTCGATGACACACGATGGACTAATTGGGAAAACCGAGAACAAGTTGATGCAGCTTGAAAACCTAAGATTTGTTCTTTCCATGTGCTGCTAGATGAGCCGGAAGTCCAAGGTTGGATAGGGTTGCCAACCAATCACAAGGCCTGCCTGTCACTTTTATATACAATATTGCAGTTATTAGCCCGCTGCCATATTCTCTGCTGTAATCAGTATGTGACGTACATAGAAGTAGCTCACGACGTGTCCTACAGACAAGGGGCAGTCAATGAGATATTAACACATGTTTAATTCTAAAAGTCGATATGTTCCCCTAATCCAATACGTCCTGGTGTTAGGTTTTTGTGAAATGCCACGTAGGATGATGTTATGAATGACATATGTAAAAGTATATAAACACTGTGCAATCAAAGTTAGTTGTGAACACTGAGCCTCTAATTTGATAGCTGTCTTTCTCCCTGCTTTCTTTCATTGAGATTAAAGCAGTATTTTACCATCTTTCTTTGGTCTGTCCAATTATTTGGTCTGTGATGATTATTGGTAATTCCATCTAGCCCACCGAAGAAGCTTCAAGGTGCTAGAGCTCAGTACAATGTGGTGTGAGCACTTCGGGAGCACTACGGGAGGTTATCTTAGATTAGAGCTCTCCCTTGGAATGTACCGGGGTCCTGTGTTTCAGCTGTGGCCCTGGCAGAATAATGTGCCTGCGGCATAGGTAGTTAGTGATATTGGCTGCAAAGTGCTGGCTGGAAGGAGCGAGCTGGGCAGTAACATCATGGTGTAAGTGTGCCCTCACAAAATGGTGAAAATCATTGCTCATCAGAGCTGAGAGCTGGCAGGAGGAGTGGGGGTGCTAGTTAGGCAGCGACATCATGCTGAAAGCGTGCCCTAATCAGGGTCGTGGGCGCATTAGCCGAGCTCTGTCCTGTTGGGCTCTTGAAGTGTAAATGGTGATGTGTGAGAACGTCGCAAGCCTGTGCATTCCAAGACAATGGGCAAAAAGGGACTGGCGCGTGGCCACGTTGTCGGGTCCTTTCTTCAATGGAAGTGCAGTGTCAGAGGTGTGTAGAGATAAAGGAGGCACTGCAAAGGGAGCTGTGTGTCATGTCTCCCGTGTGAAGCTTAACACGGTTCATGATGTAAGGGTTGTCAGTTGGGGGGTGCACGTAGCCTACAGGTAAAGAGCTCCGTGTTCAGATGCTTCCGCATAAGGGAAGTCCATGCAGCAAGAATTGGTATTTTGGGTTGGACCAAGGAAGATGACATTTAGGAATTGCATTCATCCATGGTCGCATGTGCAGTTCTTCAGTAAGGTACTTTGAAGGAAGAAGAGTTTCATAGAATACTGTGGGGGGCCAACTGATCTCCACAGGGTGTGATCTTTTAACCGTGGGGATTGGAGTACAAAATGACAATGTTGAGTAATTTTAATAGCCCTAGAGCTGCTCCAGATGCAGTGTTGTCTTTTTGTATTGTAATAAGGCGCAGGGTGTTTTGAGGTGTTGTGAGGCCAGATGGAATGGGGATGTATGATGTCCATTGGATGCATGTCATGGCCTCTGTGTGGGATAACTGAAGTAACAGAAATAATATTTAAACATGCCGAATTATATTGGTTTTGCATACAACATTTGTCATGTGTAACAATGTTTTTTTCCATCGGAACACTCAACTATTTCAAATGTTAGGGATAGGGCATGGACTTGTTAAGTGCTCGTTTTAAATGCCTACATTTGGCGTGTTTAATGTCTACTTTTTGCATGTTGAGTTGGTGGAGATGATAATATGTGCTGTGTAAACAAATGGAATGCTTGTGAAAGGTAAAATGGTTTGGCAGACGAGGTGTTGAATACCTAAGTGGTGCATGTAGCATTTTGCAGAATAGGTGTTGTACACCTGTCACCACTGGCAGAAGAGCTGTTGGACACCTAAGTGGTGCATGCAGCATTTTGCAGAATAGGTGTTGTACACCTGTCACCACTGGCAGAAGAGGTGTTGAATACCTAAAGTGGTGCATGTAGCATTTTGCAGAATAGGTGTTGTACACCTGTCACCACTGGCAGAAGAGCTGTTGAATACCTAAAGTGGTGCATGTAGCATTAGGCAGAATAGGTTTTGTACACCTGTCACCACTGGCAGAAGAGCTGTTGGACACCTAAGTGGTGCATGCAGCATTTTGCAGAATAGGTGTTGTACACCTGTCACCACTGGCAGAAGAGGTGTTGAATACCTAAAGTGGTGCATGTAGCATTTTGCAGAATAGGTGTTGTACACCTGTCACCACTGGCAGAAGAGGTGTTGGACACCTAAGTGGTGCATGCAGCATTTTGCAGAATAGGTGTTGTACATCTATCAGCACTGGCAGAAGAGGTGTTGGACACCTAAGTGGTGTATGAGCATTTTGCAGAAGTGTTGTTGGACACCTATCGGTGTTGGACACCTAGAGGTGTTGGACAACTTTGTGGAGTCTGGAGGTGTGTAACGGTTTTTCACATTTCTGGACATCTATGTGAGTCTGCAGGGGTGTGCCAGTTGTCCCCAATTCTCTGTAAGAGTAGGAGCCTGGAGGTGTGTGACAGTTTCAGTTTTGTTTAAGGAGCTGGACATCTGCGTTTTTGGGTGTTGGGCTCCATTTATAGTTTGCCACAGCTGAGGGAGTGCACCATGTGATTGGTGTCACATTGAAGGCTACGCCACACAGTGGATGTGTGTGGTGTCGTTTGCATGAAAGTATGTTGGCGTCCGTGCTGCTGGTGCTGAAGGAAATATTTAAGTGAGGTATGTGCAGCAGACTCATGTGTTTCGGCTGTGCACGGGGGTTGCTGTCTCAGAGTGGTTACTTGACAGTAAACACTTAGAGAGGTGGAATTTAGGATTGTGTTAGAGTTGGTCTTGTTGGGGAGTTTTATTCATGTTGTGGAATTGGAATGGAAGTTGTGAAGGATGTACATTTTTAAAAAAAACCTTTATTTATTGATGGTCATGACAGACACATAAAGCACATTCCATTGCAACACAATACAAGATGCATTTTCAACAATGTCACATAGTCAGGTTTCGCATACTTACGGTGTAGGCCTAGGAGAAGGTTCATCATCTGATATCATATCACATAGGTACATCCTAAATGGGGCCCAAACACCCTTGGGGCGACAAGCTTTAGGCAGTGTCATCACATATTGTTCCTTGCATTCATTAACGAATGTCAATTCCCGGAGGAAATGTTCTTCTTCTGGTGCCGAGGGGCTTTTCCAGCTTTGCAATATACATTTTTTGGCTATTACACAAGAAACCTTAAAAAGTCTTCTAGTGGTTTCTGCCACTTTTCCAATGTCTCCAAACAAATATTTCTGCGGGGTATTAGCAGCTGGAATATCTGTTTTCTCTCCTCAATGATGGCTGCCACCGCCCTCCAGACTCTTGCCACCACAGGACAGGCCCAGTACATATGAGTGAAGGATGTGCATGTCTTTTTGAGTGGGCTATTCCTATTTCACATAAGGGGGAGATGTTCTGTGATTGACCTTATCCCATCTACTCTGCTGAGTATGGATGTGATGCCATGAGTGCCTGGGAGTAGAAGGTGGTGTGAGTGTTCATTACAAGTCTGGCGGTAACCCTGCTGGTGCTACTGGCGGGTTGACACCGGACTTGCTATATTTACCGGTGCCTGGCTTGCCGGTAACACCGGGGGATTACAACCCCGGGATTATGGGATCTCAGGCGCCGGTAAATTGTAAATCCCCATTCCCATTTGAGTCTGATAGGACTCAATAGAAATGGGGACCACGGAACCACCGGCACTGTTAATATCGGTGCCTGTGCTTCCGTGAAACACTGCGAGCGGGTGCCATTGCGCCCACCAGGCCTGACCCTGAGATTCGTACTGTGCCAGGCCGGTAATAACGGTGCCGGTAGCCTTACCGGCACCATTGGTACCGGACTGGCACAATCGTAATGAGGCCCTATTTTTAAGCAGTACCAGCATTTTCCTGAATCTACGTGGTTAACTGAGATTGCTTGTGATGACGAGGAATCCCCTTGCTCATGTGATGATGTGGGGTTTGCTTGAAGAATTCTTGAATAAACAAGGTCAAAGATTCTTTTTGTCTTTGCTTATTTTGTGATTGTGAGGTATTTCTTCAAAAATTATCAACAGGCTGGAAAAAATGCATTGGGCCTCATTATAACTTCAGAGGTAGCAGTGCCGGTAAAAACGGCAGTTTGCCACCGGAGTTATGATTTTTTTTCCGGTGCCTGACAGTGGCGGACGTATTTGTGCGTGTGCGTGTCTTTTGGCGTGCGCAGGTTTTCCCTATTCGATTCCATGAATACGTGTTGTTTGCGAGCGTGTGGTCGTTGCGTGTGTTTCCCAGTGGTACTTCCCCCGTTACACCCACATTTTCCCACGTTGTTCCCCATTCTGCGTGTTCCACTCCCTTTTTAGGTGTGTGCGCTAGAAGTTGTGCGCTTTCGCTGTGCGTGTCACGCACAGCGTTTGGAAAGTCGCAGTGACGTGCAAGGTTAGCACGGATTTGGCGCAGCTCCCGGGAATGCCACGCGCAGAGCCTTCCATGAATCACTTGCGTGCGAATTGCACGCATGCGTTGGCTTTTTCATGCTTGCCCCACACATTTCGGCACACAATCATTCCATGAATTACCCCGACTATAGTTTTGCTTCCGTTGTACACAGTTTAAACGATGATATCTTATGACAACAATTCTGAATGTAAAACGTAAATGATTAGTTATACTCTTGAAAATGAGGAGAAAGTATGGCAGGTTTAAAAATAAATGAATGGTTTGAAACCTATATGTTTGCCTCTATAAAAGGCATTTGTATATATTTGAGAGAACATTGGAGGCCCAAAATGTAGACAGTACTCGAAGACATTAGCCATCTTGTTTTGGAAACTGAGATGGTTGCTGTGTGATAACTTTGCAGTCCATGATACAATATAGATAGTGAAGGTTTAAAATAAGGCATTGAATGGAAGCTGCGTTGCACCAGAGAATGTTTTCTGTGGATGCGAGGTGGATGACCCAAACATTGACACTGTTTACAATGTTGCTGCATGGCGTCAGTGTGTGTTGAATTTCCGTTGTCAAGGCTCCAGAATCTTGTCCTTGACTTTGAAGCACAGATCTTCCAGCGTAGGCTCCCATCCTCTCTGCTCCTTCCTGCCTTCTTCCTCCTGTATTTGGCTCAGAGCTGAATCCGCACTCACTTACCCCTCACTCACTTCACCTCATTCTGAGGGCATGTGCCATTACTTTATACTCATACCCCGATCGATAAACAGCAAAACCTATTTTTCTCCATCTTAGATTTCCTGAACCTCACATGAGTTACACAGTTAGCTATTCAAATTTAACTCAGAATTCAAGGGCCTCTGTACTTTGGTTGCATTTTTGTCACACTTCTTTGACTGTATAGTATGGATACACTGATTTTTTTGATAATTTTCGATGTCCCTAATCAGACAATCATTACGAGGTTGGAGGTAGCCTTGCCGGTAAGAGCGGCAAGGCTACCTCCATACCGGCATGAAAGTCCGGCACACGCGAATGGGAAATTACTGGGGTATTCCGACCCTGACGGACCTGGAAATTGCCCTTGCACGGGTGCCGGTAGATCCCCATTCCAATTTCAGTTCATAATGGTGCCGGTGCTACAGGCATGCTGTGCTCGCGGGTGTCTTTCATTCCGCCAGGACAGACCTGGCGGAATGGAAGGCACCCGCGGCACAACTCAGAGTTTGCTGGTGCGGTAACAACGGTACCAGCACCGTTGTTACCGGACTGGCAACCTTGTAATGAGGCCCAATGTGTGCTTTTCTACTTTGCATTAGGGGTGCATTGCATAAACCGTGCATGGGGTACAAAAGCACCCAGAGGAGGTTATTGTGTGAATTAGTACTTGCAGATATGACCCAGACCACACATTTAGTGGGTGGGCCAGTGACAGTTGAGGTGTGTTAGGGTTCCAACATTGTGATTAAAGACTCCTGGTAAAGCGGAAACAGACTATGACAAAGGTCATTGCCCTATTGCAGACACTGGTCGCTGATACAAGGGTAGGTTGACCCACTTCCAGCTGCTGCCATTGGACTAGTAAATGTTGAATTTACTAGTGACCACGATGAGGCATGAGGCATGCATAGGCAAATTTACAGCATCAATTATCCCTACCTTGCCCCTCCAGGAAAGTGTCCTATGACCTGTAGGCTGAAGCCTAAAGTGCAGCGCTGAAAAGGTAATAATCCAGGAGGGTATGTGGACACAAGTGAATGTGGATACCACGCCACCTAGGGCAAAACAGCCCCAATGGGGATAGGATGTTCTTCCCCAGGGTCAGCTTACAGCAGGATTGTCTCCTTTTTAGACTGTGTGTTAATGTATGATTAATAAGTGCACTGTAGTTTTGAACGACTTCTCTCCCTAAGAACCGTTGTGCGATGATAACACATATTTCTACACAAAAGAGGAGGGGAAAGGATAAAGGACAAACCTACTATGCCCTGTGAGTAATTCAGAACATGCAAGTGCTGCAAGGAAAAGGGCTGAGGGTGGTAGATGCTGGAGTGTCTGCTCATGAGTGAGCAACAGATCAAGTGCATGGCGAGGTAAATGCTACACGCCAGGAGCCGTGTTGGGTGTAAGTGCGAGCCAGCCTCCAAGGCGGAGGGAGTGCAAAAGCAAGTTCTGAGAGTAGACAGAAGCTGGGGAGATTGGGTGTGGTAGGTCAGGGGCCCCAAGGATGCTTAAGGGCCCAGGATACCAATCATAGCAACCGTGAGATTAGCAGAGGAGAGGAGATGGGAAGGAGGAGGTGAAGAGGAAGGTCTTGAGGAGCTTCCAGAATTTAAGGAAGTCCTGCTCAAGGCGTAGAGGGATGGGGAGGCTGTTCCATAGTAGGGAGCCAGCTGAGAAAACTGATCAGCCTCCTGCCCTCTGTTCAGCAAAGCGATTTACACACAAACAGTTGGTACCAGAGGAATATAGAGGTCGGGAGGGGGAGTATTTAGTGAGATAAAGTTGAAGATAATAAGGTCCCCAGGCCCAGACAACTTTGTGGATGATGAAGAGGGACTTTAATTTAATCCATGCAGCAACCGTGAGCCAGTGAAGACATTTTAGGGCAGGAGAGTTGCGATCCCAGGGCTCAAGGACAAGGATACGTTTTGCTGCTCTATTGTGGATTAGCTGCAGAGGTCGCAGAGTGGAAGAAGGTAGATTCAGGAGGAGGCTATTGCAATAGTCCAGCCTATAGAGAACCAGGGCTCGGGTAACATTGAGCCTGTGGGGGAAAGTGAGAAAAGGGAGAATTCCTTTGAGAAGGAATAGATGAAAGTGAGACTTCTTGGCAATGTCCTGAGTGTGAGGGAGGAAGGAGAGAGAGGAGTCGAAGATGACTCCAGGGTTTCTGGCTTCAGAAGAAGGAGCAGGGGGAGAGCCTATGGAAGAAGGTCATAGTGAAGGGAAGAAAGCGGGTGCAGGGGTCCTGTTGGGAAGGATCTCAGTTTTACAGGTGTTGAGGCAGAGATCGATGGAGGTGCACCATGACTGGATGGCAGATAGGCAGTCAGGGATGATGGAATGTGCAAGGGAGTCAGAGGGAAGTTTGAGAAAGAGTTGTGTGTTGTCTGCACAACACTGGAAGTTGGGGGAAAAGGAAGAAATGACGCATGCCAACGGAGCAAGGTAGATGTTAAAGGTTCTATCCTCTCCCCTTGGCGGACACCATAGATGGAGAAGGAAGGAGGAGAGGAAAAGCTGCCGAGGATGACTTGGGAGGAGCGGTCAGTTAGGAAGGATGTCATCCAGTCCAGTGCCCGATCCGAGATACCCACGATATCTTGGAGTCTTTGTACGGGGATGGAATGGTTGATTGTGTCAAAAGCAGAGGAGAGATTGAGTAGGATGAGGACAGCTGGGGAGTTGGAGTCTAGAGATGTGATCAGTTCTTCACAGATGTTCAGAAGAGCAGTTTCCGTGCCTCTGAATGCTCGGAATCCACATTGATGGTTTTGTAGACCACCTACAAGTTCAGTGTAAGAGTTGAGTTGAGGCAGGACCAGCTTCTCCAGCAGTTTCCCCAGGAAGGTGGTGATGGAGATAGGGAAGTAGTTGGCAGGACATGTGGGGTCTGCTGAATGTTTTCTCAGGCGGGAGCGCACAAGGGAGTGCTTAAGGGAGGAGGGTAAAGATTCAGCCTTCTTTGCCCACACTGCTACATTACTGCAGCCTACAATGTTGCCCTGGTGCTCCCCAATTCTCTGCCAGTTTTAAATGACTTTGTGCCCCTATCCGGTTTAGCCTGCCTGGGCCACTAATGGATTCTGGCACTTTAGTCACCAGAACCTTTGGCTGCTGCTCCCACTGACCCAGTACACACCCTGGGCTTCTTCAAGATGTTCCTCACTTTTGTTCTCTTTTTTTCTGGAAGAAAAGTGTTGGGCTGTGACTCTTGCCTAGTCTTTTTACATTTGAGTAAAGGTTTAAGCAATGTGGAGACTACAACCAGTCCTACCGAGAGCAACAAACACACACACACAGGGGGGAGCTATATATTGTTACACTTTCATCCTAAAACTGTAATGCTCACCTGTATCCACGGGGAGGTCACTCAGCCTGTTCTGACCTCTTATGACCGAGAACCCTTCCCTGGAGTCTACTCGACTGGAGACTGGGCCTTGTTTTCTTGGAAAGTGTGCTCTCCGTCCTGCTTTCAGCGCAGGGGCGCGTTGATTGATACAGGCTCTTTGCTGCCTAGTTACTTCACTGGCAAAGATCTGACAGGTAAGCATAATGAGTCTTTTGAACAGTTCTCTAACTACGTTCCTTTCCTTCCTTAGATGATGGCTGGCGTCCGGGGATGGCGACGTGCTGCTGAGATGAGTAGCTCTGAAGGTGAGTGAGAGCGCGATGCGTGATGCAGCCCTTTCGTATTTGTATTGAACTGAGTTATTTTTCTGTGACTTTTAGGTGCCACAAAGTTTTCAGCGTGGATGCCGGTTATGAAGAAGAAATGCGGTGAGTAAGCGCGGTATGCGGCGCCTCTAGATGTTTCCACGCTAATCTGGAGTGTCTTTTCCCTCTTGCAGATGGATGAGAAGATCCGGAGACAGAGTTCCCCAGAGCGGCTGGGATTCAGATAAGCGTTTGAAGCTCGTACAGTCTTTAAAGGATAGTTCCGGGACTTTTTTTTATTGTTCCTATGGTTCGGCCATGTGTTTTTAAGCATAAATCGGTAGATCGTAGAAAACTTTCCTATGGACCTTACCCGACTTTTCGTCCATTAACGCACTCGAAAACATCCGCCATTTTATGATAATCCTCTCACTTGCCGCATCGCCCTGGCTCACCTGCTTTTGCGGCACTAAATCAAATCCCCCGCCCCTGAGCCTGACATCAGCAGACGCGTACCGCCCATTTCCCGTTTCGTGTCAACAATCGCTGCGCCTCAGCTAATGGAGTGTCGCCATGGAAATGGCAGGACGCCTCTTTCCTCAATAAGTATAAACAGACCGTTTCACAACACACAGCAGCAGATTTTCGAATCCATTCCTCTCTCTGTGTTACTTTGAGTATTCTGTGACTCGTTTCTGTGCTCTGGTCAGCTACCTTCGTTGATTGTAGCCCGTGTGAACAGATACCAGTACCACCGCTATAAATTATTTTACTTTCTTTACCACATAATGGCTACAATAATGCCGTATATGTTCGAGCCCGAGTACACCGAGGAAGAACTACTGGAAAGGCAAGCACGCGAAAACGATGGGGATTCGGACGGCAGTTGGGAGGACCAGTCAACGGATGAAGAGCCTGGACCATGTCGCATGGACGGCGTCTCCACCTGGTGCACGTGCAATCGGTGCGAGCTAATGCCAACTGAGGAGGAGAACTGCTGCTGCCGAGAAAACTCGGGATGCCTGGCCTACATTTCGGAAGGCGAGCAAAGTCTGCAGGAAGGCGAGCAAAGTCCGCAATGCATCACCGAGCTGCCAGAGTTCAGGGAAGCCTGCCTCTCACGGACCGTGTTGAGGATGATGATGGTGCTTATGCACGAACTTCGCGGCACTGTTCGTCCGCGTAATCCGAGTAACGAGTAAGTATACTCTGGTTGTGATGTCAGTGATGCCACTACTATGTCATGGTCGTCTCCCACATATAAAATTACATCTACATATCATTCGAATGCATGTAAATTGGTTCCATATTGTGCATTTTCTAGATAGAATTTTTTTCAAAGCAGAATGACATTTTTTACCTGAATCGATAGTGATAAAGTTTTGTCATTTTAATACAGTTTGCATCTTTCATTTTCACAGGTGGTACAGGCTGGTGGCCTATCGTTGCTTCACTTGGTGGCTTCACGGGAGGCTCGGACACCGCGTTCGGAGAGTAATACCTGCCTGTGCGGTACTTGCCATTAGACAACATTTCCCCAGCGACAGTGGACAATACCGCGGATTTTCCCTGGATGTGCTGCAACCGCAAATTTACAATGTGTAATGTTTATTATTTATGTTCAATTGAAATTAAGATCCAAAATAAAACCCAATATATATTTTAAAAATGGTTGTTTTGATTTGTCCAAGCGTTGGCAATAAAAGGAAGGCCGTTGTATTTTATTGATACAAAACATGGTTATAGGTAAATATGGTTGATCATAATAAATCATCCTTTTGGTCACCGGGTACAGAGATGACCCCCTCTGGCCCGTGCCGCCTTGCCACCACAGGCCAGCCTGCTGCTGACTAACTGCCTAGGCATCCAGGGTCTCCAGGGTGAACTGCACCCATATATTCTCCTGGGAGGGTGAGGTATTTATAAACTCACCCCCCTGCCTTCCATGTACTAGATCCTGCAGCCAGCCTCTTACATGCAGTTAGATGGCCTCTCCTTGGTGAGGCCCTGCGGCAAACGAGTCTTGTCTGCACGACCACCGCCCCAATCCACCCCCCGCCCTATCAAAGGCAGTTCGCACCGGGGTACTTGTGCTGGCAACTGGAGCAGTCAGGGAGCGATAAAGGCCAAGAGGTGCCAAAGACCATGTACACTTCAAAGTGGTCTATAGAGCATGGGTTGTTGTTCCCATGTCTACCTCCAGACCCCGTGTCTCCTGCCAAGCATCCCCCCTCACGCTGGACGGCCCCCTGCAATCCACATAAGTGTGTCTCCATTCACGAGTCTTCCTGTGTCTTGTCTGCACGACCACCGCCCCAATCCACCCCCCGCCCTATCAAAGGCAGTTCGCACCGGGGTACTTGTGCTGGCAACTGGAGCAGTCAGGGAGCGATAAAGGCCAAGAGGTGCCAAAGACCATGTAGACTTCAAAGTGGTCTATAGAGCATGGGTTGTTGTTCCCATGTCTACCTCCAGACCCCGTGTCTCCTGCCAAGCATCCCCCCTCACGCTGGACGGCCCCCTGCAATCCACATAATGCCACGACATATACACGTCATTCATTCACAAACACACCCCTGTTTCGAATTCTTTATAACCCACTTCATATTTCTAATGAGCACTTCTTTGCGCTTTGCTAGTCAACCCGTGAAGGTGCTGGTTATCTGCTCTTCGTCTCTGTGAACTTCCGTGACCACTTCGAGGAAACTCGTCAGATTGCAACCTGTGAACTGCTCCCTGTTCTACGACAAGAAACTACTCTGATCCCTGCATCTAACTGTTTGTTCGTCAAGGTAAGGCCATGTACCATAATCATTTTGCGTCCAATTTCTTTTCGTTCAAGACAGTACATGCAAGGAACTAGTCACATGTTCTGAGTTTACATTGGTATTCATAGAGAATTGTTGATCTTTTCTTTTCAGAACTTTCCACAATGCCTGCCTGTTCCATTGGCGGTTGTCCTTCGAAGACCCATAATAAATCAGAAGGTACTATAATGCATGTTTTCCCTAAGACAATAGATCAGATAAGAGAATGGGTCCGATATTGCGGATATCCACCGTCTGAGCTTGAAAGTAGAGTCCTAGAGGTCTTTGCGGACAAGAGGGGTGATCGATACCGCATCTGCAGCAGGCACTTTACCTCTGACATGTACTCCACATCATTGCTAATAAAGAAGAACACACCGCGAGCGAGGCGAAAATTGCTCTCAACCGCTATTCCCACTCTATTCGTCCACATCCCTCCACTGGTGAGTCAAGTTTACGTATTTATCTCTTGGCCTTGCGGTAGTGTGTAGCATTAGCTAACAATAATTTCCCCATTTATGTATCCACTCAATATGAAGGCGGAAGATTCTCCATCCGTGTCATTATTGCAGTCATCAGCCACTTCAAGCGCCTATCGGGTAATCTTACTTGGCTATTCTGCCACTGACTTGTTTTAGGCATGTAAATCAATAGTTTTAATTTATCGTGTAATTATGTTACCTAATGGTACACCCTTGTACTCGTCCTCTAGTCTTTGTTTTCAGTTATAATTATTGTTATCCAAAATAACGCAAGTACTGTCTTTCAGGGAGATGCTGAGGAGTCCAACGTATTGACGACTACCGTTGATGTCACTCAGATGCTCGAGGTACGTTTCAGGACAGTTCCGTCGCCCTCCTATGTGTCTTCTTTTTTCAATTTTGTGTTCATTACTGATGAAAGTCCTATGTTTCAGGGAGTCGATGGAGCATTAGTCCAAGAAGAAGGGGGAGCATGCAGTTACGGGTCGGCGCAACAGCTTGCAGAAGTGTGCACCGCAGTTACATCGTCCCTTGATGTTCTTATGCATTTCGAGGTATGGATACTGACAGTTCGATCAAGCGAAATCATATGACGTGAATACATCCGCTATACTTCCTTCTTTATTAACGCTAGTACTATGTTTCAGGGAGATGACGGAGCTTCTTCTACAAGAACATCACCCCTAGTAGTTGATGCAGATCTCTGGGTGGTGACACTTCCAACGATCAAGCAAATCGAATCATATTTACATATCCATTATTTATTTTAGACAACTGATCATTTGTGCAGGTCTATTTAGATGAGCCGTTCACGCCTGCACAAACTTTCTGTTCTTTTTATCAAAATAGAAAACCATACTAATGCAATTACTGTGTTTCAGGGAGTCACTGAAGCATCATCTTCAATAATATCATCAATGGAAGTCTATGAGGAGCCCGAGGTATGGATCTTGCCAGTTCCATCTAACTAGATCAACAATGCGTGAATAATTGTCGTTTGAATGTTCTACACAAAGCGTTCATTCGTGTTTTGCTATTGAGATGTACGTGGGTATTGGCCCCCAAGTACATTTTGTGTTTTCAACATTATTATACATACTAATGAAAGTTCTATGTTTCAGGGAGTCGATGGAGCGTCAGTGCGTGATGGATGTGCTTATCATAAAAATGTAGTCGTTGCAGCGCAAGAGGAAGTGGAGACATGCACACACGAGTCGGAGCAACAGCGTCCTGATGTTGAAGTTCGAGGCAAGAAAGTTTCAAAGAAAAGAAAGCAAAAGAAGGTTAGTGTCCTGGTCACTATATTATGTTGTTTGTCACTGTTAATAGTTCAATACTGTAAGTTGTGTTTAAACTGAACATCCCTTTTCCAATCTGTCCTCTAGTTGCGAGTGGGTGTACGAACTAGATCTACACAGACAGTGAAGCGAACGAGAGATGTTGCTTGTCAAACCTTTTGGCAGGGACTTGAGACTGGAGATGCATCGTGCCAATGGGAAGAATATGAAGTGATTGACAACGGAGCTATACCACCACCAGCCATTGATAGTGAATGTCCTCCTGGTAGTTCGGATGCAGTTGGAGATAAATTCACAGAATCCACACCCGCAAAAACTAAGACCGCGAGAAAGTTGAAGAAATTGTCCTATTCACCCATTGCCGGAGAAGGAACAGATGTTGCAATGGAAGAGAATGAAGTGGACTACAATGAAACACCTTCAATATCACTGAACATAGCGGAAGACAATATCAGAGATTCTACCTTTCATGTGAGTGACATGTCCTCAACGTTACAGGCCGAACCAGCTGGGATGCAGAGTGACACTATAAGGAAAGAGGCCAAATTCATTGTATTCGATAGTTGTTTGATTGATATAATTATTCGGTTGAAATGTGGGCATTCGGTAGGTGGGGAAGTATGTGGGGAGCCATTGATTAATGTGACTCGTGCAATTCGAGGCACTAACCTTAAAATACATGCCACCTGTACAAAATATCATCCTTTCTCATGGTCTGCACAACCCATGCTGGGACAACTGCCAGCAGGCAATCTACTTTGTGCAGCGGCTGCACTTTTTAGTGGTTCAAGTTTTAAAAAGTTACAGTATTTCTTTCAGTTTGTGGGAATCCATTTCATTGCGAAAACTCAGTTCTACAAATACCAAACCGATTATCTATTTCCAGCCATTAGCGAAGCTTGGAGAATGGAAAAAATGTCTATTGATAGTACATTCGCGGGCAAACGGTTCAGGCTAGCCGGTGATGGACAGTGCGACAGCCCAGGATTTTCAGCCAAGTACTGCACCTACCACTTTCAGGACATGGAAAGTAAGAAAATTGTGAGTTCGGTGGTTGTGCAGGTGTCACAAAGTACATCCTCAGTGGCCATGGAGAAAGTTGGCTTTGTAGCATCATTGCAAGAACTACAATCGCGGGGAATGGTGATCGACCTGATAGCCACGGACAGACACGTTTCAATTGCCAAGACAATGAGAGAAGAGTACAAAAATATAAATCACCAATTTGACGTTTGGCTTCTTGCAAAAACAATCAATAAAAAAATGTCTGCTGCAGGTAAAAAAAAGGAAATGCAAGGTATTTCACAGTGGTCCAAGTCAATCAGCAACCATCTTTGGTGGAGCTCAAAAACATGTGGAGGGTCGTTGGAAATTCTACTGGAAAAATGGCGGTCAGTAATGCCACACTGCACAAACGTTCATCGTTGGAACACAAACCGACATTTCCACAATTGTGAACATGGCCATTTGTCCACAGAGGAGGCACGGAAGAAGAAGTGGTTGATTCCTTCATCACCCACTCACAAAGCCATTGAAAAGATTGTATTTGATAAAACTATAACAAGAGATTTGAGGGGACTCACGGAATTCTGCCACACAGGAGATTTGGAGGTGTTCCACAATATGTGCCTAAAGTACAGGCCAAAACGATTGCATTTTGGCATGGAGGGCATGATAAATCGGACTCTTCTAGCGGTCTTGGCACATAACCATAACGTTGGACGTCAACAAAGTAGGACGACCGGAACTTTAGGGACGCTTCGCTACAATAAGGCCTTCACTAAAAGAAGTAAACAATGGGTGATCAAACCAGTGTTTGAGGATATGCAATATGAGTTTATTGAGAGACTTATTGTTGACGTCCTAGATAGGCACATAAATGGAGTTGTGAACGAACCTGTGCAGGTGACAACTGCATTGCCACCCAACATTGCCTCTGTTCCATGTCCACCTAAAGAAGAGCTCATTGAGAAATACACATCACGGTTTAAATGATTGTAATTTGATTGTCTGTTCTCTCGAGTCTCCTCATGTCGCAGGCCCATTGAATATGTTTATATATCCAACCTTGTTCATTTGCGCATTAAATTAAACCAAACAGTAATATAAATTATTTTTACAAAAATATAGAATGTCTCCGTATTTATGGTTCTGTGGGGCAGCAAAGCACGCAGACAAAATGCAAAGATGGAGTGTAAATTTCAAGTCCTGTAAGACGGCCTTACACTGAATTTAGCTAACTAGGAATGTGTGTTCGTTCAAAGTGAAGGTCAGCGGCTTTGATTTTTTCTCGAGTGCCAGAAAGGCCCACGACTCAGTATAAGGTTCTATTGTTATTTGACCTTGACAGGCCGGGACCACGTAAGAAACGATAATGAATATAATTTCAGAAACGAAAGCCATTTCATGTTCGTTCATTAGAAGAAATAAAACGTCGGCATAGAAGGAGTGGTATTTCGGGGCTGCCCTACGCACAGACACAATGGAAAATGCAAATATAATGTAAGTAACTCTTTAGATGAGTTTATACCGCAATTTAATTACTATACAGTAGCTTTAAAGACGGGTTAAGTTGTACTTGTTCATTCTATGTGGCATATTGTTTTGTACCGCGCACTATCTTGGGGAGAACCGTCTCCTTTTACGGAAGCACCTCCAAACCTTCCTCTTTGCTTCTGCTTTCTCTCTCCCTCTCCCCTGCTACAACTTGTCCACTGTCTGCGACCTCGGTCCTGGGCCCTTCCACTCTCCACCTGCACTCCCTGTCAACCCCTGCACTGGGGGACTGTCTCAGTATCCTACAGCCCCCCTTGACGTATAAAACCCAGTTGCACTGTCCTAGCTATGAAATAATTTCCAGACCTAATATATAAAATGAATAATTTTAATAAAGATCTGATGGTGAGACTAATTTCCTTTTTTTATGTTTTTCAAATAGATACATCGTGCATTACTGCATGTGTCACGAGTACCAGACACCGGCGGATGGGTTTTTCAACCGCCAGTTGCTTCTCCGCGTGAACAACGTTAGCACCCTGACCATTTTGTGGGACGATCGCCAAGTACAAGTATGCCCTTACGCGGTACTAGCGGCTAGATGCAACATACAGACCGTTGTGGTGCCCTAGTGCCTCGTTGTTGGAATAGCCATGCGATTATCAGTGCGACCGAAGAGCTTATTTTATCGTAAACCAACACCCTGTATACTGCACACGAACATCGCTTGCCTCAAGACGAACTATTTTGGATCGAGAGCAAATAAAAATGCAAATCGCTGAATATTCTCAAAACATTTGATGTCAAATAAATGTACTTTTCCAAATGTACAATCTTGCCGTTTGCTTTTAAACCACTGTTTCATATTCCGAATTGTGGCGCTGTATTGTGAGATGATCTAAGACCCTGTGTACAGCAAAGGAACATTGTGTGCCTCGAAACAAACTTTTTGGAACGTGAGCAAATAAAAATGCTAATCGCTGAATATTCTCAAAACATTTGATGTCAAATAAATGTACTTTACCAAATTTACAATCTTGCGGTTTAATTTAAAAGCACAGTTTCATATTCCCAATTGTGGCGCGCTGTGTTGTTTGAGCTCATCTGTGTTGATTTCCTGGTTCTGTGTGGAGTCGCGTAGAAGACGCCTGGGCGCGTTTGCCTACGCAGCTCAGTCACGTCACGGATAGAGGCGGGGAATATGAATGTTTTGATCAAGTCAAAGATTTGCTGAATGCTTACTAATGCCTTTTTTCTGTTGTTTTCCCTTTTCCTTAGGAAGCGGCATGCCGGGATGGGAATGACACCGCCGAAGATGCCCGAAGAACAGAAGGAGCGATAAATGAGGGGCAGAAGTGCCGCAAGGTAAGGCTGTTCCTAACGGTGTTCTTGTTCTTGCAGGAGCTGAGCGCAGAAGAAATATGCAGGCCTACTGGAGACTGATCCGAACACGGTGAGTGTCACGCTGCAGGTGCAGAAAACACAAAGCATGTTTCTCAGCCTGGGCATGGCTTAAATAGTCTCTGGGTATCCCAGGTGTCTCTGGGCTGAACCACACCCAAAAGACTAGACTGCACATGCAGTTCTGGGAACCGAAATATGTGGGGGCATCCATCTTGTCCCCATCAATGCACTACAAGTCCACTCCCCAATGTTATCCTATGGGAGTGAATGAGTCTGGTGCCACAAGCGCCAAGTCTGTCTACAAGTGGGTCTTTGGAAGGGATGGAGAGGCCCTTGAGGGCCATGTAGGTGATCGTGGCCTGGCTCCAACCTGACATCTTAGAGGGCTGGGGACATGAGGGGCAGGAATCATGACAGCACTCCCCCCCAAGGCCCCTCTCAAGGTGGCTCTTCTGTCTGGTCCTGGTTTGTTTGGATGGTTTTGATGAAATCGTCTAAGCAAGCGAGGTGCATGGATGTACTCACAAGGCTCCCATGTCCTGTCTTGTGGACCATACCACTTCTAGTCTACTAAGTAGTATAATTTGGATCTGACGTACTTTGAATCCAGGATGTCCTTGACTTCCAATTCTGGCTTCCCGGTGACTACTACTGGCTGCGGTGGAGTTGCTACCCGAGTCCCAGGTTGAACAGGTTTAAGGAGAGACACGTGGAACACAGGATGAATCCTCATGTTTGACGGCAGAGCTAGTCTGACCGCCACAGGATTTATCACGGAGGTGTCGGTGAATGGACCCGGGTATCTTGGACGGAAAGTTCCTTTAATGGACACGTGTTTAGACGCCAGCCAGACTTTGTCTCCCACTTGGTAGTTGGGGGCCTTTGCTCGGTGTTGATCAGCAAACTTCTTTTGGAGATTCTTAGCTTGAAGTAGGTGTTCAGCTGCCCTTTTAAAGGTTTGAGAAATGTTCGTGTGCAAGATTTTGACTCCTGGCATTTCCAGGGTTGTAGGAACGTCCAACTCAGAAGTACGTGGGTGCCTGCCATTCATGATATAAAAGGGTGTCTGCCCAGTGCTGGTGTGTAGGGAATTGTTATAAACATATTCAGCTATCCATAATAGGTCAAACCAGCTTCCTTCAGCTTGGTGTAACATGCAACGCAGATACTGCTCGAGCGTCTGATTTGTTCTCTCAGTTTGACCATCCGTTTGGGAATGGTGACTGGTGGATAGTCGGATGTCGTCTGGGCCATAAAGCAGCATTTTCTCCAGAAGTTAGATATGAATTGAGTACCTCGGTCTGAGACCAAAACTGAAGGAAACCCATGGAGCCGTACGATGCCTTCAAGAAATACCTTTGCCAGAGTGGAAGCATTTGGGAGCCCCTTAAGAGGAATGAAATGTGCCATTTTTGAAAATAGGTCCACGACCACAAGAATAGTGTTAAACCCTTGACTGGGTGGTAAATCAGTAATAAAATTGAGGGCCAACGTTTGCCAGGGTGCTGGTGGGATTTCCAATGGTTGTAATAGCCCAGCCGGTTTCTGCTTGGATGACTTGTTTTGAGCACACACTCCACAAGATAGGATGAATTTGATAATGTCTTTAAGCCACATGGGCCACCAATAATTTCGTTTTACCTTGGCTAGGGTTTTAGCAATTCCGGGGTGGCCCTCGATCAAGGAATCATGATAACCGGACATGACTTGTTCTCGTAGTTCTTGGTTTGGTAAGAATAAACCATTCCTGAAGTAGGGAAACTGATCTTTTATCATGTAATGTTCTCCTTGTGCACTCCACGCTTGTAATTACTCCGGACTCATCAGGTTTTGGATTTCTTCATGTAATTCTTTCTGAGTTATGGTTGCTGTGATTCCTAGGAGCTTGTCACTCGGGATGATTGCTATTGGGTCAGGGGTCTGTTACCCTTGCTCTTCCACCCCCATACGGGAAAGGGCATCGGCCTTCCCGTTTTTCACCTCTGGTCGAAATGTAATCACATAGTCATATTCAGCAAAAAAAAGAGCCCAACGTAGTTGTCGTGAGGATTGGGCCTTTGCCGTTTTTAGGTACTGGAGGTTCCGGTGGTCAGTTATTACGGTGATTGTGTGTCTGGCGCCCAAGAGGTAGTGCCGCCATGTCTTAAAGGCTGACTTAATGGCCAGGAGTTCTTTGTCTGTGATAGCGTAATTGAGTTCAGGGGGTGTGAATTTACGTGACCAGAAGGCAACAGGGTGTAACTGGCCCATTTTGGGGTCCTTTTTTGAGAGGACGGCTCCCATAGTCATGCTTGAGGCGTCCGTTTTCACCAGGTATTGGAGATCAGGGCGAGGTTGGTGTAAGATTGGGGCAGATGTGAATCTTGCTTTGAGTTCCTGGAAAGATTCCTCGGCTTCTGTTGTCCACTGGAAATTTTTGTTGCTTTTCCTTAGCAATAACGTGATGGGATGCACGATTTACGAAAATCTTGGGATGAACCGGCGGTAGAAGTTTGCAAAACCCAGCATACTTTGAACCCCCTTGAATGAATTTGGGGATGGCCAATTCAGGATAGCATCTACCTTGTGTACATCCATTCGGATTCCATTCGGGCTGAGAATAAAGCCCAAGAATTCCACCTCGGAGACGTGGAATGAGCACTTTTCGAGCTTGGCGTAGAGCTGGTGTTGACAGAGTTTCTCCAATATGGATCAGACGTGTTTAACGTGGTCCTGCTTTGATGCGGAATATACTAGAATATCATTGATGTACACTAGAGCACAGACATCAATCAATTCCCGTAGGACACCGTTCATGAAGTATTGAAATGCTGCAGGCGCGTTGCAAAGGCCAAAGGGCATTACTTGATATTCGTACAAGCAGTATTTGGTGCGAAAAGCAGTTTTCCATTCGCCCCCCTGTTTTACGCGAACAAGTTGATATGCCCCCCTCAGGTCTAGTTTTGTGTAGATTTGTGCATCTTTGACTTGATCAAGCAATTCAGGGATCAGTGGCAGGGGGTAGCGTTTTTTTACGGCAATCTGGTACAGTGCGCGATAGTGGATGCACGTTCTCAAGTCTCCTTCCTTTTTCGGTACGAAGAATAGAGGACTGGTTGCTGGAGACTTCGAGGGACGGATGAACCCGTTGGCCAGGTATTGGTCAAGATAGTCCTTCAGGTACTGGTTTTCTGGTTCCATGAGTGCGTAAATTCGCCCACAAGGGATTTGTGCACCGGGTATCAGTTCGATTTGGCAATCGTATGGTCTATGCGGTGGCAGGGTATTAGCCTGTTATTTCTGAAAGACATCTTGAAAGTCCTGGTATTCACTTGGTAGGGTGCCGATTGCCACAGTCGCAAGCGTGGAGGTTCTGGTGTTTATTGGTTGTTTCTCTTGGCGACAACATTTGTGTGCGCAAGTCTCGGGAAAGGCCAATTGTTTTGCTCGCCAATTGATTCGAGGATTGTGAGCTACCAACCATGGCATTCCCAAAATCAACGGGGACTGTGGTGCCTTAATGAGGTCGAAAACGATAGATTCTTGCTGCCCTTCCTGGCACAGAAGGGTTAAAGCTGCAGTGCATTGGGATATTGACAAGAAGCTATTTCCGTGCCGTCGACAGTGGTAACAGTGTCGGTGGTTGATTTAGGGCGTAATGGAAGCCCCATCTTTGCCGCAAGATCCTGGTCGATGTAATTCCCAACGGCTCCACTGTCAATGTACGCTCTTACTGCGTGCATCCGAGATGGTTGTTGGTGATTGATCAAGACCACAAATAGTGCAAAATGGGAGGTCTGTAGTTCACTTTCTTCCCTCGACAAGTGTACCCCTACACTTGCCGGGTTGGGGAGTTTTCCGATTCCTTGATGGTATCTTCCTTGTCCGTGGCCCCTACCGTCCTCCTCGGTGGCTTCACAGGGCACTCTTTAAGGAAATGACCTGAGCTTCCACAGTACAGACATAACTGCTGCTGTCTCCTTTTATCCCTTTCCTCTTTAGTCAGGGGGGATCTGACCCCCCCGATTTGCATTGTTTCTCCTGAACCTTCCGTTGTGCGGGCAATAATGTCCTTTGAACACACATGCATAGGGCGAGGGTACGGTCTGGTTCGATCTGCTCTTCGGTCCTGCAACCTATGATCCAGTAGAACAACAAGTTCAATGAATTCTGAGCAGTCTTTTGGGGGGTTCACTACTTGTGCGAGAACATCCTTGAGCTCCCCCGCAATCCCCGATGAAATAACGTGGTTCTCTTCTCCACTGGCCATTCTGCTTCAACTACGAGTCTGTTGAACGTGGTTATGTATGTTAATAGGTCTTGATTCCCTTGGCATAGGGACAGAAGTTCGTTGTCTAATGTCTGCCCATGAGTACGACGGGCGAACAGATTTTCCATCTCCTGCTGAAAGCCCCTGAAGTCATGCAGCAAAGGATCGTCTTGGGCCACAAAGGGTACAGACCAGTCCGCGGCGCTACCACTCAGGTAGGATAGCACAAAAGCGACCCGTGATTGGTCATTCAGAAAGGCCCCTGGTCTACAAAGGAAGTGCAGGCGGCACTGGTTCATGAACGTTGCAAACCTCTTGGGATCCCCCTAAAATCGTTCGGGCGGGGCCGAGGGAACTGCCCCAGGAAGGGTTATCTGAACGGGATTGACTGATGGTGCTGGCATCGAGGGCACGCTTCCCGGCAATGGTGCATGCCCTGCTTGTGACTGGAGAAGTTGCCGGCTTAAATCATCAGTGCGTTCTTTGGCTACTATCAGCTCTCTCCTCAGGGTGTTGGTCTCCTGCCTGGCTGCATGTACTTCGGAACGTAGCTGCCCCAACATGTGGGCTAACTGGTCGGTTTCTGACGTTTCCATGACGCCCAGGTGGATTTTGATGTGAGTCTTTGTGTTCTGTAACGCTCACCTGGTATCCACAGGGACGTCACTCAGCCTGTTCTGACCTCTTACGACCTCGAACCCTTCCCTGGAGTCTACTCGACTGGAGACTGGGCCTTGTTTTCTTGGAAAGTGTGCTCTCCGTCCTGCTTTCAGTGCAGGGGCACGTTGGTTGATGAAGGCTCGTTGCTGCCTAGTTGCTTCACTGGCAAAGGTCCAACAGGTTAGTATAATGAGTCTTTTGAACCGTTCTCTAACTTCGTTCCTTTCCTTCCTTCGATGATGGCCGGCGTCCAGGGGTGGCGACGTGCTGCTGAGATGAGTAGCGCTGAAGGTGAGTGAGAGCGCAATGCGCGATGAGACCCTTTTGTATTTGTATTGAACTGAGTTCTTTTTCTGTGTCTTTTAGGTGCCGCAACGTTTTCAGCGTGGATGCCGGTTATGAAGAAGAAATGCGGTGAGTAAGCAGGTTATGCGGCACCTCTAGATGTTTCCACACTAACCTGGAGTGTCTTTTCCCTCTTGCAGATGGATGAGAAGTTCCGGAGACAGAGTTCCCCCAGAGCAGCTGGGATTCAGGTAAGCGGTTGAAGCTCGTACAGTAAGCGAAGATTTGCTGAATGCTTACTAATGCCTTTTTTCTGTTCTTTTCCCTTTTCCTTAGGAAGCAGTGTGCCGGAATGGGAATGACACCGCCGAAGATGCCCGCAGAACAGAAGGAGCGATGAATGATGGGCAGAAGCGCCGCAAGGTAAGGCTGTTCCTAACGGTGTTCTTGTTCTTGCAGGAGCTGAGCGCAGAAGAAATATGCAGGCCTACTGGAGACCGATCCGAACACGGTGAGTGTCACGCTGTAGGTGCAGAAAACACAAAGCATGTTTCTCAGCCTGGGCGTGGCTTAAATAGTCTCTGGGTATCCCAGGTGTCTCTGGGCTGAACCACACCCAAAAGACTAGACTGCACATGCAGTTCTGGGAACCGAAATATGTGGGGGCATCCATCTTGTCCCCATCAATGCACTACAAGTCCACTCCCCAATGTTATCCTATGGGAGTGAGTGAGTCTGGTGCCACAAGCGCCAAGTCTGACTCCAAGTGGTTCTTTGGAGGGATGGAGAGGCCCTTGAGAGCCATGTAGGTGACCGTGGCCTGGCTCCAGCCTGACATCTTGGAGGGCTGGGGACATGAGGGGCAGGAATCATGACAAAAACAGTGCAGGATATTGGGTGTACCAGGATGGATGTGAGAAGCCCCCTTCAGTATCCGATATCTTTTTGCTGACGGCACAGTGCAGAATGCAGAAACTTTTTCAGGAGTGCAAAAGCAGCGTAATATGTATAGTAAACTAAACAGCAAGAAAGTGCAGACAATTATTGCCCAAAAGACCCGATGCATGGCTTCTCACACGCACAAATCCCTTGGCCGCAATACTTGCCTACCAGTAACGAAGACTAAAAGCGTGATGCCTTCCGATCATCTTGTCGTTTGGTTCAGCAATGTTTCCTGGTGCCTACAGGTGCTCAGAAATGGTCTACCTATAAAGCAGGGTGGAGTAACATTGCACGTTTTCCAGGTGCTTTGGGGTCTGAGCAATCTCCCGAGTGCTAGACATCAATTGTACCCAAGTTCAGTCTATGGTCTTGTATGGATCGGAACCGTGGGGTAAGCCTAACATCACCCGGGTTATAGTACTGAGAGCCGTTCATCTTTAAGCAGCTCTTGACTTTGCCCCAGGGGACACCCAACATATCACTAGAAACTGATCTAGGACAGTGAGGTATTGCAACAAATTCTGCTGCCTGACTCTTTGGATGAAGAGGGGTAGCTAAGGGTGCTGGATGCAGTGCTCTGCTTAGTTATGCAGAGTCCAGGGGTCGTGTGGAGAGTGTCCCCTGGATTACTCACCACACCACAGTCATGTGGCAGGACCTGGGCTTATCACAAGGAGCCAAACTGTGGTCCTGTCCCTTTCATGATCATGATATGAAGGAGTCCGCTGAATATATCATCCTCCCTGAATATGGCAAAACCAAAGCCATGATTTAAACAGCAATAATACATTCCCAATGTCCTCCTCCATCCCGTGTTATATCCGGGATGTCTGTGGGGTAGGCATGGGGAAGAAGAGTAGCACCTAATCCCTTTATTTACGGGATTCACGTCGGAGATGGAGAGATCAAGAAAACCCAGAAACAATGAAAGAGGAGTCAATCTGCTCTGCACAAGAAAATGCTCCCATGTGCTGTTTCATTTACTAGCTTCAGACTGCAGGCCAGGAAATGAAGGTGATACCACGAACTGCAGAGTCCCGCTATGCAGTCTTGGTTCCCTGCATGTGCAGAGTTAGGATCCCAAGTGGCTGTGAGCAGAGATAAAGGCTAGTTCTCTAGGCCATGCAAGTAGGAAGCATGACTCATAGGGCAACAGTGAGGTAGGATAAAAGCAATCATGTTCATGCATGCAGCATTTCACACACCTGAGGTCAGTTTACCCAGGGGTGGGGCCAGCACCCTATCCAAGCTGCGAGGCAGTGCAAGCAGGTGTGGTCATCTGCAGACACAGGAGGTGCGCTGCAAGTGGAGAGCGCGAAAGAGGCACAGTTGGAGAAGGGAGATGGACCCTGGAAAGATGAAGATAGAGAAGAGTTGGTGAAGCTGGAAAAGAGGGAAGAATGTTGGAGAAATGCGTCAGAGAGGAGTAGGTGAAGACGGAGAGTAGAAAAGGACGCTGGTGAGAGGTGGTTAGAGATCAGGAATAAGAGGAGTTTGAAAAGGGCAGAGGTGAGGCAGTAATGAAGGTGGAGGTGGTAAGGAAAGAATTAAGAAACATTAGGGGGAAGGAGGAGAGTGAGAAATTGGAAACGAGTGAGGAGGAAACACTGGTACGCTGTAAGACTGAGATACGCAAGGTGAGAAGGAACAAACAAGGGCTGGAGCATCTAGGAGGTGGGAGAACAGTCAGGAGCAGAGGAAGAGGGGACTCTCAAAAGAATGCGATTGGACCAGGTCATCGAGGAGGGACTGGAAGGCGCATGCAGTGGTGGGAATAGAGACAGGCCGCAATTCATTCTAAGTGGCCTGGACCCTGGCCAGCCTTTTCCGGGCTTGGAGAACTGGTCTCTTGAGGACCAGAAAATCCAGGACTTCGAAAGATTAAGAGCCTTCCTGATGGTATCCGGAAACAAGAAGAGGGAAATGTGGAATCACTAAAACCTCTAGAAAGTGACTGATCTCGATACCTCCAGGATGGGGTCCCAGATTGAAAGAATTTGTATTATTTTATTTTTTATTCTTTGGATTTGTAGTCCGCTCTACAGCCCTCAGGCATCGAGGCGCTATAAGGAGATTTACAAAGGCTTGCTTGAGGGTTACAATAAGCGGCCCATGAATAGGTGCTTAAAGACAGTTTGATAGGTCACAGTTGCTCATAAATTACATTACATAGTACAGTGAGTGCATAACATAGTGTTGCATACCTATCCATAATACAGTCAATGGGTAATGGGATGTTGCATATGCAATACAATGCTCTTTGGGACAAGCCCCTTTCAGACAAACAGCCTAGTTTTTAAGGCCTTGCGGAAGGCTGCATGAGATTTGATTGACCTTATCTGGGCTGGGAGGTTGTTCCAGAGAGTAGCAGCCATGGTTGGGAAGCTGGAGCCTCCAGCACGCACTCTGCGCGTGTGTGGAACAGTGATACGGTTGGCATAGGCGGACCTCGAGGGTCTGGATGCTGTTTGTTTGGTGATCCTCTTAGCTAGGTACATAGTGCCAGACCATGAAGACATTTATGTGTGAGGGCAATTGTTTTGAAGACTACACTTTCCTTGATGGGTAGCCAGTGTACTTGCCTCCTGGCCCCTGAAATGTGCTCCCTGTGTGAGATGCCTGTTGCGGCCCTTAAGGCATTATTCTGTGCTATCTGGGGTTTAGCCAGATTATTTTGGGAAGTTCCAGTGAAGAGGGCATTGCAATAATCCAACCTAGAGCCAATGATGGCCCTGGCTACAGTGATACAGTTCTGTTGGGACAAAAATGGCCTAAGAGCATTGATCAATTTTGAATGATATGCTGCAGAGGAGGCGTTAGCATTGGCCTACCTATCCATGGTAAGGCTTGGTTCAAGGTACACGCTCAATGTCTTGATCACTTGGGAAACTGTGATAGGAATGTTGTCAATGGTGAATGAGTGATACTTCTTGTCAAGTTTACCCAGTGTAAAGGGGGATCCAACCAACAGAAGTTCAGTTTTCTCACTATTTAGGCAGAGCCAATTATCTGCCATCCATGATTGAATTATAGAGTAGATGAAGTTGAGGGTGTTCATATCAGTTGGATAGTCACCAGAGAGTGGGATGATTACAACAGGAAAACGTTTACCTTCACCCAGAGAATGTTTAACCTACAGGAAGTCAACGAGAAGCCATCCTGTGTTTATGTTGCACTTTGTTTAGGTGACACGAGCCTTGCATTGATCATCAATTAATGCATTTTTGTTAATCTGATTATCTTTTGTTTCTGTCTCTTATTAATTCCACTGAGGTTTGTGGCAGATGGTGTTAGCATTGGAACCAATGTGGGGTGGCCAATTATCGCCACCAAACCCAGTGCTGAAGGATGTAAAAGCTACCAAGTGGTATAAGCTACCCGTTAAGTCAACCCCGGCTCTGCCATCTTCGAACTGTACGGCATCAATGCCAAAAGGTTTGGCTTGTCCACCCTCAGTCTGAGCCCCAGACTAAAGTCTAAAGCCACAAATCACCTTACCCGAGTTCGTTCTGGCACGACGTAACAAATCTCTCCGCCATTTAGCAAGCAATCTCCAGAAGTAGGTAGAAACCCCGACTGTGAGTAACGGAGATATTTCCATGACGGTTCCCGAGATTGAAAGACTTTTTGTTACACCAGGAGATCTTTCATTTGAACCCAAAGACTGCCTGCCCTATTGGGCCCAAGTTTTGCACCGATCAACCATATATGTGTTTTTGTTAATCTAATCATCATCAGGGTTGGTCTCTCATGGATTCCTTTTGGCTTCAGGGTAGTATTGAGTATGAGGCAAGAATACAATCTCACCACTAAGAAGTCAAATTGAGGAACACCCTGAGCCTGAGTGATTACAGAGATATCTTGTTGGAGATTGAAAGGTCTTCAGGGTCTTCCACGTTGCCATTGCTCAGGAACATTAAGTACATGGAGGAGCTCCTTGACCTGGAGTATCTGCAGGATAACCCAGCCAGGACAGGCAGACATCGCAAACAAGAAGTGGTTGAACCAGTGTACGGATAGTGGACACAAAACAATTGGTTCTCTCTGTTTTTGGTGGTGAAGTTACTGTGGAGGATTGTGGCTCATCTTGATGATATTGAACCCTGCCACCAGAAATCACTTCATGTGCACTTCTGCCTGGTCATTTTCCCCATGGCGGCGGTCAACAAAATTGGAAGTTTTTTTTAGACCGCACATTTTGTCTTGATCAGAGAGAGGGCATTTGCCATCCTCTGTCCTGCAGGTTTGGCTACTGGATCCAGTTGGCTAAAATCGTCTCTCAGGGCAGGTTGGAGAAGAGCTGTAAGGGAGGGTCTTACATTTTGAAAGTCAACTGAGAATAGATACATGCAATTTGCTGTGGGCACTATTTAAAAAAATGGAGGCCTGAACAATTCACCTGCAAAATCCACCTCCACAGTTCAAAAGTGCAAAAGAACAGGAGAAATATAACAAAACAGAGGAGCACATTCACCTAAAAAAAATCTAAACTAAAAAAAAGAACAAGCAGAAAAACATTTACAAAAAGCTGTGGAGGCAGCAGAGGACATTCACTTACACAATGTAACCACAACATTCACCTAGAAAAGCGGACCTCTCCTTGCACCCAAGTGCCACCAAAGAAAGTGAACACTGTGTGATGGTAAAATGTAAAAATTCAACTACAAAACACAAACTTGAAAAATGAACATTAGGAGAAACATGAATAAGGAGCTGAAAGAAATGCACGTATGCAATTCAAGCCTGCAACTCAGCCAGCACTAGATACTGAGGGAGAGGTCATTGTTGTCTTGATTTGAGCTTCTTTTAAATCAGCATTTTTTGGCTCTTTTTCAACAAATATAGAAAGTGAAACCAGTCGGGCCACACGGTGATTGGCATTGGAAGAGGCAGGTGCAACTCTTTGGGGCCCTTCCTTTGGAGGGAAGGGAATTTGGTAGCTAGGGTCAGGGTTGAAACGATGCGTTGTAGTGTAGGCTGCACTACTATTAAATTGATAATAGGGCAGAGGAAACGTTTGGGAATTAGGTTGGAAGGATTTGTAGGTGGAGGAGGGGCAGCACACCAAACCAGGAGAAGGCCAACCCAGTGAAGACCCACACACGATTTCTGTGGGCGGAGAGCCTGAAAGCAGCGATAGATTCAGATGAACTTTGTAGGTGGGGATCGCGGCCAAGAAGTCTTGGAGGCACATACTCATTTTGCGGGTGTAGAAGTACACCAAAGGGTGTAGAAGTACATCAAAGCAGCCTCAGGCACATGTGCATTTTGAGGGTGTAGAAACACCCGTGCATTTTACAGGCGTAGAAGTACACCAAAGCAACCTCAGACACACGTGCATTTAGAAGTACACAAAAGCAGCCTCAGACACACGTGCATTTTGTGGGTGTAGAAGTAAACCAAAGCAGACACACGTGCATTTTACAGGCATAGAAGTACACCAAAGCAGCCTCAGACACACGTGCATTTTGCGGGTGTAGAAGTACACCAAAGCAACCTCAGAAAAACGTGCATTTTGCGGGTGTAGAAGTACACGAAAGCAGCCTCAGGCACATGTGCATTTTGCGGGTGTAGTAGTACACCAAAGCAGCCTCAGGCACATGTGCATTTTGCGGGTGTAGTAGTACACCAAAGCAGCCTCAGACACGTGCAATTTGAAGGTGTAGTAGTACACCAAAGCAACCTCACATGCAGCCTCAGACACATATGCATTTTGCGGGTGTAGTAATACACCAAAGGAGTCTCAGACACATGTGCATTTTGCGGGTGTAGTAGTACACCAAAGCAGCCTCAGACACGTGCAATTTGAAGGTGTAGTAGTACACCAAAGCAACCTCACATGCACCCACAGACACGTGCATTTTGTAAATTCAAGGTACAGGGGGGAGTGGCTATCTGGAAGAAAAATGCCATAGGTGACATGTAAAGCGTGGAATCATTCCGAAGCAATATAACATGGATGCCAGGTGTCCTAAATGATGACTTGGAAGCAAAATACCTAGACGAAAGGTATAGTGGTTCTATATAGAGTTGATGTTACCAGCAGAAAATGCAAAAAACACATCGATGCACATTTCGGCAGATCTCTGCGAGGATTCTGCCATCTTGCCAGCAGAGGGCGCTCATAATGGGCCTTAGAGGTCCAATAATCATCTCTCAATACACCTAAGTGATCAAGTATCCTGCTGCCAATCTACAAACTTCCAATATGAATTCTGGAATACCCTCTATTCCGGAATCTAGTTCTGTGTCCTGCAGAACCAGAACGGTGCATTGTGGTCCTCCCCTTTTCAAAATCTTAGAACATCTACTTGGGGGAGGGCCTGATTCTCATTTCATTCTTTCGTGCTCTGGCGCCACACAGGTCTCCTGGTACTTAGCAGCTTGCTTACTTATTTATTTATTTGAACATTTGTATAGCGCACAAAACCCAAAAGTATCTAGGTGCTTAATCTTACGAGATTCGTTACAGGCATATAATTCAGCTTGTTCATGATTGAGTGGTTACAGACTGAGGTACAGTATGGAAGTGAAGGTAACCATCTCATCTTACATCCTAAACATACAATATCATGCACTGTCAATCATTACTTGCAGAGTTAACACAATATGCGCAGGTACACAGACCCTAATTAGTTGCATGATTTACAGGACTGCAGTCCATAATCTGCTTCAGCCTTTGCAGCTTTAACTTTCCACTCCTTGGAAAGACCATGATCAGGAGGCGGAGTCTTAAATACATGCAGCTGGGTCAGCTGCCAGTTTCCTTCAGCATGCCTTCAGAATCCCTCTGATTGCTCAGTTCAATGTTCCAGCAGCGACCGTTCTTCCTGGACATGCGTTGCTCTGAACGAGATGTTGGTTTGCCTATTCTTCCCAGTTTCCTGATTATAGGTGTCCGCTTTACTTCTTTCCAGCTTGAAGTATGATTGGTCACTCCCAGTTTTCCAATATGATGTGTAGCTTTCAAGCTCTAGTCTCCAGCATGGAATCTGTTTACACACTCATCAGGGGTGGGCTGGGAACCGGCCCTGGAAATAATTACTGGGAACCAAAAGAGGCCCTGAAAATAATGTTCAAAGTGCCCCATATTACACATTTCCAGAAAGCCCAAGCCTTTTCCTATGAGAACATTTGGAAATAAAATAGGTTACCGCACAAAAGAGGCCCCAGGTGCAGAGGCCTGCCGGGAAATCTCCAGAGTTCCCTATAGGCCAGTCCAACCCTGGGTTCTCTGTTTCGCTTCCAGATTAATCACCTGTGTGGTGCTAATCCCTGTGTACTCTCCAGTCTTCCTTGCAGCACCGTTTTCATGTTTCTAATTTGTAGGTAGTGTAGCAGAATTCTCTGATCCCAGATGCTATTAGGAAGACCCCCACCTCCAGTGTCCAGGAATTGGGACAGCATCCTGTTTTTGCTTGTATGAATACCCCTGCTCCATGATACATTGCTCTCCGTTTCTAGTGCCATTTCAAGGATCGGTTTAAGTACCAAAGGCCCCAGCTTCATTGGTGTTAGTTGCAGAGTGAGGGGTAGCGCTGCTGGCTAACTTGTTTCCTGACGTGCTTGTCATTTTCTTTCCTTGTTGTGAGGTTGCCTCCCTTTGTCCTATATTTCCTGCCCCTGAATGAGGTCCCATTGTCCCAGTCACTGACTTGAAGATGTAGTCCAGCTTTTCCTTAGTACCGTTTTTTAGATTCTCTATTAGTATTCACTTGCTTTTTTTTTCTTTTTCTTTTATTAAATTTGTAACATGCAGACATAGACCCATAGGCTTTAGGGCGCAGACTAACTCACAACAAAAACACAAAAAGAGTGCTGACTCAGTGAAGACTATAGGAAAGAACGGTGCAATGATCAGAATCCATGAAAGAGATCTAAGCAAACAATAGTCTTTAGCATCTTTTTGAACGTATCCGTAGATTCAGTGTGCTCTTGCGATTTGTATCTGCTTCAAGGCACTACCTATGTTTTGCTAATGGAGGCTGTGAGTTGGTGCTTTATATTACCTTTTGTAGATGGAAACAACATGAGCTGTCTTTCCCCATAGAGATGCTTGGTCACTGCGTAAAGGTTGGTCACAATCACACAGCCAACACACTGTTGGGGGCCAGCCCTGGACACTGGGCAGGCCCCATACGCAGGCTGGGTTCACTTGACATTTTCCCTCAGTGCGGCGCTCATGCCGCGGATGCATGGGTGGGGGTCACCCCACCCGCTCCGGATCACCGGAGCGACCCACGTGGCTGGGGGCACCCAGCACATGGCGTCCCCGGCTCTGGGGGCACTCAGGCCGGGGTCGCACCAGCAGCCATGATCACATGGCTTTGGCAACCTTCAGGGACGGTGTTGCCCAGCAGGGGCACCGTCCTCGTGCTGCGCCCCGTCCTTGGGCCCTCAGCACGCAGTGTGGCACCAGCCTGGTGCAGCACAATAAACACACCGGAGCCCTGGATGGAGTGACTAACGAGCCGGAAGCGGTTCGCCTCTTTTATTAGCTTGGTCATGTGGCTACTGCCACGTGACCCATTACAACATCCTGGGAGCTACCATGCTCCCAGGAGGGGTGCCATGCAACACTCCTCCTTTTTCATAACAACAAAACAAACACCCCAAAACCTCAACACAACCACACACTAATGCTACTGTAACCACTCTACTAGTTTTTCGCACCCTTTATTAACCTGGGTGAATGCTTCTACTACCACAAACGAGCACCAATGAGGCATTCCATGTGTACGGATGTGCACCACATCACATTGTCCACCAGCTGGGCCATTTTAAGCAAGTCTGTATCTGCAGGCTCCCAGACTTCATGGGGATGTTGATGATGACGTCCCTCTTCCGCCACCGTGGAGTTGCTGGAAACCATTGTGCCCTCGCCAATGTTCATTTCGGATAGGCACCGCAAGGTCACAACAAAAAACGGCAAAGCCGCACCTGGGGAGGCCCAGGGCCCACATCGGCTAAGTCCAACAACAAAACTGGCAAAGCCGCACCTGGGGAGGCCAAGGGGCCACATCGGCCAAGTCCATGGTCTAGGGGCACCTGTGATGGGTTACTGGCACCTTGGCAGCAGACCCCTCTGTTCCACTCCCTCTCCCTCATTGGCAGGTGTCAGAGGCCAGGACCACATCGGCCAGGTACACTTATATCGGCGGGGGGGGGGGAACCCGCCACACATGGCAGAGTGCTGACCAACAGGTCACCCATCACACTTCCTCCACCACCTCGGTCAGTTGGCAAGGAGACACTGGTGGCAGGACGTGTGGGCAACAGGCGTAGGAGGGCGCACAAGCACTCGTGAGAGCTGCAACCCTCCCTGTGGAAGCACCAAATTCACCACCACCGGGCCCGGGTTGTGCCTGGGGCCCTTGCTGTTACATGGCCCTTCACTTCCTTGCTGCTAGGGGGGCCACAGGGCAATCAGCCATTCCTCTTCAGGGTGCTCCGGGCCTTCTTGCCTACATGTTCATTTTGATGTCTCCCCCCTGTGCTTGATGTTGGTGTCGCTCCCTCATGATGGTAGAAGGAACAGATGCCAGATCATGTGGGCCGGGCAACTGCTGTACTACTGTGTGGCAGGGTACTGGTCAAGCCCCTTTTTATTTTTTTGATCGCTTGGGGCTGCCTCCCACTGTTGTTTACTGTGTACCACCTTTTGCTTTTCTCACCACTGCGGCTCTGGGTTGATTGCGCCACACCCACCTCCTTTGCTCCTTTGTTGCGTCCACAGCCGCTTCATCTATTCATGGGCGGGTACAATCGTCTCACGCGGTTGATGCTGCTTTCCTGATTTTTCCTTTTGGCCCGGGTCTCCTGGGCCACACCCCTTCCCTTTGTCTGGATTCAGGGCCCGTCACAGGGCACTGTTGCCTTGGTAATTTTTATTTTTTATTTTTTTTTGCCTGCCGTGGGGGCTGCCTCAGCTGTTTGGCGGCCCCTACACCTCTCGGCCAGCGGGGCTGCCACAAGTGGAGGAGGGGCAGCTCACCCTTTTTTTTGCGGCAGGTGCCGCTCACCTTCTTAATGGGGTGCCTCCTCATTGGAGCATAGCCACCCGCGTGTTCCTTCCCCCCCGTGGGGCAGACCTCCACCCTCACGCGGCAGATGCCACTCCATTTTCTTCATGGGGGGCACGGACCTCCCCTCCCCCACCGCGGGCGACGACCCGCTTCTTCACCTCTCAGTGGGGGACGGGCAGAATGCCACGCGGCCTGCACCGCTCCGATGCCATACTCCATACTGACCAGCACGCGGGCCCATCCGCTTCATGGTATGCGGGCCGTGGGTGGAGGAGACGCAGCTCACCTCCGTCCCGGTCTTCTCGCGGCCACCGCCGCTTCTTCTTGTGGCCCCACTGCCGCACAACTACCTGCCGGCACTAGGCGGCCCGTGCCACGAAAAGACACAGGGCCCTGGGCCACCTGCAGAGCGGCCAACGCCGCACTCAATGCACTGGAAAATGGGCCTCTAGCAGCTCGCATCCCCTCGGGGTCCGGATATCCTTGTCGCCATTGTTGGGGGCCAGCCCTGGACACCGGGCAAGCCCCATACGCAGGTCGGGTTCACCCGACCTTGTCCTCCCTCAGTGCGGCGCTCACGCTGCAGATGCATGGGTGGGTGTCACCTCACCCGCTCCGGATCACCGGAGCGACTCACGTGGTTGGGGGCACCCAGCACACGGAAGCCCCGACTCTGGGGGCACCCAGGCCGGGGTCGCACCAGAAGCCATGATCACATGGTGTTGGCAACCTTCAGGGATGGTGTTGCCCAGCAGGGGCACCTTCCTCGTGCTGGGCCCTGTCCTTGGGCCCTCAGCACGCGGTGTGGCACCAGCCTGGTGCAGCACAATAAACACACCGGAGACCTGGATGGAGTGACTAACGAGCCGGAAGCGGCTCGCCTCTTTTATTAGCTTGGTCACGTGGCTACTGCCACGTGACCCATTACAAGATCCTGGGAGCTACCATGCTCCCAGGAGGGGTGCCATGCAACACACACCACTATTTCTTCCATGTTGGTGTTTTCTGCATGCGCTTCATCATTCTGTCTTTCCCATGTTCCATTGTCTTTTGCCTGTGCTCCAATACCTGCATGTGTGCTTCCCCTTCCTGGGCTCTTTACACTGCAGATTTTAGCCACCAGTCCCAATCACCTACTTCAGACAAGTTCTTAACTCAATCCAGTCCACACATATTGTCTTGTGTTGCTAAACCATCCGGTCCAATGTTTCATTCAACTGCTACTAGTGATTTAGTTAAATCTCTCTATGGAGGCCACTCTAACCATGTATCGCTCGTTGGGTCATAACAATGCTGGACAGGGTCGGACTGGGGCATACAATTGTCTCGGGCACCAATGAAATAGTGGCCCACAGTTGCAAATGGCAATAAATTCCCTTTGTGACAGACAGTTTGAGTAATAGCCAAGGGGGCGGTTATTGATAACATGTGATGGAAACTGAGCATTTTAAAGAATATTTATTCAGTAACACTGGTCAAAACTACTAGCCCGATGGTGAAGTAACTTATCAAACTGGTCAACATTGGCAAAAAAAGTGGCCTCCTTTGACCCAAAATAACTGGCCCACACTATCATTTTGGGTGTTTGGTTCGGGCATTGCCCTGTTTTCCCATAGGCCAGCCCAAGCCTGCTGAGAGATCACCTAGAAGCAAAATTCCAGATATAGTGGGGGTTACCTGGAGGCATAATAGCTGAAAGTAAAACACAATAGATGGCAGTGATATAGTGGGGGTTGCTCAGAAACAGAATACACCTAGATGCCAAGTACAGTAGGGAATCACCTAGTAGCGGAATTACCTCTTCATGTCAAATACAGTGGGGGGAATACCTGGAAGCAGAACTCAGGATTTCAGGGAGCAGAGCTACAGCACAGCACAAGTTATAGTGGGGGCACCTGGGAGCAGAATAAAATAAATAGCAAAGGGGCATGAATAACAGCAGGGCACCTGGGGACACAGTCACAATGGGACACCTGCAAGCAAAATGAAGGTAGAAGGACACCAGGGAAAGTACCTACAGTAGGCATGAACTACACCATAGCACCTGGAAGCAGAATTACAGTAGTGTGCAATGGATTACAGTCCCAGTGGGGCACAAATAGAAGTTGGGCATGTAGGATCAACATTGCAAGGAGGTATCCGAGAGCAAAATCACAGTGGGCACAAATTAGCTCAGCGGCAACGTGCTCGCCTTGGAAACAAGACGACACGAAGCAACACAGGTTCAATCCCGGGTCCGCGCTTAGATAACTCTGGGTAGTAAGCCATTATAAATACTCAACTAAGACATATTCCTGTAACAGCACCTGAATGCCCCCGGGCTGTGTGAGCGCTTTACAAATGCAAAAGTAATGGGGCATGTGGGAGCTAAATTACAATAAGATAAGCACAGTAACGAGTGTCCCATATTGGAGTTGCATATCATCCCTTTCCTGATCGGAGAAAGGTCTGGGTCTTGGCCAGAAGTTGCAGCAGGACAGGGCTGGCCTCCAAGTTGAACAGGCAAACGAAACTCACCATTTGCCTTTGGTCATCAACCTGCTGCCTGGGCAAGGCTGCCCTGGGAGTTTGGTGTTAAGGATGAGAGGAGGGTCACATGACTTTCAGGCTGCTGATCTTGCAAAGTTTAGTGGCAAAACCTTGGGGGAGGGAAGGCCCCAAGTAAGCAGGGCCTACATTTCCAGGTTAATTTTCCTAGGGGAAGGAGTGCAGAGTGTCATGATAGGCCAGACCTGTTCCCATGCCACTGGTCTTGCAATGGATGGCAGAAATGTTTTGGGGGAAGGAAGACCAGCTATCCAAGTCCAACAAGTGCATTCAAAATTACCAAAGACTTGATGGAGCAGAACATCTATTTCTGCTCTGTATGTGTCTCAAGTGGGCAGGTTCAGGTTTCCCAGATAGCTTAACTTCAGAGATGACGAAGAGGGTCCCATGATCAGGCCTGAATATCCCAGGCTGCTGGAGTTGCAAAGGATAATGGGCAGGGGTGTTGCTAGGTCTGGAAAAGGTCAGGGGCTAAGCTAATGTTGGGACTGGCGGGACTCGGGGCTAGCTAGCATTTTGGTTGTAGCACCTGAGCTGTTATCCGGGGCTACAACCAAAAGACATGGGGATATAGCCCCCTTAGCGCCCCCTAGCAACACCTCTGATAATGGGATTGCTTTAAGTGATGAAGGCCAGCTAACAAGGTTCAACACATTCACCAGTATACAAAATTGTGAAGCCTAGATCCTCTTAGTGGACTCTGGATGCCTCTGCCACACAGGTCCCCATTGCCTTGTTTGATTATTCTTAGGGACGAAGAGGAGGGCTACATAATGAGTTGGGCCTATCCCAGGCTCCTTCACTTGCAAAGGATAGTAGGGTTGCCTTGGGGGAAGGATAATGGGCTATCCCAGTCCAACAATGCACCCAAATTTAAAATTACCACAGAAATCGTGGAGCAGAGCACCTCACACCAGCTTACTAAGGGATGTATTACACTGATGATGGCTACACTGGACCTCATCATAATGAGCAGATACGCTTATTGTGTGGACTTTGCTACTGATACTGGATTCTGGTCTCTTGTGTATGAGATCATAAATCACTGCAGAAAGTATTTCCAGATGTTGGTTCTGAGCTTGTGCCTAGAGCACCAAGCTACACCTCACTGATGATGCCCAAAGCAGCCAAAACATGTCTGGTATTGCTTGGAGTCTGCCAGCTCTCTCTTTTGTGCATCTGATGTTTACACACTCGCACCCTTCTCTTCTCTACACCTCTCCACTCACCTGTCCTCTCCCTTTCTACTCTCCTTTCCCCTCTCCACTCTACTGTCCTCTATCCTCTGTACTGTACTCTACTCTCCTCTGCCCTCTCCACTCTTCTCTGCTCTATCCACTCTCCTCTCCTCTCCAATATCCTCTCTCATCTCCCCTCTCTACTATACCCCCCTCTCTACTCTCCACTGTACTCTCTACTCCTCTGATCTCCCATCTATTCGCATATACCTCTTTGACTCTCTCAATCACTCTTCTTACTCTCACTGAATCACTCCCAATGCTCTCTTCCTATCCCTTTCTCACAGTCCACCTAACACTCATAGCGTTTCTCTTAGTCAGGTACCACCCTCTCTTACTACAAACACCTCACGTGCAACAAGCTCCAACCCATTCTTTGGAACTCTCTGCTCCACTGCCTTCCTCTGCCGAGACTCTCGGCCCACCTCCACTCCACCTGACCACACCTGAACTGCCATTACCCATTTTGTTGTTGGCAGGGTTTTCATACCCCTGACTTCCCTTTCTACCCCCCACCCCCTCCATAGTTGTCTTGCTCAACTGATGTGTTGGGCCAAGCTGGTCTTGCTTGTCCACTTGGGGTTGAGCCACAACACCAGCTAGTGTTAAATTCTCCCTTTATCCTGGTCCCTTTTCTTGGCATAGAGTTACAATCAGTCTCTCCATTGTTGTGCTTGGTTGTCTTGCTGCAATCGCTGAGGTACGGTGTGTCTTTGTTTGTTGCTTGGTCAGGCTGTTTGATTCAAACTGACTTTCTAGAATCTCTTGCAAGGACGGAGGCTTTGGACTGCTGCACGCAGTGACTAGCAGCTGCTTCTTTGCCTTATGAGACCGGCGGTCCTGCAACAAACCACAAAGAATTTGTGGCCAGAATATGGTTCGGTAGGCATTGGTGACAGACAGTGGTACCATTCTCAACAAGCATGCCGCATGTAAAGGGAGCAGGGACGCGGGCTCACTCACCCTACCTCTGTTGCAGTGCTGGCTCTGGTGAAAACAGTGGTAGGCCTCCAGTCGCTGGTCAAGAGGGTCCATACCTCCTCATATCAGGTTCATGCCTCTGATCCTGTCACAGTTGGCAGTTCAGAATGGACTGCCCATTTTCGGGTGGGACCAAATCTGATTTGCATGTTTCTTTTTCTTTAATGGCGCAGCAGGCTGAAAATTGATGGAATGGAGGTCTGCCCATATCAATTGTCAGTGGTGTTAGGATGCAAATGAGCCTATCCAAACCCCCTAGGAGCTTTCAAGTTAGGCGTACCCCACACAAGGCGATATAACTTACAAGGGAGGAGTAGCCCCCACCTGCAGGGCACATGTAAAAGCCCCGAAGCGCATAGAAGTAGGCGAATAGCACTAGCCATGCCCCTGCTCCGCAACTCCATTTTGTGTTAGGCCAAGACCAGACTTGTTGATGGCCAGCAAATGTGCGTGTTCCCAGTTCATTCCCAGGCCAACATCGACACACCAAGCCTGCTCCGCTTGAGCCCTGTTCCCACGGGAGTCCATCTTCCTTCTCTCCTTTCAGTGTTGCAAATATCTAGTATCTCTTCCAGGAGCATGACACTGTACCAGGCACCTGCACGGCATCCATCCATCTCCAGTAAACTGCCACTGTGCACCTACCCCCACCCAGTCAGGCTGGAGCCGGCCACACATCAGCATCCCGACCCCCTACCTGTCCCCTTTTTGGTACAACGTCCTTTCATCGACAGACATTTCTACGCCTGTATTTTAAACGTGTATATTATTACGAGAAAGTTCATTGAATTTTTTGGGGGTGGAAAAGGGCAGATAAGGGGGTGGGAGGTGGGGTATAGTTAAAAATAGGTGGGGGAGAGGTGGTTTGGTGGGGGACCACCCCCCAAAAGAGAAAATAATTTGATGAACTTTTTCGTTTTTATATACACGTTTAAAATGCGGGCGTTAAAATGCCTAGTGATGAAATGACATGGAACACCCTTTTTTCGATAAGCATCCGACCCTCTGACCCTGACCTCTCTAAGATGCCCAACACAGATCCAAAGCTGCATGACCATATATCTCTGCAAGGGTAGCACATGTCTTTTCGTATAATGAGGCACCGGGAAGGTAAATCATAGATCAAACCCCTGGGGGAGACGTTGGGTGTGGGAACTGCAGTATTATTGACGCCCTGAATGTGGGGGTCAGTACAAATGTATTTTACCCTCCCCTCACCATGGCGCCCCTTTCCTGTGTTGTCCAAGTGCCCACCAGAATGAATGAATAGCCTGTCTTAGTTGTTTACCTTAGACTAGATACATGGTGTCTCACATTTGTCCGACCTTCACCGTGGAGATGAGCTCAGCTGACTCACGTGGAGCCAAATCGACAAGGTGTCAAATGAGAAATTATATTGTGCCTCCTATTGCAATGACTATATGTATATTGGCCTACGGCAAGCTGCTTGTAAGTCACTTGCGAAGAAATCCTTGTTGCAAGGTCCTGACCTTAAAATCAATGTAAGCCGCCATTTTAGGTCAATCCGCCATTTTAGGTTTGCTTTGTAAAGTCACCCTGTGAGTTAAAATGGTGGACAATGTCATTCCGAAATACAACATGGCCGTCTTGACCTCTGTGTGTAATTAATATGTAACTTGCCTGCAGGCCACTTGTTGAGGTCGTGAACTGAGACCTTGTCCTTCGTTGACCTGTGTGTAAACGATTACTTGCATCAATGAAACTAATCTGCAAGCATATGTTAAGAACAATGTATTCAAATACTCAACTAAGAACACTTGTTTAACTACATTGTATTCATGTTTGAGAAGACCTGTATGGGAAATCCCAAAACACACAGTTGCTGTGTAGGCTTGTTGATGTATGTATTAAAGGCAAACTAGTTACATGTGGATATGCGAACTCGGCATGAACCCTAGATCAGTAATGTATTAGAGGAATATTAACCCGAAGTAGGGTTGGACATCGTGTTCGCAAATGGTATAAAAGAGCAATGAATTCTTATGTACAGCGTCTCTCACTGAATACACCGAACCACGCTCGAGTTCGCTGTGTTGCACTGAGGGCCGATAGCTATCTGATTTTGCTTTGTTCTTTGTAACTGATTCAGTATAAATTAAAGATCTTCGTATGTTCCTTTGTAACCCGGGTTCGGTGTATTTCCCTTTGGGGTACTCAGCCTCGATATTTTGACTTTGTTTTCACAGTGGATGAATCAGCCAATTAGCGCCTGGCGTCCCCTATGGAGTAGGCACTTGTATATATATTGTACCAACCAGAAATGTGGATTTTTTCCGTATACGATAATGTCACGGATGACGCCTCAGGCGTTTTAAATGCCCTGCCCGTGTAATTTTTGGCAGAGCGCTCTCGGGCAGCAGAGTTCTTTGCTGGCATTTATATTAAATTTACTTTGTTATCCTTGCAAAACTATCGTTTTATTCCCTAGCGGGGTGTATTTACTCTTAGGTCTTGATCAGAGATGGATGGAGGCACTCCTCTAATCTGTAGATTATTTCTACGAGCACTATTCTCCGCATCTGCTTCTTTGAATTCCAGAATCTCATTCCTGTCCTCAACGGCTTTAATTTTCAGTTGAATCTCCTGCATGGTGCTTGCGTGGTCTAGAGCTTGTTCCTCCACATCCCCCAGTCTTTGGGATGTTTAGACATGTTGGTAGCTGAGGAAGGGGAGGTATCTCCCCCCCGAGGAGTCACCCTTGCCCTTGCTCTGTCGTGGTTACCCGCTTGGTTTGCCCTCTCTCAGGTGTATCCGGGATTGGGGTCTGTCCTGACACCACAAAGACCTGTGAGTGATTGGCTGCAGAGCTCCACACAGCGCGCTTCATTGAGGGACAGTGGTGCCAAGAAAGTGCCCTTAAGTAGATTCCATGGTGTTATCCACCACAGAGGAGCCCAGTTTAAAATGGTATCCGGGAGAGATGGGCGCTGTCCTCTACACCAGCGGGGCAGTAGTACTAAGAAGAAGCCCATAGAAGGATCCCATGGAGTTATCCACTGAAGAGGAGCCCAGTGTATAATGTTATCCGGGGGAGATGGGCCCAGTTCCCTGCATCAGTGGGTCGGGAGCCAGTGAAGTCCAGCTGTCATTGGTTGGCAGCCAGAAGCAGAGCTGTGTCGCATGGTGATGGTGCCCCGGAGGAAGGGAGGTGAGGGGAGGAGGTAGATAATGCCCCTCCAAGCTTCAACAGATCAGGAAAGCTCCCCTACCTCAGGCGCTATCAGTCCTTCCCAAGGAGAGTGCTCCACGTGAGAGAGAGGGTGTGTGTCCCTCATCTAATGTTGCTTCCTCACCATAGTCCGGTCTGCTGATAGAGCAGATGATCGGGTGATCCCACACTCGCTGTTTCACATGCGTCTCCCCTTCCGGTCAACATTCAGCCTGACTTTACACTATGTGAGACCTCACTGGGCTTCATGAAGAAAGCCGGGCGCCATCTTGGAAATTCTGCGATCCTCTATGATTGTTCCGGCCCGATAGTTGCTCCTTTCCCCAAACGCTGCAGAATCATGCCTTACTCATTCCGGTCTGCATTGCTGGGGATCTGCACTACCACAGCCAGCTGAAAGTGCCTTATTTTCCCCTTTAACAACGGGCTTCACACGGAGGCCATTAGCAGAGCGTCTGTATCGACGGTGCTGCTGGCAACGCCCCCATCAAGTGCTTTCCTAAACAGCGAGCTGGTGGCCAATCTCTTTCTTCGGTTGGCTCCCTCACCTGGAACAGCCTCCCCCTTTCTCTCTGTCTTGAGCAAGATTTCTTCAAATTCCGAAGCTCCTCAAGATGTCCTTTTCACCTCTTCCTTCCTCTCTCCCTCCTGTGTTAAACCCCACAGTCGCTGAGATTGGTGACAAGGGCCCTTATGTGTCCTTCTGGGTCCTGACCTCCTCCCCAATAGCATTCAGCCTCTGCTTAATCCCAGCACTTGCCTTTGGGCGCTCACTATCCCATGCTATCGCAGGCCTACACTTATCATATTAGCAGCTGACAACTCCTACCTAGTGATCTCTGCCAGGCACTCAACAGCTGCATGCAATTTACTCCCTAGCACCTCCCTTTTTGGTACTCCTAGCACTTACCCCCCACCTCCCGCTCTGAATTCTCACAAGGCCTAGTAGGACCACTTCTCTCCTTCATCACTGTTATTATATATGCCTTCATTCCCATGTTCCCTCCCCTTGGCCCTGTGTGCGCTTTGAAACACAATTTACTTGATGTATAAGCACCGTACAAGTGCACAATAAATAAATAAACAAATAACATTGTACCTATTTGGAGTGTAGTGGCTTCACATTTACAATACTGGAGCTTGTAGCTGCTTCTAACTGCACTAATGGTATATTTATGTTCATAATTCTGCTTGTGGGCTCTCCCTTCCAGTCAGCTGAATGGAAGTTGTGTTTCCACAAGCCATATAGTGGTTTCACTAATGCTGCATAGTCTGCAACATATGCACGCCCAAAATGTAAATTGTCAAGTATGGCCTGCAACTGCTTAAGTGTATGACGGCTCTGAAAGTGTGTACATTTCTCTAGGAATTGTGGTGCAACCCCACTTACCCCATAAGATAATAATGAAAACTCCAGAAATATGATTTCTCTATCAGCTATTTTAAATTTCTTAAAATTGAAAATGACGCCTTTAGCTGCTAGTGCCCTTATGATTAAGTACACCTTCTCCAAATGTTCCTTTAAGTCATCATCTGTATAGTATATCTCATCTACATATGGCTAGCATGTTTGAATGCCTTCCAATAGTGATTGTATTCTATTTGGGAATAACCCTGGACTATTTTTGTACCCTTGTGGAAGTCTCGTGAAGCACAGCTGTTTCCCTCTGAATGTTATTGCTGTGTATGTATAGCTCTCTGGATCCAAAGGCTGTGCACACAAAAAATCCAACACAGTCGTATATTTATATCTCTGTATGTTACTGAGAAGACCTGAACTATGCATGTTCTGAACAGCCTCTGTGCGTATACTTGCATTTAAAATCCTAAACTCACTAACCAGTCGATATGAACCATACGGCCTGGACACTTAATGCCTGATTCATGGAATTATTTGCGTGAAAAACCCAGATTTGTGCGCCTTTCTGCCCGAAAATCCTCATTCCTCCAACAGGGATTTTCGGGCAGAAAACTGCGCAAATCTGCGTTTTTCACGCAAATAATTCCATGAATCAGGCACTAAAAGTAGTGCTGTGTTGTGTGGGCTTGTATGTTGTGCTAGAACCCCTGAGTCTACTAACTGATCCACAATTATTTTCCAATGTGGTTTGATTGGATATTGTCTCTGAGGCTTTGGTTTTGCAAACACTGCCATTTTATGTGGAGGGCATTATGTGCCATGTCCTACATGATTCTTGAATAATTGTGGTGCACCTAAAATACCCCATGAGGCTGTATAAGCATTCACTACATCTGAAAAAGCTGTTTTAATGATGTCTTCCCCGCTAGGGCTTTCCCTGCCATATAACCTGGGCCAATCATCTCCTGCTTGTATTATATGCAACTTAGACCAAAATAGTGCCTTCATTTCCTTTGGATGTTCCCCTTCAAGATGTATGGTAACCATGCACACTTCATTATCCTGAACTACTTCTCCTGTGGGATTAATAAGTTCTACTTTCTGATCAGTTGGAATGTGATGTAATAGCTTCTTTTGCCTTTCACTGAATATGGAGACTTGCATACCAGAATCCAATTGCACTATTAGCCAATCACTTGGATCTTCTGTCACAGGTATCCTGTGAGTCTGGTTGAGAGCTTTTGCCATTGTCCACTCTTAAAGCTGCAGTTTGCTCCCTTTCTCCTTTCTTCGTCTCCCTCTTAATGGGTGTCTGCTCTCCCTAGGATGCCGAACCCTGTTTCTTCTCTTTCTGTGAAAGGGAAAAAGGATCATCTTTATCTCTGTATCTTTGTGGTTGCCTAAACTGGGCCCTGTCCCTTAACTGATAGGTACTTTTCACACCACTCCTGCCCTTGTAGTATCTTCTACCCGTAACAGCTTCTTGGCACTTGCATGCAAATATTGAACAGACTGCAATAGGCCTGGCAGGAGAGTAAACCAGGCATTCAGCGAGTCTGGGGCCCGCACCTACGTACAGCAGCAAAACGCCCTGGCAGGAGAGTAAACCAGGCACTCAGTGAGTCCGGGGCTCACATCTAAGTAAAACAGCAAAAAGTCCTGGTAGGAGATTAACCAGGCATACAGCGAATATGGTACTCACACCCATGTAAGCAGAGAACAAATACTGTGGCAGGAGAGTAAAACAGGAACTGGAGAACTGGAGAACTGGGCCAGAGACCCTCCACCCTTTTTGTTTTGATATTGTGGGCAGCTGATAGAGCTGGGGAAGAGATAGCCCCACATTTTTTGTGAATCATAAGGGAAGAGCCAGGCCCCTTTTTTCTATAGCAAGATAACAGAAAGCCAAAGAAGGAACTGTGAAATATACCTATAAGTGACATTGGGAATATTTGAGAAAATTGAGGAAACTCAAGGGAAGCACCATCCTCCTTGGGGATCATATACCAATAACATTGTGCACAACCAGAATGACTCTAGGGGAAGGGAAGATCCCTTCTCTACTGGAACCTTGTTTTAACTTTTCTTTTTCTCACCTTCAAGTCTTTCTGTTCAGAACTTTGAGAAGAAGCTGTTGATGTATAGGTATACATACCCCTCTGTACGTTATATTGAGTTTAGAGTGTGAGGGTCATCTTAGGACTTTTGGACACAGGACGGAGAACTCTTTTGATTTAGACATCCTGACAGAAGTTGCAAATAAGAAATTAGGACAGGAGAGTAGTATTACACAAAACAGATGGGAACAAACTGTCCTTAGACCCCAGAGTTCGGCCACAATGAGACCCCCGTGTTTCATTTGATAGTGGCGGATCCTGTACACTGTGATGAGAGAAGAAAGTACAGTGACTGTAGAGGCATCCATTTCCAATGATGACTGAGAAGAGTGCACATTAATTAAAATATATTTAAATTGCTCCATTTCCAGTCAGCAGTATAAGGCTGGCAGGAACTCTGAGAGTAGAACACTGATGATGCCACTGTTACAGCTCTGTGATGTCACAAACTTTAGAGGACATGAAGACATACACGTTCACACATGTGAAACATCATCTACAAAGGGACAAGGAGCATTTATGAGGCAGCGCACATTAACAAGGCAGCCTTGGATTCAGGTTCAAACATGGCCTGGTTGTGTCCAGTAGATTGTTAAGTGGTAAATCCTGTTTTCATTTTTTCTTTTCCTCCCTTTTAGTCAGCAGGCACATGGTATCACCCACAGTGTTGTGATGTCATGATGGCCTGTGAGATGTTCCTCATTGTGACAAGTCCCTGATATAAAAGTCTTGTCATCTGGGAGTTGCAGCATTGGAGACCAGGACCTTGGTCAGGGAGGATCAAGTCTGGAGCAATCAGCATACAGGTGACCAGGACTAATGAATTTAAGAGGGCGAGGCGTGGGGGAAAAAGGGAGAAGGTGAGTATGTAAACCAATTGAATCAAATGGAACTGAACTGAACTGAATACCAACCTGAAACCCCCCCTTTTCCCTTACTCTAAAACCTTCTTCCCACTGAAGCCTCTCAATGCCCTAACGTAAACCTATTTCAGAATCTTCTTTCTAATCCAACATTCAATCTTCATTTCTCACATTTCAACCAATTTTAAGCTTGCTCTTTCTGAATTCCCAGTCGTATCCCAACACAGCCCCAATTCTGTCCTGCTTCTTTAATCCCTAGTCTCCCTGTCATCGCTATCCCCCTTTCTCTTCCCTTCCTTTTCTTTTGTCACGCTCTTCACAATCCCACTTCCATCCCTACCTTCCCATTTCCTCTAGACACTCATCACCTTCACCCTCTCCTCATGCCCTCTCCCACTCTCCCCATTCTCCTCACTCCTTTTTTCCATCCTCACCCTGCACCCTCACTGAATTCCACCCTTTCCGCTGCCCATCTTCTCGATGGTACTTCACTGTTGATGCCTTTGTCTCCTCTCCATGTCCAGTCTTCCCCTCTTGACTCCATACTTCTAATTTGTAATTTACCTCTCTCATTTTCCCTCCCTCATTCAACTTTTCCATGCACTCCTTCCCTCTCCCGTTTTCACTGACCCTGCTCCCCACAACTATTTTAACCCTACCCAATTTCCCCAGAAAAACAATACCCCTCCCTCTCTGCCCCTTTTCCACCTTTTCCCTTATTCTATCCCACTTCCTGATCTAGACTCCCATCTCTCTGTACCTCCCTCTCCTCTTACCCACTAGTCCTCTTTACACATACCCTGCTCTCCCTCCCATCTCTCCTCTCTTCCGACCCATCTCACCCCTCACTCTTACCCTCACCTCATGCTTCACCCTGACTCCTTCCTACCCCACTCTCTGCCCCAGCCCATTTCCACATTTCCACTTCCCCGCATATTGTCTCCTTCCCTCCTTTCTCCCCCTGTATCCATCCTGCTCTCCTCGTGTCTCATCTCCTCTCCTCTCTTCTCCTGCCCACACGTGTGCCCTTTTGTCCCTCTTCACCCCTCCCTCTTCTTAACTCTCATCTACCCCATGTATTCTCTCCACTTCCCCTCTTTCCATTGCATCCCTCTCCCCTGTTGGCTCGTCCCTCAATCATTCCTTTTCTACCTCCCTGTACCCCTCCCATTTCCCCTTCCCCCTCAGCCTTTCCATTCAAACTCTCCCCCCTCCTATCACAATGTCTCACTCACTATTCTACCCTACCTGATTACCCCTCATCCACTTTACCCTGTCCCCTGGTTCCCAAAACCCCCCCCTTCTGTCCTCCTACCCACACCCGCTTACCTTTATTGCCTTTCCTCGCAACCTCCCCCTACCCCTTCACCAATCTCTCTCACACACCCTCCACACTCCACCTATACTTTCTCCTTCACCTCCTTATCTATTACCCCTCCATCTTATACCCTAGCAACATTCTCTACACAAAACCCCCTTCCCTTCTCTTCCCATCCCTTTCACCTCATCCCCACCCCACTTCCCTCTCTACTCTCAACCCACTCCTCTATTCTCATCATCCCTTTACCCTCACCCCCCTTCTCCTGCTTCCCACCTCTCATCACTCCCCTACGTTTGTCTTGGCCTCCCCCTCACCGTTGCTCTCATTCCCATCTCTCCTCTCCCTCCTCTGACTCCCCATCAGGCCTCTTACTTCCTACCCCTCCCTCGTCTCCCTACACCTCCTGATTCTGTCCCCTCCCATTTCCCTCTTCTTTCTCCCCTCTTCTACTCTTCTTGTTCTGACTCCCAAGCACCCCCAGGTCACTAAGTCCCCTCTCGCCCTTGTCTCCCCCTCACTCTCTCTAGCCTTTTCCTCTTGAGCAACAATTTTCTATTCCCCTCTCCCCTTTTCCCTTCCCTGCTTTTTGCAACATTTGTATAGAGGACAAGCTCTACATATCCTCCTTCATCTGCCCCCACCCGCACCCCTAAACACCCCTTTTCTCTATTATTTTACCATGATACCATCATAATAATGCTGCAATAAATGGGGTAAAATGTTCCACAGCCAAATGTGGGAAAATGGGGGAATGCATTCTTCCACATCTTGCTATCCCCTATGCCTCTATCATCCCTGACTGCCATCCTCCTCCATTGTCCTCTCCCTCATTCAACCCTAATGCCCCTCCATCCACATTTTACTCCACAAACCCACCTCATGCCAATCTTCCCTTGAACCTGTCAGTTCATGCCCCTCTCCTGCCTTTCCCCTAAACGCTCACTCACTATACTCATTATCCCCATCCGCATACTACCTCAACCCAGTGCTGCTCCTACCTTACCAATCCCTTTCAGCCTCTTGCCCTCATAGGCCACATATTGGCTTCCCAAATTCCCTTAATCCTGCTTCCCATCACCCTTCCGCTCTCCTGTCCCTCTCTCTTCCTCTCACTCCTCACCATTTCCCAATTCCACCTCCCTCCCCATTTCCATTACCTTTCACCAATTAACCTCTTCCCCTTCTTCCACGGCCCTATTCTCCCCTCTCACCCCACTTCCCACAACTCCCCATTTACCCTTTCACCCAATCACCTTCTACCTCCTACCTATTCCATATCCTCCCAATACTCTTATCTTCCCTTCTCTTTCATGTTCTCCTTCCTCCCTTCTCCCAGTAGCCTCCTCCTTCCTCTCTTCCCTCTGGCACCTGCAGCTCCCTCATCACACTCGCTTCTGTCCCCCTCTACACAAAGACCATTTTCTCCCCTCTCCAACTGCCCCATCCTCTTTCCCCCCTCCCCGTCCCCTTTCACCCTTGCATTCTCAATCTTTCACAACTCTCCATCCCGGTCTGCTCTCCACAACAACCCCACTCTCCCCATTAGCCCTTCCATTCCACCCACTTCTCAGCCCGTCCCCATCCACTTTTCACTCCTCTCCCCCAGCCCCCTCTCTGAATCCTTTATTTAATGAGCCCAGCCTCTCTCCCATCCCCTTTCACCACGGCCCTTACCCCTACTCCCTCCTCCTCTCTCCCATATGTCTGTTAAGATGGATTTCTAAACTCTGAGCTGGTGGATAGATGCTTAGGAGGCACACCCTAGTTCAGTGGAACAGAGGAACCTTCTGGACAAGCCAGACCAATCTAGGTAGCTTGGCAGGCGGTCAAGACTAAGTCTCAGGAGGGGTGAGAGTAATTGGAAGCCCACAATGAGCAGACACAGTAACAAACCACAGATTACTCTTAGACAAGTGTATATAAAAAATATCTATACATTTTTTGGCGGGCGGATCAATTGACACAAGTAAACTTCAGTTATGTAAAAACAATTACCACATAATTCTTATACTAAATAATGTATATACAGTATGTTTTCTAATGCGACAAAGGAGTAAAACACAGCCACAACCTGTAAGGAGATGGGTAAGTTAATACACTAGGAGTATTAGACAATTAGTTCCCTAACTTTCGCAGTCCATCCCCAAGAAGTTGGGAGCCTTGTGCTCAACTGTACAGTTGTGCGTAAAAACGCATGATCGTGCAAGTAGAACAAAAAGCTTCTTCTTGAGGGAGCTGTAAATAGTCAGGAAGGGGGTTTGTTGTGATGAAGAATTGGTTCCCACTATTCGAATAGGGTCTGCCCTTGGCGGCAGAGCAATTTCAAATAGGTGAGAATAGCTAGGGAGCGCAGGCTAACCCAGCCAAAAGCAAGTATCTTTTCAGGGATTTTTGTGCGTAAAAGAGATCGTTTGTGCCAGGGGGCAAATACTCACCGACCCTCAACACAGTCTGGACCAAACATTGTCAGTTTAGTCATGGTCACTAGTAGCTTTGAGTCCTGCAGTTTCACAGTGCTCTGGCTCTCAATGGCTGCGGGACACGACGATCGTCCGTGACAGGACAGTGACCTTTTCTCAGCTTCTGAAGGAGATACAAAGAAAGTTCTGATGCAGCAGGGTTCAGGGCACAGGAAGGCAGATCAGCAAGACACATACAGTGACCGTCACCAACAGGTTGTGAAAGGGGAATAACAGATGTTTGCAGTGTTATGCACTCTCCTAATTTGTGACCCAGAGGAGCTATCCCTATAAATTCTGGTGGGAGAGGGCACGGGACCACAAGCAAGTGATGTCCCAAGTCTCGGGTTTCAACTAGACATGGCGGCGTGTCTGCAGGATACCCCGAGGTAGAGCTGGACAGTTCACTGGATGGCCTAGGAACACTTCTGAAAGGCCTCCTTCGGTGGGTAAGCAGGGGGTGCCGAGAGTAGTTGTTCCCACTACTCCAAAGGGGAAAAACACCCTTGCAGGTCCTCTTGATCGATGAAGAAAACAGGGGTTCGTTGGGACAGCAGAGGACTCTGGGTGCCAAACCTTCCAATGCGTCACCAATGGTTTCCATTGCAGGATACTTGGCTCCTTCTGTAGTTCGGAGAGGACTCAGGTGATCGACGTGGAATGGATACAGAGCCCCTTCTCTTATCCAAGATTAGCTTCACGCCAAAATCAAGAACTTCTTACCCATCTCCTCTCCTGCTCCCCTCACCTTTGCCCTCTCTACCTCTTCTCTCCACCTTTTCCCTCCTCAGCCAAACCCCCTCTCACTGTCATGTACTTGACCCCCCCTTTAAAGCCTCCCCTTCTCTCTAACTCTCTTCCCCCTCCCATTCTTCTTGAACCCTTTCTTCTTCATTCTCTCAATCTATTCCCCTTCCCCCACTCACCATCCCACTTTCACTACCCCATCCTCCCTTCCGACTTCTCATTTCCCCTTATCCCTACCCCATGCCCCTCCCTGTCGTGTCCTGCTCCAGCCTACTTCCATTTCTTCACCAGTCTCCTTCTTCCCTTTCCTTCTCTCCTGCCCATTTACCTTCACTTTCCCATCCACTCCCCATCATGCCCCCTGCTCCATAACCAGTTACCCCTGAGCACTGACCCCTATTCACATCCACTGTCCACCTTCAATCTCCCCAGATTCTCTGCCACACCTTGTCCCATCCCTCGTCTCTCTTGCCCCCTCGCCTCTTTGATCTCTGCATCACTCCCCTCTCACCTCACAATCTCACTGTTCCATCTCTTCTATCTCCGTCCAGCCCCCACTTGCCTATCCTTTTCTCTCTCTCCTCTCACACTTGGCCCTCCTCCTCCGATTCTCCCCTGTCCCCCCACTGCCACCTGCATGACCTATCCAAAACCCTCCTACATCATTTTCTTCCCACTCTAGCTTCTGTCTCCTTCTCTTTCCCAACACTTCCAGTCTCCTCCTCTACATGCTAACTCACCCTGTGCCCACGACCACCTCTTCTTCGCCCTCCCTCCCACTCTCTTTCTCCATCCATGCCTCTCTCCTCCTACTGCCATACCCTAATTCCCCTACTGTCCTCTACCACAAAACACCCCAATTTCACCTGCTTCCCCCTAACCCTCATCTCATCCCCTATGATCCCCCCTCTACCCCTCCATGTTAACCCTTTTTCTAACCTGCTCCTGTCCTTCCTCTTGCTTGCCTGCCCCCACTCAATACCCGCTCCTATTCTTCCTTCCTTCCTTCCTTCCTTCCTTCCTTCCTTCCTTCCTTCCTTCCTTCCTTCCTTCCTTCCTTCCTTCCTTCCTTCCTTCCTTCCTTCCTTCCTTCCTTCCTTCCTTCCTTCCTTCCTTCCTTCCTTCCTTCCTTCCTTCCTTCCTTCCTTCCTTCCTTCCTTCCTTCCTTCCTTCCTTCCTTCCTTCCTTCCTTCCTTCCTTCCTCTTCCCGTCAACCTCATTTCCCCCTTAGGCCCTCTCCCTTTTCCTTCAAACTCCACTCCCCTGACGCCCCCCATTAACTGTCCTTTTGCCCCTTCTCCCCATTCCCGTGCCCTACGTCGCTCCTGTCACTTTTCCCACCTTCTACCTGTCCCAAGCCTCCATTTCTGCACTGTCCCTTTCTCCTTCAACCTGTATACCTCTCTCTTCTGCTATCATCCACACCACAATTCCCCATGACTTCCCTCTTACCCCATATCCCCTCGTGCCTCCCCTCTTAAATCATGTTATTCCTCTAAAGCACCCTATTCACCAGTCACTTTTACTCCCACATTCCCTTCACACCCCTCTCCATTACTGTCCCCCTCCTCCCTCAATCATCCATTCCAATCCTCATTCTCCCCCTCTAATGCCACCCACATCCTCCACTGCCCTCTTGTCACCTTTCCCTTCACCCACTTCCCTATTACTCAGCCTACCCCCACCCCTCTATTATCACATGTACTTCAACACATCTTCCTAGTCACTATCCCCATCCCCTATCACAATGCCGTTTCCCTCCTACACCTGCTGGTCATGCCTCCCTTTGCCTCCTCCCTATTCCCCATTTCCCATTCCCCATCCCCCAACCTCCTCTATGTCCCCATGTCCTCTCCCTCTCACTCCCCTGTACCTGTTTGCCGCTTTCTGCCTATATTACCTGTCCCCATCACATCCCCTCACTTCCTCATCCAATAGTCTTTACCCCATCTTTAATCTCCTCATACCACTTCCACCAAACTACTTTCCTTCTATAACTTATCCTTCCTTCTTCCTCCTCACCTCCTCATGCCTCCCGACTCCCTGAGCCATCACCTCCCTTCTTCCCATCGCCTTTAATCCCTCCCCTCTTCAATAACTCCCTCCCTTCCCCATCCACTAAACCACTCCTCCCGTTCTCTCTCTCTCTTTCTCTCTCTATCTCTCTTTCTCTCTCTTTATCTCGTCCTTTCCCTCTCCTTTATTCTCTCACTCTCATTTCCCTATCTCTATTCCTCTTCCCCATCTCACAGCCCCCTCCCACTCTCTGACCTCTCTGGCTCTTCTCTCGCTCCTTACCCACCTCTCCTGGCTTTTCTCTCCTTCCCCATACCCTGTCCACTAAATCTCACCCCACCCCTGTATGCCCCTCTATCTCATGCCCCTCTCTCCTCTTTCCCTCTCCCCTCTTCATTCCCCGCTCCCTAACCTACCACTTCCCTCTCGCCTTTCCTCCTCCTTTATGACTCCCAGCTTCACTCAACCCATTTTCCCCATCCCTCTCCCCTTTCTTCTGTATCCCTCCTTACTTCTCCGTCATCACTGCTCAGCACTTTCTCCTTGTCCTCTCCCTCTCTCCCTTCACAATCGACCCATCTCCATCTGCACTCCCCTAGCGCCTCCCCATGCCCTTATACCACCTTCCTTATTCCCTCTCCCATTCCTGACTAACCTCTTTTCTCTTTCATCCTCTCACCTTTCCCACTCAATTTGTACCATCTCCCGATCCCATTTCCCCTACCTCCCTCTTTACCATCCATTTCCCTCTTCCACCATTCTTTTCTCTCACCCTGACCAGCCCTCGTTCCCTTCTACCCTCTTAACATATGCCCTTTGTGCTGCCCTCCCCTTCCTTTTCACATCCACTATGCCCCCACACACCTGTAACTCCTCACTCCATCCCTTTGTCCCTTCCCAAACCTTCATCCACTCATGCCCCTCAAGCCATTACATGCCTGCTCTTACCCCACTCATGTCCTCTCCCCATCATCCTCCACCTCTGCCCTTCACTCCTTTCTTTCTCCCCTTCAGTCTATGGGCCTCATTACACGGATGGCGGTAAGGGTTTACCGGTACCGGTAAGGGTACCAGTGCCGGTAAACCCTTACTGCCTTACTACAAGGTCCCTTTGTGGGACCCTACCTTAACGGCTGGTTTTACTGTAATTACCGCCTTCCCCATTCCGCCCTATGGGGGCAAAAATGGGAATGGGGAAGTGCCATGGTGAATGGGGAATTACCGCCCCCACACACCTTGGAATAGGGCGTTAATTCCACCATTCACCATGGCGGACTCGGTAAAATACTGGCGGCAACCATGGCGCTAATAGCGCTATGGTTCCCGCCGTCTGTGTAATGAGGCCCTATAACTCCATTTAGTCCTTCCTCCTTGTCACTATTTTATCCATCCCCTCCCCTTTCATGGTGCTGCCCTGACCCTCCCTCCTCCCTATCCACCATCTTCTACCTCCCTTTCCCCACACTTCCCCAAAGTACCTTCCCACTCTGCTCTTCCTGTTTTCCCTTCTCCCACCTACCCCCTGTTTCCATCACCAACATTTCCCTCCTACTCCTAGCTCCACCTTTCCCGCTGCTTCCCACTGTCCTCTCGGAATCCCGACCCTATTCCCCCATCTACCCACCCCCTCTCCTCTTTTCTCCTCCCAACACCCCTTCATCTCCTCCCCTGTTCCTCAAACCATGTTCACCCCTATCCTGTTCCTCTCTGTCCTAGAATATCATCTCTCTCCTCAGACCTTTTCACTTCTCCTCATCCTCTCTCGTTCTCCCTCACCCCATCACCCTGTCATAGCTCACACTAATTCCTGCTTACCCCTTCTTTTTGTCTCCCCCTGCCGCACACCCTCTCTCCGAACCCACCAATCGCACCCTCAGCTCTAACCTTCAATCCTCCCTTGACACAGTCTTCTCATGCCCCTCGCCGTCCTACCATATAGTACTTCTCTGAAGTATCTCCTTGTATATATAGGCCGCAGTGGTTGAAGTGGGTGGGAGCGGTTGGGAGCGGTGCTCCTCTACTTTTTTTAAATTAAGTTTTACTGTTCCTTTACTTTTATTTTTAAAAGAAACCGTTTGGGAATGGTTTCTTTTTAAAATAAAAGTGTAGAAAGAAGTTGAAACTTGCACTTTCAGTGCACAGCACTGAATGTTCCCTTAAACAGCAGGCGCATGTGTTTGGGGCTTTGTAGGGGGTGTGGTGAAGGGGTTTTTGAGGAGCAAGGGGCAGGCCAGTAGGAAACATAGTTCCACCACTTCTTTTCATACACTTCGTCCACTGATAGGCCGCCCATCCCCTTCACCCATCACCACGTCCCCTTCCTTCCCCATCCTCTCCCACATCTCCCCATGCCCGTTTTCCTGTCTTCCATTCTCTCTCCAACTGCCTTCACTCTCTCTGCCCCCCACTTCTGTCCCTCCCCTTTTCTTTTCTTCACACCCTCTGCCCCCTCACAATTAAGCCTCCTCCTTTCACACACCCTTTCTCTCAGTGGCAGAGAGGGCATTCTCCTCTGCCCTCTCTGCCACACTTACCCTCCACTCCACCCGCTACTTCTCCACACCCCCCCTCTCTTCCTCTCTTTCCACTGTCTCACTTTCCCTACCCTCCTTCTTTGCCACCTCACCATGCCATTCTTCCACTCATCCTTCACCCCTCCTACTTCTGTCACCTGCATCGTCTGAACACCCTCTCACCACCCTCTCATCATCTCCCCCACACCCAGCCCTTTGCCCTCCCCCTCTCTGCTTCACTCTTTCCCCTCCGCTCTATCACCTTGCCCTCTTATCTATCTTACCCCGTAACTCTATTCCTGCTCCCTTTCACCCCTGCACACTCTGCCTGTCCTCTCCCCCTCCCGCCCCTCATTCCACACCTCCCTTCTCCCAATCCCCTTTAGCCCCTCCCAATCACTTACTGCCACTCCCTTCTCCCATTCTCCCTATACTCATACCCCTACACCCTGATTCTCACTCTCTCCATTATCTCCCTCTCTTTTCACTATCTGTATCCCCTCTACCATGTCCCACTCCCCTACTAACTTTACTGCTCCCTTCATACTTCCTTCTTCTGGTTCCACAACTTCCCCCTGCCCTCACCCTCAACACCCTCCTATTTCCCTCTATCTTATGTCTTCCCTTTCCCCTCTCTCTTACCCATTCCCTATGCACACACTTTCCGCTCAATGTTCTTCCCTCTTATTTATGCCCCCACCCCTTTTCCCCTACCCTTTTCCACCCTTAGCCTGTATCTCCCTCAGACCCCCTTCACCTCCTCATCCGCTCTCACGTACCCCTGACCACCTCTGACCAAACTCTTTGTCCTTCCCCCTCCCGTCTCAATCACCTCATCCCTTTGGTTTCCCTAACCACACCTTTACACCTCCATCCTTATCTCCTTCCCCCTTCCTGTCTCCTTCTTATTTCTGTCTTTCCCCTCTGCTGTCCTCCACTACCTCTCCCTTTTGGTTCTCTCACCATCCTCTTTCCCCAACCTCGCTCTTCCTCACCATCCACTTGCCTTTTGCCTTTGCTTCCCACTCACACCCACCCACCCACAATCACCTCTACTCTCTTAACATATCCCTTTTTGTCCCCCTTCCTATTTGCACCACCCCATGCCCAGACAACCCCTTTACCCTTACCCCATCCCCCACACCTCCTTTCCAAAGCCTCTCCCCTCACGTAACAACCCCAAGTCCATGCCTCCTCATACCACACTCACATGCATTCCTTCTTCCACCTTCCCCTCACCCCTTTTTCACTCCCCCTCAGCACATCCCCTTCCCTACACCCCACTGAATCCTGCCTTGTTATCCTCTCCTCCCCTTCCCCTCTCGCCAATCCTCTGCTGCCCTCTCAGGTCCCTCTGCCTGTTTTTCCTTTTGCCCATTTTCTGTGTACCCACCACACACATCACCCTCTCTCTCCCACCTCCCTCTCTTCCCCTGCCTCCCTCTGCCCTCTCAATCTGTCTTCCCTAACCCCTTACCCATCCACCCAATTCCTCAACCACCTTCACTCTCCCCACCCACCTTCATCTCCTTATCATACTACTCATACCCACTTCCCCTCCCTATCAACCAGAGACCATGCCGTCTACAACCACCCCAGCTCTGCCTTTTCATCCACTCTCATACATTGCGATCCCAATATTCTCTCACTTCACTTCTTTTCAAAGCCCATCAACCTATCCCTTACCCTATCAAACCGCTCTTCCCTCACCCCTCATCTCACTATCTCACACCCATTCCCACTTCATTCTTCTTTCCTTTACCCTTCATCCATTCCACCATTTACTCCACCTTTGTTCCACCTCCCCTCACTCTTACCCTCATCACACTCTCACCAATCTGCCTCCCCAACCTTCCCCCTTTGTTTTCCAAATTTCCTTTTCCTACTCCTTGCACCCTCTCTCCATGTCCACCACTAATTCCCTTCAACCTCTCACCTTGAGCCTGTCTTTGCCAACCTTTCCCCATAATTCTATCTCCTTTCTACTACCTTCAACTACCTTTCCTGTCTTCCTCCCCAAACCCCTCTCCCGTCCACCTCGACCCATCTGTTGGGGAGTACATACAACACCCCCACCTTGCCCGGAAATACAAGCTCTGAATATCCCTTTGAAGGGAAAACAAGGCCATGAAGAAAGCAACCCCACCCATGTAGAACTCCTTTTGTAGGCCCAAAGCGCACCAGCAACCGTGCTTCAGTAAGCTATGTACCTGAGGAAAGGTAAGCCATAAGGTACAGACTATATACATGAGTATACCCACATATCCCTAACAAATACAGCAAAATGTACATTAATCATGAAACCATTAGGGGTACTAATAATGATATTAACTGAAAGGCAGGCGTTTACACTAGTTGAATAAACAACATACAAGTAGACATCAAAACAAACTCAGCCATCACAGAAGCATTAGAATCATTATGAATGAACAGAAAATATCAGTTAGGTCTTAGGTCACACATATCTCTTGCCAGACGCACAGCACAGTGGCTTCAGGTCAAAGATCGAATCACACAAAAAATCCTCACCATCACACACAGATGCATCAACAACACTGCTCCCACTTACCTATCTGATGCTATGTCTAGAACCACTTCCTCCCGACCTACTAGATCTCAATACACCAACCAGCTACACACTCCCCGCATCAAGAGAGCCACTGCTGGAGGCCTAGGCTTTTCATACATCGCACCACAACTCTGTAACTCTCTCCCGTCCACGCTTAGAGCTGAAACTTCCATCTCGGCCTTCCGCAACAACTTCAAGTCCACACTCCTCAATTAGTAGCATGACCTACTCTCCCTCCCTGACATGTATATTGTAATATAACCAGAAATGTAAATAATGTAACTATTGTACCTTGTATATATACTGCTCATGACTATGTAACTAAGACTGTACTCGAACAAGTGCCACAATGTCCCCGGACTGATGTGCGCTATATAAATGTTAATAAAACAAACCAACAAACAAACAATTTGGTGAGAATGAAACAGCGAAAAGCAGGTGTGTTAAGGAAGTGCAATCAGGAAGCAGCACAGCCCCCTGAATTAAAATGCTCACTGGAAGAGACCCAACCACCAAGATAGGAATCATATGAGACACCGCTACAAATAGAACAGAATCAATGTCATGATGCCTACCCCCGGGCATCTGGATCAAGTCCATCAGCCCCAGGAGCAGGCATCCAGATACTCATTAAAACCCCAACAGCCCCGACTGGGGGCTGTTTGGATTCAGTCCTGGCACCTTAGGCGCCAGGCTCATCATAGAAATCAGTCCTGGCGCCATAGGCGCCAGGCTCATAGACTTTACTTACCTTATGCAGACCATGCTGCAAATGAGTCCAAGCCAACGTGAGGCTTGGATGGGACTATTTTATTACAGGGACTATTTTTCACTCGGGTGTGGTTCTGGGAAACTTCTAACCTGGGACTACTTTGCAGGCTATTTAAACCACGCCCGAACAGCAGCCCATGCTTCGCGTTATTCTGCATCCAGCAGCGTGACGCTCACCGTGTCTGCAAGTAAGCATCCAGTCTTCTGCCACGCCCGCCTCGAATCCAGAGCTCCTAGACAAAAGGAAAAGAAAGGAGAAGAGGTTAGATCACGGACATTATTTGATTCCTTACCTGATTCCGGACCCAGCACATCTCCGAGCCTGGAAAGGACATTATTTCAGCACGCGTCGCTTCGCCAGCAGATGCGCCGCGTTATACTCACCAGTCCACCGCATCTTTCGACTCGGCGCTGCCTCCATCATTTTCTTCGTCGAAATCCAGCACCTGGGCGGAAAACAAAAGGAATAATAAGGTGAGCCGAGAAAACTGACAAAGACAATCTCTTTGCCACCATAGGCTTACCTGCTTTACCACCGGAGGTATAATTCTTTAATTCGCCGCATCTTCCTATGCCGCACCTATAAAGGGAGAGAAAACAGCAAGTTAAACTCATGCAACTTTTACCGGACAGTGTTTGGTAATACAGACTCTTACCTGAACGCCATCAGCTGCCTCCAGGCAATATTCTTTTGGACCCAGCTGCAACCTAACGAGGGAATGGAACAAGAGTGAACATCGGACATATTGAACTCTTTGAACTTTATAGACACTGGAGTCAATATTCCTCCGGAACTCCTCCAGTACCTTCAACCCAGTGAAGTAACTGGTATCTACGCGCCCCTGCATGCCATGCAGGATGGAGAGCTCATCATTTAAAAACATAAGGTGAGGTTACCAAAAGGGGATATCGGAGGTGATTAGTGGGGAGAACGAGAACTGTTGGGGGGGCCATCACTAAAATCCACGGGTGGCTAAATCCCTTTCTCCACTTGCAGGAGAATACTTCTACGAGTTCATCAAACAAGATTAGGCGGGCCAGTCCAGACTGTCATCTCTTCACCAAGCATCACGTTGGTGGAGACCGCAGTTGTCTGGGTCCGATCGACGCCCCTGTGGGAACCAGGTGAGCGTAACAATCAATTAAGCACTGATGGCCTTTCACTGAGATTTATGAACAACCCCAACAACACACAGTTTGCCCAGAAATACATTTATATTATTTTAGTCCCCAGTTGCTAAGGTTGAAGACAGTGTCAATAAGGTAGCCCGACCATTGCATGAAACTCTGTTCACGTATGGACTGACCATTTGGATTGGCTGGTTACCAGGCATGCAGAATGTAATATTCTGCCTACCAGCAGAATTCCTATTCAGATCAGCAGTAGCACATGAGGTAGCCCCAGGAACAATGTTTAGATTACACATAGAGGCAGTGATCATGAGGAAAAACCCAGTCATCCTAACAGATCCCACACTGCCATTAAGGGACATCACAGACAAACAGTTATTTGCAGACATGGAAATGGATGCACAGATAATATTTTAAATCAGCATAGCCTGCCACATGACAGTGCATCACAGAGAAGTACCACAGACAATACTGACAGCCACAACACCTTCACATTTAAAGGAGCATCTGGCAAACGAGCCCAGTCGATTATGGACGGACAACCCACACAATGTAGGGCGACTGAGCACTATAGGGGCAGTACAAATCAAACTCAAACCAGGAGTCATACTCCCCAGAGCAAAACAATAGACACTATCCAAAGAGGCAGACAAAGGAGTCTATGACACAATCAAAGCAATACTTGACCAAGGCATTGTAGTGTCCCCAGACTCACCATGTAACATGGCTATAAACCCCCTGAAGAAAGCAAAAGGGTCATCATGGAGATTCATATAGGATCTCTGCCCTCTGAACGTCATAGTGGAAGCAGAATACCCACTAGTGCCCAACATAGCATCAATACTTGCAACATCCCTTCAGATGCAGTCTACTTTACTGTAATTGACCTTAAGAATGCATTCTTTACTCACCATTGTACCCTGATTCCCATTACTTGACCGCATTGTCATATCGTGGAAAAAGATTCCAGCACACTTGATTACCACAGGGCTACTGTGAATCCCCTAGTGTCTTTAATAGGGTCCTCCAGATGGACCTAGGAAACATCCACAGGGCCAGCATGGTACTACAGTACGTAGATGATCTATTAGTGTGCAGCACCACAGAAGAACAATACATAAAAGACACAATGCAACTTCTGGCACTCTTTGCAGACAAAGGTTATAACGTGGAAAAAGAGAAATTGCAGTACTGTCAAAATGAAGTGGTATACTTAGGACAGATCCCTGCAGCCTCATCCTCTGAACTCTCATCCATCCCCATTCTCCACCATTATCTCCCCACCAGCCTTCACCTTGTCTACCTACACTCCTCACACCCCTCTCCACTAATACCATTCTCCACTGCTCCCTTTGACCCACTCTACTTGGCCTTGTCTTCCAGTCCCTCTTCTGGTTCTCCTCCTTCTCCCCATGTGCTCCTCTTGCCTTTCTTCTGTCGTGCTTATGTGTATCCACCCTCTTCCCTATCTCCCTCTTCCACGTCTCTCAAGTCCCCCTGACTTTGTTCCTTTTTACACTGCACCCTGATTCCCTTTTGCCCTCTCCCCTATATCCATTGCGTTTACCTTTTTCCCTTCTCCCCCTCACACATTTCACCACTCCACTCTATCTTCTCAACTCACTCTTCCCTCTTACCTCTATTTCCTTCCTGTTTTTACCACGTCCACTCTTCTTGCCCTTTCTCCATTTACCTCCCTTCAGCCCATGCCTTTCTTATACTACTTCCCTTAAATCCTTCCCTTTCTTCACTAACTCTCACAACCTTCTTACCTTCCCCTACCTTGCCACACCCACTCTGTTGTTCCCCTTTCCTTTATCCTCTCCCTTCCGTTTCCATGCCCCATTCCCTAACCCATCTTCCACTCATTTTCTCTTTCCTGCTCCCTCCCATCCCCTACTTCCCTCTCCCTTTCACACCTCTTTCCCGATGCATGTCCCCCTCACCCTCATTCCCCACTCCAACCCATGTCCCTACATCCCATTGTTCTTCCCTTCCCCATCCACCTACCTAACCTCCCTCCCACTATCTCATAACCTTAATCCTTTCCCTCTAACCTATTATGGTGTCCTTCTCTCCAAACCTCCTCTCCCATTCCTCTTCTCACCCCCACTCACCTCTCCTCCTCACACCCCTGTTCCCTCAACCTCTCGTCTCACAATCACCCAATCCCTTCCTTCACTCCCCTCACTCCTCAACTTCCCCTCTTCCTTCTCCTTCCCATTCTACTGTCTCCCCTTCCCCTCTCTTCTCACTCTCCCCCTTCTTCCTCTCCCCTCTTCCCCATCATCCACTTGCCCAGATACCCTATCTTCCTCCTCACCCCTCTACCACCCTCTTCTTCATCTCTCCTCCTCAACCTGTTCCCTTATCTCTATCCTTCTTTTCCCCTTCCAGCCCACGGCTATGCCTTTTCCCATTCTGCTCCCACCTCATCCTATAACATGTATTTGTGTATTCATAAATATCACACTGAAAGCAATGCATTTTGGCACCAAAATGCTTCCAAAACTTACCATTGATAACTTTGATAACAGAGCGGAGGACATGGGTCCTTTACAATGGGATGAGAGAATGAGACCAGATGGTTGCAGAGGAAGGTGGAAACATAAAGCAGGGACAAGGACAGGACAGAATGACATATGAACGGGATGTTGGAGGAAGTGCTGAATGAAGGGTGGCGGTGTGACGGAAAAGTGCTGTACGGTTGTCCATGAGAGGTAGGGAGAGAGGAAAGTAGGGTGATGCACATTTCATTTGCTCTCTCACATTTCATCCATCTCCCTCTTCATACCCTTTCACCCCTCACCTACCTTCACCTTGTCTCCCTCCTCTTTCAGCTAACCCCCATCCCTCCCATCTCCCTCCCCTCCTTTCCCCCATTACTCCCTCTTCCCCCTCAAGACCACCCCTCGCTCTTTACAGCCCTCTACCCCGATACCAGGATTCCCTCCTCTATTCACTCTAAAAGTCCCCATAAGTTCTTCTGTGCCCTTTCACAGTGTCCATTAACCCAGGAATGTATGGGATGCCTATTGTTTTAGGCTAGCCCCACAGTTCTCCCTTCCAGGTCTTTCCAGCAAGATTCTTGACAGACCTTTTGTCCAGCAGCATATTTCCTGAAAGTTCACTTCCTCCATAAACACCCCCTCCAGCTTGGAGAGGATAATATTGAATAGTTCCAGAAAGGTGACCACCTGGTTGACACTCATCCACCTCATAGAGTTTCTGTGTAGTGCTCCAACGTGACATTGACTCATTATTGATGGATTTTACCAACACAAATAGATTATTTTAGCATGATACAGAAGGGGCTACAGACACACTCAATCCTCCTCTTTTTCTTTTTCATTACCCTCCTCTCTCCCTCCATCAACCACAATCACCCACTTGCCTCTTAACCTATTAACATAGCACCCTACCTAATCACTCTTCTCAATTCACATTACCCATACTCCCACTAACCACTCAAACACAAAACGCCATACCATCCGACCCAACCCATTGCCTCGCCGCCATCTATTACCTCGCCCGCCTTTACTGCCACATTCCGTCCTATTAATCTCGCTCACCACTTCTTCTGGCATATTCTTCACTCCACGCCATCCTTTCTTTTTCACCCACCCCTTAAACCCTTAGGCCTCCCAACCCCAAACCAATCATCATCCATGTCTATCTCTGTCAGAGCCCACTCTTTCTCGTCTGTACTCCCCACTCACTCCCATATGCACCCATCATTCTCCTTTATCACAATTCCTCATCCCTTCTTCCCACCTCATCTCTTTTCCTCATAGTCTCCACACTGACTTTGCATCCCTCTTTGCCTCCCCTTACAGTTATCTCTCTCCTGCTTCCCTCAATACAATAGAAAATAGGTACTTTATAAGCATGAAAAGTTAAACACATATTGCCAAAGCAATTACATGGTAGACATAAATGTTACAGGTTCTAAGTGATTTTACCGAACCCAAAGGTTCGACTTCTCAAAAGTTCGAATTATAATATTTTTTTTATTTCCCCCAAATATATATGTGGGGGAAGACCGCCCACAGCCCCCCTACCTTACTGCTATACATTTTTTTATATACTTTACCCCCCCCCCCCACATATATATATGCGGGAAATTGGGGGTCGAACCTTTGGGGGTCGAACGTTTGGCGTTAGGTAAAATTGTACAATATCAATGTTACATGCTTTTAAGTAGCGATCATTTTGATTTGGAGCTTTTCTCTAAACATCTTTCTTGCTTTACTCACTTTGTTTTCACTGGTTACATGCACACACATTTTGCTGTTCTCTCTCATAATTCTGGCCACTGTCCAGTGATAAGGAAGAGTTGTTCTTGCCCAGTTTTACTTCCAAAGACTTCCTTGTTCTCGCATAATGTGGGGTAATAAGTGTCCTGAATGTCTTCGTATTCAGTAAGGGTCACTCCCTTACCCTCTCTTCTCCTTCTCTTCTTTTCTCATCTTCTCCTCTTGCCCTCTGTCTCTCTTCTGCCCTTCTCTCCCACACCTTGTGAGGGAGGAGAGGGGTAAATGGAATGTAGATTGCTGAAGGAAGTTGGGAGTAGGGACATGGGAGGTGACGGGAGAGAAGGGGCTGGGGTATCACTCTTTCTTAAATCTTTACGTTGTCAGACTTTATTGATGGTGATAAGGGAAAGCTGTGAGAGTGATAGCTACTTACTTTGATTGTGCTGCTACTTACTGAACCCTTGCAATGTTTCGTTGTTTCTAGTTAAGTCTATCTTTGTCTCCTGGCTGCCTATGGCCGTTGGCTAGAGGTCGGCCAACGTATGGGGGAGCCGATAGGGGGGCCGATGTTGTACCCCATATCAATAGGCTATTTATGAAATGTACAGAAAGCCTGCTAGCCCAACAGCAACTGCACAACAATTCAAAAACAAAATGGCATTTTAAAGGATGAGATCAATGAATACAAAGATGAACCAGAGAAAACTAAAAGGAACTTGAATGAAAACTCAATTTTCAAAAATGAAAAATGCAAACAAAGTAATAGTTTACAAAAATATTGTTACAAATTCGGGAAAGCCAAGAGCACTAAACCACTAACCCATGGTACCCTGTCCCCCAAATGGAGAGAATGAAAAACAAAAGACCTGTTTAAAAAAGCCATGCACTAAAAAAGGTAGATTAAGGGCACATGTCATTGTTTACACTGAGAGTTGCATACCCAGGGAGCGCAGGCTGTAAAATGCAGTCTGCAGCACTTGGCATAATTACAATAGAGGATGTCCATTTCATATATGGATTCTCTATGGATTTTTCGGCAACTCATTTGTGTAAGTACATGTTTGTTTGAACTGAAATGTGAACATGTAGCACGTGTGTTGAGGTTAATATGGAGGTGATGTGATGGAATTACAGATACCAGATACAAGCCTCCAGGGACCAAGCTTTAGGGCCCTTGTGGAGACACTCAATCTTGTGGACGTTGCTATTTAAAGCAAGACAAAAATGTAAACACAAAACACATGGATCTATATTATGCAGTCCTTTGACCTCATTTAAAATAGGGCGGTGCAGGAAATGAAAGCGTAAAAGAGAGGCGTAATGCGTTTATGTCTCCGTTTTCGTCTGTGCCCCATTTTCCTGCAGTAACAAGGTAGATATGGAGCACAGAGAGGAGTTACAATCACTGTGCTGACCTCCCTTTGTCAGTGCATTTTCCTTTACACCTGTATGGCATTTTAATGCAGGAGTAAAACAAATGGATTCTTTGGTATTCCACCTCGATTTAGCACCTACCATGTGTCAGGTGGCTTCCACAGTAATCCACAGTAAATGCAACCTGCAAGGCATACTTTGAAGGAGGTCGAAAGTGAGGTATCCAGGCAGGTTTTTCTGGTACTACTCTTCAAGTTGGCGCTCTGGTTTGTGAATGTTTAAAATTGCATGGAGCGGACTCAACAGCATGTCAGTGCTGACTTTGATGGTCCACTACATGCAATCTGCATTTAATTTAAAAGGACCATCAGAATGTCCTGAATCATGGAGTTGTCATTGTGACCAGGAACACGTTATAAAGAAAGGGAAACAAACAAGTATAAGAAAAACATTCTGTTCTCCAAATTTGAGAAAAACATGCATTTACGGTAAAATCAAGAGAGAAAGAAAAGCTTCAGTACATGGTGTTGCCACCCCCCACCCTGTAGTTCACTCATGTATGTAAGTACGCAACGTTTCCCACGTTAACGTAGCCCAGCAGTCATTAGTTTGCATCTACCACATCATAGGATTCCCATTAGGCCATGTAGAGGTGAGCCTTTTCCTGGTTCGCATCCCCATAGCCCAGATCTAACATAGCATAGACCACTCTTTCTACTGAGGTCATATTCTCGTAATTCATCAAGTACATCAAATCAAATGTGGGTATCCGCCAGCGCCCTGAAGTGGTCTGCCTGTAGGGCTTACCCCGGCGTTTTAGAACAGAGCATTCCAGCGAGCATGTTTTGGTGAGCAGGGCTAGCCAAGCCTGTTTGGTGGGGACCATGCCCGCCTTCCAGTGGATGATTAGGAGTTTATGGGCTGAGAAGAGTATCATGTGTGCCAGTTTCCTAATCATAGGTCGGCCTACCAGTCCTCCCCACCGGTTCCAAACAACATTGGGCTTGGGCCAGCTCTACAGTGATTCAGTGAGCTTGTTTGATGTGTCTGTTAACCGATCCCCAGTATGTCTTTATTTTTTAGCAAGTCCACAGGATGTGTCCCAATTCTCTGCAGTGTCGCCAGCATGTGGATCCTTGCGTCAGGCCAATCACATAGAGTTTTCTAGGCGTAAAGTATGGTCTCTGAACCAGTTCGAATTGAATCTCCCCGTATCCAGCTATAATTTCGAAATAAAAGTTTCTAAACACAAAACTTTCAAATACAAAGTTGAAAAAAAAATTCAAATGCATTTTTTTAATGTTAAAGGGTTTAGTTTAGTTTCGTATAGTAAAATAAGTGTTTTTTTTTAAAAAAAAAACAGGGGTTTGGAGGGACCCCCCATAAAAAAAAAAAAAGAAAGCATTCGATTTTTTTTTTTTAGATGCCTTGTTGTCAAAACCTTTGTATTTCGAAACTTTGACTGACCGAATCTCCCTATTACCAATGTTATGTGATGTTTCAGGTATATTTTCAAAGAAGTTGTAAATATCGCCTACATCTACTGGGGTGTTCAGGTCATTATACCATTGCGTTGCGAGTGTTTGATTGCACTTGATATTGTTAGGGGTGCATATGATGTAGAATATGCCCAGGCGTGGGAACGTAGACACGTTCTGTTCCATCTCCAACTCTCCCCTTGTCAGTTTGGCCTGCAGTGTTTGTTTAGCTGTATTCAAATGGATCACCGCAAGTAGGGTATGATATCAAAGCCAGTCTGTAGTTGGAGCACATGGCTGGCTTCTTGAAAGCAGATGGGGGAGTCTATCTCATATAGGTCCCTTACCCTAATCCCTGGCCTGACAGAGTCTTGATTGTTATGTAACGCATGGTCAAGGCTGATCGAGAGGATTGCCTATACACTGATCCATGATTGGGCCGCCCGAACATCCAAGCCCAGGAGCGTTCTCATTCTAAGCCATTGCACCAGTGTTGAGCCCATCAGTGGGTGCAACCTGATATGGTTAGGTAGTTTGTTCGGCGGAATGGCCTGGATTTCTGATGGAGAATATGGAGCCATCACAGATAGCTCCACAGTCCTCCAGCTTGATGTGTCAGACATATCAAGCCAGCATTTAGCCCAACATATTTGGGCTGATTGTTAATAGGTCTGCCACGCTGGTACCGCTAGTCCGCCACCCCCAGTGGTAGCCTGCAGCACTTCCAGCCGAAGCTGTGCCTTTTTGCCTGTCCAGATTAACCTGTCTAAGTGCTTGTACATTTGACATGGCGGTGTTCAGGGCAACATCACTGCCAGGTATATATGGTTTGGCAGAAAATTAATCTTAAAGGCATTAATATAGACCATGAGGGATAAGGGTAGGGCACTCCATCTGGTTAGATCCGCTTTGATCTTCAGGAGGGTTGGGGGGTAGTTTAGTTCCGAGATCTCGCGTAGAGATCGGCTGATATAAACCCTGAGATACTTAATACAATGCGTCTGGAGGCTGAAAGGAGCAACCCTGTCCAGGTCCCATGGGATGTCGGATCTGAGCAGGAGGGCTTCCAATTTCATCCAGGTGACCTTGTAACCCGTCATGTGGCCAAAGTCGCAGAGCAGTAGTTGCAGGCGTGGGAGTGACATCTCATACTTGCTGGCATAGATCTGGTGGTCATCGGCATAAAGAGAGACCCAGTGTTCTCTTCCCGCCCCCCCCCGCATCACCTGTCCATTCTGGGTCAGTGCAGAGCTTTTCAGCCAATGGTTCAATGGAGAGTACATACAGTAGGGGAAGAGAGGGCATCCCGGCCTGGTGCCAGAATGTAAGTCAAACGGATACGAGGTGATACCATTAGTGGTCACCGAGGCAGTGGGGTTTTTGTATAGTAGTCTGATTAATCCCAGGATGCTGGTGGGAAGCTGTATACTGCCAGCACTCAGAACATGAAGTCCGATCTGATTTTATCAAATGCTTTTTAAGCGTTGATTGTGAAAATGATTTCACTTGTGTCTGCCCGTCTGGCTGTGATGTGCAGTAGCCTCCTTATGTTGTCTGCTGAGTGTCGGTGATGGATAAACCCGGTTTGGTCCCCGTGGATAATCTGTGGGAGGATCTCTTCTACCCTTTGCACTAGGCATTTGGCCAATATTTTGGCATCTGCTTTGATCAGGGAGATCGGGCAATAGGATCGACAATCCTCCAGATCACACTCCTTCTTATGAAAGACGACTGTGTTTGCAGCAAGTATCGATCGTGGTAGGTGACATTGTTTTATACCGGTGGATGGGCAGTCCATCCGGACCGGACGTCTTACCCGCCGATAGGGAACCATTAGCTCAGGTTATCTCACAGCCATAATCGGCTTTTCCAATTCAGCCGTTTGTGTGGCGTACATTTTTTGCAGCCTGAGATCGGCGAGAAAGGCATCTATCCGACTGGATAATATCAGTCTGGGCTAGCGTATAGTGATGCGTAATATTCGGCAAAACATGTATTTATATCAGTTTCCCTTGTCAGTAGGGCCCTATTGCGGTCCTGGATTCCAATAATGTTTTGTGAGGCCTATCTGGTGCGGAGGGCGAGCGCCATCAAGTGAAAGGGTAGGTCTCCGTCTTAATAATAGGCCTGCAACCAGCTATTGAATGACTTTTGTGGAGACACGTTTGAGTTCTGCATGTAGTCTAACAAGTTGAGCGTATGTGTGCGGGCTACGGGTAGGCTTGTGCTGTGTTTTATGGCACGAGATGTCAGCGCTAATCTGGACTTCTTGTTCCCACCATCCCCTCATTTTGTAAGCCCACCTAGAGATTTATTGCCTCCTTAGAAAGGCTTTATAGCCATCCCAGCAGACACTAGGGAAGTAGCCTGGGTTCAGATTGGTTTGCCAGAACATTCCAGTGTCCGTTCCGAGATGCTCAAGGAAGTCTGGATAGTCTAGCGCTCTCAGATTTAGGCGCCATATTGGCCTATTCCGCTGAGTTCCCAGTAGATCAATTTTAAGGAGTACCAGTGTATGGTCCGACACTGTCATGGGCAGTTTCGTGCATTGAGAGATGTTTGATAAGAAACTTGTGGGGATCAGCCAGAAATCCAAGGGGGAATAGGATTTATGATGGTTTCAGAAGAAAATGTAGTCCATGCATTTTGGATGCAGATCTCATCATCAGTCTGAGTTCGGTCATGAGGGCTTGCAGGGATATGCGTTTCTGTGGGGTTGAGTTTTGTGATGGGGGCACACCCTGTCGGTCCAATGTCAGGTCAACCACTGTGTTCCAGTCGCCACCAATGAGAATAAGATTTCCCATGAGATGTGCGCAATCTGCAACCGTATGTGTAAAGAAGGAGGGTGTATATGTTGTAGGTGCATATATGTTCAGAAGGGTCAGAGGTTGTTGTCGGATATGGCCGTGGAGTAGACCATACCGCCCCGCTTTATCCTCCATTGAGTGAAAGGTATGAAATGGGATGTGTTCATGGATTAAGATTGATACCCCTCTATTTCCCCAGTGCGGAGGGTGTGCAGCTGCCCCAACCCACCCATGGCATAGTTTCCCTGGAGGAATGCAATGTTGCTCTGCAAATCCTTCAGGTGATTCAGGTGGTTGACCACTCGCCGTCTCTTAATAGGGTGACCAACCCCTTGAGCAGTAAGGGTCACCAACCGTAATTCAGACATCATTTCCTAGCCCGAGTGAGTGAGTGGGTAAGCCTTGGTGCCAAGTACTGGGGTTATTGTGGAGCCACTTTTATTATTCGTGCAGTGCATACATGTGCGTAAAAACAATCCCCAATCTATCAAACAAAACTTTGAACATGAAAATTGTAAAACAAACATTGGCATAAACACACAGTACCCCAATACCACTTCGTGTGAGCCCATTCTCAGGGAGGCATAGAAGAGACATTGTGTGTCTCACCCACCCCGCTAGCATACGAGCGAGCCTGTGAAGGGTCACTGGTAAGTCTGGTTAAGGGGGCTGATGATGGCCCAGGGTGTTGAGCGGGGCAGCGTGGTGTTGCCCACATGGATAGTATTTGAGCGATTGGTAATATGGCCATCGGTGTACCATGCCCCTGACATTGTTGGTAAATCGGCTGCTACGTCACAGACTGTAATTGGGGATTAGAGGGGGTTGGACGCAGTTTTGGAACGGCCACTCTAAGAAGAGATTGTTGGTAGAAAGACAATGTGGATCATAGTCTTTCACGTCGGAGGTCGAGTGTTTTTGCGGCCGTGTCCCGCCGGCCATCTGCCAGATCGCAGTCTTTTGCCTTTCGGTCGTTGTTGTTGGTGCCATTGCGAATACTCAGCAAGATTGGCTAATCCCTCGTCTTCCATTTCGGTGCGGAAAGTCGGTGGAGACGATCTCATGTTGTCATAGGAGGCGCCACGCTTCTTCCGGGTCATTGAAGAAATGCCATTGTTTGTCCAATTGGATGCACCAGCCAGCTGGGAATTTTAAGTAGAATTTATGATTCGAACCTTGCAGTGCCTCAAAGAGGGGGCTACATCTTTTTCTCCTTTGAGACACTTCTGCAGAGTAGTTGTTGAATACATGAATATCTGCCCCCTCTGCACTGATTGTGCCTGTTGTTCCGTAGGCGCGCAGGATGGCCACCTTATGCTGGAGATTGAGGAGGCACATGGTGATGGGAAGTGGTCGCTCCCACGCAGCAGGCTTCAGAGCAGGAGCTCTGTGTACTCTTTCAATCACATAGGTCCTTGGTTCTTGAATGTGCAGATGTCCTTGGAAGAAGCATTATGTGTATGCCTCGAGATCCGATCCCTCTGCCTGTTCGAGTAGACCAACAAGACAAAGGTTGTTGCGCCGAGAGCGATTTTCCTGGTCCTCGACTTTATATCTAAGGCACTGAACTTTTTTATCAGCCCGTCAATTTCTGTGGTGGCCAATGCACTGTCATCTTCAAGTGCCCTGATGCGTTGTTCATTGTCCGTAGTGAGTTCTGCTTGGGCATTTAAGCAAGTCTGGACATCCTGCAGATCATGTTTATTTTCTTGGACTGTAGTATTCGTCTCTTGTGTTCTTTGGCCAATGACTTTCATTTCCGCAAGAATAGCCTGTAGCTGATTTTGGACTTCTATTTTGGTTTTCTGTTGCAAGGAGTGGCACAGGGATGCCTCCGCTGGACATAGATCAGTGTCCCCGTTTGTGTTGCCCTCTGGTGTGGATTTTGCCATGCCCAATGGATAGATGATCGGCGGGGGTCACTGTTCGCAGCATACAGGGACTAGGCGCAGTTCACTGGGTGTTGTCCAGTGTCAGTTGCAGAGGTTTTGGTGTTTTTTTTATAGACTCGCATGGCACTCCGTGGGCGATCAACTGCGACACATCCAGTATTCACGTTGGCAGTCAGTGTTCGAGAAATGCTGTATGCCCTGTCACTGTGGTACATATGGTGAGTGGGTCTGGTGCTTCCAATGTTCATGGAGGTCGGAAGAGATCTTCTCCACCTGATTCCCAGGCAGTCTGTTGCTTCCCAGGGTTCGGTGCATTCCTATGCTCCACCATTGGTCTTTCTCCCTATTTTGCTCATGGCTGGCTGAGTCAAGTTGTACGCAGGGAGCTTGCGTCTCATATCCAAGTGAGAGTAGTGTGTCAGTCAGAGCCGGCATGGTATAGGCCGGGAGAGGTGGTGTGGAGCCGGATCAGGGTCATCTATTAGAGTCCCGGTCTGGGGACCGTAATGTCAACTGCATGGTGTGCCGCTGTGGGTGCGGTTGTGCTTACCTCTAGCCTCTGTTGCGGCGTGAGTCCCTCTGGTGCCTTGTTTGCAACGTCTCCCTAATTACCGTTGTAGAACCAGCATGTCGTGTGGTGGCTGCAGCTGCTAATCGTTCCAATCAGTGGGCAGGCAGGTCTCCATTGGTCACTGACCTTGTAGACCCGTTATTCATTCATGCTGCCACCCGAGCTGCGACGTTTGGCAGGAGGCGACATTATGGAAGACATTGGGGGATCACGATCATCTCATTGCGAGGTATTAGGCGGTCCGGTTCATAGAAGCGTCTGTCGGACATGCACCACAGGTGGTGGGCAGTCTTCCATTACCTGCACAGCACCTGGGTTTCAAGCACAGCCCACCTCTGCCTCTGCAGTGCATTTGGAGGATCCAGGGCTGCCCTAGTCAGTGTCGGTCAAAGTAGGTATTTCAGGAAGAGAAGCAAGCTTATTGTTCCTCACATTTTGGCCACGCTGTGCATAGCTGCAATTCCCCAGTCTGTGTGGGGAATGCAGTGTTTTTTGCTGGTTGATTGCCCGCTTTTGCTGGAGCTCAATCACCCTGTGGTCATCTTGTTTGTGCTCTCGAGCGCCCTCCAAAATGCTTCTATTTTGATTAGTGGATGAAAGATGGAGTGTGGGAGTGGGGGAAAGGGAGATGGGGAAAATGAGGCAGGGATGAGAGGGGGAAAGATGAGAGAGGGAAGGGGGAGAAGGACAGGGAGGAAAGGGGAAGAAAGAGGATGGCAGGGAATAGGGGACATAGGGACAATGGAAGGGATGGGGAAAATAGGGCAAGCAGAAGAGAGGGGGGTATGGGGCCCTCGGATGAATGATAGCATAGAAGGTTAAGAGATTAGAAGGTGATGGAGTGAAGGACATATGGGGTGAAGAGTGGGAAGGGAGAGAGGTCAAAAGGACTATTAGAGGAGGAAGAGAAAGTAGAATGGGGAAGGGATGAGAGGTAGAGGATGTAGAAAGGCAGATAAGGCTGGTGTCTCGTATGAGGGGGCAAGACCAGGTGTGCAGAAGTAGGGATGGGGAGAGTGAATTGTTGGGTCAGGGTCAAGTGGAGAGAGCAGTGGGGAAAGGGGGAAGAGAAAAAAGAGAAAAAAAGATGGAGGTAATCAAGAGCAAATGGGTAAGAAAATACAAATGTAAAAGGAGAAAGGGCCCAGCATATAAGGGAGCGGGGGAGAGGGTGTGATGGCATGTGCAGCTGAATGGAGGTGTGGTGTAGAAAAGGCAAGAGGGAGCAAGGAAGGCAGAACAGGAGTGTGTTGGGATGAACGTCTTACATCCCACACATGAGAGGAAGCCATGAAAACCCACAAAGCACAGGCCAGAACACAAATCCAAGGCCAAAGGTCTAGGTCACAAGCATATCACCCTGTCATTCCCACTATATCCCTTCACTGAGAGATAAACAGTGAACCGCAACACACACATACAGTTTCAGTTTAGATGCACAGAATGATGGCAGGCACTTGCAAAAAGCATTTATTTATTTATATAGCGCTCCTAACCCAAAGATATCTGGGCGCTTACGCCAAGAATCAACTTGGCACACACACAGGTATAAATGCAAGCGAGTAGGCCCAAGAGACAGAGAGGATGATAGGCAACAGAGTAAGCATTGAGTAGATAAAGTAAACATTAACAGATCCTGGCAACATATTAGCAATGTTGATAGTTCCCTTAGTGACATAACATAGATAGCAACTAGCAAAACGAACACACACACCCCAAAATAGGTGCATTTATTGGTAGGCCTTAAGCCATGTAAGGAATGGCAATGATAGAATAACATAGAGACAGAGCTTTGCCTTAACCAAATACATACACACGTCATCAAAGACTAGAAAAAACGAGAAGCACATCAGGTAGCTATGAGTGTGGAGTGGAAACAGTAAGGAGCAGAGAATGTAAAACACAATATATTCATAGGTACCTAAAATTTAGTAGGCCTCAAATTGAAGGCAACACATGGGCCATTTGAATAGCAGGCCTTAAAACATCAGAGATAGTTTTGCACACCAAAAAGGCAAAGTTCAAGTCAGTACGTGACGAATGTGCTGGCAAATACAGCAGCCTTGGGTACAGTGTAAAGTAGCGCAGTGATTGGTTAGAAGTTTGTGTTTTTGTAATATGTATGTCTTATACAAAGCCAATGTTGGCTATATGTATTATAATAAAAATTAAAAAAATTGGTTAGAAGTATGAGGTGAAACTCTTTCCCAAGCACAAGACAAGGAACTGTGATTTAATTAGATGTTGCTATAGAAGCAGGTTTCCTGAGGGGAAGGGATAGAATGCTGCATAGGGATTGGCAACGAATGAGAAGGCTCAATCCGGTCCAACACATTCAGTAAGTGAAAAATGTAATTAATAAAGGTGTAGGTGCCTTTCCCCGTCTTAGTACGTGTGAGTCACTACCTAAGCTAGTATTGTTGCATACTAAATGACAAATTATTTAAAACATTTTATGCTACTTGTCACATTTCTACATAAGTTACACACAATGATCATTGTCAGTACAATTGGGTAATTCGTGGCTTTAAATGAAGGCCTTGACCTTTATTGTGCATGTAAAAGAATCAGGCTATGTTTGCATCTCTTTCTAGGTTTCAAATTCATTAGTGCAAGTAAAAGCAATTATAATAATAAAAATGCTTAAGGTTAGTAGTGGGTGTGTTGGGTGGGTTTCTCAGCACAGCGAGGGTCTGGCACTTGAAAGAAATACCTTACAAGGGGTCCAGGGTCAGAATGGCAATAAATTGTTTTAGTGGGGGTGGGTGGCTTGCACGTTTTTGAGAACGAATCGAGCAGAAAGTGCTTAGCTCATCTTGGTTCACATGCCGGTTTTCAGGCAAACAGTGATCTCAGAGGAAGAAAACTGTAGCATATTGATTGTTGCAACTTTCTCCAGCTTCAGCGTGAGAATGGAAGCACAGAGCTTTCCTTCGCAGGGGGAGTGCAAGGGTGGGGGCCAGCCAGCTGCCTGCGTGCCTTGTGTGTGTCTGTCCTTGGCTGCTGCGGTGGAAAGGGGAGCCGAGCATTGCTGTACTATCGCAGTGAGGCCTGTTTACCCAAGATGGAGTCGAAAGGGGTACAGAAGATGGATGCCCCGTGTCCTGCTCAGTAGTCCCATCTATGCAGCAGTCAACCGTGGTTAACTTTACATAAGGGCAAGGGGCATTACCACTAACGGAGGCACGCGGTCCAAGCCCTGTACTGAGGAGCGTATGACGTGAGGGGGCCTGAGGACCCCACGCTCCCATACATTCCCCCCTTTCGTTACATCTAAAGTAACAAACTACTTTATCTCGTTCTTTCCGTTTTCCCTTCGGTAGCGCTCTGCTTCAGCCACAGCCTCATCCCAAGCTGGTGTACCCTTTATTGGCATCCATGCTTTACACACACTTCTTAAGCTGTTGCCCCTTCTTGCATATTCTTCTGGGGTGACCATTAAGTATATCCCACCATCCCCATCTAAATCTATCCATACCTCATTATACCACAGCAAGTTTTTTGGTTCTCTAATGGTAGTGTAATGTAGATTATCAACCACGTCCCCATACTGTCTACAGATGGCAGTCATCCTATACTGTGGTGTGGTGTATTCTCCGGTTGTACTTGGGCATCTATCATGGTAGCCACTGTTGTCTGTCGGCCCACTGTTACCATCATCATTGCTGAATTAGGCATATTATTTTCACAGCATCTTAGTCCCAGTTGGCACACACAGAATATTAAAAGAAGAAAGACTATGATGGGAATGAGTATCTTTGCTGCGTTGTTCACCCACGATGGTATCCAGCTGAACAGGTCGTCGAACCACGTGTTGTTGTCTACTCCGCCTTCTGCTCTCATTCTTTCTCCTAAATTATGCACTGCTGTTATCACATGTGACAGTGTCCCATTATCAGCATCGGAAGTTGGTACGAACGTGCAACACACCCCCCCAATTTTTTTGCAAACACCACCGTCCATCGCTGTGGTAAGATCTAAGACATATCTGTTTTGCATCGTCATCAGGCGCAGTGCACGGAGCTCTATTTTTATGATGTTGAATCCTTCTTCAGTGTCGTTGGCCAGTTGGATGAGCTCCCAGCGTGTTATCTGCAGCCATTTCGCGTTTGCCCTTGCTTGAACGTCTGGTGCTAGGAACAATGCAAAGAATGTTTCTGCAGATGAGAAAAGTTTATACTGTTGTGGGATTTTAGCAAGGAGTTCTGACGATTTGGATGAAATATAATTGGATCTTTTGCTGCGTGACAACTTGGTTTTCAAAGTTTCTTCTGACAATAGTTTGTATGCTGGGGGCTCTGTGATTGTCTCATCGGGCGCTGTTGATGGTTCAGCTGATTGCCCTGCTGTCGATGTGTCAGTCGATTGGCCTGCTGTCGATGTGTCAGCCGAATGCCTTGCTGTAAACTGGACCTGGCTCTCCGGTATCACCATTAGTGCCGAGTGAAGTGTGGCTAGGGTACAAGTGCCCCTCCAGGATGCTGGGAGATGCAGGTAAGCTCTTTTGTCACAGATCCAGTATATGTCCATTAATGCAGCAGTGCCTTTTTTCATGACTGGCATTATTAAAGTCTTATTGCACTGCCGCACCGTTCCCATGTTCACCTTCCCTTCTCCATGGAAGCAAAGTTCGTGCGGTATTTCCTTTTGAATCTTTATGGGTCTCTCCAGGGGTGTGACCCATGTCAGCTTGGTGATATGGTGTGTCCAGATGGGGATGCACGTTTCTTTTGCCCATTTGTATGTTTCATCTGGCAGCCCTCGAAGCCCCTCAGCTTTGCATTCAATCGTTTCATCATGCCACTTGTCATCTGCATATCTTGTGCCTTTTATAGCGAAAAATGGCTTTTGGAGGCAGATTACTCCTTGTCGTCTGCTGGTGCAAGTTTGTTCGTTTTCCAATTTTTCTATAGTGACTGTGTGTGCTTGAAATGTCTTTTTTATTCTACACAGCATCAGATGAATCAAACATTGGGCCTCAGACAAGGGTACTTCCTGTGGGATTAACATTTTTGGGGTTCCAGTTGCGTGAGGAATAAGTAAGCAAACGTAACAACTTTCGTTACTTGCTTGCTTTGCTGTGGTGCTCATGTCTGAATACCATTTGGTTGATTGGTCAGGGTGTCGGGGGTCCTCTATTTCATCTAACCCCAAGTTATGATAAATATCGTATCTGTTTTTTCCCACCCCCCTTTTCCTCCTCCTTCTGTTTTTTAATTGGGTACCAACTAGTGAATATTGCAGCGGTAATATTCTAGACCATGCTTCATCTGTGTTGTTCATTGTGACATGTGTGTATTCAGTGGTGGTTTCTGGTGCAGTGTGTGTATGCATGCTTGTATTTCTGGAATCAGTTAACCAATAGTAATCATCATTTACGTTCCATCCAAGCTCTATTTCCTTGGCTCCAGTATTATTCAACAATGGAATAGCAGTTTCGTTTACATGCAATTGTAAAAGGGGCAATGTTATATTTTTATCATTCAATTCAATGTTATAAGTGCCCTTCAAAATAGCCGTTGCTTCAGTCCATATTAATTTAGACCCTGGTTTTGTCATATCAGTTCCGCTCCCCCCTTTGTTCATTTCATTTGCCACATATAAGACAACATTATACCAAATAAGATAAAACATCATTATTGCAAATAATATGGCAGCATATTTTATAACACATTCCAAATTATTTAATCTACTGGCCCTATTGGCATCCCTATTTCTATCTAACATTTCAGCTTGCTCAGCCATTTTGTCGCATTGGCTCATGTTGAACCTATGTGGGCGAGACAAATTCGTTAAGTCACATGGAAGAAAAATAATTGCAATTATTCATTTCTTTTTCATTTCTTTACTCAGTTAGGCATGTAACAATTCCTTTTTATTTCATCATGGAATAAATTAGGAAAAAATAGAAAAAAACAACACGATTTATATGAAAAGAAAAGAAATAGAGAGGGAGAGAGAGAGAGAGAGAGAGAAAATATATATAAAACCTTTGCTTTTCACCTATACTTTCCCTGTCTTAAGTTGCAATTCTCATCATGTCAACCTGTGCCAGTGGTGGCATACACACAGTCAGTTTCATTTTGGGGAGGTGTAACACTGTGTGCCCTTCTTACGTCTGAGAGGTGCACCCAGTATTTTAACCCTGTGACTTTTACTGCAGTTGGGGTGCTGTACACCACTGTGTATGGACCATGAAATCTTGGTGACTTCCACCTCCTTACGAAGCTTCTAACAAGGATTTGTTCCCCTGGCATTAAAGGCCCCTCTGAGCTGTCTGCTGTCGGCACAGAGGTGTCTGTTGCTACATCTTCAGTAAATGGTGAAACAATTTGTTTTGCTATGCTGCGTACTGCGTGCGTTAGCTGTGTTAGGTATTCCTTAAATTCTTCTCCCAGCACTGTGGCAGCCCTGTGCGCATCAGACGCTCTCCTAACAGGGGAGAGCGGTGTGTGCATTCTCCTTCCCGTCACGATTTCGTGCGGGCTTAAATGATGGTCCTTGCATGGTTGGTTTCTGAGTTGGAACAGTGCTAGGGGCAGACAATATACCCAATTTTTTTTCAGCGTGCTGCATAATTTCGATAAATTGCTTTTAAGCAGCCCGTTGATCCTCTCCACAACTCCATTGGCCATTGGATGATTAATCGAACATAATTTGTGTTTCACCCCCAGAAGGGAGGTCACTTCTTTGAAGAGATCATTTACAAAGTGTGTGCCGTTGTCTGAACGGATCACGTCACAGATTCCCCACCGTGAGAATACTTCTCGCACAAGGAACTTGGCAGCACATTTTGCATCAGGATGGGGACAGGGGCCCACTTCCACCCACCGTGAAAAAGGGCATACCACCACAATCAAGTATCTTGCTCCGTTACATCTTTCTCCCATATCGGCGTAATCGATATGTAGTTCTCTAAATGGACCTGTAGGGCGTGGCAAAGTGCCACGCAGAGTTCGCAATGTCATTTCTGAATTGTAAGTTTGGCATGTAGTACATTCAATCACAAACTTAGTCAAGTATTCATGTAGATTAGGAACAAACCAATCCTCTTGGATATCTGAGGCAATGTGTTGTTTTGCAACGTGAGCGGGAAAATGCAGTTGTTGGAATGCTACTTCTAATAATTCTACAGGCATCACTGCTTTTCCTGTCAATTCCTGTCTCCAAACGAGATCTGTGGCTGAGTGCTTACACCCTCGTTTGCCCCACAACTCCTGCTCTTCCTGTGGGGCTCTTCTCTGAAGTTCTATCAATTGTGCTATGGGCGTGTTATTGTATGCATCTGTTGGTTGTTCTGCTGTGGTTGTTTTTACATTGTACTCTGATGTTGGTGTCTTATTGAAGTACGAGGCTTCTTTTGCTGCTGCGTCGGCTGCCGTGTTCCCCAATGGGATGGCGTCTGTATTATGGGTATGGGCTTGGCATTTAACCACCGCTACTACCGATGGTTCTGCTAAAGCTTCTATTAGTTCATTTAGCAACGTGGCATGTTGTACAGGGGACCCGTCTGCTCTTCTGAAGCCTCTCCTTCGCCAACGTGATAGCCCTGAGTGAACTGTGGTGGTAACATAAGCTGAATCTGAATATATGGTCACGGCACAACCTTTGGCTGTGTGTAATGCGCTGATTAGCGCAGTCAGTTCGGCTGCTTGTGCAGAGTAATGTGAGGGGAGGCGTTTTTGCACAATCACTTCATATGTGTCTTCTTCCATGCGCACTAACGCCATCCCCACATGTTTCTCTCCTGTCTCTGGCTTTATGGATGCTGACCCGTCTATGAAATATATTTCACCTTCTGTAAGGGCGTTTTCGCTTGCTTTGGGAATGTCATCGCCCTCTCCCTCGTATGTGCTACAATCGTGTTCCTGTAAATCCTCAGTTGTGCATGGCTCTGTAATAAAGGTAGCTGGGTTCACTGTTTTGCATCTGACCACATGTACATTTGGACTTGATATTATTATTTCATAAGCAGAGGCCCTCTGTGTTGTGAGGGTAGATTTTGATCTTTCCAAGATTGCAAATAACAAATGTTCTGCATATAGCGTCACTGAACATCCCATTACAATCGTGGCACTTTTCTCAATGGCGAAGGCCGCTGCAGCGAGGGCCTGTTCGCAAGCGAAATGTCCCTGCATTACTGGATCTAATATTCCACTGTAGTACGCTAATGGTTTGTGGCCTAGTGATGTCTTTTGTGTCAATACTGCTGTCATTAATGTTCCATTGCTGTGTGAAAACAGGAAAAATTCCCTTCCATAATCTGGATTTGCAAGGACTGGGGCATCTGAAATAAGGTCTTTTAATCGAGAGAATTGAGCAATTGTCTCCTGTGTCCATTTTATTGGGGCTCTGTTATTTTGTGCTTCTTTTAGTGCTTGTAGCATTGGCCTTGTGTATGCTGCGTAATCGAGGATCCATGCTCGGCATTAGTTACATATGCCAAGAAATTTCTGCATGTCCTTCACTGTTTTTGGTAAAATAATGTGTTGAATGGCTGCTGCTCTGTCTGGTAGTATTCTTTTTCCGTCTTTAGATATTTGCTGGCCAAGATACACAACGTCAGCAAGGCAGTATTGTAACTTTCCTTTGTCCACCTTGTATCCCTTGGCAGCCAAAACGTTAAGCAGTTTTATCGAGTCTTCTCTACACTCTTCTTCTGTGTTGCTGCAGACGAGTAAATCGTCTACGTACTGTATTATGGTGCTCCCTACATCTATGTTGCCAATGTCTTCTCGTAGTACTCTGTTAAAAATGCTCGGGCTTTCACAATACCCCTGTGGGACTCTGCGGTGTTCATATCTGTTGTTTCCTAATGTAAAAGCTGTAAGGTACTGTGAAACTGGCGCAAGTGGCACAGAGAAAAAGGCATTTTTCAGATCAATGACAGTAAAACAAGTTGCTTCTTTTGGTATACTGCACAATATTGATGACGGGTTAGGCACTAAAGGGAACTCTTTTTGGATGACGTCATTGAGTGGGTGGAGGTCCTGGACCATTCTCCACGCCCCTCCTTTTGCTTTCTTAATTGGAAAAATCGCTGTGTTGCATGGGGAAGTCGATGGCACTAAGATACCTTGGCTTAGGAGTGCAGTTATTGTTTCTCTAATACCTTCCTCTGCTTCTTTGGATATTGGGTATTGTTTCACTCTGGGTGGGAGGGCGCCTGGTTTCAGTTTTATTTTTATGGGAGTTACCTCATGCAACAATCCTACATCGTGTGGTCCCGTAGTCCAAATTTCAGGTGCTACCCTGGCCATATCTTCTTCAAATATTGTCAGTGGGGCCTTTATGTTGGCCATGAGTGGGTTGTGTATTTCTCTGTATTGAATCATAATGTCACATGGTATGCTTATTTCCATTATTATTTCTCCATCCCCTTCGTAGTCAGTAAACAATTCTTCATCAGTAATATCTATTAGCATTATGTTTGGCTCTATGCATAGCACACTTCTCCACTTGCGTCCTTGCGTGTCCAGGACTATGACCACAATGCATTTGTTGGAAACTTGAACTGCCTCAATATCTATAGACATAATTGTGCCTGGCACTACATCTGTTCGTGTGATTGGGCGGAATATGAAATCGGATGGTATTCTCTACTCTTTTTGTGTTATTTCAGGCACTACTCGGGCTAATACCTGTATTCCATAGACGAACATGTCCATGTCAATGGGAATCCCTCTTACTGCAACTTCCTTTGTAATCGTACTTATTAGCAAGAGTGCCCGTACGGGGCATACCCCTGGCGTTGAGCACACTATTCCTCTTTCAGTAAAGGCTATAGTCACGTTTAGCTTACTGAGTAGGTCTCGTCCCATCAAATTGATTGGCGCATCTTCGTAATACAATAAGGGTGCATGCACTGTTTTTCCCCCCACTGTTACATCAAGATCTTTTGTATAAGGAACTTTTAAAATAGCCCCAGAGAAACCCTGCATCTCCAAATTTCTTCCCGAGAGCTGAAACCGCCCTTCTGTGAGGCATGATTTGTCTGCTCCAGAGTCTACCATAAAGATAATCTGCTTGTTTCCTATCTCTGCAGGCACTAGTGGTTCCTCATTTGCACTTTGTGTGGTGGATAGGACTGGACACGCAAGTGCTCCCTGTGGGCTGTCCTAGTCTTGGTATTTTTGCTGACCTGGCATTGAAAAAACGTTATCACCCAGGACCGTTACGCAGCGGAATGGTGCAGGGCCACCGTTTGCGGCCGCTGCAAAAGGGTTATTGTTTATGTTCCCTACTGGGTTTTGTCTCGCCATGGGCTGTAGTGTGTTTTGCTGTTGTGGATGCTGCTGCTGTTGCGGCTGCTGTGGTGGGGCTCGCGGTCTCTGTTGCATTTCGGGGTCATAGCAGTATTGATCCTGTTGTCCGCCCCTCCCCATTGGAGCTCCACAAGGGCTACCTTGGTGTTGGCAGCCCCACCCCTGTTCATTATTCATGGGCTGTTGTTGCTGTTGAAAATACCCTGATGGTCGCATTCTACAATCTCGTGAATAATGTCCCCATCTTCCACAATTCCAACACAACCCCTGTTGTCCTCCCCTTGGTCCTTGCCCACCATACCCTCTGTTTCCCATTCCTCTGTATCCTCCCCTTTGCCCGTGGTACCCACCTCTTCCTTGGGCCGGCCTGTTCTGCCACTGCGATCCTTGGCATGGCTGTTCTTCTCCGTTCCACTGTCCCTGGTCCTCTCCAACCCACTGTGCTGCTATCCCGACGGGCCTTCCTCCCACGTTTTCTTCTCCTTCGTTTCCTCTGTCTGCTATTGCACTGGCAGTAATGGTGGCGACCTTCACTAATTTCGTCTGTACTAATTTTGCTTCGTCAGCCAGCCTCTTTTGCGTGACCTCCTTTTCCTTCTCTTTGATCCTCCTCCAGTGGTGTACAATTATGCTCTGAATTTCAGGCCACCCTTTGGCTTCAATCCCAGCTATTTTTTCCAAGGCCTTCTGCACCTCTTTCGGCAACCCCTTTTTAATGATAAAATAGAATAAAGCTGTTGATTCATTCGATGCCGTACCAGTTTCGCTTCTCCATAAATCTTGCACTCGCAAAATGAATTGCGCAGGATCCTCGTTCTCCTCCATCGTACACTGCATCCCTGCATGTAAATCTGGAACGTCTGGAAATGCACGCCGCAATGCATCCCACACTTGTGCTCGAACATTGTTAAATGGTGATCCATCGTGTCGGTCACAGCTCATTGTTACTCCCGGGAACCCTGCCCTTTCCCAGATTGTGTCTGCTTGGTCCCCGATTGCTGAAACTAATAAACTTTTCACATCACCTATAGCTAACGGCACGCCTGCCGTGTTCTTCTCAAATACATGTATCCATTTACCTGCCCCTCCCGTCAGCGGGGGGAGGAGTTTTAACAGGTTGGTTTTGTCCATTTGGGCCCACGGAATGTAATTTGGCCTACCTGCTCCTTTATGTATCAGTGGCATTTGTAGTTTTTGTTTCTTTCCCGTTCTGCTTGTCTTCCCTTTTTTCGCTTTACTTACCAATATGTTTCCTATCCTCCCTGTTCGTTGTCTTAATCTACCTTGCCATAATGGTGGCGATAGTGTGTCTGGGTAACGATGGTTTGGCAGTGGGGATCCCTCCGCGGCAGCTGCCTCTTCGTATTCATCTAAATCGTCCCATATTTCTTCTATTTCTGACTCTAACTCGTTATTATCCTCCCAGTTTTCCTTGGGTTCACTTCCTTGTCTTCCACTCTGGTCTCCACTTTGTTGACTCTCGGGTGTATCTGGGCGTATAATTCTCACTGGCTTGTTATTCAATTGGAACAGGAACTGTCCTGACTGCCACTCTTGTTCTTGACTCTGCTGCGATGACGTCCCTTGCGATACTATAGACTGCCCTGATACCGAGGCTGCTGGGGTTGCATTGCTTGTTACCCCGATCGGAGGTGTGAGATCTGCCAATGACAGCGGGGGTACCTCCCCTCCCCCTGGCAGCATTTGCCCTTTGTCAAATAAAGCTCTTAACCGTGTTATTTCCATTTGTGCGTGTGCTAGCTAACGGTTCAAATCACCTGTTAAACGTGCTATATCCACGCTCTGGGCAGTGGCAGTGGGTGGCATATACAGGGGTTCACTAAACCCTACCGCTGGCCTAGTAATTAAGGGATAGATTTTTGTTACTTTGTTTTCGATTGTAGTTGTTGAACATTCCCCTTTTGGTGTCCCACCTACTTCTTCAGGGTTTTTCTGCTTTTCCGTCATTCTGTTTGTACCTACCTCTGCCGTGGGGGAAACTTCCTCAAACATTTGCCATATATCTAACACTTCTCTCTGGTTCTGTAACTGTTTCCCTTTGTATCGTGCTAGCAAATGTGTTGATACTAAGTCCAACACTCTTTTGTCAAATGATCCTCCTTCTGGCCAAATTGGTGTAACCCGTCTCCCTTTATCTCAGTGATCCACTGGTCGTGATATTTTTGTATCCTGTCGCTATAAAGTGGAAGGTGCTGGAAAATATGTGCTAGTGGTGTTACTCCCCCCATGGCAATGTTTCTTTTCCTTTCTTGTGTATTCTAGTACCTTTGAATCTCTTCCCACCTCTTACTTGGTATATCAATTACAATATGTAGAAATAATACGTTCTTTATCAATGCTCACCATATGTCACATTAGCTTTCTGAGAGGTGTTACCTGATCACCTCTCACAGTTTATTTTTTCTGCTTTACCTTATATCGATCACAAATTACTTGTGTTAAAATACTTTAGCGTGTTGAACAAGACATATACATAAAAGCAGACCAACAAACATATAATCATGCAACATACACATGCACTGCCTGCGCACGTTTGTTCTTTCCCTATTCCCGTTACTGACCCTGTTTTTCTTCTTCCCTATACTACCTACTATTTCGAATTCACTCCCCACCTCTTTCACCTTTATTATGTCTCAAGATTTCTTATTTCCACGGAAAAAGAATATTCTAAAAACTACTCCGAGCCTACACGAGACCCCTACTATTTTTCTCTTTATCTCTATTCTGCACTTGGTCGGGACAAATGCTACGCGGCGCCGCCTTCTACCCCCTATGGGCTAGGATACCACTTCTCTACTTCTTCTCACTTCTTACAACACCTAATGGCCATATAAAGGATAGATCAGAAAAGCCTCAGCGTCACTCACACAGACCCTGTTCTTGGCTACCTTCCCTTTATTACTAATTCCCTTCTTCCCGTATTTCCCCCTTACCTTCCTTTGGGGTCTTTGCAACCTGGACTCCACGTGTTCAGTCAGGTACTCCAAGGGTCGCCGCTCGCGGCCGGACCTCGCTCAGGTCCGTCCCCCAACCAAGCCGTGGCCTGCCGTGGCCTGCCTTGGCGATCAGCTTTCGATCGGGTATTCGTCAACCGGGAACCCTTGACCCTTTCTTCTTGGTGTGCACAGTCTGGTCAACCGCGGAGGCGATGGTTCTGCTGGGGGGCGCCCTGGATCTCGCTGCCGGGCGGTGCAGGCCTCAAGGCACCTCTCTAAATCACGTTGCGGGGGTCACCAAAAATGTAGGTGCCTTTCCCCGTCTTACTACGTGTGAGACAAAAAGAAATAAAATAACAGGCAAAACCCCTTGTCGGGGAAAGAGGCACTGAGACCCGCTGCAAGAGTTCAAAGGATGGTTTATTTCTCCAGCTAGGAAATAACCCAAAAAACTCTAACTCATTACATCAGTGTCAACATTTATATTAGTTAAAGTAACTCTAACAAAACATACTAAATGGATCCGATTGGCCAGACAGTGTGGTGCTGTAGGTGTGGGTAGCATCTCTTCCTCCTGGTTGGCTGAGTAGCTGACGGACGTCAAACATCTTGCGCTCCATGCAGGTCAGGGTCCGGTCACTGTGGCCACTACCTAAGCTAGTATTGTTGCATACTAAATGACAAATTATTTAAAACATTTTATGCTACTTGTCACATTTCTACATAAGTTACACACAATGATCATTGTCAGTACAATTGGGTCATTTGTGGCTTTAATTGAAGGCCTTGACCTTTATTGTGCATGTAAAAGAATCAGGCTATGTTTGCTTCTCTTTCTAGGTTTCAAATTCATTAGTGCAAGTAAAAGCAATTATAATAATAGAAATGCTTAAGGTTAGTAGTGGGTGTGTTGGGTGGGTTTCGCAGCACAGGCGAGGGTCTGGCACTTGAAAGAAATACCTTACAGGGGGTGCAGGGTCAGAATGGCAATAAATTGTTTTAATGGGGGTGGGTGGCTTGCACATTTATGAGAACGAATCAAGCAGAAAGTGCTTAGCTCAACTTGGTTCACATGCCGGTTTTCAGGCAAACAGTGATCTCAGAGGAAGAAAACTGTAGCATATTGATTGTTGCAACTTTCTCCAGGTTCAGCGTGAGAATGGAAGCACAGAGCTTTCCTTCGCAGGGGGAGTGCAAGGGTGGGGGCCAGCCAGCTGCCTGCGTGCCTTGTGTGTGTGTGTGTCTGTCCTTGGCTGCTGCGGTGGAAAGGGGAGCCGAGCATTGCTGTACTATCGCAGTGAGGCCTGTTTACCCAAGATGCAGTCGAAAGGGGTACAGAAGATGGATGCCCCGTGTCCTGCTCAGTAGTCCCATCTATGCAGCAGTCAACTGTGGTTAACTTTACATAAGGGCAAGGGGCATTACCACTACCGGAGGCACGCGGTCCAAGCCCTGTACTGAGGAGCGTATGACGCGAGGGGGCCTGAGGACCCCTCGCTACCATACAAAGGTTCTGCCCTTGTTCCTAGAACTAACAAACGCAAGGTCACAGCCCTGGTGAAAACAACACTATGTGTACAAAACACAGAGTTATTCCACCAGCAGAAGCACATCACTCCCTTTAGGAAAACTTCTGCCCAGGAGTGGAGACACTCACCATGGATAACGTAAGCTCTCAGCCCAGGGATAACTCAGTATACAGGACTAAGAAAGGTCAAAAGACCATAGCTCAACACAGAAGATGCATCAAAGGTTGTACATCGATTAGGACACATCAATGAATTACAGGAATGGTTTTAGCCGCCAGATCACATGTCCGTACAGAGATAAAACCACCCATAATTCTGACGAATGCACCGTCTCAGAGCAAAGGGCCTAGGAGCAAATTGCATGAGGTCAGGCACAAAACATGGGATAAGAAGGAGAGAAGTTACGTGTTTCCAATCAGAAGTCGCAATAGTATGCTGCCGGTTGACAGACCTGGAAGGGTGACAATGGGAAGATGGTGCCAATGTTTAATTCTATTGAGAGCAGGATGCAATGAATACAATTTTTGCCACACTATTCACACCGCACAATTTCAGTGGTCAACAATGGCCGAAGCAGCCCGCCCCAGAAAGCAGCTTCACCAATCAAACGCCAAGGATTCTATGAAACATAATAAAATGTTGATTATCCAGTCATATGTCTGGGAAACAAAGATGACACCACTGTGAAGTCATTATTATGAGGTAGCAAACGGAACGTTCACAAACATAGGGTAGGCCATATGGCTAGGCATTGTATAGATTCCCCTATAGAGCAATGCCGATTGTGCAATCAGCGAACAATATTTTCAAAGTATTCTGGAACAATGTTTTGCGATGTCACTCTACCTTTTACCGAAAAACACCACCATTTTGTATTGTTCGTTGAATTATTTTTTGATTATTACCGGCCGTGGTTGGATATAATAAACTTTAATTTTGCTTGCTCCTGTACACTTTATTGACTCATTTGGATTCTTTTTATTATTGATTTTTGGGTCTTACCCTACAAGTGAGCATGGTTAGGGGAGAGTCTGATGGATGTGATGTGGAGATGGAAGCAGGAAGGAGGTTGTGAGAAGGGGAGGCAGAGATAGAGGGGAGTGGTCAGGTGAGGGGGTAGGGAGAGGGGTTGAGGAGATGAGACGGAGGAGAGGAAGGAGACATAAAATGGGATACAGGAAGTAGGGGAAGGACAGGAGAGGCGGATGGCTAAAGTGTTAGATGAGAACAGGCAGAGAGAGAGAGTAGGGGAAGCATAGTGCGGACTAGGGAAGGAGGGAGGGAGGGTGGAAGGGGCTTTGGAATAGTGGTGAAGGAGAGATGAAAAGAGGGGAGCAATGTGCACAAGAGGGAAGTAGAGGAGAGGGGAAGGCCAGAAATATGCAAGAGGGAGGGAATGATTGGAGAGAATGCAGGGAGAAGGTCCAGGGGGAGGAGACAGGAAGGGGAGATGAAAGGACAGGGGGAGCAGAAAGGCAAGCAAAGGGAAAAGGGGATACAGATGTGAGGTGGGAAGGCAAAGGTAGTGGGTATAGAATGGGGAAGATGAAAGGAAGAGGGAGGAGAGAGTGGCAGATGCGGCAGAGGGGTTGTTGAATGGAGGGACTGGGGCAAGGTGCAAGAGGCAGAAGTGGGCAAAGAGTGAAGGAATGGAGGAGTGGGAAGGAAAAGGGAAGGGAAACTGAGAAAGGAAAAAGGGATATTGGTAGGGGTTGTGGGGGTAAGAGCAAGTGAAAGGAGGAAGGTGCTGGGCAAGGGGCAAAAGTGATTAAGACATAAGAGGGTGGAAGAGTGCAAGGAAAAAAGGAGAGGAGAGTCCATGAATGTGAAAGTGGGGTCAGGGGAAATGGAAGGTAGGGGAAGTGTGGAAAGATGGGGGACAGAGCTGAGCGGGAAGAGCAAAATGGGTTGAGGGTAATGATGCAAGAGTTAGCATGAGAGTGGAAATGGAAAAACGGGAGATAGAGGAAAAAAGAGAGAAGTAGTAGTGGATTTAATGAAGAAATTGGTATGGGGTGAGACAGTGCAAGACTGGAAGGCAGAGTAGGGGATAGGTAGGGGGAGGGGAGGCATTATGAGAGTGGTGAGGGGTGCAGAAATGAGGAGGGGAATGAGAAAGAGTAGAGGGGATGGGAGAGAGATGCGCAGGCTGTAAGTGGAGTGAGAGTGGGATGGGGCAGCAGTGTGACAGGTGACATAGTGGATGGGAAAAAGGGGGAGAGTAGGCAAATGGAGTAAGAGGGATAGAAGGTAGGCAGCAGCAGAAGGGTAAAGGTGGGAGAGAAAAGAGTGGGGCAAGGAGAGTGTGGAAAGGGGTGAGAGCAGATGGGGCAGGAGCATGGGGGAGCGAGAAGAGGGAAAGGAACAAGAAGGGGGAAGGAGATAGTGAGGAGGATGGGATGGGTAAGATGACAGGGCGAGAGAGGTTAGAGGGAGTGATGAGAGGGAAAGAGGGCATTGGTGAGAAAGGGTTATAGTTAATGAAGACAGATGGTGGAGAGGGTTTGGGGGGCCAAGGGCGTGTGGATAGGAAGGAGAAGGTGACATGGGAGTGTCCAAAGGAAAAGAGGCAGAATGGGTGTGGTGGGATGGGGAAGGGAGGATGATAGTAAGACAGTGAAAGGGAAAAGAGAAAGAGTAATTCAATGTGGAAGTTGGATGATGGGGAAAGTGAATGAGGGGTTGAGGGAAGGGTGGGTGGAGAGAGGTGAGTGGGGTGAGCTGGGCTAACGGAGAGGGAGCAGGGCAAGTGTTAGCTTGGGGAAGGGAGAAGTTGGTGCATAACTAGATAAGAGAGGAGAGGAGAAATGAGAAGAGGTAAGGATGTAAACAGGGAGGCGTATGAGGGGTGAGGCAGTGGGAGAGTTGAATGCAGAGTTTGGGGATGGGGAAGTAGAGCATGGAATATAGTGTTGAGTAGATGGGCAAGAGAGAGAAAGGGTGAGTGGACCAGGGGGAGCGTAAGAATGGTGAGAGGGGGGACAGCGGGAAAATGAATTTGGGTGGGAGAGAGTAGAAAGGGGATTAGTCTGACATGTATGATGATGGAGAGTGGATGGCATAAAAGGGGGCAGTAGTCAAATGGAGGAAGAGGGTGGGTGCGTAGGCAGTGGAGGAAAGGGTGGAGGAGGAAGAGAAGTGAGCAGGAGAGAGAGTGAGGAATGGGATGTAGGCAAATGGGGGAGGGTGGATGGGGAGTGGAAAGGGGGTATAGTGTTGGGGAAGAGATGGGAAGAAGAAAGGGGTAGCGGTGAGAGGGAGAGATCAGAGGGTCTAGGCGTGAGCAGGGTTTATCGGGATGATGGAGGGTGGTCAGGAGGGGTGGGAAGAGGGCTTGTGGAGTCATGGGAGGAGGGATGAGATGGAGGAGGGGAAAGTAGAGATGGAGAGTCCAAAGGCTGAATGAGTAGTGGTGGAATGGGGAAGCAAGTGATAGGGGCAGAAGAGAATGGCTATGGGGACATTGGAAAATGAGGCAGGGGAATATGGGTTGAAAGTGGGAGAAGGGGCACAGGGACATTATTTGAGAAAGGGGTGAAGGTGATGGGGCATGGGATGAGGCGAGTGAGGGGTGGATCATGATATTGGGGAGAGTACCACTGTGGGGAGGAGGAAAGGTACAAGTTAGAGGAGTCGAGAGAAGGGGAGCGGTAGTGAGGGCCAGGAGGTAAGAGGAAGGAGAAAGGGAAAGTGGTTTGTCATGAAGATGAGAGCTGGGAGAGGAAAATGGAGGGGAGAGTTGGTGAATGAGGAGGGAGTTTATATGGAGCGGAGACAGTAGGAGGCAGGGGGCAGAGAGGTTAGAATAGGGGAAATGGCAATAGAATCTGGCACTATTTAAACATACAAGAGTTTATATTGGCATTTACAGGGGAAGTGGCTCTATGAGGAGTCCTGGTAGATCTGGAAGTCTTCATGTATGGGGTGAGCATTGTGAGGATACCTGATGAGTTCTTATTTAGACCACAAGTACCTATGGATGAGGAAGAAGGACAGACTATTCCTATAGAATTGGAAGCAGCTATAGTATGAGAGGACATAGCAATGCTTGAAGGAGTAGATTACGAAGGCAGAGCATGTTAACAATGATAGCTCTTGAGGAGGGATACAGATTGACTTACATAACAGATTAAGATATGTTCAGAGATGAATGTATAGATGATGTAGTGTTTTTCATAAGCATTACCTATTGGATAAGAATTGAGAAAAGGGAAGTCCCACAGCGAATTATGATAATGTGGCAACGTCCAGCGTTCTTTCAGAAAGATCTAGAAAAGGTGCCATGTGCTCTTTGGACTATGGTCCCATATGATGTAGGCCTATAAAATGGAATAGGAGAGATTAAAATTAAAATCAACCCAGGAGTAATTTTACCACGAGCAAGACAGTACCCTATGTCTCGAGAAGCTGATGACAGCATATTTAAGACTATTTCCACACTGATGAATCAGGGAATCCTAGTGCCATTGGAATCCCAGTGGAACACTGTGGAGTATCTGATAAAAACAATCTAAAAGGGAGTTCTAGAGATTTATCCAGGACTTGTGCCCTCTTAATCAGATTGCAGAGGCAGAGTTTCCATTAGTTCCTAATCCTGCGACAATAGTGTATAGCATCCCAGTTGAAGCAAAGTATTTCACTGTGATCGATTTGAAAAATTAGTTTTTCTCGATCCTGTTGCACAAAGACTCACAGGACCTTACTTCCTTTATGTTCAGACAAAAGAGACTAAAACATCCTTGTTTGCCTCAAGGGTATTGTGAGTCCCCAGCAATCTTTTACAGGGTCCTACAGATGGATCTAGGTAATATTGAACTCAACATTGCATTAATTCAGTACGTAGATGACATATTAATCTGTAGTGAAGCAGGGGATGAGTGTAGACAGGATTCTGTCCAGTTAATGACTATATTGGTAGACAAGGGATACAAGGTAGACAAGGAGAAATTACAGTATTGCCAGGAAGAGGTGTTGTACATAGGTCAGTTAATTTCACATGAAGGAAAGAAAGTGATACCTGAGCGAGCTGAGGCCGTCATGAAGACACCAAAATCAAATCCAGTGTCCATCCCTTAGTGGCAATCAGCTGCATATCACAGGCTTGTTGATGAGTCTGTGGGACATGCCACTGATTAACAATATGGTTTAAGCATCTGCAATGGGCATGGCTTGGGCGGAATGAAGTAGGAAGGGGAGGGAAGTCAGATAGGCCTTTGCATGGCCATGGGCATTGATGAGGAAGGCAAATAACCAAACAACATCTGTAGGCTGTGGAGCCCGCCTCACATGCCATCTCCCCTATTACTGCTATTTCCATGTCAATAGTTTTAGCTTCATAGGAAGCTGGATCTGCCCAATAGCCAAAAATCTAATAATGTATTGTATTGTCCTTACACTATTTTGCTAGCATGAAGTGTGTTATAGAAGTCTTGGAAGATTTTACGTTTCTCACTTGCTTCATAAACCTTTGCCCCCCTATCATCAAGTAGAGCTGAAATCCGATTGGCTCTAATGCGTACCTAAAATTGGAAGGCCAATAATCTATTAGGCGTGTTTCCCATTTTGTTATATTTGTGCCTCAGTTTATGTATCATGTATTTAGTTGCATTGTTGTTTAGGGATGTTAACCCCTGGGTCTCCCTAGTAAAGTGAATTGTTCCACGAAAAATCCCCGGATTATGGCCTTCATCACATCTCAATGCATGTGGATGGAAGTATCAGTAGGCCATTTAGCCCAAAACATTTGGAGACTTTGTTCTCTAACTCGTTAAGGAAGACGTTGGGGCTCATTTCGAGTTTGGCGGTATAAATGGTGGTAATTCCCTGGGGCTAATTCTGCCTCTGGAGTAAGCGCCCATCTTCTGGTACCTCTAATTTAGTAGAGTGGTAAAAATGGTGGTAATTTCACTACCGCCACTTTTCCCACTTACCGCCCAACTCATAATGAGGCCCTTCGTCCTGCTGTAATCCAGGAGCAAGTTTCCAGGCTCTCTACCTATGTTAATTGAGGGTCCAATCTACGTCTCAGTAACCAGGAGCATGATCTGAGAGGGAGATTGGGCCTATACTGGTCCCTACCTAGAGGCTGGTCAAGCCCTCGTCCACCATGACATAGTCAATATGGGAGTAGCTCCCATGAAGAAGAATAGTCTCTCACCCCTCTGTTACTCTTCCTCCAGGCGTCTCTCAGTCCAGTACCTTAAAAGCTTGGGGGGCATATCTTGCTGCCTGATTGTTCCCCCATCTGTCCTGGTGGTCTTCTTGGTCTTTGTATACAACAATATTAACATCTCATGTTAGAATTATTAGACACATCACCTCCATTTGCTATCTGGACAAGACGGAAGTAGCACATTTGTTTTGACCCTCATTAGGTGCATATAAAGTGGCTATATTAAGGGCTGTCCACTGCAGTAATCTATTCAGTATGAAGTTAATACCCTCTTTGTCAACCACCCTGTCCGATACAATAAAGGAACATTCAGATGCCAATAGATTACCCACTACTTTTCCTATAGTGTTGCCATATGCTGATCTGGGAAGTGCCCGGATGTAAGTCGATGTACATCACAACTCTGTAGATTTGTTGACTTGATGTTGACGCCCTGGAGCACCTGCTCCCTCATCATTCTAAGGACCTTCAGCCAATTGCCGGGGGAATTCAGCCTCTGTAAGTCTAGGGTGGCAACATTGAACATGGATGAGGGCTGACATTCTCCAAAGTGACCCTTAAACATCATAGTAAATGGTCCCACCAAGTAGTCTACAAGATACAAGAATTATGCTGCCTACAGCTGAAGTCCCCATCCTGTCTTAGCTCCCCCAATTTAACTAAATGAAACATATGCGCAATCAAAACCAAGTTTCTGCCTCCATGTCCAGCCATGAGTGTCGTCCCACATCGCACCATCTTGAAGGTGCCTGCATCCCTGTCACCAAATTTCGATTCCTGCTCAAAACCCATCCCATGGCAATCTATGTGCATTGTTTCATATCAAACCCCAGTTTCAAGAGACATCAGGAAATGGGTCTGCCTGTATAGCCTAGTGTCTCTCATTACCAAGCCTGGCACAGCCCCAAAAATCGCCAGCGCTGTTCAGGTTGTCTGTGTCCATACCTATGTGTATGCATGCTCGAAGGTGGAGAAATGTCAGAACCAGGTTGTGGCCTTTGACCCTGGCTCTGCGATCCCTGTGGCCTAAGAAATAGCTCGGTGGCACCCATGTTTAGAAACACATGTTCTCGAATCATGTCCAAGAGTTTTTTGTGGGCAACCCAAAGTTTTCTTGCGTAATGTACATGCCCACCAACCATTTTCCCCATTGCATCCATCACTGTAGGGTCTCGATCCTGCTAGCCTCTTCAACAGTGGTCCTTTGCTGTTTGCTACTGGCAGCAATATCTGAAGTGCCCTGCTGTCTGCCCTGGTAGTCCTTGAATTGTAATCCATTGACTGGTGAATGTATCTCACAGCCATACAACACTCATGTAGATCCTGGGGCACTCCCATTTTTATACTGAACTTGTTTCTGAAATGAATGCTTTACTTTCAGATGCCTCTTTGATGTTGCAGCAGCGATGATGCTGGTGTAGCCTTGCATTGGCCCCCCATAGGGATTATTCCAAATGCCAACTGCACTGGGCCTGTCTCATCTTTTCATCTTTACTTAGAACATTGCTATCTTGCACCTCCCTAATCTCTTTTTTTCTAACCACTTTTTGTCCAAGGTTCTTTTCTCTCCCACAAAGAAGCAATGCTTGTCATCATACATCCTTTGTCATTTTCAATAATCAAGACAGAGTAGGCTTCCTTTAGGCTTGTCACTCTGTGACATTTATTTTCCCATGAGAAAGCCAATCGAAATGCAAAGGTCATCTTGTAGCTAATATTTGCAGCTCTCCACTTTTCAGTGACTCTTTTGAAGGCCATTTGTTTCTGTAGTATCATATTAGCAAGGTCCTGGCAGAAATATAGTGGTGGGCCATCAAATGGGGTCTTGTTCATCGCTCTAGCTGTTTTCAATATCTTTGTTACACCCACTCTGATAGGTCATTGCCTTCATTTCCTTCAATCAATCCGTTCGAATTGACATTCTCCCTTGTATCACAATTTTCCAAATCTTCAATGTACATTAGTGTCATTTCACTGATTTCCTTATATTCCTTTAGAAGAGATCCTGTCTAACTGAGATCCTCTTGCAACTCCTGAATCACTGTCTCATTGGCATTAAGTCTTGATGTGGTCACCATTAGCTTCTGCTATCTTCTACATTAATGACCTTATAGCTTGCCTGAAGCTGAGTGTTTTATGGGCAATATTGGCCTAAATTGGTGCAGCCATTATGGACATATTTTCTTACTGTGGTATGGCATTTTTTACTGCAATACTGGCCAAAGACAACATTATGAGTGTTCTTTCATGGCCATATTGTCCTACATTGGTGCGAATAGTATGTACATGTTTTCTTACAAAGGTATGGCATTGTCTACTGGAATTATAGACAAATACATCATAAGTGTACTTTCGTAGGCACACCAGCCTACAGTGGTACAGTCAGTATGAACATGTTTTATAATAGTGGCATGCCATTTTCTACTGGCATTGTGGGCAAAGCCAACAGAAGTATGTTACATGGGCTATTGGCATATATTGGCATGTTTGTTTTCTTACAGTATCATTACTGGCATTAGGGCCAAAGCAAGCAGGAGTATGCACCTTTGTGCGAATACTGGCATATATTGGTGCAGCCAGCATGGATTTCTTTTTTACATTGGCAGAATACTGGCATGGATTGTGTGCAAAGGCTTCATAAAACGTGTTGGAAAATGCTCCTGTGCACTGTTGGTGGCTTGGCATCTGTTGGTTTATTTTCAGGTATTACTTTACAAACCCGATTGTAAACTTTGTGGCTTTTTACCCAATTTTTCATAGAAAGAGTGCTGTCAAATACACCATTTTATGACATTATTTCCAAAATGTCATCATGGGAGAACCACCAACGACCTCCCCTTGGTGGGTTAAGGTTCTGTCAATAGGCTTGGCCGCTCCTGCATATTCATGGAAAATGTTTTCACCCTTAGAATTTAAAAAATCACTAGTCACCACTCGTGTATTATCTGTCGAAAGGAAGCCATATTTTCCCTCTGCCACTAGGTCTTATTTTTCACTTAACTAGAGGTTTCAGTGTTGTATTGTTGAAAAGTAGGAACAGCAAAAAAAAGAAGGCTGCATCAATTTGTTGATGGCATTAGTGCTTGAGAAACAAGCACTGGATCAACCTATAAATTGATTGATTGAGTTTACTTTATTTGTCAGGCGCAGAACATGGTTGAACGTGCAAGGAATAGGATACTGCAACCGGGCACATCTGTTAATACAATTATGAACAAGAATGTGCTTCAGGAAGAAAATAGGGCTAACGTGGCAAGAATGTCTTTCCAGGCTGAATATAAAATCAGCCAGTATGAGGATAAACGACTTGGGTTTGACGACTACTGTAAGAATAGTATGTTTTCGATGTTGGTAAATCCTTTGCCGAGCTCTCTCTCTCTGCCCATTTCGTTACCCAATGTGTTCATCTGTCCTCTTCTTCCCGTGTCTGCCTAGGCCCATGCCTTGTGCATTTATTTGCTTCTTGATGTAGGGTTATTTTCTATAGAGAGGAGACACTGTTGGGTTGCCTTCTATAGCTGTTCGGTATTAAGGAACATTTGAAAGCAAAAGAAATGAAAATGCATATTGTTAGCTGTATCATGGAAAATCATTTACGGTGGTTGCAAATGGGGACCATCTACTTTCCTAAATTGATTTAATACTGCAGAAAAGAAATACAATTGTCAACAAAATAAACAAGAATTGCTTTTTTGACATTTGGGTGTGGTTATTTTCTAAGGTGCTTTATGCCTTTGGGGCTGCTTCAATGCTCTGTAGGGGATAAGGAGAAAGGGGGTGGTGGAAAGGAGAGAGGGAAAGAGGTGCAAGATGAGTTGTTAAGGAAAGAAGAAGATTCAGGAGCTGACAGTGAGTTACAGCTTAGTGAGATCGATGGGTGAAGTGCACTCTCAATCTAAGAGGTGACGCCACCCTCTCACTCCCTCAGGTGTATGTGGGGCTTGAGTTTGGAGAGCCTCTCTGCCGCCTGGGCTGCCTTCCCAATGTACCTGGCCAACACACTGACATTGAGGAACTGTCCCACATCCTAGTAGCTGGAGGCTTCATTTTTCCCCAAGAAATTGTTGAGCAGCACAGCTTTTGATTGAACTAGAGCATGCTAAAATGTTTGACTTGCAATGCTACTTAGCATGGCCAAAACATGTAATCTACATTACCGATAATCTTTCAATTATAACACCAGAATGATGATTTCCTGCTGTACACACGAGGATCAATATGTCCACTGTATCTTTATATGTAGCGATATATCGTATTTAATTAGCTAACATTTTCTTACATCATGATTTACCTGTATATTTGACTTTTTGAATGTAAGTACGTGTAACGACATGTCTATTTCAATAATGGCCTACTTAGTGTAAATGTCGTACGCAAACCCTGAGTAGGTAATTTTTTTGCAATAAGAGGCCAAATGTTTCGACACCAGTTTCTGTGCTAGTCAGACGGTGTTAATGTATCTCTTTACAATTATTTACATCTTTATCGTTATAGCCAACTATGTTCTTCATTTACCTGATAGTAATTAGGTACCTGTAAGAGTGTGTACATAATTAGCCCCCTTTGATTTACTATTAGCACAAATCTGCCAGAGGCTGCATGTGTCAGCATGCACTGTGCTAAGAGCACAACCCACACCATAGGTCCATAGCTTTTAGAGGCGGTCTCTGGCCCCTGAACCAGAGACGGCCCACTCATGCATACTGGGCTCTACTTTAGCAGGAACCCTCACCATTAACAGAATCCACTGAAAATACACATCTGATGGAGGTGGCACATCCCAGCATGCACTGCGGGAGTACTGAACTGGCATCTCAATTCATGCCCGCTGCTGATATCCCAAATAAAAAGTGTGAACTATAGAAGAAAATAGACACTGGGAAGTAATTTCTCACATTTTATTGAATCAACAAACATACAGTACTGAAGATATTGTAGATCAGTGAAACTCATTATAGGCAGTGCTCTAAGTGGGTTTTGAAATCAAGAGAGGGTGCTAACAAGTCATGGAAGGACATACATATAAAAGGACATACTTTAGATTGGATAGCCAACCGTAACTGTGACACTACCATTTCTAATATTTTACCACAAACCTGGACTGACCACCACCTCATATGCTTCTCAGCCACCATAGAGCCTCCAAAACTAAATACCACTGAAATAGTACCTCCTATGCCTACGAGATGTAAAAAAGATATCACTGCTCAAAGACTACTACCACTACTCCTTCCAGCCCTCACCGCCAGCACCACTAACTCTGACCCAAACATGCTAGTTGAGACATTCAACAATTCTATGACCAAAGCTTTGGACATGATAGCCCCTATCAAACTTCGTAAAAGTAAACGAGAGTCTCATCTCAACTCATGGTTCACCCCTCACCTTAAAGAACTATGTATAGAAAAACGCAAACTCCAAGCTATCTGGAGGCACACACCTTCAGCTGAGAATGAAACCTTACTTGCCAACTTTTCCAAAAAATACAAGAAGGAAATCATCCAAACTAAAAAAGACACTTTTAATGAGAGAATCAGTAAAGCTAACTCCAATTCCAAAGAACTCTTCTCAATTCTCCGAGAAATGGAAAACCCAATTGCTCCCATAGACAATGTCCCTAAGGACAAACTATGGTGCACTAGCATCCAAAATGCCTTAGCAAATAAAATCACAACCCTACAATCCATAATTGTAAAGAAAAAAGCCTCCTTGAGCTCTACTGTAGCACAGACCACCCTCCTGACAGATACACAAAGTACAACTACACAAAGTAATTGCGAACCATTCAGGTTTACCACCATATCCATTCCGGAAACTGAAAAGGTTATATTATCCCTGAAACCATCGAAATGCCAAGGCGACAGCTGCCCTGCCAAGTTATTAAGGACGCAGCTAGAGATTTAGCACCCTTCATCTCTAAATTAATCAACACCTCCTTTACTTCTAGTACTGTACCCACAAACCTTAATGAATCTTGGGTATTGCCTCTCCTCAAAAAACAGACCCTTGACCCAGCCATCCCCACTAATTATAGGTCTATTACCACGGTCCCATTTCTCCTTAAAATTATCGACAGAGTAGCCTACCTCCAGATTCAAAACTATCTGGAGTTAAACCAACTACTAGGATCGTGACAATCTGGATTCAGACCACCGCATGGTACTGAAACAGCCTTAATTGACCTCAAGACACAAATCGACGAGTTGAAGGGTAAAGGTAAAACAGCTATGCTCCTGCTCCTTGACCTATCAGCGGCTTTTGACCTGGTGGATCACACAGTGTTATGCAACCATCTAGCGTCTGCCGCCCATTTCTCAAGTGAAGCTATAGCCTGGGTACAATCCTTCCTAGCCAACCGTATGATGAGAGTGTTCTCCCTCTTAGCTTCAGCGGACCCAATACATATCACCTGTGGTGCCCCACAAGGTTCATGTGTCTCCCCCACAATGTACAATATCTTCACTAAGCCACTCTTCGACAAACTTGACAGACTGGGGGTAACTTATACTAATTACGCAGATGATACGCAGATCCTCATACCACTATCTGGCAACTTTGTCGAAGGCACAGCTACAGTAAACAAGATTTACCTCCTCATTCAGGCATGGATGGTCTCCCACTGCCTCTGCCTAAATGACGACAAAACAGAGACACTGATCCTCGGTTCCGACTCTAACCTTAAAAAACTCAGTCCCAACTATCTCGCCTTCAACATAGATGGCAATATAATTAAGGTGGCAACTAAGGTAAAAACACTAGGTTTCTACCTTGACTCCACCTTATCTCTCAAAAAACAAGTTTACACCATGGCTTAATTTACAGCGTACACCTGTAAATTAATCAGGACCTGCAGACCCTACCTCTCCAAAACCAATTGTATCACACTAGCTAACGCATTAGTAATGTCTAAGTTGGACTACTGTAACGCCCTCTACGCGGGCGCCAATAAAACTGTCATAAACAAAATGCAAATAGTGCATAATAATGCTCTTAGAGCAGCCTTGGACATACCCTGTAGAGCGCACATCTCTAAGATCAGGAAAGACCCTCATTGGTTAAAAATCAGTGACAGAGTTCTGCTCAAGACTCTATCTCTCACCCATAAAGGACTGAACAATACTGCACCTCCTTATATCTCGGCCAGACTGACCAGAAAATCCTCCAGTCACCACACCAGAGCCTCTAACCATTTCCTACTAGAAACTCCTAGATTTAGGCAAACAAAAGCGGGTGGAGCTAGCTTCCCTGTTAGAGCTGCCCATGCTTGGAATGCACTTCCTATTGCATTGAAAGCTAATCTACCCTACTCCAGATTTAGATGTAAGGTGAAAAGTTGGATCTGGACCAACGACAACTAACAAACTGAACCCTTGCACTGGGCCCTGGATCACTGCATACAACTGCCTTGATACTTCTGAAATCTGGACTGCTGACCATCTCACTGCCCTCTGTGGGTTGTGAGGTACCACTATCTTGTGCTTTTGTATATATGTACTGTAAATATGGTAACATGACTTGTATTGCATCAGCTATTTGTATCCTCTGTATGAAACCTAAGCTTAAGTAACCTTGTACCTCCTGCGCCCGGCTACCCCCGGGTTTGGAGCGCATTATCAAATAATAAACATAAACATAAACATGAACATTGATTTATTTGGCGCTGTGCCCTTAGGTGTGTTGTGCCTGTCCTGAAAAGTTTAATAATACAATGTAATTTAGAGACAAAAGAAACAGTGGAAAACAAAGCATATAAATGATTTAAAGTAAGCTAAGGTTATGACCTATGACAACTGGCATCAAATACCAAGTCAAACTACACAATTGAAGCAATCTAATAAATACAAGTAAAAAAATATTTGAATGTAGAAAAATATATTTATTTATTTCGCGTTTATTTGCAGCGCACGTAAACCATAGGTATGTAGGCGCTAGTTTCATTGAGTTGTGGAAGTGCAGGTTATTTATAACGCGCTTGTTTGGGGGTTTTTTCGAGCACGGATCCAGGGCTTTGAACCTGTGTTTGCTCAGCGTGGTCTTGCTTCCAAGACCCACGCTTTGCCACAGAGGTATCCTCCCGTCAAAATGTTACAACTTTCTAAAACCTAAATATGCATACATTTTCTATTTGCACAGCATTGTAATGCACAATCGCTGCTACCGCTAGTGTGGGTGTGGGGCTAGGCGTAAAGGCAGGGAGGTCTTGGATGGTGTTGAATATTGGTGTTCTGGTCACAGGGGACACGCCATAAGGGAGTAAGGGTCAGGGATTTCAACTGTTCATACACAAGAACGTGTTGATTCGATTTTTACACAGATGTTAAGGATCACCTTTGAATCCTGCCTGTACAAGGATGAGGATCGTTCGACTCAGAAGAAGTTGCAGACCATATTTGTTATCAGTGCCATCAAAGATGACCCCCTTGTATCACTTGTGATACTGCTCAAATGCCACCAAATTGATGTAGTTGTACATATCAGCAATCATTCAAATGGTTTTCAGTTGGCATTTGGGCATTTGGGCATCATGTGCTAAAATCTCTTCTTCCCTGGAGTTATCTATTGGTCAGGTGGGGATGTAGGGCTTTCATTAGCGGACATGACAGGGGGCTAGTAGACAAGGGTCTCAAATGAGGAAAGCTGGTGGGCGGCCTCGATGAGGGACTCTATGCGGGAAAAGTGAGGGGAACCGCAGTGGGCAAGGCTCAGTTGCAGTCTGTTGAGGATGGCGGGAAAGGAAGGGAGGTCTCAAAGATGGGGCCAGTGTTACAGTCAAACTCACGCCATGAGGCTCTATAGGGACCCCACAATCATCCCAATCCTCATATCCAGATGGTCCTTCGTTGTGCACACTTGATGTCTGAGAATTCTGAGCATCCTTGCGAACTCTGCCAACTCTGAAGTCAGTCGCCTCGTCAGCCAGGAAAGAACACGAGGGTGGCTGAGGCAGCGAAGGCAGGGATTCGGTACATTCAGATGTTCCGACGGAAACCAAAGATAAGGAGAATGTCAGCCTACTGTTTAGTATAAAAATACAATTCAGAGAAACTGCATAGTGTTTTATAGCCATTTTGTAGCTGTTATGGCACATATTGAGTTACTATTCATCCAATTACAACCAACCCGCTTTTCACAAAATTGCGAACCCTTCAGCTGTTACCAATTGTGTCAATTTCAGTAACCTCTATGGATACCCTAGGTGTGCCTCTGCTGTCAGCCACTGTTGATCATTGCACACTACATTGGCACTCTACTTTGATTTCAGCACACTTTTGAACACACCATACAGTACATCAAATCAAGATTTTCTTCATCACTTTCCATCACTCTATGTTCATCACAATCAATTCCCACGACATTCTCTTTACTCCAACTTGTAAAATCCTCCAACATCACATATGTTGTCTATCACCCACTCTCTCCACTGTTTCTGGCCTAAATAAACAGGTTTGAAGTACACAACAACACTACAAAATCCCTGAGGTGGTCATTTGACACACCATGCTCCAGAGCTTAACCCGCATCGTCATTCAGTGCCTGGGTGCATTCCCATTGCATGGTGCGGTTTGGGGGTACAGTGGAGGATTCAAGCAGAAAGATAAGATTGAGTGAAACATTTTGTACAGCAAAATACAGTAACTCATGCAACCGTGGTGGGACACATACTGTAGTGAGATACATTGTACTGAAAAATACAGTAACTTGTGCAAACATGGTGAGACACCTGCTATTGTGAGACATTGTACAGGAAAATACAGTAAATTGGGCAAACCATAGTGAGACACATATGGTATTGAGCCCATTGTACAGTAAAATACAACTCAACCATTTCCACCTACAATTTTCAGCACCCTGTAGGTCGTCCATCATGAGAAGGCTTCCAAAAGCCCCTGCACCAGAGTCTACATGCCATCTGTACTTTCAAAGTCAAACTGAATGGTAGAGTCCACAATCTCCTTCTCCTTTGGTGCTGGTGACTAGCTCAGCAACTGTGAGCAGGTGTTTCTGCAAATTAAATGACAAGCCTGTTAGATGTCCCACAGCAGTGTGAGAAGCTGAGAAGGGGAGAGACTAAGTTTCCCACAGCAGTATTATGAGAAACAGAATAGGAGATGGAGAGGTAGAAGAAAGAGAGAGAGAGAGGGAGAGAGAAAGACAGAAGGTGAGATAGAGACAGAGAGCTAGAGAGAGAGCGGGGAACGAGCGAGTGAAGCAGAGACACTGTACACTAGTCCCACACAGTAAACATCATATGTCAGGATTTTTTTTTTTTAAATACGTTTTTATTGGCATTTTAGTTTTAGACATGAACATCGGGACTCAACATTGTCCCTCAAACCCCACCCTCCCCTCCTCCCACCCACCTCACCGGACTTAATGTCTTTGCACTGTCTCTGCGATTCTTGGATGGATTTTGCTTTAGGCTGTGAACATATCTAGAATGCGGATGTTGTGGGGGCACCATTGTTGTATATAGTCTCCTTGCAGGAATTCAATGGCTTCTCCCCAGTCCGTGGTGAACTTCTGTCTGTCCCCTTGAAGATCGTACGTGATCTTCTCCATGGCTACATGTGTCCAAATCCTTCGGAGCCATTCTTGGGTAGTTGGGGGGGTCTTTTGTTTCCATTTTTGCGCTATGGATAGCCACGCAGCTATGAGGAATCCCATGAAGTTCCGTTTTTGTGTTTTTGTATAGGACTTATCTCGGGGTGCCCACAAGCCGCACATCCAAATTTCCTCTCCCAGGTTGGCCGCTCCCTCAAAGATCGCCTGCATTTGTGCTTTCACTTCCCCCCAGAACTGCTGTATTTCAATGCAGTCCCACCAGATATGCCTCCAAGTGCCCTGTGAGTCGCAGCCCCTCCAGCATTTGCCTTGTGTGTTTGGGAACATTTTGTGGATTCTCTCCGGGGTATAATGCCATTGAATCATTATTTTCGTCCAGGCTTCCCTCGTTTGTACTGCCCTTGTCCATTTCGGGATTACTTGCCAGAGATATGACCATTGGTCTCTCGTGATGTGTTTCCCTAGGGTTACTTCCCATTTTTTCATGTATTCCCAAGTGACGATTTCTTCTTGTGCGTTGATGAATTTGTAAAGAGTGGACACAAATTTCTTTTCCCCCGTTTGAGTCGTGATATAGGTCTCGAATGGGGTGAGGTCTCTCGTCCAGGCCTTTGTTATTCTCGGTGATGTCAGCCAGTGGTGGAGTTGCTCGTATTGATATCTATCCCTCTCCGTAAGGCCCAGCAGTTCCCAGGTGTTTTGGAAGGATCTGATTTGATGACCCTCAATCATATCTCCCACTTTAGTGCAGAGCGCTTCGCGCCATTTCTTGAAGGAGCCTCTTTCCTGACCGGGGGGGAAATCTGGGTTGTCGAAGAGTGGTATGAAAGGGGCGGGATCTATCGTTAGAGATCTCTTTTTCGTTGCTCTGTTCCAAATTTCTAAGGTGGAGCTCATGACTTCACTGAGTTTTATGTTGTGGTGTCTGTGTTCGGGTTTCCTCCATAGGAGATGGCGTAGATTTGTCCTTGCCACTGCTCTGTCCTGTGCTGCCCACCACTTTTCTGAGTCATCCGTGATCCATTCCTGTAGGACCCACAGTTGTGCCGCCTCATAGTATTTCTTCATGTGGGGTAGCGCCAGTCCACCATCTAACTTGTGTGCGGTGAGCACTTGATGTGACACTCTCGGTGTTTTGTTTTGCCATATGTATTTCGAGATGATTTTGGAAAGGGTTTTAAAGAAAGCTGGAGGGATCCGGATGGGGAGAGCCTGAAAATAGTACATTAGTCTGGGTAGTATCGTCATCTTGATGACTGTAATTCTGCCCCACCATGAGATCGACAGGGGGTTCCATCTGAGTAGATCGCCTTTGACTTCTTCTAATAGATTTGGGTAGTTTCCTTTGTAGAGGTCCTGTATCCGCGGTGTCAAGGTAACTCCGAGATATTTGACACCCCTTCTGCCTTTTGTAGTTGGAGGTCCATAGTTGTCTTGTATATATCTTTCTTGTCGCCCGCCAGGGCCATTACTGATGATTTCTGTTTATTTATCTTCAATCCCGAGATCGCTCCATAGTTGTCTATTTGCTGCATAAGGAGGGGGAGCGTTTTGCTTGGGTCTGCTAAGGCCAGCAGCATGTCGTCTGCATATGCCGCCGTCTTATGTATGTGCCCTCCCATTTCTAAACCCTCAATGTCCGGTGTCGCTCTGATCTGTGTCAGGAGTGGTTCTAGGAAGATAGCATAGAGAAGGGGTGAAAGGGGGCATCCCTGTTTTGTTCCCCTGCTGATTCTGATAGGATCCGAGAGTTCTCCATTGACTGCAATTCTGGCCATCAGGGATTTATAGTTGGCCCTAATCATGTCAATAAAGTCCTTTCCCATGCCCATTTTCTGTAATGTCGCAAATAGTAGAGACCATTCTACCCGGTCAAATGCTTTTTCTGCATCCAGTGCTATTATCGCCGAGGGGATTTCCATTATTCCAGTCTTCTCTATGAGATGAATTATTCGTCTAATGTTATCGTGGGTTTTCCTTTTAGGGATGAAGCCTGATTATTCCTGGTGGATTAATTTGGGTAGTAGAGGAGCTAGCCTGTTGGCCAGGATTTTTGTATAGAGTTTGGCATCGATATTGATTAGAGCGATTGGGCGATATGAGCCCGGTGTTTCTGGGTTTTTCCCTTTCTTGTGGAAGACTAGTATTTTTGCTTCATTCATTGAAGCGACAATGTTTCCCGTTGTCTTGAAGGTGTTGAACAGAGTGGTTAGATGGGGAGTTAATATGTCCTCGTAGGTTTTAAAGAAGGCGGCTGTGAAGCCATCTGGCCCCGGGGCTTTATTTCTGGGGAGGTCTCTGATTGCCTTCCTGACCTCCTCCGCCGTTATTGGTTGGTCGAGGGCCGTTTTCTCTGACGTGGATACTGTTGGAAGAGTAATCCCTGCAAGAAACGCCATTTGTGCCTCTTTATTCGGCTGCTGCGAAGTGTACAGATTCTGGTAGAACTCTCTGAACACTTCTTTGATGTCCTTAGTTTCTGTCTTCTTTTCTCCTTGATCGTTCATCAGGGTTTTCACTGCTTGGTCCTGACGCTTGCCTTTTAGTTGTCTTGCTAGTAGCTTGTCCGCTTTATTCGATTTCATCGCATACCAGTGTTTTGCATGCAGTAGTTGTGTTTCGGCTCTTTTGGTTCTTATCAAGTCTAGCTGACTCTGGGTGTGTCGGTATGCTCTCTTAAGGTCCCTGGAGGAGTTCATGGTCATTTCCTGTCTTATATCTTCCAGCTTCTCCCCCAACTCGTCCTCCCATTTGTGGATGAGCTTATCTTTTCGCGCTTTTAGGGCTATTAGTTGTCCCCTTATCACGGCTTTGAAGGCTTCCCACTTGGTGTGCGGGGAGACGTCCGGGGTATCATTGTGCTCGAAGTATTCATCTATTTTTTCCCTGATAGTTTCTCTTGATTCTATATCTTGTAGTATTTCTCCAGGGAGAGACCATCACCACAGCCCTGAGTGGTTTCGCATTTTGGGGAGAGTGATCCATAGCGGGGCATGGTCTGATAGTGATATGATGCCTTTATCGATATCCCGGATCTCTCCGAGTATTGTACTTGAAGCCCATATGTAGTCTATTCTCGAGCTAGTATTGTGAACGTGAGAGTGATAGGTATATCCGTCTGACGAGCCTCTGAGCCTTCTCCACACGTCGTCTAGTGCCAGGTTCTGCATCGCCTGTCTGAGAGCTGATGATGGGGCCCCCTGTTGGGAGGTGTTTTGTTTTGAGCGATCTTCTGGTAAGTTCCACGCCAGGTTGAAGTCTCCTGTGAGGATCACGTCCCCTTCCACAAAGTTTTTGAGTTTGGAGAGTGTTGCTTTGATGAACCCCTCCTGGCCCGTATTGGGGGCGTATAGGGTTGCAATGGTCATTTTGCGATTGTCAATTTGGATCCTTGCGAAGACTTAGCGGCCGTTTTTATCTGCTAGTGTTTCCTTGACTTGGACCTGCAGGTGGTTGGCGAAGGCAATAAGCGTCCCTTTTTTCTTTTCTTCATCATTGGATTGGATAATCTGTTGATATCCTCTTATGCGGAGTAGATTCTTCCTCTTCTTCTGTATATGGGTTTCTTGGAGCGTTATTATATCAAATTTTTCTCTGCGTAAGAAGTGTTCTGTTTTCTTCCTCTTCACAGGCGTGTTCAGCCCTCTGATATTAAGAGTTAGAATTTTCAGCCCCATTCTGTCGTCTGTTTTTGGAATTCCTCACTGGGGGCCTCCAATGATTCGCTAAGGTGTGCTTTCGGACCGGTGATTAATTCTGATCCCTCCCAAACTTTCCCAAGAACTCCCGCCCCTCCCCCCTCCCTTCCGATCCCCCCAACTTTGTCCCTGAGGAGGGCCCTGGGCCCTATGATTGCTCCGGCGTGGCGCCTTTGCTCCATGCCCTCTAATATCTCAGGGTAAGAGTTTGCAGGGGTTCCTAAACCCTGCATGTCGTGCGATTCCAGGATGGTCCCGGCCGCGCCGCGTTTTTGGCTCTTGCCCTCCGTGGTGTTTCCCTGTTCTTGTATTCTCTTTATCCATACCTGCCTGTGCTTACTCTCTCCGGGACCTTGAGTTTAGACTGGGTTGCGTGATTGGAGTCTCGTTCTCCTTTTCACCGTTTGCCACCCCTTTGGCTGTCTTCGTTGTTTTGGGGATTCCCTTTTATCCACCGGATCTTACCTGTTCCTGGCATCCCACGATCTTTAGGCCCTCCTCGCATGTTGTGACGCGGTGTTGTCTTTCTTCCAATGATAAGAGAAGGCCAAAGGGGAATGTCCATTTATATAGAATTTGTCTTTCCGATAAGATCTTTGCCAGTTGGCCCATTTCTCTTCTCTTTCTAAGCGTGGATTGGGCTAGGTCTTGGAAAAGTAAAATGTCTTTGCCGTTCATTCTTATTTGGTCCAGAGTCCTGGCTTCTCTTAATATTCGTTCCTTTTGTGTGTAGCTAGTCATGGCCACTAAGACATCTCTGGGGCGGGATCCGGGGTCCCCCGCCCGCCTGGGGCCTACCCTATGTATTCTGTCAATTAGAATGTCTTCTTTTGGGTCGTCCTTCAGTATGTCCTGGAACACTTGTTGTACCGCTGTGCGGAGATCCTTGTCCTCCACTGTTTCCGGCATATTTTTGATGCGAATGTTCGATCTCTTAGATCTGTTTTCCAAGTCTTCGCATTGCGTTTCGAGTTCCAACGCCAGACGTGCGAGGCGGTCTTGTGCCTCTGCCTGTGAGGTCGCCTCTTCGTCCATATTCTGGACTGTTTTTTCCAAGTTGTCCGTCCTCTCTTCTAGGGATTGGATGTCCTTTTTTAGATCCTGTACCGTCTGTTTCAATTCTCCCTTCATGTTGTCAAATTGGGATTGCGTTGTGGCCATAAACTGGTCTTGGAACTCCTTAAACCAGTTTTTCATATCCTCACGTGAGGCCGCCATTTCCGCGCTTACGAGTCGCCCCGCGGGGCCTCTTTCTGGGCTTGGCTGTTTGGCTTGTTGTTTTAATCTTGCGTTTCCTAATCCCCAAATGTGGGTCAAGTCTTGTGTTTGTGGGGATCCTCCTTTGCTTTTTGTTAAAGCCTGAGATCTCTGCTTGGTCTTGGCTTTGGACATATGTAGACTTTACTTTCCCTGAGCGTTTTCTCGGTCGGGAGCCCTCTCCCCTGAGTTCTGACCGATGTGGGGGTCCGCGTATCCCTTTGCCGGATCCTGCCCCCCTCCGCTTGTTCTCTGCTGGGGTGTGGAATGCCCGGGTTGTCGGGGCCTGATGGGTACCCCGCCTGTGCGTGATCGCTCGTCGTTGGGGAGTTGATTTACCGCTGGGGGTCCGTCTCGCTGGGGGGCCGAGGCGGATCCCCCGTGGTCCTTGTGTGCTTTAGGCCCTGCTGTCTTCCCCCGGATTCACTGTGTCGACTCGTGCCTGCCTCTCTGGGAAGGGGGTCCCCGAGTCCGCACACTTATGACTCCTTTATTTTTATTTATTTGAGGGTCCGTGGGGAGGGGGGCAAGATTCCCTCCTAGATCCCAATTCTGGAGGCCCCTTTTATACGTTCGGGGTGTGTGTTGGGGGGGGGGCTCCTCTTGGTTTTCGCGCCGCCTCCTCGTACCTATTTACTTTGTCCCCGTTCGGGGCTTCGGCGCTGACTGCCGCTCTCCGCTGGTCGCGTTGGTTCTCTCTCCTTCTGGGCACCAGAGGCACCTTTCTTCTCGCTCCTGGGCTGCTCCCTCTCTCCGTCAGGCTCTCGACCAGCTGCTTCCCTCTGTTCCCGCGGAGAGGTGTCTCCGTCCGGTCTTCCTCGGCAGAGTTTCTGCTGCGGGGGCCCCCCGCCGCTCTTCTCCGGGTTCACTCCGGTGGGGGTTCGGGACCCTTCCCCCCTGGCTTCCTCTGTTGCAGACGGAGTGGACGCCGTCTCTGAGCTGGGCGCTCCTCTCTCTCCCTGGAGCCCGCCGCCGCGTCTAGTCCCAACGGTGGCTCTGCGCCTTCGGGCGGCCGAGGTGCGCCGGGGACGCTGCGTCTGCTCCGCCGCCTCCGAGGTGCTTCAAGGTGCCTCGGTCGGCGAATCTTCAGTCCCTCCACTTTATCTGAGACAGGGTGGATAGAGAAGTCGTCTCGATGGGGTTTTAGCCGGCTTCTGTTAATTCTTTATTACTGCGGCCCGAGCTGGGGGACGGAGCTTCGCTCACGCACGTCTACCCGGCTCGGCCGCCATCCTGGCAGGATTTATATGCCAGGAAGGTTGTATTTGTAGTTGATCTTGGTTGGCCTGGCAGATTGTAATGTCTGAGACATTCGGGCCATGTGTCCGTTGGGAGATGGGCAAACGAGTTGTGTGTTATCAAGCCTTGATTCCCTAAAACCAATGAAGCAATCGAGTTCCAGCAAGGCTGTGCAATTTAATGCAACGCTGCATTGTAAGGTTGAGGTTGAGATGGGTACACATGGGACATTTGCATATTATAGGCATTGATGAACCAAAGTATTCAGAAGAGTAATCAAACTGTGCCCCAGATTCTACTGAAAGTCATCATTTGGAGCACAAGTTTAAAATACAAAATACAGTAGCCATATTGTACAGTAGGCTCCAGGTTACATGGGCTCAAGCCCCACCAATAATTAATGTCTAGGGTCTTCCAAGGCTCGAGAGGTATGCAGGTATCTAACAAAGTCAAAGTGCAAGTGCATCCAATCTCTTTTCTCCACTTTACCGACTGTCACTTTGTTTGTCTACAGCTGCTGCAGTTTTACAAATGATTCACAGCTTTCACTCGGACTTGCAAGGGGGGAGTCCAGCAGTGCCAGTTTTTTCATAAAGCAATCACTGTGTCAATGTGTGGGTGGAAGGATTGCAGTACAGATGGCAGTTCTTGGGCGAACAGTATTCATTCTGAGCTCTTGTGTTCTGTACAAATGCATTGCATGCCAGATTGAAGATATCATTAATAAGTGTCTAGTATATATTAAACTGCATTGTCTTTTCAATCAATTGCCTGCCCTCTCCTCTTTAGGCCCCCATTGTAGTGTTAATTTTAAAAATACCACCCCCCTCCCCTATTTGGGCTCTGTCTATAATGATCCAGGCCCGAATGATGGTATTTTACTCATGTCGGGGGACCTCTTTGTGAGAATAAGTCGGAAAACAAAGTGCTTCTGTGTGCCCCACTGGTCTGTAATGTAATCAGTAGCCAGGGGAGTTGTGCCTGACCTTGTATCATCAAGCAGTGTGGTTTTCCCAGTGTCCCCAGAGCTTGTGCCTGGTGCGCTCTACTCTGTGGACTCTGCTAGGTGTAAGTGCTTTTAATGTTCCCATCTCACATCTCAGTTGTTGCACAAAGGGTGGACATTGATGGGCTTTGTCCACTCTGCTGGATGTCACCCTTTAATGTGCCGGGAATGAAGGCAAGAATTAACTGTATATTTTGCATTGCCGCACAGCCAGCCACTAAAATGGATAACCCATGCTCCTCACAATGGTTGGATGAAGTTGTCTTAATCATGTAAGTTTAAAATACACATGTTCTTCAGTGTGGCAGCTGGTGGGTTGATTGGCTGCTAGAGTATAGAATAATGCACTGCACTTTATTGAATGAGCCTGCAGTATGGCACTGTAGCTGTTAGGCACCTTAGTGAGTATCAGTGCCAGGGTGCTCCTTGCGCTGGTTTGAGGTAGAAAAGTGTTGGTAAAGGGGTGTGGGGATTACCATGAGGATGTTGAATGTAATTGAAACGCCATCCATTAATCAGAAAAGGCTAATACTGTTGCATGATTTCTCCCAACCATCCTGTAGGCGTGTGGTGCCTTTATGCATATACTGTGGCATCCAATGCATGGCTGAGTTTTTCACCAGAATGTGATGCTTCAGCTACCAATCGGGGCCACCACAATACTTCTTTCAGCTGATGGTGGAAACCCACCCTGTCCAGAAGTTGTACTTACACTCATAACCAATACTGCGGTCGAACCACTTGGTGCATCTTCACCTGCGCTGCAGCATCTGTTGTGTCATTAATTGGGCAGTGACTACAGTAATACTACCTTACATTTTGTAATGTGCCTGCAATGAAAACCATTATTAAATGCCTGAACAATCTCTTGCATTCTATTGTTGTTCTAATACACATATTATTGATTGATACATTCGTTTTCATGTACTTATATTTGTAGTGATATTTGTAATGTGAACACTCACCCGTGGGGCCTGGCTTGCACTTCATAAAACTATAATACTACACATATAAATACTACTGCAATGAGCACAGCTTCACCTACCCCTTCCCACTACTGCCCCTCCCCACATCCCAATTTTAGCATTGGACATCTTGGCAAGAGCAAAATGCTTTGGGAAGATCAGGTTTGAACACAGAAAGATTGGGATTGGGCACTGGTGGGAGGCTGTTGGCATTGTTGAACATATCAAATTGAATTGACCATTTACATGGGAGTGCAGGGGGGTATTCTGGATCAGTCACATGGCCAATACAGTGGGGCACTCTTCAAAACATCATATTGCTCTCTGGTAAATATCCAACAGTTCTGCTTTTAGAATGGGTGATGGTGTACATGGTTTATGCATTATGGTGTGTATTCAATTTTCTGTGGAAATCGGGCATTAGCACAACACAGCACAATTGCTTTACAGTAAATTGACTAAAACTCATGAACAGAGGATAGCACAGGGGAAATGCACTGGTCTTGGAAGCAAGACCACGCAGAGCAATAGAGATTCGAATCCCGGATCTGTGCTTAGAAACCCAACTTGCATATGATATTATGCGCATTATAAAAAAAACAATAAAATAAAATAAAAGACATACTGTCCAGTAAGTGTTATATACATTATACAGTTTGGTTTATACCCTCTATTATATGGGACCAGACTACCTCACCAACACAGAAGTAAGCATGTTGAGTACATGTACATATTGAATATACTGTACATTAGTACCCGGCGCAGGGTTTTTCGCTCCAAACAAATGTACTGATTGGTACATTTGCGAGCCTTACCAGACGGTAATCCCGCACACGTACTTGTGCGACCCTCGTGCCGGTCTTGGTCTTCGCTTTATCTTCAGGCGACCATGGAAACGGAGAACGGACCACATGTAGTCCCTTCTCCCTTTTCCATGGTGGCCATATTTTCTGTTTACTTTTTTTTCAATGTGAATGGCCGCCATGGAAAGACAGAAGGGACTACGTGTATGTCCACCTTCCATGGTGGACATTTTCTTTGTTTACTGTGGCTGCCACGGAAACAGAAAACGGACTTCGTTTTCTGTCCATGGCAGTCATTTTTTGTAATTTTTTTAAACTTTTTTTTTTCCGGCTGCGAAACACATCTCCCAGCCAGGAAAACAAAACATTGGTAACCCGGTCTAACAAACTGGGGTAATAATGACAATAAGCCCCTTGACTTGTACAGGCTTGTACAGAGAGGGTGTTCTGGCTTTAGAATACAGTCTCTGCAAGACACTAACACATTAAGTGGTGGGCAAGGCTGTTGCTATGCTGTAATTCACGGTTTTCCAGGAGTGGAGGACTGGATTGATTACAGCCAATCTCAGGTTAGGTCAGAATCCTTTGCATCATGGTAAATTGTCTTTAACTAAGGCATTGCACTTTTCCTTTGTAACATGCACCTCGGAATCAGGCCTTCCGTTCTTTTATTTCTTCATAAAAGGCAGTAAAAATCTGAAAGTGTCCTAATGCCAATGCATTTCGGAACTCAGTCCGCCTTCAAGGCTAAACACTGGATACCATGGATATACAACAACATGAACAACCAATGGAATCAAATGTGACCACATGCACCATACCTAATAAAGAAACCATAAAACATGTAACATGAAACTACCACACAGACAAAAGAAAAAGGACAAGATAATAGGTTTCATATTAAAATTCAAACAATTTCTTCTTTTCAGGTATGTAAGTAAATAAATAAATAATTACCTCCATGTTATAAAAGGTTGTGCGCAACTGAAAAAGATAATATATATTGTGTCCCTACAAGTTAGCCAATTTCTCTATCCATGCCCAGGTCACATACAAAATGTGTCAAGAATAAGTGTTTTACCTGAGTCTTTGCAGTAACCTAGATGAGGTTAATATGCACGTTCTGCTCTATGGTGTAGACATAAGAATGGCAGAGGAAAAAGACAAATTGTAATATGCAGTGGGGTAAATAATCTCCAAATACTTCTTAAATACATGATTCCATCAAGCCTGAGCTGGCATACCTATAGTTGTAATGTAAGCTGATAGCAAGTGGAAAGACTCTGAGCCTCCAAACCCTGCACCATACACAGCCAAATCCTTACCTGATGATGTTGTGGGTGATGTGATGTCACGTGTGGGAACACGTCATGACTTCTCAATCGTCTTGCATACGTCACGCACCGCAAAAACGGGCTTGAAAGACCAAAGAAATATCGAGGCTTAGTACCACAAATGAAATACGCCAATCACGTTTTGAAAAGATAGAAGTATCTTTTATTACTGTACAGTATCAAAGCAAAACAGATAACGTTCAGGCTCCCAACACCTCACAGTGTGTACCAGCAAACACAGTGAGGGGTGAGAGTGTTGGACATCTGAACACAGACATATTTATACCATTTTTTAAACATTGTCCAGCCTCTCTCCAAGCTAATAAGTTACTGGCTAGAGTGTGTGCCCAGTTCATATGACAAATATTACACAACGGATTAAACCAGTTTGCATGTCCATGAAGTTTCAATGATGCTTGTTGGCTCTCTGACCCATGGTAAGCCTTGTTCCAAGAATCGCTACAATGCAGTTTAGCCAGAACACACAATCTGAGTTTGTTTTCCATTGTCTTATTGTTTATATGAGGATGAGGCATGTGAGCGCAGACAACACTTGGATGGTAGTTCATTCGAGTCACAAGGTTTCTTTACATTGGTCAAACAGTCTGCTCTCGGTCAGCCTAAACATTAACGAAACTCAAAGGTCGTTCGGCTCAACTGCAAATCGATAACACAGGCCACCATTTTAGAACATGAAACAAGAGTTAAAATCAAAATGGCGGATGATTCTTAAAATGGCGGCAGTGTTGATCGATAAGCGGAACATTTCAGATGCGGTTTTCTGTGTAACTCAAATGGGCTTAGGCCAATATTCATAACAAGGCAGTATTATGCGAATACGGTTTAACAAACCCTCCTTTTGGCCTAGGCCATGAGCATTTACTTGAACATTCGCTTTACTCAAAACCTCACACCTCAATGTCCGTACATCCTGAATCACATTCTTCAGAAATATTGATTGCCATAAGATCCATGATAGTGATATCTTTCATTACAAAAACGCCAGTAGTTTCCTTGGGTGCATGTACATTTGGTCCTAATGTAACTATAGTTTGTGCACAACATCTTCCTAACATCGAACATATGGCAGGAAGACATTTTACACAACAACACCAAAACAATAGAACACCAAGAATTACCACTAAGACTGAAAAGAGCTTCCAGCCCCATGAACATAGAAAGTCCCAAAACCAAGCACTAAGATCCCAGTTTCCCTCGGGGATATGTACTTCAGTACTCAAGGTATGCAGATTTTGTATTTCCTTGAATATGGTAGGGGAGGAGTCAGGTATGAAAACACAGCAAGCAGATCCCACCAATTTACATACCCCACCACGCTCGGCTAGGATGACATCTAACACCATCCTATTCTGAAGGGCCACTAGTTCCAGCGACATGTTGTATAGTATATCAGTGGTTCTGTTGATGGTTTTCTCCAATACTCTTGCTAGTCTCCTAATATCCTCAGAGTTCATTATCTGTCCCCAAAATGGCACAAAGGATTTTGTTACATCACCCATAACCTGCGAAGGAGTATCACCATTCGCGTTCCGCCTTGGATGAGCTCTAGAGACCTCAGAAGTGCTAGCCACATATACCCCTAATAACAAGATACCCAAATAACAAGTACCCTGCCAATCTCTAGGTAACCAAGGATATGCTTCATTGCCACAGACAAAATAACATACAAAGGTCAGTCCTCACTAGTTAGGTTTGCAATATTGGTTCAACCTTCGAATGTACCCATTGGCTTAGAACCATCCCTTTGTATACAGAAGGAAACAGAGTTGGGGCTATGATTGATATGTAGGAAGGAGGCATGGCATCCCGGTTGCCTACGGGAGCCATCTTGAAATAAATTAGCGATTGGAAAGGTCTAGAAAGTCTATCGGAAGGCCTAATAGAAGTAACATTGAGCTTGATCTTATTCGCAAAAAGGGAACATCCCAAAGGTGTCAGGACTTGTTTTTCGAATTCGTTCAGATTAGTCCCATTGAAGTTCCCAGAAATACTGTCATTCCAACGACCAAAGAAAAGTGCCCTCAGTGAGGCGTAGCATGCAGTAGTCAAAGGAAGAGGATAAATATACCAGCCCAACCCTTTTTCCCCGTGCTGTGCCAAATGTGAACATACCCAGCAATCCGTTCTATTTAGAATCGCATGGGTGGTATTAATGATTAATAGGAGAGTATTATTGTGATAACTCTGTGATGGGAATCCCTAGGAGATAGAGTGTGCAGATGCACGAAAGGTGAAGACATAGTGGAAACAATTTCAGTAGGTAACAAAGTCTCAAGTGGATGCCCCCCTTCTAAATACCAAAACCCAAGCGAAAATACAACTGTCAGACCGATTAACATTGTAACAAGAAAACAATGAGTCCTCAAGGACCATGATCTTTGATGATCAGATTCTTTGTCAGCCACAAGACCAATAGCTTGCTCCGTATGAGTAGAGTTAAAAAATGGCATTGTTTCTAAGAGTCTGTTTAGAAGCCTCTCCGTCAGGCTCTTTTAGTTCATCCATCAGTGGCCCCTGACCATGTGGCTTATCTTGCTTGAAGGTAGCTTTGCCAGTCCCTGCCCCTTATTTACATTTCAGTGAGAGAGTGGCAAGGGATTAGCTCAACAGTGGTTTCTTGTGGGCACAGCCGATGCTATTCTGTAAGTCTAATGCCACGGATGCAGATTGTACCTCAAGATCCCAGGTACGGCGTGATCTGCGAACAAAGTGTCGTCGCTTCCTGATGGAAGTGGTGAAAACAGAAGCAAGTTTGCTCAATGATGCAGAAAGATCCAAAGAAGAATTCAAAGGCAAAGCAGCAGTCTCTCCAGACCCCATGGGCTCAGGAAGGGTTTCCGGGACACCCTTGGTGTCAGTCAGAACGGGCTTGCGATGAAGAACAAAGTGAACAATTTCTTTCTCTTCTCCTTCATCGTGCGGCAGAGGAAAAGGTATCTTCTTAGCGTGCGTCGCGTGTATCCAATGTTTCTTTCTGTCTACTCGTACAGCGGTCTGTGTGGCCAACAGGACTTGGAACGGTCCTCTACAATGCGGTGCGAGACAGGATGCTCTTTCAAAAACCTTGGTGAGCACCCAGTCGCTGGGTCGAAGTCGATGACCTGGCCCCTCGTATTTTACTGGGAGGGCTTCTCGCACCTGTTGATAAATCAAATACAAGTTTTCAGTTAACTGGTCACAGTATTCAGAAAGGAGCAAATTCTCCTCATCCTTAATTCGCTTAGGCTTGGGTATGCTCCAAATATTGGCTGGTCTCCCCATAACTATCTCATATGGGGAGAGCCCAGTTTTTGTTTGTGGGGTTGTTCGGATGGACAATAGAGCTATCAGTAAGGCATCTGGCCATTTCAAATTACTACTAGCGCAAACTTTCGTCATCTTGTTCTTTAGTATACCATTATGGCGTTCTACAAGTTCAGCACTCTGAGCGTGTCTGGCCGAATGGAACCGTTTATCGATCTGTAATCGCGCACATATTTACAGGATAACTACAGCGATAAAATGTGGACCATTGTCCGACCAAATGACCCTCGGCAGCCCAAACCTAGGAAAATATTCCTTAAGCATGGTTTTCGCAGTCGTTATTGCTGTGGTATCTTTTACAGGGAATGCTTCGACCCATTTGCTAAAGGCACAAATGACTACCAGAACATATTTGTAATTTTGGCAGTGCTCCATTTCGATTAAGTCAAAATGTATTACCTCAAAGGGCACAGAGGGGGAGCCAAAACTACCCCTCTTTGTCGATGTACCCTTTCCCACATTATGCTGTAAGCATACCATGCAATTTTGGACCAGACTCTCAGCAGTCTTTGAAATGTTTACATGTACCCAGACAGGTTCTAGCAGTTTACAAATTTTTCTAGCACATATATGAGTGGGACCATGAGCCATTGTAACCATAGCAGTGACATAAGAATCGGGTAGCATCCATCTTTTCTTGACATTGGGCCTCATTACGAGGTTAGAGACAGCCATGGCGCTATTAGCTCCATGGCTGCCTCCAAAACCCTTCCGACTCCGCCCTGGTGAATGGAGCAATTACCAGGCCATTCCGAGGTCGGAGGGACCGGTAATGCCCCATTCACCAGGGCCATTCCCCATTCCCATTTGAGCCCCATAAGGCTCAAATGGGAATGGGGAAGGCGCTAATAACGGTATTGTAAATTGCGGTACCGGTATTAGCTCTAGAATCCTTTTGCGGGTCCCGTCCTTAACTCCTGCAAAAACCAGGCGTTAAGGAAGGACCCGCAAAGGGAACTCATAGTAGGGAGGTAAGGGGTAATCCCTTAACTCCCACCTCGTAATGAGGCCCATTGTCTATCCAACAACCTTCATCATCTAAGCTTGCTAAACTCTCAGCCCATTGCTTACGCTTTTATGAAGTGGCATCAGCTTGAATGTCTTTTATAGAATCAATTCCTTCATCTATTACACAACTATTAGTGGCTTCTTTTGTTACATGCATTTCAAAATACAAATTGGTGGCAGTCTGTTTGGCTATCCTGTCAGCAAAAGCCTTTCCTCTCCCCGCATCATCTGTTACTTTCTGGTGTGAGGCGGACTTCATTATTGCTAGTTGAGTAGGAAGCTCAAGTGCTGAGAGTAGCCGAACTATCAAAGTGCCATGTTGAATCTTGGTTCCGTGTGATGTCAAGAAACTGCTCTCTGCCCACAATCTACCGAAGTTGTGAACCACCACAAAGGCATACTGGCTATCTGTAAATATATTTACATTAAGCCCTTCGGAAAGTTCACAAGCTTGAGTCAATGCAATAATCTCTGCGGCCTGTGCAGAGTTATGCAAAATTCTTGTGATTTCCACAGTGGTGGTTAATGTAGTGATGGCAGAAGCAGCAGTGGATGTACCATCTGTAATTTTGAAGCAGGAGCCATCGCAAAACAGCTCCCCTTGTGGATTTTTCAATGGTGTGTCATTTAAATCGATTCTGCCTTTGGTTTCTTGCTCTGTGGTATAGAGGCAGTAATGGGACATCTTGTCACTACAAGCAACTCTCAGTGTGGTTAATAACCACTGAACAGGTTATCATGCCTTGTTCTTCCGAGAGAGGGGCGCCTACTACCTTTGTTGAATTTTTTTAAGGAACTTGGGGTTGGTCACCCTAGGTTACCTGGGGGCAACCAGACGTGGACTCCCTGCTCACTGTGCTAAGAGAGGCTCAGCTTCACCTCACTGATGATGCCCAACAAGGCTGAAACATGTGTATGGGGTTGCTGTAGGTACTCTTGTTCAGAGAGGAATTGCCATAGCATTTCGGTGCTGGACTGCCCATGTGGGTGGGACAAAGACTGATATGCAAATGGGTATTTCCCATCTGTGAAAGGTACAGTGAGCAAAAAGCAGATGGCTGCGAACTCTCAATGTGGTTAATAACCACTGAACAGGTTATCATGCCTTGTTCTTCCGAGAGAGGGGCGCCTGCTACCTTTGATGAATTTTTCGAAAGAGGCAATAGTTCAGCCGGATTTAATACACAACATCTCTTAATTTGGATATGCAGTGCAAATAGAATCAGCTTGTATCTTGTTAATCGTGCTGAGGTGAGATGTTGCGTTTGCGTTCTGTTCAATAGAATGTCTACAGAATGGGGTACCATCACGGTTAAAGAGTGACCTAAAAACATACCCTCACTTTGTTTTACAGATGCAGCGGCAGCAGCAACAGCTCTCAAACATCTCGGCAAAGCGCATGCAACAGTGTCAAGCGTGGAGGAAAAGTAACCGCATCGTCTATTCTTCCCTCCATGTTCCTGTGTTAACACAGCCAAAGCACATCCATCACATTCATGCACATACAAAATAAAGGCCTTGTCATAATTTGGTGTGCCCAAAACTGGTGCTGAACACAACGCAGCCATGAGCAGATCAAACGCTTTCTGGCAATCTATGTTCCACGGTAATGGCAAAGAAATGCCCTTCTTTGTCAATGCCAACATTGGTTTTTATCATTAATGAGAGGTTAGGGATCCACTGTCTACAGTATGAAGCCATGCCTATCAAGGCTCTGACCACTTTCTGTGTATTTGGGACAGACATGCTAGAGATGCTTTTTATCCGTTCAGGTGTCAGTCTTCTTCCCTCTTTTGACAGGAGATGGAATAAATAGGCGGCCTCCTGATTGAAACTTCTTCAATGAAGCCTTATGCCCATGTACTGCTAGATGGATAAGTCGAAACACGGTGCCCTCCTTACAAGCAACTTCTGAGTCTGCAGCTAAAAGAAGATTGTCAACATACTGCAACAATGTACAAGTGGGAGGCAACTCAAGTTTATCGAGCTACTCCTTCAAAGCTCTAATGTAAATACTCGGACTCTCAGAGTACCCTTGTGGCACACGAGTGAATGTAAACAAGCGTACCCTAGGGTGAACGCGAACAAGTATCTACTGTCAATATGTACAGGAATGCTAAAGAAAGCATTCTTTGAATCCACAACACTAAAATGAGTAGCTGAAGCTGGAATCATAGTTAATATAGTGGTCACATCAGGCACAATTGGAAATTGTGGAGCAGCAATCTTATTGATAGCACGTAGATCAATAATAAAATGGAAAGGAATCGCATTATCCCCTTGCTTATATACCGGTAGAATCGGACTATTGCACAAACTTCCTGCAATTTCCTCAATCACTTCTCGATGTATAAAATTGGAAACTATACTCTTTAAAGCTTGGTCACCGTCAACTGAAATCTTCTAGTGTGGAATACATGGCAACTTAACACTTGATTTCAAAACAATTTTAACAGGTTCAATTTGTAAAATACCAACATCATTATCGTCAACTGCCCATAAACATGCCAGAGCCTTATACAGTTCAGTTGGTAAAGGCCTAGTCAAAAATTGTGAAGTAGATGTTTGCTGAGGTGAAATCGTCAAATGTACTCCATATGGAGAACAGTGAATTACTGCATTTAATTCTTTTAACAGATTCAACCCCAACACATTTTTGCCACAATTCGTCATCAAAAGAAATAGACATTGATCCGTGAATGGCCCCAGTGAAATTGGTACCGGCTGAGAAACCGGACTAACCACTGGTGTGCCAGAAAAGCCTACAGAAATGTTATTCTGCCCTGACAGTGGAATATCTGGAACCCGTGAATGATCTATGGAACACTTCTGTGCTCCCTTATCTATCAAAAATAGATGCTTCCTATTCCCCACCTTAATTTCTACGTAGGGTCCTTTCTGATCGACGGGAATAAGCACCGGTTCCAGACTCTGCTTCGGGCTGTCCTAATGGAACAATATATCATCAACTACGAGATCCGCAGAAAGATAGGCAGTCGAAGGATTATCAAAAATATTCCTATTATCAACACTATGGGCCTCATTCCGAGTATGGCGGTAAGGGATAGCGGCCACCGCTAACGAGAGCGGTGGCGGTAATCCCTTACCGCCATACTCCGAGTTCCCTTTGCGCCATGGTGGTTTTAACACCTGCTTTTAGCAGGTGTTAAAAACCATGGCGCTAAGGGACCTTGATGTTAATTACGCCACCGTAATTTACGGTGGCGTAATTGACGCCTTCCCCACTCCCATTATGCCCTATGGGGCAAGAATGGGAATGTGGAAGGGTAAATGGGGATTGGGGAATTACCGCCCCGTCAACCTTGGAATGGGGCGGTAATTCCGCCATCCACCAAGGCGCTGCCGGTCCGGGTACGGCGTCAACCAAGGCGTTAATAGCACCATTGGTTAGCGCCGTACTCGGAATGAGGCCCTATGTTGCTGACTATCTTGTGAGAATGACTGTGGATTCTGAGCGAACTGACTTATACCAGGACCCCATACCCCAGGGCGGCCTCTGCATCGTCTACCCATGGTACCATATGTGTTATTGGATCGCTGCTGAAGGATCGGGCATTGTGCTCGCCAATGACCTTCTTGTCTGCAATAAGCACATTGGTTCATGTGTACAGGACCCATCTGCGCATTACTCTGTGGAGAAAACTGACCTCTAAACTGTGTACGCCCACCTCTAGCCCCTCTTACTATCGGCTGCAACAATACTTTGGTTTTCAAGTCTCCCTTCTTCTTTTCTATTCTCTCTTTTTCAGTATTGACTCTATTTTCATAATACTGAGCCACATGTAATACTTCGGACTGCGATTTAGCTTGCCAGGCACTTTCTGAAGTCATAATTTGTGATTCGATATCAGGCAACAATCCATGCACAAATTTGTCCACAAACAGCCTTTTTCCTGACTCAGTGCTTAAATCCTGACTGCTAAAATCCGAAAATACTTGTTCGAACCGATTCAAAAATTCGGTAGTACCTTCGGATTTCCCCTGGGTGCAGGCAGTAAGCTTGTCCCAAACTATCCTTCTCTCTCGAACTAGAGTCCTTAATTTAGTTACTATTCTGTCTGGTAATGTCAGTATCACGTGTGACGGTCGCTCACCAGCTTTCCTTTCTCCGTCTATCCATACCAAGTTAACCCATGTGTCAACCAGCCCTGCCTGATCATCTACAGTTCTAATCTGTTTCCATAAATCAGCAGGTAGGATCACAGGGAACAACAAGTCTATATCACCCAGCTTGAAAACTGACGAATGCAAGACAGATTCTATTTCTTTATAAAATCCTGTCGGATTTTTCCTAATATCTGGAATCGACTTTCTAATAGTATTCACTTCCTTTCTAGAAAACGGGACATGAACAAATTGTGAAACATAATGAGCTTCAATAGTGGTAGCTGATGTGCCTGCTACGGCATCAGCTGGAATTTCCACTTTAGGAACAAATGTCGGAGGAACCTCTCTCATTGGCAATTGAGAAGTAGGCAACTCTGAACGCTTGTTAAGCAATAGAGCTAAATCGAGCAACAAAGTAGTCAAAGCAGTGTCAGGTGAAAGTGCTTTCATATAAATAATCATCAAATCTGCGGGACAACAAATCTTTTACTTCATTCACTCATCCTGCAGGCACTCTACCATTACCTGTAACACTTTCTTTTGCATTTCTGGATTATACTGACTAAACGTATCATATACTTCCATGGGAGATATCGAAACATCTGAAATCCATCTAAGCGCATCCCTTGTGCAAATTCGAGTCTCTTCACTCGTTGATTTACAAGAAGGAAGAACCCGTTTCTGCACATACAGAGCGTCCAATCTACCACCATCTGTTTCATCATTCTGTAACCGAACTAACTCCCTTTTAAACTCAAAAACCCTCTCAAAATGCTCATGTACTTTCTCCGCAGTGTCCCTTGAGTAAGCTAAAACATTCAAATCCCTCAACCCTTGTGGGACATCCATGTCTGTCAAATCATTCCACATTTTGGCCAAGTGCATTCCCATCCCCTCAATCAAAACATTCTGTTCGGGAATACTCTCTTGGTGAAAGATTGTAGCTAAGACAGCTGATTTTTCACCTTCTTCTATACATTTCTTAGCCCATACATACAATTCCCTCTTTCTAGCTTTAGAAACTGTACTACGAGTCACTACTTTTGATATGGCACTCGCCCCTTCAATTGGCACAAGTGGAGCAGAACCACTTTGAAAAGAAAGTTATGACGAATCTTGCACAACCGGCAGTGGGGACGCGCCGCTGGCGGTAAAGACGGAGTTAAGGAACAACAACTGGTGGTAAGGGCAGAGATGCAGAAGGAGGAGCAACAACAGGAAGAGGAGCAACAACTGGAGGAGGAGCTACAAAAGGAGGAACAGGAATAACAGCAGGAGGAGGTGCAACGACGGGAAGTGGTAAGACACCAGGAAGAGGCAGATAGGGAGGAGGTGCAGTAGCAACGGTCCTACGCTCATTTAAAAGCTTATCAATTATTTAATCGAGGCATGGAAGTCCTTAGACGGATACATTTTCTGTACACAAGTTGGAAAGCCCTATCCATATTTCTAACAGACTCCGACTGTTTCTGTTGATCATACAATAATGCTTTCTCTGAGTTAGACATATGACGACGTGCATGTTCTTTTTACTCTTAAGTTGCTGCATAGCTTCCTTTTTCCAATTCTGGATTACATCAAATGCTGCAGGCCTAGCCTTTTTCTTTAACAATTTAGACTCCAAATACTCTATATGAGCAATCTCAAAACTACCATGAACTGGCCACTGAAATTCGGAAGTATGTCTATTTTGTCTATGCCAAATATTGTTGAATACTATGCTACCAATACCGTTCCTACAGTACATAGTACATGCCGGTGACCGCTAATGTGGCGCTGGTCGGCCAAACTCTGAAGATTGTCTGTCTCTGCAGAATAAACCCCTGAAACAGGCAGACAATATCCCAGGCATATCAGATCACTGGTGTTACCTGTTGTCGTTTGAACTTGCGAGTACAAATCTGCAACCAAATATCAGGATACTTAGGAATCGGGTCACGACTCACCTGATTACAAAGGATTAAGGCGGTCCGATCGGATTACAAAGGACCCTTGTAGTTGGCAATTTCGGCAAAACTACCCGCCTCGATATGGGGACCCTCATCAAGATGCCCTCTCGAACCGCGTGCTCACTGTTCAGGGATCGGAAGGTGCAGTACTGTCTCATACAAAGGGGCCCCCTTTTTCTCACTCTCTGATCCTGGTCCAAAAGCCGCATCTTCTCTTCAGCGAGGTGACATCAATCTTGAGGGTCCCTATTCGGGCGCCATCTGAAAGACCAAAGAAATATCGAGGCTTAGTACCACAACTGAAATACGCCAATCACGCGTTGAAAAGATACAAGTATCTTTTATTACTGTACAGTATCAAAGGAAAACAGAAGCTATTTCTTCTCTGTGAAAGATAGTGAGCTAAAGACTCTGGGTAAGTCTCACGTAACCAGGACTAATGTCTGGCAGAGGGACTCCCAGGACCCCCTTGTTAATTTGCATATTTAAGTAACTTTGGGTCTCACCCTAAGTTACTAGGGGAATCCAGACGTGGACCCCTTGCTCACTATTCATAGAGAGGCACAGATCCCCCCTACTGATGAGGTCCAACCAGACCGAAACACGTGTCTGGGGATGCTGTTGGTACTCTTGTTCAGAGGAGAATTGCCTAGCATTTCAGTGCTGGACTGCCCCAGGGCAGGACAAAGACTGATATGTTTGGGATATTTCTTCTCTGTGAAAGATAATAATACAATGCCTGTACAGAAAGTTACTAGGGGAATCCAGACTTGGACCCCTTGCTCACTATTCTTAGAGAGGCACAGATCCCCCTACTGATGAGGTCCAACCAGACCGAAACACGTATCTGGGGATGCTGTTGGTACTCTTGTTCAGAGGAGAATTGCCTAGCATTTCAGTGCTGGACTGCCCCAGGGCAGGATATAGACTGATATGTTTGGGATATTTCTTCTCTGTGAAAGATAGTGAGCTAAAGACTCTGGGTAAGTCTCTCATAACCAGGACTAATGTCTGGCAGAGGAACTCCCAGGATCCCCCTTGTTAATTAGCATATTTAAGCAACTTTGGGTCCCACCCTAAGTTACTAGGGGAATCCAGACGTGGACCCCTTGCTCACTATTCTTAGAGAGACACAGCTCCTCCCTACTGATGAGGTCCAACCAGACCGAAACACGTGTCTGGGGATGCTGTTGGTACTCTTGTTCAGAGGAGAATTGCCTAGCATTTCCGTGCTGGACTGCCCCAGTGCAGGACAAAGACTGATATGTTTGGGATATTTCTTCTCTGTGAAAGATAGTTAGTTAAAGACTCTGGGTAAGTCTCTCGTAACCAGGACTAATGTCTGGCAGAGGGACTCCCAGGACCCCCCTTGTTAATCAGAAAGAGCTATCTGTCATTACGTCCGATAGAACCAAAAACTGAGGTAAAGCTAAAGCTTCTATTTGGCTACAGCACAATTAAAACCTGAAGAGGGAATCGTACACACAAAGATAGTGTGCCCTATTGCAATTGTATTCAATTGAATGCAGACCAACGACATGCCATATACATTTGTGGTAAATTGAAATTTATTCTAAAGTACAATTTTGATTAAAAAAACGTTCTTATCAAAAATGGTAGCCACACTGCTGTACAAAAACAACTCATCTATACATAACCTGGAGCCCAGTTGTTGGTCCCACCCTTTCTTTCAACTCTTTCCTCTGCACTCCTAAATACATATATACCACACACATACCATACACATATCAAAAGAAAAAACAATAAAGTAAACAACATTTAAAACAAAAAAGAACACAAGAAAGACAAAAAAGACATTTGTCTACAACATTCAAAGTTCATAATTTGTTTAGAAAAATATTTTGCAAGGCCCCAATCCCTTATAACTAATGTATTTAATTGCAGTAATTGTGTGCCCTCTATAATCGTGGACTTAAGTTTCGGCTACTGAAAAGGGGTCCTGGATGAAAATCTCTGGACCAGCCTCATCAGGACGACGTGGTTGAGGAGAAGGAAGGCAGGGACAGGTTTAGTCTCTGCTCCTCTGAGTTTTAGGTCCCATTAACATACGCAGGAATACTTCATTGATTTCCTCTGTGGAGGAGAAAGCTTCTGTCAGACCCATGGGAAACTTGAAGTTGCTTATGGAGTGCAAAACTGCAAGTGAGCAGGAAGCAAAATTACTTTGCTCAGTGGTGTAGAATATTATTCTCGCAGTGTCTGTATAGATCTAATCAGGTCCAAGTCAAAGTAAATAGCACCGTAGCTCATCCAGGAAGGTTTGTAATTCTAATCCCATGTCATGCACTCAGACCATTCATGTGGGAGAAGAACGATAGAGGCACAGAGGAGGAGGAACCATTACAGAGTAACATAAAGTCATTCCCTTAACACCTGCTAAGTCACAACATCAGAGATCCATCATAAAAAAAACACATATAGCTGATATCTTCATTGATTGCCCAGGGGTCATGGCATCAAGTCTTTCGATCCAGAAAGTCTCTCTTCAATCTAGTCTTTTGGCTCGGTCTTCATGGGCGTCTCATCTGACAATCACATGCACCACTTGGTACCGGATCTGAGAGATATTGTATCTTTTTTCCAGCCAATATCGGGCCACTCCTGAATGGATGTTCTTGGTTCTGATGCAGAATCAATGCTCTTTCCGTTCATTACATCTCTGTTTACATTGCCTTTTGGACTGTCCAACATAGTATACTCCACAGGGGCAGTTAATGATGTAAATAACATTGCTGATATCGCATGTCACACAACTGTGGATTTTATTTTTCTCACCAGATCTTGCATGGTTTACTATGTTGACCTTAGTTATGAACCAGCAATGTGTACAATGTAAGCATGTTAACGTGTCGATCAGTTTGGTCATTAATTGCTTCTTAGCGGGTTTAGAAACTGGTCTCTCAAATTGCTGCTCCTTTTATAAGGAAATGTGGGAAGTTCCCAAAACAGATATTACCCTTGTGTCACTAGTCAGGGTCTTCCAGTTCTTTTCTTATTACAGATTTTATGTGCCCACTTTGGAGGGAGTATTTGGATGCATACACCAATGCTGGAGGTTTCTTCACTTTGTGTGTCTCAGTGAGTAAGTCTGCTTCTTTGACTGTGCCCAGCCATTCTGTCGCAGCATTGGCCTCCTCTGGTTTATAACCTCTGGCATAACACTTCTCTCTCATTTTGGTGATCTCATCAGCATAGTCTTTAGGGTCACTAACGATGCTTCCAGCCTATGTGGCAAGTTATTACGATCAATGTTAGTTGTGTAGTTATATGTGATCGGATTTCAACATCCATAAAGTGTATGCACTGTTCAGAAATTTCATTTGTGATGTGTATGCAGGGATCAATTGTGTTGAGGTATGTTAAGAATCCCTCCAAACTCTCATGTGTCCTTTTCCACACTCCAAAAATATCATATATGTAGTGCACCCACAAGGATAGATGGTTGCACCACACTGCATGGTCCAATATATGATCTCTTTCAAAGGTATACATGAAGCAATTGGTGGACATGAGGGCCATAGTGACCCCATTGAAGTGCCTGATACTTGAAGGTAAAAGCAGTCTTTATACTAAAAATACACGTTCTCTGAAATGAACTGAAAAACAATGATGATAAACTCTTTGGATGCCTTAATGCCCCCTTAGCTGAGGAGGAACCACTCTATGGCTTCCATGCCTAGATCATGCAGGATTAATGTGTACAAACTCTTCACGTCTATGGTAATCGTGATGATCCCTGAATGTGTGGTACTTGGCTCAATTATTGTAAAAAGTGACTACTCTCCTGGATGTATGCATTGGTCTTTTGAACTAAAGGCTGAAGGAAGAAATCAATATATTTCCATGGGGTTGGAGTATGCTATCCAACCCTGCCACAATTGGTCTCCCTTGTGGATTCGTAGGGTGTTTATGAATCTTTGAGAGTGTGTAAACATTAGGTATTCTTGGGGGAAATGTTTGGAGAAAGATTTTTGTGTTATGACTAATCCACCCTAGTCCTTCTGCTCTTGTAAGAATCTATGTCATCTTGGTCATGATTGTTAAAGTGGGATCTGACTCTAATCTGGTGTACACGTTGTTATCGCTCAGCTCTCTGTCAAATTCGTGATCATACTCAATAGTGTTCATTATACCGCAAGCTCCCCCCTTGTCTGCAGGGCGGATTGTCAAGTCTTTATCACCATAACGATTCTTTACCGGACCTGGTTAATAAGGTCTGAGATTATTATGTTTAGGATGTTTGTAAGAGATCCTACCTACGTCTTTCAGGACCTGTTTGTGGAAAATCTCAACTGATGGCACATTGATAGAGGACATAAAGGGGTTTTTGCCTCTAAACTCATGCATCTCTTGTTCTTGCTCTATTGTTTGCCTGACATTTGTATCTTCCATTTCATTGAAAACCCACTTTGAGTTTCAACTTTCTGACAAATTAAAAAAAGTTCCATCTTAGTGTCAAAAGGTGTGGTACTACATGTGGGCACAAAGTTCAGACCCTTTTGTAGGGTGTTGGTTTCTTCAGCGTTGGGAAGTCTACATGACAAATTAACTACAAGGTTTTATTTTGTTCGCGTGTTATCCTTCCTCCCTCTCTTTGGTTTCACAAATGTTTCAAGTTTCTTTCTGAATGACAGGTAGAATATTCAACTCCCTTTCTTCTCTGCCATTTGCAAGTCTCTTATATCTAATTTTAATCAAGAATGCCTTAGTCATAGTGGGGATGGAGGTTGGGTTACAAAACCAAGTACTCAGAACTAACCTGGAAACCCCTATTCAAGATACTTTAGCTGAGGTGATTTATGAGCCAATTTGTCATTCACCATTTCTTGACTGATTAATTGACTCAATATCCAAACCAGGTTGGTCCATACCACTAAACATAGTAGCATGGGGTTTTATCCTTATTCTGAGTCCGTTCTCAAGGTACAGCCGAAAGAATGGACTGCATTGGATATTTTTCCTAGCCTGGAGTGACAACACCATTGTATATCCTCAGGCCCCTACTGCTCCAGTGCAGGGCTATATAATTATATTTGTGTCAGAAAAGTGAACCATTACCTGAGTCATTGTAATAGCATGTGCTTTGATGTGTGGCACCCAGGAGTCATTTTCTAGGATGGTATCTACAAGGCAAAGGAACTTGTTAACCTAGGCTAATTTCTCATTATTGATCTACATGGGTAGATCAATAATGATCTACCCATGTAGATCATTATTGATCAATAATAATCCTCATGTGCTTTTGGACTTCCCAATGCACTGAATAAAGGCTATTGCCAAAAGGGATGTAAAATTAAAGATGCATTGAATCCATAAATACTCAAATATGGGCTCTCTTTTCACCTTTGCGGAAGTAGTGTGCGCTGGTCAAGAGTGGCCGGCAGCAAAGGAGCCCACTCCACCACTGACCACATAAGACACACAACCCAGATTTTAGACAGAGCGATGCACTGCCAAGAGAACACGTAGGTGATGCTGGGCACCACTAGATCAATAACGCGAAAAACATATGACATACCTGTGCTATTAAAGGAGCAACAAGGAAACTGACAAACACTGCTTTTGATACAATGCAAACACAAACACGCTCAAGCACAATAAGAGACAAATATCACTGACAGGATTACAACCAATGAGTACAATCCCTACATTTTACCGTTTACCACACCTAAAATAAAATGCAACAATGATGATACTTCAGAAAGATAGAGACACAGCTAGGGAGCTAGAACTGATGGAAGACACAGGCCAGATCGCAGAAGAGAACTGCATGACAACTGCAACAGGAACAGGAAACACTCTGTCCAGAACTCAGCACGTTCATCTCCTATAAAAATGCCTAGACCATAACCAAGAACCATCACATGGCATCACCAGCTGGACCCTTGGGAAGATTCCTTGAACTACTAGATGACTAACTCTCCACCTCGACCAAAACACATTACCATAGCTGTCCAGATTAATCAAGTTTCACAAAATATACAAGCTAAGGAGATAAACGAATAAACATTTTACAGATAATCATCCAAATATCTCAAACCAAAATAACACAAGGAGCAATGATTCCAACACAACAGGACAACAAAAAGGAAATCAAACTCAACAACATGACAAAAAAAACAAAGGCAAAAAAAAAACAAGTGATATGCTCAAAAACATATTGTCAGTTTCAAGGCACGCAAAATAATCTACAATCTTGTTCAAGAGGTAGATACTAGGCCTCATTACGACTGTGCCAGTCCGGAAACACTGGTGCCGGAAGGCTTACCGGCACTGGTGTTTCTGGAATGGCACAATACGACTCTGAGGACAGGTGCCGTCCCACACGCCAGGGTCAGACCTGGTGGGTGGAACTGCACCGGCCCGCACAGCATCACGGAAGCACCGTTGCTTAACGGTGCCGGTGCTTCTGTGTTCCCCATTCCCATTGAGTCCAATGGGACACAATGGGAATGGGGAATTACAAAATTACCGGAGCCTGACTTCCCAGCTGCCGGACTCGGAATAGCCCAGTGGCACCGGGAAGTCAGGCACCAGTAATTCGTTACAGTCCAGCGGCAACCTGCTGGTCTTACTTGCATGGTTACCGCCAGACCCGTAGTGAGGCCCACTGACCTTCTCTTTGTACGTGAAACAGAGCTAGCCAGACTAGTACCGGATGCAAACTTCAAGATCATGATGGCAAACCATGAATGAAAGAGAGGTGGAGAAAAAACCCTCATCCACCAGGACCAGATTACATGAAAGGGGATCACATAAAAAAGAATACTGGGCTGACTATCACTTCTCTACATTAACACCACTCACTGCACCTCCTTCAGCTTCCTGCTAATCTGCAAACCACCAATATAGAACCAAACATTCACAGAAAGTTTTTCATATGCAATCATCAATTTAGTGGCATTCTAGCAATTTACGATCCTATGATTTATTTATTTATTTATTGCCTTTATATACTACACACAACCCATCAGGGCGCTGCAAAGAGAACGGTTACAAGTGGCTTGGAGGAAGTGAACACAGTAATGCTCAGGTGCGTACAAGGCAGTTACATACAGAATGGACATGTGGCCCGGAGGCAGTGAATGCAGTGGTGATTAGATGAGTACCTGGCAATTACATACAAAGTGGACATGACAATAGTACAACTTTAGATAGGGGCTCACATGTTGAGTTAAATTATACAAACAGCCATGTTTTGAGGGCTCTGTGGAAGGCCCAGTAGGATTCCTCTGCTCTTAGCCATTGTCGGAGGGAGTTCCATTGTTTTGCGGCAATGATTGGGAAACTGGTCCTTCCTGCTTTGGCGTGTTTGAATTTAGGTTGAATCACTCTGTGGGTGTATGGGGTTCTGGTAGGATACTTAAGTTTCTGGTTTGATAAGATATCCTGCAGAGTGCCACAACTCTATCTCCCAATATGCAAGGCACAGAACTCAAACAAATGGTCAAAGTAGCATCACACCAAGCAGCACATACACTGGATGCAATTTCCGTAATGAAGACCTAGTAAATGTGGCCCCAACTCACTGGTTATTCTTGATCTGTTGTAATGTATTTTATGAAAAAAGAATAAAGTTAAGGAAAACCGTTTATTTAAATTCACGTGAATTGCTGGACTGAAAGACGTGCCATCTGATGGGGATGTTTTAATTTGAATCAAAATTATAAATGGTGACATAAAGTATACTAGAAAAACAACAAAGATGGAATGAGAGCCTGTTTGAAACCTGGAGATTGGAGCACATTTTCTGTTGTGCTCCATAGTTGAGGCTGGAAGGCAGCAGTCCATGAGTGTAAGGGTGCTGCATTTGTAATCTGTATAAGTGCTGCAGTGATATTTGTGGTGGTTTGGTTGCAGTATGTGGGCTGTATTGACCCAATCTGCTATACTATGCGGCATCACTCTACTATATATGGTGCAAGAAACAGTAAAATGGTGGCAAAACCCTTGGGCACGCCAAAACATCCATAACCACATTTTCAACACACAAAAAGAAGGCTGCACAACGTGCTACCCATGGTGCATGTGTGGTGGAACACGCTGCAGAAAAAGTGCCAGTGGGCTCCATGACAAGTAAACATGGAGTACAGAGGGAGAAGCAGCGCTTTGCCAGGGAAACTACAAAATTCACCTGTAAATGACATTTACTTTGCTGCTGAAACTTCAAAATGCCTGTACAAAACACTGTCCAACACTCAAAATCTTGCTTGCCACTAAAATTCATTTAACCTAAGGAAGCACTGTGAATATACAATGTCCTGAAATGTTAAGAGCAATACACATTCTCAGCAAAACTGGATTTCCTGTGAATGACAGTTCTGTCAAAAATCTGTGTGCAGCCACACTGGGCTACTGTTCAGACTTGATGGTCGTGCAGATTATAGAACCTCCGTCCCCAAGTACCGCACATGCATATAGTAAATAACTGCTCGTGCAGTCCTTGAAGCTACAGGTGTAAAGTGCTGTCGGGCTGGAACCAGGAACACCGGAAGGACCCCCCCAGACCACTGCTAGGCAAGCAATGAGGTTAGACACTGGCAAGACAAGCGGTTCAATAGGACAGTGGAGGAAAACAAGCAAGAGGCTTACCTAGTCATAATGGTCAAACCGCCCTGGTGGAATACTGGGATGGCGGTCAACAGATAACCGACGGCAGCAGTATACAGGGTAGGAGTTGAAGCACTCTGGATGTAATGCACACACCTGTGCCGATACATAAAAATGGCCAGAATACAAAATAGGGAGATCCGTTAGCAATCCAATAAGCAGTCCGAGGTCAAAAGCTGGGAAGGTAGCGTAGTTTCCTAGGGTAATCCAAATTCAGTATCCAAGTGGGAAAGCCAAGTTCAAAAGTTCCAGGAAAATCAAGCAACAAGTCCAGCAAGAGGTAAGGAGTCCGTGGTACAGTCCGAGGTCAACGAAGTGTAGGAATCCAAAACGTAACGCCAAACAGATTTGCATGAAGCAGCTGTGAAGCGTTGTTTTCGTGACCTTCCGGCCTTTTTGACTGGAAGGACCGCAAACGTGACTGAGTCACGTGACACGTGCTTCGTCGCCTCTCTGCGTTGGCAATGTGATTCGTATCCTAGTCACATGATGCAGAAGTTTCCGCGTAACCAAACGATGCCAGGGTCTGAGGCAGAATGTCAGGGACCGCCACGGCAGCTGCCAATGGAGGAAGGGACGTAAGGAACCCAGACGGCTGCCCAGGCTCCTCCTCCTGGTATGCTGCTTCCGCATGCCGTTAGGTATGTGTGGGTGCTAGGGACCTAGAGGGGAGGAGATGGGCACCGGAGGGGTTTTTGGAATGGGCATAACCGGCAGGAGACATGAGAGAGCCACCCCAAAGGCCCACGACCCCATGGGCAAGAAGGGTAATCCCGATCGAAACGGGCAACCAACTGAGGGGCATGGACATCCCGAGAGGGAACCCAGGAGCGATCTTCGGGCCCATAACCTAGCCAGTCCATGAGATATTGCAACTGCCCCCTACAGAGATGAGATCCCAGAATGGCACTAACCTCAAACAAATCAGAGCCCCCCACAGAGACCGGGGCAGGGGAAGGAGTAAGACGGGTAGGAGCAGGACAAGGTTTGAGTAGAGAGGTATGAAAAACCAGATGGATGCGTCAGGTGGTCGGGAGGGACAGGCAATAAGCCACCGGGTTCAGGACCTTGGAAATCTGGTAAGGACCAACAAAACGGGGGAGTCATTTTTGGCATCCAGGGATGTGTAGATGACGGGAAGAAAACCACACGAGCCCCCCCACATGGTAAACCGGGGCATCCACCCGCTTCCTGTCAGCAGCCGCTTTCATAGATAACTGGGCTTCCCGTAGATGGATGAGGGTCTGTGCATGGACCGTGACAAGATCGCAGGCGCAGGCATTAGTGGCAGGAGTACTGGAAGGGGAAAAATCAAGGAGTAAAATGGAGAAAAACCAGTGGAGGAGTGTAGGATATTGTTATATGCAAACTCCGCAAGATGCAATAAACTAAGCCACGATCTCTGCTACTGGAGGGAAAGGCAACGTAAATATTGCTCCAATGCCTGGTTCACTCTCTCCGTCTGTCCATCACTCTCAGGATGGTAGGCCGTAGAGAATCGGGCATCGATACCAAGAAGTCTGGTAAGGGCCTGCCAGAAACGGGACGTGAATTGTGTTCCACGATCTGACACTATAACCTGTGGCAGCCCGAATAGACAAAAGATCGTCTTGAAGAACATCTGGGCCAATGTGGGTGCATAAGGAATCCCCTTACAGGGTATAAAGCGAGCCATTTTAGTATAGGAGTCTACCACTACCCAGATAGTGTCAAAACCCTGCGTACGTGGCAAGTCTGTAATCAGATCCATGGAAACCGTATGCCAGGGTCTTGGGGTATCAGTAGGGGTTGAAGCAGTCTAATGTACGGCCCCTACGCGACTTACACTGGGCACAAACTGAACATGTGTTCACATAGTTTTCCACATCACGTCTCATCGACGGCCACCAGCACCAGCGTTTAAGGAGGTCTAAGATACGTCGCTGCCCTGGGTGACCGTTGATGGCAGCATTATGAGACCAGTCTAATGCCTGTTTGCGGGTGTCGCTAGTAGGCAGAAAAAGCTTCCCTTGTATGAAAGGCACACCATCCTGGAAGACAGGATCCCACTCCGACAAGGCCTGAGGATGAAGCGAGACCCATTTTCGTATAGTGGCCAACATGGGTTGTGATGGAGTGCAAGCACAAACTACATGCCCCTGCTCTAACAATGTATCCAGAAATGACGGGAGAGACACCCCCCCGGGGAACGGGACAGAGCATCTGCCTTTCCATGGACCACCCCCGGTCTGTGTTAGATCAAAAAGTCATAAGCGGCAAAAAAACAGATGCCAGCGTACTTGCCGGCTGTTCACACATTTGAGGGAAGCTAGATCTTGTAGGTTTTTATGATCAGAGTACACAATGGTTTGGTGTTTTGCCCCCAGAAGGTGGTGCCTCCATACTTGAAAAGCATCCTTGATTGCAAGGAGCTCCTTCTCGGTGACCGTATAATGTGCTTCCGTTGGCGTAAACTTGCGTGAATGATAAGTCACAGGGTGTAGGTGGCCTGTAGTTGGGCAAGGCTGAGAAAGGACTGCACCCAATGCAAAAGACGATGCGTCTGCTTCTAAAATGAAAGGGAGCTCCGAATCTGGGTGTTGAAGGACTGGAGCCGTGGTGAAAGGTGTTTTGAGGGAATCAAAGGCAGCCTGATGGTCATGAGACCAGTGGAAGGGAACAAGAGGACTGGTTAGGGCTGTCAAGGGCGCAACAATAGAAGAGAAGTTGGCGATAAAACGGCAATAAAAATTAGCAAATCCTAAAAAGGATTGGAGTTGTTTAAGGTTTTCTGGAACAGGCCAATCCGTGATTGCACAGATCTTAGACTGATTCATTGCCAGCCCCCCTGGAGATATATGGAAACCCAGGAAATCTACTTCCTTTGTATGAATTTGACACTTTTCAGGTTTGGCAAACATTGTGTTTTTTCTGAGCCGGGATAACACTTCCCTGACGTGGAGTATATGTTCCTCCAGGGAGGGGGAAAATACAAGGATATCATCCAAGTATACGACAACATAGATGTCCAAGATATCGCTGAACACGTCGTTTATGAAGCGTTGGAAGGTGGCAGGAGCGTTACATAAACCGAAGGGCATTACAGTGTATTCAAACAAGCCTTGGCGAGTGCAAAACACTGTCTTCCACTCATCCCCCCTACGCATACGAATCAGGTTGTAAGCTCCCCGTAGATCCAGTTTGGTGTAGATGGATGCATTTGTTAGTTTGTCTAAGAGGGTGGAGATGAGAGGAATAGGGTAGCGATTCTTGATCGTGACAGAATTCAACCGCCTGTAATCTACACAGGGGCGGAGGTCCCCTTCCTTTTTGGGGACAAAAAATATGGGGATTGCCACAGGTGACGAAGAGGGCCAGATATGGCCCAGAAGCAGAGCCTGTTGGATGTATTCCTTTAGGGCCAGTTCTTCCAAAGTTGACAGTGAATAGATATGCCCCTTTGGTATTGATGCGTCAGGTATTAGGTCAATGGGACAGTCGTATGGCCTGTGTGGCGGTAGCCCCTCAGCCGAGGCTTTGTCAAAAACAGCTTGGAAATCGTGATATGCTGAGGGTATACCAGCGTGGATCACACCTACCGTGTGTCGAGTCACCAGAGGCACCAAATCCTCCTCGATGGACATAGAGGCCACAATTCCAAGGGCTCTTGCAGGGTTGGGCATACCATCGGGTTCCACCAGACAGTAGTGGTGACAAGTTTCTGACTCAATAAACACTTGACCAGTACCCCAGTTAATCAGTGGGTTGTGTTGTTTCAGCCAAGGGATGCTTAATATGACCCCGAATTGCGGTGTGGAAATGAGGTCGAACGACAGTGTCTCTTTATGGTTGCCCTGAATGATCACCTCTATAGGGGCGGTTTGCTGTTTGATTGGGTCGGATGCAAGGGAAGTCCCATCAACTGCATGTACTGGTTCGGGATGTTTCTTAGCAACCAGTGGTAGGTTTAATGTATTGGCTAACATGATGTCTATGAAGCAACCCGTCGCCTCTGAGTCAATCACTATGTGCACGGAATGTGTGCAATCCCTAATAGGATGTAGCAGGGCCTGCACTATGACTGGTCTGACAGGGCCAAAAGTTGGGATAATCTCTAAGGGGGTCTGTGAAGTGCTCACCCTTACCCCCGACCTCATGGGCGAGCCTTCTGAAAACCCGGAATTTTGTTCTTGGGGTGGCGTGGGCATTCCTTAACATAGTGTCCATGGAGACCGCAGTAAAAACAGGCATTATCTGTTCTTCTGCATTCTCGTTCAGCATGGGTTATGGGACTGCGTATTCCCCCTATTTGCATGGGTTCACTGGCCGTATCTGGCGGGGAAAGGGACTGACTGCTAGAAAGACCGGCTTCAGCCCGACGTTCAGTTCTCCGGGCGTCTACCTGTAGGGCCAGATCGACCAAATCTGAATAGTCAGCTGGAAGCGATGGTACCACTGAGAGGGCGTCTTTCATTGCACTGCACAGACCCCTATAGAAGACCACTGCCTTTTTGTTTTCAGGCCAGGAAGTTTCAGCTGATAACTGGTTAAACCGTGTTATGTATTCTATGAGGGTCTGTTTGCTCTGAATGAGGTCTAATAACTCCAAATCCCGAGACTTGGCCTTGTACCTAGTGTCAAAAACATTGGCCATTTCACTCACTAAGAGGTCAAAGTCATAGAGGGCTGGGTGATCGCTCTCTAGCAAAGGGTTTGCCCAGGTTGATGCCGCCCCTGTCAGATAGGAAAGCAGAAAGGCGGCCTTAGCAGTGGAATCAGGGAATGCCTGGTGCCGACAGAGTAAATGAAGTTTGCACTGATTAAAAAAGGTACAATACCACCTAGGATCACCTTGGTATCTCTCCAGGGCTGCTAGTGGCAACGGGGTGTGGACCACCTCGGGAACAGGAGGCGCGGGTGGCACGGAGGGACCCGGATTTTGGGGTGTAGCATCCCTGAATTCGGCATCTGCCGGTAATGGGTGGCGGGCACTTTGGAGGGAGTCAAGGCGGTGGTGGATTGCGGTTGTGGCTGTGTCCATGTCTGTCCTAAGGGCTGCCACTGCTTGCATTAGAGCGGTCACAGGGTCCCCGGCTGAAGTCTCCGTGACCTGGATGACCAGTAGCCTTCACAGTCTGTTCAGATTTGATGGTCGTGCAGATTATAGAACCTCCGTCCCCATGTACCACACGAGCAGATAGTAAATAACTGTTCATGCAGTCCTTGAAGCCACAGGTGTAGAGTGCTGTCGGGCTGGAACCAGGAACGCTGGAGGGACCCTCCCAGACCACTGCAAGGCAAGCAATGAGGTTATACACTGGCAAGACAAGCGGTTCAATAGGACAGTGGAGGAAAACAAGCAAGAGGCTTACCTAGTCATAATGGTCAAACCGCCCTGGTGGAATACTGGGATGGGGGTCAACAGATAACTGCCGGCAGCAGTATACAGGGTAGGATTTGAAGCACTCTAGATGTAATGCACACACCTGTGCCGATGGATAACAATGGCCGGAATACAAAATAGGGAGATCTGTTAGCAATCCAATAAGCAGTCCGAGGTCAAAAGCTGGGAAGGTAGTGTAGTTTCCTAGGGTAATCCAAATTCAGTATCCAGGTGGAAAGCCAAGTTCACAAGTTCCAGGAAAATCAAGCAACAAGTCCAGCAAGAGGTAAGGAGTCCGTGATACAGTCCGAGGTCAACGAAGTGCAGGAATCCAAAACGTAACGCCAAACAGATTTGTATGAAGCAGCTGTGAAGTGTTGTTTTCGTGTCCTTCCGGCCTTTTTGACTGGAAGGGCCGCACACGTGACTGAGTCACGTGACGCGTGCTTCGTCGCGTCTCTGCATTGGCAATGGGATTCGTATCCTAGTCACATGATGCGGAAGTTTCCGCATAACCAAACGATGCCAGGGTCTTTGCCGTTAATTAGAGAGATTGGCCTATAAGAGGCACATTGCTCCTGGGGTTTATCAGGTTTGGGGATAACCACTGTTGTGGCCTTGCACAGATCATCTGGGAGGGAGCCCCTTTCCCGGGCGGCCAACAGCATCTGATGCAGGGGAGGCGCTGTATTATTACCCCCTAGTTTCTGCCAGGTTTCAATCGGGAACCCATTTGGGCCCGGGGTTTTCCCCGGCTGCAGTTTTCCAAGGGCTTCTACTATTTCAGCCTCTGAAAGATCGGTGTCCAGCATCTCCCTTTGTTGAACCGACAGGGTGGGGATTACTACGTTGTCTAGGAGGGTTGGGTCCAGGGGTATAGTTGGGGCCTGGTATAGTGTGGCATAGAATTGGGCAAAAGCTTCCGCTATCTCGGTGTCTGACTGGCAAGTCTCACCCTGCAGGGTGATGATCCCCCGAACACAGCACTCTCCCTCATCTCTCTTCTCCAGCCAAGCCAGCATCTTCCCCGCCTTATCCCCCAGCTCATATATCCTAGGTCTGGATTCCCAGTGGGTCTGTTTGGCGTTATCCAACATAAGATTTCAGAGGTATTCAGTGGCACGTTTAAGGGATGTGTGGGTCTGTGGGGTAGGGCTGAGGGTATGTTCATTCTCTTGGTGGGTTACCTCTGCCTCTGCCTCAACTATCTTCCGGAGCCTCTCCCTTCACCTATTCGCCATCCAGGAAATTATTTCTCCCCGCAGCACGGTCTTATAGGCCTCCCATAATACTATCGGGTCATTTTCGCCAGTGTCATTAATCTCGAAATACTCAGTCGAGACTTCCGTAAGGCGGTCAACTAGTTCCGGGAGGCCCAGATAGTAGGTATTCAGTTGCCACATTCTAGGGGGGTTTATTCCCTGTAGTTGTGACTCCACCAGCAGAGATGAGTGGTCCGAGATTCCCCGGGAGAGCAAGTCCGCCGAGAGTATTCTAAAAAGATCTGTGTGCGGTAAGAATAGGTAGTGAAGCCTGAAGAGGGAGGCGTGGGCCCCGAGTGGAACGAGTAACCTCTGGTTCCCAGGTGCAGTTCCCGCGATACATCACAGAGACCCAGGGCAGACATAAAATTGGACAGCTTTGTGGGGAGGTTCGGATTGCGTTGTCTAAGGTGGGAGCGGTCTAAGGTGTTACACATGACATCGTTAAAATCGCCACCCAGGAACCACTTATCGGTTGATGCTTGCCCATAAGGATGGTCAGGTCATCGAGAAGTCCCTGCCCCAATCCAGGAGAGGAGTAAATCGAGACTAACCCAAATGTTTCCCCCCAGAGTGTCCCCAGCACCATCACGTAGCGACCCCGAGGGTCCTGTTCTAGTACCTGTAGGGCACACGGTACACGTTTGTGTATAAGAATAAGGGTCCCACTGGACCCCATGGTGTATCCCACATGGAAAGCGGTCCTATAGTTGGTTCGGAGAAAACACTTACAGTGTGCCCCCACAAGGTGCGTTTCAGTAAGCAGGGCCACGTCGGGGGAGTGTCTGGAGAGTAGCTGCTTAACCAGGCATCTTTTAATCGTGGAGCCCATCCCGTTCACATTCCAGGTGAGGACCCTAAGGGATCTGGGGCGCATGGTCGTGTGCGATTGAGATTGATCAGGTGGCATCTAACAGGATTATCAGAGGGGCGGGGAGATAGCACGCAGGGGTGCAGCCCCAGTGCATGGCGACATGGTGCAAAGTAGACAGAGATTGACGGTTGAAGCGCTGCCTGTGTGTGATGTGGTCCCAACTGGCCAGGAACCATACCATCCCCTGATAATTACCGGGGAAAGCTGATCCTGGGGTAACAACAAACTCTTGCCAATTAACCCCTCCCTCCCCATCCTATACTCCTCCCCAACCTGAAGTACCTGTCGCCCGAACATTGCTGACAATCAAAAGAGGTAGAGCGTCAGCTTTAACAGCCCCTGTTAAAGTTCAACTAGAAAAGTTGAGCCGCCTTTGGTGGCCCCGAAAGGACCAACTGTGGTAATGTCCATAAGGTGGTTGCACACCAGCCAGTAGGTTGAGCCCTCGACATAAGTCAAGGCGGGAGTTCGTCCCCTACGTTCACTGGTGGGTCCGCCAGAGGTGGTTGGTCCGGCCTGCGGCGCTGGTCCGGTGGTGGTCTGGAATTTCTATTTCTATTGCCTCAGGGTGTGGACCAATCCCCTTCAATGTGCTGCTCCGCCCAGCGCCACGCCTCACCGGGATCATCAAAATGGACCGTTGTGCCTTTATGGTAAATTTTCAATTGTGCTGGGAAGAGCAGGCCATACTTGACTCCCAATGTCTGCAATTGATTCTTAAGTTTCCCAAAGGATTGCCTCGCCTTCTGTACCTCCTTCGTGTAGTCGGGAAAAAAGGCCAGTCTAGACCCATTGAAGGCAACCGTGCCCTTGGATCTTGCAAGTTGTAAGAGTGCATCCCGATCTCGGTAGTTTAAAAACCTCGCTATCACAGTGCGTGGAGGAGTGCCGGGCAGTGGCCTACCTGTGGGCATACAATGTGCCCTCTCAATAGGGAAGAATTTTGAGAAGGAGTGCAGCTCAAACAGGTCTGTTAGTAGTTGTTCCGGAAAGAGTTCCATGCAGGGCCCCTCCTCTTTCTCTGGGATGCCTAGTATGCGGACGATGCGATGCGGTCCGCCTGGACCTTCCTTTGCCTTCCTCCACCCTAGCCTCCAGAGTCTTGAGTGTGGCCGAGACTCCGTGGAGTTGTTGTTGCACATTGTGTAGGCCGTCTTCTGTAGTTGAAATGCGTTGCTCTGCTTCCCCAGTGCGCGCAGACAATTTCTGCAGGTCATGTCTGAGGGGGGAGACATCTAGGCTTATTCGGTCTATCTTCTGCTCCATAGATGAGCGGGAGTCCGCAATGGCGGCCATGACGTCTTTGAGGGAAAGCGTGTATACGGCATCCGTATCTTCGGAGTACTGCGTTGGAAGATCAGCATGCTGTGACGAGGGCACAGTGTATTGTTCAATCCTATTCTGCATAATGGGCTTCTTCTTCTTTTCTTTGCCCATGGTCGCCACCTGGCCAGGCAGTCGTGATTTTATAGCTGTGCTCCTGCCAGGGATCTTGGTGGGTGCTAGCTGGGTCGATCCCACCACGGCCGTGTAGTGGCAGACCGGTGAGACTGTCGTTTTTAAAGCTGCAGTGCCGGGCCTGCTTCCTGCCTCCTTCGATCTTAGAGGCACTAGACGTTGTCTCAGAAGATCAGTGCGCTGTCCATGGATTGTGCCCACTGTCTCTGGGCACTCAGGCATTGCTTGGCCTGAATCGTGGTTGGCTGCACGGCCTTTTGCGTATGGTTATGGCTCCAGCGCGTACGTGTGCCACATCAGGAAGAGGAGTGGCGTGATCAGGGGCAAAGCCTGTTGATTATATAAGTGGCAATTCACACTACCGCCAGTTCAGGCCTTGGTGATCTGTAGAGGCGTCTTGGTGTTCTGGAGCATTGGAATGTGTGCTGTGTCGTGCACAACAAGCTGTGTTCCTGCTGGTGTCTGGACTTTCCTTGCTATCCTCCCCTCAGCACCTGCGGGGCCCACACGGCGATTCACCACCCTGCAGTCTGTGTGCTATGCTGACCTCCTCCTTTGGGTTCCTTCTGTGTTTGCAGTCGTCCCTGCGTGGGAGGCGTCGGTAGTCAAGCCAGTGGTGAGGGTGTTGCAGCCCCCTCACCCTCCTCGGAGGGGGACTATTACTGTAGACGGTAGTTAGTGGCACAAAGCACGGCGTGCAGGGTGTCCCAGGCAAGGCAGTTCACAGGACAAAAAGCAGGTTACTGTCCCTCTCAAGAGTGGGGCCATGCAGGATCCCCTAGGTGAGTCTCTGCTATTGTTTTGCATAGTGCGAGGCACTGCTGGTCTCCGAATTCCTCTGCGCAGTGATGGCACTCTGGTCCCTTGAAGGGCCCCTTCGCTGGGTGTCGCTCCAAGCCGGGGTCGGTATAGGCCGAAGGGGAGGACCGGGGAGCCGCCCGTATTATGGCCGGGCTCCGCTGCTCATCACCCGCCCCCAGTACTTCCCCCCTCGGGGGCCCCCACAGGGCGGTGTATAAGGTGGTAAGGCCACGCGCTTGAGGCAGTTCGTGTCTTAGGGGGGCTTGCTGGTACTCTGGCACACGGGCAGTCAAGGGCACTCACCCGCGGAGTCGCACCTCGGCCGCTCCTGTGTAGAGCGAGACCAGCACATGGCTCCACAGGGCCGGGGCGTGTCAACCCCCAGCCTCTGCCGGTCCGCTTCGGTCGGGGTCCCGGCCGCAAGGCGACAGCCTCTCCGGGACCGTAGGAGGGCACACAACTCCTCCCGCTCACCCCCCCACCCGGGGTCACTGGCCAGCGGCCAGCGGGAGCAGCCCTCGGGCAGAAGAAACTTTTCTCCCTGCAGATCTCAGAGGGAGCTCAATTAAGGCCGAGACGGCGCTGCTCCACACAGTAAGCGCCAAGCGTAGGACCGCTTCGCCTAGGCAGCCATTTTGGAAGTACGCTAGTCAGTCCCGCACCCAATTTCGCCTCGGCACTGCTCCGTTCCCAGCGGCCGATTACTTCCGTCCCGCGGTCCAGATGGGCACAATGATGTCTGCTATGTGTAGGGGTTACTTTTACACCGTGCATTTGATGGCGACAGGCGGTTTTATCAGTATTACTGCGGCGGTCGCGGGAGCGAGGAAGACCTACGTCCTCCTCATCGCGCTGTTGGCCACCTTTCTGATTTTAATTTGAAGTCCTTGTCCAAATCTGTGTCTTTATTTTCGAAAAACACCTCTTACTAAAACCTCCATAACTCCCTCAGTTTTAAAGATAGAAGCTTTCTATTCCCACTGATACCTAACATCCTTAGCTACATCCACAACCCAAAACCGCAGTGCGAAACAGTGCGATTGACCCGTTATATAAAAAATTGCGTAAGTAAAAGTTTGCCGCAAATTTAAGTTTTGCAAAAGTTTTACACGCGTGAATTGCCTTTAAATTATTTCCTACTTGGCCTTTGACATTCCAATTGTTTTCTTTTGATTAAATCATTGCTGTTGCTTGCTTGCATCTGTTCAAAGTGGCTCCCGTAGAAATGTATAATAATTTAAGCATTTTGGAACATATTTAGTGTTTTTGCTCATCCAGTTTCAAAGCCAGTCTGACAGTTGAAAAGCCAAATCCGTTTTTTTCTTGTGTTCTGTATTATTCCAGAGGACTGCTCTCTCATCATCTATTTAAATTGCCTATTGGTGGGTTGAGGGGTGTTGCAGGGGGAACTTTTAACCACAGTGCTAACTGTTCCAAACCAACCCAAAAGTATTCTTTTCTGTGCTGCAATCTTTTTGTGTTCCTTACCTGATTCCCAGTGCATTAAAGATATCATTAATTGCTCTTGTCACCCATTGGTGATTGTTGTTACCTATTAAAAATATATTGTGATTTTAAATTCTAAATACATAAATATTTACCTTTGCAAACTAGCCTGATTCCTGGTTCAGTGTAACCTGGGGGTATCTTGAGAAGGGTGTGATATGAGTGGTATGTCATTCAGAATATTGAACTTATAGATAAAAATAAATAAGGGTTTCAGTTGCGCACCACATGCTAGGTGAGACTTGGGTGTGTGCCTGATTGAAATCATTTACAAATACATGAAAGGTGAACACACACAATTTCCTATTATCAGGCAGGCAGTGGCAATGCTCAGCAGGCTCTGATCACTTCCTCAAGTACTAAAGACCTAATATGGCAATCACCCATGCATCAGGGGACGGACATGGCCTTAGTCCACCAGCCCAAGGCAGGCCCGAGCAAAGCAAGGGCCTCAGCGAGGGCTCTGAGCCGTTACCGGCCATGTCTGCCCCCCCCACCCCCGACATGGGGATGATTGGCATTTGCACCATAGGCCTCATTCAGGGTGTGAATAGTTTAATTATTATTCTTTATTTTTTTTACAGGGGATGGGCTCTGCACATATTGCACAAGCCCAATCTCCCTTAAAAACACAATACAAATCAAGTCCCTTTTCCATTTCCATGGTGGTGGCTGTGCAGAAGGGAGGAGTGCCAGGATTGAAGGAGCACGAAGCTCCAGTCCAGCCGGTAAGTGGGGAGGGATTGAAGGGTGGGGAAAGGGTGTAATATGTTTTTAGGGGTGGTGGGTATGTGGGGAGGCAACAGGGAGGGCCTTCCTGTTGCCTCCCCACGTTCAAGATGGTGCCACTCAGGAAGGGCCTTGGGTGGCTGGAAACAGCAGTCGGTATACAGTGTGCGCTCGGCTGCTGTTCCAGTTACCTGATTGGCTGGGCGTTCTTCCCCAGTTGTGATGAAAATATCAATTGATGTTCAGAATTATTACACTAGATACTGCATTTACTTGATTCAGTTGTATTTGAAAGCCTTCAAAAGGTGTCTATGGGGTCATGAAACATGTTGGAAAGTTTTTTTCCGAAGAAACGGTCAACAACATTTCAGTTAATGAAAGCCAGCTTCTGGCTAAGGGTGTTACTGTTTGGGTGCCACTCTGCTGCTCGGACCTCAGTAATGGAGCATTTTCCTGGATGCCACACCCCCCTCACTGGATCCAGAACCTTAAACAGCTGCCCAAGCCCTTGCTGGTGAAGCTCGTTGCTGGCTATGCCCGCTCCTGGCTAAGGGCGCTGCGATTTGGGGCTGTTTGGGGGTGACTTCGGGACACATGCACACAAGAAGATAGGGCTGCTCCACTTTTTGAGCAGGCTACCATTCATTGCTACCCTCCACCTTATATTTACCTATCTGGCTGGATTCAGACCTACAGGTATTTTGGGTGAGGATGAGACTGACTATGGCAGCCTTAAACTGTCTGGGCATTCCTCACCCATAAACCTGTGAAATATATGATTATTTGACTTTTTATGAACTCTTGTGAATTTAAGCTTTTATGAACGTTTATGGACTTTTTCAGCATTAGTTAAATTCTCTATGTATTTATTATGTTATGGTGCTGCTGAGGTTTGCACAAGTTTCTGTTTTAACTATGGCAAAAATTAAAGTCTCAACTAGTCTCTAGCCTCAAAGTACACCTGAGCGGTCTCATATAGTAGCAAGACATATTTAGGAGGCCAATGTATTAATCAAGTCAATTTAAATCTTATTATATTCCTTAAACGATAATGGTAAAAAGAAACTGCACCAAGTTCAAGAGAAATCAGCTGCCAAAATGAACAACTGATTTGTAAAGGAGGGGAAAAAAGCATAAAGAGCACTGGCACCAACACTAAGTATGGGAAGAAAGGTAAGCCAGCCTAGGTTGTACCCAACAAAACAAACCCTCAGTATAATTCATGTGATGGTTTACATAAAGAAGATATTTTAGCTATATTTGAGGTACTGCGAAGCCATGCACAAAAGGGGGAGGACCCGCTGATCCCTAACATCCTTAGCTACATCCACAAGCCAAAACCTCAGTGCGAAACAGTGCGATTGACCCGTTATATCAAAAATCGTATAAGTAAAACTTTGCAGCGAATTTCAGTTTTGCAAAAGTTTTACACGTGTGAATTGCCTTTAAATTATTTACTATATGGCTTTTGAGATTCCAATTGTTTTCTTTTGATTAAATCATTGCTCTTGCTTGCCTGCATCTGTTCAAAGCGGCTCCCATAGAAATCTATAATAATTTAAGCATTTTGGAACATATTTAGTATTTTTGCTCAGCCAGTTTCAAAGCCAGGCTGACAGTTGAAAAGTCAAATCCGTTTTTCTCTTGGGTTTAAGGGGGAAAGGTGGGAGTGATATTATGTTTGTTCTGTATTATTCCAGAGGACCTGCTCTCTCCTCACATCTATTTAAATTGCCTATTGGTGTGTTGAGGGGTGTTGCAGGGGGAACTTCTAATCACAGTGCTAACTGTTCCAAACCAACCCAAAGGTATTCTTTTCTGTGCTGCATTATTTTTGTGTTCCTTACCTGATTCCCAGTGCATTAAAGATATCATTCATTGTTCTTGTCACTCATTGGTGGTTGTTGTTACCTATTAAAAATATATTGTGATTTTAAATTCTAAATAAATGAATATCTACCTTTGCAAACTAGCCTGATTCCTGGTTCAATGTAACCTGGGGGTATCTTGAGAAGGGTGTGATATGAGTGGTATATCATTCAGAATATTGAATTTATAGATAAACATAAATAAGGGTTTCAGTTGCGCACCACATGCTAGGCGAGACTTGGGTGTGTGCCTGATTGAAATCATTTACAAGTACATGAAAGGTGAACACACACAATTTCCTGTTATCAGGCAGACAGTGGCAATAGTCAGCAGGCTCTGATCACTACCTCAACTACTAAAGACCTAATATGGCAATCATCCCTGCATCAGGGGACGGACATGGCTGTAGTCCACCAGCCCAAGGCACACCTGAGCAACGCAAAGGCCTCAGCGAGGGCTCTGAGCCGTTACCGGCCAAGTCTGCCCCCCCGACATGGGGGTGATTGGCATTTGCACTCTAGGCCTCATTCAGGGTGTGAACAGTTTAATTGTTATTTTTTTTTTATAGGGGATGGGCTCTGCACATATTGCACAAGCCCAATCTCCCTTAAAAACACAATACAAATCAAGTCCGTTTTCCATTTCCATGGTGGTGGCTGCGCAGAAGGGAGGAGTGCCAGGATTGAAGGAGCAGAAGACTCCAGTCCAGCCAGTAAGTGGGGAGGGATTGAAGGGTGGGGAAAAGGTGAATATGTTTTTGGGGGTGGTGGGTATGTGGGGAGGCAACATGGATGGCCTTCCTGTTGCCTCCCCACGATCAAGATGGTGCCACTCAGGAAGGGCCTTGGGTGGCTGGAAAAAGCAGTCAGTATACAGTGTGCGCTCGGCTGCTGTTCCAGTCACCTGATTGGCTGAGCGTCCTTCCCCGGTTGTGATTAAAATATCAAATGGTGTTCAGAATTATTACACTAGATACTGGATTTACTTGATTCAGTTGTATTTGAAGGCCTTCAAAAGGTGTCTATGAGGTCATGAAACATGTTGGAAAGTTTTTTTCCTAAGAAACTGTTAACAACATTTCAGTGAATGAAAGCCAGCTTCTGGCTAAGGGTGTTACTGTTTGGGTGCCACTCTGCTGCTCTGAACTCGGTAATGGAGCATTTTCCTGGATGCCACACCCTCCTCGCTGGAGCCAGATCCTTAAACAGCTGCCCAAGCCCTTGCTGGTGAAGCTCGTTGCTGGCTATGCCCGCTGCTGGTTAAGGGCGCTGCGATTTGGGGCTGTTTGGGGTGACTTCGGGGGACACATGCGTAGAAGAAGATAGGGCCGCTCCACTTTTGAAGCAGGCTACCATTCATTGCTACCCTCCACCTTATATTTACCTATCTGGGTGGATTCAGACCTACAGGTATTTTGGGTGAGGATGAGACTGACTATGGCAGCCCTTAAGCTGTCTGGGCATTCCTCACCCATAAACCTGTGAAATATATGATTATTTGACTTTTTATGAACACTTGTGAATTTAAGCTTTTATGAACGTTTATGGACTTTTTCAGCATTAATAAAATGCTCTATGTATGGTGCTGCTGAGGTTTGCACAGGTTTCTGTTTTAACTATGGCAAAATTTAAAGTCTCAACTAGTCTCTAGCCTCAAAGTACACCTGAGCGGTCTCATATAGTAGCAAGACATATTGAGGAGGCCAATGTATTAATCAAGTAAATTAAAATTTTATTATATTCCTTAAACGATAATGGTAAAAAGGAACTGCACCAAGTTCGAGAGAAATCAGCTGCCAAAATGAACAACTGATTTGTAAAGGAGGGCAAAAAGCATAAAGAACACTGGCACCAACACTAAGTATGGGAAGAAAGGAAAGCCAGCCTACGTTGTACCCAACATAACAAACCCTCAGTATAATTCATGTGATGGTTTACATAAAGAAGATATTTTAGCTATATTTGAGGTACTGCGAAGCCATGCACAAGAGGGGGAGGACCCGCTGATCCCTAACATCCTTAGCTACATCCACAACCCAAAACCGCAGTGCGAAACAGTGCGATTGACCCGATATATAAAAAATCGCATAAGTAAAAGTTTGCCGCAAATTTAAGTTTTGCAAAAGTTTTACATGTGTGAATTGCCTTTAAATTATTTCCTACATGGCTTTTGAGATTCCAATTGTTTTCTTTTGATTAGATCATTGCTGTTGCTTGCTTGCTTGCTTGCATCTGTTCAATAATTATAATAATAATGTTATAATAATTTAAGCATTTTGGAACATAGTTAGTGTTTTTGCTCAGCCAGTTTCAAAGCCAGGCTGACAGTTGAAAAGTCAAATCCATTTTTCTCTTGTTTTTAAGAGGAAAAGGTGGGAGTGATATTCTGTTTGTTCTGTAATATTCCAGAGTACCTGCTCTCTCCTCACATCTATTTAAATTGCCTATTGGTGGGTTGAGGGGTGTTACAGGGGAAACTTCTAACCACAGTGCTATCTGTTCCAAACCAACCCAAAAGTATTCTTTTCTGTGCTGCATTCTTTTTGTGTTCCTTACCTGATCCCCAGTGCATTAAAGATATTATTAATTATTCTGTCACCCGTTGGTGATTGTTTTTACCTATTAAAAATACATTGGCCCTCATTACGACCCTGGCGGAAATCGAAAAACGATGGCGGAAATGCAATACCGCCATCGAATAGCGCTCGGTGCGATTATGACCCGTCACCGTAAAGTACGATGCCATTAGCGAAACCGTAGTGAACGCCAACGCTAACTGCACCAAGTACGCGCACGCGCGCCATGCCAAACCGTAATTACCACCATGGCGCAATGGTACGTGAATTCTGACCCTAGCGGACATGTACCTAACGCCATCAAGCATGGCGGAAAGTACCATTCCGCCATGGTGAGAAGTACGGCATCGCGAATCAACCGTAAACGGCCCTACTGAGTGCCTGTACACCACTCCCTGGCCACATTGCACAACTCCTCGTAGGTGCAATGAAGTCACACAATGCAACCAGTGAAATGTACAAGTCACCCATGCATGCCAACGAACAAATGAATCTAGGGGCTCCAAGTGCCTTGTGAGTGGCCATCCATATTTGCCATGGCTCCATTGCCGCACTGATGCAGCACAGGCATGTGAAGGTTCAAGTACAGCAACATGAGCAGAAAAATGAGACAAACAAAAACAGGCCCCCCCATCGACTGACACCAGTGTAAGGCAACATTCAAAGCAGTATCCTGAGGGAGACTGCACCAGCCCTGTACTCCTGCCAGTAAACAAACCAACCATCAGCATAAGCATGTACCACACAAGTTGGCAGAGTGACTGAGCAGCCAGGCTCATCTCAAGAGGGGCCAATGGGAGCTGCAGGGCACAGATGGCACGAATACAGAAGCCATTCCAATGGACATGACCTCAGTCTCCCTCCAAGAAACGCACGCAAACACAGGCACCTGTGACCAGCCATATTCTGATAATCACATCATTCCACCAATCCACCTGGCTGACCGGCATCTGTTACACAAAAGCTAATCCCCCGCCCCTGAGCATGACATCATTAAAACAGTCATAATGGTAGCCCCTATCCCTGACCACACTGGGCTTCGTAGGCAAACGCGGCCAGTACAGTACCACGCAACTATACTCAGAAGCCGGAACCCAATGCAGATCTTCTCACAATACATCGCACCACAAATAGGAATATGCTACATTACTTGCAAAGAAGAACGCTACACGGTTAATATCAGAATAGAAATTTAATGCACCACAAAATCACCAAGCCCATACAGCCATTAGGTCATGAACCCCAAAATATATTTCATTATTGTGGGCTGCATCCGCAATAAATGACCAGCTTCTTCTTGTGTGACGCCCTGTTCCTTCATGGTACACAGGGGCTACATTCACGTTCAAAAAGGCAACATGGAAGCGCCTAGAACCGCAGGTCCGTCCCATTAGGTAGGCACTAGTCCAGCTGAAAGGTCGAAATGTTGCTCCTAGCCACTAGTACTGCGTAAGGGCATGTGGCCCATTGGCGATCGTCCCATAAGATCGTAATGGTGCTCCACTGATTAACTCGAAGCAGCAGGTGTCGGGAGTAAAAGCCATCTGCAGGAGTGGCATACAGATGGCAGCGGCAAAAGGGGAGGAGATACCTGTCACCCAAATGAAATGAAAAAGAATAGTATGGCCATCAGAACTTGATTTGTATTACTCACTTCAATGATCACACTAAATCTACAGCCATATGCATGCTAGCCCACTCCAAAGGATTATTCCCACCCAAAAATCACTTGCGAATCATAACTATAAAAATCGAGGTGAAAACACTATTACAAACGAGTGTTTGTGTGCATGCGTCTGTCAAAACAGAATCCATTCGATGGGATTAGTAACGTGCATAGACACAAGTGTTTGAAGGCGCGTCGAGACAGGGAGGGTTCAACAAGGGCAGATAGACGATGGTCCCACTATGGCAGCTCTGCATCACATAGCGCAGGGGAGGTGGATAGATTCCAAAAAGCCCTGTACATGGCAAACTCTCCATCAAATCATCTGTCCATGCATCCATACATCATTCCCTCATCCCGGTATGAAAACGCCTGATTATTTACTCACATAACATGTGAAATTTCCATTGAGTCTGTGCGTAATGCAGTCTGCAAAATCCACTGTGCTCCAGGCCGGAATTCCAGTGTTGTGAAGTAACATGTATTTGGGAACGTCCTGCCTTATCGTCCACTACGCTATTGCGCATCCCATACTATTCATATCAATCATTGCATTCTCGCTATGGCCCCTGTCCCAAGGACATTAAACAATAGAACGTTATATTTGCAGTCAGACCTGTGGGCGTCTCCTCGCCGCTAGCTGAAGACCGAAAGCGCCGTCCTTCGAATTCCTCATTTGCAACATCACGTCGAAAAGGCATCTGTGACCGCTTGAAATCACAAATCCATCCATGTAGTGCGGCAATGTGTGAAAATGCAAACTGGCTTCACTCACAAATGGGACGCCCCGCCCGTCGGTGAACCGCGGTACAGTGCTGCATGAGGGTCCACCGTTAATCGAGTACTACATTCCACTGACCCTTCACAAGTTTGTTCGCGACTGCAAAGATAGTATGTGAAACAATGGGACCATAGCAGAATGAACATATGAACCAATATTTCACTGCCATCGGGATCAAATACATGATTGTAATAGCAAGATGCCATGCGTCGAATTGCAGCGTTGTGTGCGGGACGTGCTCGCCCAAAGGGGATTGCAGCTTGCACAGGTGGAATGAATCACCACAGGTGGAGGCAATACAGCTTGAAAACACATAAATTGCACACCCAACCCCCTCCCACAACCACACCCACTCCAAAATGCTACCGGCAGGACTAGCGATGTTGGCCCTGGGGGACCTGATAGCACTGCAAGTACTCCAACTTCAAGAAGAAGACGAACACCAACTACTACAACAACCGGCCGCACAGAGGAGACGCAGGAGGAGGGCAAGGCAGGGCCAGCAAGGCCCGCCAGCACAGCCACTACCACCACGCAGGCAGCCCGCAATCCCACGCCTCCGAGCACATCCGTTCAACCTCACGGATGAGCAGATCCACACCCTCTACCGTTTGGACCGGGACACCATAACCGCCATTGTGGACATGACACAGGCTGACCTTGTCAGCATGATAGATAGCCCAACCGCCATCCCACCCCTACTGAAGGTGGTGTCTGTACTCCACTTCCTAGCCACAGGCACCTACCAGCACACAGTCGGACAGTTGCATGGCATTTCACAGCCAGTGTTCTCACGGACACTATTGCAAGTGCTCGATGCCCTCCTTAAGCACGCAGACGAATACATCTCTCTACCACGCTCGGAGCAGGAAATTACGAACACAAAAGTGGGATTCCATGCACTTGGCGGCATACCGGGTTGCATTGGTGCCATCGACTGCACCCATGTGGAATTGGTCGTCCCACATGCCATGGAGGCCCAGTACCGCAACCGAAAACAATTTCATTCTCTTAATGTACAAATGGTGTCTGACTCCAACAGGATCATTACACATTGTTGTGCACGATTTCCTGGATCAACCCATGATTCTATGGTCTTGAGGAACTCTACAATACCACGCTACATGGAGCGACACGCAGGGAACAGATCCTGGCTACTCGGTGAGTCTCATTTCATGCATGATAATGTGGGGTATGTGATACGGCAATGACCTGGCAGGAAGGGGGGGGGGCGTACGTAGCAATGTCATTCCACAAACATCCTTTATTGTCCACATACAGGTGATGCCGGGTATCCACTGAAGAGATGGCTCCTTACACCACTCCGGAACCCACAGAACCAGCATGAGGAGGACTACAACCATGCCCACTCACGTACCCGTGTAGTCATAGAACAGGCATTCGGCCTACTGAAGACTCGTTTCCGCTGCCTCAGCAGGTCTGGCAGGGCACTCCTGTACCGCCATGAGAAGGTTGCAAAGATGGTCATGGCATGTGTCATGCTACACAACATGTGCGTACGTAGAAATGTGCCCATGCCCCCTGACGCAGAACTGCAAGCACCTGAAGATGGTCATGATGAGGGTGGGGATGTGGCAGCACCTCAAGGAGTCTGCGAGGCACAGGAGGGCCGTGACATTCGGCAGATTCTCATTGATTCATGCTTCTAGCACTCACGCCTGGTGGCTGATACATGGACACGGGACTTGTGGCACTGTGTGTGTCTGGAACATGCACAATATGGACTGTACGCCTATAAAGGCCTCGTACACAAAGATCAATGTCCACACATCTCATTGGATGATCGTGCATTGTTTATAGCATATGTGAAATTATGTTACACACCCCATCGACCCGCCACCCAAGTGAGCCCAACACACCCCCTCCACCCTCCTACCTCCCCCCCGAACACCAGTGTCCGAAGATGCTCATTGTCAGTGGGCAGACGCTATTGCAAGCCCCCTCTCCGGGTATCAGGGGCACCCCTGCCTGTGGAGCGCAGGTTCCTCCCAGATCTACGTTGGGGGCTGCCCTGGACGGAACTTGCAACGGATGATGTCTCTGCCTGCTCACGTCCATGCATGTCCCTAAGGGTTTGTGAGAGCTCAGTGAGCACACGGCGCACAGCGGCAAGTTCAGCACATACGTCTTTGGACGTCGCATGCAGTTCCCCCCTCAGGCTCTCGGTGCTTCTCTCCATTTGTACTCTCAGGCTCTCGGTGCTTCTCTCCATTTGTACTCTCAGGCTCTCGGTGCTTCTCTCCATTTCTGCCCTAAGTGTCTCAGTTGATGTTTCTATGGCTGCCTTAGTACCCCCACATTCATCAGCATGGTCCTTGAGGAGCGTGGCCAGTTGCTGCTGTTGCACGATCACCTGGTCGAGGGACTGTTGCCTCTGCTGTGCCATGGCCATTTGCGGTGGTGTCACAGAGGGGCTGGTCACCTCATGTTGCCTTGCCACAGGGCTTGTGGGAGATGGCCAGTCGTCGTCTTGTGGGTGCCCCTGCGTGGTATCCTCATGGTGTACGGGATGAAACAAACAGGGGGATTGAGACAGGTCATGGATGGATCTTACTTCGACATCCCCGTTTTCTGTGTCGGAGCATGCTGCCATTAATGCAGTGTCACCTATGGTGCTGCTGCCACCAGAAGCAGTGCCTTCTGTGGCATCCATTGGGGGGACCTGTGGTGGTGCTGTTGTGGGCATGCTGGCTGCTGGGGTGCCTGTTGAAGTTCCCTCCTGTGTGCTGCCACTTGATTTGTGCTGCTGCCGTGTCTTGATGCGTGCAGCTGAGGTGGAGGGTCTTTGGCCGTTGGTCTTGGCCCTCTTTGCAGGTGTGCTGGTAGGGGTGTCCTGGAGCTCGTCGTTTGAATCGGACCCTGTGGTGGAGTAAAGGAGGGCGAGCGTTATTAATGGGTCTGTTGAAATTGGAATGGCAATGTATCACATGCATTGGGGTGGTACCTGAGGGTGATTTGGGTCGGGGCCTTGGAGGTGGTTTCATTTTTGTGTGGATTGAGGATGCAGTTGTTTTGCAGCCTGCAGTTAGGGTGTGCCTGCTGCACGTGTAGAGGGTGTTTTTAGGATTTTTAATTATTTATGTATTTAATGTGAGTTTTAAAGTGCGCTATCAGGCCAATGTATGTGGACGTTCTCCTGGACATGTGTTACTGTTGCACTATGTGGACACATGGTACTTCACATGATTGGACATTGTGGATTTAGCATTGTTTTTTTTGGCCCACCTACCTGATTCTTCAGATGTCTGCACTCCTTTCTCCATCCCTCCGACTCCCTCTATACTCTCCATTCCAATGGTGGAGGCACAGATTTCTTCCCAGGGGGTCAACTTGATGGGTGATTCCGATCCTCCCCCGGTAGCTGTGGCAATGTTACGGTTGGCGGATAGTATGCTCCGTACGCGTATCCGCAGGTCGTCCCATCGCTTTCTGCATTGCTGTGGGTTGCGGGGTGCGGTCCCCACCGCACTTACCCGCTGTGCCACCAGGGCCCATATGGCCTTCTTGTTCGCAAGTGCCGTCCTGGTCATTTGCGTCGAGAAGACGACGGCAGCATTCTCCTGGAGGGTCTCTGTGAGCACGGTGAGTTCCTCACGGGAGAAGTGGACCTGCCGCTTGCGGTCGCACGCTTTTTTCGCTACTTTTCCCATTTTTATTGCTTTCACTAGGGTGGATGACGGGTTGGGATGTGTCTCAGGGTAGTATTTTTTATGGTTGTGTGGGAATTCAGATTTTATAGGTGTACGGCGTGCTGTTTCCCGTTCCGGGACCATGTTTTTACTTCCGTTTCCGTATATTTACGGTCACCGTACTTTCCGATTGCCGCTCATTACGGTGACCGCTAAGATGGGTGGCGGAATTGCACCTAGGGCGCCGTACGACGGCGGTGAGGGGCGTTTTGGGGACATTTCCGCCATCGCGGACTTTGCACTTCCGCCATGGCGTAGTGCTCGTGCCCGATGGGTCGGAATTAGCCGCACTTTGCTCCGTCGTGCAATGGCGGAAACGCTATTTATGCTATGGCGGTCAGGTCAGTCACTTTCCGCCAGGGTCGTAATGAGGGCCATTGTGATTTTTAAATTCTAAATAAATAAATATTTCCCTTTGCAAACTGCCCTGATTCCTGGTTCAGTGTAACCTGGGGGTATCTTGAGAAGGGTGTGATATGAGTGGTATATTACTCAGAATATTCAACTTATTTTTTTAAATTTACTTGTTTGTAATTACAGTTAGCAATTTTTACAAGAATTTTTACTGTTCCTTCAGAGCTAAGAGATTCATTGAAAGGGTAGAAAGGCGAACATAACATAGATGAAGAAGAGGAAGAAGAGAAAGAAGGAGAAGGAGAAGGAAAACAACAACAAAGACTTGACTTTCAAGGTTCGACCTTCAAAAGTTCGGGGTTCAAACAGAACAGAGGAAATTCACTAGCTTCAGATTGGATTTACCAGTCCTTCCTGTAATGCGTTGGTAATCAGATCCCGCGTTCAGTCGCACTGAACTAGGTTGCACTTATTTTGTAGCGCTAGCTACCAGATTGTGCGTTTATTTTGCAGAACGCTGCTTCTAAGATTTTTATGGTTGCTAGTGCCCAGGACGTTTTTTTCCCCTGACATTAACCTGTTCCACCATGTTGTTTCTTCTTCTTCTTGAAGTCCCACAAGGTCGGTGCACAGGTTGTTTAGATATGTAGCGCGTATTTCTCTTAGCTCCGAACACTGCATCAGGAGATGGTGTACTGTCTCCTGTTTGTTTGGGTCGCCACATAGTCTACATTCTGTAGTGGCTGTTTTTAGTCTGATCGATTGAATTTCGCGAGTGGGGAGGAGATTTAAACGTGCTCTCATGTAGGTGATCCTGAGTTGTTTGTCGGGGAACTTTATACAATACGGCAAAGGTCCATTCAGACTGTTAAAGATGGGTGGCAGATGTTTTGTGAGTTTGTTGAGTTGTGCCTTTTCTAGTGTGTTGATCCAGTCTTGGGCTTCCAATTTGGATTTTACTCTTGTTGGGTTCTTTTGCAAGTCTTCTTCTGTACACGCCACTTCCTCCAGTTTCCTCCTTAGTTTGTCCACCCATCTGTTTAAGATGTTCAACTTGCGGTTTGTTATTTCAGTTCCAATGATCTTGTAAGTCAGCGGAGCCTCAGGTAGTGCAGTGTTTCTCAAGAGTTGCATTGCGCCAAGAGTTACCGATTGTTCAAGGGAAAGCAGGCCTAATTCACGCCTGATGAGTTCCACTGAGACTGACTTTGGTAGACTTAATAGGGATTTCCAAAGAAACCCTTCCAGTTTCCACCATATGGTGTTTGGCATGTTTAGGGTTGCACCCATCGCGTAGGTTAGTGTCGGAACTACCTTCCCTTTATAGAATAGAATTACTGGGATGACTGAAAATTTCCCCTATTTTCCATCCAGGGTCTTCATTTGAGCTGCTAGGTTCTTTGCTTTTTTCCAGAGCGTCGCCTGCATTGACTCTTCCTGGCTAGATGCGTCTATGAGAACTCGAAGATATTTGTAGGATGGCACTACCTCGATGCTTACATTTCCCAAGAACCATCTGTTGTTCAACTTCTTTTTCGTAGAGCTTTTCCCAAGCACCAGAACCTTTGTTTTTTTCTTGTTTATTTGCAGATTATTTTCGTCCATATATGCCGCGTTGGCGCTGCAGGCCTTTCTGCGTCTGATCTAGCAGAATAAGGTTGTCTGCGTATAATAGTCTTGAGATGTTCACCTTCCCCAGTTTTGGAGGAAAAGATCTCACAGACAGTTCGGCTTCCTTAAAATCGCCTAAGTAGGCGATAAATAGGGCGGGGGCTAGGGGACAGCCCTGTTTCACCCTGCGTTTGGATGGAATTTCGTGCAATAGCGTTCCTTGGGTTTTAAGTCGCACTCTTAGTTTGGTGTTTTCATGTAGGGCCATCACAGGATCGAGTAGCTCTCTTGGACATTTCCAGTTTTCCAGTTTGGTCCATAATCTTCGCCTGTCTACTCTGCCGAACGCCTGTGACAGGTCTATGAAGGCCATATACACTGGCGATGTTCCTTGTTTTACCTTCGCTTTTATCAGGTTTAGCAAACAAATGTTCACGGAAGTGCTTCCGTTTTTGAGGAAGCCCATTTGAAAGGGGTCATCTGCAGGTGAAATTTTTGCCCAGGTACGAAAATGGGCTAGAAGTAAGGTTGCAAATATTTTCCCTATTATATCCAACAGTGCAATTGGGAGGTAGTTGCCCGGTTCTTCTGTCGCCTTGCTTATAAATCGGCACGATCACTGCTTCTGTCCAGGATGCGGGAATAGCTTTTGTTTCTCTACAGTCTTCAAAGATGGTGCTGATGAACTCTGCCCATTCCTCCGCGTTTTGTTTGATGTCTATATTGCTGAGTCCATCCGGACCTGGTGCCCTTGATTTTTTTAATCGTGTAATTGCTCCTCATATGTCTTGCCTGTCAGATAGATCAATCTATTGATGTCCTGTGTTTTTTAGCGGAAGCACCTCACTAGATGTTGGGGCTTTGTAGAGATCTTCAAAGAATAAGGCCCATGATTCTTCACTCACTGCGATAATTGTTTTAGTGTCTGTTTCTTTGTTCGTCCTTTTGATGAGTGCCCAAAAATCACTGCTTTTCTTAGTGCTAAGTGCCCTAAGCATTTGCTCCGTGTCCTTCTGGTACTGAGTGAACCTATGCCCTAGGATCCAGGATTTATATAACTTTATCTTGCTTTGTAGATTTCTCCACGCCAGTAGAGTGTTTGCTGACTTCGCTTTTCTTAGAATGCTTCTTCTTTCCACCACTTCTTTGTCGTACGCATGGATGTTTTTAGCTGCGGCGTGGGTTCCATGTTTCATTTTCTTTCTGTGCTGTAGCAGAAAGGGCAGGTAATCTGGATGTACTGTTTGGTTTCCGAAGCGTTATTTTGGCTTTTGTAGGCATTTGAGATGTTTGCAATGCTAGCTGCAGTTAAACGCAGCCGCGTACGTTGGTTGTTTAGCTCTGTCTGGTGTTTGTAGCTTTGGGTTAGGGGAGGTATTGATGCCCATGTAATTGTTACCAGATTATGGTCGCTCTCCGTTGTTTTGACTACTGAGTAATTTTCTATGTAATGTAACATACTCTCGGAGATAAAAAAGTAATCAAGGGTAGCTTTCGATGTTCCTCTCTCCCATGTGGGTATCGTCCCTGACCATGATCTCACTGTAGCAAGATTTCTAGATTTCATCAGGACCATCCATACTGTTCCTCTGTCTTCAGCTTGTGAGCGTGCTTTCTTCTTTCCCGTGTTGTCTATATCGCTGTTACAGTTCGAATTGAGATCGCCACATGTAATTATGTGAGTTTGCGGATCTTCTACTGAGATGTTGTTGATCGCCTTTTCTATTTTGTTACAGAAATCCGTGCTCGACGTTCTCTGTGGATTCCAATATACAGTTATTATTGCGATCTTTGATGATTTCATTTGCCTTTGTTTGCACTGTTTTTGATTCCACGTTGTTAAGATCACCAAGATGCCGTATGATTCCACTATTTTTTTGGTCATTTCAATTCCGCATCCCATTCGAATGGCTATCAGTAGCCCTGCCGATGGTCGGCCAAACATGCCTTTTGTTGCCGGGGTGAATGCTATCTCAAATCCATCCAATGCAGGTTTCACCATTAACCATGTTTCTTGGAGACAAAGTATATCGAAAGCTCCCAGGTCTTGGTTGTCTGGTTAGTTAGATGGTCGTGACCTCTTGTGTTCCATGAGGCCATCGTCACAGCGTTCTTTGTCGTGGTCTGTTCATGATGAGTCGGAGGAGGTCTTTTTTCCGGCGCTCCTCCTGGTGGTTGCTATTTCTCAGAGTTGGAGTTTAGGGCTGACTTCAGCCACTTCCATGGGCCTTTTGGTTTTCTTGATTCTTCTATGACTTGGTCAAACACTTCTTTTTTTTAACATTTTCATGTTTATTTACTTGATCTTTTTTAGAGCGTTGTGTATCTGATTTCTGATAGTCTTCCTCTCGTTCTGATCTGAGTCTCTGTTTAAGGTATTGCTCGCTCTTCCTAGGTGACCCATCTTTTTGTGCAAACGTAGCGTAGTTTTCACTTCGTCTACTCAGCTCTCGACTGGTTTCTCTGTATTTCTGCCTCCTGTAGCTATTGCTTTCCTCTGCTTTTGTTCCTCCTAAGTTGGCCCTTTTGCAGTTTTCCCGGGCGTGTATTTTTAATGTCTGATGACGTTTTGAACTCTCACTCTCACTGACTCTCCTTGACCTTCCGTCTTGTTTGTTTTCTTGTGTTATTTCTGTCATTGTAAAACCTGCTTTTTTTAGATCTTTGTATGGCTCATTAGTAAGTTTCTTAATTGCCCCACGTTTAATATGCAGATATGTTTTTGCCTTCTGGTCACGGTGGTAGGGTTCAATTAAGGTGAAATCATCTGTCTTTAGATGTTGCAGCGATACAATTTTGCTCAAAGCTTTTAGGACTGTTTTCCTGTTCAGGATGATATACTCACTTTTACATGATGATTGTTCTAACTTAAAGACTCTAGTTGTTTCCGGTTTAGCTTCTCTTCGCGTGAGTCTTTCCCGCCCTGATGTTCTTCTTGTTCTTTCCTTTGAGTTACTTCGTACTCTTTGTCTTTTTGGGGTGGGTGCCTGTCTGTTTGGTTTTCTTTGATTAGTTTCTCGGTTTTCTTTATGGTGTTCAGCACGGCTCTGGTCTTGTTGGTTGACTCCTTGTTTTTCACACCCTAAGTTTTGCCCCCTTTTAGATGTCTTATTTTCTATGGGATCTTCTGCCTCCTTCTGGTCTGTCTTTGAGATATCCTCTTGTGCCGAGTTCTCGATAACTTTGTCTTCCGCAGTCTCCTTATCTGGCTCTGAGTCCGGGTATACCGATATATCCATTAGTATTCTTGTCGTTGAAAATTCATCTGCCGTTCTTGGGAATTTTTCTGTATGTATGAACTTATAGATAAAAATAAATAAGGGTTTCAGTTGCGCACCACATGCTAGGCGAGATTTGGGTGTGTGCCTGATTGAAATCACTTACAGCTTCGGGGCTCGTGACCGGGATCCTGAATTTGACATACCACTTGTGACAGTCTAACACAGCATACTAGCCGGCGGGGTACATACACCTTGTTCGGTTGGCATACTGTGCTACACTGAACAAGCACCCTTCAAAAGAAATACTCGAAAGAATTGTGCCGGTTTGCAAAAGTAAATTAACCCTGAGATAAGTCAGAAAGAAATTAATATTTCTGGAATAGCAACCCCAGTGGAAATTAATTTTGCTAGGGAACACTTCCTGCACAAACTGATTGTCAGGGGTGAGTGGCCATAACAGGATGAACAGGTATGGCTGCAGGAGATAAAACAACAAGTCACTGCAATCGACCTTGAGATCTGGCAGGACAAGGGTCCATTATATCAAGCGCTTAGCGAGCTGTACATGCCCTCAAAAATAAAAAAGGAACAGTGCAAAATTGCCAAAGTAGCGTCCTACCTGTTCCTCCACATAGGAATCATACAGGAAAAGCATGCAGACAATATCATTCTGGCACAGAAACAAGGGGAAGCACTGCAGAAAATCCAGACCAATCTGGACTCTGCAGAGCAAAGGCTCCAGGATAGCCAAGAATCTGAATCAAAGGCTAGGCAGTATATCACCAAACTCCAAGAAGATCTGGCTATCTCACTGCAAAAGAATGCAGAGCAAGATACCCAGGTACAGACACTACAAAAAGAATGTCAGGAAAGGCTTGACTCTTTACCACACAGTCAACAGAAACTGGTGCAACAATTTACTTTTAACAGAGCATGCACAGAACAGATAGTCACTTTAGAGTACCACCTAGATTCCTTGAAAGAAGAAAATAATAAATTAATTATTAAAGATATCCACTCTCAAGAGGAATTTGATGAGGAGGCCAGAAATCTGATGCATTTAAAAAACAGAGGGATGGCCTGGCTGCACAGAGGGGCACTGTAACTCAGGAGAGGGGCGCCTTAGGCCAGGAAGTCAGCCAATTAAAAACAAAGTTAGAGGAAAGAACGCTGGTCCTTCAGGAGTTTAGTGAAATTAAAACTGATAATGAAAAGCTACTAGAGCACATCAGGCAGGTGGAGGATGCGCTGGCTAAGAATATTCAGGCCAATAATGACCAAAAACCAGGAGGTGAGTCTCCTGCAGCAAAAATTGGCCCAGTATTTCCAATCCAGTCAGGAAGCATAGAGAGACCATGAGGCTCTCTGTTAAAAGAACGACAGGCTCCATAGACAGATAACTGTACAAGAGCAAATCATTGAGACCAGTAAGGCCTTAATACAGGAGCAAAAGGGTCAGATTTTGGCATGTCATCAGGGAATAGGGGCTGAAAGAGATGAGATAAGAAGGGACAGAGAAACCCCTGAGCATAACCTCAGGACCCCTGTCATCAGGTACGTTAACCCCTTCAGTTCCATGAACTCTGCCACCCTCATGTCCACTGGCTCATATGAGCCAAGGGCCATGGGGATGGTAGACTTCAGCACAATGGGAAATGGGGAACTGACAGATCAGCGCCTCCCAGAAATGGATGGGCGGGCATCTATGTACAGATCCCCAAATGTTAGGGCTAGCCTCTCTGATGGGGAGAATCAGAGATTTGGCTCCTCAAAAATACTGACTACCAAGGGATCAGTCGGTCAAATTTGGTGGGGAACTCCATGAAACTAGGCCCACAAAGAGTATCTTAAAAACCTCTTCCCAGTTATGGCAGTGGGTGGGAGGCGGGTACTCAGCCAATCCTGACAGCAAAGGAGAGTCGGACGACTCTTCTGAGCGCCACAGGTCTCAAGAGACTAGGACCCCACATTCTGCAAGCCATTCCCAAGCTCAGAGAATCAGGGAAAGCCTAGAGGATCAGATAGCCACCTCCTGTAGCAGTGCCTCTGAGTCAGAGGATGAGTGGACAAGGGTGACCAAAACTAAAAAGGCCAACAAAATTAAGAGGGCCCTACTGAAAGATCCCCTGAAACAAATCAAGGCCATTAGGAGCGTCATAACTCCCTATCATAAAAATGCCAAATATTCAGTTTGGGAGCACCTCGAGTTGTATGAGCAAATGATGGATACTTTCCACCTGAAGGATAGCCAAAGTTGCATTCAATATGTCAAGTGGACATTTTCCCCTGAATACTTCAGCTTCTTTGCGGGCTGGAGGATCAGAACCACTCAAGATGGTGCACCTATAGGGCAGCCAACTTAAAGAATTTCTCCATACATAGAAACACTCAAGAGGCCCGCAAGGTGGCCTACAATTTGCAATGTGGGGAAGACCAGGCCCCACAAGAATTTGCTCAAGAGCTAAAACGTGCCTTTGCGCAGACCACCAGGAGGGTGCACACAGACAGTAGGATGTTCATCAATACCTTCTTTCATGCACTCCCCAAATACATCATGACCCAGCTGGTGAGGGACTTTCATGAGAAGAGATCACTAGACTGGGTCATTGAACAGGCAACTCGCATTTATGAAGTGCAGAAACCGGTAGAAAATAAAAGTACCAAACCAACCAACACCCATGCTGCTGCTAAGGTGGCGGAGGTGAAGGTTGCCCCTGTTTTAGATCTGGAGATTGGGGGGGCCTAAAAATATTCCTGTGCAAAATCCTCCTAACCAAAGACTCAGAAGGCCCTCGGGCCAATCCCAAACAGGTAGTCAAGGAGGTAACCCCACAAATGGGACCCTAACTCCCCTGACTATGTCAGCCCCCGTTACAAGGGCAGCAGACCCATCCTGGGCTATGTGTGGACTCCACAAGCCCAAGGGGGGGTATCCAACCAGGCAGCAGCCAACCCAGGAATCTTCCCTCCTAACTTCCCCCAGGAGGGCAGTAATCCTCCAAATGCCGGTTTGAGTTTTTTTCCCCGGTACCTGCCAAACATCAACCCCCAAAACAACCCTTAATTTTTCCCCACTTTCCTGAGCCCAGACAGCCCAATCTGGAAGAGGGGAGGCCAAGGGTGGAGGGGTACCAGAACTATCCCTACCAAGGGTATTATGGGAGAAGGGACAGTTCCTTTTCCCGTGATCAACCTAGGATGGACCAGAGAACCACGTACCAGCCAGAGCGGGTGTCCCAACTGGAGCGCCAGGTGCAGAACTTGTCTCAGGATCTGGGTCGCATGTTGAGGGCTCAGCAGAACCCTCAGATGAACATGGCGACTCAGAACCCCTCAAATCAAGCGTTTGGTACTCCAGAGCAATGACGGGGAGAGAACCCGACACCCCACCGGTTCCCAGGGAGGGGGCACAGGGGGAAGGGGGGTGTAAAGCCTTAGAGGAAGCTTCCTTCCACACTTGTAAAAAGCCCTAGGAAACCCAGGAACCAGAACCAAAATCTCCTTCCTCCGAAAGTCTGCAACCTAAGGAACAGAGGGTGGGTAGGAGAAATAAAGAGCCTAAAAAGACCCATTTTGTGGAGGAGGTTAGAATCTTCCAATTTGAAGGAGAGGAGTCCTCAGAGGATTCTGGGAAAAGGATCTTCTCCTTCAGGGATGGGGGACCTCCTCCCAAAGAAAAATGGGTCCCGAGAGATCCTGATCCAGACTGGGTAGATGTGGGGTCTGAGTTAAAACCGCCCATCATTGAACCCCAGAATGACCGGCCAGAAAACCACCTGGCCCAAACCAATTTTGGTGACTGCCTCCAAAAAGAGGGAGGTAGGGGTCAGCCCAGAATCAGAACTAGGGGAGTCCAAAACTCCCCCAATATCCAGCTGTCACATTTTTCTTACAGGTTCCCAAGCGCCCAAACAGAATCCCGCCCAAACTACCCCTCCGTCAGAATCAAGAGTGAAGAAATTAACCCACCAATTGGCCGAAAATGTGCATTATCTTTGCCCCCTTGAGGAAAAGGAGGGAATATTTTATGCCACGGTCCAAATACAGGGGCAATGTACATTTTTGGCACTGGTGGACACTGGATCCCAAGCCACCCTTCTGTCAAAAAGGGCCTTTGATCAGCCGAATTAAGGGAGGGGGGAGAGATACCAAATCCCCCTCACCCCTCTTCCTGGACAACTTCAGAACTTCGATGGGAATGAAATTCCTGTCGAGGGGGACTGCGGATTTAGACATTAAAATTGGGCGACCGAAGGTGAAACACCCGGTCATAGTTGTGACTCCAGAGGGCACACCATGTTTACTAGGGAATGACATCCTGCGCAGATTATCTCCCCTCATAGATTTTGTAAACAAGGTCCTCTGGACCCAGACTAACCAACCAATAAAATTAAAACATAGTGTCAACCATGTTAGTTTAAATGGCACATGCCACATGGTTGAACAAAAACCTGACCAAATTGAATTCCATTTCCAAAACCACCAAATACCTGATGTGACAGTAATTGCAGTAGGACAACAAACTGGTGATGGGAAGTCCTCTCTATTTCTGAAAATCAACCTTCCTTCCAGGCTCAAGTGGCATTCCACACTGGAAGGGAATACTCTGAAATTCTATGCAAATTCACAATCAGGAAATCTCACTGCTATTGTCCAAAATGATAATAAACCAGCTCAAAGCTTGGCTGGCCTTCAGAAAATTGGAGAACAGTTGTTCATCCCGGTCCAGTTAAATGGGGGGAAGGATTCTGTTCTCACCAGAGTGTGCCTGAACAACAGTAAGAGCTTCATCAGTGAGGCCATGTTCTGAAAATGACCAAAAGATCCAGCCATCCCCACATTTAAATTGATAGACAAATGGGAAATGGACCCGGAAACACCCAAATCCAAACATCTCCTGCCTAGCAGGTGTATGCTAAAAATGTCCATAGGCAAGAAGAGCATAGTCCATAATTGTTGGGTCATGCAAGATTTCCCTGCTGCATTTTATTTAGGCAGTGACATTCTCAATCGCTTTGCCATTAGTTTGGACCTAATAAGCTTCAAAGCCAGGTCCCGATTAGCGGGTAATCTCATGTACTTTTATGACTCAGAGAAAGCATTTCGGTCAGCTCAATTGCTGCCATATGCAGTTGAAATGCAGATTGGAGAGGAATTCACCATCCCAGAACGGACCCGACAATTCACACTTAAAGTAAAAATTAAAAGAGGACAGAAACTGCAAAATCCTGACGCATATGTTCACCTCAATGCCCATTTCCAACAGCAAGGGTTGGGGTTAAACCCAACACCACTAGTCAATACAGAACACAACACCATTCCAATAGAGGTGGATAACAGTGACCTTAGGAGTATCACTCTGGGCGCAGGCACCATTATTGGAATGGAGGTTGATGTTACGCTCACCTGGTTCGCACAGGGACGTCGATCGAACCCGGACAGCAGCGGCCTCCACCAACATAAAGCGTAGGGCAAAGATGGCTGTTTGGACGGACCGCCTAGTCTTGTGTGCTTCATTCGTAGAAATATTCTCCTGTAGATGGAGAAAGGGATTTAGTCCCATGGATTTGAGTGCAGATCCCTCCCAACTGCTCCCAATCTCCCCGCTGGCCACCTCCGATATTCCCACTTAGTGTCCTCACCTTATGTTTTTAACGGATGAGCTCTCCATCCTGCGTGGCTTGCAGGGGCGCGTAGATACCAGTTACTTCACTGGTTTGGGGTATTGGAGTTCTGGAAGATTATTGACTCCGGAGTTTACCAAGTTTAAAGAGTTCAATATGTCCAATGGTCACTCTTGTACCCCTTGGTGATTTTGCGGCAACAAATACTGTCTGGAGGTTGCTGGTGGCGTTCAGGTAAGAATCTGTATTACCCAACATTATCCGGTAAAGTTGCGTGAGTTTAACTTGTTGTTTTGTCCTTCTTTCATAGATGCGGTGTAAGAAGGTGCGGTGTATTGAAGGATAATGCCTCCGGTGGTAAATCAGGTAAGCCTTGTGGTAAAATGATTGTCTTTGTAGTCTCTCTAGGCTCACCTCGCTATTCCTTTGTCTTTTTCCCCCAGGTGTTGAGGATCGCGGAAGAAAATGATTGAGGCAGTGCCGAGTCGAAGATGCTGTGGACTGGTGAGAATGGAGCGGCGCTGCAGCTGCGAAGCGAAGCGTGTCGAAGTATGTCCCTTCAGGCTCGGAATGGTGCAAGATCCTGAATCAGGTAAGGAATCAGATTAATGTCCGTAACCTAACCTCTTCTCCTATTTTCCCCTTTCTTCTAGGAGCGGATGCGAGGCGGGCATGGCAGAAGACTGGATGCAGGTTTTCAGGCACGGTGAGCATTACGCTGCAGAATGCAGAATAACGCGAAGCCTGTGTTGTAGATCGGGCGTGGTTTAAATAGCCTGAAAAGTAGTCCCAGGTAAGAAGTCCCTAGAACCACGCCCGAGTAAAAAAATAGTCCTTGCAGAAAAATAGTCCCTTCCAGGTCTCACGTTGGCCTGGATGCATGTGCAGCATGGTCTGCCTAAGGTAAGTGATGACTATGAGCCTGGCGCCAGGACTGATTCTTACTATGAGCCTGGCGCCTAAGGCGCCAGGACCAAACCCAGATAGCCCCTAGCCGGGGCTTCTGAGGTTTTACTAAATGTCTGGATGCCTGCTTCCGGGGCGAATGGGCTTGATCCAGATGCCCGGGGATAGGCATCATGACAGCACTCCCCCCCAAGGCCCCTCCCAGGGTTGTTCTTCCTCTGGGCCCTGGTTTGTCGGGGAAGTTCCGATGGAATTTCTTCACTAACTGGGGTGCATGGACGTGGTCACTGGGTTCCCATGACCTTTCCTGCGGTCCGTAACCCTTCCAGTCGATTAAATAAAAAGTTTAGATTTAACCATCTAGTCTAGGATATTTTTTACCTTGAATTCAGGTTCTCCCTCTATTAGGATGGGGTCAGGTGGTTTGGTTAATCTTGTTCCGGGTTGAACTGGTTTTAGAAGTGAAACATGGAAGACGGGATGGATCTGCATATTAGAGGGTAATTCTAATTGAACTGCTACCGGGTTGATGATGTTTTTAATGGTATAAGGTCCCAAATATCTAGGATTAAAAGTTTGAGTCCCTTTTAGAGGTATGTGTCTGGTAGCCAGCCATACTTGATCTCCAATCTGGTATTGGGGAGTGTCACTCCTATGCTGATCTGCATTTTTCTTGTATCTCTCTTTTGCTTGTTTCAAATGTTCAGTTGCTTCCTTAAAGGCTTGAGTAATAGTAGAGTGCAAATGGGTCACTGCCGGCATTTCCAAGTGCTGAGGTGAATCAAGTCCTGAGGTTCGAGGATGATGACTATATATGGTATAAAAGGGGCTTTGTCCAGTTCCAGAATGTACTGAGTTATTGTATGCGTATTCAGCAATCCATAATATATCCTTCCAATTGCCTTCGGTCTGGTGTAACATGCAACATAGGTATTGTTCAAGAGTCTGGTTGGTCCTCTCTGTCTGACCATCGGTCTGGGGATGGTGACTAGTAGATAACCTTACGTCGATTTGCGCTAGTTGACATCATTTCTTCCAGAATTGCAAAATGAATTGACTACCTCGATCAGAAACCAATACAGAAGTAAATCCATGTATTCGAACAATGTTTCCGAGAAATTCTTGGCCAAAATTGAAGCGGAAGGTAATCTCTTTAAAGGAATAAAGTGAGACATCTTGGAAAAAAGGTCAACAATAACTAGAATGGTATTAAACCTATTACATGGAGGTAGATCGGTAATAAAGTCTAGGGACAAAGTGTGCCATGGTGCAGGTGGAACATCCAAAGGTTGTAAAAGGCCAGCTGGTTTTTTCTTCTGACTTTTGTTTTGGGCGCAAATACCACAAGACAGCACAAATGACTTTACGTCTTTTCGCCAGGTGGGCCACCAGAATTGTCTTTTAACTTTAGCTTCAGTCTTGGCAATACCTGGGTGTCCTTCCATCAGAGCATCATGGTAATTGGAGATTACTAGTTCTTGTAGTTCTTTGTGTGGGAGAAATAGATGCCCTTGATAGTAGGGTAACTTATTGATGACTGAATAATCTGGGCCCTTTTTTACCCAGTCATGCAGGGCTGATGGATCGCAAAGTTGTTGGATCCTTAAATGAATATCTTCCAAAGTCTGTAGAGTAGTTATGCCAAGGATTCTTTGTCCTGGAATTATAGGCACTGGTTCTGGGTTCGAAAAGGCTTCTCCCATCCCTATTCAGGATAAAGCATCTGCCTTACCATTCTTGCAACCTGGTCGATAAGTAATCACGAAGTCGAATTCGGCGAAGAACAATGCCCATCGAAGTGACGGGATGATTGGGCCTTGGCTGTCTTTAAATACTGCAGGTTCCTGTGAACGGTGATTACAGTAATGGTGTGCCTAGCACCGAGAAGATAATGTCGCCAAGCCTTGAAGGCGGATTTGATGGCTGACAACTCTTTATCGGTAACTGCATAATTTAACTCGGGGGCCGAAAACTTTCTGGACCAAAAGGCTACAGGATGAAGTTGACCGGTTTCGGGATCCTTCTGGGACTGGAAAGCTCCCATGGCTAAACTGGATGCATCGGTTTCGACTATGTGTGGGAGCTCAGGGCGTGGATGCTTCAAGACAGGTGCTGATGTGAATTTCAACTTCAGCTCTTGGAAGGCCTTTTCGGCCTCTTTGGTCCACAAGAAGCGTTTGTTTTTTCGCAAAAGTGCGGTGATGGGGTGTACGACCTGTGAGAAGTCTGGAATAAATGTACGGTAGAAATTAGCAAATCCGAGCATGCTTTGTACTCCTTTAACTGAATTGGGTGATGGCCATATGAGAATTGCATCCACTTTTCGAGAGTCCATTCGGACTCCTTTTGGAGTCAGGATAAATCCCAGGAATTCAACTTCAGTAGTATGAAAAACGCATTTTTCCAATTTCGCATATAACTTGTGCTGACGTAGTTTCTGAAGGACTGCACAAACGTGCTTGACATGATCTGATTCTGAGGAAGAGTACACTAGAATATCGTCGATGTATACGACGACACAGACGTCGATGTATACGACGACACAGACGTCGATGAGTTCACGAAGGACATTGTTCATAAAATACTGGAAGGCTGCTGGTGCACTGCACAACCCGAAGGGCATCACCTGATATTCAAACAATCCGTATTTGGTACGAAAGGCAGTCTTCCATTTGTCGCCTTTCTTTACACGTACCAAATGATACGCCCCTCTGAGATCTAATTTAGTGTAGATGCAAGCATCCTTTACTTGGTCTAGTAACTCGGGGATCAAAGGCAATGGGTATCGGTTCTTCACAGTAATCTGATTTAATGCGCGGTAGTCTATACATGTTCTAAGGTCGCCTTCCTTTTTAGGTACGAAGAACAAAGCTGAGGAAGCAGGGGACTTGGATGGACGAATGAAGCCATTAGCAAGGTATTGGTCTAAGTATTGTCTGTCATGATGCCTACCCCCGGGGATCCAGATCAATTCCAGCAACCCCGGAAGCAGGCATCATGTTATTCCAAGCAAGCCCAACAACCCCTGCTAGGGGCTATTTGGGTGTAGTCCTGGCGTCTATGGCGCCAGGCTCATATGGAGAATCAGTCCTGGCGCCACAGGCGCCAGGCTCATGGATGAAAAACTTACCTGATGCAGACCATACTGCAAACTTACCTGATGCAGACCATGCTGCAAGAGCTCCAAGCCAAAAGAGGCTTGGAAGGGACTACTTTACCTAGGGACTATTTTTTACTCGGGTGGGGTCGGGGTGGAATACTTACCTAGGACTACTTTGGAGGCTATTTAAACCACGCCCGAAGAGCAGCACACGCTTCGCGTTATTCTGCATCCAGCAGCGTAACTCTCACCGTGCCTGCAAGTCTGCATCCAGTCTTATGCCACGCCCGCCTCAAGTCTGGAGCTCCTAGAAAAAGAGAGAAAGAAGGAGAAAAGGTTAGAACAAGAGCAATACCTTTGATCCTTACCTGAATTCCCGATCCACCGTGCCTTCTAGCTGGAAGAAAGAAGTTATTTTATGCGCGGCACCTCACCTGCTGCAGCGCCGTGCTGAACTCACCGGCCTTCGCAGCATCTTCACTATCCACTGCATCCTTCAGCATATTCCCGTCGCACTCCAGCACCTAAGGAACATACAAGAACAGCAAGGTGAGCCAAGGGAATAAACAGAGGCAATATTAGTAACCCCCATAGACTTACCTGATTTTACCACCGGGGGTACTATTCCTCTTCACGGGTCAGTGCAGCCTCCACCGCATCCTCGCCGTACCCCGGCCCCTAGGGGGAACAAAAGGACAGCAAGGTGAAACAAAGGGACAAACAAGGGGAAACTTCCTCACCACAATAGACTTACCTAATTTTACCGTCGGTGGCATTATTCCCCGAGACTTCATACTTTCTCTCAGCACCTGAATAAGGGAGAAAGCAACAGGTTACATACTGACATTATTTTATCGAACTGTGTTGGATAATACAAATCCTTACCTGAATATTACCGGTTGCCACAAGGAACTCTACGCTAGGGTCAAGCTGCAACCTGCAAGGAATCGGACAAGAGTGAAAGTCAGACATTTGAACTCTTACGAATTACATACTCACGGCGTCTTGCCGGAAATATCAGAGTCAATATTGTTCTGGAACTCACCAATTCCTTCGAACCAGTGAAGCAACTGGTTATCTACGCGCCCCTGCGCTCAATGCAGGATGGAGAGCTCATCTTTCCAAACCATCAGGTGAGACTATAAGATGGGACATCTCAAAGGTGATCAGTTGGGAGAACAGCGGGGGTGGGGGATTTACGCTAAACTCCATGGGTGGTTAATTCCCTTTCTCCATTTGCAGAAGAATACTCCTACGGGGCAAGCAAACAAAACTAGGTGGGCCAGTCCAGTCCGTCCTCTTGGCACTACGCGTCACATTGGTGGAGACCGCAGCTGTCCAGTTCAGATCGACGCCCCTGTGGGAGCCAGGTGAGCGTAACATTGTCGTAGGTGCAGGTTTTCGGGTTCCGTAAGGGCGTAGATCCTGCTGCATGGAGGTTGTGCACCGGGTATGAGGTCGATTTGACAATCGTATGATCTGTGTGGCGGTAAGGTGTTTGCCTGTTCTTTTTGGAAAATGTCCTGGAATTCTTGGTATTCCTGAGGTAACTGCACGACGGGATTAGTGACTTTGGCCAGGCCTTTGTTCAAGGTCTTTTCCGGGTAACAGGTGTGTGCACACTCCGGGAAGGTTATTCTCTTCTCTCGCCAATCAATACAAGGATTATGTGTTTCTAACCAAGGTATCCCCAGTATTATTTGAAACTGCAGGGCTTTGATTAAATCAAACACAATAGTCTCTCGATGCCCACCCTGACCCAGCAGTGTCATCTCTGTAGTGGAATGAGTTACAGGCCCAGAGGCAATTTCAGTTCCGTCGACAGTGGTGATGACATTTTGCAGAGAGGTAGATTCATCCTAGAAGCCAATTCATGGTCCATATAGTTTCCTACGGCCCCGCTATCGATGTATGCCCTTCCTGCGTGCATACGTGATGGGAGCCTTGGGTCAATAAGGACCATTGGTATGATTAAATGCAAGGTCTGAGTGTCCTTCTTCAAGCTCGGCAAGCGTTTCCCGATTCAGGCTCTGTTTGATTTTTAACAGCTACTCCAGCCACCTTCTTGGATGGTTTTATAGGACAATCCCATAGAAAATGTCCTGAAGCCCCACAGTAAAGACACAATTGCATCTGTCGTCTTCTTTCTCTTTCCTTTTGCGTTAAGGGTCCCTTAACCCCCCCCCCCCCGATCTGCATAGGTTCTGATGCGTCTGTTCCTTTGGGGGTAACATTTGGTTTAACCAATACTCGATTCTCGAACCTTTCTATTCTGAAGTCGGTGGTCTAACTGAACTACTAAGTCTATGGGCCTCATTACAACCCAGGCGGTAAGTTCCCTACTTTACCACCATGGTGGATACTCTGTTTACACCATGGTGGATGGCGGATTTACCGCCCCATTCCAAGGTGAGTGGGGCGGTAAATCCCCATTCCCCATTTACCCTTCCCCATTCCAATTTTTGCCCCATAGGGCATAATGGGAGTGGGGAAGGCGCTAATTACGGCACTGTAAATTACGGTGCCGTAATTAGCACCAAGGCGGGTTAGCGCCTTGCATTTTAACGCTTGCTCAAAGCAGGCGTTAAAATGGTAATCAGGCGTTAAGGGTTAACGGCGCCGACGGCGCTGTTAAACCCTTAACGCCTGGGTTGTAATGAGGCCCTATATATTCTGCGCAATCCTGGGGTGGGTTTACAACCTGGGCCAAAACATCTTTAAGCTCACCCCGCAGCCCACGATGAAATAATGTAATACGTTCTTCCTCTGGCCAACCGGTTTCCACCACTAACCTACTGAAGGTTGCGATATAGGTCAGCAGATCCTGAGTGCCTTGTCGCAGAGATAAAAGTTCATTATCCAGGGCCTGACCATGTGAATGTCTGGCGAATAGGTTTTCCATGCTCAGTTGAAAACCTTGAAAATCCCGAAGGAGAGGGTCATCCTGGTTGACCAGCGGGATGGACCAATCTGCTGCGCTGCCACTAAGGTATGATAGTACAAAGGCTACTTTGGCTTGGTCATTTGGGAAAGCCCCAGGTCTGCATAGAAAGTGCAAGCGGCACTGGTTCATGAACACTGCAAACCTTTTCAGGTCCCCAGCAAAACGTTTGGGTGGAGCTAAAGGAATGCTCCCTGGTAGCACCACTTGCACAGGATTGCTCAATGAGACAGGAGTTGGATTCCCCTCGAGTCCAGGTAGTGGTGTTTGGCCAGCTTGGCTTTGCAGCAGTTGTCTAGCAAGATCATCAGTGCGTTCCTTTGACATAATCAGTTCTCTCCTGAGGGCATTCGTTTCTTGGTGTGCGGAGTGCACCTCTGCCCTAAGTTCCCCTAACAATTGGGCTAGTTGGTCGGTTTCAGAGGTTTCCATTACGCCCCGGTGGGGATTTGTAGGTCGGCTTCGCATTCTGTTACGCTCACCTGGTTCCCACAGGGGCGTCGATCGAACCCGGACAGCAGCGGCCTCCACCAACGTGAAGCGTAGGGCGAAGATGGCTGTCTGGACGGACCCGCCTAGTCTCGTGCGCTTGACTCGTAGAAATATTCTCCTGTAGATGGAGAAAGGGATTTAGTCCCGTGGATTTGAGTGCAGATCCCTCCCCACTGCTCCCGCTGTCCCCGCTGGTCACCTCCGATATTCCCACTTAGTGTCCTCACCTTATGTTTTTAATGGATGAGCTCTCCATCCTGCGTGGCTTGCAGGGGCGCGTAGATACCAGTTAAATCACTGGTTTGGGGTATTGGAGTTCTGGAAGATTATTGACTCCGGAGTTTACTAAGTTTAAAGAGTTCAATATGTCCAATGCTCAGTCTTGTACCCCTTGGTGATTTTGCGGCAACAAATACTGTCTGGAAGTTGCTGGTGGCGTTCAGGTAAGAGTCTGTATTACCCAACACTATCCGGTAAAGTTGCGTGAGTTTAACTTGTTGTTTTGTCCTTCTTTCATAGATGCGGCGTAAGAAGGTGCGGCGTATTGAAGGATAATGCCTCCGGTGGTAAATCAGGTAAGCCTTGTGGTAAAATTATTGTCTTTTAGTCTCTCTAGGCTCACCTCGCTATTCCTTTGTCTTTTTCCCCCAGGTGTGGAGGATCGCCGAAGAAAATGATGGAGGCAGCGTGGAGTCGAAGATGCTGTGGACTGGTGAGAACGGAGCGGCGCTGCAGCTGCAAAGCGAAGCATGTCGAAGTATGTCCCTTCAGGCTCGGAATAGTGCAAGATCCTGAATCAGGTAAGGAATCAGATTAATGTCTGTAACCTAACCCCTTCTCCTATTTTCCCCTTTCTTCTAGGAGCGCCGGATGCGAGGCGGGCATGGCAGAAGACTGGAAGCAGGTTCGCAGGCACGGTAAGCGTTACGCTGCAGAATGCAGAATAACGCGAAGCGTGTGTTGTAGATCGGGCGTGGTTTAAATAGCCTCAAAAGTAGTCCCAGGTAAGAAGTCCCTAGAACCACGCCTGAGTAAAAAAATAGTCCTTGCAGAAAAATAGTTCCTTCCAGGTCTCACGTTGGCCTGGATGCATGTGCAGCATGGTCTGCCTGAGGTAAGTGATGACTATGAGCCTGGCGCCTTAGGCGCCAGGACTGATTCTTACTATGAGCCTGGTGCCTGAGGCGCCAGGACTGAACCCAGATAGCCCCTAGCCGGAGCTTCTGAGGTTTTACTAAATGTCTGGATGCCTGCTTCCGGGGCGGATGGGCTTGGTCCAGATGCCCGGGGGTAGGCATCATGACAGTTGATGACTGCCATTTTTCGATAGATTTAGGTAATGAACTGGTAGGACCAATCCTCAATGACTGTTTTGACAGTGATAGCAACAATAACACAACACCAGACAGGATCTTTATCTGTCATGGGGGGAATTTCCTGGTGTACTCTTCCTGCCCTAATGGTAAGGAAGATGCGACCTGTGACTTCAGGCGGGATGAGGTGATCTTTCAAGTCCACCAGGACTGCCTTCCCCACCTGAAGCCATCAGTCCAAGTCAGTACTTTAACCAGGGACTTCTCCACCCAGCTGGAGGAGGCCGCTGAGATAGCCAAACCAGAAGTCTTTCCGGGCTTCAGGCAGATGGTTTAAGAGAGCGTCAACCTAGCTGATGCCTGTGAGACTCTAGAGTAGAAGCAAAAATTGAAACATGTTTTCTTAGATTTTCAAGATCTCTTTGCAGTGGACTCATATGACTGTGGTCGCACCGAAATCCATACAACAACAATTTCCACGGACCCTGGCATGACTCCAGTGTTTGTGAACCAATATCGCTTGCCTCTCGCATCAATGGAGTCCCTTACAGAAATAATTAAGAACCTTGAGTCCCGTGGGATAATTTGTCCAGTCCACAGCACCTTCAATAATCCGGTGCTGGGGATTTTGAAATCAAAAGGCCAGTGGAGACTCTGTGCTGACCTAAGGGAGCTAAACAAACAGGTCCACACTTCCTGATGGCCTCGCCCAGATCCATGGGTCAATACACTGCCATTGACCTGACCAATGGGTACTAGACTGTACCTGACAGTAGGGAGGACCAATACAAGCTGGCCTTTACCTTTGGGGGGCAGCAGTACACTTGGACCCAGACTCCCTTCAGATACATCAACTCTGGGAATGAATTTAATATCTTTCTGCATAAGGCCATGCCCGACTTGGGTGAAAGGGGTAACCTGGCCAATGTAGATGATGTTCTCATCAAAAGCTCAACTGTGGAGGAACACATAGCGGAGATCCGTTATGTTTTGACACCGTTGAGGGCTGCCGCAGCAAAACTCTCTTTCCAAAAGGCACAGTGGTTCAAGAACCGTGTCAACCTCTTGGGGTATGAGATAACTCCCGAGGGTCTCTGTCCCCAGGAAAAGAAAGTAGAAGCACTCAGAAATTAAAAGACCCCACAACTCTGTGGGAGCTTAGGAGCCTCCTTGAACTGACTAATTAGAGCAGAAAGTTAATTGAGGATTACACAGAGATCACAAGACCCCTGATCCATCTGTTGAAGGGGGGCGTTAAGTGGGAGTGGAAATGGGAGTGGAGTCCAGAACAAGCCGAGGCAGTAAGACAATTCAAAAGAAGCCTTTCACAGGCGCCTTGCCTAGCTTACCCTGTCAAAAACAAGGAGTTCTTCTTGGAGACAGGGTTCTCAAATACATGCTTATAGTAATCTCCTATGCGAGTAAGACTTTATCCTCTGTGGAGGAAAATGTCAACGACTGTGAGAAGGCACTCGTGGCAATGGTGTGGGCATCGAAAAATTACCGCCCGTTTATTCAGGGGGAACACATCATAGTGGAGACTCCACACCAGCCTTTGCAATATCTTCAAAGTGACAGAATCCGGGCTGGAAATTTGAGTAATTCCCGAATGACTTCCTGGATTCTGTCAATGCAAGGCTTTCCTGTGGAGGTCAGCTATGGCCAAAACAAGAAGAGGCCCCTCGCGCAAGGTCTGGCTGACTTGCATGATTGTGCCAGAGAAAACTGTCTCGAGGAAGAAAGTCTTAAAATCAAGGACAACATGGAGGTGTACCTTAATTCCCCACACAAAGTCCATGAAGAAGACAAGTGTGAGGGAATGCCCACTGTCTATGTGGATGGGTGCTCCTACCATGTTGACAACAACGGGGAAAAGGAACTTGTGGCCGGCGTGGGGAATGCATGGGTTAATGATGCCCCAGAACCCTCTGCTGGGTACAAAATCGGTCCCCGTAATAGTTAAGTGGCAGAGCTGATGGCTGTGCATCAAGCCATCCTCACTGCAGTCCAACACCAACTCCACAAACTGGTCATAATCACTGATTCAGATTATGTACAGAACGGGTTCGTGGAGCACCTGGTTAACTGGAAAACCACAGGCATGCTATGTGCTAACAACAAACCACTAAAACATGGAAAACGAATACAAAATATTGATGATCTGATCACCTCGAATGGGATGACCATCTACTGGAAAAAGATTAAGGGTCATTCTAAATTAGAGGGACCAGCCAAAACTAGAAATGACTTAGCTGATCAGCTGGCCAAAACCAGAGCCATCCAAGGGGATCTACTTGAGATTGAGTCCCTGTTGGGGGAAATCCAGGTCACTGCTATCACTAGGTCCCAGACAAATGCTCACAGTGAACTCTCACTGCCCAATGGAGTAAGGAGACCCCAGATGTTGATTTGATTATGGCTCAAAAGGGGATCCAATAATTGGTAGGTTTTATGAACACATTCAGGACCGATTGCATTGGGAAAGAGGACCTCAGAGTGTTGATGAAATATCCAAAAATGTTCCTAATCCAAGACGGTTTATTGGTGAGGAGATCCATATCTGGCCATGACCAGTGGGTGGTCCCTACCTCATTCCAGAGCCTGATGCTAAGTCATGCCCATGATGCAGCCACCGCCGGTCATCAGGGGTTTCATACATCATTAGAAATCTTGCCAGAGGTTGCATACTGGCCACACATGGGGCAGGACCTCGACCAATACTTGAAGGGGTGTCTTGTGTGTGCACAATTTCAGCCAACATCACTCACACACCGTGCTTCCCACCAAAAGATGGGGATGACACTGCCTTGGTCAGATTTGCAAGCCGATTTTATCAGGCCTGTGATTTGCTCCTCTAGGGGGAACAAGTATATGTTGACCATTACATACTTGTTTACTAAATGGGTGGAATGTCTCCCAGCCCCAAATTGCAAGGCAGAAACAGCAGCTGCCCTGATGATCAATCACATCTTCTTGCGTTTTGGACTACCCCAAAGGATTGAGTCAGACCGAGGTAGCCATTTCACTAGCGAAGTGATGACAAAGATGTGGGAGATACTTGGGGTCAAAAGGAAACTACACATTGCCTACTGGTGTCCTCTAGTGGTGGAGTTGAGAGGTACAATAAAGCTATTGTGAGCATATTAAAAATGTTTGTGGCAAATTCTGGGCCAAGTTGGGACATTCGATTACCCCTTGTCCTGATGACCATCAGATCTACCCCTTCTTCTGCAACAAAATTGTCTCCATTTGAGCTGATGACTGGACAAAGGATGGTTCTACTCCAGCATCTGCACTACAGAACCCAAGAGCAGACCTGGATAAATGCCTCCACAACTCATGAGTATGTTGAGAATCTGAGAAAACACCTTCAACATGCTTTTGCGTATTCTCAGCGGAATCTAGAAAGATCTGCAGACAGTATGAAGACCCACTATGACCTTAAGACAACTAAAAAGGAATATCAAGTGGGAGACCAGGTCGACTTGTACAATTTCCAAAGGAACCAAGCCAAAGAGTGCAAATTCCTACCAACTTGGTGGGGTCCTTTTGAAATTGTGGACAGAATCTCACCAGTCGCCTACAGAATCTGCATCCCCAAGGGCAATTTGGCAGAAGGAGAAGACAAGTGGGTCCACATAAACCAGCTAAAGAGTTGCCACCACAGGCATACTTTGCGGCAGAAGTAAGAGCGTACCAGAAACCCAGAGGGGGAAAATCCGGACACTTAGAAAAATTATTAAATATTCATTGATTACACCTGAGAAAATGAGTAAATGATCACTGAATAATAGATGGGGAATATTGCCAATTGTTAGGGAATGCAAGTGTCTTTCTCACTGCTGAGATCTCCCAAAAATGTGTGGGCACATTAGTGGGAAAAATTTCATGGCCATGTTATGTTCTGTTTTCTAGGATTGGCACCTAAATCCCATGAATCACCAAGGAGGACCACTGAGTGACTGGGAGGAAAAAACCAAGGAATCCAGAGTATTTTCCCATCCCAACCTGAACCGGCAAGGAGAGCGTGTCACCTAAATCGCTGACGGGAGAAGCAACTGAATTTTTTCACATTGACAGAAAAGAAAATCCCACTCGCCCAACTCCCTCTCGATTAGAGGTCAAAACAAAGTTGGGAGGGTGGATTTGTGGGATGTATTGACCCATTCTGCTATACTATGCGGCATCACTCTACTATATATGGTGCGTGCCAAAACCTCCAAAACCGTGTTTTCAACACACAAAAAGATGGCTGCACAACCTGCCACCCATGGTGCATGTGTGGTGGAACAGAGCACACACTGTAGAAAAAGTGCCAGTGGGCTCCATGACAGGTATACATGGAGTACAGAGGGAAAAGCAGCGCTTTGCAAGTGAAACTCCAAAATTCACCTGTAAATGACATTTACTTTGCTGCTGAAACTTCAAAATGCCTGTACAAAACACTGTCCAACACTCAAAATCTTGCTTGGTGCTAAAATTCATTTAACCTAAGGAAGCACTGTGAATGTACAAAGTCCTGAAATGTTAAGAGCAATACACCTTCTCAGCAAAATGGAATTGCCTGTGAATGACAGTTCCTGTCAAAAATCTGTGTGCCACCACACTGGTCTACCTGTGAATGACAGCCCCTGTCAATTAGGCTCCCCTGATTAAACTTCAAAGTGGTCAAAATCTAAAAGGCTGCTGGATTAGAAAATATAAAAGGGCTGTTGCTGAAAGGAACAAAGATTTCAGTGGTTTTTGATCCCACAGGTAAAATCTCAGAATGTAATTTACCTATGTCAGTTGATGCAACATGTTTGTTTCATGTTGGATTTCAAGTTTTAAAAAATTAAGAATAAACTAGCCTGGCTGGGCCTGCCAGAAGTTGAAAAACAGGTTTCCACCCAAGGGGAGGGCGTTCCTCTAAACAGATACTCACTGACATATGATAATTTGGGGTAGGACAGACTTTTGTCTGCAGCCAGAGAGTGAACAATGGCTGATACTCCAGGCCAGGAAATGGATGTGTGAAGAGGTCGTGAACTTGGCTTGCTGAAGGAAATCCCAAAGGAGGGGGCTACTCCTTGAGCTCCTGAGAGAGACAAAAGGCATTTGCTGCTAAGAATATGTAATGAACAATTTTAAAAGACTCATAACTCGCTGTCAGAAATGGTGAAAAATATAAAAAGGGCAAAGTTGTCGCTCTAATTTTTGGCCCTACATTTCAAAACGTGGGGGAACTATGTAGCATATTCTGAACAGCAATGGCAATATATGTGGTTTTATGGGAACTGTATTTATGCTAGAATTGTTAAACGTTGCACACACATTCCGATGGTAAACACGCATATGTGTGTACATTTGGAGAAAGTATGGAAATGTTTTCATGGAGAAATCGACAAAATGTTGCAGAAAGGCAATACAAGGACTCGCAGCTGCGGGATTTTGAGGAACAGATACTCCATAAAATATGGAATCCTTGTATGTGATTTTACACGTGTATAAATATGTATTCAGGAGAAAATTCAATTTTGATACTAGTGGCTAGGGGAGGTTTCTAAGGATTGTAAAAACCAAACCATAAAACTTGATATCATCTGTCTTTGAGCCAATCACTCGGATGCAAGGCGGAGATGAGGCTCTGATCGAATCCCAGTTCACAGGGGCAAGCTTAGTTAAGCTGGCCCATACACCCATTTTTGTGATTTCATTTGAAAGGATAAATAGAGACAGCTGACAGCACACAGGAACACACTCTCTCTTCAGATTCCAGCGAAGCACTGTGATCCTGCATCCATCATCCAGCATTCAGCATCCTTCCAGATCCAGATGCCAAGGACCAGGCCAAGCAATAGCTGAACCATTTTTAGCAAGGCCTCAATCCTCAATTTATCCTCACAACCCAGTGTAGCGCAGTGGTGTGGGAAAGCATCCTCAAACTAGCATCCTGAAACTAGCATCCTGAAACTATCTGGCTTGCTATCACTAATGCTTGCCTGATGAACTCGCCATCCCGTTGATTTGAAATACCCACAAACAAGAAGGGCAGATCCTGTGAGGCTCCGGTGACCGGCCTAGCTTATCCTGTCCTGAGACTGATGTGCCTTGATAGACCCGATCCATTGACCAGAATCTTGACGGCCCTAAAATCTTAAATCCCAGTGAGTATTAATAGGACGCTAGAGAACTATTGTATACCTTGCATTATCTTGTTCCACTCTAATGTCTGAACTATTCTTACTTCCATAACCAGTAACAGTGTCCAAATCTTGGTGCTATCTTATTCTGTCTATTTGCTAAAGCGTCATTTTCATAGTCATTTTTATTTGTGTAACTCTGATCCAAAAATCCCACTTCAAGGGTTTGGACTGGTTCCGCCGGGGAAGGTGCTGGGGATCTGTTACTGAAGTCATGAATCAGTCTCAGAGCTTACTGCGGCCCAACTTGGTTGTCTAGTCTGAACGCTCTACTCTTGAGTAAAAGCATAAAGCATATTTTCTGATTTTAAACTGAAGTCTTTGTCCAAATTCGTGTCTTTATTTTCGAAAAAACAGCTCTCACTAAAACCTCCATAACTCCCTCAGTTTTAAAGATAGAAAATTTCCAATGATACCTAACATCCTTAGCTACATCCACAATCGCAGAGCGAAACAGTGCGATTGACCCATATTTTCTGATTTTAAACTGAAGTCTTTGTCCAAATTCGTGTCTTTATTTTCGAAAAAACAGCTCTCACTAAAACCTCCATAACTCCCTCAGTTTTAAAGATAGAAAATTTCCAATGATACCTAACATCCTTAGCTACATCCACAATCGCAGAGCGAAACAGTGCGATTGACCCGTTATATCAAAAATGAATTGCCTTTCAATTATTTCCTACTTGGCTTTTGAGAGTCCAAGTGTTTTCGTTTGATTAAATCATTGCTGTTGCTTGCTTGCATCTGTTCAAAGCGGCTTCCGTAGAAATGTATAATAATTGAAGCATTTTGGAACATATTTAGTGTTTTTGCTCAGCCAGTTTCAAAGTCATCTGACAGTTGAAAAGTCAAATACGCTTTTCTCTTGTGTTTAATGGGGAAAGGATGGAGTGATATTCTGTTTGTTCTATATTATTCCAGAGTACCCGCTCTCTCTCCTCACATCTATTTAAATTGCCTATTGGTGGGTTGAGGGGTGTTGCAGGGGGAACTTCTAACCACAGTGCTATCTGTTCCAAACCAACCCAAAAGTATTATTTTCTGTGCTGCATTCTTTTTGTGTTCCTTACCTGATTCACAGTGCATTAAAGATATCATTAATTGTTCTTGTCACCCATTGGAGAATGTTGTTACCTATTCAAAATATATTGTGATTTTAAATTCTAAATAAATAAATATTTACCTTTGCAAACTATCCTGATTCCTGGTTCAGTGTAACCTGGGGTTATCTTGAGAAGGGTGTGATATGAGTGGTATATCATTCAGAATATTGAACTTATAGATAAAAATAAATAAGGGTTTCAGTTGAGCACCACATGCTAGGCGAGACTTGGGTGTGTGCCTGATTGAAATCACTTACAAGTACATGAAAGGTGAACACACACGATTTCCTGTTATCAGGCAGGCATTGGCATTACCCAGCAGGCTCTGATCACTTCCTCAAGTACTAAAGACCTAATATGGCAATCACCCCTGCATCAGGGGACGGACATGGCTGGTAGTCCACCAGCCCAAGGCAAGCTCGAGCAGAGCAAGGGCCTCAGCGAGGGCTCTGAACCGTTACTGGCCATGTCTGCCCCCCCCCCGACATGGGGGTGATTGGCATTTGCACCATAGGCCTCATTCAGGGTGTGAATAGTTTAATTGTTATTTTTTTTTACAGGGGATGGGCTCTGCACATAATGCACAAGCCCAATCTCCCTTAAAACACAATACAAATCAAGCCCCTTTTCCATTTCCATGTTGGTGGCTGCGGAGTGGGGAGGAGTGCCAGGATTGAAGGAGCACAAAGCTCCAGTCCAGTCGGTAAGTGGGGAGGGATTGAAGGGTGGGGAAAGGGTGTAATATGTTTTTGGGTGTGGTGGGTATGTGGGGAGGCAACAGGGAGGGCCTTCCTGTTGCCTCCGCACGATCCCGATGGTGCCACTCAGAAAGGGCCTTGAGTGGCTGGAAACAGCAGTCGGTATACAGAGTGGCTGGAAAAAGCAGTCGGTATACAGTGTGCGCTCGGCTGCTGTTCCAGCCACCGGATTGGCTGAGCGTCCTTCCCCGGTTGTGATTAAAATATGAAATGGTGTTCAGAATTATTACACTAGATACTGGATTTAGTTGATTCAGTTGTATTTGAAGGCCTTCAAAAGGTGTCTATGGGGTCATGAAACATGTTGGAAAGTTTGTTTTCCCAAGAAACGGTTAACAACATTTCAGTTAATGAAAGCCAGCTTCTGGCTATGGGTGTTACTGTTTGGCCGCCACTCTGCTGCTCTGAGCTTGGTAATGGAGCATTTTCCTGGATGCCACACCCCCCTCACCGTAGCCAGAACCTTAAACAGCTGCCCAAGCCCTTGATGGTGAAGCTCGCTGCCGGCTATGCCTGCTGCTAGCTAAGGGCGCTGTGATTTGGGGCTGTTCGGGGTGACTTCGGGGACACAATCGTATAAGAAGATAGGAGTGCTCCACTTTTTAAGCAGGCTACCATTCATTGCTACCCTCCACCTTATATTTACCTATCTGGCTGGATTCAGACATATAGGTATTTTGGGTGAGGATGAGACGGACTATGGCAACCCTTAAGCTTCCTCACATTCATCACCCATAAACCTGTGAAATATATGATTATTTGACTTTTTATGAACTCTTGTGAATTTAAGCTTTTTATGAACGTTTATGGACTTTTTCAGCATTAGTTAAATTCCCTGTGTATTTATTATGTTATGGTGATGCTGAGTTTTGCACAATTTTCGGTTTTAACTATGGCAAAAACGAAAGTCTCAACAAGTATCTAGCCTCAAAGTACACCCGAGCAGTCTCATATAGTAGCAAGAAATATTGAGGATGCCAATCTGTTAATCAAGTAAATTGAAAATCTTATTATATTCCTTAAACGATAATGGTAAAAAGGAACTGCACCAAGTTCAAGACAAATCAGCTGCCAAAATGAACAACTGATTTGTAAAGGAGGGGAAAAAAATTATAAAGAACACTGGCACCAACAATAAGTATAGGAAGAAAGGTACGCCAGCCTAGGTTGTACCCAACATAACAAACCCTTAGTATAATTCATGTGATGGTTTACCTCAAGATATTTTAGCTATACGTGAGGTACTGCGAAGCCATGCACAAAAGGGGGGACCACAATATCCCTTCACAAACATATAATGGTGATGCTATTAGCACGAGGAAACTCTTTGAAATTCTGAAAACCCTAGAAAAATCCCATATGAAATCAGATTTGGTCTCTCCTACCCCAGAAGACTGCTCCAAAGTTGAACAAGCTTTTTTAGACAAAATTACGACAGCTCATGCAAAAATCATGTCCGACTCGGTTTCAGCTTTCAAACCCGATATGCCTGAGACCCCTAAGTGCGAGGATGCCATGCTGCTTAATTTCTCTGCCATTTCGGTCCAGACCATGGAGGAAGGCCTTAATAAGATGCGCCCCACTTCTTGTATTGGTGAGACTCTGGCGAGCAAAATTATTCTCAATAACACCAACATATTTTTGCCTTTTCTGACTCGTTTTACCAATGCTACCTTTCGTCATGGTACCACTCCTAAAGAGGTCAGGAAGGTTGATGTTTCACCCTTGTTGAAGAAGGTAGGTCTAAACCCAAAAACTTTGCAGATGACAGACCTATTACCAATGTACCCTTCCTATTGAAAATTGTAGAATGAGTAGCTGCCATACAGCGTGAAAAACATTTAGAAGAAACTAAGATCCTCCACCTCTGACAGTCTGGTTTTAGGGGACATCATGGCACAGAGAGTGATTTACTCGATCTTCAAAGCCAGATGATGGATTGTATGGACAGGAGCAAGGCAGGCCTATTGATGCTTCTTAATTTATCGGCGGCCTTTGATCTCCTGCACCATGTCAAACTTCTAGCTACATTGTCCACTGTAGGCCACTTCTCCCCTCTTGCCGTGAAATGGTGCAACTCCTTTCTGTCAGGCAGAATGTGTAGACTATGTTGATGTCAATGACCAATGTTCGCTTTAATTATTTTTCTCTATGTGCGGAAGTGGTTGGCTTTCGTGCGCACATTATTTTCCATGTGCGCAACTGAATAATGAGGGTAAGCCTTTTTGTGAGCGTCAGCAGATGGCACTAGGTGTTAAGCGCTGTATAAATAAAATAAAATACAAATACAAATAGTGAGTTATCATCTCTGAAGAGCATTTGGAGGGGAATGGTCCCCTCCCCATCCTCTGCAATTATTTACAAATCAGTGTAAATGGTACATCTTGCTGCCCTTTTTTCCAAAGATATAGGCTAAAAAAACATTTTAGATGTGATTAAAAGTCCCCGATTTCAATATCTGCCACAGCACCTAGAATTGTGTGATCAGTATAAGCAATCATTTTAGTTGAGGCTATTTGTTGTTACTGCTCAGAGACCATGCAGAGTGTGTTTTATGCCCATGGAAAAGAAACCCTTGTGTATTATTTTTTTTAAAAAGGTCTTATCACAACTGATGTGGCTGCCAAAAAATCCACTCATTAAACAATGATAGCTAAAACTAGTGTGCCAAAAAACATGCCAATAAGATTTTCAATGTAATTACATAATTCACTGTCCAGGAAAACATTCCTCTCATAATGTGTGTCAGGATGATAAGAGCAGCAGGATAACTACACCACATATCATGATCATCGGAATGCCTGTGCCACTGGTTACCATCAACATCGCATTGGGCCTCATTACGAGTCTGGCTGTAACATGGTTGCTGCCAGACTCGCAACATTTTACCAGCGCCTGACATCCCGCTGCCACCGGGACCTTACAATTCCCAGTGGATCGGGAGGTCAGGCGCCAGAAAATGTTTGTCCCCATACCCATGGAGTCCAGTGGAGATGGAAGCACCAGCACTGTTGTTAATGGTGCAGGTGCTTCCGTGAAAACTCTGTGGGCAGGTGGACCCAGAGTTGTAGTGTGGCAGTCCGGAAAGGGTGCCATTACAGTGCGACCGGCACTCTTATTTCCGGACTGCCACACCTGCAATGAGGCCCAATATTGTCCTATGAACAGAGCAGTGACAACACTTATTCAAAACCAGCTCTTCAGATAAGTCATACATACCACCCAGTTTTACTCCTTAAAAACAGGGAAATTTGCCTAACAAAAAATAGGTTGTAAATAAGGCCAGCAAAAAAACCCAGTTGCACTTCCTAAAAGATAATTTGATTCCAGGTAGGAGGTAAAATCTGATCAGATCCCGGCTTGTAACCCTTAAATAGGACGTGAAATAACTTGGCACATAATACAGCCTATAGCTTTTTTCTCACCCTTCCTCCCCCCAGCCTTGATGAAATTCAGTATGAGCGTCACTGAGGTTTTCATAGAGCCCGTTTAAAGTTGTTAGCAGCAATGCTCAGAGGTACAACAGATGGAGGGCCTCCTCCTGCAACTAGGGGCCCCTTTTCTGCAATATACTTATCAGTTAAACAAGGTGCATAAGGAGGCTAGAGGCACTAAACACGCAACACGATTATTTCGAAAACCCTCAACAGCTCGGCATGGAAAGAAGGTGCAGTTGCCTACACTGTTAATACAGTTTACTATCCTTAAATGCAAATAAAAAAATGCATTTCCTTCACAGTACTGTACTGCCCAAACATCTGTCTTGGTTGCTCTCTTTGATTTTCCACAGCAGGAGTGTTCGCCTGTGCCCAATCCACCCTCACTCTAGGATCCTGTGCTGGCCTCCAATAATAGTTGACTGTGCACTGTAAAAAGTAAGGGAAATGTAGCAGTAAACCACACACTGAAGTATTTGCATACTCACAATACTTTGCAAACAAAAACTATTTTAAGCCTCATTGTGATATTATGGCTGGTTTAAGAACATGTCATGAATATGCATACACACAATTATTTTGCCGTGTAAACCAGATGGTTTGCAACCTCCCCTCATATTCTTGTGTAGGATTGCACAAGTGCTCAGTGAAATCAGCAGAGCATGACCATAGCATTTGTTAAAGTTTATGCCCAATGGAACTCCAAAAATCTAGAAAGCATGCAGATTGTTTGAAAAGCAATGCTGCTGTTTACGTTTTCATTGCCCTAATGCTATGTATGACTAGTGCCAGGCATATTCCATACCCATAATCCCTTGTAGACTAAGTAGATTCTATTGCAATGTTGTTCTCCAATTATAGAGTAAGATTAGCACTGTTAAAGAAGAAGAGGCTGAGCATGATATTTGCCTGCTCAAAATCATTAGAGGGCAAATTAACATTGGAGGCACCGCTTCAAAGCGCCTTTGTGACATATGTACAAAGAATAGGAATTATATTATGAGGTTATACATCCAAGTAGCCTGCTTACTTACAATCAGTAACCAAGCTGAAAGTTAGGTGACATAGTGCGGTTGACTCTTTTTTAAGGCACCATTGGCTATGGAAATTCTAGTGCGTGAACGTTATTCATATTACAGCCAAAATAAAGCCACTGTTTCTCATGCCTTTTTAGTTCTTGAGAAGATGTGATTTGTCTTTGTGCGCTGCTTAATCTCTTCTGAGCGGCACCCAGAGGGAAGCTGGGCAAGTGCACATGCGCACAGCTTAGAGGGAACACTGCCGATGACACTCAGTTAATGGTATAACTGCGTAGAGACTACACTGAGGATGTAAAAACTGTTCAGAATATCTACCTAATAATTAAAGACTGGATGACTCAACATGGGCTCTGCTTTAACAGCGAAAAGACTGAGCTACTGATCTTTGGATCTCCCCAAGCAAGGTCAAAACTGGGGTCGGTATACATCGAATTTAAAATTGATGACCACCCCATTAAAATCTGAGACCATGTTAAAACTCTTGGAGTAATAATGGACCAGTCAATGAGTGCAGACACACATGTAGCAAGTGTCAAAAGAAAATCTCAATATCATCTAAGGCTTCTCAGATTGGTCAAGTCATATGTTTCTAGAAAAAACTGCGAAACCCTTGTCAGAGCTATACTAATACCTCAAATTGACTTCTGTAATGCTCTTCTTGAGGGACCAAGTAAGACCTGCATATAAAATTTCAAAGCTTTTCAAAACGATGCATTTCGAATCATAACCATGGCCAGGAGGGAACTCCATTGGCTTCACGTTACTTCCAGGATTACTTTTAAAATCCTGACTTTGACACATAAATGTCTAAATGGACATGCTCCAAGCAATCTGAACAATTGCATGACTCCCCAATCACAGGGGAGATCAACCAGATCTAATAACACCCATCGTCTTATCTGCCCTAGGATCAAAAAAAGCCTGGGCAGAGGTTGCTCTTTTCCGGTTTTAGCTACTCTAGCTTGGAACAACCTCCCTGTGGAAATGCGCTCAGACAAGAGCCTCCAAATCTTTTGAAAAAGGCTCAAGACGCTTCTATTTCAATAGTAGCCCATTTCATTTACAATGACAAACCTTTGCCTATTTCCCTTACTTCTCCACAGCCCTCGTCTATATATGTTTTTAGTGTTGCTAGTGGTCAGTCTTTTTTTTTGCATGTTCACCCTGATGCCTGCGGACTACGGCGCGTTAGAAGCACTAAACATAAACATAGGCATAACAAGGGAGCAAATGGAAAAGCCACTGTGAATCACAAAAAGAGACATGAGTCTGATGTTTCCCCAAAGAAGTAACTGGCCCTCATTCCGAGTTAGGAGGTAAGTACCGGTTATTACCAGCAGGGTGCAAATAGTGTGTCCGAGCTGGCAGTAGACCGCTAAAAGCGGCCTATTACGACTTTGCGGGCATGAGCTTTGCGCCATGCCGGTAATATACCTAGCGCCATGCCACAAAAGGGCCCCAGAAAGCCCTTACCGGCATCAAGCGCACCGTACATAACACTACCGCCATAGAGTAAAGCGGCAATAGCGGTGAACGTAAGTAGCGGTGACCGTAATCAGCGGTCACCGCTATTTACGGTCACCGTTAAATAGCGGAACCGGAAAACAACATCATCGCACAGGAACTGGAAGGAGCACGGCGGCCATTTTTAAAAACACAATCCATTGCCACCCTCACCGCACAGGACCCGGAGCCATCCAGTGAATACAGACATCGACCATCAATACCAGCATCATGCCGAAAGTACCATAAAAGGGAGCTGCCCGCCTCACGAAGGAGCGCTTTAGCCCGGATGAGCTCCAGATGATGGTGGACACTCGCCACAAGCATTCAGACACCGTTTTTAGCGGTGTCATGCGGAGGGTGACGATTGTTAAAAAGAAGGAGATCTGGGCCATGGTAGCACAGAAGGTGAGCGCCGTGGGCAACACTCCCCGCACCACCAAGGACTACCGAAAATGGTGGGACGACCTACAGCTGAGGGTGCGGAGCATCCTCTCGGCCAACAGAAGCCAGGCCCTGGAGACAGGAGCAGGGCCAGCTTCCCCCATCAAAATGATGCCGTGGGAGGAGACGTGTGCGGCCATGATAGGCCCAGAAGCCATTGAAGGGGTTGGCGACATGGAGTGCAGGGCAACGTCATCCTTCGATGGAGGTGAGTGTCCAAAGTCAATACTGACAACGCATTTGTAATGAAAGTCACTGCCAAGGGCTGGGCAAGGTGTCACATCATGGTTGGCCAAACCCCCCCTTCAAATAATGCCGAAACAAGTGAGACCTAGGCAAATGCCAGGTGCAAGACTGTAACCCATATGGCACATACCACATGAAGAGGCCTATTCTGTGAGGCACACAGGGCAGTTGGTGTAAACATTGTGCATGTGAGCCAGCACAGTACCCGGCCAACATGAGTGACTCAGACATATGCATGCATTCACCATCCAAGCATAGATCAATGTGCCGCTCACCACCCAAATGGCGACAACCCACTAGAATTCCATTGTGATATTGTACGTATGTCCAAATGCTGAATCTAAATTCATCGCTCATGCCGTCTCTCTCTTCCACCCCCACAGGCAGCGAGCATGACAGCGAGGACCAGGCAGGCAACCAGCCCAGTACCTCCAGGGGCCAAGTCAGGGCCCGCCATCTACCTGCAAGCAGGAAGACACCGCAAGCCACACCACCGGCTCCCACAGGGCCCATGGAGGGTGCACAACCCCCATCCCCACCCCTACTCCACTGTGCACTGGCGCAGGACACATGCCCCACACCTCACTCTGAGGAGACCAGTGTGGCTGGGGAGAATGCAGCCACGGGCCCCCTTGATATTCCTGACAGCCCCTCATCTGTATGCAGAGAAACTGAGGAGGACACTGATGTGATTGTCCACACCCCTGACGCCCAAACCAACCCCCAGGTGTCATACAGCGACTCTGGTGGGAGTGGTACACCAGGGCATACAGAGCAAGCAGCCACACTGGAACATGCCAGTCCTGTATCCACTTCCCTCACTGAAGCAACGGAAATACATGCAAGCCCAATTCCCAGCGAGCCAACCACATCTGCCACATTAGCCATGGATGCAGAGCGCTCTGAGCAGCTCACAGGCCTCATTAATGACTTCATCCGAGACAATCGGGAGTGTAGGGAGGAGTGCCGTAATGAACTCAGGGCACTGGGTGAGGTCATCACAAGCAGCATGAACCGGCTCTGCGAGGTCCTTGGCTGGATTGAAGACGCCCTGGAGGCTGCACCTCCTGCATGACAGCCCCAGCAGGAGGGCACACATTCTCAAAGCCCCTCCACCCAGACCAGCCCGCTCCGTCGCTCACAGCACACATTGCGCCGCCATGACATGGATCCCCCTGGCTCTGGGAGTGCACATTGACAATGCTGGCATACACGTTTGGCCTATGTTGTCCTTATGGGACTAGTGTGGGATTGTTGTGGGGGAAGGGGTTGGGGGTGAGGGTGTGTTTGGGAGTTGTGTGGGGAGGGGGTGGGGGGTGAGGGTGTGTTTGGGAGTTGTGGGGTGGGGAGAGGGGGGTAAGGGTGTGTTTGGGAGTTGTGGGGGGGAGGCGGAGGGGGAGGGTGGTGGAGGGTTTGTTTTTCACGTTTGAACCTTCTAATTCAATACACCGGTTGTTCATAAAAAAAACAACAGAGTGGACATTCATCATTGCGTATGTGTCATTTAATGTTTCACAGTGCATAGTATCCCCACACCCAGTGCCGGATGTCCTGACATCCTCACACCCTCTGCTGACTTGTGTGTCAGAAATATTGTACAATCAATGATTGCCGCACTGCACGTCCCTCCGGTGCATCGGCACCGTGATGCTGTCCTGCCACTTCTTCCTCCTCCTCCCCTTCATCATCATCAGGTGGCAGCAGCTCCATGTCAGGGGGCAGGGGTACATTTCGACGGATGCACATATTTTGCAGCATTACACATGCCATGGTGATCTTAGCTACCTTCTCATGGCTGTAGATAAGTGCCCCAACCGACCAGCTGAGGCAACGAAATCGTGCCTTCAACAGGCCAAAGGTCTGCTCAATCTCCACACATGTACGGGTATGGGAACGATTGTAGTCCTCCTCATGCCTGTTCTGTGGGTTCCGGACAGGGGTCATGAGCCACGGCTTCAAGGGATAGCCATCATCACCTGCATGAGAGGGAAATGAAGGTAAGAGTTTGTACATTCATGGCGGACAACTGTACTAGTCTTAGATGGCAGCAGGTAATTTCTGCCCATACCCACATGTCCCTGGATGCATTGGCCCCATTTCTGACCCCGCCATGTGTCCTGTGCAATGGGATGATGGAGTGGGTAGCATCCTCAGGATGGGTTATGGTGTGCACTCACATCTTGTTGCACCTGCATCGTATATGCATGCAGCAGTGTTGGAGTGAAATCATTGCTGTGTTGTGTTCTGTGAGATTTGGTAGTAGGGAGTGTTGGCTGTTGTCAGTAGCATATTCGTACCACGCTGTGGTATCCCTGTTGGGCTCAGTTCAATGAACTCCCAGGGATGACTCTCCGGTGTGGTGATATGCTGGAGGCAGCGACATAGTGCATATGCAGTGCATAGTGCTAGATGCCCTTACGGTTTGTGAGGGCCGCCGATGAGTGGTGCATGTGTTGTGGGATGTGGCCTGGTCACCTGTTAGTCATGTAGTGTTAGACGTCGGCCTTACTTCATCACTGTGGGATTTGGTAGTCATGTGCCGTTTCACTGGCTCTGGGGCACAGTGTTCGTTGAGGTGCTCATTGTGCACTGGCGTCATCATTTCCACCCAGGTGGAGTATGCATCTCCCCCCCATTCCCACCCAGGTGGAGTATGCAGGCACCCACCTCATAACCCTGATGCACTGCCATGGGCCAGTCAGGCAACTCACCAAGCAGCCAGGCACGTCGTCCATCATGTCGCTCCATATAGTGTGGCAGCGTGGAGTTCCGCATGACTAAAGAGTCATGAGTTGATCCTGGATATCGGGCACAGCAATGTGTGAAGATCTTGCTGGCGTTGCATACCATCTGCACGTTGATGGAGTGGTATTGCTTGTGGTTGCGATATGCCACCTCCATGGCATGGCGGAACACCAACTCCACGTGGGTGCAGTTGAGGGCACCGATACAATTTGGCATGCCTGCCAGTGCATGGAAGGCAACTTTTGTGTCAAATATCTCCTGCGGAGTCCGTGCTAGGGATATGTAGTGCCTTGTGTGCTTGAGGAGGCCATCCAGCACTTGGTTCAGTATCCGTGAAAATAAGGGTTGTGATATGCCATGTATGTGCCCCACTGTGTGCTGGTAGGTGCCTGTGGCAAGGAAGTGGAGCACAGACACTACCTTCAGTAGAGGGGGGATGGTGGTGCGTATTTCTATGAGGCTCACTATGTCGTCATGTATCAGGTCCACTATCGTGGTGATAGTGTCACGGTCAAGCCGGTACAGGGTGTGGATCTGCTCTGGTGTTAGGTTGAAAGGGGTGGCTCTGATGCGCGGGATTGGGGGCTGCCGGCATGGTAACGGTGGCTGCACTGGTGGGGCATGCTGGGCCTGTCTCACCCTCCTTCTCCTCCTGTGTATCCTCGGTGGTGGGGGCTGTGGTTGTTGTTGTTGTTCCAGTAATGTTACTACTATTGGTATCATATTGGTGTGGGAGGGGTGTGGTGTGTGGGTGTGCTCCTTTTGTGCTGTGCCAGACTCCATTGCCTCCACCTGTGTTGACTGTGTGCACCTGTGGCTCTTGGAAACACTGCACAGGGTTCTTAACACCTTCTCGGAGATGCCGGTATTTACTCCATGCTGGTAGGGTACTTTTCGGGCTTCAGGAGGCCGTTATTTGCATGTCCGCATTACTTGGGATCATCTCCCGGTTTACGGCATGCCGCTAATATCGGCATGGTGTGTCGCGCGCGCGACCCTACACTGCTATTTACGGCATCGTACTTTACGGTGCCATAAATATTAGTCTGGTTGGTCAGAATAGCCTGTTGCGGTAAGCGATGCCAGTAATCCTTTACCGGCATCGTTTTTCCCTTACCTCCAACCTTGGAATGATCCCCACTGTGTTGTGTAAAATCCCTATCTCTAATCGGTTTGAGACACTGATGATTGTAATGGACATGAATGATGCAGGCGTTACTGTTGATGGGAAAGTAGGAATGACACAGCAAGATGGAGTTGTGATGTTATTAGGGGTTATAGCCCACAAAGCATTAATTATAGATAAAGGAAATAAGTCCATCATGAAACGATGGTACGAGCTAGCGATGGTAGGCCTGTTGATATAGGGGATGTCAGGAGGGTGCACGGTCCGACTGTCCAAACCTTTCCATAGGCCAGCTCCTGCAATTGTACACAATTGGAAAGGACATTTTCAGTTTGAGAAAATTGAGGGCTTACATAGGGAGGTGAAAGATTTGCAGAAAGGGTGAAAGTAAACCATGAGAAGTGAGAGGAGAATTAGTCATATAGTAGTGATTGGAAGCTGTTGAAGGAAGTTTTGGTGGAAGAGGCATCACGTGGGAAGGAGGGGAGACCAGTAGGTCATAGAGAAAGGGAGGAATTGCAAAAGGTTTACATTTCCTTTTAGTAATAGTTGAGGTATACTATCCCCTAGTGCAAGTTCATTATACCTCAGACAAATATAACCCACTGCAGCTCACATAGCAGCGCCCATAAGAAAACAGGCACAAAGCACTATATCAGTGCTCATACTTACTGCCCCTCCTGAGACCACGAAATTAGAACTGCGCAGAGCAGTGGGTCAGTGCTCCCATTCACCAATCCGTGTTACAACAGCTCCTGTAAAACTGGTCCATTTAGTATAAGCACCACCTCCGCCACTCCTTTCTAGGCTGTGTTCCTCTTCCTCACACGCCTTGACAATGATCTCCTTTGATCTTCTAGGAGATACCATTGTGCAGGAGTGATTACAAAACATAGAAAATTCCAGTGATGAGGAAAGGGATTATATACCTGTTACCCTTGCTGTACAAAAAACTCTTAAAAGGAACAAAACTCTCCCAGAAAATGATTAGGTCCTCCCACAACCACCTCCATCAACATTAACCCCAAACTGAAGTTGACGACAGCAGATCAATTCCACGGGCACATTTCATAAAATGTCCCATCAATGTTCACTGCAATGTACATTTCAAACTCAAGTAAATACCTGTCCATTGCCATCACCCCCTGTAATGTATTTAGGCCTTAAAAAAAACATGTTTTTTCTGCTTTTTTGCCTCTGTAGGCCTTTACTAGGATTGTAATTCTTGTACAATGTTACTAAGTATTATTCCTATACTATGTTTTTCTTAAGACTGAAGGGGGACTTATAGCTTTATTGACCTTGCCCCTGGTCCCTACCTGGTGTTAAGGGGCCATACACCTTGCTTAAGGCCGCGCCCCTAAGGCCAGGTCTATAAAGCTTAATTAGCACCCTCATTAGATTGCTGGCTAAATATAAGAAAGGCTTTCCAGGGCAGACTGCTTCCTGGTGCAAGGGGAATGGCCTCAAGACTTGTTTGAAATGAGTTTGCCTCTGCAGTTTCTTCTCTCGGCAGCGCAGGACTGTGACTGCCGCTGAACAGGGGAATCAGGCCAAAAATAATCCCGGAACTGGCAAGGGATGTTTTTCCTTTTTCCAGGCAGTGAATAGGTCTTGACGAGGATTCTGGTTTAGGGTTCCAATTGAATGGGAGCTTGACTGCGGATCACTCCTCCGCTCTATGCGTCCAAAGAGTTTAGGATCCGATAATCTCAAGTGTGTTCACAGGGCGCGCAGCAAAGACTTTGCCTGTGGCTCCTGCGCCTCTTCTTAACGCAGACTAAAAAACGGCATGCATTTGTATTTGTATTTAGTTAGTTTATTTATATTACGCGCCTGGTCCGGGGGCATCTGGGTGCATTTCTTACAGAGTTACAGATAACATCACAGGTAGCAAAACAATACAGGTCTTGTAAGCACATAGTGGTACATATATCACATTACATATATTATACAGATCCATATGCATGTAGTGTATAAAGAACAAAATATCAGCATGTACGGTAGTTACAGATAATAAGTTGCCGAATAGAGCAGAGAGTAAACATTGCGTCCTAATTTTGCAGAAGTATTTACAGAGATTTGAGGAATCTTTACATTAAGCGGTGGAGGAGGCTGAGTCCTGCTCAGTGAGCCATAGTTTGGCTTTGTTCTTAAAAGCAAGATAGGGATTTCAGTTCTGAGTGTGTTAGGAAGTGTGTTCCATAGTTTGGAGGCAAAGACTGGGAAACAGGAAACCCCAGCTTTCTGTAGTTTAAATCTGGGTATGGCAAGTGATTGGACTTGTGCAGATCTGAGTAGTCGGGTGGACGTGTGTGCTGTGGGGCGGTTGGCTAAATAATCAGGTGCCTGTTTGGATAAACACTTAGGAGTAAGTGCAAGAGTTTTGAGTGTGATTCTGTGTGCAACCGGGAGCCAGTGAAGACTCTGTCTTGTATCAGAGATATGAGATTTTCTAGGAATATTAAGGGCTGCTCTAATAGCATTATTTTGAGTTACTTGTAGTTTATTGATGTTTTTAAGACTGGTCCCCAAGTAGAGGGCATTGCACTAGTCAACTTTAGCCATGATGAGCGTTCTTGCAAGGATAATGCAGTTCGAGGTAGTAAGGAATGGTCTGCAAGCTGTTAGGCATTTGCATGTGTATGCAGATGCTGAGACCACCGCATTGACTTGTCTCGTCAGCGAGAGGGTCGAGTCCAGATAGAAGCCAAGGGTTTTGGTATCATTAGAAACCTCAATGGGATGCCGTCAATGCTAAAAGCTTTAAAGGCGGGGTCCAGTTTGTTAACTTTAAGGTGGGAACCTAAGATAAGTAGCTCAGTCTTGTCATCGTTTAAGCATAGTCCGTGATGTGCCATCCAGGCCTGAATGACTGAGTAAACGTTATTAAGAGCTTTAGAATCAGTTTCGTGGTCTCCAGTGATGATAATGAGTATATGGGTGTCATCCGCGAAGTTAGTGTAGGTGACACCCAGATAGTCGTGAATATCAAATAGTGGTTTTGTGAACACATTATACAATGTGGGTGAATGTCACGCTCCCGTCTGTCACACACCACACTCCCACACATTTCCCTACAATATCTAGGTGCCCTGTACCGCTCCCGGACCCTGCACCTCCCTCATCTGTTACTCACATAGGGCTGGGGTCACATGAGCAGCAGATACCCCATTTCCCTCTGGGCCGTGCCACCGATTCGGGGCGCGGCAGGCGCTGTGATCAACCCCGATCGAGGTACCCCTTCTTTCAATGGCAGTTACCATGGCGCATTGGGGAAGGCATCCATGGACGATCACGTCCGTGTCACGTGGCAGTTGGTTCCCGGTCATGTGATACGCTGTGTGTCACCTGACGCGGAAGCAATCAGTACTAAAGCAGTGATTTGCCTGCTACTCTTTGCTTCACAGCTGTTTCCTTGGAACTCTGTACGGCGATCATTGTTTGTTCTTGCTTCATGAACCTTACGACTTTGGAACTCTTACACAGACTTCGTTTGGATATACCCTTCTGTTGTGACTTTGTGCTTTGATTTGATTTCACGGACTACTAGACCTCAGAACTGCAATTCGGACTTCTTTTGGATTACCCTTTTGTCTTGGCATCCTGCACCCGCGCTTGGTTTTCCTCTGGCAAACTTCAGGATTGTATTCACTGACCTCCTTGTTTTCTCCAGCCCCAGCTACAGGTGGGCCAGTCAGTGTTAATTACACACCGCCGTGAGTCATTTCAACTCACCCTACTTCCATCTGGGGTGCTGCTTACGTGCCCCCTCCACTGAACCATCCCTAAGCCCTGTGCGGTTAGCAACAACATCACTGCCATTGCTAGGTAAGCCACTCATAGTCCTTTAAGTACACTGATTTCTGACTGTGATCGTTTGATGCTAATTGGCATTTTGCTTTACAGCAGCATTGGGGTTCCAGTGTTCCGCGGTTCTGGTCTTCAAGCATCTCTCACCTGTGGCCTCAAAGATCGCACAGAGAGTGGTATTACATTCTCTCTGTGTGGTACTTGTGGACGGAGGTTTCTCTAATCTTCACGACAATCAAGTCTTGACAGTGAAACACATGATCCTTGCGGGACCCCACATGTGACTGGTGACGGATCAGTGGATGCAGAAGGGGACAATACCTGCATGGTTCTGTTTGTCAAGAAACTGATCCACAAGGTGGCTTCGTCTGAGAAGTGGGCAGCAGTTTTTAGGTGATGGCAGAGAATTTGATGGTTAACCAGGTCGAAGGCTGCAGAGAGGTTCAGTAAGAATAGTAAGGCTAGCTTGCCCTTGTCTTTAAGGTCCTCAATTTGTGTTTCTAGGTCAATGGGGGCAATCTCTCTTCCATGTCTGGGCAGGAAGCCTGATTGCCTGAGACCGAGGAGTTTGTTAGATTCGAGGTAGTCCTGGATTTGTAAATAAGCTGCTCGGTATAGGATTTTCAGGAGAAAAGGCACTGTGGTAATGGGCCTTTAGTTTGAGGGGTTGTTTGGATCAAGGGTAGGTTTTTTGATGAGAGGGATGGCCTATGCATCTTTGAGATTGTCTGGGACAGTACCTGATTTGAATGAAGCACTAATGACGGTGGTAATAAATGGGGCTAGGTCATGAGCAGCTTCCTTGATGACAGTCGCAGGGCAAGAATCGCCTTGACATTTGGTAGGTTTGAGCTTTTTAATGATGTTTTCCACTTCCCAAATGGACAAAGGGGAGAAACAGAACGGTTTGCCAGGATGGATGGGTGTAGGGTGGTTAAGTTTGGGTGTGATAGAGGGCGGGTCTGCAAGTAGGCTATATTTTTTGTTATTAATTTTAGTCTTCAGTGTATTTATTTTATCGAGAAGCGCCTTTTGGATATTAGTACACCATATAGTGTCTGTGGTGCACTTGTCAATGGGGGTTATTGGAGATTCAAGTTCTTTGAGAATCTTGAAGAGCTCTCTAGTATTAGATTCTGCCTGCAGGATGCGTTTATTGTAAACATCTTTTTTTGCTGTGAGTATTGCTTCTTTGTAGTTGGCATAGGCAGTAATTAGCGTTCTTTTATTGGCGTCTGTTTGATGACTTTTCCGGTGTGATTCTGCATTTCTTTTTTCTATGCGTAGATCTCTCAACTGTGGTGTAAACCACGAGATAAGGTGGGCACGTGGTTTTGACTTACGCAGTTTTAGAGTTTAATGTTTTTTGGATCGTTTGATTGTAGATATCAATTACTGCTGTCGGGTCAGTACAGGATGCAGTTGCATTGTTGAGAAGGGGAAGGATTAGCGGTAGTAGTTTCTCCTTTGTAATATCCTTCTTATTGCAGGTTTGGATGTATGGTGCAATCGGTTTAGGATTTGGAGGTGACGCTTTGACTGTGAAGGTTATTTTATGGTGATCTGACCATATGCAAGGATGCCAGACGTCAGGTTTATGCTGCAGTTAAGATCAGTAATCCAGTCAAGGGTTCTCCCTTTGATGTGTGTATGCTCATGGATGTGGTGATTAAATCCTAAATCACCCAGTGAGCTGGCAATGTCCAGTGCTTTCGGGTCATTTGGGTCTTGGAAACCAAGATTGAGGTCACCAAGAAGTATAATTTTGGAATTAGGTTTGGTGTTAACCGTAAGGAGGGTGGATAAGTCTTCCGCAAAGGAGGAGATGGGTCCTGGTGGGCGATAAATTAGATGCACTGTGGTGGTTTGATTAGGAGATAGACGTAGTTTAACCAATACTATTTCAGCAAAAGGAATTTGGTCATTGGGGATGTGTCTAAGTAAGTTCTAGGGAGTTTTTAAAGATGAAGGCGACGCCCCTGCCTTTTGACTGGTTAGTGTCCCTGTCACATCTAATGATGGCATAGTCATCAGGTATTGCTAAAGCCAATGATGGTCCAGATGCTGCATGTAGCCATGTCTCGGTGATGGCTAGGATGTCGAGATCCTCTGCTACAATGAGGTCGGCGATGTGAAGCGCGTGCGCTGGGAGCGATCTGGCGTTGCCAGGGCCCCTTTGATCATGGTATCTTTTACCATGGGCGAGCTGTCAGGACGCCAAGTGCAAGGGTGCTCAATCCTGAGCTTTTTTGTATTTTTGCCATGCAAAGTGAAGGTGGGTTCCCTGCAGTAAAGTGGAACTGCTAAATAGACAGCCTTTCCACTTTTGCTCTCTTGCTAAAAAGATACTATTCATCATCAATATTATGGTGCGGTTGAAAGAGTAAGAACAAACCCTTCTACCCGCAACATAATAAAAGATTAGACCATTTCAACCTGGGGCGGCCGCTCCTCTCCTTCCTACCCCCTTGATTACGGAGTTCCCCAAGGCTCTGTGCTTGGTCCCTTCCTATTCTCACTCTACACCTCCCTTCTTGCCCCTGTGATCTCCTCTTTTGGCATCTCTCACCATTTCTATGCTGATGACACACAGCTCTGTCTTTCCTTCTCTTTCTTCTCTCCTGACCTCCACATTAAACTTTCTTCCTGTCTCACTGCTATTAAAAACTGGATGTCTTCCCGCTTTCTTTCCCATAACTCTGACAAATCCGAAGTAGTTTTCTTCCCTTCAAACTCCCTCCCTCCTCCCTCCCCTCCCCCTTTCATTCATTTTCCTCCATCTAATCTCACTTTCTCCCCCCACGCTCGTAACCTCGGCTTTCACTTTGACTCTTCTCTCACTTTTTCCCAAGCACCTCTCGTGCTTGTCGCTACCACCTCTACAATATTCGCAAAGTTCACCCCTCTCTAACCTTTCATGTTACCGAACTCCTAATCTCCTCCCTTATCTTTTCTCGCCTCTTCTACTGCTCCTCCTTACTTTTTGGCCTTCCTACTTCACATCTTGCCCCCCTCAAATCTATTTATCACTCTGCCATCCGTACTCTCTGTCTCCTCTCCCCCGCAACTCCATCTCTGCTTCCCTTTCCTCCATTGGCTGGCTCCCCTTTCATTCTCAACTAAAATTTCACTTCCTCGGTCTAGTGTTCAAATCTCTTCACGATCTTGCCCCCCCCTTATCTCTCTTTCCTTCTCTCATTTTACACGCCATCTCGTTCCCTTTGTTCCGCTGACCACTTCGTCCTCACTGTTCCTCCCTCCCCCTGTGCCTCCTCCCGTTTCCGCTCCTTCCAACTCCAAGCCTCCCTCCACTGGAACTCCTTGCCTCTCTCTATGTGCTCATCTCCTATCCTTTCCTCCTTCCGCACCTCCCTCAAATCTCTCCTTCTCCAAATCCCCCGCCATGACACTCCCCCTACTCTCACTCACCTCTCCTCCCCCTTTCCCCTCCTCCCCCCCTTATCCTTTCCCACCCTCTTCCTCCAACCTCCTCCCACCTTCCCTCCCCATTTTTCCTAGCCCTCCCCCTCCTCTCCCCTTCCCCTTCCGAATAATTGCTCTACATTCTGTTTTGGTGACTGATTCATGTTTGTAATTTGCTTCTGTTGTTACAATTTTTGTTATGTTAATTGTACCCTGTTGTTGTAACTGTACAGCGCTTTGGTATAAAGCGCTTTATAAGAATAAATACAATACAATACAATACAATACAATACAATACAATACATGCACAGCACCACCTATTAGCCAATACTGGAGGTTCACTTCCAGATCAGAGCCATACAGCAATGCACTATTGGCATGTATGTTAGCTGTAATCCTTACTTTTTGCTCCATTTAAGGAAATGATATAGCCTTATAGGCAGTGCTAGCTTATACATAGCTTTAGCGATCCAAAACTGATAGCTCTCAAGGACGTAGCAGCCATAAACATGCACAATTAGGTTTGGGAGAGCCAGGGGATTCAAGAGTAGGGCCGATCCTGCGGGACTGGCCTGGCTCTTAGGCCCAAACATGAGCCGAGTTGGGGCGAAGACTGCGCAAAACGGGGAGGTTCCTGCACCAGGGGCTTGGGGAAAGAAAAGGGGATAAAGGGACTGGGGCAAGAAACAGGGTTAAAAGGGGCAAGAAAAGGGGCTAAAGGTGTCTGGAGCAAGAAAAGGGACAAAAGAGGAGGGGGACAAGAAAAAAGTGCCAAAGGGCCAAATTACCCCTTGAGGAAGCCCTTGGTCTGGAGTGTGAACCCCTTAGACATTTAATATTGGACTGTAGTGCATTGATGAACAAACGTGTATTGCGTTTTAGTTATTTCAATCATGACCCCTCTTTTGTCATAACTGTATTTTGGGCATCGCTTATGCGGGAACATCACTAAACATGATTTATGCTCTTATTCATTTTTTAAAGAAGATTAATCTTATCGATTGAAATATTGTGAAACTATGGTTTTGTTATATGGAATGTTTTATCGATTGGAGGGTATCAAAAAACAAAAATCCATAATATAATTTTATCACTTTTTATGGAAATGTTTTAATTATGTTTTAATGTGTTGGTTTCATGTTTTTTTTCTATTTTGTGTAAGGTTTATATAAAACCATTAAAACAATAAATAAAATAAATAAAAATGGCTAGAGGGGGCTAGAAAAGGGGCAGGAAATGAAGCTAAAGGGTACTAGGGCATGAAAATGGGCTAAAGGGGGCAGGAAAAGGGGCTAAAAGGGACTGGGCAAGAAAATGGCCAAGCGGAGTATGGAGCAAGATCAGGGGATAACGGGAGCTAGAAAAGAGGTGAAAGGGGGAAGGAAAGGTGCTAAAAGGGACTGGGAAAGAAAGGACAAAAGGGGTATGGGGCAAGCACAGGGGATAAAGAGGTTAGAAAATGGTCTAAAAGGGGCAGGAAATTGAGCTAAGGGGACTGGGGCAAGAAAATTATCTAAAGGGGGCAGGAAAAGGGGCTAAAGGGGACTGAGGCAAGAAAAGGGGCTAACGAGGGCAGGAAAGGGGTCTAAAGGGACTAGGGTAAGAAAAGGTGCAAAATGGGTAGGGTGCAAGAGCAGGTGCTACAGGGGCTAGAAAAGGTGTTAAGTGGCGCAGGAAAAGAGGCTAAAAGTGACTGGGCTAGAAAATGGGCAAAAGGAGTATGAGGCAAGAGCAGAGGATAAAGGGATCTAGAAAAGGGGTGAAAGAGGGCAAACAAGGAAGCTAAAGGGGACTGGGTCAAGAAAAAGGGAAAAGTGGTTAAGGTGCAAGGGCAGGTGCTAAACGGGGCTAGAAAGGTGCTAAAGGGGGCAAAGGTGGATTAAAAGGGGGTTGGGGCAAGAAAGGGGGAGATAATGGGCAAAACAAGGGGATAGAATGAACTGGGTGGCAAGAAAAGAGGCTGCAAGCAACTGGGGGTAAATACAGGGGCTAAACAGGACTGTGGCAAGAAAAGAGGCTAAAGGCTGCTGGGGCAAGAAAGGGATCTGAGAACTGGGTGTAAGGACAATGCTGATGTTTTGGGGAGGGTGCTTGCGCAGGAAAAGGGGATTGTGGCATTTTGGAGAGGTGGGGAAGCGAATGGTAAAGTGAGAAAGCCCAGAGGAGCACAAAGAGTTGGTAGGCTCTGCCTACCAACTCTTTGAGCTCAAGAGTCACTTTCCTTTGAAATCCCCACACTGGTCACGCTGGGAAGCATTCCTGTCCTGTTAAGCCAATCAATGAGTGGCTGCAGTGGGACAGGAAGTCAGGCAAGAGAAGCGTCAGGCCAGAGCACATGCTTTGACCCGGGCCAGCCCGAACCTCATCAGGCTCACCCAGCTCTATGCACAATGTGATGTACGTTTGCATCCTTGAGATTGGTGCTTTATGGCATGTGTGCCATTCAGCATCTAAATTGTGATGAGTTGAAGAAAAGGTAAGGATAAACCCTTGTATCCGCAATGCAACAGTAGAATAGGTCATTTTAGCTAAAAGACACACATGCACAGCATCACCTACTAGTCAACATTGGAAGTTCACCACCAGATCAGAGCCCTAACGCAATGCTCTATGGGGATGAAAATTAGCCAAAAAGCTTAACTTTTTCCCCATTTGAGGAAATTGTCAAGTTTTACATGCTGCTATTTTATGCATAGCTTTATCAACCCAATACTGACAGCTCTAAAGGAATCCTCAACCAAGCACATAAACATTTCACCCCTTTTAAGTAGCGCCAATGTGGTGTAGGTTGACATCCTTGTGAATGGAGCTTTAGGGAATGTTTACAATTCACCATCATTAATATGGCGTTATCACTAATAGTCTCAAGATTATCATTTCATCGTGTGCCCGCTGCAGGAGCAGTCTTCGCTGACCCCGAGATGCTGAGGAAAAGAGGTAAGCTCCAGGCATATTACCAGCTACCTCAGAGCCCTCTCCATCCTCACGGCTTTTAAAAGCTGCTCTCCGCTCCAAATTCCTTTTAATACTATATCATCTGCAGGCTATATTCTGCAAGCCTCTCCACCTCCATACCTGCGTCTGCCAGGCACACACTGCACGTGTGTTTTCATAATCTGTGTGAGAATCGGCTTTCTCGGCAATCAAAGATGGCCGCCGCGCTTTGTTGTCTATGCGCCTGAACCTGTCTGCATTTCCTGCCTGACTGTCCTCCGACCCATGCTGCTGCCGGATTGGTGTAAATTGCCTTCATTTTCTACCACCAATCACCGGCAGGCGAGAGCCGGCCAACGAGGTAAGGCCTAGAGAGAAGGCCATCCCCCTGACTGAGCTGAGCCCCAGTCTGCTGTTCCTCACGAGCAGTATTCATTTCATCGTGTGCCCGCTGCAGGAGCAGTCTTCGCTGGATCCGAGATGTAGAGGAAAAGAGGTAAGCTCCAGGCATATTACCAACTGCCTCAGAGCCCCCTCCATCCTCACGGCTTTTAAAAGCTGCTCTCCGCTCCAAATTCCATTTAACACTATAGCATCTGCAGGCTATATTCTGCAAGCCTCTCCACCTCCATTACCTGTGTCTTCCAGGCACACACTGCACGTGTGTTTTCATAATCTGTGTGAGAATCGGCTTTCTCGGCAATCAAAGATGGCCGCCGCGCTTTGTTGTCTATGCGGCTGACCCTTTCTGCATTTCCTGCCTGACTGTCCTCCGACCCATGCTGCTGCCGGATTGGTGTAAATTGCCTTCATTTTCTACCACCAATCACCGGCAGGAGAGAGCCGGCCAATGAGGTAAGGCCTAGAGAGAAGGCCATCACCCTGACTGAGCTGACCGAGCGCAGCCAGGCGCCGTCCCTATGCCCAAAATGTCTGCATTTCATCTGGCCTCTAATACCCTTCTTGCTATCCCGACCACCTACAATGCAAGGTAATCTACGCTACTTGCACCACCTTTGATGTACTCTAGTGACTTTGTGATACGGCGCTCTGATTACCGTCTAAAGGGTCTGCCCTGAGTTTGCTAACAACGTGATCACCTGCAGCACCCCTGCTTAACTCGAGCCATATTGCCTATGCTTTCCTGCTATGCGCCCTTATTGCGCTTGCCTTTGTCTAATATGCGTGATTCCTGAGTTAATCTGCCCACATCCTGCATTATCCAAACCCGCTGCGCACATATTCTGATCCGCCCCACATGCTTGTTACATTGCTCTTCTGCCTGATAAAGCTTGACGCGCTATGCCTTTTTGATGTGCCACACTCTTGAATGATGCCTTGTGTATTCTGCACTGCTCCTTACTTGCCCACAATTGATGTATGTGTAATGTACTAGCACAACCTATTGATTGTCTCACTAGTGATTGGTACCCTTGCCATGTACGTGCTCTCTGCCTTGACCTATCTGAGACTCTTCGGTCGCCTGCCATTGTACCCTGTGACCTATTTAGACCCTTTGGTCGCTAGCTACTGCACCCTATAACCTATCTGAGACCCTTTCGGTCGCTTGCCATTGTATCTTGTGACCTATTTAGTCCCTTTGGTCGCTAGCTACTGCATCCTATGACCTATCTGAGACCCTTTTGGTCGCTTGACATTGTATCTTGTGACCTATTTAGATCCTTTGGTCGCTAGCTACTGCACCCTATGACCTATCTGAGACCCTTCTGGTCTCTTGCCATTGTACCCTGTGACCTATTCAAGACCCTTTGGTCGCTTGCCCTGCTCATTGCTAACTACTCTAAGTCATGCATTTTAGTTCATATAGCGAATTTTGAATCTAGGTGAACCGATCTGCACTCTGCACACTTAGATTATATGACTACTAAACACCAGACTACCACAGGACAACCTGCCAACAAACACCGTTATGACATCTCTCATGCCCGACACATCTATTGGCTACTTAGCCATACTCTCTACACTTTCTGCCTTAGCCTTTACGGCAGCCCCTCACCACAATCTGCCTACAGGAAGGGAACCAACCAGAAAGATGTACACACAGTCACCACCTAAACAGCCTGCTCCCTATACCCTGACCCAACTGAATCAGGCTTGTCCCACTGGACTAAGGAACTCTAGACTAGGTACTAGACTACCCAAACAGCCTGCGCCCTTTGCCCAGACCCAACAGATTCAGGACTGTCCTACCGGACTAAGGAACCTTAGACTAGATACTAGACTTCCCAATCCACCAAATGCACACCCACCTCTTAGCCACATGAAGAAGGAGCTCAAACACACCAGGCGCAACATGCACAAAAGGAAACCTAGCTGCAATCAAACCACTTGCACCAAATCCTCTGAAACTTTGCCCAACAAGGTCCACACTAGCAATGACACCGAAATAACACAAAACCTCAAGGGAGGTCTCATCAACGCTAGATCTCTAATAGCCCATGCCTCGGAAATTGCTGACATCATCACCTGTAACCAACTCGACTTCCTAGCAGTTACTGAAACATGGCTACACAAAGCAGCTGGCCCTGCCCTTATGATAGCCATACCCCCAAACTTTAACATCTTCAGAAAAGACAGGGAAACTTCCAAAGGAGGAGACATAGCTCTTATCTGCAGAGCCAACCTCACCATCAAGGAAATAGACAGCTTCACTATGCCGTCAGCTGAACTACTCTCCCTAAAATAGGAAATCTCCGCCTCACGTACTATCACAATACACCTTATCTACAGACCCCCTGGTCCACTAGGCACCTTTGAAGAAGACTTAACCACCCTATTAAACACTAATGCCAAACCGGGTACACAAATCATCCTATTAGGCGATTTTAACTTAGGCTACAAGGACCTAAAAGACTCCAATGCCTCCACCATAGCTAACACTATTGGGGAAGCAAGCCTCACTATTCGGAATAACGGCCCTACGCACTCTAAAGGCCGCACATTGGACTGGGTCGCAGATATCAATTGCGTTTCCCTCATAACAGCAATTGAACCTTGCATATGGACAGATCACTATCTGATTTCATTGACCATCTCAGACCTTCCCCAACCTAAATCGACCAAACCTCATGCTCCACCTGCCCTCACCCGCTGCAAAGAAAATATAACACTCGCAAATCTTCTCCCCCTGATCCAACCTATCACTAATCACTCTAGCCAGATCTCTAACCCTAACGATCTAGTCGACCTGTACAATAACACCATCAACTCGGCGATTGACGCCATTGCACCGCTGAAACTCACTAAATCTAAACCTATTGCCCATCTGAACACCTGGTTCACTCCCACACTAAAAGCCCTACGCATAGAGAAACGACATGCAGAAGCCTGTTGGAGAAAAAACCCTTCGCCCCATAACAAAAACCTTCTCACTGCTCTTACTAACAGCTACAAAAAACAAATCATTTAGGCAAAAAAGAGACCTTTAATGACAGAATCAATAAAGCATACTTGAATACCAGAGAAATCTTCTCCATTCTGAGAGAATTAGAATCCCCAATTGCCCCACAGACTCTTGTACCAAAGACAAAGCCTGGTGCACTAACATTCAAAAAGCCCTATCCAACAAAATCACAATGTTACAAGACAAAATATTAGCCAAAAAATCCGCCCTCCAAAACATTGCCCTCTCTACGCAAGAAACCATCCTCCAGGAACTTGCCGCCAACCAAACTAAACCCCCTAACCAATTTAGCTTTAGAGCCATCTCTACTGCGGAAACTAAGAACATCATCTTGTCCTTGAAACCGTCCCGATGCCTCGGTGACACCTGTCCAGCCCCAATTATTAAAGAGGCTCCACACAAACTAGCCCCCTTCATCACATCATTTATTAACTCCTCATTTAAATCATGCTCTGTGCCAACTAACCTTAAAGATGCCTGGATATTACCTTTCCTAAAAAATGTTAACCTGGACCCCAATGTCCCAACGAACTATAGGCCCATAACAACTGTCTCGTTCCTCTTTAAAATCTTAGATAAAGCTACATATCTTCAGATCCAAGCTTATCTGGAGATCAACAATCTACTAGGGACAAGACAATCAGGATTTAGGCCAAGACATGGAACCGAAACGACCCTCCTTGATCTTAAAAACCAACTAGACGAGCGCAAATACAGAGGAGACATCTCTATTCTCCTACTCCTAGACCTATCAGCTGCCTTTGACCTGGTAGATCACAAGGTACTTTGCAATCACCTCAAATCGGCAGCCAACTTCTTTACAAAAGCCACGGCATGGATAAATTAATTCCTGGACCAGAGAACCATAAGAGTCTTCTCACCTTCATCAGCAGCTGATCCAGTCCCCATCACCTGTGGAGTCCCTCAAGGGTCATGTGTTTCCCCCATGTTATACAATATTTTTACAAAGCCTCTCTTTGATATATTGGACAAACTAGGGGTCTCATATACCAACTACGCCGATGATACCCAGATTCTTATCCCAATCGAGGGTGACTATGAAAAGGACTCCAGACTCATAAATAAAATCTACCAAATCATCCAAACTTGGATGGCCACACATGGCCTATGTCTTAACGACGACAAGACTGAGCTCTTAATCATCGGATCTACCTACAAACTGAATAAATTACCTCAGCTGTACAATTCCATCATGATCGATGGCATCAAAATCAAGGTAGCCAAGGAAGTTAAAACCTTAGGATTCTACTTAGACTCAGCTCTCACCCTCGACAAGCAAGTAAACGCTACAGCCTCAGCAACCAGTTACACCTGCAAACTTATCCACGCCTGCAAACCATACCTATCCACAGATAGCTGCACCACCATAGCGCGAGCCCACATCCTCTCCAAATTAGACTACTGTAATGCACTGTACCTAGGCACCAGTAAACATAACATCAACAAACTCCAAACCCTGCAGAACAATGCCCTTAGGAATACCCAAAGGGCAACACATACCTGCCAATAGAAGAGCCATCAACTGGCTGGCCATCAATGACCGTATCAAATTTAAAACTCTGAACATTACACACAATTGTCTGAACAACAAAGCTCCTGCATACCTCACAGAAAAATTCACAAAGCACACTTCTGAACGTCCCGTCAGAAAGGCCCTCTCAAACAGCATCAAAGTCCCCAACTTTAAACTGAAAAGAACTGGTGGGTCCAGCTTCCCGGTTCTAGCAGCTCATCTCTGGAACTCCATCCCAGATGCACTTAGAGCCACCCCTTCCTTCCATGTGTTCAAAGCTAACGTTAAACTCTGGCTTAACACCAACGACTGCTAAATGCCGCAACTGTACCAAATACTCTGTATATTTTTTGTAAACACTTGTAAATGTAACATATCTTTCATCCAACATTGTAACGTAAGAAATGTTTTGATATATGTAACATATCTCACATGTAAGTCTTCCGACAGTGTAACATAAGAAATGCTTGATATATGATACTGTAACATAAGAAATGTAACTTATTTATGTACCTGCAACCCAAGATTTATTTTCTGTAAGCGCCCAGTTGCTTAACGGCCAGGTGCGCTCTATAAATAAATAAACAATACAATACAATACAATCAAGTCTCTCAAGACACCCAGAAACTGTCAACTGCCTTTGGTTGGACTGATGAAATTCATTTAACCTTTCAACCATGAATTTTAGATAGTGGGATCCCACATGCCATTACATCGCCTTTCAGGTGGGAGAAACTGGGGCTCATCCAGGTTTAGTGTGTATCTCATGGTTCAACGGGGAGCTCTCCTTCCTGACTGAGTCACTTACGTTCCAAAGGTCATTGCCAAGATTCTCCTGTGCTTGACCCTGCTTTTCATTCAAGTTCACAGTGAGCATCCTCTCCAGAGGAGATACTGGGAAAAAAGGTTGATGCTGCAGGGTGAACTTTGTCCTTCTTACTAGGATGGGGATATCTATCTGGTGTAACAACAACGGGCCGCCTTTGTCAGGGGGGGTTCCACTTCCCTTAATGGATGCGCGAGGAGATAAAATGCTTTATTTGGAGCATTGAAGCTTATAGGCAATCTCACAGGGCACGCCTCGTCAGGATGCTTGCTGTGTTTGGTCCTGCATGGACTCAAAGTCACATCCACGGATGTTATCGTATTAATATTCATTCTCGGCCAGAGGAATGGGCCCTTTGGTGCCGGTATGGTTACCTTGGGTCTTAAATAATAGGAGTGTTTGCCTTGTCATGAAAGCCAAATGCACTGAGAGGGCGTGGAAGCAGCATTCTTTTTGGTCTTTTGGCATTACCATTGGCTCATCCATCACTGGCCATGGTTAGATTCCATAGTAACCACTAGGACGAGGAAGAAGTATGTGGAGGTAATGCTCTGACTACTTACGAGTAATCTTCCTTACTTCTACTTTTACAATTTCTCATCACTGTACTGATGACCTGCACCCCGCAACCTCTTGATAAGAGATGGGCAGTCTCAAAATCTGCTTGCTTAATCTTAACAGGGATTGTGCGATAGTAAGGTAGGACGAAACACATTTGAAAACGGTTCCTGTCATTGAGATTGGTACTTCAAAATTAAGTACTGTAGATGCGGTTGAGTAGGACTAAAAGTAATGAATATTACCCAGAAGTATTCAGAGCATGCTCGATCACCTTTGTGAGTTGATTTGGGACTGCCTTGGAACTCGAATCCCAAATAAGGTGTTGCTTTGCATCAAACTGCTTGCTTTGCTTTCTTGCAGGAAATCCACCTCCGGAAGTGGTTCATACAGCTGTTCATATGATGGCTTTCTGTGGTAAAACAGGCAATACTTGTCAACATGACTCTAAACAAAAAGAACACTTTCCTTCACATTAATTTGGAAAATCCCATTTTATATCTGACACTGACTTTTGGAAAATTATGGAACCACCAGGCCCATTGTAGACTGAGAGTGCGTTGGATTGTTGACAATCACATGCGGCCTATCCCTTATCAAAGGGGGAAAAACGGCAGCATCTTATCAACCGTTCCCATTGTTCGAGCACTTTCCACTGCACTCACAGGAATGTCCATTATTTCCTGTGAGAAATCCGAGCGTCCAGGAAATACTATGGCTGACACGCGTTTTAGTCAAGAAGTTTCATTGACACGATCTCAATCGCAGTTTACATTTTCCGACAAAATAAACCAGAAGCAATTGACAAAATGTTGTTCAGAAAAAAGACGCATAAAACCTGCCAGAATCAAATACACTTTGGCACGTTATGATTGCAATTAAAATAGTCAACCTGCATATTGCTTTCAACAAAGATTGTAAAATATTTTAAGAAATGATATACACATGAGAAGGGAAGGCCTTTCTTATCCTGCTGTCGTTCACTGTACCCGGTAGTGTCCTAGTTTAAAAATAACAATAATAAAAAAACAATATTCAGATGTTTGCTCTCCACGAGGATGTAGCGTGCTGTAATCAGAAAGCATAAACCAATGACATCAGCACATGGGGTATTGTTTCCAGTGCACACAAGCCCTGGTTTGTGGTAACAACATTAGGCCATTTCCTCTGTCACCAACTCCTGTTTTCCTCTGGAAAGCTATGCATTTCACGCCAATAAAGTAAATACAGTCATCGGGGGAGGCTGCAGTGCCGACGAGCTCAATGCCACCGAAGCAAATGGCGTAGCCCGTGAAATCTGCCAGTTAACATGTTACCACAGAGGCTGCCTTCAGCCAGGGAACCTGTTGACACACTTGGCGGGAATGCTCCTATCAGCGCTTTATCTGATGGAGCGCTAACAGGGAAAAGCATGACAGGAATACTTAACTACTTGCACAGAGCTGGTCGCTAGAAAACTAAGGCTGGGCGACTCCAGCGGCGTGTGACATTCAGCAACCGCCATCAAGACCCAGGACTCGGGGAGACTTCGCGGAGGTAAACTTTCCAACGACTTTTTTTTAAATCTATGTAAATGCAGTCTTGCGGTCCGTTTTGAAATTGGCAATGTTCTTGTAGGTTGTTTTTTTAAAATACCATACATAAGGATTACATTGCTTATCAACCTGGAAAAGTTAATAATAGAATGAATTCAAGGATGTCGGTTTGTATTTTCATACGGTGCCCGCAGTTGTGTGTGGGCAAGCAAGACCCCCACTCCACCCGCCGTCGCGAAAGGGGAGAAAAACTCCACCTGAAAGCAAGTCTGATTCATTGATTTACAACTGTCAATTTTAAACTGTTCCAGTTTTTTGTACAAACAATACTTTATTGGCATAGTTGTGTCACTCTTTAAAGTGGCAGGTGAAGAGTTACTTTCGTGTTATTGCATGCGACTTGCCAACTGGGGGTTACTTCCGTGTTTTTTTGTTTTGTTTTAAATAATTCACTTATTGATAAACGCCAGAGGTTTGCACAAAACATTACTTTACGTGTCTTCAGATTATATATCTATCAATGTCATGCGTTGCGTTCTTCATGACGCCCAACGGCCATGTTACAAGGGGTGTTTTTCTGGGGGAGCAGAATAATTACAAGTGTGTAAATATATACATGGATGGAGTACATATTGGCAGGCGCACTATGTGGATATCAACGTTCCGGAAACTATCCAATGCCTGCATTAAAATAGGACTGCTGTCCATGCAGGATGCGTATAGTGACTTGAATTATCATGAACAAGAAATTGAGAGAATACATGTGTCCGTTTTGGGGGGGTATTCCGGAACAGTGAACCTGGCACCACAGGCCTTCTCTTTTGATGGAGGTAGCTGTTTCCTTCATGTGGTACACAGATTTATGCAGCAAGCACATTAACTCTTTGAGCTATCTTTTTCGATGCGAATTTCTGACCTGCGCATAGTTCCAAAGCAGACACTTTAGCACCCAGAGCCATCTTACATGTAATGCATCCTAAAATGGCCTATTTCTATTTGAATTCACAGTTTTTTTACTTGAATATTTTTTATGTTAGAAGGGTTTCTTTTAATACTGGTGAATTATACTTGTCAGAACGCGTTCTTGTAGATGGTCTCCGTTTAATGCCAGGTATTTGTTCCAATAGAATAATCATTCCACAGCGCCTGCCATAAACCACACCACCAATCAGGGTTTCCCAGTTACAAAACGCTTCCCAGCTTCAAATAAATATCGTTTCAGGATGGTTTAAAGCCCATGCTTCTTTGTTTCATCCCACTTGAAGCACTTGTACCACTCCTCATGCGACCGCATCCCCTTCCCCTCAGCACCATCATATTTATTCACAGTTAGTACTGTGAGCCTTTCCCCTTTTCCCCCTCGCTTTTGCCCTTTTCCCTTCTTCGCCCACAGACTGCGGCCTAGTCACCCCAGGCCACAATGCAGCAATTTCTCGACAGGGGACAGACCACTGTGGTGGGGATTGGCGCACTGTAAATGCTTTATGATATAACTTGGAACACTCCTCTTTAGATAGGCATGTCAACATCAACATTCCATAGTGATGTTCTTGCTCTTCCCGTAGCACTTCCAAAGGGTTTCAGTGAAACCCACTTTTATGAGCGCCAGACTCTCTACTTATCCAATGACTGGACCAGGCTGTCACCAAAGCACTTTAGGACTTGCCTTAGTTAAGCAAGGGTGTTTTTGGACTTCCCTTCCGTTACTGCCCTACTACTCCCTCTGCTACCTCTTCCAGCTGATCTCCCCCCTTTCACACACCTCACCTCCCGTCCCTTTTTCCTTGCTTCATCCATCTTTGCTTCCACCCTCTGTCGTCTTCCTCACTCTCCACATCTTTCGTTATTATTCCCCCATCTCCCCACTTTTCTTTGCTTACTATCCCCACTAGAGCTCAACGCAACCTGAAGTGGCCGAAGGGGAATGCGATCCCCTCCACAGAGAACACACAACATGTTTAAAACATATTTTTGATGTACAAATATGTTTTATATATTGATATGCGTTTTCATGCAAAGCACTGACATACAAGGTGTTACAGAGCGTTATACAGAGGGCCATACGTTTTCTTTAAAAGTTAAGACACATTCCACTGCACTACTTCATTTTTATTATATGTTATGTTATTTTGCATTTGTATAGCGCCTTATGTACCATTGGTATGATCTCAAGGCGCTGGTAGGTTGAACGCCCTCGGGAACCGCAGTTCAAGTCAGTTGAGAGAGAGAGAGTCGTTAAGTGCATGGGCCCACCAGGTATGTGTGCAGCCGGTGTGGTTTTTGGATGATAGCTGCTTCTTACCGGTAGGTGTGGTGCTGAGGAGATCAGTTGAATGTGTTCAGTCTTGAGGGTGGACATCCAGACTGAGTTATGGCTGCGGTAGTCCTGAGGAGACGCCTAAGCTAGCCGGTATGTGCTAGCTAGCTGTGATTTATTAGGATGATGGGCAGTTTAATGAGTCATGTTAGTATGAGAACAGCTTTACTGAATGTGTCATAGTACTGCTGTGTTCTAGTTGGATGGTGGTGTATAGGAGAGAGTAAGCATAGTAGTGTGATATTGTGGTAATCAGTGAAGTGTACGCGCTTTCTAAGTTCAACTTTAACACAGTGACGTTATTAGGTACACTTTCTAGATTCAACTTTAAGATAATTACGCTAATAGGGCACAGACATTGATGTTGGGAATATCTTCTAGATTTAACCTTGAGACAGTGAAACTAATTAGGGTACGCTTTCTAAGTTCAACTTTAACACAGCGACTCTATTAGGGCACACTTTCTAAGTTCAACTTTAACACAGCAATGCTATTCGGTATGATTTCTAAGTTCAACTGTAACCCATGACGCTATTGGGGCACACTCTAGATTCAACCTTATTATGAGAAGAAAACACTCCAAAATGAAAAATATACCTTCTAGTTCACTGATACAATCATCAATACAAAATCTATAATCGTCAAATCACAAAACTAAACATCACCAAAAGAGTGCAGCTGCTGTGAGGGAGACGGCTCAATCGGCGGACCATAGTTTGGGTAGCAGGCGGGGGCACCAGTACATGAACCCATGCAGTAGTATCCATGTTACATGAGTAAATCTGTCTGCACGCTGGTATGTTGAATTGTGGAGTGTCAGTGATGTCATTTCAATGCCATTTTTTCATTTTTTGGTAGTTCCCATCTAATCTGACAGACTAATCAATTGGGACATTAGACTGCACATGTAAAAGCAACAGCAGACTTGAAAACAAATCGCAATGGAGCAAAGTTGAAACTTTCAAAGCAAAAACATGAACATTTTTTTTAAACAAATGGCATATTAGAACATAAGCATTCAATTGTGGGGGCCCATATTTTGTAATTAAATCTAAGTGGTATAGGGTCTGTCTGCCACAATTGGTGGCCGTACTGCTCTTGGCTTTGTAAGAAAAAAGGGGTTGAGATTTATTAGTGGGAAGGAAGGCATAGACAGGCCAGGGCCTGAGCAGGCAATGCCCACCCAAAATCTGAAAATGCCCTCTCTGCAGTGCTGTGTGGGCATTTCCAGATGTTAATGTCACTGTGGTGGGCCCAGCTAGATTAGCTTCATGCCCCATTTGTTAGACAATCCTGGCTACGCATCTTGCGGGGAAAGGAAGATGCAAAACCTGTGATGTGGATTGGTGCAAGCTGGAAGTAGCCAGTTTCTGAGTGTCAGTCTGCTTTCTATGGGTTTGGCAGAGAAACTTGGGAGTATGTTATCTACAAGGAAGAGCCCAAGATCTGATAGACTACAGCACTTTGGGTTAGCCACTGATATTGTTTTTACATTTTTTTTTATTTGTATTTGGCTCAACATCAGGCCTTTACAAAATCTAAAATGAAAAACAAAAGATTTTACGCATTCTCGCATAAAAACATTATTCCTTTAGCTCAATAAACACAATACTTAAGAGAAGAAAAGAGGACAAGCAATAAACTAACAAAATATATTTCCCTCAGACTTCCAAATAAATAAAATTACCCTTGCCTGAAATTTGATCTGTCACCCTTGTATTTGCAGCTTCTTCAATTTTCAAATGGTTATTTCACACATTTTAGCACTCGAACCACTGCTGATGTCAATGCAGCGTTATGGCTTAGCCACTGATATTGGAGAGTGTGACAGGGCTAAAGAGGAGGGCTTAGTCATGGCTCAGTTACTGTTAATGCTCTGACAGCTAGGCCTCTGGTGGCAATAAGTGGGGGATTTATGATTGTAGTGTAGGTTAGTAGGAGATCTTAGAGAGAGGTCAGTTAGGCGGGGGATGGCGGAGCAGGTCTTACATAGCAAAACCACCTGCAACCCTGTACTCCTACACCAGACCATTTGCGGACAGGTCCCATTTCTCTAGGACCCAATGCCACCTTTCTCTTTGTTCTTCCCTCTCTCTCTCCCTCTATGTCTCTCTCTCTCTCTCTCTGTCTCTGTGCTTCAAATAGATACATTAACATTATACCCAAAGAGGAACAAAGCCTGCAAGTTGGCAGATGAGGGAAAGTGGCGGTGTGGCAACTCAGATATTACCATAACTGGCTAAGGCTTATGAGATCCAAGAAGTTAAGGTTTAGTGGAAGGGCAGCTTGAAATTTGTGGGCCGCAGGCACCCATTTTACCATTCTTAGTACGTTGTGCATAGGTGTGGCCAGGTTCCTCTAGCAGTCATCCCAGTTATCAACAGAGAACACTTGAGCTCATTAAAGACTCCCCGCCACAAGAATGGAATACTCAGCCATGGAGCAAAGTTACTGTCTTTTATTTAGCAAACAAAATGACAGGGATTACACCAGAAAAACAAGTATCCCCAGGAGCTCTCGTATTCTAAGCACGTGTCACCAGTTTTATCCCGATGTGACATCACAAATCCAGGTTACATACCAGAAACCTATCACATTTACATTGATCAGTTTGGGTAGGATACATATAGAAGATATATGGTTAGTTCTACAATTGCATAGCCATTTCTAGGGGCCCTTCCTAGGACCACGTCTACTAATATCGATCTACAATGTTGCAGGGTCGCAGAGAGACCAATGCCCTTGCAACAAATTATATCCCCACATGAAATGTGAATCTGGATTGGTCAGAATGTGTCCTCCCATCCCTTGGACCCTGTACAGTTACCAGACTGAGGGTACCTTTTCAAGGCACTGGGAATGAACATGGAGTTGCTAAGTGTTCCTTAATGTTGCCATCTCTGATCACCTAAGCCTGGGAGAGTGCATTCAGTTAGCAGCTTGTCGGTAACACTTGTAGCTTTTTGCACGTCTGGTTCGATGGGAACAGTCTTCTTCGTCTACCTTGGTTGAATGGGCATTGTCCTGTTCTGCTGGATTACGTGTAAGGAGACCACAAAATTAAGTTGTCCTGCTTGAAATAATGAGGATTTCAGCCTGATTTTCTCAGAGTGGCTCATTGTCTTTTTAACTGGAACTTTCTCATCTCCACTTGTCCTTGGCTGGGTGCCTTGTTTCTGCTCGCCTCTGGCTGCAGCGTTCATGTCAGCTTTTCCATGTACTTGAAACCTGTCTCTCCTTTGCCATCCATTCCAGAGACTTATAGCTTCTACATCATTCCCTATGGCTTCTCCATGTTAGTAGCAGTCAAGCATGTGCAAGCTAAATATATGAATACTTTGCATCTTGCGGGTTCCGTTTTGTTTAACAATATGAATATAAAAAGATATGAATGTATGTGTGTCCGTCCTCTACCTACGTGGGTCAAAAGCATGTGCCTTCTGCCTATATGCAATAAACTAGTGCATGTTTGTGTAACTTCATGAATGGAAGAATATGCACTTCATGTATAATGCGGCTATGTTGTGATTTCAGTGACAACGTCATTGGTTTCTGGCTTTGCAGTCAGGCGTCTTGCTCGATTCATTCCATGTCGTAGAAGTTATCGATTGTGTATAGTCTAAATGGATGTGTGAGCAAATAACGCTTCTCACACCTGCGATACATTGATGATTGCGATGATGGGCCTAAAAGCGAGGCACATCTATCGTTTCTCTGCCTTCGGGTTGAGAGTTGTGTGGGGGACATGAGGGTTAGGTTTGGCCCCCATCTACAGTTGTTTAGCAGGATGAGAGATGCCTCAAACCGTAGTGTAATTTGCTGAAGTGCTATGCTCAGTGGCCTGGTTGTACTTGTGCCCGTTGAGAGCAGGACAAGGCGTTTGTCAAACGTTCGTCAGGCATTGGCCAAGTAAGGGACCAAAATGCTTGCTATTTTCACCCAGAGGCAGTGGTCGAGGTGGGTGGGAGCGGTTGGAAGCAGTGCTCCTCTACCTTTTTAAATTAAGTTTTACCATTCCTATATTTTTATTTGAAAAAGAAACCATTCCGGAATGGCTTGTTTTTCAAATAAAAGTGTTGGAAGAAGTTGAACCTTGCACTTCAGTGCACTGAACATTCCCTTAAACAGCAGGTGCATTTGTTTGGGGGTTTAGATTGCACGTGGGAGGGGCGTTGTGATGCGGTTTGTGGGGAGCTGACACAGGCCTGCAGGGAACATAGTTCCATTACTAATTTTTGTACTCTTCGACCACTGCCAGAGGTGTAACCTGTTTGTCATTCAAGACCAGCACGTTCTGTCGATATCCAGAATTTCAGTTTTTGGTAAAAGGGCATGCAATCACAAAACTAGTCACCTTAAAGAAAAGAATGTTAGTGAAATAGAAATGTGAATAAATGGAGAGATCAAGTTGTGAATAGCATATGGAATAAGCTGTTATGTTTTATTGGGTATGTTATTAAATTTAGGATTGAAATCTCATGAACGTAGCTCAGAGGCAGCAGATTACTCTACAATAGGCAGTTATGAGAGGCAGCAGATGTTAGTGACAGCTCAAATATTGTCTGAAGATAAGGGTATGTGTCTCCTCTCTTAAGTGTGTTTGGGTTCAAGTGATATGTGAGTAGATAAGCCTGGTTAGTTATAGGAAACAGTGTCCATTCACTTCTGAATTGTTAAGGCTGTATCCATTCGGTGCGACATGAGATCTTCGACAGGCAAAAGATAAAGCTGACTCATCAGACTTAACTTAGTCTGTCATGTTTCTGTTATTAACTCAATCTGCATGAGTATTTATATCTGTCACAGTGACCAAACGTTTGTTTCTTACCGAATCCTTCGTCAATCATTGTCCAAGGTGCACAGTTCATTATGTATGGTTTTTCCGCTGATGACTTCTTGTTCTTCTGCATGCATTGACTAGGCAACAATCTCTAAGCTGTCCATTCTATTGTTTTTTAACAGTTTGCTGCTTTACTTCCAAATTCACATACCAGTCTAAACTACATAGGAACAAATTGCCTGTTCAAATCTAGAATCATAGACCACAGGAGTAAAATCCAAAAGGGCAAAGATTTTCCTATGTACGTTCAGCATTTTAAGTCACTGAGTTATTCTTTATGTAGGACAGGCTGTGAAGCCTTTTTACATGGAGAGGGATAGCCAAGAGGCGAAGACAGGGACGATATGCTGTTTAGAAGTGAAGCCTTGTGGATTGCTAAACTGGAGACCATGATGCTTGTGGGACTCTATGATGAATCAGGTGTGGACGCTTGTTAGAACATCCTTTTCAGAAACCAAGCCACTGATATCATTTTCTCTCCTTTAACGTTCATCAGTCAGATCCCCTAACTTTATTTTTAACCCTATTTAGTCCTGAGCAGCGCATTTAAAATCAATGTCTTGTGAGTAAACCAATAAACTGGGAGACGTTGAAGAATTGACTGGTAGTAATTATTTGTGCTTGCAGTGATCAGTGTTTTTTTTGTTATTATTTATTTATTCTATTGCTCATATTGTTTTTGTTTTCTAATGTGCGAACCAGACTCTTAGGTATCAGAGTGTAGAACAAATGAGCTAGAATCGACAGCATTAAAAATTGAAAAACTGAGAAACAGGAAGGGCAGACTCATTGTGAAACAGGAACGTTTGAAACCTTATCCTGAAAATCCTAAGAGTTGTAACTAGCCACAGAACAGGAGGAAGGGAATTCCAAAAGTGTGGGATTGCAACAGAGCAAGATTGAATGGCTGTTATGGCTTTCCGGGATCTGGAAATATTCAGTGGTACGTTTTTTCTTGCTTCTAGTAAATTAAGAACCACTGGCAATCTAAACCCTATTGGCCAGATAGGGAGTCTGGTGACGCCAGTGGCCTTAAAGACCAGGCAGCTAACTGCAAACCAAATCCTATCTTCCAAGTGATGCCAGTGTGGTTGAGTCAAAATAGGGCAAAGATGATCCATTTTCTTTTTCCAGTCAGGAGCAATGCAACAGCATTAATTGATGATTGTAAAGGCCACAAAGTATGTCGAGAGACAACGAAAAGTAAGGCATTAACACCATCCATATTCAACTAAATCAGAGCCTTTACCATGGTATAAAATAGGTCTAGATGAATAAAGGATTATCCTTTATATAATAGAAAGTGTTAAATGTTTGCTGCATGGGATTTCTTAATTATATGATTCTTCATGTAGACAATGTCATCTATATAGAAGCCTCACACTCTAACCACATGGGCAAAGTTGGGAGTGAGAGCTCTAGCTGTTAATATAAATAGCCGATGTTTAATAAGATGCTTTAGAAAAGTGCATGAATTCAGGTTTTGCTGAATTAAATTTAAAAATGCTTAGGCACATCGATAATTTAATAGCGTTCAGGAAATTAATAATACTGTGGACATCATCCTGTGAAGAGACATTCATAAATAGCTCAGTATCCTTCACATTTAGAGGAATATTGAATTTGTTTCTCTGTTCAATATCACCAAGTGGCTCAAAATAAAGATTTAAAAGAATATGGGACGAAATAAAGCCCTGGGATACTCCACATGGAATTGGTATGGACCAGATTGAACTGTCCCGACCTGAACTACTTGCGATCCAGACGAAAGATAGTAACCAGAGCATTTCAGAACCTAATCGCTTAGGCCCATCTGCACAGTCAAAATTAGTACAAGAGAGTCACAAAACAGTGTCAAATCTTGTAGACAAATTCAAGCAGAACCAACACAGAAGCCTCATCTGTATTTAGAATATGTTGGATATCACCCAAAAATTTGAAGGGTCACAGATGCGGTTTTATGATGTCTACAAAAGTCATATTGATATTAACGTAATAGGTCAGGTCATAATGCAGTGAAATATTGGTGCAGTTGCACAGTCAAGACCATTTTCAAGAATTTGACCAATTAAACAGAGACTAGTAATAGGCCATTCATTATTCCAAATGGCAGGGTCTAATTTATTAAAAAAAGGTGAAACTAATCTTGTTTTTAGGGAGGTTAGAAAACGTCTGAGGGCTACAAAGGCATTTACAGCTGAATACAGCTGCAGGAGTACAAAGAGGATCAATGTTTGCAAACCTTGACTGGAATAATATCATCAACATAAAAAGTAGATTAATAGCACCAAAAGAGAGTCTAGCGAATCAGAAGATACGGAACAAAAACTGAGCAATTGAAGAATATAACAATAAGTATGGAAAGGAGATGACGCAGCAAATGATATGGATAATGTTCGGTTGGTAGACATTTCATGCTTTCAGATTTAAGCAGGTTACTATCTTTTCTTTTGCTGTAGGTGTTTTGTGCTTTTAAATTTTCTACATTTTTCACTTTGTTTTGTTTTGCAGACTTCATAATCATATAAATGAAAATATGAATGCTAATTAATGATGATACTGTAGTTTCTGCCATCTCCATTTCCTTCTTTGAGACTTGTAATGGGTGCAAGGTGATCAGATAACGGATGAAGGGCAAGTTTAATTTCACAAACAAGTCCTGGGTTTATATTCCTTTGCTGATCATCGGTAGGCACAGTGGAAGCTCTTCTGTACACACACCCATTTAGTAACTGCTTGCGGTAGGATTCACAAATGTAGGTCTTCTAATGTAGCTGTCTTTGAGATGATTATGTGTGCATGTCTTATTAGAACTTGTGTATAAGCAGGTCCTTGTGCTGTCCTTTCAAACTCTTGTAAATTAGGGCAGTGGATGTTTTTGTTTCAAGCCAGAACTCTTGCCTGTAACTACGGGTGCTAGACTGTGACAACAACAAAATGTGAAAACCAATGAGACCACATTTTATTTGAATATATGATTAAGTGATCTAATTTCTTGTACATTATTGCTTCTTCTTATTTCACAACACATCATTATTATATTTAAATATCATTTTTGGAATATTCTGTTGGTGTCCTCTTTCCCAGTTTGTTATATTGACTTTTGAATAATGTCTGCTATTGACCAGATTTTAACATTTCTTTGAACATTCTCTGTTTCAGTATTTATGAGCCAAACTTGTGAATACATTTTTGTGATTTTGTATTAAGTTGAATAATATAAAACATAGAGCTATATTTTATTTTCATAAAAGCCATTGAATTGAAGAAATCTTTGGTAAGATTGCCACTAATCAATTAAAATGCACATTTATTGTGCATAAATGAAGATGTTTTCAGAATTTGATGTATTAAAAGTTTGTAAGGGGAGACCGCTAGGGGGCGCAGGCGATATGACTGCCTGATCACTCACCTCCCTTGCCCAGTGCAGCAGACTGGCAGAATAAGCAGGCTACTGCTGGCCTGCTGCCGATGCAGGGCCACCGTATAGCATCGGAAGTATCAGGGAGCCGCCAGAAGAATTCTAAGCTGCGGCGGAGGTCGGGGCCTGGAGACCGAGTACCAAACATGCCATGGCTCTGTGGTGAGCGAGCTGCTGGGAAGGCCCTTATTGTGGTGAAGGAGAATCACGCACACGGCGCGTTGCTCCACCCAGCGGCAGGCTGACCTTGTTGCAGCCGTGAGTGGCACGCGCCTGTCCGACACGCAAGCCAACAGCAGCGGCATTAAGCAGCATGATATGAGATGATTTGATAGTTTATTTATATAGTGCCTATAAACAATGTGTTTCAAACCACTTCAAGGCAAGGGAGGGAACTAGGGAAAATACAATGACATTGGGCCTCATTACGACCCAGGCGGTAAGTTACCGCCTGGGCCGTGACTTTACCACCATGGCGTAAACTATGTTTACGCCATGGTGGTTGGCGCATTTACCGCCCCATTCCAACCTTGGCGGGGCGGTAAATCCCCATTTTCCCATTTACCCTTCCCCATTCCCATTTTGCCCCATAGGGCATAATGGGAGTGGGGAAGGCGTTAATCACGCCACCGTAAATTACGGTGGCGTAATTAACTCCATGGTCCCTTAGCGCCATAGATTTTAACACCTGCTAAAAGCAGGTGTTAAGTCCGCCATGGCGCTAAGGGACCTCGTACTCAGGCGGTAAGGGTCGACGCTGTTTACGCCGCCGTAAAACCCTTACCGCCTGAGTTGTAATGAGGCCCGTTCTTATAGGCCATGAAATTAACTATCGTACTCTCCATGATGACATTTCAGATAGTGCAAGTGCTAAGACATAGATAAGGAAGGGAGGGGGAGAGTGGGAAGTAAATGGAAACAGACAGGCGACTACCGTACTAGGCCTAACGACATTTCTGGTAGAGCCTGAGTCAAACAAAAGGTGAGGGAGAGGGGTGCAGAAAGGGAGGGGAGGAACAAAACAAGCAACTATTGTAATAGGCTTGACGAAATTTCAGATAGTGCTGGGGTGGGGGGACTAGTAAGGGGAGGAGGGAGGAGACAGACGAGGTTGCGTACATACTATGTCCAGGGACAATTCTGATAGAGTAAGTGCATTGAAGAAAGTAAGGGGAGGAAATAGGAAAAGGGAGAAAGGGAGAGGAGGAGAGAACAGAGAGTAAGCAGTCAAAAAGAGTGGAGAAGCAAGAGGGGAGAGCGAATACAATTGCAGAAGTTAGTAGTAACACATAATGTTGCAAGCCAGGATACAAGAGGAAGATGGGCATGATTCAGGGCCACCATGAGTACAAGATGCAAAGGAAATCCAGCATGAGAGTTGAGAAAGGGTGACGCACCGTGAAACAATGAAATCCATAAAAGTCAAATCCAGCATTGTCCTCAAGACGGTGATGGTCAAACCAGAATGTATCAAGACAGACTCCTGCAGAAGTAATTTGGCGGGGGACAGAGGGGGAGCAGGGTAGAAGAATCAAGCAAAACAGGCAACACCTGTGTTACGAGAAGGGTGGGCAGCACAAGGGAACATCACGGGTGGACCAGAAGGGGTGGGGATGGCTTGTGGGGAGAGAGGGAGTAAACTGTATGTACTACCAGAACCCAGTTCCAAGGGAGCTGAGCAACGTTGCGATGGAGATCAAGACAGTCGTTTCCATACATGGATGATTATATCAAGACAACACAAATGGAGAAAGAACCTAGATGGACAGACAGGATGCTTGTTTATTCTGCTGCAAGCCAGGATGAGGTGATCATTGATGAAATGAAGAGAATTAACTGTTCTGACATGACGGAGAAGACTGGAATGCCTGGATTCTGGGAATGGTCACAACTGCTGATCTGTGGGTGAGTGCATACCAGTTAAGAATGGGAAGATGGAATGATGACATGTGCAGCTCATCTACTAGGAAAAGAAGCAGTGCAATGAGCATACAAAGTGAATGATGAGTGCTAGAAGTCATGGTCTACGTACTCCAAATTGCTGACATGGGTGGAGGATGAAGCTGGGCCAGTATCCATAGTCCCACTAATTAATGCGACCATGTGCTTTTGAAGCAAAGGAAAAAAGTATGTCGGACACAATAAAGGGTGCAAAAACACCATGGATGTTGCAGGAATGAGAAGAGGGACGTCTGTCCTAATGGATCGGTATTAGGCCTGCAGATCTAGGGCATATATGAAATTGCAGAGGAATTGGTGTGGAGTGTGCTCTTTGGTATACATCCATGTTCCAGCATTGTGATCCCACAAAGTGACCTGAAGATTGAAGAATTTCTAAAAGTAGATGATCACGTGATCAATAGAACTCTGGCAAAAGAGGAGATCGAATTTCTTCTCAGCAAAATCAAAAGCACCTTTTGATGATATTCCTGATGAGCACACATTATTCAGCAAAACTGCGGTGTTGTTCACATCTATGTTCATGCCTGGGATCCAGACTGCTGTAAATGCCAGATGGTTACAAATTACCAGATGGGAGCTGCTGCAAACCATCAATGCTACTATAATGGGATTTAATGTGAGAAAAGAAGAGTTGAGGGCCATACGGTTGATGACCCTCCAGAACCGGTATGTCCTTGACATGATCACAGCCAGGGAAGGGTGTGTTTGTGCCAAGATCAGGCCATCATGTTGCCCATTCATAGCATCCCATGACGGAGAGAATGTGACATTGACAGAGGCCATATCGATGTTGGCAGATTTGCACATAAAAATGGTGGATGAGACATCAGCCATTGAAGTTGACAGTTGGTTTGCATTCCTGAACCTATGCATTCCTTACGGGATGGCAAACATTTTCAAGTTCCTTGGAGCCATTTTGGTAATAATAATATTTGGATTCTGTGTGATAAGGATAATAATTGGACATGAAAGAAAACTGCCAAAAAAATTATGTTGACAAAAAGAATGAGCCAGAAGACAAGATGCTGACTGATGATCCCATCAGAGAATCCATAAAGGCGAGTATTTTGTCACCTGAAGGAACAGCATTCTGGTATGCAAAGGACCACAAGAAGTATGTGGGATGATGGGTCTACTATACCCCGAATGGCTAGTGTAATTACATGGCCGGGAGTGTAGATGAACACATTAGAACAGAGGGTACCCTGAGTGGGGTGATGAAGATATGGACGCTGAACAGACATTTTTTCGAGAAAAAATACAAAGGAGAATACAAACTTGAGGATGTGGTCGAGGACTCGACCAGAGGGGGGAATGTAGAGGAGCAGTTGTGTACATCTGCAGGCAATCCCACCCCCTATCTCCCCTGTATTAGATACATACGATTGTGTCATGCTTAACACCAGCCATAATACCAATACTGCAACAAGTGTTTGAAAGAAAATACCCATTGAGACAACCCTACCAAATGTACCCTCAACGTGATGATAACCTACAGGAGGAAATCTCTGAAGGAGTGTAAAAAGAATCTAAATGGGTGAATTGATGATGTCATGATGAAGTGTCAACAATGACACAAGAGGTCAATGAACTATCGACGTAGACAAAAAGAAGTCTATGGAGTAAATACGATGCTGCAGAAAACAGAAGTTCAACACTTGTACAGATGCTGACACACCAGGTAGATTAAGTCATCATAGAGGCCAGCTGTAAGTAGTAAATAGAATGCAGGCTAAGCCGCCATTGTACAGAACTGGACACTGGTATCAAGAAATAAGTAAGCCAGAAAAACATGAAGGGTGATGGAAAGTTGTGTCGCAGCAGAATAACAGGCTCATGGAGTTTCATGACAAGGCTGTCTGGCCCAAAGACAAGACTGAAGAAATCAAGGTCAGCTATCGATTCTGAAAAGGAACAAGTGTGCAGAGGATGAATGCTACCTTGTTAAGGTGCAAGAAAGAACACCAAGGTTGCCAAGTTTTAATTCATTTAGAGCACTTAAAACCTACAAAATGGACCAGCTCGCGGTCTCCTGTCACATGAGCCAAAGATGGAAATAAAGTTTGAACTTGGAGTCCCAGACACGATAGCGAGTGCCCTCACTCCCCCGGCATTCGCCAGGATGAGAATACTCTACAAGGCCAAGTACAAAGAAAATTTCATGGTAGAAGGCATGGGTGAAGAGAGATGCAGGGCTAATTGGGTAGTGGGGTAGTATCATGTCCTATTTCCCTGCACCTGGGTCTGGGCGTACGTGCTGCTAAATGAACCGAATGTTCTAGACTTGGCACAAGCATGCCAACCAATTATATTAGTCCATATAACAAAGCACCTTATAGTCTGTAGAACCGATGAGAAACGATGTATCTAATCTTTCTGAAATTACATGTTTTTAGAGGTAGGCATAAGTTGTCCACATAATATTGGACAGCCAGTAATCCTAACTCCTATACAATTGCATATCTAGATGTTTCCCTTAACCAATCTCGACCCTTGATAGGTTTTCTCACTATTGCCACGTAGTAAGACGTCACTCTGACGCATTATCACTATAAGAATTGTATTTTTTGTGGAGATCATTCAGAGACCGAACGTACGTCCGTTGATGTTCATTGTAGCCTCCCTGTATTAGAGAATTGTTAATAAAACAGTACTTTGCCATCTTCCTGAGTTGGTTCCGTTATTTTGACTCAGAATTACTCTGGTGTAAGCCCATCCACTCCATATGCACGTTCTTAAGGGCCATATGCTCAGAGCTTGCACGCTTCGGTTAGTGACCCTGGAAAAACATATTGAAGCCAGGGAGGCAGCCCACCACAGAGGGGTAGACCCACCTGAGGACAGGGAAGGCCCTAATCCTGGAGCCTCTGCACTTAAAGAAGGGGGACAAGGCACACAAAATGTTGGCATGGAGATAAAGGGCGCAAAGGGCATATAGAGCAGTGAACAAAATAATGAGTATCTCGGGGCGGTCCTAGTCAGCCTGTTAGAAATAAACCAACATGTTGCTCAATTTTACAGGGCATTGTACACCACCGAGAGCCCAGAAAATGCTGGTGGTAGAGAGTGGTTCCTCACAGGGCTACTGCCCAGGACACCGACAGCAGAAGAGAGCAAACCACTTAATGCCTCTGTAGATAGTTTTGAAGTCCTCAAAGCTCAGAGCGGGCTCGGCACCAGGGCAAGATGGCTATACACCAGCCTTCCACAAGGCAAGCGGCCTGACCCTCACCCCGTTTCTCACAAAGATTTTTAATAACATACTGCAGACAGGCCAAGCCCCACCTTCATTCACCCAGGCCATGATTAAAGTTCTGGCCAAGGAAGGCAGGGACAGGACAGACTGTGGTTTGTACCGGCCGATATCACTTATCAGTGTAGACGCTAAAATATATGCAAGCGTCCATGCGGCCCGGTTGAGCAACATCCTTCCCAAGCTAGTCCATAATGACCAAGTGGGGTATGTAATGGGGCGGCAGGGCTCAGACAACATCTGCAAGTCCCTGGACCTGATCACCAGCCTGAAGGCAGGGGATGTAGACTCTAATAACAATAGATGCCAAAAAGGCCTTTGATAGAGTGGTGTGGCCCTTTCTATGTGCTGTCCTAAGCAAGTTAGGCCTGGGGAAGCAATGGACAACAGGCGCCCACGCGTTATATAAAAACACTACAGCCCAAGTTCTAGTCAATGGGATAGCCTTGGACAGCTTCAGGTTGAGTAGGGGGAGACGGCAGGTCAGCCTGCTATCACCCCTGCTTTATGTACTGGTTCCAGAACCTCTGGCATAATCGACTTGCCATAACAGCAACATACACAGGCTTGCACAGTATGGGAGGGAGGACAAGCTTGCGCTATTTGCAGATGACACTCTGGCCTATGTCACACACTCAGCCCTTCTAGAGACCATGGCAGAGTCCGGCACAAACTCAGGGTTTCCTATCAATCTGCAAAAAAACACCACCACTAACAACTGATAATACCCAGGCCTTGCAAATTATAGTGCATCAAGGTATCCAAATACGAGAAGAGGGCATCAAATATCTAGGGGTAACACACACAAGACAATTTAGCAAGATTTGCAAGACAAATTATCTGCCGTGTGGGCTAACACTATCACAGACATAGGGCCTCATTACGAGGTAGGAGGTAGCCATGGTTCCATTAGTACCATGGCTACCCCCTTACCCCATTCCGGGTCCGGGTTCCTGAAATAGGGACTTACCGGGTCATTTCAACCTTAGAGGACCCGGTAAGTCCCCATTCCGGGAAACATTCCCCATTCCCATTCGAGCCCCCATAGGGCTCAATGGGAATGGAGCTAATAACAGCACTGCAATTTGCAGTACCGTTATTAGTTATTATTACCGTTAGAAGTCCCTTAACGGGTCCCATCCTTAACACCTGGTCAGACCAGGCGTTAAGGAAGGGACCCGCTACGGGACCTCGGAATAGGGTGGTAAGGGATTACCGGCACCGGTGTCCTTACCAGTGCCGGTAATCCCTTACCACCTACCTCGTAATGAGGCCCATTGAAGAGGTGGCCGAAGCTCGACTTATATTGGACAGGCAGGTTCATGACCATTGAGACGAACATCTGACCAAGAGTAATGTTTTTATTCCAATCATTGCCATTCGCGATTCCAGCTGCCTTTCACGCAGAGATGAAGAAAGAGTTCCTCTGATTTCTATGGGTGGACCAGAGGCATAGAATTACATACACATCACTGATCCTCCTGAAAGACAACAGTGAGCAGTGAGCTGGGTTATCCAGACCTATATGAATACTTTAGGGCAGCACAGCTGTGAATATTACTAGAACACGTGCAGGAACATGGTGAAAAGCAGTGGGTTGCACTAGAAAACTGCCTCTTTGTGCCAGCCACAAGGGGGGAATGGCTGTGAATCCCACAAAACAAGCTCCCCCATAGACTCCAGACACACCACGTCCCAGCTGTTTTTTGGTCACTGTGGCAGAAGGGTTGGGACACAGTGAGGGTAACAACGTGGCCCTCACTGCTCAGTTGCATATGGACCCACTGATAAGGGACTTATTGGTATACCTCAGTCGATTCCAGGCACTGTACAAGGCTGGCCTAATCACGGCTGGGCGAATGTGCAGAAAGGGGGCCTTGCTTACAAAGGTAGAATCGGAACAAGCTCTGCACTTGAGCGATATACCTCCACTGTTGTACCTGCAACTCTGAGGCGTGCTGCTGGACCCGAGTTGGAGGGAGCAACTACAGTGTTCACTAACACCCCTGAACAGGTCCTTCACACACAGCAAGGTACAAAGGGGCTTGTCTTGCGGCTACATGCAGCGCTACCAAGCAGAGGGCACCTACCCACACCACGCATGCAGATACGGTGGGAAGCTGATTTGGGGCTACAGGAAAAGTCAGATGTGTGCAACACCATTTATAGGGCAGTTTGGTCCTCCACAATAGCGATGCAGTATACAATGCTTAATTGCAGATTGTTGTTCTGCTGGCACCTAACCCAGCAAGGGTTATCAAAAATGTACACAGGGCTAACCCCTTATTGTTGGAGGGGCTGTGCAGCTGTGAGCGATTACTGGCATCAATGATGGGGGTGTCTGAAGGCACACCTCTATTGGAAGAAATTTCTAGGCTGGGTGCATGCAATAGAATTACTAGAGCTCTCTCACCACTACTGCTGCTGTTTGGGATAGAAGAGAGGGCTGGGGACTATACATTGCTCCCCTACATTCCATAGAAATTGGTGCTGGCAGCACAGGTGTGCTTAACGAGGCAATGGAAAGGGAATACCCTCACCGTGAAGACAAAATGGTTAGACAAAGGTTCTGAAATCTACAAAATGGAAATCCTCACAGCAGCTATTCTTGAATCTCATGCCCATATAGACATGGAATGGCTCCCGTTATTGGAGTACTACAGAGTGGCGAAACCAGCAAAGGGTGTGGCCCGAGACTGAAGTGCTAGACTAAAAAGCAGGTGCAAGCAACCTCAGAGCACTTGAGCGCAACACATGTGGCAGTCAAGTCACGCAACAGGGCAGCTTGGTCGCAAGCAGGTTAAGTTCAAAGGGTGTGGAAAGTCATCTTGATTGGGAAGTGCCCAATACATACCTAGATGCTTTATTACATCCTTGCCGTTGGGAGGGAGCTAACAGAGGACTAGCAAGTGCCTTGGTTGACACGCGCCATTAAAATGCTTGCACGTGTTGGCTGTAATCGGTCCCCAGATTTGGGTTTTCACACTTGGAAATAGATATGGCTGCATCTGGCAACTTTGACATTCAGTGATTGACCTTTGTTTTTATGTATTATGATAAGATTCCTAGTCCCTTCTCATACGGTTGTGCAAAATTTCAATAATATTCAATTTGAAAAGAAATGAAGTTTGTAAGGATATCCAGTTGGAATATCTCCTTTTGGTGTCTGCAATTGTGGATGCTGGCCTTCATAAACATCTGAAGATTTCCGGAAGCCTTTTATATGGCAAGGATATATAGCAGAATAATTATGAGTAGAGAAATACATGAAACATGATGCCAAATAAAAGAAAACCAGCTGTAGAGGTTTGAAAGTGTGAAAAGTAGCAGCTGCTCATCCAGGAGTTATACATGAAAAAAAGGGATGTTTCCGCTAAGTGAGTAATATGCTGCAGGAGGAACCTGTAAGGTGGTTTGGCTTAATAATTCTTCTGAAAGTGGGATATTATATAGTAATGTATTGGGACATGGTTTTAGAATAATGGATTTTGGCAAACATATCTAAATGTCTCACATTGATAATGTACTTATTTAGTGATGTGGTTGATCTTTATTGTACCACATTTGTTTCTGCATGTTTCTGCATGTAAATGTCCACTATGTTTTAAAAAATGATTTTCATCTGAACCCCATGTACACATATAGGATGGAATTTGTTTTAATAGGTGGCGTAGCATAATAACAGAAATCCTTAAATGGATTATTGTTAGGATATTTTGAGTGGTGGAACATAACTATTCTCTGCAACTACCTCTCTTGAAATCATAGGCACACATTTATTTGTAACAATGGAAACTGTGGCACTTCTTTGCTTGTTCTGAAATGGGAAGATCTATTAGTTAATAACATATTTGTTTTGTGCTTTATTTTTAACTCAGTTTACTCCATTGACACACTAACAAAAAGGGCATAATTATTTAGGGCTCTAAATAAACAGAGATAGTTTATTTAAACATTCTAAATGTTTTGAATGTGTTTAGGTGCTAGCTAAAAACCTAGGAAGTGCATATAATTCCATAAAACTTTAGAACAGATTTTTAAATTAAACTAATCAGTCATTTGTAATCAGTCCATAAACATTTGAATCATCAAAATACAATGTCCTTGTCAGAAGCGATAAAACAAGACTCAAATCCTAGAATTGTTTACATATTCATTCCCAATTTTTAATGATTATAAATGACACATAATCAAATCAGACCCTTTGGAATAATAAAACTTGATTGTAAACTAAGTCAGTTTGACAAATATACTAAAATAATTAGTTCTACTTTTGAAAATACCATAGAAAATAAAGTAAAACACCCAAACTCACAAATCCAAATTTTTAAAACTCCTAAAATACTTTAAACAATTCAACAGATTGGCCAAGAGAAATTCCAACTCTTTAAATAACAATTTAACTGACAATGTCAACTTGTTAAGGCTTGCAATTGATCCTGAATAGAATTAGAATAAACCAATCAAACACAGAAGAACCAATAAAACGAACACGTTTTGTGACATGTGGCACTGCAAAAATGATCTACTCAATACAGTGCCCTTTCGGCACAAACTACATTGGCCACACTACACGTCACGTGTGCCTTTGTTGAAATAAACACACATCTAATGTACGTACCAACAATAATAAATCATCAGTTAGGAAACAATTCAACTCCTTTTGGCATCTTAATTACTAATGAGATTTCAAATTCCTGAAGTTATAAAATCATCCCAGAGGGGAAAGAGTAGATTAAGGCAAAGTTTGCAAAGAGAATCACATTGAATTGAAAAACTCAACTAAGTTGTGCCTGACAGAATAAATTAAGAACTACATATGCTCTGTTTCCATTAAATGTTGAGGCACCAAAAATCCTCCTGCAGCAGAATATTTGTAGTATAACTTGATGAAAATGGCGTCCTAGCTTATATGAGTATTTGTTTTAATATGTCAATGTTAATTATGTTCAATTTTGTTTTTTGATGTCTGTTGTTTTGTTATGACTGATGACATAACAACATTTTGATTGTATTTACACAGTTAAATGTGATGGGGTTTCCACTGGTTTTAACTAGATAAGAAAGAAGGACTTATAAATACTGTGGCATTTAATGGACCTTGTGAGTGGACTAACTTGAATGTCTATCAAAGGTCATACCATTTGCCATCTGTGTGGTAAATCACATCTAAAATGTAGGCCGGGTGAGTACCTGTGCTTATGTTTTTGTGATTTATTTAGTACTAGCTGATATATTCGGGGTTTCCCGGGCTTTCAATCCCGCATAGGCCACAGGTAACTGTGCAGAATTTGATGCATATTGGTGAAACAGTGTGGAATTGTATATGGAACAATGCTTTGCCAAGCCACAAACCCACAAACGAACAAACAAATGTTGACTTTTGCTGAAATTCGGGGGAAAGGGGTGGGGTGTCCAAATGTCATATAGCCAGTAATGTCCAGAGGTTCCTAACAGGTGACTGTGCAACAATTGGTGCAGATTGGGGAAACAGTGAGGAATTGTATAGGGAACATACGCAAAGCCACATCCCCACACACACATTTTCACTTTTGCTGAAATCCGGGGAAAGGGGTGGGGTGCCCAACTGTCATGAAGCCAGTAATTTCCACAGGGCCCTAAGAGGTGACTGTGCAAGATTTGGTGCAGATTGGTGAAACAGTGTGGAATTGTATAAGGAACAAACGCAAAACCACAAACCCACAAACCCAGAGACATTTGCTGAAATCATGGAAAAGGGGTGGGGTGTCCAAATGTCATGTAGCCAATAATGTCTGGAGGGTCCCACCAGGTGGCTGTACAAAATCCGGTGCAGATTGTTGAAACGGGGTGGAATTGTATAGGGAAAGTGCTCTAGCACCTTGAAGCGCCTCTTGTGCTAGATGGAATTACCAATAAAGATCTCAGACCAAATAACTAGACAGACTCAAGGAAAATGCCAAAGTACTACTTTATTCTTAATTAAATAAAGCAGGGTCACTGGCAAACATCAGACAGATGCTTGCACACTCACAGACAGACTTGATTACACAGAGGTCTTATACCACAATGTTCGTCAACTATGACATTATCCTACGTGGCAAACCATAAAAGATATTAGCGGGAGGGATTGGTTTAGGGAACATGTCTACTTAAAGCATGGGTGCACAACATACAGCCCGTGGGCCAGTTGCAGCCCACCATGCCTTTTGTCCGGCCCGCCAGCAACAAAGACTTTCCTAATGGAGGGCGGCCCGCAAGCAGCATCGGCCGCCCTCCATTAGGAAAGTCTTTGTTGTGTTCCGGGCCGGACAAAACACTGGCCCTCATTGGTTCAGTGCACATGAACCACGCAGCTCCTACGAGCCACGTAGTGCGTGTGTGCTGCACCAATGGAGTGCCAGCACTACGGCTGGCGTGGCCAGTAAGGCTTGATGCCGGAAGGCATTTCAGCCATGTCACGCCCACGCCAGCCATAGTGCCAGAAGCCTCGCCAGTGTTCCAGCACGTCTGGTAAGTACATGGTGGGGGAGGGGGCTGTATGTTTGCGTGTGTGTCTGTCTCGGGTCCGTCCTGACTGTGTTTTTTGTATGCATGTTGAGATGCGGAGGTGGGGGGGTGTCGGTGTGTATGGGTTTTTGTATTTGTATCTCTGCAGTGTGTGCTGAGATGCGGAGGGGGGAGTGTGTGTCGGGTCTGCCTGAATGTGTTTGTGAGCAAGTGCAGTGTGTGTTGAGCTGCGGAGGGGGGGTGTGTGCCGGGTCTGCCTGAATGTGTTTGTGTGCAAGTGCAGTGTGTGTTGAGATGTGCAGGCGGGGGGTGTGTCGGGTCTGTCTGAATGTTTTGTGTGCAAGTTCAGTGTATGTTGAGATGCGGGGGTGGGGTGTGTCGGGTCTGCCTGAATGTGTTTGTGTGCAATTGCAGTGTATGTTGAGATGCTGGGGGGGGGGGGGGTTGTCGGTGTGCCTGAATGTTTGTTGTTGTTATGTGCACGTTCAGTGTATGTTGAGATGTGGGGGGTGGGGGGTCCGGGTCTGTATGCGTGCATGCTTGTGAGTTTGTTTGGTGAGTTGGGGGGTGGGGGGTTCAGGTCTGTATGGGTGCATGGTGTATGCTTGTGAGTTTGTGTGCTGAATTGGGGGTTCGGGTCTGCATATGTGCATGCTGTGTACTTGTTATTTTGTATGCAGAGGTGGGGGGGTTGGGGTCTGTATGAGAATGTATGCATGGTGCATGCTTGGTGGCATGGGGCATATTGTTTGGTTGGAGGGTGGGGGCCATGGGGAATAGTGTTTGCTTGAGGGGTAGGTGTCTTGGGACATAGGGCCTCATTACGAGTCCGGCGGTAACCGCGGCGGTAAAACCGCCTGGTTACCGCCGGACTCGTATTACCATTCCGCCTCCGTGATTTCCGGAATTACCGGGGCATTACAACCCCGGTTTTCCGGGATTCACGGAGGCGGAATGGTGTAAATCCCCATTCCCATTGAGTCCTATGGGACTCAATGGGAATCGGGATCATGGAAACACTGGCAGCACCTCGTAATGCTGCCAGTGTTTCCTCGTCCGCCTGCATGCGGGAGGTGTTAAACCTGCCAGGTCAGACCTGGCAGGAACATCACCTCCCGCCTGCAGGGGTCGGGATCAGGGGGTCCGGAAACAACGGTGGCGGCGGGTTTACCGCCACCGTTATTTCCGGACCGCCAGGGTCGTAATGATGCCCATAGTGTTTGCATGAGGGGTGGGTGTCTTGGGGCATAGTGTTTGCTTGAGCGGTGGGTGGCTTGGGGCATAGTGTTTGGTTCAGGAGTGGGGGCCATGGGGCATAGTGTTTGCATGAGGGGTGGGGGCCATGGGGCATAGTGTTTGCATGAGGGGTGGGGGTCATGGGGCATAGTGTTTGGTCGGGGGTGGGAGTCTTGGGGCATAGTGTTTGGTCGGGGGGTGGGAGTCTTGGGGCATAGTGTTTGCTTGAGGGATGGGTGTCTTGGGGCATAGTGTTTGCTTGAGGGATGGGTGTCTTGGGGCATAGTGTTTGCTTGAGGGGTGGGTGTCTTGGGGCATAGTGTTTGCATGAGGGGTGGGTGTCTTGGGGCATAGTGTTTGCTTGAGGTGTGGGGGCTATGGGGCATAGTGTTTTCCATGTGTTTAATAAAAATGGGGGGGTTGAAAAAGCCTCCTGACACGCCCCGCCCCACCGCACCTACTGCCCCACCCACATTTACTTTTCGGCCCACTATAGCCATCATGTAAGGTACTTTCGGCCCTCTGTCAAAATCAGTTGTGCATCCCTGATTTAAAGAATGTATATGGGTTAGTACTTCATTGGCTGTCTCTTATCTGTAAGACATACCTCGATTTACCTCTAAATACGTATAATACTGATTGTAGAGAACAAAATGGCAGCGTATTGGTCAACTCGACATTGTATAGCAGGTTGCCCCATAGACCCACTGATTGGTTGGCATTCTCACCCAACCTTGGACTTTCGGCTCGGCTCGGCTAGCAGCACGTAAGGAAACCAAAACCCAGGTGCTTGAATCACGTCAGATTACTCCCTACTTTCCCAATTAGTTCATCAGCTCCCATCAGTCCGGCCATCAGCCAAGGTTTCTGATCTGTAGTTGACCTTGTAGCCTGCTCTCTGTTCTAGGACATTCAAGGGAGTGAAAACACATCACTATCTTCATTTGCGACTTAATGAATAGCCCTTGTTTTGGACTTCTGAGTCACATGTGAAGAGACCACGAATTTGTAAATGTCAGCCTCTTATTTACTTCTATTTGATTTAATTTTACTGAGTGTCATTGCTCCTCTTGGCCTCTAGAGACCTGCTCACTCTACCTTGTATAGACTTTATATACTATTAATTGTCCAATACTTGGTTCTTGCAGATGTTTTCTTCTTCTTTAATCTAAGAGAAATATGTCTCGTCCATGGCTTATCCGTCTGCCTCCCTTCATGCTTCAAAGCTATTCCCTAAAAATATCATCCTTGATTCGAAACCAACATTGACTCCTCTCTGTTTTGCACACAAAGCTGTTCTTCCAGTGTCTGCTGACTCTGCAACCCTGATCTGTTTCTGAGTTAGTTGAATTTAATATTTTAAAAAGCTGAAGTTCATTTTCCAACTATGGCTGTCCTTGCCACGTGATATATTACTCTATAGCAAGCTTCTATGTATCTTTTCTACCTTGCATTACTGCGTAGTTACACTTATTGGTCAACACGTTACTTTGTCTTCTTTTACATTGATGATTACTTTATCATTTCGTACATGTTTCTCTTATCGCTTCAGTTACATTGTCACTTTTACATATTTTAATTTCATTTCAGTATGTCATTGTATAACTTCTTTACGACATCACTCTATCCATGTCAGATTTCACTCAGCGCTCCATGGTGTCCAATGGTGCGTGCAAGGGTACATTCGATACGATTGTTTGAGGACATATTGTCTCTCGTACACATCGTCTCTCGTACACTCACTGCAGTATAGGCATAACACATGGAGTCTCACTCCAGTATGACGCAGTGAGGGGGTTGGCGTAAGGGAAAATGCATCCAACTACTCGAACATACACAAAGCGACAAATCCACAAACCCACACCCAAATGTTCACATTTGCTGCAATCCGGGGAAAAGGGTGGGGTGTCCAGATATCATCTAGCCAGCAATGCCCGGAGGGTCCTAACAGGTGACTGTGTACAATCTGGTGCATAATGGTGAAACAGTGTGGAATTGTATAGGGACCATATGCAAAGCTTCAAATTCACAAACCCAAACCCACATTTTCTCTTTTTGCTGAAATCCGGGGAAAGGGGTTGGGTATCCAGATGTTATGTAGTCAGTAATGTCTGGACGGTCCTAACAGGTGACTTTAAAGAAATTGAAGCAGATTGGTAAAACAGTGTGGAATTCGATAGGGAACATACGTGAAGCTACAAACCCACAAACCCACAAATATTCACTTTCATGCTGAAATCTGGTGCAAGGGGTGGGGTGTCCAGATGTCATCTAGCCAGCAATGCCTGGAGGGTCCTAACAGGTGACTGTGTACAATCTGGTGCAGATTGGTGAAACAGTGTGGAATTGTATAGGGACCATATGCAAAGCCTCAAATCCACAAACCCACACCCACATTTTCTCTTTTGCTTAAATCCGGGGAAAGGGGTGGGGTATCCAGATGTCATGTAGTCAGTAATGTCTGGACGATCCTAACAAGTGACATTAAAGAAATTGATGCAGATTGGTGAAACAGTGTGGAATTCGATAGGGAACATACATGAAGCTACAAACCCACAAATATTCCCCTTTATGCTGAAATCTGGGGAAAGGGGTGGGTTGTTCAGATGTCATGTAGCCAGGTAATGTCTGGAGGGTCCTAACAGGTGACTGTGCAAAATGTGGTGCAGATTGGTGAAACAGTGTGGAATTGTATAGGGAACATATGTGAAGCCTCAAACCCACAAATGTTCACTTTTATATAGATAGATAGATAGATAGATAGATAGATAGGAAGCATAATGTAATGTGAATAAAGGGTTTATTCTTTTTTTGAACTCATAGAATGTTTTCTCCCTGAAGGTGACATTTATTATTTTTTACCTTGTAGAGTGCTTTCTTCCTGAAGGCTATACTTTTTCCTGAAATGTGTCGAGGTTCATGATTTACGTTGCTTCGGCTCTAAAACGTTACTCACTTTTAAAAATTCAAGTGTATTTTTAATACATCTAAAAGAAATTACAAGGAATGATTGAAAATTCTTTTGTTGAATTTACCAGTACCAGTTACCCAGTCGGTGTTCTCCATGCTACAGTGAGGGTCAGTGTGACTTAACACTTTGACATTTGCAAAGTAATAAGTAATATCTAACCAGAAAATAAATCGTTTAAAAAATTCTGGACAACTACTTTTTATTGATCGCCACATTTTTATGTTCCAAAATGATTTTGGTATGCTTTACCTAAAAATCCCAATAATTGCTAAAATACTTATTTAAATAATTATATAATTAAATAACTACTAATGAACTTTTAAAATAGTTTAATGCATATTTCATTAGTTCTCTAACTAATTTCAGCTATTTAAAAAATCTGTACAGAAAACTTGTTTGCAACTCTCCTGTACCACTTGCCATCTTTATCAATCTCTCAAAAAATCCACTGGTCAATGTAAAATAGTTAGGGCAATTTGGGAAAGATATGTGATAAACCTTGTAGGTGGGGGTGGGGGATGTTCCCAGACTGAATTCTTCAATTAAGTCACTACGCCGGTAAAGTGGCACAGCGAGTAGAGCGCTAGCTTTGACATCCGTGCAGAGCCTGCTAACGCAGGTTCGGATCCCGGCAGGACCAAACTCAGCCTTTCATCCTTCCGAGATTGATAAATGAGCACCACACACCGTGGGTAATAATAAGCAGCGCTCAGATTCCTGAGGGTTCGTAGCACTATATAAGTGCCTAATTATTATTAGAGGGCCCAATCAGCACAGCACTTTTCAGTGGCTCCTGAACCTAAAACGACCACATTTTGAATGCTGTAAGAGACTACTGTTTATTAGACCCCTTTGACTAAACAGTGATTTTTGGTTCTGCCGTTTGTGGAAAAACTCACAAAATCTGCATTTAAGTGCACATGGGCTGGGCAAAGATCTGGTCCCGTAATTTGGCAAACTAAGCCTGAACATTTGATGTCCCATTCACATTTTTATAATTTTGCTTCTAGTTGTCAGCACCTGGTTAAGCCTCACCCTTATAGACAACAATCATGAACGTGGATCTGCAGACTAGCCTTGCTGCCAGACACAAAGGTTACCTTGTTCATCTATCGTTCATCTATCATTCCTAACTCCCTGGGAGTCAGTGTAGAGTTGGAAAGGGCCGTGGGATGCTGCTTACAATACCCCATACAGGACCTGCAGAACCACTTATGTAGAATATAAGGAAGGCCATGTGGGGGCCCTTTTAAAGTTAAGAACATGCCAGAATTATCCAAGAGCAAAAGAGCCCTGTCATTACACTCATACACCATGCACGAGTGAGAATCCACACTCTTTAAGTATAGGGCCACAAGCCCTGCTGTAAAACTCTCCTCTGGAGGTCTTTTGGATCCTGCGCATTAGTGGGAATTGTTTGGCACTTTCTACTACATTATCTACAAGGCATGCCTACTAGTATTATTGGCAGCACCCATGGATATTAAGCAGCATGCATGTAGGCCACTGGCAGCATCTTGGCATATCGTTCAGTACAATATTATTAATATTATCACCCTAGCATTTTGACCTGCATGCTAATTTAAGCGACAGTAATCTGGTGTATTGGGAAGCACCCACCCGGGTATTAATGACAACACTCTTGTCATAATAAGCAGTGCTCAGATGTTATCAGCAGAACATTATCATACTTGGTGGCACTGTGATATTTGTGACACCACCATGGCACGTGACATACTGCCCGTACTTTATTGCCAGCACTCTAGCCCATTCACAAATGATGGCACATTGCTATATTGAAGGACACTTTGATATACACTGGTACCACAGTGGCGCTTTAAGTAGGGCCAGATATAAATTAGTGCATTAGTTGTATGCACTAATCATGGATGATTAGTGCATACATCTCTTGCTCAGCCCCACACTACTATTAAACCAGCATTGATCTCAGGCATAACAATAAAAATGAAGCAGGCACAGCCTAACAGGCATACCTCCTTGCACACGTGGGCCAAGTGAATGCTATTTTCTTCTGGAGGCTTGTGAGCAAGCACAGAGGCAGTCGAAACAGCAAGAGTACTGTTATAGTAGCAAAATAAAAGAATTTCCAAGCAGGATTCTATAAATCAGTAGGAGTCTTTGAGTAAACTAAAAATGCACAACTAACAAAAACGTTAATAGCCCACCCCTGTAAGAGAAGACACAGACAATGCGACTTCTGGGTGAAATAAGCACTCTGTGTATTAAGACTAGAGGAAACTGGAAATATCTTCAGCTGCGATATGCACGTTCAATGAAGATGTCTTCAAAAAGGTAAGGAGTAGGCTCTTAAATGTCACTAGGGCCCTTTAGCACAGGCCAGTGGGTGAGAACCACTATAAACAATCTCATGCTTGTTCTTGAGACTCAACAGTATCGAGACTGGCTTCTAGGTGGTTATGGGTGAGTAGCAGTCGAGTTGGTTTGAATATGTACAACGATGTGATGCAGTGTTATCGTGGCTATCGGCTTGAAAATGCCTAGAGTGCAGATCCTGGATGTTCGAATCAGTGGCCCAATGGCTCGAATTAGATCGGCCAAGCAATGAGTGTCAAAGGCAGTTCTGTAGGTCCTGCAGCAGCTCGAAATTAACTTAATGGTCATTGATTCCCCTCGAAAGTCGTTTGAGGGATGGAACAGAGCCCAGAGTTGTTCCTTGGATTCTTGGTAGCTATGTGACAGAGTACAGGGTTTTCAGGGATGAGCCCTTGTTCTGCCCTTCCCAGCTGGAAAGGTTTCCAATGAGCTCTTGAAGGGGCTGTCCCTCCAGTGAGCAGGATCCTGGCTCCAGTGTCCGGGCAGCAGGCAGGCCTTTGCCAAACAGCAGTTCACCACCCATGGGATGGTTGAGGGGAATTACTTTCTCCTTCCTCGGAATGTTTATCTTAACATCCATGGCTGAGCACTCTAGGCAGACTGATACCCCCAATAATTTCCAGATTAAATCTTCGTCTGATGTCCATACATGATTCAATTAAAAGGGGGACCTCACCCCCTTAGACAGCTAATCTGTCACAGCAATTTGATCAATTTCAAGCACTAATGTGTGAATGGGCAGATTCTGTATTACGAATCATGTCACCTGTAGAAACAAAGCATGCACCACCCTAAATCAAGGGTGTTGAAATTATGTCTAAATTCATGTATTCGTATAGAACAGCATTACAAAACCTTTCAAATTTGCTGCAAATAATTTATTTGAAATAATGCTTATGTTTTCTGTCTAGCAGAGGTGTCATGTTAAATTATTGCAAGTATAATTTAGTACTAACGTGGAATTCCTTGGGGCTAAAATTGTCCACCTATCCCATTTGAGTATAGAGAAATAGTAAGCATAGCTCAAAGTAATGTGCCTCTATGTCATATTGTGCATAAACATCATGGGCTAGGTTGCAGAAGCTTTGCACATTTGCACGGTATTAGCACTAAGGCAAACTTTGCCCTAGTGCAAAAACATTTGGGGCTATATTAGAAAACCTTTGCCCCAGGACAAGTGCAATTTTGCATGGTATTAGCACTAAGACAAAGTTTGCACCTGGACAAATAGACAATTCTTTCAATGCATGTTTTCACCATGGCAAAGCTTGCCATAGTGCTAATACAACATGGTATTAGCACCAGAGCAGGCTTTGCCATGGAACAAAAAGGCATTGAAAGTATACCTTTTTTTGTAATATGGCAATTTGTGCCCTAGTGCTAATACCATGCAAAATTGCACTTATCATGGAGCCAAGGTTGTCTAATATTGACCAATGTTTTTTTGCACTAGGGCAAACTAATATCATGCGAAGTTGCACTTGCAACAGTGCAACGTTTCTGTAATGCAGTCTCAGGTTGTTTATTTTCCATATTCTTCCATTTATGTTTCTAATGAATCTGACGCGTGTTATTAAACATTCGCTCTATAGAGTATACCAATGGCAAGCTTGCACCCGTGCAGAGGGTTATGTTCACGCCTACAGAAAGGAGGATGGATTTACAACAGTTTGGCTTAATGTACAGTGTGGATGGGAGAAAAGAGATATACATTAACTTTTTATTTTAACCTAAAATATACACGGCCAAATTAAAATACTGACGAACCACAGAAATATAACTCCTTTTTAATCGAAGGCCAAAAAATACACCAGAGGAACGACGTCTGCCCTCTGGAAACAAGTCTACCTGTGCCGTGGATATATGCCATCACTGATTATACTAGCTTCTGCTGATTCAAAACTCTGCGAGCCTATCGGCACCAGGTACCTCAAAGAGTGTAGAATTGTCTCAAGCTAATTAAGTAACAGGTCATCCCATGGCACCAACTCACCTCAATTTTACACACGGTTCGTGCCAATAGGCATGACTTGGCTGAAACCATGTTGAGTGACTCAAGCCAGAAATGTTGCTTTTTTATTGTTGGCTCCAGTGGAATTTGCATGATTCCCGCTAATTGATGGTGGTTACATGTGATCTTACCTACCACAATTACAGAGTGGTAAATTTAATCGCTGAGAAAGTACCAAAAAACACCACATTTTTTTTAGTTTTTTTAATTTGGGGGTCCCCCCAAAAATCTCTGTTTTTTTGCCCTTACACCACCACCTGACCCTATCCAGACCCATTTGAACCCCTTTACCCCAACACCCTTTACTCATTTACTTAATGTTTGCAGCATTTTTCGGTGTCATGGTCCACTCTGGAATTTAGCACTCTGTAATGTTTTAGATGTATGGGGCCTTATTATGAGTGTGCCGGTCCGGTAACAACAGTGCCGGTAAGCCTACCGGACCGGTACACTCCGAGTTCTCTGAGCGATTGCCGTCCCGCCAGCCAGGTCAGACCTGGTGGGCGAGATGGCAGCCGCTCACAGACTTTGACGGAAACACCAGCACTGTTGCACATGATGCCGGTGCTTCCTTCTTCCCCATTCCCATTGAGTCCTATGGGACTCAATGGGAATGGGGAGTTACATTTTCCGGCGCCTGTCTTCACGGATCGCCAGGGCTGTAATGCCCCGGTATTTCCCTTAAGCCAGGTGCCGAAAAAAAAACCACAACTCCGGTGGCAGCCTGCCATCTTTACCGGCACGGCTACCGCCGAAATTGTAATGAGGCCCATTGACTGGATACCATTGATTCCTATTGGCTGGAAGCAGGTCGAATTGGCTTGAGATATCAAAGTCGTTAGATGATATATGTTCTGTTTTCTGTTTAGAAACAGGGTGTGGCTGAGAGCAGAGAGCAAGAAGAGCAAAAAGAGAAAGAAAAGGACAGAGATTGGGAGAGAATGGGACAGACAGGGAGAGATGAGAATAGGTGGAGTGGGAGAAATGAAATATGGAGAGAAGAGAAGTTAGCAGGGAGCAGGAGAGGGGGGAACACATTTTAAAATTGAGAGGAGAAAAACATTAGTGCCTCAAGACCAGGAGCAGTCCCATGGAGAAGAGTGACAGCCTACATCAATGCAGCCTGTGCAGGAGCTGCAGTCCAATGTAGATGAGCAGCACCCCCAACAGTGCCTCCAACCCCAGTGTCATATTTGCACATAAAAGACAAAAGAGGGTTCCTGGTGTGCCATGTATAATGTATTTATTCAAAAATAATATCGCCCTAGAGGTGAAGCTGAATCTGATGTCACTGTAAAACCAAGCATTCGGCATGTAACCAGTCTGTGCGTCCGTGCACTCTGTGACTACATGGTAAGCCGGCAGGACACGTGTCGTGACCAGAGTAACTAGTGGGGAGCAGCAGGGACCAGTGAAGTGCAAGTCCATGCCGTAGCAGGCGTGAGGTGATCTTGTCAGGTGCGAGTTCGCAGGTTGGTATTTTGTGTCTGCAAGGAGCGGGTCCTAGACAGGAGAAGTGTAGCGTGGTGGCTCAGTCTGATGGGAGCACCACCACTTTCAGTAGCAAAGCACCCTGGGAACAAACACTGCTTACTAAGAAGCAAGGGTGTGCTGCAACTCCGGGTAATGACCCTTGGTGCATGCGCACATCCTATCAGGTGTTCCGTGCTGTCTGGAAGCTCTGTTGTCGCGATGCTTTCCCTGCCTGGTTCCTGTTCCGTAGACCAGGAAGAACGTATGCTGACTTTTGGGACACCAAGTCCTGACACCAAGTTGCATTTCAGTCACTGCGTTATCCCACAGCAGTGCGGGAGAATCCAGTTGACCAAGGGAAAGTAACATTCAAAGGCCTGGCAACATTTTGCTGCTTTGCCAGTGGAGCCAATGGATGAAAAAGGTTTGGCCCAACTAAATGAATCTGTAGCAAGTGGGAGGTTTAATAAAGACTGCAAGTCTACAAAAGGAAAGTTGTTAAAGCTTTTGAAAATTTCTGAGCCAACAAAATCACAGCTATCTATTGTCCAAGCTAATTATAAAAAGACACCAGATACATGGAAAGCAGATTCAGACACACTGCCTGGCTAGAGCTCGTGGATGCCTTTTCCCACAATAACACTAAGAAATTCTGGGACATAAGAGCTAATGGTCTATTATAAACCCTACTACCAAAGGATTGTAAAGAAATGTGCAAAATCAGGCCTGGGTAGAGTATTTCTCGATTTTGTATAAGGCGAAGTCTATAATACTGGAACCAGAATATTCTTAACCGATTTTTCGGGTAATAGTTCTACCATTAATTGTAAGGAGAATCAACCCCTACTTGAGTTTTCTTTACAAGAGGTAACTGGGTCTATTCAGAGACTGGCCCATAATCGGTCACCAGGCTCTGATGGCATGCTAGCCGACCTCTTTCAAGACCTTATAGAAGTCTCTGCACCTCTACTTACCCTTTTTTATGATGCCATCCTTGCAACTGGCAGAATCCCAGATTCCTGGAAAAACGCTGCTATCTTTCCAATATTTAAACATGAAAATAGGGGCAGCCCTAAGGCTTACACGCCTACCTCACTTCTGGATAGAAGCTTCAAGTTTTTTGGTACTGATGAAAATGGATGAATTGGTGGTGGAGAACAACATTCTAACAAAGTTCCAGCAGGGATTCCGAGCGGGTTTGGGGACCTGTGAAAAAGCCTTAAACCTCTACTAGATAGCTGCGCACTCCCAATTCATTAAATGAACCCCGATATATTTGGCCTTCATGGAACTGAGCACAGCCTTTAATAAAGTTAATGGAACAAAATTGTGGCAGGTGCTCAGTTCGAAGTGTGCAAAGGATATCTTGGACATCCTTATTGCTATGCACCAGGATAGTAGGGTATGTGTCAGAAGTGGCAATAATGGTCATTGAACGCCCTATCTTCTGATCTTGACAGGTGTGCGACAAGGGTGCGTCCTGGACCCACTATTATTTTCTTTATACATCAATGGCCTCTATGACACTCTAGTCGACAGTAATAGTGAAGCCCATAGGATTGGACACATGCCTCTACCAGTGTTGGCTTATGCAGATGACACTGCGTTACTTTCATGGACCCCAAGAGCTTTACAACTGCTCATTACAAAGTAAACAATGTTTATGAGTTCACTAGATCTACAAGTTAACATGTATAATCTTGGTTTGTTGTTTGGACAAAAAACCTTTGCAAATTCTGAAGATGTTCAAAAAGTTGTTGCCCCACATGTCTCTGAATTTGATTACCTAGGCATTCGTTTTTGAAAAGGTCATTCAGGTAAAGCACACTTTGACAAATAGGTCCCTAGAATAAAGTAGACTGTGGGTGCAGTGCTTTGTTTCATGAAAATGTATAAGACCGAGCACCTCAACATGACCTTGAGGTCTGTGTCTCAAAAACGAAAGCTATTGCAAAGTATGGTGGCACATTGTGGGGTTTCTCTAAAGTTACTTTGCCCCAAACGGTGGAAAATTATTTTTAAAAAAAAAAGACTTTTTGGACTTCCAAGATCAGACTCTAACGATGAATCAACACGACAGGTTTTGCGAGGCCACCAATTGTGGCAGAAGGGCGCTGTACAAGACACTTACATTATATTACATTCTGGACTGGGACAGAGGGCCCACCTCATGACTAAAGATACTATGAGGTACAAGGAGAGAAAACACAACATTGTTTTCTCATCAGGTGGTTCTGCAGCATGAACATCCTCTATCCGTGTCACTAAAAAGAGAAGACTGCCTGTAGGTGAGCCTTCAGGCACCAGGACTGCAGGCAGCAGCAGTAGGTCCGTCAACATGTCCTGGAATTAGTTTCCCATGTGTGCAGCATCTTCCATACCTTGGCCTCTAGTAGCAGTGATTCCACACTGCCTTAAGTGTCACCCCTTGTAGCAAAGCCACTGAATGAAAAATTGTTAAGAGACATCCCTTGTGGAAAATGGTGGTGATGTTTTCCATATAAGAAATCCACTCATTGAAAAATTGTTAAGGGTCATCCATTGCTGTAAAGCCCCTCCTTGAACATTTTTGGAGGGTTGTCCCTTGTAGCAAAGCTGCTCTTTGAAAACCTGTTAAGTGTTATCACGTGTACAAAACCTGCTCTTTTAAAAATTGTTAAGGGTCATCCTTTGCAGTGAAACCGTTTCTTCAAAAATGGTTTAGTGCAATTCGTTTTAGTGAAGCCGCTTTCCGAAAATGTATATGGGTTATCCTTTGTAGTGAAGCTAATCCTTAGAAACCTATTAGGAGTCATCCCTGGTACAAATGCCACTTACAGAAAAATGTTTATGGGTCATGCCTTATAATGAAGCTGCTCTATGAAAAACTGTTAAAGGGGAAGTTCACTCAAAAATGTTATTTGTCGCAAAAGATGGGCCATAATGAAAACAATATATAAAACATATTTTTAAAGAAAGTTCCTATGTAAAATGTTGAGCAAATGAGGCTCAAAGTCAAACATTTCAAGCAGTAGGCGGCATCCATTTTGTGGAATGAATGAGTCTCCTGTGCTTGTGTTAAGCTCTGCCCTTGTGGCAATAATGTAGCAAAGGCCACCTACTGGTGTAGCTTTTGCTTATTACAGCTGGAGAGCAAAGAATGTTGGCAGGCTCCTTCCTGCCCTACTGTTGAGTGCTTCTTTAATTTACTTCTTTCCTGGGCTCCCCTGAGCTGGGGAAGGCTGGGAAACTTCAAGTGAAAATCCATGCAATTATCAATGCAACAGCATTGAATTTATGATTGCTGAGGCTTTCTTTTTAAGTCCTCTGGGCTTCCCGCTTTCGGGGGAGCCCGGGAGACTTAAATAGAATGCTGCGGCAATTATGAATATAATGTTCTTGTATTTATGATCGCTGTGCCTTTTGTTTCAAGTTTCCTGGGATCCTCCGGCTCGGAGGAACCCGGGAGAATTAAAGCGAAAGTGCTGGCAATTATAAATAAAACTGCGTTGTATTTGTGATTGCTGTGGCTATGTTTTTAAGTCTATACAATTATGAATACTTTGCTGGCCACCGGCAAAGTATTCATAATTGCAGTGACTTTAGTTTTCAGTTTCCCATGCTCGGGAAACTATTAAAGAAAGTCGCAGCAATTATGAAAACTCTGCTGCCGATCGGCGAAGTATTTATAGTTGGTGTGCCTTTCATTTTATGTTTTCTGTGCTTCCCTGTGTTTGGGGAAGACAGAAAACGTAAAATGAAAGTCAAGAAAATTGTAAACACTATGGCAGCCTCCTCTCCATGTTAAGCTCTGCTCTATCACAGCGGTAAGTAAAAGCTCCCGTTCGGGGCTTTTGCTCGATTAGTGCCGCCAGAGCAGACCTTAAGATGAACAGAGGAGGCTGAGCGTTTCACAAAATAGATGCCCCCATCTCATAACTTTGAGCCTCATTTGCTCAAAAATATATGTAGGAACTTCCTTTAAAAATATTTTTATGTCTATTATTGATTATGGCCCACCTTTTGAGACAATACCATTTTTGAGTGAACTTTCTCTTTAATGCTCATCCTTTAAAATGTGTTAAGGGCACTCCCTTGTACTAAAATCACTTACAAAAATGTTAAGGGTCATCCCTTCCATTGAACAGGTGATCCATGGAATCCTGTCCCCAGCTGGTCTCCCCTGTCACAACATGCTTCTGACACCTTTACTTTTAGATACAGTCCGTGTATGTTGACATATATCGCATCTAAGTAAAGTGACGTTAGTCAAGGTGGTCACAAAGCACAATTGATTGGCTGGAGTGAGATACACAAGTGTCTCTTTTGTTTAATACTATGGGCCAACATTTCTTTGACAGGCTGAAGTGGAATTACATGTGTGTATTAAAGCTGTGCCTCACAGATATAGCCATTCTGATATGATATGATATGGCATTTGTAACGCGCCTATACACAAGTGTTTCAAGGCGCGACTAGGCAGGGAGGGGGGAACAAAGGGAAGACAGACAACGATCCTACTAGGCCAGGTGTCATTCAGATCGCGCAAGTGCAAGGGTAGAGGGGAAGGGAAAAGTGCAAGGGGGAAGGGAGAGGGGAAAGTGCAGTACAGGGGTAGAAGAATAACAAGATAAATAATAAGGGCCAGCTGGTGGCAAGTGCAAGGTAAGTGCAGACAAGTGCTGGGATGGGGGGCTGTAGGGATACAGAGACAGTCCAGCAGTGCAGGGGTTGCCAGGGAGGCAGTGCAAGGGGAGAGTGGCTGGGCCAAGGACCGAGATCAGTGAGAGTGGCCCAGTTGCAGAATCAGTGCAGTTTCAGTAAGGAATTTAGCAGGGGAGAGGGAGAGAGAAAGCAGAAGCAAAGAGGAAGGTTTTGAGGTGCTTCCGGAACCGGAGATGGTTCTCCTCAAGTTTCAGGGATGCAGGAAGGCTGTTCCAGAGGGAGGCCCCTGCCGTGGAGAGAGATCTACCCCCAGCTCGTTGCTTGGAGAAGCGGCTGACCCTGGGGGAGTTGGAGGCGGATGAGGGAAGAGCTCGAGAAGGAAGATATTTAGGAAGAGAGAGTTAAAGGTATTTTGGCCCCAGGCCCCAGAGGCTTTGTGGACAATGCAGAGGGTTTTTAACTTAACTTAATCCTCGCAGCCACTGGGAGCCAGTGTAGAGATTTCAGTCCTGGAGAGATACGGTCCCTGGGCTTGAGGCCAAGGACAAGTCTCGCAGTCCTGTTCTGGATGAGTTGCAGAGGCCGGAGAGTAGAGGCAGGCAGATTTAGATAGAGGCTGTTACAGTAGTCCATCTTGGAGAGAACCAGGGCTCTGGAGACAGTGAGCTTCTGGGGGAAGGAGAGGAAAGGAAGAATAGCTCTGAGGAGGTGCAGCTGGTAGTGTGACTTCTTAGAGACGTCATATATGTGAGGAGAGAAGGAGAGTGTGGAGTCGAAGATGACCCCGAGGTTTTTTGACTTGCAGGTAGGAGCAGGAAGAGGGCCAAGAGAGCACGGCCAGAGACCTGCAGGGAAGGAGGGAGTGTGTGTGCTGATGAGTAGAATCTCAGTCTTACTGGCATTAAGGCAGAGGTCATTGGCGGCACACCATTCCTGGATAGCAGACAGACAGTCAGCGATAAGGGAAGGAGAGGAAGAGGCCGAGAGTAGCCTGAAAATGAGCTGGGTACCATCCGCATAGCACTCAAAGTTGGAGCAGAGAGCGGCGATGCGGTGGGCAAGGAGTGCCAGATACTGGTTGAACAGCCAGGGAGAGAGGTTAGATCCCTGGGGGACACCACAGGTAAAGAAAAAGATGTCAGAGAGGTTGGACCTGGGAGGGTCGATTGGAGAGGAAAGAGGTCAGCCACGCCAGAGCCTCACCAGTGATACCCAGGTTTTCATGGAGGCGGTTGAGCAGGATGGCATGGTTGACAGTATCAAAGGCAGAAGAGCGATCGAGAAAATGAGAACATATGGAGTGTTAGAGTCAAGGTTGGAGAGCAGGTCTTCACGGATGTTCAGGAGAGCAGTTTCCGTGCTTCTGGCAGGTCTGAAGCCAGACTGATGGTCATGAAGACTACCAACAGAATCAGCATGGAGATTAAGCTGGGAGATGGCCAGTTTCTCCAGGAGCTTGCCCAGGAAGGGAGTGATGGAGATTGGGCGATAGTTAGCCAGGCAGGAGGGGTCGGAAGAGGGTTTCTTAAGAACAGGGTGCACAAGGGAGTGCTTAACGGGGGAAGGGAAGGCTCCAGAGGCGAGGGAGTGATTGCAGAAGTCAGCCAGGGCAGGAGCCAGGAAGTCAATGTGGTCCTTGATAGTTTTGGAGGAACAGGCGTGAACCTGTTTTGACGAGACTTTCATAGATCAGACTTGTCTGGAAACCTCTTCAGCAGAGAAAAGGGGAAAGGCAGAGAAGGAGGGAGGAGGGGTGGCTGCAGAAGGGCCAGAGGAGCAGGGAATAGAGGGAGGGAGGTGATAGGAGGAGAGTGAGGACGGGATGTCCTCAGTTTTTGAAATGAAGTGAGAGGCCAGTGCCATGCAGAGGGCCTGGCAGGGGACAGGAGAGGTAGATACTGCAGCAGGGTTGGCCAGTTCCTTGCAGATTTTAAAGAGTTCAGCCGAGTTGTTAGAGGCTGCAGAGATGTGGGCTTGGATAAGGGCTCTCTGCTTGGTGAGAACGGAGAGCCGGTATTGCCTTTGGAGCAGGCGGCAGGCCAGTTTGTCAGAGGATGAACATGAAGCACACCATTTCCTCTCTGCCACCCTGCACTTTCGTTTTAGGGTGATGAGATCCGAGTCATACCAGGAGTTACATTTGGCTTTGAGCTTCAGGCGGATTCTCATGACAGGGGAAAGGATATCAAGAGTATCAGATATAGCAGAGTGGAGAGTGGAGAGGGCTGTGTCAGGGTGGGAGTCAGACGAAGGGGCAGGGGGGATGAGAAGGTGGCGGCGAAAGCCTCAACTGACACGCGCTTCATGGGTTGGATGACCGAGAAGGAGGGTGGCAGTGATGAAGGTGGCTTTGCATAAGGGGGAGGGAGGGTGAGGTGGGAGGATAGGAGAAAGTGATCACTCCAGGAGAGAGGAGTGGAGAGAAGGACAGAGAGGGGGAGGTCAGAAGAGATCAGGGCATCAAGAGTGTGCCCTGCAGAATGAGTCGACCCAGACGGGAGAATAGAAAGTGAGAGAGAGTCGCAGAGGTCGCAAAATTGTCCAGAGGGGGGACAGGAGGCATCCAGGTGGATGTTAAAGTCTCCAAGAAAGAGGAGTTGAGTGGTTGAGGACAGGAGTGAGGAGGAGAGGTCCGCTCACTCGGAGAGGAAGGAGGAAATTTGCCCGGGTGGCCGATAGATAGTAGCCACAGTAAGGGAATGGCTAGGAGAGAGAGAGAGTCGGCAGACAAGGCATTCAAAGGAGGAGTAGGTCTGCGTAGGAGTGACAGTGGCAGGAATCCACTCAGGGAAGATGAGGGCAACACCCCCACCAGTACGGTTGGACCTGGGCATGGAGAGGATCTTGTAGCCGTCAGGAAGGAGTGTGTCAAAGCTGGTGACAGAGCTGGCCGTGAACCATGTCTCAGTGAGACCGAGGACATCAAGGTCCAGCTCCTCTAGAAGGCGACAGATATCAGAGGAATGTTTGACAGCAGAGTGAGAGTTTAGAGTGGCAATGTGGAGAAGGTTGCCATCCTTGAAGGACTTCCGGGGAGGAGTACAGATCAGAGGTACGCTCTGCGGAGAAGAAGAAGGAGCATGAGGGGGGTAGGGAGGGAGGAGGAAGGCAAGGTAGTCGAGGACAGAGCAGAGGGGACAGCAGGAGAGGAAAGGAAGTTGATGAGGCATGGGGAGCATCTATCAAAGAGGTGAAGGTTGGCCTGAGGGCCTTGGACCAGGACGGTCCCATTAGAGTAGACATTAATGATGGCTTTAGAGGAGTGGAAGGAGGCCAAGAGGACATCCCAACGGGTGCCACCATTAACGGGAGAGGAGGAGAATGGAGAGAGCACAGAGACCATATGAAGGGTCCATCGGTAAGGTGAAGGCACGAAAAAGAGGATGTTGGTGAGAGTTTCCTTGGAGGAGGCACTGGTGTAGGTGTCAGCGATAGGGAGGCCTGGGTTTGAGACCAGGATGTCCTTTTTAAACTTCTTCCTGCCAGATGTAGTGAGGAGAGCAGGATAGTCAATAGAGAAGCAGTTAGAGAAGATAGGAGAGACAGAGAGCACCATAGAGTAGGTGGGAGAGGAGAGGGTGGGGGAGAAACTGTCAGAAAGAAGGCAGACAAGAAGTGAGCGGTAGCTCAAAGCTCGAACCAGTAGGAGGCCACCTAAGTTTGAGAATCCTGTAGGGGAGAAAAAGGCCTAAAAATACACAGTGCAGGAGTGGGTACTGATACAGTGCGTAATGCAACAACATGCATGGAACCACCTAAATTTGAGAATCCTGTAGGGGAGAAAAAGCCTAAAAATACACAGTGCAGGAGTGGGTACTGATACAGTACGTAATGCAAGAACATGCGGGGAACCACCTAAATTTGAGAATCCTGTAGGGGAGAAAAGGCCTAAAAATACACAGTGCAGGAGTGGGTACTGATACAGTGCGTAATGCAACTACATGCGTGGAACCACCTAAATCTGAGAATCCTGTAGGGGAGAAAAGGCCTAAAAATACACAGTGCAGGAGTGGGTACTGATAAAGTGTTGATTTACATCAGCCTAGGGGACCACCCGGCTGTGTTAGGAATCAGTAGGTGGGGGAAGGTCGAGAGGCAAACCCTGAGGAGGATGAAATGGCACCTGCCGTCTACCTGCGGACACCTGCAGACACACCGGGAGCCGCACAAGAGGGAGCCGCCCTTGGCCTAAGGGGCCCTTAGTCGTGGGGCTGCCGGGCAGGGGCTGCCCTGGTAGCACCAATAAGAGGAGGAGGAGACAGGGGGTTAGAGCTAATCAGGGGGGAGCTGGGAGGCTTGGAGGCGGGAGGGAGGGAGGGGAAACCAGGAGAAACATGGAATGGGAGAGAGGAGGCTGGGGAGAACACACGAGGGAAAACAATGGTGGCAGCCCAAGAAATGTAGGCAGAAAACACATACGGCCCACGGAGGGGCTCAGATACCTTAAGCTGGGGGCTTGCAGTCACCGGCTCTGTCTTGATGGAAGTGGCGAGCGCGGTGGACTGCAGGCAGCCTAGCTTGGAGGAGACACGGGGCTACAGCCAATCAGGGGGGAGCTGGGAGGCTTGGAGGCGGGAGGGAGAGAGGGAGAGAGGGGAAACCAGGAGAAACACGGAAGGGGAGAGAGGAGGCTGGGGAGAACACACGAGGGAAAACAATGGTGGCAGCCAAAGAAATGTAGGCAGAAAACACATACGGCCCACGGAGGGGCTCAGATACCTTAAGATGGGGGCTTGCAGTCACCGGCTCTGCCTTGATGGAAGTGGCGAGCGCGGTGGACTGCAGGCAGCCTAGTTTGTAGGAGACACAGGGCTACAGCCAATCAGGGTGGAGCTGGGAGGCTTGGAGGCGGGAGGGAGAGAGGGGAAACCAGGAGAAACACGGAAGGGGAGAGAGGGGGCTGGGGAGAACACACGAGGGAAAACAATTGTGGCAGCCCAAGAATTTAGGCAGAAAACACACACGGCCCACGGAGGGGCTCAGATACCTTAAGCTGGGGGCCTGCAGTCACCGGCTCTGCCTTGATGGAAGTGGCGAGCGCGGCGGCCTCCAGGCAGCCTAGCTTGGAGGAGACCAGGAGAAATTATTCTCTGAATAATTGCCCTGGCCTTGCAGAAAAGTTGCTCTCAGAAATATTATTCTGGCTCTCTTGCAGAAATACCCATATCAGAAGACTTATGGTCCTGGCTATCTTTCACAGAAAATATCCTCTTTCTAAAAGTGTTCTGTTTCGCTCTTGCAGAAATTGCAGAAAAGCCTCTATCTGTAAAATTATACTGGCTCTTTTCGCTTTCAAAAATTGTTTGTACTCTTTCTCTCCCAGAAAAGTCACTATCTGAAAATGGTTTTGTCCTGGCTATAGAAAAAATTGTCTGAGATAAATTAATGGCCGTTACCACAAACCCAAATCTTCCGAGTTGTTAAAGTAATATGTCATAATTATTTGTGCTAGGATTGCTTGACCTTTTTCAATCTTTCTCAGACAACTATTTTTTCTTGGTTTCAATAAACCATGGAAATTGCAAATAATCCCCCCCATCCTCTAATATAGGCAGTGTCTGATTATGTGGACATGGATTGTCGAGTTGTCTCTATTACTCATCGGATCTTATTCCTGTGTAGTAACATTGTAGCTTCACAGACTGTGGAAGCTCTAAATTAAGCTTATTACTTCCTAAATTAAGCTTATTAATGTCCTTTTGAAAGTGAATGTTGCCAATATTTCAGATGCTGCCAGTACTGTTATCTGATGGTCGAAGGTCTTTTGTACTCAGCAGAAGATACTTCACATTTCTTGATAATGTTATTTTGGGTAAAGCAAAATATGTATAGGCAAGCACTTAAATCTTACAGCCCATTTCCTCCTGGCATTTCGCAGTACCCCTTGGACATCAAGGAGTGATTCTAAACGGAAGAGGGCAACAGTGAATATTGTGAGATGTGAACATAATATCTGTGCTATCTAGCATCTGGTCTGTGCCATGGTGAAGATGACCATGCAAGAGTGAATAGGTAGGTGGCTCTAGTCCAGTCCAAGAGGAGAGCACTGCTCAGAGCACAGCCCTAAAAGACTAACACCCTGATTCACGCAGCGTTTTCCAATGGGGTTTTGCCATTATAAAACACTTTTGTGAATTAGGCCCTAAGTCTTATCATGTAGCTGGCGCTATGCAGCCTGCTTGGTACTGGACATGCAATTTAAAGGAGCTGATGGTTGTACTTATGCATTGATTAGACCAGAGCAGTGATCTCTTCAGTACCCTGAAGACTAGATTAGGCCCTCCATGACCAAAGATGATCTGACCGGTATCCTAAAGTGCCTCAACGACTCCACAACAACAGTAATAGTTCCTACAGTAACAATGATTTATTTTATATCCACATTTTAATAGTTCAATATTTGCAATGACTAAATCTTTGTTTATCGACACAAACTGACTGTACCACCTGTGTAGAAATACATCAAAATAATTGTATTTGTAATATATATATATATATTCATGAGATACCAAGACAAGATATAGACTTTGGGTCAAGTGACACAGAAGAAATTTATTAGCAGAAATTCATGCAGCAAAAGCAGGACACCAGAGGGACTGAGTCCTGTATGCTAATGCGCTTGTTCACATACAAGGAGCATTGTGAAATGGGCTAAGAAATACAGAACAGTCCTTTCTCGATGTTTACAGTGAATACCAAAATCCTGAGAACAGAGTACAAAGCAGGAAGACATCTTGGAAGGGAAATACAGATGCATAATACATATTAGATGTCAGTCGAAAATGCTAAATGCAATATACATAGAAGCACACAGATTGTGACAACATAAAAAATACATTTTGCCCTTGATGTTGAATGCTAAGCAGTGGTACCACCAGGAAAAGGAATATGTTCTGTGGAGTGGAGGGAAAACAAAACAGGCGGGGGAGAGAGATGTTAATTTATAATCTCCTAGAAGAAACCTTGAATGTGGTGGAGATCTGGACAAAACACAGAGGGGCAGGCTGATGAGGTTCAAGTGCTTGTAGAGCCCGTGAGTGATGTCTGAGTGAGAACTCCAATTTGGGAAAGCAAACACAACATTACATGACACGACCCACGTAAAATGGTATATGGCCATAGTGAGTCATAGAAAATACACAAACCGAATGTTGCGGGCCGATGGTTGCATGAAGCTAAAGTGCAAGTGCTTGCTGGAGATAATAATAGGTCAACAATAAATAAATACATAAATAAATAAATAAATAAATAAAGGGCTGAAATACCAGTGTATTAGATGACTATATCGGAAGCAGCACATTCCATAAAATGTCATGCATATACAGAAGATAGAACAGCATTGAATGAATCATGAGAACAAGATGTTTGAACGGGCTGCACAATCTTGAAGCAAATACCAAAAGTAATTGCAGGTAAAAAATATTCATAAGCAATGTTTACATATAAAAAACTACAGATGATAGTCACCCATGAGGGACATGATAACAGCCATGACAACAAAATGACGTTACAAGATAAAGTGCAGCAATAGGTCAAAATTACGAGCAATGATAAAGCTAAAAGACTACTTGTACATACCACCTATGGTAGAAGTTCCTGTCTAAATATCGACAAAATACTGGTGTGACCGACAACATCGCCAATTAATAGTCACATATTAAAATGTTTTGAAAATCGCAGTATTGACAAAACTGAGAAAGCAGTCAGCGGTCACAATATCACAGAGGACAGCATAGATGATAAATAAAATGAGCAGTAGTAAAGTGCACAGCTAAAGAAGGCAAAGCAAACTGGGCTGACATACCAGGGAAAAAGGACATCATATGATTCGAGTAAAGTGCTGGCAACAATACCCGTGCTGGAAAAACAAAACTGACTTCCTAAAGAACAACAAACAGACATGGCCCAACATGGTTGTTAACTGTTATACACTGTGGCGTATTTACACAGAACCGAATTAACCAAAACATACAACAATTACAAAGAATAAATAGCGGTCTGAAGTTATGTAAGATCCCCCTAGGTATACATAAAATATACATAAAATATAAACACTGTTATCAAAGCAAAAAAAAGAAGAAAGAAAAAGTGGCCCAATCCTTCCCTGTAGACGGACACAGAAACCGGTGAGCAAGAAAGATGTTGCCCAAGGTATTTAGCAGCTTAAAAAAGCAACAGTGTTAGGACAAGTGTCCATGAAAATCCTGGATCATGTGTTGATAAAAAGGAAGAAAGAAATATAAAGGAATTAAACATCCAGATAAAATACAGATAAGATAAATATTATGGCAGATGGAAAAAACATAACAAATAACAAACATGGAGAAATACTAGACACCGATGAAGGTGTACAGTTCCTCATCAACATTATGTCCCCATTGGTACTTAAGTGTGCAAGTCCAAAATAAATTTGGTCTCAAGCTGGCATAATTGAAGCACCCTGTCGTCCCCCTGGGATGCTTGGCCACATGTGCCACCCAAAGAAAGTGAGTAACTAAAAGTTAGTGTCATGATGTTCCTTAAAGTAATAAGCTGTTTGATGGCACAAGCCACTTTTGTCACATGATGAACAAAAGATATTTGGACAATGGCATGGGCACACACTTTGCATTTGTGACATTTGGTAAAACCAGTGGGGGGGGCCAGACAGCCACGAAGTTCCAATTGGAATATATATATATATATATATATATATTACACAGCCACGGTAGTGGCTGTGTAGTTATGGTTAAGTTGCTGTTTCCATAGGAAGAGCCCTTTTTGGGTGGCTTAAAACTTCGCTTTTTCTGGACGAATTTTCACCAAACTTTGCAAAAAAAGTATATGGGTCACTCTGAATTGTTTGTTTGGTGAGGTTTGGTCCATGGGGGGCAAAGTTATAGGGGGGGTCCCAAAACTTCTTTTTTTACCATAGACTGAATGGGGGAAAAAACTTTGCTCACGCCTACAGCCCAAACCGCTGGACGGATTTTCAGGAGCAGCGGCTTGGTCCCAAAAGCGTGCTTTTGCAAATTTGGTGAAAATCCGTCCAGTAGTTTTTAAAAAAAATGACCAAAAAGTAGGTCACAAAATATTTGTGATATCTATGGGTGTGATATGCTGTGGCGGTTGTGGGCAGGGCCTATAGTCTTGGGTGCATGGACAAGATCAAATTTATAGGCAGCAAAGTTATAAGTCACTATGGGTGTGATTTGCTGTGATGGTTGTACTTGATATAATATACTTGCTGTTTGGTTTAGTAACTGGAGTACATGTATTTCTTGTTTATTTCTGTGATAAAAGAAAAGATCATGTTAGTATTGGTATTTTGTAACAACTTATAACATTGAATAATCAACATTTTTTTTATTCGCCCTCATATTTATTAGATTACAAACCAGTGTACTGTGCAATTTGCTCAGTTTCTGTGTTTGTTGCTAAAATCATTGGGTCTGTGGGAGAAAACAAAATCCATGTTGGATTTTAAAAAAAAACTTTTTTTGTTATGCTACAGTCTATTTGTTTGTTTGTTTTCAGTGTTCACTTGTTGTTTCTGTCTAATGCTCTATATATTGGCTTGTTGCAGATTTCTGGAGCAGTTAGATACCTGTTGACATATTCTAACAGTCTATTTTTGTTATAATGAAGTGGTATTGATTTATCTGTTTGGTTATTGAAAATCTTGGGGTAGTTAGATACCAGTTGGCGTATTCTAACTGTTTATTGTTTGATATAAATTAGTGGTATTCATTTATCTGTTTAGTTGTTGTAGAATCTTGGGGCAGTTATATAGCTGTTGGCATATTGTAACAGTTTATAGTTTTTTAATAGAAGTTTAGTTAATGTTTAAGTACAGTTTAGTTAATAAATTTGGTTTTAAGAACATTAAATAAGCGTTTGTAAGATTTGCAGGTAATCTCTGCTTTAGAGTAATGGTACTATCATTACATCCGAACCATCCACATTTTATTTTTAAATATGCAGTATAGTGACCTGCATTGGTTGTGGCTCCTGTGTGGTAGATTATACCTATTGTTATGAAGGTTTTTTTTACCAAGTGATACTTGACCATGTGTGAATCCAGTCAGCTTGCAGAAGTTTTTGGTACCATCTGCATTGTAACATAGAAGCATTAGTATTACGTATTTACTATGTGTTTGTATTAGTAAGGTGGAGCGATTATCCGAATTGCAGGTAGTACATAATCTACCATGGTTTGCATTTTGTACAAGTTGCTGAAATGGAACAGATTCACAATTAGGTATTGATACATACACAAAGCGCTCATTGGGGATTTGTTCTTGTGTCACATTGTTGCACAGAGTGCATGTATGTTTCCACATGTATGAAATCTGAAAGATTTCATTTATAGGTATGTTTTTGTTTTCCAGTACTTGTAGTAAGTACATCAGAAATTCTTGTGGATCTTCCTATGAGTTTATAGTGAATTTCACCATTCCAGCACAGTAGTCCAATTGTTGTCTTATTACATAAACACTATATGAAGTACTAACATTTGCAAGCACAATTGGTCTGTACTGTGTAAGTAAATTTTGTCAACTATTGGTGGTAATTGAAATAGAATATTCATTGCTACACTTGTGTAGCAACTCACACCAATTACATTTGAAAGTTTAAATGGACCAGGTAGTTCTGAATCTGAGTGCTTTTTTTGGAGTTTGTCTTCCTTCTTTGAAGAAGTACCTGGTTTACGTTCCCTAATAGGTTCTTTTTTGATTGTGGTACTAGATGAAGTATTATTTTTTTTTAATCTCTTTGGAGGATTTGCAGTGACATCCTGTTGCTTTAGTTTTAGTTTTTAGTGATTTAGTTTTCTTTTATAATATTTTACTTTTTGTGGAATAGGATACGTTTTTAGATGGGGGGTGTATAGTGAACGAAGTCTATTGTATTCTGAAATACAAGGAATATCAGCGTTTACTTTACTTGCATCAAAGTTGATTAGAAATAGACCGGCAAGTGTACGTAAGCGTGATAGTGCTACGTAGCTCATGCCTTCTTTAAAGACTGTGTTACCAATGTCTATCAATGCTTTGTCTAGGGGAAAACCTTGTGATTTATGAATGGTTACTGCGTATGCAAGAGGTAGAGAAAATTGTTCTCTTCGTACATACATGTCTTTGAAGAGAAGGAATCGAGCTGTTGAGCATCCTATCCTTTTCACTTCTGAAAGTTTGTCAAAGAGAATATTGACAAACTGAATGTTGTTGTCACGTGGGTATGTTTGAAAGCCAACAACTGTACCCAGTGCTCCATTAACTAGTCCTTGATCCACGTCAAGGTTACGTTTAAGCATTACTCTGCAATTTAAGGACAATTTTAATATTTTTTCCATTCCAGCTGTGTTGGAGATTGAATTTTCTAAACTATTTAGTCTTGTTGTGGCTTGTTCACACATGGGTAGTGTCATACCATGTATGTCTAGTTTGTCTGTGGCGCTAATTTCAATTATTGGTTGCATTTAATTTTTTAACATTGTTTCATTGAATTTGAAACAGCTTGCAAGAGTTGGCATTAAGGCCATACAATTGACATTTTTGTGGGCTAATTGTTCCATAACATCCGTAGCACATGCATTATCGCCATAAAGTGCATGAATGTGCCGGGTTTTCAATATTGCTTGTGCTTCTTGAGATAATATACCAACTCTAATACTTTTTAAGATGTTGGTATAAGTGAGATCTGCAGATTGCCGCATGTTTTCTGTTAATTCTTTGTAGTGGAAATGTTGCCAAAGGTTGACATTTCCAATGCTGCCAACAGTTTTACGGCAGAGTTTGTGTCCTAAGGTTTTAAAAATAGGCTCAACTTTCACTGGTGTCAGTTGAAGAAGATCTCCGCAAACAATAATGTGTTTTCCTCCAAAGAGCTCTTCGTAGTTTGTTTTGAGTACTTCTTGTAATCTGAGGTGAATCAAGGCCAACATTAGGTTGGAAACAATGCTCACTTCATCTATTAGTATCATTTTCATTTGTTTTAATACTCTGTGTAGTTCCATTGCAGCTTCTGTAGAAAGTTTGTAATAGTCTAATTTGTTTTGGTGTTCTACTGGCAGGAGTAGTAATCGGTGTAAATTGACACCGCCTATGTTGTAGGCAGCTAAGCCTGTGGGGGCAGTGACAACAGCTGACTTTGTTGTTTGTCAATTGTTGAAGGAATTTACTGATGATTTTGATTAAGAATGTTTTGCCAGAACCAGCTGCACCACTGATGTACAGTGGTATAGGTTTGAAATTTTGGCAGGTGCATTTTTTTGTTTTCATTTTGTACACCATGTGCAATTTCTTTTGTTACTTCTTCAAAAATGCTACGTTGCTCATTGTTTAGTTTTGACTGTAGTATAGTTAAGCCTTCTTTATCTTCATACTGACACATGGTGTTTTCTACTTCTGTCATAGCTAATTCTGCCTCATTTGGTATTAGTGGCTCTCCCAGTGGTTCTTGGCTTCCTGTTACAGAAGGTTGACTACTGTCAGGAGTGTCCTTATCTAGTTGGGCCTGGAGTTCTTCTTCGTGTTGCTGTTCATTGTGCAACATTGTTTTGTACTGTGTAAAGTTTACATCAGTTATAGTGCTTTCATTTGCTTTGAAAGCGTCTTCATAGGAGTCATAGTTATCTAGTATTTCTTCTTCTTTTCTCCATGGTTTAAAGAGTTGTAGCAGGGGCATGTAATATAGTTCTTTATGTTGAGGAGTCTTTAATGACAATTTTATATGATTAATTAAATTTGGTTTCGTGAGTTTTACTAAGCTGCCTTCACAATTTTTCACTCTGTATTTACCTTTTTTTCATCGGGTTTTATATTATTTTTGTATGTGAAGTTTTGTGCTATGTGGTATAGACACATGGTTTCCAAAGTGGTACTTCTGTTTGGGTAGTATGTGTCCAGTAAATAGTTTTTTAAGATGTCTTGGCAGTTGGGATCATGTTTGGCTATTGTTTCTATATCTTCATATGATTTTAGAACTCTTTTTCTAGATTTATCAGGACCAAGACTTAGCCATACTATATTTTCAGATTTTCAATACAAAGCAGTACCAGTTAAACGATCTGCTGCTTCATAGGAGCCACATTCTCTATGGGAGAGCATTTTTATGCCCAAGCTGTATAATTTCTGAGACAGTGTTTTGACTGATGACAGGTCATTCCAGAGGTCTTGGAGCTCTGTTTTTTCTGCTTTAGTTAAGTATGCTGTAACATATCGTGCAACTGCAGTGGAATTGTCTGCAATGTACTGCACATCTATGTTTGCATTCCATAAGTGGGCAATGATTGCATTGTAATCATTGATATATTTTTCTTCTTCTGTTCTTTTTATGTAATATGTATTTTTAGGTGATTTACCTTTAACACTATGGGCCTCATTACGACCCAGGCGGTAAGTTACCGCCTGGGCCGTGACTTTACCACCATGGCGTAAACTACGTTTACGCCATGGTGGTTGGCGGACTTACCGCCCCATTCCGACGTAGGCGGGGCGGTAAGTCCCCAATCCCCATTTACCCTTCCCCATTCCCATTTTTGCCCCATAGGGCATAATGGGAGTGGGGAAGGCGTTAATTACGCCACCGTAAATTACGGTGGCGTAATTAACTCCATGGTCCCTTAGCGCCATGGATTTTAACACCTGCTAAAAGCAGGTGTTAAAAGCACCATGGCGCTAGGGGACCTCGTAATTGGCGGTAAGGGGTCGGCGCAGCTAACGCTGGCGTTAACCCCTTACCGCCAGGGTCGTAATGAGGCCCAATGTCTAACTGAAGACATGAAGTTGTTCACTTGATCTGTTTTTGTAACCGGTCTAGGGAAACCAAAGCGGCATTTGGTGTAGTATTTCCCTTTGTTTTTGTATTTGCGACAACAATATTTGCCACATTTGTGTCTTTGAAATTGTAAAATTTGTGCATGAAGATCACTATTTGTTGCTTCTGATGGAATTTCACAAGTGACATATTTTTCAATAAACTGTAAAACAGTTGCGTCACTCTCTTGACCAAATTTAGGAGCATCTTTAATCCATAAAAGCATGTGGATATGTGGTGCTCCTCTGGGTTGGTATTCTTTTCTCCAAAAGAAGTGTTGCACTTCTCTGAGGGGAGGAGCAGTTTTATTACAAATAAAGTGTAGCATAGAAATTAAGTGATGGTGAAAATATCTCGAAACATTAACAGGATCTAGAGAACAAAGTTCTCCAGGTGTTAGTATATCTATGTTTGTTTTGTTTTTGTTTGATATGCGTAGGAAATCATGTAAATCTTCCCATGCATATTCTGCACAATTTAATGTAACAAACCAAGTGGGTGGGCCAAGGTTTCTTATCATACAACGTACATCTCCATGACGTTGAAACCAGTACTCTTTAGTACCACACATATTTGCTAATAGATTTGTAATATTTGATTGTAAACCCTCATCTTTTTGTTGCACTTTTTGTAATAATTGTGTAGATGACATATTTTGAAAGTGGGATCCTGATTTTAATGTGTGTGCAACTCTGTAACATAAAGTTGCTAGTTCACTTTCAAAGAGTAGGTGGAATATGTATTCCACATTTTGTCTAAATCTGGGATCTTCAGAATACATCCGTAATGAACGGTATTCAGATGCTGTTATTTGAATAGGTCTATCATCGTACCTTCCTCCTTTGCCAGTAGGAAAGAGTAGAGGAAAAGCACGTGCTTCTATACTTTTTTCCCATATGCTGATTGGTGATCCTTTTGTTTGACGCATTTGGTAAATTTCTAGTGCATCTTCTACGGTGTCATTAGAGTGCAATGGGTGAATTGTATAATGGTCTAAAGTATTGGATATTGTAGCAGGATCTAGGAGCTCAAATTGACCAGCTTCTTGTGTCTCTTGAATTATTTCAGTGGTATCCTTCAAGTTTTCTTCAATATTAATTTATTTGTAGTATTCATTATTGTCTTTTAGATATTGCAAGGCTTGTCTAACTTTATGTAAATCTACCAGTTGTTGGCAATTTTTTTTTGTCTTTCGTAGGTACACCATTTACTAAGATAATTAAAGATTGCTCCATTGGACGTTGCACTCCTAGAGTGTGCACATTTTCTTTTAGATCTAATGGTAAATACACTACTTTTCCCCGAATACCTTTCACTAATTCAGAGGGAGGTAATTTTGCTGTTTTTGGTTGAAGGCGTATTATTGCTTGAAATGGGTGCACTGTTTGAATTATGATGTTCTCATATGAATTCAGTTGTTGTAGGGGTTTTGGTAGTGGAAATAATTCCAAATTATTTGTGATAGCACGTGAAGGAGTATGGTTGTTGTCAAGTTTTGTAGTGCAGTAACTGCAAAGTATTACGGTGTCAGTTATTTCATATTTGTTTTCTGCTATAAGGTAGAGAGCTAATTCAAACCATTCAGAATCTTCATTGTCTTCTATTTTGTATGTTAGGTCTACAGTTTTTGTGTTACTTTTATAAAAAGTTTTACGGCAACATACACACACATGGTTTGGTATTTCAGCAGATTTACTTTTAAATTTCAGTATTTCTTTTTTGTATGTGTGTAGTAGAAGGTTGCCATGCATACAATTGTTGCTAATTTGCTTTAAAGCTATTTCATTCTGTAAGTGGCTTTCATTTCCAAAATATTTTTTCTGGATATAGTCGATTTCTTCAAGTAGGTCTTTTGCTGTACCATGTAGAAGAATGTTATTTAAATTGGCTACTGCTAAAGCAGGACTTTTAGCATAGTACATTTTATAGACTAGCAGGCCGATTCATGGAATAATTAGTGCGGCGCAAGTGGGCAAAAACGTGCGAATCGCAGTGGAATAGCGAAAATCGCAGTGCAAGTGCGAAATTCACACGAAAAGCAGCGCACATCGATTCATGGAAGTCCGTGCGCGAGAAAACCAGCGGATGTGCGATAAAAAAGTGCGCGGCGCACGTTGGCGCACAGGCCATCTAACAGCGTGCGCCAGGTCACAGCGAAAATCGCACAGGCCACAGCGAAATTCGCAACAACTTGCCAAAACGTGGGCGTCACGGGGGAAAGTACAGGGCACAAGTGCGCGGAACGCCCACACGCTCGCCTACAACACGTATTCATGGAATAGAATAGGGGAAAAAAGTGCACGCTCAAACCAGCGCACAGGCACAAACACGACCGCCACAAGAAAGCAGGGGGTAGCGTCTCTGCGGCTGTAAGACATGTGCGCCAAAAGGTGCGCCAACAAATAGCACCTATATACTGCCATGATGAATGTCCTATACTGTGGCCCTCCAGGACAAATGACGTGCAAAGGGGTACCCACAAACACGAACACCCGCTGACAAAAAATACGTGTGCGTGTATACCGGGGTGCGCGGGAAGTCTCACACGCGATTTCAGCAGGGTACGTGTATTTCAGGGGTTCGCGTGAAGTTTCTCACGCGATCGGGCCTGGGGGAGCGTGCTACGTGTATTTCAGGGGTTCGCGTGAAGTTTTTCACGCGATCGGCCCTGGGGGAGCGGGCTACGCGTATTACAGAGGTTCGCGTGAAGTTTTTCACGCGATCGGGCCTGGGGGAGCGTGCTACGTGTATTTCAGGGGTTCGCGTGAAGTTTTTCACGCGATCGGGCCTGGGGGAGCGGGCTACGTGTATTTCAGGGGCTCGCGTGAAGTTTCTCACGCGATCGGGCCTGGGGGAGCGGGCTACGTGTATTTCAGGGGTGCGCGGGAAGTTCCACACGCGAATAGCCTGGGCGCGTGTATTTCAGGGGTGCGCGGGAAGTTCCACACGCGAATAGCCTGGGCGCGTGTATTTCAGGGGTGCGCGGGAAGTTTTACACGCGATTTCAGCAGGGTACGTGTATTTCAGGGGTGCGCGGGAAGTTCCACACGCGAATAGCCTGGGCGCGTGTATTTCAGGGGTGCGCGGGAAGTTCCACACGCGATCGGGCCTGGGGGAGCGGGCTACGTGTATTACATGGGTTCGCGTGAAGTTTCTCACGCGATCGGGCCTGGGGGAGCGGGCTACGTGTATTTCAGGGGTTCGCGTGAAGTTTCTCACGCGATCGGGCCTGGGGGAGCAGGCTACGTGTATTACAGGGGTTCGCGTGAAGTTTTTCACGCGATCGGGCCTGGGGGAGCGGGGTACCACTCACCGTCTGCCTTGCGTGTAGAAGAACGCGTAGCCAACACCCGCTGTGAAGTAATAGCGTGTGAACACCAACGGATGGAAAACACACGCACCGCACGAAAAGCACGTACAGAACATAAAGGCACGCAGGATCACCAAGCCCTGCCAGGGCAACGCCCGTGCGCAAAACGTCACAGACGCGCTTACGCTGTAAGGGCCTTTGGTCCAATGAAATCGCGTACGCGTGCTGGCGCGCTTACGCGCTAAGGGCCTTTCCTCGATTTTCACGCTGACGTGCAGGATTTTCACGTGCCAAATCACTCCGTATCAAGCTGGCCACGCGAAAACACACGGAAGACCACGCTCCTGTCCAGAAGGCCGAATTACTGCCCCCCAGTGCCCCGAGCAGCCTCCCACGTGCCATCTGCTGCTGCCTGCCTGCCTGCCTGCTGCCACCGTGCCCTGCCATTTGGTGCCTGCACATCAGCCATCTGCAGGTGTCCAGTTGCTGTGTCCACCCCTGCTGGAACAGAAGACTCCCGACTCGGATAACATCGCTCCACAGCCCAGCCCCAGGACCCAGTTGGCCACCCACTCCTGCCCCTGGGGTTGCCATGTCGGGCACATCAACATCTGGCACCAGTTGCAACCCCCGGCCAGAGGGGCAGAGGGGCACCAGCTTCACTGCCACCGAAGTTGGTGTCCTGGTGGAGCAAGTCCTGGGGCAGTATGATGCCCTCTTCGGATCGTCCCGCCCCAACAAGGAAGGACGGGACAGGATCTGGGCCAACTGTGTGGTTGCCATCAACGCGGAGGGGGTGGCAACCCGCACCATCCAGAAGGTCAAGAAGCGCTGGGAAGACTTGAGGTCCAGGACCCTCATGAAGGCCCGGCGCCTCGTGGAGGGGGGCCGGGGCCGCATGAGTTCCATCCAGTTGAGGGTCCTGGAACGCGCACACCCAGCGCTCCACGCCCAGGTCCTTGAGAGGGAGACCGGTCTGGAGTTGAGCGGTAAGTGGCCAAGCATTGCTGTGTGAGACAGGGCATGTTGCAGTGTGCTGGTTGTCTGATACTTGCCTGCATGTGTGACATAGGCCATGTACGCATGTATGTGTGCAGGGACATCATGGGAATGCATGTGCAACCTGTAATGTGTGAACCGCACGGTTGTTGCATGTGTTTGAATGCGACATGGGGAGCCCTGTGCAGATTGCACACATGAGAGCATGGCAGTCTCTGTTCCTGGACATGGGTGGGGGCGAGGGATGGGTGCTGATGCCAGATACATATGTGGTATCCATGTCTGTGTGCCTGACCTGCGTGTCTGTGACTTGTGAGTGCCATGGATGCATGACACATGTCTGTGACAATGTACAGATTCACTGATGCAGCCTAGTCATCCTTGTATGCACTGTGATTGGGGTGTACGGGGCCAGATGGATGTGACTGAGGTGAAGTGTGTGCATGTGATAGGCATGACCCATGATACATGTGAGTCCCATTACATTGTATGATTCGAGAGTCCATTGGACATGCATTGAAATGTCCATGGCACGCACCATGACTGTCACTGTGTGTGTTTTGCCTGGACTGACACATGTGTTGTGGTGTGACATGATGGAAGTGTACTTTGACAGTGGCACTCATCTGCCATTGCTTCCTGTCTAGGGGACCATTGTACAGTACCCTGATGCTTGTGTTCTATGTCTCCCTCTACGCAGCGGCTAGTGAAGGAGAGGGCGGAGACGGCGCTGTGGAGCAAGGCGGCGGGGATGCCCCCACGGCTGCAGCGGAAGGGGTGGGTGAGCCCCCACAGGGGCCTGCTACGGCGGTAGACGGCGAGGAGCCATCCAGGTTGGTGGTTTCCACAGAGGAGGAGGAGGCCGCCACTGAGGCGCACATGGGGCCTGGTGGGGGCATCCCTGCTGGTGCAAGTGGTGCAATCCAGGGGCAGGGGCAGGAGGCGGCACAGGTCACCATGGAGGGGCCTGTGCATGTCGCTGTCCCTGAACCTGTGGGTGCACCACCTTGCACCAGCAGGGATGCCCCGTCCCAGGCCCGTCCGCAGGTAGAGGGGATGTCCATGTCATCTGACTCCCCTCCACCTGCGGACGAGGGGACCCCTGGCCGTGTGGAGAAGGTCCTGATTGGGGTCGCGATGCGCACGGCTGTGATTCGTGATGCCGTGCGTGCTTCCCAGGAGGAGCACGCACGTCATCACGAAGAGCACCGTGCCGATGTGGCCCAATTGGGATCGGCCATGTTCGGGGGTTTCCTGCATGTGTCGGCCAATCTGGCGGCCCTCTCCTCCTCTGTTGAGACTATACGCCAGTCGTTCTCCTTGCCGTCTTCCGGCCCAGATGCCACCAGGGCCCCCTGTGGACCTGCCCTGACCAATGCAGCCAGCTCGGTGGGGATCCCATCCCTGCCACAGTCGGGAGTCAGAGGTCCAGCAGGGGTGGACAACACAGCAACTGGACCCCAGCAGATGGAGGATGTGACGGCATCATCGGTGGTTTCCATCATCCTGGATGCCGTCGTGCTGGCAGAGGCAGTGGCGTCGGAGGCAGCAGCAGGCTCGACGTGGGAGGCATCATGGCTCGGGGCCATCAAGATCAGAGGGGCAGGCATCGGCCGGAGGGCAGGAGAACCCTGGGATGGTAGTGTCTTCCGTGTGGGAGCAGTTGGTCCAGCGGATAGGTGCGGAGCGGCAGCGGGCGGAAGAGGAGCGGCTCACCATGGTCAGGGCGGAGTTCTCCATGCGTCGGGCGTTGAGGAGGGCTGAGTGCCTCGAGGAAGCTCGCAGGGAGTTTGAGGTGAACATGGGGTTATCCCTGCGAGACCTCGGGGCCAGGACAGAGTCCCGCCTCCAGGACATCGACATGGAGTTCGATGATGCCCTGGCCGGCAACATCACAGAGTGAGCCGCAGGACTTGCCCGCTGCCATTGTATATAGTTATATAGTTAGTGGTAGGTTTCCTTTAAATTATTTTTTTTTTATTTGGTTGCGATTGGACAATGCGCCACTTTCTTGTATATAGTTCAGTTTTTAGTTAGTTGACATAGTTAGGTTTCATTTGGTTGGGCTCATGGACCCGGGATTGTCTTGTAAATAGTTCTTCTATGGATTTTTTGATTTTTTGGATTTTTTTCATGGACATTCATCTTCTTTTTGTTGTTTTGCTTTGTGGTTTTTCTGATTTCATTTCCATTCTAGTTGATTTTCAATACATTTTTATTTTCATCCTTCAATGTGTCGTATCATCTCATTACTTTCATGCATGTCATGTTGGGTGTTTTAACATTCACTTGCAGCCATTGTGTGTGACAGACATGTGTTCATTTGCATTATTTACATTGGGTGTGTAACATGTAATTGCCTTTGTTATGTGGGTGGATGTGATAGTTGGTTGGGCCTTTTGGCAGGGGAGGATGGCCATTACGGACATGATTGGGGATTGTTGGGACCCAGGTGCAGGGGGGCATGGATGGGACATGGGCGAGGGCCTGGTGGAGGGTGCCCCGCAGTGCTGGGGGGTGGGGGTGGTGGGGGACATGAGTTGGACATGGGTGGGGGCCTGCTGGCAGGTGCCCCACAGTGCTGGGGGGTGGGGGTGATGGGGGACATGAGTTGGACATGGGTGGGGGCCTGCTGGCAGGTGCCCCACAGTGCTGGGGGGTGGGGGTGGTGGGGGACATGAGTTGGACATGGGTGGGGGCCTGCTGGCAGGTGCCCCACAGTGCTGGGGGGTGGGGGTGGTGGGGGGCATGAGTTGGACATGGGTGGGGGCCTGCTGGCAGGTGCCCCACAGTGCTGGGGGGTGGGGGTGGTGGGGGACATGAGTTGGACATGGGTGGGGGCCTGCTGGCAGGTGCCCCACAGTGCTGGGGGGTGGGGGTGGTGGGGGACATGAGTTGGACATGGGTGGGGGCCTGCTGGCAGGTGCCCCACAGTGCTGGGGGTGGGGGTGGTGGGGGACATGAGTTGGACATGGGTGGGGGCCTGCTGGCAGGTGTCCCACAGTGCTGGGGGGTGGGGGTGGTGGGGGACATGAGTTGGTGTTCATTAGTTCAAGGAGACATGTGCCTTTGCTGGGGGGCATGCCCATGTTGGGTGGGCTGCCTGCGGGACATGACCAGGGATGCAGGGTAGTCCCCTGTGGTGTGGGCTGCCTGCAGGGGCCGTGGAGGGTGTACAGGGAACACCTGGGAGAACCCACACTGTCAAATCACATGTAGGACTCCCCGGCACCCCTGAAATACACGTACCCTGCTGAAATCGCGTGTAATACTTCCCGCGCACCCCTGAAATACACGCGCCCAGGCTATTCGCGTGTGGAACTTCCCGCGCACCCCTGAAATACACGCGCCCAGGCTATTCGCGTGTGGAACTTCCCGCGCACCCCTGAAATACACGCGCCCAGGCTATTCGCGTGTAAAACTTCCCGCGCACCCCTGAAATACACGCGCCCAGGCTATTCGCGTGTGGAACTTCCCGCGCACCCCTGAAATACACGCGCCCAGGCTATTCGCGTGTGGAACTTCCCGCGCACCCCTGAAATACACGTACCCTGCTGAAATCGCGTGTAAAACTTCCCACGCACCCCTGAAATACACGCGCCCAGGCTATTCGCGTGTGGAACTTCCCGCGCACCCCTGAAATACACGCGCCCAGGCTATTCGCGTGTGGAACTTCCCGCGCACCCCTGAAATACACGTACCCTGCTGAAATCGCGTGTAAAACTTCCCGCGCACCCCTGAAATACACGCGCCCAGGCTATTCGCGTGTGGAACTTCCCGCGCACCCCTGAAATACACGCGCCCAGGCTATTCGCGTGTGGAACTTCCCGCGCACCCCTGAAATACACGCGCCCAGGCTATTCGCGTGTAAAACTTCCCGCGCACCCCTGAAATACACGTGCCCAGGCTATTCGCGTGTGGAACTTCCCGCGCACCCCTGAAATACACGCACCCAGGCTATTCGCGTGTGGAACTTCCCGCACACCCCTGAAATACACGTACCCTGCTGAAATCGCATGTAAAACTTCCCGCGCACCCCTGAAATACACGCGCCGAGGCTATTCGCGTTTGGAACTTCCCGCGCACCCCTGAAATACACGCGCCCAGGCTATTCGCGTGTGGAACTTCCCACGCACCCCTGAAATACACGCGCCCAGGCTATTCGTGTGTGGAACTTCCCGAGCACCCCTGAAATACACGTACCCTGCTGAAATCGCGTGTAAAACTTCCCGCGCACCCCTGAAATACACACGCCCAGGCTATTCGCGTGTGGAACTTCCCGCGCACCCCTGAAATACACGTAGCCCGCTCCCCCAGGCCCGATCGCGTGAGAAACTTCACGCGAACCCCTGAAATACACGTAGCACGCTGGGAGACATGAGTGGGGGCCTGGTGGAGGGTGCCCCTGGTGACTGGGGGGGTGGGGGTGGTGGGAGACATGAGTGGGGGCCTGGTGGAGGGTGCCCCTGGTGACTGGGGGGGTGGGGGTGGTGGGGGACATGAGTGGGGGCCAGGTGGAGGGTGCCCCTGGTGGCTGGGGGGTGGGGTGGTGGTAGACATGAGTGGGGGCCTGGTGGAGGCTGCCCCTGCACTGCTGGGGGGTGGGGGTGGTGGGAGACATGAGTGGGGGCCTGGTGGAGGGTGCCCCTGGTGGCTGGGGGGTGGGGGTGGTGGGAGACATGAGTGGGGGCCTGGTGGAGGGTGCCCCTGGTGGCTGGGGGGTGGTGGTAGACATGAGTGGGGGCCTGGTGGAGGGTGCCCCTGCACTGCTGGGGGTGGGGGTGGTGGGAGACATGGGTGGGGGCCTGGTGGAGGGTGCCCCTGGTGGCTGGGGGGTGGGGGTGGTGGTAGACATGAGTGGGGGGCTGGTGGAGGCTGCCCCTGCACTGCTGGGGGGTGGGGGTGGTGGGAGACATGAGTGGGGGCCTGGCGGAGGGTGCCCCTGGTGGCTGGGGGGTGGGGGTGGTGGTAGACATGAGTGGGGGCCTGGTGGAGGCTGCCCCTGCACTGCTGGGGGGTGGGGGTGGTGGGAGACATGAGTGGGGGCCTGGTGGAGGCTGCCCCTGGTGGCTGGGGGGTGGGGGTGGTGGTAGACATGAGTGGGGGCCTGGTGGAGGCTGCCCCTGCACTGCTGGGGGGTGGGGGTGGTGGGAGACATGAGTGGGGGCCTGGTGGAGGCTGCCCCTGCACTGCTGGGGGGTGGGGGTGGTGGGAGACATGAGTGGGGGCCTGGTGGAGGCTGCCCCTGCACTGCTGGGGGGTGGGGGTGGTGGGAGACATGAGTGGGGGCCTGGTGGAGGGTGCCCCTGGTGGCTGGGGGGTGGGGGTGGTGGTAGACATGAGTGGGGGCCTGGTGGAGTCTGCCCCTGCACTGCTGGGGGGTGGGGGTGGTGGGAGACATGAGTGGGGGCCTGGTGGAGGGTGCCCCTGCACTGCTGGGGGGTGGGGGTGGTGGGAGACATGAGTGGGGGCCTGGTGGAGGGTGCCCCTGGTGGCTGGGGGGTGGGGGTGGTGGTAGACATGAGTGGGGGCCTGGTGGAGGGTGCCCCTGGTGGCTGGGGGGTGGGGGTGGTGGTAGACATGAGTGGGGGCCTGGTGGAGGCTGCCCCTGCACTGCTGGGGGGTGGGGGTGGTGGGAGACATGAGTGGGGGCCTGGTGGAGGGTGCCCCTGGTGGCTGGGGGGTGGGGGTGGTGGGAGACATGAGTGGGGGCCTGGTGGAGGGTGCCCCTGGTGGCTGGGGGGTGGGGTGGTGGGAGACATGAGTGGGGGCCTGGTGGAGGCTGCCCCTGCACTGCTGGGGGGTGGGGGTGGTGGGAGACATGAGTGGGGGCCTGGTGGAGGGTGCCCCTGGTGGCTGGGGGGTGGGGGTGGTGGGAGACATGAGTGGGGGCCTGGTGGAGGGTGCCCCTGCACTGCTGGGGGGTGGGGGTGCAGGGGGACATGAGCAGGTATGCAGGGTAGTCCCCTGTTTTGTGGGCTGCCTGCAGGGGCCGTGGAGGGTGTACAGGGAACACCTGTGAGGACCCACCCAGCCTAATCGCGTGTGTAACTTCCCACGCACCCCTGTAATACACGTACCAAGCCAAATCGCGTGTGATAATTCCCGCGCACCCCTGTAATACACGTACCTGGCCAATTCGCATGTGAGAATTCCCGCGCACCCCTGTAATACACGTACCCAGCCGAATCGCGTGTAAAACTTCCCGTGTACCCCTGTAATACACGTACCCAGCCAAATCGCGTGTGATAATTCCCGCGTACCCCTGTGATACACGTGCCCTGGCTAATCGCGTGTAAAACTTCACGCGTACCCCTGTAATACACGTACCCTGGCCAATCGCGTGTTCAACTTCCCGCGTACCCCTGTAATACACGTACCCTGGCTAATCGCGTGTATAACTTCACACGTACCCCTGATATGCACGTTACCCGCTTTGCCTTCCTTGTTTGGCAGCCCTGTAAACTGGTCCAGGGTTAGCGGAGCCCTTTGCGATGATTTTGCGTTTTTGATGGCTTTTCCTTGCGCGAGGGCGTTCTTGGGGCGTTACTGGCGCTGCTGCAGGGTCGCTGCGATACTCTGCGCCACGGCTGGTTTGGGAGCCTAAAATCCATGAATACGCTGTGCGCGGAAATCGTTTTTAGCGCACGTGCCTGGCGCAGACAATCGCACACGGACACTCTGCGCCAGCCGCTTGCGACACTTTTCTGCGAAATTCTATGAATTACCCTGTAGATTTCTTATAGTTGAATGATGTGTTGATATCCTTTTGATATAATGGAAGGTGGTTTTGCAAGTAGGTCCTGAAATGCAGGCCAATGAATGTCCTTGTAGTCCTGTGTACTTGCGCACTGGACAGGTATCCATATTTTGCAGTTGTTTAATTATGATTTTGTCTTTGCCTTTCACATATTGATTGAGGAACTGGCGTAAAGACTTGAAAGATTCTTTGGGAATGTTACACATTGACGTGCATGGCCATTTGTATACTAGACGTTCTGATTCAGTTGAATGGAGAGGTAATTCTAAGTTTTCTGGGGATATTTTTGTAAGCAGTATTATGGTATTATTAACTTTTTCATAACCTCGTCCACTGCTATGTATAGCAATTTTATTTCTTTGCTTTTGTTTGTATTCTTCTTCATTAAAGTATGGTTCTGTGCTCGTAGTGTGACTCCATTCACCTCCACAGATACTTAAGAAGTTATTTCTGTTGACATTTCATTTATTGAGAAGTCTTTTTTGTAATTTAGTCATTAGTTTTGTTAGTGGTTTCATTTTGTTTAACACTAAAATAAATAACTTTCTTTTGAGAAGGATTGCACTGTCTATCAACGCTTCTAAGATTAATTTGCTACGATAGGTTTTAAGGGTTGAGCTTGATTTCTCAACTGTTTTTATAAGATTTTGAAGGACTCTGTGACAGAACATTTTTGCTAAAATACTTTTTTTGGTATGCTTAGTTTGCACTATATCAAGATTTATAGGAGCAGTTTTATCTGTAGTTGTAGCTGATTTTTTGTTAATTGTTTTGTTTTGCTAAATGACTGTGTTAGCTGTTTTGTTTTAACTTTTTTTTTACAAATTCTGCTAGAGATGGATGCTTGTTTTGGACACTTCTATTTTCATTTGCTCTGCTTCTCCGTTGCTTTCTACGGACTTGATTTTTGGTAGGCATTCTTTAGGGTCTGTTGAAAAAAATAAAGAAGGTATGGGTTGGGGTGTTCTTAATGTATGTGTGCTGTGTGCATGAGTGTGTGAGTAAGATGATAAAGATGTATGTAATGGTGTGTGATTGTGCATTGGGCAACTACAACTAGTTGGGATGGGTATTTGCAAGGGGTGAGGAGCTCGGTGTCGGGACAGCCAGGTCCCCTGCGCAACACGTCGTCTATGTTCAAGGTTAAGCCTGCAGCCTGGCACATGGTTTTGTCAGGGAACCAGACTCCATGGTTCCCAGGAATTGAGGAGAAATGGGTGGGTTGACAAAACCTAGATGGTTGGTGGCGCTGGCAAGAGGGTTGGTACCCCTGTGTTGTTACGAGGTATTACACAATTCAGTCCAGAGTTTTTGTATGTGCATGAATATTTATTGTTTCAAGTGCAACATGACACCTGGGGTACAATGTACCAGGTTGGTGAACCGTAACAGTAGGAAATACAGCCGACACGCATTTCAACCGAAGTCTTTCTCAAGGCATTGGAGTTTGAGTGGGGGCTCCCATTGGAACAAGGATAGAAAGACCCTGAGTAGGGTGCTGGTTCGATGCTGGATAGCAGATTCTGGGCCGGTGGTCCGTAAGCGTCCGGGTAGTTCCCATTGATGGGTATTCTTGAATTTATGTGCTACTAAACTGGGGTTCAGATGATAGCAGAAAGTGAGCTGGTGGTGTGGAGAAGTAGAATTAGCAAATCTAATGGTATACAATTAAAACAGTTGTTTGTTCTATAATATCAAAATTCTAGGGGTTGAGTTGGGTTATTTGTGTGTCGAAAAATAAGAAATTGTGCATCATTCTGCCTGTAAATCTCTGTTTAAGAAATGGGGATTTGTAGACAGAATGGTGCACAATCTCTATTTTTAGGCACAGAAATAACCTTACAGTGTGTTTGAATAATAGTACAAATAATATGGTGGTATTCAAATTACTTTTTTTCTGAAATGAGCAGATTTCTTCTTAGTTGTTCTTTGTACTTGAAATTCGGCTGCTTCTTGGTCTTCGCTGCAATTGTAAAGGAAACAGATAAGTAATTTTGTTTGTATATAGCATTGTTTTTAATTTAGACATTGATTTTTTTTTTTGACATTGACCCTCAGCGCCTTTCTCAAAATCATGAAAACTATCTTATTCACATAAGATGCGTCGCACCAGTTGAATACATATCATATGTTCATAATGCATAAACTGTATTGTAATGGCTAACTGTACCAACCAAAATATCATTTGTATGCCTTGTGGAATTCATAATGTACCACTGAATACCACTATTTCTGTAACTAAGCTCTTGTAAGTAACAGCGCCTCAATGCCATGGGCTGCTTGCGCAGTATATAAATATAAGTAAATAAATGTTTATGTTTTTGTACAAGTATTGTTGTTTGATTTTTGAACATACTGTGTGCATGCAATTTTGTTTGAGTATGTTAACTCTTCATATTGTACTTTAAATATGTTAGTTCAACATGCTTTGAAAATGTGTGTGTAAAAAGAAATTAAATAGCAGATAGGTTTGGAAGTGACAGTTGATTTTAGGAGATGGAAAAAATGACAGTAAATTCATTTTATAGATTATACAAGCTAAAAGTCAGTTAACCTGTTTATATGAATCTATAAAAATTGAACATGTACTATATAGAAAATATGCATACCTGAAGTTTGTGTTCATGCATATGGATATGCATGGAGCAGCAAGTAGAAATCTTGGAGACTTGTACAGTATTTCTGGTAGAAGGTGCTTTCCAATGATATGACACTTGTGCTCAGAGAGATTAACAGTACATTTAAAGTGCTGATCTATGATGATGCAGTTAGATGTAGAGGTCTTGGATGTGCTTGGTGGATGTTCATGTGACTTCTTAGCTATATCCAATGAGGGAATGGCACAGAAAGTGAAAAGGAAATGGTAGAAGGACTGTCCATGTTACGTTAATAATTTTTAGTTCCTGACTGTTACTGAAGAAAACCATGTGGCCTAGATATGTCAGTAAAGGAAAAAAGAGGGAGACAGACATGTGATGTCATCAGTGATGTCATCAATGACATTTGTGATGTCATCTTTGATGTCGTGGGTGTTAGTCTTAGCAGTGCACGGTGGTGGCGCGAGTTATGGTTGCTTAGCTTACCATAACTGGCGAATTTCAGGGGTTTTTCGGTTTTGCTTGGAACTTTAACAAAGTTTTTTCACTGAATATATCTATATCTATGTCTATATATCTATATGTATATATATATATATCACAGAAATAGGTTGATATGTAAAGGCTACAAATAAACATGGACATTATTTATGTATATATGTGTGTGTGGACAATGTGTATCATCCCTGTGTTCAAATAATGGTTGTCCAGCTCCAGACCTCAAGGGCCCGAAATTTGTCTGATTTTCAGGATACCCCTCATTAATATTCATGAACTCAATTAGCATACACTGATTCTAAATGTATGCACATTATTTCTCATGAATATTAATGTGGCAATAAGACCCGAGGCGACGGGCCAATACCGCCCCAGGTAATGCCCGGGCCCGTAGTTATAGGCCCAAGCGTAGCGAGGGCCTTAACAAAGCCCCGGGCATTACTTTTTACTAATTGCTTTTTTTTTCTGTTCTGAAACGTTTCGGAACAGAAAAAAAAAAAACGCCCAAGAAAATGGCCGCCACCATGGAAAGGGAAAACGGATTCCTTTTTCCCTTTCCATGACGGCCGTCGGGAGCGGAAGCGCTGGGAACACAAGTGTTCCCAGCGCTTCCGCTCCCGAAAAAGGATTAAAAAAAAGGTAAGTGGGGTTGGGAGGGCGGGAGAGGGGAAAAAATAAATAATAAACGTACCTGCATCCCCGGCGGGGGACGAGGGAAGCCCCCAGCCGTGTGGAGGCGCAGAGCGGAGATGGCCCCGCTCCGAGTCTCCACACGGCTGGAGGCTTCCCTCGTCCCCCGTTGGGGACGCAGGAACAAGAAGGTAAGTTGGGGGTGGTGGTGGGAGGGAAGGGAATAAAATAAAAGACTTACCCGAGTCCCCGGCGGGGGGCGAAGGCAGCCTCGCCGGGAACAGAGTAGCTGGCACACACGGCGTAACTGGGAATACCGTGTGGTATGGCTCGCAAATGAGTAAATCACCACACAGTATTCCCTTTGCGCCGCACATGCCGGGTACTAATGAGGAATATCCTGAAGACCCATCAGGATTCCAGCCCTCGAGGCCTGGAGTTGGAATTAGACAAAGTCTAGAAAGGTGAATAACAACTAACATTACCCACAAACAAAAGATGACATGCAACATATGAAAGAAAAAAGTGTTTAGACTATACATGCTTTATTTGCTTTATCCCAGTTATTTTCCTGGCAACAAGTTCAGAATATTATTGGTACGAACAATTTTGCACATCCATTTAAATCCGAAATTACACGAGTGAAATGTCTATAACAGCATGTCAAGGCATATAACTTCTTCATGTTGCTCCAAAGTAATTATTGAATTATGTTGGTCTACCAAATAACTAAAAAGGAATACAAACAATTCCTGCAATAAGAGTCAAATTGCAGAAATGGAAGAGTATTTGTTTGCATATAAAGGAGTTATTATTAATTATATAAAGACTGTGTTTTAACTAATACAGTGTGTGGACATTCCTTTGTGGGGGGTTGGGGACTACACTGTACTTAAGAACCAGCCTGCATCACCTCCTGAGAAGCTAGGCCTTGATTGCTCGTCCATTGCTACCACAATAGAGAATCTTGGCTGGGGTGCTCTGTGCCTCTCCTCTACCATATGTAGAGCCCATATGTTAAACTATGGGTGTCTGTTCAGAAGTAGCAGGACTTTATTTTTAAGAGGGAGTTTGACAGTGATAGTCAGTTGTGCAATATTGGTGTGTGAGATGCTGTATATGTAAACTAAGCTATTCCTCCCCTCCCACCAGAAAAATAGCTCTGAATAATTAATAATTAACTCTTCATATTATATCATATCATATTACAATATTACATAATTCTACACCTCTAGGTTTAACAAAAGGATTAAAAGGAGGTTCATACATGTCTGGCATGTGTTTAGCTCAACTTCAAACCCACATAGCTGTACCTCTAACATGAAGTTGTAAAATTATCCATGCACCTGAGCTTATTTTTACTAACTTCAAAAGGAATCCTACACCCTCTGCTCCTGGGGCACTAGTCTCCTCCTCTGGGTTCTCTTACTAACTCTTTGAGGACAACACACAAATCTTTTTCTATTTTCCTGAACTCTCCTCTGATCTCTCTATCAAACATTTGAACTGTCTTTCTACCATTAAATATTGAATGGTTTTGCACGCTCTGATGTCAAACCTACCAAAATAGAGGTGCTCTTTGTGATGCTGGAAATGCATCGGAGGGACAGGGCCTCGGTATACTTGTCCTTTACTGCCTTTTATCGTGTGTTCTGATGTGTTTTCCGTGCAGGAGTTCATGTGGGACTCCTGGCGGTGCAGCTCTCTCTTTTGGTTTGGTGTACAGACCCATGGGATACCCTTATGGCACCCAGGGGTGGGCGTACAACCCTGTGTCCCTAGTGTATGTTTTTGGGCACCTCTGTGTGGCCCACAGAGCAGGGTATGGGCTGGTGGCAGCTCCATACTGAATTTGACAGGTGCTCTGAGTATCCTCCATTTTGGGATACCCAGGCCCTGCCATTGGAATCAGTTGATTCTTGATAGGAAACAAGATGGCCCCTGTGGTCTCTTGCTTTCTATTGCCTGTTATCTTGTTTTCACAAAAGTCCTGGGAAGCCCTGACTCTGTCCCTTCCCCCTGACTGGCTGTTGGGTGGAAGCTACATATATGGTGTTGTTGGGAAGTCCAGGCCAGACTGGCTGGAGCCTTCCCAGTGACTGTATGCTGTGGGTACACACTGTGGGTGGGACCTGGGTGAATGGAGTGTTTGACGAATATGCATTCTGTGTTGTGGATGTCTAGTATCTGGTGTTTGACACAATGAATGAGACAGCCCTGCCCGAAACTGGTATGAATGCATTGTGGAATGTTGAATGGCTGGGTACTTGTCCCAATACACATAAATTGTTGTGAGTGTCTGGTGAGAAGTGAATGGCCTGAATGCACCTGATTGGATGCCTGCCTGCATGAATGCCCTTCTGACCGATTGGTTGCCTGAGTGTGACCCAGCAAAATGAATGGGAGATCAACTAGTATATCTGGGGCCTCTCACTGCTAGAATTCATGTTCAGAAGCTGAAGAGATACTGGAGTTGAAACTGAAGCTTAACCTTGAAGTCCTGCTGGAAGAGAAGTCTTGCTGTTGCTCTACTTCATCGATCTGAAAGATGCTGTGTCTCCAAGGACTGACCCAGAGAGGACATGGTAAGGCACCCTCTTCCTGAGCTAGGAGAGACCATTGTGCACCAGTTGATCTTTGCGAAAGCTCCCTGGTAGACATACCTATGACAGGCTACCGACCAGAGACGACGGCCACCGCAGAATCACAAGGAGACGCGCCTGGACACTGTTGTACATCATCGTCGACGACTGCTGTCGCTGAACGGAGCCGACGTGCTCCCTTTGCCTAAGTAACATTTGATCCAAGGATGCTCTCACCTGCACTGTCGACCGCTTTGTCCCGCCAGAGAAAGTCGAGCCCGCCGACGTGCCGAGGAGCATCCGCCGGTGGGTTTCCTGCCACCTGACGACCATAGAGACGCCGGACGACTCGACGCCCTTGCTGGGCCACAGTTCTTCACAATCTCTTTGCTGTCCTGAACTATCATCATCGAGGTGCCCCGCACGCCTCTTCTTTGCAGGACGCCAATGCTTCGTCGTCGCCGAGCACCGCTAGGAACAAAGCTGCCGCCTCGCCGTCATCGTTCACCCCTTTTTCCTCCTGGGATCTCAACGAGCCGTGGCTCTTGCCTTAAAGGGAGCCGCTCAAGAAGGATCCGTCGACGACCCAATGACAAACTCTGCTATTCCAGGTACATTGGGGTTGTAGAACTAATTTAGAAGGAAATAAGACTCTTTTGAACAATATATGGACTGGGCTTGTACAATATATCTTTATTTACAGGTTGCCCAGGTGGGGGGAACTCCACACAGAATTGTGCCTAGTTGGTAGGGGTCAATATTCTGTCCATTGTTCTACCCAACTGCTTTCCTCCTATATCTATTGTTGGTTACCGTTATTCCTGATCTGTGTGACATTTGACCAGAGTATAGTTGACACACTTTAATGAGATCTGATAATAATGGTAGTACCACTTTAGAACTGTATATATTTGCCATTGTGGATTTTGTGAGCACAAAGTGAGTTATTGTGATAGTGTAAATAACCTTGAATATTAATTATATAAAGACTGTGTTTTAACTAATACAGTGTGTGGACATTCCTTTGTGGGGGCTTGGGGACTACACTGTACTTAAGAACCAGACTGCATCACCTCCTGAGAAGCTAGGCCTTGATTGCTCGTCCATTGCTACCACAATAGAGAATCTTGGCTGGGGTGCTCTGTGCCTCTCCTCTACCATATAGAGAGCAGAAGTACAGACACCCCCCTCCAGTCTGTACACTCTTCTTCCCTGCTAAAAGCTCGCATTTCTTCCTCTGACTATCGAGTTCCCACCTGAATCTCTCCCTTACTCCTCCTCAGCTAGAAACCTCAGCATCCTCTATGACCCTTCTCAGACCTTCTCTATTTTCATCTCCAAAACTGGAACAGTTCACCTCAACCTCCTAAATATTAAGAATATCAGGTGCCTCCTACATTTCAACACTGCCAAGCATCTCTTAACCACTCTTATCTTCTCTAAACTGGACTTCTGTACCAGCATCCTCTTTGGTCTCTCCAACTATGCTCTCAACAAGATCATTAACTCCGTCATCAGGACTTTCTTTGAACTCTGTCACTTCACACCTACTTCCTTGTACCGTCACCAGGCTGGATGGCTGATGATGCAAAACAGGGCCAGATTTAAATTGCTTTTCCTGGTTCATAAATCTATCCATGGTGAGGCACCACTGTGTGTATCCTCCTCTATCCAACTCTACAAGCCTTCTCGTAATCTCTGCTCTGCCTCCTCCACTACCCTTGTGGCTCCTCACAATCCCTGTGCTTCCTCTCACTTGCGCTTTTTCTCTCTTCTTGCTCCACTTGCATGGAATTTTCTTCCCCCAGATATCTGAGAAACAAACCACACTGAGATACCCTCTTAACCTACCTCTCATCTGCCTGCTGGCTAACATTGTCTCCTCACCTCTAACCTGCCTCTGTCCCTCACTTCCTCTGCCTCCACTCTAGCATTTCACCCATCTTGGTCTCATCCCGAGCACAGCTGGCTGCACCACCTACCTGTACTTAGAAATATCCAGTGTTGGTTGTCCTTACTCTATGTATGACCACTTATGTATTGTCCCTGGTCACTGTTCTATTTACTTCCCTCCACAAGCTGGTCAAAATGTCCCTCAAACTCATCCCATTGTAAGAAGCTCACTGCTTCCTGTCAAATCTGATTTCTTATCTATTGTACATTCTTTTGTGATCAAAAGAGAATTGTTCCTCCTATATGTAAATACTTTTTTTTAAAGCTGTGATCCGCAGGTTGTTAATAGATTGCTGTAGCAGGTGCATAACACCATGCAGGTAGCTCACTCCGGAGGTTAATTTCCTGTCTTACCTGATAACTTCTAACATGAACAGGATTCTGCTTCGCCTTTTGAATCACCCTATCCAGATTCACACTCCCCCTCCCATTCCTGCCCCCCTTTTCCCATTTCCAGTTGTCTTATGAGACTTTGAAATCGTCCCTTTCAACTTTTTTCTCTACTGCAAATCCATCGGACCCATCCTGAAGCCCCTAAACTGCACCTGAAGATTAATGGCTGGCAAAGGAGATTTGAGCAGAGTCAGCCTGTAAGAAAAATGTTTCGGAACCCACAATCCAGTCTGAGCCAACTAGAAGATGTGTGCTCTCCCATGGCCATGTGGTACTGGGACCTACCAAACCACGATATGGACAGAGAGGGGATAAATCAAGAATGAGTGTGATTTGGCCTCACAAGTTGCAGCGTATCATATTCTTACCTTGGTTTGGCTGATGTCTTTGGTGATGTCATAGTCACGTGGTCAGGCTGAATTAGTTCTCCTAACACTGGGAGTCATAGAAGTGGCAAAGATGGCCTCTGGAACACATGATCAATGTGTGGGAGAAAGTAAAGTTGCAAGAGCAGAATGTATTCAATAAAGATATATAAATGCAAGCTAAAAGCAGAGGATGACAGTGTCACCTACTCAGAGTTACATTTACTGTCCATACATACATGTAAACAATTTTATACACATACTGCTAGACATTTCTGGCTAAATGAATTGAATCACAAACCTCATCAAGACTGTTTCAAAAACATGTGCTGCTCGACAAAACGAATTAACTAATCAAATACTTAAATCAGATTCCCATACTTGGTCAGTTATCCTCACAGAACTCTTTAAGAAATTCGTAAACTCCAAAGTAATTCTTAACTCTTGGAGACAAGCAATAATAATTCCTATTCATAAAAAGAGCGACCCACAAGATCCAACAAATTATAGACCGGTCGCTCTTATGGATTGTAATAGTCAAATCTTCTCTCGAATTGTTCTCCAAAAGTTGCATAAATGGGCAAATCATCACATTCTATCGAAAATGCCAGATAGGATTTAGAAAAGGTCTCTCAACCATCTAAAACAGCCTTTCTATCAACACCCTACAAGCCCAAGGTCAGTTAAAACAATCTCTCCCAGCCTACATTGCTTTAATAGATTTCTCAAAAGCTTTTGAATTCGTAAATCGATCAAAACTATGGCAAAAATTGAAAGCGTGGAAGATACCTGATGGGCTATTGCAAATAATCATCGCCTTACAGAACCAGAAAACCTATAAAGTTAGATTACATTTTCAGGGTGATTTGGCTTCTAGCATTCTGATTGATAATGGTGTGAGTCAAGAGGGTCTCCTTGTGGCTCTATTATTCAATGTATATCTTGCAGATCTTGTCCCTTTCCTACAAAAGTACACCTTTGTTAAACCCTCTATTGGAAAATATAAAATCCATCTTCTTGCTTATGCTGACGACATAACCCTAATAGATAACACCCCGTTAGGTTTAAAAAATCTACTCTCAGCATTAGAATGATACGCCCTAGACAATGACCTAAAATAAATCCAATAAAATCATACATTACTATTTTTGGAAAACCCAACAATGTCTAACAAATTTCAATGGCATCTGGCGCAATAATCTATTCCTATAGTTAAGAAAGTCAAGTATTTAGGATGTAATCTCAGAGTCCGGCTGTCAATTCAAGATCTTACTATACAGTTGGAGTGAAAGGCCGATCAATACATGTGCCAGTTAAAAAAACCTCATGCTACATTCTGTCAATTTTCACTGGTACCCTTGATAAAATTGTACAAAGGGAAAATAGTTCCAGCTCTCCTATATGGAATGGAATGCAGTCCTTAGTCACGCAATATGGATAGTGATCGAGTAGATCACTACCAATAGCTAAATTAAGATATAAGCTTGGTTTACACTCTACTCAATCTCAATATCATTGGAAGGTGTTAACCTTGTTTAGACTTATCTTGATTCCCCCTGAGCATACATTATACAAAGATATAAGTCAATACAGCAACTCTCATAGAAACAGCATCCTAAATAATATCCAAGATGATGCTCTTAAGATCTTGACGTAATGTGAGTGTTCTAGTAAGACACTCATTGAAAATCCTGACAAAGTACAAAAAGCGCTTATGTGCACAGATTGGATAAAAACTAGAGCTTCAATCTGAAGTGACAGGAATCACGTTTTCCACAAGATTGACATCTGGCCAAAAGTGTTTGGGGGAGGTAGGATTGATATCTTCAGTTTCGTTTGGAGTAATACTGCATATGGTGCAAAACAGGTTAATTCTCAGATGTATGTATTGGCCGAAGGGATTGTCTATTGGGTTGAAAACACCATGCCAAACTAGATTTGGAGTTACATCCAGGGAAGGACTTTCAAGGGAGGATGGTGGGGGAAGGATAGGTTGGAGAAGCTTGCATTAGAGTTTGAAACATGATTCCAGAATGTTTTTGGAAAGGTATTGGGAAGTTACACGGTATGAACAGTATTATCATAAGATTCAGTTGGTTGCGAATGATGTGCCTTGTGTGCATAAGGTTAAGAACTTGCCATTGGCTGTGAGAAAGTGTAGATGGAGTTGGTAGGTTATGTGATCGAGTAAGCACTAGCTGCGTTTTTTTTCTAAGTTTTCCGGGCTTATTTTTAAAAATAAATAAATAGCACTTACCGAGATTCAGCTGCAGCTTTTCTGCCTGTAGTCTCCGGTCCGCATCCTCCGAGTCCCGGCACCAATGAAGGAAAAGCCACCCAGTGGTAGCTTTTGTTTATTACAGCTGTCTGGCTTTTCCTTCATTAGTGCCGTAAAAGCAAAACCCAGCACAGGCGGGCATCCATTTCACAAAATGGATGCGCCCATGTGCTTGCTTTTCCAATTTTTGAGCTTGAATTGCTCACAATTTTACATAGGAACTTAAAAATAAAAAGTGCGAGTATATTTGTTTTATTATTGCCCATCTTTTTGGGCAATAAAACATTTTGGGCGAACCATTCCTTTAAAGGAAGTTAATGCTGGAAATGGCAAGGAGAGTGTACAGGTGGTAAAAGATATTGAGCGTGACAAAGAATCAGGGGGGAAGAAACTAAAGTGTGTGTGATCAAGAAAAACAATACAATTGGGGTGGCTGCAGGAGGTAAATCTGCAACAAGATTTGTGCAAAGGGCAATGTCCAAGGTGCGGTTCTGAAATGCATGCAATGAATCCCAAGGAGTGTCCTGCCATGAGGATCAAGTGCAGGAAATGTGGGAAGATGGGGAATTTTGGTAGATTATGTAAATCGAACAATAAAGTACCAGAGATCGACAAAAGCATCAGGTGTATCAGGGAAGAGAAGGTAGAGTGGTCTAATAAGATAGTCCACATTGTTGGTGATGTGGGGTATGATGTGGATGGTGAATATGTTCCCCCTGAAGTAGAGATTGTGGTTGTGGGTTGTACTGTTAGGGCGTTTGTGGATTCTGGGTCACCCTACACTATCATTCCAGAGGAGAAGTATAAGGAGATTTGAAGTGACAGGAATCACGTTTTCCACAAGATTGACATCTGGCCAAAAGTGTTTGGGGGAGGTAGGATTGATATCTTCAGTTTCATTTGGAGTAATACTGCATATGGTGCAAAACAGGTTAATTCTCAGATGTATGTATTGGCCAAAGGGATTGTCTATTGGGTTGAAAACACCATGCCAAACTAGATTTGGAGTTACATCCAGGGAAGGACTTTCAAGAGAGGATGGTGGGGGAAGGATAGGTTGGAGAAGCTTGCATTAGAGTTTGAAACATGATTCCAGAATGTTTTTGGAAAGGTATTGGGAAGTTACACGGTATGAACAGTATTATCATAAGATTCAGTTGGTTGCGAATGATGTGCCTTGTGTGCATAAGGTTAAGAACTTGCCATTGGCTGTGAGAAAGTGTAGATGGAGTTGGTAGGTTATGTGATCAAGTGTCATGAGTAGTTATTTCCTATTATGGTAATTCAGTGTCCTGATGGCAGGATCAGATTATGTGTGGATGTAAGGGATTTGAATCATAACATCTGTGTCAATAGGTACCCCCTGCCCAAAGTTAATGAAATGTTAGTTACCATTAAGCAGGCAGAGTGAAACAACACGCTCAATCTCTCATCTCCTTACCAGCACATATAATTGTCTAGGCTGTTGACATCATTTATTACGCCAATAGGGGAATATCAGTTTAAGAGGATGCTGTTCAGGTTGGCATCGGTGTCTACTGTATTTCAGAAGGTAATGGAAGATCTGTTGAGGGATGTTCCTGGGGTAAGATGCTTCCGGGATGACATTTTGATTGGTGCGCTAAGTGAGTCAAAGCATGATGCAAGGGTGTATGAGGTTTTGAGGAGACTGGAAAGAGCAGAGTTCACGGTTAGAAAGAAGAAATGTCAATTTAAGGTATGGCAAGGGTCGTATTTGGGACATAAACTGCCTTGCTAAGGGTTGGAAACGCAGACATAGAAGGTCAAATCACCATCAAACAAGGATGAGTTGAGATCATTCTTTGGTTTGATCGAATTTTATGGCACGTTTGTGGAGAGTTTTTCAAAGAAATGTCTTGTTTTATGAGACCTGTTGAAAGCGAGGAAGGATTTTGCCTGGGGGTCTGAGGAAGAGAAGGCATTCAAGAGGATGAAGGAAGCGGTAGCCAATACGCCAATGCTGCACAGATTTGATCCTGCAGCTGAAACAATCATAACAGTGGATGCATGTGGCGTGGGTTTGGTAATGGTGCCGGTAAACCCATTCCGCCCTATTACGAGGTCTCCTCGCGGGACCAGCAATGGGTGCCTGGTAAAACCAGGCGTCCTTACCGGGTCCCGCGAGGAGACCAGGGAGCTAACAACGGGCCTGTTATAAACGGCCCGTTGTTAGCTCCTTCCCCATTCCCATTGAGCCCTACGGGGGTTCAAATGGGAATGGGGATGGACCGGGTCTGGGTTCCTCGGTTGAGGAATTACCGGGTCCGCCAAGGTTGGCATGGCCCAGTAAATCCTGATTTGAGGAACCCGGGCCCGGTATGCTGTAAGGAGGCGACCATGCCGCTAAATGCAGCATGGTTACCTCCAACCTCGTAATGAGGGCCTATGTCTTCAAATTCGTTGATACAGCATGATGGGTTGAAAGGATAGATCTGGGGCAACGTGTTTGTGTTGGAATCAAGACAACATAGATCAACGCAGGTTCGAATTCGGGTCCCAGTATTCAGTGCGTTATCCGTACGAAAGATTAATTTATTAATAATGCACAACCAGAATGATAGCAAAAATGCACACGCACCTATATTTTAAAAAGTATTAACTCTGCTGACACACATCACAAGAGATGATTCCCCTTTGTAAAATGTACCACACATAATTTAGAATCTATTTATTTCACGATAGAAGCTATTTCGTATTTGGGAAAAATAAAGAATGCAAGTGAATGTGTTATCCGTTTATTAGAATTCAGTCCCAACGTGCTTCTGAAATGAATGTAGTGAGCTGGTTTGCCACACGCTTTGCACATGGGTTTGTTTGCCACCGTTGCAATAGCAGTCGGCATTGTAATTACGACCCAGGTTATTTTTATGCTAAACAGGAAATGTTTCTGTCTGTGTCAAAAATACTGTCTTTGTTAAAACCAGGAGCTATTTATAACCTTCAGCATAGGGCACTGATTAGAAAAGGAAATCACAATGTGGCTATTGCAGGGATCATCAGAGGCAATGGCGTAACAGGGCAAGCTGTTTGTTGGCGAGAGGAAAAGAACTGTGGCGGCTCATAAGGAATGGGGCTTGTTTCTAAAGGCGGGAACGTCGGGATGCAAAATCTGCCTAAACTGCGGCAGCATTCATTGTGGGCTTCTAGCTGGTTATGTGATAAAGCAGCAAAACTTGAATAATGTGGATGTGGACTTTACTGCAGAGAGACAGTCTTTGAACTGACCTTCCGTGGCATATCTATAAACCTTCATATCTATCTATCTATCTATCTATCTATCTATCTATCTGTCTGTCTGTCTGTCTGTCTGTCTGTCTGTCTGTCTGTCCAATGAAAAACATTGTTAATGGAACGTTATGGTTACAAGTCAAATCGAAAACCCCCAGAAATTCACCAGTTATGTTAAGCTAAGCAACCCTAACTGGCGTCACCACCGTGCACTGCTACCCAGGACATCAAAGATGATGTCACACATGTCATTGATGACACCATTTATCTAGGCCAATTGTTTTTGTTCACTGACATATCTAGGTCAGATGTATTTGTTCACTGAAAGAATATGAATATTCAAAAGTTCCTATATATCTAGACGCTTACCTTGTTGTATGTTCTTAAAGTAATTTCTTTAGGGTTTCGCCTCAGCTCATGGCTGACATACATGGGTCAATGCACAGGCCTTAAACGCAAAAATCATTTGTATATACGAAGATGACCTTTAATGTTATTCACATTTTCTGGTGATGTTTCTTTCTTCCTTATTTTAGTTTCCGTGTATTTGCCTTTGCGTATGCATTGTGGGTCTTCATATGTATTCTTTGTACTAACACATCTGTATAGTAAGTCTTGAATTATTAGCCATTTATTCCATGTTAAACATTACTCAAAACTCTGATAAGATAGCATTAATTATTTTACTATCCAAAATTACTAGATTCAAAATATTGTACTTCTATTGTGCATGCTGCAGCCATTGCCTATGTGTATGTATGATTAGGTTTGTCTATTAAGAACAACATTCCAATGTATTATTTTGTTCAGATGAGTACATTCTTTAATACATTAAGTAGCTCATTATAGGTCTCTCAATCACCCCTAACATTTCGCTACCACCATTGTAAACACAACCCCTTGTACAGAGATTTCAATAAAATTAATTTGATATGTGATGTCATCAGTGATGTGATCAATGACATTTGTGATGCCATCTTTAATGTCCTCGGTGTTAGTCTTAGCAGTGCATGGTGGTGGCACGAGCTATAGGTGCTTAGATTACCACAACTGCTGAATTTTGGGGATTTGTTCAGTTTTACTTGGAACCATAACGTCCCATTCATTGATTTTCACAGGTTTTTATTAGTGCAATTTAACCATAACTTTCCTTTAATGGAGTTTTTTCAATGAATTTCATAGGTTTTTGCAAGTGCACCCTAATGCTCTACAAATTCCTAATATCATACTTACCCCCAATATATCAGCATTTGCAGCCAATCTAGAAAGTTTCAAGCAAGAACTGTGCCATTCCACACCTACTAGCAACATTCTGAACACTTTGAGAAACATTCTGCAACTTTTTAGCATCATTTCTGCTTGCCGACATTCGTGGATGTCGAAGACTGTTCGGACAGTGTCATAGGACAACGCACACACGCACGCTGTGATGATGTGCTCTCAAACGCTTCTGCACTTCGTGAATGGGTCTGTGCTTCGCGAACAGTTTGAAACTGCATTTTCAGCTAATCTAGGAAGTTTCAAGTTGAAAATATACCCTTGCACAGCTCCTAGACCTATTCCTACTAATTTTCCATCTGCAATCCAGGATAAAGCACATGCTTGGAACAATATTAGCACAACTGCTATTTAACTTCAAAAATGGCATCAGCCATGGCCATCCCTCCTCTCCCGGAGCCACCACCCACAACAGAAAAAGTGCAATTATGTACAAAACAATCAAAAAGACCAGGAAGATGACAGAGAGGAAATGCCTGCCTCCAGCACCCAGAGAGAATCATGGGTGTGGCAGTGTTTTACCACCATTAGGGATGTACCAAAGGCTAAGGCTACAAAGGTTAAATGCACTGAGTGCAACATTGTACTCAGCCGCAAACAACATGGCAAGTACTCCTACGGACCACCTCCATGCGACGACACACCAAATCTAACAACTAGGAAGCTCTCAGAAAGGCTGTTTCTTTCTCAGGAAGTAGTAGACTCTCTTCCTCTACCTTATCTTCCTCAACCTCTACTGCCACAACATTGTCCACTCCTGTGGGGCAGAAGATCCCAAAAGCTACCATGCAAGCTATAAAAGAGGCTGTCGATCCATATCTTTCCAAGACAACAGTGCTCTGTATATACTGCAACACTCTACACTCCAGGGGGAGCAGTTTCAAAGTGCCTTTAAGGCTGCAATCAGTGAGCATAAGAAACACTGCCCCTTACCTTAGATTTAAGACAAACACAACCTCTAACATATTTCCCTGTCCATCTGCCCCTCTGTACCCTTCACTGGTGCCCCTTCCCACATTTCCCAACCCCACCTTAGTTCCTGGCCTCCCTGCAACAAAAAAAAGAATACAAAATCATCAAACACCATAAAAAGGTTCCTTTAGGAACCACTTTTCTCAGTTAAAAAATAGAACTAAAACAAATAGTCTTATAGACTCCATCTACTTTTCAGTTCCCAGTAAAGTAGTTAGACTCAATAAGATTCTCCAACATTTCTGTTAGCATTTTCGATTATGCTAAAGGATATAATGGACAATTGTATACTAGAGATACATTTAAAAGGACAGAAACAATTTTCTGGCCCAAATACTTTCCTCTAGAATACAGTAAAAACCATAATCCGTGGACCTTTATAACTATCTGCGGTATCCGCAGTCCCCTTTCCATGCCATGCATTATACCCAGTTATCACGTGCACACCATCGCATTTTACTTTTATATTTGTAACACTCCCTCATTTTCGAACAATTGCACATCCCTCTACCAATCACTTCCAAAAACTCTACATATAACACGATAAACACATTTAACTGCCACACACCAACTGCCACTTACCAAATGCACATATGCATTGTGCAGAGAGAGAAGTGCATGAAGGGGAAGTACAGATAGGCAAGTGCTCATGGGAGCCCAGGAGGAAAGTGCCAAGAGATGCCAAGGTGGGAGTCCGCTGGCTTTCTACTGGAGCCGAGGAGTCCGAAGGTTGGGGTGCATCTTAACCATAACGCCCCTTTAGCAACTTTTTTTTCTGTCAATTTAATAGGTTTTTATAAGTGATCATTTTTCATCATGTTACATAAATGTATATAGGTTATGAATAATTCCTATTTTAATATAAAAGAGCGCTTTGAGGCCTATGGGTGTGTAGCGCTTTATAAAAATGACAATTAAATAAATATATGAAAGGACTATAAACCTCCTTTAACAAACATATATTTTGCAACTCATACTAATGTCAATAGTTATCAGCAGCGCATGCTGCGAATGCAAATCACCATTAAATTGCCTACAGCATGAGGCTCAACCATGACCCCAGCTGCACCAAACCACTCATATTATTCACTGGACCTACCCTGAATCCTAGCTCATTATCCACTACACCCTAATAATGTGACCAGTGGCCAGTGCTCATGACTTGCAGCCATGGCCAGTCTTCAAGTCCATGAGGCATACGCTTCGGCCACCGCATTCTTCAATAAGAAAAAAGAGTACACATTTGCGTTTGCTGAGGGCCAGGCCCACTACCCAGACACCAAATCTATATAACTCGTTTTTCCACTTACATTGTGACACTTTGGAAAAAGTTAAACTCAAGACAAATTTGCAAAAACATGCTTTAAGTCCTTGCTGATGCTCGTCGCAGAAGATTCTTGTAATACCTGGCACATTTCTGGAGTTTTTGGGTTTTACTTGTAAACAAAACATCCCTTAAAGAATGGTTTTTCACTGAATTTCATAGATTTTTACCAATACACCTTTAATTTCCTACACGTTCCTTATATTATACTCACCCCCCAATGTAACAGCTGTTGAGTCCATGGACAGCTCCTCTGAAGGGAGCCACCCATTACTTTTCCTCATTCTCAATCTGGCTATCCAGGAGAGAGCACCTGCTTTGGAAAGCTATCAGGGAGACAGAGGATCCCAGTGGCCGCCTCACAGGCCATACAGAAAAATGTTAACCCTTACCATTTAGAGGGCTACAGTATTATGTATGTACTGCGATGCACCAATCTGTGGGGGGAGCCATTTCATAGTGCTTTCAAGACTGCGGTCAAGGAGAAGCATGAAAAACACTGCCCCTTACCTTAAATGTAAGGCTTGCCAAACATCTTCCTCTGTCCAACTGCCCCTCTGTATCTGTAGTTGGTGTCCCTTCCCCCCTTTTCTTCTCTCCCCACCTCACCTTGCTTCTCCTGAAAAAAAACACCAAAAATAAAAATAAATACTAAACCAAAAGCACACAAAAGAAGGTTCCTTTAGGAGCCACCTTTCACAGTTATATAATAGGACGGAGAAAAAACCTCACAGGACCCTTCGCAGCCTGCATGGTGTGCCGTCCTCCTGGAATATTTCAGGCGTGGGTTGGGGGAATGAAAATCATTTGTCATGCAAAAACGGTGGCTCTTAAAATAACCTTTTTTTTCTCTTTTTAACTTTCATATTTTTTTTTGATTATTTTGTTTTATATAGTAAACTAACAAAGATTCTACACAACGTAATTATTTTTTGTAACGTTCACAAAAAAGTGCTTTGTATTTGCTGTCTATTTATCATTTTTATTTAATGCAACTTCTAACAAATACTTGAATCCATACTTTATGTGTTCCCAAAAACTGCTTTGTTGCATTTTGATCATTTTCCAGAAAACTCTGATTGCTCAAATCATTTAGATGGACTCCATCTCTCCGAAAAATGTTGACAATATCAAATATAATGTTCTCATTATGAAAAGATGTCATGCCAACATCTCACAAAAAAACACACATAGCTTTATTCACTTTGCGCCTTGCTTTTTTCATTTGCTGTCAAAATAAATTTGAATGCATTCACATTTGTCTCTGAGCTATCCGAGATAAAATAGCTTTCAAATTTGGAAACATTTCCGTCAACCTTCTAAATGTATTTTTAATTTCAAACTGCAATGAAATTCCGGTAACATACCCCAAACTGTTCCCTTCACAATGGACAACAATGATGTCTGCATGTTTTAAATTAACCATATTCTTACAAAATGAGAGTAAGTCAGCCCACTTCATTACTCGCACTCCATGCCATAACACTTCAAATTGATGGATTCCAAGATTTTCAGCCAATCCAAGGTGCTCAGAATAGACCTTCAGCCAATGGATCCAAGAGTCCCCCAAAATCTATACACTCTGCTTCCTCAAAGCCATAGCCATAGCCTTCTTCAGTGCTCTCACCAAATAAAAGTCCTGCTACCCTCTCTTCCTCTACGCCACACCTGGGAAACCTGATTGGCTAATCCCCTGATGTCCGCAGACTACTGTATTGTCTGCAGACAGAACATTGAATCGAAGGGGTTGGGGGAGTTTTAGCTCAATTTTAGCTATTTATTCTTTTTAGTGTTGGCTCTGGAAAGAACCTTTTGTATTTTTGTGTTTTTTTGGAGTTTGTTAACAAACACATTTTTTTTCCTTTTCTTGCTTTTATGTACTGAATCCTCTACATCTTGTGTTCCAATTTTCTTACAGAAACTGTTTCAATGCATTCCTAACATTGTAAAGAAAAATGGCATTTCCGACATCTGTGAAATTAACTCCATCTTCACAAAAAGATTCACACCATCAGACCTTATGTTGCCATTCTCAAACAATGACATTTCTGCAGCATGTAAAAAAGCAGATACAGTTTTATTCACCAGCTAACATGATTCTTCCATTTGTACAATGAAAAGGTTTACACATCTGCATTTTTGCCTCTGATGTATTTGAGAACAAATAATCTCCCAAAATCCATACACTCTGCCTCCTCAAAGACATAGCCATAGCCATCTTCAGTGCTCTCACCAAACAAAACTCCTGCTACCCTCTCTTCCTGTACACCACATTCAGGAAAACTGATGGGCTCATCTGCCGATGTCCATGGACATCCACGACTGTCCACAGTCTCCACAGTCCCCTTTCCATGCCAGGCTCCCTTAAAATACCTGGATGTGGCATGTTCCATCCACAGACTACTGCAGTGTTTGTGGACAGCGTAGCACAGGGCAGTACATATAATTACTATACAAATAAATATTACTATAATGGTTGTGGCCAGTGGCCAACTTCTTGGGGCCATGACCTATGACCCTGCCCCCAAGAATCTGGCCACTTGCCACAACCACCACAATATAATTAAAACATATAACAATTACATTACATAACTTGCCCTGAACCCTCTGCCCTTAAAATGATGCAGCGGAGAGCAGAATTGACCACAGACAGCACGGCATCTGCATGCCCTTTTTCCACCTATAAAAACTGCCCCATATCTTCTTTTTTCCACTCACCCACCCTTTCCAGACCTCTTTTGGCCAGCAAGTAGCCCAAAACCTTTTTACAGTCTTGTTTTTTTTAACGCGGTCTGCAATGCTTAGTTATGTCTGTGTGTCAGTTCGAAATGTTCAGCATACTTCCCAACATGCTACAAACCTGAAATTTGGCATGTGGGTAGGTTCCATGGTGTAGACAATGTAAAAAGTATATTATATATATTTTTCCAATTCTTCATTTCTGCAATGCTTCGATATGTGTGTGCGTCTGTCCAAAATGTTCAGCATACTTACCAACATGCTACAAACCTGGAATTTGACATGTTGTTAGGTTCCATGGTTTAGACAATGTAACAAGTATGAAATATACCTTTTTAGGATTTTTTGTAAGCGGTCTACAATGCTTACCCTTGCCATATGGGTCTTTGCGCCGTAGTTGTGCCATAGTTCTATATTCATTGTTCCTAAATTTCAGCAGTTCATGTAAACTTCAGCAGTTCATTGTTCCTAACTTGCCACACTATCAGCATTTTAGCTGACATTAGCGGCACTCACTTCTGAAGTCATGCGGGTGACACAATGCAGTGCTTTTGTAGTAATACAGAAGACAGGAAATGGTGCATGTCTCTTGAATAGTGTCTGCGATTTCGTTGTTTGTTACATCGTGGAAAATCTCTCATGATCATTACAGAAACTTCATTTCCCACGGAGGTTGATACATGTATGCCATCTCAACAGTGCAAAGCTTACATGCTTCAGCTGTACACATACAGTTACAGCAATTCAAGGTTGGGTTCAAGATGAAGAGGCTTATGCTGAAGAAACCATGACATTATTTAAGCTAATTCACATGTGTACAGATGCAAAGTAACGCAAGCAGACAACGTTTTTATGAGGCTATCTTTATAATAAAATAGATTGCAGCTAGCGCCAATATATATATACGAGTATGAAGTATGAGTAAGGAATGAAGTCTTCCACCACGCATTATAGCAGAGCCGGACCAAAAGATGGAAAACCTTTCTTTTCCAAATGTATCGCAGTAAGAAAATAAATGATTACAGGCAAATTTTAGAGAGGCGAGGTTGAATGAGCCAAGAAGCCAAGGTTGTTTCAGCTGGAAGGAACAGGAATTAGTTGCACTTTGTGAAGGAATGAACCACCTGTTCTGAAGGCGTGAATAAGAACAAAGAAGACATCAGAGGCTCATTGGAAAATATTCCTTTTTAATACACCTTAGCTCGAGTTTGTGGACTTCAGTCATGTGGGGAGAAGGAGTTGGACGAGCATGATGGTCACACCTACGCACAAGGGAAGAGCGTGCCTTCACTCCCCTGTATTCTGCAGGAAAAGAGAACATTTTCAAGGACAAGTTCAAAAGGCCTAAGTGACAGCAGACCACTGAGGTGATGATGGATGATGTTCTAATTGGTGAGAAGCTATGGTCATGACCAGCTCGCCAAGCACCTGGCAGTCTGGCCTGCATGCTGCTAGCATGGGTGGAGGAGGGCTGACTGAGGTTAGAAATCAGCCAATGATAGAGGGCTGCATGATTAAGAGCCTTATAGTGAAGTAGCCAATAGGATGTCATGTATTTAGTGATGTTCGCAGTGACCTGTTTTGAGGGAAGGACTTAGCTGCCCCACCTGATGTTAAGAAACCTATCACCTCTTTCACGCCCATTAGACTAGCAGGGAATGTATACAAAGATATTCCCTTAGACCCAATCACACTGGCTAGTAGGTTTTGTCGTTTGCCACGTAGGATGATGTTAGTAATACGCAGGTTGGACATCACCTATGACGAGATTTTAGTATAAAAGAGTGCTTTTTTGTGAAGTTCATTGAGATCTTGCTATGATACGTCCGATGACGTTTGTTGTACTTTCTGTTTTAGATAATTGATATTAAAACAGTTATCTTTTTGCCTACTTTCTGAGTCGTTTTGATTATTGTTGTTTTGAGAAATCTCTGCATCCCAATTCATCTCAGAGTATTACTACCTCGTCTTAAAGGGCTGGAAGTTCTCCAGTTCAGTGTCTTTGGTAATGATGGCGTTATACAATTTCTGTTGTGTGGGCTCATGAAGCCACTCTTGCCAAAATCAGCAATGTATAAATGTGTTCACTGTATGGGCCCAGTAGCCCCTCTCATCTCGTTCAACATTCAGTGTTGGTCATCTTTTCATGGTTTGGGCTCAATAGCCCCTGTTGCTACATTCTGCAATCAATATGAGCAAGCTGGCAGTGCTGCGGGCTCATCACCCCCCTTCTTTATAGTTGGTCTTCCAAATATGTAAGCATCATACATTTGGTTACATTCAGCATCCAAGATTGCAAATGTCTAGCTTTTCATTACATTCGCATTCAAGATTTCAAGCATTCCACTTTTCGAATTCAAGATTTGCAAGTGTCCAGTTTTTTGTTATGTTCAGCATTCAAGGTTTCAAGCATCCAGCTTTTCGTTACATTCAGCATTCAAGATTGCGAAAATTAGACTCATTAGGCCCTCCCAGAGTGGCGAGTGTCCACTGACACTTACTGGACTGCAACTCTGCTTCGCCGTCTGCCTCCTTCTGCATGTCCTGGTCTTCGTGCTGGGCTCCGCCTCTGCTCTTCGTAGCGGTCACTCTCTGCATTCCTGACAAGGGTTCCCAGTCTGGCACTGCACCCCCAGTGGACTCCCAGGAACCTTGTCTGTATTTTGGCGCTTTAGCTTCTCATACCTTCCGCATGGCACTTCTCAGGTTCTCCAGTCCTCCTGCACCTTCTGCAGCACTTGTATTTCTCTAACCTCTCTATTCCTCCTTTTGCACGCCACCTTTTATATGTTCCCTGACTGTTGATGGATTGCAGGTGGAACGAGTCATTCCTAATAGCCTGACTTTATGTAAACACATTAGTGTGACATGCTTGATCTTCATGGCTGTATGCATCTAAGCCTCTCTTCCTCATCACAGTACCATAGTGGCTTTTACAATGGAAAATCTGCATTGCTCCTATTTGCCTCTTCTTCTTCCTAGTACTTAAGGGAAATGCACAATGGATGATGGAATGAGACTGGCAATAGCACATAAAGGCTTAGGGAGGGGAGGGAAGGGAAGGTCTATAACAGGAAAGGGGGATACCATGTCTCACCATCGGGTACCCTCTCTCCAATCCCCAAGGATCCTCTCTCGCTTGTCCACCTACAGGGTCAGGATCCAAGAGTGATCTCCCTTCCCTGCCCACCTGAACAGAGGATCCCAGGGGAGTAGGTTTCTCACAATGATCATCACCCAAAGAGGAAACACACTAACCTTTATCAGTGCTTTAACTTGATCTTGCACACACTCCATAAACCGGAGAACCATGCAGTGTAGCTGTGCTGCATGTAGTTTGCCAAATGTCCCCACCCTACCTTGTAAGAGACCTGTAGTGTCTGTAACCTGACTTTTGACACACTGCTATTCGAGTAGATGTGGAGCAAGAGTGAGTCAAGCTTAGCCAAGACAGTATTGAGGATCTAGAGGGGCACACATTGGAATAAATGTATAGTAATAATTTTCCTATTAGACAAGCCACTCTTTCCAAAAGCTACATGGGGAATTTCAAAAGAGATACATTTTTGGAATCCTTCCAATAAACCAAATATATTTACCTCATAGACTTCCCTTGTCTAACTGCTGGTCAGAACATTCAAGTATTTGGATGAGGAGTCTTCTATTTGCAGGAGAGGTTCGGGCAATACACCCACCTAAGTGCTGAACCGCAGATACATCTCAGACTTGGAGTAATGTACCTGAAGTCTAAAGATCAAGTCATATCTTTCAATGTAGGCCAAAACGTCCCAGAACTCTCTGCCTGACTGGTGAGTGAATAAAAGAATGTCACATGCATAGAGAGATATGCAGATGCATCCTTCCCAATTGCAGTCCAGAACAAGCAAGCCAATAAATGGCCTTAGGAAAGTCTGAGGGAGGTTCAGGACGTATGACTATTCTACCCTCTTTTAACAATGGGGACACTGAGTCGGAAATTAAGGGTAGGTGGATCTTATTAATCTTAATTGGCCCTAGAACAGGGGAGCTGAATAGGAGCAGGTCCCTTCTCCAATCCTCTCCCTTCCCAGCATCTGTCCGAACTGTTTCCCTAAAACCACAAGGGACTTACACTCTATGCCCGTATGCTTAACATTCTACAAGCTGCTTCCTGGAGATGCAGCGCACACACTGAAAGTGATCAATCAAAGTTGACCTCAGCAACCATCATATGAAGGGTCATACTATGGGAAATCAAAAAGGAAAATGGAAACATGAGCTGTGGCATAGAAGTAGCAACCCCTCGCCTCCCAGTGGAAATGACACCGGGGTTCCACAACGCCAAAGTCATGCACCAACCTGTTCAAAGCCCCAGATGCCTCTCTGATGTGTCCCCTTCCAAAGCGTGACCTGTCCATTTCCTGATCGAAAATACACTTGAAGTCATCTGCCCATAACCAGTCCTAATAATATTATTCACCCAACAAGGTGGCTACCTTTACAGAAATGTGTCCTCTGCGTTAAGGGTGTGTGTGCATAACTGTAAAGTCATTCTCCCAAACAGGGTACCCATCACCTCGACTTATCTAATATTCTCAACAGAGAATGATTTCTGCACTTGCCTGATGAAGCTAGCTAGGACACCCCCTTGCTAATGATATCAACTATGGCTAAAAGAATTGTCATTTCCAATTTCATGTTAGCTTTCCATGTTCATTTTTAACTTTTTCTCGTGAAACGGATAGATTCCTGTATTTTTCCTATGCACATATGTCTATTTCTGTGCCTTATGACAAACCCATTGATGCACTGAGTGCTCCAGGAAAAAAGCACAGGTTCACTCAGCGACACGGGCCAGAATGAAACATGCCAAGCCTATTGCTGTTCCCCCGACTGTCGCATTCAGTATTTGTTTATGCTTATTCATATTTTATATTGCTCACTGTTCTTATAGAGGCACAGCTCCACCCTACTGATGAGGTACAACCAGACGGAAAATGTGTGTCTGTGGTTGCTGTTGGTACTCTTGTTCAGAGGAGAATTGCTTAGCATTTCGATGCTGGACTGCCCTAGGGCATGACAAAGAATGATATGTTTTAGATATTTCTCCTATGTGAAAGATGGTGAGCTAAAGACTCTGGGTAAGTCTCTCGTAACCCGGACTAATGTCCGGCAGAGGGACTCCCAGGAACCCCTTTGTTTTTTGCATACTTAAGTAACTTTGGGTTTCACCCTAAATTACTAGGAGAATCCAGACGTGGACCCCTTGCTCACTATTCTTAGTGCTGTTTTCAGCCTTGTTGGGCGTCATCAGTGAGGAGTAGTTTGGGTCTCTAGGCCCGGCAGACTCGGAACCCACGTCTGGGCATACCCGTCCCACTTGGGGTGACTTTGGCAAAACAGAAAGGTGATGGCTGGAAGGTTTTGAATTAACCATAACCACGGGCAAAGCTCTGGGCAACCCTCCAGACCATCGTTTTTCAGCCTGCCAAGCCATTACAGAAGGGGAAAAACCATATGCAAATCAGGCTTGCTCCTACCCCAAAAGGGGCAGTCCAGCCCGAACTGATAGGTCACATCCCTTCTGCACGAGACCACAAGCATCCCCAGACATGTTTCAGCCTTGTTGGGCGTCATCAGTGAGGAGTGGCTTGGGTCTCTAGGCCTGGCAGACTCGGGGCATACCTGTCCCGCTCGGGGTGACATTGGCAAAACAAAGGTGATGGCTGGAAGGTTTTGAATTAATCATAACCACGGGCAAAGCTCTGGGCAACCCTCCAGACCATCGTTTTTCAGCCTGCCAAGCCATTACAGAAGGGGTAACCCCATATGCAAATCAGGCTTGGTCCTACCCCAAAAGGGGCAGTCCAGCCCGAACTGATAGGTCACATCCCTTCTGCACGAGACCACAAGCATCCCCAGACATGTTTCAGCCTTGTTGGGCGTCATCAGTGAGGAGTAGCTTGGGTCTCTAGGCCCGGCAGACTCGGGACCCACGTCTGGGCATACCCGTCCCACTCGGGGTGACTTTGGCAAAACAGAAAGGTGATGGCTGGAAGGTTTTGAATTAATCATAACCACGGGCAAAGCTTTGGGCAACCCTCCAGACCATCGTTTTTCAGCCTGCCAAGCCATTACAGAAGGGGAAACTCCATATGCAAATCAGGCTTGGTCCTACCTCAAAAGGGGCAGTCCAGCCCGAACTGCTAGGTCACATCCCTTCTGCACGAGATCACAAGCATCCCCAGACATGTTTCAGCCTTGTTGGGCGTCATCAGTGAGGAGTAGCTTGGGTCACTAGGCCCAGCAGACTCGGGACGCAGTGGCCTCAAAACCGTTCACAGCTGCGAAGCCCGGGCAGCAACTGGCGGGCAGACAACAGTGTTGTGCACGGCAGGTGTGGCTTTCAGGGAGGTCCTCCTTCCAGTTTTCTGAGTCAGCCTCAAAACCCTTCCCAGCAGCCCAGAGCAGCGAAGCCCAGGCTCCTAAGGGCAGGCAAACAACAGTGCTGTGCGCTGCAGGTGCGCCTTTCACTGAGCTTCTCCTTCCAGTTTACAGTGGCGGCAGTAGCCTCAGAAAAACCCTTCCCAGCAGCCCACAGAGGCAAAGCCCATGCTACTAAGGGCAGGCAACAATTGTGTTGTGCACTGCAGATGCGGCTTTCAGGGAGCACCTCTTTCCAGTTCACAGAGGCAGCCTGAAAACCCTTTCCAGCAGCCCAGAGCGGCGAAGCCCGGGCTGCTAAGCACGGGCAGACTATGGTGTTGTGCGCCACAGATGCTGCTTTCATGGAGCTCCTCCTTGTAGTTTTCAGCGGCGGCGGTGGCCTCAAATCCGTTCCCAGCACCCCAGAGAGGCGAAGCCTGGGCAGCTACAAGCGGGCAGACAACAGTGTTGTGCGCCGCAGGTGCATCTTTCAGGGAGTTCCTTCTTCCAGTTTTCAGCGGTGGCCTCAAAAACCCTTCACAACAGCCTGGAGGGACAAAGCCTGGGCTGCTAAGGGCGGGGAGACAACAGTGTGGTGCACCACAGGTGAGGCTTTCAGGGTGCTCCTCCTTCCAGTTTTCTGAGGCGGCCTCAAAACCCTTCGCAGCAGCCCAGAGCAGCGAAGCACAGGCTGCTAAGGGCAGGCAAACAACGGTGTTGTGCGCTGCAGGTGCTTCTTTTATTGAGCTTCTCCTTCCAGTTTACAATGGTGCTGGTGGCATCAAAAACCCCTTCCCAGTAGCCCAGAGCGGCAAAGCCCAGGCTACTAAGGGCAGGCAGACAATTGTGTTGTACACCGCATATGCAGCTTTCAGGGAGCGCCCTCCTTCCTGTTTTCAGCGGCGGCTGTGGCCTCACAACCATTCCCAGCAGCACGGAGCAGCAAAGCATAGGCTTCAAAGGGCAGTCAGATAATGGTGTTGTGCACCACAGGTGCAGCTTTCAGGGAGTTCCTCCTTCCAGTTTGCAGTCGCTAAACCCTTCCCAGCAGCCCGGAGTGGTGAAGCCTGGGCTGCTTATGGCGGGCAGACGACGGGTTCCGGTTGTGAGCCACAGGTGTGCTTGTCAGGGAGCGCCTCCTTCCAGTTTTCAGTGGCAGCGCGGGCCGCAAAACCCTTCCTAGCAGCCCAGTGTGGTGAAGCCCGTGCTGCTAAGGGCAGGCAGATAATGGTGTTGTGCGCTGCAGGTGCAGCTTTCAGGGAGCTACTCCTTCCAGTTTTCACTGGCAGCCTCAAAACCCTTTCTAGCATCCCAGTGTGGCGAAGCCCGTGCTGCTAAGGGCAGGCAGACAATGATGTTGTGTGCTGCAGTTGAAGCTTTCAGGGAGCTACTCCTTTCATTTTTCAGTGGTAGCAGTGGCCTCAAAACCTTTCCGAGCAGTCCGTAGCGGCACAGTCCAAGCTGTTAAGGGCAGGCAGAAAATGGTGTTGTGCGCCGCAGGTGTTAGGCGGTGGAGGTGGAATCTGGTGTATTTCATCTTTGAGTGCTACTTGTCTGCCTCATTTTAGTCTGCTGCGCCTTGTGAACCTGCTCCTTTTATGCTGGGGCCCTGTAAGTTAATGTGGCTGCATCAGATCGTACTGATGTATTATCTTGATTCGTGTTTTCCAATGAACAAAGCACTTGTGCACCTGAGGAGTAGCCGACATCTTCAGGGTCGGACTGGGACAAGAAATAGCCCCGGTCACCCAAAAAAAAGTGGCCCACCCCTCGCCTCAAAAAAGTGGCCCACCACTTGCCTCACGACCCTTGACCTCTGATGACATCACCGGAAGTGATGTCATTTGACCCCCCAAAAGTGACATCCCGGGAAGCGATGAAACACGACTTTTCACCACTTGACAAAACAGGAAGTGGCATCAAATAGCATTGTACCTAAGTACACTAAATTACTGTGAATGCAAGCAGACGTCCAAGGCCAAATGATAATATGTTATTGTATTGCACTTACCCTTAAGCTCTTTTTTATAGAACAAATATGCATACAATATCACCCAACCTGTGTTGGTACTCATTTATCTACCTAAGAAGGACGAAAGGCTTTTTGAAAAAAAAAAAAAAAAACAAAGTGAAAAAAAGATCTTTTTTTTCTATTTTATTTTTCTTCCAAACCGGCCCAGACATGGCCAGAAACCGGCGCCCACTCCCCAGGGACGATTTCGTCAGAGCGACGGGCCGAAAGGCCGAGGGGCCAATCCGACCCTGGACATTTTACATTCAGCGTCCTGATGACCCGCCAAATCTGCAAGACTTGGTAATACTTACAGGCCTATTCATGTAATTCCTCTCAAAAGTGTCGCACGCGGCTGGCGCACAGCGTGCCCGTGCGAATGTCTGCGCCAGCCGCGTGCGATAAAATCAATTTCCGCGCACAGCGTATTCATGGATTCCCACCTCCAAAAGCAGACGTGGCGCAGAGTGGCGCAGCGACCCTGCAGCAGCGCCAGTTACGCCCCCAAGAACGCCCTCGCGCAAGGAAAAGCCATCAAGATCGCAAAACCATCGCAAAGGGCTGCGCCAACCCTGTACCAGTTTACCGGACTGGCAAACAGCAAACGCAAAGCGGGGGAACGCGTATTACGGGTGTCGGGAACACGCGTGTGCAAGAAGTTTCACACGCGACCTGGCCTGGGGGAGCGTGTGCGTGTATTTCAGGGATGCGCGAGAAGTATTACACGCGAATGGCCTGGGTGCATGTATTTCAGGGGTGCGCGAGAAGTTCCACACGCGATTGGCCTGGGGGCGTGTATTTCAGGGGCTCGCGGGTGGTTTCACATGCGATCGGGCCTGGGGGAGCGTGTGCGTGTATTTCAGGGGTGCGCGGGAAGTTTCACACGCGATTGGGCTGCGTGCGTGTATTTCAGGGGTGCGCGGGAAGTTTCACACGCGATTGGGCTGCGTGCGGGTATTTCAGGGGTGCGCGGGAAGTATTACACGCGAATGGCCTGGGTGCATGTATTTCAGGGGCTCGCGGGTGGTTTCACATGCGATCGGGCCTGGGGGAGCGTGTGCGTGTATTTCAGGGGTGCGCGGGAAGTTTCACACGCGATTGGGCTGCATGCGTGTATTTCAGGGGTGCGCGGGAAGTTTCACACGCGATTGCCCTGGGCGCTTGTATTACAGGGGTGCGCGGGAAGTTTCACATGCGATTGCCCTGGGCGCGTGTATTACAGGGGTGCGCAGGAAGTTTCACACGCGATTGGGCTGCGTGCGTGTATTTCAGGGCTGCACGGGAAGTTCCACATGCGATTGGGCTGCGTGCGTGTATTTCAGGGGTGCGCGGGAAGTTTCGCACGCGATTGGGCTGCGTGCGTGTATTTCAGGGGTGCACGGGAAGTTTCACACGCGATTGGGCTGCATGCGTGTATTTCAGGGGTGCGCGGGAAGTTTCACACGCGATTGGGCTGCGTGCGTGTATTTCAGGGGTGCACGGGAAGTTTCACACGCGATTGCCCTGGGCTCGTGTATTACAGGGGTGCGCGGGAAGTTTCACACGCGATTGGGCTGCGTGCGTGTATTTCAGGGGTGCGCGGGAAGTTTCACACGCGATTGGGCTGTGTGCGTGTATTTCAGGGGTGCGCGGGAAGTTCCACACGCGATTGGGCTGCGCACGTGTATTTCAGGGGTGCGCGGGAAGTTTCACACGCGATTGGGCTGCGTGCGTGTATTTCAGGGGTGCGCGGGAAGTTTCACACGCGATTGGGCTGCGTGCGTGTATTTCAGGGGTGCGCGGGAAGTTTCACATGCGATTGGGCTGTGTGCGGGTATTTCAGGGGTGCGCGGGAAGTATTACACGCAAATGGCCTGGGTGCGTGTATTTCAGGGGTGCGCGAGAAGTTCCACACGCGATTGGCCTGGGCACGTGTATTTCAGGGGCTCGCGGGTGGTTTCACACGCGACCGGGCCTGGGGGAGCGTGTGCGTGTATCTCAGGGTGCGCGAGAAGTTCCACACGCGATTGGCCTGGACGCGTGTAGTTCAGAGGTGCGCGAGAAGTTCCACACGCGATCGGTCCTGAGGGTGCGGGGTACGTGTATTTCCGGGGCTCGCGGGTGGTTTTACACGCGATCGGGCCTGGGGGAGCGGGGTGCGGGTATTCCAGGGCTGCGCGGGAAGTTTCACATGCTCGCCTACAACACGTATTCATGGAAACAAACGTGGCCATTCCGGAAACACGTACTCCAGCAGGAAGTAGGGTCCACCCGCACAGCATAAAAGTGCACGCAAACAACAAACAAGCTCAGACGCCAGGATGAACATACCATTGCTAGCAGCAGTGGCTGTGGAATAACGCAGGAGGAGGAGGAGGATAGTCCGGGCCAGAATTTTTACACCCAGAACCAGCCTTTTTGGGATGCCTGATGACCATGTGTATGGGAGGTACAGGTTTCCACCTCACTTAATACTCGACCTGGTCAGTGAGTGGGAGGATGACCTCACATCAACCACCCTGTGCTCCCAAGCACTCAGCCCCCTGGAGAAGGTCCTCAATGTACTGCACTTCCTGGCCACTGGATCATTTCAGCGGACAAGTGCCATAGTGGCGGGGGTGTCACAGGCCACGCAGTCACGCTGCCTACACAAGGTCTTGGCCATCATCACTGCACGCCCATCAGTCCGCAGGCACATATACCTGCCCAGAACACCTGCAGAAAGGCAGGCTGTTGCCCAGGACTTCTACAGGGTGGCACAATTCCCCAAAGTGCTAGGTACCATTGATTGCACCCATGTGGCTCTACGTCCCCCCAGGGCAACTGAGCACATCTATAGAAACCGCAAGCACTGGCATTCCATCAACGCCCAGGTAGTATGTGATGCCAAGGGAATCATCACCTCAGTATACGCCAACTATCCAGGCTCCACCCACGACAGTTTCATCTACAGAATGTCTACCCTAAACGGGACATGGAAGCTGGGCGGCATGGCGATACATGGCTGCTCGGTGAGTATAAATGCCACTGCGCATGCATGCACGTCAGATACTGAGTAATGTCACAACCCCACTGATGATGCCCATCACCACCTCCCCAGGGGACAGTGCCTACCCTCTCAGCACCCACATGATGATGCCAATTCGGAACCCCACCACGCCACCCCAGGTAAGATACAACACAGCCCACATTGCAACCCGGGGCATCGTGGAGCGCACATTCGGAGTGCTCAAGTCACGCTTCCGCTCCCTTGACCGTTCTGGCGGGCAGCTGTTATACGCTCCCCCAGTAGTGTGCAGGATCATAGTGGCAGCATGTGTCCTGCACAACGTTGCAACACGCCGGGGCCTGGCCTTGGACATGGTGGTGCCCCCACATCCCCAACCACATGCATGCCCACTGCGCATGGGAGGGGAAAGGGCACGGGTGAGGCAGCCCGTACGCAGCTCGTGGCTAATTACTTCACATAAAATCACACCCCTGTGGAGTGCACACAGCCCTGGCACATACCAGCTGACAATCAATGATGATTGTTACTGATAATTATGATGTGTCAATGGACAGTCAACTGTCACAACCATACCAGCCTGAGATTGTACATCTGGAAGTGTTCCATTGTGTGCTTCCCTACCTACACAAACACCACCAATGCTGTGTTCAAAGGACACACTTCTATGCTGCTAAAATCATTACCCCCTTGCAAGACACAACATGACAACAGTGCCATGTCACCCAACCCCTCCCCAGCACCGCCACCCAACACACCATGGCATGACATGCCATGTGAGAGCAAACAAAGTCATCCCCCAAACATGACACGTGTCACAAAGGCACAGTGTCCCTAATGGAAACTGGCCACACACAATATGCCCACATAAATGTAGAAACAACAACACACATGACCAAATACTTACCACAATACAATCGACATAGCATAAACATGACAGTACTAAGGCAAAGGATACATAGTCTTACAACATGAGAATGCCAGCACATCCACCACCTCCAACTGTACAGTGTTGTTGCCACGCACATCTGGAAGTCCACTGCTCACAACATGAGCTCCATCTACAAAGTGGACGGCCTTGTGAAGACATGAGGAATGAACTTGCAAATTAGGAGGGAGACATGGATGCACAAGCACACATCAATACACCAGGCAGTGCACAATACAACAACAATATGCACTAGGAATGTATACACAGTATTGACTACAGACTACCCACACAGCTCATGGGAGTCCAACGTCACTGTGTAATTCACTGTCACTTGGGCACACCCTTTGCAAGCCCATGGAAACGGGAAGCAGGAGGGGTGTGTGTCTCACTGACCCAAGCATCTAACCCAAACTCAGGACAAGCCTGCATGTGCCCAGCCGGAATACAGTGGATGCCCACGGGAGCCACACAAGGCAACACACTGCAACAAAAAATCAAAAATCAGAAATGGCCATGTGTGGGCCGGGGGGGGGGTGGGGGAGGCCACCCAGGAGGTCCGAGGACAGGGTGCCCACCAACAGCCACCTGCGTGAATGTTGCGGAAAAAAACACCTCCATGGGCCCATGGCCTGCACGGCTACTAAATAGTGGGAGATTCACTGCTGGATTCGCTCTCCTCAACCTCTGCTGCTGCTGCCACAGGAGGTGGTGGTGCCATGGGAGGCAGCCCACGCAATGCCCTAGTTTGGTCCTCCATGGCAGCAAGCATGCGGGTCTGGAAGGCCTCGTTCTGGAGGGATATGGTGCGGAGATCCCCATGCAACACCCGAAGTGTTGCCCGGACCTCCGCCCGAGTTGCCTGCATCTCTGCTGAGAGCGTACGGGTGACGCACTCCAGCAGCTGTTCCGTCCTGGTGACAGTGGAAGCCTCAAGGTCCACAAGAGTCTGCCTGAGGTGCCGGACCTCTCCCCTCAGGGCTTCCCTCTGTCCCTGGGCATCTATAGAAATTGATTCCCTCAGATTGTCCAGGGCCGCCTGTCTGTCCCTGTTGGACACCAACATGTCCTCCCTGACTGATTGGCAAATGGAGTCTGTTGCCTGCTGTAGTAGCTCCATCTGCCTTTATCGGGGGACAATGGAAGTGGCCACCCTCTCCATGGCTTGAGCAATCATTTCGGATGATGCTGCCTGTTGGTTGGCCATACCGTAAATGGATTGCTCCCATGCGGTATTGCCTGGTGGCTGACGGCCACCGGGTTGGCGGGCACCACACCTGTCTGGGGCAAGGCGCACTGCGCCTTGCTGTGTCGGCACTGCCTGAGGCTGCAGGACTGCATTTCCCCTCTGAACTGCTGGCCCAGGAACAGGATCATATGTTGCGGAGTGTGGCCCTGCATCCGTAACCACCACAGGCGCACCTACCAACACTGACATCCCCATAGTGGGCTCTACCCCTGGTGCAGGTGGGTCAGACAGAACAGTATCCCTTCCATGAACACATACCTGCGAATCCACATAGGCCTCATCCGAATCAACACATGAAAAGAGTTCTGGGGAGGTGCAGCCAGGGACACCCCGGGACAGTATGGCCTGCAGCAAGAGAGGGTTCTCCCCCACCACCAAACCACTTCCCCCACTAGTGCCTGGTCGTGCTTCAGATCCCTCCTGGGCCTGCACCATCTCCTCTTCCTCAACAGCATCAGGTGCGTCATCCTCTGCAAAAACAAGAAAGACAAAAAATGGAAACAGGCATTAGCACCATGGCACGCTATTAGGCCAGACAAGCTACAGTACCAGTGCTTGATTTACACATGTCCCACATGACTATAACCCTCCCATGCATGCACTGTCCATGAGTTGGAAGGGGAGGAAAATGTCAGACACTGATGACACCAAGATGGGAGAGCAACACATCAGCTGCATGCTGGCTAGCAGTGCCATCACACATTGGCCTGTGAGTGGCATGTCCAATACACATACATGACACATGCCATCACACAGATGGCATGTACCATGGGCATGTCATATATGTGACAATGGGGCAGAGTAATGCGCAGTAGAACCAGGTGAATTCCTACAATCAGCCTGAATGAACACAGCTAAATACGGAACAATGTGGTAGCAAGATGCCACTTCAAGGGCAACTGGCGCAATGTAGTGCAAAACGCCTACTGTGGCCAGAAGGGATACTGTAATACCCAAATCCTGGGGCGCAGAATGCATTGGATGAAGCACATGGGTGGGACAAAACACTCAGGCACACACACCCTGACCTGGCACTCAACCAGATCCCCTCCCACAAACTACATACACATGGATCACACACACATGCATGTGCACTCACCGGACAATGCCTCGTAATCTGGCAGTTCTCCCACACCTTGGATCTGCTCCTCTGTGACGTAGGTCCCAGCAACATGCTCATGTAGAGTGAGTTCTATGTCCTCTTGTGGAGACCCACCTCCAGTCACTAGAGTTGCGGCATGACTTGAGGCCAGCTTTTTCTTTGCCCTACGCTTAAGGTCGTTCCAGCGCTTGTAGCACTCAACAGCTGTGCGCCTCATAAACCCAAGGGCACTTATGCTGTCCGCGATGGACTGCCAGTGTGCCTGACGTCGAGCAGGTGTAATCCTACACCCTGAAGTGACCAACATTTCGGCGTCATGTTCGGACACATACTGCACAAGTGCATCCAGTTCGGCATCATTGAAGCTAGGCTTCCTTGGCGTGCCGGACCGTGTAGCCGTGTCGGGGTCATCAGCCTGTACTTGACGAGCACTCTTCCTCTTTCTTTTTGTGGGTGGTGGGGATCCGGAGTGCCCTACGCCGCTCTGGACACTAGAGGCAGGAGCACCGGTGGACTGTGTAGTAGTAGTGTGCGATGGCACACTGACCACATGACTTTCTGCAGGCATTAGCTGAAGTGTGATGATGGCAGGGGGAACCTCAGTCTGATGTACCGGGACCAACACTGTCCTTGCTGGGGGAGTCAGAGCTGGGGTGGACGGAGCTGCAGCTGCCCCTGCAGCCTCCCCACCCCGCCTACTCGGGGCAGCAGATGACATGGCTGCCCCTGTACCACGTGGCCTGGTGACACTGGCTTGCGCCGCCACCCGTGGCCTAGACTTGGCGACCTGGAAGTCAGCCTGGGAGTCACCCTGTGCTAGGTCAGGTGCCACAACGGGCCGGTCCAACAAGGGCTGAGCAGGGATGGTGTCAGCCACCTTTCCCTCAACCATGGGGGAGGGGGGATGTGTGTCCCTGACTGGTCCTCCACACGTGGGGGGCTTGGGGAGTCTGCAAATCCTGGCCACTTCCCCTACCGCGCCCACCACGCCCACCTCTTGAGGCTCGGCCACCTTTGCCACCCTTACCACTTGTTCGCCTCCCAGCCATGGCACTGATGGAGTTGTGCGTATGGGAGTTGCAGTGGACAATTGTCCTGGGCAATTGGGGGTCAAAGGGGTAGGGTACTAGATGGAATTCGTACCCAAGTGCTCTAGCAAGGCTGTATGTAACCCCTGGGGAAAGATGACAGGTCACGCAACGCACAGGCACCCCTAAAACAGAAAATGACGTGCACGCGACCCCTCGTAGACCACGTGCGTGGGAAAAGGAACCTGCACTACGCTGTGGCACCCAGAAACACAAAAATGAACGTATGCGTGTCACACGCAGCCTACAAAGACCTCTGAAGGGGTACGCTACACACGGGGCTAGCACAGTTGGTAAATACGTGCACGACTCACCGTCTGCCTTGGAAAAGAGCGTGAAAAATACGCGCGTGTGCGCGTTGGCAACACCCCCGCCAAAAGAAGAATTGTACACTGTCTGAGGAAACAGGACAAAAGGAAAAGTCAACGCTGTTTGAGGAAACAGGTCGAAGAGAAAATCAGAAAAATACTGACAGAGGTAACAGGGAGTACGAACTAGAAACGCTGTGAAGTCAATCGCATGTGAACCGACAAGAAGTACAGATTTCACCCACTCGCTCTCCACGGGAAGCACGTACAAGGAAATGACGTACTACACGCACCTTTTAAACCGCACCACACGTCCAATGTCACTTCCGCGTATACGCACTGAGGCACTATCCTCCAATCAAGCGGGCTGACATTCGGACGTGCAGTTTTTGGTCTTGTAACATTCCCCCGGGTACAGGGACACGCCCGCGCGTGTCACATCACAGACGCGCCTGCGCTGTCAGGTCCTTTGGTCCAATGGAATCGCGTACACAGGCCAATCGCGTGTGGAACTTCTCGCGCACCCCTGAAATACACTCGCCCAGGACAATCGCGTGTGAAAACACCCGCGAGCCCCTGAAATACACACACCCAGGCCAATCGCGTGTGTAACTTCTCGCGCACCCCTGAAATACACGCACACGCTCCCCCAGGCCCGATCGCGTGTGGAACTTCTCGCGCACCCCTGAAATACACGCGCCCAGGACAATCACGTGTGAAAACACCCGCGAGCCCCTGAAATACACGCACCCAGGCCAATCGCGTGTGAAACTTCTCGCGCACCCCTGAAATATACGCACACGCTCCCCCAGGCCCGATCGCGTGTGGAACTTCTCGCGCACCCCTGAAATACACGCGCCCAGGACAATCGCGTGTTAAAACACCCGCGAGCCCCTGAAATACACGCACCCAGGTCAATCGCGTGTGGGACTTCTCGCGCACCCCTGAAATACATGCACACGCTCCCCCAGGCCCGATCGCGTGTGGAACTTCTCGCGCACCCCTGAAATACACGCACCCAGGACAATTGCGTGTGAAAACACCTGCGAGCCCCTGAAATACACGCACCCAGGCCAATCGCGTGTGGGACTTCTCGCGCACCCCTGAAATACACGCACACGCTCCCCCAGGCCCGATCGCGTGTGGAACTTCTCGCGCACCCCTGAAATACACGCGCCCGGGACAATCGCGTGTGAAAACACCCGCGAGCCCCTGAAATACACGCACCCAGGCCAATCGCGTGTGAAACTTCTCGCGCACCCCTGAAATACACGCACACGCTCCCCGAGGCCCGATCGCGTATGGAAATTCTCGCGCACCCCTGAAATACACGCGCCCAGGACAATCGCGTGTGAAAACACCCGCGAGCCCCTGAAATACATGCACCCAGGCCAATCGCATGTGGGACTTCTCGCGCACCCCTGAAATACACGCGCCCAGGACAATCGGGTGTGAAAACACCCGCGAGCCCCTGAAATACACGCACCCAGGCCAATCACGTGTGAAAACACCCGCGAGCCCCTGAAATACACGCACCCAGGCCAAGCGCGTGTGAGACTTCTCGCGCACCCCTGAAATACACACACACGCTCCCCCAGGCCCGATCGCGTGTGGAACTTCTCGCGCACCCCTGAAATACACGTGCACAGGACAATCGCGTGTGGAACTTCTCGCGCACCCCTGAAATACACCCACACGCTCCCCCAGGCCCGATCGCGTGTGGAACTTCTCGCGCACCCCTGGAATACACGCACACGCTCCCCCAGACCCGATCGCGTGTGGTACTTCTCGCGTGCGTAGAACTTTGGCGCACATTTTTTTCCTGCGCAGGGACGCTACCGCCTGCTTTCGTGTGGCGGACATGTATGGGCCTGTGCGCGTCTTTGGCCGTGCGCTGTTTTTCCCTATTCGATTCCATGAATACGTGTTGTAGGCGAGCGTGTGGGCGTTCTGCGCACTTGCCTCCTGTACTTCCCCCGTGACGCCCACATTTTCACGAGTTGTTCCCCATTCTGCGTGTAACGCCCCGTGTTACGCCTACTTTTGTTATGTGCGCCGCGCTATGTGCGAATTCGCTGTGGCCTCATCGCACGGCGTGGGATGACCTGTGCGCCAGCGTGCGCCAGCGTGCGCCAGCGTGCGCCGCACACTTTTTCAGCGCACATCCCACATTTTGCACGTGCACGGACTTCCATGAATAGATGTGCGATGTTTTCTGTGCGATAATCGCACTTGCACTGCGATAATCGCACTTGCACTGCGATTTTCACTATTTCACTGCGAATCGCACGTTTTCGCACGCGTGCGCCGTTTTTTCGGCGCACGTTGATTCCATGAATCGGCCTGCTAGTGCGATCACTCCCTTGACTCACTGTTTACAAGCACGACCTCGGGAGGTGTGTGCCCGTGTGTCTGTTTGGGGAGCGAAGAGCAGTGATTAGGGAGTGGGGGGGAGACAGACTCTGGCTGCCCTTCAAACCAGACGGCGGTGCCCTGCTCCTACTCCTGCATTCACTGATGCTGCCAGCACGGTAACAGACTTTTGTTTTTGATTTACCAGACCTCTGGCCAGTGGGACTTACAGGTCGTGGGTCTGTGGGAGGAGCTGAAAGTTAATAGGGACACGTCTATTTGTGCAGGCTCCAACTGTGTGGTTAAAGGTGCTGGTTGTGATTGAGCTTGCCTCTAACGACCAGGTGTCACTGAACAGTACAAGAATAGTCCTCCCTACATGTAACACTTGTGTATAGGCGCGTTACAAATACCATATCATATCATATGTAATAAAAAAATCAAAGGCCGCTCTTGTTGTTTTTGAGGTGGGAAAAAGATTGGGTCAAGAAGGGGGGGAGGATTTTTGTCTTACAAGCTGGACTGTGGGTTCTTGCACCTTAATAGAAATTCATCCCCAACAGTCGTCAGAGATTGGCGCTGATGTTACTGAAGTAGCTGATGTAATTAACGAGCCAGATACCGAAGCAATCAAGGCGCTAGATGCAGAGTGTGATCTTGTGTTGACGATAAATGAATCAGAGGAAATGAAGGAACAGTTGTGATAGATCCATCCGATCCATTATCAAACAGATGTTCCCTCTTGTGTGACCAGGGAACCCCAAGTGATCAGGACATAGCGCAGCAGGAAAAACTGACACATGCAGCAAGAGGGACTACTTGTAAGGGTCAGAAGAAGATGGTGACGCATAAAGGGAGGGACAGCAAAGTTAAGTAAATGTAGGCAGCACAATGAATGTAAAAAGGATGAATGTGTTAATAGGAGCCAAGTGAGTTCTTCTCCTGAGAAGGTTGACCACTTTGATGACATCCTGAGTGAATTGATGGAGCTCATTAATGCGCTTGGGAATCAAAAGACAGTGTGGCGTGGCCCCTTTAAGGGCAAGCACGCGACGGAGTGACGTTCACTCCGTCGCGTGCCATATAAATAAAGGGGCGTCGCCCGGCGGCAGCAGAGCCACCGGGGAGCCCACACGAACAGCATCGGTCTCCGTGTGTCTCTGTGTACACGGGGGTGGGGGGCTCACGGGGGCGGCGGGATTGCCCGCTAACAATGGCGACGAGGTCGGATCCATCCCTGGGACAGGTGGCAACATTTTCGCATTGCGCAGATGATCGCGTGTGAGCGCATCCGTAAATGTTGGCCGCGGAGAGGGGAGAGACACGCGTGGCCGGCGGCCATTTTGACGACAAGGCCTCGGAAACTCGCGGCTTCATAACGAAGCATCCGTGAGAGATCCGGACCCAATTTTTGGAGATTCCAGTGGCGGACAGTCACTGCTTGCAACACGTGCTGGTGGAAATGCAAGTCATTTGCATTTTCACTGTTTTTCATCCGAGTTTAAGGGTGGAGCTACCTGGAGGCCTACTGGATGCACACTGGGGCCTACCCTGCTCAATTTTTGGATTCTTCCATCCTACACCGGCTGAAGTCTCGAACCTGGACATCATCTGAATCACCTGAGGGGCTGGAATCCTCATCAAGGTACTGGGTGTGTTTGGTGTCTAAGTTGCGGCCCCATCACGGGGTGCCTGTGCGCTATTCACCATGGATCAAGGTGCCGCGGCCGCCGGGGCCCAACAGCAGGCTGCTGCTCCAGCCCAACCCCTGCCTGCCCTTCCACCAAGACCATTGCAGAGACCTCCCGGTACCCTACAGCCAATGCCAGAGTTTGATGTCACGGGCACGCCATCAAGCCTAGGACAGAGGTGGAAGATGTGGATGGACAGGCTGGAAATGTACTTTAGGGCCACGATGGAGACAAGTGACGACAGTAAGTTGGCCACTCTCCTGTATTCTGCAGGCCCTGCTGTGCATGAGATCTTCTTGTCTTTGCAACCGGCGGATGGGTCTTTCAATGCCGCCAAAACTGCGCTCCACAATCACTTCCTGCCCATGGCCAATGTGGATTACGAACGTTTCCTAATGGGCAACACCAGACAGAAAGATGACGAGACTTTGGATGTGTTTTATGGGCGGCTGCGCAGGCTGGCGGCACCTTGTGCTTGGAATGACCCTGAAGATATGATTCGCAACCACCTCATTCAGGGCTGTTCCTCTGGTAAGCTGAGGCGTCAAATCCTGCGTGAGCCTGGTATAACACTACCCCGCATCCTAGAACTGGGGAGGTGCCACGAGGTGTCGGAGCTGCGGGCATCAAGGATGGAAGCGGGTGTGCGCCCTGGTAGGGTGGAAGAGGTATGCGCAGTCGGAAGAGGTCGCGGATCAAGACGCCCCATGAATACTCAAGGTCCACGGCCCCAAATGGCGCAGTCCTCGTGCCTAAAGTGTGGATATGACCTCCCGCACCCAGCAGACTGTCCAGCAGCGGGAGTGAAGTGTGGACGATGTGGGGGCACAGACCATTTTGCAAGAGTGTGCAGATCGACGGTCCCGAAAATGGTCCCCAGGGGACCTGTCCGGGCTGGCTCTTTCCGCCCCCAGAGAACATCCAACGTTGCCCAGGTGGACCAGGCCGACGATGGACCCCCTCAAGAAGGTGAGGAGGAAGAAGAAGATGAAGAGAATGTTTTCTTCGTGTCATGCATAAAAATGCTGAAATCACATTCCAAGAGACAGCCCAGATGTGACGTGCTGGTCAATGGAGATTCAGTACCCATGTTGGTGGACACGGGGGCGTCCGTGAACATGATGGCCAGGCAACACTATGATGCCATGCAGGCACCACCACCGCTGGCGGTACCGAGAGCGCGCATATTCACATTTGGAGGCAACCATCCAATCCCACTGGATGGCGTGTTTGTGGCTGACACTCAATATGGCAACTCAGGCATTCGGGCAAGGTTTTACGTCACGCCGGTGAGCACCAACACGCTCCTCTGCTGCCCAGCTGCTGAAGCTTTGGGGATTGTGACATTCGCATACAACGTGTATCTGGACGACATCCAGGAGCTCCTGGAGAAGCACACATCCCTTTTTGAAGGCATTGGACAGTTGGTGGGGGAACCAGTCCGCTTGCACATTGATGAGTCCATACAACCTGTGGCTCTGAAGCACCGGCGCATACCATTTCACCTCAGAGATCTGGTAGACCAGGAATTGGACAACCTTGTCCAGCTTGACATTATTGAGAAGGTGGAAGGCCCCACTCCGTGGGTCTCACCCATTGTCGTCGCACGAAAGCCCAAACAACCAGATGCAGTAAGGATTTGTGTCGACATGCGCCTGCCCAACAAGGCGATCAAGAGAGAGAGACACCTAACCCCCACCATGGACGACATCATTGCAGAATTACAGGGGGCGAGGTTCTTCTCCAAGCTGGACTTGAGGGCAGGGTATCATCAGGTGGTTCTGCACCCTGAGTCCCGATACATCACCACCTTCACCACCCATCGGGGCCTGTATCGGTATAAGAGGCTGAGTTTTGGGGTGTCCTCTGCAGCGGAAGTTTTTCAAAATATCATAAGAGGGGCATTAGCAGATCTGGATGGGGTCATCAACATCAGTGACGACATCTTAGTACACTCCAAATCTGAGGCAGAACATATGGCCCGCCTTGCAAAGACATTTGAGCGCCTTCGTCTTTTGGGACTTACCTTACACAAGGAGAAATGCGAATTCCTCAGGACAACAATTGAGTTCTTTGGGTTCGTGTTTAAGGCAGATGGGGTGTCACCCGACCCCCGGAAGGTGAAGGACATTAGAGAGGCCCGCCCACCTGAAAATGTCGCTGAGGTGAGGAGCTTTTTGGGCATGGTCACTTATTGTGGCCGCTTCATTAGGAATCTAGCGTCCCGCTCTGAGCCTCTAAGATCTTTAACAAAGAAAGACTCTGTGTGGCAGTGGGGACCCCTCGAGCAGGCGGCATTTGATGACATCCGGGGTGCCCTAGCGGCAGAGGACACCATGGCGTTCTTTGACCCTAGCCTGCAGACGGAAATTATCGTGGACGCCAGTCCCTATGGTCTGGGGGCGGTCCTCACTCAAGTGGGGCGCGAGCAGGAAGTTCGGCCAATAGCCTATGCGAGCAAGGCACTCTCGGATACTGAACAACGCTACTCGCAAATCGAGAGGGAGGCCCTGGCAGTATTGTGGGGTTGCAGGCATTTTCGCCTATACATTTTAGGGCGTCCTGTGACTGTTATCACTGACCACAAACCACTGCTACCCATCATGGCGGGCTCCTCCTCCAGACCACCAGTAAGGATAGAGCGCTGGATGCTTGCCCTGCTTGAATACGGCGTGTCGCTGGTGTATCGGCCTGGGGTAAGCAACGCTGCAGACTATCTGTCACGTCACCCATGTGGGGATGCCTGGGCGTCTGTGTCCGCGGAGGAGGCTGATGAATACATTCGTCTCGTCGTTGAGTCTGCCACCCCCAACTCCGTGCAGGTGGAGGAGCTGGAGCTGGCATCGAAGGATGACGAGTGCTTCGCCATTCTAAGACTGGCCATGCAACAAGGTGCGTGGAAGACGGTGCTGGAAGCGCTTGACCGTCGAACATGCGAAGCCAGAGTGGCACTGGAACAGCTCTGGAAGGTGCGGGAAGAGCTTGCATTCTCGGAATCGGGACTCCTGCTGAGAGGCGACAGAATAGTGGTGCCACAGACGAAGATCCCACAGATAATCGCTCTCGCCCACCAGGGCCATCAAGGGGCGCCCAAAACAAAGGCTAGGCTTCGCCAGAAGGTGTGGTTCCCGGAGCTAGAGCGGAGGGTAGAAGAGTTTGTGGCCTCGTGTCTGTGGTGTCAGGCCGCATCCCCAGCCCAGCGGGATCCATCCATTGAGACAATGCCTAGGGGAACCAAGCCATGGGAAGTAGTGCATGCTGACTTCGGCTCTACATCTAGAGGGACGCACTTCCTGGTGATGGTCGACGAGTGGTCGCGATACCCGGAGGTGGAATTTGTAGAGTCGCTGGCGTTTGGTGACGTGGTGATCGCCGTGGAAAAGATCTTCGCCACCCATGGCCTTCCATCGGTTGTGTGCACTGACAATGGAGCACCGTATCAGGGTGAGAGTTTTGCTGAACTTTTAAAGAACTATGGCATTCAGCACAGGAAGGTCACACCCCTCTGGCCCCGGGCAAACGGGGAGGCCGAGCGCATGATGCGCACCCTTAACAAGGTGTTCCGGATCGCCCAAGGCAAGGGTGAATGTCTGCAGAGGGCCCTGTATGTGTTCCTACGGGGATACAGAACCACTCCCCATTCATCGACGGGGGTAGCACCGGCGGAGGCCCTCTTCCAGAGGTGCCCTCGGGATGTCGTACCTGAGGTAGGGGCCCGAGAGCCCGCCATCATTGACAATGAGCAGGTGGAGGAAGATCGGCTGGCAAGAACTCGGGCGGAGAACATGAGAAGAGGACTGAGGCCGCCCGACATTGCCCCAGGGGATGAGGTATTAGTGAGGAACCGTCATCCGCAGGGCAAGCTCTCCCTCACATATGAGCCCGCCCCCCTGGATGTTGTAGCGGTGAAGGGGTCTATGGTGACTGCATCAGATGGGACATCGTCGGTGACCAGAAATGCCAGTTTCTTTAGGAGACTGGGTGAACCAGGAGCGAATCGAGGAGAGGCTGGCGAAGAACTACCCGACGAGAGTGGAGGAGATGTCCCCACCATGGACTCGCCTGTTCGCGGAAGAACCGACTCAAGTACTCCGGTAAGGGACAGTGGCAGGAGGTACCCCCTGAGAACAGGGCGTGGGAAACCTGCCCACCTGAGTGACTATGTGACGGACCGATCTGGGGTCATGGTGGCGATGGGTCGCTGGACCGTGTGAAGGCACCGCTGGGGGATCCAGGGTGGTTGCTAATAAATGGGGGATTCCTAATGTGCATGCTGCGAAGTAGTGATTAGTCAGTTTTGAGTGCTGTAGAAAGTAGAACAATTGTATCCTCCTTTGTGTTTGTTGTTATGGAAAAGGAGGAGTGTGGCGTGGCCCCTTTAAGGGCAAGCACGCGACGGAGTGACGTTCACTCCGTCGCGTGCCATATAAATAAAGGGGCGTCGCCCGGCGGCAGCAGAGCCACCGGGGAGCCCACACGAACAGCATCGGTCTCCGTGTGTCTCTGTGTACACGGGGGTGGGGGGCTCACGGGGGCGGCGGGAGGTTTGACAAACGAAATTAGGTCCCTGAATTATAGTGTACTAACACTTGTATCTAAACACACTCAGGGGGGTGATACCAGGCAAGCTGTTGGAATTGTGGGCCAAGTATTAGAAACCAGAGAAGGTGGTAGATCACAATAGAGGGAGGGCTTGAGTGATCCCCCACCCCAAGCTGCCCTATCCGGTTAGTTGGACTAGGTAATACTAATTCGTCTTTTCCAATAAGGGATATTATCGCGCAGAAGTGTTTGAGACCCATAGTTGACGTTATCAATTCACATACAGCAAGAAACAACAGCAATATATTTAGGAGTCAGTTGCATCATTTCTCTAGGAGGAGTAGTGGATCCATGCAGCGCATTCATAATACAAGTTGAGACGCCTTTCAGTATTACGGCGCATGGTGTTCCAAGGCTGCCTCTTGATCCCTTTGAGAGCAAATCCTCCTTCATACATACATGCACCCATTGGATTAGATTTGTGAAAGGGTGTGTTTCAATGATCAGGGAGTATATAGTAAAGTGTGTGCGCAAGAGAGGTGCCTAACAGCTCGTTCTATTCTATCCAAACACATTTCAATAATAAGTGGCTGGTAGATGGCCTCTTGGCCATTGACTATCAGACCTACTCTCCTGAAAAACTTAAATAAGCCTAAAATCGTACGTACCACCCTCACAGGAATTCTTGGCAGGCCTTACAGGGGCTAGAAAAGGTGGAGGGGGTTCTTTATTGGAGAGAGTCGCCCTTACACCTTCTGCCCCAGCTACTGGTGAATCTGGAAGGGAACGGTTGCCCATTAGGGAAGAGGGTTTGGAGGGAGGTGATTCACACATGAGGGCAGCAGGGTGGATGTCTCAGCCCTGCAATCTGGTTTACTTTTCTGGAACATAGCGGAGGGGACAGGTCCCAAGCTGGCGAAATCTAGTTAGAGAGTACCAGCTTATCTTTTTCCAGGATAAATGGGCCACTGACCCCCTGGAAAGGCAGGGTTATCGGTAATTCCAGATTCTGGCACAGACCTGCTAGACCTCCAACATCTGATAGCCGTAACTTTGGATGGTCAATACGTTTTATGTATATAACAAACTTAATTCAATGTCAATGATAAATAGGATCTATGAATTGGTTCACACTTGGGATGGCTCAGATTCGAATAACACTCATATGGTTGTGGCTGGCGAATTTAATTTCCTACTCGAACCCTTAATCTCGAAGAGATTTGGAATGGCTAGGATGTATCTTGGGACATTGCACCATTAATAGCTGCCCGACCGAAAAAGAGTCATTGTCTTGCTGTTGAAACAGCTCATATATTATGTGCGCTAACGTTAAGGGCATGTAACGGGAGCTTTAGTAATGACCAACCAGCATGCAACACGTTTTATGGGTCTAACGGTTCCTCTTTAATTGACTATGGCACCGATTCATGGAATAATTAGCGCGGCGCAAGTGGCCAAAAACGTGCGAATCGCAGTGCAAGTGCGAAAATCGCACGAAAAGCGGCGCACATCGATTCATGGAAGGCCGTGCGCGAGAAAACCATCGGATGTGCGATAAAAAAGTGCGCGGCGCACGTTGGCGCACAGGCCATCTAACTGCGTGCGCCAGGTCACAGCGAAAATCGCACAGGCCACAGCGAAAATCGCACATAGCCCCTATCACCACCCCCCCCAGCAGTGCAGGGGCACCCTCCACCAGGCCCCCACTCATGTCTCCCACCACCCCCACACCCCAGCCACCAGGGGCAGCCTCCACCAGGACCCCACCCATGTCCCCTATCACCACCACCCCCCAGCAGTGCAGGGGCACCCTCCACCAGGCCCCCACTCATGTCTCCCACCACCCCCACCCCCCAGCCAGCAGGGGCACCCTCCACCAGGCCCCCACTCATGTCTCCCACCACCCCATCCCCCAGCCACCAGGGGCAGCCTCCACCAAGCCCCCACTCATGTCTCCCACCACCCCCACCCCCCAGCAACCATGGGCAGCCCCCACCAGGCTCCCACCCATGTCTCCCACCACCCCCACCCCCCAGCCAGCAGGGGCACCCTCCACCAGGCCCCCACTCATGTCTCCCACCCCCCCCACCCCCCAGCATCCAGGGGCAGCCCCCACCAGGCTCCCACCCATGTCTCCCACCACTCCCACCCCCCAGCAACCATGGGCAGCCCCCACCAGGCTCCCACCCATGTCTCCCACCACCCCCACCCCCCAGCCACCATGGGCAGCCTCCACCAGGTCCTCACAATCCCCAATCATGTGCATCATGGTCAGCCTCCACAGCCAAAAAGCCCAACCAAGTAACCCATTCACCCACATGGAAAAGGAAATTACATGTTACACCCCCAATGTTCATAAAGCTAATGAACCCATGTCTGTCACACACAATGGTTGCAATTGAATGGGAAAACACCCAACATGACATGCATGAAAGCAATGAGATGATATCACACAGTGAAGTATAAAAACAAAATTGTATTAAAAAAATAAGAATGCAAATGAAATGAAACAAACTACAATGGGAATGAAAAAAAAGATAAGCTGCATGTCTGTTAAAAAAATAAAAACACCAAATCCCAATCCAAAAAAATGTAGTCCAAAGTCAAATGAAAAATAAAATCAATCCAATGAAGAACTATGTACAAAACATCCAAGGGTCCATGAGCCCAACTGAACAAAGGAAACCTACAAAAAACCCTAACTAAAATGCAACTATATACAAAAAGTGGAGCAGTGTCCGTCGACTCCAAATCATAAGAACAAACAAAGGAAACCTAAAACTAAAGAACTATATACAAAGGCGGCAGGCAAGTCCAGCGGCTCACTCCGTGGTGTTCCGGGCCAGGGCATCATCGAACTCCTGTTCGATGTCCCGGAGGTGGTCCAGTTCCATGGCCCCGAGGGTCCGCAGGGACGACGCTGTGTCCTCCTCCAACCCCCTGCGGATTGCCTCGAGGCACTCAGCCAGCCTCAGGGCCCTCCGCATGGAGTTCTCCGCCCTGACCATTGTGAGCCGCGCCTCTTCCGCCCGCCGCCGCTCCGCACCTATGGCGTGGCCCAACCGCTGCCACACGGAAGACACTCTCTGTCCTGGGTCCTCCTGCCCTCCGGCCGATGCCTGCCCCTCCGATGTCGAAGGCCCCGAGCCTTCATGTCTCCCACCATGTTGCTGCTGCTGCTCTGCCTCTGCCCGTGCACTGCCTCCTGCTGCCTGCACATCCTCCGCCGGCTGGGGTGCAGTTGTTGATGTGGCCACCCCTGCTGGACCTCCGACTCCCGACTGTGGCAGGGATGCCTCCTCCACCAGCCTGGCCGCACCGTCAGAGGCAGCTCCACAGGGCACCCAGGTGACTGATGGGTGGGAAGATGGCACAGAGGACGACTGCCGCGTAGGGGGTCCAGTTGAGGAGGGGGTCGGAGCAAGCCCCATCAGACGGAGGAATCCGGCCAGGGTGACCTGTCCCAGCAGGCTGACGTGGTCAACGAGCCATTCGAGATGACGTGCAGTCTCTCCATGAAAAGACTGCAGGTCACCTCGCATGGCCCGTTGACGCAACGCCACACCAGCCAGGACAGGCTCAACCCGGACCTGGATGGCCACGTCTGCAGGCAGAGGAAGGCCAGTTGACGTCAGCTCATCCCCTGCCTGAAAACAGGTCTGGACGTAGGCATCCCTGCTGGTGCAAGATGATGCAGGGACAGGATCGGGGACAGGATTGCACACAGACACCTCCACGGCGGCCTGTGCTGCCTCCTGTCCCTGGTCCTGCACTGCACCACTAGCACCAGTGGGATACCCACCTCCAGACCCCGTCTCTGGTGCTTGCATGGCCTCCTCCTCCACCAAACCCCCCACCAACCTGGATGACTCCGTGCCATCTTCCCCTGTTGGGCCCTGTGGGGTCCCAGCTGCCCCTTCTGCTGCCGAGGAGTCCAACTCCAACCTCCGCCTCTTGGACCTCCCCCCGGCAGCTGCGGCCTGGGACGCGGCACCGGACTCCTGACTCCCCGACGAGATGACAACACGGGAGGGGAGCCGGGCCTTGCGTCTCCGGCTGGCGGTCGGATCCCCGCCGCTGTGCTCCACAGCACCTTCTCCGCCCTCTTCATCAGTTGACGCTGCAGACAGGGAGAAACAAAACACAGGCATCAGGGCACTGTACAATGGACACATACACACATGACAGTTGCACATGAGTGGCATTGGCAAACCTCAGACATGTCATCACAATCCCCAACCACATGTCATTACAACTCGCACACATGAGCCATACCACAGCTATATCGCAACTGCCACCACCATCCCTACACATACAACTGCATGAGCAGCCAAAAGGGAGCCAGACATCACATGCAACACAGGAAGTGCACCACACATGTACACACACCACCACAGTTGCATGCATGTGTACACCTCTGCCAAGTGTCGCAGTGTTCAGACGGGCATCCATGTCACATCTGCCAATCAGGCTTCCACATACCGCTGTCACATGCATCCATGTTGCATCACTGTTGCACCCTTGTCAAATACACACACATGCACATGTACACAGTGCTCATACATGCAGCCGAAAACAACATACATGCGTGACATCACGGACATGTCTACTTACATACACATTCATCCAAACGTGTGCACGCACAACTGCATTTGGTATGCAAGCCTACACACACAAGCACCATCCATGTCTCACACATTACAGCCCTCGCATGTGTCAGCCCCACGGCCCTGTACACCCCCACCCATACTCGACCCCATACAAACAGATGTGCAACCTGCACAATACCGAATAATCACCACACGCCCTGCTCACAATCAGGATGCATGTACACTCACCGCTCGACTCCAGGCGGGTCTGCTTCTCTAGGACCTGGACGTGGAGCGCTGGGGATATGCATTCCAGGACCCTCATCTGTTCTTCCGACAAGTGGCCCCGGCGCCCCTTGGCATCCGCTGCCTTCAAGAGGCGCCGGGCCTTGTTCAGGGTCCTGGACCTGAAGTCCTCCCAGCGCTTCCTGACATGTTGTAAGTCCCGGACTGCCACCCCCTCCGCGTTGATGGCAGTCACGATGTCAGTCCAGAACCGAGTCCGTCCTTCCTTGTCGGTGTGGGAACTTCCAAAGAGGGCATCATACTGCGCCAGGACTTGCTCCACCTGGACACCAACTTCGGTGGCACTGAAGCTGGTGCCCCTCTGCCTCTCTGGCCGGGGGTTGTCAGTGGTCACAGATGGTGTTTGCCCCGACATGACAACCCCAGAGGCAGGAGTGGGTGGGCAACTGGGTCCTGGGGCTGGGCTGTGGAGCGATGGAATTTCAGTCGGGAGTCTTCAGTTCCAGCAGGGGTGGTCACAGCAACAGCACCCCTGGCTGATGTGCAGGCAGCAAATGGCAGTGCACGTGGGCAGCAGGCAGTCAGGCAGCAGCAGATGGCAGGTGGGAGCGTGCTCGGGGCTCTGGGGGGCAGTAATTCGGCCTTCTGGGCAGGAGCGTGGTCTTCCTTGTGCTTACGCGTGGCCAGCTTGGTATGGAGTGATTTGGCACGTGAAAATCCTGCACGTCAGCGTGAAAATCGAGGAAAGGCCCTTAGCGCGTAAGCGCGTCAGCACGCATACGCGATTCTATTGGACCAAAGGCCCTCAGCGCGTAAGCGCGTCAGCACGCATACGCGATTCTATTGGACCAATGGCCCTCAGCGCGTAAGCGCGTCTGTGACGTGACCCGCACGGGTGTTTCCCACACAGCACGTGATGACAGAGCACACGTGGAAAGACTGCACGTCAGAGTGTCATCGCGTGTAATTGGACAGCACGTCAGAGTGTCATCACGTGTAATTGGACAAAAGTGCGCGTACACGCGATTGGCCTATGTACGTGTATATCAGGGGTGCGCGGGCACTTACACATGCAAGTACGTCAGCGCACCTGTATCCCGGGGTGCGCAGGAATTTCCACATGCTATTGGACTGGGTACTGGATTTCAGGGGTGCGCGGGTCACACGCTCGCCTACAACACGCGCAACGCATAAATTTGCGCGCTAAGTAAATAACAAGCTCAGAGCCAGGATGAACATACCGTTCCTAGCAGCAGTGGGCGTGGGCTACCAAAGGAGGACGAGGAGGATAGTCAGGGCCAGAATATTCACACCCAGAACCAGCCTTTTCGGGATGCCTGATGACCAGGTGTATGGGAGGTACAGGTTTCCACCACACATAATACTGGACCTGGTGAGTGAGTGGGAGGATGACCTCACATCACCCACCCTGTGCTCCCAAGCACTCAGCCCCCTGGAGAAGGTCCCCAATGTACTGCACTTCTTAGCCACTGGATCATTTCAGCGGACAAGTGCCATAGTGGGTGGGGTATCACAGGCCACCCAGCCATGCTGCCTACACCAGGTCTTGAACATCATCACTGCACGCCCATCAGTCCGCAGGCACATATACCTGCCCAGAACACCTGCAGAAAGGCATGCTGCCGCCCTGGATTTTTACGGTGTGGCACGATTCCCCAAAGTGCTAGGTGCCATCGGCTGCACCCATGTGGCTCTACGTCCCCCCAGGGCATCAGAGCACATCTATAGGAACCGCAAGCACTGGCATTCCATCAATGTGCAGGTAGTATGTAATACCAAGGGAATCATCACCTCAGTATATGCCAACTATCCCGGCTCCACCCACGACAGCTTCATTTACCGAATGTCCACCCTAAGCCGGGACCTAGAAGCTGGGCGGCATGGCGATACATGGCTGCTTGGTGAGTATGAATGCCACTGCACATGCATGCATGTCAGATACTGAGCAAGGTCACAACCCCACCAATGATACCAATCACCACCTCCACAGGGGACAGTGCCTACCCTCTCAGCCCCCACATGATGACGCCAATTCGGAACCCCACCACGCCACCCCAGGTAAGATATAACACAGCCCACATTACAACACGGGGCATAGTGGAGCGCACATTCGGAGTGCTAAAGTCACGCTTTCGCTCCCTTGACCGTTCTGGCGGGCAGCTGTTGTACGCTCCCCCAGTAGTGTGCAGGATCATAGTGGCAGCATGTGTCCTGCACAACGTTGCAACACGCCGGGGCCTGGATGTGGACATGGTGGTGGCCCCACATCCCCAACCACATGCACAGCCGCTGCGCATGGGAGGGGAAAGGGCACGGGGGGAGGCAGCCCGTACACAGCTAGTGGCTAATTACTTCACATAGAAATCACACCCCTGTGGAGTGCACACTGCCCTGGCACATTCCATCTGACAATCAATGATGACTCAACCTCACACTGATCCTGAATATCTGGAGAATCAACCGTGAAAACCATATCAGCCTGAGATTGTTCACCTGGCAGTGTTACAATGTGTGCATCCCTACAAACACAGACACCACCAATGCAGTTTTGTGAAGAAACACATCCAAGCAGCTAAAATGAATACCCACTTGCAAAATGCAACAAGAGGACAGTGCCATGTCAGCCAACCCATCCCCAGCACCGCCACACGACACACCGTGCCATGTCATGCCATTTGCAGGTAAACAAAGTAATCCCCACAACATGACACTAGTGTCACTATGTACAGTGTCCCTAATTTAAACTTGCAACACCTGAAATGCTCACAGTAATGCAGGACCAACAACAAACTTGAGCAGGTACTACCATTAACATGACATCACAAATGTAAGAAATTAGTAGTCTCACCACCTGGAAATGCCTGCACTCCCACCACTACCAACTGTGCAGTGTTGGCGCCATGTAGAGTAGTAGGTGCACTGCTGCCAACATGGACCCCATCTCCAAACTAGAGGGCCTTGTGTAGACATGAGGAAGGGACCTGCAAATTGGGAGGTAGACACAGATGATGAGTTACACATCAATGCAACATGCAGTGTACAACACAACAGCAATATGCACTAGGAATGTATACACAGTATTAACTAGACTACCCACACATGTAGTGGGAGTCCAATGTCACCATGTACGTCAATGTCACTTGGGCACACCCTTTGCAAGCCCATGGAAACGGGAAGCAGGAGGGGTGTGTGTGACTCAAACCCAAGCATCTGAACCAAATACATGAGAAGCCTGCATGTGCCCAGCCACAATGCAGCGTATGCCCACAGGAACCACGGAAGGCAACAAATTGTCCCAAATAAATTGGGAAAAATAAATTTAAAAATAAAAATAAAAATAAAAAAAATAAAAATAAAAAATGGCCATTGATGGGCCCGGGGGGGTTTGGGAGGCCACCCAGGAGGTCCGAGGACAGGGTGCACACCAAAACCCACCTGTGTGGATCCTGGGAAAAAAAAAACACCTCCATGGGCTCATGGCCCACACGGCTACCCTATTGTGGGAGTATCACTACTGTCGCTATTATCACCTTGTGCAGCTGCATCCGGAGGTGGTTGCACTATGGGAGGCAGCCCACGCAAGGCCCTAGTCTGCTCCTCCATGGCTGCAAGCATGCGGGTGTGGTAGGTCTGGTTCTGGAGGATGAGTGTGCAGAGGTCCCCATGCAACAACTCACGGGATGCCCGGACCTCCGCCCTCGTTGCCTGCATCTCAGCTGAGAGCGTACGGGTGAGACGCTCCAGCTGCTGTTCTGTCCTTTGGTGTGTTGAAGCCTCAAGCTCAACAAGAGTCGTCCTGAGGTGAAGGAGCTCCTGCCTCAGGGCTTCCCTGTGGCCCTGGGACTCTATGGAGATGGCCTCCTGCAGAGTCGCCAGTGCCGCCCGCCTGTCCCTGTTGGACGCCAACATGTCCTCCCTGTGTGACTGGCAGATGGAGTCGGTTGCCTGCTGTAGTCGCTCCATCAGCCTTTCAGGGGGGACAATGGAAGTGGCCACCCTATCCATGGCCTGAGCCATCATCTCGGATGATGCTGCCTGTTGGGTTGCCATACTGTAAATGGATTGCTCCCATGCGGTATTGCCAGGTGGCGTACGGCCACCACGTCGGCGGGCACCACACCTGTCTGGGGCAAGGCGAACTGCGCCTTGCTGTGCCGGCACTGCCTGAGGCTGCAGGACTGCATTCCCCCTCTGATCTGCTGGGCCAGGAACAGGATCAGATGTCGCAGAGTGTGACCCTGCATCCGTAACCACCAAAGGCGTAGCTGGCAACACTGACATCCCCATTGAGGGTTCTGACCCTGGTGCAGGTGGGTGGGACAGAACAGAATCCCTCCCTGGAACACTCACCTGCGACGGCACGTAGGTCTCATCATCCGAATCAACACCTGAGTACAGCTCGGGGGAGGTGCAGCCAGAGACACCCCTTGAGAGCACGACCTGCAGCACTTGTGGGTTCTCACCCACCACCACACCACGTCCGTCACTGGTGGTTGGTCGGCCCTCGGACCCCTCCTGGGTCTGCACCATCTCCACAACCCCAGCAGTATCAGGTGCGTCTTCCCCTGCAAAGACATAAAAACAAAGAAATGGAAACAGGCATTAGCACCATGGCACACAATGAGGGCTGAGAAGCAAGAGAACCAGCACTTGATTGACACATGTCCCACATGACTAAAACCCTCCCATGCATGCACCCTCACTGCATATGAAGGGCAGGCAAATGGCACACACTGATGACACCAAGATGGAAGATGAACACATTTTCTGCATGCTGCCTGGCAGTGGCATCACACATTGGCCTGTGATTGCCAGGTGAAACACACATGCCATCACACAGATGGCATGTACCATTGCTATGGAGTGAAGATGGAGAGGAGGGCAGCACCTATTCATTCAGTCCAGTTCCCGCATGTAATAGCTTTTCTAATTGAAACAGGTCAGATTTTTCACCTGTAGCTGCCAGTCCAAAATGGTCCAATTGCACAGGGACATGTGTGAACAAATTATATCCAGGTAACAAAGTCACTCCACCTTACCATAGCCATGTCAGACATGTGACTAGAGGACTGCGAAATGCCTAGTAAAAGTGGTGGAATGCAAACAATCTGCCTGAATGAACAGTGAAAAATAAGCAACAATGTTGTGGCAAGGTGACACTTCAAGGGCAACTGGCGTGCAGTTGGGCTGGATGTCTACTGTTGGCAGAAGGGATACTGCTATGGCCTAATGCAGCTGCGCAGGATGTATTGCATGAAGCACATGGCTGACCCATACGACTCAGGCGCACACACTCTCACCTGGCACACAAACAGAAGCCCTCACACACACACCATGCACATGGATGACACACACATGCATGTGCACTCACCGGACAATGCCTCGTAATCAGGCAGATCTCCCGCGCCTTGGATCTGTTCCTCCGTGACGTAGGTCCCAGCAACTGACTCATGTAGAGTGAGTTCCATGTCTACTACTGGAGACCCACCTCCAGTCACTAGAGTTGCGGCATGACTTGAGGCCAGCTTACTCCTGCTGCGCTTTAGGTCATTCCAGCGCTTATAGCAATCATTGGCTGTGCGCCTCACGATTCCAAGGGCACTTACGATGTCCGCAACGGTCTGCCAGTGTGCCTGGCGTTGTGCAGGTGTGGTCTTGGATCCTGCAACAATGACCATCTCGTTATCATGTGCGGACACATACTCGACAAGTGCATTCAGTTCGTCATCCGTGAAGCTGGGCTTCCTGGACGGGCCGGACTGTGTAGCCGTGTCTGGGGCATCAGCCTGTGCCGGACGAGCACTCTTCCTCTTCCGCTTGGAAGGTGGTGGTGATCCTGAGTGTCCTGCACCGCTCTGGACACTAGGGGCAGGAGCCCTGGTGGACTCTGTATCAGGAGTGTGGGATTGCACACTCAGCATGGGAGTTGGTGCAGGCATTGGCTCAAGTGTAATGGTGTCAGGGGGAATGTCAGCAGGATGGACTAGGACCGACACTGTCCTGGCTGGGTGTGTGAGAGCTGGGGTGGATGGACCCGCATCTGCCCCTTCAGCCTCTCCACCCTGCCTACTTGGGGCAGCAGATGACCTTGCTGCCCCAGATGCACGTGGCATGATGAGATCAACGTGCACCAGCGCACGTGTGATAGGCCTGCTGACCTGGAAGTCAGCCATGGAGTCAGCCAGGTCTGGTGCCACAATGGGCTGGTCCAACAAGGGCTGAGCATGGATGGTGTCAGCCACATCAGCCTCAACGGGGGCGGGGGGGATTATGGGTGCCCTTGACTGGTCCTCCACACATGGGGGGACAGGCTCTCCCTGCAAGTAACGACCACGTCCCCTACCGGATCCACCACGGCCACCACTTGTGGCTCTTCCACCTTTGCCACCCTTACGGAATCCTCGCCTCCCAGCCATGGCACTGATGTTAATGTGCGTATGGGAGTGGCTGTAAACTATTGTCCTGGGCAATTGGGGGTCAAAGGGGTTGGGTACCAGATGGTAATTGTACCCTAGTGCTCTAGCAAGGCTGAATGTAACCCCTGGGGAAAGATGACGGGTCACGCTACGCACAGGAGCCCCAAAAAAGGGAGATGAGGTCCACGCAACCCCTCCTAGACCACGTGTGCAGAAAGAAAAACCTGCACTACGCTGTGGCACCCAGTAACACAAGAATGAACGTATGCGTGTCACACGCAGCCTAGAATGACCTCTGAAGGGGTAGGCTACACACGGGGCAAGCACAGATGTTAGATACGCGCATGACTCACCGTCTGCCAGGTAAAAGAACGTGAAAAAGGAGCGCGTTTGGTTGGCAACACCCCCGCCAAAAGAAGATTTGTACGCTGTCTGAGGAGACAGGACAACAGTAGAAGGGAACACTGTTTGAGGGAACAGGCCCAGGTAAACCAGTAAAAGAGAAAAAAGAGAAAAAGCTGTCAGAGGTAACAGGGAATACGAACTTGAAACGCCGTGAAGTAAATCGCGTGTGAAACGACAAGAAGTACAGAATTCACCCACTCGCTCTCCACGAAAAGCACGTACAAGGAAATGGTGTTCTACACGTACCTTTTATACAGGCCCACACGTCGAGCGTCACTTACGCGGCGTGTACGCGCTAGGGCCATTTCCACCAATTACACGCTTTGTCACTTCTGCGTGAAGGGCCATTTCCACCAATTACACGCTTTGTTACTTCTGCGTGTAGGGCCATTTCCACCAATTACACGCTTTGTCACTGCCGCGTGTACGCGCTAGGCCCATTCCCACCAATTACACGCTTTGACACTCGGACGTGTCTTTCATTTTTTTCACACGCAACATTTTCAAACGTGTGCCCAATTCAACGTGCACGTGACTTCATAGACGCGCATACGCTGGCGACGCGTTTACGCGCTGAGGGCCTTTGGTCCAATAGAATCGCGTATGCATGCTGACGCGCTTACGCGCTAAGGGCCTTTCCTCGGTTTTCACGCTGACGTGCAGGATTTTCACGTGCCAAATCACTCCGTACCAAGCTGGCCACGCATAAGCACACGGAAGACCACGCTCCTGCCCAGAAGGCCGAACTACTGCCCCCCAGAGCCCCGAGCACGCTCCCACCTGCCATCTGCTGCTGCCTGCTGCCCACGTGCACTGCCATTTGCTGCCTGCACATCAGCCAGGGGTGCTGTTGCTGTGACCACCCCTGCTGGAACTGAAGACTCCCGACTGGGATTCCATCGCTCCACAGCCCAGCTCCAGGACCCAGTTGCCCACCCACTCCTGCCTCTGGGGTTGTCATGTCGGGGCAAAAACCATCTGTGACCACTGACAACCCCCGGCCAGAGAGGCAGAGGGGCACCAGCTTCAGTGCCACCGAAGTTGGTGTCCTGGTGGAGCAAGTCCTGGGGCAGTATGATGCCCTCTTTGGAAGTTCCCGCGCCGACAAGGAAGGACGGACTCGGATCTGGACTGACATCGTGACTGCCATCAACGCGGAGGGGGTGGCAGTCCGGGACTTACAACATGTCAGGAAGCGCTGGGAGGACTTCAGGTCCAGGACCCTGAACAAGGCCCGGCGCCTCTTGAAGGCAGCGGATGCCAAGGGGCGCCGGGGCCACTTGTCGGAAGAACAGATGAGGGTCCTGGAACGCATATCCCCAGCGCTCCACGTCCAGGTCCTAGAGAAGCAGACCCGTCTGGAGTCGAGCGGTGAGTGTACATGCATCCTGATTGTGAGCAGTGCGTGTGGTGATTATTCGGTATTGTGCAGGTTGCACATCTGTTTGTATGGGGTCGAGTATGGGTGGGGGTGTACAGGGCCGTGGGGCTGACACATGCGAGGGCTGTAATGTGTGAGACATGGATTGTGCTTGTGTGTGTAGGCTTGCATGCCAAATGCAGTTGTGCGTGCACAAATGTTTGGATGAATGTGTATGTAAGTAGACATGTCCGTGATGTCACGCATGTATGTTGTTTTCGGCTGCATGTATGAGCACTGTGTACATGTGCATGTGTGTGTATTTGACAAGGGTGAAACAGTGATGCAACATGGATGCATGTGACAGCGGTATGTGGAAGCCTGATTGGCAGATGTGACATGGATGCCCGTCTGAACACTGCGACACTTGGCAGAGGTGTACACATGCATGCAAGTGTGGTGGTGTGTGTACATGTGTGGTGCACTTCCTGTGTTGCATGTGATGTCTGGCTCCCCTTTGGCTGTTCATGCAGTTGTATGTGTAGGGATGGTGGTGGCAGTTGCGATATGGCTGTGGTATGGCTCATGTGTGCGAGTTGTAATGATATGTGTGTTGGGGATTGTGATGACATGTCTGAGGTTTGCCAATGCCACTCATGTGCAACTGTCATGTGTGTATGTGTCCATTGTACAGTGCCCTGATGCCTGTGTTTTGTTTCTCCCTGTCTGCAGCGTCAACTGATGAAGAGGGCGGAGAAGGTGCTGTGGAGCACAGCGGCGGGGATCCGACCGCCAGCCGGAGACGCAAGGCCCGGCTCCCCTCCCGTGTTGTCATCTCGTCGGGGAGTGAGGAGTCCGGTGCCGCGTCCCAGGCCGCAGCTGCCGGGGGGAGGTCCAAGAGGCGGAGGTTTGATTTGGACTCCTCGGCAGCAGAAGGGGCAGCTGGGACCCCACAGGGCCCAACAGGGGAAGATGGCAGGGAGTCATCCAGGTTGGTGGGGGGTTTGGTGGAGGAGGAGGCCGTGCAAGCACCAGAGACGGGGTCTGGAGGTGGGGATCCCACTGGTGCTAGTGGTGCAGTGCAGGACCAGGGACAGGAGGCAGCACAGGCCGCCGCGGAGGTGCCTGTGTGCAATCCTGTCCCCGATCCTGTCCCTGCATCATCTTGCACCAGCAGGGATGCCTACGTCCAGACCCGTTTTCAGGCAGGGGATGAGCTGACGTCAACTGGCCTTCCTCTGCCTGCGGACGTGGCCATCCAGGTCCAGGTTGAGCCTGTCCTGGCTGGTGTGGCGTTGCGTCAACGGGCCATGCGAGGTGACCTGCAGTCTTTTCATGGAGAGACTGCACGTCATCTCGAATGGCTCGTTGACCACGTCAGCCTGCTGGGACAGGTCACCCAGGCCGGATTCCTCCGTCTGATGGGGCTTGCTCCGACCCCCTCCTCAACTGGACCCCCTACGCGGCAGTCGTCCTCTGTGCCATCTTCCCACCCATCAGTCACCCGGGTGCCCTGTGGAGCTGCCTCTGACGGTGCGGCCAGGCTGGTGGAGGAGGCATCCCTGCCACAGTCGGGAGTCGGAGGTCCAGCAGGGGTGGCCACATCAACAACTGCACCCCAGCCGGCGGAGGATGTGCAGGCAGCAGGAGGCAGTGCACGGGCAGAGGCAGAGCAGCAGCAGCAACATGGTGGGAGACATGAAGGCTCGGGGCCTTCGACATCGGAGGGGCAGGCATCGGCCGGAGGGCAGGAGGACCCAGGACAGAGAGTGTCTTCCGTGTGGCAGCGGTTGGGCCACGCCATAGGTGCGGAGCGGTGGCGGGCGGAAGAGGCGCGGCTCACAATGGTCAGGGCGGTGAACTCCATGCGGAGGGCCCTGAGGCGGGGCGAGTGCCTCGAGGCAATCCGCAGGGGGTTGGAGGAGGACACGGCGTCGTCCCTGCGGACCCTCGGGGCCATGGAACTGGACCGCCTCCGGGACATCGAACAGGAGTTCGATGATGCCCTGGCCCAGAACACCACGGAGTGAGCCGCTGGACTTGCCCGCCGCCTTTGTATATAGTTCTTTAGTTTTAGGTTTCCTTTGTTTGTTCTTATGATTTGGAGTCGACGGAAACTGCTACACTTTTTGTATATAGTTGCATTTTAGTTAGGGTTTTTTGTAGGTTTCCTTTGTTCAGTTGGGCTCATGGACCCTTGGATGTTTTGTACATAGTTCTTCATTGGATTGATTTTATTTTTCATTTGACTTTGGAATACATTTTTTTGGATTGGGATTTGGTGTTTTTATTTTTTTAACAGACATGCAGCTTATCTTTTTTTCATTCCCATTGTAGTTTGTTTCATTTCATTTGCATTCTTATTTTTTTAATACAATTTTGTTTTCATACTTCACTGTGTGGTATCATCTCATTGCTTTCATGCATGTCATGTTGGGTGTTTTCCCATTCAATTGCAACCATTGTGTGTGACGGACATGGGTTCATTAGCTTTATGAACATTGGGGGTGTAACATGTAATTTCCTTTTCCATGTGGGTGAATGGGTTACTTGGTTGGGCTTTTTGGCTGTGGAGGCTGACCATGACGCACATGGTTGGGGATTGTGAGGACCTGGTGGAGGCTGCCCATGGTTGCTGGGGGGTGGGGGTAGTGGGAGACATGGGTGGGAGCCTGGTGGGGGCTGCCCATGGTTACTGGAGGGTGGGGGTGGTGGGAGACATGGATGGGAGCCTGGTGGGGGCTGCCCCTGGATGCTGGGGGGTGGGGGGAGTGGGAGACATGAGTGGGGGCCTGGTGGAGGGTGCCCCTGCTGGCTGGGGGGTGGGGGTGGTGGGAGACATGGGTGGGAGCCTGGTGGGGGATGCCCATGGTTGCTGGGGTGTGGGGGTGGTGGGAGACATGAGTGGGGGCCTGGTGGAGGCTGCCCCTGGTGGCTGGGGGTGGTGGGAGACATGAATGGGGGCCTGGTGGAGGGTGCCCCTGCTGGCTGGGGGGTGGGGGTGGTGGGAGACATGAGTGGGGGCCTGGTGGAGGGTGCCCCTGCACTGCTGGGGGGTGGTGGTGATAGGGGACATGGGTGGGGGCCTGGTGGAGGGTGCCCCTGCTGGCTGGGGGGTGAGGGTGGTGGGAGACATGAGTGGGGGCCTGGTGGAGGGTGCCCCTGGATGCTGGGGGTGGGAGACATGAGTGGGGGCCTGGTGGAGGGTGCCCCTGCTGGCTGGGGGGTGGGGGTGGTGGGAGACATGGGTGGGTGCCTGGTGGGGGCTGCCCCTGGATGCTGGGGGGTGGGGGTGGACATGAGTGGGGGCCTGGTGGAGGGTGCCCCTGCTGGCTGGGGTGTGGGGGTGGTGGGAGACATGAGTGGGGGCCTGGTGGAGGCTGCCCCTGCACTGCTGGGGGGTGGGGGTGATAGGGGACATGGGTGGGGGCCTGCCTGGTGGAGGGTGCCCCAGCACTGCTGGGGGGTGGGGGTGGTGGGAGACATGAGTGGGACCTGGTGGAGGCTGCCCCTGCACTGCTGGGGGATGGGGGTGGTGGGAGACATGAGTGGGGGCCTGGTGGAGGGTGCCCCTGCACTGCTGGGGGGTGGGGGTGGTGGGAGACATGAGTGGGGGCCTGGTGGAGGCTGCCCCTGCACTGCTGGGGGGTGGGGGTGGTGGGAGACATGGGTGGGAGCCTGGTGGGGGCTGCCCATGGTTGCTGGGGGGTGGGGGTGGTGGGAGACATGAGTGGGGGCCTGGTGGAGGGTGCCCCTGCACTGCTGGGGGGTGGTGGTGATAGGGGACATGGGTGGGGGCCTGGTGGAGGCTGCCCCTGCACTGCTGGGGGGTGGGGGTGGTGGGAGACATGAGTGGGGGCCTGGTGGAGGCTGCCCCTGGTGGCTGGGGGGTGGGGGTGGTGGGAGACATGAGTGGGGGCCTGGTGGAGGGTGCCCCTGCACTGCTGGGGGATGGGGGTGATAGGGGACATGGGTGGGGGCCTGGTGGAGGCTGCCCCTGGATGCTGGGGGGTGGGGGGGTGGGAGACATGAGTGGGGGCCTGGTGGAGGCTGCCCCTGGTGGCTGGGGGGTGGGGGTGGTGGGAGACATGAGTGGGGTCCTAGTGGAGGGTGCCCCTGCACTGCTGGGGGGTGGGGGTGATAGGGGACATGGGTGGGGGCCGGGTGGAGGCTGCCCCTGCACTGCTGGGGGGTGGGGGTGGTGGGAGACATGAGTGGGGGCCTGGTGGAGGGTGCCCCTGTTGGCTGGGGGGTGGGGGTGGTGGGAGACATGAGTGGGGGCCTGGTGGAGGGTGCCCCTGCACTGCTGGGGGGTGGGGGTGGTGGGAGAGATGGGTGGGAGCCTGGTGGGGGCTGCCCATGGTTGCTGGGGGGTGGGGGTGGTGGGAGACATGAGTGGGGGCCTGGTGGAGGCTACCCCTGGTGGCTGGGGATGGGGGTGGTGGGAGACATGAGTGGGGGCCTGGTGGAGGGTGCCCCTGCACTGCTGGGGGGTGGGGGTGGTGGGAGACATGGGTGGGAGCCTGGTGGGGGCTGCCCATGGTTGCTGGGGGGTGGAGGTGGTGGGAGACATGAGTGGGGGCCTGGTGGAGGCTGCCCCTGGTGGCTGGGGGATGGGGGTGGTGGGAGACATGAGTGGGGGCCTGGTGGAGGGTGCCCCTGCACTGCTGGGGGGTGGGGGTGGTGGGAGACATGGGTGGGATCCTGGTGGGGGCTGCCCATGGTTGCTGGGGGTGGGGGTGGTGGGAGACATGAGTGGGGGCATGGTGGAGGCTGCCACTGGTGGTTGGGGGGTGGGGGTGGTGGGAGACATGAGTGGGGGCCTGGTGGAGGGTGCCCCTGCACTGCAGGGGGGTGGTGGTGATAGGGGACATGGGTGGGGGCCTGGTGGAGGCTGCCCATGCACTGCTGGGGGGTGGGGGTGGTGGGAGACATGAGTGGGGGCCTGGTGGAGGCTGCCCCTGCACTGCTGGGGGGTGGGGGTGGTGGCTCGACATGAGTGGGGGCCTGGTGGAGGGTGCCCCTGCTGGCTGGTGGGTGGGGGTGGTGGGAGACATGAGTGAGGGCCTGGTGGAGGGTGCCCCTGCTGGCTGGGGGGTGGGGGTGGTGGGAAACATGAGTGGGGGCCTGGTGGAGGGTGCCCCTGGATGCTGGGGGTGGGGGGGGGTGGGAGACATGAGTGGGGGCCTGGTGGAGGGTGCCCCTGCTGGCTGGGGGGTGTGGGTGGTGGGAGACATGGGTGGGGGCCTGGTGGAGGGTGCCCCTGGATGCTGGGGGGTGGGAGACATGAGTGGGGGCCTGGTGGAGGGTGCCCCTGGATGCTGGGGGGCGGAGGGGGTGGGAGACATGAGTGGGGGCCTGGTGGAGGCTGCCCCTGGATGCTGGGGGGTGGGGGGGTGGGAGACATGAGTGGGGGCCTGGTGGAGGGTGCCCCTGCACTGCTGAGGGGTGGGGGTGGTGTGAGACATGAGTGGGGGCCTGGTGGAGGGTGCCCCTGCACTGCTGGGGGGTTGGGGTGGTGGGAGACATGGGTGGGAGCCTGGTGGGGGCTGCCCATGGTTGCTGGGGGGTGGGGGTGGTGGGAGACATGAGTGGGGGCCTGGTGGAGGCTGCCCCTTGTGGCTGGGGGTGGGGGTGGTGGGAGACATGAGTGGGGGCTTGTTGGAGGCTGCCCCTGCACTGCTGGGGGGTGGGGGTGGTGGGAGACATGAGTTGGAGCCTGGTGGAGGGTGCCCCTGCACTGCTGGGGGGTGGGGGTGGTGGGAGACATGAGTGGGGGCCTGGTGGAGGGTGCCCATGGTGGCTGGGGGGTGGGGGTGGGTGGGAGACATGAGTGGGGGCCTGGTGGAGGGTGCCCCTGCACTGCTGGGGGGTGGGGGTGGTGGGAGACATGAGTGGGGGCCTGGTGGAGGGTGCCCATGGTGGCTGGGGGGTGGGGGTGATGGGAGACATGAGTGGGGGCCTGGTGGAGGGTGCCCATGGTGGCTGGGGGGTGGGGGTGGTGGGAGACATGCATTGTTGATCAGTAGTGCAAGGTGACATGTGGGTTGGCTGGGGGGCATGCCCATGGTGGATGGGCTGCCTGCGGGACATGAGCAGGGGTGCAGGGTAGTCCCCCGTGGTGTGGGATGCCTGCAGGGGTCGTGGTGGTTGTGGAGCGTACACCTGGGAGGACCCACACGGCCAATTCACGTGTAGTACTCCCCAGAACCCCTGAAATACACATACCCTGCTGAAATCGCGTGTGCAACTTCCCGCGCACCCCTGAAATGCACGTACCCTGCTGAATTCGCGTGTGAAACTTCCCGCGCACCCCTGGAATACACGTACCCTGCTGAAATCGCGTGTGGAACTTCCCGCGCACCCCTGCAATATACGTACCCTGCTGAAATCGCGTGTGGAACTTCCCGCGCACCCCTGAAATACACGTACCCTTCTTGCACGGGGCCAATTGCGTGTGGAACTTCCCGCGCACCCCTGAAATACACGTACCCTGCTCGCACTGGGACAATTGCGTATTGAACTTCCCGCGCACCCCTGAAATACACGTACCCTGATGAAATCGCGTGTGGAACTTCCCGCGCACCCATGGAATACACGTACCCTGCTCGCACTGGCCCATTCGCGTGTGGAACTTCCCGCGCACCCCTGAAATACACGTACCCTGCTGAAATCGCGTGTGGAACTTCCCGCGCACCCATGGAATACACGTACCCTGCTCGCTCTGGGACAATCGCGTGTGGAACTTCCCGCGCACCCCTGAAATACACGTACCCTGCTGAAATCGCGTGTGGAACTTCCCGCGCACCCCTGAAATACACGTACCCTGCTTGCACGGGGCCAATCGCGTGTGGAACTTCCCGCGCACCCCTGAAATACACGTTCCCCGCTTGGCGTTTGCTGTTTGCCAGCCCGGTGAACTGGTCCAGGGTTAGTGCAGCCCTTTGCGATGATTTAGCGATTTTGATGGCTTTTCCTTGCGCGAGGGCGTTCTTGGGGGCGTTACTGGCGCTGCTGCAGGGTCGCTGCGATTCTCTGCGCCACGGCTGGTTTGGGAGCCTAAAATCCATGAATACGCTGTGCGCGGAAATCGGTTTTAGCGCACGTGCCTGGCGCAGTCAATCGCACGCGGACACTCTGCGCCAGCCGCTTGCGACACTTTTCTGCGAAATTCTATGAATTACCCTGACAATCTTTGTATCCACTATAAAATGTAAACAAGTTAAGTTTGAGGTTTTAGACAATCGAGATAGTGATCATAAGCCATTCATTATCAATCTTTCTCTTGCCCATGTCGGTCTCGATCTCAGCATGTGATGCCATCTGACCTAATCAGGCAGTAGATGTAAAGGGTCTTGCATGGAGGAGTGTTAAATGGGCAAAATGAATGGAACAGGCCATTAAGCCGGGTCTTTATGAGGCTATTCTCCATCATTTAGGAGAAGTATGTAGGGACGGTATACATGACCACGAGGTACTACTGTAGTTTGGGAAGATTGCAGAAGGCATCTTTCCCTTTGTCACCAGCTATAGAGCGGCTGTCAAAAAGTATGCATTAGCAAAGGTAGGGTGGTTCGATCATGAGTGTGCGCAAGCCAAACATTCTTTGGTGGCCAGTTTGGCCACTGGTCCCCCGGTGTATAAACAGCTTTTGCGCTCTAGTATAGCCCATTATAAAAACATAATTAAAAGGAAAAAAGACGTATATGTAAAAACGAAATGGAAGCGCCTCATAGAAGCTCATGATAATGGCAATTGCTTCACCTTTTCTGCAAACTGGTCTCTGGCGTTGAGATCAACGGGGAAGTAGCCACCCAATGCTCCATAACTTCAGATGCCTGGCACAGACATGTGGCAGACTAATAGGGTGGGGGCCTGGACTCTAGTCCCAACAGTGGAGCTTGCTTGAGGCCTGTGAAGGACGGTAGTGGGATGATTTTGGGCATGGATGATACCTTTACTGCCATCAGGTCTCAGCAGGGGGGTGAAGCATTGGGTCCTGATAAAGATTCCTACTGACATCTTTAAAGACGAGCCGCTAATCTAGGCCCCTGTCTCTTGTTAGCTCTTCTCTACTTGTGTTAACATGACATCGGTACCGGAATCCTGGCACCATGCAGAAATCGTCTCCATCTATAAAAATGGGGGCAAGACTAAACCGGACAAATGATCTGCCTATTTCATTGCTGGATAGTTCTGGAGAGGTGTTTGCCAAAGTAGTCCTCAAGCACATCCAATCTTGAGACTTGGCAAAAATAGAATTATTAGTACCCTCCAGGCAGGGTTTCCAACTTGCAAGGGCTGACGGACCAAGGTTTCTGCCTATTCTTGCTAGTTCAGAAGTACACCGTCTTGCGGAAGATGAAATTATATGCCGTCTTTGTGGACCTTAAGATGGCATTTGACAGTGCACCTTGTGTTCTCCTTTTGCAGGTTTTGGTAAAAGGAATATGATTTCTACTACCCAGTCACTTGACCATGGATGTGTAGTGGTAGAAGTCATACCCCAAAAAACCAGCAGGAGACTCTGTCATTAGACTCAACGACAAAAAATATATCAGTCACAATATGCTTAACTTTGTCGCTGCTATTGTTGCCTCACAAGCGATACAAGAACCCATTCATGAAAAAGGAAATAGGATTTGCATTGCTGTCATGCTGCTAATGCATCCTAGCAACTGTACAGGTGAGACGTTTGTCCTGGAAATATAATGCCCCCTATTGATGACAACGTCACAGCAAACGTGTGGCAGAAACCAACCACATGCATTGCAAGGATATTTGCTGCCTGTCCTAAAGATGCATGCACCCCCTAACCAGGTGATAATAGAAAGCAATCACGTGCAATTACATCTCTTCCCATCAAAGATGTGCGCAAACGAGCAACACCAGAAGATGCTCCAGAGGAGGGGCCTGCCTCTCCAGATGTTACTAGAACTCCCATAATCTCCTATCATTGGCTATTCTGGCTGGCTCTGGTGGGAGTTACAGTCTCACACATCTGGAGAGCAAAATGTTGCAGAGCTCTGGTTTAGAGGGGGATTGGAAAAGGAAATGATAGTTTTGCTCAATTATTGGCCTGAAGCACCGGCCTGAAGAAATAAAATGACACATAGAGATTAAATTGATCCTGACAGTTTTATGTTGGCGCTGCCAAAAAGCAATTCACATTGAGAAAAGAGGCTTCAACCGAAGAGAACATGTACTTCCCTGTTACAGACATAGGCACACCTCGACTGATGCATCCCTCTGGAGCCAACCTATAGGAATTAAGTCGTAGAAACACACCTGTTTCACATGGTATTGCTATTTTATGAAAATATCTATCATGGAAAGGGGCTAAAACATTGTACAAATCGCTCATAGATAACGTCCCATTCACCAGCGAAATCTTCTATAAGTTTACCCCCCTCCTCATATAGTGCACAATTGACAATCCCCAAATAATAGCATTTCCTAAAATCACCTGTAGGAGATGAAAAATATAAATCCACCAAAAGAGACTTTTCACTGCTGCCTTCTATGGACTCTAAAAGAAATCTGCTCCTTTTAATCTGTACTGTATGTGTTCTACTAAATCTGCCACAGTAGCCCATCATTTACACAGACATCATCAGTTGGAGGTACTAAAGCCCATGTCTATCCCTGTGGATCGTGCGTGTGATCTTGGGCAAACACCCTCCAATATGTATATTTTGATGCGCAGTGTTCAAAATGCCTCAATCTCACTGCTGCTGCTATCGTGAAGCACCCCATTGAAAAACGTTTTTGTAAATCAAGCCCTCTGCCTGTTCTCTACCACTTGGCCTTTCGTCAACATTACGTGTAACAATATATGCTGAGCAAACTGCATGTACTGATTGGAGCAAAACAGTTCTGCATGAGCCCATCATTGCCAGGAATCTGATGATCCTTTGTATCATCCATTTAAGACATATTGCAACTCACTCACTTCTTACTTACGCACTCAGATCACTCACTTCTGACTCTCTCAGGTGCCCACTATGGAGAGCTCTAAAGCGATTGTGCAACAGCAGGTGGATAGCAAAAAGTCATGCGCTTTGAGGTGCGTGTGGTGCGTTATAAAAATTAAAATAAATAAAATAAAAATGCCCGGCATCATTATGACAATGAGGCAACATTGTTTTCTTCAGATGCAACATCTCATGAACTCTCGTATCTCCAGCCCAAAACATAATCTCAGTCATATTTTCTAAAATGAGGATCTGGGATGTAGACAGGCTGTGATGAGTGCTTCACACTGGAGTATTCGATTGCCCTAGTGCAACAAAATATAACTTCTTTGCTGGCCTGGGTTTATCCGATTTTTTAGTACACATGTCATGTAAAGTAGCGTTTTCCATTTTTGGGCAGAGTAATAATGAAGAAACAGCATTGTAAAAACTGGCTGCTTTAGACCCCGTCAAATAAAACAAGCATCTTGTGTTTTCTTTAAAGGAACTCGTGGTTCACCAAACGTATATTTTTTGCAAGTTCAACATGTTGCAGTTTGCATAATTTGTATTCCCCGTTTCCTACCATATCAAAGACCTATCAACATAAATATGGTGTCATGTGCAATAGTCCATAATGGGACTGCCTGCATTGGGACTTGTGAAGACCGACTTCTCAAAAGTTGACTGTCTATGTTCACAAACGAGTTGACCCAAACATCAATGCCTGAAAGTTGGAGGAAACCTTGATTCCTGCCAACCTTCACTCTCCTGCGTTATTCTGGGGAAAATGATCATTAAAGACCCCTGCCCATTTACCTTTGCCTCCCATAACCCCTACCTTCTGCTTGCTCCAACCTCTCATCTCATATGTATTTTCCCCCCAACTCTTATCCCACTAAACACTGTCCTTCATCGCAGATTCTATCTTTTGCCAGATGCCTCCAGATACCCACATGTCTTCTTGTGGCTGCTCGGCATTCGGGCCCCACCGCAACCTTTTTCGAGTTAGACAAGTCTCATTGTCAGTGCTCCATTTTATCTGGGTCCACATTTGGAATTCATATCCTTAAAACGGTGTTGAATATGGTTATTAAATCCTTCAATTTGGCTCAGTGTAAGCATTTAACAAGAAAGAAGTTCGAAAAGGTAATTTTAGGAATAGTATCTGATTTTTATGTAGCTCTTTCAAATACAGTTATTGCTCTTCTGTAGCCCTGTAAAAAAATAAGTCGTTAATGGTACTCAATATATCACCTTTGGAAAGATGAAAGGCTGAGTTGTCTCACCTGGCATTCAAATACAGATCATAGCATCAATCTATATTAATAAAAGTCAACATGTGTGGGTTTGTGGCTTGGCGAATTGCTGTTCCGTATACAATTCCACACTGTTTCACCAATCAGCACCAAAAGTTTGCAGTTACCTGTTAGGACCCTTTGGACATTACTGGCTACATGACATTTGGCCACCCCACCCCACCCCTTTCACCGGATTGCAGCAATAGTCCAAATCTGTTTGTGGGTTTGTGGTTGGCGAAGCGTTGTTCCTTATAAAATTTCACCCCGTTTCACCAATCAGCACCAAAAGTTTGCAGTTACCTGTTAGGACCCTTTGGACATTACTGGCTACATGACATTTGGCCACCCCACCCCACCCCTTTCACCGGATTGCAGCAATAGTCCAAATCTGTTTGTGGGTTTGTGGTTGGCGAAGCGTTGTTCCTTATAAAATTTCACCCCGTTTGAACAATCTGAACCAAATTCTGCATAGCTACCTGTTAGGACCCTGTGGACATTACTGGCTACATGACATTTTGACACCCCACCCCCTTCCCCCGATTTCAGCACCTTCACACATGAGACGTTTGCCTGAAATCGGCAAAACATCGATGTGGTCATAGAAGGACACAAGGAACCAACTCGAGGTCCCCTAAGGCCCTATGATGCATAGTTTCTGAGATAGGTGCACCACAATGCACCACAACAAACGGCATCACATCAGGGTGAGGCGACAGGTGGGTAGAGAGCACAGAAGGTCCCAGTATGCAGCAGCACACCAACCCTCGCCCCCCTCCCACAGTCTGCTTCATGGGGTGTCAGCCAGCCACTCGCGCCCATTCTCAGTGCAGTTTACGTCAGGGTGCAAAGCACATCAAGCGATAAGTGAATCAGAAGAGCGACCTACAGGATCATTGAATTTCAACAATTGATGAGAGTGTTATCATGTCTGTCTACAGAACCCGTTCAGAGAACGGGTACTTTTTGCTAGTCACTTAAAAAACGCAGCTGTACCTTTAACAGTCCTCTCTCTGCCTTTGTACTTCACAGATTTTTTGCAGTTAATGCTCTCAGATGATAAAACAAAACGGTGCTTTGAAAAATACCCAGCACAGGGGCAACGCGCTGGTCTTGGAAGCAAGACCACGTAGAGCAACAGAGGTTTGAATACTGGATCGGCGCTTAGAAACCCACCTCAGGTATGGTATTAGGCTCGTTATAAAAAAAATCAAAAAAAAAAAATCACTGCATACAATTAAAAGCTTCCAAAATAGCATGCGTCTTCCACAATCAAACATTCTCTTCTATCGTTGGGCAATATTCACATTTTAATACAGAAAAGCCCAATATAATTCAATGCAAGTGTACTGCAAATAAAGCACGATTGATTCTACTAAATAAATTAATCACTGTAATGCCTCTCTTTTCTAAGGTCTTAATGAATAAAGTCTACATTTGGCCTTTGGTAAGAGATCCTGATCACAGGAATGGGCGTCACTTTCACTCTGGGTAACAGTACCCTCTCGAATATGAGCAAGCAGCCAATCAAAGGGAGAGTGCCCGACTTCTGCTTCGAGAGTTTGGGGGATTCTTAACGGGATGCAAATGTCGAAGTGCACCTACAAAGGGACTAATTCCCTCATGCCTGAGATTGCTTGTCGAATCGCAGGCACTGGGCAAGACACAAGGCTGCCCTGAGGCTAGGACACCTGACAGCTTTCCCCTTCACGGAATAGAAACGCCCATGCTCAGCATGAACCCTTCGATTCATGTTTCAATCCTGAGATCCCAAACAGAGCTTGCAATGGAAGAAACACGCATTTACAGTGATAGGCAAATCAAGGTCTTTCACTGTAAATGCATTTGGGTGTGTGACCTGGGTGCAGGGCTGATACCAGCGCTCTAGCCGCATGTCTACCCCGGCCAATGACACATTCATCAGGCGCACACATGGCCGACTACCCTCAGCCGCCCCTTTAGGTAGTCTGCGATATCAGCGCCTTGTGAATGGCAATCTGTTGCCCCAGAATTCAAGGTGTTGATGCACCTCGCCTTGTACGTGTATAGATTATTTGCAAATCCTACCTTATGTCTCTATTTGCAAGTAAGAATACATTTGGAATACGAGTGCCATCAACCAATACAGTATATCATTTATTTCACTTTTCTTTGAGATAACCATGAAGTTAAATTGCTAAGGGAAATCAGAGAGACAATTTGGCTTACACAGTGAACTATACACATGATTACTAATAACATTATATCTGCAGCGACACTAGTTATCACAGTTTTCATAGTTAAGGAAAATAGGGCAGAGTGAGGTGAAGCGATCTGCTCAGGATCACATAATGTGTCAAGGGCAACACAGGTATGTGATTCCTGATTCCTGGTTCCACAGTTTACCATTTATAAAGTAGATTCCATCGTTCCTGTTGCATGTCCTCTTTTAGCACCAACCTACTATGCTTTTCCAGTGTCTTTAAAAGGACACGCTAATACTCTCAGCAATACACCTGACTGGCAACGGTACCAACACACATGATCAATCAATCTGACAATATATTGGAAATCATAATAGATACCGTTTTGCAAAAACAAGTATGATTTATTTCTTCAGGAAAAAAAGGACTGTTGCGTCTGGCCCATAAATATCCAAACACGTGAGTGCCAAGCAGGTTATGCACAAATGTCAGCAACAATCACTCAACCTACTAACCTACCATTCCAGTGTCCTGCCTCATGACTCATCACTCAACATTTAAAGGAGTCAATTTAAGATGTTGCTTCCCTGACACTGGCGAATATTGCTGCATTACCAACAATGCGGTTTACCTAACCGTAAAATGGTGTGTCAGCTCTAAGAATGCAAACGCTGCCTAGAGCATTGGTAGTCAACCTCTCACCCTCCAGATTTGTTGGCATGCAAGTTCCAGCATCCCATGCTACCGACTAAGCTGGCTGGGACAGATGGGTGATGTAGGCCCAAACATCTGGAAAGTCACAGTTTGAATACCCCTAGACTTAATCCTATTTTGGATGTACAGTTGGAAAATGAAAACTGTAAACATTTCTTCAAGCCAAAGTGAGATTGCTTGTCATGTTGCCCAAGGGCATACAGGGTAGTTTCAAGCTCCATCCCCTTAACCATCCCTGTCAGCCTTGATAATATAGAATAACGTACAGTTCAGCTAAGATCCATGATGTTATATCAGTTTGGGATCCATGTTTTCCTCTTTGATTTCTATGTTCTCCGAGGTATATTGGAATTCTGTGAATGGATTAGATTATTGCCTTTTGGAAGCTTCAAAATAAAGATAGATATGGTGATTGTGGGAGTGTGGCCTCCTGGTTTTACAGATATTGGAACACATTTCTGCAATTTGATTACATTTATTTTACAGGAGAAAGACATAGTGGCTAAATCTTTTGATGGAAGTCATTTTACTGTCTTGAACACGATACACAAAGGTTCCCTTTCCCATCAACAACCCACATGTATTATTATAGTAATAACATCCGGGCGACCGCCAGATCACTCTGGCCTTAAAGATGGGTTCTGGGGTCATTACCATCCTATCCGGTGGGCCGGATTGGGTGTTACTGCTATTAGCACCCCAGGTTTTCAATCCGGAAACCCGGGGTGCTAACGGCAAAATGCTGTGTCCCGTTCATTCAAACAAAATACTTAAGATGCATGCCGTGGAGCTGGAAGGCTAGGCTCCGTGCGGAGCCCCTCTTCCATTTCCATTATGGTCTGCAGGGACACAGCGCGGAAGCAGCGGTGGCGGCAAACTGCTCAGGTAACTTGGATAGGAGGGTGAGAATTGACCAGACACCTAAGGAGAAGGGAGGAGAGGATGGGGGAAGAGGGCGGGGTGGGCCAGCAGCCACCAGGTGGCCTGCAACCAGGGCTTGGATTGTGCAGTTTAGCCCACGAGCCGAGAAGCCTGATTGGCTGGGCCCCCCACCCTGGCTGCTAATATTATATCTGCCTTGTCTTTCTCCACACTTTTAACTGCAAAACGTTTTGGTCCTTACCGGCATATGCCTAATCTTCCACGGGCACTCTCAGCAGCAGCCGTGTCTGACCCACTATAGTGTCTCCCCCGGCCCATGTGCAAATCTTTCTGATCCCTCGCCCTTCCCATGTGTTTGGTCTTGCCAGCCTCTTCCCTCTCTGCGCGTGTCTGTTATCTGTCATCTATTCTCATGAATACGTATCGCCTTTCTCACTTCCTGTTGTCTTCCTTTTAGCTGTGATCCTATGCTGCGGCTGCCCTTGTGTGTTTTGTGGAAACCTTCCCTCAGTCCCATTTACATCTCTTTCCGCTTATGTGGGCTGGTGGATTGGTCCTCTCACGCAGGTACAGGATCTTTCTCCCTGGACAAGGGCCAGCAACACCGCAGTGCGAATTCTAAGTGCCATAAAAGAAGTCAGCAGCAACGTACACAAACTGAGTGCCACACTAGAGTGAAGGGGGATCCTCCTGTCCATCTGTAGGTCATACTAGCACGGCCATGCGTGCTATGTGTCTGCCAGTCCACTGCACAGCCAGCCACATCAAGTGTGTGGCTGTAGGCCAGGCCGGTAGACCCTGCAGCAAAAAGAGGCAGTTACACAGGCCTCTCTCGAGGAGGGTTCTGCGCTCTCTGCCCCTGTGGACCTCCTATTCACCACCAATGTTAGGGCCTAAATACGGACAATTACACTCTTGGTGCTGGGGTCCCACCGTGCCCCAACACTTTAGACATTCCATATGTTGCCCGTCTTCATTGATTGAATGCCAGAATACAACTTAGTGAAAGCGCATATCTTGGCCAAAGTGTCTCTCAAATGACAACCCAGTAAGGATGTTGCCTGCACCTTTACTTGTCCTTCTTACACAACTTGCAACTCATGTGAACAGAGAGACAGGTCATGTCTTAGATGTGGAGACTTAGCTGAATAATTATACATTTGCAGATGAAATTCTATTAAATAGGGTCAATTCTTGCTTCACATGCCTGAGAATACCTTCCAAGCACCACAACAACTGGGTAGAAAACCTTCACCATCATATAATAAAATCAATTCATATTGCAATATTTATTTGAGCAAGAAAACACAGATTAAAAGAAAAAAAAGAAACAAAACAAGTGCCCACGTGGCTATGTTATAAAGCACTAATCCTGTTGCCTCCACAAAGCCATGCTTTGTATATGTAGCTGGATAATCTTTGATTCAAATGAGGTTTTACACAGCTGCAGTGAGTCGTTAACAATTACAATCAGAATCATACAGCATTATTATTGAATACAGATAGCATTCAAAACAAAATGTCCACCAATCCTTAACATTACTAATTCATAATGCGAAATTCATATAGACACGTGCAGGTATTTTGAGCATATTAACTAAGCACAATTGCAGTAATTTGCAATAGATAAAATAACACCCCGTGCTACATCTACTTAAAAAAAAAAGCAATCCACTATGTCACCCTAACAACTCATTATACCGGAAATGAGGTAACGTCATCTTCCTTCTAGTGATGATATACAGATGACATCCAACAATGAAAAGCAATTCATCTTCGACGTCTAGGCACTAGGTCCATTTGCTCGAGGTCTCACGGCTCCTCTTTGCAGTGGGCGTGGCCACTTTTCTGAAGAGCATTTTCTTCCTGGAGTTATTTAACCAACTGAGAAATAGTTCTCTCCTCTTTGATATTTTAATCAGCAAGTAATTAAAAGTACAGTGACCACTGTCATCTCAGTTATTAAAAGGCTCATTCGCCAATCAACAAACCTGCCTTTGAAAACCTAAAAACCTATAACCTCGGCTATTAGTCCTGGATCTCAGAAATGAGATAAGCTAAAAAAGTTGTTTCTCAAACAAGTAATTTCCACAAACCTCTCTCACCACAATCCGCAAGGTCCCATATTACCTTTTTGTGGCAGGCCACATGCATACGTGCAATAATGCGCAACCAGAAAAGAAGTGGTTTTAGATGTGTCAATTCATAACAGATTGGAGTACTCCTGTTTCCAAATGCAGAGGAGTAGTAGAAGGGCATTTTGGGAAGAGGGAGACCTTTAAAATACTTTTTTGCCACAGTTTCAAAGATGGCACTAGTGTATGCCCCCGACAAGTCTGCTCCGAAAGGAAGTGCTGTCCACATCTGAGCTCTAATGACTCGATACTCTGTGCAACCTTTTTCCCCCAAAATCTTTGCACAGATGAGAGTGTAGCCCCTGCTCGCTGGGTCAGAATACAGCTTTTGCACGCAACCTGGCCAGCCCAACTACCATACGCTGACAACCGCACCCCCAGGTACTGAAAGCGATCCACCTGTTTGACCCATGATCCATTAAATCTTAGAATAACCTTTGATGACTTGCTCGCATGGCATACAATCAGAAGAGTTCTAGACAGGATGTCGCAGAGTCTGCAGGTGTAACAAATACTTGTAGCAACTGCTTTTTTAAGCCCACAAATACATTTGGAAATCAGGACCACATCATCTGCATTCAGAGGCAATACTATTTTGGATCTGCCTATCCAAGGAGCGCCACATTCGAATTCCTTAATATGATCAGCCAAGGCATTAATGCGCAAAAACTCACAAGTGGAGCAAGTACACAGCCAAACAAAGAAACATCATCTTCTGTTTGATCACATTTTCTGGAACTAATCACAAAGTAAAAAGGATTTCTCGAACGTGCCTTTGTTTTTTCTAATGTCACCTTGCAGATTAGAAAACAAGTTATTATTGTTCGCCCAATTATCAAGCTGGGTTTAAAGGACCTTTCCCTAAACTTTGGCCAGACAGTCAATCAATGATATTGGATGATCATTTCCTGGCTAATGCTTAACTCTCGTTTTAAAAACAGGAAGTATCTCTGCGTTGAGCCAGCTGCTCGGTGCTATACAAGCAGAGTTAATCTTGTTAAAAAAGGAAGTCATAAAGGGAACACATGTCGATAGTTCTTTTGAGAGATGTTGTCCACTCAGGAGCCTTCTGCGCCTCTGTGAATCAGCCGTCCCTTCCGACTCCATTAAAATGAGTAGGTTCTGATGGTTAAATCACCTCTGCGGGACAGACATCGGAACCATGGTAACGTTTTCCAAAATTGCCCTTCTTCATTGGCATTCTTCAATTCCATTGACTTATTATCATCTTGATCTTTACTTACTAAGCTCCAGAAAAGATGCTTGTCCTTTTTATTACTGCATCCAGGAGTGAAGGCCAGGCAGACTCTAGTGCCTTCTTTCTCATTATGTTTTTCAGGGCCTAGTATTTTTTATATTTAATACCTGTTTTGCTACTCTGCACTCATTATTGAGCCAGGTAATATGTCTGCAAAGCTGAGGACCCAAAAATGTTTTGGGCAGGTCGCCTAAGGCCCGTTTGCTTCACTTTGTTTATAAGTTGCTTCGGCATCCCACATTTTGAACTGATAGATTCGGCTTTTCAGATTCCCACTTGTGTTAGACATATTTTGCATTTAGCCTAATTGTATAATGTAACCATATTTTTGCATTTAGCCTAATTGTGAGCGTGATCTGCAGGTCGCAGGTTCGAATCCCATCAAGACCAACTCAGCCTTTCATCCTTGCGAGTTCGATAAATGAGTACCAATTTCGGTTGGGTGATATTGTATGTAAATATGTACTCTGTAAAGCGCTTTGAATTAAGGCGCTATATAAATAACACATCATTGTAATTATCATTATCATTATATATTTGCATTAAGCCTAAGTGTCTAGGCAAGCCATATCTTACATTTCGACCAAACTCCGCTAGTTAGCAATATTTTGCATTTAGCCTATGTTTATAAGGTACCCTTATTCTTTCATTTAGCCTAATTGTGTAAGGTAGACCATTTTTGCATTTAGCCTAAGTGCGTGGGGTAGCCATATCTTAAATTTAGGCTCATCTGCGCTAGTTAGCAATTTTTTCATTAAGCCTAAGTGTGTAAGCTAACCATACTCTTTCATTTATCCTAGCTGTGTAAGGAAGCCAATTTTGTATTTAGCCTAAGTATGTAGTGTATCCATATCTTACATTTCGACTCAACTGCGCTAGTTAGACATATTTTGCATTTGCCTAATTGTGTAAGGTAGCCATACTTTGCATTTAGCCTATGTGTGTGAGGTATCCATATCTCACATTTAGCCTAATTGTGTAAGATATAGATATTTCTGCATTAAGCCTAAGTGTGTAGGGTAGCCATATCTTAAATTTTGCCCCATCTGCGCTAGTTAGTCATTTTTACATTTAGCGTAAGTGTGTAGGGTAGCCATATCTTACATTTCAGCCCAACTGCGCTAGTTAGCCACATTTTGCATTTGCCTAATTGTGTGAGGTAGCCATATTTTGCATTTAGCCTACGAGTGTTGGGTAGCCATATCTTACATTTTGTCCCATCTGCGCAAATTAGTCATATTTTGTATTCATTTAGCACTTAGATCATCTGTGAGACATTGTTGTTGGTACAGCTAACCCATTTTCTCTAATTGCACACTGCACCTCTGCAACTTAGCAGAAGGCTCAGACTCATTCCACAAAACCCTGCGCTCACATATAACACAATCACTACAGCAAAACACCTCTACCATAAGAATGAAGGAACCTTTAACGACAAAAATTCGGACTGTAGCTTCTCTCATAATTCTCTATCTCCTTAAACAGAACTCACCCTGTTTAGTTCATAGTTTAGCTCCACTGCGTCCATCCACACGACATTCAGACATGGGTGACTGTCAGGGTCTTGGCCACCCTCTTATAACTTTAATGGCTGAAATGCACACACGCATAATAGCACCTCACAACCTCTCTCAAAATTGGACTTTGGTTCCTCCAAGGGCATTTAACCAACTGTGCGTTGGGACCATAATTATGGTGAAAGGCGCTATACAAATGACAAATTGAATGAATGAAAACAAGTTTACTATAAATAGCATGTTATTTTGATGGTAAATCATGTAATTCTCCATCGATAATTTTTCCCTGTCTGATCCACATTCTGCACTTCAACACAGATATCTATTTTATAAAGAGGAGAAATCATTTTTTTTTAAACTGGTTAATAGTTACTTTCAGTACGGCAGTCGATTCTAAGATCTTGTACAAAATCACAGCTATCCACAACAATCAACATATTGCCAATGTGGGAGACAGACAGACTGTTCCTGAAAGTGGTTTTGGCTGGTTGCTTTCCAGCCTTATGGTCGTTTATGGCCTGTACCCCAAGGCCAGCACATCTCAAGGCTACCTCTAAGCAATGGGACGTATACAATAGGGAAGAGGGCATTCAGATGGGGCACATTCCAAGCTAACTCTTGACCATCGATTATGCCCACCATATGCCCCAACGTCCCAAATTGTACATTTGAATCCCCTGCTAGAAGAGCAACTACATCCTGCCTTGTATTAGGATTTGACTTAAGAAACACAGTTAAGGCTTGCAAAACCTCTAATGTGTACTTCTAAATCCTCCCTCCCCCATGTAAATATTAAACGAAACCAATCTTTACAACCTTTTGTGATAAAAATGTAAACCTATTCAGTTCTGACCGTTTGTTTCAAATAGGTTGATAGTAGGTGCCACTTGATCTCAACTAAGACAGATAACCCCTCCTCTTGGGCAACCAAATTTGCACTTCAGAGCCAGTGTACAAAATAATTGGTAACCCGATTTAGTGTTGTTACTTAATGCCCAGGTGTTGATATTTGTTTTTTTAGAAAAGAGTCCAGCAATGTTCCAAGAAACAGAGAATAACTCAGTAACCTCCACAGTCATCACCTCAACAGCTTCTAGACCAATACGCCGGTCAACCTGTGGGCGGAGAAACATCAACCTCTTACAGGATTACAGGGTGTGGATATTGCCAAAGCATTTCCCCCTGTTTTACAACTGCCCGGCTCCCACTGCTAGCAGCCTTTTGCAGCAGTATACCCAGCCTGCACCCATCTTTCCCCTGCACAATGGGGACATTCTATGCATTAGCCACTATTTTAGGTGCTGGCAAATTGTTGACCATAGGAATGTTTCACTTTTCCGCAGGGCCAATGGTGCAACAATAATACGAGAACAACTCACCTCACATGAATGTACAACCTCATTCGTTAACCAAGATATTGTCTGGGAGCTTACAAGAAAAGAATACTTCATGAGACTCTTGTCGATCCGAAGGGCAAACGGAAGCGACATAGATGGTGTAAATGCAGTTGAAGGTACTATTCAGCCATGATGCCTTTGGGCGACCGTGCGCTTTATAAATTGAAATAACATAACATAACATTCTGTCTTTCATCCCATTCTCTTATGAAATTCCCTCTAATAACATCACAATTTTTTAGAGGGGAGCGCAACACCCGTGCCCTTAACCTGCAGGCTTCACCCTGGCGGGCCCGGGGTGAGGCATGAATAGGTGTTGGGGGCGTGGCTCCAGACGATCTGAGGGGGGCCAAAATGCATGGAAATGCAGTACTGGGAGCAACACCCACATTCTTAACCCGCAGGCTTCACAGAACCTTCAACTGGTACCTGTGGGACAGCAGAGAGCACCTTTGCCAAAACTGGGCCTCGGTGCAGAAGTTCTACAGGTAATGCCCTAGCGTGCAAATGCCCAGGTGGGATCTGCCTGGAATCAGAGAGGACTTGATGAACCCATGACTGAGCCACTTTGTCCAGGGCAACCTTTCAGCGAGGACTGTATCCCAGGTTCTGCCTGATAGACGGGCTGTGTCTTTCTGTTAAATTGAGCCTCCCCATCAGTTAAAGGAATCCCCATGTGCTCAGACGAGTGAGGCTGATTGCATGTTACCTTTTCTGGTCTCTTAAGGAGTAGAGGTCTTATGGGGTAAGCACTGGTATGGTTTGAAATGCACATTATAAGGCAGGGGAGAGTGGCCAATAATGAGGACGTTCTGGGGATCTGCCAGGCTTCACAACAACAGCAAGTAGCACAACGTTGCTGTGCGCTATAAATGAAACATAAAACAAGTCAAATGTTGTGCACATTGGCACAAAGCCTCGTAGGATGCAGACAATAATTATAAAGGATACATTCATCATTCAAATAACAAAAAAGAGTACCTCAGATATTTAAGATTCAACATCCTCAAAATATATTTTGATTTCTGCTGGAACATAGAATATCTATAATATAGGGACATGTGACAATTCACCTACACTCGTCACTTCTCTCCAGAGGGGAGCCCCTTGTCATGAGGCTAGGCTGGTGAGGCCACTAACCGATAGTCCACCTAGCAGTGATTGCATGCGGGAGGACCTCATGGGGAGGGCGTCCTGGGGACAAGGACATGAGTGCGAGGCAAACCATCATCTACCCACAACCCCACAGGTTATGACCTACATCACACTCTATTGGGGATAAAGATTCCTATCCAGTGAGGGAGCCTCATCTCTCTTTCTGCAGCAATACCACATAGGATATTAGATTTGTGAAAAGCTCCCTTGACAGTGCCAATACATACTATTGTGATATTCTTCTGACTCTGTTGTTCATGATGTTATCAGGAAACCTAAGCGAGAGCTTTTCTGTAAACAGAACCTTAAATGATGGATTACAAAATACTGAGACCAAGAAGAGCACAGGACGATTAAATATCACTAACTGTTAAAGTATTAGCTTGAAAAAGAGGCACAGTAGCATAGAGAAGGCTCTATGGAACCAAAGGCCACACTCTAGTGTTTTGCGAGGGAATGAACAACCTTACTATGAAATAAAAACCAAAGAAGGACTTACTTTTTGGTCAAGCCGGCTGTCAAGCCATACCCTGAGCAACATCAGGTGTAGAAGCTGTGAGGCGCGGGAGCAGAGAATTGACAGTGACTGAAGAGCAGAAGACACTGGTGTGTTGCAGAGGGTGGCTCTCCAGGACTGGATGTCGGTCGGTCCTTTAACCGTGAGGCCAGGCAAAGGTAAAGGCTTGGTGAAAAGGTGGACCGTGGGGTCCAAAAGCCACACTTACCTCGCTAGCTGTCACGGAACACAGAAATAGAGGCGAGAAGCTGCCGAGAGAGAGAAACGGACAGCCAACTCCAGTCCCTTGAAGAGCGATCACTGTGTGCAAAAGGTCCCTAAAGGTAACGATGGTGGCGGTCGGCCAGAATGGCTGGGACATAGGGAGGACAGCAGAGCCTATTCCATACGCTGCATGGGTCATGAGATTTAGCAAGTGGTCAAAGATGATCTCGAACCAATGAGAAGTCAAGTTACACATATGAACCTGAAAAGTGGGCAAGCAGAGTCTGGGTCCCTGAGAAGAGAATTGTGAAGATTGGAGAGAATCTCCCACTGGCTGGTGGTCAAGTAAAGCTACTGACAGCCAAGGAAGGGTCAAAAACCCAGCAGCCAGACAACAACACAAATCATCTTCCTTGTTGCCGATACTTGGGAGGATAGGGCTCCAAGTACCCTAATCTAAAGAAGAAGAGAAATATGGGTCTGAGACCCGCAGCCACAAGAGGAAATGAGTACAAATCATCTTCCTCTTGGTGGTTCTTGGCAGGGGAGTGACCCAAGTCTGCCCCAGTCTGGAGAAGCCTGAGTCTGGGACCCTGAAAGTGAAAGACTAAAAGTATGCAATAGTGAAAGCAAAGTGAGAAGCCAGAGGAAGAGAGTCATTCCCCCGGTGGTGTTAAACTGTGAAACTAAAGTGAAACGTAGGCCAGGGGAAGTGAGTAATTGCCCTTGGTGGTGTTGAATTGGGCAACCAAGTAAACAGAGACCAGGGGAAGGGAGTCACTTGCCCTGGTTGTATTGAACTCTAAAACCCAAGATACCAGGAGAAGGGAGGCATTCACCTGGTAACCAGAACTGTAAAGACCTTCTGATACAAAGAGTTAAAAAATAAGCAGTGTGTCTGCCAAGGAAAAGTGCTGGAACTTTGACTTTTTTGTTGATGGACAATTTTGACCCAGGGAAGGGAACCATTCCCCTAAGAAGAAACCAAACCCTGGACGTGAACTTTTATCCCGAGTCCAGAAGAAGGGAGTCATTATTCTGGACCAAGAAGGTCTATTTTATCCTTAGTTTAGTACTACGTGTAAGGGGCATAGGTAGGGTTTTGACACCAGATGGTGGACTATTGATTTACACAGACATTCTCACTGAACCCATAGTGTTTTATTTGAGGCAGGGAACCCCCTCTTAGAGATAGGGAAAGTTAAGTTTTCTCTTTATTTTCTGGAACAATACATTTGTATTTGTATTTCTTTATTTGTATAGTGCTTGACCCACAGGCAGAAGGTTACAATGTTACATAATACTGGTTACAAAGGAAATCAGATCAGGTAAATCAGACAGAATATACGTACATTACAAAATATACAAGAATATACAGCAAGAAGGTGCAGAATAAATATACAGTGATAATTCAAGAAGATACAAATTACATATACAATGTAGCCAGGTGTGAACAGGGCAGTGGAAACAAAGCGATGGAGAATCATGCAGTTGGTAGGCTGTCTGTGGCAGATAACCACAGTTTGGTTTTACTTTTGAAAGAATGGAAGGAGGGTTCAGACCTAAGCGGGTTGGGCAGAGTGTGCCGCGGTTTGGTAGCTAAGACCGGGAAGTTACTCCCGCCCACTTCTGGAGTTTAAACCTGGGGAGGGAGAGGCAGTGGGCTTGTGTGGATCTTAGAGGTCAAGTAGAGGTATGGGGAGTGAATTGGCTGGCCAAATAGATGGGGGCCTGGTTGGACAGACATTTGTGGGTAAGAGTGAGCGTTTTCAAGGAGATTCTTTGCGCTACAGAGAGCCAGCAAATTACGTCTGGTGTTGCATATGCGCTGATTCCTAGGAATATTTAAGGCAGTGCTAATGGCATTGTTCTGAGTGACTTGGAGTTTATTTAGGTTTCGTTGACTCGTCCCTAGATAGAGGGCATTACAGAAGTAAATCCTAGACATAATGAGTGTTCTAGCTAGGATAGTGCAATTGGAAGTAGTGAGGAAGGGACGGCAGGCAGTAATACGTTTGCACATGCAGGCGAAGGCTGAGCTAACACCGTTGGTTTGTCTGGAGAGTGATAGGGTCGAGTCAAGGTAGATGCCTAGAGTTTTAGTGTAATTCACGCCCTTGATGGCGGTTGCCATCGATGGTGAATGACTTGAATGCGGTATCAAGTTTATTGAGACAATATATTGAGTTTATTAAATGTTTGTAGCAATCACTGTGCCACCTGTGTGTCAACTTCCTCCTTCTGCACGCTTACAGACAGCATTGCCAATAGCCTGGCTAATGAGAATTACAGTCATAACCTTTGATATATGACAAAGATTATTGCCTATTCATGAAGGCCTGCCATTATGCTAAGCATTATTAAATCTACAGTAAATCCTGCAAAACCATGTGGGCACATAACACCCTCCGATCACCAAATACAATGAAACCAGTACAGAATGTGAAATGGGTGAACAATTCCAGTAATATTATTGTGAAGTGAAGTGTAAGACAAAAGTCAATGATTCAGTGAAAGTATGGCTGTACTCAGAACCAGAATTAATCTCATATTCAGCCATCTGGTTTTGGAATCCACAGACGATCCATTCTTTTGTTTTTAAAATTGCTAATTATTGACTTGACCCTTAGAATATAGTTTACAGTTATAGCTTTAGTATGTTGTCCCCACCTCTCAGTTTCTCTCTGGATAACCCTCACATTACACCTGCTTTACAGAACCCCTGCATCCACTGCTGGAAGCTTTGGGGTTCAGATGAATAGGCTTTTAGGCAGGCAAGCAGAATTTATTTATTTATTTATTTATTCACATTTGTATAGCGCACTTGCAGCCCATGGACATCGAGGCGCTGTTACAAGTAGGTGTTGGATTCTTAATTCAGCAGATATGCATGAGACCAAAGGTCTTATGGATAAAGAATTACAGGCATAGTTGCAGGTGAGGCATGATATTCGTAATACAGTAACAGAATGCAGTCAGGTACGTTTCATACAAAGAGCTTAGTTTTAACAGCTTTGCGAAAGGCTTGGTGGGATTCAATCATTCTGATGTGCGGTGGCAGTGCGTTCCAGTGGGTGGCGGCCCGAGTGGGAAAGCTGGCACCACCGGCGCGCACCTTGCGTGATTTGGGCGTGACAATCGTGTTGGTATAGCACATTCTTAATGGTCTGGTGGCAGAGTGCTTGGTGATTCTTTGGAAGGATGGAAGTATTTGCAAACCACAAGCAGGGAAGGTGATTATCTAATCCCTTCTTCTTGAAAAAACAGAAAGCTTGTGCCGTAGATCTCTTTGTTTTGTATGATTAATATTTCAAGAACGCATTCAAAATATATATATATTTTAATGAGTGATGGGCCTGCAAGTTGCTTTTTTTGTATGTGTGTTGCATAACTGTGATTGTAAAATCATAAGGGGATGTCAACAAGGATCTGGAGCACACGCAACATCTCCAATTATAGACAAACAATGGCACAATCATTAGAAAAATATATATTTTTTTAACTTTCAGAAACGTTTTGGGGATGTAGGACTCGTACAAAATGCACTGGACAGCACAGCTTAACTCTTAGGGTTTGATGTCTGTGGATCAATGAAATCAAAATAGTAGTTCATAGCAATTAGGATGTGTACAGAACAGCAAATGCTCACGATAAAGCACAGGGGAGGAACCACCACATCTTTCACAGTGAGACTTGGTAGTTCTGCCTCAGTGACTACTATATTTTGAATTCCATATATGTGATTGCCAAGCCTGAATCATTCAAATGACGAAATGTTAGGCAGAAAGCTCCAAAACGTGTTTTGTAAACAATCCTTAAAAGATCAGAGGTTACTTTTTTATTAAGTATATTATGATGTATACACACCTTGTATTTTTTAATGTCTTTTCAAAATTAATTCATCATACAATATACAGCAGTACATGATATCTTCATTCAAAAGAATGAATGAAAGGCAAAATAGAAGAAAGTTCCTAAAGCAATGAGTTATCTAAACATTCTAAACATTCAAAAGTGTTGCGCAAACCTTTTAATGAACACTAATTGGTTAAACTACATGAGTAGGATTGAAACTAATAATTGCGGAATTTGAACTGATGGCATTGTTTTAATTCTTTTGATATGGATCAATATCTTAAAATTGCTCAAATTAAAATGTTATTTGCACCTTCTTCTAAAGTGTGTTGCCAAAATTCATATGTACTCAATCAGCCTTTGTGATGTAGTATGAAAACGGTTGGGTCCTTTCTTTATTTTGTGTGCAACATTCTACATATTATATGTATAAAGCTCTAAGTGGTCCCTGAATATCGACAAAAGTTACTCATTTGTTTCACTAAATTAGATTTTCAAACAGCTGTGTAATACTCTCAGGGTTTAACATTGACGTAGGCTTCCTTTTAGGAATTGTCTACTGACATGCTACTACACGGTGTCATGGAAGGCTGCAAAGGGCGATTCCAATGATTGTGTTTCATATAAAGTGTTCAATGCATCACCTTTTGACGGGGCTTTAAGTGGGCCCTGGCTTGCTGGGGCTCTATAAAAATGGCTGTTGAGATGGGTCCTGCCAGGCTCCCTCCAAGCACCCTCTGCAGATTTCAACAAACGATAATGTTAAGTACTACCTTCAGTTGCCATCCAGTGGCTAAAACATGAAGTCTGCTTAGGTTTTGAACATTTGTTCATATATGATTGTGGTGCTATGTTTGACCACTCACCCTCAGTGACTACAACATGCGGCCATGGGTACCAGTGGCTGGACTGATTACTTGTTTGCTGAGGCCTTAGCCCGCAGTAATTAACTGTAGTTAGCAGCAGATGAAGCACGGTCCTCAGTGGTGTGTCGCCCTGTCGGCCTTCCATACCATAGAGTTTTAGCTTGCCGGTGCCATTGAAGAAAGGGACCATCCATGTGCAAGTCAGTCTGTGTGCTGCCAACAATGTGAGCTGTCAAGTCAGAGCTGCTTTGCCACATCAACTGTGCATAGGAAAATATCCCCCACAAGACATGGTGGCACCTTTTGGGCCACATCGGTGAGATGCCTCTTGATTCCCTATGCACAATGAGCAAGGGACTCACACATGGTAATTCTCTCTCACACACTAAAAGCATCCATTTTTGGGTGGACGGACTTGTATCAAAACTTTCCTTTTCTTTAAATCTGCCTTGTGACACAATCTAAGCGACCCCATACCCCTTTGGATACACCCTTTGATTCTACAGCATAAATGATACGGGCCGCAGGATCTACATGCACTCATGCTATCATAAAACATTTTCCCCCCAATTCATCTCTCCCACCTTTTGCCTGTGGCCCTTATTCTTTCTTCCCGTTTCTCTTATTTATTTTAATTATTTGCATGTATAAAGCACACTGGCAGCCCAGGGGCATCGAGGCGCTTATATTTTCACTGCTCCCTTTCTTTCGGCAGAGGTCTGACTATCCCTGTTGGGGCACAAGATTCCAACCCTTAGGCAAGCCTAGGTGCTCAGGGATTAAGCACCTAACACAACATAGCATTATTGCTGCCGTTGCGCTGGGAAGCCTTGCATACCATTGGTGATTCGCCTTTCGGTGCCATTATACAAGGGTACAGGCCACTTGCACATCAGCCTTGGTTTTGCCACCAATGAGAAAAGGTCTGTCCGAGTGGAAAAGTCACATTCCCTCTGCAAAGGAACGCAAGGAACCCAGACAGGCTTCAGGCGTGTTTGGGCTCATCACTGAGGTGCAAGTCTTGATTCCTTGGTCACAGTGAGCAAGGGACCCCAACACGTGGGAATGCCCTCTATCCCTTATAGGGACAAACTGAAAGAAACCACTCATGGATTGAGGACTTTTAGTTAATCATAGCCACTGGCATTGCACTGGGCAGCCTTCCAAACCATTATTGTTTAGTCCACCTGCGCCATTTCAAAAAAGAGGCCAGCTATATGAAAATCAGTCTTGTTCCAGCAAGCAGTGGGAGCAGTTCAACCTGAGATGCTAGACCAAGAGTCCTCGGAACATAAACAGCAAAAAAAGGATTGTTTGGCCATCACTCTTGAGTGCTGCAAACGAACCCAAGGTGGCAGATATATTTCCAGACATGTGTCCCAAGCTTACAGTTTTTAGAGTCCCAAGGTACGTCTTACTGATGATCCCCAAAAGGCCAGAATGTGTCCGGGCTGCTTGTGATCTCATGCAGAGCGGATGTGACCTACAGGTCTGGTCTGGGCTGCCCCGTCTGTGTGACGATCAAGCCTGATTTGCAGATGGCTTTCCTGTTTTTTATAATGGCACACTAGGCTGAAAAACATGATAGAGTGGAATGCTGTCCACGAGAAATGCCAGTGATTATGATTAATGCCATTTTTTTTTCATGCATCTCCCTTCAGTGTGTCAATACGTCCTAAGTGGAATAGGAATTCCCAGATATAGTTTGGGAGCTTGTGGTGTCTTGACTCTCAAGTGATAAATCACTGATGATACCCTGTGTGGTCCAAGCATGTCACCTACTCTGGTGTTTTCTGTGGTCTTTGCTGAAGGGACTGCACCCTAGCAGTCTGGGTAGCAATACTCCTTTGCTTGTTTAGCCACTGCAGTAATGGCACAGCAGGCTGAAAAGAGATGGACTGGACGGCTGAACATTGCCTGTAGTTATGTTTAATTCAAGCATGTGCACGCAACACTCCTCAGCATTGCCATGTTTTTGCTTAGCATACTCCAGTAGTAATGATTACACTTTTCAATGTTTCCCACTCAACTTGTTTCTAAACTATAGCAATGAAGATATGGTCTGTTGAGGGCAAAGTGTAAACGCCCCTGCTAGTTCCTCATGTTGAGAAATGGGATGTCCCTCATAACCTAATGAACTGGACCTTATACCGTTTTTTTCGTATTTTGCCACGTTTCAAATGAGGTGTATGAAGCGTCTCGTGATGGAATGCTCTGTGACACCTAAAGGTAGGGGGCAGAAAGTACCTAAAGGTGTAATGGCACACCTACTCTGGCTGTACATTCAGCCATAGGGACTCATTTGTATTCTGTTGAAAAAGGGGTGCTGGGAAGCAAGGCTAGCAACAGAGTCTTGTGATCATGAATTGTACTCACACCTTATTTCAGGTACACTGTTCACACATCCTCATTAATGAATATGTTAAGTGACAATACCCACAATCCTACCTCCACGCCCCAGAATTAGATGTATCACCAGTATGTTTTCTGTTTTTCATTTTTACTTCGCGGAACTAATCTGTTTACTTCTTCTGTTTCCTTTGTAATAATGTCTGTCCATTTCCCAATTAGCTTTGGATTTTATTTTAAATGGTGAATGAGAAGTTTTGTCTTAGGATAAGGAGTTAGGCGGTTTATAGTGAAAAAACCGAATTACAAAATATCGAAAACAAAAATCTCGAATCCAAAATATCGAAAACAAAAATCTCGAATTTTTTTTTTAATACGTTTTTATTTCGAAATGGGGGGGGTTCCCCCCCAACCCCCCTTTTTTCTTTTTCTTTTTTATTTTACCCTTTTTATACTTACCTGAACCCACAAATACATATAAATAAATAAATAAATAATTCGAGATTTTTTTTTTTCGAGATTTTGGATTCGATATTTTTGTGATTCCATATTTTGTTTTCGGTTTTTTGACCGACCACCGAGTTAGGCAGAGGCTGGTGGCTTTTTTCATTTCATGTGATGGGCAGGGATAGAATTCTTTTGCATTAGGGGGTAGGTGTGCTTGATTCCTTCTTTGTTTGATATTTTGTTATTGGTAAAGGTTTATTTGGGGTCGTGGGGTTGTTTAAAGGGAAGGCCGGGGGAAAAGTGTTAGTAAGCAGAAAAAAAAAGGAAAAAAAATGATGTTCATGGGCCTGTCACAAAGCTCAGAGAATTAAGCGCGTCCTGCAGAGATCTGTACTCAACCAGGAGCCACAGCCTCAACTCCCAATAGGGGCCACCTCAACTTTTGATCCTTCTGGAGTGGATGCATTGAGAGCCATTACATTGGGGGCTACTTACACACGTCCTCTACAACGCTGTTAAAAAGCAAGCACTATATCAAAACAAGTTACTGCTATACATTGGTGTTCGACATTCCTAGGGCCTAATTGCCGAACCTTTAGGGCCTGCTTAATGGAATTCTTTGCACGGTTGAAAGTGACTTTGCACTACAGACACAAACCCTGATTCATGGAACTGTAAAAAGTGTATTTTTACCGTGCCAAGTCAGTGCAAAGTTATGTTTACAGTACAGAATGACTTTGCACTGCAAAAGTGCACTTTGCACGGCTCCATGAATCTGAATTTGTGTCATTAGTGCAAAGGCACTTTTTAGCAGTGCAAAGTCACTTTGAACCGTGCATATAATTCCATGAATCGGGCCCTTAGTGCGGTGCAAAGTGACTTTGCACTGCCAACAATCACCCTGATTCACAGAGCGGTGCAAACTGTATTTTTGCGGAGCAAAGTCACTTTGCACGACAAAAGTACTCTTTGCACAGCGCTAAATCGGCCTAAATGATGGTGAAAAGAGTACTTTTGCAGTGCAAAGTGACTTTGCACTGCAAAAATACACTTAGCGCCGGTGTGTGAATCAGGGTGTTTGTTGCCCGCGCTAAGCGTTCAATGAATTAGGCCCATGGATGTTGCCAACTGTGCCAGTGTCTGCACTCTGGAGAAAAAAAAAGTGAATTTCATGTTGGAGGTCCTTCTGCGTCCTGTTCGTCTGGAGTAGAGTTGCCTCTTTAGGATCACAGCGTCTAGATGATGGAACGGTCTCGTCGATGACGTTCCCGATATCTCTGACCTTTCGGTTTTTTTCAAGAAAATGAACCGCATACTTTTTACATGTGCCTGTCCGCTCGTGAAAGGTGGAGTCTTGCACTTCGATATCCACACGTCACTAGCGTCACTAGTGCATTACAAAAGCCTTCAGATCACATATATCAGCATAGCTTTATCGCGAGGCAATGGTCCTCAAAGCACCAAAACAGAGAAAATAAATGCATACATCCAACATGATATAAATGTGCTCTATAAGAATTCATTATTCACATCAATAGAGGAAACTAATATCTGCAGGGCACATCCGTGTATCACCAATGCAATCACAGATCACAGATAGGCAATCATTGCATAGTAACACTGATAAAAATGTGCTCGCTACAAGAGTTGATTTGCACACATACATGGCTTCTTCAGGGGTCCTGGCACACCCTCTCCCTTATGATTGGCTTTAGGTGTGCACTTCTTGGATCTTTATATAAAGGGCAAAAAAACAAGAAATGGCGGAGCTTCCCTACGACATTTACACTATAAGTGTGATGATCATCACTCGCGGCGTTCTCAGTCGTATGGTAAGTAAACCCACCCTAAATCTAATATTTAGGGACTTTGCCTACTGCAGTTAAATCAAATATAAGCGCTATTGGCAATTTTCCCTTTATTCCACCCTCGACCCCGCCCCCCCGTACTCCTGCGCACTTACACGATCTGAATGTACCATGCCTTGAAGATAGTCTATCTGTCTTCCTTTGTCCCCCACTCCTTGCATGGTGGCGCCGCAATTCACTTGGAAAAACTGCAGAATCGTCGTCAGACCTATTTGCTGTTATCAACACTGTTAATTGTATTATATGCACTTATTCTGCCTGTGCAGATGCGTATCGTTCATAAATTCAAGGGCTCTGAATGACTGTTGTTTTTTCCCCTTGTTTCCTCCCTCCTTGAGCGCTATGAAACACTTGGTTTGTGTATAGGCGCTTTGCAAATGAACATTACCTACCTACCTACTTACCCCTGTTAATGATTTCCCCCTCCTGGACGGGTTACTCAGATCAGCGACCACATACCTTTGCCTATAGCCAAGCCTTGGAAAAGGCGGTAAACTAAAGTAGGCCTCAGAATAGCAGATAACATTTCATATGAACCCTGTGGAATGTTCTGTATCTGCTAGGTTCAGGACAGACTGCTTTTATGATTTATTGTTTATTTATATAGCGCTTAGACACAGGTGAAGGGCTTCAAAGCAACAGATAACTGTGCTTTTTAAAATAGAAAGGCACTTTTATTAATTACAAACACATCCTATCATTGGATCTGCTGGCAATGTCCTGTGTAATAGAAATGGTCATTGACAATTTAGGAAGTGGATACATGTGCAAAGGGATATTAGGCATAATTAATTAAAATCATTGGACAAAAGCCACTGTCTCCCAAATGAAGAGCCTGATGTTCTTACCGCTCAATTAATTAAAACATTGGCAAAGAAATAAACCAGAAAGAGCATCCAGATCCCACAGAGCAGGATAACTTGATTCATAGGAGACCAAAATGGCCAAAGTTTAAGTTACATGGGTGTATCAATTCATTTATTATATTTCCATGAATGCTTGTTTTTGGTTGTTGGCAAGTGGTGTTGACGTTTTTATAGGGCATGCAAGTGCCATTTCCTCCACTGTCAGCAAGAGATCATCATTTCAAAGGGAATGTTTTCACAGGGACAGCAGTTCTGACTACTGTGCCCCTACACTGTGCTGGTGGGGCCTCAACTCGTGTCCTGCCCCAGGTGCAGCACCTGTTTAGCCTAGGTGTGACCTCCTGCCGCTGCCATGTTTCCGCAGCCGACCCCCCAGTCCCCAGGCTCTGATAAAACTCGAGTTTGGACGCATTACCGGACACATGTACACAGAAAGATGCTTATTGCTCATCATGCTATTTGTTATCTTTCACTTTGGAATCCCTGGGAGATTTCCTTAGCATATCTGCCCACTTTCCATTCTGGCAAAAAGTTGCACTCGTTAAAGTGGGCTTGAATCTGACCTGTCACTGAAGCGGAAGTTCCAAAGTGTAAAAGCAGCATTTCCTCCGAGGGCCGCTTGGAAAGTGTGCCCTGGACCTCATTTCAAGCTGAACAAAACACTGACTGGAGAGGAGATATTCAATGCAGAAGCTTTCTCTGCCTTCCATTTCTGCCCTGTGGCACACTTTGTGGGAGACGGCTAAACCAAGACTCTCTGACCCCAGTTCTGTTGATGAAAGACTGCTTTATGCAAGGCAGGTCTGCTTTGCTTTGTAAATTGATATCATGAAAATACCCTTTTTTTTAAATCCCCTTCAATTTAGGGTTCAGCAACTTAATTCCCCTTCTACTTTAAACCCCCCATGTTCTTGCCCTTCTTTCCTTGTGGCCTTTCCTTCTTGTATCCCCTCAGCCTTTTCTCTCTCTCTCTTTCTCTCTCTCTCTGTTCTTTGCCTTTCCTTTTGTGCTATCCTCTTCCTTCCTATCCTTCTCTTCGTGCATCCTCAGACTAGGACCAAGGACTTTTGTACTTTTCTCTTTCTTTTGCTACCTTTTAAACTCAAACTTTGTTATCTTTTTCACAGTTTTGTCTGTTCTCTATGTTCTGCTCCGGCACTCACCGGGACCCTCCTCAGATGGCATCCTGCTGTCCTCCTACCCCCCTCCCTCCTCATTCATAAACATTTCCACCACATCCATCATGTTCATTAGGTATGTTTCTGTCCCCAAAAAGGGCAAATGCACTCTGCGTTGCCTAAAGTATGCAGGTTTCCCAAATGTTGTGATTTTGTGCCCCGCTATCCGTATAGCAGCCGCCATGTCAAACCTGACACCTTCTTCTTAGCTTCATCAATAACTGCTGGCTTCCTTGCGCCTCTCCAAACGTTCCTCAGAAGCAACTGTGTCCAAATAATCCTAGTACCTGCTCATGGCCTTCTGCTACATTTCCAAATCTTTCTTAATCATCTTTATTCTTTCCAGCCTCATCCATTGCACCAAATCGTTTCCCCTCAAATGAATTATCATATTGTCTGGCAACCATCTCTTGGCTCCCAGTTCAAATATCATAGGTAGCAAATGTCCCCAGTGCAGCCCACCCCGCCATCCCTAAGCATGCCAGATCTGCATTGTTGTAGTCTCACCCTAGCTGTTTTCCATATGGTCTTGAGGCTGCTTGCTGTCTGAACCATTTTACAATAGAATGTCCACAAATCCAAATTTCTTTCAGGACTTTTGGACTAGACGGGTGATAAAAGACCCCCAGCCCCAGTTGTTCTTTACTTCCCTTTTCCTTTCTCCCTAACATACCCTCTAAACCTGTACAAGATCCATCTGCCCAAAGTCTTCTTCTCTTTTCCCCCAATCCTAAACACCTCAGCTCTGAGGCTGTCCCAATATGGAAAGGGTCAGTACCAAATTGTGAGAGTATTTCAGTAGCAGCGTAGGACGCAGCTTACGGCTTATTATATGGACATATTCTCGATGGCGGCTTTCTGTATTGTTCTTCTTTTGGCCATTCTCTTTGCTTGTGGTCATGTGGGTTGCAAGTCATTTCCATTGAATGGCTACTGTTATCTATTTTCACTGTGTGAGATATTGCCCCAAGTTCTCATCTATCACGCTCGCCACCTGTCCAAATGCTGTGGAGTGTACTGTTACAATTGGGAACCTTGAATAATCGTTGATGGCTTCTAGTAGTTGTGATGGATTAGACATTGGTCCATAGAAGTCTATTGCTACCCTAGGCTAGGTGCCCTCAGACAATTCAGCATTTTGTAGAGGTGTACACTGTCATACGATGCGTAGTTGGATTGTTTCCTCTGACAGGTATTCCATGTATGTGAACCATATCTGGTTTCTCTGGAACTTTTTTGTGTTTACAATATCTCAGTGCCACTCATGAGCTGCGTGCACCAGTGCTCGTCTCAGGCTATTCGGGATGACACACCAGCACCATTGCATGAAGAGATGTGTGTCAGGTAGTGCAAATTCAGAATGAATCATAGCTAGACAAAACCGAGTTCTTTCTTGTTGGTTTTGACGTTGTATGTCACTGTAGTTTCTCCATTTATTTTCAGGTGTCAGGGCGCATGGTCAGCTTTGGATGCTGAGGTGAAAGCGGTCCCTGAGATTGCTGGTGGTAGAGCATTTACCGTCAAATCTCAAAGGTATTCCTCTGCATCGTTGCTTCATTTTGTATTCTGTGTTATTTTTTGGGATGTTGAGATGTATAGTCCGCTGGTATGCGATCTTTGCCTGGTCAATGGAGGATGTCATAGTCATAATCTTGTAGTCGAAGGCCCAACCTTTCGATGCATGGTTGCATTCTAGTCCTGATGTGTTCAAATAATGACAGTAGTGCTTGATGATCTGTTGCATGTGAATTTCATACCAAATATGAAGTGATGAAGTGTTCAAAGGCCCACACTGCAGCCAGGATTATCTTTCCGCGTGAGAATATGCAGCCTCAGTCGCAGATAACTCTCTACTACCATATATTTCTATGTGCTTGGCCGATGAGGATCTTGCTTCCCCTTGTTTTAGTATGGCACCAGGCACTACAGGTCTGGCAGCTATGGTTATCTTAGGTGCCAGCATGTGTTAAAATAGGCTAGATGGCTTGCTGGTGACCTGGATGATCTGATCTCGGATTTCTGACCATTTTGATTATTTTTTCAGTGGTTGGCAGAAAGGTTCCGTCATTGTGTAATTTGGTATGTAGTGTGCACAGTATATCATCATTTCTAGGATGCATCTTACATGGGAAATTTGGCACGCCACAGGAAGTTTCTGTATTGTGAGAACCTTGTCTGGTTTAGGGGTTAAGGGTGGCCCGATAAAGTGTGGCCATATAATAGAAGATGTTGTATGTTTATTTCATATTTTTCTTCATTTATTATGAGACCCTCTTGTTGTAACTTTCATTAGTTCCTCATCATGTTACTGTTGAGTTCTTCTAAATATAGGGATGTTGTTGCTTTAATGAAATGGATATGGACTGGTAGAAGGATGCGCCTGATAGATTCCTGGAAGGTTTCTGCAGCTGATGAGGTGCCAAAGTTGACTATTTTGTATCTAAAGAGAACTTTTTATGTCGAGAAGGTTGTTATAGGCCTGGAGCTTAGGTGGAATTCGAGTTGATGATACCCTTGGTTTAAGTCTAAATTGGAGAATCTCATAGTTTTGCTTAGTCTTACTATAATGTATTCTATGTTAGGGCTTGGGTGGGTCCCTCTTTGGATGGATACATTTGGTATTTGCATGTTTATGCAGCCTCCATCCTTTTGGACTTTTACTGGTGGTGATCCCCACGGTGTCAGGTCATCCGATCTTTCAATGCTGTCAGCTTGGAGTAGATTTTCTAAGTCCTCAGAAAGTCAGAGTTCGAGATTAAAACCTCGGATGTTAAGGGATGGGTTCAATGCTTTCCTCAATGCATCATTTTACTAAGGTGTTTTTAGGTTTACACAGCCCTTTGAAATGCACTCTTCAGTGTTTCTTTGAATGATAGTGGGGTATGAGGTATAGACAAGTGACTGTCATATTTTGGGGGTCATGTTACTTCTTCTGTGGTGTGGTAGTTTAGGTCGATCAGCCCACGTGCTCTGACAGTGCGAAAACTAAGTAAGCATTGCCCTGCAGTTAGGCTTTCCAGCACATGTATGGTGACATCTATGGATTTGTTTCTGTGTTTACAAGAGCATTTGAATTTGCCCATGGATGGTGGGGGTTCTGCTCTGCGCTGCTTGATCCTTACAGTAGATGGAATCATCTTACATCTGCCTTTGATCTTTCAGAAATCTTGTTTGCCCATCATGTTGATAGTTGCTACTGTGTCAAGGATGAAAATTTGTGTGTGTTCACTAATTGGAAACGTTACTTTTGTGCTGTTTTTGTTTTTTAGCCTATCATCCAATAGATGTATGTATTTCTAAATCTGTTGGGTTGGGGTGCTGTTTTGTTCTTGATCTTCATTGTCTTCGGTATCTTCCATGGTACACATTTGTCTCTGTTCTCTTGGCATTGTATTTTGTGTTTGTTTCTTCATTGGGAAAGGTTTCCCCTCCCAGCAGACTAATTGGAAGTGGTACTATCTGCCACTTTCACTGCATTGTTGGACTAGCACCGGGCATAATCCTTTGTGTGGAAAGGAGAACCCGCATCTGTAGCATATGCAAGGAGTCCGGTTAACTTTGGTGTTTGATTTTGGCAGAGGTGGCTGTCATGCATCTGTTTCTTTATATAGCTGCTATTGACTCTTGTTTCTTGTGTTCTTTATTCATGTCTACTTGCATGTCTATACATGGGTGCTCGGTCGATGATCTCCTCAAGGGTCGGGCTTTCTTCAGTAGATGCTTACGGAAGATGGAGGAGGTGCATCCTTCTTTGATGGGTAATCAATTGGCTTCACCTGAGAAATGAGTGAATTGGCAGTACGTCATTTCTTTGGGAATCTAGTAACAAGTTCATCAATTGTTTCATGGGTTCATTGTTATTAGATCAACAGTCTTTTTTTCTATTTATTTTTCAAAACTTTTTTAATGAAAAAGCTTGTTGAATTAGTATTTTGTTTACTTTTGGGGGGTTTCCCCCAACCCTACATCCGCTATTAATTTTGATCTATTCCCAACCCTCCTACCCCTTATATGCACTTTCCCATCCCCCTTATATTTTTTGATGAGTTTTTTCATAATATATATATTTTTTAAACCATTCAAAAAAGAACAGTCGCTGTAACACCGTCACATGGTTTCATGTTGTAATTGGTTACATTTATTGAAAGTGTATCTCTCATGGTCTCAGTTGGATTGAATAACCAGTTTCTTGTTGAGGGGAGCTATTATGATATCATTGGATGTTTTGTCAGGTGAAGGCAGGATTTTGATAAAGGCTTTGATTGCTTCGTCTACGAAGTTGGTGAAGATGTCTGCCAATGCCGGTGTTTTATCATTGCATGCAGCTTTGTTGAAATTAGCTTTCCGCCCACATTTGACCTCCGTCTTGTTGAGGATCTAGTGTGAAAGGCAGTTGTTTCCTGGGGAATGCAGTTCTCGAATTGACAGAAATGATGGTTAATGAAAAGTGAAAATCTTCGCCCTTTACCGTTCCCATCCAAAATGCAGGCCTGCGTGTTTTTTATGCATAATCTGCCAACTTCTATATTTCTCTCATCTGCTGGTTCGACTATTTCAGAGTGTATCACTTCCCACTTTTAACAAGTTCATCTATACCTTTTTGGGAAACAAATCATCCAGGAATGATGAGTAAAATTTGAATGTTGGTATTAAAAATGCAATTAGCGATAATCTTTGTACTAATGGACCAACTGCCAAAAGCCAAATGGGATCCCTAGAAGCATTCCAAAACTAAAGAACACTTTTCTCTTTTGCTCACCTTCCTATCAGCTCCACATCCCTCAGGGCACCGGGCGACCATGCACATGGCAGAGCGTGGCATTAACCCCAGTAACTTAATATGCACTGCCCTCCTGGACTGCCACAGGGCCGGACAAAGACTGATATGATTTGGATATTTCTCCTCTGTGAAGGTTAGTGAGCTGAAGAAACTGGATAACCAGGACTAATGTCTGGCAGAGGGAATCCCAGGACCCCCACCCCCTTGTTTTTCTCTCCAAAAAACGAATACATTTTGCACCCAGGCACCATACACAATGTTTCCTGTGGTTGGGATACAAATCGTCTTTTTGTTCACCACAGGGATTGTTCAAACGCATCTCGTCAGTAAATACATCCAGTAAATGTTAAGTGCGTACCTGCGTGGGTCACACTACTTTCCCACTTCATCTTTCCCAAATGCACGCAGGTATTTTGCATGTTGAGGGCACTTTTCCTGATTAGCATCACAGAGGCCTCTTCACTCTGCACTATCAGTTTCCAATTCAAACAAATGTTCAATAACCTTTTGCTCGCTGGGTTTCCACACGCTCCACCCAGTGAGTCACGGCTTTCCTATTCCCACTGTTGCTGGAACGGTTTACTTGTTGATCATAGTGTGGTACATTATGCACTTCATTTTTTCATATCCCTGGCTTGCACAACTGACAATGAAACTATAATATTCTAGATATGCTAAAAAGCAAGCATTAGCTTAGTTAAAGACACGTACATAAAAATGTGAAAAAATTACGGAAACACTTTCCATTGCAAACTTTATTGTGGAGAGAAGGAGTGCCCATGAATTCGTTTTGGCTATTAGGTGGTACTCTAAGCACTCCCTATAAGCCAAAACTATTGTCACGTGAAGTGAGGGTAGGTGAGAGCTGGGATGTGAGAGGGGATACACAGCTTGTGGGTGTTTGCTTGTTTTTTTACTCATTGAATTTCAATGACCCTATGGTAACCTTCCCCTCTGCACCCAAAACACTGCCTCCCTCAATGTCTCTTTGAGCTAGCTATGTGCTTTCTGAGCAGTCTCCTTAAAAGTGATGACTTAATTGCAGATGTCAACCAGCTACCTGTATAAATGTCTTAACCAAGTGTGCTTTCAGCCTCTTGTTCTATAATGAGAATGGGTGGCCTTGCATTTGTTCCTTGCGCTAAACTCCTGTTAAAAAAGCAATGCCAAAGCCAAGAGTTGTGACTCTTGTAGGGGCATTAGATAGATATCTACCAGGTGCAGCCATAATACACCCACGCACTAACACCACTTGCCAGCTGTTGCCAATCAAAATTACACGTATGGCAGTGACAGGAGAGTGCTAATCACTTGCAGTGTACAAAAGCCAAACTGGTTGGCTTTGCCAATGCTTTTTATTATTATTATTATTATTATTATTATTATTATTATTATTATTATTATTATTACCATTACCAGTAGGTAGAGTAGTGCCAGTCATTTTATTTTGATAAATCTCCTTTCTGAATGAACGCTTATGAACAGAGATGATGTGAGTGCCCTGACTCTTTTTTTTATAGATCTTGTGGATGCATTCGACACCATCATCCTTGGATCTCAATCGACAGCCATTGTGAAATAGGCATTGACGCCCTTACCCTCAGTGACTAAGCTCCTTAATCTCAAATAAACTTCACCGTGTTTCTCTTCCACCCCTCTCTGCTCTGAACTATGACACTTAACCTGCGATATACCTAAAGGCTATGTACTAGTCATGGACGAACTTTGTTAAAAATCTCCCATGGGAGGTTCGCCCATACTGCAAAAATTGGACAGGCTTTTGGCACCAACACATTCCGGGTCGCACTTGCCCTGGACTTCCATGTGCTCACCTGGTTTTCAACTTTGCCATTTGTGTTTCACATGTGCTGCGGGTAGAGGAAGTGGAGGAAGGTTAAGGTGAGGCAGAGGATGTAGAGCTGCATTTCTCCCCGCAGGAGGATGCCCTTATAATAGATGAGCTGTGGGGGCTGCGCATGCTGTTTGTTGGCGGTGATTCCTGGACCCACACCACACAGTATCGCAGATCCACTGAGTTGACCGGGAGGCTGTGGCATTGGAGAAGAAGTGGGAGAGGGGGTAGGAACATCTGAGAAGGCCCCCACGAGTACAAACAGAAGGAGCTAGGGCTCTTTGTGGACACCACCAAGGAGACAGGGGCAGAAGGGCCTCTAGTGGATACCCTAGCAGAGACAGGTCAGGCACGGCCTCTTGTGGACGCCACCATGGAGGCAGGGGAGGTGGAGTCGCCAGTGGATGTACCCAGCGAGGCAGGGCCAGTGGAGGGGCAAGAGGGCATGTTCTTTATGTGGAAGCAGCAAGATCCCCACAGGAGCAGTATTGGATGACTTCTGTCTTGGTGGGTGGCATATATGAGGATGTGATCTCTGCCCTGCAGGGCGAGTGAGGCACTGAGGACTAGGGGGAGTTCCGCAGGAGGATGCTCAAAGGGGGGGGGGGCAGCTGTATAAGTGCTGTAGCAGGTGGCAGCCCACCCTGAGAGAGAAGAGGAGTAGGTAGAGGAGGGTGTTGAGGAAGTGGTGGCTGTACCCTAGATCCGACCACCATGAGGAACCATGAGGAACCATGTTTGACTGTGGCACAAGAATGTATACCAGGTGACTAAGACCTCTTTCTCCACGGTGCCCGCTAACAACCCACCTGTCACCACTGCCTTCCCAAACGGTGGTAAGCAGGAGGGAAAGGGTCCTAGTACTTCCCCGGGCCAGGGTGCAGCATGACAGTGACATTTGTCTTCATCCACCATACCTGCCCATTTGGTGCCAGGGCACCAGGAATTGAATGCCAACAGCAGGAATCTGTTACCAGTGCCACCCTACCAAACGGATAGGGATAGAGCACCACATGCAGTGCTCATCTTTGGGCAGAGCCTCTTCAGCTACATCATGAGCCATGCATGCACCTAATGCCTTTATTGTGGCCAGACAATTAACCGAGGGGAGCGGGACCATGTAGAGGCAGCCAAGCACAGGAGGCACACGTAGCTCCACAATTTTTCACTCCTATAGGGTGGTGTGTGGGGAAGGAATGACACATTTATCAGGGAGGAACTGGCCTCACTGGGAAACTCCCAAGCCATAAAAAGGCCAGTATCTGTGGGAAAGCTGGACAACTTTAGGAAACACTCTGTCAGGGATCTTGAGAATATTAGAGGCCAGCTGTAGCCTGCGAAAGAACCTAACTACGTTTGTGGCGGCTACACCCTGTGAAGGAGCCTATACACTTTCGTGGTGCCCCTGTACCTTATGAAAAGAGCTGGGAAACTTGGGGTGGCTGCACACTGCAAGAGAACATATGAAAATTAAGGGATCTTGTGCACTTGGTAGAAACTTAGAAATATAAGGAGTGCCTGTGTCCTGTGGGTGGGAGAACCCAAGAAGCTTGAGGTGTGGCTGCACCCTGTTAGAGAACCTAGAGATTTTAATGGGTGTTCCCACCCTATAAGAAAATTGGAGAGACATAAGAGGTGCTTGTGCACTGTAAAACAACCCAAGAACTGTTAGTGGTGGCTCTGCTTGTAGGAGAACCCCAGAAATGTAAAGGTTGGCTGTGCCGTGTGAGAGAACACAACTACCTTAAAGGGTGGATGCACCCCATTGGAGAACCTACAGAATTTAAGGGGTGGATTCACTCTGTGAGAGAACATGAGAACCCTAATGAGTGGCTTTGCTCTGTGAGAGAACCTGAGAATGTTTGCAAAGTTGTATGATCATGAGACAATACAAAGATTTAAAAACATTACTAGATTAGGCAGTTGTATGTGTTAGACAGTAACTGTTGGTTTCTGACCACATGCGCCACAAAACAACCCTGCTTCACTTTTCAGTTTCTGACATGTACTAGATTACAAACCATTATCTTCACCACCATCCAAGCAAGTGTGTGGGATAGGGGTAGATGTCATTCCATAGTCTTCCGCTATTAAGTGATTATTCGTTTTGATAAATATCAGTTGTTGCATGTTCAGTACTGTGAGGCATCTCTAGCCATTAGGGTCAATAACCCCTGCTGCACGACATACTCTCTCACACTGCACAGTGGCGGCTTAATGATTCAATAGCAACTTGCACACATGCCACTGGCCAGATGAACCACTTGCTGCAACAAAACTGTAATGTCAATATCCTTTACCAGGGGTAAAGTGTCCAGTAGAAAGTCATTAAGCATCCTGCGGTGGATCGCCAGCTGTCTGTTTCTGTTGATAACCTATCTGTATTGAAGACGCTTACGTTTTGAAGATGCTGTGCCACTGATTCTCCTTCCCTGGCTGTGCCCACACTGCTCACAAAACTTTCAACAGGTGTCGAAGATGCACTGCTGGTGGATGCCGTTAACCATGGGCTTGACATTCCCGGTGAACTTGGCAAAATGTGGCCTGGTTGGTGTTGTTCCTGCTGCCTGCATTCTTTCTCCAATTGATATCCCAAGTACTGTGGCTAAGCTTATTTGCTCATTTCCACAGTGTGTCCTCGTTGTGATTCGTGCTGTACATGTTCTTCCACCTGAGGCAATGAAAAGTGTCTTCTTATTCTATGAAAAGTGGGTCCATGAAGGAAGCCAGCAGGTATTCAATGTTACCTTTAAATACAATTAGCCATGGGTCACAATGGAAGGTTGACAGCAGGTCCCTCAACAACTGAGCTGCATCGACATTACCTGCCAAGGCATATGCCCATGCCATGTTGGTCAGGTTAAGCTCAAGCAATTACATCGCCGTGGGAACCTCACATCGGGATGCATTGTGACAACTAACCCACTTTCTGGCCTTCTCTAAAGGTCCTATCGTAGAGCAGACATTAGACATTAGCTGCCACTGCCCCAGTTTAAAAAAATGCCCCGTGTAGAGATCTGTGTGTGTTACAGTAATCCATGATCACATGGTCAACCCAGCATGTGCCAAGAAAAGGACTAATGGCTGCCCAATGATGTTTTCAGGTTGTGCAGTTGACAAATTGTGGCCAGCTCCAGTTGACCCAGTGCATTTTCGGCATGGATACCCGGCTGAAATGGGATGTGCAACCATTTCTTTCACAGGCTCTCAACTTCTGATAACGTATGTAACTAAGAGGTGAACGACATGTGCAAAGCAGAGAACATGGATTGCCTTGCCAACTTACAAGGCATCAAGGGCATTTGATCAATTGTCTGCTGCAACAAATCCCAAATGCAAACTGCATGCCCTGAACCCTTGTTCTTCCAGCTCCTCCAACCTCTGCTAGATGTCATCTGACCTTGGCTTCCACCCTGAAACACTTGCATGCACAATGTTTCCTGGTGCCGAATTGCATAACCTGCTGCCCCCTTGAATTACTCATATACCACTCTGAGCTTTTAGAGATAGGAAAGGCTATCCAGAGTGCTGTGATGGCCATGGAATCAATGCTCTGACCATTGATTCACATGGTCATGGCAAAGGGGTAGTTTGCCCCATGAACTTCAATATTTCCTGCCTTCTGTAGCCAGCATCTCATTGTACAATTCTGGAACTGATTTGTGAGAGGGAACATCATCACTTGTGAACTTCACTGTGATTATTGAAATTTCCCAAATGTTGTAGTAGTGCAGGGTTGTCCATAAAAGAGTTGGGCAAGAGATCTGTTTCCGACATTATAGCCTAGTTAGCATCGAAAAGGTGCTGTGCGTCATGGGGCTGGTGACATCTTTGGCCATGCTCAAATGCTTTTAAAACACTGGCCCAAGGAAGTTGGGGGATCACTGACATGCTCCTCTCAGTTACAGGAGGTAGAGCTTTGTGTCGCACTGCCAAGCACAGGCAGAGCAGCAGCATTTTCTGGGGAAGTTGTGCAGACTGGTAGAGGTATGTAGCCTGATACTATGGGCAGCGATGCACCAGAGATCTTTTGACTTCTTTCCATGTCTATCGGAGCATATGCAATCACATAGATGTGTACCCAAGTTGGCCCTGCCCTCACTCAGCACACCAATTTCCAGAGTGTGCAATTTGCAAGATTTGTTTGCTGTTTATTCTGCATGAAGTCGAACTGCAACACATTTTTTCAGGGGCCAGCACACAATCTTGGTGCATTTGGGTGTGATGCTGTTTGTGGGATTGGTGGTGTTCTGGATACCATGTAATTATCTGGTGTTCTTTCTGATCTGTGACAGTTATACTGTTTCCTGAAGAGATTGTACACTAGTGAGGGTGAGCGCCTACTAACATTACCTACTAATACTACAGCCTTTGCTTCTGTGGTGCCATTCTCAATTACTCCTCATTATCTCTGGGTTTCCAGCAGCGAAGCCTATTACTGCCTGGACTCTATGGGTCATCATTTCTGTCTTGCTCATCCTCCAAGCTATCATCATCTTCATTATTGTCTTCATTTTCAGTGGATTGTGGCGGTGGAGACAGAGACATAATATTCACAAATGCCTCCCACTTTACAGCTCCTCCTTGTATTCTTCTTTCCTGACCTTTGGCTGCTAAGATTTGCACAGCTCTAACTTCTGGCCTTGCAATAGCGGAAAAACATTCCAAAGAGGCACAGGGCACCAGAGGAATGTTTGGGGGCTGCTATGCTGATATAAAGGGACTTGTGCATACAGCAGGAGCGTAAACAAGAAGGAAGAACAGACAAGTTATATAAGAACAATGGAGCAGGAAAGAAATGCAGGGCACAATGGTGAACAAGAAGGGATGGGATGGGAATCATGTACTGGACAAACAATGAGGAATCTGACTAGGTGTATACACTGGTTGGACGTGAGAATACCTACAGAAATAAGGGAATCACATTTCTTCTGTGCAAGTTACTCTTACAGGCATCACACTTTGCAAGCCCATGGAAGGGGGCAGCAAGAGTGGCTTCTATAACAGGACCCCAAAGCACCAAACAGGAGTGTACTTACACGAGACAGGCCTGTGTGGCTCCAGCCAGAACATACAGTGGATGCCTTCCATGGGAACAGCAAGCAACATCCTGATACATGAAATACACTGCAGACTACAGGTATGATGAGACAAAGGAAAGGGTGCACATTGCCTCCTAGGGTATAGGAGCCAATCTCTGTACAAAGGAATATACAGAGGCACATGTGTGGACAGCATAAAACACCAAACACTAAGAGCCATAAAAGAGAAACAAAAACTCAGAATAGGAAAGCTGGAACTAGGAATGCAGAAAATTGTAGCACTGAACTGGTACAAGGTAAAAGAGCTAGGAACTGGCACAAGGTAACTAAATAGACCTGAAAGCAAGGGCAGAGCAGGAGACTGAATGTAAACACTGCATGTAACAGAGGCTGAAAGCTGCAGGGACACAGAACAGGGCCTGAGGCTGGGCTCTGCAGGAAATCATCACAAGAAACAGGGGTTATTTGCTGCAGAGCCACAGCACAAAGGAAAGAAGAAAACACACTGACAGCAATCAGAGGGTATAGTGCAGAGTCTACAAGGCAGGACTTTAGGGATTGGATCAAGGCGGCAGGGAAAAATCACATGCAAAGTACAAGGCATAATGGTCTGAAAAGCAGAGAGTGATTCCAAAATGGGTTGCAGCTGTAAAAGGTTCAGAATTTGATGCAAGAACAAGGATGCTTGAGGGTGTGGCAGCTTATATGCAGTGCTAGCAGGGAGCACAGCCTGCGTGGAGCTCCATGATTGGGCTGCACAAACGCAGTCACAAGTGTTGTTAATGGAAATCCCTGGCATGGCCTTGGGGAGAGGATCCAGTGCTGACAAGCTCCAGGTTTTTTTGTAAACAAACAAAAGCACAATTGCTGTGGCATTTTGAATGTTGCTGTCCATTGAAATTAATCTGTCTCCTTCCAGTTACAGTGAAACCAGTTTGCATGCAACTCAGATTCCAAAGGGGTTTCTGGATTGAGCATTCAGGTTTTCCAGACATTTTGCAGGTGAATTATGGGAATGGTAGTCCATGTTTCCGGAAATACAGATTTTTTATAAGGAAATAAATAAGGTGCACCCATCTCCCCAAATCTCTGCTGCTCCCTCCCAGCAAAACCAGGCAGCACACAACTATCCATCAAAGAAAACAAGGTTATCCTGCAGGCATCTCAAGCAGACAACCAAGCTATACTCTTTCTTGGGGATTTCCCTCCATAGGCTCTCTTCAAAAAGCACTTGTGTCAACCGCCCACTCAAAATCCTACTCCAAATCACTGAATTTGTCACAGAGGGCGAAAGAAAAAACAACCCTAAATCTAACTCTGTGGCTACGTCCGAGCCACTCACTACCTCTCCCTCTCTTTCTTACTATACAACTGCTCTAGCTGTAGTCCAGTGTATTAATGATCCCTTACATTCCCTAAACCCTGTCCAGCAATGACCCCGTGTCTCTCTGAAAGTTGTCTGAGACTGAAAAGTGGCTGCAGCAATGTCTTCCCCCTTAATCCACTTGGTCGAACTTCAGACAAACCTTTCAAAACGTTTGTCCGAGTTTCAACCTGTTTGAATCTCCTAAAATGTGCATGATTTGAGGTTCACTTTGCACTGTCTCCTTTTGTATTTAATGCCTATTGCACTCCCTAATTGTATTCACTCATTCAGGCTTTCCTTCTTTAACTATGCTGCTGACGCTGCAGATTTATGAACTAAAACCTTATCCTCCTCATTTCATGAGAATCCTCTCTCAGATTGCCTATTGTGTCTGAATGGGTGGATGGGTAGGAACGTTCTGAAACTTAACCCCACAAACATGTTTCTCCTGGTATTCAGCAATCCCTTTCTCCCAGTCAGTTCTTCTTGGCATGATTCCTATGGCCGTTGCACGCATCCACCTTCTGTGCGGGAAAACTGTATTTATTTATATTGACTCTCAAAAATGCTGTCATAATGGCACTAAGCATCAGGCCCACATCACAGCAGTATTACATTGATTGCATGTGCTTCCAGTGCAAAAATGTGTAATCCTTTTAAAGGTTTTGGCTTTGGCCTAACCTTCCTCTGAAATTAAGTTATTCCCTGCTCACAATCAGGTCCCTTCACTTGGCCACTCTAGAAGTATTGAACCCTCTTTCCTTCTGTTGTGGTTGACTTGGTGGTCAGGTCTTCTTGGTTCAGGATGATATCCTCTGGAACTCCATCTGGAAATCTTCATCTTGAAGTTAATCTTGCATATTTAGACTGAAGCGAAAACCTAGCTCTTCACACACTAACTAATCTCACACGTTCAGTTCAGCATTAGGAAGCTGCCACAGTGGCAGCAGTGGACTTTATTAATGAAGCATAGCATTACATGAAATGGAAGTCTGCAATATCTCTATAAATACATATACATGTACCTAATTTCCTTGATGCGTATGGCTTACTTAGGGAAATCTTAGAACATAAAACTTTCTAACTTCTGCATCCTCTTACTGTAATTTCACGCCAATGAACCGTGCATTTAATTTCTCCAGTGGTTTGTGCATTGAAGGAGGGTGACAGAAGACAGATGTGGGCTTAGGTAGGACCCCCTAAGTTCTCTTTTCTCCCAGGTTGTCTATGCATCCATAATGCCTCCCTTATCTACCTCTGCTGTGACTGGTCCATGAGTACAGAGCATGGGTGTGGAAGTGTAGAGGAGCAGCTGCATGCCTCTGCTGGAAACCCCACCCTTCTACCTTCTACATGTTGGAAGCCTGAGATTGTGCCGTGTTTGACACCAGCAGTTGTGCCAATACTGCAACGTATGTTCAAAAGAAGATACCCATTGAGACAACACTATCGAATGTATCCTCGAAGGGACAACAATTTGAGGGAGGAACTCCCTGAAGGAATATGAGAAAAGAGCAAAGAAAGAAGCCTGTGACGCCATAAGTGAGTATAAACAGCATCTCAGAATACTGGCCAAAGAGGATGTATGGATCCTACAGAAATGAATGACAGAGTGAAGAATCAAGTGAACTTTTAAATACAAAAAAGAAGATGACACGTGCACAAAGTGCTGCAGAGAATCAACCGTTCAATAATTATACAGACGCTGAAACGCAAGTGGACTAATTCATCATAGAAGCTGGCTATATGTAGTGACTAGAATGCAGGCAAAGCCGCCATTATATAGAAGCTGGACATCGGTATCACAAATTTAGTAAGCCAGGACCCATGAAGAGGGAAGAGAAAAACGATGTTGCAGCAAGAATAAGTTGAATCGTGGAGCTGCATGGTGAGGCTATCTGTCCTGAAGTCAGGATTGAAGCAGCCAAGGTCAGCTATCTATTCTGGAAAGGAGGGAACGTACAAAAATACAAAGGATGAATCATCCCTTGTTAAGGTGCAAAGAAGGAACGCCAAGAGTGGAAAGTTTAATTCATTTAAGACATTTAAAAGCTGCAAAATTGACCTAATTGCGGTCTCCTGTCGCGTGAGCCAAGGATGAAAATAGAGTTTGAACTCAGAGTCCCAGAACAACGATAGTGAGTGCCTGCACTCCAATGTATTCTCAGAGACAAGGATACTTTGCAAGGCCAAGTTCAAAGACAATCTTCATGACAGAAGGCATGAGCGATGAGAGATGTTGGGCTAATTGGGTGGGGAGGTAGAGTAAGGCCCACCTCCTTGTACCTATTTTTATTTATTTATTGCATTTGATTACACGCCCAAACCCTTAGGTATCACGGCATACATACATCTTGGACATACATTTTCAGTATTATAAGTTTAGAAGCTTACATTTCAATGACAAGGTTATTAACTTCATATTCATACATTGCAGTTGGCATAGTCATTTTACGGTTGTGTGCATGTTGCGTGCATCTATGGTTTGATAAGTAAGTTAGTATTTATTGAAAAGCCAGGTTTTTAGTTGTTTCTTGAATTTGTGGAAGGAAGGCTTGTTAGTGAGGTGGTTAGGGAGTGTGTTCCAAATGCGTGGTGCTGCTATAGAGAAGCTGGACTTGCCTGCTCTGGTGGCGGTGAAGCGTGGGATGTGGAGGTGTGTGTTCTTACTGGATCTGAGAGTTCTCCCAGTGGCTTTGCGGGATATGGTTTGGTTTAGGTAGGTTGGTGCTGTGTTAGAAATGCATTTATGCATTGTGGTGAGTGCTTTGTGGAGGATTCTTCCTTTTATAGGTAGCCAGTGGGCGTCTCTTCTGTGTTTGGAAACGTGTTCTCCTCTGTTGATGCCTAAGGCAGCTCTGAGGGCTTTGTTTTGCAATAGTTGTAGTTTGGATAAATTTGTCTGGGCTTACATGTTGTTAAGTGAACCGAATGGTCCAGACATGGCACAAGTGTGCCAACCAATTGTAGAGGTCCATATAACGAAGGACCTTATAGTTTGAGAAACTAATAAGAAACTGTGTACCTAATATTTTTGAAGATTGCATGTTTTAGAGGTAGGCATATGTAGTCTACCTGACAGTGGGCAGCCAATTACAATCCTAGTTCCTACAGATAGTATACTTAGATGTTCCCCTTAAGCCTATCCCGATCCACAGTAGGTTTTTCATTATTTGCCATGTAGTATGACGTCCCCTCTGATGTATTTTGAGTATAAAGTCTACGTCATGTGAAAAGATCGAGAAATCGAGCGTCTGTCCATTGATGTTCATTGTAACTCCCTGTTTTAGATAATTGTTAAAAAAACAGTACTTTGCCATCTTCCTGAGTTGGTTTGGTTATTTGGACTCAGAGTTATTCTCTGTGAACCCATCCATTACATGTACGTTCTTAATAGGCCCTGAGATCAGAGGAATTATGAGGGGGCCTACCCAACATGACCTTTTAGATGGGCCTCTTTTAGAGAGCTTTTCCTTAGGTCTACCTTACTTTGACACCATGTATTCCCTCAAGTTTCACCAGGCTCGCCAAGTGGTAGTGCGGCAGAGCGGCCCAAGCTTAACTCTTAGGAGGTGAAAAGATTGGCTACCAGGTTCAGTAGACACTTTGCACAAGTATCAAATTAGATAAAGTGCAAACACTATATTTCTTTTTATAAACAATCGGTTACGTTTATTTTGGGCTGAAAGTCTATGAAATTCATGCAGATACTAAAATGCATATGAAGGACCGTATCAATACAAAAAGTACAATTGCCAGTGAAATAAATAGAATAAAAGAGGTGTCTTAAGTGGTTCATGTGAATACAGTATTAGTTGCATGACCCAAACACAAAAATATACCATTATACCCATCTATTCTTAAGGCGATAGCAACACAAGTTTAGGGGCGAGAGTCTTAATAGTTATACCAAACTCCACGTCATGGGGATGGGGGTCTCTTGCTACACCTAGACACGGGCCTTTAACCTGAAGTTAGTAGATAACAGAAGCAAGAATCACTTCAGATCATAGAGAGTCATAAATACTTTAAACTATGCATATTAATCAATCTTACACAAAGTGTACTAGATAAAGTGTTGATACATAACATTAGGCATTTTCGTTCATCCCAATTCATGACGCATATAGTAAACGTTTCTCTAACACCAATACAACTGAATGCTCAGATATTAACTTCAGATAGAGCAATGCAGGACACTGAGTGAAACCCTTTGATTTCGAAAGGGGAACCAGAGTAAAGGTTTAAATGTGGGATTGTTTAGGACAAAGAAATATGACATGCAGCTCAGTCTCATCTTGAGATGTGCAGAGTGGGCAGATATTAACCTCACCCTTAGATCTCGACCAGACAGTGAATGTTTTTGCCTACTATACATGCCAAAGCCTAAATCGAGTAAGCCATTTGGTAGGGGCTAAATTGAGGGCAGAATCTTGAACTGCTTGATTTCCCAATGATAAAGACCATTAGTAATTATGGCAGCAGACTTAGGCTCTGTTTGGTTTGAATCTAATCTTCATGGCAATTTTTCCTCCATTTTCCTGCAAATTAATTTCTTTCACAATTTCCAGCTCCATTGAGAATGTTCTCTCTAAAACATGGTCTTACATGAGGGCAAGCATTAACCTTTGGCTTAGAAGAGGCCCGCAAGTGCATTTGAGTGTTTAGGTAATTTTCATAGAACCGTCTGTGCTTTACACTTCAATGCTCTAGCCATCTTACTCGCCGCCTTGCTGGCAGTTCGATGGTTAAGGAAAGGAGCCTTTGGTTATGTGGTCAAGATGGTGGTATCATTGTGTTGGGATCAGCTGACTATTTAGTGCCCCGGGACAGAAGGTGACTCATTCCCTTGATCTGATCCCGTGTTCAGAGTGGTACTGGGTGACGAAATTGGTGACTCATCTACAATAAAAATGGTCTCCAGGTTTCCTAAATTTGCATCATTATTCTTCATTGTAGACACTGACTCAACCATAGTGGGAATCAGGATACCTCTGATGCCCTCATTGCCATTATAAGTGTTCTCTTTGCCTGATTTGAATGAAAAATGAGTGTGGAGCCGAGTATCGGCTTAGGAATTATGTTTTATTTGTATGGACTGCAGTGTTTCCGTTTTAAGAGTTCATGATGTAATGCCAATAAAACATCTTGTAAGTTAATATTTAAATTGCTGTTCCAGTGTAGAGTTATCAAAGTCCCAGGGTAAGCTAGCAAGCTCTCAAAGATAGCTATGAAAGAGAGCTGCTAGAAGGAAAACAGAGTTCATGCGGGGGTGAGAAAACCCAGAAAAGCATTTAAAGAATTTAGAGAATAAGGGATACTGCTTGTCGGAAGCGGCTGAGCGTCTGTTTTTCTGTCTCTCCCAGTGCGGCTTGACGGGTCACGTTACGAGGACCTTTCCTCTAACAGAATTTCAGAAACGACAGCGCCAGAATTCTAGTAACAGAATTCTAGTAACACCAGCCTCTGCTTGTCGGAAAGCTAGCAGGGATTCTGCAGAATTGGTGCTGCCTTGGTTGCCACGGACGTTTAGGCCGGATTTTACCCCTGAAGACAATTGTGGACCTCTCCCCTCATACACTGTGAGCTAGATGTGGAGGCTGCTGTCACACGTAACTTAGTAGCCATCTCACTTCGTTTTTGTTTTTTTCCTCCCTGTGACTCCCTGTGGGCGGGAAGTGGGCGGGAAACCGTCCATTGGTTTGAACTCTTGGGGGAGTTGGGACCAGTCTCTCGGACCTCGCATCGGCCAGCTGGTATATTACCATATTACCTATATTGCATCCTGGTATTTGAAAGCCGCGACTTAACACAGCATCAACAATGTGTCTTTATAGGTGCGTTTATAGCCGCCTTGACATCCAGCTAGTATAGACTCCTTAATATTCATAAACTGTGTGATGAAAAAAGGAGCTAGCAGCCATTTACCACAGAACGGACGGTGACTGCGGGTGAAGTGCCTTGGAGCCATCCGCGAGCCGCTCTTGATATTCCCCTCCGGGAGATATCTTACATCACGGCAGTGATTTAGAAACTGGTCTTGGGTAGTTTGGGAGTTGCTCCTCCATTTTATACATATCCTGGTCTTTGGTGACTGCTGAGCAAGTTAGGAAATCAGGGAAGTGACCTTCTTCTTTTTTTTCTTTTCTTTGTGCTCTCTTCATCCACTATACGAGGGCCTACTAGACTCCCAAATACCCTGTAAGAAAATTAAGCATGGCTAAGGTCTACAACCTCAGAAACCTAGTGGTGGATGAAGCTCTTCCTATAAAGTCAAACCCCCTGACTATTGCCAGTGACTGTCTGGGTGCTACAGAAGGTGGCTCGACTTTTAGACCATACAAAAAATGGGGGAGGGTGTTTTTTCCCTTCCCAGAGTGTGTTTGTTAATGACCTGGAGATTCCAACAACTTCAGGCCTGCCTATGGATGATGGAAGCTTAAGTCAGGTCAATGCCTCCACCCCATCTAATCCCCTCTTGAAATATTTGTTGGGTCCTGACCAAAACTACACCCTGAGGGCCACTACGATGAACACTTCAATTGGAAACGACATGCCGCCAGTCCAGTTCAGAAATCTCAGCGGGTGCAATTGCCCATGGAAACTAGTAGGACGGTAGAAATAAAAAAAATGAACCTAGCAATTGGAATGGATTCGTCCTATGAGCTGAACGGACTGTCAGCCCTCTGGGAAGAAGCCCAAGGTGCTAAAAAGGATTGTCTGAAAATCTAGGTACTCAAGAGGATGTCTTAACTAAATCCAACTCACCAATGCCAATAAGTGGTGAGGGGCTGTGCTCCAACTCAATTGTTGCTCTTAACTTTGTATTAACCTCCCTGGTGAAGGTATTTGAGAGTATTAAATCAGAAGTCCAGCTACACTCTGGATCTCTCCTGGAAGTTATAAAAGAATTGGAATTAAGTGAATCATCTATGGTCGCCCTAAAAATGTCAATAAATGAATCTAAGCTTAAAATTTCATCATTCCTGTCCACTCAGTTGCAATCTCAAACAGGGAAAATTGACTCTTTGAACAATCAGCTTTCTGCCCTTCCAGGCGAAATGGAGACTCGGAACATCCAATTAGAAGAAGCAATTAATTTGAATACACAGTCGAGATGCCCCATTTGCAAGCCTGACTTGGTCTCGCCTATTCCAACTGCTGAGGTAAATGATACGCCACTTTCTGCATCCATGATGGACGAATTTATTCAGCTAGCGGAGGCTGAACTACCCACTGGCCATGAAGGGGAAAGTGTAATAATGCTGGATCTCCAGTCTAATAATAAAACTTTAAAGAAAGAATATTAAGAAAACTAATGGGAAAACAAAAAAGAGAAGGAAAAGACAACATAAAGCTGTGATTGATGCCTCGAAGGAAACAGGGCAAGGAACGACTGATCACTTGAAGCAAATAAATATAGGCACTAAAGGTACAACAAGGCCTGAAAGGAAATAAGTTAATACCTTCTAATAAGGTGCAAATTGAAGGTGGGGATCCATCTGGGAGGAAAAATCAAAAGATGTTGGTATCCACAAAAGATCAAAAATCAGAGTTTAGTGGGCTATTCCCTCTTAAAAAGAGTGCCACAGTAGGAAGTCAAACAGATATCTTGGATCCATCTATAATAATCACCCCGATCTTTCTGAAAATGAAAAAACAAGAAAAGCCAAGTGTGGTGATGCAGGTTATACCCCAAACTGGGGGTATGGTTGGATTGCAGTTATGCCAGACGTTGGCACCCTCGACTCTGCTAGCCAAGACAAATGCAGAGGGGGGGAACTACAATAGGGGGGAAACACCATGCAACCTTCACTCAAACACTCCTGTGACTGAAGGGACTACCTCGCAATTGGTGAATAGTGGTCCTTTGTCAAAGCATTCAGGGCTCTCAGTTTTTCTATCAAATCTATCAAACTCTTTGAGTGACTCTTGCAGCTAGTAAACTGGTCAAGAGTCCTGAAGGAAATAAATAATATACCACCCTTGAGATTCATTTCGACTGTGGACATCAAACAACTAAGCTTTCCTTATTATCGAGATCTTAATATTGACGAGCTACAAATTCATTCCAAATTGGCATTTGTAACAATGATGGGGGCGAAAGCAGACTGGTTAACGAGAGGTTTCCTTATTTCTACGATGGCTCCGGAGATGAATAGAGCAAAGACAGCTCAGGGGTCTCGGAATCAGCTCCCCAATGGACACCCGAACTATGAAAATTCAAATTTGGTAGGCTCCAAAATTTGGGAGTGTGTGTCCCTGAAATCGTTACCCAAGTCCTTGCTAAACCAGGCTTATCCAAGCAGAAACTCTAGTAATAGAGGAGGTTAGATGCCTATCATGGAATACGAGAGGCAGTGGATACTTCTTGGCGGAGGGAAAAAACAGTATATTGCCCAGAATATCCATTTAATTGCTTTCCAGGAGACTTTATGCTCAGACATTTTGAATAGAGAGGGGTTTTCTTCCTATCAGCAAAAGACCAGTAAGGTCAGGGCCATCTTAACAGTTTTGGGGGCCCAGTGACAGACAGCCTTGGGCCCCCCCGAAACCCATATCACCCCCCCGAAACCCTTGTAGCCCCCCGAAACCCATGTCCTACCCCCACCCCCCTCCAAATCCACGTCTCCCCCCCCCCGTGACAGGACACCCATGCTCCCTCCGAATTTAAAAATGAAGGGATTACATATCTCAAGTCCAATTCAACAGATACTCCTCTAAGCTTTAAATGGATTAAGCAGATAAAGAGCTTGAGAGTGTAGGTAGGTAGTGGGTGCTGGTCAAGCGAGAGGCCAATGCGGGAAGCATCATCAAATATGCAACTAATGCATGCACACTGCCGCATCCCAAAAGTGCTAAGATAGCCCTGCTTTCTCTGTTTGCTTCTTCTGATTTATCCCATTTCCATCCTTTTTCTCTCCTCCTGCATTTGCTTGTGTGAGCTCCAATGCTACTTTGTGGCACTCTTTATTTCTATCTTACCGTAGTCCCCTCTCTCAACCGTTTGGTCTCCACTTGCTTGTCGCATCCATTGCCTTTCACTTTTTCCGTACCTCTGCGTCACCCCTGGCCGCTTCATGTGTTCCTCCTCTCCTTTTTGTTTGCCTGTCTTTCCACCCACCCCCTGGTATACCAAATTCTCATCATGTTCCTCGACGCTCTCTTAATTCTTTCTCTCCCTTTCTTGTTCTCTCACTTCCCCGCCTTCTTTTAGGCCACTGTTCTATATTTAAGCAGGCTCTCCTTTTTTGCCTGCTCTTTCCTATGTGATCTGCCTCCTATTCGGTCTAGTGTGACAACCATTCTTGTTATCTTTGAGGTGCTTCTGTGTCCTTGCTCTGGTACTCTGTCTGTATCCATTTCCTCACCTTGTACTCCCTACCGCCTTATGGTTCCTTTCCCCACGACAACCAAATCCACTTGCATCTGGCACTGGTGGGTCTCACGGTAGGTTGCTTCCTACTGTAAACGCAGATACATGAGCCACACCCTAATGTCCTGCAGTCTCATCCCACGTCAGGCCTTTCTCCGTCCTGGCAACACCGCAAGCCTGCACACTTGCAGCATTTAGCTTACTTCCTGCTGGATTTTCCTGTTATGGCACAGTCAACCCTAGTTTTGGCCTTGCAGTAATCAAATCTATGCGATTGCATCAAACCCATCACTATGAATTCGATTTCATTGAATTTCCTTTTGCAGATTTTCATCGCAAATAAATGCGGGGGTCGGGGGGCCTGCACCCACCTCCTAAGGAAAGGTTTTCCGTGAGCCAGCTGAGGCTACAAGAACACATCGCACATCAGTAATATGTGGAAGGACACTATCCTTTAGAAAAGTATATATGATTTTCAAAACATATTTTGACATTCAATAAACCAATACTTTTGTTAACAAGTTCTTTTTTATGCAGTCTCTCTTGCGCAGGTGTTATCACCAACACAAATGACAAGAGGACCATTTAAAACTGTTTTACTGAAATCACAAAAGCATTATCAGAGCACGTATTCTGCATTCTAGTTTATTGTATGCCCCGACAACTATGGGTGTGGTGCTAAAAAAATGGGGTGTGTGGTAAGGCATGACTGTGTGATACATTGTGTACTAGACCAAAGGGGATTTAGCAACAACAACAAATATCCACTCAAGTCAGGGAGATGTAATGTTGTAGTGCCTGAAGTAAATTATCAGGCAGCTTTCAGCCGTGTTTGCACTTGGTGTCAGCACTCTCTCAGCGCCACATCCATATCATGCCTTGTTCACTCAGCAAGTTAACAGGCGTAGGGCACGGTGTGAGCCATTATCTCAATTCCAACTTTCTCAAAGCACAGCTTCAGAAACAAACATTCTGAAGGCAGAAGTCGAGCTGCACTGACAACCCGCCCTTGAGGGCAGCACATAGACGCGGGCGAGCTGCACTGAGACAAGTCGAATGCAATTGTTTCCACCAAGGACAGTTCAGTAACCAGAATAATGAGGGAGCAGAATAATGGCGGGGTATGTTGCATAGCGCTATTAGTTCATCTCATCAAAGTTATGTATCAGAACTAATTCGTTATAATGGTTGTATGCATATGTCCGTGGACATACATACACCACACAGTTTTACAAAATGCCAGTTTGAGAAGATGTGTTGATAATAATGGCTATGCAACAACTCTGGCAAAACTGGTGTAACCAGCCATGGCAAAAGGGAATTTCAAACGTGAATGGGTAATGATTGACTACGCTGTTACAACGTAGACACGACTCCAATGCCCCAGATAACAAGTTGACATCTTTCCAAGCCACCCAGTTTGGCGATTTATTTTATCCTACAATCCGAAGACCTATGTAGACACCACATAGTGGATGAACTGTCCCTGGACCCTGTCAAGTACAAACACCTTCCTAATTGTTTAGATCTACTATAGCACAGAGGTTAGTGGAAGAATAGGCAAGTAAAACGAATGTCGGGCAACACCCTAAGAAGTACTTCAACTATTCATCAAAATTAGAGCCTCGTACATTTTACAAAATCCCCGCAGTGGCAAATAACATAGGATAGTGCACTTTGGTGGCATTTATTGACCTGCACAACTGCGTTTCTAAAAGGAATGATGTAACCTTAAGTTCTTTTATAAATCAATAAGAAGGGTTTGGTTTCTCAAAAAGAGTGATAAGCACTGCCCTGGCTCCAGTCTGCAATAAACTCTCGAAAAATCGAAAAAGGGCAGGGAAACTCTAGCCTCTGGACCAGAGTATTACAATTGCATAGAACAACAGAAAAAGATTGTCCAGAGAAACAAATCAATTTGAAAAAATGTGTATCAAAATTTATTGAAAGTGATACCAACAATTTAAACAATGGTGAGTCAATCACAAATAATTAAACACTGATCACTTTAATACAGCAAAACAGAAGCAACCGTATGCCTAAAGTCGGCTAAAACATTGTCACACATACTTGCCATTCATAGTGCACTCATTCAAACCCAACATACCGTGACATACATCCAAAAGCTTAAAAGACAAAAGAATCATGCTAAAAAACCTGTGGGGAGAAGGAATTCATGACTGGTCCCCATCAAACAGACATAATTTTTATATTCATAATCAATAGAATTAATTAATAAATAATCTATTGTCAGGGTGGATCAGAAGGAAAAGTGCAAAAGATCACATCCCTGTAGGGTATATCTCTCGACCGGTTTCGACGTATAGTGGTAGTAAACACAACGTCTTCCTGAGGAGGTGGATGTTACCATTCTGATGAATGCCAAATTGCTATGGTGGCCGTAACAAAGTGATATGGTCAGTCACGCTGGGGGAAGCCAGGACCAAATCCTAACCTGAAAAGGCACCCTATTGAATTAGGGGAAGCCAAGTTGCAGATGTTGGAAGTTGGGAAAGCAGCACAGCTTAACCCGAAACACCAGTGTCATCTGTAGATCACGTGAGCGTTGTGGTATTCTCATCGTCTGACCACTGTACGTCATCTTCATCATTACTGTTGACATCACTCTGGGAACATTGTGGAGAATCTGCCCTTCCAGAGACAACAAGTGTACCATCATCCAGCAGATAATCTCTCACATTCTGTGGTAGCAGAAGGATAATGCTGCGGATGCTGTGCTTGCGGAATCGCGGGTACCACACGCTGAACTGGCAGTTAAGCACTTGCTCCTTCTTCATGGTAGGCTGGAGGGACACTTCCCGTCTGAGGAACGGACCCTCGCAATGCTCCTCACTCTCAACAGATGATCGCCATTAGTGCTCAATCAAGGCTCTGCGCACAGAGGCGGTGCAAAGATGTCCTATTATTACATAGTCAGTATGTTTGGCAACACTGGCACTTACCTGATTTGGTCGGAGTCGGACTCTGCACTCAGCTCGTCTCCTGTCGGGGCCTCGGGCTTGCGGGTGGGTGGCCTGTGGCCGGTGCACAGTGCACACTGGCTGGCTGCTGGCACTGCTGACCCTGCTGCAGTGGCAGTCACTGGGCCCAAATAGGCCGCAACCACGCGGCAGCAGCAGGCAGGCTCTCTGTCTGAAGACGGTCCCAACGCCACGCCTAGACACCTTCAACTCGTGAAATGAAGGTGGCGCCGCGCTGCCTCCTGTGGCAACAACAACACGTCACCATGTCATTTCACTGCAGCCAATGAAAACTGCACATTCTGTGTTACTATACATAATGTATCAAATACTGCATAGTAACAACAGAATGGTAGTTTTCATTGGCTGTTGTTGCCATGGCCTGCAACAATGATTTATGATGATCCAAGCCAGCAAACTCAAGTTGTTGTTGTCAACTCGAAATCAGAAAGCCGGCCAGGTGGGGGTGGGAGCACAGAGAGCGACTAGAGCACTATGTTGCTTAGTTACTTCTTTGAGTTACTACTTAGGAAGGAGGATTGAACTTTAAATTAAAGTGAAGGCCGGGGAGGGGGAGCCAGTCGTGCGCGGTGCACCCGTTCCTCCTGCTGCAGGCAAGCTGGCACGTCTTATTCTCACATGAGTCAGTCACGACACTCTCCAGGATCTGGGGGCACCCTCCAGGGCCACCAGGGTGGGGGGCCTGGGGCACATGCCCCATTTGCCCCCCCCATAGAGATATCCCTGAATAAGGGGCTAAAGAGGCGACCGACGGGTGGTCTGATTGCTCTATGTAGCAATGTGGTTTTCACTGCATCTAGCCTTCTCTCTAATGAGGTGAATGGTATTTTGGTTGTTCAGATGGAAAAAAAAGATGAGGAATCGACTTCCAATTGGATCCTGTTTAACCTTTATTGGAATCCGATCTCTTCCAAATTGGCAGATTTTTTGGGATGATTGTCAAGTCTTTTGGTGGATTTCTGAGTTCAATTCCCTGACAACCATATTATCATAATGGGTGATCTTAAGTCCCAATGTGTGGATACAAAAATTGATGCCCTGCCTGTCAAAAAAATACTTGAATGGGTATGCCATGTGTAATTTCATGACATCCAGGGAGCTGATTATATTGAATCGTAATATTAGGGGTGATATTCCAAGCAGACATACCTGGCAGCGAGATTCTAAATTCTCTACTATCGATTATGTCTTTTTTTGTAAATCCCTCTTTGATGCCTGCTCTAAATTTCAGATTACAGAGGGTAACTCTGATTATCACAATATCTTAGAAGCTACTATCAAGCTGGGAAAAAAAACTCAGGGATATGTCTACTCGGAAACCCTGAAATAATGCAGGTAATCGTGCGGTTAAGTTTGAGAGGGGTGGTCGAACTCTGAAAAACCGACTGCAGATAACCTACAACGATCGATCCTTTGCACAATTGGGAAGGTTCTGTTAACCCCTAAGGTTCGGTGACTTTGTTTGGGAGTTGAACCTTCCCGTAATTGGACAGTCCAGTAACAAAAGGCCCCATAAATATTTGTTTGATATTAAAACTCATCAAAGAAAAAAATGTATTAGGTGGCACAGAAGCTTCTGAAAAAAAAATATAGGGGATCCTGAACTCTTGACCTCAGATTTAAAAATATTAAACAACTCCCAAAGAAATTGGTTGCGCTCTGAGAAATGTATGAGAGATGAAAGAAAAGGGAGGAAATGTTAAATGCCCTATGTGCCCAAAACTCTAGAGATTTTTGGTCGATTGTGGGTCCACTGACGGGCAGCAATCTGGATCAGCAGGAAACGGTCATCCAGGAGTCTGCTTGGATTAATCACTTTTCTGGCCTTTATTGTCCACAAGGTTCTCAGGTGCCCATGGTAGCTCGAACTACTGAGTGGTCCTTAAATTACTCCAGTGAGGTTATTGAAATTCTAATGAAAAAGTCTTCCTCCTCAAGGGCTGCTGGGTCCAATGGCTTGAGTAATGCGGTTTTAAAGCTGAACCCAGTATTATGGTCAAAGGTCCTAAAGATCATGTTTGATAATATCCTATCGACAAGCCTTCCTCCCGACTCATGGAAAAGATCTATTGTGATTCCTATTTACAAAAAGGGTGATAGATCAATCCCTTCTAATCATTCTCTGTTTTCGATAGAGAAATAGGCAGAGGCCAGAGGAATCATTCCGATTCAGTGGTTTTGGGAAGGGGTAATCTACCTCCCTGAACACACTAATCTTGGGTTGCTTGTGCTCTGACTCTACTGAACAGTGTGCCTCCCCTATGTTTGGATCTTGGGTCGATCTCTTACAGGCATTTGATTCCATTAATAGAAATCAATTGTGGTTAAAATTAAAGCTGTGGGGGATTCCAGACTCGCTCCTTTCCATCTTAGTGGAATTACATGAAGGCTCCTCAATGAGAGTGTTGTTGTCTAAACTGGTGGTCCTGCCCCAAGCTATTTGGATAGAAAGAGGTGTCCGCCAGGGTTGACTGTTAGCAACACTTATGTTTATTCTCTACCTGTCGGACTTAGTGGGCTGGCTGTGGACTTCTGGCCTGGCGGCCCCTACACTTGGTAATCGGAAGATCAATTGGTTGGCATATGCCGACGATATTGTCGTTTTTGATCAGACACAAGTTGGTTTACAGCGGTTGCTGAATGTAGGGATGGAGTATGCCAAAGTCAATGAATTCAAAATTAACCCAGAAAAATCAAAGATTTTTATCTTTAAACAACCTCTATCGAAGATTAAACCGTATGTCCGGCACTTAGATAATGAGATAATTCCACCTTCCAATGAGGTAATTTATCTGGGCTCCACAATTTATGCTTTCCCAACAAGACAGGATCTTCTATCGGTAATAGACCTAAAAGTAGTTAACTTGGTTTCTCAGATGAAGAAAATTTGCCTGCAGTACTGTAAATTCTCGCTTTTACCACTTATAAAATTCTATGTGGGGAAAGTGGTACCAGTACTTATATTTGGTATGGAATGTAATCTGTTGGCCTATCAGGTGGACTGGGACAAAATTTAAAGTAAAATCTGGAAGAAGTCCCTGGGTCTCCCAGATTGTGTCCGGATTTCTTGTTAAAGATTTGAGCTTGGTCTTATCTCTTTGAGGAATCGGTTGGAGTGGAAATGGATCTCCTGCTATCAATTGATCCTGGTCTCTCCTAAATCATCACTTTATGAGATATTAGCTGTGGCCATGCTGAAATCCTGTAACCTCCTGTTAAACACCCTGAGGACTAAATCTGTTGAACTCCTTAGGCGCTCTGATTCAGATGCTGATACACTTATGTCCAATGTCCAACCCATTAAAAACAAAGGAAAGCCTACATCGAATGGACTGGATAAGAACTACAGACAAAACTCTCTGCATCGCCTTCACCTATAGACAAACCAAGGTCCCTCCTGCCGCAGTATTTAAAGAGATCAACAGATGCAAGAACTCAGATGGATTTTTTAAGAGTGAGATTTAATTTACTCCCTACTAGGGAAATACTTCACACTTGTTTTAGTGATCTCTATCCTACTAACTTCTGTGATAAATGCAATGAGAATGTAATACAGACAACTCGACAGCTTTTGACTGAGTGTGCTGGTATTTGGCATGTAAGAGTCTCTAGATTTAAACGCTTTGTGAATAATCTTTATTCTCTTCTCCTAGACCTGTTTTGGGATAGACTAATCTCTGGTAATGAAAGGTTTCTTACATTTGAGGTGGTTCTGGTTTTAAAAGAGCTTAATTTGTTAGTTAATGAGGGAATGGTGAATGTCCTGCCAAGTATCTGAGAAATGTCTTTCTCCTGTTTCTTTTTAATCTTAAGTACGTTCATATATGTAAATTTTGATGTAATTGTATCTTGATTTTTTCCTTTTTTTCTTTTTCTCTCCTTTTGTTTTTTAAGTCAATCTGTAAAAAGTCATAATTTCTTTTTGGCTAATGCACAATAAAATAAAATATATGAAAAGCATTTAAACCTTTGAGCATTTCTCTGTTGCTGTCCCACTTCTCACCCTTCCCGAATTCTGACCGTACTGCCTGCTTACCTTGCTTCACTTCTGCTTGATTTGTGTTCTGTGCTTAAAAGAAAAGCAAGAGCATAGTCATCTGCTGAATTGGAGAACGGTAACTGCAGGGCACATTTCAAACTTATAAAAAAACCAATATTCTTTAAATAGGAAAAGGCCAAGACATAAAACACAATACTAGCAGGCAAATAAACATCATAAAACAAATGTGCCACACTGCAACAAGGAAGTATTCAATTTTTAAGAGTTTCAAAGAGTTAAATGAAAAGTATTTCCTATAGGAAAATGCAGATACAGGCAAGTAAAATGTGTTCTCTACATAAGGCAGATAAAAGAGTTGCAGAAAGTCCAAGGGCAACCAGTTATGCAGATTTGGTCAAGCTTTCCCGGAAAAGAGTTACCCTTTATGTAAATGTCCAATGGAGCAGATTTTGGAGTTCTGGTGAAATTTAATCCACTGAAGCACTGTATTGAGGAAGAGGGGACCCAAAGGTGAAGAGTTAAGGTTGGAAAGGACCCGCAAGCAGCGTTAGAGAGTTGGGAGACCAATACTCTGGGTCCAAAAAGTACTTCTGCAGCAGACAGATTTGAGGTTTCCAGGGGGAGCAATGGGCACGTTGTCTGGCACCACCAAAGATTCCAGTGATGACACACTGGTGCAGGAGGGACCCCACATATGTTGAGAAGAACAATTATAGAATATTCACTATCTTCAGGGTGAAGGGTCTGAGCTAGAGGAGCAAAAAGCCAAAGAAGTTGCGGCGGAAGCAGGATTCCTCCATCGTCATCAGGCTCAGGACTCGTCTCAAGCCAACCCTATCCTCAGAGCCCTGGGCAGGTGGATTGTTAAAAAGTTGCCCACAGAGACACACCAGAAAAGGGCCAACCAAGGAAGGAGCAGGAGACGAATTTGGAGGTGTGTTTGCAGGATAATGGCAGCACAGGAACCTGGAACTTCCATGATGGTGCTGAGAGTCTTCATGGTCCTGGCAGGGAAGGGGCTTCTAGTTCTGTATCTGGCAAATGGCACCGTCAGGAGCTTCATGGAGACAGGATTTTAGATCAGGAGCAGTGATTCAGTTATCCCCACTGCATCAGGTAGAGGGAGTGCTGAAGTTGATTCTTTCTAGCCTTCTGGACAGGCAGTGCTTCACTGTCGGATTTCATAGAGTATCAAAGGATATTAGTGCAAAGCTTCATCCCTTCCTCGAGCAGCAGGCCTTCCAGAGCGCACGCTCAGAGTACCAGCAATAGACAAGCGCGTAAGTGGATCTGATTTTGTCCTGCTTGGGAGACAGTGAGTGAACAGAGCACCCAATCACACACTATGCATTATTGAAACAGAAGGGTAGTCAGCCAATAGCTGACAATCCCTCCAAGATCGCCCAGGCAGTCGGGAAGGGCGCACACACACACACACACACACACACACACACACACACACACACACACACACACACACACACACACACACACACACACACACACACACACACACACACACACACACACACACACACACACACACACACACACACACACACACACACACACACACACACACACACACACACACACACACACACACACACACACACACACACACACACACACACACACACACACACACACACACACACACACACACACACACACACACACACACACACACACACACACACACACACACACACACACACACACACACACACACACACACACACACACACACACACACACACACACACACACACACACACACACACACACACACACACACACACACACACACACACACACACACACACACACACACACACTCCAAGATGGCCATCTGTATATACCAGTCAGAACTGGTTTCAAGCTGACTACAGCTCCAAGTGCTGGGATACAGGAATCCTGTGAGGGACAAGGATTAGTCATGTGACCTCACGAGTTTTCGAGGCAAATAAAGACACCCTCTGTTATGGGAAAGGAAGATTTGAGCCTAAAAGCACCTAGCCAGGTAAAATGCTTTCCAGCAAATGGAGCAATATTACGCAAAGCCAAAAAGCTACAATCAGCCTAGCCACAAGACTAACAGAGAGGGGGTACCGACACAGGGACACCATGGGGGTACCTTTTAGGAACCCCTGCCTTTGAAGCCATAAGGACTCATAAGGCAGACCGCAAAATAGGAACCATTCTCTCACTCAGGCTTTGACGTAGGCCTGAATGGGAGGAAGAGGTATTAAAACAGCCAAGGAATCCATCAAGAAGTGGAAGGGACCCTAAAAGTTAGGCAAAAGAACTCCAAATATGAAATTGGATTAGTTACCCATGCTTAAAAGTCTGGGGGCATGTGCTGGGGTAGAACACATCTTTTGAGCTCTTTAACTTGGAGAATCGGCTCCATTTTGTACAGGTATAGTATTTAGATGACCATTCTCTCTTACAACACCCTGTATATAAGTCTCTCACAGTTATTCACTACTGTGTTTTCACTGAGTCCCTGAGTCCTGAACCCAGTATCCTCGCCGCTGAGCACCATTTGTTAGGTAACTGTTCAAGTAATCCCTGTAAGGTCAGTGTCTTTGCATATGTCTTCTGTAGCAATCGGGCCAATGCAATTCTGACAGTCAAGCATGTTCATGTAATTGTACCATTGCTGGTTGGAGCCATGGTGAACATGGCTGCATATTGTTAAGTTCCTTTGCTGCCTCTGTGACATCATTGCTAGGCTCACACCATTAGAACTCTCTGAGGTCACAGTGGCAGTTGATGGTTGGCGTTGGTGGCTTTTGGGTGCTACAATAAAGCTTCTAGCTGTTCTTCTCTGTGTCCTGGTGTCATCACTACATCTTTCTTACTTAGCAACCAAGCATTCCCTAAAGTTTCATCAGGCTCTCTAAGTATTACATGGTTAACTCTGATGAGCTCGGTGCCGGGGTTAACCATTAGTAAACACACTTTTCATGAATTACAAATGACAGAATGCCAAAACACTATATTTTTATAAAAAATATATTCATTATTTAGAAAAGACAAGAGATTAAATACTATACTAACGGTTAAGTATACCTCATAAAACAAATGTTCAGCACAGTATTCCGTTTTCCAGAGTTTCAAAGAGTTAATAAATAATTTTTGCTAGAAGAGAAAATGCAGTTAAAGGCAATCAAATATTTTCCTATCTAGAGTAGAAAGACACTTTTCAGAGAGACCTAGGGCAACCCATTCTGCAGATTCGTGCAGACATTTGTGGATCTGTTACCTTTTGGCATAACTTTCCAAAGGTGCAATTTCTGGCATTCCGGTGACGTTTGTAACCCAGTAGACCCTTGGTGAGGAAGAGACGACCCACAGATGAAGATTCAAGTGAAGAAAAGACTCACCCGCAGTACCATAGAGTCAGGAGAGCAATACCCTGGGCCCCAAAAGCTGCTTTGCAGTCAGCGGTTTTGCCGTTTCCAGAGGAGGTGACTGTGCAGTTGTTGGTTGACTACTGAGAGCTCCAACAATAACATACTGGTTCAGAGGGGACCATAAGACTCTTAGTAAGAAATATTGTTGAAATCTTGGTGCCACCATGGTCCTTGGTCCACTGTCTGAGCCATAAAAGCAGAAAGTCAAAGAAACAACAGCAGTCAGAGGTGCAGGGTTCATCCTTTATCCACAGGCTGAGGATGGAATCAGCCTTTGAAGAACCCTGGGCAGGACGGTTAGAGCATACCCCATTAAATCCTGTGCATTCTCTTGAACTGGCCAAATGTGAGACACTCTTATACCTGTTACCACTCAACGCTTCCCTTCTCATAGGTGAACACTGCACCCCCAGTACTACTGTGCTTTGTTTCAAGAGTGGCACATTCTGTTTTTTACCTTCTAGCTTTCAGCTACTGTCTATCCTTTGACCACCATGTTAACTTTACCTTTTCCTGTTGACCCACTCCCATTCTCTCCCCCAATCTGCCCCACGCATTCTTGTTTAGGCTCAATTCTCTCGGCTATTTCATACACAATTGAGAGTGTGTGATGATGTATTAGCCAAATCCCGATCATTATTATGCCATTTTTACAAGTAATCATAAACTGGTCACACAACCTCTTTTCTAAATCCTCTTCACACTTGCATTGAAGAGCTAAGCCTCTAAAAGCTGTAATTAACTCTTCTTATGATACTCCCTCCTTTTGACCATGGAAGCCAAAGTGATACCTCGCCAATACAATATGCATTTCTTTACCATAGTGTAGATCCAATTTCTTGACTATGGTTCCATGAACCTTAATTTCCTCCCCAACTTAATTAGTTGGGAGATGAAGAAGCCTTAATCACCTTTTGACCCACAGATCCCAAAAAATGAAACAACAAAGCATCCTTCCCGTCTAAATTAAAGTTAGGCCCATGCACATTAAAAAATAAAATATATTTCTGGAAATCTCTTTCATCTAGAGGTCCCATTGAGCCCCCATGGTGCAACCAGGGGATGTGCAGAGCTGGATTAAGGGAAGCTCCAGAGCTCGAGGGAGGACTTTGGGGTGTCATGGTCTTTTTGTATGATTTGATGGAATGCCACAGACAGGTCTAGCCTATATGACCCCTGTTGGATTTAAGACTTGATAGGCTCTCAGGAGAGATGCGTGGGGCACAGGGTGAAGGACATTGGGCTACTGGTGATTGAGAAAGATGTCTGACCTGGTAGCAATACAACAGGTCCTTGTTCCAGTTTGTTGGTTGGCTCTGCGTTTTCCTTCGTTATTTGGAGCAGAGTTGGGCTTCCCCTAATTAGTGTGGTTTGGTGCTCAGAGGTTCATACCAACATGATCCTGACGTGGGGATATTGGGGTGGTGGGTATTCATGCTGGGTCAAGGATAGACAATGGTTGGGGAGGATAGGCAGGTAAGGACTACACATTGTTGTCTTCTCAAGTGGGATGGCATTTTTTGATCATGAGGGGAGCTGAATTAATATGATGGCCTTCAAGAGCAGGATTTGGCCCACATATCAACTGGATGTGTTTTTACAAAGCCTAGAGTAGCAAATGCGTGCACCTCCCCTTGGTTTATGTAGGCTGCAGTATTTATCCAATACTCAAAGACAACATCTCCAGCCAGGAGACAGTTCTGTAGGCACTATAAACTCACTCAACTATGTCAATTTCACCAATCCAGACTGCAGAATGTTCAAAATACTCCCATACGTGTTAATGATGTGGCAGAAAATTAGTATGGCACTGTCTCACATTCACCTTGTAATCTCCAATGATCAAATATGTCCATAATCGTATAAGAGAAAATTGCCTTTTCAATCGGTGTCACAAGACAAATATAGGACGTAGTACTGTAAGGTAGCCAATATCAAAGCTCTGTCCGTTAATAAGCCTTTTGGAAACATCAACGTCTTGTGTCCTTCCTCGCTGTATAAAATGGTAGGCCATGTGTGGGATGGTACAGTTGTTGTAACTTATGCTATCCGTACTTGAGAAGGGAGCGCCGGGACTGCGTATTATGGTCAGGGCTGCAGGATAACAGTGGTTTCTGCAGTTATCTAATATAAGAGGATTTGGTGTGAAATAAAATGAGGGTAGGACTTGTTCATGTAGCCATGGGTGTATAGGCCTGGTTCTGAGTTGTCCAAGAGGTAGCCTAGTTTTGCTGGCCTGATGAGTCTCTGATTGCCCCGGTTGAGTGGTCAGGTTTCCTTCTGGGACCTGGATCTTTAATATGATGGTATTTTAGTCCAGCCATCACTTGGGGCAAGGGGGGGGGCACTGTAAAAGGCAAAAAGGTAAATGTTTTGAGGCCTAATGATATTGATAATAGTAAGGGGTCCTGTTCGTGGTTATCTCCTGGACAATGGTAGGGGCAGAATGTTGCAGTTGTGCTGCCCATCTTTCAATCGATAAAAAGTGGGTGGGGAGTGAGGTGTTCTGTTGATGGTCTTTAGCAGGTCAGTGTGTCCTAGGGGCCTGTAGGGACTCTCAACTTTCTTGGCCCTTTCACATAATGACAGTAGATTGTTCACCGTTTGCCTCTCCCATGGGATTTCTAATGGCTGTAACAGGGACTCTCCTGACTAATCAGGCAGTAATGCTAATCTTCATGCTACCCACTGCAACTGGCCCTGCCATGCCTTGCTCCCTGCTTACATTCACTGCTGTCTACACCATGCCAGACACGCCTAGGTGCTACTTTCCTGCTTAACAAAGGACTCCAGGTAAAATAGTTTTGCATTGTTTTCCTTCCTCATTCGTGGTGCTTTTTGTGAAATGCGTTGCAAAAGAAGCATATGAGGCACGCTGGACCGGTAGCACTGATTGGGACTGTGTTTGATTTTGAAATAGCATTACAGAAAATTGAAGATTGTGCCACAATGGATCGCTGTACTTTCAATCCTTTACCACCTGTCTAAACTCGCTTTGTTTAAACCCTGCATTCAATTTTACATGTGACCACCCCTCCACTGATGTATACACAGAACCCATGCGCTCACTTACACTTCTGGGCAATCATTCATGAAGCCTGGTTCTCAACTTGGGGGAGCATTGGATCTAACCTGTGAATTCTGGGTAAACCAGGGATTTCATGTGCTCACCTTCCCAGGCTTGCTCCTGGCGTCAGGGGTGCAATGTGACCCTGCTACAACCTCTTAGAGGGAAGAGGGTGTTGGAGTGGTATGGAGGAGTGAGGGCTCTCATTTTCTCACTCAGGCCCACTCACCTGCCCATGCTGGAAGCACTCTACTGTTCTAATTCTGGGTCACACCTTCCCAAATCCTCCTCGGCGTCTTGTCCTCCCTCCAATATATACCTTAAAGTGCACAACATTTCAGGTGAGGACAAGGTAGGCATTGGCAAAGTTTAAATACACAGCCATTTTGTTATAATATCAGGCTTTTATAGTTATATTCAGTATCGCAATTGCTGTGCTATATTTTCCCACTAATCAACATGTTCCCACATTGAAATGCAGTCCATAATTTCAACCATTTTAATGAGATCTCATTGCATAACATTTCCACACACATCCACTGCACTTTATTCAGTGGCATTAACTAGTCAATGATGTTATATTCTATTTCAAACAGCAGACATTGAATATTGAAGTAGCCACTGAAACAGCACCTCCCAATTCCATACATTGCAGCGTTTTATCCAAACAAGACTGGGCTATTGACGACCTCCTTTTTTTTTTTTTTTTAAATGAAGCCAAAAGTGAAATTCCTTGATTTGGTTCCCCCAAGTAGTCCTCCTTTGCTTTCAAACTCGTCAAATTAGTTAATCATTATGTGGCCCTCCAGATGTTTTGGTCTACGATTGGTGTGGTCGTTGGCTAGCGAAAGCAATTTGGGGATTCTGTTTCATCGCAACTTGACTCTGACACCACAAAACAACGTGACAGTGGAAAGCACACACTTTCAGCAATGCATGATGATAGCAATCTTCCCCTACCCTACACTGCCACTGAAAAGTAGCTATGGCCCAAACTCTGGTGTTTGTCAGAGGAGACTAGACTACTGTAATGCTGTTTCTCAAGAAGGACTACACCCGACAACTGCAACTTAAACAAAACACAGCTGCTGGACTCATTTTCTACCTTAAGCAGTGGGACCCACCATGCCATCCTTGGAAACTCTGAAAAGGGCTCCCTGTCCAGTAGAGTTTCCTTTAAGACCTGTTTCGTTCCTCACAAGAGTCTTTCCAACGAAGGTCCCAACTACGTTCCCACCATAAAAAAGGCTTATCCCTTCCATGAACGCGACATCTGCATCGCTAAACCTGCTCAGCCCGCCAAAGTTCTGCAGGACCATTGGCGTTGGTGGTTCCCTTGCGGTCTTTGATTGGAACAAGCTCCTGCTGGGAATCAGAACTGCTATGCCCTTCAACAGATTTCGTCACAAACTCAAACCTTGGCTGCCATCTGTATTTCTTTTAAGACATTGGCCTGCCTTCTGACCCCTCTGTCCCCGCTCCTGTCTGGTGTAGTATTTCTGTTGTAGGACTGTGATATGCTGCCCTTTTCTTGAATCTGCCTATTTCACTGAGTTGCGATGTTCGTTTGATGCTCTTTCCTCTACCTTAAAGGGGATGCACCACCATGTTACCTCATTATAAAACTTCCAAATACATAGATGAATTAATAAACCAATAGAATCATTGCTGTCAATAACCCTAGTCTGCCCTGCCAGCTCTGTCTCTAAGTCTGTTATCCCTTGTTGCAATGCACTGTTAAGTATGTTAACACCTTAATGCCTTCTTTATCGCTTTGTTGAGGGGATGAAAGTCAGGGGTCACAATTGACACTAATGATGATGATAGGTTATTTAAAACGTGCTTAATACCCAGAGGTTTCTAAGCACGCCGAACCTGTGTTGCTCCGTGTCGTCTTGCTTCCAAGGCGAGCACGTTGCCCCTGAGCTATCCTCCCAAGACCTGGTACACTTCAACCACTGCCCCCCTTTCTCTGTTTAGGGCAGAGCCAGTTAAGTACACACTGGGGATACACACCATTTCAAAGCCCTCATGCGGCCAGCATGGCATTGCTCGAAGTTATCGGAAACAAAATGCTGAATGCGCTTTTACTGCGCATATGGCAGTGACCCCACTATAGGGGTTGGGAACTGACGTTTGAAGGACAAGGAGGTAAGTCGAGGTATGGGAAAGAAGGTAAGTGATCCGCAAAGAAGTATGCATGGGGAAAGGGGTAGCTGGTATGGGGGATGCAAGAAAGAGTGATCTATGTGGTTTTCGTATTCAGCATTTTCGTATCCTACATTCCGGGACACACAGTGATCACATGGATCCCCCAGCACCAGCCTTTGGATTATGCAGTACACCCAGAGGTCTCCAACACTAAAACATAGTATGTGTTTTGGAGAGCCCAATGTACCCAGACTTCTTGACCTCTATGATATTTTTTACAATGTTGCAATGCACTGTTAATTACTGGAATTCTATGCTATCCGTTGTATCAAACATTGGCCTGTTATTATTGCCACTGTGTTCTTGTCCTCATAATTGCATTATTGTTGCAATGAAAGTCTTGTAACCAGTTGCAAACATTCCCTAAAGTACACTCCAAGCGACTCGCTTCTCTCCACTTAGTGCAGCTTCTCTTATGCCCCAGCTGGCTTTATTCACTTGTTGAAATCCTCCACATACACCCCCCACAGCAGCTACTGCAGCAATTCACTCACACATCATGCCCAAGCTTGAGCCACTAAAACTGCTTCGTAGATAACCCCAGATACGATTTTGAAGTGGGAGTATTTCATCTCATATTTTGTTTTGTTCAAGTTTTGAAGTTGTAACTAAAAGTAATTTTTTTACGGAGAAAAAAAAATATTTATATTCTCAATTGGGAGGGTTTTTAGGTGAAAATGAATATATTTGAACTCCAAAACATATTATTTTGTAATCAATTATACTTTGTCCTATATTGATTCATGCAAATTCAGAACTGCACCTCAGAGATTCCCTTTAGATCAGACAGTAATATAGTGATAGCCCTTTATTTGGCTTTGCTATTCTGGTGCCAATGATCCAAACATACTCTTGGGGCTACGTTGCTGGAAGAAGGCAGGATCCCATGTGTCATGTCCTTTGTTTCCTATTTTTTGTTCAGAGTATTTTTACTTTCTATTTTTTTCTGCGATTATTTGCCTGTTTTTAGGGTGTGAATATTACTGGTATGTCACTTATCTGCATGGCTGTGTAACGCTGTGGGGAACATTTAAAGGTCCTAGACAGAAGCCCTCCTCATCTGAACAGCAGCATTTAAACACTGCCACCAAAAATGGCCTTGTTTTGCTTTTATTTCATCTGAATGACACCAATTTCTACATTGCAACCAAAAACGGTCCTGTTTTGCTTTTATTTCCCCTGAATGACAAGAAGTTCTATCTACATTGCAACAAAAAACGGCCTCGCTTTACTTTCTTTTCACCTGAATGACAAGAAGTTATACACTGCAACCAAAAACAGCCCTGCTTTACTGTTATTTCACATGAGGAGCAAGAATGTCAAAACTACAAAGAAAAATGGCTTTTGTTTCCCCGTTCACATGAACAGCAGCCCTTTCACACTGAAAATGAAAAACGCTTGGCTTTTTCTTTGTGTTCATGTCAAATTAAAGAACTATGGGAAAAGGGGGTCTGCCCATCATTATCAATGGACGAACAGCAAATGTGAATTCACTCAAGGAGGAGAGCTAAGAATCCTATGATCTGCAAGACAGGATTTAATCATTAAATGCAAAAAGTCTGCAAACGTGTGAAAAGAAAACAACTTTAAAAAGCCACAGTGTAAAGATACCACTGCTCACGCAGAAACTGGCAAGGAAATATGATGTGGGGGGTTGACCAGAAACAATGTACATTATGTTCCAACCTACAAAATTCCATCACCTTTGCAGAGACACTTACTGCCGGAAAAACCCAGTTTGGGCTGAGGCAGGAGCTTTAAATGACAAAGCCCCACTTCCTGCTGAATTTCACACGTATCCTATAAACATCCCGCCATAAAATGTGATGCTGGAAAGGGCGTCATAATTCCCTGCTCTGCAGACATGAAGGCAGGAGCCCAACGACTTCAAAGGAGGCAAAGTGTGGTTAGAGCTTGACCAGGAGGTGTGAGCCACCTTCAAAAGAACCCAAAAGAACCCACACCACTTCAAAAAGATTTATAAAAAGCTCTGGTTACAGGCTGAGCCCAGGGAGACAGATGGCTGTGGGGGGATAAAGCGGCCATCCCCCAGGTGGAACAAGACACTCCCAAGTTACATTAAAAGACTGTTTTCATTTTAGGCTTTTTTGAAGCAATCAGAATAAGAATCAATTTTGTTTTATGCTATTTTTACATGTAATTTCCAGGCGGTTTTAAAGAGACTAATTGCATTTCCCTAGGACTTTGGGAACTGAAATGGCCAATTAAGACTAGTTTCTGGCTTGTCTGAACAGGTGACAAATATGACAGTTGATGAAAAGATGGAAGATGAAATTAGGAACATGCTGAATCATTTGCTGAGTCATAACTGTTATACATTTTATGAAAATGACAAAAATGTGCCAAAGGGCAATGCTATCTCATATCTATTTCATATGGCCGGGGCTAGTATAATTATGAAGTTATGAGACATAACTAGTTTTTGCCATAAAATGGTCATGAAAACAAAGAATTGTAATAAATGCAAAAAAACAGATGTGCTCCTTCCCTTGAACCATTCATGACTGGGGCGGAGAGACAGAGAGAACTCATCCAATCCTGGTGGTAGGGAAAATTACAGGGTACTGCCCCTAGATTGTCAAGTTAGTGATGTCATATGTGCTATATAAGGGAGGCTGTACTAGGTCAAGGACAGAGAAAAACTGGGAGACCGGAGAAGGAGGACAGAGAGAAGGCGGCCGACCCTTACCATTGTTGAGAGTGCAGTGACTAGACCCCTTTCCCTAGCTGAACAGAATGTCCTGAGATCCAGCAGACTGTCCTGAATCCTAAACCAAGGCTTGCTTTGTAAGTAGCAGATAACCCCAGTCCTAAATTGCATAAGCCCTTCATATTTGTAGCATTGCACCCAATATTTTCCCCTTTGAAAACCTCATTGAAACCCCCATTGAAAAGCCCAAATTGCCAGTGTAATTCAGTCACCCATAGAAGAATCTATTGTTAGCCTGTGTATGTTAGCATCTCTCTTTTAAAAATCTCTCAGTTGTCTGTGTAAATCCTTAGTATTTATTTTTCGTAAGTAAATCAATTAATTTCCCTATTTGAAATTCACAGTGCAAGATCGTTGCTAGTCGAAACCAACCATCTTGTCCCTGGTGTTGTATTTAATTATTATAGTCATTAAAGTGTTTCCTTATAAGAATTAGTCTCCTTGTAACTGAAAACCGAATTTGTCCGTGTATTGTGTGCAATACCAAACAAATTCCTATTTGCATCTGTCCTAGCAAACCCAAACCGTGGTTCCCATTGTGAGCAATCCCTTTTTGCCTAGAAGTCTACCTGTTATGTGCCTCTGTCCTTGTCATTGAAAACCTATTTTCCTATTGTAAGCTAAACCCCTTTGCTGAGCCACCTGTCATTTTAAACCCAATGTAAACGACTTTCCATTTGCCACTGTATTTTTCCATTTTGCATTTGCTTTCTCCCAAGAACCTATTTTCCCACTTCATGCCTATATTTGCCATGATGTGCTGATTAGCATTCTATAAACTTTCCCTATCTCCTAAGTGCAAGCAATCCGAATTTCCTTGTATTCTGTTCCCTAGCAGTTGTGAGTAAGAATCAAAATCCCATTTTGCTCCAAAAACAGGTTTTCCCTTTCTTTGCTGGCTTCCCATCTTGGGGTGGTGGGCTTTACCCCAAATCCGATTTTCTCTCTCTATTCCTACTCCTTGCCACTGCATTCCATTCAAAGGAACCAGGTTTAATTGATGTTTGGGGGTGAGTGTTGCAGGGGTAGTGCTAAAACTGTGGCACTATCACTTTCAACCTGATGGTAATTTCCTGTTTTGTCATTAAAACAAAAGTAAGGCTAACAGTCTATTTCAACCTGATGGTATTTTCCTGTTTTTTCATTAAAACAAAAGCGAGTGTACCGGTCCATTTCAACCTTATTGTATTTTCCTGTTTGTCATTATAACAAAAGTGAGTGTAACAGCCCATTTCCACTTGGTTGCTCTGGATAGGATGGTGGTCGGTCAAAATACCGAAAATAAAATCTCGAACTGCAAAAATCTCGAATACAAAATCTTGAAAAAAAAAATATCGAATTATTTATTTATTTATATGTGTTTTTGGGGTCAGGTAAGTAAATAAAAAGGGTTAAAATAAAAATAAAATAGAAAAAAGGGTGGTTGGGGGGGAACCCCCCCATTTCGAGAAAAAAACGTCATAAAAAAAATTCGATATTTTTTTTTTCGGCCTTTTGTTTTCGAGATTTTTGTTTTCGAGATTTTTGTTTTCGGTATTATCACTATAAACTGGATAGGATATTGCATTAGTGTTGCCACAATTGTGGTGGCTGCTGTTTGTTGACTATTTTCCTTTTTCATTAAATAATACATTAATAAATATCTTATTGATACACACCGCCCTGGTTCCTAGTCCACTAGTCCATTGTGACACGGGGTGTTTGTGGAGGTTGGGTGCGAAACTGGTTGGAGGCCTACTCCAAAAAGAATCTGTGGTTTATTAAAAATAAAAAGCGCTTCATTGTACGCCACATTTGTTGTCGCAGAAGGAGTCTCTGGCTAGAGTGTGCCGTGTAATAAAACCGTGACAACCCTATTTTCTCTGAAATCTCTGCATATATAATGTATATGCAATGTTGCACTGGTATAGTGAGCGCTATGGCAGACCATTGTCTTCTGCAAGGCGCGGTGTTGATTTGAACTATGAGACCAACCCCAGATGGATTAGCGCTAAAGAAATGTCCAGATAGCCTAAGGTCTTTTAAGGTTGTGTCACCTGCCAACTTTTTCAGTAAAAGGTCTGCAAATTAAGGTCCCGGCAGCCAATAGAGTCTACAGGATTTGTAGATTTGGAGATGTGATATAGACAAATAAACATGTACTGACCTCTTGCATGGCCGTGAGCACTACCTATGTGTATTTCCTAGTTGCCGTTGTCCATCAATATGAGAGTATAGAGTCTGGGCCTATTCCCTACATGCGGACAATATGGCAATGATGGCAACAAGTTGTTTCTAAATTAGAGTGATAGTGTATGAAGGGGTGGAATTGGGATTGAATGATTTGGAAATCATGTCCTGCCTGTGTGCCATATGATAAAGGGGTGATGTGCACATGAGGCAATCGATGTAAAGGTAGTGGGAAACTGTTTTAATATCATGAAGTTGTTATATATGTTAGTGGGAAACTGAATTGTAATGATTGTATTTAGTTTATCGTATCGAATTGATTTTATAATTGTTATAATTGTTTTGACATCATGAATCTGTTATGTATTTGAAAAGTTCTATGAACAGATGCACATAAAATAAAAAAAATAAAAAATAAAAAACAATAAGGTCACATTTCTCCTGAATGCAGGTAGGAGAGGTGCAGCGTTGGTCTTGAACCCCTAATTCTGCGATATGCTGGGACATCTTTAACGCGTCGCAGTAAATACAAAGAGGCATGCACAAACGTGTGCTGCACAAAAATGCAAAGCGTATTTATGCACCTATCTTGCACAGGTGCGCACCCTGGCGTTATGCAGTCACCTCTCTAATGAATATGCCGGAGCCAGGCATGCGCACAGCTCTGATATGTTAAATAACCTGCCCTACACCATGTTGTGCTGTGACTAAAGTCCGAAGGCCCATGACGCTGAGGGAAATCAACAAAATGGATGGACCTGACATGGCACGTCATTAGGATGTCCAACATCATTGGGGCTTTATCCCCTCTTTGTACAGATTGAGAACGAAATGTAACAGAGCAGAGTCATGCTTGAGCTGGTGCAAAATGCTTGTAAATTGGCTCTTGATTTCTTTTTTTATCCATAAATGTTTGTTTTTAATGATCCCTACCTTATATAGTCTGTGCCTCAACATTATTTGAAGAGAAGTCTAACGCTCTTGGCTTACCTGTATAGAAGGTGGGTAGCTTTGGTGACTCTGAGAAGTTCTGCTTATCCAGCAGAGGCAAAGTTTAACCTGACACTGGGCCTACTTCACCAAGGTTTCCGCTGGAGCAAATCAGGACCTGCCAGTCAGCCTTTCTGATTTGCATCTAAATCTGGAGCAAACCTTGAAGGTGTCAGGAACATCTCGGAGAAGCACATCTTTCTTAATTTAAATTGCACATGTCTATCCCAAAGAGGTTCCAGGCATCTCCAGGTGTGCTCCAGGTTTAAGTTTTGTGAATCAGGCATAAAGGAGCATGTGAAATTCAGAAATCTTCACAGGCATCGCCTCTTTTGCTCCAGTCCAAAATGTTGTGTGCGCTATCTGCTTAGTGCACCTCTCATAAAATGTCCTCCTCTTCTTAAAGCTGCTGACAGAATGGTAAAAGTCTGCAGTCCATAGCAACATTGTATTAGGTATCAAGTAATAAGGTCCCCATCCATAATGTTGCTGGGGAAAAGCCATTGGCAACATTATATATGGGGACATTATGTATGGGGACGGGTTGCGGAGATGTCCCCTGCTCCGATTTTTTTAAAAAACAGGGGCTGCTGGGGTGGCCCCTGCATGTTCAATGTAATGTCTCCTCAAAAAACGGCGACTTTTTTTGTCAGGGGACATTTTTGCAGGGACATTCTTACGTAGAACCTTGTATTGTGCATATGTTGTGATAAGTTACCCAAAATAGACCCACTCTTTGGCAAACTGACCCAAATTGGTGCTCAATTCAGCTCCTCTGATGACAGGAGGTATGTGCAGTGATTTATTCTCTTTCAGAATCATCATTTTTTTTAACACCTGCTGGTCTTGTCCTAATTGATAATGCAGGTGCTGCAGATGTCTCTACGCAGGGATGTATGGCAGTAGCAGATATCCCAAACACGTTCCGTTTGTGCCAAAATTCCCTGAGCTGGAAATACATAAACTTGGAGGGGCAACTGCATATTGTTCTCCAAAACAAGCATATACAATAGGAAGTTTGCGCATTTTTTTTGCTTCGGAAAAACCCACAAGCTTTTTCACTTCCTTCGGGCTGGGAAAGGCTGCTAAATTTTCCCTTTGCATAAATACGTATCTTTCGACTCCAGCTGGCAATGCAGCAGATGGCATCTCCGCGGGGTTGCCAATGTTTCCCCAGGCCATACTTTCTCCGACTGTTCGCAAGAAAATTATATATGCGGTGAAGTAAAAACAAAATTAAACAAAGGCAACACGTTTGGCAAATACACCTACATGAAAAGTGAATGATTGTACATGCCCTGCAAAGTGTGAACAGTGACCAACGCATCCAGTGCTAAGGATAACGTGCAGTTTGTTTGTTAAGGACACACTGAAAATGATTCTAATTTCATGCAGTTATTATTTTCCAGGCAAAATGTTTAGTTTCTTTGGAAGCAAAACTGTATATTGCGTTTACTTCCTCAGCGCTATGTCAGTTTATACATGCAGACACCTAGCTGGTGGCAGATTTGAAACGCTAGAAAAATATTAATTTTGAAAGTGTGAATTTAAAGCCATAAGAGGTATTGTGGATAAATATGTTTATTTATATGTATTTATTTCGGATTTGTACATTGCTCTGCAGAAGGAACAGAATGCCATCTGTGAGGGCGGAATAGCCTGAACTTTTTTGATTTTAGTGCAAAATGATGCAACTAAGGGGCTGATTCATGGAATTATGTGCGCCGAAAAGCAGGCTTTGTGCGCCATTCTGCCTGCAAATCCCTGTTTCACAAATGGGGATTTGTGAGCAGAATGGCGCACAAAGCCCGTTTTTCGGCGCACATAACTTTATGAATCAGAAATTTCTCTCTCTGAATGTGAGGCCTGCTTTTCAACACCCCCTTTTATCATGCTCCATGCCAAAAAAAAAACAATAGTTCAAAAGTGTACTTCTGCTGAGCTTCTCTACTGGCACGTCCCAGCAGCTGCCTTGTAGTTTGGCAAAATGGAGGTTACAAATTGGCATGTGCAGTCCTGCCAACAGACAGATGGAACCCAAGTTCCATCAGCCAGGTTCTGCCTTTAATAATGGGTAGCCTTGATACAAAATCATATAATTGTGGGCTTCCAGAACCTAGTGTCAGAGGAAATTCTGAATATAAACCATATATGGTTATGCCATGGTGGTCTGGGAAAAATCTACTGGTGTCATTTCATTGTCAGCTTGGTAGTGAGTCACAGGCAGAGCCTCCTGGAACAGGATTTCACCAAAAACACAATTTGTGCCCAGCCCTGAATCCCCCACACTATTGATCTCTTTGGGAAGGCTTGTCACATCCACCAGAAGAAAGGAAATCTCCACAGGGTGTTAGCTGAGGACCACTGCTTCAAATACAAGCCATGCCACAATATTGGAGAGCTCACCCCAGGGTGGTAAATAACAGACACGTTTTGATGTAGGCAGTCAAGAGAAGGTGTCAGAGTGGAGGAGCCCAATAGAGGACTTTCCAGCAAGAGAGTGGTTCCAGCTTAACTTAAGCAAGGGAGGAAAACAATGAGCCCTCTAATCATGTGCAATGGTTGCCCAAGTGTCTCTAAATAAGGATACAGTGGTGGCGGACGTCATGAATAAAAGCCGTTTTTGAATTGGGGAGAACGATACATTAACTAGACTAATGGACAATAATGAGAAGACTGGGATTGAAACCTCAACCGCACCATCTGATCCATCTAAAGGGGCTTGCAGAAGATGTTAGTAGCACTACATTGTGCTTGATGGACCCCAGCCGGCCCATAGGACTGGGGGTTTCCAAACAGCACTTTAAGGTGAGTAGCAGCATCCTTGAGATGGATGGGGATGCAGATTCATACTCTTGCACCAAATCAATAATGACAACTCAATAGTCTGACAAAATGAGTCAGTTTAATGACAAGTACAAAAAACAGGAATTTCATGAATATCAGCAATCACTCGATCTTCCTTATAGCTTCAACTCTAATTAATTTCAGAAAAAAACATAGTATTTATACCGAAGACTCGTCACCACTGATGTACAATTCTCAAAACTTAGCATGCAACTTGATTGGTTCTAGGAAGGTAACTTTAATATAGGCACTTTATCTGTATATGGTAACAGAGAGAGGGAATTGGATGAACAGTGTAAGGTGGGGCAACTAAGCCCTTCCTTCAAAATGGCTGCTGTAAATGTCACTAACAATATGATGTCTCATTGGTTCTACTAACTATATGACCCTAGATTAAATGATCCACTATGATTGGGTTAGCATCAACCCCACTTATACTTTTCCACTTGCTTAGCAGCTTGCAGAATAGCCGGCCAGGTGCAGGGAGTTTGTCTGCACCCCCAGCTTCCCTCCAATTATTGCTACAATCAATCATCACTTCAGTGGTCATGTGTCAATTATTTCTTTGTGGTTGGCCTCAAGTCTGCTTCTTGGTTTGGGAAAGTTAAGGCGTCTGTGCATGGCCAAGGTCCATGCGTAGGTGTGAAAGTTTCATCCCTTCCTGCTGGTCTGGTCACGTGATTCTGACACTGTGAAATCGACTTATTCTTCATGCAATTTCATGTATTTGATTTTATTCTGCCAGTCGTCTGCCATCTGTGGCTTATCTTGACCTTTCTGCACAGGATACTCTGTTCTTAGTCTCATTAATTGTATCCACTGTTGGTCTATTTCAGCCGATATGACCTTGGCTTCTTGGCATGATTGCCTTCGTCTGAGTTTCTCTCTGTCTTTAATTCTCGATTTGTTTGCTGCAAAACTCTCTTCTTGAGACCTTTAGTAACCTTTGGTTGATTCTGCTCTTGTGCATAGTGGAAATATACTTATATAAAGTGCTCCTTCAGGTTGATATATATATAGGCGGCGCTTGCTGCAATCTTTCTTACTACTAAGCATAAGCAAGCCTCACGATTTATGTGCTTCTTCCAGTTACTTTGCATATGCACACGTTTAAACTAACTGAATATCTTCATTGCGCATATGGCATAATTTCTGACATCTTGACATCAATTATTTTACTTTAGGCTAAGGATGTCACTTATCCATGGTGTTTCGTCTCTTTTCATCATTCACAGGTCATCATATTTTCTATATGTAAATTAGTCTGGGTTCTTAAGATGTCACCATTCGTCTTCCTTTAATATCTTTTTAGCTTATTCTGATATTGTATTCTGGCAATCGTCATTCTGTCTCACGTGTCGATATGGTCTTCTCAATGGGTACCTTACTGTCCAGGTTTTCCTAGGTGTCAGTACTTCAACAGGTGCTGTTCTTCTGATAGGTACTGGACAGAGCCCAACTGCGGGTCTCTGCTGGGTTATTTGCTCATCATACGTCACATATTTCGGTGTGAACGTTCCTGGTACTTCAAAATGAGCGGTTGGAGTGTGAATCAAGTTTGGCACCTCCTCTACACTATATTTACAAAACAGCCAACAAGCTCATAATAAATAAAACCAAAACCAAAATGATGAGGTTCTCCCCTAATAGGAGGAGATGGGATGTACATGGATGCTCGAGAACACACCTTTCAATATTGTTGAGAACTTCAAGTATTTGGGTACATTGACCCATAGCAGATGGAGAATTGGGGACATACAAAAATCATTACAACTAATAATTGATAGTTTTATTACAAAAATAAAGAAGATTAACAGAAAGTTAGGGAGGTTCACGTTGAACGAAGTAATGAAATATTATACAATGAAAGTGATCCTAAAATTCATATACGGTTTGGAGATGATGACATCTTTTAATAGGGAGTGTATGAATAGTATAGAAGTGTGATTATGGAGGAAAGTACTCTGTATACCAAATTGTGTGCTGCTTATGGCCATTCGTTATGAGCGTGGTCTGTTATCCTTTGGAAGTCATATTCAGTGGTCTTAATGATCTGCTCTCAAGTAAGACCTGTGGGATCCTGTTAGACTGGGATAATAAATGTAAAGCTATATTATAGGTGGTGTATTGTACTTATTGACAAGTGGTAGAAACTCATCCCCTCAGTAGTAAGGGAACTGCTGTGGGAATGAGAATGGATCCATATGTGTTCAAATGGATGTTCAACCTGGGGAACTTATAAAGGATATCCTGATCTGGCAGGAGAATATAAGCAATGGGTCCATTTACCGGGATATTGAGAAACATTTCCAAATGCAAGAAAATGATCCACTGATTGATGTATTTGTTTGTTCTAAATAATGTGACAGGCGCAGTATTTTACTTTCTTTTGGAAAAGCAGTGTTTCTAAAGCCTTCTTGAAAATGAGTTGGTTCTCCTGGAGTCTGAACCACAGTGGATGCTTTTTTCCATGCCTTGGGACTATTCATTTTGAACCTGATACTTCTTCTGCATTTACACTTTTAAGTGGGCACACAGAGAAGACCAGTATTGGCCGACCTTTGACTCCTCAGTGTTGTGTTGCACCTCAGTTGTTCTCTTCTGTTAGTTGTGCCCACTGTGCCAGATCAGTCGGTGGACCATGCTCAAGAATTTAAACTCTTCTCTATATTCAAATGGTACCCAGTGGGAACTTTCTAATCATGCAGAGACGTTTTGTCTCCTTTAACGGCCCTGGACCATATGTGTTGCACGGTTTGTGACCAATTTAAGATGCTATGTTATGTCACTCTGCTTTTGTACTCTGCAGAACCACCACTGTAGGAGTTTCAAGGTGCTGTTGTCTAATGGTTCTTTTATGTTCTCTGATGAGAAGACTGTTATAGTATTCAGACTTAAGAGGCTGCGGACCATGCTCTAGCTAGTGCCAATCTCCTGGAAAGGGTGAATTCTGCGCAGCCTAACAAATTGCCAGTGGGCGTTCCCACCCACTTCATCAACTTGCGGCCTTAGTATGCGTTCTGAATCAAAAGTGAATCTTGCGGTCTGACTGGTTCCCCCGTTATTGGGGGAGTGTCCAGGGTGTGAGGTCAGTCAAAAGACAGGTTTCTTATGCTGGTGGTCGCAGATTTGGATTTTAGTGTTACTCCGATTTGGGAGTAAGTTTCAGTCATTTAAGTAGGTCTTGGTTCCAAGTATCCTAAAATGCTGCATTACTTGTTTTTGACCTTTTTGATGTGGATCAGTGTCTGTGAGTTATCTGCATAGAGATGGAATGGGCACTATAAGGTATCAAGCAGAGGAGAGAATGGCCTCATAAATCCATTGAACAATCACCCGGAGAGGGCTGAACCTTGCTGGATGTTGTATGGTTGGTGGTGGAGTTTAGATATAGGTCCTCATTTTGATAGCGCAAACAAGCATTCGGTGAGGAATGATGTCAGTTAGTCTAGAGCAGGAGAGGAAGTCCCAGTAGCACAATCCAGGCCTTGTGTAAGGTTCTCGTAGTCTACAGTATCATAAGCAGATGAGAGGTCTGGTATCAACATGGCTACTTGGTGGTTTCCAGTCACAGCTTTTGAGTTGTCTTCTCTAATGCTAGGTCGGGTTGTTTCTGTACTGATGATGTGACTAATGTGCTTCCTAACATACTCTGACATGCAAGTGTATGTTTTTAGTGATATAAGCAGCCACAACTGCACTCCCCAACTGGGAGCTTTTGCTTATTACGTCTGGAGAACAGAGAATGCTGGCAGGCCGCTGCCAGCCAGTGTTGTATTGATAATTGCAGTTACTTACTTTTTAAGTTTCCATGGCTCCCCGGGAAAGTAACTGCAATAATGAACAATATGCCTCCCGCCGATTGCGACGGGCAGCAGAATATTCATAATTGCAGTTACTTTCTTTTTAAGTTTCCAGGGCTCCCCGGGAAAGTAACAGCAATTATGAACACTACGCTGACCACCAATTGCGGCGGGTGGCGGAATATTAATAATTGCAGTTAATTTCTTTTTAAGTTGGAGCCCTGGAAATCTAAAAAGAAAGTCACAGCAATTATCAATGCAACGCTGGCAGGTTGTAGCCTGCTAGCATTCTCTGCTCTTTGGCAGCTATAAGCAAAATCTCCCAGTAGCAGGCTTTTGCTTGATTATTGCCGCAAAAGCAGAGTTAACATAAGCACAGGAGGTTCATTCATTTCACAAATTGGATGCCTCCTAGTGCTTTAAATGTATGACTTTGAGGCACATTTGCCAAAAAACTTTACATAGGAACTTTAAAAAAAGATATATTTTATGTATATTTTTTTCTTATGGCCCATCTTTGAAAAGAATACCAATTTTGAGTGAACTGCCCTCTTAAGAAGGAGAAAAGAGAGAAGAAAGAAAATCAGCACTCCCTGGCGGGGCCGTGGTGTCGAGCGGCCAGCAAGGACATCATGAAGGAAGAAGGTCAGCTGCATATGCTAGCTGCAGCCCGCTATGATATGAAGCCGCAGGCCACTTGTGGGGTGCGGCTTAGGTGATGTAATGCCCTAACCGGGGACACATGTGTAGGGCAACCCCAAGACTTAGGTGCTGCCTGGTCGGCAATGTCCTGATGGGCAAGTCCAAAGCCCGGACTGCATAGTGAGTGTGAACCGGTTAAGAAGCGTCCCTGTCCGGGACCACATGTGCGTGTGTCCCTGAGCCGAGGAGAAGCCTGTGGGGATACGGTCCACCCCATGGGCCAGACCGGCAGAGCAGAGGAATCAAAATTCCTAGGTCATGTGGTGCACAGCCGCCAGGTGAAGATGGCAGTGGCCTGGCTGGGAGTAGTCCACCCTACTTGGTGCCAATGGGCCCCTGGTATAGAATTGAAATAACCCTGAATGCAGATGTGCGGTGGGCCACCAGTGCCATCAGGGGGCCTATCAGCTCAATGCCTTCCACAGGACCAGATGAGGAGGGTGGCATGAAACAGATTTATCTGCTGTCCTGCCCACTGCCTCCGGCACGGCCGGGGCTCAGCACAAAGTGCAGCGGTTTGACCTGGGCAGAGCCCAACAGAGACTTTTCCCACCAGCTGGGCGAACAAGACGCACCGCTAGAGAGAAAAATGAAATGAAGGGCATCTCAAGCCCAATACATATGAATCACTACCATGGAGGAAATTAACATGGGGCACTCAAAGCCCTGATGGATCAAGGTAACATCAGAGCACCACCACAGAGGAAACATGAAGGGATTCCAAAGCCCTATTAAACACACATCGCCACAGAGGAAAGAACAGGGCTCAGCAAGCCCTAAAATTTACCAACCCTGCGACAGAGGAAATGAGCGGCATACATTAGTCAGAAATGCCCCAAAGGGTCTCTTCTAGAACCAGTGTCATCCACCCACGGCAGAGCAGGGTTTCAACATACTGAGGCATGACAGTCATAAGGGAGAAGCATGACTTTATACTGTACTTTACAGAGTTATTGCAAATGGGACATGACTGACAAGTGAAGACTGGGACTGTAAATTAAGGGCATACTGCAGCTGACAATATTATTTAAGGAAATGCAAAAGAAATGTGTATTGTTGGAAAGGGGAGGTTATGAAGTAAAGAATTCAAAGCCATGGGTGTGTAGATTGGAGAACCTGCTTAAGGTTCACATAAAGAGGAGTTTATTCAAATGGTTATCTTTCAACCTGTACACAGAAAAACGAACAGTGCATGGAGAATATGAAAGGGTAAAACAGAGGTCGGGAGATTGTGTTAAAGCATGGTTTTTATAATATCAGGAACCCAGGATTGAGCCCCACCTCCTGTATTAACACCTTCAAATCGCAGTTTGCACAGCACCACACTGGAACTGGGTCTGGGATGGTGGGATGGTTCCAGCGTGGCACATTACTGGCCCAGGGGTAAGTTTAAACGATGCTCACCCTGGCCAGAAATGCAAGGCAAGAAAGCAACCTACCAATGCATTAGTACATGGCAACAGCAATAAAAGCGACCAACTTTAAAAAGGTCTAGTTGCATGAAACCTTGGTTCAAGGTCTATATCTTGAACCCAGATAATGTACATCCCCCCAACATCACGCTTTCCGAAGGGCAGTTTTAGGGCTGACTCAGTCCACCCACCCCTGTGAAGAATTGTTACATACATGATTATTAGTATGTTAAGTTTGTATATGGCAGGAATCCTTTCATTTCCCACCCTAGCCAGGGCCATAAAACCAGGGTCTAGACAAGGAATGGGACAACACTCCTGGCCTTGGCAATGATTTTTTATCCACTAACACATTAAATCATTACACATGTACAAAGCTTTTGCTGCTGCCTTTACTCCCCCTCCTACTTCAGCCTCTGACTCTCACTCTGACACAACCCTTACTAACGTTTAACTCTCCACCTCCAACACTCTTGACATCCTTGCCCCTGTCATTAGGATAAGCATGAAACCTGCCTTCCAATACAACTCCTGGTATGACTCAGACCTGGCCGCTCTGAAAGGCAAGTGCAGAGTAGCTGAGCAGAAGGGGCAGGCTTTGAGCACATCATTTGGCAAACTGGCCTTCTGCCTGATCCAAAGGCAAAACAGACTCTCCATCTGCTCCAGGAAGAGGGCCTATATCCAAGCCCGCATCTCTGCGGCCACTAACAACACAGCAGAACTTTTCAAAATCTGCAATGAACATGCCATCCCTACTGCATTCTTCATTTTACCTCTGCCTTTCCTGGCCCTGTGCACTTCTCTGCCCTCCCACATCATTTCTAAACCTCAGGACATCTTGTCCTCACTCTCCTCTACTGCGCACCCTTCTCCCTCACCAGTTCTTAGGCCTCCCTTTGCCCCCTGCCCCCTGGCGACCACCTAGTCTCCTCTTTTTCTCCCATTACACCTGATGAGGTTTCTAGACATGTCCCCTCTATGAAAGCCTCATCCAAACAGGTGCTCCACTGCTTCTCCAGAACTATCAAGGACAACATTGGCTCCCTTGCTCCAGCCTTGGCCGACACCTGCAATTACTCCTTTGCCACTGGAGCCTTCCCCTCACTCTTCAAGCAGTCTCTTGTATACCCTCTCCTTAAAAAGCATTCAGCCAACTCTTCCTGCCCGGCAAACTACTCCTATCTCCATGACCCCCTTCCTGGGCAAACTCTTGGAGAAGTTGGCTATCCCCAAGCTTATCCTCCATACTGAATATGTTGGTTCAGAGCAGCCAGAGGCACTGTATTGCTTGCCCAGAGTGCACGGACAGTCATTAATCACCAAAGCAATTGCAGAGCCAATACTTTAAACGCAGGTAGACGACGCAATGACTTACAACCACACGCAGGCTTAGAAAATAATGAGCACTTATACGGCTATTTATTCAAAGCTTGGAAGCAACAAGTGATAACACAGAAATAAATTACAGAAAAGACAGAGAATTCAAAGGAAAATACATCACCGTGGGCGTAACTGAATCCCTCATCTGGCCAGAAGCGGCTGGAAGACCCCGAAAACAGTCAGGCCAAGAGCACAACAGCCTACAGGTATGCCGGACGGAAGCGTCCCCCCTTCGACTGAGGTCTTTGTACTTGTCCCGTCTGACCGTTGAGGGGTTCCGCATATATGCACTCCTCAAAAAGCGGTGGTAATTTCTCGAACTTTCTGGCAAATGCACTTGCGCATTGATGGGCAACCGTTGGTTGCCAGCTGGGTCAACCGACAGTAACATCAAGGAGCAAAGCGCTTCCCTCCTCTAAGAACGAGCGCCACGGAAAACAGGCCCATAACTCATAACAAGACACAACAAAGCCAGCTTTCCCAGCTGAATGTCCTTGACTGCATACCAGGTTTGGAAAGCATGTTTTCTTCAGCAAAGTAAATCCAGCTCTCAGCAAATTGAGTACAGCTTTTCAGTGCGGCATGAAGTAAATATCCATTATGGCTCTGAGTGCCCCAGAATACACTTCGCACCAGCGCCATGTTTTAGCTCAAGCATAACAGGCACGGAAACTGCTCTCCCGAACACCTGTGAAGACTTGCTCGCTAATCTCAATTCCAGCCCTTCTTCCGTTCTCATCCTTCTTGACCTTTGCTCTGCCTTTGACACAGGCAACCATGCAACCCTGATAAATCGACTCTGTGATACCCTTGTTATCATGGACCTGGCTCTGGACTGGTTGACCTCCTTCCTCTCGGACCGACCTTCCCAGGTTCAACTGGGCCCTCTTCTCTCCGCCATCTCACTCTGCACCTATCTGCCCTCAGGGCTCTATCCTCTCGCCTTGGCTTTTTAACATCTACCTGGCCCCTCTAGCCCATTTGATCTCTACCTTCTCTCCTAACTTCCAGTGTTATGCGGATCACATGCAGCTCTCCTTCAAGTGTCCCTCCTCTGCCTCCTCCTCCTCTCTCATTCCTGACTTCCTGTCTGCTATTCATGCATGGTGACCCACTAACGATCTCTGCCTTAATGCCAGTAAGACAGAGATCATTCTCATTTGGACCCCTGCTCCCTCTTTCTATTGCACACTCTGAACACCCTCCATGGCCTCACCCTCCTGTGAGGCAAAATATCTCCAACTCCTCTCTTTCGTTCTCTCCTCACATCACAGACCTTGCCAAAATGGCCCAGTTTCAGCTACACCTCCTCAAAGGCATTCTTCCTTTCCTCCCCTTGCCCCAGAAACTCAATGTCTCCAGAACTCGGGTCCTATCAAGGCTGAACTACTTCAACAGCCGCTTCCTCAATCTGCCTAACTCCTGTCGGCACCCCTTCAACTAATCCAGAATAGAACTGCAAGACGTATCCTTGGCCTCAAGCCCAGGGACCACCTCTCTCCAGCCCTAAAATCTTTCCACTGGCTCCCGGTTGCTGCAAGGATCAAATTCAAGACCCTCTTTGTCATCCACAAGGCTTTCTGGGGCCTAGGACCCCGCTACATCTAACCCGCTTTCCCAAAATACCTGCCTTCTAGAGCCCTTCGGTCATCTAGCTCTAACCCTCTGCAGATCAAACTCTTTTCCAAGCAGAGAGTGTGGGTAGATCGCTCTCCTCTGCAGGTACCTCCCTCTGGAATGGCCTACTTTCCCCTCTCAAACTTGAGGCGGCTCTCCTTAAGTTCTAGAAGCTTCTCATGACCTTCCTTTTCTCTTCTTCCTTCCCTCCCCCCTCCTGTGCTAATGTCCCTTTTAGCTCTTGACTGGCTGCCTGGCTCCTTCAGACTATTACAGGGCACCAGGCTCCCATAATCCAGTTTACCCCTGCACTTGGTCTGCCCTGACCCCCCCCCTCACCCTCAACCTGCACATGCCCTGGCCGGCCCTTACCCTTTTAGCCCTTACAGCCCCTTACCTCGCACTTAGCTTGGAGACCTTCCTTCCCCTGCACTCTTTGCTTTCCCTTGGTTCTGACCGCCTGGCCTCCCCAGGTACTCGCTTTTCTCACCACGGACCCTACCACCCTGACCGGAACTTCCCCTCACTTCCTTACCCCCTGCACTTCTCTTACTGCACTTATGATCCGAATGTAACAAGGCCTAGCAGGATCGCTTTGTTTTTGTCCCACTGTCCCCCCACCGTCTTGTCTGGTTGTGCCTTGAAACACACTGTGCATAGGTGCATTATAAATACCCAATCAATAAATCAAGCAAAACTGTTTAGGCGCAGTAAAGTCCACAAATCATGTGCTTGGTCTGATGATAACAAACACATACACAAGATTATATTGGTTTTATACCTCCTAATGGAAAATAATGCCTTAATAACCTAAACGTGTTATGTGCCGATTTCACAGTGATTATGTTCGAGCAAAAGAACATTGAATTATTCTACACTGCATATCTAGGGCATACATTCATCAAATTCCTTTTAAAGATACCTTGCAAATGCCTTTGAAACGACACCCCAATTTTCATCAGGCATTGCTAGACTCTTAATTCATAGAAGTGTTTGAGAAACATGATCCGTGATTGCTGAATCACCTGAATAGTTCTTGTTCCTTGTTTCCGCAAACTTTTTCAATTTTTCCGGGGATAGTGTGGAAAATGATGAGGTCACTCAGGGGAACACATATGGGCTTGCAAGTGAGGGGAGGCTGCTGCCACCCCCTACAGGGCCCTAATACACACCCCACTGCTGTATTGTACCGAGGCTGGCAGTGGGGCATGCTAGACATGTTTCTGTTTCCTGAGCACTTGTGCTGGAAATGGAAAAAAAGGTTAACATTGTTCTTGTGGTGCTGGGGGAAGCAGCGTGAGGTCTGAGGGGTCATAGAATTGCTTTTGGGTGGTGCAGGTGGCTGATTTGCCCCAGCAAATATTTGGCATCACGGAACCTTTGCCTCTGTGACCAATGAATATCAGCTGGTTATTTGTGGGGAAAATGTCCGCAGCTTTAGCAAAAAAGGAGTATTATTCTCCAAGAATTCATCAAATGTGCTTTATCCAAGAAACACTTGTAAGCAAAGTGTGGGAGTTTGGTGTAAGAGCAATGGGCACATCACAATGGAAATCATGTAGTGACTATCAACAGTATTGTTGACAGAACTTCCATGTTCAGTGGTTTCCTCTACTTAATTTAAATGCTCATGTATGGTAATGAGAAGGGTGTGTGTGTTTGTGTGTGTGTGTATATTAGTCAGCAAAGTGACACATGCTCTTCACGCATTTTGTACATTTTATAAATAGCCACTACTCTCTCCTCTGCGACTTCTCTACTAAATCCTCAGCCCTCTAATCTAGTACACTCACCTCCCACTACTTGCTACTACTCTTCACCACTTCCCACTACTTCTTTTTTACATCCCCTCCCACTTCTCTCTAATTCACTGTCTTCCAGTTACTCTCTACTTCTAGTCTACACCATCCCTCCTTCTCTCGCAGTCGCAGTCCATTCACTCTCTTATTCACCTTTTTCCCTCACTTTCATATACTCCTCCCACTATTGCACTTAACCTCATTCACTCTCTTCATTCACCAAACACACACTGTCACTCCTAAGTATCACTTTCTCTCATCAGCCAATACCTCATCGTGCACGTGCTCTATGTAACCTTCTTCCATACTCCGCTCCGAAGTCCTTCTTCCTCCTCTCTCAATCTGTGTTCTCCTCCCCTGACCTGAACAATCAACACTCCCCTGTTATTCCTGTCCCCGTTTATCCTTCTTCGTCTCTCCTTCCATAATCTCTCAGCTTCAGCAGTTCCCTGGGCCAATCTCTGCCCTTTTCTCCCCCAGGGGCAGGGTTACAGTGATGGGAAACAATAAAGCACCAATTAAGCCCTGCCTCTTTTTCGAACATGGGCCCACAGTCAGCCACAGTGAAAGTATTTTTAAAAGTTTGTATTCTGTGTTGGATGAGCATCTGGGTGCTGGTCTGCCATGACCCATGTTCCAGCGGCTTGATGGTCACCGTCGTCTCTATCACTATTTGTCTGTGTGTTCTGTTTGCCACTGCAAGTAATCCTTGTCTGAGCGGCCTATAAGGCAAGAGAGAAAACACTGACCATATTGTACGGCAAGGGTGTAATGATCAAATGTGGTACTCTGCAATTTTATCCAGGCAAAGGTAGAGGGGACTGAGGCTGGGGCCCTCCCAACTACCTGCTTCTGGGTGAGCGTTGGCTATGGCAAACACCATGGTAGGCTTCCTGCCCCATGTTGAAAGGGGTTCCCAGCCCTCTTTAACAGGGTCAAATCCTGTCACACACCTCCACCCATTCTACTAAGTCCCCATTTTCCAGGGGGTATCAGGCTACTGTTCAGTACCATGAAAGGAAGTGCGCATTTGATTGTTTAGAGCCTGCCCTGTGCTGTACGGTGACCTAGCATGCCTGGAGTATCAAGGAAAGTCTTAGGATATGTGGGTTTGTATCTATATTTCATGCCATCTATACCAAAGCGGCATGGTCTTTAACTCACTTGAACAGGTGACTCGTCAAGTAACACTGTAGGCTAAGTATGGCCCATTTTAGAGCCAGACACTGCAATCTGCCACTGGATAGTTCGATTCTCTAGGGAAGAGCTTACGACTAATGTACAGGATCAGTTTCTCTTCCCTGCCATGGACCTGAAATAAGACTCCCACTAGATATACGAAGAAAGCATCAGTTTGGAGAAGGAATTGCCTTGAGAAGTCAGGCATGGCCAACACCGGACTGTTACAAAAGTCGGACCTTCAAGTTGTCAAAAGATGTTTGGGCCTCATGCTTTCCGGTTTGGGATGAGTCTCTGTTAGTTTATCCATTAATGGTGCTGCTAATTCTGAAAAGTTGGGGATCACCCGCCTCTAGTACCCCACCAGCTCCAGAAAAGTCTGGATTTTCTTTTTGGTTTGGAGTTATGGGACACTTTGAATAGCCTCCACCTCTTACTGTGCTGGGGCAGCACCAGTACATTTCCAAACTGGTTCCTGAGATATTTCACAGATGTTGGGCCAAGTGATATTTTGCAGGATTAGCCATGAGATGGGCCTTTCTCGATTGTTCGCAGACCTCAGCCAGGTGTCTCGGCTGATCCTCCCAGTTCTTGATATACACAATAATCTCATCTAGGTCGGCCCCAACAAAGGTCCAACTGTGGGCCTGAACAAATACACGCTCAAAAGAATGGGGGAGTGAGGACATTACTCTGCTGTGAACGCCACTGCACATAGGTTGCTGGTTGATTTTCTTAGTAAATACACACCATTAAACCTCCTACCTGCAAGGATTATCAATCTAGACTCTAGGTCCCCTTGTGAGTCCACACCAAAGGTATACAATAAATTATGTATTGGCTTATCGTCTGCGCATAGTCCATCAATTTAGCTGCAGGAGCTAGTAATCAGCGTTCAAATTCCTTATAGGTGGTTCATACAATGTATAACATGAATCTTTTTCTTTTTCCAACACTTGTTAATTTTCTAACATTGATTAGGTTATTTGATGCCAACATGTGTTTCGACCCCTTCTACTACAGGTCTTCCTCAGGGCCAACAAATCACCTTTCTATCACGTTATAGCAGACCTTTTATGAAAGGACAGTTGTCCAAGCATGGAGGGCAATCTTCCTTAAATGTTTGTGTCCATATTAAGGAGAATTCCCTTTGACTGTTTAATTCCAGTGCCTTTCCACAATACTGTAACTATATCTTGCTCTTGTTAGCAATTCACGAGTCTCTCACAAGTGCACCCTGATGAAGACATGTAGTAGAAGGGATCGAAACATGTGTTGGCATCAAATAAGGTAATCACTGTTAGAAAATGGACTATGCGCAGTGGATAAACCAATACATAGTTTATTGTACAACTGTGGGTCTGGATGCAGTTCATTAGATGTTGGAACGTGGCCCATGGAGGCCAAACTGTAAGACTGTACATTGGAAAAGTCTTTTTATTGTTGAAAATGCAGTTTCTAATTGACATCTTCATCCAAGGGACCTGAAAATGGGCCTCATTGTAGGTCGGCAGGTCTGGTAAAAAAAGTGCTGGTATTCACGGATACTGGCACTTTACCGGACTGGCCCTCTACGGGAATGCTGGTGGGGCACCTGGGCTATCTTCAGCGAAAAAGCTTGAGGTAGGGTGCAGGCACCCTGCACTCATGAAAATATGTCATTATTGAAACCGGGATTGCCGGTGAATGGGGATTTACACCATCCCTCCGGCACCCGTAACCTGGCGGCAATGCGGCCAGACCGGGTGCCGGAAACGGTAACAACTTTTGCCGGTATCCTGGCGCTCAACCACCAGGAAACCGGCATAGTTGGAATGATGCCCAATATCCCTTTGTGAGGTCCAACGTGAATATGAACTTTGTGTCCCTATTTTTTCCACCAGCTCATCAAAGTGTGGCATGGGGTAGGCATTAAACTTTGATATTTCATTTATTCTTTAAAAATCGATGCAAATGCAGCAGCTTTTGTCAGGTTCTGAAATCAATATAATCAGAGAAGACCACTAACTGTGAACTTTTTCGATTGCTCCCAGGTCCATAATTTTATTCTGTTCTTTTCTGAAGATCTTTTTTTCTGATTTCAGGTAGACAGTATGGTAGCAATATAATGTCTGTTGCAGGAGGTGTGTGGATTATGTGCACGATCCCGCCTATCCTTTCTGGGGTTTGGGAGAATACGTCAGGACATTTCTCCAATCATTTTGCTAGCTCTTTGTGGCTTTGTGAGGTGGGAAGGCGGGATAGGCTGTGACCACCTGGACTTGAAGTGGCAGTGGAGCTACTCTGGTATTGTTCTTGTAGAGCACAAGCATCTGTGGGTTGCTTTTTTCTCACTAGGCTTTTAGCTTGTTAACATGGGATAGCTGGATGGTTTTCATCTAGCAGCCTGTTGGATTTTATAAGTGAGGTGAGATGCGGCTTTCATGGTGACATATGGTCCATGCCATCTAACCATTAACTAGTTCTGGGTGGTGGGGAGTTGCACCATGACTTTGTCCCCAACTGAAATGTATGTTGCTTTGTTTCTGTGTTGTAGGCTTGCATCTGGCACCTGGGCCGTTTGAAGATGAGTTCCTACCAGTTGTTGTGCCTTTGCCATGCTATTCAGAGCCATGGGCTAATTGCTGACTTTTGACTCTCAGCCCCTTCTGATTCTTCTCTTATGATAGCAGGACAACTTGTGGGTTCCAGCCATACACCAAGTTAAAATGAGAGATTCCTGTGGAGGATTGGAGTGTCTTCCCTACAGCAAACAAAGTTCATGGGATTAAGTTGCTTCAGTTATTTCCACACTCAGTGACCCGTTTTCTCAAAATGCACTTCTGGGTTTTGTTAAACCCCTTAATGAGCCTGTCAGTCTGAGGATGGAAAACCAATGTTCTAAGGGTCTTGATTTTCGTGAGGACTTTCATTTCCTCATCAGCTTGTACATGAAATTGCTGCCATAATGGCTGAGAATTTCTGCAGGGAAGTCAACTCTGGTGAAACCCAGAAAGAGTACTTTAAGTATAACCTTAGTGTTGTTGCTTCCTAAGGGAAAGGTCTTTGTATATGTAGTTGTGTAATCTAGGATTACTATGATGTACTTATTTCCCACCTTTATACGGTCCCAGGGCCCCAACAATGTCCACACTGGAGTCTTCTACGTGGATCCTAACTTGATGCCCCCACAAAAAGAATGATATCAGGAAGTGGTCCCTTGCAACCACCCAGGTCTCACTGGATACTTACCTCTCAAGCTCCTGTACTTCTTGCCCTGATGTTCTCTCCTTTTTTTCATTTGCTTCTCTTTCAGACAACTACATTTATACTACACTCTCCACACACTTCTCTCTACAATTCTCTCCTCCCACTACTCTCTACTAGTCTCCACACTCCTCCCACTAGTCTCCCTTCCTACTACTTCTCTATGACACTCTCCTCCTACTACTCTGTTGGCTTAGGTATACCATAGGCACTGGGGTCACACTACGCATTCACTGTTTGCTCACCAAGGGCCCAACAAACCCACCCCCAGTACACAGACGGAGGACTTAGCCAAGGGCAAGTTAGAACTGTTGTTAATTGCACAAACAGACAGGGATCATACAGGACATTGAGAATCTCCCGAAATCACAGCTCCTGAGCCTGTGCCAGGCAATGTTGTTCAGATACTGTGTCAAAACATGAGGCTCTTCCCCAAAAACCTATGAGTTACTTAATTGGATAGTTGGGGGGGTTGTGCCTATACAGGACACCTATAGAAGTTACTTTATTGGACCTCGCATGTCAGGTGGCTTCCCTGACCCTTCCCCACAAACCTATCTATTACATTGTTGCAGGGTTGCAGGATTACCATTGGCCCTTACCCTCTGCCCTCCACCACTGGATTTGTGTTTTTTTAATTGGCTGCAGCTGATCTCCCAGACTGGGACCCAGTTATGTCCACCTTCTCAAGGTGATGAGAAAGACTATGGGCTTCATTCCGAGTTTGGAGGTAGCCATGGCGCTATTTGTGCCATGGCTGCCTCCAAAACTCGGTCCGACTCCGGTTTGGTGTGATGGGGACTTACCGGTCCATTCCGACCTTGGAGGGACCGGTAAGTCCCCATTTACCAAACCATTCCCCATTCCCATTTGAACCCCCATGGGCTCAATGGCAATGGGGATGGGAATGGGGAGGGCGCAAATAACGGCCCGGGACATGCCAAGGCCGTTATTTACGCCCTGGTCCCCTAACGGGAACTGTAAGGTACGTTTGGTCTGACCAAACATACCTTACGGGTCCTGTTGGGGGACCTCAGAATAGGGCACAAAGGGATTTACCGGCAGCGGTGTCCTTACCGGTGCCCGGTATCCCTTTGTGCCCGGGTCGTTATGAGGCCCTATGTGTTCCCAGAGTAGCCGTTAGTATTACCAGTTTGCCTTTGAGAGTGCCTACAGGGTTGCAACGTTGTTACAGAATCCATGTGCCACTTCATGCCTGTGTCGCTGGGAACTGCTCATCTTCCCACCGTGGGTGAATGACCTTTGTCTGGCTTAGCCGAACCACATGGTCAAGGACCGCAACATCGAGCTCTCTGGTCTGCAAATTGTGAAGATTTATGGTAGCATTTTTCAGATGGCTCCTTGTCTCTGAGCTTAGGAATGTTCTGCTCGCCTCTGACCTTGGCTGTGAGACCTGGCTTGGTGCTTCATGCAGCCTGATTCTGCTTTTCTTCGCCTATCGTCCCGAGGCTCGTGGCATCATGTAACCTCACATCTTCACTGCAGTTATACTATGATTTCTATATGTATATATTGTACTATTCTTCTTATAGGTTAGTAGTATCGTGGTCCTTCCAGGTACCTTACACGATCCTGTAGTTCGATATGGTTAGTTGCAATAAGCGTCTGCAAGCTTGCTCTGAATCTCATCTTCTTGCTTTGCGTTGTACGTTTCAGCATTTGGCTAATGAGAAAAATAATAAAGTTTTTCGGCAGTATGTATATGTACCTGTCCTCTTTCTACAGAACTGTGAAAGCATGTTCTTCGTGTGTGCACGTGTGTGTCCGTGTAACTTTGTGCATGGGGGTGAGTTTGCTTTATGACTAAGGTTGCTATGTCGTGGTGTCACTTATGAAGTCAGCACAATGATTTTCTGTTATTAGACAATCTGATCCGGTGAGGTGTTTGATCCATGATCAGTGTTGTGACACCTCTATCCATAAAGATGTTGACTGGATAAGGTTAGAATGGTTGTCTTGGAGAATATATGTTCGCATATGTGGATGTCTCTGGCCCTCCTGGGGCTGTCCAAACAGTGAGTTGCATCTAACGTTCTTTACTCTTTGGGCTGTCATATTCATGGGGTTGAGGATGGGCATTGCAGGGACCCTCTCTTCAACTCTCTTCTCCAACTACTGTCTACTTGAACTCTCCTCTACTATCCACCCTGCCTACTCCCACAGTCATGCCTCTTTCACTCCATCATCCACCTTTCACACTCACTTACTCCTCCTTAATCTTGCATTTTACCTCAGTCACTCTCACATCCAAGTACCACTTTCTCTTGCACACGCTGCCTGTAATCCCTTTCCAATGCTCTTCCTACTCCTGGTATCTTGGTCCGCCTTCTCCTCGCCTGATCTGAACAACCCACATTCCCCCATTCTTCCTGTCTCCTTTTATCTCCCCCTTCAATTAGCTCTCAGCCTCAGCGGTTCCCCGGGCCAATCTCTGCCTTGCTCTCCCCCCGAAGCAGGGCTGAGAAACAATAAAGCACCAATTATGCCTTGCTCATTTGCAAACCCGCGTCCGCCAGTGTCCCGCAATGACTGCCTGCTATAATCAAAGTATTGTGTGTTGGATGAGTGTCTGCATTGCCGATCTGCCATTAGCGACATTCTGCTGGCTTGATGTTTGCTGCCACCTCTCTCACTGGTAGGCTGTATATTGTGTTCTCCACAGCAAGTAATTCTGATCTCAGTGGTCCTAAAGGGCAAGGGAGAAAACACTGGCCATCATGTTGTGTGATAGGTATGGGGTGACCAAAAATGGTACTCTGCAGTTGTATCCAGGCACATGCAGCAGGGTCAGACTGAGACACCCCCAACTCCCTCAACAAACCTCTAGAGCAGGACTGGCTCTGGCAAACATTGTGGTAGGCCTCCTACCCCAGACTGAGAGGAGAATCCATCCCCCATTGGCAGAGTCAGGTCCCTGACACTTTCTCACTCTTCACACTAGCCTTCTGACTCCACAAATCCACCGTGCCCATCCGTAACATCCGGGACAGCGACTGTGCCACACAATATCACCGGCCCCAACACAGAGGGCCCACAGCAACTGATACACTGGTCCACTTCCAATCCTGCACCGACTAGTGTGCAGCTCCCCCGGCTGGATGCAGAGCGCTCGCTAGTCACTTTACTGCGCTGCCAAACGCGATACTCACAGCCACAACACCTGGCCACAAGGCAATCGGACCCTCAGGATCTCCAACCTGGACCATGACCAGACCTCTGCACCGCCCATTCTGCTGAATGCCTCCGCTGGACCTAGGCCCAACCTGGACTTCCACTGCACCGCCCGGCCTGCAGCCTCTTCCTGCTCGATGGATGTCTCCCTAGAAGGCAGTGCTTCTCACCAGCTGCCCCTTCCCAGCAGCATTCGAACCATCCTCGTCGCCAGTGATATAAACTACGCCTACTTCCCAATCATGGACACCAGAAGGTGAGTAGTTTACATGTAGGTTTATTTCTCTTAGTTGTAAAGTAGAGAAAACACTGGGACATCCATCTAGTCCAGTACCTTAGGTCCAACTGACATCAGTAGAACCCTGCACATCAAACATACATCAACATTCCCTCTAGAGTCCCAGTGACATGACCACATCAACACTCCACCTAGAATGTTAGTGACATCACCGTCCTTCACAAGACAACACTCATAGCCATGATCAATCCCACACAGATTATGACACCTTCCTTGCCCCACAACTGCAGTCCACACTCGCCTGTTAGGCCAGTCTTTAGGCATTGCCCTATTATCCTAAAAGCCACTCTGAATGTGTGTGTATGCGCAAGTGTGTGCCTGTCAGCTCTCAGAGACCTGCTGCCTTGAATTAACAAATCTGTGGTCAGGTAATGGCCTGTGTTCCCTTTAAGCTATGCGCCTGTGCGCTTGCCCATCTTCCTTTAGGTGCTGCTCAGAAGAGCATTAGCAGCTCACACAGACAATGACCACCTTCTGAAGCATTCATTATGCACACGACACAGCAGTTACCTGCCATTTGAATTCTCGGTTAAAAAAGCCACATTCCATTTACTACTGTTGATTTCCTGGAATAGCCATGTTTATATGACTCCCACTATGTTGTAAGGGTGCCCATACAAACCTATTTAATTTGCCCTCTGAAGATTTTTTAGGGATTTAAGTTTCATGTCCAGCCTCTCACACTTTAGTGGCAAACCAACATTTCAATATAATTTGCTTGCCGTAAAAAGGAGTAGGGGTATGGATATATTCCTGCCACTACTACCTTGCTTTAGGGAAATAGATATTCACAAATCTATTATTTTTGTCAGGCAGTCGGCAGGCGCATGGCATTTTATATCTCATAACAACAGTATGGTGAAGTTTTACATTTTTAAATATTAGTTTCCATACAACGTTTTGTGGTAATGCAAAGATTGTTTTTTGCTAAAATCCCCAGAGAAGCCTACCTCACTTTTTAGGGAACCCTGCCAATTAGTATTGTAGTCTTGCACAGGAGTGGGTCAGGGTGGAGGGCCGTGGCAATTGGCGGGCACAATGGGCCTCATTACGACCCAGGCGGTAAGTTACCGCCTGGGCCGTGACTTTACCACCATGGCGTAAACTACGTTTACGCCATGGTGGTTGGCGGACTTACCGCCCCATTCCGACCTTGGCGGGGCGGTAAGTCCCCAATCCCCATTTACCCTTCCCCATTCCCATTTTTGCCCCATAGGGCATAATGGGAGTGGGGAAGGCGTTAATTACGCCACCGTAAATTACGGTGGCGTAATTAACTCCTTGGTCCCTTAGCGCCATGGATTTTAACACCTGCTAAAAGCAGGTGTTAAAAGCACCATGGCGCTAGGGGACCTCGTAATTGGCGGTAAGGGGTCGGCGCAGCTAACGCTGGCGTAAACCCCTTACCGCCAGGGTCGTAATGAGGCCCACTGTCATATTCTTTTGGGGGAAAATGACACATGATCCACTTTCAAAAACACTTCCAGATGTTTGGCAGTGCAGTACAGTTAAGGAAACGTGCTGTATGTTCATAGTTAGTGCCCCACAACCTCTAGTAGTAGTCTATCTTCTGTTTCTTTTCTAGTGCTCAGCTGCTGTGGGCATTTCAATAGTTACAGGGAATGCACTAAATCTGCCTTTTCTTTCGAGCAGTGCTACTATTAACTTGTATGGCAAACCTATGTGATTTCCTTTGTTTTCTTTTCTTTTAAGGGGTACTCTATGTGACCTTTGTGGCACTCTTAGTTGTTTCATTTGTTTTGCACTGGGGTGCAGAAGGTTTGACAAAACAAATATAGTCCAGATTATGAACTCAGTCATTTCACTTTCTGTGGTAGTGCTACAATCTTGGATGCAGTGAATATTTTGAAGTGGGAGTATTTTACTCTCTATTTTATGAAGTATGAAGTTAATACAGTGTAAATGTATTTTACCTCCAGAACAGCTATCTTTTTCTAACCCATACTTCTTTGCATCTGTTAATTTATTCCAATTAAAAGATGTAAAGCTCCTCTTCAGATCATTTTGTAATATTATTAGAGCTTTTTCCTATATCACTGCTTTGCTGGTACAACTGATCTGAAAATATCAGAGGAACCTTGTAGATGTAAGCAGGAGAAGGCCTTTGTGTGTCGATTGTTCCTAGGTTTTCTTGGACACAAGTTTACAAAACATAATTTCTTTTACATTTGCCTGTTTTTACAGAGCACATTTGTCTGCTCCTCCTCTTCTCTGTAGGGCTGGTTATGGGTAGGTGTTGTCACTGCTCTGCTCTGAAGGCAATGTAGTGTTGATGCTGAGTAGTTGCAAAGGAATTCTGATTACCATTCCCTGTCAGGAGAAAATGGCAAAGGAATTGCTACACCCCAAATTATGCGCGGAATGGTCAACTGAACTGTAGTGTCAGATGAACACCTATTGGCGTGTTTTCTAGCACACTCCTTTTGGTTGCATTACTCCATCTTGCAAATCACGTATCATGCCTGAATTTCCTGGAGGCTGCAGGAGTTAGGATACGTGATATTTGTTTTTTTGTAACACTTTTTCAGATGTGCTTTGTTTCTTCCCTCAATATGATACATGGGTACTGAGTGAATGAATCGATTTAATTAAATTGAGTTAAAAATTGACCGATTTAGAAAGACCGCTCAGAGACCGCTCAGAGCCGTCTTTCTTAATTGAACTGACAGCCCCTGCGACACACAAGAGGTGCGCACAGGGGCTGACGGGCACAGCGGGACCCAGGAGACGAGTCACAGGAGTCCCAGGTGAGTGTGTGTGTGTGTGGGAAAGGGGACAATGTTTGTGAAGGGCGAGAGTGAGAGGCAGGGGGTAAATGTATTTCCGTGTTTGTGTGTGTATTTGGTGGTGATTGAGTGGGAATGCTTCGGGTGAAAGGAGGCAGTGTGGGGAGCAAGGAGAAAAGGGGATGCTGGGGTAAAACTCCCTAAAATATAAGAAAACCCAGCAGCACGGAAGAGGCAGGGAGTACGGTGGGTACGGGAACGGCTTGCCTGGGAGTGTGGGGTTGTGAAACCACCTAGGCATGTGCTATTTCTGTTTTTTCAGGCCCACACAAAATCGACTGAAAATAAATCGGTCTTTTTTATGCGTGGCCTTTGAAAAGCAGTACATGTTCTGCTTTGCCTCTGAGTAGCAATTGCCACTCGACAAAATGAATAATGATATTCAAACCTTTGGTACTGAGCTTATACTTGACTTCCTGAGGTACATACATGTATTTTTCTCTGCGCAGGAGTAATTGTGCCAGGTGCTTGGCAGATCTTGAAGTCTGGGATTGGTTTATGATCTAACATAGAGCCAAGTACAAAACATTTGTTTTTTCGCCAATATATTTGGGTAAACTGCAGTTACATGCATATTTTCTACTGTTTGGTAAAGAATGGCAGTGGTTGGCGAAATGTCCCCTGCACACTCTCTACAGAGATGATAGCTCACTAGCTATGAATTGTCACAGAGTAGCTTACCTAATTTGTCAGTTTGGTACATTGAACAAAATGTATGCATGAAAGCAAACAATGTCTGCACTTAGGCAAGAATAATTTGGGGAAACTTTGTTTGCTGCGCTCCCATATACTGCACAGACTAGTTGCTGTATGTCATCACGTTTGAGGTGAATTTTTCGGACACTTTTATAATCGGTCATTAGTATATATAAACCTGTTTGAAGAACCTCTAATTTGCATTTGAATAAGATGTTGCCATCTTTCTGCATCTGTTGGGAGTTGCATGAGTTGTCATGTAATGGGAGGATTCTATGCGTATAGGTTCTTTGAAGGGGTGTCATACTTGTCCTAATAAACTGAAATATTGCCTGAAACAGAATGTGCCTCTTGCCCCAATGCAGGACGCTTTGTCACATCGAGTGACCTCTGCTTAATTTATTTCTCCTTTACCTGTCACCAATATGCCTAAAGAGAAAGTAGCTCTACTTCCCCCACTGTGTAGTGCTAGGTAGAAACTGGATGTTTTTGCCTCAGGGGAGTGCGTGGTGACATAAAATAGTGGACTCGTGTCATTGGCAATGCATCATGCAGTTGATCCTGTGGCTTGGATGCTCAAGGGGAAATGTCAGGCAAATCATTCATGTTCTATGTTATTCGTCATGTGTCAAATCCTCGTGCCTCCCAACATCATTTTTATTTTACTTTTTTATTTTTATTTCCTTTTGTAAAGTAGTCAAAGCTTAATCCAGAAACTAGAAATGGGAACAGACATGCAGTGCACATCCTGATATTATAATGGTGTCAAAGGCAATACAGTACACTGGTGGTGTGACAAAGCCAAGGAAGAGTAGAAGAGCATATCACATTCGCATATGTCACAATGGTGATGATTACGTAACATCCTGATCTGCAGCTTCCATGATCAGTTGGGATTTTCTGGCATTGCTCTTTGTTTTGTTCTTCCCGGGTAGCGCCAAGGCTGGTGTCCTTTAGTGTATCAGCGCTGGAATCTAAGCAGCCTGCTTTACCAAAATGCACACTGCACTTCTTGAAGTAAGTGCTCTATCACCTCTGTTCCCATCCTAGTCAGTTATGGGCACCCCTCTGAAATATAAAAGTTGTCATCCTGTGGAGTGCCCTGTTAGGAAAGATTTCTCTTTAGGCAACTTTCCCTCCATAGTATTATGGACACTCAAACGTTTTGCTTTTGTTTTTTAACCTGCCCTGACATTTTACAGGGAAGTGAAGCCTTCTGCTTCACTCCCCTGGTCATTCGCTCATTTTGTTATGGGGAAACTAATCAGTCCTTCCGACTATCAGTGCTGGATAACTGCGTATCCCTTTTGGATTTTTACCTTTTACCTTTTTGGTAGCTTTTTAACATTGCACACAGCATCTCACAATTCAGTGCAGTGGGAATAAGTTGTATCACTCTAGTCTTAACACTTAGGAGGTTTGGTTACTTTTACATGTGCCTAAAGACAAGCTGGTAGCAGCAATTATATTTTTACCATTTTTGTGTTATTTCTTTTGCACACATTTGCGTTTACCGCACAGGGCTACTATTTAATTATTTGTATACAGGAGGAACATTGCTCTTTTGATCTAAAAGAACAAACACAGATAAGAAATCAGATTTGACGGGAGTCAGTGAGCTTCTTACCAGGGGGTGAGTTTGAGGGACATTCAGACTAGGTTGTGGAGGGGAGTAAATGAAACAGCCACCGGAGAACATACATAAATAGACATACATAGATTAAAGACAATGAACATTGGAAATGTGTAAGTGCAGGTAGGCGCTATGGCCAGCTGTGCTTGGGATGTGACCATGATGGGTGAAGTGCTAGAGTGCAAGCAGAGGTAGTGAGGGACAGAGGCCGGTTAATGGAGAGGGAAAAATGATGGCTAGCAGGCAGATGAGAGGTGGGTTAATAGGGTAACTCGGAGGCAAGGCCTTAGTTTGGTTTTGAACAAATACATGTGGACTGTTTCTCAGATGTCTCGGGGTAGTGAATACCATGCAAGTGGAGCAAGAAGAGAGAAGGGGCCTAAGCTAGAGGAAGCACAGGGAGGGCTAGGAGCCACAGGGGTAGTCGAAGAGGCATAGCAGAGATTACGAGAAGGCTTGTAGAGTTGGATAGAGGAGGATAGATACAGTGGTGCCTTACCGTAGATATATTTGTGAACCAGGAGACGACATTTAAATCTGCCTCTGTTTTGCATTGTCAGCCATCGAGCCTGGTGACAGTACGAGTAAGTAGGTGTGAGGTGAGGGAGATCAAATATTGTCCTGGTAGTGAAGTTAGTGCTCTTATCAAGAGGACAGAGAGCATAGTTGGGGAGACCAAGCAGGATGCTGGCCCAGTCCAGTTTAGAGAAGACAAGAGAGGTGAAGAGATGCTTGTCTGTGTTGAAAGGAAGGATGTGCCTGATTTTCCTAATATTTAGAAGGTTGAAGCGAGCTGCTGTTGCAGGTTTGGAGATGAAAGTAGAGAAGGTGCGAGAAGGCTTATAGATGACACTGGAGGTCTAGCTCAAGAAGAGTAGGGGAGTGGCTCACACTGGAGAGATTTTGGCTAAAAGACACCAGGGTGATAAGACTATAAAGCTCTGCAGGTTTTGCGATCCACCGAACCTACAATCATTGAGACATCTGTTGCTAGAGTGCGAGGGGACCTGGACCGCAAGACGGCAGCTGCTTGGAAGATTCGTCGCTAGAGAGGAGACCCTATCACAAGACTCCTTCTGGGATAGACTAATCTCCGGTCAGGAAGTTATGCTCACCACGGCAATTGTAAAGGTTTTAGAAAATTGCTTGATACTCACAAAGTACAGTTCAAGTGCCGTATAGTGGGTGAGCTTTTCTCGACCGATTTGCAAGGCTTATGTTTTTAAAGTTCCTAATGTTCTTCTCTCATTTGATTTTGTAAAGGTTTTCTTAGGAAAGCCATAAACAAATAAATAATAAAAGAAGAGTAGGGGAGTGTATAAGGTGGGAACTGGATAGGTAGAGGAATAGATGAGGCAGAGCTTTGGCAGGCAAGAAGAGCATCTTTGTTTTGGTAGAGTTTAACACCAGAGAGTTCAAAGCCATCCAACATGTAATGGCAGCGAGACAGTTTGAAATTTTGATAGAGAAATCAGAGGAGAGTTCAGAAAAAGGAAAGAAGATGTGGGTGTCGTCCAGAAGAGTTGGTACGAGAACCCAAAGGAAACTAACAAAGTTTGGCAAAACCTGCTTGAAGTTTCTCAGGTCACTGTACAAAACTATCACTGATCGAAAAGAAAGACCTGTGCTGAGGTTTCTCGTTGCTCTGCACAAAACTAAGATGGGAAAAAGAAACACCACGCTCCACGTGAAACCACACAAATCCAGGTGAAATTTCAGTGGCAACAGAACCGTAATGCTGATTTCGCTGAACAGGCAGAAGTAGATTCCACACCTTTTGCTTTACAGGTGAACATTTTGCTCACCCCTAATCTCAGCCCACTCTACCTCCCCAAACCCAGGCTATGTTAATTAATTTTGTTGTACTCATGCCCTGTTCATGCTTTGAAGGCCAGGAAGTGGACAAGGACAGTGGGGAGGTGGACCTCAGCCCCCCTATCAGGAGTGGCAGCAAGCAGGTCAGCAACATGGAAGGGTGGAAGGGTAGATTTGCAGGGGGGAGAGGGGGATCGAGGGTATTGGACCTCAGGGAGTAAGTATGGGACCCTTGCAATGTTGGAGCTGTGGGAAGTGGGGACATTTCGCAAGGGAGTGTAGGTGCAGGCATGATACAATCCATATAGCAACTATTGCCCACCACCACCCCAGCATCAACCACTGGTTCAACTCCTGAGGCCAACCACCCTATGAGATACACCAGCCCTAAACTCAGCTACCACTCCAACCCCCAGGTGCGCATCATGTACGGGAGCAACATGCCATCGATCAACGCAGTGTTGAATTGCACCTTCGTACCTTACCGAGGAGTGAGTGTGTAGGGAAACGGCCCTTTCTCATTTCCTGGAACCAACACATACCCAGACTAGGACAGCCAAATGAGAACTCTTGCGTGCCCAGTCCTGTCGTTGACAGTTCACCCTGACGAGGAACCCTTGGTGGACTCTGAGATAGGTAACAAGTAATTAATCTTCATGGTTGACACAGGTGCCACTAGATTATGCATCAGTGAAGGACACTTCCCATTATCAGGTGAAACTCTTGACATGCAGGGCTTCTCTGGGGCTGTAGCCATGGTTCCCTATACAAAAGAACTTGACATCAGTAGGAGAAAAGATGGTGTGTGCGCCTCTGTTGTATTCTGAGAGCTCCCCAATAAACTTATTTGGGTGAGATCTATTGAGTAAATTGAATATGACCATTTCCTTCACAGACCAAGGAATAGTGTGCACCACTCCTGGCATGTGTGCCATAAGAGCAATGGTCATAATACATGCAAGGGGAGTAGAGGCAGTGGTTTGCAGTATTCTCGTGGATCCTGATCTGTTTGTGTATGGCATAATAGTGCATTTCAATGCAGTGCCTCAGTTGGCAAGGCTTGTTGGAGAGTGCCTTCTGACTTCATTTTCCTATCTGTGGTATCCCCTAAATTGGTGGCAGGAACAATATTGTCCCTAGATTTGCAGAGTCTGGTGGTGTCAGCTAAATGGATTGCTGTAATCGAAACGATTCAGAGAAAGTGCAGTGTCCTTTGTTGCCTCTTGTAACCCCGCCCCACTTCACTGAGACATACTTAGAACAGGTCCCTCAAAGAATGTGGACAACAAATGCTCACGATGTTGGGCTCTTGCAAGGAGTGACCCCAGTTCGAATAACACTTAAACCAGTAGCAGTGTTGCCTCAGGTGAGGCGGTATCTCTTGTCAAGAGAGGCAGAGGAAGGGATACGCAACACCATCATTGCCCTACTAAACCAGGGGATAATAGTACCATCTACCTCCCAATGCAACACAGCTATACATCCGATAAAAAGGCAAAAGGGGCAGAGTTGGTAAATGATTCAGGATTTGCGCCCTCTTAATGACATTGTACAAGCAGAATTTCCAGTGGTCCCGAACCCTGCGACAATACTTTGTAACATTCCCAACTGTGGTGGATCTTAAGAACGCCTTTGTTTCTGTTCCCTTGCGCCCTGATTCACAGTACCTCACCACCTTTACACATGGGGAATGTGTATTTTGAACACACAAGATTGCCTCAAGGGTACTGCGAGTCACTGAGCATTTTTAGGCAACATTCGGGTGCCATTATGCAATATGTTGATGATTTACTAGTGCGCAGTGTCAGTGAGCACTAATGCAGGAAGGACTCCATCACACTCCTACAACTTCTGGCCCACAACGTATACAAGGTTGTTAATGCAAAATTACAGTACTGCCTCCAGTAGGTACTCTATTTGGGCCAATTATTATCTGTGAATGCCAAAAGAATAATTCCTGATCGCGCCACCTCTGTGTGCGCCACGCCACAGCCCAAAACAGTGAAGGAAAAGGAAAGGTTTTTGGGGCTATGCAATTATTGTAGGGCGTGGATACTTGAGTTATACCGGGCCAATTTTGCCTGTGAACAAGCACGTGCTGCTGCAGAATTTGCCATTGAAAAGAGTTAAACTATCTTTTTGTTGGGATGCTCTGTAACACTGTACATCGAGCACACAGTTGTTGCCATTTTAGAATCCTCCAAATCCACACTGACCATGCAACGAGCATCTGCATACGAGATTATTTTATCAAGCCAAAACATTCACATTGTACAATGCAAAACTGTTACCCCAGCCATCTTTTTGACAGAATGTGTTCTGACAAGGACTTAGGCAACCATGGCTGTGTAACTTTTGAGGGAGAGGACAGCGACATCCTACAAGCACATGATAAGCATGTGAAGGGGAGAGGGGTCCTTTTCGTTGACGGGTCAGCCCAATTGACCAGGACACAGACCTATGCCACACTGGGGCAGTAGTGGTCCGTCTAGTGGATGGTGAATATGAAACGCTAGTGCAGAAGAGATTACCGATGCATTTCTCAGCTCAAACTGCCAAACTCATAGCACTTAGTGAAGCAACACAAGTGTCCCAAGGATGCCACATGACATTTACTCTGATTCAGCCTATGTCACCACCACAGTGCATGCAGGCCGTGCTCAATGGAAAAGGAGGGAATCCAGAAGGGCGGACTGATCTCCAGTCCAACATGCTGCATTATTGGACAAGCTGATCTATGCACTGTCCCAACCATCTGTAGTGTGTAAGGGGGGCATGGTATCACACATATGACACTGACACAAGAGCTACAAGTTTCAAAACCTTTATTAAATTCTTTGGGTTTGGAAAAACTCCTACTTTGCCCTATATTGATTGATTGATTGATTGATTGTTTATTTGTATAGCGCCTATACACAATGTGTTTCAAAGCACTTCAAGGAGGGAGGGAACATGGGAGAAACAAAATTACATTCTTACAAGTCCTTGAAACAATTCAGAATGTGAAAAAACGATCGTACTAGGCCTGGCGACATTTCTGATAGTGCAAGTGCTGAAACATTTATGGAGGGGAGGGGAAGGGAAAGAACATGAGAACAAATAAGCAGTAACATTAATGCATGATGTTAATTGAATGTAGTGCAAGTGAAAAACAAGAGGAAGGGGAGGATGGACAGACAGGCTGATATCAAAGGTCAAGGGACACATGATAGGAGTAAGGGCCAATGGCATGAGGGACAGAAAGAGGGGGGAAGAGGGGAGAGGGGTGATAGAGGGGGGACAAGATATGCAGCCATCAAGCATGTCTAAGCAAGGATATGAGGTAGCAGAGTGCAGAGAGGGAGAGAGACCACACTAAAGGAGAATAGGGGAGCTACAATGGGTGTAGTCTCTACCATCAAATAATAAAGAAAACACAGTCCTATTCAGTCTATGTCAAATCAAAAAGTGTATCAAGATAATGTGTATGCAAAGGAAAGTCAGTGTTTTAATATAAAGGATCAAGATGGCTGAGTCAGCTCTCCTCCCCACGTTGGACATCACAAAGTAAGGTGGCCCCGTTGACAGGATGACACACTCTGATTTAGGTTATCAAAAAAAGGCAGCTCAAAATGTGGGTCAAGGCCCGCTTGGCCTTCCATGTCAAAAACCTAATTTTCAGTTCACCAAAAGTTCTTTCACAGTTCAACAAAAATTCATGCAGGTCTCCCTCTGTCGGGCTAGGACGTCTCAAGGCATCAACAGTTCACATAGGTCTCCCTCATTCGGACTCAGACCTCTCAACAAAAAGTAACGGATTCAACGTAGATCTCCCTCAGCCGGGCTCGGACCTCCCATTCACAGCACTTGGATTCCCTTCCCCAAGCTTCATTCACATTCTTCAGGGGTTACCTTCCCCTAATTTATTTCATATTCCAGGTCTCCCTCAGTCAGACTCGAACCTTTAACTGATGTCAAAGACTTTCGAGTGTGCAAGGTTTTTTCCATAGACCTCCGCAGGCCCACATAGACTTTCATTTCTGCTCTCCCTTATGTTATTTGCCCCAGTGTCTCTTGGTCTTGGTAGTTCCAGAACACAATCAGAAAAGTTCAAAGAAATATTTCCCTTAAAGCAATCACCTTTTAACTTCCCCTTTCGTCAGGGTTAATCTTGACCACTGCGCATTTCAGAGTTTGTTCACTTTGTCACTTTATAGCAAAACATCAAACATTTTGTGGAGACTTTCGAGTGGGCTATTATCTTTTGCCGGACCACTCTGCTACTCTGGATCACTGTTTTCACAATTATCAGAAACTTTAAATTTCACTACTGGTTTGCTTTCTTTCTCGCTCGGTAACATTGCTCCCGGACATGTTGGCAAAAATGGCAGCGTACCTCCAAGTGCTGCAAGTTTCAAAGTATCCTGTGTTAACACCTTACACGGAACAGTTGCCTGCACTGTACAATGCCCTACCAATTGCGCAGTTGATCGAGTTGCACGGATGAGCACCGCAAGCAGAAAAAGAGCTTTTGGTGAAAAGAGCATGTAAACTGTCCCCGACAGATCTCTTATGGTGGCAAGAGAAATCAGGGAAAGCGTTAATGCCCTATGAGTTTTTGCTGGTCGCCTTCGACCAGTTACACCATCCACCACACGTTTCTAAACAGCACATTGCAGCAGACATACAGGAGGACTAGTTTGTCCCCAACCTAAAGGAACATTTGAAGTACAAGCCATATGTCACACTATGCATCAAAGTTACAGCACAGGCCTTGCATTGAGAACTATCAGAAGCACCTTGCCCCACCCTGCTGGGCCATTCCGCGAACTGCATATTGATTATGTGGGCATGGGGAAAGGTGCCATGGATCTCGTTACTTCATTGTGGTCGTCTGTCCCTTCTCACGATGGGTGGAGGCGGGACCTTGTGCACATCCAGACGCTAAGTGTGACACCAGATTTTTAGTGTGGGGGCTTTTTCATCAATGGAGTGTGTATGTATTAAGGTTTGATAATGGCACACATTTCTTTAATAACCTTTTCAAAGAGATTTCGACATTACTGGGAATCAGGCATCGGATGTGCACCATTTACCACCCCAAAAGCAAGCAGTCAAAACTGTGCACCACATTAAAGAAGAACTGGTGCACTGTTTACCTCTTGCATTATTTAGTCTGCACACACAGACCTGCATAGACCACCATTTATCACCCCACAAAGTGGTCACAGCGCACTGAATGCACACCTCACTCTTTCCTCTAAGCGTCAGACATTCATAGGGCATCGTCCATCTTGGGGGAGGAATTTAGCAGCTATTTGTCCTCCCTAATGAAGGCAATAACATTTGTTTCCCAACAGATTGCACCTTCCAGGACAAAGGAAGCAAACAGCACCGCAAAGGACCCACCAGCAACGTCACACCCTCTGCAGCTGTTCCCTAGTGACTGGATTCATGTTAAAAATGTCACCCGCCGGTGGAACCAACTCAGATGTAATGGTCCTTTGCAGGTCATTTACGCCACTCTCCTTGCTGTTAAAGTGAAGGAGTTCTGTTACTGGGTGCACCTCTCTGATGTACGCAACGCATCCCTGCCTCTGCACTGCACCAGAAGATTAAATTGCCCCATGCCCACAGCACCCAAACACCATCCTCCATTACGGCCCGCACGTCCCTTTTACAAGATTTAAGGAATATTACCCAATACTCCCACACAATGCTGCTACACATTACATTTGTACAGGAACTACACTCTTGCAGTTCCCCATACTCTTATCTTTCTCTTTCTTTTTTTAATCTTTCCCTTCTTCTTTCTCTTTCTATCCTCTCTCTCTCTCTCTCTCTCTCTCTTTTCTCTTTCTATTGTTCCTTCTCTCTCTTGTCCTTTTCTCTACCTCTTATAATAAGAATTCCTTTTTTAGGTGGTTTTCGCGATGGACCCAACTGGCTCTATTGATTCCCTTTATATAAGGAAAAGTAATGTGTATGGTACCATGTCATAGTTGGTTTATAGTGAAAATGTCGACTGCAAAAATGTCGACTGCAAAAATGTCGAAAAAAAAATTTCAAATTTTTTTTTCATTTATTTTTTTAGCCCAACCCCCTCTTTATTTTTACTAGCTAGACCCCAAAAAAACATACAAATAAAAAAAAACACATTTGAATTTTTTTGGGACATTTTTTTTTTGGGACATTTTTGCATTCAACTTTTTGCAGTCGACATTACAACTAGACACTGTCAACGTTTTCCTATTCGTATTTAAGCTCACTTCACTGTATTGCTGGACTGTTTGCAATATTCATGTTTGGATTAGGTATATATTTGGGCTGTGCTTGTATATGGGAAGGGCATTTAAAAGGGGGATAGTACAGAAAGAAAGGCTACTATCAATGGGTATGTTCAGGATGTAAATTCGACCAAGGGTACATGCATACATGTATTCCCATTTTCCCTAACTCACAACACTGTGGCCACAAATACCAATGTTTTGATCAAATAGAAAATGACAATACTGTTCGTAGTATCAATGATTTTATTATCTCTTCCAAAATACCTTCTCATCTCATCAGGTCTTTTGACAATGCATATAATATAGTTTTAGCACATTGAAAGAGTCAACTTAGGAAATATAAGTATGATGAATTCCATGGTCTTGGTTTAGACACAATAAAAAACATGCATCACCCAGAATTCTCGAATAGTTTGTACGCAGACATGAGCTCGGTGGGAAAGAAAAGGGTGAATGGAAGTTGTTATGTGTGTTCATTGATACCACACATTTCAGGAGCACCAAGGGTATTGATTTCCCAAGAATTACCCATTTTGGAGGCTCAAAGCCTAGTTAATCCAGCACTGTGTAGGCTTCGAGACACCTTGCAGGGGTGAAGTGCGCGATTAGAAATGCTGGACCTCGACCAGCTGCAATGCACTCAAAATCCTAAAAGCATACAGTGCTTGCGGAGGCCATACCTGGATTTACGAGAAATAAAGTACATGGACAGCAGGTGGCAAGATACATCAATGATTTGCGCAGAGGGCCAGCTACTGTTATTCGGAGACAAGGGGGTGGCCCAAGCGAATAAAGCATGTGTGGCATTCTGGAATGAACATATCGTAAAACTGACATGGATTGAAGCTATAGAAAAGCCAGTAAAAGTGCAACAGCAAGAGACTCATGAACTGTGTTTTTACAATGAAGTAACTGTTTTCGTAGGGGCCAACCAAAGATACAATAAAACATTGTTCATTCCAGAGTTCAAAAAAAGACATTGCTGGGGTAATGGACTACTACTGGGTGTGTGGACAGCAGGCATTCTTGCAACTCCTGCCGTCATGGACGGCTACTGATCACTGGCCACGTTGTACTCAGCGATTCTCGTGATCCCTGAAGAACACTTGCAGTGGGATCGAAAACGTTGCTTTCCCCAACCTTAGCTCCAGCCACAATGGGGCCAAACCAAAACCCTTTGCAGCCCCCCATCTTCAGTATTTTACCTGAGAAAGAAAAGAAAAAACAATTTGCACAGGAAAATAAGATCGAATTACCTGTCTCAAGACTCCTCTGAATTGCTCAAGGAAATACCCAATGAATATAGACTGTTCAGCGAATTTCTTTTTCTCATCTCTACTACTGCCTGGAGTTTCAAATGGCCACAAATGCCAAGTGGCTTCAAATTGTGCGATGGGAGGTTGTGCAGCTGGCGAATGACATGCAATAAGGCCTCAATGCAATCAAGGCCGATATGCACACCATAAGGTTGATGACCCTCCAGAACCGATATGTGCTCAACCTGCTCATGACAATGGAAGGAGGGGTTTGCCAAAATATTTTGAGATTCTTGCTGTATGTTCGAGCCTCCAAATGACACAGAAAACGACTCACTGATGCAAATAATAGGAGCAGTACACACCCTCGAATCTCACATGCAGACTGAATCTGGCATACAGCAAGAGCATTGGTTTGATGACCTTTTCTCGTGGGCACCATCTTGGATGGGAGTGAACGTCAAGCTGTTGGTACCTGTGATAGTGTTCATCCTAGTACTTTCTGCACCTGCCAGTCGATGTTGTGCCAAAGTATTACCGTAATGATGGATTCAATTGGGATATCAAATGCACCTTGCGGTACAAAAGGCAGTTTTGTCCAAACAGATGACCCAAACAAACCATGCATAGTGATGATAGAGCAACGCGTACATCCTCCTGGCACTATCATTACACCCCCACCTGACCCTGAGCATTATACAGAGCATTGGTTTGATCTAGCAGGGGATTGGGGGTGTATATATGACTTGCACCCCTGGGGAGTATGCCCAATCTGGTCAGATTTTGCATCATGTATGTAGGGCATGGGTTCCAAAGAAAGGGTCACCTTCTTATCTGGAGGCGGAAAGGTTTGAGGAGCAATGCTGGTGAGGGACAAATAAAGATGGGCTCATTGGGGAGTTCAGTAATGTAAAATTAATGAAAGGGGGAATGTTGGGAAGGGTACACGATCTTCCCATACCCCCAAGTTCTTTAGAATAAGGCGGAGGCCATCACAGATATTGTAAGAGACCAGGGGGGCAGGGGAGTGCCCTTAAAGACTTTTACACAATTATCTTATTGCACATTTTATAGATGCAGTGCACATGCAGGAATAGCAGCCATCTTAGATATTAGCAGCCGTATTGGAACACAAAGCATAAATGCAGCACAGCAGCCATCATCCCAGGGCTGGCCCGCAAACATGAGCAAGGAATAGGTTGTATCCCAGGCACTGATGAGAAAGGCCAGAGCTCCACAGATCCATAAACCCTTCATTGCACTAAAATGTTGCCAACATTCGCACCCTGGGAAGAATGTGCCCTGCAAGGCCATGGGAGCAGGGCTGAGCGTCTTTTTACGATACAATCTCACGGGAAGGAGGGCATGGGCCTCCAACCCCCACCAGTCCTACCTCTAAGTTATAGCACCCACATGTCCTGGCTTTAGGACCCCTTAATTTCAATGTACCAGCCATCCCCAGACTACTGATCATAAACCGATTGGACCCCTGATCAATCAAAATGATCAGAAAGCCGGGCATTCCTGCTTTCTCTCATGGGGACATGATGTGTGCTGGGAGGTGTAGGGAGGGATGAAATTATAGCCCAGAACGAAGGTAGAAGACCTTGGAGAGGTGCCGGCCTTTGTGGGAGCGAGCGAAGTGTGTGATTTAGGATGACCTTGGCTTTCCCCCGGTCACCTGTCTGCGTGTATAAGGTGCACTGCTACATAGATCGAGGTGTGTTGTTTACTTTGCAAAATAATTGCCTACTACTTGACTTGTGACTGATGATGAATGCGGCATGCCCCATGGAAGAAGATGGACAGACGGGGCTGGGACTAGTAGCCTGCCATCCCCTTTGGATCAGGTGACCTAGCTGTAGGGCCACACCCACCAGACGCACAGGTTTATACTGTATGTAATGATGTCACTAATGACTCGATGTACCTTTATAATGTACTGCACATGCCAGTGTTGCCAGAACATTCCATGGCAGCCGAGTTCTTTGTTGGCGCTTTTTCCTTTTCTATGGAGATAAACCTTGTTATCCTTGCAAGAGGTGTATTGGGCCTTTTTCCCTAGTGGGTTGTATTTTTTCTAGTGTGTTCATCAAGGGGCTTTCCTACATTATCCCAGGCAGTGCCTCCAGTTATTTAGGGTGGGAGGGGGTCATGGCATGTGGGGCATTCAAGTGGAAAGTTGGTGGAAATCAGTGGTGTCAATAAGCCAGTGGGACCTGCATGGGTGTGGGTAAGGATAGGGTTTGGTGTAATTGGGTGGAAGGTGGGTGTAGAGAAGGCATGGGATAGAAGGGTGGAAACTACAAAGTGACACTCACGACATTGCTCTGCAATCTCTATTGCAAAGTTCGGCAGCAGACACCCGTGTTTGCAGTTTGCACAAGCAGAAGCCATAGAACATAACTGTTGCATGCTTTGCATGAAGTTTGACAGGATATGCTGCTTTGCCCTTTCTTCATATCAGTATAGTAATGCTGTATATACAACTTTGCGGTTTGTATATGGCAGCTAACGATTCCCGAAATGGATCCTGCAGAACGCAGACCCAGATGCAGGGTCAGCACCTGTTGCATCGGCAGTAGAGTAAGCACACATCGCAACCTGCGCCTCTCCAAATGTTTTGTACTATAATGTCCACGACCCTTTCTCATTGACCATGCTGGCTGGGACCCGTAGTCAAAAACACCTGGAGAGTGAAAGTTGTAGATGCATGGTTAGGGCAGTGTTAGGAAAGTCACATCCTAATGCTGGTGAATGTTTTTGATGATTTCCGACATGCTCTTCAGGTCTGTGCATATTCTACTTTGCAGTGACTGTAACTGCTTTTGGGCTCAAACATGCTATTCTTGTCCTTTGATGGAAAAGAAGTTGTATGTCCAGGAGCTCAGCTCTCCATTGTTAGGTAAGAATCGGTGCAGTCACACTGTGTGAGACTACACAACACTTATCTGCTTGGTATTAGGAAACCCGCATTTTGCTATAGGTCTGTACTACACTGTACTACATAAGTTGGTAGTGTGACTGAGCAGCCAGGACTATCTCGGGAGGGGTAAATGTGAGCTGTAGAGCGGTACAAATGAAATCTGTAAATACAAGTAGCCAAGTAACACTTACACGCAAGGTTTCAGTTATAAATATGTATTTATTTATTTAACATAAGTTTTAAATACGCATTCTTTAAGAAGGCAATTCGTTGTAACAATTGAAATACACTTTAAAATTACATTTCAGAGTCAAATAAAGCCAGTGGATAATCTTTGGATATGCTTCATACACTACTCCTACACCCTGAGGTGACTTCAATCACAAGGATAGTATTTGCATTTATTTATCACACTAATATACTTCTGTAGACTCTAAGTTGCAAAAAGTAAAGGGTTAGGGAAGTAACAAGGTTAGAACAATTTCTCAGCAATTGTGAGGACTGCTGAATCCTCCAATGAAGTCTAGATAAGCCTTTCTCAGCAGTACCAGTATACAACAAACTACCACCTATGAGGGACAAACAGTATCAAAGTCAATGGAGTTAGAAGGGAGCCAGGACAGCCAAAGTGATTTCGACACAGTCTACGGATCTGATGCACTTCTTGGCCAACAGTCTTGTACAAAGTTAGAGAGTTCAGAAAACTCACTCGATGGGTCACCTGCTGTTAAACTTGTGAGGAAGGAGTTACAATCAACTCGAAAAAGTTAGCCAATGCAATTCCACAGTGACAAAAATGTGGCTAAAGGCAATAAGGTAAGGACTCGAAGCCTAAATAGTACTTCGGGTTAGAAGAAGAATGTTCCAGCTGGATTCCGTCTTGCTACAGCAGTGCAGACCCTGGTTCCTGAGCTTCAGTCGTGGGGACAAGAGGGAGGACATCTGAAGGGTTCTGTTGGCAGTACTCAGGGATCATCGGAAGCTATGGGCTCTTTTTGGTTCAGCGGCACTTTGCGGTTTCAGCGCTTAACAAACAGCACTGATGCGAATCTCGAACAGTGGTTGGATTTCCTTCACTCCCTCAGTCCTGCACTCTGGTGAGGGGATTGTGGGTTGGAGGTCCTGCTTCTGGAGGGTCCTTAGGAGGCTCCTGGAGCTTCTAGCCAGATTCGTTCCACAGAAGATGTTGCACTCCACTACGGACACTCGACCCCTGTCATTGGACTCCCGCAGCAACAGAGAGCCACAGCAAGTCAGGGATGGTGGTCCAGTGGAGTTCGTCTCAGGGTTAGTTGGTCCCACTAACCCAAGCAGAGAAGTCGTTCCGTCTGGAGCTTCTCTGTCGAGGTGAAAAAGGAGGTCAGAACATCAGCAGGGCTTCACTGGGCAATTCAAAGATGCAAGAGGTAGCAGCAAGCTTCGTTCACAGTTTCTTCATCAGGTGTTTCTCCCAGTGGTCAACTCTGCCTGTAGTTCCAAAACCCTCACCTTTTAAACAGGTTTCTCCCATTCATGCAAAGCCTAGGCTGTCAATCACACTGCAGCATGGCTGTCCTGAAAGGGCAGCCAGCCAATCAGGACTAGTTGCATTCAGGCATTCCTAGAGCCAAAGGACAGGGGAGTTTCGGGACCCTCCCTCACATCCTATCCTTCCAGACACACTGGAGCCAGGTGTGGGCTTCAGGGCTGAAGCCCGCCAAAGGCAAGACAAACAAAGGGCCCAAGCACAGAGTAAAACCAAAGAAAGACCTCACAAACACACAAACAGAAAATGGCAAAAAAGAAGAGAGGGGACTGTAGTTCACTCAAGAAAAGGTATGTAAACCTTAAGAGAAATCTAAAGGATTTCCCAGTGACACTGCACTGAAGGTGCTGTGTGTCACCATGCAAAAAGCAGATGCCTATAGAGTTTGGCAGACTACAAAAACAGTGAAAACACAAAATCCAAATCAGGTAAAAACACATGGGAGAGTGAGGAAAAGGTCTCACTCACTCCAGGGTTAAAATTAAAAAGTCCTAAGCCCAGCAAACGAGCTGGGGGTCTCTAATGTTGAAGGGAATTACCACAGAAATGAACATTCTCCCTAACACCCATCATCACACACACTTTGTTTTTTGTCTTTTCCTATTGCATTGCTCATAGCAATAATGATTGGTAATAAAGATCTGTTCAGAAAAAAGAAAAACACTGTAGTGTATAATTGTTTAATTTTGTATTCTACATTGAACTTACACAAACATGTCTTACCTGCACCCCACTCCCCCAACTCCATGAGAGGAGTCAAGCACTAGCTGCAAACCACTGCCACATGTACACGATGCAGTTAATTAGAGCAACTACAGTGTGTTTGGGGAAAGGTGCAGATGGAAATGGAAATATTAATGGTAACAATGTTAACAATGGCTTGCATGGGATACCAAGTGAAGGAGCAGGCATGGCAAAGTATTTGGTGCCTTGTACTAACTAGGGCCCTGTTAAGGGGCCATTTCCAAAGTCGATGACAAGAGAGTGGCTCAAAGTCTATTGGGAATGTGCTGCTCTGCTCTAAGGCAAGAGTGAATTCAAGTAGTGGGCCAGAGGTTACAGGATAGCAAGAGATCCGAGATAAAATATGTGTGCTCCTTCTCAGCCGTGCTGTAATCGAGCATACATCCAAGAATGCTACTGAATGTGTTGCTGGTGGGATGGGTAAATGTAATTGGTAAAGTACACTTTATTGTTCCATAAAATAGAGAGCTAGAAAGTGAAGCTGAGCACATTGTCCGTTTTTAGCTAAGTAAAATCTGATATATGGAGATGGTTGAAACTCACTGGTGTTCCTCCATGCCTAATCTTTACAGTGCTACTTGTGAAGGGAGTAGTCACCTATGATGGCAAGGAGCTGTGTTCAATTCCTACCAACAACCTTTGGAACATGTCTTTTTCAAAATGTATTTTGGTGCTTTTGTTTTGATGTTCTAAAGGTAGAAAATAATATTCTCTATAGTAAAACACAAAAAACAATCTGGGGAAAATCAAAACCGGAAATCAAAAGCAAAATACATACTAAAGAATTGTTGCAGTATATAACGTACAAAGTAAGGAGTTCATTAAACGTACCAATGGTTGTCAGATCAAATCTTGGGATCCAGTTGATTGAGTAGTCAACCAGTTTATGAGGTGTTCGGTACTAAGTGAAAAAAACGAGAAAGGATTTAAAAAGACCGCATTAAAAGCAATTATTCAGTCTTTATGAAGCGATCATGAAAAACGCCTTGGTCCACCCCCAAGCCCAAACCCTGTAGCCATAACTTATCAAAGCCCCACAGTCTTTGACATCCAGATCTATGGACATTCATTGGAAGCCCAACACCCGTGGGGGGGGTCCCAGAGCCATTTAAGCCCAGATAGTCATTCTGTGTGGGTATATGAAGTAGGATCTGACTTCAGGACTTGAGAGTTTGTTAGAGTTCGGCAGAAAACTGGAGACAGCAGGAGTTTGGAGACACAAGAGGAAATAGGTCACAAGAAGGAGGAGGTTGAATAGAGAGTCAAGGGGGAGGTGTATTTAAGTAATCAGGAGGAGTTTGGATTGATAGATAGTAGACATTTTGGTTAATGCATCTAATGGGGGACATTGGAGTGAACATTAAGGAGGTGGTGGGCTGGAATGGAATGGAAACATTAGCAGGAAGAGGCCAAGGAAAATATCAGAATGCGATAAATGATGCCAGCAAGGTCATAGCTAACTAGCACAGGAAGGCATGAGAGGGCACGTTTGGCTCAGGGCAGACCTGATCTAAAGGGGTCAAGTCCATGGTGGAAGGAGGAGCAAACCTTTTGATTGTCATTATGGAGGAGCAGGGAAAGAGCAGGGCTCGAAAGACAATGCTGAGGGAGTTCAGGACTTCAAGAGAAGGGGTGATGGAGCCTTCTTAAGCTCTCCTGTGGAAAATGGGGAAGTCAAACACAAGTGGCCATGTGTTAAATTAGCTGTTCAACAACTGTCTGTAACTTGTAGCAGAGATGTTGTGATGCCTACAGGAACTACATGGTGGAAATTAGATGTAGTATACAACTAACAACCTGATGCATGTAGGAAGAACCCTTAGAGCATACGTGTGGGACTGTGAGTGATCGGGAAGTACCTCATTTCCTTGTGAACTTTACAGTACCGTTACAACTGGTGTAAATGCAGAGAGCATACCATAGCATACCCTGGAATTTTGAGTTTGCCTCAGAAGAAGAGATCATTTGTCTGTTCAGGATATTCAAAAACATTCTTACCTCAGTTTTGTGTTTTGCCTCCTTGTGGACTGGGCTATGTAGCAGTCTTTTAAATCGTTTATTGAAGTTTAGCACACTTAAATTTGTGGAGACTGGCCGTGCTGTCCTCCATCTCAAGGCAGATGTTGAAGTCTCACAGTATGGAGAGGTGTTAGCAATCTATGGAGATTAGAGACCACATCTTCCTAGCTGGAAGATGATGGTTTGCGGCTGAGAAGTAAGGTTAGTGTGCGCGTTTGCGAGGCAGAGTAGGTTAAGGTGAGTGATTCACAGTCCGGGATTGTTTCCCAGAAGGGTGTTATGAAGTCATAACTTGAATTCTATGTGTACATGGATACTTTCTCCTCCTTTTGTGGCCTGTTGTATTGGCCAACTGATCGTGTAGCCTATAATTGACAAGTTATAGTTGGTCTCTCATGGGAAAGTTGGATTAGACCCTCACACCACCACATAGAGCCGAGGTGTTCTACCAATTGATAAGGCTTACACCAGGATCAGACCTGTGTCCCAGTCTATCATGATAGGTCAGATAGGTGACAAATCAAACCTATGTCACTCTTTCCTTCCACTCACAGCGTTCCTGCTGCCCATCACATCAAGAAGCAGGTGCTCACACCCCTTTTGAATGGCAAGGAACCATGTACTGGTGAAATGATGTACGGCAACTCGAAAAGCTGTGCATGAATAATATGGAAGGTAGATTGGGGCTAAACCAGCACCAAAACCTGCGGCTTATTCAACCAGTAAGAGAACAATACTTTCAGAATGCGCTTAGAGGTTCTGTAAGATTTTCTGTTTCTTTAATTCATTGTCTTACATGATTATTTTCTTTAAATTTGGATCATGTAATCCAAGTTAGTTATGCTGGTTTACAATCCAACACTTGAGAAAAGAAGAGGTTTCACTCTGAAGCATGCTGTTGAATGTGATTGGATCTTGAAGAGAAGTCAGTGCAATGGTGATAGCGATAATACCCTCATTCGGGGTACGCGGGGCTTGTAACAGCCTGAAGTCAGGGCCTAATATTGGCCTGAGTAAAGTGGGGGCCTCTGCAAGTGCTCAGGGCCATAGGCCTCCCTGGCTGTCGCCGAACACAGAGTGTATCTATGTGAGCAACCCGGGGCTATTATTCTGAGTGACAATAGTTTAATTTTGAATTTGTTTCATTTGTTTTTGAGGGAAATGGACTTTGAGTGACTTGAGCATGCCTACTTGCCTAAAACGTTACGTACAAATAAAGATGGAGGCAATTCTATATAGTAAAGCAACTTTGTTCCATTATTGTCTCAATGCCTAGACTCTCCGAGCGGCTGGTACGCCGTGGCCAGTGCACAGGCCTCGGGCAAATGGGTTTTAAGGGTGGAGTGGTGCAGATATGGGGGCACAGTGAAGGCCTCTAGTGGAGGTTGGGTGGGGTCTGAGCAGGTCACAGTCATTGGCACCGACATTGCAAGAGGGGACAAAGATGGCAGCTGGGGGGACAAGTGAGGGAGGTCAGAAAGGAATGCAGACAGGACTGTTGGATTCTGCCCCCATTTCAGGCCACCTAATTGGCAAATACCTCTCCCTGAGTGTTAATGTTAAATACAACTACGCTAAATAAATATATAAAGAATATTTGAAAATGCAATGATCTACAGCGGCTTGTCTGTGTAGTATAGGCGAGTGTAGTAATGCGACCTGAGAACATATTGGGATCATTTACAGATGTGATACATTTTCCGTCTAAACTGCCCTTTCGGAACCCATTTTGAGAGTCAGGTTGTGGTGCATGACCCTTTAAGGGCACACACGAGGCAGTGGTGCGACCGCGGAGCCCGACAGCAAGCACTGTGTGATGTGTGCTCTGTGGCTGGGGGTGTGGGGGGGCTCACGGGCTGGATGAGTATTCCTGAGACATGCAACACCGGTGTGCAGCAAAAGCATAGAGTTTATTGTCGGAAAACTGTGCTGCAAATCCTGCATTAATTGAGCAGATCTTCTAGTTCATCAGCTGTTGCTCTTCCGCACATGTGTTGCATTCTCACATCAGTCTTTCCAAGGTGCCACGTTTGTATTTATTCTGAGCTGCTACATTGCATGTTTTTGAGTTGTGGACATACCTAAACGCCTATTGACACAAACACACCACACAGAAACACATCGTTGGTATTTCAGCACCATTCTTATCGGTGATGTGTCTCGTTGTTATGTTATGTTATTTTGCACTTATATAGCGCCTTATATACCATTGGTATGGTCTGAAGGCGCTGGTAGGTTGAACGCCCTTGGGAACCGAAGTTCAGATCAGTAGAGAGAGTAGAGAGAGTCAAAGAGGTGCGTGTGAGCACCGGATATGTGTGCAGCTCGTGCGGTATTCGTGTGATAGCTGCTTCTTAGCGATAGGTGTGGTGGTTGAGAGATCAGGAGAATGTGTTCGTTCTGGCAGGATTTATCCAGAACGGATGTGGCTGCGTTAGGCCTGAGGAGAACGCCTGGCTGGGGGGTGTGAAACCAGCAGTGTTTACTTAGAGTGATGTGGAGTAAGCGGCCGATGTTGGTATGAGAACAGTTATACCGAATGGTGTCATAGTATCTCTGTGTTCTAGTTGAGTGGTGATGTAAAGGAGAGAGTAAGCGTGGTGGTGTGATATGATGGGTTATATGCTCTTTCGAACATTCTCTGCATTCCAGATTGTACCATATACGCTCCAGATACTTTGTTTATTTTCTAAATCCACACAAAGGTTATTGGGTACACTTCTAAATGCAACTTTCTCAGAGAAGATATTGGGCACAATTTCTAAATGCAACTTTCTCAGTGAGGCTGTTGGGCACAATTTTAAATGCAACTTTCTCAGTGAGGCTATTGGGCACAATTTCTAAATCCAACTTTTTAGAGAGGCTGTGGGGTGCAACTTCTAAAAGCAACTTTCTCAGAGAGGCTATTGGGTACACTTCTAAATGCAACTTTTCTCAGAGAGGTTATTGGGTACACTTCAAATGCATCTTTTCTCTGAGAGGCTATTGGGTACACTTCAAATGCATCTTTTCTCTGAGAGGCTATTGGGCACAACTTCTAAATGCACCTTTTCTCAGAGAGGTTATTGGGTACACTTCAAATGCATCTTTTCTCTGAGAGGCCATTGGGCACAACTTCTAAATGCACCTTTTCTCAGAGAGGTTATTGGGTACACTTCAAATGCATCTTTTCTCTGAGAGGCTATTGGGCACAACTTCTAAATGCACCTTTTCTCAGAGAGGTTATTGGGTACACTTCAAATGCATCTTTTCTCTGAGAGGCTATACGGCACAACTTCTAAATATACACATAGGCTATTGGGTACACTTCTGAATGTAACTTTTCCCGAGGGAGGCTATTGGGCACAACTTCTAAATGCAGCTTTTCCCTGTCTGCTGACATTCATTGTAACTCCCACACAGTCATGACAATTGCCGTAGCAACGGAGGAGGAGTAGTATCCTCAGAAAGTGGTCAGACAAATCTGTCAAGCTTGACGAACGAGTCCGGCGATTTTATCACGTTGCCCCGGTAAGCTATTTGACACAGGAATGCTTAAAGTGTAATCCGTGTTAGCTTCTGGTTTATATTTAACTTGACGAGGCTACCTGCTAATCGAGAGCATCCAGAAATATTTCTTAACCACCAGGAGAACGAGACGTGCACAAAATGGCAGAAATAGCTGCCTGTGAAAATGAACTTGCATACTTTGCTCTCCTCTGACTGAGCAAATATTGAATGTATAAACAATAAATAATAGCCACACCTCTGGCCAACTTTGCCATTCGAACATGCCCGACCTACACATGGCAAATACCTTACACAATCAGCGAATAAAACGCACAGATTTGTCCAGTTGTAAATGTAGTCATGCCTTGAAAATTGGTACTTTATGAACGATTCAAAAGCTGGTTCACATGATTCACAGCATGGATGACCTTCAGACAGAGCAGTTTGCCATTTGCATATTGGGTTAGCTGATGTGGTGGATGAGGATGAAGGTGATTGGGGGCGGGGTGTGATTGAACATTTTGCAGGCCTTTTGTAGGGACTTGGGTCCCATTTTGAAGAGATGGAAAGGGATTGCCACGAAAAACGTGAACCATTTTAGGGCAATCTCTTTGAAGCCCAGGCATGAGGCTTAACGTTAAAGGCGGCAGAGTGGTCAAGCAGAACCACATTTGGCAACGATCTACATACAGCACATCGTTGATTGCTTTGATCGAATCCATCTCGGCGCTGATTCCTTCAGGTTTTAGGGTGGGATATTTCAACAATGAAAGAATCCGGCCTGTCTTCAGGGCGTCAGGTGTTTGCCACTTGCAGGCATTCATGGAAATATTTGTGGGGCGAGAGCCTGTGGGTAAGGAGTCATCCTAGGCAGGTCCATAGTGTTCAGGGAGTCATGGAGAGATGTAAGGGAGGTCACACAGTTTTTTCCGGTGTGCCTCTAACCCCTCTTTTCACTCTCATGAGTCCTAAGCAAACAATGATTTTTATACGCGGCACCTATTACCCACAAGACTTAATTGGATGCTCCTACGGCTTGATTTTGACATGACTGAGAAGTAGAAATTATGCATTTTATATAGAAATGTATTTTAAAAGAATCATTTCTCTCAATTGGGTCACCAAAGGTTATTTTGTTGGGTTGTGTGGGTGGTGGGTGCACTGGTGATTGTTTTTTATCCAGTGAGGGGGGGAGGTGGGGATATAGAGGGGTGGGTGACAGGGTTTTGGATTGTTAAAGTTATATATCATGCCTTTGCGATTCCCACTGACCTGTGTTGTTAACTGTGCTGGGGGGATTAAGAAATCAGTCTGCTTCAGAGAGATCACAGGGGTAGGTCGCCATGGCGAGCAAGACACCATATCATAGGGGGAGTTTAACTATGCTGTCTTGGGATTTCAGAGGGCTGAATGACCCCGTTAAAGAGAGAACAATACTTGTCATGCTGCAGGAAACCCACCTGTCTCAAGCTGGACATGATAAGTTCTGGAAGGGTAGAACTCATTCAAAATGGTATTCCTCGTACGTCACCCACTCTCAAGGGTTTTGGAGAATAGCATTGAGTACCAACACCATAACACCATCTTTAACCAGAATGGGAGAATGCTTTTCCTGGAGGAGCTGCATTTTTGGTCACTGAATAGTGCTGGTTAGTCTGTATGCTCCTAATATCAATGACCCCTAATTCCTTTCATACCATCTCTGCAAAACTGATGTAATTCATTGACTACACCATGATCGATGCAGGGTACATGAACACGTTTACAGATCTTTCCCTGGATAGGTCTACAGATAGATGCAGGCTACTGACTGGGTCAACTAAGGCACTGGTGAGTCTTTGCATGAAACACTCACTGGTTGATGTGTGGAGGTGGGTACATGGGGCGCAACATGAATACACATTTTAGTCCTCTGTGCACGGCTCTCATACTTGAATAGATAAGTGGTTGGTCTCCAGGCTGTTGGGCATCTGGGTTTGAGCACTGCAATATATCACTGCACACATTCTAGGACCCTTCCTCTGTCAGGTTAGCAATCTGTGTTCCTAATGCTCGCCATATGGGCAGGGGTTGGAAATTTAAACCTGAATCCTTAGATTGTGCAGTGTTCAAGGCAAATTTGCTGGGTGAAATGGGGCAATCCATGGAAATGAATAAGGGCTCTGTTGCCAAAGAGGTTACACTGTTGGAGACATATAAAGTCTACTTGAGGGGTATTTGTATATCTAAGGAGAATGGTGTAGTCAGGCTCTGTGTCAGGTCCTTGGTCCTCTTGACTGGCGCAGAGGCAGCACAAACACCTACCCCCTCATTGGGTCTTGGCACCTGGGATGTTAATACCACAGGCCACCGCAACCCTCTGGGGAAAGAGGGTTAGGATCCGTTGAGTGGATAGGCAGAGGTAGTTCAGGGTAACCGGAAAGAGGTTTAGGGAAAATGCAATGGATGGGTAGGGGGACTTAGGGAAACATGCTCCTCGGCTCCTGCTCCGGCTCCAGTGGACAATGACTCCGCCCTTGCACACTCACTCTACAATCAGTCTATGTGCCCTCTATGATTGGGGGCCTTTGTACTGGAGCCCCTAACCAGCAAATGCTTAAGCAGCTGTGTGTTATCACACCTGTATTTGGTCATACACTACCACCTTTGCAGAATACTGTCTAGCACTAGCACCCATCCCACATTACTTCATGTAGGCAAGTCCCTGCATTTGCAGAGTAACAGATTCCCCACATTACCCCATGCGAGGATAAAGAACAATATGCACACAGTATGCAAATACACTTCGCTTTGTTGTCTGTGCGAGTTCAAGGTTCTCTGGGCCTTTTCGTGTTGGTGGGCCGATGCGCCGTCACTCAGGTTCGTTTGACGCTGAAATGAGCAAAGTAAGGTTAGTACATATGAGCGTAGGTGTCGTACCTAAGAACGTTCCCTGAATGGTTAAAACAAGTTACTGGTGTGGTTACTTCACCGCCTGTTAATTAAACCGAACTCTAGGAGCAGTTAGGTATGCTTATCATGCAGGGGTTAACATGCGTTGCTCAATCGCGCCTCGCGTGGTGTTCGTGGCTCTGGGCTGTTAGTGGTTAACGTTCCTCCAAGGCGTGTAGCGTGTCTCCCTTCCAGTGGAGAAATCAGCTGTTCGTAATAAGAATAGGCTGCTACTTATCTTTAGTTTGTACGCGGGGTCTAGGGTGTGAATGCAGGCGGGCTGATGCCCCACGTAGGCGTGCCTCCAGGAGCTCGTGGAATGCTCGTCTTCACTCTCCGGCAGTCATGATTGCGAGCAGCGCTCACTGGGCGCAGCTCGCGCATGCGCACTCGTGTGGGCGTGGCTTTCTTCTCCCTAGCAGGCTAGTGCAGCACATGGCCTGCTGGGAAATGTAGTTTCCGGTCGGTTCTCCATCCCTGGACCTTGGTCCTGCAAAAAGGGTGGAGAACACACCTGGAAAACGGTTGGGTGCTTTAAGGCTTCACCCACTCCCCCAATGGCCCTTACAGGGGCTCCTACTCGCCCCATTGCCCCTTCAACTGCCCCAACCGCCTCAGCCCTGACACTCTGAGGGGTACTCTTGATAGGACTGAGATTGCCATTAGGGAACTTGAGGTGCAGTATGCGAGGAACCAGTCCAGCAGAGTACTGGCTACAATGAAGGATACGTTGGACAAGTTCAGGGAAGTAGCAAACAGAGAGGGGAGGTTTTTGGGGCCGAAGGTCTTAGCCTGGAGATACATTGAGGGAGATTGGCTGGGATGACTCCTCTCTTTGGCCATCCATATGGACAACCCACCTACGCTGATAACTGTGATCGTGGTGGACAGCGCACAGTATAGGGATCAAGATACTATTATGGTAGCATTTGTTAAGTATTACACCACATAGTACTAGAGTTCCGTGACCTGCCAGTATGTCAGGTTGCTACATTTTCTGGGGAAGATAGAGTTGGCCTGGATAGTTGAGGAGTATTGGGCTCCCCTCATCCCACCGATTACAGAGGCAGAGGTCAAGAGGACCATTAAACGCTTGGCAAGCCCTGAAGGCATTTTACATGAAGTATTATAACAAATTCTCTCAGACACTTGCCCCCCTACTAGTTGTGGTATACCAGGAAGCTGTGATCAAGCAGACACTAATGGCCACTATGAGAGAAGTGGTCATAACATTGTTTCCCAAACTGAGGAGGGACAATTGGCTGTGTGTCTCGTACAGGCCGTTATCACTGTTGAACGCTGAAAATAACATTCTTACTAAGGAACTGGCCAAACAGGTCCCTCTGATGAGAAAAAATTTAACTTCCTGACCAGTGTGGCTTGATTTCAGGGAGATCCATGCAATTTAATCGTGCTTAGTATCTTTGCAGTGCTTTCTCAGATTGACCCAGACTCTGACGCGGTTGCCATGCTCTTAGAGGCTGAGAAAGCATTTGACTGCCTAAGCTGTGAATTCCTGTGTATTGTACTGCATCATATGGGTGTGGGCAACTATCTCATCTCCATGATTAAGTTGTTGTGCACTAGGCTGGTTTCCCGGCTGTTGATTAATGGTATGGTGTCAGCCTTGTTTGAATTATACAGTGGAACCCAGCAGGGTTGTTCTCCGTTGCCCCTATTGTTTGCACTGGCCATTGAGCCACTGGCGTGTATTTGGCACACACAGCATATGTAGAGAGTTCCTAGCTTATACACTCAGAGCGTCCTGGTTTCACTATATAGCGATGATTTTCTTATCTATGTTCTGGATTCAGGAGAAAATATAGACCCTATAGTGTATAGAGGGATCGAATTTGGTGAGCTCTCAGGACTTTGAATCAATTGGGCAAAATCATAATTGCTGCCGTTAACATCCAGCACTACTCCAGTACACACTCACTGGGGGTTTAAATGGTGCCCCAATGGGGTAAGATACCTAGGGGTGTGGATGTTCCTCAATACACACAGGCTGTACATTAATAATTATTTTGTGGTTTTGGCAGCTGTGGAGGCTAAGCTGTCTATGTGGAGTAACCTCCCAATATCCCTCATAGCTTGTATATCGGTTGTTAAAATGGTGGTTCTTCCCAAGTTCCTGTACATATTTTTGAATGTCCCATTAGGCCTCCCAAAACATACTTCGATAAGATTTTCTCTGTGATTACATTTGGGCAGGTAAACAGATGAGAGTGGTCTGGAAGGTGATCACCCTCCCATTAAAGGAAGGCGGGCTGGCTTTTCCTGATCTGGAAACTTACTACCAGGTGGCCCAAACTAGCCACTACAAGTACTTTTATGGGATGGAACTTTATGCACAGCATGTTTCCCTGGAGAGGGCCATTGTGTCTCCAAAAAGGCTTACTGCTGAATTATGGGGGAAACAACACATTGCGCGATGGGCGATTAACACATACAGGCTACGCTTACAGCATTGCGCGTCCTACATTCCAGACATGGGCAGCATCAGCCCTTACTAGTGGAGGTGTATTTCAACAGAATAAGGGGAATTAGATGCACATTTGACCCGTGCCTGCGCAAAGAACTAGCTTTTTTAGGCATTGTACGTATGTACATTTGTTTTGCTAATGTTAAATTTCTAACCTGCAACAAATTTAAGGACAGGAGGGCACATTGCTTACCTCACTAATGGCATACCACAGAGTTAAAGGGGAGCTGAGCTGTGGGCGTATGAGGCAGGCCAACCAGGCAGGCCAACATCGAGACGGCCGTGTGGGAGAACCCAGGGAGAACCACAGTTTTTGGCCTGGGAATTCACAGACCCGGTAAGGGTGCGTTGTGTAGGCAGATTGACTGGGTCCCCCCTCTGGCAATAATAGTCAGGCTACTCTGAATGGTGGGAACACCAATGAATGCAACACAGTCTTTGCAGAACAGATTTATTACAGACAGAGAAGTAGACTTATTGCCAGCAGAGTAGGCTAGGCACACTGGACATGGATGATTGTCTGCACGGGGCTGCAGATATAAGGTGGGGACTTGATGGTAGGCTTACTAGGTAGGCATACCCACTTGCATGGGATCCAGAGGCCTAGCAGGGTATCTGTAGATTCAGGGCAGTGAAAGGGCCCCCAAGGGAGCAAGGGAAGGGTTGGAGAGGGAAATGTTCGAGTGGGGAGGCTGCTGGGAAGGAGGAGGGAGGGTGAACTGGGTTGCCCAGCTCTTTAAGATGAGTAGCAATACCCTGAGATGGATAGGATGCAGATTTTATTCATACATCAACAATCAAGACGACTCAGGTAATTTGGCAAAAGGAAGTCCATTTTAATATCAAGTATCTAAAACAGGGAGTACAACGAACATCAGCACTCACTAGATCCTCTTACTCAACTTATCTTTAGTAAAAACTGAGGTTATATCATACATAATTGTCATCAGTGACGTGCTGACCTGTGTCATTACCAACGTCATCCTACGTAGCAAACTACAAAACCTATTGGAGGGAGTGATTGGCTCTAAGTGAATATCTAAGTAAAAGTTCCATATCAGTATAGAAACGTGAAGTAGAATGATAGGGTACTTAACATCAGGTGGGGCAACTAAGCCCTCCCCTTAAAATGGCCACTATGAACATCACTAAATACACAATGTTCCATTGAATACACAAATTGTAGGGCCCTTGATTACCCTGTCCTCTATAATTGGTTGGCTTCTAACCCCCGTCAGTACTTTTTCACCTACTTCTCGCAGCATGCAGACTGAACGTCCAGGTGCTGGTCGGCTCGTTTTAACACTAGCTTCACACCAATTAATGTATCAATCCATCATCACCTCAATGATCCAGTGTCAATTAGAGTTTTGAAGTTTGGCCTTGAGTTTGTACTGTGCTCTGAGAAATGTAAGGACTGCTGGCACATCCTGCCATTGTGCGTAGGTGTGACCAGCTCGATCGGCCAACTTCCTTCTTCCACGTGACTGGACACCATGAAATCGAGCCTTTTCATGTATTTAATATTATTTTCTAATAGTCCTCTTTTTGTTTTGCTCAAGCCTTCCGAACAGGAGTCTCTGTTCTTTCACATGATTTGTAGCCAATGTCAACCAATTCCAGTTCTGATAAGACCTTGGCTTCTTGGCTCATCCAACTCCTTCTGCTGAGATTCACTTGTTATTCAATTAACTTTTTTAACTGCGATACCTTGAAATGAGGACTTCTTGTTAACGTTCAGAACTTCTCATGGTGCATAGTGGAAACATCCATCTTTTACTCCTTCATAAGCTTCCATATATATTGGCACTTGCCGCAATTTATTTACTATAAAGCTTGAAGAAAGCTTTTAAGATTATTTTGCTGCTTGCGTTTTTTTTTGCATCTGTACACGTTTAAACTTAGCTTATTATCTTCATCTGTTTCTGTGGCATAAGCTTCTTCACCTTTGATCCCAAGATGTCACTTATCCTTGGTACTTTCTTGATACTTTATAGAATATCTGCATCCTCTGGTCTCTGCCTCTCTTCTGTGTGCATCATCTCTTTCTGTGTGACGTCACTATTCATCTTTGCCATTCATCTTCTCTGCTTCTTCAGGAATCTCATTTAAATGGCCATCATGTTGTCTTGTATGCAGGTACGGTTTTCTCAATGGGTACCTTGCCTCCCAAATCTTCTTAGGTATAGGTACTCTCACTGGTACTGCAGAGACTCCACGCTCTGGTCTTTGTCTGTTCAACTGTTCCGTGTATGTCTCATACTCTGGTTTCCACTCTATAGGAAATAGCGGCGGGGCAGTTGGAGTAGGGGTACTTGGCTCCTCCTCTACAAGGGTGAGAGAAACTGTAACTAGCTGTTGGGGAGATAGTGGAAGAGTGGAGAAAAGGGGGCTTGTTAGAGCGGGTAAGGGCTGAGTGAAGGGGCAAAGAAAGAGAGAAAGGAAGAGAGAGAGAGAGACGGGGAGAAAGAGACAGAGAGAAAGATAATGGGAGAAACAAAGAGAGAGAGAGCAAGAGAGAGAAAGAGGAAGAGAGAGAGAAATAAAGAGCAAGAAGGAGAAAGACAAGGAGAAAGAGAGAAAGTAAACAAGGAGAGAGAGGACGAGAGAAGGAGTGGGAAGGAAAGGGAAGGGGAGAGAAAGAGAAAGAAGGAGGGGGGAGAAGGGGCAGAGAGGCCAGTAGGCCTGCTGGTGGAAAAATAGGGCAGTTTGGGGGAGATGGAGAAGAATAGGGGAATAATGGCATTGGATAAGCGATGTCAGGGACATGGTAACTGCTGAAAAGGCCTACTCAGATTCTCTGCCCCCACCCTTCCGCACACCACCACCAGCAACCAAAAAGAGAGAGCACCATGGCCTCCTTCCACATGCTTATAAGCCTGTGGCTCCCCCACTGCAGAGTGTGTCTGCCCCCTCACCCAATGGACACATCATTCCCAGGGTTCAAGGAGGAGGGTGACAGGAATGGGGTGGGACATCACAGGTGAGAAAACATAGGCAGGGACAGGTCCTCTCTTCACAGCTGTCGCTTCCCCACTTCAGAGCCTTCCCCACCCACCCCCCATCCAGGGTCCAAGGAGGAAGATGACAGGAAGGGGGCAGGACATCACTCACAGGTGGGCCAACATAGGCAGGGACTGTCGAGTGGAGGAAAGTGTCCAAAGAAGGAAGGGGGTGGGGCATCACAGGTGGGCATCCATAGGCAGGGACTGGGGAGTGGAGGAAGGTGTCCAAGGACGGAAGGTGACAGGAAGGGGGTGGGAAATCACAGGTGGATAAACATAGGCAGGGACTGGGGAGGAGGGGAGGAAGTTTCTCAGGAAGAGATGGAAGGGCCAGCTCCTCAGGCTTCAGATAACACAGCTGTAGCAGGTGTCACCTGGCCTGCAAACAAGTTTTGTTCTCAGGGCAAGGGTTGGGGGGGGTTGGCCAGGCTTTGGATTCCCTGTGTCTGGGCAACGAGCAGGGCTTATACAGGTCAGTCACATACAGTGCAAGATGAAAAATACAGTTGGGAAAATGAAAGTCATGCAATTCATTGAAAATGAAAAATACAGAAAACCCACAGTAAACAATACGTGACAAATATGTGAAAGGTATCCAGTTAAAAAGTCGAAAACATTTGGTCGAATGCAAAAATGTAGGAAAAAAAATTCAATTTTTTTTTTATTTTTATGTTTTTTTGGGGTTTAGCTAGTAGAATAAATTGTAAATAAACGAAAAAGCAGGGGGTTGGGGGAACCCCCCCATTAAAAAAACAAAAAAAAACACATTCGAATTTTTTTTTCGACCTTTTTTTTTCCGACATTTTTGCATTCGACATATTCACTATAAACCTATGTGAAACAAAGGTAAAGGTTGTCAGGGGCTCAAACATGGATACTGCCATTTCCATAGAGCATTGTATCGGACACATTCCCACAACTATCGCAGGCACCTGATACGTTATTGTGGGCGCTACCCAGCTGCAAAATAATGTATCCAAGTTGTATCGTATGGTGTAGGTGTGGCGTATAGGGTACTCCGATAGAGCAAGATGGAAATGGTAAAATATGCTAGCCTATACTATTGGAGATGAGGATTGGCGATACACATGTGCACAACCGAGGTTCTGCTGGTTTAGTGGGGATTTTGCGGCACCTGCGGGATTCCCCGCTGGCGACCATGGTCATCATTTCTTGATCAGTCACAATGTACCAGGGTGCTGGTCTGCGAGGTGATGGAAGATATGTAAACACTGTTAATGAGGACTGCGCATAGAGAATATCGGGTTTATTCTCTCTTGTTTTGTTCTTTCTAGATACAAGATAGGTGGGGTCAAGTTGGGGTGGGGGAGAGTTTTACTTTATCCTGCAAGGGATTGTGCTATTTTTTCCCAAATGGGTTCTAAACGAAGGATGTGGTGATTGTTCGCTATATTCATGAGTTGAAAATTAAATAAAGACATTTCAAAAAAAGCCCCTCACCTAGAATGGATTTGAACCCTATCCTGGACAATAGTTAGATCAATTATACGGCTGCTCTTTACCTGCTCCTTCAGTCACTAGTCAGACACTATGATAATCTTTGTGAAAACTGAAAACAGCACACTATTATATTGAATGATATTAATGACTTTTTGCAACACAACAAAGTCCATGGAATATTATCTCTTGTATTTTAAAATCATTGATATCATGAAATTGTACGGCCATTGGCTGGTTGTCTCTTGTCATTTGTGTTTAGCGCCCTTAAGCCTCCGGGTCAGTGGCCGCGCTATTTAAATTATTAAAGTAAAGTAAAGTAGAAGAAAACGATCATGGAAGGACCCTGATAATGATTTTTTATTTATATAGTGCTTATGCCTAATCGCTGTACAGAGAACATATTTACATACATTAATCATCCCAAACGAAGTTGGTACTCATTTATTGACTTTGGGAGGATGAAAGGCTGAGATAACCTTCGCCCGGGATTCAAACCTGCAACCTGCAGGTCACACATAGATTGTAGCAGCAAGCGCTCAACCAACTTAGATATTTTACCAATTCAGCTACCGGTTCCATGATAAATCTATTACAAGATGACCATAATCCTCAGAAATCTCCCCCTGTTCTTGTTATTTGACTACTATAAAGAATATTTAACCACCAATGGTGACGCTGAACCAATGACTAGACAGAGAACAAGGGGTAATAGATGACAGTAGGGATAGTGGTATCAAGAACAACAAGAAAAAAGAAGAAGACAAAGCCCCAAGTCTTTTGCAGGATATCCAATAAAGGATTACTAAAATGTCTACAGATCCTTGATAGTGAGTCTACTTCAATTTTGGCTTTCTCAGAGGCTACAGTCCTGCTACCAGCAGCAAGGTCAGCCTGGCCGGGGACAAATACACAGCTGAACTGGTCTCATAGGGTGGACACATGTGTGATATCCAAAAAACAAGGGGGGCCCTGGGAAGTCCCTCTGCCAGACATTAGTCCCAGTTACAAGAGCCTTATCCAGATTCTTTAGCTCACTATTTTTCAAAGAGGAGAACTGTCCAAAACATATCAGTCTTTGTCGTGCCCTGAGGCAGTCCAGCACTGAAATGCTAGAAAATTCTCCTTTGAGCAAGAGTACCAACAGCAACCACAGAAATGTATTTCAGTCTGGTTGGACCTCATCAGTAGGGTGGAGCTGTGCCTCTCTAAGAATAGTGAGCAAGGGGTCTACGTCTGGAATCCCCCTAGTAACTACGGGCGAGACCCTAAGTTACTTAAATAACTTAAATTTCGTTAGTCCATGGAATGTGGTGTTGGTTCGATGAATTGTTGGGCGTGATCATGATTTCTGTTTTGTCCGGAGTGAGTTTAAGCCTGTTGGTACTCATCCAGTGGTTTATTTTCTGTGAGGCAGTTGATAAGGGTTTGGTCTTGTTCTTCACTACAGTTGATTTTGTAGATGATTTGTGTGTCGTCTGCATAGTTGTAGCAAGTGAGACCATGCAAGGATTGCTCAGTGAAACATCCACTGAGCGGGGAGACGCCTGGTGCACAGTAAACACTACAATAAGTAAGTCTTAAATGGCTAAAAGGTGTGATCACGCTCAAGAGACAACCTGATCAAATTGAGGAAATGATAAGCCTCATATTAATTTCAACTTCAGATTTGTGCAAAAATAGTTGTATTCAAAGTTTGTTAGCAGAGGCCTGAACCGATGCATTTTGGACATTTTGTCCATCTTCAGGGTGGTCTCTAAAACACATTAACAGAAAAATGAGGTTATTGCCATCTCTATTCTCCATATTCGCAATATTATGTTACATCAATTAATTGAAATCAACATTTTGCAAAAACCATCAACTAAACATACCTCTCAAATAATCATATGCACTCTTCCAATACACTAAGTCAACTCTCCTGTAGACACAATGTTGGCTACCTGGACAGACACTCCTGTATGGTTGTTCTTGTGTGTGACCCAAACACTGCAAGCAGAACACATTTTTTCATTTGTGGTGGTCATCAGACTGTGCATGCATCACAATTTCATTATGTACAAACATTGTCATTTTTCTGCTGTATGGTAATTAAGTTGCTTGCTGTTATAGTTTCAAATCCAGCAGGCTGCCGCGTGTGTGTTAAGAAGAATTAGGGCTTTTGGTTACAAGACTGTACTCTTAAGCTCTTCGATTAGCTCCTAATATAGAGAAACGTCATATTCTAAACCCTTGCTTGATTTAGAGTTGTTCAACTTCATAGTGTATGCTGTCTGTGTAGAGATGCATTAACTGTGCTATATCTGCCGTGTTTGCAAGCGCTTACCTGCATGAGCGCTCGAGTCACTTCAATGATGTGAAAAATGTTAGCCACAGCTGTAAATAGTGCGTTCTCAAATTGCGGATGCGAGTATGGAGTCCTCTGTCAAGGAAAGGCTCAAGTAAGGGATATTAAAAGCTGAAAAGCTTTAAATGTTTATGCACTACAAAACCAAACACAAATTCTTACCTTATGTTCCAATCCCACTATGTATATGGAGAGGGTCCAGCTGCGTCACTGCATCTCCAGCAACGGGTGTTGCACTTGATGACAGGACGCTGGGACCCTCATCCATAATATGTACTTACGCGTCATCGCGTCCCAGCACGATGACGTCGGAGCTTCATAGCTAATGGTGTTGGGAATTGTAGTGAACTCGAAATGAAGGATATTGCAGATAAGTGCTAGCAAATCAGCTACTTGGATGCCTTTGTGAAATTTATGAAGCTATGAATGTTTATTGTACCATTGCCCAAAGCATCATATTCTACTCGATATATGGATTTTGATTCTCGAAAATAACACGTGTGTCGGTTTATTTAAAAAAGCCAAAAATTACTCTCCTAAAATGTTTAGGTGAGTATGTGTCCATTCACTAAAATGTATTCAGTGAGTTTATGGGAATGTAGCTGAACCAATTTCAATGTGGTGAGTCTGGTTCATGTATAGCTGAGAATACTCATCTATTGTATTTAGACGTGCATAAATCTGCACCGAATCACCTTGTAAACACAGGAATTGAACTATTATGCAAACCGGTATGGGTTGTCGATTAAAGCACTCAAAATCTCATGAATAAACTGGGACATTGTGACACTAGAGGGTGAATGTTGAAAATTAAAAAAGCTCCTTACATTGTGCTATTGGTACCATAAATACAAGTAAACTGATTGTTGTTCTTCCATTCTATTGTACATACTCTGCACATAATGAGCACTCTAGATAAGCGTATTAGGTACTAGTTGTTTAAACTCTACATATCCTGATCTATTTAACACTACAATAATGCTACTATTCATATTTTCTGACAACCTGTTGGATATTTGGATTCTGCATATCTTTGTAGGCTAGTGAAGCTGTTTCTTCATACATACGGTATTGCTAATTTGGCACGCTGTACCCTATGGCATGGTGTTGTAGCTGAGATTCATCAAGTACTAATCATTGATTATAAAAAAACAATGTAAATCAAGTTCTTCATTGAGGCCCGATGGAGCAACAGTCTTGAGTCTGTCAATCCAGAAAGCCGCTCTCTGTTCATGTCTTTTTGTCAGGTTCATGTATAGATCGTTTGTCCTGATTACTTCCAATATTTGAAACCGTATCTGCGCTAGCTGATGTTTGTAGTCGTGAAAATGTCTTGCAATTGGTGATTGACGGTTATTGGTCCTTATGTTTGACTTATGCTCGTTCCAACTGATGCAAGCTTTCCGACCAGTTTGTCCTACATATGTCATACCGCACGGGCACTTCATGGCGAAAATTACATTTGGAGATTCACATGTTGCATATGTAAGTGCTTTTAATCCGGCACACACCCAAGTCCCGCCCAGCATGTAGTGCGCAATTGAAACCCTTACTTATTTTGTCTATAAGTTCAATATTCTGAACGATATACCACTCGTATCACACCCTTCTCCTGGAGCCTCCCCCCGCACCCCTGGTCACACTGAACCAGGAATCAGGCTAGTTTGCAAAGGTAAATATTTATTTATGTATTTAGATTTCAAATCACAATATATTTTAATAAGTAAACAACAATCACCAATGGGGTGACAGAACACTGAATAGTAGTATCTTTAATACACTGGGAATCAAGGAATGAGCATAAAAACAAATGCAGCACAGAAAATAATACTTTTGAATTGGTTTAGAACAGATGGCACTATGGTTAGAGGTTCATCCTGCAACACCCCTCAACCCACCAATAGGAAATGTAAAGAGATGGGCGGAGAGAGCAGGTATTCAGGAATAGCACAAATCAAACAGAATATCAGTCCCCCTTCCCCTTTCAAACACAAGAGAAAAACAGAATTGACTTTTCAGATGTCAGTATGGCTTTGAAATTGTCTTTGGAATTGACTGAGCAAAAACACCAAATGTGGTCAAAAATACTTAAATTGTTATACATCCTATGTGAGCTGCTTTGAACAGTTGCACACAATCACAAGCAATGGTTTAGTCAAAAGAAAACAGTGGAAATATCAGAGTCCAAGTCAGAAACACTTTAAAGCTATTTCACACGTGTAAAGCCTTTCAGAATTTCAATTTGCGGGAAACATTTCCTTGCGCGATATTCGCTATAAAGGGAGAATCGCACAAATAGGAATTGAAATTTTGTTTTTATCATAAAAACTGAGGGAGTTATAGATGTTTTAGTAAGAGTCGTTTTTGCAAAATAGGCGGGAGAATGGAAAACAGAAATGCACTTTGAAATGAAAGATGGGTTTGATTACACTATATTATGACTAGGAAAAAGAGGATACCACATATGAATCTCCACAGTTACGTGGCCGGCGTAACCCTTCACGTGGTGGATGTCCAACTTCTTTTTGGAATTTACTTGAGTTACTCAAAATCACTAATGACTTATGATTTTATAAAACAAATGAGAGAAAATCAGCGCAAGAAAGGGTCTGCAAATACTATGATTCTGAATTTACAGATAGGATGGGTTGAGATTGGGATAAGACAATGCAAATACACTATGGGTCACTTTTCTTCCTATTAATACTTACAAAATAAGTTATGAAATTGGACCGCCAGTTCTGGTCCTGGATTGGGTCTGGTCTAGGAAGGATAGCACATCAGGCGTGGGACTGGATCAGCTAGGCCGGTCACCGGTTTTGCACAGGATTTCCCTTCTTGGTTGTGGGTAGTTCAATCAGCTGGATTGCGAGTTCCTCAGGCAAGCCTAGTGGTAGCAAGCCAGAGAATTTCAGGATACTAGTTCAAAAGGCTTTTCCACACCCACTGTGCTTCACTGGGTGGTGAGAATAAGTTTGAGAATGTGGACCTTGCTGAAATCAATAGTTATCTACTGCTGGCACGAGTCTTGGCATTTGGATCTGGAAGGATGTTAAGGCTGGATGTAGAATGCTGGATCAGAGTGCTTTGCCAGAATCAGGAAAGTGGGTGAATCAGTGAGTCCCTATGTGTTGTCAGCTGTCTCTATTTATCCTTTCAAATGACATCACAAAGTGGGTGTATGGGTCGGCTGATCTGAGCTTGCCCTGTGAGCTGGGATTGGATCAAAACCTCATCTACGCCTTGCATTTGAGTGATTGGATCAAGGCCGGATGATGTCACCTTTTATGGTTTGTTTTACAATTCTTAGAAACCTCCCCTTAGCTACTAGTACCAAAATCGAATTTTATATTAAATGCACATTTCTACATTGGTCACTTCTATACAAATCACACACAAAGATTCCATATTTTAGTTTGCATCTGTTCCTCAAAATCCCACAACTGTGGGATCTTGTTTCAACTTTTTACAGAATGTTGTCCTTTTCGCTATGAACACAATTTCCACACTTTATGCATATTTCCAAAAATGTGTGTGTTTAACATAGGGATGTGTGTGTAACTTTACCCAATTCTAGGATTAATACATTTCACGTATTACCACATATATTGCCATTACTGTCCAGAACAGGTTACACGGTTCTGCCGCCTCTTAAAACGTGCAGCCAAACATTAGACTAACAGATATGTCCTTGGTATATTTTTCACCAGTTATGAGTCTTTAAAAATTGTTCGTTGTTCATTCTTAACAGCAAATGGTACGTCCCTTTTTTCTCTCCTGGAGTCCAGGAGCATCCCCCTCCTTGGCAAAGTTCCTTCCAGGAGCAATTTACGGCCCTCTCACACCTCTGTTTCCTGGGCTGAAGGGCCGAAGGGCCTGCTATTGTTCATTCTCTTTGTGTAGACAAAAGTCTGGATTAACCCACAATTATCATATCCTTGTGAGTTTCAGCTGAGAGAATTTCCCTCCTCCTGGGAGAAACTTGTTTGTCCACTTCCAAAGGGTTGCAGCTCATCCAAGATAATTTATTCTTAATAAAAAATCCAGGAAAAAACAAATTTGTTGCATGAAACATAAATACATTTCGTTCTAAGCTTTAACTCTGTGGGATAAAAAGCAACTGAGATCTGTATTCTTTTTAGCCACAAACCTTTTTATGTTTGCTAACCCGGCAGACTTTTTAGTTTAGATCACTTTGAAGTTTCATCCGTAACTCATCTGACAGCTGTCATTTAGGTAGCCCAAAGTACTGCACCCGGATTTTGACAGAGGCTGTCAGTTTACAGACAATTCAGTTTGTCTGATTAATGTTTTGCTCTTCACATTAGGACTTTGTATGTTCGCAATGCTTCATTAGATTATATGAATTTTAGCGCCAAGCAAGATTTAGAATGTTGAGAAGTGTTGTGTTATAGGCATTTTGGAGTTTTTAGCAACAAAGCAAATGCCATTTATAGGCACCTTTTGGAGTTTCATTTGCAAAGCGCTGCTTCTCCCTCTATACTTTGTTTGCTTGTCATGGAGTCCACTGGACCATTTTCTGCAGGGTGTGCTCTTTTCCACCACACAGGCACCATGGGTGGCAGGTTGTGCATCCATCTTTTTGTGTGTTGCAGAACGTGGTTTTTGTAGGTTTTTGGCATGCACAAGAGTTTTGCCGCCATTGTTGCAGTTCCTTGCAACATACTTTCATAGCATAGCAGAGTGGAACAATCCATCCCACACATAGTCCTTCAATTTAACTTTCTCTCCGGTTTTAGAATGCATAATAATGTTCCCCTTGATTACATTGTTGCAGTTTTTGCATGCAAGGCAAGTATATGTGCTTGATGTTTACTTAGTTTTTTCTTTTTGCGGTCTGGTTGAGTGTTTCCAAGCAGATCTTTCAGGTTCTGGCTCCTTTTGAATGCAAAAGTTGGTTTGGTAGCGAAATTATTCTGTAATTTAGTGTTGCATGAAAGCAATGGCCAATGCTTCAATACTGCTCTTTTGATTTTATTGGATTAGCTACTGTACTAACTTACAAATACCAGAGGTGCGTCCATCTCGATGTTTTGTCTTTTTCGTGTTAATAGGCTGCTATGTTCTATCAGATTTACCTTAGATCTTGCTTCAGCCAATTCTGACTCATTGTATCTTCTTGTTTGAAAATAAGCAAGCATTTTGGTTGATTCAGTTTCCAAATTGTCAGTGGTATTGATGATCCTTTTTACTCTGATCCTTGACTGTATGGTAAGCTCCTTAATGTTGAAGGGGGATGAAAGCTCAGTCTATGGAAAAGGTTGTTGCGAATGGTTGGTTTATGGTAACTGTTTGTTTCAAAGTTCGGGACTTTTGTTGTTATCTGTACATCCAAGAAATGTAGCCCTGTGTTAACAATTTCTGAGGTGAATTGTATTCTTGTATCAATAGAATTGAGGTAAGTCGAGAAAAGAGTCAAATTCTCTAGTGTATCCTTCCAAATAAGTAAAATATTGCCATTATAACGACCCCAATGTTTCCTGGATTTGTGCCATACTGGATGGTGTAAGATATGTTCTTCCTCATACTTGAGCATAAATGCATTGGTGTATGCTGGGGCCATTGTGGCCCCCATTGCAGTGCCACTGATTTGTTGGTAAAAAGTATTTCCGAATTTAAAGTATGAATTTTGAGCAATCATATCAAGCATGATCATAATGAATTCTTTGGAAGCCCCCAACATTTTCTTCTCTCAGCAGAATCCAATTGACTGCTTGCTGGCCTAGGTCATGTGGTATTGATGTATACAGACTGTATACATCAATGGTGACCAAGATATCTTGTTGTTCTATTGCAGTACCATGTAGTCTTTTGAGAAAGTCAGTTGTAGCTTTGATTCAGGAGGGACATTTTTGGATCATCGGATGTAGGATCTTATGTATGTAAATTCCCAAAGGTTGTAGCAGTCCATTGGTCGCTGCCACAATAGGTCTCCATGGTGGTTTGTGTAAAGTCTTATTAATTTTGGGTAGTAGATAGAAGTGGGGAACCCTCGGGTATTGAGTTGTCAAAAATGCCCTGGTTTTGTTTGTGATCCAATCATTTTCTTCTGCCATTGTCAACATGATTTCAATGGTCCTTTTGACCTCTTGCTTCGGGTCCCCTGGTAGAGCCTTGTATGTTCTTAAATCGCTTAATTGTCTGTGACATTCTTCTTGATAATCTAGCGTGTTCATTATTACAAGCGCTCCCCCTTTGTCAGCTGAGCGAATCGTGATGTCGCCATCCTCGTATAACGTCCGGACGAGTGTCATATCTTACTAGATTCTTGTATTTGGCAACCTTAAAGGAAACCTTTCTGAGATCTTTTAACACTGCTTCTTGAAATACATCAATGGTTCTGTGTGGAACTGGTGGTGTGTAAGTACTTTATTGTCTTAATTCAAGAAAATCTGTGTTTGTTGGTGGGTTGTCAAATGTAGAGTCTGCAAAATGAGCCTTCAGCTTTATTTTCAGTATAAAAGTTTAAGCCTGCTGGTACTCATCCAATGGTTTATTTCTGTGAGGCAGTTGATAAGGGTTCGGTCTTGCTCTCCACTAGAGTTGATTTTGTAGATGATTTGTGTGTCTGCTACGCTCACCTGGTATCCACGGGGACGCCACCCAGCCCTGGTTGGATGATTTGCACTCTCAGACCCGCTCTCTGTCCCTTGGTAAGGCCTCTGGTTAAAGATGGGTCTGCAATATAGGAGAGCTGGATTAAATACCAGATTGTCTTTATGTTTTTCCCACCTCCCTTGGCCTCAACTCCTTCCTCCCCCTCGGGCCGTCTCCTCACCTTAATATTGTAAAAGGTGGATTCTCTGTGCTGCTCCTCGTTGGGGGTGCGTAGATGTGGGGGGTGAGCACCGACCAAGTTACTTCACTGGTGCAAGCCCCCCTGTGGGAATCCAGGTCTGCTGTGACTCTGTAGGTTTGCTGCTTTACAGTCTTTATATGCAGTTCTTATGTTCCTCTTAGTTTGAATAATAATGTCCTGCTTCTTCCCTTTTAGGTATGGAAAGGTATTTTGGTGTTGTCATGCAGTTTGAAGATTAGCATGGGCCGGTAGGCGAAAGCGCGGTGTGCGCGATGCTGTCTGGTGAGTAATGCAAGATGCGCAGCGCTGTTTCGCTTTTTATATTGCTAACCTGTGTCTTCTCTCTCCTTGCAGGTCGCGATGTTCCTCGCCGAGTGCCGTAATGTTTCAGCGATGATACTGACCAAGAGATGACTACCCAGGTAAGAATTGTGTGGCTTTCTTCGATCAGGAGGAAACGTGAGTAAACGCTACAAATCCTGTCTTTCTTTCTCCTCTTTCCAGGTTATGGTATTCCAGGATGCATGCGGTGCCGGATGATGGAGTTCGTACCTTCAGGTGAGTGGAACTGATGTCGGCGATGGATTGAAGACAGGATACTGTTCCAGGTAAGTTTCTTAGTGTTCTTTCTCTCTCTGCAGGTCCTTGGTTTCAGGTAAGATGGCATCAAAGAACTGGACAAGGTGAGCGTTATGCTGCCCACAGCAGAATAACGCGAAGCATGTTCTGCTGTTTGGGTGCGGTTTAAATAGTCTCAGGTAAAGTAGTTCAGGTAAAATAGTCCCAGGCCTGCCACACCCAAAGTAGTCCAGGTAAAGTAGTCCCAGGCCTGCCACACCCAAAAGACTAGAGCGCATAGCTCAGTTCCTTGTAACTGAGCTATGTGTGTGCCTCCATGTTGGCTGAACCCCCCCAAGTTAAATAGTCCCAAGTAAATAGTCCCACTCTAATGTTGGTCTTCATGATGGTTATGAGCCTGGCGCCAGGAATGACTCCAAGAGAGTCTTGGATGAGGTTTTAAGGCCTTTGACCTGGCCCTAACTGGAAGGTTGACTTGCTAGTGAAGGCCAGGGGTAAGGGTCATGACAGTGTCGTCTGCATAGTTGTAGCAAGTGAGACCATGCCTTTTGATGAGGTTGATGAGAGGAATCATGTAGCTGTTGAAGAGCAGTGGTATGAGTGATGAGTCTTGTGGAATTCTGTAGGTTGTTGTGCAAGGTACTGAGTTGAAGGAGTTTAACCACTTTGTTTCTGTTCTTTTTGCTAGGAAGGATTTGAACCATAGTAATGCTGTGTTGCCGATTCCTATTTCTTCGAGTCTTTTGATGGGTGTTTTGTGGTGGACTGTGCGGAAGGCTGCTGATAGATCTAGTAGTAGTGCTAATGTGATGTTGGAGTCTGCGTTGTTTTTTTGATCATCCCATACAGATAGTAATGCTGCAGGGCTTGAAATTAAGATTAGATGAGCAGCAGCTAAAAGCAGGTACTCGGTATCCAGCATTTACCAATGATCAGGAGCTATGACGAAGGAACCAGGAGCTGGTACATAGCGTCCTGCAAATCTAACTTCCACCTGTGTTTGTCTGCATATTTTCAGTGAGGGAAATTATCCAAGCCTGCCACTGATCAGGAAAAAGGGCCAAAGCATTATGCTGCTGGGGAAGAGCCCTTGACCTCATAGGCCACTTTATAGATCTCTAAAGAAGCACCAACATTTGCAGTGAGTTGTGACATGATGCAATGGCACACCACTGATGGATGGAAGCCTGATTGTCCACTAGGTGTGACCACAACCTGCCAGACCTCTGACTGAAAAATCTCAGCTTGCCCATCCAGCCACTAGAAGTGACAGAGCGTATACTTGTACTGTGTGCAAGGAGGAAGCAGAGAACAAAAAAGGAGAAGAGGAATAGACATAGCCCAGGGAACCATATAAAGCCACTGGAGATATCATCAGAAATTGCCAAGCAAGACAATGGCGAATACCATTTTTTTCAAATATCCTCTTTCCCATGCATGGGGGTAGCTGCGGCTACCAGTGGCACCTCATCCTCTTCTCTCTCTTCTGGGGAGACTTTGGCACTCAGAAAAGAACAGAAAGAAATGATGACCGGAATCGGTATAATTGTTTGAATTCATTTAAATGAATGGGAGATTTGATTGAATTTTGACTATACAGAAATTTCGTAGTCGAACATTTTAGTCTCCCATTCGGAGCCATTACAGTGAACAAGGGAAGCGGGGGCTCAAGGGGTGTCTCTGCACCCTTGTTCACTTTAATGGCTTTGGAGGTTGCCGGGGTGTCCCCCGCTTCCCAAAAAATAAAGATGTAAAAAGAATTAAAAAAATAAAGAGGACCCTGCAGTGACGGTTCCTGATCACGGAAGTGGAGGGAACAGGCGTTGCAGTGGCACAGGGAGTCAGCGGCACACAGCGAAGTGTGCCGCCAAGGGGTAACTAAGGGGGTGGGTGGGAGCCGGTTGTCAGAAATGTGCGTGGGAGGAAAAACTGAACGTCATGTTCGGTAAAATAACATTCGTTTTTTTCTCCTTCAGACATTTCTGATTCGTTTAATTCATGATAATCCGTGCTGACCATGTATTTTAAAGTGTTGAGTGTAATGCCGGTTAATGTTTAATGTTTAGTTAATGTTGTTTTCCCTTGTCTGTCTAGAAAACCTATTTAATATATCAAGGACTGCTCAAGAAAAATGGTTGCAGCCGTGCAACGTGGACCGTAGTTTAAAGGCCTGATTCCCATAGCCTGCTGGCAGACGGATTTACATGCAGTTGCCCTTATTCTCATTGGGACTCTCGCTTTAGTGAAATGGCCAGTTTGGGAAAGGAAGTTCCTTGCAGTTCTGGATCATTTGTCGGGCATGTGCTTAAACCACAGACAGGCACTGGAAATGTACATCCATCTGTGCGAAGAGCTGAGACTAGCCCTCCACCCATTTGGGTACTGAGCGCCTATCACGAGATGGACCTTAAAGGCAGAGGTGGGGTCCTGTGAAGATCCTGTCTACCCTGTGATTTCCCTGCACCTAGTCTGTGGCAGAGCCGATCTAGCACAGAAGCAGATTTGATCTTTGTCAACATTGCTTTTGAGAGGGATCTTCTCAGGAATCCATGTATGGGATTTATAAAGCATCTACCCTGCTGGGAACAAAATCGAGCAGTGTGACTAGAGGATACACCCAGGGGTTTACAGGCAGGGCATGGGGGGGCAGAGCCTCTGCTGCCGAGGTTGCCACAGTGTGTAGGAGAAGCAGGGAAGGGAGGGTTCGAGAAGAGGAGAAATGGGTACAGTGGAGTGATGGGAGAGATGTTCTTTGAAGAGAAGAGTCTTCAGGTCCTTCCTGAAATGTTGGCTGGAGGGACCACACTGGGTCTGCATTGGTTACTTGTTCTTGAGAAAGGATGCATAACATTAATCAGGACTGTTTCTGAGGAATGCCCTGGGAACAACCCCAGCATACCACAAATTCAAGTAATGCATTAGCAGCAAAGCACATGGGCAACAACACTTGCGAATGAAGTGGTTGGCGTTTGTTAGTATCCCCTCATGCAAAATACTATTGTTAGTTGCCCCTAATGCAGAATGTATTCATTTTCGTTGTTTCTCTCCCAGAACTCAAAAACCCCACTGGGAATCAGCCCTATGTTGCAATGATATTGTCTTTAGCATTTTTTAGGAATGACGTTCACACTTGAGCTCATGTGCATTGTGGAGTGACGTCTTGTATTTACTATCATATGTTCACACAAAAAAGCAACTGTTAAAAATACGCTTTCAAATATAGAGTATTTTATCTTATGCTTGAGATGCAAGCTGGTATCCCGTTTCTTTCAAGTACAGATCGGCCTGACAAAGTGTTTCTCTAAATTGTTCTCTTTCTTTAAAAAATAAAAATAAAATGTGAACTGCACCAATGAGCACACATTCCTAATGTCTGTGCAGTCGGTCTCTCGGGGCTGACATGGTTGGTTTCTCAGCATAGTGTATGACCCCCCACCCCCCCCCCACTACGCCCCCTATGCAGAGCAATCGTCATGCCTTCTTGGCTGGGATGCAGGGTTCTAGGGCAGGAGTTTAGGCTACAGTGTTAAACCTTTACTCTTCCTTTTACAGTGGAACTCGGGAGAGTGTGAATAAAGGCAACATGTGGTGGTTTTTCTAATTAAAGTATGAACATAGCCATCCTCTAATAGATATCTATGTGAGAAGTACATTTTCATCAGCTGTGGCATGAACATTAGTTTGTGCCTGCAACATAGGTGGCATCAGGCGTCATCATAGAGAGGATCATTCCGAGCAGAACGAAGATCCATGGGCCAATTCTGAGCTATAAGCTGAATAAGACGGGTGTTGTGGAGAAGAGCAGCTCTTTTCTCATTGCTGGTTCATTCTGATATTTAGCAAACGTGGTAGGCATTCGTGCTGACTGCCACTTCATGTAGTGTAGCGCCAAGCTTGCCCTAGAGCCTTCATACAATGAAGGCAATAGTCTGCTTGGCTCTTAGCAACATTCAGTGCGCCAACACTACCACAAACGTTGCACAACCAGAAGTAAGCATGGAGAAAATGGTTTGCACAGGGTTGAAACTTATCCAGACATATTTCAGAAAGTACTGGCTTTTCACCACATGTGCAGTTCATACCTTAACTGTAAACACAGTCCTATGAATGAGGTGCTGTAAATTATATGTCCCTTGTGAAATGCCAGAAGAGCACACAATTCCCTTGGGCAGACCCTTAGCAAACACAGCATCCATTTCCACCAACACACAGATGACAAACAACTCCACCATCCACAACCCCATCCACTACCATATGAAACTCCCTCATGGACTACTTCAACTACAAAGCACACAACATCAGCCAAGCCCTCCCCTTTGTTCACCCACACCCACCCCCTGCTCCCAAACTTTCCAACACATGAGACACCTTCCACTCGATCGACACAGACACCCTCATCATTCTTACTACCAAAACAAAATCTGCACACTTCCTGGATGATGCATGCCCACCTCAAGCTGAATTCAATTGCATCACCACCCTTGTTCCCCACAGGTTCAATACCATCAACACCTGGCTCTCACATGGTACTATCCCCTCAGCTCTCAAAGCTAGACAAATTTCACCCCTCCACAAAAAAATCCCTCAACCCTACACTCCCTGAAAATGTTCGCCCCTTCTCTATCCTGCCATACCTCGCCAGAATCATGGAACACTTTGTCACTATGCAACTGCAACAACAACAAATCACTGAAAATAACCTACTCAACCTCTTCCAATATTGCTTTAAACCTGGACACAGCAGTGAGGCTGCTACACTTCACATCTCTGACGAGCTCTCCAACCTCACTGATAAAGGATTGATAAAGCACTTCTCGTGCTCCTTGACCGCCTTCAACACCATCAACCATACCTTTCTGCTCAACATCCTATGTCACAGGATGAAACTCTCAGGCACAGTCCTCGACTGGTTTACCTCCTTTCTGACTGACATGACACACTTCGTCTCGAAGCCCCTTTGCAATCCGACCCTGCCACGGCCAAGTATGGGGTCCCGCAAGGCTTCTCCCTGCCTCCACTCTTCTTCAACCTATATGTTGAATTTCCTTGGACAGACCCATAGCAAACACAACATCCATTTCCACCAATACACAGATGACAAACAACTCCACATCCTCAATAGCTGTCTCTCCACCATCACCACCTGGATGGCCACCCACTTCCTCAAGCGCAACCCTTCCAAAATGGAAAACCTCATCTGCTGCCCAGGCACAAACCCAGACTCACCGCCTGGATCAAATAACTCACATATATCCATCTACGCAGCTGTCACATCTCTTGTCCTTACCATCAACTCCCACCTTTCCTTCACACAACACATAGCTGCTGTCAATAAAACATGCAATCTACAACTACAACCCCTACTAGAGATCAGACACATCTGTTCTCTAGGTGACTTTTGCACTTCAGGCCAAGCACTGGTACTCTCCAAGCTGGACTAAGACAATGCTCTCGTCACTGCACTCCTCAGCAGCACCCTTTCCCCCCTGCAAGCGATACAAAACACAGCAGCCAGATGCAACCTTCACCTACCAAAACATTCACACATCACCCCAGCTTGCGTCCAGTGTTCAGCTCTACTGGTTCACCATGCATCAAAGAATAGTCGTCACAGGAATCTGCATTGTTTTTGAAGCCATCACCACAAAACCCCATCCTCCCCTTCACAACAAACTCAAACCCATCACCCACACAAACACCAGATAAGCAAGCCAGCACCTCCTACACATTCCATTCTGCCATCTAAGATGCACATAAAAGCAAGCATGTACCCACTGGGCACCAATGCAACGGAACACCCTACCTCTTCACATCTACACTGCACCCCCCAATACCACTTTCAGGTAAAGCCTCATAACATGGCTGTTTCCCCACACCTAACTCCCCCCATCCATCTCCCATGCTACCACATGTCTAACCTAATCTTTCGATCCTATTCTGAAAACATTTTGTAACTTCTGTTTCACCTCACACCTTTTTAAACTTTGAACCTTATATGGCGTTCGGAGACCCTCTGGGTAGGGCCAGCGTCATTTTATGGCAAGGTAGCACCCTTAGGACAGTGCCTGGAAAATGCCTATCCCAAGCGTTCACAAAAGCCAATACGGTTGGCATTGACAATGATAGTTGCATTATTGTGATTGAACAAGTCATTTTTGATAAATCTGGAGGACTCACTCAACCACACTAATGCAACAAATTGCTGCTGGGGGTTTATTAGATTAGGAGGTCACGCGTGAAACACATAGTTAATTAGGGAATATAAGAGCAATAAACACCAACATTCAGACATGTATGACACATGCAAAATAGAATCATACAATGTCTATATGTTTAATATTAGTTTTCCAATCCACTCCTTTTATGAATAAAATGTGCTTATAAAATCAGCCCCAGTTTAGCTAAGCCAAGAGCATTTCCCTTCAGAATCAAGCGGTTTGCATTCAAACGTCACACTTCCTCTTAAAGAGGATTGTAGTAAATGACAGCAGCCAAGCAGTGCTAAACACAATAGATTTGACCTTTTTAATTAGTGAGCATTTTGTTTGCTAATTGATCTGTGACAACCTATGAGGGAATTTTATGTGGATGCCTGTGTGGGTGGATTAATTGGTGTGTCTGTGTGTGTGTGTGTGTGTGTGTGTGTGTGTGTGTGTGTGAGAGAGAGAGAGAGAGAGAGAGAGACTGTGACAAAATGGCTACTGCTCTGAAGGAGAACAGGGATGAGTAGTGGCTAAATCACCTGCTCTGTTCCATACTGCTATTAAAGCAGCAATTATTCCAATCACACATATGAAACAGACACAGCCAGAAAGACATATCTCCTTGGACTTATGTGCTAGCGCAGGCCACAACAGGCTTTATCTTTGGAAGGGGTGGGTGCGGGTAACAGTAGCAGCTCACACAGCAATATCCAATGATGGTTCTATAAAATAAAGGCCTCTAATCTATAAATATAAAAGCAAAAATGTGTGGGTTTGTGGCTTTGCGCATGTTCCCTATACAATTCCACACTGTTTCAGCAATCTGCACCAAATTCTGCAAAATTACCTGATTGGACCCTCTGGACATTACTGGCTACATAACATCTGGGCATCCTACCCCTTTCCCTCGGATTTCAGCAAAAGTGAAAATGTGGGTGTGGTTTTGTGGCTTTGCGTATGTTCCCTATCATTTCCACACTTTTTCACCAATCTGCACCACATTTTGCACAGTGACCTGTTAAGCCCCTCTGGACATTACTGACTGTGTGACATCTGGACACCCCACTGCTTTACCTGGATTTCAGCAAAAGTCTCTGGGTTTGTGGCATCGCGTATGTTCTCTAGACAATTCCACACCATTTCACCAATCTGGACCACATTTTTCACAGTCACCTTTTAGGACCCTCTGGACATTACTGACTACATGACATTTGAACTCTCCACTCCTTTCCCTGGATTTCAGCAAAAGTCTCTGGGTTTGTGGCTTCACGTATGTTCCTTATTCAGTTCCACACTGTTTCACCAATCTGCAACCACATTTGGCACACTCACCTGTTATGACCCTCCAGACATTACTGGCTACAAGACATTCGGACACCCCACCCCTTTCCCTGCATTTCTGTAAATGATTAAAATGTGTGGGTGGGTTTGTGGCTTCGCGTATGTTCCCTATACAATTCCACACTGTTTCACCAATCTGCACCAAATATTGCACAGTCACCTGTGAGGACCCTCCGGACATTACTGGCTACATGACATTTGGACACACCACCACTTTCTCTGGATTTCAGCAAAAGTCAAAATTTGTTTGTGGGTTTGTGGATTGGCGAAGCGTTGTTCCTTATACAATTCTGCACTGTTTCACCAATCTGCACCAGATTTTGCACAGTTACCTGTACCTATGAGGCAATGAAAGCCCAGGAAATGCCGGGTAAATGAGCTAGCTAGCAATAAAAATATAAAGAACTAACTTAAACCACATGCAAAACCCTACCACTGTAAAGAAACACAGGAAATGTAATCTGCTGTAGAAAAGTACTCTGGGAAGATGAGCAGGGGTGTTGAGGCATTTACTTGACACAAATTCAGTGTTCAAGAACGTGTATTGTAAGAAAAAGGTAAACAAGTGGGTCTTAAAATCACTATGGGCCCAGAACTGGAGCAGGGTAAGCGCCTCTCCACGATACCTTATTTCTTTGTTTTTGGTGCTCAACAGCATCAAGCGCAGCTTCTATGTGCTTTTCTGTGGTTGAGTCTGTGTTGAAACGAAACAAGAAACATTGATTCAGCGTTGAGTCAGCACTCAGACGGAGATCTGTGTGGATTGAGTTGGTGCTTGACACAGCGCGAGTTGATCGGCTCACACAGGTTTGAGTCAGAGGTCAATTTGGGTCGAAATGATGCTACCCTAGGGTCGAATTAGCAATTGACACAATGGCTTTCAGGGCGTTGAGTAGGGGGTCAAGCTGCTTCAAAACAAGGATCTGCAGGGTCGATGGGTTGCTCTGGATGCAGTGAGTTGGATGCCTCCACAGTAGTGAGCCAGCACTCGAGTTGAAGTGGCCTGATCTTCACTGGTGCAAGATGGCCTCAGAATGGCATGGAGAAGCAAGTAAGGAGCTCATATTTCATGGTGTGCCAAAAGCAAGACCACAGGTCCTGTGTTCGGATCGAATGGTGTTGAGAACGTTTGAAGTGGCTCGAAGACAGCTCGAGGTAGTGAAACAGGATTCCAGCTGCTCTTGGCCTTTCAGGTTGCTGGGAAAGCTAATCCAGGGGCTCAAGGACAAGGTGAGTCCTACTTTTAACCCTGGTTGTTCTGGTTTCAACACAAAGGTGTTTTTTTATAGTAGGTATTAGTTGAAGGGTTTGAAGGGTAAAATATGATACTAGAATATTAATGTTTTGATTTTTTCCAATATAGGGATGGAAGCAGTTTTTTCTGAGAGTTGTTCAGATGGTTTCTAAAGGAGATGGTAATGTAGATAGCTCAGGGGCATGTGCTCGCCTTGGAAGCAAGAAGACATGCAGCATCACAGGTTCGATCCCCGGTCCGCGCTTATAAACCTCTCGGTATTAAGCGCGTTATAAATAACCTATCATATCATGTAGCTATGTTTTAGCTCGCAGAATAGAGCTATGCCTTGGTAGACTGAGCCAGTTAAGTAGTATGATACATGTTTCTTTTTCTTTTTTTCCATTGCCTCATTTTTTCCATTTTGTCTATGGTGGGTTGTGTATCACGACAATGTTTGTAAAAAGGTTTGCGCCACATGTATTGTGATATTTCTGTTCTTGTATATTCTGTCTGATTTTAGTTTATGATGTGGTCCCTGAAGAAGGACTTATTTCAGTATGAACTGCATTGGACAAGAGATTATCCAAATGTTCTCCTTATTAAACAACTACAGATTTTTATGGAAAATTAAAAGGCTATGTTCCCGCTCTGGCTACTCTAACTCTGCCCCTTCCCATACCTGCTTTCCTTACAGGCATTCCAGTGATCAGCACCCAGTGTGAGTCTGGCTTTGCTATGTCAGCACTGCCTCAAAAGTACCATTCCCAGGAAACCTCCTATGGAATGTTTCTGTGGCCTGGGGGAAGAAGTTACACTTCCTGCTAGTGAATCAAAGGAGTGCATCCTTGCTCTTGTTCCACATAGCAGCTGTGGACACAGTCAGCCTAGACACCAATCAACACATATCCGATCATGGTTAAGCCCTGCTGACAGAACAGACATGAGTGTGATATCAAATGGATGATGTCGCTTCATAATTCTGTGTGCTTAGTATTCAGCATTCCAACACTGGCATAGCTTATTTTGTGAAGATGCCCCTGCCACCTGACTGTCTAAGGCATGCAATTATCAGAATTTAGTGCAGAGTCGCACACATTTATAATGCTAACTTTGCATGCAAGGGCCTTGTGTCCCAGCTGCTGCCAGGGGTGCACAGGTGCCTCTTAAACCTGATATGTGCCATTACAGACATGACACTGTAAATGTCAGGAGACTAGTATAAGTAAGACACCTGTGTGCACTATAATTTTGTCATGGAGCATTTTGAAAGGGGCGGGGGCTGTTAAGCAGTCCTCTCTTTCAGAAACAGGGTTACTTGCATAATTGTATTACAATAAAAATCAGGTCAGGGCTTTCCAACCTTTGCCCATTGCAATCTGTTTCAGAGACTTGGTATTGTTTTAATTGTCAGGACATTGCCTTTAACATTTTAAACAAAAACGTTGTTGCCAGACACTACATTTTAGTTTTATAGCTGGAATGTGAGTTATTGTACATGCCGAGAATCCTTGTAGCATATAGAATAAAATAGCAAGTTAGACTGCAACATAGTCAAGCACATCTTATTTTTTCCTATCTCAAAAAAGCAACAAACAACTTCTCCCTTTTCACTTTGAGTCCGCGCTGGTAAAACAGATACTTATTCCACTCTGGGAATCATCATGAGATTCTACCATGTGTAGCAATGTTGGAATGTGAGGGTCTTGCGTTTATGGGTGTGGCTCGTTTGTTGATGTGTTTGAGCAATAGATGGTTTATATGTACTTAGTGTGTGGATGTTTTCTGTGGGGGCATGAGTGGCGTCCGTAGATAGTGTATGTGGTGATGAGTGAAAAGTGTGTGGAGTGAGAGAGGAGTGGCTGTAGGGCAGGAGTCTGCAGCCTTTGGCACACCAGATGTTTTGGACTGCAAGTACCATCCTCTCTAGCAAAGTAGTTAAGGGTGATGGATCGTAGGAGTCATAGTCCAAAACATCTGGAGAGTCACAAGTTGTAGACTTCTGTTGTAGCGGAACAGGATGGGGCATTTAGACTATTTGTGGGGGTATTGGTGGGTGGGAGCATGTGTGGATGGTGAATTGTTTTTGTGTGTGTATGGATGTTTGTGCATGTGTGTGGATGGAAGGTGAGTTGGTGCATATCTTTAGATGGATATTTTTCAAATGTATGAGTGTGTGTGTGTGTGAAATGATGTAGAGTTTATGAGTCTGGATGATGTGTGTGTGTTTGTGTGTGTGTTAATGCATGTTGAGTTTTGGGTTTGGCGCCGAGATATAAGTAAATATGTGGGTTGGTGTGTTGATGGGGTGTAAGTGTGCATGTATGTGGTGGTGGGGTGCATAGTTTGTGTGCGGATAGTGTGTGTGTAGATGGTGAGGTACTGGAGTGTGTGTATGCATTGCGGGTGGATCACATGGACTGCGAGTAGACGCAGGGTGTTTATGAGATGTCTGTGTATAATGCATTTCTGGTGTGTGTAGACCTTGGGCCCATGGTGTGTTTGTTTGGGGGAATGCTTTGTATAGGGATTGGGATGGTGATGTCTGGTGTGTTTCTGCAGATGGAGAGAGGCTGTGTGTGAGGGTGCATGTTGTCGGTGGTGGAAGCATGTGCACATGCATGCAGAAAGAACACTGCTACTTCATCTGTAGTTTGATAGTCCAGCTGTAATCACGAGTAGAGCTTATTAAAACACTGGACAATTGGAGCAAACCTCACTTACTCTTTGTTCAACCCATCATCCACTGCTGCAGCAGGGGCCTCTGTCCTTGTTAAAAGAGCAGTACCTGCAGATCTGGCGCCCTGTCTGAGGAGGACAGGAATATGATGAGATAGGCTCTCTGATGTCTTAAACCAGGCTACGACTGGTCTACAGGGCAACGCCCTAAGCGCTGGCCCGGCATGTCCTGTGCGTGGGCCAGTTTTGTGGGACAAAGTGTGCTAGTTCAATAAGTTGCTAAATTGTGCTTTTGATATTTTTGAATTATATTACTGACCAATGTGCTTCAAAATGCACCTTTGATCACAATGCTTGCCAATAAAGGACCAGCATGTACTACTTGAGTTGTATCTCATGGAAACCCATGAACTGGGTTATGCAAATGTGAGCCACCGTATTTTCAGTCCCTTGGCAGACTTTGTGCCAGACTCTGACCCTGACTTGAATGCTAAAAATATGTAGTATGCCTTCTTCTTTTGCTAGTTGAAGTAAGTGGCTGTTTGTACATGATATCAATTCAGGGTTACAAACATGCTGCGACCTTACCTTTTTAATCAGCTGGCTTTAAAAACATTCAGTCGCCCACCATAAGTTTCAAGGAGCTTGCGATGAAACGTCCTGTGACGTCACGGGCGTGATGGCGCTGTTTCCATACCTAACACATAGGTGATGTATTGTTACGCCATTGGGTCTGTCTGGGTTCATGTTGGTCCGCTCTATGCATTCACCCCAAAAACTATAATGTCTACAGGATCAACGATGCAATTTACGTTTAACAGTACATAGAGACTGTGAGTTAATGGGGTTCTCAGGCTCACACACCATGCCGGAGCCAGGAGGTAAGTTTCTCAGGTAAGTTTATTCCAAGCATGTTACCTGGTACAGAGACACTGGCACATCCCATCCAGCCAGCTTCCAGATCTAAACTGACACACCTAGAACTCCTGTAGCCACTCACACATCAACACTCCACTCTGACATCGGTACATTAAACACACCCTGCTTTCCATGACATCACGACCCATAACTCATGTTATGACAGCCTGCCACACATAGTAATGCTGTTAACGTTTTATATTAAACTTTTCGCAGGATGGCCTTCACTGTGGGGCAGGGAACCCTTTTCGATTATGTAGCACTTATGTTTTCAGATCGTCACTTAAATGAGCGCCTGATATAATAATCTTGAACGTGGCCTTTTCAGGCTCTCACTTAAAGGAGCATCAGCTATAATAGCCGCGAACGTGCCTGCAGGAAACTTGTCCAGATGCGAATACATACCATTTTTTGTGCGAATGAGGTGTATGGAAGGTCAATGAACTGCTTTAAAAAACAACTTCACAAAGCCACGATGAGCAAGGCGTGTTTCCTCATGAGTACAGCCTAAGGGCGGCTGATGTCTGTTTATGTTTGTGTTATTTTAAATTTAGAATTTCTTTAAGGAAATTGTCTTTTTGTAATCTCTAATGACAAGTCAGACGAGCATCTGAAAGTAAGCCGTTGCAATTATTCTGCAACAGCTCCCCCTAAGGGATAAATAGAGAAAAGGAAACATTCTTTTACATGACTGTAAACTATCATTGCTGCATACCTCAGGCAATTCTATTGCACATGGGGTTACACCCTGTCTAATTGTGAAAGCATGAAACTAAGCTGCGACAATTAGTTATTAAAACAAAGCCTTATATGAGGTCATTTCTTTTTTTATAAAAAGCAGCAAATTGCATACATGGCTCCAACAACCTTATCATTTGTGTGCTGTTGGGTCCCCTGTATCCTCTGTTAAACATTTACAAACAGTAGCGTAAAAATGAAAAGTAAAAACAGGCCAAATTCCCTTTCATCTTCAATTTTAACCTCCATTTTGTAAAAAGTTAAAATCTCCCTCCAAAGTACACTTTGAAGACACAGTTTACTAACAGATTCCTATGCAATCAGTCTGCTCTTTAGCAGGCGCTTATTTGAGATGGAGTTCTTAGGAATCCATTCGTTTTATGCCTGCATGAAAATCTTAAGCAGGTATCAAACAAAGTACTGAAAGGAAAGTAACCCAATAACCGTATATAATCCAAAAAGCCATATAAGCACTGCATCTCTTTGCAAGGGAAAACCAGCTTTATTACATGGTCCTGTAGAACCGAACTGACATGGCACTCTACGATTTTTCGCAGGTAGGCTGATAAGCCATAATTAAAAATACTAACATAATAATGAGTTACAATATAACGTTAGGAATCTACCCGCCTGCTTCCCAGCACCACTGTTTGCACCCATTCATAGACTTTGTTCATAGCATAACTCCCATGTTAAAGCTCACAACCAGCCATCGCATTCATTTACCTATTTTACTGCTACAGTTTTCAACCAAACTACTTTCATGTTTCATTCTGGGTTTTGGGTTAAATCCGCTGATGCATTCTGGTACATTTATGCTGTCCAAAAGGCAAAGGCCTGGGGGAGGCATAGTAAATACATCCACTTGCAACAAGCTGCTACAGGTTGGAGAGACCCCCGACTGCATTCACCTGCTACAAGCTCCTTGCAGGCTAGGCTACCAAGAGAGGGTGAGGCTTTAATTGCAATCCACTGCTGCAAGCTACTGAAGCCTGGGCTGGGCTGAATTGGACACAGCTGCCCCAGGCTGCAATCAGCCTGGGCCAACTCTGTTGGGCTGTGGCTGTGAGGGCTTCACAAGCTCTCTTTGAGGTTTACCCAGTGTTCTATCAACTGCCTTTAATTGGAGTTCCCACTTCATGCAGTTTCTTAACCTTCCATGCTATCTCGCTTCTGGTTACTAAATCCTAACTGCTATAGCTGATTTCCAGTTTCTGCCTTGTTTGCTGTTAAAGTCAATCCTTTTTCTGGAAGGATTTGTGCTGCATAGCGTTCAGTATAAGTGAAGCTGAAGTGTTTTGACTGCAGTACGACAGTCTTTAGTTGGAGTGTGTCTAATTGCAAATGCAGCATTGTATCCAGAGCTGTGTGCTGAGCTGAGGAGAGCTGTTGCTCCTGTTTTGATTTATTTTGCCTAGTGGATTGGTTTGCCACTATCTATGCTGCCAGCAAACCGACATCTTCTTGACCATAGCGTGTAGCGCTCTCGTAGCGTTCAGCAGAAGTGAAGCTGAAGTGATTCGACTGAAGTCCGGCAGTCCGCGGGACCCTGGAGACTGCAGGGAAATCCTGCATGTGGACTGGTAAGCTTGAACTCTAGCCATACGGATTACAGAATGTATAGTTGTCACCCATAATAATTTTTTTTTAAAAACACGTCTTGGTGGTTTGCAGTGGGTTTTCATTCGTCTGTTTATTACAAAGTAACTAAAAGGCATGGTGCATAAGGGAGTGCACAACCGTCGCAGAAAGATACTTAGGCCCCTTGGACAAGGAGATGGCATTGGCTATTGCAGAGACGAGTCACAGGGAATATGCAGGAGTAAGGGGAAACATTTTGGACTTTTTCCCTAGTGCTGATCTGCCGACACAGATAAGAACATACAGTCAAGCTGTTAAGATGATAGAGGTCCCGAGTAATGGCACGGGGTGACTCTGGCTCAATGTATACAGATCAGGGAGGGTTCTTCTCATTCTGACTGTCAATCAGACCATAAATCTCCTGATGAAAGGTTGGAGACTATTGTGGTTGGAAACAGGCACTCTGATATTGAAACTGGCTTAAATATAAATGTGGCCACAAGCCTGACGAATGAGACCTCATTCATTGCCTGTGCAGGCCTTGGGGTTGGAACCCACGAGGTAGAATTTCCACTGACTAACTTAAGTGGGAGTCCCTGCTTTTTTGCCCATTCTGATGCTGTGCATGAAGATGATCAGTTTCTAGAAGAGTCAGTCAGAGATTACCATCAAGTATTGGAAAGATTGGAGAGAGAGTATGTTAAATCTGACTCTTGGAGAGAACTTAATAATGAGTGGGACGACATTGGCAAGGTTTAACCTGGTTCTTCAAGCTCTGGTACAAATGTACGATAATGTTCATTCAGAAGTGCGACTGAATACAGGTGCATTGTCATGTATTAAAAAGGAGCTAATTAGAATTAGCTTGATTAGATATGTGTGTGAGTCAAATGTCGCAGTACCCAGGTGTGATGAGCCTATAGTAATTAACATGCACACAGAACCTGGAATAGGGAAGGCAAGCCCTGGGGTTGCAACGGGTGAAGGGAAAAAGTTGCAAAAATGATCTAAAAAACAACCAAATGATCAAAGGAATAAGCTGCGTGGTTCACAAAAATGCTTACGCAGCATATTAAATGTAGTTAATCAAATGGATGAGGCCTGGCCAAGCAAGGTTGACTTAAATGGGCCCATTCCTGCTGCTATTGAGGTTTCAGTTCATGAACAAAAGGTGAATAGTACAAATCGAGTTCAATCTCCTGCTGTGGACTTACTTGAATATGATCTGGTGTAGAATAGGGGAGTATCTCTCCAAAAGTAAGGAAAAGGGAAACGGCGATCAAAAATTTAAAAAGAGTATTAAAAAGAAAAGGACTATGGTTGACCGGATAGATATAAGAATTTTCTTTTAACAACATACTGGGGTGGATGGAAGTTTATCTCCTGGCAAATCTATAGTTGCGAATAATGACCTTCTGTACTCTGCTCAGGAAATGGTCAGGAAGGTAGGCCTAGACCCAATTCAGGAAAATGAGCTCTTTGTTGGGATCCTTCGGATGCTTCTAATGCTTCAATGAATGCAATCAGTTCAGCTGCCTGAGCTGAATAGTGTGTTAGTAAAAGTGTGTTGGTAATAGGTAATAGTGTGTTGGTAATCTTTTCTGAGCTAGAAGCTCATATTCCCCATCTACAAGGTGCGCCACTACTGCACGTGTGTGTCTCTGGCCAGTCTCCTGATCAATCGCCAATGGCTCATCAACAAAGAGGACCACCCCATCCTCAATTGCGTCCTCCCTTGCTTGTATCAAATCATCTTCACGACCTTCATAGGTAACACAATCATGCACTTTTTCATCTTCCTGAAAGGGTATTGCAATAAAGGTGGCAGGGTTCACTGTGCAGCATCTTACAATGTGACTGGGTGGGATTGCCAAAATGACCTCCTATGCTGAGGCCCTTTCCGTGGTCTTAGTGCATTTGGATCATTCAGAATTGTCAACACTGTATGTTCTACATGTAGCATTACTGAACAACCCATAGTTATTGCCAATGATTTTTCAATTGCAAAGGCTGCTGCTGCCACTGCCTGTTCACAAGGGAATTGACCCTGCATCATTGAATCTAATATGCCACTGTAATATGCTGTGGGTTTATGTCCTAAAGATGTCTGCTGAGCCAACACAGCAGTCATTCCTTGTCAATTAGAGTGTGAGAACAAATAAAACTATCTCGTGTAATCAGTGGTTGCCAGGACTGGTGAATTGCTGATAGCATTTTTAAGTTCTTGAAAAAATGTTGTCATTTCTTCTGTCCATGTTTATGTTTATGTTTATTGAGTTTGTATAGCGCTTTAATCCACTCACTCATGTGAGTGGCCCTTTCGTATTCTGTACTTCTTTTAGTCCCTGCAGCAAAGGTTTTGTATAGGTAGAATAGTCAGAAATCAAAGCTCTACAATAGTTACACAAACCCCCCAAACTGTTACATTTCCTTAACTGTATTGGGCTGTGGTTGTTCTGTACTGCAGCTGCTATGTCTTTTCCCTGATGATATTGTTTGTCCCAAATACACTACTTCTTTCTGATAATACGACATTTTGACTTTATCAGGTTTGTATACTTTCTCTGTAAGCAGTGTCAGCAACTTAATGGAATCTGCTCTATAAAGCTTTTCTGTTTGTGCTGCACACCAAGAAGCCATTTACATACTAAATAACCAGCCTTGGTACATGTACATTGCCCAAATCGATGGCATATACTCTGTAAAAAATACTGTGGTACACACAGTACCACTGAGGGAGTCTAGTCTGTTGCAAACTTTGCCCATGATAAGTAAATGTGAGATATTGAGAATCAGAGTGCAATGGTATTGAAAAAGAACACATTTTTTGAAATGAATGACAGTAAAGTCTGTGGCTTCTGTCAGTATGTTGCAAAGAATTGTGGCAGGGTTTGGTACAACTGGGAACTCAGCTTCAACAATGTTATTCAATGGGCGTGAATCCTGTATCATCCTCCAACTTGACCCTTTTGTCTTTTTGACAGGGTATATCGCCGTGCTACGTGTTACGTGGGGATATTGAATGAACTATGATGCCCTACTGCCATAATGCAACAATTGTCTCATGTATTCCTCATCTGCCTCTATGGATAATGGATACTGTTGCACTCTGGGTAACACTGCTCCCTGCTACAATTTGATACGTACTGCCCCTAAACCCTATAGTATGTCCACAATATGCTGGGGACCTGTAACAAATCATTGTGTAAATATGCAGGCATGCACTTGGCAATCAATATGGGACTAGGTGCATTCCGATACTGAATCATTATTTGGTGTGAGATACAAATCTCCAGAATCATGTCACCATCGTTGTCCGCATCTTCAAACAGTTGACCATCTGTCACTGCGCTCAATGGTTGAGCCAGGTCGATGCATAAAACTACACCACTCACCTCCCTCTTTGTCTGTCCCATGAGCACTACCTTATACTCTGCCAACAGCACCCCTCCAAATCTAGTGTGATGATGGTACCTAGAGCATAGTGTTGGGGCCCTGCTGGCCTAAACAGAAATTCTGACAGCACCCTTCATGGCTTGTTTCTAATACCTGGTACCCAACTCAACAACACAGTCGCACCACACATAAACAAATCTGAGCATAAAGGTATTCCTCTGGTGGCACCATCACTATACAATGCTCATGTTATCGCCAGGACCTAGCATAACAAATTCCTGGTGTGGAGCATACTACCCCTCCTTCCAAAAATGAAATTGTCATATTCAGCGTGCCCAGTGGATCCCTGCCTAGCAAATTCACTGGTGATGTGGTGGCGAACAATAGTGGAGCTAGCACTTCTTTGTTACCTACCTTGATAAGTAAGTCTTCTGTAAACAGAACCAAATGTATCACTCCAGAGAACCATTGCATGTCCATTACTTTTCCTGACAAGGGGAAGTGCCCTTCTTTTATGTATGATTTGGTTGCACCTGTGTCAACCAAGAATACAATTGATTTGCTACCTATATCCACAGAGGTTCCTCTTCCGGGCCAGTGATTACTGATAGGACTGGGCATGTCAGAGTTCTCTGTGGGATGTCCTAATCTGGGTACGTGTTCAACCCTGGAAAGACAAAGGGGTTGCCACCCACCACACTTGCCCCTGTCTACGGTGTCACTGTGCCGTGTGGCAGAACATTTTTGTCCCATACTTGTAGCATTGGCTATTGTGTTTGTTGCTTCACATCCACCTACATGTTATTGGGCACTGGGGATTGCATTGATGGTCATACAGGCGGTTAATATTGATACTGGGGCTGTTGACTATGTTAGGGCACCTGCACTGGTGCCACGCCATACAGTGCATACTGGTGCCACATATCCCATACTGCAGTGGATATGTGACCAGGGCCACCAGTCTGCTGGGATATGCTGGGGATCATATGCAGTCACTTCCCTACTCCTACAATCTTATGCAACATGGTCAATTTTCCTGCATGACCAACATCGTCCTGGTCCACCAAATCTCTGCCTCACTCGGAATCCTTGTAATACCCCTCCCCCACTTGGATAACCTCCCTGATAACCTCCCTGGAACCCTCTCTGGGTAGCCTTCATACCCACTCTACTCCAATCCGGCACCATTCTTGTTTTCACTGGTGGAATTTGCGGTTCTTCCTGCCCTGCAGGTGGGCTGGTAATCGCAGCTCCTTCAATGCTCAACTTTGCTCATTTCTTCTGCACTAGCTTCACTTCAGCCTTCTGCCACCTTTTGTCTCAATCTCAACTACCTTGTCCAAGTCTTTCTACACTTCTTTGGGAATTCCTTGCTTTAGCATGTGGTAGAACATTGCTATGGTCTTATCTCATGGTTGCATTGTTTCTGCCCTCCACATCTCCTCAATCTGCAGTACCCACTGTACTTAATTGAGTGTATGTCCGTTGTATCGGGAAATGTTGCTCTTAAGGCAGAAAACACCTTGGCCCAACAATTATTCAAATGTACCCTATCATGCTTGGCATCACCTACCCATACCCGAGGATACCCCGCTCTTTTCCCTATCTCACCCGCTTGATCTAATAATGCGGCAAATAAACGTTTCATGTCTACTATCACTAGTGTAGGCCTGCAGTCTGTTTTTCAGGTGCATATAACCTTTTACCTGCTCCTGCTGTGAGCCATGGTAATGCCTTCAGTAAGTTGTTTTATCCATGTGTGGCCAGGGCACATACTGGACCCTGCAGGGACCTTTGTGTAACAATGGTAACTGTGTCCCACCTGCTTAGCCAGTCATGTCTTACCCACTCCCTCCCCTTTACTATCACCATGCGACTTGGTCATGCTGTTAGTCTTGGACCCCACAAACGTTCTACTCTCTCTGTCACTGTAGGTGGTATTTTTAATCCATGATCCTCATCTATGCTCCACTCCTCCTCCTCTGACACTCTTTCATCAATATCCAATCTAATTGGCTGAAAGTCTACACTGTCGCCTGTGCAAATACTTCTGCATACCTCTCATCCCTTTGACCCCATCCCTCATTTCAACATGTAAATCCCTACTTTCAGTACTATTAATTCTAAATAAACTATCAACCGCACTCCATTCATCAGAGCCTATTGGAGCTACTGGCCCCTCTTCCCTCTCCTGCTTTACTTGCACAAGCTCTGTCACTGTCCTTCACAGCACTGTTTCTAAGTGTCTTTGTTGCCTGTTCTCTGTTTTCATTACTAATGGGGTATGAATTATATTTGCAAATGGGGGCTGTAGGACATTTTCATAGGTTGCCGGCCGTCTCTGTCGTGGGGCTGCGAGGGTCACATACTCTGGGTTAGTATAAGCTGCTACTGCTTGCATTGTAGCACCCCTTGAGGGCAGCAGGGCTGTGTGGGCTGCAGGTGTATCACAGGACGAAGGGACTGCACATGGTAAGGGGGTGACACAAGGTGCTTGCATTACATCTCCCCTTTTAAGGCCCTCAGGGACAGCCTCAAAATCCTCTACCATCCTCCACAACTCCAAAACTCTATTTCTATTCTTCAACTTTCTCCTCTTGTAGTTTGCAGCTAAATATGTGCACATGTGGCCCAAAACATCTTTATTATCCGTTCCCTCTTCTGGCCACGGCTTATGCATCCCTCCTCTCATGTGAGAGACCCACTTCTTATTATATTTCATAATCTTCTCCTGGTACAGCAGGAGAGCTGTACACATATATTCAAGTGGGGTATGAGAAGTCATAATTGTGTCTAATCTTACGCTCATATTAATCCTTCTAAATGCCTAACCACTGATCCAGCGGTGCCGATTTACCCCACCCCTTCCCACTTCTGCCCACACTCCCTGTTGCCGCTCTTCTTTTTTCTTCACCCCACACATCAAACACCAATCATGCTAAACCACTCTTTACACAATTCAACCACCCCCAATTCACAATTTACCACTCCAGAAACACCTTAAATCATAAATCAATAATACAACACCTGATATACACAATGGTTTAGACCCTTCCTCAGTCTTCTCTTCGAAACAACAGAATTTACCTCCTTACGCCCTCTTGTGCCAGGCGAAGGGATCCCATACCCGCCATATAATGGGCCCACACAACATAATCACATTTATTTACAAATGGTGTAGACCCTAACTCGATCCCATTGCCATGGAATGAGGGTATTTACCTGTTCACACTCACTTTTTTTTCTGAGTGGAGGGGTTCCCAGGTCCTCCATATACTCAACCTCACCTCTCACTTTATTCTGCAGCATTGGCTTTCCTCCAAAATGGAGAAGTTCCTGTTTACTCTCTCTTCACCTTTTTCCTCATAATATATACTGTGACGTCACCTTATATACAAACCACTATATAGTGCCAAGTGGTCTTTCACACCCATCAACATCACTATCAACTCACTCCACACCCACGCACTCACCTCTTGTTGTCTTCTCCCGCAAAGGTGCACTTATATCTATGCATTCTCCCAAGCTCCTCCAATACGAGGTCGCATCAACGGCCTGCACAATCTGGGAGCAGTGCCCTGCTCCAAAGTGCAGACAGGCCTTTTGGCAGGCAAGTCTTCAAGTCATGCAATGGGGACCGGTCACAGCAGTTGGGCGCAACACCACAGGATGGGACTCTTCCAACTTCACATAGAATCTGGGATCACATTGGGGTCACCACATTGAAAGGAAAGTAACCGAACAAACGAATGGGAAAATAATCAAAAAAGCCAAATAAGCACTGCACCACTTTTCAAAGGAAAACAAGATTTATTTCATCAAAAAGGTCTCAGACGGTCCTGTAGAACCCAACTGACAAAGAGCTCTCCAATTTTTTTAAAGGGTTACATCTTTTATAGGCTGATGAGCCATAATTAACGACACTAACATAATAATGAGTTACAAAATAATTCCTCCACTCTCATTGGGTGCCACCTATAGAACATGCGAATGTCCCCTATAGTCCATAGACCGATTGGCCAAATCTTACATAAACCCACTGCCCTATACGTGTGGTTTACTACATCATCACTATTCAATCTAAGAATGCGATTGGTGTTTTTAACTTGTTGAGATATTGATAAATCGTAACCGTCACCTGATGTCCATCCCTCCGGTCCAGACAGTATCAAAGTAGACTGGAGAGGCCAACTCTGCATTAATAGACAATAGGCCTTCTCATTATACTTGAGACCACAGTGCACACAAGCTGACTCCCTGACCTTGCACTAAATGTATTGGCATTACCTCTGCTCCCCCTGTCCAAAATCACAGAACATTCCAGGGACGGCTCCCCCCTTATCTCCTTTAAACACGAGGTGCCCAGTAATAATGTACCCACGAATTTCAGAGATTTATTTATCTCTGGTGGTATGTGTAATTCAAATGGGATGACCACTTTTGGGTGAGGGCAGTAGTGTGCTAAATCCTCTTCTTGCTCGTTGGCATCGCAAAACCGTATGCCCTATCCTCATGAACGTGTCCTTCAAAGGGCACATCCCTATCAGCTCTCCCAATAGTTACATTCCGTTTCAACCATGCTCAGCCCTACTGCTGGATGCAATTAGCATTTATCTATGCAACGTAGGTGACTCGCACCACGGCTCCTTTCCTGTAGAACAGGAAAGGGAATGTGTTTATTGTAAGTAAACTAAACAGAGCCACAGCTCCACATCAGGGCCTGCATTTTCTTTTATTCATAATGAACTGAGCCTTAACATCCAATATAGCAACACTTTTGCCGTATTAACACACAGACCTTGCTGCAACCACAATAACCTTCTGACTCCATCTTCCACCTGTCTCAACCCTCTTTGCACCCCTCACTGCAGGCCAAGACTACTAATACAACAATTAAACAACGCCCTATAATACTGCCCTATCTATGACCTTTGCAACTGCAACATTAGCACATTTGTTGCACTCTCTGTGTTGCTACATGTGCGTGTCTAATATGTATCAGACCTAACAAAAACACTACATGTGTCTTTTGCTGCGCAAACCTCAATCTGCTTCCACAATAATGCGTGCTAATGGAGATTTCTCAGCCAGAACCTTTTCACCTGGCTGGGATGCTGTACGTGCATCCCAACAGTACAAACACAAAATGCAGGAGGAAGGCATGCCAGAGATTCCAACGCCACTCTGTTCCCCTTTTCTCCTTTGTGTGCACTCGAAAATGGTCTGGATCAGGAAATGGAGGTGCAAAAGCATTACGCTTTGCTTTTGTGACTCCATTTCCTGTACCATCCGTTTGGAAATGTCCCCCATGAGGAGTAAGTATTAGAGAATGGTTCTTTAGAGCATGCTTTAGCAGAGCATGGCTCACTAGAGTGTGTTGCCAAGACCATGTTTCACTCAGCAGGGGTAGGCAGCCTGCACCTTTCCAGATGTTTTGGACTACGACTTGCATTATCCCTCAACATTTATTATATTGGCTACAGCTAATGGAAGTTGCAAAAATTACCTGGACAGCTGCAGATTTCCTACCTTTACACAAGGGTGTGCTTCACTCTAGCACATTTCAGTAGAGAACTCACCTTCAGAATGTGTGCTTTTAAAGTATGCACATTTAAACAATGCAAAATTAATAAAGGAGCTTATAGGGTGAACCATTAGAGTATTTTCATTCAGATTTAGAATATCTCTAATTAGAGTATTGGGATCATTTTTCATCTACCAAGCACAAGCAAACTGAGAGAAGACGAGACCATTAGTGTGAAAAATTGCATGGCCCGCGAAAGCAACATAGTTACACTTGCATTACAGGCTGTGCAGTTTTTAATAACTGAATTGGCCATAATCAGCATTCTGTAGTATAGAGCGTGAAGGAGCCTCACCGGTGCCTGCGCAGTATGTACACCCACCCCCTTCTTTAAGGAAGAGGATCTGTGAGGGTTCAATTAGGATACAGTGGCCACCAATTGGGGTTGAGGAGGTAGCTTGTGGAGTTGCACTGACCCTATCACAAAGATGTGTGAGGTGTGAGTATGTTTGGAGCTGTTCAAACCAACAATAAAAAATAAAAACGTTTTTGTAATCAGGTTCAAACATTCAAAATTTGGGAGTGCAACCCCTTACTCTACACATTTCAAAGGGGGTCTCAGAAATACTACCAGCGTGAGTGCAGCCTGTGACTGCGTTTGCCCTGGTCTACTAAAGTTCTTCCGGCACCCTTTGAAAACTGGATATTTAACCATCCCAAACAGACAAAATGGCAGGACAGATTTCTGACTTGTGAGAGTGTGGACCGCAGTGCCAATGCAGCATAAAGCACAGAGAGCAGCAGGTGCCGGGGGGGGGGCTCTCACTGCAAACCCACTGCACTTTACCAATGCTCACTTTCTTTAGTTTGTCTATTGGCACTGTAAGCACCGCCTATAAGCCTAAACTATTGACATGGGAAGCATGGGTGTTGCTAGGTCTGGAAAAGATCTGGGGCTACGCTAATATTGGGACTGTTGGGACTCAGGGCTAGCTAGCCTTTTGGTTGTCACCTCTGACCTTTTATCCAAGGCTGCAACCAAAAGACCCGGGGTTATAGCCCACTCAGCCTCCCCTAGCAATGCCTCTGATGGGAAGTTAAGTTAGGAGAGAGTTTGATTGTGAGGAAGGAGGCTCTGTTGTTTGGCTTTTTACCCATCTTTTCATCATCCATGCCATTCTAGTCCTTATGGACATTCTTAGACAAAACACTGCCCCCACGCCTCAACCTGGGATCCCTTTGAGCTAACTCTGTGATTTTAAGGGGATGCCAGTATTATTTCTAAGCAGTCATCCAAACAGTAATGGCATATTTGCAGCTGTAAACCAGCCTATGATATAATAACAATGTCTTATCAAAGTGTACCTTCAGCCATTTGATGTATAAGCAATATGTTCCTTGCACTGAGTTCGCTATCTGGTCATTGCATAGAATGCAATACCATTGAATGCCACACCATAGACAAAATTGCATCGAAAAAAAAGCATTGAATGTTTTTTTTTAAGGTAAAGGATTTTGTTTAATTATATTGAGTTTTAAAGGTTAAAAAAGGGGTGGTCGGGGAACCCCCATTAAAAACGTTTTTTTTAAACAATTCATTCAGTGCAATTTTTTTCAATGCATTTTTTTTAGATGGAATCTTATGTCGATGGTAGGAACTCTATACACGGACTAGGAGCCACTGAGTTCCTGTTTAAAACAAACATTTGAAAAGCAAACAGTTTTTGGCTCTTGTATAGACATTCACCAGGCATTTGCTAGGCACTGCCATAATATGCCCAGGTACTAACACCATTTGCCAGCTGTTGACATCTCATGGTCAGGTGTTTCCATTACAATAGTGCCTGAAAAATAGCTATTCCATGCCCGGACAAAAGCTAGCACTGAGGGCTTTGCCTATGCATGTTCAATAGCACAGCCCAGACTTCCCCTGAAAACAGAACTCAGGTTCAAAGTAGGTTTGTATTGACCACACTTACCCTAAAGAGGGGCTCCTTATATGTACCAAGCTGCAATATTACTGGGATCCAGGAGATACATGCATTAATAATTAAAACAATACGGATCAATGCATTGAAGAAAATGCAATGATTGATGAAAATAGGAAGTATTACTTGTAATACTTGCGTGGATTAAAAGGTACTAAGTCAACACTAACTACTTCTCAGTTTCTGCTGGTAGCTTGACTGGCAGAACGTTCCTGTAGTCTGCCAGTGGAGAGAAAACATTTCACTTAACAGAGACAGCTTCCTCTGATACTGTGTCATTAGGTTGTTCTCTCAGCTACTAGCAGCGGGTTGAAAGGGTGGTAAGACTCCCACATAATGCTCACGCCCATAGTTCATGGACTTCAAGCTTCATCAATGGACAGTGAAGAGTCTGCAGCAGAATCCTGTAGGCTAAGAAGGTCCCAGGAATCATGCATGGAGATCCATCTAGCAGGTGAGGGGATCACGAGTCACAGGTTGGCAGGGAATAATGAAAACTGAGGTCCTGGATTACTCACTCAGGGGTGAAGCCACAGATCAGAGAGTCCACACAAATGGGGCAAGAGACTGTCATCCTGACATTGGCTTGAGTAATTTCCTCACTTGGGCTGCATTTTCCGACTTGATCAGATCAAGTGGTCATGTACTTTCACTCTTTGCTCGCCTGCAAACACACTGAGGGGGGGAACCACTTGGAGAATATTTTAAGAAGTACTGAGATCCGAAATCTAGATGAAGTGAGACCTTGTTTGGGGTTCTGTGGTGGTGTTGCTTCCTCAGTCAAGACTAATCTCTGCTCCTTCCCCAACTGGAGAAAAAGCAATTGTGAACCACCTCCTTGAACAGCCCTGCACATTTCGCCACCATCGATACAGTGCCTGTCTGCACAGCCATAGAGTGAGCAAAGTCTGTAAGAGCAGCCATAGCAAATTAGCTCCTTATGTTGGTGGCCTCTTCTGAGACCTTCTTAAATAAAGCACAGTAGTTGCGTCTCACCTGGAAGTTATGATAGTCATGTGACTCATGCCAGGGGAGCATCATAATGTTCCTGCCAGTTTTAGCCCAATATTTCAATTAATTCCTGTTTGTGGAACCTATGCAAAAGGGTTTGTCAAATAGTTACCCATGGCCATTCATTCTCTGTTGAACCCCTGCCAATCCAACATCATAAAATGGAGGTTGGTGAGTGATTACACTAAACTACTTTCTTGCCTATTGGAAGTAGGTGTATTATTTCTGCAGTCTGCACCAATAGAAGCTTGGCCAGCCAAAACATCTTTTGACATGGTTTTGTAGTACTTTCGAAGGAAGGTGATGAAATTGATTGAGGTTGGTGGAGAAACCTTAATAATTTTTGCAGCCCTATAAATTGCATCCAAAGCATGCATTTTTAGATCAAGTATAACACCTCTTTTTGCCTCAACCCAAAGGGCAAGCAAAGGATGCCTGATGTCACTGCTATTTTTATTTCTGCCACCACAAACTTGTTTGGTAAGATACACTGTTCAGCTGAAATAAAAGGTATTTGTGTTAAAGAGTGTAATCAAAAAATGTCTATCTATGCAAACAACACCATGTTTGAAGTGTATGGGAAAGACCAGAGAGACTGGACTTCAATGAATGCAGTGGGGATGCTAGGAAATGGCTGAGCCTTGTTGAGTTGAGGGAGAAAGGCCACAGTGGATGTGAATGCAAGAGGAGAAGAGGGGATAATGGGAGAGAGTTGAGGCCAGGTTGAGTGGAGGAAGAAAGGCTTGAGATGCTGGGTCTGTCACAGGAGAAAAGGGGATGCTAGGAGAGGGTTGATCCTCCATTGATTATAAGTAGAAAGGATGGGGACAGGGGAGGCATGCACACTTAACTGATGATTACTATGCCAAGATAAAATTAACAAAATTGCAAAAATGTGGCTCTTCATCCCTCCGTTTCACAGTTAGGAGTCCGGAGATACCAGCATCGTAATGTCTTCTTAAAAGGGCAATGTTCGCATTATTTTGTACTGGCAACCTGCGTGTGTTCTTACATTGGACATACTGGCTGTTTAGGATGCAGCCAACACGAGTGTTTTCTTAAAGTGGCAATACTGGGATATAAATGACTGCATCCAGGAAGCACGAAAGTGTCTTCTTAGAGTGACATTACTAGCAATATTGGGCTAGGCCAACAAGAATGTGTTCTTACAATGGCATTATTGGAATATAATGGCACAGCCAGCATTACAATGTATTCTAACAGTGGCAATGCTGCCATATATTGGCACAGCCCAGAGAGCATTACAATGTCTTCTTATGATATATGATAGGTTATTTTTAACCCAGAGGTTTCTAGGCACGGACCCGGGGATCAAACCTGTGTTGCTCCGTGTCGTCTTGCCTCCAAGGCAAGCATGTTGCTGCCGAGCTACCCTCCCAATCTTACATTGATAATACTGCCATTGGTCACTGTACTTGAATTGTTTGTCCTAGTTTGATTGTTGAATCTATCGAAACACAGGTGCTTATATAATTGGGGGTACTGTGTGCCTAAATTACAAATTTATCTGTGTAAACTATGAACAAATATTGTATCAAATTTGAGAGTATAAATACAAAGCTCAATGCGCTTGTTTTAATTACTCAAACAATACTTGGCGTCAATGGTATTTCGAATAGTGGTTTTGATTTAACCAAAAAAGGGACGAATTCTGGACAATGCTTTCTTTAGTACCAGATAGTGTTTATTAGATACTTAGTACTTCAATACTTGGTAGTCCTATACAAGTTTTGGTCTACACTTCAAGCAATTACCTTAACAAATATAAACCTTAGCTATTATCAACATAAACCTTTGCCAACATTAACCTTTGCCCAACATTAACCTTTGCCAACACGTGTTTCGACCAATCTGGTCTTTCTCAAGGCAAAACTCTATCGATATACAAATCACTTGCTGGTTTGTTGTTACATAACCACCATTTATACATCAATGTTCATCAGACAGAATTATAAACATGTCATGGAAATGTTTAGAGAATGATTTTCAGAGAGCAACCCACATCATTACATAATATATCATATCAAAGATAAAGAAATGAATTAGTCAGCTTCATATTGTTCACTGATTATTTGTTATCAAAACAACACTTTCTCTTGCATAACCTAATGATACGCACAAGTTACACACTGCCACAATCTGTGTCTTTTATACCTGTCATCAGTTAGAAAAGGTCTCTACCTTTCATTCGTGAGCCACATTTCCTATTTAAATTTAAACGTTCTTTCCAACTCAGTACATCTCAAGTTGCAGTTCTCTTGCATCGTAAATGCTCTAATGTGCCTGAGAGCCAGATGACCACCAAACTAGTCTCAATTCCTCCAATAGTTTGGATGACCTCAAACTCCATTGCAACATGTTAATCCAATTAACATGATATCATTTCATCTTTTTCAATGGCTTACATAGTGAGCATATCTTACCAACAATCTTAGCAATCTATACTCATAGTATGCTCGCTACACAAAAATAAAAGCTAAGACCTTGTGATTCGGCTAAATCACAAAACCATTGACTTATTGATTAAACCCTCCATACCTATTAACTTTTCAGTGGCGATCCTCCGTTCAGTTCACTAATCAAATCTTCCTACCTTACATTTCCTCCGGTCTACTACTCACCTATAAATACGGTGCAATATCTAGCCCATATAGTGGGACCCAAAAATGTCTTTAGATGCAATTTCCAGTACAGTGATTAGAAAACATTAGACTATTCAGTTAACCTGTATGCTAAGTATAGCAAATCCATGTTATCTAATGATATATGGTGTATGCTTACCCCCAAATTCGATTGCCTGCGCCAATAGGGTTGTGTTTCTTGAGTAATTTGCAGCTGCCTGCCCTCATCTGATAGGGGTTGTATTAACCTAAAGAATTATGGTGAAAGTCACAAATCTGGTGTCTTTGATACTACTATTATCTGCACCAATTTGCTTGTGCCACAGCCCAATTTCCAGAAATGTATTACCTTAGTGCATAGCTCTTGGTAAAGCCACCATTGCTCCTTTCACATCGCATCTGGCGTCTTTGAACATAATCTTGTGTGCGCCATTTTGGCTACCGATTATATCGGAAAACATCTGTCACGTGATTCTTATTGTGTACATGACATAAGCACAAGATCGATGCGTAAATTTAAAGAAACAGCTCACTTTTCTTTGAGCTTCCCTTTTTATATGTTCTATCGGCATATTCCGAAAAACATATGTCTATTCCACATATAAAACATCTAATCAGACTCACGCTTGTTAAGCTAGCTTAATGTCCAGAAATAAAGCTAATATCAGATAGCGACCTTATACAAATCCATAACATTTTCTCACTTGTACCATGAATCCTCAGCCTTAATTGGCATCTTTGTTATTCCACAATTATTGAAATTATAAATCAAACCCTGGGCACGTCTAAACTCCTACATATTTATGAACAAAGCTATATTTTTATAAACAATGAGCATCACCATTTTTGCACATGAATCAAGGGTGGCCCCACCATTCACCATTAGTATGTTCAAATAGTTCAATAATCTACATTAGTGCGACTCGCATTACTAGATTTAATAATATTATAAACCATGTTCATACATTTGTTTACATATTACGTGAGCATGCTCCTATCACTTCCTAAAATGTCCTAATTTTACAGGATATTATTCCAATGCATAGTTATAGCTCTATTCCTCAGATAGGGGATAGTAATGAACTAAATTCCATTCACCATGGTAAGTGGCAGAGATGTACTAAGGTCCAATTGCCAACATATATAGAGATGCCCGGTCCCAGATACTTTATCAAAACTATAAGAACACATACATCTCATGTTCTTTGTTCAGTCCCAACATCATAAATCGCAATCTGCATATTGTCTTTGTTGCCAACTGTCTCAGACGCTGTTCCATATCTCCACCTCTTTTTCCGCATGAGACTTTGTAAATTCCAACAAATTTGATATCCGTTTTACTGTCCATCTGGTGTTGTTGCTACCAATGGTCTGCCAATTTCAGTTTGGGATCTTGACTCCCCAAACTGGACAGATGTTCTCTGATTCTTACGTGCAATTCACAGATTGTACTCTAATATACACCTTGTCACAAATACATAGAATTGCATACACTGTATACTTGGTTCTACAATTCATAAATTCTCTTATTTCTGTTTTAATTCCACCATGACATGTAAAGGCGGTAACATTATGTAATGCATATCTGCAACCACTACGCATTCCACATTTGTGGAATCCCTTTGGCATGGTTCTTAGCCAAACACTGCCTCTTTGAGTCTTTGTGATAGGTTTCAAGAAGGATGGACATAATCTATTTTTGATTGTCAGAGCACAAACGTATACAAATCTTGGCTTATCCCCAATATATTTACTCAAGTCTTTGTCCAGCAATAATAAATGCCAATTCTTAAGCACCATCTCGTATATACGATTACTTTCCTGTGAGTACCTTGTAACAAAACTCACCCCTGTTTCTCGTGCAGCTATATCCTTTCATTTTAACTTTAACATCTCCTCTCTCAAAATGTACCAAGCCTTCTCACAGGCCTGATGCATACAGCCTTTTGAATGCCCCCTTGCCTCAAATATTTTAGTCAATAGATCACACTCTTGTTCATAGGTCTCTACCATACTGCAATTTCTTATGGCTCTATAGAATTCTCCTATAGGAATATTGATGATAGTTGATCTTTTATGGCAACTACTGGCAAATATTGTTGAATACACCTCAGTTGGTTTCCTGAAGGTTCTAGTTGCCAATTGTTCTGCTGACACATAGAATGTGAGATCAAGAAAATCTGTTTTGAAAGCGCTGGTGTATAAGGGCTGTCTGCGGCTGGAGACGCTGCGCTTCCTGAACTTTTGCTGTCTTTGCTGCCGAGTCACGGAGGACCATTGTGACTTTTGCAGTGATTTTGAAATATTTTCCGAGTGTGGCTATCCCCGCCCACATTGCCCAGAACCCATTTAGCAAGGATTTCCCGCGCTTTATGCGTGCGCTTTTGTGAAAGCGGTGTTGTATAAGGGCTGTCTGCGGCTGGAGACGCTGCGCTTCCTGAACTTTTGCTGTCTTTGCTGCCGAGTCACGGAGGACCATTGGTATGGACTAACTGCGTGAGAAGCAAATTCAACGTTGAGAAAGGCAGTGATTTTGAGTTCCTAACATTGGCTATTTGTTTTGCAGTGACTTTTGCAGTGATTTTGAAATATTTTCCGAGTGTGGCTATCCCCGCCCACAACTCCGCCCACATTGCCCAGAACCCATTTAGCAAGGATTTCCCGCGCTTTATGTGTGCGCTTTTGTGAAAGCGGTGTTGTATAAGGGCTGTCTGCGGCTGGAGACGCTGCGCTTCCTGAACTTTTGCTGTCTTTGCTGCCGAGTCACGGAGGACCATTGGTATGGACTAACTGCGTGAGAAGCAAATTCAACGTTGAGAAAGGCAGTGATTTTGAGTTCCTAACGTTGGCTATTTGTTTTGCAGTGACTTTTGCAGTGATTTTGAAATATTTTCCGAGTGTGGCTATCCCCGCCCACAACTCCGCCCACATTTCCCAGAACCCATTTAGCAAGGATTTCCCGCGCTTTATGCGTGTGCGCTTTTGTGAAAGCGCTGTTGTATAAGGGCTGTCTGCGGCTGTCTTGGGCTGCTCGAGGGCTGCTGAGGCCCAAGATTTTGCGTCTTTATTTATTTATCTTTTTATTTTTCATTTTTAAATGCAACTATTTTGATTTGTGGTAATTGAAAAGGTTAAGAGTTGGAAGTGAAATGCAACGTGTACTTGCGACGCTAAAAACAGGTATGCCCCCTACAAAAATATTAAAGAATCATTTATTAAATTCATGCTCTTTAGCTCGTATTAGCCAAAGACCTCTGTTTAAGGCAACAAGCTCTACGCCAAACAATCGATTTACATCAAAGACAAAGAAGCCCATTTCCAAGATGGAGCTTATGGCCGACATTCGTAAATATTGTAAAGTGTCTCCAACAGCACAGAAGTTACAGTTAAACTCTGCAACGGTGATGAGTAAGTCTTCTGTAGAAACTGCGCCCCACTCAATACCAATAAGGGCGACTGTCCCAAATCTCACGGTAACAAGTAATCCGGTAGCTACCTCATTGGAAGAACTAGCCGTAGTTGTGCACCCTTCACCATCTGACAGTGTAATGTTGAATAACGTAGGTGAGGCAGGTGTTTCCCATGAGGCATCACCATTAGTGCTGTTAGTGCCACAAATCATAGAAGAGCAGGTGGCCACTGACAAAGATGCACCTAATGTTAGCCATCTAAATGACGGTACACAACATAACCTGTCTAGGTCTCCAGTGATGTTTCCAGACACCTCACACTCCTCTATTATCTCAATTGATTCTTATACGGCACCAACAACCCGTAACCCAAAGAAGGCGGGGGAGGTAGTTAAGAATGATCAATTTGATCCAATAACAAAAGTGCTGGAAGTAACGTTTGCTGCAATGAATTTAGCACTACAAACAATGACAAAATTATTTGAATCATTAGAAGGCAAAATATCTGTGCAGCATACACAAATGGAGCAAATATTGCTTTGGCAGAAGGAGACGTCTGTGCTATTACAAAACAGGAAATGTATGTGTTATAAAAACCATGATAATGAACGGAAGAACTTGGTAACAAAATCATCACAAACCATGTTAATAGCGGTGGAAAATACAGAGATTTTTTGCGCTGTACCCTCCATTCATGGACCAATCTATGAAGTGCTTGAAAAACCTAAACACACCAAACCATCGAATATGCTTGAAATAGCGTTACCTCATTCAGAACTAAATTTTAGCTGTGTGACTGTTGACTCACAGTCAAATCCATTAAGTCCACTCAGCACTAATAAAAATAATAACAAAAAAACAGCATACACAATTTTCTCGAAATCCAAAGCTACAGTTAATAAAGTACCGAATCCAAGCAAGCTACCAAAAAATCAAAAAGATCCTCCAAAAAAGAATGGATCTACGTCCAAACAGTATTTTAAAGCATTATCTATGCCAAAACCAGTAAAAAATACTATTTTGCTCTCTAAAGCAATTTTGAAAAAATATCAAAATCTAGAAAAGACAAAAAAATCGGTCTCTACTTGTAACCAAGGTGTGGCGAAAGTAATTACTGCATATGCCCCACTAGACAACTTGGTGGAAATGTCAGAGAAGCACAACAAACATGTTTCTCGAAAAGATAACAAAGACAAATAAAGTACAGCCTGTTGATGAAAAAGCTTTACAACGAAGAGAGATTCGAGAAGCAGTGGACGCGTACATGGCGGAACGTGTTCCCATCAAAACCCTGTTTACTAGTCATTCCTTAAGTAATACAAAGACTGTTAGAGTAACTCAAATATGCGACGACAGCTCCGAAGACAATTCTGCTCCACAGGGCAATAATGGGTCAAGCCCGTGTAAGTCTGATGCTAGCAGGTCCACAATGGCGCAAAAAAAGAAAATGAGTAAATTATTAAAGGAAACAACCAAGCCGGAACCCACTCTAGTTCCAGAAATAGACTCCGGCCCGACAGCTATTTTCTGTCCGCAGAATGGGACTAATATTGCACAAACACCGATGAGTTCGATGCAGGCAATACAGCTCTTGCAGACGGCAGTCGCAGGTCTTCTACCATTTGAAACCCAAGAGAATCTGATAATACCTAGTGTTAAGAATCCAGATCTATCACAAACCAAACTGTTTCCAACTGGCATAAAGCGCCCAGCGGCATATGCACTGATTCTATCGTGCCGTCCAGGACCTTGTCCACAGTATGATATCAACAGACATACTGCTCTAGCTATTTTCTCTGATCTACCACAATTAGAGGATATATACTGATATAGCACTAGTTGAATTCCCTAATAACAAATTAACAACTACAGTGAAAATCTGGATGAATTCGAGAGTGGTGCAAAACACAATATGGATGGAAAAAGAGGCACTATTTAATCTGGGTTTTGTTATCACAATAGAGGATCCACAGGAAAAGACTCCTAGTATAAAACACAATAACCTCTGTAACAAACCCTACAAAGCCATCAGCCAAGAGCAAATGATATCTGAAGAAAAACCAATTAATGAGCATTACCTGTCCACTAATACTCAGAATTAGCTAGGCCCCGAACCTCTATTTGATACACTTGCCTTAATTAGTTGGAACACAAGGGGCTTTAAGCATTTAAATCAAAGCTTTAGTGATCTGATTAAGTATGATGTAATTATGCTTCAGGAAACGTGGTTACAAGTTGCACCCTTGATGGATGGCTATAATGTATGTTTAAACCTGGCTCACAAAACTGAAAATGGTCGCCCCACATCAGGTCTTCTAACTGCAATTAAAATTGTCCCAGGTACGGTTATTGATCCATGGTTTAACCCAAATAGATTTATGCAAATGATCAAAGTAATAACATCTGAATATACAATTGCTGTCATTAATCTGTACTGGAACCCGGCTGGCATTGTGGAGACACGCTTTATTGAAGATCTGTCTGATTTAATGCTAAGGATTTCTCAAGACAAATCCATATCGCATATAATCATGGGTGGTGATCTGAATTTGAATTGCTTGTGTGCGAAGTCATCAAAGTCTCAACCAAGACTTAGAGTATGGAATCAATTCATAAAATGTCATAATTTCGTGATGCTTAATGGCTCGTGTGCGTCTGACATTCCCGCATAACCAACATGGAGGCGGGGGAAAACAGAATCTCTAATTGATTATTTATATGTGAGCACTTCATTATTCCCATGTATTGTTGATTTTTGTATTGTGCAATCTAACTATAGTGATCATGATCAGTTGACAGTCAAATGGACAATGCGCAGTCCACCCAGGCTGATAGAAAGAGATTATGGCCTAACAAATCTGACCACCAATGTGAGAAGCACCAGACTATGATGCTCGGATAGGCAGCTGCATGAATATCATGACTATGTACAGAATTGCGTGGGTTTGACCCCACGTGGTGAGTCGTTGGATGATTGTTATTATACAATGATGCCTTATTTTCTTGACGATAAGAAAGGAAAATTGAGATTTATGAAACCATCTATACATACATATAATGATGAAGTAAAAAAGCGAAAAACTGTGTATAGGGTGGAAAAAAGAAACTTTGCAATGCTACCCATTAAGAGGGCCCACATTAAACAAGATAAAGACATGGATTAAAAACTGGTTAAGAGCTAGGCGGGCACATTTATACCAGATAGATGGTCAAAACATGCTTAGTCTTATACAATCTAAAAATTCTGCAAGAACATGGGCGATCTTGAATGGTGCTGTGAATGGACCGCAGGGGTTAAATCAAGGCAATAGCGTTATGGAGTCTGACTGGATATCTTATTTTGCTAACTTTTATGCTCAACCGACAAATAATGCAAGTTTGGATTCAGTCGAGTTCCCAACTAAATTTAACTTGGAATTCGATCTTTTAGATATCCAGTTATGTATTAATTCTATAAGTCGGTCGAGAGCGTGTGGCCCAGATGGGCTGTCAAATCAGACATTAAGACAGAGCCCTCAGATGTGGGCCCAAATTCTCTATAATATTTTTACTATGGTGAACGCTTCTCAAACCATCCCCCAGTCATGGAGACATTCAATTACAGTACCGATTTATAAAAAGGGTAACCGTCAGGCTCCTAATAGCTACCGGCCAATAGCATTATTAGACGCACCAGGGAAGATCTTTACGCATCTTATCTTGAAAAAACTTAAATACTGGGCCCAAAATAAACATATGGTAGATCCTCTCCAAGCAGATTTTGTTACAGGAGTGGGCACAATACCTAACATAATGATCCTGAACTTAATCAAGGATAAGTATGCAAATCTTGGCCAATCAATGTACCTAGCATTTGTTGATTTTAAAATAGCTTTTGATTCTGTGGACCGTTTGCTACTATACCAGAAACTAAAGTGCTACAATTGTCCTGATACTCTACTGGCCCTGATTGGCTTGCTCCACTCTAATACGTACATGCGAGTAAGATTGACTTTAAATGGAATACTATCTGCTTACATTCGCACACTGAGAGGTTTGAAACAGGGATGCATTTTAGCATCAACACTATTCAATCTTTTTATTTTAGACATAGGTCATGCTTTTCAGAATATAATTTGTGATGCTCCAAAACTGGGTTCTTATTTGATAAACTATCTGCTTTATGCAGACGATCTTATTTTGCTATCCAAAACTCCGAGTGGTTTACAAAATATGCTGAATGCACTAAATCTGTATGCAGTGAAAAACAATTTGGTGATTAACACAGCAAAGACGCAAATATTGGTTTGCAAACCAAAAAAGCAGTTGAAGATTAATTCTATCAGTGGTATCTGGGAAGTGAACAACTTGAAAAAGTTAATACGTATAAATACCTGGGTGTTATGATCTCCAAATCTCTGAGAAAGAATGACAATGAGATGGGAATTACTCAGAAATTACTCCCTCTAATCGCCCAGGCAAAGTTATTAACACATAAATGTGCAAAATTTTTCTACTCCCATATTCTGTTATTTTACAAACAAAAAGTGACTCCTATCCTTACGTATGGGGTCGAATCTACCTAAACAACGTAATTTTTGGGACAGGATAGAATCCAAGTTTTGGAAAAAAATTCTAAATATTCCTATGTCCATGTCGAAAGCCATACTGCGTTTTGAATTGGGTTTGACATCCATGTTTGCACAGGATCAATGGAAGAGATGTGCGCTGTTTAGGAAATGTCTGTTAAATATTGGTTCTTCAAATGTTGTCGGAATATTAGCAACTTATCTAGCTACTACAAATGATTCTTACTCCAAGATATGGACACAGAATATTCTAAATACTTTAGCAGATGCTGATATTTCTCTAGACATTTTGCTAATTAATCCGGTAACAGCCAAAATGAAGTTATTCCAAATGGATTGGATTATAACGATCGAACAATGTTCTAGAATGAAAGATTTTGACATATCGACATTTGGGCACAAAAAATTAGGAACAATGGCTGGGTAGCTACAGAAATATCCTTCACCGCATATGCGCAAACAATATCTGCGGTTTAGAGGCAATCTATGGAACACTAGATCAGTATTGGCAACAAGAAGGCAAATTCCAGAGAATGAAAACTTTTGTAGATGGTGCAAAGTACAAACACAAGAAGAAACCCTAAAGCATTGTTTAATTGAATGTCCTAATCTCAATGATATACGAAAGAAATATTTTTCAAGAATCACCTATGTATTATTGCCCATGAATTACTCAGATGCATGGAAATGGTTATTCTCGACCAATAAGATAACGGTTCAAATTGCCATTGTTCAATACCTGAACGAATTGTTTAAAACAGAAGAAGTTGCAAATTAAAAAGTACACTAAGAAATATAAAGATCAAAACTAGAAGGAAATCTATATTATACATATGATGTAGATATGTTGTGATAAGTAAATATTTGATAATTGCTCTCTAAAAGGAAATGTATAAATTACATTATTACTATGGAATTACCAATATATTGTATTGAGAAAATTATATTTTTATAAATAATCCTAGAATGTAAAATGTAAAAGGTATTACGTTTGATTATGCTGTAAAAAAAATTTGAAAGGTTCAATGAAATGAACTAACCAAATAAAATAAAATGAAAAAAAAAGATCAAGAAAATCTACAAATGTTTTCTCTGCATGTCCTATACATTTGATGCCAAAGGTGTTATTGTAAAGATACTCAATAAATTCATTAAATCTCCCCACAGTTCCATTCCACCCACGCATTGTGTCATCTAGATATCTTTTCCCAAACTTAATTTCGCTATAGGATTTGTTGTCATTGAATATATAGGCGTCTTCAAAATAGCCCATAAATAGATTTGCTAATGGGGTGCATACGTCGCTTCCATGGCTACATCCTTATTCTGTGCATAATAGCTTTCAGCGAACAAGAAATAGTTTTGTGTCAATGTAATATTCAAAAATGACTTTAGCATGTTAACATGTTCACTATTTGAAGCCGAAAAATTTAGATAGGTAAAGTCTATGGTTAAATTGCAAGACTCTGTTCAATGGAAGTGTAGAGAGATTTGACATCCAATGTTGCCAATAGAAACTTTGAATCCCATTTGAAATCCTGCAATATCTGCAAAACCTGGGAAGAATCCCTCAAGTAAGAGGTCAAAAGTGGAACTCTCTGCTTAATCGCTGTATCAATGTATTCAGAAAGCCCTTCAGCAGCACATCATATGCCACTCATAATAGGGCGCACTTCAGGTAATAGTTCGAAACTTTTATGAATTTTAGGCAGAAAATACATATTGGTATCACTGGATGTGGCGTGATTAGAAATTGTCTTTCATTGTCTGTTACCAAACCCTTCTTGTGCCAATCTTGTACCAACGTAATTAGTTCTTCAACTGTTGCTTGCATGGGATTCCCCAACAATTTGGTGTATCAGCCTGGAGTTGATAGGTGTAGCTCTGCCATAGTAATATAGACTTCTCAGTTGAGAATAACAATATAACCACCTTTATCTGCCTCTTTAATTATGATATTACAGTCATTGGCCAGTGTCTGCAATGATTGCCTTTCTTGTTTTGTTAAGTTGTCTCTCTTGTTGATACTACTACATTTCACACTATCCATAAAGAGATGAACATCTGAAGTAAGTGCCTTATAGAAAGTTTCAATCACACTTACTGTGCCAGTTGGCGGTGTAAATTTGGCTTGCGATTTAATTCATCCACCTCAAGGTTTCTGGGGTGGACCACTAAATCTTCAAGTATTTCTTGTTGAGTTTTACCAATTGTCAGCCTCAAGCGAGAGTAACAGATGTGTATCCTCAATATTCCCAATGGTTAGGGTACTCATAGTTTGGCGTGTGTCCAAAGGATAAAAATGTTAATTTGGTTGTGAAAGTATTTTTTTAAGTTTTAGCTTTCTCACAAATTTATAAAGATCAATTTGGAACTCTTATCAGATCTGTAACCGTGCTTGGTGCAAAAGACAACCCTCTGTTCAAGGCAAATCGTTCATTAGTGCTAAGTGCTCGATTAGACAAATTGACCACTATATCCAATGTTAACTCCTGTCCAGTTGAATCTGGGCACTGGATCTTGTTAGTCTTTATGGAAGTGGATGCTCACTGCCTGCCACCCACTCTGCCTCCTCTTCTTCCTCTGAAGAAATTCCCTGTGTTGCTATATTTGGTTCTAAAGGGTCTGCAAATCTAACATGCTTTGGAATCGAATATTGTTCTTTTTAGTTGGATTTCTTGAATCTTTTCATTTCTTTAAGAAAGCCCCTCCTGGCAGAGGTTGTCCCCTTTGATCTATTGGTTTCCTCTGTGGTATCCATATCTATGCCTAAGGCCTCCCCTTCAGACTCAACATCAGAGCTACCCGGCGTCTTCAAAGGTGTGTTACCAGCTAAATCGGGTTTCCTATTATCATCCTATTTAGATTGAAAAGTGTACACTCGATTATTTTCATAATCCCTATCATCCCTAAAGAATTTGCAAAACATTCTCAATTTAACTTCATCTTGATATTCTCTGAGTATGGAATACATCTTGTTGAAGTTTGTATCTTTAGTCGCCTGTGAATTGCTCATATCAGTGATCTCTTGTTTAATCTGTTCAAGTTTTTTTGTACCGTCGCATGCTCCGTATCAGTATGTTCTACTAGAAGATGTATCATATTTTCTTAACTTTGTGTAAGAGTCTCCTTCCACTTTTCGGCCAAGTCTTTGTCTCCGATATTGCTAAAGTCTGGAAAGATAAGTATGCGCAACCCTCTCAGTATTTTGCTGTTCTCCAAATAATTTGTCAAAGATGCCTTCTCCCAATATTTGTTAACTCTTTCCTTCCTAGATAATCTTTCTAATTTGAGAAATTTCTGACATAAATTCTCAATCTGTGTATTTCTACTTTGAAAAGCATTCCCTGTGCTGCCTCGGGGAGCAAGCAATGCCAGTTTGTCCTCTTCCGTATTTAACAAGTATTCTGCCATAGTTAACGAAAATGTACATACATATCTGCCTCTACCTGGAAGTTAAATATATATATATATATATATTTTTTGAGTTTGTAAAATCACATCATACACAAGCAACAAGTGGCCCAATGTGTGGAACTACAGGAACATGTTGAAAAAAATGAACAAACCATTTATGCAAGTGCATCTCAATTCAATCTCCTCTCCCTTGCCACCCTCGACCCTCCGCCCCCCAACCATTTGCATTTCACCTCAGGCTCAGTCATTTACCACTTCAACTACTGGCATCACCTGAGGGACCTCTACCTTACAAATGAACAATCAACTCTTTCTCCACATGTGTGTCAATGTGGACGAATACTTAAAGCTTAGTAATGTGGCCTTATACATGACTGTTCCTGGGTGTGCTGTTTCAGCGGTCGTATTGTGAACAGAAGTCAGCCCAGTCTGTATGAACGGAGGTCTGGTCTCTGTGGATAGATCTGGTTAAACGCTCCATTTGGTATAAATTCCGAGCTACATTAATGCATTCTGTTTTTCTTGGTAGAAGCTCTCTTTTCCAGGACGAAGCAAGACATGCCCTGGCGGCGAGAAGTAGGCCATGCACCATCTTTGGTAGTTTAGTAAATATGTCATCTTATTCCTCTAACCAAACAATATTAGCTTCTTTACCTTCTCCCTCATAACCCTGTTTAGGCCTTTGATCCTGCTCAGGACCTCGTCCCAATATGACTGGACCGCTGTGCAACCCCACCACATGTGCCAATAGTCGGCTCTCAACCCACAGTCACACCAACAAAAGGGACTCACTCCTGGGTACATTTTGGCGAACTTAACCGGGTCATATTGCCACCTGTGGAGGAGTTCAATACCATGGAGTTTGTATTGGCTAGCAATCGATGTTTGTGAGGCTCTTCTGCATATCTGGAGCCAAGTACACGGGGATAGCTACCTCCCCAAGTCAACTTCCCATTTCTCCCTTAATTTATCAGATGAGGATCTCTTTGTTTCTACTAGGGCTCTGTATAGTGCGCCTATTAGACCATTGGTGCCATTCCCAGTATCCAAAATTCTCTCAAAGGGTGTAAGCTCTCTCTGCAATTTGTCTTTCCAAGTTTCCCTGGTCATGAACCCCTTCAGCTGCAGGTATAAGAATATCGGAAGTGTCCCCAATCCCAGTGTTTCCCTGAGCTCCTGTATTGTAAGAAAGGTTCCCTCTTTCCAAAGCCATCCTGCTCTCTCAAGCCCGGTCTAGTACCAAGCTTGAAACCTCGATGGGTCTGGGGTGGTGTCGCGGATGCCTGGCACCCATAGGTGACTCAGCGGGGATGGTCAAGTTGTGACACCCTCAATCCCTGCTCCCTGTTGCCAGATATTTCACAGAGTTCCCAAAATGGGGTGGTCTTGTATCCTTCTAAGTAACTTCGGTATGGGTACCCATAACCATTCCCCCACTGTTGCAGGACGGAGGTGGTGGTTGTCGAGACCTACCCAGTGTAAGTCTCCCTGCTGCCTGAGGTGTGGGATTATGATTCTCAATTGCATGGCTTTGTAATATGAGTGTATGTCTGGTAGCCTCACTCCTCCACTATCTTTTTGGAGGCGCAGTAAAGCATTGGAGACCCTAGGTTTCTTGTCCTGCCACAGTTGTCAGGTATTTGTATGGGGAGCATTTCGAAGAGGTACAGGATCTTGGGTAGAATCACCATTTTAATAGCGTTGAGCCGTCCCAATAAGGAAAGCGTGAGCTGATTCCCTAGTTCTAGGTCTTTTTAATTACCATCATCAGGGGGTGGGGGAGTTAGCCTCATATAGCTCTTTAAGTTCTCTAGTGACGTTGATGCCCAGATAGCGTAATGTTCCCAGGCTGATTTTCATGGCGAGGGGTTCAAACCACCTGACATCCTCATCTCTGCGTTTGTCTATTGGGAAGAGAACCGACTTTCCGGTGTTTATCCTGAGCCCTGCCTGTTGGCCATACGTCTCTATCACTTCAATCGTCGCTGGAATCGAAGTTAGTGTATTTATCACGTGGAGTAACATATCGTCTGCTTAGAGCCCTAATTTGTATATCTTTCCCCCAACCGCAATTTCCTCCACCCTCTGATCTCGTCTTAGTCTTTGGGCGAGCGGCTCTAATGAGAGAACAAAGAGCAATGAGGATAATGGGCAGCCTTGCCTGGTCCCTCTCCCCAAGTTAAACCATCGAGAGTAGCCCCCTTTGACTGCCACAGAGGTCTTTGGGGAGGATTAAATTGCCCTAATGCCCCAAAGGATTCTCAGCCCTAGCCCTATCTTTGACAAAACCCCATCTAGAAAGTCCCATGCCACCCTGTCAAATGCCTTTTCCGCATCTATCGAGAGAAGGGTGAGGTCCCGCTGCATCCCCTGGGCTTCATTTATTAGGTGGAGTGTTTTTCTCATGGTGTCCACCCCCTGGCATCCCATTACAAAGCCCATCTGATCGGAGTGTACCAGTTTCGGCAGGTGGACCTCCAGTCTGGCTGCTATGAACCTAGCATATATTTTTGCAGTGATGTTGAGGAGCGATATTCGTCGGTAAGATCCACAACATCTGGGATCCCTGCCCTCTTTGGGTATCATTGTAAGGAGGGCCTGGGCAAAGGAGTCGGGTGCACTTCCTGTCTCCGTAATGTCATTAAAAAGTGTTGTTAGAAAGGGGGTTAGGATCGCTGAGAATGTTTTCTAGAAACCTGGTGTGAAGCCATCATCACTTGGTGCTTTCCCTAGCTTAAGACTGCTGGTGGCATTCTGTATTTCCTCTCCTGTGATAATGGTTTCCAGGGTCTCTGCCTGTGCTTCTGTTAGGGAGGTGAAATTCTGTCAGGCATTGATCAATGGTCCCTGCGGTGGCTGTCCCTTCGTTACATTATAGGACTTCATAGAATGAGGCAAATGCTTCCTGAATTCCCTCTCCCGTACCCGAGTTATTGCCCTCTGCTCCCTCCATTTCATTGATCCACCGCTCGGCTTGTTGTTTCCCTAAACATGCCGCCAGGAGGGCATCATCCTTGTCCCCCTTCTCATAAAATGTCTGTTTTAGGAACTGCAGGTTCCACACAATCTTTCCCTCTTCTAGTAATTTTAGTTTGTCTCTTAAGCCTTTGGCCTCCGTGAGACATTTCTGTCTATCCATGGGGAAGGTCTGGGCAAGTTTCTCTGTATCCACTATCTTGTCTCTTAGTCTTTTCTCTATTAGTGCACGTTCTCTTTTTTGAGGGCCCCTTCTCTGATGACAATACCCCTCCATATGGCCTTGGCTGTGTACCATACCAGTGCCTTCTTCACCTCCCTGTGTCATTAGTGATGAAGAATTGTTTGATTTAATCCTCCAATTCCTCCCTGAAAATCTGGTCTTTCCATAATGTGTCATTTCATCCCCATTTCGCGGATGGATTCTGGAGTTCTTCATCACTTCCCACAGGTCTCTCAAGATATATAGATAGGCGATTCTCGTGAGAGTGCTGTGTGGGGAGGAATAAAAGGTGAAGCCTCTTTCCTGCGGGTGTAGATGCCTCCAGCTATCCCTCAAACCATAACGCTCCAGGGCTGTGCTTAGTTCTGCCTCTCCTTTACCTAGGGGTTCATGGTGTACCTCCCGTCCAGCTTGTCTATCTAGGGTTATGTCCATCCAAATATTAAAATCCCCCCCGAGTATAAGGAACCCTTGTGCCTCCCCCATTATTTTCTCTAAGGTCCTCTGCAAGAATCTCTCTGACCCTGATTTGGGAGTGTAAATTGTGGCAAAGGAGACCCTTATGTTCCGTAGTAGGCCTGATATTAGCAGCGCTCTTCCCTCAGTATCTGACCATGTCTTCATGACCTCCATACGGAGTTCTTTTTGTATTAATATGCCAACACCCGCTCTCTTGAGGATACCCGAGCTCCAGTTTGTGCCGCCTACCAGACCACTTGTTATTCTGCGCTTATCGCCCTTCTGGTATCTGGTTTCTTGTAAAAATAAGACATCGATCCCAGATCTCTTGAACTCTCTGGCAACTAGGGACCTCTTTGTGGGTGAATTTAGACCCTTGACGTTCAACTTGCATACACAGAAATTGCCATCTTCGTGAGTGCCCTTCACCGCAGCCATGTGTGATGTTTATGATCTTTGCCTGCCCCCATGTGCAGCACATGTCCCTCAGTTTTGGTATGATTAGTTGTGGCAGTGGTCATCTCTGGAGCCTTTTTGTTGAATATGTTTTTCCCAGATTCGCTCCTTACCCCCCACCAACCCCTCCTCTACCCCCCCAAGCCAAACCATGCTCTTAACGCTGCCTTATCGAGTGCTCCACATTATACCCACTTAACTATTTGTTTGAGAACTCTAACAGTTGTAACATTTCTTAACTTTACTGGTTTTGCTGTGGCTCACTGCGCCCTGTGATGGGCCATGCAACGGTTTGTGTGTATGTTGCTCATGGACAGAGGTTTACTCACCACCGGTGACTCCCTGGCGAGTTCATTTGTCTCCCTGTAACGTTTCATTGACAGCTCCTTCAGGATGTGTTGGGAGAGGATGCATTGAGTCTGATGAATTTCCTCGAGCCTGGGATCTTCCTCCTCTTGGGTCCCTTCACACGCAAACCTGTGTCACCCTCCTGCCCTGCCCCACTGCCCGAGGTGTGACCCTCTCCACTGAGTAGTTCTCACATGATGTTATTGATCTCTTGTTCTGTTACGAGCTTATGCTTCTGTCCATCTAGTACAAATGTGATCGAAAAAGGAAATCCCCATCTGTAACACACTGCCTTTTCCTTCAACATTTGTTTAGGCGCAGGCATAGATGCCTCTTAGTGGGGGTAACGGATGACAGATTCTGGAATATTGAGATGCACCGAGCCCATCATTACTGATCCTTTCGCTTTGGCCTTTTTGAGGATCTTGAACCTGTCGGGGTAATTGTGAAATTGCACCAAAATAGATCTTGGGCCTCCGGCCGGTCCTCCGACTTGTGGAGCCTTTCAATCTTTCTAACATCAATTGAGTCATTGTCAAAGAGGTGTTTTAGAATCTGATGAATCACACTCTTGAGGTCACCCTCTGTGTCCCCCTCTTTCTCTGGAATTCCGAAAAACTGGAGGTTGTTCCTCCTTTCTCGATTTTCAAAGTCATCCATCTTTAGGACCATCTCTGCTTCCTGTCGCTCAATTTCGCACAGTCTGACGTCCATTTCTGTTCCCATCCTGTCGAGGGAGGATTGGTTGTGTTTTACCTCCTGGAGTCTCTCTTCCATCTTGTCGAGTCTGACATTGATCTTGTCCACTTTACTGCCAATATCAACTTGCATGCCTCTTATTTCCTCTAATAACGATGCAATGTCTCCTTTAGTGGCCATTGAATCCTGACTTCCTGTCGCCATTGCCTTTTCTCTGTGGAGGTCAGCGCTTTCCCTCCTGCTTGGCTATGCAAAGTCTGCCAGCCTGTTAGTAGGATCCATGCCCTGGCGTTTTCACTTGTGGCTACCTCGTGGGGCCTCGATCTCTGGGAATTCTTCTTTCTTCCTTTGCGTATGGGAGTGTGGCTTGGAGGGTAGCCAGGGGCAGTCAGCTGTCTTTACAAATGGATGGCGGCTATGGGGGACCTCTCCGGCAGGGATGTTGCAGTGTTAGTCACCCAGGAGTCTATGTGGTAGGTTTGGATCATCCGAGGCGGGTGGGCACACGCCCCTAGTCGGGAGCCACACATCCTCGATTTTCAGGAGGTCACCTTGCACCCACACTTGGTCCGAAGAACCCCACTCTCTTTTGCTGGTGACTCTTTCTTGTTGCAACTCTTTGGACTGTTCCAGCTGGCCCACTTGGGGATCCGAACATGTGTTCTGTCTATTCCTCCAGGGCTCTACTTCATGGAGCTCCTCAGTGTGTCATGGAGCAGGAGGACTCCTTCCAAATTTGTGGTTTCTCCGTGGTGTGTGTTTTGGCCTCGGGGCCCCGCAAACAAAAGCAGGCTTTGGTGTGTTGAGGGCGTAGACAATGAGTCTCTTGTTTGGTGTCGACCCCTTGCATGCTCCCCATTGTGGCAGGACCTCCAGGTCAGTAAGGCAGGCACACACCCCTGAGAAGGGGGCCCATTCCTCCTGTGTTGCGTTTAGATGCTACCGATTCGCTTTGTAAGCCTCTGGGGGTCTTTTATGTTGCCTGGCCTCCTGTGTCACAGAATGGTGTATCAGTCGTGGTGTTCCGGGTTGCGCGGGGCCTACGCCGCCAACAACTCCCATGCAGTGGTTTGTGCCGTTGTCACTTGATATATTCGGCAGGGGGTAGGTGCATGCCTCTGCACTGCATTGGGGGTTGGTGCACTGGGCGCGGGATACTTGTGTGTGCCAGAGGGCTCCTCCTAATGGGCCTTTCCTCACTGTCTGTATGTATTGCGTGTGCTTCCCGGACAGAATGGTTTGGGTCAGGCCCAGTACCGTCGTGCTTAGGGGGCCAGCCTCTGTCCTGGTGGCAGGTCCTGTGGTGAATGTCATGTTGGCTCTCACCATATTGAGGAAGTACAACGTTGCTCACTGTGCCTGGGGGCACCTTCAGTTGAGTGGGCTGGGGGCGTGATGTTCTAGAGGCCCGTGCTCTGCTGACTTCTCTGTTTGGGGGTGAAATACCCTCAATCCATGTTTGTGGGCAACTGTAAAGGCATGCATCATTCCGGGGTGGTAAGGCTTTTTATCATGTGTTGGGGAGAGAGCGGCACAGGAGAAAGGGGCAACTCAAGAGTCCTAGGTGTCTCGTGTCCCCAGCTACTGGGGCGTGGGACTCGTCATGGATTTTCTGCTTCGTTGTGTGTAATGATGCCCCTACACGTTGTCGGGTCTGGCGGGCCCCCACGTTTGTTGCTGCGGCCCAGGGACCCGTGCTTACCTTCTGTATGTTCGGCGGCCCTAAGCCGTCAGTCTGGGCCGGAGAGGCAACAGCCCGTGTGGCGAAGGTGGATTCTCGCCACCACGATGCACCTCAGTATTCAGGTCATCAGCGGAGCCGCTGCGCATGAGGTGTGAGAACAGGTCTCCCGGTTCTTTTCGGCGCTCACTCCCGCAGTGCCCCTCCAGCAGGAAAGTCTGTTCACCCCACGCCTCTTCGGTCCCTTTCCCCCCCCGGCGGTTAACGTTTCACGTTCCGCTTTTGTTTTCGGGTGTCCAGTCGATCAGCAAAGTGGCATTTTCTTTGGACTCCTTGCTCCGATTTGGATCGGATTTTCGCTCGTCGGGTGCTTCACTCGTTGAGTATCCTGTCTGTTGTCACAGGGTTATCATATTGGGGCAAATGAGACTGGGGGTCTGGGCCACAGTGGAGTGCTAACTCGCATCCTCCATCCCTGCCCCCCCTGGTGGCGTGAAAGTTAAATATTTATAAACACGTTTGGGGTGGTAGTATTGTTATTCTCAACAGAGAAGACTATATTACTATGGCGTAGCTACACCTATCAACTCCAGGTTGTTACACCAAATTGTTGGGGAATCCCATGCAAGCAACAGTTAAAGAACTAATTACCTTGGTACAAGATTAGCACTAGAAGGGTTTGCTAACAGACAATAAAAGATCAATTTTAAACAAGCAACATCCGGTGATACCAACTATGTATTTTCTGCATAAAATTCATAAACGTTTCGAACTATTAGCTGAAGTGCACCCTATTATGAGTGGCATAGGATAGGCACTGAAGCACTTTCGGAATACATTGATACAGCAGAGAGTTCGACTTTTGATCTCTTACTTGAGAGATTCAACCAAGGATTTGAAGATATTGCAGGATTTCAAATGGGATTCAAAGTTTCTATTGGCAACATTGGATGTCAAATCTCTCTACATTTCCATTGATCACGGTCTTGCAATTCAAACCATAGACTTTACCTATCTAAATTTTTTGCCTTCAAATAGTGAACATGTTAACATGCTAAAGTCATTTTCGAATTTTACATTGACACACAACTATTTCTTGTTCAATCAAAGCTATTATGCACAGAATAAGGGTGTAGCCATGGGAGCCAGGTATGCACCCCATTAGCGTATCTATGGGCTATTTTGAAGATGCCTATATATTCAATGACAACTAATTCTATAGCGAAAATTAAGCTTTGGAAAAGATATATAGACAATGTACTGCTTGTGTGGTATGGAACGGTGTAGAGATTTTAAGAATTTATTGAGTATCTGAACAATAACACCTTTGGCATCAAATTTATAGGACATGCAAAGAAAACATTCGTAGATTTTCTTGATCTAACAATCTATGTGTCAGCGGGACAATTGGCAACTAGAACCTTCAGGAAACCAACTGAGGTGCATTCAACGCTATTTGCCAGTAGTTGCCATAAAAGATCAACTATCACCAATATTCCTATAGGAGAATTCTATAGAGGCAAAAGGAATTGCAGTATGGTAGAAACCTATGAGTGTGATCTATTGACTAAAAGATTTGAGGCAAGGGGTATTCAAAAGGGTGCGCGCGTCAGGCCTAAGAGAAGGCTTGGTGCATTATGAGAGAGGAGATGTTAAAGCTAAAATGCAAGGATATAGCTGCACGAGAAACAGGGGTGAGTTTTGTTGCAAGGTACTCACAGGAAAGTAATCATATATACCAGATGGTGCTTAAGAATTGGCATTTATTATTGCTGGACATAGACTTGAATAAATATATTGGGGATAAGCCAAGATTTGTGTACACGTGTGCTATGACAATCAAAAAACGATTATGTCCATCCTTCTTGAAACCTATTACAAAAACAGAAAGTGGCAGTGATTGGCTAAGAACCATGCCGAAGGGATTCCACAAATGTGGAACGTGTAGTGTATGCAGCTATGCATCATGTAATGTTACAACGTTCACATGCCATGGCGAAATTAAAACAGAAAAAAGAGAATGGGCCTCATTATGAGTTTGGAGGCAGCCATGCCCTTAATAAGGGCATGGCTGCCTCCAAACTCGGGTCCGGGTCCGTGGTCCCTGAATGGGGAAATACCGGGCCATTCCAACTTTGAAGGGCCCGGTATTTCTCCTTTCAGGGAACCTGGACCCGGACCATCCCCATTCCCATTTGAGCCCCCACTGGGGGGAATGGGAATGGGGAGCATGCTAACAACCGGCCGTTAATGACGGGCCCGTTGTTAGTATGCTGGTCCCCTCGCAGGACCCGCAAAGGACGTCTGGTCGGAATGGGGCGGAATGGGCGGAATGGGTTTAACGGCACCGGCAGCTCTACCGGCGCCGTTAAACCCATTCCGCCAGGGTCGTAATGAGGCCCAATGCATTAATTGTAGAACCAATTTTACAGTGTATGTGATTCTATGTATTTGTTACAAGGTGTATATTGGCAGTACAATCAGCGAATTGCGCATACGAATCAGAGAACATCTGTCCAGTTTGGGGAGTCAAGATCCCAAACTGCCATTAGCAGACCATTGGTAGCAACAACACCAGAAGGACAGTAAGACGGATATCAAGATTGTTGGAATTCACAAAGTCTCATGTGGAAAAAGAGATGGAGATATGGAACAGAGTCTGAGACAGTTGGAAACAAAGACAATATGCAGATTGAGATGTACGATGTTGGGACGGAACAAGGAACATGAGATGCATGTGTTCTTATAGTTTTGATCAAGTCTCTCTGACCGGGCATCTCTATATATGTTGGCAATTTGACCTTAATCCATCACTGCCACTTATCCTGGCGAACGGAATTTAGCATGCTCATGTAATATGTAGACAAACGTATGAATGTGGTTTATAATATTACAAAATCTAGTAATGCGAGTCTCACTAATGTAGACTATTGAACTATTTGAACATGCTAATGGTGAATGGTGGGGCCACCCTCGATTCATTTGCAAATATTGTGATGCTCACTGTTTATAAATATGTAGAAGTTTAGACGTGCCCATGTGCCTGAGAGCGGAGCGATACCCGACTATCATTGAGGGTTTGATTCATGATCTCAATAATTGTGGAATAAAAATCTTGCTGTTGCGAGATGACAATAGTGACTTTTTCGAATGTCACATTTTCGAATGCCTTTTTCTCGACACAAATGTGCCGGGAAAAAAATTCTGTTTTTTTTTATTTTATTTTTATTTGGGGGGTTCCCCCCAATCCCCTGATTTTTTTATGTACACTTTTTTTTTAATAACTAAACCAAAAACAAACATAAAATAAAAAATAAAAACACATTCAGAATTTTTTTTTGGCAAATTTGTTTTATACAAAATGGCATTCGAAAATATGCATTCAACAATTTAACTGGATACCGACAATTATGGCTGAGGATTCATGGTACAAGTGAGAAAACGTTATGACTTTGTATCAGGTCGCTATCTGATATTAGCTGTATTTCTGGACATTAAGCTAGCTTAACAAGCGTGAGTCCGATGAGATGTTTTATATGTGGAATACACATATCCCTTTTTCGGAATATGCTGATAGAATGTATAAAAAGGTAAGCTCAAAGAAAAGTGAGCTGTTTCTTTAAATTTACATGCCAATCTTGTGCTTATGTCACTTGTACAAAAAAAATCACGTGACAGGCGTTTTCCGATATAAGCGGTAGCCAAAATGGTGCCCGCAAGATTATGTTCGCAGACGCCAGATGACAGAAGGGACCATTGCAATGTGAAAGGAGCTATCAGGGCTTTACCAAGAGCTATGCACAAAGGTAAGACATTTCTGGAAATTGGGATGTAGCACAAGCAATTTGGTGCAGATAATAGTAGTATGAAAGACACCAGATTTGTGACTTTCACCATACTTCTTTGGGTTAATACAACACCTATCAGATTACTCAAGAAACACAACCCTATTGGAGCAGGCATTCAAATTTGGGGGTAAGCATACACAATATATCATTGGATAACATGGATCGGATATACTTAGCATTCAAATTAACTGAATATTTGAATGTTTTCTAATCACTACAGGTGAACATTTATTATTGTGTGAAATTGCTTTGCATTCATTATAAAGAAATGTTTTGCGTCTCACTACATGGGCTACATATTGCACCGTATTTATAGGTGAGTAGTAGCCAGGAGGAAATGTAAGGTTGGAACATTTGATTACTGCACTAAACGCAGGATTGCCACTAAAAACGCAATAGATATGGCTTGTAATTTTAATATCTATTCTCCCTTAATGGGGAGGGCTTAATCAATAAGTCAATGGTTTTGTGATTTAGCCGAATCACAAGGACTTATCTTCATTTTTGTGTAGCAAGCATACTGTGAGTATAGATTGCTAATATTGCTGGTCGGATATGATAACTATGTACCTAGTAAGCCATTGAAAAAGATGAAATGATATTATATTAATTGTTATTAACATGTTGCAATGGAGTTTGCAGTCATCTAAACTGTTGGAGGAGTTGAGACTAGTTTGGTGGGCATCGGTCTCTCAGATACATAAGAAGATTTACGATGCAAGATAACTGCAGCTTGAGATGTACTGAGTTGGAAAGAACATTTTAATTTAAGTAGGAAATGTGGCTTATGAATGAAAAGTAGAGAGATCTTTTCTAACTGATGACAGGTATACAAGACACAGATCGTGGCAGTGTGTAACTTGTACGTATCATTAGGTTATGCAAGATAAAGTGTTGTTTTGATAACAAATAATCAGTGAACAATATGAAGCTGACTAATGCATTTATTTCTCTTTCTTCTTGTTATTTATACATTTTCTTGACTTTTATTATTAATTTCAATTTTTTTATGCTTCATTAAACGTCAGGACTAATTTTGTTTGATGTGATATAATATGTTATGATGTGGGTTGCTCTCTGAAAATCATTCTCTCTGTGTCTAAACCAATGGTCAGGAAACATTTCCATGACATGTTTATAATTCTGTCTGATGAACATTGATATATACATGGTGGTTATGTAAGGACAAACCAGCAAGTGATTTGTATATCGATAGAGTTTTGCCTTGAGAAAGACCAGATTGGTTGAAACATGTGTCGGCACAGGTTAATGTTGGCAAAGGTGTATGTTGATAATGGCTAATGTTGATATTTGTTATTTTCTTCTTATACATCTGATAGAATATATTGTTACTTATTGTTGTTTGTTAAACTAGAATAAAATCAAGAGAAAAACAAGAGGAGGTAAAATAAATGGAAAAAGTCTACCCTAACTTCGATAAAGTTGATTTGTTATTCCAAATTTAAACTAAACTACTTATACTTTATTCAGTGTCATTATAAACATGTTTTGCCTACTTTGATTTACTTCATTAACTTTAAAGCTTGTCAGATCCCCAGGATTGCCATCTTTGGGGTTTTGCCGTCCTGCAACTCGCGGGTGTCATTTTGTTTATTTATATGTATTCTATGATTAAAATAGAAAAAGGATTGCTGTGTTGTAGCAAAAGTAAGTTGAAATGTCTGGATTGTCACAAATATTGTATGCTTCAATTAGTGTAATCCAATCTCAATACAACTGGACACATTTTGGTTAATTATTCTCATATTGCTTGCAATATTGCCAATTTGTAATATCGATAACTTGCCATTTACATATAAAAACATTCTCCAAATCACAGATACCATTTTTCCCCATTCAAACATAGAAATAGGACTCTTTACAGTATAAAATAAACCTGGGTGTTACTGCAAACAAAATGTTGAGTGATATTTCATCCCACCAAACATAAAAGACCACAAGCATTTTTTACATTGACAGCATTTTTACAATTTTGTACAAAATTATCAAACTATTCACTTTAGATCTGTCAGCTAAATTCTTACCGTTCAAAAGAAGAGACAGGTAAATAAAAGAAGAAAGGATTCAAACAAAATACATTATAAAAAAGAAAGATATTTTTACCTTCATGCATCTCCAGATATGTTAGGTAGATGTGTATATTCATTCATATTTGTTCAAATACAACATTTCCCACTTGGATTATCATACATCATCATCATACTGTTTTTGATCTGCCATGGTGCTATTATAACATCTAAATTTACATATGTAACTTTTTACAAAAAGCTGTGTAATTAATTTCCCTGATTTAAGACTTTTCCCAAGGTGTAGAAAAGAAAATAATTTTTGCTTCTTCTATTTGTAAAATGTTTTCAATATCAGCACAGCATTCTCCAGATGTAATATTTTCTATCCCAACAAATTTCAAATGTCTGATGTTATCCTCTTTATGTTCCTTATACCAGTGCTGTGGCAATGGACTCGTCATGTCTTCAATGTTAATCGCCCGTAGGTGATCATATAGTCCAGTTCTTATTTTTTCTTATTGTTACCTACATACAACTTATTACAGATACATCTCATAACACATATAAGCATTTTGCTGTTACAGTTGTTATGCTTGTTAATCCTGGATGTTTTACCACTGATATCCATAATTTGTGTTGTCTTATTCAATGAATGATCACACCTTTTATACTGCCCACATTTCTAAAACCCCTTTGTTGGTTTTCTTATGGTTGTGACTTAATACTACTATTAATTATTCTTTACAGCTATTTGGACCAAAAATATACAAACATTTACTTGAGGAGATTCAAATTATATATGCACTTGGAATAGATACAGTAAGTGATTTAAATTTGAATACTAAAGGTTTAAAACAAATTGAAACAGAATTCATGACACATAGTGACAATAATGTGCATATATTACTTTCTTTTTTTTCCTTCTTGTGGTTTTTCCAATCCCCATTTTCTCCTCAAAAGATTTACATGTGGTGTTGGTCATTGGATATGTAAATAATCTTTAAATTATCCCCAAAGAAGCTGAAGCTGTATTAAATATTACCATAAAATGAACCTTAAACGTGTAGACTAGGTTGGAGTCATTTTTAATGTATATAATAGTTCTAACCAAACTATATTTTGGAAATTGCTAATTTAGAAGAGAGAGAGAGAAGATTGTAAACCAAGGAGTTAACATATCCTGGGGAGGGAACAATAATATTAGTAATTTTTGACGATACTAAGAATTTGGATTCAATTTATACAATTGGTCAATTTATTTGCAAAAGTGTGCTTTTTTGGATAGAATTAAAAAACAATTTAGTTCAGTGCATATGATGTTGAATGTAATTATTATCTGTACTTGTTTAATTGTTGCCCCACTATATTTTCATCCCAGATTGTCTTCCCATGGTATAAATTGATTGCCCCAACACTAACACTTTCCCTAACACACTATTTGCAGACACCATATGTTACTCTCTTCACAGCAATTTAAAATCCCTCACTACAGACATCAATCAACTGAACTCTACACCTCCATAGGTATCTCATATACCACCACCCTGGCCAATGCACCCAAGCACTATGGACACACACCAAGCCATAAAAGCCTCTATGTCCTCGATGCAGGCACCTACACACAGACCTGCGCAAAGTACCCATTTACTTCCGAACTGCACACATCAACAGAGCAGCAAAGATATCTTGAATTCCTCGCCTCTCTTTCTAATCTGCCAAAGCACCTGGTTACCCAGAACAAGGCAGTGGTAAATTCTATAAATTCCACTAACATAACATATAACAACTTAACATAAAATAACATAATATAACATGGATTATCACAGCCACATAAACATGTCTTCTTAACATGGCATGCTAGCATCATTAGGCATAGCCAAAATGAGTGTGTTCTTTCGGTGGCAATACTACCTTAAATGACAGAATGGCAATGTCTACTTTGCAATGTGCAAACCACGTACACAGAATCCCCTGCTACTCGCCCAATAACATCAAATAAACGGAATAACGAGGGCAGAGAATCAGCCTCACCCAAAGTCCCCAGCCAAGTATCGTCTAGTCGGGTTAGACAAAGGTACTCTTCTGATACCGATTGGACGCAAGAGAAAAGGACGGTGAGGAGCATTGATCAGCAAATTCAGCCACACCAACATAAATCTCAGACACAGGCACTGTATAGGGTGCATCTCAATAACAGCATTGATAATAAATCCCAGCTCTGGTTCACCCATGTGGAACCTTGCCAACATTGCAAAGAGGTAGCAGTGCAACCTAAATTATCTGATAGTCCTGTGTCTGGTACGAGGTTTGTTAAAATAGTGGAGAAACAACCTACAAACTCGAACCCTTTTCTTAATCGCACATGGCTTCTCCAGTTGTTTGGCCTTATTCCTGAATTAGCAAAGCAAACATTTTCCGATATCGCTTCATTGGAGCTACGACTGGTTGGAAGTGCCACAAATTGGGTGCTAGCAATGATGGCTACTTCGGAGTCTGCTGAATTGATCTGCAGCCATGCATAAGAGCTGTTTAGGCTGGGCTTTGAAGTGGCGGTTTTTGAACAATTTAACAACCTGCTGGATGTCTGTGATCTGAGACCAAAGAGCCACCAGAGTGGTCCCCAGCATTTCACATCTAAAAAGGTGCCTAAAAAAGAAGGATGTATGCTGTGAATTTGGCAGAGTATTCCTTCGACCAAGCAATGACTTAAGTCTGTATGGTGTGACACTTTTAATATGATCTCCTGGAACACACGAGGATAACGTTCCTTTCTGGTTAAGCCAGAGGGTACTATCAAGTTAAGGAAATATAAAAAATTTTTACTACAGGAGAATTCCCAGGTCACCGGGGTCGTAATGCCACGATAATTCTGGGAATCACGTAGGCTGAATGGTAATATGAGTCCGGCGGTAACCTGCCAGTTTTTCCGGCTCGGTTACCGCCGGACTCGTAATGAGGCCACTGTCTTCATACAATGGTCAGTTTAGCCATATCAGGCACAGAGAACATGAATGTGTTCTTACAGTGGCAATACGGTGTATATTGGCACAGCCAGGACTAAAATGTCTCCTTACAGTGGCAAAATACTGGTATATATTCTGGCCACAGGAATTATGAAATGGCTGTGACAAGGACAATTTCAGCTATTTGCCATCCTTGGAGCAGGTGAGTTAGTCCGCCGTGCGCGACCCTTTCCTGGTGTTTTTCCGACACCAAAAGTGCCCCCAAACCCCTGTGTGCCCACGAGCTTCCCTGCCCCCGCTTCCTGGTCTTCTCCTCTCCCTCCCGCTTCCCATCCCGCCCACCACCCCTGATTGGCTGTGTGGCCGAGGCAGCGTTGGTCTAGGGACCCGCTCCCTGCACCTGCTCCTATTTGCCATCCTAGGAGCAGGTGAGTTAGTCCGCCGTGCGCGACCCTTTCCTGGTGTTTTTCCGACACCAAAAGTGCCCCCAAACCCCTGTGTGCCCACGAGCTTCCCTGCCCCCGCTTCCTGGTCTTCTCCTCTCCCTCCCGCTTCCCATCCCGCCCACCACCCCTGATTGGCTGTGTGGCCGAGGCAGCGTTGGTCTAGGGACCCGCTCCCTGCACCTGCTCCTATTTGCCATCCTAGGAGCAGGTGAGTTAGTCCGCCGTGCGTGACCCTTTCCTGGTGTTTTTCCGACACCAAAAGTGCCCCCAGGCCCCCGTGTGCCCCCGAGCTTCCCTGCCCCCGCTTCCTGGTCCTCTCTTCTCCCTCCCGCCTTCCATCCCGCCCACCACCCTTGATTGGCTGTGTGGCCGAGGCAGAGTTGGTCTAGCGACCCGCTCCCTGCACCTGCTCCTATTTGCCATCCTAGGAGCAGGTGAGTTAGTCCGCCGTGCGCGACCCTTTCCTGGTGTTTTTCCTACACCAAAAGTGCCCCCAGGCCCCCGTGTGCCCCCGAGCTTCCCTGCCCCCGCTTCCTGGTCTTCTCCTCTCCCACCCGCCTCCCATCCCGCCCACCACCTCTGATTGGCTGTGTGGCCTAGGCAACGTTGGTCTAGCGACCCGCTCCCTGCACCTGCTCCTATTTGCCATCCTAGGAGCAGGTGAGTTAGTCCGCTGTGCGCGACCCTTTCCTGGTGTTTTTCCGACACCAAAAGTGCCCCCAGGCCCCCGTGTGCCCCCGAGCTTCCCTGCCCCCGCTTCCTGGTCCTCTCCTCTCCCTCCCGCCTCCGATCCCACCCACCACCCCTGATTGGCTGTGTGGCCAATGCAGCATTGGTCTAGCGACCCGCTCTCTGCACCTGCTCCTATTTGCCACCCAAGAAGTTATACCCCCCCCCCCCAGGCCCTCTACCCCCCCATGCTGCCGTCCATCCCCACCTCTAAAACCTCTTCCGGATCCCCCTCCCGCCTACCCCCGCTCTGATAGGCCCCTCGACCTTTATCACTGGTCCTCCCAGGTCAGCCCTCTGCCCGTGCAGCCCGAGGCTAAGGGCCCGAGGCCAAGCGTGGCTCCAACAGAAACGGCTCCGGGAAGTGTCAGCAGGTGTCCGCAGGGGAAGCCAATGGCCAGCAGTCAACCAGCAACTACAAGGACCTGCAAGGTAGGGTGGCTTGGGTTGGGGAGAGGTGCAATGTATGATGTGTAGGTTGCACTGGTAGGCCTCTCTCCCACTATACAGGTCTCTCAAACGTAGCAGGAGTTCTGCCTCCTAATTGCATTGTATGATGTCTAGGTTGCACTGATAGGCCTCTCTCCCACTATACAGGCCTCCCTCTCTCCCACTATACAGGTCTCTCAAATGTAGCAGGAGTTCTGCCTCTTAATTGCATTGTATGATATCTAGGTTGTACTGATAGCCCTCTCTCCCACTATACAGGTCTCTCAAATGTAGCAGGAGTTCTGCCTCCTAATTGCATTGTATGATGTCTAGGTTGCACTGATAGGCCTCTCTCCCACTATACAGGCCTCCCACTCTCCCACTATACAGGTCTCTCAAATGTAGCAGGAGTTCTGCCTCCTAATTGCATTGTATGATGTCTAAGCTGCACTGATAGGCCTCTCTCCCACTATACAGGTCTCTCAAATTTAGAAGGAGTTCTGCCCCCTAATTGCATTGTATGATGTCTAGGTTGCACTGATAGGCCTCTCTCCCACTATACAGGTCTCTCAAATTTAGCAGGGGTTCTGCCTCCTAATTGCATTGTATGATGTCTAGGTTGCACTGATAGGCCTCTCTCCCACTATACAGGTCTCTCAAACTTAGCAGGAGTTATGTCTCCTAATTGCATTGTATGATGTCTAAGCTGCACTGATAGGCCTCTCTCCCACTATACAGGTCTCTCAAACTTAGCAGGAGTTCAGTCTCCTAATTGCATTGTATGATGTCTAGGTTGCACTGATAGGCCTCTCTCCCACTATACAGGTCCCTCAAACTTAGCAGGGGTTCTGTCTCCTAATTGCATTGCATGATGTCTAGGTTGCACTGATAGGCCTCTCTCCCACTATACAGGTCCCTCAAACTTAGCAGGGGTTCTGTCTTCTAATTGCATTGTATGATGTCTAGGCTGCACTGATAGGCCTCTCTCCCACTATACAGGTCCCTCAAACTTAGCAGGGGTTCTGTCTCTTAATTGCATTGTTTGATGTCTATGTTGCACTGATACGGCCTCTCTCCCACTATACAGGCCTCCCTCTCTCCCACTATACCTTGTCTCTCAAATGTTGCAGGAGTTCTGCCTCCTAATTGCATTGTATGATATCTAGGTTGCACTGATAGGCCTCTCTCCCACTATACAGGTCTCTCAAATGTAGCAGGAGTTATGCCAGTTATGCCTCCTAATTGCATTGTATGATGTCTAGGTTGCACTGATAGGCCTCTCTCCCACTATACAGGTCTCCCTCTCTCCCACTATACAGGTCTCTCAAATGTAGCAGAAGTTCTGCCTCCGCATTGCATTGTATGATGTCTAGGTTGCACTGATAGGCCTCTCTCCCACTATACAGGCCTCCCTCTCTCCCACTATACAGGTCTCTCAAATTTAGCAGGGGTTCTGCCTCCTAATTGCATTGTATGATGTCTAAGCTGCACTGATAGGCCTCTCTCCCACTATACAGGTCTCTCAAATTTAGCAGGAGTTCTGCCCCCTAATTGTATTGTATGATGTCTAGGTTGCACTGATAGGCCTCTCTCCCACTATACATGTCTCTCAAATTTAGCAGGAGTTCTGCCCCCTAATTGCATTGTATGATGTCTGGGTTGCACTGATAGGCCTCTCTCCCACTATACAGGTCTCTCAAACTTAGCAGGAGTTCTGTCTCCTAATTGCATTGTATGATGTCTAAGCTGCACTGATAGGCCTCTCTCCCACTATACAGGTCTCTCAAACTTAGCAGGAGTTCAGTCTCCTAATTGCATTGTATGATGTCTAGGTTGCACTGATAGGCCTCTCTCCCACTATACAGGTCCCTCACACTTAGCAGGGGTTCTGTCTCCTAATTGCATTGTATGATGTCTAGGTTGCACTGATAGGCCTCTCTCCCACTATACAGGTCCCTCAAACTTAGCAGGGGTTCTGTCTCCTAATTGCATTGTATGATGTCTAGGCTGCACTGATAGGCCTCTCTCTCACTATACAGGTCTCTCAAACTTAGCAGGAGTTCTGCCCCCTAATTGCATTGTATGATGTCTAGGTTGCACTGATAGGCCTCTCTCCCACTATACAAGTCTCTCAAACTTAGCAGGGGTTCTGTCTCCTAATTGCATTGTATGATGTCTAGGTTGCACTGATAGGCCTCTCTCCCACTATACAGGTCTCTCAAACTTAGCAGGGGCTCTCTCCCCAAACTGCAGTGTAGGATGTTTACATTGCACTGACAGGCCTCTCCCCCACTGCGCGGGTCTCTCAAGTTTAACAGGGGCTCCGTCTCCAAACTGCACTGGGTGGCGCTTAGATTGCGCTAGTGGACGTCTCTCCCACTGTGCAGATCTCTCAAACCTAGCAGGGGCCTGGCCTCCGAACGGCACAGTGCGATACTTAGATTGCACCGATAGGACCCCCACCCAATATACAGATCTCTCAAATAATCTAACTGCGCTTAGTTCAATACTCTAACAATCCCGGAATCCCACACCAACAGTGCGCCCTTAGGAAACATACCCTACTCTCCGACAGGAAACAACACTGAGCCAGAGAACACCCCAGCGTACCCAGAGAAGGAAAACAGAGGTCACTGCGAACGCACAGCACAAAGGACCAACTACCATACCACGCCTGCACCTAAACTGGAAAATGGCCCGTAGAAGAAAAGGACGCAGAGAAAGAGAACAAGACCATGCAACAAGAGACGCGATCACACAACACCGACAGAACCCACAAGAAACAGCCCCATTGGAAGAAAACACACCTAAAACAGCCACAACCGAAATAAAATCCACAAGAGAAAAATCCTTATACCTCACACCTTACCTCGCAACAACCACGGTACACCGACACACCAACACAGAAACCTCGAAACATGCAAACAATTTCCTGATACAGGCAGGAAAAAGTGGGGGGCGCTCATCAAGAGAGTGGGAGGGCTCCGACCCCATTACCCCTTACATTACAAGAACAGAGAGCAACATTGACTTCCACTACATCCCGCACAATACGGCGAAGTACCAACAACCAGCAACGCCACCCCGACCGAACAACCAGACCCAATGAAGAAACCACCACTGATCCACATCTGAGTAGCATCACAGCAGAAACACCAAGACTAATCAGCCCTGTTATCAACTTACTAGACCGCTTCAATAAAGAAGCAGCTGTCACTGTTCTTCATCCTACTGACATCAATGCGGAAACTCCACGAACAGACAATTACAAACCCGAACAACAAATAACCCCAAAACAAAACCTCACCCAGAGAATCCATTGTAATCTAATAAACGCAAAGTTAATGTCCAAACACTCAACTTCAAATTCATCCAAACAAAAAGAAAATCCAAAAGAGGGGGGGGGGGGGCTAGCAATCATCCACAAGGAACAACTGGCCATCAAAATGGAAGATCCACTAAACATCGATAAATGCGAATCCTTAATACTACGACTTTCATTAAGCACCAAAACCAACCTGAAATTCGTACTGATATACAGACCGCCAACCTACGATGCGACTTTCGTAGACGATTTTACAGAAGCAATCACTACCCTAGCCATCAACTACAACCACCTGATCATCCTCGGAGATTTCAACATCTGGTTCGACGAAGAAACCACAACCACACAAAAATCCTTAACCGCCCAACTAGCAGCCATGAATCTACAACAGCTAGTCAAGGGAGCAACCCACTCAGCAGGGCACACACTTGACGCAATCTTCGCCAACAAGGATCTCATCACCATGGCACCCCGATTCAAATACTTTGGAGCGACCACCTCATTATTCCGTTCATAATGACAACGGCCGCTCCGACAAAAAAGCAACAAGAAAACCAACCCATCATGATGAAAAGAAATTGGAGAACCATAAAAAAAACTCCAATCTAACCGAGCTCCTAGAACTCAGCAAACCACAAGCATCAACCATGGAAGAAGCAGACTTAGACAAAAAAGTTGACCTACTTCATACCTGGATCGCAACAACCCTTGACGACATCGCCAAAGAAAAGCCCTTCACCCCATCACACAAGAAAACTACAGCAAAATGGTTCACCCCACTACTCAACGCCATGAAAAGGAAAAACCGAAAACTAGAATCTGAATAGAGAAACAACAACAACACCACAAACAAATTGAAATACCTACAACAGATCCACGCATATAAAAAAACGAATCTTCAGAGCACCAAACGCTCAAAAAGAACTATTCAAAATCATAAACGAAATAAAAAACCCACCGGCCTACAACAACACGCCAACTCCATCGACAAAACTTTGGGAGGACCTCGGAGACCACTTCAAAAACAAAATAACCCCCATCCAACACACCATACAAAACAGACCAAGCATTCACAGCTGAAACCCCACAAACGCAGACTAGGAACACGCAAACAAGCTACGAAACTTCCCAGAAATATCAGTTGTATCAGTTGAGGCTTTCATCAAACTGGTAAACCAAAGCAACAAATCGGGCTCTCCAGAAGACCCTTGTCCCCCGGACATATACAAAACAATTCTCAAACAAGGAACCCCCATGGAATACCACAGGAACCTCCTCAACCTCTCAATCTCAACAGGTAAAGTACCGCAGGCCTTTAAATCGGCTTACATCAAACTACTACTCACAGCAGGAAACGTAGAAGATTTATCTAACTACAGACCCATCTCCAACATACCCTACATAGCCAAACTACTAGAAACGTACGTCTACCAAATAACCCAAGAGTTCATAGAAGAGCACTGCCTACTAGACCAGGCACAAGTTGGCTTCAGACCTATGAGAGGAACAGAATCGGCTCTCCTCTCAATATGGGGCGACCTAAAAACAAACGCAGACTCAGACAACAGCACCGCCTTGATTCTCCTTGATCTGTCTGCAGCCTTCGACACTGTCAACCACGCCATCCTCATAAAGAGATTAGAAGGACTAGGGATAACAGACACTGCCCCACTATGGATCAAATCCTTCCTAACAAACAGAACAGAAACAATAAGGATGAAACCTTTTAAATCCAAACCCAGAGTCTCCACATGCGGAGTACCACAAGGATCATCGTTCTCCCTGCTTCTATTCAACATCTACATGTACCTACTAATCAAACTCATCAAAAAACACGGCCTCACATGCTACAACTACGCCGACGATACCCAAATAATCTTCAACATACAAGACACCCGAGAAGAAAACACCACACTAGAGAACTGCCTTTGTGACATATTCAACTGGATGAACCTCAACCATCTCAAAATCAACCCAGGCAAAACAGAGATAATGATGTTTCAAAAAAGGGAGGAGACATCAACTACATCCCCTGGCCAAGAGAGCTCGGCAGCACACCAGAACCATCATCAACTGTAAAAAACCTGGGGGTTCTCATGGATAACAACCTCACTCTGAAACCACAAGTAAACTCGGTAATCAAGAAATGTTTCTTCCTCCTGCAAGCAGCAAAAAGGATCCTACCGCTCCTGTCATTCGCCAACAAAACACTTTCCATCATCGCTCTGATCATGTCCAGAGTGGACTATGCCAATAGCCTATACCTGGGCATACCTGAACGACTTCTAAAAAAACTGCAACGCATACAAAATACAGCAGCCAGACTCCTCCTCAAGCTACCCAGAAGAGAACACATCACACCCGCGCTAAAAATACTACACTGGCTACCACTGAAACAGCGAATAAAGTTCAAGGCCATGTGCATCACGCACAGAGCAATACACAAACAAGGCGCAGAATTCCTAAGCGACAAACTACGCCTACACCGACCGACAAGAACACTGAGATCAAGCAGCGACATAAGCCTGGAACCAAAACCCTACAACAACAAAAAGACTCGGAGGATCGTCTTTCTCTCACCAGGCACCCAAAACCTGGAATGACCTACCTAAAATTATACGGAATACAACAAACCACCTAGCATTCAGGAAACTCCTCAAATCATGGCTCTTCAAGGCATAACCACAACAGAGACGCACTAGAATGCCCAGACATCAAACAATGATGGAAATAACTCCAACCTCGACCACCCTCAAATTGAACAAACACTCAAACCAAAGAACCAACCACTCGACTGAGCATAAGACACCATGGAAAGTAGCCACAAAGGAAGGCTGCAGAGACTGACCACACATCTAGACCCACACGAAAGCCCAATTGACTCCCCCACTGGTACGTACCGGACGAACATACCCAGACCGACAGACGCATCTAGATAGACGTTGGCCTGCATCGCATCTGGATAGGATCGATTGAAGGATAACATGCCTGCACTAAGAAGAAACATGAATGCTAACATGTGCCACACCTAGAGTTGTGAATGGCGGCCTGTGTGGCGCTCGGATGGAGTTGTGAATGTTAGCATGCCCACAACCGGACAGGTCTCTGGACACTGGCCTGCGCGGCGTCTGGGTGGGAGTGTGAGTGCTGGCACGACCATGCCTTGATGGAGCCCTGGGCGTTGGCCTGCGTCGAGTCTGGATGGGAATGTGGAGGCCGACAGGTGCCGCACTCGGACAGAAAAAACTCACACAACCATCTCTCGCACAACAAGCCGCATGCACTTCACAACGCTGCAACAACACACAAGCAGGAACAACAGCACACGCGGACTGACTCCGATCCGATACCCGCACCAAAGCTCAGCACCCGGTGTATACCGAGTTGATGCTGCCAACAGAACACCACTCCTCTCACTATCCTACTCCCTTCTTCACCTCACTAACCCATCCCACCTTTATCGTTTACAGATCCGCCTGAGCGCCTGGGGACCAATTCCGTTGGTGACGGTGCGCGGTACAAATACCTTTAACATTTAACATTTAACATATATTGTAAGCGAAGGCAGTGTGTTGGAAAATGCTCCTGTGTAAATTTGTTGACCAGGCATTTATTGGAGATTTCCATTTGTTATCCCACAAAACCAATTTTAGCAATTTTTTCCTCACAAAAGGCACAGTTTTAACAAATTATTTCTAAACATGCCCTGAGGGAAAACACCTGAAGAACCATTTGTTTGTTTGAGGCCAAACCCCTCGCTTGGTTGCTCATGCTTATTATTTGGAAACAGCTACTTCCATACAGTGAAATAGTGTCTGATAAGCCACTGGGTATACCCTGTGTGTGTACTGTGAGACACCTCAGGGTGTCTCACCCGCTAGTCCCCGGTGAGCTGTCATCCAGGTGGCCATAACACGGCCATTGCTTTTGGATCCAGTTCCCGGGGGTGGACCAGTGTGGGAGGATCACCTAGATGAGGGGCCCTCGGGGCGTGGAAATGGGACAGAGTATCGGCTTCCCAATAACACCTTTTCCCCATCCTACCAGGCAGGATACATAGGAATTCAACTCTCCCAACCCTTTTTATTACACACACTCCTTCTAATGGACAGTTCACCGTGAGTGACAACGGACTAACACCAGACCCATATACCTGACATGTCTGAACACCATGGACAGGCAAGGTCAGGCAAATGCGGATTATTACATGCACCTGACTTCCATCACGCTTCCCCACACTGATAAAAGGCGGAGCACGAAAGCACACTCTGAGTGAGCCAAACCGCACGAGGAAACAGCAGTTACAAGATGGCAGTTTAGTACAGGGAGATAGACGTCGAGACCAGAGAGAGTCGCAAGGAGGGAAGCACCCATGACCTCTAAAGACCATTACTTTCATGAGCTTTGGAAAGTAAGAAACCAAAGACTAGGGACTAAGGCTGATCAAAACTGCAAATATTGTCAGAGGCACCCGGGGCTCTCCTGTGTCGATAACTCAGGTGGGGAGGAGCGATTACTTCTGTGGTACTGTCCTTGGCTTGTACAACAAAGCGGTGTCCGAGAAGACAGCAAAGCCGGTGAGTCGGTGAGACTGATACCAAACCAGCTTGTGTTTTAAACCAAAGTTGCAAGCAGCAACATTGTACAAAGAAACCAGTGTGAAAGGCGTTTGCAAAGAGCGATGCAGAGATCATTTGAACTTTGCAATTGAACTTTGGGAGGCGAGCAAAAGATACCACATGGGTGCTCATTCAAAAGTCTGTGTTATGGATCCAACTGATGCTGAGTGTGAGTAAACAGGAATAATGCAATCGAAGTGGTCTTGCAACGGGTCAAGCTAAATACAGTGCGCATTCGAAAGTCTTCGATAGTTTAAAGTGATTCACAATTAGTCTGAGCCTGGTTGAGGGAGACTAATCGAGTGGAAGAGAGGGATCTGAGCCCGGCTGAGGGGGATCTGGGGTGAACCGTGAGTCATCCGACAAAGAATTATCTGAACATACTTGGAAAGGGATATGAGCCCGACTGAGGGGGATCCAATGTTGAACTTTTGTTGTGTAAAGGCATCTGAGCCCGGCCAAGGGGGGATCCAGGGTGAACACACAGAATTCAATACTGAGAATTTTTCGTGTTGTTTTGTGTGACGGGCCCTCTGAGTCAAGAGACTAGCAAGAAGCAAAGAGACTTGAATCCATAAGGTCTTGAATTGTGTAAATGGAACTGTATCCTCGTGTCCCAGAAGCCAGAGTGTGTGCTTTGCTCGAGTGAACCGCCTTGCCCCGTGCTGAAAACATGAGCAAGGGAGGCCAACAATCGGAGCATCCTGACCTATCATTTTGTGAACACTTCTTTCTTTTTCATGAACATCCCCACAGATTGTTTGTACATTAGTTGTAAGATTTGGCACTAGGTTTCTTTAGTATAGGCCCTTATAATTTGACAAGACTCCACTAGGACTGCATTATTATTATTTTATGGGCGTAGCTTGCTCCCATCTGTAGATTTAGGTTTAGATAGGCGTTTATCTCACCCTTGTGAAAGTTCAATAAACACCCTTGAACTGTGGTCATTAGTGCCTGTCCTTCTGTTGATACCATGCCTTCCTTACAGTACTATGCCAGTCCATTTGATTGCACAACATTAGAATATGTGCCATTAAAAATACATCATGCATGTATTGTCCGCTAGATTTTCTTCTGTTAGACATACACACCATTAGGGTATGTGTAATTATAATATGAGAAATTATATGCTGGCTAACTAGAATGTATGTGGCAATTATACATACACTGATAGAGTATGCAATGCTAAAATATCTGTCGCTGGAGCATATGAGTTACAATATCCATTTCTTTAACTATTGGACATTTTCCAGTAAAGAATGCTGTTAGTATGTGTGAGCTATTAGATCATGTCATTAGAATACACACAGTTAACCTTTTCAATCTGAATGCTGTTGGGACATATACATACATGACATAGGTGTAGAAAGTCCTGTAGCCACAACCCCCTCAAGTCTCAGAGACCACTGGGCAAACTGTTTCCTTGTCTCAGCACTCTGGATCCCGGAGGTGGGGCGAGCCCTCAAAACTGAAAAGTGCTATTCTAAAGTCCATCATTTGATATTTTGGCAGCGTATTGGTGCTAGTGGTCCTGTAAGGGAGAAGTGAGGGGGCTTAGTGACAGAAGAGCGAGGCACAATTTGATTCCTGAATTGTTGATGAAACTAGATTGCGCAAACCTACTTTCTGTTTTCTCCCTTAATTTATCCGATGAGGATCTCTTTGTTTCTACTAGGGCTCTGTATAGTGCGCCTATTGGACCATTGGTGCCATTCCCAGTATACAAAATTCTCTCAAAGGGTGTAAGCACTCTCTGCAATTTGTCTTTCCAGGTTTCCCTGGTCATGACCCCCTTCAGCTGCAAGTATAAGAATATCGGAAGTGTCCCCAACCCCAGTGCTTCCCCGAGCTCCTGTATTGTAAGAAAGGCTCCCTCTTTCCAAAGCCATCCTGCTCTCTCAAGCCTGGCCTAGTACCAAGCTTGAAACCTCGGTGGGTCTGGGGTGGTGTCGCGGATGCCTGGCACCCATGGGTGACTCAGCGGGGATGATCAAGTTGTGACACCCTCAATCCCTGCTCCCTGCCACCAGATATTTCACAGAGTTCCCAAGATGGGGTGGTCTCGTATCCTTCTAAGTAACTTTGGTATGGGTACCCATAACTATTCGCCCACTGTTGCAGGATGGAGGTGGTGTTGTCTAGACCTACCCAGTGTAAGTCTCCCTGCTGCCTGAGGTGTGGGATTATGATTCTCAATTGCGTGGCTTTGTAATATGAGTGTATGTCTGGTAGCCTCACTCCTCCACTATCTTTTTGGAGGTGCAGTAAAGCGTTGGAGACCCTAGCTTTCTTATCCTGCCACAGTTGTCAGGTATTTGTATGGGGAGCATTTGGAAGAGGTACAGGATCTTGAGTAGAATCACCATTTTAATGGCGTTGAGCCGTCCCAATAAGGAAATCGTGAGCTGATTCCATCGTACTAGGTCTTTTTTAATTACCATCATCAGGGGGTGGGGGAGTTAGCCTCATATAGCTCTTTAAGTTCTCTAGTGACGTTGATGCCCAGATAGCGTAACATTCCCAGGCTGATTTTCATGGCGAGGGGTTCAAACCACCTGACATCCTCATCTCTGCGTTCGACTATTGGGAAGAGAACCGACTTTCCGGTGTTTATCCTGAGCCCTGCCTGTTGGCCATACGTCTCTATCACTTCAATCGTCGCTGGAATCGAAGTTAGTGTATTTATCACGTGGAGTAACATATCGTCTGCATAGAGCCCTAATTTGTATATCTTTCCCCAACCGCAATTTCCGCCACCCTCTGATCTCGTCTTAGTCTTTGGGCGAGCGGCTCTAATGAGAGAACAAAGAGCAATGAGGATAATGGGCAGCCTTGCCTGGTCCCTCTCCCCAAGTTAAACCATCGAGAGTAGCCCCCTTTGACTGCCTAAGAGGTCTTTGTGGAGGATTAAATTGCCCTCATGCCCCGAAGGATTCTCAGCCCTAGCCCTATCTTTGACAGGACCCCATCTAGAAAGTCCCATGCCACCCTGTCAAATGCCTTTTCCGCGTCTATCGAGAGAAGGGTGAGGTCCCGCTGCATCCCCTGGGCTTCATTTATTAGGTGGAGTGTTTTTCTCATGGTGTCCACCCCCTGGCATCCCATTACAAAGCCCATCTGATCGGAGTGTACCAGTTTTGGCAGGATGCCTTCCAGTCTGGCTGCTATGACCCTAGCATATATTTTTGCATTGATGTTGAGGAGCGATATTCGACGGTAAGGTCCACAACATCTGGGATCCCTGCCCTCTTTGGATATCACTGTAAGGAGGGCCTGGGTAAAGGAGCCGGGTGCACTTGCTGTTTCCGTAATGTCATTAAAAAGTGTTGTTAGAAAGGGGGTCAGGATCGCTGAGAATGTTTTCTAGAAACCTGGTGTGAAGCCATCATCACTTGGTGCTTTCCCTAGCTTAAGACTGCTGATGGCATTCTGTATTTCCTCTCCTGTGATAATGGTTTCTAGGGTCTCTGCCTGTGCTTCTGTTAGGGAGGTGAGATTCTGTCAGGCATTGACAATGGTCCTTGCAGTGGTTGTCTCTTCACTACAGTACAGGACTTCAAAGAATGAGGCAAATGCTTCCTGAATTCCCTCTCCCTTACCCGAGTTATTGCCCTCTGCTCCCTCTATTTCTTTGATCCACCGCTCGGCTTGTTGTTTCCCTAAACATGCCGCCAGGAGGGCATCATCCTTGTCCCCTTTCTCATAAAATTTCTGTTTTAGGAACTGCAGTTTCCACACAAGCTTTCCCTCTTCTAGTAATTTTAGTTTGTCTCTTAAGCCTTTGGCCTCCGTGAGACATTTCTGTCTATCCATGGGGAAGGACTGGCAAGTTGCTCTTTAGCCACTATCTTGTCTCTTAGTCTTTTCTCTCTTAGTGCACGTTCTCTTTTTTGAGGGCCCCTTCTCTGATGACAATACCCCTCCATATAGCCTTGGCTGTGTACCATACCAGTGCCTTCTTCACCTCCCTGTGTCATTAGTGATGAAGAATTGTTTGATTTAATTCTCCAATTCCTCCCTGAAAATCTGGTCTTTCCATAATGTGTCATTTCATCCCCATTTCGAGCTTCGGGGACATAGACCTTCCAGTTTATATCTACCAACACCATATTATGGCCTGACCATGAACGCGGATGGATTCTGGAGTTCTTCATCACTTCCCACAGGTCTCTCAAGATATATAGATAGTCGATTCTCGTGAGAGTGCTGTGTGGGGAGGAGTAAAAGGTGAAGCCTCTTTCCTGCGGGTGTAAATGCCTCCAGCTATCCCTCAAACCATAACGCTCCAGGGCTGTGCTTAAATCTGCCTCTCCTTGACCTAGGGGTTCATTGTGTACCTCCTTTCCAGCTTGTCTATCTACGGTTACGTCCATCCAAATATTGAAATCCCCCCCGAGTATAAGGAACCCTTGTGCCTCCCCCATTATTTTCTCTAAGGTCCTCTGCAAGAATCTCTCTGACCCTGATTTGGGAGCGTAAATTGTGGCAAAGGAGACCCTTATGTTCCGTAGTAGGCCTGATATTAGCAGCGCTCTTCCCTCAGTATCTGACCATGTCTTCATGACCTCCATACGGAGTTCTTTTTGTATTAATATGTCAACACCCGCTCTCTTGAAGATACCCGAGCTCCAGTTTGTGCCGCCTACCAGACCACTTGTTATTCTGCGCTTATCGCCTTTCTGGTATCTGGTTTCTTGTAAAAATAAGACATCTATCCCAGATCTCTTGAACCCTCTGGCAACTAGGGACCTCTTTGTGGGTGAATTTAGACCCTTGACATTCAACATGCATACACAGAAATTGCCTTCTTCGTGAGCGCCCTTCACCGCAGCCATGTGTGATGTTTATGATCTTTGCCTGCCCCCATATGCAGCACAAGTCCCTCAGTTTTGGTGTGATTAGTTGTGGCAGTGGTCACCTCTGGGGCCTTTTTGTTGAACATGTTTTTCCCGGATTCGCTCCTTCCCCCCCCACCAACACCTCCTCTACACCCCCCCAAGCCAGACCATGCTCTTAACGCTGCATTATCGAGTGCTCCTCATTATACCCACTTAACTATTTGTTTGAGAACTTTAACAGTTGTAACATTTCTTAACTTTACTGGTTTTGCTGTGGCTCACTGGGCCCAGTGATGGGCCATGCAACGGTTTGTGTGCATGTTGCTCATGGGCAGAGGTTTACTCACCACCGGTGACTCGCTGGCGAGTTTATTTGTGTGATTGTCGCCCTGTAACATTTCATTGACAGCTCCTGGAGTAACTTCAGGATGTGTTGGGAGAGGATGCATTGAGTCTGATGAATTTCCTCGAGCCTGGGATCTTCCCCCTCTTGGGTCCCTTCACGTGCAAACCTATGTCACCCTCCTTCCCTGCCTGAGGTGTGACCCTCTCCACTGAGTAGTTCTCGCATGATGTTGTTGATCTCTGGTTCTGTTACGAGCTTATGCTTCTGTCCATCTAGTACAAATGTGATCGAAAAAGGAAATCCCCATCTGTAACGCACTGCCTTTTCCTTCAACATTTGGTTAGGGGCAGGCATAGATGCCTCTTAGCGAGGGTAACGGATGACAGATTCTGGAATATTGAGATGCGCCGAGGCCATCATTACTGATCCTTTCGCTTTGGCCTTTTTGAGGATCTTGAACCTGTCGGGGTAATTGTGAAATTGCACCAAAATAGATCTTGGGCCTCTGGCCTGTCCTCCGACTTGTGGAGCATTTCAATCTTTCTGGCATCAATTGAGTCATTGTCGAAGAGGAGTTTTAGAATCGGATGAATCACACTCTTGAGGTCTCCCTCTGTTTCCCCCTCTTTCTCTGGAATTCCAAAAAAACTGGAGGTTGTTCCTCCTTTCTCGATTTTCAAAGTCATCCATCTTTAGGACCATCTCTGCTTCCCGTCACTCAATTTCACACAGTCTGATGTCCATTTCCGTTTCCATCCTGTCGAGGGAGGATTGGTTGTGTTTTACCTCCTGGAGCCTCTCTTCCATCTTGTCGAGTCTAACATTGATCTTGTCCACTTTACCACCAATATCAACTTGCATGCCTCTTATTTCCTCTAATAACGATGCAATGTGTCCTTTAGTGGCCATTGAATCCTGACTTCCTGTCGCCATTGCCTTTTCTCTGTGGAGGTCAGCTCTTTCCCTCCGGCCTGGCTATGCAAAGTCTGCCAGCCTGTTAGTAGGATCCATGCCCTAATGTTTTCACTTGTGGCTACCTCCTGGGGCCTCGATCTCTGGGAATTCTTCTTTCTTCCTTTGCGTACAGGAATGTGGCTTGGAGAGTAGCCAGGGGCAGTCAGCTGTCTTTACCAATGGAGGGCGGCTATGGGGGTCCTCATCGGCAGGGATGTTGCAGTGTTAGTCACCCAGGAGTCTATGTGGTAGGTTTGGATCATCCGAGGCGGGTGGGAACACGCCCCTAGTCGGGAGCCACACACCCTCGATTTTCAGGAGGTCACCTTGCACCCACACATGGTCCGAAGAACCCCACTCCCTTTCGTTGGTGACTCTTTCTTGTTGCGGCTCTTGGGACTGTTCCAGCTGCCCCACTTGGGGATCCGAACATGTGTTCTGTCTATTCCTCCAGGGCTCTACTTCATGGAGCATCTCAGTGTGTCATGGAGCAGGAGGACTCCTTCCAAATTTGTGGTTTCTCTGTGGCGTGTGTTTTGGCCTCTGGGCCCCGCAAACACAAGCAGGCTTTGGTGTGTCGAGGGCGTAGACAATGAGTCTGTTGTTTGGTGTCGACCAGTTGCATGCTCCCCATTGTGGCAGGACCTCCAGGTCAGTAAGGCAGACGAACACCCCTGAGAAGGGGGCCCATACCTCCTGTGTTGCATTTAGATGCTACTGATTTGCTTTGTAAGCCTCTGGGGGTCTTTTATGTTGCCTGGCCTCCTGTGTCACAGAATGGTGTATCAGTCGTGGTGTTCCAGGTTGCACGGGGCCCACGCCGCCAACAACTCCCATGCAGTGGTTTGTGCCGTTGTCACTTGATTTATTCGGCAGGGGGTAGGTGCATGCCTCTGCACTGCATTGGGGGTTGGTGTACTGGGCGCGGGATACTTGTGTGTGCCAGAGGGCTCCTCCTAATGGGCCTTTCCTCACTGTCTGTATTGCGTGTGCTTCCCGGACGGAATGGTCTGGGTCAGGCCCAGTACCGTCGTGCTTAGGGGGACGTCCTCTGTCCTGGAGGCAGGTCCTGTGGCAAATGTCATGTTGGCTCTCACCCCATTGAGGAAGTTAAACATTGCTCACTGTGCCTGGGGGGCAACTTCAGTTGAGTGGGCTGGGGGCGCGATGTTCTAGAGGCCCGTCACTTCTCTGTTTGGGGGTGAAACGCCCTCAATCCATGTTTGTGGCCAACTGTGAAGGCATGCATCAGTCCGGGGTGGCAAGGCTCTTTATCATGTGTTGGGGGAGGGAGCAGCACAGGAGAAAGGGGCAACGCAAGAGTCCCGGGTGTCTCGTGTCCCCAGCTACTGGGGCGTGGGACTCGTCCTGTATTTGCTGCTTCGTTGGGTATAATGAAGCCCCTACACGTTCTCAGGTCTGGCGGGTCACCCGCGTTTGCTGCTGTGCCCCAGGGGCCCGTGCTTACCTTCTGTATGTTCGGCAGCCCTATGCCGTTAGTCTGGGCCAGAGAGGCAACAGCTCGCGTGGCAAAGGTGGATTCTCACCACCACGATGCACCTCAGTATTCAGGTCATCAGCGGAGCCTCTGCGCATGAGGTGTGAGGACAGGTCTCCCGGTTCTTTGGGGCACTCACTCCCGCAGTGCCCCTCCAGCAGGAGAGACTGTTCGCCCCACGCCTCTTCGGTCCCTCTCTGGCCCCGGCGGTTAACGTTTCATGTTCCGCTTTTGTTTTCGGGTGTCCAGCCGATCAGTAAAATGGAATTTTCTTTGGACTCCGATTTGGATCGGATTTTCGCTCGTCGGGTGCTTCACTTGTTGAGTATCCCGTCTGTTGTCACAGGGTTATCATATTAGGGGCAAATGAGACCGGGGGTCTGGGCCATGGAGGAGTGCTAACTCGCATCCTCTATCCCTGCGTCCCCTGGTGGCTGTCAAAGTTAAATATTTATAAACAGACTTGGGGTGGTAATATTGTTATTCTCAACAGAGAAGACTATATTACTATGGCGTAGCTACACCTATCAACTCCAAGTTGTTACACCAAATTGTTGGGGGATCCCATGCAAGCAACAGTTAAAGAACTAATTACCTTGGTACAAGATTGGCACTAGAAGGGTTTGCTAACAGACATTGAAAGATCATTTCTAATCAGGCAACATCCAGTGATACCAACTACGTATTTTCTGCCTAAAATTCATAAAAGTTTCGAACTATTAGCTGAAGTGCACCCTATTATGAGTGGCATGGGATGGGCCACTGAAGGGCTTTCGGAATACATTGATACAGCAGAGTGTTCGACTTTTGATCTCTTACTTGAGTGATTCAACCAAGGTTTTGCAGATATTGCAGGATTTCAAATGGGATTTAAAGTTTCTATTGGCAACATTGGATGTCAAATCTCTCTACATTTCCATTGATCATGGTCTTGCAATTCAAACCATACCCTTTACCTATCTAAATTTTTCACCTTCAAATAGTGAACATGTTAACATGCTAAAGTCATTTTTGAATTTTACATTGACACACAACTATTTCTTGTTCAATCAAAGCTATTATGCACAGAATAATGGTGTAGCCATGGGAGCCAGGTATGCACCCCATTAGCGTATCTATGGGCTATTTTGAAGATGCCTATATATTCAATAACAACTAATTCTATAGCGAAATTAAGCTTTGGAAAAGATATATGGACAACGTACTGCTTGTGTGGTGTGGAACTGTGGAGAGATTTAAAGAATGTATTGAGTATCTGAACAATAATACCTCTGGCATCAAATTTATAGGACATACAAAGAAAACATTTGTAGATGTTCTTGATCTCACAATCTATGTGTCAGTGGGACAATTAGCAACTAGAACCTTCAGGAAACCAACTGAGGTGCATTCAACGCTATTTGCCAGTAGTTGCCATAAAAGATCAACTATCACCAATATTCCTATAGGAGAATTCTATAGAGGCAAAAGGAATTGTAGTATGGTAGAAACCTATGAACAAGAGTGTGATCTATTGACTAAAAGATTTGAGGCAAGGGGTATTCAAAAGGGTGCGCGCGTCAGGCCTAAGAGAAAGCTTGGTGCATTATGAGAGAGGAGATGTTAAAGCTAAAACACAAGGATATAGCTGCACGAGAAACAGGGGTGAGTTTTGTTGCAAAGTACTCACAGGAAAGTAATCATATATACCAGATGGTGCTTAAGAATTGGCATTTATTATTGCTGGACAAAGACTTGAATAAATATATTGGGGATAAACCAAGATTTGTATACACGTGTGCTATGACAATCAAAAAGCGATTATGTCCATCCTTCTTGAAACCTATTACAAAAACAGAAAGTGGCAGTGATTGGCTAAGAACCATGCCGAAGGGGTTCCAAAAATGTGGAACGTGTAATGTATGCAGCTATGCATCATGTAATGTTGCAACGTTTACATGCCATGGTGAAATTAAAACAGAAAAAGAGAATGGGCCTCATTACGAGTTTGGAGGCAGCCATGCCCTTAAAAAGGGCATGGCTGCCTCCAAACTTGGGTCCGGGTCCGGGTCCGTGGTCCCTGAATGGGGAAATACTGGGCCATTCCAACTTTGGAGGGCCCGGTATTTCCCCATTCAGGGAACCTGGACCCGGACCATCCCCATTCCCATTTCAGCCCCCACTGGGTTCAATGGGAAATGGCAGCATGCTAATAACGGGTCTGACCAGACGTCCAGAGCGGGTCCCGCAAGGAGACCTCGTAATAAGGCGGAATGGGTTTAACGGCATTGGCAGCTCTACCGGCACTGTTAAACCCATTCCGCCAGGGTCGTAATGAGGCCCAATGCATTAATTGTAGAACCAATTTTACAGTGTATGTGATTCTATGTATTTGTTACAAGGTGTATATTGGCAGTACAATCAGCGAATTGCGCGTAAGAATCAGAGAACATCTGTCCAGTTTGGGGAGTCAAGATCCCAAACTGCCATTGGCAGACCATTGGTAGCAACAACACCAGATGGACAGTAAGGCGGATATCAAGATTGTTGTAATTCACAAAGTCTCGTGTGGAAAAAGAGATGGAGATATGGAACAGCGTCTGAGTCAGTTGGAAACAAAGACAATATGCAGATTGCGATGTACGATGTTGGGACGGAACAAGGAACATGAGATGCATGTGTTCTTATAGTTTTGATCAAGTATCTCTGACCGGGCATCTCTATATATGTTGGTAATTTGACCTTAATCCATCATTGCCACTTATCCTGGTGAACGGAATTTAGTTAATTACTATCACCTATCTGAGGAATAGAGCTATAACTATGTATTGGAATGATATCATGTAAAATGAGGAAATTTTAGAAAGTGATAGGGGCATGGTCATGTAATATGTAGACAAACGTATGAATGTGGTTTATAATATTACAAAATCTAGTAATGCGAGCTGCACTAATGTAGACTATTGAACTATTTGAACATGCTAATGGTGAATGGTGGGGCCACCCTCGATTCATTTGCAAATATTGTGATGCTCATTGTTTATAAATATGCAGAAGTTTAGACATGCTTATGTGCCTGAGAGCGGAGCGATACCCGACTATCAGTGAGGGTTTGATTCATAATCTCAATAATTGTGGAATAACAAAGTGATGACAATTATGGTTTATAGTGACTTTTTCGAATGTCACATTTTCGAATGCCTTTTTCTCGACACAAATATGCCAGAAAAAAAATTCGAAAGTTTTTTTTTATTTAATTTTTTTTATTTATTTGGTTCCCCCCAAATCCCTGTTTTTTTTTTATTTACACTTTTTTTTTTACTAACTAAACCAAAAACAAACATGTAAAATAGAAAAAAATACATTCAGAATTTTTTTTTTTTGGCAAATTTGTTTTATACAAAATGGCATTCGAAAATATGCATTCGACAATTTAACTGGATACGGACAATTATGGCTGAAGATTCATGGTACAAGTGAGAAAACGTTATGACTTTGTATCAGTTCGCTATCTGATATTAGCTGCATTTCTGGACATTAAGCTAGCTTAACAAGCGTGAGTCTGATGAGATGTTTTATATGTGGAAAACACATATCCCTTTTTCGGAATATGCTGATAGAACGTATAAAAAGGCAAGCTCAAAGAAAAGTGAGCTGTTTCTTTAAATTTACATGCCAATCCTGTTCTTATGTCACGTGTACAAAAAGAATCACGTGACAGACGTTTTCCGATATAAGCAGTAGCCAAAATGGTGCCCGCAAGATTATGTTCGCAGACGCTAGATGACAGAAGGGACGATTGCGATGTGAAAGGAGCAATGATGGCTTTACCAAGAGCTATGCACGAAGGTAAGACATTTCTGGAAATTGGGATGTAGCACAAGCAATTTGGTGCAGATAATAGTAGTATGAAAGACACCAGATTTGTGAGTTTCACCATAATTCTTTAGGTTAATACAACACCTATCGGTTTACTCAAGAAACACAACCCTATTGGAGCAGGCAATCAAATTTGGGGGTAAGCCTACACCATATTTCATTAGATAACATGGATCGGCTATACTTAGCATTCACGTTAACTGAATATTTGAATGTTTTCTAATCACTAGAGGTGAACATTTATTATTGCGTGAAATTGCTTTGCATTCATTATAAAGAAATGTTTTGCGTCTCACTACATGGGCTACATATTGCACCATATTTATAGGTGAGTAGTAGACAGGAGGAAATGTAAGGTTGGAACATTTGATTACTGCACTAAACACAGGATTGCCACTAAAACGTAATAGATATGGCTTGTAATTTTAATATCTATTCTTCCTTAATGGGGAGGGCTTAATCAATAAGTCAATGGTTTTATGATTTAGGCGAATCACAAGGACTTATCTTTATTTTTGTGTAGCAAGCATACTGTGAGTATTGATTGCTAAGATTGCTGGTGGGATATGATAACTATGTACCTAGTAAGCCATTGAAAAAGATGAAATGATATTATATTAATTGTTATTAACATGTTGCAATGGAGTTTGCAGTCATCCAAACTATTGGAGGAGTTGAGACTAGTTTGGTGGGCATCTGTCTCTCAGATACATAAGAAGATTTACGATGCAAGATAACTGCAGCTTCAGATGTACTGAGTTGGAAAGAACATTTTAATTTAAGTAGGAAATGTGGCTTATGAATGAAAAGTAGAGAGATCTTTTCTAACTGATGACAGGTATACAAGACACAGATCGTGGCAGTGTGTAACTTGTGCGTATCATTAGGTTATGCAAGAGAAAATGTTGTTTTGATAACAAATAATCAGTGAACAATATGAAGCTCACTAATGCATTTATTTCTCTTTCTTCTTGATATTTATCAATTTTCTTGACTTTTATTATTAGTTTCAATTTTTTTATGCTTCATTAAACGTCAGGACTAATTTTGTTTGATGTGATATAATATGTAATGATGTGGGTTGCTCTCTGAAAATCATTCTCTCTGTGTCTAAACCAATGGTCAGGAAACATTTCCATGACATGTTTATAATTCTGTCTGATGAACATTGATATATACATGGTGGTTATGTAAGGACATACCAGCAAGTGATTTGTATATCGATAGAGTTTTGCCTTGAGAAAGACCAGATTGGTTGAAACATGTGTCGGCAAAGGTTAATGTTGGCAAAGGTATATTTTGATAATGGCTAATGTTGATATTTGTTATTTTCCTGTTATACATCTGATATAATATATTGTTACTTCTTGTTGTTTGTTAAACTAGAATAAAATCAAGAGAAAAACAAGAGGAGGTAAAATAAATGGAAAAAGTCTACCCTAATTTCGATAAAGTTGATTTGTTATTCCAAATTTAAACTAAACTACTTATACTTTATTCAGTGTCATTATAAACATTTTTTGCCTACTTTGATTTACTTCATTAACTTTAAAGCTTGTCAGATCCCCAGGATTGCCATCTTTCGGGTTTTGCCGTCCTGCAACTCGCGGGTGTCATTTTGTTTATTTATATATTCTATGATTAAAATAGAAAAAGGATTGCTCTGTTGTAGCAAAAGTAAGTTGAAATGTCTGGATTGTCACAAACATTGTATGCTTCAATTAGTGTAATCCAATCTCAATACAGCTGGACACATTTTGGTTAATTATTCTCATATTGCTTGCAATATTGCCAATTTGTAATATCGATAACTTGCCATTTACATATAAAAACATTCTCCAAATCACAGATACCATTTTTCCCCATTCAAACACAGAAATAGCAACATAGTTTACAGTATAAAATAAACCTGGGTGTTACTGCAAACAAAATGTTGAGTGATATTTCTTCCCACCAAACATAAAAGACCACAAGCATTTTTTACATTGGCAGCATTTTTACAATTTTGTACAAAATTATCAAACTATTCACTTTAGATCTGCCAGCTAAATTCTTACCATTCAAAAGAAGAGACAGGTAAATAAAAGAAAAAGGGATTCAAACAAAATAAATGATAAAAAAGAAAGATATTTTTACCTTCATGCATCTCCAGATATGTTAGGTAGATGTGTATTTTCATTCATATTTGTTCATATACAGCATTTCCCACTTGGATTATCATACATCATCATCATACTGTTTTTGATCTGCTATGGTGCTATTTTAACATCTAAATTTACATATGTAACTTTTTACAAAAAGCTGTGTAATTAATTTCCCTGATTTAAGACTTTTTCCAAGGTGTAGAAAAAGAAAATATTTTTTGCTTCTTCTATTTGTAAAATGTTTTCAACATCAGCACAGCATTCTCCAGATGTAATATTTTCTATCCCAACAAATTTCAAATGTCTGATGTTATCCTCTTTATGTTCCTTATACCAGTGCTGTGGCAATGGACTTGTCATGTCTTCAATGTTAATCGCCCGTAGGTGATCATATAGTCACGTTCTTATTTTTTCTTATTGTTACCTACATACAACTTATTACAGATACATCTCGTAACACATATAACCATTTTGCTGTTACAGTTGTTATGCTTGTTAATCCTGGATGTTTTACCACTGATATCCATAATTTGTGTTGTCTTATTCAATGCATGATCACACCTTTTATACTGCCCACATTTCTAAAACTCCTTTGTTGGTTTTCTTATGGTTGTGACTTAATACTACTATTAATTATTCTTTACAGCTATTTGGACCGAAAATATACCAACATTTACTTGGGGAGATTCAAATTATATATGCACTTGGAATAGATACAGTAAGTGATTTAAACTTGAATTCTAAAAGTTTAAACAAAATGAAACAGAATTCATGACACATAGTGACAATAATGTACATATATTACTTTCTTTTTTTTCCTTCTTGTGGTTTTTCCGATCCCCATTTTCTCCTCAAAAGATTTACATGTGTTGTTGGTCATTGGATATGTAAATAATCTTTCAATTATCCCCAAAGAAGCTAAATAAAATGGTATTAAATATTACCACAAAATGAACCTTTAACGTATAGACTAGGTTGGAGTCATTTTTAATGTATATAATAGTTCTAACCAAACTATATTTTGGAAATTGCTAATTTAGAAGAGAGAGAGAGAAGATTGTAAACCAAGGAGATAACATATCCTGGGGAGGGAACAATAATATTTGTAATTTTTGACGATACTAAGAATTTGGATTCAATTTATACAATTGGACAATTTATTTGCAAAAGTTTGCTTTTTTGAATAGAATTAAAAAACAATTTAGTTCAATACATATGATGTTGAAAGTAATTATTATCTGTACTTGTTTAATTGTTGCCCCACTATATTTTCATCCCAGATTGTCTTCCCATGGTATGAATTATTTGCCCCAACACTAACACTTTCCCTAACACACTATATGCAGACACCATATTTTACTCTTTTCACAGCAATTTAAAATTCCTCACTACAGATATCAATCAACTGAACTCTACACCTCCATAAGTATCTCATATACCACCACCCTGGCCAATGCACCCAAGCACTATGGACACACACCAAGCCACAAATGCCTCTATGTCCTCGATCCAGGCACCTACACACAGACCTGCGCAAAGTACCCATGTACTTCCGAACTGCACACATCAACAGAGCAACAAAGCTATCTTGAATTCCCCCCCTCTCTTTCTGATCTGCCAAAGCACCTGGTTGCCCGGAACATGGCAGTGGTAAATTCTATAAATTCCATTAACATAAAATATAACCACTTAACATAATATAGCATGAATTATCACAGCCACATAAACATGTCTTCTTACAGTGGCATGCTAGCATCATTAGGCATAGCCAAAATGAGTGTGTTCTTTCGGTGGCAATACTACCTTAAATGACAGAATGGCAATGTCTACTTTGCAATGTGCAAACCACGTACACAGAATCCCCTGCTACTCGCCCAATAACATCAAATAAATGGAATAACGAGGGCAGAGAATCAGCCTCACCCAAAGTCCCTAGCCAAGTATCGTCTAGTCGGGTTATACAAAGGTACTCTTCTGATACCGATTGGACGCAAGAGAGAAGGAGGGTGAGGAGCATTGATCAGCAAATTCAGGTGCACCAACATAAATCTCAGACAGAGGCACAGTATAGGGTGCATCTCAATAACAGCATTGATGATAAATCCCAGCTCTGGCTCGCCCATGTGGAACCTCGCCAACAGTGCAAAGAGGTAGCAGTGCAACCTAAATTATCCGATAGTCCTGTGTCTGGTACGAGGTTTGTTAAAATAGTGGAGAAACAACCTACAAATTCGAACCCTTTTCTTAATCTCACATGGCTTCTCCAGTTGTTTGGCCTTATTCCTGAATTAGCAAAGCAAAAATTTTCCGATATCACTTCATTGGAGCTACGACGGGTTGGAAGTGCCACAAATTGGGTGCTAGCAATGATGGCTACTTTGGAGTCTGCTGAATTGATCTGCAGCCATGCATAAGAGCCGTTTAGGCTGGGGTTTGAAGTGGAAGTTTTTCAACAATTTAACAACTTGCTGGATGTCTGTGATCTGAGACCAAAGAGCCACCAGAGTGGTCCCCAGCATTTCACATCTAAAAAGGTGCCTAAAAAAGAAGCATGGATGCTGTGAATTTGGTAGAGTATTCCTTCGACCAAGCAATGACTTAAGTCTGTATGGTGTGACACTTTTATTATGATCTCCTGGAACACACAAGGATAAAGTTCCTTTCTGGATAAGCCAGAGGGTACTATCAAGTTAAGGAAATATAACATTTTTTTACTACAGGAGACATGGCTGACACAAAGCTTTGATTTGGATGGGTATACCCTCTCGTTCAGTCTTTCCAAAACCCCTATCATGGGTGCCCTAAGAGTGGTCTTTGTATGGGGTCCAAGACTTCCTTTGGTCTGAAACCTTTTTCGAGTGACTTATCCCGCCCTAATCTTCTCTGCGGGTCTTTGTCATTCACCTCCTTTGATATATGCCCTTCGCTTTTGATTACTCTTTATGATCCCCCCGATGACAGCTGCACACAGAATTTAATGAGGGCAGTCAAGGACTGCCTAAGGGTATGGTTGGCCCGATTCCCTAAGAGTAACATTATCATGGCCAAGCATTTTAACATTGACTGTCTGGCTGCCAAGGGAGAGGGTTGTCACCTCATCTCTTTTAGGGGGGGCGACTGGTGTGGCTTGTTTTTGGAATTTGATGTCAATCCTCTCATACTGCTAGGTGAGGGTTTCACACCCACATGGTCAAATGTCATGAATTCAAGCAGGATTTACTTTAGTTTCATAAACGATGCCCTGTTACAGAATAAACCAGTGGGCAAAATATTACCTACCCACCTGAGTGACCACGCTATTCTTTCTATGCCACTCTCAGTGGATTCTACCAGAGAGGACACACTTAAGAACAATCCAGAAGTAAATATACAGGGCAACCGCCTTTGTTGCTCACTTGAGACGATTTGAAGTAGCGATCGCAAACATGACAAGGGAGAAAAAAAAAGAGCTTAGATTGCTCCATAAACAAGCTGGATTGGATCGGGGTGGAAGGAAATTGGAAAGCCAATGTATCTCAAAACTATATAAATCCTGGTTGCTCAATTATCGATGGAGTACAGCTAATGCTAGTTGATATTAAATCAACAGATTTATTTTAACTAATCATACCATGAAATTCTGGCACACAATTGGTACTGCAGTGGCCGGCTCTGTTGCAAACAAGGTTATTGCTGTCTCAGAGGAGTCCTGGGCGTCCCACATAAAGAGCATTTATTGGGAAGAAGTGGAGGTTCTGGGGTCGCCTGAAATCCTACCCATGAAAGACACATAGGTTTGGCAATGTCTTAAAGAAACAGACCTTGTGGCAATATTTATTCCCCTGAAATCTTCTGCGGCTGCAGGACCTGATGGGCTGAGCAATATTGTATTTAAAGAGGATACTATGTTGTGGGAAGAGGTTTTGTCTCTCCTCTTCCTTCACATTGGTGAAACTGGTAATATTCCTGGTTCATGGAGGCAATCAGTCCTCGTGCCAGTTCACAAGTCAGGCCCCGGGGACATTCCATCTAACTTTCGTTTGTTGTCAATGTTGGACAGCTCCCCTAAAATCTTTTCTAGTATTCTTCTGGGGATGCTCGCTAGTTGGGCTACAGAGAGGGGGCTCCTTCATTTCTCTCAAATGGGATTTAGGAAGATGTACAGTACTTCCCATCCTATCTGGGCCTTGCAGACCCTGGTTTCCGATGTCTGGCAGTATAAGGAGTACTGTGTATATGACTGCTTCGTGGACTATATTTACGCCTTTGACTCAGTTAACCGGAGCAGACTTTGGAGGAAGCTGAGTGACTGGGGTATTTACCCATCACTCTTGTACTTCCTAAAGAAGTTGTACTCCGACACAACAATAAGAATTCGCCCTTCCCAAAGGGGTAATGTATTGGAATCTTTCTCCACTAACAAGGGGTTGAAGGAGGGTTGCCCTCTTTCTCCCCTGCTTTACAACTTGTATGTTTCACAATTCCCTCGTTTTTTGGAAGAGGAGTCGAATTGTCATCCGCCCTTGTATGGTCCGATGCAACTACACTGCCTCACTTATGCAGATGATACAGTTCTGATTACTAGAACCCCAATTGGCCTCGAACGTACTATCAACAGGCTGTAGCAATACACTGCAGATAACGGATTGATCATCAATAGCCAAGAATAAGATTCTTTTCTTTGGCAAGCAAGAAATGAAGAACGAAAGCTTTGCCTGGCGGGTAGGCGACTCCGTAGTTGAGCAGGTGACTTAAAGTATCTTGGCATGTTGTTATCTAATGATCCGTCTTTTAAACCTCTCTCTGCCAGCATCAAATCCAGAGCTTATAAGAAATGGCTGGCTCTGAGAAAGGTTATCAACAGTCTTGGTGGAGGCTCCATCGAAGCCATGGTATGAGCTTACAATCTGCAGTAAGGATGTGGAAACGGCTAGACTATGGCTCATTGCTAGTGCTCTATAAAAAGCGCTATGCCCTCTTTTTAAATCAAGCCTCAGACCAGTTTCTGAGTGCCTTTTATGGTGCTGAATCCCTTGTGGTCACATCAGCTGCATTTCATATTTGGAATCGTGTCAGGGACAGATTATCTAATCTATACTGCCACTTTGGTTGTTTTAAAATCACCTTAGTGGGGAACTAATGCATTTTTTTATAAATGAATAAGGGGACATTCTGTCTTTTCCGCATGAGGTCCTAATACTTTTTGAATTGATTGTGAGAGTTGTATTAACATTTAATGGTTCTTATCCTTTGATTGCTTTGTTTTAATTTGTTGTACTCCTGTATATAAGGTGATTAATTGTGCATTTTTATGTAATTATGTAATAATTTTGCTGAATGTCTTATGTGCAATGGTTGTATAACCAGAGGTACAAATAAAAAAAAAATCTACTTTTAGTGTGAATATTGCCATTATTATGTGCAGTAAACATCACTGTGTTCTAACAGTGACAGCACTTGCATAAATGCAAGCATGACACTGGGCCTCATTACGACCCTGCTGGTCCGGAAAGAACGGTGGTGGTAAAACCGCTGCCTCCGTTCTTTCCATACCGGCTGATTAAGAGTCCTGCCGGCGCGAGGTGTCACTCCCGCCAGGTCTGACCTGGCTGGTTTAACACCACCCGCCTGCAGGCGGACATGGAAACACCGGCTCTGTCATAGACGGAACCAGTGTTTCCATTGTCCCCATCCCCATGGAGTCCTATGGGGCTCCATGGGAATGGGGACTTACACAATTCCGCCTCCGGAATTCCCAGGTCACCGGGGTCGTAATGCCACGATAATTCCAGGAATCACAGAGGCTGAATGGTAATACGAGTCTGGCGGTAACCTGCCAGTTTTTCCGGCTCGGTTTCCGCCGGACTCGTAATGAGGCCCACTGTCTTCATACAATGGTCAGTCTAGCCATATCAGGCACAGAGAACATGAATGTGTTCTTACAGTGGCAATCCGGTGTATATTGGCACAGCCAGGACTAAAATGTCTCCTTACAGTGGCAACATACCGGTATATATTCTGGCCACAGGAATTATGAAATGGCTGTGACAAGGACAATTTCAGCATATATTGTAAGCGAAGGCAGTGTGTTGGAAAATGTTCCTGTGTAAATTTGTTGACCAGGCATTTATTGGAGATTTCCAATTGTTATCCCACAGAACCAATTTTAGCATTTTTTTCCTCACAAAAGGCACAGTTTTGACAAATTATTTCTAAACATGCCCTGAGGGAAAACACCTGAATCCCCATTTGTTTGTTTGATGCCAAATCCCTACGCTTGGTTGCTCATGCTTATTATTTGGAAATAGCTACTTCCATACAGTGAAATAGTGTCTGATAAGCCACTGGGTATACCCTGTGTGTGTACTGTGAGACACCTCAGGGTGTCTCACCCGCTAGTCCCAGGTGAGCTGTCATCCAGGTGGCCATGACAGGGCCATTGCTTTTGGATCCAGTTCCCCGGGGTGGGCCAGTGTGGGAGGATCACCTAGATGAGGGGCCCTCGGGGCGTGGAAATGGGACAGAGTATCGCCTTCCCAATAACACCTTTTCCCCATCGTACCAGGCAGGATACCTCGGGATTCAACCCTCTCAACCCTTTTTTTTACACATACTCCTTCTAATGGACAGTTCACCGTGAGTGACAACGGACTAACACCAGACCCATATACCTGACATGTCCCAACACCATGGACAGGCAAGGTCAGGCAAATGTGGATTATTACGCGGACCTGACTTCCATCACGCTTCCCCACACTGATTAAAGGTGGAGCATGAAAGCATACTCTGAGTGAGCCAAACCGCACGAGGAAACAGCAGTTACAAGATGGCAGTTTAGTACAGGGAGATAGACGGCAAGACCAGAGAGAGTTGCAAGGAGCGAAGCACCCATGACCTCTAAAGACCATTACTTTCATGAGACTTGGAAAGTAAGAAACCAAAGACTAGGAACTAAGGCTGATCAAAGCTGCAAATATTGTCGGAGGCACCCGGGGCTCTCGTGTGTCGATAACCCAGGCGGGGAGGAGCAATTGCTTCTGTGGTACTGTCCTTGGCTTGTACAACAAAGCGGTGTCAGAGAAGACAGCAAAGCCGGTGAGTCAGAGAGACTGATACCAAACCAGTTTGTGTTTTAAACCAAAGTTGCAAGCGGCAACATTGTACAAAGAAACCAGTGTGAAAGGCGTTTGCAAAGAGTGATGCAGAGATAATTTGAACTTTGCAATTGAACTTTGGGAGGCGAGCAAAAGATACCACATGGGTGCTCAGTCAAAAGTCTGTGTTATGTATCCAACTGATGCTGAGTGTGAGTAAACAGGAATAATGCAATCGAAGTGGTCACGCAACGGGTCAAGCTATATACAGTGCGCATTCGAAAGTCTTCGATAGTTTAAAGTGAATCACAATTAGTCTGAGCCTGGTTGAGGGAGACTAATCGAGTGGAAGAGAGGGATCTGAGCCGGGCTGAGGGGGATCCGGGGTGAACCGTGAGTCATCCAACAAAGAATTATCTGAACATACTTGGAAAGGGATATGAGCCCGACTGAGGGGGATCCAATGTTGAACTTTTGTTGTGTAAAGGCATCTGAGCCCGGCTAAGGGGGGATCCAGGGTGAACACACAGAATTCAATACTGAGAAGTTTTCGTGTTGTTTTGTGTGACGTGCTCTCTGAGTCAAGAGACTAGCAAGAAGCAAAGAGACTTGAATCCAGAAGGTCTTGAATTGTGTAAATGGAACTGTATCCTTGTGTCCCAGAAGCCAGAGTGTGTACTTTGCTCGAGTGAACCGCCTTGCCCCGTGCTGAAAACATGAGCAAGGGAGGCCAACAACCTGAGCATCCTGACTTATCATTTTGTGAACACGTCTTTCTTTTTCATGAACATTCCCCTAGATTGTTTGTACATTAGTTGTAAGGTTTGGCACTAGGTTTTTTTAGTATAGGCCCTTATAATTTGACAAGACTCCACTAGGACTGCATTATTATTATTTTATGGGCGTAGCTTGCTCCCATCTGTAGATTTAGGTTTAGATAGGCGTTTATCTCACCATTGTGAAAGTTCAAAAAACACCCTTGAACTGTGGTCAATTGTGCCTGTCCTACTGTTGATACCATGCCTTCCTTACAGTACTATGCCAGTCCATTTGATTGCACAACATTAGAATATGTGCCATTAAAAATACATCATGCATGTATTGTCCGCTAAATTTCCTTCTGTTAGACATACACACCATTGAGGTATGTGTAATTATAATATGAGAAATTATATTCTGGCTAACTAGAATCTATGTGGCAAAAATGCACACACTGATAGAGTATGCAATGCTAAAATATCTGTCACTGGAGCATATGAGTTACAATATCCATTTCTTTAACTATTGGACATTTTTGCAGTAAAGAATGCTGTTAGTATGTGTGAGCTATTAGATCATGTCATTAGAATACACACAGTTAACCTTTTCAATCTGAATGCTGTTGGGACATATACATACATGACATAAGTGTAGAAAGTCCTGTAGCCACAACCCCTTCAAGTCTCAGGGACCACTGGGCAAACTGTTTCTTTGTCTCAGCACTCTGGATCCCGGAAGTGGGGCGAACCCTCAAAACTGAAAAGTGCTATTCTGAAGTCCATCATTTGATATTTTGGCAGCTTATTGGTGCTAGTGGTGCTGTAAGAGAGAACTGAGGGGGCTTAGTGACAGAAGAGCGAGGCACAATTTGATTCCTGAATAGTTGATGAGACTAGATTGCACAAACCTACTTTCTGTTTGCTGCTATGTTTCTAGGTGAGTTGTGGGTGGGTAACCTTCTCTATTTGCTATTGCTGATGTCTGCCCTCAGAGTAAAAGTGGGTCGGTGGTCGCTGGGGCTTGCTGAGAATCTGTGTATCAGAAGGAGGTGCTAGCAAGCGTCCAACGGTGGCATAATGTAACTGTTCAATGAGAAGTCACCCTTAACACTTGGAGTTCCTTCCCTACGCACTCAAGGTGTGATGCAACAAACTGTTTAACAGATTCTTTTATTCATCCCTACCCCAGACACATATCATGCCCCTTTCACCCCCCTGAGCTAACAATGAGCCAAGAACCAGGCCAGTGTACAGGAAATATATTTGTATTCATGTAAATTAAAAGTGATAGAAATCACACTGAACTACACGTGCCACCTTCTTTGTGGCTCACCATCGCCTCTTTACTCGAATCAATTACACAAATTAGTTAAAAAAACAAATCACAATTCTTTACTTTCTATAAATTTTACTTCAAGAAATATTTAAACTGATCAAAAACCAAAACAATTATAAATGTAAATTGTAGTGCAATTTTGATTTTCCTGTGGACTTAAAAGAAAGAAACTAGCAGTAGGGTTTCGAGATTGGTACAAATACATATGCAATCATGATTTTACCCACATTTTTGGTTTACAATAAACACAGGGTAATTTAGTGGTTGTTTTTTCAGACGCCCGCCCCTTTGGTCTCTGTTGGGGAAGTCAGACAGAAATATTTAAATGATTTAGGGACTTTTGGATTTCAGACCCTGCTCTACTGAAAGGCCTGTGTTAGGGGAAGTTAGACAAAAATATTTGATGGACTGATTCAAGAACAAAGACACCCCTCTTCCTTATAGACGTCAGGGTCAACAGGACAAAAAGGATTTCCCAATTAAATTACAGGCTATAGTTTTTAGCACACACTGGGAAGTGTGCTTTGTTAAGTAAGAATGTTAACAAAAATCACCCGTATTGTTCCATTAAATGGGGAATTAATTAAATACATTTTTTAGTTCAATAGGCTAAGGAGCTACACAGTTTTGTCCTCCCACTGCCCACTATAAAGGGAAAGGATTTAAGGTTAGCAGACTCCCCCACCTTTTGGTTTCCCAGGGACCAGTTCTACTTACATAGAAAGCCTCTGTTTAAAGTTCAGGAAAGCCAGCTGTGTTTCAGGACACACTGGAAAGATAAGGTAGGGGTCTGGCCACTCCACTCTCAAGGATGGCCTCCCGATCGCCACCATTGGACCCAGTCAGCTTTCAGGCCTTCCTAGCAATAGACAGCTCCATCCAGATGCACACTCAGCAGTCTCCTCTGGTGTTCCCTTGCAGCTGTCAAATGGTAAGCTGCAGCAGCATTTTTTTATGGTAAATTTTCAGAAGCTCTTTCCTTTCCTCCTAGTGCAGTTCCCCTTATATATTAGCGATGACACCACCAATTTTACAATCTTGGGGCAGTACCCTGAAAGAGGTCACACAATAGGATTGGACAATTACCCTTCTCTCTCCTCCCCATTCCAGCCCATCTCTACAGATTGGTTTAAGAGTCTGGAGCAGACATATGGCAGCTTAATTTACAAGCCCCATTCATTCTCATATCAACTTTTTTTTGCAAAAACAAATTATCTAGCAAAACTTCCTAATTGTACTAATAACTGCCATAATATACACATGTCCTGCTTCAGCTAATCGTGGGGAATTTATTAAGATAACAGCCAGATCTGCACCATTTTGCATAACCATGTGACAATTCTCTGCCATTTCCATAAAAAGCATAACAGTTCTGAATATGCCATTTGTTACTCATATTCCTAATTTTATCCTCCACCCTTTCACCAAATATCACATTTGGAAAATGTTCAGATCAGCCAGAAACACATCTTAGATGGACATTACAGTTCCCCAACTCATACCTGCATGAATTTTATATCTCCGGAATCGCATGTAAATTACCTAAAAATGGTACATAAATGAAGAAAATCCACATTATGGTTTCTGGGAAAAAGGCCTAAATGATAGTAGTCCTTTGAAATTAATAGGTTCCTTGTATACCCAACTTTCACACATTTTGGTCATGCTCCAGCCAAGGGAAATTGTCCTGCACTAACTTACTTCAGAGCCAGCAAGACTGTGGAACACTGGGCTTTCCACACCTTTAGCAGGACACTTTATTGCAGTTTTTGATTAGCATGGGGATTTAAAATCCAGACTGGTAGTGGGAGATTTCTTTGGGAAGTGTCCCAAAGCCAGCAAAAGGGCTTGCCTCTGGCTGATAGACACTTTTTCATGAAAACTTAGTGGCTTTTCCTTTCAAATGTCTGCTGCTATTTTGCATGTGAAACATAACATACATCAACACGCACCATGTCCTTTTTCAGACCTTTTTCTGATAGCAATGGTACATTTTCACATTTAAACTGCAAAGCCATTTTTGTGTCAGTGTTGAAAAATCCTTCTTTTCATGTGAAAGGGAACCTCAGTTAGGGCCTCTGAATGCACCCCACAATATCAGTGGTTTGTTGATTTGTGTAGTTCAAGGTGGAAGTAGAATGGTAGGCACGTTAGCACTGGGTGCAAACAATCAAAGATCATATATATATAAATGGAAAATCAATCAAGGAGCACTTTATGTAAAGATTTAATTGAACTAGAAGTAATATACACAAGGTAAGAGTCATGGAGAAACGTAGGATGGAACAGTCATGGATAGGTTCAAGAGATGCAGCAGTCCAGGTGCAACATGTAAGATGCACCAATCAAGGAGCAAAGTTCTTCAAGGTTGTAACAGTCACTCTGTGGAGCAGGATATGAATGCAATAATCAGAAGTCGTACTCTATAAGAGAGCAGAATCATTCTGTGGAGCATTATGTACGATGCAACAATCGCTTTACGGGTACAATGATTAGGAGCAATGCATTTGTGGCTGTCAATGAGCAGTTGTTCTATGGAGTAGAACATAAGATCTCACTGTGAGGAGCATTATGAATGAACACTTTTTATGTGGCAAAATGTATGCTGCGACAACCACTCTATCTGGATCTGTTGCTCAGTGGACTAATGCATCCAATACAGGAACCGTTCTTTGACCTCATGGTCACAGGTTCAAATCCCAGCAGGTCCACTCAGCCCTTTATCCTTCTGAGGTTCATAAAATGAGTACCATTTAGTTGGGAAACAATAAACATCTGTTGTCTGTCAATAGCGCCAAGATGCCAGTCTGGGGGTGAATGTGTGCTTTACAAATACACCTGTTATGTGGGGGGGGGGCAATAATCACATTATGGGTTCAACATGTATGTGCAGTGTGTGGGAGGCAACGTTCAGGGAGCAATACAGTTGATACAGAAATCACTCCATGGGAGTGATAACCAGGTTCAATATACAAGAGACAACAATCAAGAAGTAATTTTTGCATGTTGTCATTGTCCTTAGCCCATATGGTGGGTTTGCTCGAGGAAAGGTCTTGGTCCCACCAGTTGTGGGTGAGCCCGACCTCATCAGCTGCGGCCTGCATGCAGCGAACATATCCTTTTTTGTAGTCTGGTAAGTTCTTTAGGATTTCCAGACAAAAGGTTTGACACTGTGTTAGTCCAGTTTTAAAATTAAACAAAATCCAAATCCAAGTTTTGATACCTTTTATTGGACTTACTGAAGATAATATGCTGAGATGGCTGATGCATACTCTTTCAAATTCCCATATACTGCTTCCTCAGATGGTGGTCGCATGATAAAATGGGCAACAATGAAAAATGCACACAGTGCCGGACTTATCTTTTACATAGAAAAATTAAACCAAGCGACTTTCTCATTTGCAAAAAGTCATGTAGTCCTCCAAAGTGCGCAGTTGCTTGAGTATGGCGTTCTGTGGGTTATTGGCAGCAGTAAGAAGGTGGACCCAAGAAAGTGACAGTAGATCTTGATTTTCTTCCAGTCATCATCCCATAGAGTGTCCTCCAGCCAGACACAAAACACTAATCCGGTCAGATACGTCATGCTGGTGTACAACAGGTGCTTTGAAATCACACCAAACTCTTCCGTTTGTGCTATAAGGCCACGCAGAAGGCTTTCGCTCACAAGTGCAATGTTGCATTAATAAGACATCACAATCAAGTACAGTTTGAGCATAAAAATTATACAAAACCGGTTTTCTAAGAAAACAGTTATTGTAGTATCAGTGAAAGAGGAGAAGCAGTGAGGGGGAGGACAATTGGTAATGAGGGAAATGCAAAGGATTGGCTGAAAGCAGGCACCCTCTGAAATATGAAGAGAGAGGAGAGTCTGTTGGTTAAGTACTACCGTTAGTTAAAAGAGTAAAAACACATCATAATCGAGTGTTGTGATGTAATGAGCACCTTCAGAGAAAGCCCACGTGAATGCTTTGAAGCAAAACCATACCACCTATATCATTTTGGGAGGGCAATGCCGTACTTCAATGCTCCATGGAAGTTCCATCAGCAAGAGTAAATTGCATTGAACCTGGCATGGCAATACTGTCTTTCTCCTGTGGTATAAAGATCGACAACCCACGTAGCGGTGCTAGTACAATTCCAGTCAGAAGATGATTTTCACAACAACACAAAAGCTTTGGACCATTGTTCTGTACATTTATTGATTTATTTTTGCATTTGTAGCAGCGCACTGAACCAGAGGCTTAGCCAGGATTGTCTAACAAGTGGGGCCTGAAGCTAATGTAGTTGGGCCCAACGCAGTGACATTGCCTTCTGTAAATGCCACACAGTGCTGCTGAGCAGGCATTTACAGATTTCGGGTGGGCATTGCCTGCTCAGGCCCTACCCTGTCTACGCCACTGCACTGAACCCTCAGGTATCTAGGCGCTAATTACATTAGGGAAAAGGGAGGGGGGTGTACAGGTAAAGGTAAACAGGCAAGGCAAGAGGCGTACGTTGCAACAGGGAAGCCCACAATTCCATTTGGAACTGGCAAATACTTTTCTTTTATGCAAATTTGAGAATCCTTACCTTGAGCCTTTAGTTTAGAGAGCCTAGTAGCATAACAAGCTGTCCGCCTTTTAATCTTGATAATTCCGTTTTTTATTCTGCATTGTATGACATTTTGTGATGCTTTTCTCGTGCAAACCGAAATAAAGCTTGATTGATTCAACAAGCTCTACCACAACCCGAAGGATTTGCTATTGTAGGAGTAAAGAGATATTTTGAAGAACACACATGTTTATAAGAACATATGTCTGCGTGTGCATCAGTGTCAACAACGATGAATGGCGAGTTCCTAAGTTAATAAAAAGAAATGTTGCCTTCAACTACAAAAAAAGGGTGAAAAGTTATAATGAGTGGAACACAATAGGCTGAATTTATAAAGTGCAGATCGTGCTAACAATGGTGCGTCAGACAGTCATGCACAGTGGATCTGGTGAGTCAAACCTTTGGCTTCATGTCAGGTCTGGTCCCAAAGGAATGTGGTTGGAAAATCCATAATGCTGAAGCAGTTGCAGTAAAAAGATATCTCTTCCACAGGCATCTGTCTGCATTGCCCTCAGCATAACCTTGCAGAAAACATGCAGGGTTGGGGATTCCGCCAACATCTGTGGGGGAAGCAAACCCACAAATCAAGACTATCCAGAACAAAAGGGAACGGATAGCCTATGGTGATGGGGAAGATGAATTTCATGCAGATCAAGGATTCGACTTGGGTTCGAGACCTGGTGGGAGCCGTGCCAGTGCTTCAGCCAGGCCTCGGTTCTTGGCGGCGGAGGGCAGGAGACCACCGAATCTAAATGGTCAGCAGCCAATGGACAGCCCAGGAACAGAGATCTGCACGGTGGAAACGCTCCTGCCAGAGATCCTGCATTGCTAGGCGGGTCACTGGACCCACTTGGCAGTGCCAGGATGCTCAGTGTTACCAGCTACATTGATGTTGCCTGAGCGTATCCTTACTTAGAAAAATAGGAGTATGCACATCCTTGGAACTCTACAAACGTAGCTTTGTTTTATGATGTTAGTCTTAATACTTTAACTTTTATGATAATTGAATCATACGGAAAAACACCTGCCTGTAAAAATGCACATGTGTCTAGCAGACGCATTTTGCAAAGTAAAATATTGGGCAATACTGTGCAGTATGAATACAATGTCAGCTCGAATTACAGCTTGCCCAGAAGCACAGGCTATCTAAGAAACTGAAGGTTTAAATGATATGGCAACGATCAACTACACAAGCTTGTGATTACACAAAAATGTTGAGATCATGAAATGTTTGCCTCAACACAATGCTTTGAAGCCGCCTGTCAGCTCACTCGGGGATGGGAATGGTTTAACTTCAGAGCGGATTTTTCGAGCGGCCTACCTCGCCTGAGAACGTGAAAGAAAAACAAAACAGGGATATACGACCAGGATTAATGGCAGAGAGCATCGCCAGTGTTTCATTTACGGAAATGGTCTGCCAGTGTATAGCATTGTTTTTAGTATCACCACAATGCTCGACTGTCAAGGATGCAGAGGGGTAGCTACATACATGCATGCTATTTTGAAGGCTGGCATGTAGAGTGGATACAAGCGTTGTCAGCCTTGTGTGGTTCTGGGGTGGGGGTGTTTAGGATGCCTGTCATTGGATTTGCTCTACTTTCTATATAAGTTCTGAGCAAGAGTGAGCAAGGGGACAGTGGCGAGGCGAGACATGCCAGCTGTCCATGGATCCAGGATAGAGCCCTTCTTCAGGGCTTGTGGTAGTCATAGTGTCGAAGGTGAAAATGTTTCCACAGCGTCCAGCTCAACCAATTCTCATGAGATTGTATAGCTATGTATCAGTCTGGGTGGTAGTATCAGATAAAGAACAACATAACCAATCATTGACACATCCAATAGGTCGAGCTTATTTTTCAATAGTGACATTCTGGAAAGAGATGATTGCAGCCTGTTGCTGCTGGGAGCCCAGCACAGACCATCTTGGGATATGTAGTTTCTGGATTAATAGCATCCAGCATCAGGAATGCTGAAAAGTGCAAATTCAATTTCTTCAAGCCGTTTAACAAAGCACATCTCAGGAAATTTGGTTTTAGCTGCATGATGTCCCAAATGATAGCACTATGAAGATTGAAAAGTAACGGAGGATAGCACAGGGGCAACGCACTGGTCTTGGAAGCGAGACCACGCAGAGTAACAGCAGTGCGCATCCCGGATCTGCGTTTAGAATACGAACTCAAGCACGGTGTTAGGTGTGTTATAAAAAGACAATTAAATAAAATACATATTGTGGTTCTCCCAGAGTTCCACACAGTGCAGCTTGGAAGATATCATTTCTGTTTCAATGCTATACCACATAACAGCATTAGGAATGTTGAAACATGCAGTATCTATGCACAGTGCATTATGGATGATGTAGTGCTGCTATCTCTGGAAAGACAAACTCCACCAAGCGCAGCTCAGCGGTTCTCAGCCAAAGAAAGTTTTGAAAAATGAGTTAAAATTGCAAACTTTAAAACACATTTCCCCCTGTATAGGCATTCGAAAATAGATAAACATAACACAAAAGATGCAAAACATTTGATTCGATGCTACCGTGATATTACAGGCGGCGGAGGAACGGTAAATCCAAAGGACTCCACGGGAATAGGAACCCTGAAGCACTGGCACTGTTGCTAACGTTGCTGTTGCTTCAGTGGACAGTCTGCCGGTAGGGGCAGGCGCTTCAGAAGTGAAAGTGGACCTCCTTGGGAATTTGTTGACTATCTATTGACTGGTCCTTGTTGGACCCCGGAAATGTTCCTTAGTTGTTTAATTGGTAAGCATGGTATTCAATCCATTTTAGTGTCCTTTAATTTCGTTACCCCTAGGTTATTTACATAACATCATTTGTTTATTCCTATTTATTTTCACTTTATAGGGTATTCACTATCCATTTGGAATTAGCCAACATGTATCCTAGCTGGAATTGGATCCGTATTTCCATTAGATCTTCAGTATTTTTGTTGCTGTGAATTTATCAATCTTTTTTTCCTTATCAGCTCGTTTTACAGGTAACATTTTATTTTCGATTTATTATAAAATCCTAGTGCCCGTTTGAGGCCTTATTACTTTTCTTTCTTGGAGTCACACCTATGAGATGGTGGATGGTTATGTCAATAAATACTTTATCTGATTGTAAATGTACTATTGTGACTACATATATGTGGATTGTCTCATTGTCTAAAAATGTTATCTTATATATATATATCTTCTTTTTCTGGATTTCTCCAATTTTGTGTACAATGTAAATATGATATTGACACTGATGATTCTTTAATGTATATAATTACAGACTATCCTGCTCCTGAAGAAGGGGTTGTTCCCCGAAACGTGTAGAGCTCCTCAGCACATCACAAGAATAACATGTTTTGTTATTGTTTGCTCAACTTTATAACAAATGTTCTATTTCTGTTATTTTCAAGATCATTCTCCTTTATGATGGCCTTATTTGAATATTTGTATGTGTATATATTTTAATGCCCACCAGCAGTGTTCTGGTCAACATATTGTGAAACCTGTTTGTCTTGCCTAAATATTTACTCACCTTTTTGAAGTAAAAACTAACTACAATTGACTGACTGTGTATCAGTTCCAAAGGTGTGCAGGGGACGGGAGTGCCTTTAGATTTAGACACTTTTTTCTGTTTCAGGGGTCAGGCCTAGCGACAGGTCAGGCCTGCCGGTAGTTCACAGCACCTACTGGCAGTCTCGAAGTGAGCCGGTCCAGAAAAGGTGGACTGGCTCACTTATTATGAGGCTGAGGTCTTTTTTTAGGAGACCTCAACCTTCCATGAGATGATACCTTATACCCATTGAATGAATGGCCCTTGCCAGCTTTGTACCAAACCAGCCAATGACAGAGTGTGGATTTATGTACAGGTACATTGGGTTGTGTCTCTACCAGGCAAAATTCACAGTAAACTTTACAGGGGAAAAATTGTAATCCAATCAAATCAAGAGAAAATCTAGATGGGAAACCCAGGACGCTCAACATGATCAGATTAAAAACCAACCTCATATCTCACCCCAGAAGATAGAGCTATTAATGTCAACTCTATTCTATATCACTATCCCAATACCATATGTCCAACATTGCATCCAAACTTGCACCACAAACCACTGATCCCATGTTTTCAAAGAACAAAACCTTTATGGGGGTGTGACAAATCTGGACTATTTGTCCCTTGTCCCCAGGGGGGAGCCACCCCCTTTTAGGCTATGGAGGAGATCCCGCTCAGCAAGACCCTCTCCAGGTGTCCAGGAATGTGGGAACTCACTGGGAGTGACTCCCCTCTAGGGGACAAGGACTCCCACTCCTATTAGAAACTCCCTATCAATAATACATTGGCTGCATATACAAGAATCAAAAGGACTGATGTTACTTCTGTTTTGGATTCAAATAGCCGTGATATTACTTCATTCTCTTTGGCTTCATGTAATGCTGTATTCTCTCTGAACCCAACAGTCAAAGAGGAATGACACACCCCTTTCTTTATTGGCAAAGTACATTGAAAGATAAGGAACCTTGAATGGAGGAGAGAGAATCCTATGCAGAGGCGAGCCGATGTCCTGAAGGGGCGATGCCATGCTAGACCACAGAGATAGCGATATTGTGCAGAGCCAGCAGATCGCTACAAAGACACCGGAAGTCTGGTGTCCTGAGTGGCAATAAAGCCGAAGCCCAGAAGGAGATGGAGGTGGTAAAAAGACTGTCTCACCTGGTGGCCAACCACACCACAGCTGTGGTGGGGCTGGGGCCTGTTAACTGACGCAGAGACCAGATCACAGAGGAGATATCAGATCACCAGCCTGCACATGAGAAGTGTGCCGACTGCTGAGCTGCGCAGGAAAATGGAAGCAGACGCTCCAGAATGTTGGGGAACCCAAAAGGGATACAGGGGGCCCGAAATACTGAACGATGAACATGGGGAGACGCCCAATCAAGGCCCCACTGGATTAACTATATCAGAGGGCCAGAGAGCTTTGGAAAACCCTAGAGAACTAACTGACATTGACATAAAAGATGAGGAAGCCAAAAGGGTTACGGGAGCCAGAGAAACCCGAACCCTGGACACGGCTAGGGCCCCAAACAAGACCCTGCTGAAGTAAGCACATTAAAGGGCAAACAGGCTTTGGAGAGCCTTAGAAATACAAAACAATAGGGGGAAAAACTGGGACAATAGAGAACCTAGAGGGTTCCATTGCACAAACCATGGTGGCGTGGCCACACCAGAGCTGTGGTGGCCCTGGTGCCTGTTAACCGATGCCGAAACAGACCACTGAGGAGAGATCGGATCACCGACCTCTGCATGCAAAGTGTACCAACTGATGAGCCGGGCAGGAAAACGGAAGCAGATGCTCCCCAGACGGTAACACTGGGGAGAGGGGCAAGTGGCTGTGTCTCAGAGTGTTGAAGAAGCCAAAAGGGTTACAGGAGCCTGAGAAACCTGAATGCTGGAACAGGCAGATGCACAATCAGGACCCTGTTGAAGGAAGCACATCAAAGAGCAAGAAGGCTTCGGGGGAACCCTCGAAATACAGACAATAGGGGAAAGGACTTTGAGCAGAGAGAACCTGGAGGGTTCCATTGCACAAACCCTAAGCAATAACATTATCAAATAGAAGATCAAAAGTGGTGTAATCGCATTAAGAAAGTTCTTTTTCACTTTAAAGAACGGACAGTATTTAATGTATGTGAAGACTTATGACTTGCCATGAAAAACCTGCAAAGAGGCTGGAGAACTGTATTGTGAACTTTGACTATGTGAAAAACTCTTCTTTGGGAGGAAACTAAGGTAGTTTGGCAAAGCCAAGCTTGAGTGGAGAGGCTATTGCTTGGCTATCTTTGTTACCCTTTTCCTAATTGGTAGGGCCAGATTACAAGTAGGTTTTGGATGGAGGACTATATTAATTTGTACATTTGATGAACATCCTTAGTTTAGTTAGTTAGGTAGGGAAACACCCTCATAGCAATAGGGTTGGATAGACGTTGTTTCTTTTTATATGAATAACACTCTTTGAACATGCCATGTCCTTGATCGACTCCTTCTTCTGGTTCACCACAGGGAGTATTTCTTTGGTTTCAGGCCAGACAGCACTGTATTTGCCGCTGTGCAGGTTTTCCATCCTTTGCCTTCTGCATATAGGAAATTATTGTCTTCCTTCTATGTGGACTCTGACTGTGCTTGAACACATGGCATAGAGAGTGACATGGGCAGAAGTGCTAAGCATGATGGTCGTTTCAATCCCCCTCCATTTCCTTGCCACTCACCTGCACATCCTTGTAGCAACAGGATAAGGATTGCAACATATTTCTGCCTTTATTTATTCAAGACTGTAAGATCTGTACATTAAATCATCCTAGTAGGTACATCCCCAATGCGGCGCCTTTCCTTTTTTTCTTTGAGCACAATCGGCATAAAAGGAGGTAAAACAGGCATAGATGCATTTCTACAACCCTCACAACATTGGCTCTGCAGCAGGACAGGGGAATAAGGCTGGCATAGCTGGCATGTATTGTGCAAAGCCTCCTGACATTATATGGGCTCTACAACATGTCAGGGAGTTCAGCAGTGGCATATATTGTTGGTAAGGTAATACCTTGTGATATTCTTTGGACACTATCAGCAAGACGTGGTCTGAAGGGAGGCAGATATTTCTGAGAGCAGACCCCTGATATTTTTTGGGTACATTCTCCATGAAAGTGGGGGGCAGTGCTGGCAAGTATTGTTGTGATCAGCCTCACAGCATGTATTATTGTGACTGGCCTCTTTCTATTCTTTGGGTACTAGCAGCATGAATACATATGTTTTACAGTGCAAATGCTAGGCTTTATGTTTTTTTTATTGTAAATTCTATATGAGCCTCATTACGAGTAAGGGGGTGCAGGAAAATTGTGGCGGTAATGGAATTACTGCCCCTTTCCCGCTCTGCAATACTACAACAATGGCCCTGGGGTGGTGGAAATACCTCCACCATCATGCCGGAGGTAAATCCTCCCACTTTCCGCTGAAAAATTAGCAACATCGGTGGAATTACAGCAGCAGTAATTCCACCGAAATCCCCAATTGAGTCATATGGACTACACATTAATGGGAACTAACACCACCACCACCACTTGAAATCCAGTGGTAAATCCGTCAGACGAAGTGGTGTTAACGATAATACCGCTGGGTGGCATTCTGGCCAATTTACTACCAGAATACCGCCCAGCTCGTAATGAGGCCTGATGTCTTTTCACAAATGTTTTCTGAATTGTTTGGTAACATGCAACATTTACAGCATATTGTTTTGATACATGTCTTGCTATAATCTCCCTCCCCCTACCTCCAAATGCTCCTTATTTGACTCAAGTTTGCTGGCTCTGCTCACTGATGTTCGTTCAGGACCAATATTTCCCTAAACCACACCACGTTTTAAATGTCACCGCTACTGCTGGCTGCGCCTCTTCCATGTGAGACAGGATGTTACGGCTCTGCATCCTGTTCTTTGCCTTGTCTGTTTGTGAGCTGGAATATTGGCGTGCTGCTGCCCATGCTTTTTTTCTTTTATAAGAGTGAGAGAGTCTTGTGATGCTGCTGCCGATGCTGTTGCTCTTCTCAATATGTGACGTTTACAGAGCTTCCTGTGACACATGTTGTATGTTGTTCCTTTTTCCTGTTAAGGCAGCTTGCAAGGTGGTCATTTACACCACATCTGAGGGGCAGGCACTGCATGCATGTGAAGAGGCAGGGCTCATTTAAGGTAGGGCATGCAGTGGCCGTGGTTGCAGTGTGGCCAAACTGACCTTTCACCTAAGCTGGCAAACATCCTTCCACCAGCCGTATCAATGTGTAAGAAAAACACCTATGGGTACAGCGCTTGAGAGTGACATGTGTACATATTGCTTCTTTTTGTCTCCTGAATCAGGAAAGTCAATAACACACCTCAGCTCTATTTTTCCCTCATTGACCTTCGGTACACACCAGACACAGCAATTTGAGAAGCTGCTTATCTTCTACCACTAGATGGCTCTTTTGTTCCATGTCAGTGGAAACACTGTCACCTCAATGTGTTGGCCACAAGCTTGCTGCAAGGATGCAGAGAGTTTGACCTGGGCATCGATTAAATCACACAGACATACAGGCCCACATTGCGTCTGCAACAGTAGTGGATGAAGGGTTGAGCACTTACCTGCTGTTCCTGTAATGGAATGGGGACCAGAGCATGGATCTGGTGTACCACTCATCAACTGGACAATTGCCTGGGAGACCCGTAAATCAGCTCGGCTCCATATTTCGATCCCTCTCTCCTTTCTTATTTTGAATGTGTATTTATGTGTACCTCAATTCACCAGCCCTGTGGCTTGAACACTTTTCCACCAAACCTAAACCTAGCCAACCATGCCGTGCACCCTTGAAGAAAATCAGACTTGGCTCCAGACTCCCGCATGCTTCCTACCACCACACAAATACTATCAGGCACTCTAACTCACCTCCTCCTACCGTAATAGCCTATGGTACACCACCACCTTCACTAATTACAAACACCAATCTTGACACAAGCACGTCACCCGCTCCTATGACCCTGGTCAAGGGGGCCCTGATCAATGCCAGGTCACTAACTGCACACGCACTTGATATGGCCGACCTCATCCTTACACATGATCTCGAATTCATTGCCATTACTGAAACCTGGCTTCACTCTGCTTCTGGACCACTCCTGTCTCTAGCTATCCTGTCAAGACTTGATGGTCGTGTAGGCGATGATACCTCTGTCCCCAAGTTCCACTCGAGCAAACAATCAATATACTGCTCGAGCAGCCCTTGAGGCCACAGGTGGTGAATGTCGTCAGCCGGAACCAGGAATGCTGGAAGATGTCCCCCCGACCACTGTAAGGCAAACACGCGGGTTAGATAACAAATACACCCTGTACACAATCCTTAATGTTTATCTACAAGGGAGCTTACCCTGAGTGGTTGTTTGGAAACCAGTGTTGATGTGGGGTGTTTGTCTGAGGGAGCCGGCAGGGTTGACGACAAGGTAGCAGCCTGGCAATGCACTTGAAGGATGGAATCACCACCTGATACGGAACCTGGTACTGTGAGCCAAACAATATGGCACGTGATCCAAAGAGCAGAGTCTAAACCAAGGGGCAATCCAATTGCAGTCCAGGAGGAAAGCCGAGGTCGTGTCCAGGGGGAGCGGTTCAAGACAAGGTACCAAACAAGGGAAATCCAAGAAGCAGTCCGTGGGAGGAGCCGAGGTCAAAGCAAGAAAGAAGCAGGTCCGGGCGAGGTACAAAAGGGGAAGCGGGTCGGAATCCAAGGGCAAAATCCAAGATCAAGAAAAGCAGTGTCAAGTCCGTAGTCCGTAGTCCAACCAAGATCAGCTGTGAAGCGCGGATGGGAGTTCGCGCGTCGCTTTTGAACGCTCGCTCCAGTGACCATGTGACCCACGCACGTCATCGTGATCGGACGCTCCTGCGATCACGTGGCTCACACATGTGATTGGCGCACACGCGATTGGACGCGTGGAGGAAGAGCGTCCAAGCGCCGGCAGCGGAGACGCGGAATGCCCGTGGCGCGTCTCCACGGCAACCGCCAATGCAGAAATGGAGAGCGAGGCATAAACCAGCGCCGCTGAGTTCGGCCAGCCCCTTGTCGGCAAACCTGAAGGTGAGGATGTGCAATGGTGCGTGTGGAGACTTGCTGTGCTCTATGTCACTGCCGTGTATTGATGGAATTATGGGGTGCAACAGGAGGGCTTGTGGATGTGGATGGGGGCGTGACAGAGCTTGGGCTTGAAGGGTACTCCCTGTGGAATCGAGCCACCAACAATCGGAGCATGGACGTCAGGAGACGGGACCCAGGACCGTTCCTCAGGACCATAGCCCAACCAGTCTACCAGGTACTGCAACTGCCCTCTAACAATCCGGGACCCCAAAATAGCGCTAACCTCATAATCCTCCTGGGAGACCAGTGGAACAGGACCGGGAGTGGGCGTCATGCGAGTGGCATCGGGGCAGGGTTTGAGAAGGGACGTGTGAAAAACAGGGTGCAGTCTCCATGAAGCGGGGCCAGCGAGTCGGTAAGCTACCGGGTTCAGGACCTTGGAGACCCTATATGGGCCGACAAAATGGGGTAGTAGTTTCCGTGAACCCGGTATGCGCAGGTGACGCGTATACAACTACATCCGTTCGCCCGGTGAGTATGAAGGGGCTACCTTTCTCCTTTTGTTAGCGGCTGTCCGCATCAACTCCTGTGCTTCCCGGAGATGGACAAGGGTTTGGGCGTGTATGGATGCGAGATCCCGGGCACAGTCATTTGCCGCAGGAGTCCTGGTCCGTAGTGCGGGTGTATTGGCAAAGTCGGAATCAGAAAAAGGGAGAGTACGTGGATGTTGGCCGTAGAGTGAGTAGAAAGGGGAGAACCCAGTGGATGAATGCAGGGTGTTGTTGTAAGCAAATTCTGCGTAATGTAGTGAATCAAGCCAGGTGTATTGGAATTTCAAGGCTAAACAACGTAGGTACTGTTCCAAGGCCTGATTTACTCTTTCGCTTTCGGGATGGTAGGCCGACGAGAAGCGTGCGTCAATACCCAGTAGTTTGGTAAGGGCCACCCAGAAACGTGACGTGAACTGTGTTCCACGGTCTGACACAATGACACATGGCAGACCGAACAGACAGAAAACAGACCTGAAAAACATCCGGGCCAAGGAAGGAGCGGTGGGGATGCCTTTACACGGTACAAAGCGGGCCATTTTGGTGTACGAGTCCACTACTACCCCTACCGTGTCATAACCCCGAATATGTGGTAATTCTGTTATCAAATCCATGGACACCGTATGCCAATGTCTCGGGGGTATGGGTCAGGGCTGTAGTAATCCCAATGGACGGCCTCTCTGTGTTTTGCACTGTGTTGCGCATGTAGAGCAGGTGTTCACATAAGTCTCCACATCTCGTCGCATCGATGGCCACCAGCACCAGCGTTTCAATAATTCCAGGGTTCGTCGCTGACCTGGGTGACCATTGATGAGAGCATTATGGGACCACTCCAAAGCCTGGTTACGAGTATTATTGGTGGGTAGGAATAATTTCCCTTGAACAAAAGGCAAGCCGTCTTGTATGTCAGGATCCCAGTCAGCTAGTATCTGGGGATGTTGTGCAACCCATTGTCGAATAGCAGTCAACATAGGTGGGGGTGGAGTGCAAGCACAAACTACATGGCCTTCGCCTAGAAGCATTTCGGGATACGAAGGAAAGGGTACCCCCCCTGGTGAACGGGACAAGGCGTCAGCTTTTCCATGGATCGCCCCAGGTCTATGCTTGACAAGGAAATCATAGGCAGAAAAGAAGAGATGCCAACGAACCTGTCTACTGTTGACACACTTCAATGACGCTAGGTCCTGTCGGTTTTTGTGGTCAGTGCAGACTGTGGTCTGGTGCTTTGCCCCCAGGAGATGATGTCTCCAGACCAGAAACGCATCTCTGATAGCTAGGAGCTCTTTTTCGGTGACCGTATAGTGTGTCTCGGTCGGTGTGTATTTCCTGGAATGGTAGGCCACCGGGTGTAGTGCTCCGGTGGAGGGACATGGTTGGGACAGGATGGCCCCCAAAGCGAACGAAGAGGCATCTGCTTCTACGACATATGGGAGTTCTGGGTCCAGGTGTTGCAAGACAGGAGCCGTGGTGAACGAGGTTTTGAGGGTATCAAAGGCTACTTGATGTATAGCGGTCCAGTCAAACAACACTGCGGGACTGGTCAATGCGGTTAGGGGTGCCACAATGGAAGAGAAATTCACGATGAATCTCCGATAAAAGTTAGCGAACCCCAAGAAAGATTGCAGTTGTTTCACAGTGACAGGGATCGGCCAATCTATGATGGCTTGAACCTTGGGCTGGTTCATAGTCAGCCCCCCAGGGGAGATATGAAAACCCAGGAATTCGACTTGGGCTGTGTGAAATAGGCATTTCTCGGGTTTGGCATATAAGGAATGTTTTCTGAGTCGTGTGAGTACTTCTCTAACATGAAGGACATGCTCGGCCATAGTTTGGGAAAAGACTAGTATGTCGTCCAGACATACTACGACATATATGTCCAGAATATCACTGAATATGTCGTTTACGAACCGTTGGAAAGTGGCAGGGGCATTCCAAAGGCCAAAAGGCATCACCATATACTCATACAACCCCTTACGGGAGCAGAAGGCCGTTTTCCACTCGTCACCAAAGCGCATACGGACCAGATTGTATGCTCCCCGGAGATCCAACTTGGTATATACAGAAGCACTGGTCAGCTTGTCTAGCAAGGTCGATATGAGTGGGAGAGGGTAGCGGTTTTTTATGGTGACCGCATTAAGGCGTCTGTAATCTACACAGGGACTGAGGTCACCCTCCTTCTTCGGAACAAAGAAAATGGGACTAGCCACAGGGGAATAAGAAGGTCTGATGTGACCTAATTGAAGGGCATGATGTATGTATTCCTTCAGGGCCATTTCTTCTGATGGTGATAGCGAATATATGCGCCCCTTGGGAAGCGTTGCCCCATCGATCAGATCAATGGGACAATCATACGGTCTGTGGGGTGGTAGTACTTCGGCAGAGGCTTTGTCAAAAACCAATGGAAATCGTGGTATTCCGGGGGTACCCCTGACACAGTGGCTCCCACTGTGTGTGCCCCTTCAGGAGGACGCTCATCCACTATGCGTAGCCCCCCGAGTGCCCTTGCGGGACTGATGAGGACATCGTCTTCCAGTAGGCAAAAATGCTGGCATACCTTGGATTCAAATGAGACCTGACCAGTACCCCAATCGATGAGAGGGTTATGCTTTTTCAAGCAGGGAAGGCCCAGGATTATCCCGCACTGTGGTGTTGATATCAGATCAAAGGACAGTTGTTCCTTATGGTTGCCCTGGATGGTCACGTCCATTTGGGCGGTCTGTTGCTTGATCGGACCGGATACGAGGGAGGACCCGTCCACTGTCTGGACTGGTTCGGGATGTATCTTGGTTACCAGTGGAAGGTTCAGTGACTTGGCCAATGATATGTCGATGAAGCAACCGGTAGCTCCTGAATCAATGACGATGTGAACTTCATGTGAACACTCCCTGGCCGGGTGAAGAACCGCTTGAACAGCTACTGGCCTTACTGGACCGAATGAAGGAACCCCGGGGTTATAAACCGAGCTCGCCTTGTCCCCGTACTCAAGGGCGAGCTTTCTGAAAACCTGAAGCCTTGTTCTTCGGGCGTCAAGGGCACTCCTTGACAAAATGTCCACTGAGGCCACAATAGAAGCATGCATTGTCGGTTCTCCGACGCTCTCTTTCGGTTTGGGTAATAGGGCTTTGTAGACCTCCTATTTGCATGGGTTCACCAGCACCATCTGGGGAAGAGGGCAAGGGTTTTACAGAAAGGCCTGACTCCATCCGGCGTTCGGACTTCCGAGCGTCTACCTGGAGGGCTAGGTCTACCAGATCAGAATAGGTGTCAGGAAGGGAAGGAACAACAGAAAGTGCGTCCTTCATAGTGTTACACAAACCTTTGTAGAACACCACAGCTTTCTTGTTTTCTGGCCATGAGGTTTCAGCCGACAACTGGTTGAAGTGTGTGATGTATTCTATCAAGGATTGTCTGCCTTGGGATAGCTCTAGCAACTCCAGGTCCCGGGACTGGGCTTTATACTTGGTGTCAAATATTTTGGCCAACTCACTCACCAGGAGGTCGAAATCATAAAGGGCCGGGTGATCGTTTTCAAGGAAAGGATTAGCCCAAGTAGCGGCAACCCCGGACAGATGGGAAAGCAGAAAAGCAGCCTTTGTGGTGGAATCATGAAAGACTAAGGGCCGACAAAGGAAATGGAGCTTACACTGATTGATAAAGGTACAGTATTTTCTGGGGTCCCCCTGGAACTTCTCAGGGGATGCCAAAGGAAACTGGGTGGGCAATACCACGGGAGCAGGTGGCGTGAGAGGTGCAGAGGGGCCCGGGGTTGGTGGTGCCGGATCCCCAAATTCGGCATCTGGCGGTAAAGGGTTGCGGTTGCTCTGGATGTTGTCTAAGCGATGATGAATCGCGGTTGTGGCAGCCGCCACTTCCGTTCTAAGGGATGCAACAGCTTGCATAAGAGCGGCCACGGGATCCCCGGCAGCGGGTTCCATCGCCTGAACGACCAGAAAGGGCTTCACAGTCTGTCAAGACTTGATGGCGTGTAGGCGATGATACCTCTGTCCTCAAGTTCTTCTCGAGCAAACAATCAATATACTGCTCGAGCAGCCCTTGAGGCCACAGGTGGTGAATGTCGTCAGCCGGAACCAGGAATGCCGGAAGATGTCCCCCCGACCACTGTAAGGCAAACACGCGGGTTAGATAACAAATACACCCTGTACACAATCCTTAATGTTTATCTACAAGGGAGCTTACCCTGAGTGGTTGTTTGGAAACCAGTGTTGATGTGGGGTGTTTGTCTGAGGGAGCCGGCAGGGTTGACGACAAGGTAGCAGCCTGGCAATGCACTTGAAGGATGGAATCACCACCTGATACGGAACCTGGTACTGTGAGCCAAACAATATGGCACGTGATCCAAAGAGCAGAGTCTAAACCAAGGGGCAATCCAATTGCAGTCCAGGAGGAAAGCCGAGGTCGTGTCCAGGGGGAGCGGTTCAAGACAAGGTACCAAACAAGTGAAAACCAAGAAGCAGTCCGTGGGAGGAGCCGAGGTCAAAGCCAGAAAGAAGCAGGTCCGGGCGAGGTACAAAAGGGGAAGCGGGTCAGAATCCAAGGGCAAAATCCAAGATCAAGAAAAGCAGCGTCAAGTCCGTAGTCCGTAGTCCAACCAAGATCAGCTGTGAAGCGCGGATGGGAGTTCGCGCGTCGCTTTTGAACACTTGCTCCAGTGACCATGTGACCCACGCATGTGGTCGTGATCGGACGCTCCTGCGATCACGTGGCTCACACACATGATTGGCGCACACGCGATTGGACGCGTGGAGGAAGAGCGTTCAAGCGCCGGCAGCGGAGACGCAGAATGCCCGTGGCGCGTCTCCATGGCAACCGCCAAAGCAGAAATGGAGAGCGAGGCATAAACCAGCGCCGCTGAGTTCGGCCAGCCCCTTGTCGGCAAACCTGAAGGTGAGGATGTGCAATGGTGCGTGTGGAGACTTGCTGTGCTCTATGTCTCTGCCATGTATTGATGGAATTACGGGGTGCAACAGGAGGGCTTGTGGATGTGGATGGGGGCGTGACATATCCCCACAGGTTATACCATCATTAGAAGTGATCGTAATACCAGACAGACCAAAGAAGGTGGCATTGCCTTTATTCATAAAAATTCTATAAATCTCTGTATTGCCACTGCACAACAAATCACGTCAGCGGAAATACTTACAGTCAAATTAGCATTAGCCCCTAGTCAGACTATCATACTCCATCTAATCTATAGGCCTCCGGGTTCTATCTCTACATTTGCTGAAGACATTTGCTCATATCCTTACCGCAAATACCAAAACTAAATCTCAAAACATCATGCTAGGTCACTTCAATCTTTGTCTTCAAGACCCTAATGTTGCCTCAGCCCACGATATCAATAACTTGCTATCCAACCTAGGCTTTAAGCAACATATCGATGAGGCAACACACTCCAAGGGCAGAATCCTCGATTGGATTTCCGGCCTTAACTGCGAAATTAATGTTGATTCCAATCAACCCTGCACCTGGACAGACCACCACCTAATCACCTTTAGTATCGCTACCAAAATTAGCCGTGCCACTCTGGACAAAGCACATGCTATCTCCACCAGAAACAAGAGAGACATAACTTGTGAAAAACTACTCCCACTAATCTTTCCAGCCCTCAATGAACACGCCTCCGTTTGCACTGACCCAACTGCCCTGGTAGACATGTTCAATCAGACTCTGTTAAAAGCTCTAGACCACATTGCTCCTATCAAATCGAGAAAACCTAAACCACGGGCTCACCTCAACTCTTGGTTTACACCGCAGCTGAAAGTACTTTGCAAACAAAAAAAGGAACCTTGAGGCACGCTGGAAAGGTAACCCTACCGAAATGAACCAAGCGAGCTTAGCTCTAGCCACGCTGAACTACAAAGAGGCTATACTTCAGGCAAAAAAAGACAAAAGAACTGGAATCCCCAGTCCCCTCTTCCGACACTTGTACTAAAGATAGCATCTGGTGTGCCAATATTCTGAAGGCGCTCCTTGGTAAAATAGCTACTCTCCAAATCAAAATTAACAATAAAAAACTAGTGTTACGCTCACCTGGCTCCCACAGGGACGTCAGTCGGACCCGGACAGCTGCGGTCTCCACCCACGTGATGCGTAGTGCAGTGATGACTGACTGGATCTGCCCTCCTAATCTTGTCTGCTTAACCCGTAAAAATATTCTCCTGCAAGTGGAGAGATGGATTTAGCCACTTGTGGATTCAAGTGATGGCACCCCCACAGTCCTCCCAAACTAATCACCTCCGAAATGCCCTCACAGCAATCTCACCTTATATTCTTGAAAGATGAGCTCTCCATCCTGCGTGGATTTGCAGGGGCGCGTCGATTCCAGTTACTTCACTGGTTTGAAGGCTCGGGAGAGTTCCGGGGAGTATTGACTCTGAGGGTCCTGGTGAGGACCAGTAAGTATTAAGTTCATAGAGTTCAATGTGTCCGATGTTCACTCTTGTTTCCTCCCTTCCTTTCTTGTCTTGCAGCTAGCTTGTGAAAAGATGCTCTTGTGGCAGCTGGTGGCGCTCAGGTAAGAGTCTGTTTTACCCGGCACTGTCCGGTAAATGTTGCTCGTGGAAAACGTGTTTTTGTCTCTCTTTACAGATGCGGCACGTGAAAATATGGAGAGTCACAAAAGGATGCCTCCGGTGGTAAATCAGGTAAGTCTATGGTGGTAAAAATTATATTTGTTGGTTCCCTCGGCTCACCTTGTGGTTTTCTTTTGTCTCCTAGGTGCCGAAGTTCGGCGAAGAAATGATGGAGGCAGTGCCGACCCGAAGGATGCTGTGAAGACTGGTGAGTATGGCGCGGCGCTGCAGCTGGAAGTGCGGCACGTGCAGAAATGATGTTCTTTACAGGTCTGGAGACGAGATGGATCCAGAATCAGGTGTGGAATAGAAATAAGTTTGTTTTCTAACCTTGTCCCTTTCTTTCGTCTTTATTTTAGGAGTTCCGGATTCGAGGCGGACGTGGCAGAAGACTGGATGCAGGCTGCAGGCACGGTGAGCGTTACGCTGCTGGATGCAGAATAACGCAAAGCGTGTGTTGCTGGTCGGTCGTGGTTTACATAGCCTCAAAAGTAGTCCCAGGTAAGAAGTCCCTAGAACCACACCCGAGTAAAAAATAGTCCCTGTAGAAAGATAGTCCCTTTTAGGCTTCATGTTGGATTGGAGTCATTTGCAGCATGGTCTGCCTGAGGTAAGTAATGACTATGAGACTGGCGCCTTAGGTGCCAGGACTGATTTCTACTATGAGCCTGGCGCTTAAGGCGCCAGGACTGAACCCAGATAGCCCCTAGCCGGGGCTGCTGAGGTTTTACTAAATGTCTAGATGCCTGCTCCCGGGGCTGGTGGGCTTGGTCCGGATGCCTGGGGGTAGGCATCATGACAACTAGCTTGCAGATCGACTCACAAGACAAATCCCAGCAGCTCAGAACTAATACCAACCTCTACCCTCAGGAACCGTTTAGCTTCTCGCCCCTCACTATCACTGAAGTAGAAAGTATCATTAACAGCCTTAAACCTACTAATTGCCAAGGTGATGTATGTCCTGCCCCTATTTTCAAGGAGGCCATCCATAATCTAGCGCCCTTCATTAAAACATTCATAAACTCTTCATTCAGCTCTGGGATTGTCACCGACAATCTAAGGGACGCCTGGGTCATCTCGCTTATCAAAAAACCCTCTTTGGATACTAACATTCCCACCAATTACAGACCCATCACTGCAGTGCCTTTCTTGCTAAAATTCTTGATCGAGCTGCATATCTGCAGATGCAAGATTACTTGGAAACCAACAAACTCCTGGGATTTAGACAATCAGGGTTCTGTCCGCGTCACGGAACGGAAACTGACCAGATTGAACTTAAAACACATATTGATGACATTAAAGATAAGGATAAACTTGCCCTCTTAGTCCTACTTGATTTATCTGCGGCATTCGACCTAGTAAATCACCAAATACTTTGTCGACACCTCAAACTAATGGCTCACTTCTCTGACAAAGCTACAGCTTGGATTAGCTCATTCCTGGACAACAGGTCTATGAGGGTCTTCTCCCCATCAGCAGCCTCGGAACCCTCACCTGTCACTTGTGGGGTACCACAAGGATCGTGCGTTTTCCCCACACTCTCTAATGTATCTAGGCCACTTTTCAATATCCTGGATTATCTGGGTGTCACCTACACTAACTATGCGGATGACACCCAGAAAATCATTCCCATTATTGGTGACCGTATAGAAGCCACACTTGCCGTTAACTCCATCTTCCAAGTCATCCATGTATGGATGGCGCAACACAAACTCTGTCTCAGTGATGATAAAACAGAGCTTCTCACCTTAGGCACCCATCAAAGACTTAACAAACTTGACCCCGCGTTCAAATACTTCGTCATTGATGGCAACATCATCAATGTTACAAAGGACACCAAAACCCTAGGCATTTACATCGACCCCACCCTCTCTCTCGCTAGGCCATCCAGCGCAGTATCCTCCGCAGCAGCGTATACCTGCAAGCTCATTACAGCCTGCCGCCCTTTCTTATCACCAGCCAACTGCACCACACTAGCCAGGACCCTGGTAATGTCTAAAATTGACTATTGCAACACCCTCTATCTTGGTACTAACTAATGCAACCTCAACAAATGACAGATTATTCAAAACAATGCTTTTAGAGCTGCTTTAAGCAGCCCGTGGAACCAACACATATCCGACACCAGACAGAGTCTCCGCTGGCTATCAGTAACACAAAGAGTATCACTAAAAGCCCTGGCACTAACTCATAAATGCCTCTCCGACCAAGCACCCAGCTACCTGGCCAAGAGATTTACTATACAGACCTCTCAGTACTGCCCAGTCTAACTGCCTCCCAATACCCCACTTCAACCTTCACAGATCAGGGGGGAGCAGCTTCCCAGTCCTAGCGGCGAAACTCTGGAACTCACTACCTCACCCCCTCAGAGCAGAACCATCCTTCCCAGCGTTCAAAACGCAGGCTAAAGTGTGGCCCTGGCCAAGACCACCCCTTGAGTCAGTCTGCTCACTAACCTTCCTTATGTCCAGGCCCATTGTTTTCTGTTGTACATCTGTAACTTCATGTCCTTATAATTCGAAATTGCATCTTACTTGTAAATGACTCTTGCAAATGATTCCCTATGTTGTACATTACTTTATTCATATTATCCTTATAATTTGAAATTGTATCTTACCTGTATATGACCCTTGTAAATGATTCCCTATGCTATACATTATTTGTAAAACTGTACTACGCCTGTATCCTAAGTGATGCACCCGAATGCCCTCAGGCCAGGTGCGCTATATAAATAAAATACAAATACAAATACAAATTGGACTGAGGTACATTACACCTTCGAAGTGGGGCACAGAGAAGTGTGTTCAAAAAAGGATCCTGGAGGGATTTGACCACAGGTAAACTCTGAGAAAAGTAAAGAAAGAAGAATTATTTTTCCAAGGGTGGGTGGGAAGAGAAAACAACACAGGATATTTTGGTGTTTTTAAGTGACAAAGCCTGTAAGAACATTGCAAACTGTGACAATCTATTTCCAAGGAACTTTGAGACTGAAGATAAGTCAAGTATGAGTTGGACCAGGTAGAAACTCACTTCAAAGCTGTACAAGCCTCCCTTTTTCCTTTTAGTTAGATTTTAAAAATCGGTATGGCTAGTTAGTTACCTATGATTTAGACTTTTGACTATTTTGATTTTGACTTCGATGAGCACCCTTAGCGTTTGGTTTAGAAGACACAGAACCCCTCTCAAAGTGATAGGGTCAGTTGGGATTTTTCCTTTCAATTAAATAAATCATGTTGAGGCATGATCCACTGTAGTCCGAGTCCTTCTTCTGGTGTGCCACAATTGGCTATCTGTAGGTCATTTAGATGTAAGCAAGAACACATTATAACTGACTCATGTATGTTTGGATTAGGAAAGTAATACTCCCAGGGTTTGCACACTCTTCCCTGAACACGTATGTGTGCAGTCTTTTCAATATATGTATGTGCAGCTTTCTCTGGAAAGAGTGTATGCAACATTCAATTTATATATGTGTGTGTGCCTTTCAATCTACATAAGTGTGTAGAACATTCAATGTACATGTGTGTAGTTTTCAATCTATTCCTAATTTTAGAAGCAATCATAGAAGGGGTGTACACTTTAGAGTATAATATACACCTGGAATTGATCATTGAAATTAATAATTGTGTGAATTGAAGTAGCAAGATTCATACGGGCAGGGAAAAATGTGTTTATGTTGACTAAATGTTTATCAGTATTTAACATTGTAGTGAGATCCTAGGTATGAAGCCGGAGACGACCTTTGGAGGAAATTGACTTTTATTACTATTATTATTATGGTACTTATTGAGCTGTGCATAGGCAGGGAAGTCTGTTTTTTGGTCCTTTCCTTTGGGCAGCAGCAGATTTCAAGTTTGCACGAGTCCTGGCTTCTGGTGGTGCACTGTCCCCCAGAGATGCTAAGTTTCTCTGCGAGGAAGCTTAGTGACTTGAGGGCGGTTGCCTTATAGATAATGCAGCAAGACTTGAAGGTGATTTGTGCATGTCGTGGGAGCCAGTGAAGGTGGATGAGGGCCGGGGTGACATGGTCGTATCTGTGTAGATCCTTGATGAGGTGTGCAGCCGCGTGTATGACACTTCTCAGGGGCACAATGGGATGATGATGGGTGGCCACCGAGAAGGGAATTACCCCTGTAGGACCAGTTCTTGAACAGTGAATTGAAAGCTGTCTGGAAGGAGGAAGGGCTTGACTTTCCGCAGGAGGGAGAGCTGATAACAAGCTGTCTGAGATTTCATAACTATGTATGTGTTGAAGGAGAGTTAGTTGTCAATATGGAACCCCAGGGACTTAGGGACTTAGTTATTTAAAAACATTTTTAGTTTTGAGAAATCACTGTTTATGGTGGTCATTTTAATTTTGGTGGTATCCCGCCCGTAAATTTGAAGGGATGCCACCGAAATACAGTGAGCATTCCCGTCGTCATTCCCGTCGCCTGATATCCTGGTATTACCGGGATATTACAGGCAGCAGGGATGCTGGTAATTCCCCATTCCATGGAGTCCCATCGGTAAATCTGGCATTTTTTTGTGCCTGTCAGGGCCCGCTTTACCGACTGCTCTAAGCTGGAGGTAAATCGGGTATCCCCCACTGGCAAACCTGTAGTTTCCCGGTGCAGTAAAAGTGCCAGTGACAGATTTACCCACATTTTTACTGCCCTTTTTACAGCACAAGGAAACCTTTAATTACCCACTTTGTATTGCCCAGCATGGTGTGATGGGACTCTATGCAGGGGACATGAGATTTTAGTCTTGTCACCCAAATGGAATCTATAATTTAAACATATTAAACAAATTATCTTTCACAAGTTCATGCTTAAGCTCTTTTAAATCGCCTGTAAACCTGTGTTGATACTTAAGAGATTTATGGGCTGATTCAAGGAAGTTGTGCGCCGAAAAACGGGGATTTGTGCGCCAATTCTGCCCGCAAATCCCCATTTGTTAAACAGGGATTTGCGGGCAGAATGGCACACAAATCCCCGTTTTTTGGAGCACAACTTCCATGAATCAGCCCCTAAATCAGGTCAAAAAGTGGGTTTTCGTCGCAGAGTGAGCATGATGGTTCAAATCTCACGGCTCTCTCTGTTAAAACCGAAATGTGTGTTTCTGAGGAACTAGGACTTATATTTCATTTGCATTGATTTGAAAACTATGTTGGACACAGTTTCCGGGCACATGTTTTGGAAGATTTAGAAAGAATTAGGGATCTAACCTGGGTTACTGTCTATAATATGCAATTTTTATAAAGATCCCTTTTTCTGTTGTTATGGAAGGAACAGCTGGTAAAACGACCAATTACTCCCCAGTTCGGATGGGCATCAGGCAAGGATGTGCCCCAGCCCCTTTACTGTTTTCTCTTTATGTTAATTTTTTTTGCAACTGATATACCTATTTTAGTGGCAGAAGATGCCACTACCTTGAGATTTAAAACTGGGTAATTTACTCTTCACAGATGGTGCACTTTTAATATCTAAAAATGTGATGGGGTTGCAGAAGGAGATCGAATTATTTGATGCATTTTAGCATACTAAAGAGCTAACAATTAATTTCTAAAAAAACTAAATCAATGTTGTGCCATGCCCGAAAAATGAATAACATGCATTTTGTACTCGCCATATTGTACTTAGCAAAGCCTCTACAATGGGTGGGTCATATTAATAATATGGCTCTGTCCCTGAAACTCAATTCTATCTGGGAAGCACCTGAAACAATTTCAACCAACACCAGAAGTGTTTTGAGGCAGGCATGCAGAGATTGGATGCTCTCATACATATTGAGGAGCTGTCATTCGAGCATTGTATCACAGAAATATTTACAAATTAAGAGAACTTTTCAGGGTAAATGTATCTAGGTGAGGTTGAAAAATGTGCACATTAAACCTTGTCTGTGAAGATCCAATTGGGTTATGTTACTGCTCGCTAGCTTTACCTCAAGGTAGTGTTGTTCAGTTCGTACACATCGCGGTTCTTTCCGCTCAAGTTTAGCAGTCGGCCTGGTGCATTTGTTTACTTTTTTGGCCATGTTAGATTAAGTCTTGGAAAGTTTGGTTATAATCAATAATTTGGGCAAGAAAGACACACTTCACTGGATGCCCTTCATATTTGCCACTGTGACGGGTTGCATCTTCAAGGGGGTGAAAGACCTAGGTTTTTGATTTTTATTCACATGAAATGATGCAGATAATTCTGTTTCTGAAAGGGTTGTGTGCTTATTTGACTCCCCATGCTTTCACAAATGCTCCATGCCAAAATTATAATGCACAGTATGCCTTAGATGTAACCAGTCTCCTGGCATCTACATCCCCAGTTTTGCAGTGGCGCAGAGTAGGTTCAAAAGTCTCATGTGCATTCCTGACAGCTGCTGGGGCACAATGTCCCAGCAGACAGCAGTGGTGTTTTAATCTTCTGCACCTATGACCTAAATTATAATCATTGTATGCATTAGTCAATCTGGTGGCACTTTAATCTTTGAATTTAACCCACACTTCATTGTGGAATGTTGACTAATAAGTACACACAATTATACAACCACAGCAATTTGATATCACAATAGTATCAGCTCTGCGAGCAGGGAAACCTATGACAGACAGGACTGATGTGAATTGATGTCTGGTCTGACTGTCTCGACTATAGACATATGGTACAATAGCCAGGATGCAGCCCGTAAGAGTCCCATACAGAAAGGCTAACACTTCACCTAAGGCCACAGGGGCTTCTCCCAGCAGGTCCCCTGAGAACCATTCTTCAAAGGCAGGCAGCAACATAAAAGAAGCCTCCCTCACACCAGGGTGCTGGCCACTGGATACCTTTGAAATCAGCAGGCATGGAGTTAGAGTAGCCAGAGAGGGATGGTAGGCCTGGAGAAGGGACCCACCGTCCCAATATCTGTTATGGATCTCTTCTTTTTTCCTGTCTGCTCCATTTCCTGTGGGCAAGGTACTCTGGGTGCAACATCACAAGGCAAAGGTCATTTGTTGCAACAACCAGGATTGGATCTCTTACAGCAGGCTTGCTTTGGACAAATCCCCTGTGGCATTTTGCCTTTAAAAGGAGAGAGGCACTACCTAATTTTTCAATTCACCTTTGGGCTTTGACAAGCATTCACTGGCCACCTTTTGGAAGGACTGGTTCTCTAAAGTCTACTGCCATGGAAGTTAGGACTGAATGTATACAAGGCATAGGAGTGCTCTCTCCCCTCACAATCCCCATGGAATAGTGAGGATAGCTGCTGTTGAACCATGGCCTCGCTATTGGCTGTACTGGAACCAGACCCTTGTCCCTGGAGGTGACCTCTTCAATTTCAATGCCTTGGCTGCTTCTGCATCTCCACATTCGCGTGATGCTAATTAATGCTGAAGCTCTATCATGCCCACATGTGAGACTTGCGAAGCATTCTAACATCCCCATCTTGATACCTCTGTCTGGTCACCAGCTCCCTTGGGCTCCCAGACAATGCTGCTGTGCCCTGGGCCCATGTTGAGCCAGGTGAGCCCACTCACCACTGAAGGCAAGCCTCTGCTTCTCTGTCCATGAGATCACCAAGTCTTTCACCACTGCCAGCCCGACAATGCTTGCCCTCCCAGTGTATTAGACCCGCAAACTGATGCCACTGCCGAACAGCGCTGCATAATTGGGACCTGTCACTGCTGCTTTACAAATCGATCCATGCCCAGTTCCAACAGTACCCAGACTCCTGTTTTGATGCTGAAAAGCCTTGCTCAATGCTATTGAGCCCTAAATACACACCTGGGTGGACGGACCTCAGTATTCACCTTCTACTTAATAGTGCAACCACTGTCCTTCAGGAAGAGCTTCTATATAACCAGAGCTCGTCCTAGGGTCTTGATGGTGCACCGCCTATTTAAAAAGGATAGAAAAGGAGATATATCCCTCTGCTCTTATTCCAATCATCTAGCAACTATAGATTTTCCAATGCAATGTTGTTGAATTAACAGCAAGACTCCGTTCTCCAGGGAAAGAGTCAGTGTCTCCTCCTATGGTGAGCCTTACGACAGAGTGAAAACCCTGTCAGGTTGAAATGACAGTGGAAGAGGTATGGTTAAGAAAACTACAGGTTTTTATAAAAAATTACATTATAGATGGTATTTTCTCTTTTTATTGAACCCTCTCTCGAGTGTGTAGATAGGTTGCAAAATATCTAAGCAGTGGGTGCTCAATTTGTGTATATTTGTATTTGTATTCCTACTCTCCCATGTATCTCAAAGCAAAAGTAAAGGATATCCTTAGAGTATATGGCTGAACTGATTCTGCGACTTTTAGTTATTCACGTCACCTTTGTCAGAACCGTTCTTGAGTCTTATGAGGAACAAACTCTCAGGACATATGGATTCATATTTATTTCAGACCTGTGAAAGAGACAACAAATAGAGAAACACACCATTTCTTACTATATTGGTTCCATACAACTATGTCTGTTCTGAGAAAATTACCCAATTTATTAGCAAGATCTGTCTCAAACAATTTTCTATGAAGTGGATGATGCATGCCAGCAGGACGTAACTGGTCTCCATGCACCCTTGCGGTCTTACCCACCTCTTCAGAGTATAACACCAGGATCTCTGCCTTATAAACAGGGGATTTACCAAAAATAGGAAGGACTAGAGGAATCAGTGCCTTTTGTGCATAATTATGGCACGGCATAAGAAATGCGCTTCTGACCTGAGACACAACAAAACGATTGTGATTAAACCGGCCGATAAGGGGGGGACGCTATGGTGATAATGAGCAGCTCAGACTACCACGATATGGTTCAGACTTTGCTATCAGACCTCTCAAGTTACCGCCAAAGATCGACTAATCTGACCTAAGACTTGCAATCACTGATTACATCTATCATTGAGGAGGCTGTTTCAGAAGGCTACATTAGTCCCAAGGAAGCAAAGTTTCTTACACCCACATTTCCAAGAATCCTGGTGTTTTACGCACTACCAAAAATACATAAAGGCATAACTTCACCACCAGGACGCCCAATAGTATTAGGTATTGGCTCAGTCTTAGAACCTTTATCTCAATATGTAGATTATTTTATTGAGAATGAAATTCCAAAAATGTTTGAAAGACTCCACAACCATGCTCAACTTACTCAAAACTTTAGCTTTCAGAAGAGAGACACAACTTCTAGTGACCGTAGACATAGAATCCCTCTACACATGAATTCCATAGGAAGTTACACTCCTTGCCATCCAGAAACTTCTCGAAGCACAAGTTAATATTAAAGAAGTACCATCTACATTCATTCTCCAGCTGGCAGAAATAGCATTGACTAATAATTTTTTCATCTATAAAGATACATTTTTTTTAACAGATCTTTTTGCAACCCTAGCAGCAGAACAATGATTCTTTGTATGAATCTTTACTTTGCCGAATACGAAGAGACACATATTTATTCAGAGAATAATCGCTTTAAACTTCAAATTGAGACTTTGAGGAGATACTTTGACAAAACGTTCTTGATCTTCAATGGAGATACAAGAGAACTCTCGTCTTTTAGTATCTGGCTAAATAAAATAAATTAGTTTCCAAAATTCACTCACACATCCTGTGACCAAGAAATCTACTTTCTAGACCAGAATATTAAGGCAGCAGACCACCAGTTATCAACTACATAGTAATAAAAGTGTACAGTGCAGTGCTCTCCGATTACGTAGTAGTGACCATCAGAATCCCATGCACGACAGCTTGCCTTTTGGACAGTTTTTACGGTACAGGAGAGTGCGCTCTGATTTACAAGAATACAAGCAACACGCTAAGTTCCTTACAGGACAGTTGATACATAGAGGCTATGCCAATAAGATTCTTAGGCAGGCTTCCAAAAGAGCCAAAAATATTCCTAGAGGTACAATGCTACTCCAGACACAGAGGGAGCGTGAGAAAGAAGCAATCACAGCAGTATTCAGTTACTCAACCTTGTTCAATAAAATCAAAAAAGAAATTAACAGACAATGGCCCATCTTGAACATGGGAAAAGTGCCTATTGAAAGAACATGTTTTGCTGTTAAACAGGGGCAAAACATCTGCAGCATATTGGTACATGCTGTACATGTCACAGATGGAAGGAAGTGTAATGAGAGGACAAAGGCACTGAATATGGCAAGAGAAATGTGCACAGGATCAGACAGTGAATAGTGTTGAGTCAAAGAAAAGGCACTCAGGAACTAAGAAACATGTACACTAATGTGCAAGTAGAGCATGATGAGAATACAAATATATGAAAATGGATGTGCGGTAAGCAATATGAAGCGCCTTATGATTACAAAGAAAGTTGGCAAGCTCCTTACCCACAATTGCTGTTACAGGTACTGTCAGCGCTAAGCTCACACATAGGGCAAGCAACAACATGATCTGTGAGCTAACACCCCTGATGGTATTGTATAAATTAACTGAAAGACAATACTCACGAGGAAGAAAAATCCCACCTGAAATGTCAGCGAAGCCCACAAACTATGCTGATCAAACAGGGGCCCAGAAAGGCAAATGGAGGATAACCTAATACATCAGACTCCTGACAAGTGACAAGTAGGAATAGCGATTACTGAATGGTGAGGAAAACATAGGGTTTCATACAGGAGCTGGCTACAACAGCACAACACACCTAACAATCAATAGGGAACAAAGGAGAAGTGCAAGGGAAAACCTGGAACAGATTCCAAGAGAAAGTAAAGGAACCGGAGCAGGGAAAACAAAGTTACAAGAGCAAAACCTCCTGACCAACCCCCCACACACTCAGGGAAGGCAAGGAAAACAGGGACAACATACTAAATCTATAAATGAGGAGTGACTAAAGGATCAAGGTTTCACTACTGAATAGGGCAAAGTCGAAAGAATAAAGAACACAGAAAAACTGGGTTACACAGAAAAAGGAAAGCACTGGGAAGTGCTGACTGCAAAACAGAGGAAAACAGAAAGAGAATCCAGGAAGCAGAAATTACTAATAAGCACACTAAATTCAAAATCCAGGGAAAAGGGAACAATAAAATAGAAACTAGGAACTAGAGACTAAGCTAAGAACCAGGAACAAGCGACCAGTCACAAACAGGAACACTACATCAATGACTAGCGCTGGACTGAAGCAAACTGAGGCTTTTAAAGCTGGCTGACAAGCACACGCCTCAAGGTGTGCTCACTGCTGCTTGTTGCACCTGCCAGCTACAGGTGCTGCTTAACCTTCACCCATCCTTGTCCTGAAAGGGTGGAGATGAAGCAGTGCGCCAGGCAATTTGGGAAGCATAATCTTTTGATTAAAGCAGCATACTGGATACCAAAAGCCAGGAATGGATCTGGAAGGGAAGTAATATGGAAAATAAGGATTTCACGCTCCCATTTCACCACTGCACTGTTGCATGAGGTTCAGAAGGAAAGCCCAGTAGGGAATAAACCCCAAAACAGGCACCCAAGTGGCACCAATGGGAGCGAAGGGAGTGAATTGTGAAAGGAAGGCAGTTGATAATGATAAAAGAGAATTGTGGAATACATAACAAATCTCCAGCCACAAACTATGTGGAAAGGGCTCCGTTTGCAACCATAGAACACAGTGCAAATCTATAGATATTGGTTGGCACTCACTGTGGATCCAAAGAAACTTTACAAATTGTAATTCCACTTGTGTTAAATATATCATAATATATCCATGTAATTTAAGATACATAGGAATGACACTGCGACTGGTCAGGAAATGAATTATAGAGCACAAATCCTGTATCAGAACAAAAAAATTATCAGCACCACTAGTAGAACACTTTGCACACAAACAGCATACAGCAGACCGCTTAAAGTGGACTGTTCTATAAAAGATTTAGATACCAAAAAGAGGTGGTTACCTTGGAGCTATACTCCTTAAGAAGGTACAGAAGTGGATTTTTAGACTGCATATGATATGTTATGATATGGCATTTATAACGCGCCTATACACAGGTGTTTCAAGGCGCGACGAGGCAAGGGAGGGGAACAGAGGGAAGACAGACAACGATCCTACTAGGCCAGATGTCATTCAGATCGCGCAAGTGCATGGGAAGGAGAGGGGGGAGAAGTGCAGGGTGGGAAGTGGGAGAGGACAGTGCAGCACATGGGATAAGAAATAATAACAATAGGTAAAGTACAGCCAGCAGGTGGCAAGTGCAAGGGTAAGTGCAGAAAACAGGTGTCAAGTGCTGGTAGTGGGACTGTTGGGATACAGAAACAAGTCCCCAAGTGTGGGGTTGCCAGGAGGGCAGTGCACAAGTGCGACTGGCGGGGGAGGGGACCTGGGCCCGACATCAGAGGGTGGCCAGGCAACCAGTGCAAAGTCAGTGTCAGCCAGTAAGTCAGCAAGGGAAAGGAGGAGAAAAAGCAGAAGCAAAGAGAAAGGTTTTGAGGAGCTTCCGGAACCAAAGATGATTCTCCTCAAATTTCAAGGAGGCAGGGAGGCTGTTCCAGAGGGAGACCCCAGCCAAAGAAAGAGATCTACCACCAACTCATTGCTTGGAGAAGCGACTGACCCTGAGGGAGTTTGAGGCAGATGAGCGAAGAGCTCGAGAAGGAAGGTATTTAGGAAGAGAGAGTTGAAGGTATTGAGGCCCCAGGCCCCTGAAGGCCTTGTGGATGATGCAGAGGGTTTTGAACTTAATCCTCGCAGTCACAGGGAGCCAGTGTAGAGATTTCAGTCCAGGAGAGATATGATCCTTGGGCCTGAGGCCAAGGACAAGTCTTGCAGTCCTGTTCTGGATAAGTTGCAGAGGGCGGAGCGTAGAAGCAGGCAGATTTAGAAAGAGGCTGTTGCAATAGTCCAGCCTAGAGAGAACCAGAGCTCTGGAGACAGTGAGATTCTGGGGGAAGGAGAGGAAAAGAAGAATACCTCTGAGGAGGTGCAGCTGGTAGTTTGACTTCTTAGAGATGTCAGAGATGTGAGGAGAGAAGGAGAGTGTGGAGCTGAAGATGACCCGAGGTTTTTAGCCACACAGGTGGGAGCAGGAAGTGGGCCAAGAGAGGTCGGCCAGAGGGCTACAGGAAAGGAGGGAGCGGGTGTGCCAATGAGGAGAATCTCAGTCTTACTGGCATTAAGGTAAAGGTCATTGGCGGCACACCACTCCTGGATAGTAGACAGACAGTCAGAGATGAGGGAAGTAGAGGAGGAGGCTGAGGGTAGCCTGAAAATGAGTTGGGTGTCATCCCCAAAACACTGAAAGTTGGGGCAGAGAGCGGCGATGTGGTGGGCCAGGAGTGCCAGGTATTGGTTGAACAGCCAGAGAGAGAGGTTAGACCCCTGGGGGACACCACATGTAGAGAAAAAGATAGCGGAGAGGAAAGACCCAAGTTGCACCTGAGAGGGTCGGTAGCAGAGGAAAGAAGTCAGCCACCCCAGAGCCTGACCAGTGATACCCTGGTTATCACAGGGACGGTTGAGCAGGATGGCATGGTTGACCGTGTCAAACGCAGAAGAGAGAGCAATTAAGATGAGAACGCAAAGGTTGTTAGAGTTGAGGTTGGTGAGCAGTTCTTCATGGATGTTCAGGAGAGCAGTTTCCGTGCTTCTGGCAGCTCTGAAGCCAGACTGATGGTCATGGAGACAACCAACAGATTCATTGTGGAGATTAAGCCCAGGAAGGGAGTGATGGAGATTGGGCAATAGTTGGCTGCGCAAGAGGGGTTAGCAGTGGGTTTCTTAAGAAGAGGGTGCACAAGGGAGTGCTTCAGGGGGGATGGGAAGACTCCAGTGGCGAAGGAGTGATTACAGAAGTCAGCCAGGGCAGGAGCCAGGGAGTCAATGTGGTCCTTGATAGTTTTAGAGGAACAGGGGTGAACCTGTTTTGACAAGACTTTCATAGATCGGACTTGCCTAGAAACCTTGTCTGCGGAGAACAGGGGAAAGGCATAGAAGGAGGGAGGAGAGGTGGCTGCAGAATGGCCAGAGGAAGAGCAGGGAGTGGGGGGAGGGAGGGGATAGGAGGAGAGAGAGGACAAGATGTCCTGAGTTTTAGAGATGCAGTGAGACGCCAGTGCTGTACAGAGGGTCTGGGAGGGGACAAGAGAGGTAGAGACTACAGCAGGATCAGCCAGTTCCTTGCAGATTTTAAAGAGTTCATACAGATATGCAAGGTCTAAATGAAGCTATTCAGTGGAATGGAATGATTTGGCGGTCTTGCCAACCTAAGTGGGCAACAATCTAGACCTGGGTCCCAAAAGCTGGACTTCACTTTAAGTATTTTGACATTTTCTCTTAGGAATTTGATGATGATGATATGTGCCTTAAAGGGGCCAGGACCTCCTCATACAGTCTTCCCCAGCACCCTTTACCAGCACTTGCCCTTGGGCACTCCTCCCTGACTAGCCTGAATCTAGTCCATTCCGTCCTCGCATTAGCTGACCTTTACCCCCAGTTCCCCTGGCACTTGCCCTCCTGGGCTCCCATCAGCACTTGCCCAACCCCTGGGGCCCCAGCCTTCTTGCACTTCTCCCCCTTTACCCCTTCCTCCTATCACCCCTTCTGCGCTGACCTGTCTCCCTCCCCCTCCCCCTGCATGTATTGTCAGTGCACTTGCATGCTCTGAATGTCAATAGGCCTAGTAGGACCATTTATTGTTGTTTATCCTTTGTCCCCCCCACCCCTCCCTTTGACTTGTGGCAGCTGGAAACACTTGTATATAGGCCCCTTGCAAATGACAAATAGATAAATAAAATACAATGACTCAGATAGGCCCTGAGACTATATTATCTGTTTGAGAAGTGGAATTCAACAATCAGACAGATGATAAGATGTAATGGAAAGTATCACCTGTGCAATAACAATTACAACCTCTAATTAAAAAAATGTTTTGCTTTAGAGGATGATGACTCACATAATCCCGAGATAACATTATCATTCTGAGAAATCAAATTTAATACACAAACAGATGACAGGAGGTAATGCACAGCATTACCTGTAAGCAGGCGTCCCATTACAAGAACACATCCTCATTTAATTTTTTCAGAGGATCACATCAGCGATAGTAAATCTAGAAACAAACAAATATCCAAGCACTTATGAGAGACGTTGGTTTCCCGTAGTAATGAAGCAATAGCAATCATCTACCCCTTATAAATATCCAAACATCTATAAGAGACTTTGGACTCCACTAGTAATGGAGCAACAACAATCGGTTCCAATTGTGTGTCCATCACTCGATTCCATTCTAAGATGACAAAGGCTTTCATGGAAGCTCTCTGGCACCTTTTTTGACACACGCTAGGGCTACGCAATACGGACATCTGACCTCTGTCACATGATCCGCACATAAACTTGGTAACATCAGTAGGTATATAAAAAAACATAGGAGAGAGGGGTTTCAAAACTCCAGATGCACTATTTATTTATTTATTTGTTGTGCATTTGTAAGGCGCTATACTATGAAAGGCGCTCAGCAGGCAGACCGACACCCCAAACTAATGAGGTCATTTGCGGCGTAACTTGACGGTTTATGTGGCCAAGAGATGAAGCACAGCTTTTATTTCTTGCTATCCATTTCAGTGAACCGAAATGATAAGCACCCTCACGCTGGTTCTTTTCCTCCCTTCGCTAATATAGAAAAGCCTTTGGGGCAACATAGACGTCTCCTACAAGTGAAACACTAGGACACTCAAGAAGTTCAACGCATACCTGTGACATACCTCTGTCGTCATGCAGGTATGCATTTTGAAAAATCTAGTGCTCTTTTTTTGGAACAGACTTAGTACTGATGGAACCAATATAATAAGAAATGTGTGTTTCTCTATTTATTGTCCCTCTCTTTGGTCTAGACTAAATGTAAATCCATATGTAATGAGACGTTGTTCCTCATAAGACTCAAGAAGGAAGGCATCCATTATACGGTCCTGATGAAGGTGACGTGAATACCGGTCGACCATAGGCTCTAAGGATACCCTTTACTTTTGCTTTGAGATACCTGGAATAGGAATACAAACACAAATATACACAAATTGAGCACCCAATGCTTAGATTTTTTGTAACCCAGCTGCAACTCAACGGAGAGTTGAATAATAATTGAAAATCCCTACTCGAGTGTAGTTTTTTATAAAAACCTGTAGTTTTATTGACCATACTTCTTGTCCCGTCATTTCAACCTGACAGGGATTTCACTACGTCATATGGGTCACGATAGGAGTAGACACTGACTCCTTCCCTAGAGAAGGCAATCTTGCTTTTAATTCAACAAAATTGCATTGGAAAATGTATAGTTCTAGATGATTGGAATAAGAGCTGAGGGATATCTCCTTTTATATCACTCTTATGTAGCACACCATCGAGACCCTAGTGCCAGCTCTGCCATTATAGAGGGACTGGTTAGCTCTTCCTGCGGGACAGTGGTTGCACCATTATGTAGGAGGTGAATCAGGAGATCCGTACACCCATGTGTGCTAAAAATGGACTGGCTTTGGTGGACGAGGTCCACATTCTTTAATTTTCACTTAGACTCCCTGTTTGGTTTTTTCAAGCCCTAAAGACAACCACTGGACAAGGTACTGTGAAGAGGCCTTGTCCCAATGATCCACTTTTTGGGAAAAGAGTGATTTTTAAGCCCTGCTTCTTTACCTTGTTCTCAAAGGCAAATCCTTTGAACAGTGACATTGTGCCATCCTGTGCCTGAACACCCCTGCTCATCTACCCAGAGTTCTCTTTCACAAAAGTCTGCATTCTCTGTTTCCTTTTGCAGGGGTGACCGTAACTATTGTTTTCTGGTTAGTTGTTTGCATTTTATTGTTAATTCAAAGTCTTTGTGGGTCATTACAAGTTTGGTAGTATCCTGGTGGTAAATCTGCCAGAATACCGCCAAACTGTAATACCGTTACCGGTGCCTGATCTGACAGTGCCAGAAACGGTAGGTAAATCCCCATTCCATGGAGTCCATACCACCAGCGGTAATTCCGCCAGTGGCAATTCCATTGATTTTGCCAATTTTCAGCTGAAAGTTGGTGGATTTACCTCCAGCATCATGCTGGAGGTAAATCCTCCAATCTAAGGCCAAAATCGGAATATGGCGGAGCGGTAAATGCATTCGTAGTTTTGTTAGTGCCAATTTTCTACTGCTCCACCATACTCATAATGAGGGCCTACAGTAATGAAACCATAATGTTTAAAGTTTCTTGGATGTAGTATGTTAATTTTTCCCCCCAACCACTTTCCTTTTTAGTTGCCCACTCTGTGTGCTTTCAGACCTCAGGAAGTGTAATTATCGCTTGAGATAATTACCCTTCCCCAATATGTAGCCCTTGGCTTCACCCAGGGCAAACATTTGGAGGCGAGTATTTATAAAATGAAAATGACTCCTCCCTTGGTCTATCTAAAATATCGGCATGCTGCTGTAAATGATATGTCAGCAGTTGGTCTAAAGAACGCTAGGCCAGCTGCAAGCAGACAGCATTGAGTAGGCTGCTGGTCACGTGACCAGGCCCTGTCACTCAGTTGCTCCACCCACCTCCAGTTTTTGCACCTTCCAACCCTCTACTTAAGGGCTCTATGCCAGCTGCAGTCAGACAGCATTGAGTAGGCTGCTGGACAAGTGACCAGGCCCTAACACTCAGTTGCTCCACCCGCCACCTATTTAATCAGTCTTCCTTAGGCATCTTCAATGCCAGCGTCCACAGCAAAGGATGGGTTAAGACAAGGACCTCACCTGTTTGTACCTGTTTGGGCCTGATAGGGCCATGGGCCTGACCCGCTAAACTGCATTTCACCTGCAAACTAATCGCTACTAGTGTTATTCACCAAAAGACATCACAATGTGTGTCTCCTCCCTCCTAAACCAATCCCCACTCTCACTAGGGTTCGAATGGCCAGGTTCTGTGGGCAGCCCCAGCAAGCTACCCTAGCGAACCTCAGAAATATTGCCCTTGCCCCCATCCAACACCTACGGACCACATGCACATGCCCACTCATGTTGATCAATGCTCGTTCAGCAGTCGCTCATGGCTCACTGACCTCATCTCGTACAGCCACCTTGATGCCCTGTTCACCACTGAAGCATGGTTTAGCCCATTCTCCCCACATGTTTTCGATGTCCTTCTTCCCCAAGGCTACTGCATCCAACATGTCGACCGGCCAGGAAGGGCAGGAGGCAGAGTGACAATCATCCATAGGCGCAATTGGCCATGCTCCATCATCTCCTCTCCCACAACAAGTTCTTTTGAATCACTCGCCTGCCGGTTCCCTTTATCGCACAGGGTATCCATCCCCTTCCACTGCATCTACAGGCCACCTCACAGGAGTGACTCTTTCATTGCAGAAATCTCCAACTTAATCTGCTCTGCCAAATTAGCACATTCTAGTAATGTCTTTCTTGGTGATTTCAACATCCCTGATTCACCGGCTGGCAACCACACTCGAAGCATGCTTTTTGCACTGATTGATTCCGTGGACCTTAAGCAAATAATGCTCTCCCCCATGCACAACAAAGGAAACACCCTAGACATCATCCCCCTGCATCACCTGAACAGACTCGATTCCACTTGACTGGTCTAACCACGCTGCCATCCCATTATCAGTCACCCACTCAACTATGGCTCACAAAGGTCAGACTAAAATGCCCTTCACACAACACTGCTCATTCACAACCTTCCTGGTCAATGAGCTGGAAGCAAACTTTGCAGACTTCCCCACTACAGGGAATGCCTCTGGCCACCTGGAATTATTCAGCAACTTTGCTATGAAACTGATGGGCACTCGTACCCCCCCTAAAATACAGCCAACCAAAGAGCAATACATCCATCCCATGGTACACCCCCGAGCTAGTCTCCAACAAACACTCAATCAGAGCCCTAAAGAAATGGTGATGAAAAAACCATAACTTAGGAGACCTCACCAACCTCAAATCTCTCCATGCAAACTGTAGGATTCTGTACACTGAGGCAAGATGTTTCCTACACTATCACCATTGTGGCAGCCTCCAATAGGAGCAAAGCCGTCTTTGAAGTAGTAAAGCATTGTACCAAACCCTCACCCGACCCCAAGGTACCAGCCACTCAGGAAAAATGCGATGGAATCAACACATTATTTATTGAAAAAAGACAAAACCCTAGATACCATTGAATCAACCTCTCATAGCATTAGCATCCCCTGCAACACAGCACGCACACTGCCCCCTCTCCTCTCTTTCCCCCAGATCTCTTAAAAATGATTGCCTCCCCCAAACCTACTTCTTACACTGACAATATCATTCCGCCCTCCATCATTAAACAATTGACGGGCCCGGCGCTCAATGTGCTTCCCAGCATCATCAATGCCTCCCTCACAAAAGGATAATTCCCGAATTCCCTCAAAACTGGTCTCGTAAGACCTCTTTTGAAATAACCAACCCTAGATCCAGGTGACGTAGCCAACTACTGGCCCCTAACGAACCTCCCGTTTATTGGCAAACTCTTGGAAAAAGTAGTTGCTACACAACTCCTGTCTAGAATCGAACAATTCCACCTCCTAAATGACTATCAGTCAGGGTTCTGCCCCAAGTGTAGCATTGAGACAGCCACCATCCAGGCAGTGGATGATGCTCTCCAAATCAAAGATAAGGTGACTCATGCCTCCTTGTCCTCCTTGACCTCCTGGCTGAATTCGACACAGTTGACCACTGCAGCTGTCTTTTTCTCCATGCTGATAGGATGGGATTCTCTGGCACTGGCCTGAATTAGTTTACCTCCTACTTCTCAGGCAGACACCAGGCTGTTCAAATGAACTTGTGGTGGTCTAACCGACCCCAGGTCTCCTACGGAGTCCCCCAAGGCTTCATCCTCTCACCAATCCATTTTCACCTTTACATGGATCCTTTGGGCACTCTCCTCAAAGATCTCAATATAACCATTCACCAATACGCGGATTATACTCAGTTGTACATGAGAGTAAATAGGGCGCAGGACATCATTCGTCTCTGTGGTTACCAAGCCATCATCCAGTCCTGGATGTCAACTGCCTACCTAAAACTAAACCCATCCAAGGCTGAAATTGCCACTTGGTAAAACAACTTGTCCAATAATGGCTCAATGATATGCGACCTAGAAGGATTTGATCCACAATTCTCAGACTCAGCAAAATCCTTAGTATTCACCATTGACAGCAATCTGTCCTTCCAGAAACACATAGTCAAGAAGGTCCAATAGCCTGGCTCAGAATCTCTACCCTTCGAAAAATCAAAACCTTCATCCTGCCGCAGGACTTCAGGACTGTAGTGCAGGCCCTTGTGGTCTCACACATCGATGGGGGAAATGTTCTCCTGACAAGGCTCCAAGCAGCTCACTTGGCTCCCAGCTGCTCACTTGGCTCCCCTAAAAGCAGTCCACCACACTGCAGCACGGCTTATTATAGGAGCATGGAAATTTGACCGAATTACCCCCATCCTATGTGAACAAAATTGGCTTCCGCTCCAAGCCAGGATACTCTTCAAGACTGCATGCATCACCTACAAAGCAGTCACGAGCAGCCCACTTGCGTACCTGGCCGCTAAGTTCCACATATCTGGTGGCATACGCTCCTCCTGCAACAAATCGACCAACCGGCTTGAATCACAACTCGTCCGCAAAGTGAGGACCTGCAAACAATCCTTCTCTTGTCATGCACCCACCCTCTGGAACTCGATCCCGTTGTCGACTCGGAATGCCCCCACAATTCTCCCATTTTGCAAATCTGTCAAAACATGGCTCTTTCGAAAACACCTGACCAAGGACTTATTCCAGTGCATGCACATACTTATGCACAGACCTCACAGTACTGTGCTAGTGTTAAAAGAGGGCAGCCCAAAGGCTGGTTATCCACACTCTGTGCAGCGCTGCGCTGCTCTCGAGCTAGGACCGCGCTTTAAACAATAAAAATCAAATAAAAAAACTCTTGCAAAGCTTGATGTTTATCCACCAACATTCCACCTCAAAGCTCAGTGTCTCTTAAAGCCAGCAATGCACCAGGAGAATGCTCACTGCAAGGTACCAAATACCCTCGCCAACTGCTTTCTTTTGTTTCTAACCCATTTTTAACCTGTTTTGAGATTGTATTCGATTATAATGGCATTACTGCTCTGGTGGAGAGGTCGGCATTACTGCTCTGGTGGAGAGGTCTGTAACAGGCTTTATTTGCCCTTACCCTGGTTATGCATCCTCAGCTTGGTCTTGGGCCCAAAACTTGGTTGTGGGCCGATAACACCTGTTACAGCCCTGCCACCCAGCGCTGTAATGCCTCAATGTATTCCTGCCAGGCTTCACTTTTTTGACAACAGGTTGCACTTAGACCACTAAAGCAAGTGCTTATCTGGCTGAGCTAAATTGCCAGCTCTCTCGAGAGGACCATCAGTATCAGCTGTGTATTAAGAGGGATTGTGGAACTCAGACTTGGGTTGTTTTTCTTATGACAGGCGTAGACTCTGCAAATCAATATAAAGCTATCATATTTTAATTGTATAACTGTCAGAAGTTCTAAATAGGAAAGGGTAATGCTATTGAGTTACCATGTTACTATAATTACAGTTAATGCACTTGCCTGACGGAGGTAGGCGTTCCTCTTTTTGCTGCGACTCAGCCCTTATAACCGTCATTTGTTTTCATTAACCTCAAGCACTAATCGCATTTGAAATTAAAGCATTGCGCAGACTGATTAGAGGAAGTAAGTAAGCAGCTTGCTTTGTCTAATCTTTACAGTCCTCTGTCACAGCAGAATATACTGTGCGGCTCTGGGTGGAAATAACCTTTGAGGTGCAGCTTACAGTCATGTGACTTGTTATCTTTGTTTCAGTGTATGCTTCCGCAATACCAGATACCAGGACACTACCTTCACTTGGGCATTTGACTCCTAACAAAGAGCGTAGAAAAGCTTACATGAAAGGAAACCGAAAGTGAAAAATTTAAGATCAAGGCGAGTTTGAGATGGGGAACCTCAGATCAAATACTGATTGCAAATTGTCGTAATGTTTGGCATTCTATCAGGCTGAGATCGCATTTCCGGCTTAACCCAAACACTGGAATATGGGCAGAAAAAGGTATTTTGACTGTGCAGGCATGACTATGAAAGCAATTGCTAGCACACGCACTTACTAGCAGAGCTGAGGGGAACCAAGCACCTCATCTGCAGGTCACAGTTGACGCCCACATGCTGGCCAACCCTGCCGATTTGGGTGGTGGGCTGCTGCCTTTTAGGCAGTCTTACCGCCTACAGATTTCAGTGTCCACTCCTACCAATTTCCAGACTTGCCTGCCCGAGGCCCAGCCAGCCCACCCTGAGCAGAACATCGTCCCTGGCATTAAGAAAGTGGGCATGTTAAATGGTCCATTAATTTGATGGATGTTTGCCTGGCAACAGATGACGTGAAACAGACTCAAGTGCATAAAAACGAATCGGCATCAGCACCTTTCAACCTTTTCAGTTGAAAGGGGCTATGAGCCTCAGGGATGTCCCCAGAAACTGCCCCATGTTGCCAATTAGCAGTGTTATAACACAGCAATATATTTCTCTCTATATTACTTTTGTTCTGGGGCTTGCCTTACAAGCTGAATTTGCGGGAGCCCTTGCAGCCATCACTTCCCTTGGTGTATACAGAAGTGTTATCACATTGTTGCCTTTTCACACTGGTTCCTCCACAGCAGGCACTTGCTGACATAGAAGGATTTATAGCTTTTCAGGGGTATTTCTTGTTTCAGCTGCCTGTCCATCTAGTGATAATCAGCGGCTGTTAACCCCCAGATGTATTTGTCTTTTCATTGGGTAAAACTGATGTGACATAATTTCCTGTGTTGTCATCATTATGCTGCATACTATTTTGGAAACTTTAAGATTCCTACAGATTTTTGGTCACAGAATGTTGGCATGTATGTAGGGAGGCCGAAGCGTGCATCTGGGTTTTCTTCTGGTTACTTTTGTACTGAAGAGATTTGCCAGATCTTTCAGCCAGAGTGCCCCATGGGTACCACCAAACTAATATGCAAATTGATATTCGCCTCTGATATGGTACAGAGTGCTAAAATGGGACATGGGTCCTCCTGGGGCGGTTCCAGGCCATATGGGGTTCTGCAACCTTTGGCTTGACAGATGTTTTGCACTACAACTCCCATCTGTCGTAGTCAACCTAGTTACTTGTGAAGAATCCTGGAAGTCGTAGTCGAAAACATCTGTAGAGCCACATATTTCAGACCCCTGTAAGCAGAACAAGCTATTTTAACGTTTGTTCCTTCTCAGTAAAGATTTCTTTATTTATTGTTGGCTAATTACACATACTATCACCCATTAAGGCATATGTCAGCTAATCTACACCTATTTAGAAATAGTGATGAAATGAAAGAACATATGTTTTATTCATTTAGCCTATATCCTCTTACCAATTCTCATACCTCGGACTTTGGTTCTCCAAAGGCGTTCACCCACAGTGCTTTGAGGCCATACCAATGGCACTAGGTGCTATACAAATGCCATATAACATAACATATCCTATACATTCCAATTGGCTAGACCATATGAACCATTTCCTTAAACATAATTAAAATTCGGCCCATAAACGAGTAGTGTGGGAAATACTCAGCTATACCATGAACGCCTCTCCCACCTTCGAGCATAGATTGAAGGTCATGCTTTTAAACTGAGCCAAGCAGAACAAGTGAAAATAAATACTGCTACACAGTGGTGCACATTGTGGCATGTTACCCTATACTTCTGATTGCAGTGCCTTCTTAATGTGCCTCTTTAGCTGTTGCTCATTTATTTATACATCACAATAAACAACTTTGATTATAATTTCAGGAAAAACACCTTTAATTCGGGCCTTTTGAACGTGGACTGTTGGCCTGCTGGCGAGCTTTTGTATTGATGTGGACGATGAACTCGGCACAGTGAGTAAGCATGTTGTTATTTCATTGACCTCAATTGCTCTTAAAATAGTGTTATGTTTGCATTTGTCTAACCATGTGCCTGTGTAGGAGGGACGTCTAGAACCTGTACAAGTACAAATACATCAGAGATAGGCAAATTAGCTATTTCGTAAGCTGTGCCAATCCGCACTATTATCCTATTGCACACCTGTCATTGGCCGGCCACTAGAACAATCCTTATACACATAGAGTGGATTGGTAATGACTCCAGCTAATCCCAAAATAATCTAATGAGCCAGAAAGAGAACATCAAGAGCAGTAACTCCAGCAACTGTTCAACCGCAACAAGGGACAGCAAACATATAGCCAGCCTAATCAATGCATCATTTTACCCTGAGTTGTAAGATGTGAAGAATTGATATTGTGTAGGTAAATAAAAATGTATGTTTATGTAGCAATTTAAGCAATGTGTGGTTGTTGTCACTGGGTGAGCCTCTTTAATCTTTTGATTGGCTTCCGCATTTGACATTCCGGCAGCGAGAAAACGTAATCTACACTGGAGAGCCCCACCTCTCCTGGACTTCCCCAACATCGTTTGGCTTCTCTCTCTAAATGCCAGCAGGAATTAGGGATAAATGGGATCTTAGAAACATCATATCCTATTTTTCTGCCAAGGCAGGTGGCATTCTGGAGGATGGGCAATGTTGGCGGGATACTAACGAATAGACAGCAAGCAAGGAGTGCTCGGTAAGTGCTATTTATTTTTTTTTACAAAAAATAAGCACTAGCTGCGTTTTTTTTTTCTAAGTTTTCTGGGCTGGAGGAGCCGGAGGAGCCTGAGAAACTTGGAAAGAAAAACCACAGCGTTTTCCGACACAATAACGTTGTATTTATGTTTGCAGTCGCTTCAAAAGCGACCACAAACATAAATACAACGTTTTTAAAGCTGCGGTTTTATTTCTAAGTTTTCCGGGCTCCTCCAGCCCAGAAAACTTAGAAAAAAAAACGCAGCTAGTGCTTATTTTTTGTAAAAAAAATAAATAGCACTTACCGAGATTCAGCTGCAGCTTTCCTGCTCTGGTCTCCGGTCCCCGTCCTCTGAGTCCCGGCACTAATGAAGGGAAAGCCACCCAGCGGTAGACTTTGTTTACTAAAGCTGGCTGGCTTTAGTATCATTAGTGCCGCAAAAGCCAGCACAGGAGGGCCTCCATTTCACAAAATGGCTGCGCCCCTATGCTTGCTTTTTCGAATTTTGAGCTTGAATAGCTCAAAAATTTACATAGGAAGTTTTAAAACGGAGGATGCTAGTATTTTTTTTTTATGTGGCCTATCTATTTTTAAAATAAAATTTTTTACTAGACCATCCCTTTAAATACATAATTCACCCTCTCCCCCCCCTCTCTCTCACCTTTCCTCTCTGTCTCCCCCCATCCCTTCTGGCGGAAGGGGGAAGGGGAGGAGAAACGAACATGAAGCCAAGGTGCTCTTAATGCATGCATGCAGCGGCGTGGTCTCAACATGCCAGATCCTGTTTCTGTTACGGCTCATGAGTGGTGATGGATGATCCCTCTGTGAACCAACCAGATGGAACTTGGACTTGCTATCCGTCTACGCTATCCGTCTACTTTCATGTCATGTAATTTAATAACATTATAAAGCAACACTCCTATTTTTCTGTGTCCTCTTTCTTCCCACAGAGCACTTTTCCTACAGTCTTCCTCAGCTTCCCCTCCATCTTTCTCGCCAGGCATTTTGTCCCCAAATTTAATCCTTGCTCACTTCCTCATTCCCAGGGCAATTCCTCCCTACATTCTGGCTTGCTTCCCAACCTTCTACCCAAGGCTGTCCTCGCTACTGCCAGCTGCACCTGAAAACAATGACCTTTTTTTCTGATGATCTGTGCAAACCTCCACCAAACCCCCACTCCCAGGCCTTAAAAGGGGCATTCCATGGGAGCAAACTGCCCTGGGCCTTACTGGTTCTAGGGCCTCACGATTCAGTGTTCTCCCTGCCGATCCCATCTTGGCAATTATATGCAAAAAAACAACCAATGCATGCTTCTAGATGTCTGCAAGCTTTCAGCATCCAAGCTGGTCCTGAGTTTCCCAATGCACTGAATTTCTAAGAGTTTGTTGGGTTAAGTTTACTGACCTTAACTGCACTTCAACTAAAGATGTTTCCTTTAATATATATATATATATATATATATATATATATATATATATATATATATATATATATATATATATATATATATATACATACCTCTGTAAAAGAGAACCCTGTTACCAAATGCAATGAATATTATGTTTTTTCCTTTGAATTTCAAGGGTTTTGTTAAACCATCGTTTTTGGTCATGCCCACTGTATATGTATTTTCGCTACTGGCCATGGCCTTCGCCCATGGGCAGTGGGCTTTGCCCACTGTATATTTCTCACTGCCACTGTCCATGGCCCTTGGTGAAGGCCAGTGACCATGGCCTTGGGCCATTCCCACTGTGTATATTTTAAATCAGTAATGGGCCACTAGCTATGGCCTTCGGCCATGCCCATTGTATATTTCATTGGCACACCTGGCGGCCATACCCACTGTATTATGTAAATCTCTAACTGGTCACTAACCATTGCGGAAGCGGCCACGGCCTTTGGCCGTGCTCGCTGTACTTTTATAAAGCACTCATTGGTCACTAGCTATGGTCTTTGGCCATGGCCGTGCTCGCTATTTTTTTAAGACTAATAGGCCACTGGCTATAGCCTTCGGCCATACCCACTTTATATTTTACAATACTACTTGGCCTTCGGCCATTTAAAATGCTACAAGATAGCCAGTGTTTTTCAACCCTGAACTCAATGTACCAATATCTCTTTTTTGACTAACTTCTTTTTTCATCGCCGCAGCTGTAATTGAAGTGAACCACATATAGCCGTAATTATCGGCAGTGGCATAGCCAGGATTGTCTAACAAGTGAGGCCTGAAGCTTATTTAGTTAGGCCCACCACAGTGACATTAACATCTGTAAATGCCCACACAGAGCTGCTGAGTGGGCATTTACAGGTTTTGGGTGGTCCTTGCCCGTCTACACCTCTGATCATTGGCAGAAATGGTGAAAATAAAAAATAAAAATCCCCTGTATCCCCCTTACTCACCAAGTGCCCCTCTGCTCATGACAAGGTCCCGCATTCCCCCAACTCACATTTACCTTCCCAGCACTCTTCCGTACCCCCTCAAACACTTGTTTGCTGTGACGCATTTTCAATTCCTGAACTGGTCTTTGCGGGCAGCCGAGGGTATCTGACCGAATACCTGTGGCTACTGGAAAACGTTTGTGCTGCAAGCCCACCAATTTCACATACTACCCTCCCCCCACCTCTAGGCTGATGCCTTTGCACCACGTTTCCGCCTCCATATGCCATTTTTGTGCTTTCCATTTTCATGTACCCTCGGGTATAGCAGCTATCTTTCGCATCGGAAAAAAACATGGCAGTTTTTCCATTTCTGAAAAGTCTCATCTGGCAATGCAGCATGGGAGATATAGCTATTTTTTCAGGAGAAGGAGGCACCCTTCACACCCTTCACAAGTCAACGATTTCTTTCTACAAAACATCAGTTTCACTTTCACTTTAATGTTAAGGCAGAAACTACACCTCGATACCTCTACAGATCCCATTCCAAACACGTTTGACTAGTTTCTCATGCTGGGTGTAATGACATTTTCGTCTAGGCCACAATACCTGCTTCTCCTCGTGCTGCCTAATACCCAAATCTATTTTAGTGACACCACCAGAGTTGTTTTGCTTTGGTGATGTTTACACACCATTTGTTATAATTTACATGCAGAAGGAGAAACGGGTAAGAGATCAAACTGCAGTGAAGAGTGCCTTGTAGCGGGGATTTTGTGTGTTACAAGACCCCGTGGCATCACATTTCTCTTGTTAGTGCCAGACAAATTGTGTGGCAATACCTGCTATTTTAGCCACAAATTGTTGCCTTATAGTTGGCTGAGCAGAGCACAATGTTGCATCCAGGGTGCTGGGTCAAGGGTATAGTCACTGGAATGTTACCCGTTGAAAGCCATTCCGGTTGCTCACAAACAGTCCCTAATTACTGTTACAAGTCCACCAATGCAGACATCTGGCAACAGAAAACTGCCTGACGGATGGAGGCAGGGTGGTGGTCACACAGCTGTCACATTGATATATGATTTTAGAACCAGTAAATGACACTAGTTATTGTCAGTTAGTATGTCAATACTCCCACCTCTGTGGTTTTGGAATATAAAGTTTCTTTCGATGGGCCTCCCCGGGGAACCTATTTTGTCTTTCTTCTCCCGCAAGACAACTCTCCCTCACACCACCCAGAGCTTTCCCTCTTTTATATCCGATTCCCCTGAGACACTTACCTGTCTCCTGTCCCTCCACCAAAACTGCCAGCCAATATCTTCCTGCAGGTGGCCCTCTTCCAGTGTTACTACCAGTGGGACTGTTGACATGCTAGCATCTTCCCAGCAGTATTTTGTGCACATCCATTTTCCCGACTCACTTTGTGGTTTCCCATGTGTCAATCAAGGACCAGTAGCTTGTTATTGATGGGTTCCTTGATCAATAATAGTACAATGTTCAACTTTGACAGCCATGGCAAAGATCAGTGAGCGAGAGTGGCACATAGTTTTTTCCTGGAACTGTAGTTATGAGGAAATAGTTAGTCATTGTAGATTTGTGTTGATAATAGAAATGTGTGATTTGAAGGATACATCCTACCAACGATTGTCAGAATGAATGAGGCATTGTGGACAACTATCATTCTGAGCCAATCCATCAGACATTTGAGTGAAAGTGATGTATTCACTTGGTTCTATGTCATATTTTCGAATATTAAAGGCTGCCTGCAATAAAGATTTATTTTTGGCCGATTTATCACATTTTGGAGGTCTTTCACTCACTGAACCCCCTGGAATCGAATCCCGACCCATCATTGCCTTTTACATCAGGGGGGTTCACCTTCTGAACTCCCCTTTGCTCCCCATCCCTGCCATAAACATTCCTATGTCAACCCCCCTCCCCTCAGAGACAGACACACACAAACAGAAACAAACGTACTCGCCTACCCACCTCTCCCTTCCATGCAACAAACACTCCTCCTCGACCCACGCAAGCACATTTACAATTTCTCCTCAGCCCCCTTGCCCTCCACACTACAAACACTCCCCCTCTACAGACACACACACTTACCTAATGAACCCAAAGCTTGCATCTTCCGGCTGCGCATGTCAGCCCCTGTGTTCATTCGTGTGCGGCATGGGTGTGGCAGTTCAATTTAAAAATACTGCTCTGAGCAGTCTCAGAATCGTCTTTCTAAATCAGCCATTTTGTTTTTTCTGTTAAACAAAAAATATATCTTCACTCCACACCATTCACTTGTGCTCACATACAATTCAGAGTTGCAGTAAAAAGATTGCTTAGAAATTACAAACTATTCTGCAACAAGATTAACAACTACGTGTGGTTTTCCCTGAAATGCCCCTTTTGCATTTAGGCTGCCAGCAAAACTCAATGATAAGAAGCAAGTAACGTCCCCATTGAGCCGAAAATAAAGCCATGCTATGCAGAAACAAGATATACCACACAGGGGAAGGATTCCAAAATGACTTGTTTCACATTTGCATCCAGCAATGCTGCGTATCTGATTATGTGTATAAAACGCCCCGGGTCGGCAACAATGGTGGGGAAACTGGCCAGCATCTACATAAGCAGATGAACTCCACAAACAAAGCCTTAGAAGAAGGAGTAAGGACATGGCCATTGTTGAACACTTTTTGTGACCAAATCAAACCCTTGATGACTTTAAAATGACAGTACTGAAAGATAACTTTGGGACAGAAAACATATAAATACAAATGCATGCGATTTTCAGGAAACTGGAAGATGGTTTGAACAGACATCAGAGCTTCATGAGGAACTATCCCAATTAACAAATTCCCACTCTTGGCACTCTTAAAGAACCAGATGTCACCAGAGACACCTTTTATTTCCTATAAAATGTTATATGGCTCTTCACTGACACCTCACTGACACATCCCGAGACCACCGGCCCCTCGGAGTCAATGGTCTGCTGCGGGGTTCACTCCAATCAAAGCCCTTAACATGCTTTAAAAGCACTGCCCGATAAGTATAGGCCAGTGTGCTTCTCTACATCTTTTAGATGTAGAGAAGCACACTTTCCATATGTCATCATCCTTTTCACAACAGTCTTCACAAGTCAAAGGCCAAGCACATGATTGATTGGTACCCCTCCCTATTATCACTATAGGGGCACACGTCGTAGACGTGGATGCCTTTGCCACCAACAATCTCACCAGGGGATCAGCCCAACAAATGGCTTGCTCTATTTAAGTCTGCCCAGCATTTTAAAGGCAATATTGGAAATGTGCAACACAGCCTGATTCGTTGGTTTAATTCAATTGACCAAGATGTGACCGACTGTGTTTCCTATCCCAAGCTTAAACATAGATGGGCACAGTGGGCAGCAGGCTCAGCCGAGATGGACTTGCAACCAGCTCTGCCTAAAACATGCTGGCATTTGGTAGGTTTGCACATGATGTGACTGACACTACACCATTTCTTTATGCTCCTCTGCGAACACCCCAGGAGGGTCTCTGTTTCCCGCCTGCTTGCATATAGATTGCAGTGCCCCATTAACATTTTCCTGGCTGGAATGTGTGGAGGTGACTTCTGAAATGTGTGGCTCTTTGTGAAGGAACCCCAAAAAAGAACCACAGACACAAACAGATAAGGAATCCCAGAGGTGAATTCCTAATCTGTTCTGCCTTTCCAACAGCTTCATTCTTTCTTTCTTCCTATGTCTGATAGAGTGATGTGAAGTAATCTGAGGATAATGAACATTTGCACATAGATTACTTTCTTAGCCTAAGTTATCATCCTTTCCCTTTATTGCCTTAATGCATTTTATATTACTCTTGGACCCTTGGCTAACACGGTAAAGCAAAAATATCTTTGTGTGTGTGTGTGTGTGTGTACTCAGATGTCGCCTGTAGTATGGCAATCTATTTTCATGGTGTATGTGTGTATGTATATATATATGTATATATATATATATATATATATATATATATATATATATATATCTTCACCAAAAAGAACTTTGTTAAAGGGAAGTTATTGTTAAATTGCACTAATACAAACCTATGAAATTCAATTAAAAAACGTTGTTAAAGGGACGTTATGGTTACAAGTAAAACCAAAAAAAACCTCAGAAATTCACCAGTTGTTGTAAGCTAAGCAACCATAACTAGCGCCGCCTCCGTGCACTGCTAAGACTAACACCCAAGACATCAAAGATGACATCACAAATCTCGGCCACTTGTTTTTGGTTACTGACATGATTAGGCTAGTTTTTTGTTTTTACTTACAATGAGAATTTCCAAAGTTTATAAGGTGCTATATATCTACAAACTAACTTTCGTATATGTTCTTAAAGTACTTTCCTTAGGGTTTGGTCTCAGCTCATGGTGCACATACATGGGACAATAGGCAGGCCTCAAACACACAATTTATTTGTATACATAAAGATCCACTTTAATGTTGTTAACATTTTCTGGTGATGCTGTTTCTTTCTTCCTTACTTTAGTTTCCCCGTATGTACCTCTGATTTGTATACATTGTGGGCTGAATTGTTAGCTAGTTCTTACATGTTTAACATTAGTCAAAACTCTGATAAGGTAGCATTCGTTATTTTACTATCCAAAATAACAGAACTATACTTATGGTGCATGCTGCAGCCATTGCCTATGTTTATGTATGATTAGGTTCTGTATTAACAACAACACTCCAATATAATGTTTTGTTTAGATGAGTACGTTCTTTAATAGATTAAGTAGTTCATGATAGGTCGTCCAATCACTTCTGACATCTTGTTACCAACATTATAACCACAATCACTTGTAGAGACTTTTCTTCAAAATTAACTGGCCCATTTCTGAGGTTTTACTGGTAACCATAACGTCCCTTTAACAAGGTTGTTTTTACATTGAATTTCATAGGTTTTTATTAGTGCAACTTAACCATTACATCGCTTTAACAACGTTTTTTTTGTGAATTTCATAGGTTTTTATAGTGCAACTTAACCATAACGTCCCTTTAACAAAGTTTTTACAGTGATTTTCATAGGTTTTATTAATGCAACTTAATCATAATGTCCCTTTAACAAAGTTTGTTTAGTGAATTTCATGGGTTTTTACCAGTGCATGCTAATTTCCTACAACTTACTAATATCATACTTACCCGAATATAGCAACATTTATGTCCAATTTACAATGTTTCACCTTAAAACGCTGCCATTTCCCACCTTCTAGCATCATTTTTAACATTTCTATACACTTTTTGCAACTTTTTCCAATGTTTTTGCATCCGTCGATGTTCGTGATGTTCGCGAATGTCTTGTGTTATCGCAGTCCTTCCAGACAGTGTCACGTGACCATGCGCTCGCGCTCGGCATGATGACATGTTCATAAACGCATCCGCACTTTGCGATCGGGTCTGTGTTTCACGAACAGTTCCGAAACTGCACTTCCTACTGATCTAGGAACTTTCAAGCTCAAAATGTTCGCCTTACATAGCTCCTACACCTATTCATACTCATTTACCATTAACAATCACAGTACAAAGCACATACTTGGAATATTAGCAATACTGCTATTTATCTTAAAAATGGCATCAGCTATTGCCATCCCTCTTCCCCAAGAGCCACCACCACCACCTGCTGGAGAACCTACACAACAAAAAAAGCACAGTACTTCCAGAGACAATGAAGAGGAGCAAGAAGATGAGGTAGAGGAAGTGCCTACCTCTAGCACCAAGATTGGATCATGGCTGTGCCAGTTCTTTAACACTGTTGGGAGTGTACCAAAGGCTAAAGCTACCAGTAGTGGACAACCTGGACAGTACTCCTACGGGACCACCTCCATGCACCGCCACACCCAATCCAACCACTGCAATGCTCTCAGAAAGGCTTTTCCTTTCTTAGGAAGTAATAGGCTGCCTTCCTCTACCTCATCTTCCTCAACCAATACAGTAACCATACAGCCTACCTCTGTGGGACACAAAATCCCATCATCTACCTTGCAAGCAATACAAGAGGCTGTTGTTCCAAACCTTTCAAAGACAGAACTCTGTATACACTGCAACACACCACTCTGCAGGGGGGAGCAATTTCAAAGTGCTTTTGAAGCTGTAATCATGGAGCATGAGAAACACTGTCCCCTACCTTAGATGTAACACACATCTTACCCTGCCCACCTGCCCCTCTATATTAGTGCTTGATCCCTCTTCCCTCATTTCCCTCCCCACCTTACGTTCTAACCTCTCCTGCAAAAAAAATATAATCAAAAAACAACAAAAAAGGTTCCTTTAGGAACCACCTTTCACAGTTAAAAAATAGAACTAAAAAATAAATCCTATAGCCTGGAACAGGGGATAATGGCCTGCCAGCCCAAGTTATCGGCCCAAGCGAAGCGAGGACGGATAATGAAGGCTCCAGACCGTTATTCCCCATTCCAGCCCCTGCAGTGAGGGCTGAAGGCCATTACCACCTCAGGGTGCCAAAGCAGTAACCTGTGATGGATTTTTCTTCCTATACGAGGATACATGCGGCGTCCCACTGTAGGAAGGAAAATCCTTTTCCAAGATGACCACCATGGAAAGGGAAGGCAGGGCTCCGTACAGAGGCCCTCTTCCCTTTCCATGGCAGCCTGCAGAAGGTGAAGATAGAACTCTATGACCATATTAGCGCAAGCACATTTTTTTCCCTTTCAAACCTATCCCAATTTCGAAAAAAACTTTATGACATAGCCGGTCCCTGATGGACATGGCCACTTTATCCCCATTGGTCGTCCCTCGTGGTCAAGGCCAGTAGTCACATTGTCTGGGTCATGACCTTATGCTATGACCCGGACAATCTGGCCACTGCCCATGGCCACAGGCTATACCTCAGTCACCAAAGGTATATCACTATTTTTTGTACCTACATTATGACACTTGTCAAAAAATAAAACACAGACACATTTGCAAAGCCATGCTTTCAGGACCTTGCCAATCCTCCTTACACGGCTTTGCTGGAAATCCACCCATCTTTTATTTTTTTTAAAGTGTCAAAATGTACATAAATACAATAGTCATATAACTTAGCCCCCACTTGACAAAATCCATTCAAACTTTGCACAAACATTCAAAGTTGGGTCTCTAATCTTTCTGAAAACGTTTGTCTACAGTCGTTAAACAGCAACAACGTTATAAGCCATCTAACCATTTTGAGACCCCCCTCTAATTTAGCCCTCTCTTGCCAAAATTCCTCCAAACTTTGCAAAAACTTCTCTATCTAAATCTAAATTCATTTTGCAAACTCTTGTGCAGATTCGTCAAATGGCACCACATTTATTAGGCTTTACAATATTTTATACCCCCACTCTAATGTTGCCCCCTCTTGACAAGATCCCACCAAACCTTTCAAAAACATTTATATCTAGATCTAAAATCTATTTGCCAACGTTTGCGCAGATTTGTCAAATGGCACCACATTTATAAGGCTTTACAATATTGTAGACCCCGCCCTCTTGACAAAATCCCACCAAACTTTGCAAAAACATTTATATCTAGATATAAAATCTTTTTGCAAACGTTTGTGCAGATTCGTCAAATGGCACCACATTTATAAGCCTTTACAATATTTTGGGACCCTCCTTTAATTTTGTTCCCTCTTGACAAAACAGCACCACACTTTCCAGAATCAGGTCTGGAATGAAATTCCAAAATTTTATGCAGTTTCATTGAGTGGTACTGAAGTTATAAGCCATCCAAAAACTGCTCTTCACCAATCCTGTAATGCACAAATAAGCATAGATGCCCCTGAACATCTAATAGGTTCGCGAAAATCACAGGATGCCCTGGAGTGTTTGCGGACATCAGGGAAGAAAACCACCAGTTTTTGGACTTTTTAAGGCTATATCCCATCCCATCCTCATCACTCCTCACCATCCCCAGAGATTGTTTCATTAGTTTAACAAGTGCAATGTTGTGTTTTTCAAAAACAACAAAGCTGCCCATGAATCCAACATGGTGGGGCGTTTCCAAAAATCTGACGCACCTCACATTTTTTATTGACCAATCAGCAGGGCGCGTCCGATGTCCGCGGCTCTCACGTCACCTCTTGACCAATTGGAGGCCCGTCCACGGACCGAACAGGGAAGTGAGTCCACGGACCAAACCCAGATATCACAATTTTTCTTTGTACCTACTTTTTGATCATTTTAAAAAGAACTACTGGACAGATTTACACCAAATTTACAAAAGTACGCTTTCAGGACCAAGCCGCCTCTCCTGCTGCAAATTTGGTGAGAATCCGTCCAGCGGTTTGGGCTGTAGATGTGAGCTAAATTCTTTTTCCATTGCGTCTATGGGAAAAACCACACATTTAGGGACCCCCCTATAACTTTACCTCCCCTTGACAAAACCTCACCAACCTTAAGAGGACCAATCTGACAGGGCCATATAGTTGTTTTGCAAAGTTTGGTAAGGATCCATTCAGGGGGAGCGAAGTTATAAGCCGGCCAAAAAGTACTTTTCCTATTGGTTGAGCAACGTAACCATAACTACAAGGCCGCCACCGCAGGCTGTATTTCTCTAGAGCTTCCATGGGGGCACAGAGCTTCCTCCCCTCTCAGTTTGCAACATATATAAACGTATGCCTTACATTTAGAAAACAGTATTTTTCAATTATTTTTTAAAAGACTACAAATCAGTAATTTATGAACATTTTGCAAAAAAAACGAAAATGAAGCATAGGGAATTACATCTATGTAGAAAATAAAATATTTTCTACCTCCATCACTTGTTGTAGTAGTATGGAGCTGTGAATGTAATGTGATGTGAAGCTGTGAAGTAGTCACATGGATGGATGTGTGTATATATATTCAGGGAAAAGACATTAGTCATCATTGTGGTCATACACTGTGCAACTGGGGGCGCAAAGTTAAGGTGGCTTTGCCTGAATTGTCTGCCGAATTTCAGGGGGTTTGTTGCATTAAATGTTCACCTTAACGCCCCTGCAACTAAAGTTTATTTCCCTGAATTTCTAAGGTCTTGTTACAGTGCAATGCTCAACTCAACATCCCTGCAACTAAAGTATTTTCCCTGAATTTCAAAGGCTATGTTACAATGTTTCGCTCATCTTTACGTCCCTGCAACTAAAGTTTTTTCTCTGAATTTCAAAGGCTTTGTTACAATGTTTCGCTCACCTTAACATCCCTGCAACTAGTTTTTTTCTCAGTGAATTTCAAGGGTTTTCTATACCATAGTGTTTTCATGAGCCACTAGCCACGTTCTTCGGCCATGGTCAGTGGGCTGTGTCCACTGTACATTTTCCCCCAATATGCTTTTTTTGGAGCCACTGTACATGTCTTTCAGGCGCACTAGCCAGGGCCTTCGGGTATGCCCACTGTATTTTTTCAAACACTACCCGGCCAGTGGCAATGAACTTTAGCTATGCAAAATTGTAAAAAAATTGTCTGCATACTTTCACCCAAATCCATCGCACGAGTTAAAAGTTATTAGCAATTCATACTGAACATAGTTTCTTTTTAGCATCCCCAATGGGGCTTTTCTTGGGTGGCTTGGAGCACAAAATCTTAATGTGATAAACTAGTGGTAGCTCAGAAACTATTTTGAGATGAAGATGCTGAACGGAATAGCTTGCAGGAAATAAGAGCCAAGATCTTGAGCCACAACTGGGGGTACATTATAGAGGTCTGATTTGATGACAACCATATCTCAGTCTTATCCATATTGAATTTAAATGTATCACTGAACGTCCATTCTGCCACAGTCAAGAGACATTGACAGAATTTGATTTTCTTGAATTTGATGTTATTGAACAATTGTATGGAGCCTGTACAGCAGAAGTGTATCCAGGTGCCACAAGACAAAAAGAGGGGGAGGACATAGGAGAAAAACAACAATAACGGTCCTATTAGGTCTTGTGACATTCAGATACTACAGTATCTAGAAGGGCAGAGGGAGAGGGAAGGTCAACGAAAAGAGGATGGAATGGGGGGGAGAAGAGCTGGAGGGAGGGGCCCCAGGTGACTGGGCGAGTGCTAATGGATGCACAGGTGGGCTAGTGCCAGGGGAGGTCAACGGCAGGGAACAGTGCGAGTGGGGGAGGAGCAGCCTTGGAAGACTAATCAGGGAAGGGTGCCTGAGGACAAGTGTTGGTAGGAAGCGGTGAGAAGTGGTGACTGGATGAAGGAAGGCCTGGCTCCATGGAGGCTCATAAGGGACACGGGCATCAAGTCGTAGCGGCAGGAGTAAACTAGCAGGGGTGGGCGTGTGAGTCCCAAGTTCAGATCCAAGAATGGGAATACATTATTATTTTTTGTTTTGGTCATGCATTCACCAGAAAGCACCATAGGTGCTGTTGAAATACAGAAATGACAAATATTGTAAAGAAAGAAAATGAATCAGCTAAGATTAAAAAAGCCATGTTTTTAGCTTTTTTCTAAAACAAAGTAGGTCTGTTTCTATTCTAAGTTTAACTGGTAAAGAATTCCACATTTTGGCAGCCACATCGAAGTAGGTTCTACAACCCATTCTACCTCTTTCAAACTCCAGAGCCACACGCGTTTTCTTGGGCAAGGATCTAAGTGATATCTTTGGTTGATACAAAACTATACAGTGCTTTAGGATGTTTGGTTTGCATACACAAATGGCATTCTGCACCATACACATTGCCTTAAAGGTCACCCACATCTGAATAGGCAGCAAATGTCAAGAAGCCAGGCCCAACGCTATCAAACATTCCTTAAATGTTGTCGATGTCATAATCCCGTTGCTAGACATTTTCACAAGAATCTCCACATGCATTTGAAAAAGAAACCCTCTCTCTTAATGATCCAAAGGGCAGATATAAAGATGCAAAAGCAGGGGAGATAATGTAGACCCTTGTGGGACACCACTTCCCAAAGACATAGGGTCTGATACAAATTGCTCAACCTGTACTACCTGTGATCTATTGAACAAAAGAAATCCAACGAGGCAAGGTTTGTTCATCCGACACTGTAGGATTTCAAAGAGCCCAATAAAATGGCATGGTCTACCGTGTCACATTCAGGGGATAGATCAAGCATGGCCAGGACTGCAGCACTACCACCATCTACTTCCTCCCTGAACTAGTCGAACATTGTTGTATTGGCCATCTCTGCATTATGTTATGCTGTTCCTGATCAAGTGGACTGTGCCCAATCCATCTAGTTACTTGCTATTTAGTGACAACACACTCTAGTTGCTGGGACAGGAGTGAGTGCTGACAAATTTGACTTAAGTTACTTGAGGTTTTATTTCATTTATTCCATTGGATGGGACCCGACCCCCCAGAAAAGAACCTGTTTAACCAGATTGTTTTCAGAAGTAAATAGGGGAATAATATAGTTCGCGTTTTTAGGGGCCAGGTAGTCAGATCAAATGGTGACCCCGAACCCTGGCTGACTAAAGAAGCCTATCATTCTGTCCAAAGACAGGATGGGAAACATATGTTACCGAGAAACCGTCTTATCCGTTGCTGGCTGGATGTTAGAGAATAATGAGCAGATATTCTAGATCTCTTTCTATGGAATAACTAGATAGTCTACCCTGAAACTCTTGAAGAGGTGTGACCATTTGAGAGAGCTATAGGATTACTAAGATTCCTCAACCTTGAAGAAATGTTATTTAGTAGGATTAGCAACCTCTCCAGTCTGGCTCAGCACAGCATTTCTTTTCACCTGCCGGATGGACTTTTTATATATCCAGAAATATATTCTTAAATTAAGTTCAGAGGCAGAATCGTGTGATTTATGCCATTTCCTCTCCAAAATGTTATTAGGTTCATAAAAGAACCAATGTTTTGACTTATTAGTCGCGCTGACTCTCGTCTGAACAGGGGCATACTCATTTAAAGGGGAATAAGCATTGTGAAAATAGTCTTAGAATGTAGTTCTTAATTGTGTTTAGGATTTTACTGCATCACTAGGGATTAGCCTCCACAGACAGCTCTTCATGAGCACACCCTGTTTAGACATTGGAGACTGAGAAAGGATTATTAAAACAGAGACGCTAATCACAACATGATTGGCTCAAATTACAGAAAAGGGTCATCAAGTCTCTCAGAAAACAAGAGGAGACGCTTCCATCCAAGCCTTATGAGCAGGAAAGGTTAACAATGGTACAAAACCAGAGGTGTCCCACAGAACAGGTAAATAAGATGTAGACTTATCATTGGAGCAATCATACCAATAGTTTAGCTCTCCCAGCAATATAGGTCAAGCGTTGAACCACGCCTTCTGCTAACTGACAGCAAGATGAGATTTAGAGTCCAATTGTCTATAAACTAAACAAATGTCATTAAGAATATTATTGAATGATATGATCCTTGTTAATAATTGCCTATATATTGCAGCATTCCTATTCAGCCGTGAGTCGACTAACATTTTGTATTCTGCTGGGACCAACTTTGGAATTAGAACAAAATTGTCTTCAGAAAGCTTAGTCTCTGAGGCCTAAAAAGTCTTAGGCAGTATCAAGACTCGTATAGTGAATGGGGAGCTGCCTTTTAACGACAGATATTGCATTCCGAAGCAGACAAACAAAAACTGTGACTTGGCATTTCTTTTATTCTAAAGGTGAAATGGCCATTGACTATGAGCTATATTTCATGAATAACACTGTTTCTCTCAATCTGTGCTTCAGCAAGCCGACCCAAAAGGAGTTGGTGGCTCATGGTGTCAAATGTCGTCGAAAGAGCAAGACAAAGTAATGCCTGAGCATACATGGGTTCTCTGAGGTTGTCCTAACTGGGGGTTAGCGCACATTTTGTGCATGTTTTGGTATAAAAATAGTATCTCAAAAAGCAAGATTCCTCTTGTGGCAATACAAGGACCAGCAGATTAACAGTAGCTTTCTCCATGGCTTTGGCTGGCGAAGGAGCCTGGGTAGTAGGGCGATAGTGCATCTGAATTAAGGAACCAAGTGGCGCCTTCCAGATGAGAGTGACCACCCTTTTTATAGCAGGAGGAATACGTGCAGCTTCTTGGGGTTAATTACTGACGCTTCTAAGGCTGGATGTCTGTTCACTTGTAGTTTACTGAACACCGCAGGATTCAGGGGGGTTAGGGGGGTGAAACAGCAACTAAATGCTAGTGGTATTTATATTTCCAGATGTTTGCAAATGGCAGCAATTGTATCAGAAACAATTAGAGGGGGCCAATAAAAAAATCTCTTCAGTTGGAACAACAGGTAGGCCAATAAAAGGAGATTCGACTTCCGGCAAAAATGTGAACACTTTTGGAAGCAATAGGATTTGTAACAGCATCTCTCTATGAACCTTTCCCACTGGACAGTCAATCAATGTGCTGCGGGGATCGTTGTTTAGAAGTGAGGCCAGGCCCTCCGCTCTGTGCAATTTCCCATTTCTTTTTACACAGAGACATTAAAGGGAGATGTTTCAGTTGCTACAGTGTTGATCTGGAAATCGTCTCATCTCCCTACGAAAAATGGAGCCCATGTTGGTCTTTCAGAAATCACTGAAGACTTGGCTATGGTTTCAGAGATTTGATTATGTGCTCACTTTGAGAGGTTTTATTCTTCCTTATTTGTATTGCAAATATTTTGTCAAATGTGTTGACTTTCATTTTGTTTTGCGTTGTTTTGCTGTATCATTATGTTTGTAAAGCAGTCTGCCACATCGTGGGAACTATCTATTTCACTTATGACAAACGTGTAAAAAGTGACAGAATAAATGAGTGGGGAATGCATAGCGATCATTCACATGTTTGTAGCTGAGAGAGAAAACAAACAAACAAAAAGAAAAACAACAGCTACTGCCCACATGTAATCCGCCACTGGAACTATAAAGTCACTTCGCTGTCGTTAAAGCTATTCATTGATTTATCAACTAAAGAATGTAGGCAAACATTGTGACAGGCTCACAGACCTCGTAGTGTTCGCCCTACGGGTGTCTGATCAGGCCAGTCTTACTGCACACCAGCGCTGTTTGCAGACCTGCTGCTCTTCAGGTCTGCACAGCCTTCAGGTCTCTTTCAGGGCCACTCTACTTGCTCCACTTATCTGGTGTCTGAGAGAGCAGCCAAGGCCTTTCACTCGCCCCATTTTCGATGGCTGGTAAAAGGTCATCTTCTAGGATGACCCTTAGTCGCCTCCCCTATGCCACAGTTTACCTCCACACAGGAGAGAACATACCTAGGTCCCTGTATAATGTGATTCACACCATTATATTAATCGGATGTCCATGAATTAATCGAATCAGAAATGTCCGAAGGAGAAAAAAACGAAGCTATTTGAACCAAAATAACATTCGGTTTTGTCTCCCACAGACATTTCCGACATTTCGGCTCTGCAACACTTGTGTACGAGCGCGATACAAATAAAATATCATATCATAACCCGCTCCCCCATCCTCTTGCTCACCTTCTGGCGGCACACAGCGATGTGTGCCGCCACCTCCGTCATTCCTCTGCGACGCCGGTTCCCTTCACGCACTTGGATGAGAACCGGCGCCGCTGGGTCATCATGTGTGACAGCGCACAAGACACAGCCATTTTATTCCAAGGGCCATGCTGAAACAATTAGCATGTTTGTTTTGAAAAATGACTGCAACTTATAGCCACCCAGAAGTAATGCAGCTATCCTTATCCTAAACACTTGTGCATGAGCTTGATACAAATAAAATGTCATATCATATCCTAATGATCATATTCTGTAGCTCTGCATGCAACTGACAGTTGTTGGCTTAGAAAACATTTACTCAATAGCTTCCCTAGCCCCAAAATATTCTGGCTCATGCGCAAGTAATCATATTTCACCTGTTTCTCATACTGCTATTTACAACAATGTGTTCCTTAAAAATGCAACTTTTGCAACTCATATTTTGACAACTTCAAAATTCAAAATGTTCTCCTCTAGCTTTCAGGAGAATTCAGACTAGGCCACATGCAGAAAACTGTACCAATAGTCCCATTCATCTGACAGCCAATCAATCCCACTCCCGCCTGGGGGCCTGAAAATGGCAGAGCTCACACACCATAAAATAACCAAGTACATAACCCTGTAAACCATCCTAAATGTATGCTGATTAGTGCACGTCGCACACACCTACGGCGACTCTACTGAGATGGCTCAACACTGGACAGTGATCTGTCCATCATTTAACTCTAAAATTGGCTCCCACTCTCTTCCAATTACATTTTTGATCCACTGATTTCCCAGGTTTATGCTATGATTTACAACATGCTTCATTCTATATACCACCTGGCCTTCAAGATTCGTCACCACAATACATTCTACCCATATCCTCTTCCCTTTCCCATACTCCAGCACCCCTCCTGTTATTAAGGATGTATTTGGCCCCTTGCTCCTTCATCTTCAACACTTCCATACTACTCCAAGCATCGCTTCTAACTTCTCAGAAAACTGGTATCTACTCCTGACCCAGGGCCCTTCAGAGCCGTCAGACTGCTGTTTTTATCTGCATCCTCATGCGTTTGTGGGGTCCTCACCTGCACATGGAACATTTGATGGCTTTTTTGCCCTATTGGTCTAGTTCTCTCTCAGTCTAAGTATGCACCTTTCCTTGCTCTCTTTGGTGGGAAGGGTTAGAGGAGGGCGTTTTTCGGGACCAGCAATTGAATTCTGTCCTTGTATCCCTTTCAGCCCAGGGGGTAGTTGTTTGCAGTTTTCCTTCCAACCGCTCTCCTTATTTTCTATAAGAGTAGGCCTTTCACACTCCAATGAGACATAGGTAGGGAGGTTTGCAGGGGTATCAGCTGGATTCCAAACCTGACAGATTGATAAATGAATGAATCAATCAATCAATCAATGAGGTCATTTGTAGTACACTAGCTACCCACACAGGTATCTAAGTGTGTAAACCCAACCAATCAGATGACCAATGCATAAGCGAGGAGGTCATAGGGCGGGAAGAAGAGATCCAAGGGGGAATCATAGTACAGCAGACATCCAAGCGAGTTTGGATGTATGAGGAAGCAATTCAACAGTCACTGAACGGAAAGTATCTCTAATGTTCTACTGAACAGGAGTATACATTATGAATGTCCAAAGACAAAGAATTCCAAAAGTAAGGTGCTAGGTCCAGCGAGGAATGCACCCGAAGTGCTGAACCTTGGCTAAGAAGACCTCACCAAACTAGACGGCGTGTGCCAGGTGATCTTATCCTTTGAATATGCTGCCGCTTGATTTCATAGACCAGAGTCAAGGCTTTTAACTTAACTCTGGTCACTACAGGGAGCCAACACAGCTTCTTAAGAATCTGTGTAATATGTGCTTGTCTTGACATGTTTGTTGCAATGTGCACTACAGTATTGAGAATAACCTGTAAACGATATGGGCTTGTTTTGTTCATCCCCATATATAGTACGTTACAGTAATCCAGTTTGGCGCCGATAATTGTGCGCACAATAGCTGCACAGTTCTCTTCAGACAGCAGGTGGTGGATTTGTCTTAGCAGCATCAGATGATATGATGATTTAACAATATCATTTTCTTGGGGTGAAATAGATAAGATGCCAAGATATTTCTACTTCTCGGCACTTCAGGTGCACTCCTGAAATTGGAAATCTGGGCATAGATTGAGGTAGTATTAGATTTGGAAGGGTTGGTATGCAATAAGAGAAATTCTGTCTTCATTAGTTCGTGTTCATCCAGTTTTCAATAATGATGAGAAGTTCCTGAATAGTCTCTCACCCCGAGCACCTGTAAGTTCAAACATTATCTTAGTGTTGTCAGTATAATTTTGAAACCCCAATACCTGGAGACCTGCTGCTCATTTTGAGTGCATTGTCATGGAAAGGCTGAATCCGTCCAAATCTGTGCTGAGCCTGTAAGGACACTCTAGAGATCTGACCAAACTCGCCCAGACCCCCTTACCAGAGTGTGGGACTGCAGGATGCAAAGAAGATTGACCGGGTGATCTGAGTCCTTTGTTGGTGCTGCAGAAAAGACGCCAAACCACAGAGTGAACCAAGAAGTTGGTGAAAGTCTAGCTACAGGCCCTCCCTCGAGATTGCTGCTGAGAGACACCGTCCATTGTCCCGCCTTTCATCACCAGACCAAGGAATCGAGAGATCGGGTCCAGAGCTGCCACATCGTGGAGGAGCCAACACACTTTCTTCAAACCAAAGGTACTGTGGGGAAAAAGGTATTACTTACCTAATTCCAAGAAGTCGCTCCAGAGCATTGGAGTGCACATAGAGGTGTCCTGGGCAACCCCCTCTTACCTCTGACCCAAGCTACTGCTTGTGTCCCCTTCTGAAGTACGTTTTTAGGCCTCCTTTGTTAATTGCTAACTTTCAGCTTCAATAACTTTAGACACTGGAAGAAATCCACAGGAACTCTCCTTTATTTGCTGGTTGTCAAGGCATCAAACCATCTCTGAACTCCCTGTAGCTAGGGTTGTGTTTTTGAACTTTAAAGACTTGCCAGGCGAAGACACCATCTCTAGAACCTTGAACTAGCTCACGTTGCACTAACCACTTATTTTCCTTCCTTTAAGTGACTTTTCTATATGTGTTTGCAGTGTAAGTAGATTACGGTATGACCTGTTGAAAACCGCATGAGTGCGCAATTATAGATAATACGATTACCTTGTTTTTTCTCTTTCTAACGTTGGTACAAATGTAACCGTGAACAAACACAAAAGTGAACGTGCCCTTTGAAGTGTATTATCTAGTATTCCTAAGTGTTGTACCGTAAATATCTGAAGTATTTACAGTGATTCTGGCGTAAATTTAATAATTATATATATTTTATATAACTATATGTGTAAGTGCTTCTTTGTTGTGCCTGTCTAACTAAAATTCAGAGTACTTACCTACAGCTTACATTATCCTGTTAAGCCGGACTGCCGTGCCACTCTACCAAGGTCCTGAACTAGTACAGACTGATGCTAAGAGTTCGGGATCTACAAACCACTGGGATAGCTTATCAAAGTCTTACTACCTGTAGGACTTTAGGAAAACTCCCCTAACAAACACCCAATCCAAAGTGGCAGAATGAGATTCAAAAGTCACAAAATTAACTGTCAAGGTGTGATCAGAAAGAAAGGAATAAAATGAATTATATGTGATTGCATTCGGCTTTAAGTTCTGAATGATTCAGTCAAGCAGGATCCAATGACTGTGTCGAACATGCTCGACAAATCTAGAAGCATAAGAATGCAAGAACCATCAATGACCAGTCATTTTGGGAGGTTTTCTTTCTCTGCAAGAATGTCGATTTCTGTACTTGGTGTTGGCCGGAACCCCGATTGGCACTTTCCTAACCTGTTTCTTTAAAGTAATATCTTAAAGGAATCGTTTGGTCATAAAATATTATTGTCCCTATGGGTCGGCCATGTGCTTTTAATCTTAATTCGATCGATCGTACAAACATTTCCTATGCGCCTTACCCGAGTTTTCGTCTCTTGAACACAAGCAAAATCAGGCAGCAGGGCGCGGCCATTTTGTGATAATCCTATCACTTGCCACATCACCATGGGTGACCTGCGTTTGCGGCACTAAATCATATCCCCCGCACCGGAGCCTGACATCACTAGACACGTACCGCCCATTTCACAACGCCAAAGCACGTCTCGTGTCAACATTCTCTGCGCCTCAGCTAATGACGTGTCACCATGGAAATGGCAGGAAGCCTCTTTCCTCGACAAGTATAAACAGAGCGTTTCACAACACACAACAGCAGATTTTCTTTTCCATTCCTCTCGCTGTATTTCTTTAAGTATTCTGTGACTCGTTTCTGTGCTCTGGTCAGCTACCTTCGTTGCTTGTAGCCCGTGTGACAGATACCAGTACGACCGCTATAAATTATTTTTGTTTCTTTACCACACAATGGCAACAATAATGCCCTACCTGTACGAGCCCGAGTATTCCAAGGAGGAATTACTGGAAAGAGCAAGCTCTGTAGACGGTGGGGATTTGGACAACAGTTGGGCGAACGTTTCAACAGATGAAGAGCCTGGGCCTAGTCGCATGGACGGTGTTTCCACCTGGTGTACCTGCAATCGGTGCGCGCTAATGCCAACCGAGGTGGAGAACTGCTGCTGCCGAGAAAACTCTGGATGCTTGTCCTACATATCGCAAGGCGATTCACAGCCGCAATGCGTTACCGAGCTGCCAGACTTCACGGCAGTCTGTCTCACACGGTCCATGTTGAGGATTTTGATGGTGCTTATGCACGAACTTCGCGCAACAGTTCGCCCTCGTAATCAAAGTAACGAGTAAGTGTAGTCTGGTTGTGATGTCAGTTAGGCCACTACTATTTCTTGGTTGTCCCCTATATTCTCGTAACTTCAAGATATCATTGTCATATCCGTTTAGTCTTGCAATTCTCTAGTAATAGTCGCATAAAAGTCGTTCAATATTGCGCAGTGTCTAGTTAGCATTTTTCATGGCAAAAATGCCATTGCATACAAGAATTGTCATTGACAACTAAGGTTTAATACACTTATCTTGGTCATTTAAAAACAGATTGTATCTTTCTCTTTCATAGGTGGTACCGGCTGGTGGCCTATCGTTCGTACACATGGTGGCTTCATGGGAGGCTTGGAGACCGCGTTCGATGAGTAATACCCGCCTGTGTCGTTGCCGCCATTAGACAAACTTTCCCCAGCGACAGTGGTCAGTACAGGGGATTTTCCCTCGCTGAGCTGCAACCAGACCTTTACAATGTCTAGTATTATTGTGCCATCAAAATAAGAAACAAAATAAAATGCAACTTTTTTTTTATCAATGGTTGTTTCAGTTTTTAAGTGAATCAAGTGTGTCTCCATTCAGCAGTGTTCCGGTGCCTTGTCTGCACGCCTCCCGGCCCATCCATCCCACCCCCCCCACCATCAAAGGCAGTTCGCACCAGTAGATGTGCGCTGCCATGGGGGCCCATCAGGGTCGTGAACGGCCAAGGTGCCAAACAACATGTACACTTCAAAAAGTATCAAGTGTGTCTCCATTCAGCAATGTTCCAGTGCCTTGTCTGCACGCCTCCCGGCCCATCCATCCCACCCCCCACTATCAAAGGCAGTTCACACCAGTGGATGTGCGCTGCTATGGGGTGCTGTCAGGGGCGCGAACGGCCAAGGTGCCAAACAACATGTACACTTCAAAAGGTATCCTACGCCCAGGGGCCATTGCTCACATGGCCTCCCCAGACCCCGTGTCTCCAGGCAGGCCTCCCCTAAAGCAGACCGTGCCCCTGCAATCCACATAAGTGTGTCTCCATTCAGCAGTGTTCCAGTGCCTTGTCTGCATGCCTCCCGGCCCATCCATCCCACCCCCCCACTATCAAAGGCAGTTCACACCAGTGGATGTGCGCTGCCATGGGGTGCTGTCAGGGGCGCGAACGGCCAAGGTGCCAAACAACATGTACACTTCAAAAGGTATCCTACGCCCAGGGGCCATTGCTCACATGGCCTCCCCAGACCCCGTGTCTCCAGGCAGGCCTCCCCTGAAGCAGACCGTGCCCCTGCAATCCACATAAGTGTGTCTCCATTCAGCAGTGTTCCAGTGCCTTGTCTGCATGCCTCCCGGCCCATCCATCCCACCCCCCACTGTCATGGCAGTTTGCACCAGTAGATGTGCGCTGCCATGGGGGCCTGTCAGGGCACGAACGGCCAAGGTGCCAAACAACATGTACACTTCAAAAGGTATCAAGTGTGTCTCCATTCAGCAGTGTTCCGGTGCCTTGTCTGCATGCCTCCCGGCCCATCCATCCCACCCCCCACTATCAAAGGCAGTTCACACCAGTGGATGTGCGCTGCCATGGGGTGCTGTCAGGGGTGCGATCGGCCAAGGTGCCAAACAACATGTACACTTCAAAAGGCATCCTACGCCCAGGGGCCATTGCTCACATGGCCTCCCCAGACCCCGTGTCTCCAGGCAGGCCTCCCCTAAAGCAGACCGTGCCCCTGCAATCCACATAATACCACAACATATACACGTCATCCATTCACAAACACACCCCTTTTTGTTATTCTTTATAAACCACTGGATATTTACCATGAGAACATCTTTGAGCACAGCAAGTCAACTTGTGAACGTGTTACTCTGTGACCGCTTCGAGTGAACTCGTCAGTGTGCTACCTGTGAACATCTCCCTGTTCTCCTGCCACTAATTACTCTGCTTGCTGAATGCAACTGTTTGTTGGTCAAGATAAGGGCATGTATCCTAATCATATCTCCTTCATTTGTAAACTCTTCCAGATTTAGCTTTACACCAGTATTTCCGGTGTAAATGCCACTTATAGTACTTTCCATATTTATGTGATTGAATAGCTGTTGCAATAATGACTTTTTTGCTAAACATCAGTCCTTGTTTTGTAGAACCCACATAGAAAAATGATTTATGGGGACGGATAACTATGCTATATTATGCATTTCAATAAGTGTAATTTTCTCGTATTTAGTCTCCTTACATGCCATTTACAATGTTGGAATTTCTAAATCGAATAATACTTTCCCTTTATCACTCTATGACTATCCACCGAATATGAAGGAACAAGATTCAACATCCATGTCTTTCCTTGAGTCATCAACCACTTTGAGCGTATATCAGGTAATGTTACCTAGCTATTCTGTTCCAGACTGGTTTTATGCACGGAATTCTAGATAATGTGATCATATTTTCGCAACGTATCATTGCATTACACAATGTTTCTTTACTACTTTACTGTTGATATGTACCTTTGTCGTCTTTCCAAATTGTGTGTCCCGGTTCCAATCTTTTCGACCTTACTAATGCAAGTACTGTGTTTCAGGGAGATGGTGAAGCGTCCACTACAATCCGAACACCCCTCGTAGTAGATCTGGTGTCAGAGGTATGGGTCTTCATAGCTGAATAGGACGAGATAATCTGATCATATTTTCATATCGTGTAATTGTTTTACACAATGTTTCATTCCTACTTTACTGTTGATATGTACCTTTGTCGTCTTTCCAAATTGTGTGTCCCGTTTCCAATATTTTCGACCTTACTAATGCAAGTACTGTGTTTCAGGGAGATGCTGAAGTGTCCACTACAATCCGAACACCCCTCGTAGTAGATCTGGTGTCAGAGGTATGGGTCTTCATAGCTGAATAGGACGAGATAATCTGATCATATTTTCATATCGTGTAATTGTTTTACACAATGTTTCATTCCTACTTTACTGTTGATATGTACCTTTGTCGTCTTTCCAAATTGTGTGTCCCGGTTCCAATCTTTTCGACCTTACTAATGCAAGTACTGTGTTTCAGGGAGATGCTGAAGTGTCCACTACAATCCGAACACCCCTCGTAGTAGATCCGGTGTCAGAGGTATGGGTCTTCATAGCTCAATAGGACGAGATAATCTGATCATATTTTCATATTGTGTAATTGTTTTACACAATGTTTGATTCCTACTTTACTGTTGATATTTACCTTTGTCGTCTTTCCAAATTGTGTGTCCCATTTGCAATCTTTTCGACCTTACTAATGCAAGTACTGTGCTTCAGGGAGATGCTGAGGTGTCCACTAAAATCCGAACAACCCTCGTAGTAGATCTGGTGTCAGAGGTATGGGTCTTCATAGCTCAATAGGACGAGATAATCTGATCATATTTTCATATCGTGTAATTGTTTTACACAATGTTTCATTCCTACTTTACTGTTGATATGTACCTTTGTCGTCTTTCCAAATTGTGTGTCCCGTTTCCAATCTTTTCGACCTTACTAATGCAAGTACTGTGTTTCAGGGAGATGCTGAAGCGTCCACTACAATCCAAACACCCCTCGTAGTAGATCCGGTGTCAGAGGTATGGGTCTTCATAGCTCAATAGGACAAGATCATCTGATCATATTTTCATGTTGTGTAACACAATGTTTAATTCCTACTTTACTATTGATATGTACCTTTGTCGTCTTTCCAAACTGTGTGTCCAGTTTACAATCTTTTCATCCTTAATAATGCAAGTACTGTGTTTTAGGGAGATGCTGCAGCGTCCTCTACAATTACATTATCCATTGTGGTTGTTCCGGAACCAGACCTTACAGTTGATCTGGACCCAGAGGTATGCACAATGACAGTACCATCGAATGAAAGAAAGTCGGTCTAATTAGATGTGTAATGCCAATGACTTATTTTAAGTGCATACTTTTTTTGTAGGGATGTATACAAGATCCATATATTGAACCGGAGGAACGTGTATCTGAGTCGGTGCGCCAGTTTGCGTAAAGAAGGTTTCAAAGAAAAGAAATAAAAATAAGGTTAGTTATAAACACTTTCTATTGTTGGCAATAGTTTTGTGCTAATGCCTTCATTATATGCTTTTTTTTAATGCCAATTATACAACACTGTATGTTGGATTTACACTGAACATCCCTTTTCCTATCTGTCCTGTAGTTGCCCGATGGAGTACAGACTATGCAGACACAAACAGCGATACAAATGACAGATGCTGCTTGGCAAACTGTTTTCACCATGGAGGAACTATTCATTGAGGCGCGTCGTGTTCACACCCGAGATGCCTATGTCCAATGGCCAGAAAATGAATTTAATAAGACCGGCGATTCCAGCAAAGTGTTCTTGGACCATTGCTACAATGCGCCCGCTCCAGATGAATGAATTTTTAGATGATAGTTTAACATTATTAGATGAGCACTTGACACAATCTACACCTGCCAAAAAAATGCCCCCAAAAAACAGTCCACATTGATCTTTTCTCCTATCCATCGCCAAGTAACAGATGTTGAAATGACAGAAACTGAAGCATCAACACTATTGACCGACGAAACAGACAAAGATATCGACTATAGTATGTCCGGTTTGGCTGATATGTCCCCAACGGTTCACTCCGAAACCACAGTGTTCCCAGATGACAGTATAATCAAAGAGGCCAAATACATAGCATTCGACAGCAGCTTGATGGAGATTATACAGATGCTGAAATGTGTGTATTCAGTGGGAGGGGAAGTATGTGGGAAGCCATTGGTGAGCGTAACTCGTCTAACACAAGGCAGTAACCTCAAAATACATGCCACCTGTGAAAAGTCACATAAAGCATTTTCATGGTCCGCTCCACCAATACTGGGGAAACTGCTAGCTGGAAACCTACTGTGTGCAGCAGCTTTACTTTTCAGTGGCTCCAGTTTCATGAAGTTATCCAGTTTCTTTCAGTTTGTGGGACTCCATTTCATTTCTAAAATGCAATACTACAAATACCAACGTGATTATCTATTCCCTGCTATTAGTGATGCTTGGAGAATTGAACAATTGGCTATTCAAAGTACATTCCCCAAAAAACTAGCCGGCGATGGACAGTGTGACAGCCCCGGATTTTCTGCTAAGTACTGCACCTACCATCTTCAGGACATGGAAAGTAAGAAAATTGTGAGTTCGGTGGTCGTGCAGGTGTCCCAATGTAAATCCTTGGTGACCATGGAGAAACTTGGTTTTATAAAATCACTGGAAGATCTACAATCGAGGGGAATGCAAATCGACCTCATAGCGATGGACAGACACATTTGAATAGCCAAGACAATGAGACAGCAGTATCCAAATATTAAACATCAATTTGATGTATGGCATGTTGCCAAATCAATCAATAAAAAAATCTCGGCTGCAGGGAGAAAAAAAAGGTTTGGAAGGTATTTCACAATGGCCCCAGTCTTTCAGCAACCATATTTGGTGGAGCTCAAAAACATGTGATGGGTCTGTGGAAATTCTACTGGAAAAATGGCGGTCACTAATGCACCACTGTTTCAACGTTCACCACTGGACAGAAAACCAACATTTCCACCAATGTGAACATGGCCCTTTGTCCCCAAAGCAGGCATGGAAGAAGAAGTGGTTGATCCCATCTTCACCTCCACACAAAGCACTTGAGAAGATTCTGTTTGATAAAACTCTATCAAGAGATTTTAAGGGACTCACAGAATTCTGTCACACAGGAGATTTGGAAGTGTTCCACAATATGTGCCTGAAGTACAGGCCAAAGAGATTGCATTTTGGCATCCAGGGGATGAAATGTCGGACTTTACTTGCGGTATTAGAGCATAACGAGAATGTGGGCCGGCAACAATCTAGGACTGCAGGAAACTTAGGGATGCTTCTCTACACTATGGCCTTTACGAAAAGAAGCAAAAAATGGGTTGTTAAGCCAGTATATGAGAAAATGGAATTTGATTTTGTGAAAGATCTTATTGTTAATGTCGTCGAGATGCATACTCATGAAATCGCGCACAAATCTGTTCAGAGCACACATACATTGCCACAAAACATTGCCAGCGTGCCATGTTCACCCAAAGCAGAGCTTGTTAAATCGTTCAAATCCCGGTTTGTTTTTATTTTTGCAAAAAAAAATTCTATAAACTGTACAAATAAAGTATGCATTTTGTCTTTTGAAATCTGTCCTCTCAGTCCTTTTCTTAAAAATATATTACAATTATTACGATTGCTTTCACATTTCACAGTTTAGTTTAGATACTGTGGGACATTCATTTTTCGTGTTAATGATCAATGGATAACAGTGTGTAAGAATATTTGGGTTTTGGCAGTTGACTTGCAATAAAGTTCCGCAAAAAGCTGGATAACTGGAATAGGGGGCATTCTGTCATTGGCAAATTTCACCTACAGCTGAGCAGCGCCATGAACAACGAGCAGTGATACCCCCCAATTTTCTGTTGCCGTGCTTCAGAATTCATGTTCTCATGGATGCGTTGACACAGGATGTTGCAAAGTAAGAATGTATGTTCATTTTGGGGTCACCAGCTTTGAATTTTTGCTTAGGAGCTGGGAGGCCCACGCGTCCTGCGCACAGTATAAGGTTCTATTGTTTGTTTACCTTGAGAGGCAGGGACCATTCCGAAAGGGATTGAATTGAAGGGGGGTGTAATAAGGTATGGTATGATAAGGTTGCCCAATCCAAAACTGCACCTAGTTACATGTATGTTCAGTTTATGAAAAAAGTTCACACGAACGGAGGAGTCTGCATTACGGTCTGCATTACGCCTACAGAATGGAAATGCTGAATATAATGTAAGTTTTTCTTTAGATGATTTCATACCAGAACTAATCGAAATACGAATAGCTGACCGTTACTGCTGGGTGACACTGTACTTGTTCGTTCTGTTTGGCATATTGCAATGAAGTGCTAGTACAACCTTTGTGTGCAGGGCTATCTACCGGGCACATGGGCAGGCCAGCATCGAGACGCATGTAGACCCCCACTCGTTTCTCCCTGGCTATACGCTAATGAATCATTACATTGTTTTTGCACCTTAAAATCTTGCCCCAGTTTACGCATTACATTTAGAGCTCAACATTCTCATTCGCACTAATCGAACCCGCTATAAAAAAATATTTTTGAAAAAAAACATTCGACATTTTTTTTCAACATTATTGATTCGACAATAATGCATTTGAAATTATTGATTTTGAAAAATATAACTATAAACCCCTCGGAAACAAATAGCAGAGTACTTTGATATTCCATGTTGTATTCTCTCGGTTCACATTGTGTCACCTCTGCGCTAATAAAGGAAATGATTAATTGTAATAAAGATTGGCTACTGAGACACTTTTCGCTTTTTATCTTTTGCAAACAGGTACATCATGCCGTTCTGTGATTGTCATCTATTCCAGACCCTGACCGATGGCTTCTTCAACCTCCAGCTGCAGCTACATGTCAATCACTGGATCTACATGACCGTATTTTGTGACGACAGGCAAGGTCCAATCTGTCCGTACGTGGTGCCGGCGATTAGGAGCAACATAACAACCTTTACGGTGGTCTAGTGCCAAGTTGAAGCACCAGACTTGCAATTCACCGTGCGACCGAAGTGCTTCATTTACCCAAAACAAACACCCTGTGTACCCAAAAGGAACAGCGCGTGACTCACGATAAACATTTGCGGATTTATGAAACGAGAGCAAAGAAAAAAAGTTCAATTTTAATTGATTTGGTCACAGGCCGAATGTTTTCGAAACATTTAATGTGAAATAAATCTACTTTACCAATTGTACAGTCTTGTTGTTTCCTTTTAAAGTACAGTTTCATATTCCTAATTGTGACGCGCCGCGCAGTGAGACGATGTGTGTTGGTTTCCGGGTTCCGCGTCTAGTCGCATAGGTGATGACTGGGCGCGTTTGGCCATGCTGCCCAGCAATGTCACGCAGAGAGGCAGAGAATATAAATGATTTGGTGATGTCAGGCTCAGGGGCGGCGGATATGACTTAGTGCCGCAAACGCAGGTCACCCAGGGCGATGCGGCAAGTGATAAGATTATCACAAGATGGCCGCGCCCTGCTGCCTGATTTTGCTTGTGTTCATGAGATGAAAACTCGGGTAAGGTGCATATGAAATGTTTGTACGATCGATCGAATTATGGTTAAAAGCACATGGCCGAACCATAGGGACAATAATATTTCTGACCGAACCATTCCTTTAACTGATGGGACGCTACCTTAGCCATGGTGTTTTGAAGAAGAGAATAGTTGTAAATTGGTGTGAAATTAGAACAAATAGTGGATCTAAAGCGGGTCCCTTGAGAAGTGGGTTGATCCAGGATCTCTTAAGGAAGCTGGGGATGAGACTCTCTGAAAAAGAAGCATTTACAATATTGGCTAAGTGAGGCAGAAAAATGTCTAAGTGAGTTTTACTCAAGGTAGATGGACACCAGGATGTGCAGTAGGTTTTAATGATTAATCAATCGAGATGATCTCTTTTGGTGTCACTGGATGAAACATTGGGAGTCATTTAGTGATGATGGGTTCCAGCACAGGGTATTTGGATTCTCCTCAAAGACCCAGTGAATGTCCCTTATTTTGTTCATAAAGTGGTAATCCTCTATCCACCACAGTTGCCCTGGACACTTCAGAAGACTTTGCCTTTTGCACAGGCCATGGAGAAACTTCCAATGGATATGGCCATTGCACATGCCAACCTACATAAACAGTTAGATAGCCTGCTTGCTAGCGTTAATGCCCTCCCTTCCAATGAGGAAGGACAAGCCATGGTGGCTGAAGTAGCAGCAAATCCAGCAGCAAGACCATGGGGTTGCTCTTCATCCATATACAGACATCTCTGTCGCTCCCCAGGGCAGAACTGAACCCTCTATGCTGGTTTTTTCCTTTCCATATAAACCACTTACATTTTTCCAAGCAATCGAGATGATCTCTTTTGGTGTCACTGGATGAAACATTGGGAGTCATTTAGTGATGATGGGTTCCAGCACAGGGTATTTGGATTCTCCTCAAAGACCCAGTGAATGTCCCTTATTTTGTTCATAAAGTGGTAATCCTCTGTCCACCACAGTTGCCCTGGACACTTCAGAAGACTTTGCCTTTTGCACAGGCCATGGAGAAACTTCCAATGGATATGGCCATTGCACATGCCAACCTACATAAACAGTTAGATAGCCTGCTTGCTAGCGTTAATGCCCTCCCTTCCAATGAGGAAGGACAAGCCATGGTGGCTGAAGTAGCAGCAAATCCAGCAGCAAGACCATGGGGTTGCTCTTCATCCATATACCGACATCTCTGTCACTCCCCAGGGCAGAACTGAACCCTCTATGCTGGTTTTTTCCTTTCCATATAAACCACTTACATTTTTCCAGGGGACCTTACTAGCTATAACACATTCATTAATCAAAGCAAACTACACTTTCTGTGCAGTCCAGCAGCCTTTCCAGGCTTCACCCTTAAAACTGCCTTTGTGCTCCACTAGGTAGATGGTTTTGTCCCTACCTGTGCTGATCTATTGCTCGAAAAAAATGATCCTCTTTCATATGATTTCGAGGTCTTCACTAATGATATGACTAAAGTAGTTTCCGCCTCCTACAAGAACTCCGCCAGGAACCTGGAATTTCTGGAGATGTCACAGAGCAAATGTGATATGAAGTGTACATAGCCCATTGTAATCAGTTTTCTGCCAAAAACCTTGGCCTTGGAACAAGCGATCTATTCTTTATGAGGGACTTTGCAATGATCTGACAGATTCCCTGGCAATGGTTCTGTCTTTACCAACATCTTATTCTGCATTACTTGATCCAGTATTACAAGTAGACTCACACATTTCCAAACAATGAGTGTGAAGATGCTGTCTGCCTCTGAAACGTTTACTCAGGAAATTCCTTAGATAGTATCCCCTGCAAGAGCCCGGATCCACCTCCTGAACCCATGCAAATATGGGTATTCAGAGGACCACTGACCCAAGATGAAAAGGTGAGGCATATTCTGGGCTATCTGTGTATGGGAAAGCAGGTCACTTAATTCCCGAATACCCTTCAAACACATCCGAGCAGTCAGGAAACACTCAATCGTTTCCATAGGAGGAAATGCCTGGATGTGCCAATTCACCACAGGTTCCCATCTTTTCGCCTCAGTCCAACCCTTGCATGTTACATTGTCAGCCATTCTGCTTCTGTATGGAGGGGGTCCATTGGAAGGAGACATGCATGTGAATTCTGGAGGCACTGTGACGTACAAGGATCACTCTTTTGCTCTGCATGATGCTGTACAATCATTACTAAGTCCCATCCTCAGCCTGTTAACCCATTCATTGGAAATACACAGTCATCTGTTCCTAGTACAGTCAATATGGCCGACTTTGGCTTGATGTGTTGGCAGCACACAACAAAACAGCCTTTTTCGCCATAATCCTCACTCTCTACTTTGCGTTCAATGTGTGAATGTTCTGACCCTGTCATCAAGTCGAGTAATTGACTAATGCGGTTCCCTTCATAATATTGTGCCTCATACTGTTGGCTCAAAGCCTATGCAAATATGGAAATTCCTAGCCCAAGGAGGCCCCATCTTAGTGTGGTACATATAATCGTTGCCACCAAACAACCACCTCCAGAGGTGTACAAGTAGTATGCTGATGCATTCGATAAAAAAGGTGAGAAGTCGTATCAACTCAGAGACTATGACTGCACTATTGATTTTATTCATGGTGCTTGTATACAAGTGGCCTATTCACTCATTCATTAAGGCAGAAGATCTGTGCCTTGGCAATCTCTGGATTCTTTGTTCTGCTTTGATTTCATCAAGCATTCTTGATCCCTTGCTGCCTCTCTCATCTTCTTTATGCTGACGAAAGATGGAACACGATCACCATATATCTACTATAGGGCAATTAATGTCACCACTTTAAAGAATAGATACCCTCTTCCTCTGATCCCCTAATGTCTTACTGGACTAGTTATATTTTCCAAGCTGGACTGACATGGGGTCAATAGTATGAAGAGGATTTGTGCCGTAGATGAATGGAAAGCACTTTCCGCATAAAATATATGGAATGTTTGAATACTATGTTATGGCCTTTGGCTAAATCAATTCCTCTGCTGTGTTTCCAACACTTTAACAAAAAAAGGGTGTTAGCAGATCTGTTGGATGTAACCATAGCCATTTATCTGGACAATATTCTTATATTGTTTTCATTCATGCAGCAACATATCACGCACACGTAAAGTCGTACAGTGATTCAGGGAAAATCAACTGTTTCCAAAGCTGGAAAATTGTGTTTTTTAACTGAATGTCAGGTTTCTGGGTATTATTTTGGCCTGTCAGGGAGTACAGATAAACAGCAATATAATACAGGCTGTAATGGGTTGTTGGTTCCCAAGAGCCACAGAACCTGCAGGCATTCCTATTGCCGGTTAATTATGGGTTACTCAAACACATCAGCCAAGCTCTCCACTATAACCAGGAGGTTGTCATTTGTAAGGCACTTATATATCAAGAAATTGTGTTTCAAAACACCCACAGGGCAAAGGGAAGGGAACAAGGGAACAGTAAGACAATGGAATGTGATCATAGTGATGAATAAAGTACAAAAGCAGTCCTACTAGGCCTTGTGAACATTCAGAGCATGCAAGTGCAGAAAGAGGGAAGGGGTAAGTGCTAGAGGTTCCACAGAGGGGGGGGGGGTAGTGCCAGAGAGTCAGTGGCAAAGGCAACAGGTAAGTGCCGGGCTGTGACAGCTTGATTGAAGAGGGGTCACCAACCAATACAATAGGTGCAGGGCCTGTGAGACAACAGAGGCCAGTGGTGCCCGAAGGCAAATGCCGGGGGGTGCGGATGCTGCGGGTGTTTGAACAGAAGGCCAAGACCCAGGAGAACACATAAGGGCCCAGGTCACCAATCAAAGTGACTATGGGGTTTAACACGGGAGGGAGAGAGGGAAGGAGAAGGAGAAGAGGAAAGTCTTGAGCTGCTTGCGGAACTTGAGGAGATCCGGCTCAAGACGGAGAAAAAGGGAGAGGTTGTTCGAGAGGAGGGAACCAGCCAAGGAACAGGAACAGCCTCCCGCTATCTGCTTAGAGAAGCGCTTGACAAGCAGAGACTTGGAGCCGGAGGATCGGTGTGGTCTGCAATGAGAGTATTTGGTGAGAGCAAGTTGGAGATAGCGTGGTCCCCGCCCCCAGACAGCCTTATGGATGATGGAGAGGGATTTAAATTTTATCCTTGCAGCAGCCAGGATCCAGTGGAGAGATTGTTGGGCTGGAGAGATACGGTCCCAGGGCTTGAGACCAAGGAAAAGTCTTGCATCCCTATTCTGGATTAGCTGGAAGGGGCGGAGAGAAGAAGTAGGTAGATTAAGGAAGAGGCTATTACAGTAGTCCAGCCTGGAGAGTACCAGAGCTCTGGAGACATTGAGCTTCTGGGGAAAAGTAAGAAAAGAGAAGATGCTCCTGAGGAGGTAGAGTTGGAAATAGGCCTTCTTTGCAAGGTCCAAGATGTCGGGAATGAAAGAGAGAGAGAGGATTCAGAGATAACACCCAGGTTTCTGGTTTCAGAGGAAGGAGAAGGGGTAGAGCCCATTGAGGGTGGCCAGAGTGAAGGGAGAAAAGAGGGAATAGGAGTCCCAATAGGAAGAATCTCAGTCTTGCTGGCATTGAGACAGAGAACATTGGCAGTACACCAAGACTGGATAGCAGTCAGGCAATCACAAATGATAGAGGAAGCCAGAAGAGATGCAGAGGGTAGTCTGACGAGAGTTGGGTGTCATCTGCATAAGACTGGAATTGGGGAGAGAAAGTGGAGATAAGGTGAGCAAGAGTGGAGAGATAGGTGTTAAAGAGCCACGACGAAAGGATAGAGCCCTGAGGAATGCCACAAGTGGAGATAGATTGGCTGAGGAAAAAGAACCCAGGATAACCAGGAAGGGACGCTCAGTGAAGAAGGAGTATTGCCATGAACACACCAGTTTTACAACACCCCACTTTTCCGCTTCCTTTTGTGGTTGAGGCAGATGCATCAGAAACAGCTGCAGGGGGAGTATTTTCCCAGCTCTGTCCCATGACCCACTCAGTAGCTTATTTGTCCAGGAAGCTAACCCCTGTCGAGAGAAAGTACACCATATCCAAGAAGGCTATCTTGGCCACACAGTTACCCTTCCATGAGTAAAGACACCATTGGCAAGGTAGAGACATCAGGATAACCAAGTGCTATAATCACAGGAATCTTTTGTTCCTGAACACTTCCAACGTCACAAATGCCCGACAGGCCCACTACATAAATTGTTTTCTGTATAGGGCTTTGTGATCATATACAACTCAGGAGTTGGAATTTCAAGGCTGATGCATTGTCTCTTATAGAAGGGGAATCAGAGCTCCATCCTGATGCACTGAAATGATAATTCCTGAGGGGTGGGTCATACGTACATGTACACCATCTGATATTGTACTGTCAGACCTGCATTACTGGGTAATTCAGCATGCGGATGACGTCAGAGTCTAAAACCCTTCATGTAAATCAAGGGATTCCATACTCTTAATGGACAATCTATCTGTTATCCTTTCCCTTGTACAATGCATCACTATCATGGTTCCATGATAGTCATCTGACAGGACATCTAGGGCAACAAAGGTACCTGGAACGTCTTCAGCGATGCACCGACTGATCTTCCATAAAGACTGAGAGGGTGATACCTGTGCGAAGAGTAAATCTAAAAGAGGAAGACCCAAGAGATACCTCCAATCTCTAGTCATACCTGCTGGTCCATGGCACGCATTGGAATTGGGATTTAGTTTTAAACTCTTGACAATTGAATCTATCAAGTGACTAGATTCCCAATGTAATGGGTCTCTTGCTCCAGTATGCGCCATATATTATGCAAAGGCTTTTAAAGTTGAGCCTCTCTCTCTTCTACTGAAGCCAGTGAAATGCTTTCAGGGTGGCAGTGAACTGGTCATGTTTCCTCCCGTTAAGGTATGTTTTTGTTGCTTTATGTCTAAATTGTTGTGATCTGATTTTTGTACTTCATTTTATACATAGGGATGTATGCCTAGGGATGTATGCATAGGGATTCTAATTTCTTCAGTCAGCAATTTTATTGTATGTGTCAGCCTTAGGGGAGCTTTTATTTTTGCCTGACTTGCTTTGCAGATGTTGCTGGTGGTGGATGGGGCATGTTGGCTGTGTGGCCCTCTGCTGGGCTGTGCTTCACACTGCACTTTGTCCTCCATGACTTCCAAGCTGTAAAAGACCACTTGCAAAGCTGTGCAATCCTGAGCTTTTTTTGAGTTTCGTCATGCAAAATGATGGGGGTTTTCTCTCCCAGAAATTAACAGACTTCACTTTCCAAGGTGCGTGCTAAAAATGATATGTGCACTCTGCTAGGGATTGTCTTTAGACGCAGCAGCAGCTGCATTGTGATATGGTCACATGACATCTATTGAGTAACATATGCCTTCCTAAAACAGCCTGCTGGAATCAAATTAATTCCAACCTCCATGTGCAGCCTATAAAGGGCTGATACCCATGTTCAAAATACGTTTAAATTCATATCCTCATTTGTCTGCGTGTGGTTGTGAGGAAATGACTTCAGCTCTGCAGGGCAGGAGTACAAGGATGAGGAGTGGCTAACCCGCCTACTCACCTCCCACATTTCACCAAACCAACAGTGAAGCCAATCATAAAGGTCAAATAGACACAGCTAAGCGATGTACCTCTTTGGCCTTTTGTACCAACCTGGGCCGAGGGAAGGCTATATTCTCAGGAGGGGTGTGCATGTGATCCAGTAGTAACCAAAACAGCATAGCACTATAGTCCAAAATAAAAGGACTGTCCAATCAAGGTTCTTTAAGAATATATGTACTTTCATTGAGTACACTGATGTACACATTAGTACAAAAGCCCTATAAAAACACACTCCTGTAAAGGAAAGACAGAGAATTGGAGAATGTAATCATTCAGCACTCTGGGTTTTCAGCAGGGAGGAAAAATGTGGAAGAAATGCAATAAGGAATTTAAAAAGGTTATGTTCTTCTTTGAAAAAGGTGCAAAAGGGACTTAGCCAGGATCTAGGGCTGCAAATGGTGAATCAGGGGGCTGGGTCCATTCAGAGGACCTAACTCCAGTGGTCAGCAGGATAGACTGAAGGAAGAGACAAGGTCAGATAGAGGAATAGTATAGAGAGAAAAAAGGAGGAAATGAAGTACAGAGCCACGGAGAACACCATAATGAAGGGGGCAGTGAAAGGAGGTTTGGTGGACCCAGAAAACAGAGAAAGTATGATTAGCAACAAAGCAAGACAAATACTCAGAGGGTTTTTTTGAGGGAGCGAAATAATGAGTAGGGGGAAGAGAGTCAAGGGTAGATTGAAGACTATTGCAGTGCATTAATGCAGTTTGATTGTTATATTATTTTATTTTAAGGGCACTTGTAACATGCAGACTTTGACCCAAAGGTGTCTTGGCGCTGTAGAAGACCGATACAGGGGGAACGGTGGCCAGGAATTAGAACAAGCAAAGCAAACAAAAAATTCAATTAAAACCATGCTGCAGAAAGAGTATGTTTTTAAGGATTTCCTGAAGAGAAAATGACCATTAATCCTACAAAGGCAACGGAGAAGCGAATGACACATTGATTTGGTGAGAGAAAGGCAAATCAGTCAATAGACGGTAAGGAGGAGGCCCGCAAGGCAAGAAATGAGGAAGAATCAAAAGAGCACAGTCACAGCGCAGAAAGGGAGCCGAAGATGGTGCAAGGGGTGAATAGGAGGTAGCATTGGGGAAAAGGATAGAAGAAAATGATCAGAAAGATAGAATGGGTAGGCTGTGACAGGGGTGTCAAATGTGAAGGAAGAAAAGATGAGAGAGAAGATCCAGAGATGTGAGTGGGGAAGGAATTTGGTCAAGATGAAAAGAGTCAGGGAGAGAGGACAGTATAGGGTAAGATGAAGATTAAAATCATTGAGGAGAAGAAAGGAAGAAGGAAGTGGGTATGAAAAGGAGGGAATCCAAGTCCTCAAAGAAATACAAAGAAAGTGGAGATTATGTCAAAAAAAGAGACAAAGGGTTGCATGAGTTTTGTTACTGATTGAACAATAATTCCAAAGAGACAGTGCGATAAACAAGGTTATTTGAATTGCAAGTGTGAGTAGATGAAGAAGAGAGACATGCAGAATGGAGAACAGCGATGGGGTGAGCCATGAATGAGTGTGGAAAGTAAGATATTAGACAAAAGGTGACATGCAATAGTATGACATAAGGTCTCCTACTATTTTCTTCTTTGTGAGCAGTGACTCATACATGACAAGGCTGGGTCTGCACTAGTCATCTGGTCTTTGTGTACCAACAACATCCATGTGAGGCCCTAGCCAGGAAGCCTCCCATTGATGAAGGGGCAACATCTTCGTCCAGGGAACAGGAATCACACTGCCTGGGAGGTCTCCTGGAATCAATGCTTCAAAGACAGTCCTGGCATCTCAATGAACTTATTGGAGACCTTTTGAAGTAGGCAGACAGAGGTAGGGGGTGGAGTTAGAGTAGCTCAAATGAGAGTTTCAGGCTACATAGGGGTCTCACCATCTTGAATTTGCTAGGGCCCCTAAATATCCTGCAGACATGGCACTCTGGGTATGGGGTCTGCCGACAATGGACACTTGTTACAGCAGCTTGGATTAAACTCTTAACAACAGGCTTGTTGTGGAGCAATCCGCCATAGCATTTTTCTAAATATGGGGGAACACTCCACCTAGTTGATGCATCTTTGGACTTAAAGACAATAAGAATTCAACTGAAACTCAGTCTTATCCTATAAAGGCAAATATCCTACAGTTGTTTTCTATATACCTTCCTGGTTTGAAAGGGCAGAAAGAATCGACCATGCCCCTGAGGCCTGGTTGGGTCTCAGAGTAACGGAAAGCCCAAGAAGCACCCCAAAATAGTTTTCTGCCTCCAGATGCTTTTCTAGTCAGCACTGGTGTGCTCAAGTCACTTTAAGCTGCTAGGGGAACTGATGTGCTGCTTTTGGCATTCTAAGAACTTTGAACAGCTTTTCTGCTCTTTGAGACATCCACATTCCGACTCAACAAATTGAAGCATATCGTCCCGCCTTGACCCGAACACTGGTTCGACTCTGTGGAAGCAACAGACTCGATGCATCTTGACTGTCAACCTGACCGCACAGAAGCCTTATCTCGACCCATCTCAAAAGCTGACTCCACAAGCTGGAAGCCAAGAACTTGTATGTCTGGCACTCCAAATCGATCTAGCGGAAGAATTGTCTTGAACAACTCGACTGCCAATTTAACCTGCCATCTACTCCACCCATCTCGAATGCTGACTCAGTCCACTGTGAGCTCCATCTTAAAGGCAACTCACCATTGGAACAATGCAACTCTTCACACTGGTTTGACTACACTAAAGATCTTAAAAGCCTTGCTCAATACTGTTGAGCCCCAACAGTCGAGAAGGTAAAGGTGTTTGAAGAGGTCCTGACCCCCTGATCTGCCTTAAAGGACCCTACTGACTTGGAAGCCCCCCTTAACTTTGACATTTTATGTTGAACTTTTGCCTGAGTACCCCTCTCTAGAAGCCTAGTGCTCCTGCTATATTCTTAAAGTCTTTGTCTGTTTTCCTTAGGGGCATGGGCGAGTAGTGTTTTTATTAGTTGTGTGCATTTTCGCTAGTTTAAATAAAAGTCCTACTTTTATAGCACCTTGGATTGACATTCTTTTATTTTGGTGACCTCGTACTATTGTTGTTTATTTTGCAATTGTACCAATGCACCTCCTCATACTCCTCTTGAAGTGTATAGCCTACTCTCAGCCCACATTACCAGAAGAGGTGAAGGATGTATCCTATCCGACTGTGCATGGCCACCTTTATGACTGGGCCCCATGCTGGTTCAGTAGTAGTGTCAGGCTGAGGAGCTGCATTAGCCACTACGCATCCGTGCACTCCTACAGAGCAGTAGTCATTTCATAACAATATCTACAAACGTATCACTAAAACCAGAGACATCTGCAATAAAATGTCCCTTAACATCAAAATACATCAAAACATGCATTATAACATCAATAAACATAGAACTCTTTGTGGAGACATTTCCTCCTCACATGCCATTCCTGCCCCTCCACACACAAAATGTGTTATGGCAAGATTGGGAGACTTTACATTAGTACTAGCAGCCAATAATAGGGCCACCTTCACGCTCCTTAATCCTCTAGAAATCATGAAGGGCCTAATCCAGCTACTTCTCAAAGACATATAGGAAGGGCATGAAAAATGGATGTGAAACATGGTCTCCTATGATTTATTTATTTAATGTTTTTTGTATAACACACCTAATACTGTACTTAAATTCGGTTTCTAAGTGCGTATTTGGGATTCAAATCTCTGTTGCTCTGCGTGCTTTTGTGTCCAAGACCAGAGCGTTGCCCCTGTGCTATCCTCCGTTCACTCATGTGATGTTCCGTCAAAGCTACAAAGAGACTGATACAGGCTGCCTCCCCTCCACCATCCTGGAATGGGTGATATAGCACAATCAGCTTTGGCCTTATCGCCAAATTTAGATACCTCTCAAGCCCAACATTGGATTTAACTGTGTGATAATAGACTGCTCTCAGGGTACATAGAGCAAAAGCCCATGCCTTTTTCTGCAATAGCCCCATGAAATCCCACTCCATTGCTCTCCAGTTTTCCAAGCAAATGCAATCAGGACAAGCCAGACATGTTTTCATCCAACTTAACAAGGGAGTGCCTAATCTAATAAATCCCCGGTTAAGAGACAGCCTCAGCCAGAGTCCTCATCTGCACCAGATGTTCCTTGTACATGAAAGAGTCATCCTTTGTCCAATTTCTGAGCCATATGCTAAGTGCTAGCAGCTTGGCCTGGGAGCTGAATCCACGAGAGGAGCGAGAGACAAAATGGACTGAAGGAAAGTATTTTCAGGGACTTCTAGCTGACTCACATTTGAACCCCCCCACTGCCCCAAGCCCACCTTTAGAGCCCATGTTACAGCCAGATACACAGATAGTGGGGAAGGGTTTGGATCTGGTACAATCTACCTGTAAAGACTCTGGATTCCTCCAATGGCTGGCAAGAGACTGTCAAACAGCAAACAGCAAAGCAGCAACAGGGCAACTCGGGTGAGAGTCAGTGTACACTTTTGTGTCTTCAACAGGGCGTGAAGAGAGAAGAGGGTAGAGAAATAGCAAAAGGACACAAGCCTCACTGTCCAGACCAGCCACTTGCAAGTGAGCTAGAGAGTACTGCGCTTCTGAATCAGTCACGTGATTTTTTCCTGGGCAGAGGCAGCATGAGACTGTGCCAGGCAAAATGCTCCTGTTTACTGCTGGTGACTAGGCTTCTGTTAGTGGATGCCATTTATTACCGAATACAGAACTGACTGTAAACTCTATGGCGTTTTACCCAATTTTTCAGAAAAGAGCTCCATCTCAACCAATTATCATGAAACTGATCTCAGTGGAAAATGCCGTCCGTTGGTTGGGTCGGTAGTGCTCCCTGTGGTGCTGCCCCTGTAAGGGCTTCGGCACGCGGCGGAGTGAGGTTGCACTCCGCCGCGTGCCTTTAAATAAAGGGGGAATGCCCTGACGGTCATTGCAACCGGGGAGCCCGAACCGAGCTGACGTCTCTGTGTGTGAGTCTGTATGTAGCGGGGTACTGGGGCCTCATGGAACATCGCATGGGGTATGCAGTGCCCAACAACAGTGGCGACGAGGCTGGTAATTCACTGGGGACCGGCAGTGTTTGCAAATTCAATTTTTGTGTCGGAACGATGGACGGAATCCACTTGTTCCATGCCGAGGAGAGGGTGTACACCACGCGGCGGCGGCCATTTTGTCTTTGAGGCACGGGAGGATCACGGCGCTCCGGAGGGGCCCACGGATGCCATCCAAGCCTAATTTTGGGATATTTGAATAGCGGGCAGCTATCTCTGCCCACACAAATCTGGAATTTAGGGCATTTTTCCATTTTCAAGGTGATTTTCATCAAGTGAAGGTGAGGTGCTGGGGGGATACATACTGTTCCATGTATGTGCCCTAGACCTTCCTGGCTCCATTTTTAGACACCCCTTACTGGAACATGGGCTAATGTACCCCTTTTGTGGCCAGCTACCCTGTGACTGTACTTTTGCCACACGATCTGTGCCCCGAGTTTGAACTGGTGTGGACATCTGAAGATCAAGAAGGCCAGCTGTGGTATGCCTTGGTGTGTTCTGGTGGTGAAGTTTTGAAGATGAAGGTGGCCCATTTGGGCCAGTCTGTCTGGGTGAGTTGTGGCCCCTTTGTCATCTGAGAGGGGTGCTCATGTGCTTGACCCATGAGTGATACAGCTAATCAGGACAGAGGGCAACCGGCAGTTCAACAACAGTCTCAAGGCCAGCTCCCACCTGTGCTTCCAGCCATGGCCCAGATGAGGCCCCTCGCGGCGCTCCAACCTATCTTTAAATTTGATGTTTCTGGCCCTCCATCCAGCCTGGGGCCTAGGTGGAGGCGATGGATTGATCGATTGGATGTGTATTTTAGGGCTGCAATGGAAGCCAATGATGACAGCAAGTTGATGACATTACTGTATGCCACAGGGCCTGCAGTGCAGTAAATATTTGACTCCCTCCAGCCTGCAGATGCATCCTATGGTGCAGCAAAGACAGCTCTCCACAATATTTTCTCCCCTTGGCCAATGCTGACTATGAGCGTTTTGTGATGCTCTCCACCCGCCAGAAGGAGGATGAGACGCTAGACACATTCTATGACCGACTCAGGCGGCTGTTGGTGGCATGTGCATGGGACAACCCTGACGACATGGTCAGGAACCAGCTCATACAAGGGTGTTCATCAGGAAAGCTGCAGAGACAGGTGCTGAGAGAACCTGGAATCACCTTGCCCCGCATCCTTGAGCTGGGTCGCTGCCAGGAAGTTTCAGAGGTACATGCGTCCAGAATGGAAGTGGGAGCACGACCAGTCAAGACTGAGGAGGTATGTGCAGTGGGGCGTGGCAGCAGAGATGCCAGGAGGCCTGCTAGCCACTTTCGCGACAGGGGTGAAAGCTGGAGGAGGCATGCCTAAAGTGTGGGTATGACCTGCCTCACCCTGCAGAGTGTCCAGCGGCAGGAAGAACGTGCAGCCGGTGCGGCCTGGCTGACCACTACGCCCGAGTATGCAGAGCATCCCTACCGGTGATGGTGCCCAGGGGTCCAGTGCGATCTGGTTTCTTCAGACAGTCTCTCCCACCTTATGTTGCCGAGGTCGATCAGGGTGAGGAGGGCACACAACCAGACGAGGAGGAAGAGGAAGAGAACATTTTCTTCATATCTAGCGTGGAGGCCCTCAAGTCCAAGAGAAGAAGGCAACCACAGTGCATTGTGGCAGTTAATGAGTCTCCCATCCCTGTGCTGGCGGAGACAGGGGTGTCCGTCAATGTGATGGCCAGCGAACACTATGACGCCATGGAATGCCCCCCGAAGCTCACCACTGCCAGGGCTCGCATTTTCACATTCATGGGGGGTTCCCAGCCAGTCCCCCTGAATGGTGCCTTTGTAGCGGACGTGGGGCATGGTGGCTCTAGAATAAAAGCATGATTCTATGTGACGCCTGTAAGCACCAACACACTGCTGAGCTGCGCGGCACCGTAAGCCCTGGCAATCGTAAGCTTTGCCTATTCAGCAAACCTTATTAGACAAGTATGCTCAACTGTTCCAAGGGATTGGACAGATGGCTGGCGACCCAGTGAGGCTGCATATCGACAAATCAGTGCAGCCCATTGCCCTCAAGCACTGCAGGGTGCCCTTCCACCTGAGGGAATTGGTAGGCAAAGAGTTGGACAACCTGGGTAACCTCAATATCATTGAGAAAGTGGATGGCACAACACTGTGGGTGTCCCTCATTGTGGTTGCCAGAAAACCTAAGCAACCCGACTCGGTGAGGATCTGTGTAGATATGAGACTCCCTAACAAGGTTATCCAGAGAGAGCGACACCTAACACCGACCATAGACGATGTTATCACTGAGTTGCAGGGGGCACGCTTCTTTTCGAAGCTTGATCTTAGGGTCGGGTACCATCAGGTCGTGTTACACCCAGAATCCAGGTATTTCAGAACATTCACGACTCACAGAGGCCTGTACCGGTATTAGAGACTCCGTTTTGGGGTGGCTGAGGTTTTTCAAAATATAATCAGGGGTGCATTGGCGGACCTTGACGGCGTGCTAAACATCAGCAATGATATTCGTGTGTTTGAAAAAATCTGAAGTAGACCAACTACACAAGCTGGCCAAGACTTTCGAACGGCTGCAGTCGTTGGGCCTGATGCTCCATCGGGAGAAATGTGAATTTCTGAAGACAAACATTGAATTCTTAAGCTTCATGTTCCATGTTTAAGGAGGGAGGAGTATCTCCTGATCCCCGAAAGGTAAAGGACATCAAAGACGCACGCACACCGGAAAATGTATCAGAGGTCAGGAGCTTCTTGGGTATGGTGACCTACTGTGGCCGCTTCATCAAGAACTTGGCGTCCAGGTCCGAGCCCCTATGGGCCCACACCAAGAAAGAGACAGTGTGGCAGTGGGGACCACTTGAGCAAGCGGCCTTCGAGGACATTAAGAGCGCCTTAACAGCGATGGCACAATGGCGTTCTTTGACCCCGCCCTCCAGTCGGAGATAATTGTGGATGCTAGCCCGTTCGGCCGAGGGGCCGTGCTGACACAGATCGGGCCCGATTCCAGCGTCCGCCTGGTGGCATATGCCAGCAAGGCGCAGTCTAAGACTCAGCAGCGCTACTCCCAGATCGAGCGGGAGGCCCTGGCTGTGTTGTGGGGGTGCAGGCACTTCCGACTGTACGTGCTGGGCAGACCAGTGACCATTGTGACCGACCACAAGCCCCTGCTCCCCATCCTAGCCGGGTCATCATTGAAACCACTGACGAGGATCGAAAGGTGGATGCTCATGCTTCTGGAGTATGGGGTCTCGCTGGTCTATCGGCCTGGCTCCAACAACGTGGCCGACTATCTGTCTCGCCACCCGAGGGGAAACATCGATGGCGAGATGGATGTCTGTGCGGAGGAAGTTGATGACCACGTTCAACTTGCGGTGGAGGCGGCGACCCCTAATGCATTGCCATTGGAGGAACTGGAGGCCGCGGCTGCACAGGATGAATGTTTTCGCATCCTAAGAACGGCCATGCAGCAAGGGTCCTGGAGGAGCATGCTGGAGTCGCTGACAGGGTGCATGCAAGAGGCAAAGGTGGCACTCGAGCAGCTGTGGAAAGTGAGGAAAGAGCTGTCGTTCTCTGCAACCGGACTGCTACTGTGGGGTGATCGGATTGTGGTCCCTCAGGCCAAAGTCCAAGAGGTGATTGGTCTGACCCATCAGGGCCACCAAGGGGCTGCCAAGACCAAGGCCTGTCTACGCCTAAAGGTATGAATCCCTGAGCTGGAGCGACGAGTTGATGAGTATGTGGCCTCGTGCGTGTGGTGCCAAGCAGCATCCCCCGCACAGAGGGAGCCTGCCATTGAGGCCATGCCCCGTGGCATGCGCCCCTGGGAAGTAGTCCAAGCAGACTTTGGGTCCACTACGCAAGGCACTCACTTCCTGGTGGTGGTGGATGAATCCTCCAGGTACCCGGCAGTCGAATTCATCGAGTCAGTGGCCTTTGAGCACGTGGTTTAGAAGGTCTTTGCCGCCCATGGACTCCCCAGAGCCCTGTGCTCGGACAATGGGGCGCCCTTCCAAGGCGAGCAATTTGCAGCACTGATGGACGACTATGGGGTGCAACACCGGAAAGTCACCCCGCTCTGGCCTACGGCAAATGGGGAGGCGGAGAACTGATGCACACCTTGAATAAAGTATTCCACATCGTGCAGGGGCAAGGACAGTGCCTAGAATGGGCACTGTACCAATTCCTGCAAGTCTATCGGACAACCCCACACACCTCCATGGGGGTGATCCCAGCGGAGGCGCTATTCAAGTGGTGCCCGAGGGGGCTGCTGCCCGAGGTCAGAGAAAAAGAACCCGGGATCATCGATGACCAGCAGATGGAGCAAGACCGCCGGCTGAGGACCGTGCAGGATAATGTGAGAAGAGGCCTCCGACATCAGCACTTCGTGCCGGGGGATGAGGTGCTGATTCGAAACAGGCACCCCCATGGGAAGCTATCCCTGACGTATGAACCAGAGCCTATGGATGTGGTTGCGGTGAAGGGGTCCATGGTGACTGCCTCGGATGTCCGGGCATCGGTCACGAGGAATGTGAGCTTCTTCAAAATACTGAGGGAGCCCCGGACCGATCCACCCCAGGATCCAGACATTGTGGATGTACCCGACGAGGGCGGGGGTGCTGGACCCCTCCATTGATCTCCTGTCAGCATGCTGGCCACCGGTGTAAATCCTCTCCCGGAGGAGAGCAGGAGGTACCCCCTGAGGACAGGGAGAGGGCAACGTTCACCTCAGTGAACAGTAACTCTGAGTGACCCTGGTGGGGTCTGCCATCCAAGGGGGGGGCCCCAGCGTGGCTGAGATTAAAAAGGGGCTTGACGGGTACAGTTGTGTGGTTTGACCGTGTTAACTTGGTTACTAAGTTATGTTTGATGGTGACAGTTAAAAGTGTTTATTGTTTGTCTTCATGGAAAAGGAGGAGTGTGGTGCTGCCCCTTTAAGGGCTTTGGCACGCGGCAGAGTGACGCTGCACTCCGCTGCATGCCTTTAAATAAAGGGGGCGAGCCCTGATCGTCATTGCGACCAAGGAGCCCAAACCGAGCTGATGCCTTTGTGTGTGAGCCTGTAGCGGGGGGCTCACGGAACATCACATGTGGTATGCAGTGCCCCACAACACTCCCTACGCTCGCTCATGCCCATTCAGGGAAAATATTTACTCCCATGTCAGCCAGAGAAGATATGTGCCGAGTTATCGCCCCTTCCTTTACCTCACATAAAGAGCATACCACCCCCCCCATACTTACGACCCCACGCATGGTATGTTGGTTACTCCACTACTTCAGCCTGCTCGTGATCCTCCTGAGGCCTGGTACACGTCCCAGAGATTGAGACCATGTTAGTCCGGCTACATGCATGTAGCGCGCGCAGCACGACAAAAATGTTTGGAAGACAAATTCTCCTTTTCCTAAACCGACCTCCTCTGAAACATTAATGGGCTGCAGGCGCATTGGGGAGAAAGAAAAATGTCGCTTTCTGTGAAAAGTTGGCAGCCTGTGCAAATAAAAATGAGAATTTCAGACTGTAATTGTGTTCCCATTGTCCATACAAGGGACACTCTCTGGCTGCCTTCTCTGGGCCTGACAGAATGTCATTATATCATCGAGAGCAGCTGTAAATCACATTCGGCATAAAATGCAGAAAGGAATCCATTTTAGGAAAACATGGTGAAGTGTCATGTAAAAAATGGATAGACATAGCCCATCAATAATAACAGTAATAAAAAAAACGTACAAAGGGAGCACTGGACCTGAACCAATGCATCGGAGTGGTTTCAGCACGATATTTATAAAAGGCTGGCAGACAGCACATCACTGGCTAGAATTACTCCAAACAGATGAAGTCATCACATATGGACCCAATTTCTGTTTCAATCTTTAAGTTTACGTGCATGTTCTTGTCTGCGGAGACTTGCCAGCGGCTTTTCTTTCGAAGGAACTTTTCCGTATAGACCAGTTCGCCAAAAAGAGCTTGAACATTGTAGTGGAGCCTAGCAGAGTCTTCGAGACTTATCCTGGGATTAAAAGAGGAAAAAGCAGAATTCAGAACCGTGGGTGCTCGCCCTGTCAACAGGGACAATTTTCAGAGACTTATCCCGGGATTAAAAGAGGAAAAAGCAGAATTCAGAACCGTGGGTGCTCGCCCTGTCAACAGGGACAATTTTCATTGGTGGCCCTTCCAGGCTCAGAGCCCTGATAACTCACAGTGCATTCTGCACATGTACAAGTTTGCCAAAGGGAAGAGCAGGGAATATGGCGGTGGAAGAGAACCTTAATGCCTTTCATATAATGTAATAAGCACACTCTTGTCACTCATAGTACCTTGTTGATAATGATTGATAATGAGGGAATCTTAATAGTAGCAGTTCGCTTTTTGGATGAATTGCCTGATAGGGCCACTGGTCTTGAGATGAAAAAAGAATCTGAACTCTGGGAGACATTGAGGCTTAAGGAAAACATTCTGACCACCCTCTCCCCCAAATATTAGGAAGCACATATACACCGTATGGCAAAATAAGCATACATCATAACGTTTGTAATTAAAAAGCGTTCTTCAAAATCATGAAAAGAAGTAGTACATGAGCGCTTCTTTGTATGATGTAAATCTCAGGACATTAAACGGATTTTGTGGCACTAAAGAGAGTAGTCAAGTTTCCAATTCCTCAGAAAGATGAAATAATGCATTTTAGCAGGCGGCACAGCCAATCAGATTCTGTGGATCACAGGCTGAAATCTGTGCTCTCAGCCCACGCTTCATGCAACCAGCAGGCTGCCTCCCCCGCCGCAGGCTGCTCCCCTCTCCCCACCGTTCCCTTTTCCGTATGGGGCCCCACCTTCCATAACCATGGCAGCCATCTTCGCACTGTATTTTCATTCGATGAACGGGATGCTTCGTGTGTCTCTTTCTTTGAATGCAAATACTTTTTCTTTACCACCCAGGTTTACCTCTTTGGTATATAATTAGCAAACAAAGGGGCAGTTTCTAATAGTTGACAGGGTATTGCCCTTAGATAGATATTGTTAACACAAAAAATTAGGCAAAACACAACTGTATGAAAGCTACTAGCAACAACCTGAAAACCCAAGATTAGGTCCAGATCGTAAAACCAAACCCTAAAAACAGGGTTTTATTTATTTTACTTATTTAACTGTGGGGTGGACTCAAATCTATTCAAGAAGGAATAGAACAAGGTTGTGGCCGAAGACAGGAGGATAGAGCGAAACGTGAGTACTATCCCTACCTAAAGTGCTCACTTAGCTAGGTTGCGGTGTTACAACGCCTATCTATAAGAGACAGAATAAGAGTAAAATTACCACTTCTACAGTAAGTAATACATTCAACCTTGAGAGTCTCAGCCCACTCTCTTCTCGATTGGCTTAATCGGAAGAGACTAGCAATAAAACCAGGGAAAGGAAAAAGGAGTTAGCCCAGGGAAATGAAGAGAGTCAATATTTCTCTTCAAACTAAACCGTGTGGCATCTAATGGGATTGACAATTTTTAATAGCCCATCGATTGTCACACCGCTCCTGGGGTACTCATTTATAAAAATGACACAACTTCGGGAAATGGGATAAGTTCCCAATTCCATAAACACACACAAAGACAATACAAACACCTCTTCCCATGTGGAGTCAACTTTTTACTCATGGAAAGAGGGACAATGTAAAAGTTTGCTCAAGACTAAAGTGGGGGCGAATTGGAACCCTTTTAGATGATACAAACACCGTCGACCGGTTTCAGTGGCTTAGGTTTAGTAACACCACATTCTTCAGGACAGTCTAAGCTCCTCACGAGAGGGTGCATTTTACTATGCAACAACTAGTTTAATGAGGACAATGGTTAAAAACAATGGATGGCATGATACATTACCACCCTGAAGTAGATGTCATGGAACTGGAACAGTCTAGGAAGAAACCTGTGGGATCAACAAAATGAACCACAGTTACTAGGAAGCTGCTAAATTCCATTTATTGGATTTAGGATGACACAACACTAGTTTGCCAACCACAACAAACACAGCACCATGGCTATCGCATAACACCTCCTCAATTCCCAATCTCAATGTCTCATCTCTTGATGTCAAAGAGTGCCACCTTCGTTTATTAGCCATAGCGTTATTTAGGAAAAAATACCCACAACATATGTGATAGTTCTAACGATGGTATAGAATGCTCCTAAACAACTCCTGTGATCTTAATAACAACAAAGGAATCTCAACTCGACTTACCCTTGGTATTCACTCCCTTTAGTTCTAACAACTGGTATGCCACAGATTAGTGTCCAATTTTTGCTGTCCAGTCCACGTGTAATACATCTGTGAATAATTACAACGTTTATGATGATATTTCAACAGACTGGATGTCAAAAGCTCTCAATATGGGGAGGCCACAATTTATATCTCATAGGCAAATATTTTAGGGCAAGGATATAAGGGGGAACAAAAATTCATTCATTTGGTCCCGGCCCACAATGGCAAGTTTACTTGTTTATTTATTTGTAAAATCTGCAGTCAAGGGTAAGGATACAACTACAGGATTATCCCAAAAGCAAGATAAAAGGGCAAGATTAAAAGCATCCCTTCCGACAAAAGTTTGCACATGTACTTACATGAAGATTGCATAACACAGGCGCCTTTTCAATCAACAGCGCAGCGCTCTGGATCAGAGCGTCTATCCCCTATGACTCACGTCTCCGTGTGTTAAATAGGAGACAAGGGGGCGTCGGCCTTTCCTTCATGTATCACGTGACACGCATTCGCGTGTCACGTGTTCTTGCCTCTGACTCCGTATAGGCCCATTCATGTCAATTACTTGTGTCACGTGACATCCCCATGTCACGCGTACACGCACCCGCCTCCTTCGTGGCCGGCCCGTTGGCATAGAAACACCAATGACGCACATCAGTGCATCATTGGTTATGATGGAAAAATCTTGTTTCCATCTACGGGTCGCGTGCACTCGCACGCGGCTCAGTAGCGGTCAGTCCGTTCTTATGGAGGCGCAAAAGAGGTACACATGGCAACCTCCAAAAATGTTTTTACAAAATTTGCAAAATTTAGTTCCATTCTAGGCCCCACTCGGGGCTGGCAAGACCCCCCTACAATGCGCACGCGAATCTTCGCTCGCCAAGGTCAGGCAGGTGCCGGGAAAATGCCCCCTTGCATGCACTCGCCACTCCGCATATGCTACAAAGAGGAGGGGGATGTGTGTGTGTCCCGACCCAGTCAGGAACCACATATTAGACCCTAGCCCAGGGCCACTCGCATGCTTACACTGCACACAATCACAATCAACGCCAAAGAGATCCTTCTCCCTGTGATGCCACCTCAAGGGCAGGGCAAAATGTGATTGTGTAAACAACACTCAGTATTCCATCCTATGGGTGTAGTGGAATCAATTCTAGCGGCTCCCTCTTTGATAGGAAACACATCGGTACCCCAAGCGGACGCTAACGGCGATTCCTGGAATGAACTCGAAGGCCTCCAAAAAAAGCTAATTAGAACGGAGCTTCACGGCCTTATTATGACCGAATATTTGCGTGCACAGACAGCACCGGATGGTTTAGTCATTCGAATTGAACCTAGAATCTTCTTAGACCAGATCCAATTCCGTCGGGACTGGAGTTTTATAGCTAATAAATGCACACGAGATTGGCTTATTCTAATAATCAACACAGCCAAAACGGTCTCAATTAAACTTATGCAGAGATCGAATTAAAAATTGACCTGCTTAAATCCTCAGAGGTCCTTGAGAACTTCAAGAAAAAACTAGAAGAACTAGATAGTTTGATTAAAGATTTTAAAGAATTCAATTTAAACAAAAAAATTTTGAAACTAAAGAAAGATATCTCGGTCTTCTCTCATGAAAAGATCTATCCGTATGTAGTAGATAGTTATTACGATGACCCACAGTCGATCTTGGGACAAAAAAAACTTTACCAGAATAAGAAAAACTGGTATCCCAGACAGAATAACAGCAGAAATAAGAAACGAAATACACCCGCACAGTGGACCTTCTCAAGTGGTAGCTCCGATGAAGATAGTAGACCAGGCACCTCGAGAGGTGGTATCCACCAAAGGAGCTCCTCTCGCAATCGCGATCAATCTAGCGATAGAAGGGTTCAGTTCCAGGAAAATCAAAATCAAAGAGGACAGAATACAAACAGAAGAGCTTTTTTATATCAAGGCCAGAGAGGAGGCAGAGGCAGAGGACAAGATCCAGGCTCCCAAATAATGACAAGGAGCAGAGGGAGAGGCCTTCCCCAGCCCGAGAATTATTAGTAATTAATCTGTCTACTCATGTCCTAACAAATATGGAACAACAAGTCCTACAAAAGGGTCTTAGTTTTGTTCCTACAGTACCACATGATGATTTTCAAACGCGAATCGAATTTGCTAGACTTATGCGTAATATTAGATTGAGACAACATTTTGGCACGATAGATCAGGTAACAACAGATGAGAGAGAAAGTGATGCTACGGGTTTACATCCCAGATCCACCTTTTACCCACCCATTGCCTCTGCAGAATCTCTAACCTTTGAGAAGGCCATAATGAAAAAAATGGAGAAAATTGAGAAACAAGAAAAGAGCTCCTTCCAGAATATTACCTTTCAAGAACGTAAGGCCTTACGTGATCTTAGCATCAACAAAACCATCATAATCAAGCAGGCAGATAAGGGTGGGGCCACAGTTGTGATGGACCTGGCTGATTATGATGCCATGGTTATATCGCTCCTAAATAATGAAGAACATTATAAAATCCTTACTTGTGACCCCACCGAGAACCTCCGCAGAGCCATTTCCAATATTGTGGAAGAAGCCGCATGTGAAGGTCATATTAGCAATAAAGAAGCAGCTTTCCTTATGCCAAAATTTCCAAAAATTCCGGTATTTTCTGCCCTACCGAAAGTTCACAAGGGCTTGACCCCTCCCCCGGGGAGACCTATTGTTGCAGGTATTGACTCCATCTTGGAGCCTCTCTCACAGTTTGTGGATTTCTTTTTGAGGCCACTTATTCCAAAAATGCGCTCATATACTAAAGACACCATGAGCATACTAAACACACTTCAAGGTCAGACTTTTGACCCCACTACCCAATATTTAGTTACACTCGATATAGAAGCACTATATACGAATATCCCACAAACAGCGACTCTGGAGATAGTGGAAAAGGTACTTAGAGATCTAGTAATTCCTCCTGAGGTGCCCATTGACCTCATAATGCACTTAGCAGAACTAGCACTCACTAAGAACTTCTTTCTCTACAAAGAGTCCTTCTATGAGCAATGCTCAGGGACGGCTATGGGCGCCACATTCGCGCCCTCGCTGGCGAACCTGTATGTAGCTGAATTTGAGGAGACGCATATATATCAGCATTCCAATCCCTTTCGGACACATGTCACCCTTTGGTCACGATATATTGATGACCTCCTGGCTATATTTACAGGAACTCTAGATCAATTTAAAGAATTTTTGTCTTGGCTTAATTCTAGAGATAGATATCTTAAATTCACACATTGTATCTCAAAAGAGATCATACATTTTCTTGATGTAGAAATTAAACCAAGTAGGGGTGCTTTAGTTACTACTATCTTCCGAAAACCCACTGATCGCAACTCTCTTCTGGATTACACCAGTTTCCATCCGAAATGCCTTCGTGAAAACTTACCCTTTGGGCAGTTTTTACGTTATAGGCGTAACTGCTCTACTATTCAGGAGTATAACCGAGAGGCAAAGGAACTCACAGATCGCCTCCGAGAACGTGGTTATCCAAAAAAAACTGTGAGTATGGCAAGGAAACGAGCCAAAAACATCCCACGGGATCTAACTTTACAACAAAAAACACGACCGGTGGGAGACCACACGATCACAGCAGTCTTTAGTTATTCCAATAAAATCAATTTGATAAAAAGGGAAATCATTAAGTTATGGCCCATACTCAATGTTGGGCAGGTTAACTTACCATTACCCCGATTTGCTATGAAAAAACGAAAAAACTTGAGGGACACCCTTATACATTCATATACACCAGCCCAGGAGACGACAGGGCAAACTACCCTGTGGAACAACACCTCCCCACAAGGACATACACCATGTGGTCAGTGCAATGTATGTAGTCTTACAAAACACACCAAAACACTAGACCTTGGTCTAAAGACACCATGGAAACAACTGGCCCTCACGAATTGTAACACATCAAATGTGATCTACATGATACGGTGCCCCTGTGATAAAAAGTATATTGGCATGACTACAAGGCCAATTAAAAAACGGATCCAGGAACACCTATCATGTCTCAGAACTCACCGGGAGAATGCCCCTATGGTGGACCACTTTCAGAGGCTCAAACATCAGGCCTCTGATATTGAGTGGACCGTTATAGAAAAGGTAAAATGTCCCAGAAGAGGAGGGGATATGAGTCTCCTTCTACTTAAGCAGGAACAAAAATGGGTTTTCCGTTTAAAAACCGATAAAGTGGGCCTTAATGAAAACATACCCTGGCACTCCTTGGCCATGATGCCTTAAGTTATTTCTGGAGACATCTGTGATTAATGATGGATATCGGAAGTTACTCCGTAGATGCTCCGACTGTGGGTTTACACCCATAGGATGGAATACTGAGTGTTGTTTACACAATCACATTTTGCCCTGCCCTTGAGGTGGCATCACAGGGAGAAGGATCTCTTTGGCGTTGATTGTGATTGTGTGCAGTGTAAGCATGCGAGTGGCCCTGGGCTAGGGTCTAATATGTGGTGCCTGACTGGGTCGGGACACACACACATCCCCCTCCTCTTTGTAGCATATGCGGAGTGGCGAGTGCATGCAAGGGGGCATTTTCCCGGCACCTGCCTGACCTTGGCGAGCGAAGATTCGCGTGCGCATTGTAGGGGGGTCTTGCCAGCCCCGAGTGGGGCCTAGAATGGAACTAAATTTTGCAAATTTTGTAAAAACATTTTTGGAGGTTGCCATGTGTACCTCTTTTGCGCCTCCATAAGAACGGACTGACCGCTACTGAGCCGCGTGCGAGTGCACGCGACCCGTAGATGGAAACAAGATTTTTCCATCATAACCAATGATGCACTGATGTGCGTCATTGGTGTTTCTATGCCAACGGGCCGGCCACGAAGGAGGCGGGTGCGTGTACGCGTGACATGGGGATGTCACGTGACACAAGTAATTGACATGAATGGGCCTATACGGAGTCAGAGACAAGAACACGTGACACGCGAATGCGTGTCACGTGATACATGAAGGAAAGGCCGACGCCCCCTTGTCTCCTATTTAACACACGGAGACGTGAGTCATAGGGGATAGACGCTCTGATCCAGAGCGCTGCGCTGTTGATTGAAAAGGCGCCTGTGTTATGCAATCTTCATGTAAGTACATGTGCAAACTTTTGTCGGAAGGGATGCTTTTAATCTTGCCCTTTTATCTTGCTTTTGGGATAATCCTGTAGTTGTATCCTTACCCTTGACTGCAGATTTTACAAATAAATAAACAAGTAAACTTGCCATTGTGGGCCGGGACCAAATGAATGAATTTTTGTTCCCCCTTATATCCTTGCCCTAAAATATTTGCCTATGAGATATAAATTGTGGCCTCCCCATATTGAGAGCTTTTGACATCCAGTCTGTTGAAATATCATCATAAACGTTGTAATTATTCACAGATGTATTACACGTGGACTGGACAGCAAAAATTGGACACTAATCTGTGGCATACCAGTTGTTAGAACTAAAGGGAGTGAATACCAAGGGTAAATCGAGTTGAGATTCCTTTGTTGTTATTAAGATCACAGGAGTTGTTTAGGAGCATTCTATACCATCGTTAGAACTATCACATATGTTGTGGGTATTTTTTCCTAAATAACGCTACGGCTAATAAACGAAGGTGGCACTCTTTGACATCAAGAGATGAGACATTGAGATTGGGAATTGAGGAGGTGTTATGCGATAGCCATGGTGCTGTGTTTGTTGTGGTTGGCAAACTAGTGTTGTGCCATCCTAAATCCAATAAATGGAATTTAGCAGCTTCCTAGTAACTGTGGTTCATTTTGTTGATCCCACAGGTTTCTTCCTAGACTGTTCCAGTTCCATGACATCTACTTCAGGGTGGTAATGTATCATGCCATCCATTGTTTTTAACCATTGTCCTCATTAAACTAGTTGTTGCATAGTAAAATGCACCCTCTCGTGAGGAGCTTAGACTGTCCTGAAGAATGTGGCGTTACTAAACCTAAGCCACTGAAACCGGTCGACGGTGTTTGTATCATCTAAAAGGGTTCCAATTCGCCCCCACTTTAGTCTTGAGCAAACTTTTACATTGTCCCTCTTTCCATGAGTAAAAAGTTGACTCCACATGGGAAGAGGTGTTTGTATTGTCTTTGTGTGTGTTTATGGAATTGGGAACTTATCCCATTTCCCGAAGTTGTGTCATTTTTATAAATGAGTACCCCAGGAGCGGTGTGACAATCGATGGGCTATTAAAAATTGTCAATCCCATTAGATGCCACACGGTTTAGTTTGAAGAGAAATATTGACTCTCTTCATTTCCCTGGGCTAACTCCTTTTTCCTTTCCCTGGTTTTATTGCTAGTCTCTTCCGATTAAGCCAATCGAGAAGAGAGTGGGCTGAGACTCTCAAGGTTGAATGTATTACTTACTGTAGAAGTGGTAATTTTACTCTTATTCTGTCTCTAATAGATAGGCGTTGTAACACCGCAACCTAGCTAAGTGAGCACTTTAGGTAGGGATAGTACTCACGTTTCGCTCTATCCTCCTGTCTTCGGCCACAACCTTGTTCTATTCCTTCTTGAATAGATTTGAGTCCACCCCACAGTTAAATAAGTAAAATAAATAAAACCCTGTTTTTAGGGTTTGGTTTTACGATCTGGACCTAATCTTGGGTTTTCAGGTTGTTGCTAGTAGCTTTCATACAGTTGTGTTTTGCCTAATTACCTCTTTGGTAACCCGGGTTGCTAATAGCTTTCACACCCCGTTTCAAGGTTTGTAACCAGTGCCGGGGGAATTTCCCAATGCCCTGCTTATAACTTCGGCTGCCGGGCCATTACCCCCCTGTTCCAGGCCTTGGAACGGGGTGTGAACGCTACATTAGCACATGGATTCCAGAATGCTCGCATTGCAGTCTACAATCTCTGTTATAGACCTCCTCCCAAGCCTTCTTGCTTGAGTAGCAGCCTGACAAGCAGCACAAAAGCAGATGTCTTCATTTGTGTAAAGGCATAGAACAGCATGCACTGTGCAACTTGCCAAACAAACAGTAATGAATCAGAAAATGTATAAAGTGTATTGTTAGAAGTTCCATGTTCTTCATATCAACATTACAAGTTATTTGCATTTGTTTTTACTACAATAAAACACTTTCATTTTTAGTTGCACTCCATGTGCTAATAAACAGCCTTATCGACCTTAAGAGGGGTCATTATCACTTGGGATAATGACGTTTCCCCAACATATTCCCCTTGCTTCACCTCGGGTAATCACTATGAGGAAGGTCGTTATCTTGTGGTAATGACCCTTTCATCGGTATATTTGTATCTATTATTATTGCCACTTCATGTATTCAACCCACAAAGTGAATTACTTGTTCTTGCTTAAACAATAGGCTGTCATCATTATCCAGTTCTACCTTTCACATGCCAAACCACAATGGGTGCCTCTCCTTTTCAGAAAGAAAGGGCACAACCTGGGAATAACAGTCAAAGACATCACTAGGTCCAAAGGTAAACTTTGGTCCTCATTACAAGTTTGCCGGTCTGGAAACAACGCTGTCGGTAAGCTTACCGTTGTTTCTGGACCGACAAACTACGAGTCTGCGAGCGGGTGCTGTACCACCCGCCAGGGTCAGACCGAGCAGGCGTTACGGCACCCGCCCGCAGACTTTTACGGAAACACCGGCACTGCTATTAGCGGTGCCGTTGCTTCTGTGATCCCCATTCCCATTGACTCCTATGCAACTCAATGGGAATGGGGATTAACATTTACCGCCGCCTGACTTCCCGGAACACCGGGGTCGTAATCCTCCGGTGATTCCAGCAAGTCAGGCGGCGGTAAATCATTATGGGTCCGGCGGCTACCTGCCAGTTTTATGTACCCAGTCATTACGTGGTTAGATTATTGCAACAGCGTTGATTCTGGGCAAGGACTAATAATACAACAGCTACCTTGCACTTCACCTGTTGCTCACCCAATAATCACCACAGCACCTATCCCATTCCCCCTCCCTTCTGCACTTGCACGTTCTGAACACTCACAAGGCATATTAGGTTCGTCCTTCCTCCCAAACCCTGTATTTAATATTTTCTTTATATATTTAATTGTTTTAATTGTTTAATTGTTTCACATCCCCTTGTCACCTCCCTGTTGCCCTATGAGCGCTTTGAAACAGTATGTACTTCCTGTATAAGCGCCTAACAAGCAAACAATAAATACAAAATAAATAAACAGGTCCACATCACACAGGCCTTGTGAACTCACTACAATCAAGCTGGTAGAGCCTGCTGGTGGGTTGGCTCAATGTACTTTAATAAACTCACCAAACACTATCCTATAGTAAGAAAACTACACTTGTCTCTGGGGGGTGCTCTGAAGCCACAATGTAACACATTAAAAAGACAATTCAACAAATACATTATTGGTACTTATTTTGTCAGTCTTGGAATGGAGGGATGCTAGGTTTGGACATCTAGGAAGAACACCTGTCATATTCCAGCTGCAAACAAATCCCTGCATCAAGTACTCACCTGACTGACTTACGTCATGACAGGTCACCTGTGCTCTGCCAACCTGGAGGAGCAGTTATTTCTTCTGCAAACATTATGTGACAAGGTTTTCAGTGAGTCACGTGACAACGTAGATACGTTTTAAATGCGTAGTCTATAAAAAATAAGAACAAAAACAGGCACTTGGGGTTCCCGGTCTAGGGGTGGTCCCTGTACCCTGACCTTCAACCTTGAAGGGGGCCTCACAGCTCCCTGGCCCAGGCTACCTATTCCAAAATGGCTTGCTTCAAGATTGGCTTACTATAGCCACGGTACCCTACTGTCTAATCTGCCCCTGACCTGGGGAGGCTTGAAAGCTGTAGTCTTATTCATCTGACTCACAGGGGCCTCCTCGTTGACCTAAACATGGTACTTTGATCACCCAGGCATGCCTTTCATCTGGATGTCAGTCTTTCAACCTTTAACCTCACTCTCCTATCGCTATACCGATTCCTATTTTTCCATACTCTCCTAACTCTCTCTCTCTCCCTATCTTTCTTTCCCCCTCTATCCCCCTGTCTACACTTTGTCTCCTGATCATAAAATAAATTATCTCCCTTCTCTACTCTTCACCTCCTTCCTGATCTTGTCCTCCTATCATTGTTCCTGACTATTCTCCTCCAACCTCCTCTAGGGATATGGTGCCCTGGTCCCCTTCCAGGATTATAATGCCATTCTCACTGTTTCGTCTCAGGGATATACTGCCCTGCTCACTAAACCCCTTCTCCAATCTACACCTAGGGATGTACTATTCTGCTCATTGAAACGATGCACAGTGATGTAGCATGTTGGCTCACACAACTCCTTCTCCCCATCTTCCAATTTACCACCTCCCTTCCCCCTAGCTCAGGTCTTACTTCTCTCTCACACGTTCAAACCGCCAAAATTGGCACCACTCTCTCTTTCCCAACACCTTACATTCACTTTCCCCAGCCACACCAAAAGTCTCCTCCCAAGTCCTCCTCCACCTACTGCACATCTCTGGTCTCTTGTTACTCATTTCTCCCACTCTGTCCTCACTCAGACACTTGTCTTTTCAAACTGACTCTACTGGCTTTTTATAGCCCTCCCCTTCCTGTCTAGAGGTTTCTCTCCGCTCCTGTTGCCTACTTGAGTCAGCTGCTTCCTACAGCCAATCTCTGACTAAGCTATTCCCAACTCCTTCCATCTCTTCCTCTTGTGGGCTGCAATTTCCTTCATAAGGACTCTTAGCCCCCCCCCCCAGTCTCCATTTCTTTCCAGTTTAAAATGTGGTCTCTGGCATTGTTTGTTATATCTTGAACTCCTGGATCAAGTAGGTCACTTTAAAAATGGGTTAATGAGAATCTTCCCTTGTCTCCCCTAAAACTGTACATTTCCAACTAGCCACAGTTCTGCCACTGCTGCTCCACTGTTACCCTGTAGCGATTCTGGGGACTCTGTGTGGGTGTTCGGTTTCTCATTTGTCCCCTTAATGGGGAAGCATGGTACATTTCCATTTGAGTAATCAGTCTGTTCCTCCTGTTACAGGTCAGGTCTTGTCTGCTGGGCCTGGATGCATTTTGGTACTTGTAGTCACAGTTCTTTATCTTGGGCTGCTTCCTGGGATCCATGATCCCTCCCAGGTTCTGAGGGGTCTGGTGCATGTTGGTTGATGTAGTCTGTGAGCCTTCTGTGGTTCCATCAGGCTGCTTTGAGCTCCAGACCTCTGAGAAATGTCCTGAAAGTGTCTAGTTAAGACAGAGGGTAATAGGCATCAGGTCGAAAACAGAGGCACCAGTGCACATACAGAGTTCCACACATACTTGGGAGCTGGGGATGGGAGTGACACTCAAAACCCCCACACCTCTACTGGGGTCCTAGACCCCCTTTGACAGGGTGAGATACATGACCCTGACATAATTATAACATACAAAATAGTTTGAGGGAAGATTGAAATGCCCTTATCTAGAATGCAGTCATTATATGGTGCTGACATGATTTGTCATTGGATTTGTAACCTGTGTTTCTGTGGTTATTATTCATAAAAACTCCATGGGGAAAAATCCAGGATGTGCTTTTGGGGATGTGACAGTAAGCATAAGACATTATAACATCTGTGACCAATTGCCCTGGTTGACCTTGGAAACTCATAGTGGGTTGGTCAAGTGGTCCAGACCCCATCCAGAGTTAATGGATGCTGGTGGTAGAGAAGGTATACATGGGTTTCCCAGACCACTCTCAATGGGTCCTCACCCTAAGGCAGAGGGTAGTCACCGGAGTCTTTACACCCTCCCCAACATCACTGGCTACCAAGGGAAAGGTCATGAACCAGACTCTCTTAGAGACTGCCATAAAAGTAGTAGTGGTACCCCAACGCCACCGACTAGCTAGGCCCAAAAGCTTTTTATACCATTTGGAGTTTCCCCTTTAAGGGAACAAGGCGTCATTCAGAGGCATTCACTACACAGTCAATGCTTCCCTTGGCACCCCATGCGAGAAAAACTCAGACCAAGATTCTCAAACTGACCATGGGGTTCCAGGAACTCCCATGGTCAGCTTGAAGGAACCAGAAAGGCCAGTGTACGCTTATTGCACAAACAAACAGTTCCTCACAATGAGTGCTTGCGTTTCAGAAAAAATAAAATAGCAAATTCCTGGTGACTATAGCATTGTGTTCCCTGCTTGCTTACAATAGGCTTTCCAGGATAATAGGTCACAAATTGGGAAGTTAGGGTGATACAGACCAGGGCACATGGTGGCAGTGAATCTTCCATTGAGGGTCTGGAGAACAAACAGCAGATCAAGTGCCTTATGCAATACAAAATTGCGACCAACCCTAAAGGAAACTTAGGCCATGCCCACTTCAGTTCAAATGACCATTGACCCATTGCCCAATCATAGTTGAGCTAATTCTACAATACACTGGGGCAAACTGTGATGACAAGCACCTTAATCTGGGAGTTTGGGGAGTTTGAGAAGGAGTTTCCGGAAGGAGTTGGGCAGAGAGTGGGGAGAGCGAGGAGTACTGAGAGGAGAACAGGAGAAAGGTACTGAAGGTTCAAGGGAGAGTTTGGAGGAGCTTAGAGGAAGAGTGATGTGTTAGCAGAGACAGGAGAGTTGTTGGGGGAGTGCAAGGGGTGGGTCATTAAAGGAAGAGAAAGAGTTGGTCAGAGGTTGGAGGAGAATTTATTTCATCTAGAGAGAAAGAGAGAGAGAGAGAGAGAGAGAAAGAGAGAGAGACAGAGAGAGAGAGAGAGCGAGAGAGAGAGAGAGAAAGAGAGAGAGACATAGAGAGAGAGAGAGAGAAATAGAGAGAGAGACAGAGAGAGACAGAGAGTGCGAGAGAGAGAAAGAGAGAGAGAGAGAGAGAGAGAGAGAATGTAGAGGTTGGAGAAATATGACCATTAACATTAGGAGGGGAAGGAGGTTGAAGCCCTTTACATCAGTGGTGGAGAGAATGCCACAAGTGCAGGAGATACCAATAGTGTACCCGAGGTGGTGGGAGGAGAGGAGGTACTTCTTTGAGAAAGAAAGGACGGGGACATTCTAGCAAATGATGTTGGTCCGGGACAGCAACTAAAGGAGGAATGGGATGGTACAAACTCACCCGGGACCAGGGACCTTATGCAGTGGGGGGCGGTGGGGGAGGCAGCGAGGAAGTGTTTTGGGAACCAGGATTCTAGAGCAGAGGGGTAGCCAACTGAGAAAGAGCTTCTAACGCCACACCCCAAAAGCCATAGAGAGCAGGTTGATCCTGGATGACTCACCCAGTGTTTTGACTTGCTGGAAAAGGCATACTGACCTGTACAAGCCGGGAACGTGCCGGCCCTGGAAGGCATACCATTGCACTCAACCAATGACGGCTCTGGAACATCACAAATCCACAGCCCGTAGACAAAAGGCCAGGGTTATCAATAGGGCATTCTAGCAGAGGTGGACCGATCCCTCTCCTGGAATACTTATTATGGTTTATAACAAAGACATGTTTTGACTATGTCTGTGCTATTGTTGTGATCGAAATAAACACTCTTCTGTTACAGAAATCTACACTGCTGTCCCCCTCATTGTGCCTCCCACCTGGCTGCACTGTCACACAGCTAATTTGGGTTCAGTAACACATGCAAACAATGTTAGTCTTTAGCTCTCCACTGCACAAAGACTCATGATTATAGAGCAAGTACATAGTCCTCGGCTTAAACAGCCATCCTGTACCTCGTAAGTCGAACCCTGGAACAGTCCTAACAAGGTCAAATAATTGAACACTGGTAAACATTGCAAAAATACACCCGTTATTACAGTGCTTAGAATCTGGGGCTATCCAGCATGAAGCACTATAGAAGAACACTGTTACCTTTCCTCATCCCTAAGTCTCCACCTTTCTGCATTATAGGCAGCAGATTCCAAAGCCTCTCGTTTAGAACAGCAATATAAATGTAGTTAGTAAGATAGACACATCAGTTGCAGAATGTGAGGATCCCAAAGAGGCCTGTTATAAATCTCACCATGTGATGCTATGGTATTTTGATTTGTATTACACACTAATTGCCCTTGCAGGGGCACCAAGACACTGGCAGCTAAACATAAATGTTGAAAAGCTGCATACAGGTGAAAACATGATGGGCTGTTCCCTAACAGGAATGTCCAAAAAGACACGCTCTTACATGCTTATGGAGGTTCAGATGATTATCCATAAGATGTGTACACCGGACATTCCAAAGTGTGGAGGACTGAATAGAGAAGGAGGATTCCCCCAGCTTTGATCTCTAAAAGATCGGATGGCACAAAGGCGGCCATTTTGCTGATCTGAGAATTATGTAATGGTGTGAATTGTTTATGTTTGTCTGTAAAATGTTGGACCTGTCTTATGGAAAGCTAAGATGACCATGCAAAGAGATTCAAATGCATTCCTCTTTGCCACGAGCAGCTAGGAATGTTGAAACAGCCGTTGAAAGATGAGAGTTTTCCTGGGCACAAGAAAAAGGATTCAAGCTGTAACATTTTGCGTTCTTTAGCAATCTCAGATATACTGGGCAGTGGTATATAGGTATCTCCTGCAGTCAAGATGAACTGAGATATAGGTATGAATTAGTTACACCCAATGGCTAAATCAAGAAAGATGGAGATGTCGGTGTGGCACTTGCTGCTGTGCAAAGCAAGGTTTGTGTGACTTTGTTTGCATGGAAAGTGATACCTGGGCTTCGATGGTAACTCCCGGATTGTGGACTGTTGCAACTGGTTCTGGTGAGAACCTAGCGTGGTAGGCCAAGAGAAATGTGCCCCTGCATGACATGGATGCCAGCAGAGTCGAACCTCTGTTTTTGAGACATTTGAAATGTAAGCGTTGTTCGTTCATCCAATTGTTGACTTTTGTCACACATAAGGAAAGGAATGAGCTTCTTTAGCGATGTTGGTAGCAAGCATAACCCCCTTTGTCGTGTGAGCAGCATAGCTGCAAAATGTCATGCCGTCATAATGGAGAAGTGCTGTGACGGCCTGCAGATAAAGATCAAACAGAAGCAAGTGACAGTGCTGCTCCGTGGGGGACTCTGCAATCTAGGCAACTCTTTGAAGTCCTTAAGTCTGCTGTTGGACTGAGATCAGATAGTGAAGAACGTGGACATTGCTGGTCTGATGGCGTGATTTCGAGTCTCTGGGGAAGACTGAGGAACATCAATGCTGTTGAGACCCCCAGAACTGTAGAATGATATAAAGGCTCCCACCCACCCTTCGACAGATATTGTCCAGTAGAGAAGCTATCATTGACTGTGTGGTCAGGCCAGCCATGAAGCTAGCCTGAAAAGGGTCCAGAGCTCCATTTGACTTCACAAAGTCCTCTCATTCTTCAAGTTCGTTCAGCCAATCAGAGTCCAAGAATATCCTAAAGGATGTTCAACCACCTTTGTTATGCCCATTTCACTTCCTGTTCCTTTGTGGATGACGCTAGTTGTGAAGCAAGGAGTACACAGTGCAGGTTCACACTTGTAGAATGTGTGTTTTTTTTGGAGCTTTGTAGAAACGTTTTGAGGAAGTGTGGCTCTTTGGTGTTGTTCTTTTGTCTAGTTTCTAGTTCCTTAATGTTCATTGTAGGAAATGTTTGTGCCCCGTTGTTTAAGTGTTTGTTCAGGGTGTTGATAGTGTGTTGTTAAACTCCCTGCATTAAAAAAGGACACAAATGTACCTTTTCCATATGTGCCTTTTCTCCTTTCTGTCCCCTTTTAAAATAAAAAAAATCAAAGGGGTGGACCCCCGACAGTCTCCAGATCGCAATCACTTTCTTACCTTAGTGCAAATGTGAAGGACTGTAGAGGAGAGTCAGGGCACAGTACTTACAAGCCAGGGCCTCGATACCCACTTCAACACTCTCACCAGCACAAGCACTAACTCCAGCTCTGCTGCTCCGGTACCGAACCACCCTGGTTCTTTCCGAGGTACCGTAGCGTGCTGGTGGGAAAGCACCCGAGAGAAAACTCAAACAACTTTGCTCCGATGGCGAAAGAGGTTAGAGGAAAGAACCTCGAAAAAACCTTGTAACGTGAAAGAAACACATCAAGCTGCATTGCCTGAAGAGAAGAGCAGACAGCTGCTTCCGACACGTTCACTCGAGCATAGGTGCAGGTTCACACTTGTAGAATGTGTGGAGGGATTTTTGAGCTTTGTGGCAACGTTTTAAGGAATTGACGCTCTTTGGTGTTGTTCTTTTGTCTAGTTTCTAGTTCTTTAATGTCCATTGTAGGAAATGTTTGTGCCCCATTGTTTAAGTGTTTGTTCAGGGTGTTGATAGTGTGTTGTTAAACTCCCTGTATTAAAAAAGGACACAAATGTACCTTTTCCATGTGTGCCTTTTCTCCTTTCTGTCCCCTTTTAAAATAAAAAATAAAAAAGGTTTCCTGCCATAATCTGATTTCCCTCCAGAAAATATAAAAATCTTGTGTAGTGTTGTTTCTAATAATAAAGTGTAGTAGTTATTGGGATTTGTTATGTTTCACAATGTTGGGTCCTCAGAGTGTGCCGACAAAAGGTTCTGCTATTTAGTATGACCTGCATGTGACACTAGAATGGAAGAGAGATGAAGGATGCACAGGAGGTGAATAAAGAGAAGCTCTGTTTCTTATTACAGGAGTTGGAGGATTCCCCGATGGTGGGTGAGACAAGGGCAACCTTTTGCTGTTTGTGTGTACCGGTTTGCAGGTCTGGGCCATGCAGCATCGCTGATTCTCTGAGTCGGCAGCATTGTGGTGTGGGGACAGGAGTAGAAGTGTGGGAGGAGTCAGGGCCACCTGAGTAGGCTAGACTATTTGCACAGAGGCAAGGGCCTGCCAAAAGCAGAGAGGCAGGGCCGGCAGGGCCTCTAGTGCATGTCCACATGGAAGCAGCGCCGATGCAGAAGCAGGTACATATACCCCATGTGGGAGGATAGGGCAGCCACAGCAAGCACCCTCGAGGAGGAGTTAGCGATGGCACCTGTCTGGGTGGGGTCCCTAGAGGAAGAAGTGGTCTATGCCCAGCAGGGAGAGTAGGGTGCTACAGAGGGTGAGGGGGACGTCCATCAGGAGGATCGGTCTATGGAGGTGCCACATCAGGTGGTGGGCCTATCTGAGGGGGTGAGGGGGAGCAGGTAGATGGAGGAGGTGGAAGAGGAAACTCTTCCCATGCCTTCATGCCAGGAGGGCAAGGTAGGCACCAGAGAGCCCTCTACCCCTTCTACACAGGCCACATGTTCATGGATGTGGGACTATTTTGCCCTGCCACCAGAGAAGACAGTGGGAGGTGGGAGGATCTGAGGTCTTCTTCATGGTGAAGGGCTGCAAAAAGCGGGTCAGAAAAGAAAGGCGGGTGAGACATGTGTTGAAAATGTCTGGGTCTCTATAATCCCATGGGATTTTCGTAAGTAGAGCAAAAAACCACAGTATGTTTGCTGTCGACACAAAGTCGGCATTATGTGTTTTGTGCACAAAATCCCTGTAAGCCCTACCATCTAACTGTCCCAGGTGCTCGAAGGTAGTGTAAACCAATCAACCTCTACTTCGGATAGATTCTGTAAAGGAGGATGTATTTATCTCATGAAATTCTCACGCCTTGGGTTTTGAGAAACATGGCGCCATATCACATAATTTGCACCCACTGACGACAAGTCCAAAAACAGCATTTTGGACCAACTGTTTGGTGCAAATTCTGGTGTGAACATGCTCAGCACTCTTGCACTTCACATGCTCCGATCTATGCAATGTAGTGTAACCCATGAAGCCCTTTATCCTGCCAAGGTCCATAAAGTGAGTACCACTGTAATAATAGTGACTCCAAATATAACAACAGGGCCTCATTACGACCCTGGCAGTATGGGTTTAACGGCGCCGGTAGAGCTGCCAGTGTCGTTAACCCCATACTGCCTCATTACGAGGTCCGCTCGCGGGACCCGCTCTGGACGCCTGGTTTTACCAGATGTCCTTAGTGGTTCCCGCAAGCGGGCCAGCATGCTAACAACGGGCCCGTCATTAACGGGCCCATTGTTAGCATGCTCCCCATTCCCATTGAGCCCTATGGGGGCTCGAATGGGAATGGGGATATACAAGGTTCGGGTTCCCTGAATGGGGAAATACCGGGCCCTCCAAGGTCAGAATGGCCCAGTATTTCCCCATTCAGGGAACCCGGACCCGAATTTGGAGGCAGCCATGCCCTTATTAAGGGCATGGCTGCCTCCAAACTCGTAATGAGGCCCTGGAGAAATCCAGGATGAAGCACTGCATGAAGCAATCGTTTATAATGTGATGCCCAAATGTCAGAAGGCTCTCCATTCAGGGTGTGAGTCGTGCCGAAGCAGTGCTGTCCAGTGAGGATGCTGGGAGGGGGACTCCTGGGCAAAGCTTTGTGGCAAATCATACATTTTTATTTTCAATTGACGATTGTCTGAACTGCACTAGCCCTGGCAGGAGTTTGCTGTCTTACAGGGAGTAAGAAAAGCAGACATACAAGGGATCCTTAGAAAAACAAGCATTGGCAAAACCAACCGTTTTGTGTTTTGTATAAACATTCAATAGGTAGGGGGCTACCATAATGGTACCACCTTGCCATACAATGGTGTCATTACCTGTGCATATCATAGGAAGACTTGGCAAATACCTATTCAATACCTAACTCAATCCAACACTGTTGGTTTTTAAGAGGACTTCAGTGCAAGAACATGCATATTGCTCATAAATCATATGACAGAAGGCACACTTGGTTAAGACATTTTTGTTACACTAGTAGCACATTTAAAGCTGCAATTAGGCCATTAATACACAGACGCTGTTTTGAAATAACAGTGGCAGCACAGGTCTGATTACACTGCTTGATAAAGCAAGCTCAAATAGATCCCAAGGGGATGTGCTTTGGGTGGGGGGCAGGTAGTGGATGGGAAACACCATGGGAATTAACATGACCACATACAGTCAATGGATAGGTAAATAGCCAAAGAAACCCACAATCAGTGCTCACAGCCCAATTTCCTCCCAGCTTGCTTCAGACTTGACAGCTGGTTTTAAGGGACCGCAATGTCACAAACAAATGATACATTGCACAAACCTAAGGTGGGAAAGGAGTGGGTGAGTAGTATGGTAAGGTATACATCCTATATAATCTAATTGGTCCAGCCATATCAGGTAGCTCCACCTGGGACCACCTACAAAAAGATACATGGGGACCAGGTCATCAGGGTGTTCTATAATTCGTGGATGCAACACTGTTGAGGTGAGTGTTAAAGGTGAATAGGAATTTGTCAGGTGTAGCTTTCTCAGCGTTGGCATCCTGGACGGTTACCAGCACATGAGCACAATAGGGGGCAGCGAGAAGGGCCCCAGAGTGCTGCCTGTCTCATAAAGGCTACCACTCTCTGACTCCCCAGGCCACGGGCCAGTACATTTTAGCTTTCAATTTCATACTGTATTGTATCTTTTGTCCCAACGAGATGGGTGGGAATTAAAGTTTCTGTCTGCCCATGTCTGGTTCTAATGGACAGGTAGTCTCTGCCAGCTGCAAGTCACGTGTGTAGGGACCGCATTTTGAATCATTCTGCTCACTAATTTATGAGGATTTTAGCCCTTTTTCTATGAGTGTCATTACCTACTTGGCCTCGAAGACTTGTTGAAACTTCTTTTCTCTAGGTGTCAGGTCTGAGTTTGCGAGAAGCTGACATTGCAAGCAACCACATTTGTTTCTTTGCTTCTCCTGATAGAAATATGCCCATTGTCTGGGACCTGTTCGTCGTCTGAACTTTTCCAATGCTGGTTCAAGCCCAAGCTGCCTCTCCCTGATAACCTTGGCAAACTGTGCACTCGCTATCTGAGCTGGTCAGGCTTGGCTCTTTTGCTGGCTCTGCAAGACAGGGTCCCTCTGAAGTCTCAAGACTTTTCGATTTCTCCCATTCACCTAATGTGGCTGTGTCCTCCATCTTGGTTTACATGGCCGCTCATTTTAGTTGAGTTTTGCATTGAACAAGCTTTATGTGTATCCTCTTGCATTTCATCATAGAAAAGAGAGTATGTAGGAGTACTCTAGTGGTTTCAAGCATATTCTTTGACTCTAGGTGCAATTTGACCTAGTGTTCATGTATCTTTGTGCTTGGATGGGCATGTGCTTCGTGTTCTAATGTACCTATGTGTGTTGGCCTCATCCATGACGTCATTTGTCTCTTTCATGATTACAGCTCATTCATTTGTCCCATCGCCTGCAGGTTTATTGCCTCAGTGACGTCCTCTGATTAGGGTCTGTAGTGCTGCCTCAGTGAGTGTCGTCTGCCAAATTGGCAGTACAATGGCGGGGAGGGGGTTGATGCCAGTAGCGATGTGCACCATTCATGTCTGTCACCCCGAAACGGGGGAAGGGCTGATGCAATCTGCTTCTCGTCATTCCCCCTCTGGTCCAGTCATGGACCACACATACTGGAAGCCTTTCCTCACTAATGGGTGTCTTGGAGGACCACACCTTTGCCAACCCCCTGTGGTCATTATGATACTTCACATGTTCGTCCACACTCAATGTCATGTGGCAGCCCTCCCCGTCAGGCTTGTACCATTTGTCTGTACTCCAGGAACAACAGAGGTTAGGAACATCTCTGCACTGCTGATCAGCCTATGCTTCTCTTGTATCATGCCATGTGCCTCTTCCATCTTACTGGAGACGTAATTTCCTCTTTTGGCTATGTTTAGCTTCAGTGACCTTTTCTTCCTCTGGTATGTGCCTTTTTTGTGGAACCCATCTATCCTTGTGTATTTATGGTACACCATCAAGGCTGGTGTGTTCATAAGCACCAGAGAACATATCCCTCCCCACTTTGGGGGCTTCTGCAGGTACGCTTTAGGCCCAGTAGTGGCCCATGAGTGCTGCTGTGCCTACTCTCATGCCAGGTACCTTAAAAATGTGTTTCAAGCCTCTGTTTTCTCCAACCTTTACTGGACCATCATCCTGGTAACATAGTGGTGTATTCTTGAGGGGTACTATGGGTAGAATACCCTGCCCAATCCTTGAGGGAGTCATCCTTTTCTTTCTGCCCCACTTCCATTGGAACCCTCAGCAGCGCTTGTGCTTTGCATCCCGACAGCCCTTCGACCCATTCTTCTCTTGTGAATACCTGCCCATGTACTAGTAGTTGGAGTCTCTTCCAGCATCCAGGCATTCCCCCTACCTCTCTTCTTCCTTTGTGTTACTATTCTAGTTTTCCTCTGTTTGGGCCATCCAGTGTATTTTGTCTCATTCTATCTGCGCTCCAATAATCCTTTATCATTGTCTGTAGTTTTATATAGCTGTCGTCCTATGGGAATGTCCTTTGTGACATTCATCTTAGTGCAGCCTGCTTTGCCTGGAACTGGCCCCCTAGCCGTGCCAAATGCATTAGGCAATGTGCCCAAGTTGCTGGGATCTCAGTGGCTACGGAGGTCCTAGAGGAGCTCATTGCATCATTGCATGGGGAATGAGAGAGCATACACAGCAGCTCTCCCCTGAAGCCTCTCTCCCACACAGGTCAGGTGCTGGTTCTACATGTTATTTGTGATGTGGGCCGAATTTGGTCATGTGAGCACTTACATGATTAAAATTGGTGGTGACAATCAGTTTGAGCTTCCTTATTTTTTTGTGTGTCATTAGCGAGGTGTGGGGTGGTTACTTCAGTTAGTAAGGAAACAGGTGTCACATTAGCATATACTGGTTCGGACGCATAATACATTGCCACTTTTCGTAATGCTAGCAGGGTAAAAACGTAGAGACAGCAGCATGCAAAAAATATTATCACAATTACCTTAGTGGTATAATCCATGTGTTGCAGGTGTGAACGTCCATTCCTTTGTTTGTAAGCAATCTCCTATGTTTAGCAACGCATGCAAGAAAGGCATATATGAAACGCTGAAATAGCAACATTGAATTTCTGTGCTTTAGTTTTGTCAAAACGGCTTCTCTTTTTCTTTCAATCTGCAGCTAAAAGCTTCTTCCCAAAACTGTAGTTCACTCGTACACGGTTGTAGATTTATGTTAAAAAAAAGGCATTGTGCCTATATTAATTCCCTGTCACTGCTACTCTGCTTGTTACTTGGCTGTGAAATCCGAAAACTCTTTTCTTTTTCCTCCCACGATGCAGAATTCTCCTCTCTCGGCTGATGTGTTGGCAGGCCTGCATGGGCTGTCTAGCCGTGTCCTTTTTCTCCTATCCCCCTTCTTTATGCTGCGTTGGGTCGCTTGCATGCAGCTGTGACGTATGTGTATTCAAGTTTGCCTATCACCTCTAAAACATATACGGTTCTGTCTCTTTCTCTACGACACAGCCAATACATTTCCCTCTCCTAGAACATACACATTTAAAAAAAGAAATTAACAAAAACATTGCACAACATATGAATACATTTATTACACCTTTTTCCCCCAAGTGTCTCCTTCATTTTCTGCATCTGGTAGAAAGAATTCCTTCATAGTCTCGGGTGGCCACCTTCTAAATACCATACTTTATCTGTGCCTGTTGCAATACACGAAAAATACTAGTACTTCAAAACAATTCCAATCCTCCCTCACCTTCTACTTTTACTCGCCTGCATCTACTTTTCTTTCAGTGAAGGCCATCAGAGAAACTTACACACCCCCTTTTCCTTCGTGAGTACCTACCCTTTCTCCCTATCCACTTCCCCATCATATCTACAAGTACTTACCTTCTCTTATGTTGCTCCGTCTAACTTCATTGAGATGGTGCATGCTAGCATGCTAGGAAGGCCATATAAAAGAATCCTTTAACCTTATGACACAACCAGTGTCCTGTTAACATGTGCAAATTATTGTGTAACTTGCTCTTGTATTTTACTTCCTTGTGCTTGCAGATGTGTATCCATTCTGCATATTGTGCTTTTCCTTACAGCGCCTCATTCCTGGCCCTGACATTTGCATGTCACTCTATGTGCCATTGTGTTTCTTGTAACCCCCCTTTCTGTAATCTCAACGTGTTTCAAATATACTGTACATGTGACATGTATTCACCCTCCATGTACCCTTGTATTGTGTTTAGCCAAGCATCTGGCTTCTGCTACCTAATTTGATACTATGCTTATATTGCAGTAAAATTGTCTGGTATTGTGGGGGGATCCTTATGTACCGTGGGTGTTGCCCCCCACCCTTCTTGTGGCCATGAAGTGACAAAACCAAAACGTGGTATCCCTCTGTTCTACATCTTTTGTGCACAATGTCCTCTTTTTCCACACCTCCTACCTTATCTCCATTTACTCTGTGTTTCCTACTCCTCACTCTGTGTCCCCATGTACACATATCGACCTACTTTTAATTACTCCCGCTCTAATTGGGATAGTATCGATAGTCCTCTCATTTTCTTATATGCCAGTTGTTCTGTCTGCTGGCATCCTTCCTTATACTGTTCCTAACTGCCCTTGCTCCCTTCAATGGGCGATCATTGTGTGTGCACTAGTCCGCAATGTGCTTGGTACTTGTGCAAAATTCTTCTTGTCTCTCTTTTCAGTTTTGAGCTGATAAATGAAGCTTATATTAAATGCTCCTTCATCTGTTATAAACATGCCTCCATCTATCAAATGAGTTGGCTTGCGCAAGAGCTGCACCCATCCTGCACTTCACTCCCTCATCATTATCCCTGTGTAAGATCACTGTGTCCTCCCTCACTTTTGCAGCTGTTGGCTCAATCGTAATCACTTATCTTTCTTCCTCGTCTATGGGTGCTTTCTACTGGAATAAAAACTCTGTAGGTAATTTTGATAGTCTGCCCTTAATACCTGCCAGCCATGCTAGCAATATGTGAAAAAGATAAATCAAAGAATTGATTGGGCTTGTACAATTGATACCGTAACTAGAACTTACTTGTACGGTCAGATTATACCTCATCACAAAGACCTGGGTACTCTGGAACCTTAGTGGAAATGTTTTCCGGATAGGAGAGCGAGGAATGATTTCATGCACTTTAGATTGAATGCATTGTCAACCAATGAAATCACATGTACAAGGAATGGACTGCAGGTTGAAATGGTCCATTGACGGTTTTGTAAAGTTTATTGGGAGAAAGAAACTTTGCCACACTTATTAATCCATTGCTTTTCCCTGAGGACTCAGAGGATTGAGTACTTCAGGAAATGTGTAAGCAGTACACATTGGGTGATGCTGGATACCCTATGTTTGAAAATTATGCACAGCAAATCAGTGTCATTGACATTAACGGGTTTAAGGTTCTTAAAAATAGTTTGTAATCTATATAATTAGCTTAATATTTTAAATGTTTTATTGTATTGTGATATTAATGTTGTTATTACCTGGAAATGAAATTGCTTAATGGTCTGGGATGGTAATCAGTTGTGACATAATTTGTTAGGTTTGTTATATAAAATTCTGATGTTGTATGAAATTTGGATGTTTTATGACATTTCTGTTGTTGTTGATGTTTTAACTATATGAAATTTGAATATGTTTTTCAAAATGGTTACGTAAAGGGTTATGTAAACCAATACAAATAAACAAATATAAAAAAAGTATGTGTATTTCATGAGGGAATACTTCCAAGTCTAATGGCACGCCCCTTTGTTTTTTCTAGCTATAGAATGCTGACATGAATGGTATAAAAAGGTCATGCTCTCTTAAAAGGGCTTCCCCCTCATTACTGTCACACCCCTATCCTCGCATGTGTCTTTGGATGCATGGTTGTGTTCTATGTTGCATTGTATCCTGTTATATATGTGCTTGTAGTTGCATCTGTGTGTTGCTGTGTCTGAATTTGCTTTGTTTGCATCGGTGCCTGTTGTGGCTGCATTTGTCTGTTGTGCAGGTTGTACTCGCGGTGCATTCATCTGATACTGTGTGTGATCTTGGGCATAATATTCAGGTGGCTCTGCACTGTATCATGGAGGGGTGTGCCATCCCCCTCCCCCTCTTGGATCCTGCCAATCTTGTTACGTCCCTCCCCTGCTTCTACATGCCCAAAAAATTGTCCTAATCTTTCTCTCTCTCTCTCTCTCTCTCTCTCTCTCTCTCTCTCTCTCTCTCTCTCTCTCTCTCTCTCTCTCCCTCTCTCTCTCTCTCTCTCTCTCTCTCTCTCTCTCACTCTCTCTCTCCTACATGCTCCCTGCCTTTCCTGTATTGATTTTTTGAACAATTAAACTATGCACATCTATATCCTGATCTTATTTTCATAATTATACCTGTATGTGTGAGCGAGGCTGTTGCTTGCTTCACAATGTGTTGGCACATCCACGGATCCTTGAAGTTATTACTGTGCCACTGTGTGTGTGGGAATAAATGTTGGGCAAGGCACCTCCCCTTTCAGAATGATCGCCCTGCAATCTACCTAAACTCCAAAAGTAGCTTCCCTCACTTTTGCAGCTGTTGGCTCAATCGTAATCACTTATCTTTCTTCCTCGTCTATGGGTGCTTTCTACTGGAATAAAAACTCTGTAGGTAATTTTGATAGTCTGCCCTTAATTCCTGCCAGCCATGCCAGCAATATGTGAAAAAGATAAATCAAAGAATTGATTGGGCTTGTACAATTGATACTGTAACTAGAATTTACTTTTACGGTCAGATTATACCTCATCACAAAGACCTGGGTACTCTGGAACCTTAGTGGAAATGTTTTCTGGATAGGAGAGCGAGGAATGATTTCATGCACTTTAGATTGAATGCATTGTCAACCAATGAAATCACATGTACAAGGAATGGACTGCAGGTTGAAATGGTCCATTGACGGTTTTGTAAAGTTTATTGGGAGAAAGAAACTTTGCCACACTTATTAATCCATTGCTTTTCCCTGAGGACTCAGAGGATTGAGTACTTCAGGAAATGTGTAAGTAGTACACATTGGGTGATGCTGGATACCCTATGGTTGAAAATTATGCACAGCAAATCAGTGTCATTGACATTAACGGGTTTAAGGTTCTTAAAAATAGTTTGTAACCTATATAATTAGCTTAATATTTTAAATGTTTTATTGTATTGTGATATTAATGTTGTTATTACCTGGAAATGAAATTGCTTAATGGTCTGGGATGGTAATCAGTTGTGACATAATTTGTTAGGTTTGTTATATAAAATTCTGATGTTGTATGAAATTTGGATGTTTTATGACATTTCTGTTGTTGTTGATGTTTTAACTATATGAAATTTGAATATGTTTTTCAAAATGGTTACGTAAAGGGTTATGTAAACCAATACAAATAAACAAATATAAAAAAAGTATGTGTATTTCATGAGGGAATACTTCCAAGTCTAATGGCACGCCCCTTTGTTTTTTCTAGCTATAGAATGCTGACATGAATGGTATAAAAAGGTCATGCTCTCTTAAAAGGGCTTCCCCCTCATTACTGTCACACCCCTATCCTCACGTGTGTCTTTGGCTGCATGGTTGTGTTCTATGTTGCATTGTATCCTGTTATATATGTGCTTGTAGTTGCATCTGTGTGTTGCTGTGTCTGAATTTGCTTTGTTTGCATCGGTGCCTGTTGTGGCTGCATTTGTCTGTTGTGCAGGTTGTACTCGCGGTGCATCCATCTGATACTGTGTGTGATCTTGGGCATAATATTCAGGTGGCTCTGCACTGTATCATGGAGGGGTGTGCCATCCCCCTCCCCTCTCTTGGATCCTGCCAATCTTGTTACGTCCCTCCCCTGCTTCTCCATGCCCAAAAAATTGTCCTAATCTTTCTCTCTCTCTCTCTCTCTCTCTCTCTCTCTCTCTCTCTCTCTCTCTCTCTCTCTCTCTCTCTCACTCTCTCTCTCCTACATGCTCCCTGCCTTTCCTGTATTGATTTTTTGAACAATTAAACTATGCACATCTATATCCTGATCTTATTTTCATAATTATACCTGTATGTGTGAGCGAGGCTGTTGCTTGCTTCACAATGTGTTGGCACATCCACGGATCCTTGAAGTTATTACTGTGCCACTGTGTGTGTGGGAATAAATGTTGGGCAAGGCACCTCCCCTTTCAGAATGATCGCCCTGCAATCTACCTAAACTCCAAAAGTAGCTTCCCTCACTTTTGCAGCTGTTGGCTCAATCGTAATCACTTATCTTTCTTCCTCGTCTATGGGTGCTTTCTACTGGAATAAAAACTCTGTAGGTAATTTTGATAGTCTGCCCTTAATTCCTGCCATCCATGCTAGCAATATGTGAAAAAGATAAATCAAAGAATTGATTGGGCTTGTACAATTGATACCGTAACTAGAACTTACTTGTACGGTCAGATTATACCTCATCACAAAGACCTGGGTACTCTGGAACCTTAGTGGAAATGTTTTCCGGATAGGAGAGCGAGGAATGATTTCATGCACTTTAGATTGAATGCATTGTCAACCAATGAAATCACATGTACAAGGAATGGACTGCAGGTTGAAATGGTCCATTGACGGTTTTGTAAAGTTTATTGGGAGAAAGAAACTTTGCCACACTTATTAATCCATTGCTTTTCCCTGAGGACTCAGAGGATTGAGTACTTCAGGAAATGTGTAAGCAGTACACATTGGGTGATGCTGGATACCCTATGTTTGAAAATTATGCACAGCAAATCAGTGTCATTGACATTAACGGGTTTAAGGTTCTTAAAAATAGTTTGTAATCTATATAATTAGCTTAATATTTTAAATGTTTTATTGTATTGTGATATTAATGTTGTTATTACCTGGAAATGAAATTGCTTAATGGTCTGGGATGGTAATCAGTTGTGACATAATTTGTTAGGTTTGTTATATAAAATTCTGATGTTGTATGAAATTTGGATGTTTTATGACATTTCTGTTGTTGTTGATGTTTTAACTATATGAAATTTGAATATGTTTTTCAAAATGGTTACGTAAAGGGTTATGTAAACCAATACAAATAAACAAATATAAAAAAAGTATGTGTATTTCATGAGGGAATACTTCCAAGTCTAATGGCACGCCCCTTTGTTTTTTCTAGCTATAGAATGCTGACATGAATGGTATAAAAAGGTCATGCTCTCTTAAAAGGGCTTCCCCCTCATTACTGTCACACCCCTATCCTCGCATGTGTCTTTGGATGCATGGTTGTGTTCTATGTTGCATTGTATCCTGTTATATATGTGCTTGTAGTTGCATCTGTGTGTTGCTGTGTCTGAATTTGCTTTGTTTGCATCGGTGCCTGTTGTGGCTGCATTTGTCTGTTGTGCAGGTTGTACTCGCGGTGCATTCATCTGATACTGTGTGTGATCTTGGGCATAATATTCAGGTGGCTCTGCACTGTATCATGGAGGGGTGTGCCATCCCCCTCCCCCTCTTGGATCCTGCCAATCTTGTTACGTCCCTCCCCTGCTTCTACATGCCCAAAAAATTGTCCTAATCTTTCTCTCTCTCTCTCTCTCTCTCTCTCTCTCTCTCTCTCTCTCTCTCTCTCTCTCTCTCTCTCTCTCTCTCTCTCTCTCTCTCTCTCTCTCTCTCTCTCTCTCTCTCTCTCTCTCTCACTCTCTCTCTCCTACATGCTCCCTGCCTTTCCTGTATTGATTTTTTGAACAATTAAACTATGCACATCTATATCCTGATCTTATTTTCATAATTATACCTGTATGTGTGAGCGAGGCTGTTGCTTGCTTCACAATGTGTTGGCACATCCACGGATCCTTGAAGTTATTACTGTGCCACTGTGTGTGTGGGAATAAATGTTGGGCAAGGCACCTCCCCTTTCAGAATGATCGCCCTGCAATCTACCTAAACTCCAAAAGTAGCTTCCCTCACTTTTGCAGCTGTTGGCTCAATCGTAATCACTTATCTTTCTTCCTCGTCTATGGGTGCTTTCTACTGGAATAAAAACTCTGTAGGTAATTTTGATAGTCTGCCCTTAATTCCTGCCAGCCATGCCAGCAATATGTGAAAAAGATAAATCAAAGAATTGATTGGGCTTGTACAATTGATACTGTAACTAGAATTTACTTTTACGGTCAGATTATACCTCATCACAAAGACCTGGGTACTCTGGAACCTTAGTGGAAATGTTTTCTGGATAGGAGAGCGAGGAATGATTTCATGCACTTTAGATTGAATGCATTGTCAACCAATGAAATCACATGTACAAGGAATGGACTGCAGGTTGAAATGGTCCATTGACGGTTTTGTAAAGTTTATTGGGAGAAAGAAACTTTGCCACACTTATTAATCCATTGCTTTTCCCTGAGGACTCAGAGGATTGAGTACTTCAGGAAATGTGTAAGTAGTACACATTGGGTGATGCTGGATACCCTATGGTTGAAAATTATGCACAGCAAATCAGTGTCATTGACATTAACGGGTTTAAGGTTCTTAAAAATAGTTTGTAACCTATATAATTAGCTTAATATTTTAAATGTTTTATTGTATTGTGATATTAATGTTGTTATTACCTGGAAATGAAATTGCTTAATGGTCTGGGATGGTAATCAGTTGTGACATAATTTGTTAGGTTTGTTATATAAAATTCTGATGTTGTATGAAATTTGGATGTTTTATGACATTTCTGTTGTTGTTGATGTTTTAACTATATGAAATTTGAATATGTTTTTCAAAATGGTTACGTAAAGGGTTATGTAAACCAATACAAATAAACAAATATAAAAAAAGTATGTGTATTTCATGAGGGAATACTTCCAAGTCTAATGGCACGCCCCTTTGTTTTTTCTAGCTATAGAATGCTGACATGAATGGTATAAAAAGGTCATGCTCTCTTAAAAGGGCTTCCCCCTCATTACTGTCACACCCCTATCCTCACGTGTGTCTTTGGCTGCATGGTTGTGTTCTATGTTGCATTGTATCCTGTTATATATGTGCTTGTAGTTGCATCTGTGTGTTGCTGTGTCTGAATTTGCTTTGTTTGCATCGGTGCCTGTTGTGGCTGCATTTGTCTGTTGTGCAGGTTGTACTCGCGGTGCATCCATCTGATACTGTGTGTGATCTTGGGCATAATATTCAGGTGGCTCTGCACTGTATCATGGAGGGGTGTGCCATCCCCCTCCCCTCTCTTGGATCCTGCCAATCTTGTTACGTCCCTCCCCTGCTTCTCCATGCCCAAAAAATTGTCCTAATCTTTCTCTCTCTCTCTCTCTCTCTCTCTCTCTCTCTCTCTCTCTCTCTCTCTCTCTCTCTCTCTCTCTCTCACTCTCTCTCTCCTACATGCTCCCTGCCTTTCCTGTATTGATTTTTTGAACAATTAAACTATGCACATCTATATCCTGATCTTATTTTCATAATTATACCTGTATGTGTGAGCGAGGCTGTTGCTTGCTTCACAATGTGTTGGCACATCCACGGATCCTTGAAGTTATTACTGTGCCACTGTGTGTGTGGGAATAAATGTTGGGCAAGGCACCTCCCCTTTCAGAATGATCGCCCTGCAATCTACCTAAACTCCAAAAGTAGCTTCCCTCACTTTTGCAGCTGTTGGCTCAATCGTAATCACTTATCTTTCTTCCTCGTCTATGGGTGCTTTCTACTGGAATAAAAACTCTGTAGGTAATTTTGATAGTCTGCCCTTAATTCCTGCCATCCATGCTAGCAATATGTGAAAAAGATAAATCAAAGAATTGATTGGGCTTGTACAATTGATACCGTAACTAGAACTTACTTGTACGGTCAGATTATACCTCATCACAAAGACCTGGGTACTCTGGAACCTTAGTGGAAATGTTTTCCGGATAGGAGAGCGAGGAATGATTTCATGCACTTTAGATTGAATGCATTGTCAACCAATGAAATCACATGTACAAGGAATGGACTGCAGGTTGAAATGGTCCATTGACGGTTTTGTAAAGTTTATTGGGAGAAAGAAACTTTGCCACACTTATTAATCCATTGCTTTTCCCTGAGGACTCAGAGGATTGAGTACTTCAGGAAATGTGTAAGCAGTACACATTGGGTGATGCTGGATACCCTATGGTTGAAAATTATGCACAGCAAATCAGTGTCATTGACATTAACGGGTTTAAGGTTCTTAAAAATAGTTTGTAACCTATATAATTAACTTAATATTTTAAATGTTTTATTGTATTGTGATATTAATGTTGTTATTACCTGGAAATGAAATTGCTTAATGGTCTGGGATGGTAATCAGTTGTGACATAATTTGTTAGGTTTGTTATATAAAATTCTGATGTTGTATGAAATTTGGATGTTTTATGACATTTCTGTTGTTGTTGATGTTTTAACTATATGAAATTTGAATATGTTTTTCAAAATGGTTACGTAAAGGGTTATGTAAACCAATACAAATAAACAAATATAAAAAAAGTATGTGTATTTCATGAGGGAATACTTCCAAGTCTAATGGCACGCCCCTTTGTTTTTTCTAGCTATAGAATGCTGACATGAATGGTATAAAAAGGTCATGCTCTCTTAAAAGGGCTTCCCCCTCATTACTGTCACACCCCTATCCTCACGTGTGTCTTTGGCTGCATGGTTGTGTTCTATGTTGCATTGTATCCTGTTATTTTATTTTCAAATTTCTTTATTGGCATTTATATAAGAGACAGTTGCATCGTAACATTGTGCGATCACATTGGTATAAGTCAGGATTAATCAAGATAGGCCAAATAGAAATTAACAATTAAACAGAAACAACAAAACGTAAACAACATTAACAAGTCTCCGTATGGTCAGTGGCGTAAGCAACGTAGGAAGATCAGGCAACAAATAAGTTCAAGTTATGGACTGCGCAAATGTTCTGTGTCAGATAGCATGTTTCGATAGTGGCAAGTTACTCAAGGGGGTTTATCGTCATTGGGGGGGTTAAGTAAGGCCCAGGTGAGAGTTTTCCAGGCAGAAAGTGCCAAGCTCGTGTCTTCGGGGGATGTGGTGACCCCATCCTCCCAAGCAGAGGTTTCTGCCCCTATCCAGCGCTCCAGTTCGTTACGCCATACCTGGTATCGTGGGCCTCCAGGTCGCTTCCAGGCCATAGCAATGGTCCTTTTGACCAGAATGCATACTAGGTCCATGAGCTTAACTGAGTGTTTGAACTTGGCCAGTCTGGGATACGTTCCGAGAAGGCACTCCTTTGGGGTCCACTCATATCTGGTCATGCCTGCCTCGCTACAGAGGAGTTCCACCTTCGCCCAGAGTTGCCGGACCTGGACACATCCCCAGAACATGTGTAAAAGATTTGCTTCATCTCTGCCGCACCAAGGGCAGTTATGTTGGGGTAGCCCATATATTTTGGCTATTCTAAGTGGTGTCAGGTACGAGCGATATAACATATTAAGCTGAATCAATTTAAATCTAGAGTTTCTAGATACCACGTTGGGAAACGCTAGTGCTCTACCCCATTCTGCTTCAGACAATTCATGCCCCAAGTCTCCTTCCCATTTGAGTTTGAGATCCTGACTGCGGGGATTGGGCCTATCGATTAGGTGGCTGTATATACGGGACACAGGCCTCCATCCATCTCCCAAACTATATAGGAGTGTTATGAAGGGGTCAGTTTCAGGTTCTTCTGGCCACGCGTCCCATTTGGTCCGAGCAAATTTACGGATCTTTAAGTACCAAAGGAATTGGCCAGCCGGGACGCCATCTACTGACTGCAAGGAGGAGAAATCCCGGAAGGAGCCCTCGTTATATAGATCCCCCCAAGTGTACACTCCCAGCCTTTCCCAGTATCTAATGGAAGCAAGGTCTACAGAGTTCTGACACAGGTCGGCCAGGAGCGGTGTGTCCGGAGTATATCTATGTTTCAAGTGGAGAAGAATTTTAACCCTTTGCCATATCTGACGACCCAGGGTAGCTAAATATGGGATCCCATCCACAAGACATTGAGGGGCCCAGATGAGTTCGTTTAGCCGGATCGGAGCAATTGAGCGTTGTAAAAGCGCTGTTTCGGGGGTGTCATCATCAGCTAGCCATTTAGCCACGAAGCTTAGTTGGGCAGCCAGGTAGTATCGCTCCAGATCAGGGAGCCGAATGCCTCCCTGCTCATAGGGTAGGGTCAGCGTGGATAATGCAAATTTGTGCCTACTAATTCCCCACAGGAAGTCTTTAAGTATCTTCCCCAAAAGGCGAAAGAAGGGTGTCCTAATATAATAAAAAATGTTTTGGAAACCATAAAGAAATCTGGGGAGAACAATCATCTTGATGATGGAAGCCCTGCCCATCATGGATAGGGGGAGGCGAGCCCAAAACTTAATCGACCTGCGCAAGGGAGGCAGCGCCGCTGCCGTGTTGTTGACGTGCATAAGTTCAGGCGTGTGATAAATATTAATGCCCAGATAGCGGAACGTGATGGGGCGCCAACTTATACCCAGCAAGGGGAGGTCATCGACGTGTGTGTTTTGGAGGGCGCCTAACGGAAACAGACAAGACTTATGTCTGCTGAAGTGTATGCCTGATACCTTGGCAAAGTTGCCGAGGACCTCCAGCATGGTCGGGACATTCAACTGCGGGTCCCTCACATAAAGGAGGACATCATCTGCATACAGGGAAATTATGTGGTCCACCCCGTCTAGCCTTATACCAGCATCGAAGAACTGTTTCCTAAAAAAGATGGCGATGGGTTCGAGCCCAAGTATATATAACATAGGGGAGAGCGGGCAGCCCTGCCTCGTGCCCCTTTGTATGTCCCATGCCGTGGAGATGAGCCGGCCAGATTTTACTCGTGCTCGTGGTTTAGTGTAGAGAACTGTGATCCATCTAACGAATCGTTCTCCAAAGCCGAACTCCCGGAGCACCGCAATTAGCCATTCCCAGAAAATAGAATCGAACGCCTTGATGGCGTCCAAAGAGAGCAAGGCATAAGATTCCCCCACATGAGTGGAATGTGATAATACATGTTGTAGCCTACGAAGGTTGGCAGTGGTGTTGCGGCCCGGCACAAAGCCGCTCTGGTCGGGGTGCACCACTCCTCCGATCACCCTGGACAGCCGCTTAGCCAGAATGGTTGTAAGAATTTTGACATCATAATTGAGCATCGCGAGAGGGCGATAGGAGTCACAGTCATCTGCAGGTTTACCTGGCTTGAGGAGCGGAACCACCAAAGTCTCACGCATGCTCCCAGGCAGGATACCCGTCTCGTAGGCCTCTAGGAACACCTCGTGCAGCAGCGGAGTCAATTCCGGCTCGTAGGTTTTGTAAAATTCGGCAGGTAGCCCATCACTGCCCGGGGCCTTACAAGTGGCCAGAGACTTGATGGCATCGGTTATGTCATCTATGGTGATATCAGCATCCAAAGCCTCCTTGCATTGTATCCTGTTATATATGTGCTTGTAGTTGCATCTGTGTGTTGCTGTGTCTGAATTTGCTTTGTTTGCATCGGTGCCTGTTGTGGCTGCATTTGTCTGTTGTGCAGGTTGTACTCGCGGTGCATTCATCTGATACTGTGTGTGATCTTGGGCATAATATTCAGGTGGCTCTGCACTGTATCATGGAGGGGTGTGCCATCCCCCTCCCCCTCTTGGATCCTGCCAATCTTGTTACGTCCCTCCCCTGCTTCTCCATGCTCAAAAAATTGTCCTAATCTTACACCCTCCCTCTCTCTCGCGCTCTCTCTCTCTCTCTCTCTCTCTCTCTCTGTCTCTCTCTCTCTCTATCCTACATGCTCCCTGCCTTTCCTGTATTGATTTTTTGAACAATTAAACTATGCACATCTATATCCTGATCTCATTTTCATAATTATACCTGTATGTGTGAGCGAGGCTGTTGCTTGCTTCACAATGTGTTGGCACATCCACGGATCCTTGAAGTTATTACTGTGCCACTGTGTGTGTGGGAATAAATGTTGGGCAAGGCACCTCCCCTTTCAGAATGATCGTCCTGCAATCTACCTAAACTCCAAAAGTAGCTTCCCTTCATTGATTAAAGTGTCTCTCTCCCTATCTGTGTGACTACCCTATAAACACTGTAGTGTGCCTTTCAAAGTGTGCCACTTATTGCTGATAAATGTGCCTACAGTGGTGAAATGAGATAAAAACAGGGGGTGGGGCTCTAATGTGTCCTAATGCAGCATTTGAGAGCAGGGCCTGAAAAGTGTCTGGCCCAGCCCAAATCTCAAATAGATTGTGGTTTTTTTGAAGACTGAGAAGAGGCCTGTGTAATTAAATGAGTGGTCTAATGGGCCCAATCTAATTTGTGTATGTGCAATGAAAGAGAATGAATCTGTTGTAATATGCACAGGCTCGTGCATTGGCACACTGGTGGAATGTTGATGCATTTTCAGCAGTCAACATTCCCCAGTGGTGGTTGAGTCGAGGGAGCCATGGCAGCAGGCTGCAGGGTCTCGTAATAAAGATACTTAATTACACTTACCTGTGTTGGAGGGATTGTGTCATTGGCGACGAGGATTTCGGCGAGACCCTGTCCCACGTGTGTGCGGACCAGCTGTTCGGGCTCCTTGCTCATCTCCAGTGTTGCTGGCGAGTCGACCAACTGTGGATCCGTCGGAGCTGTTTGCCCAACATTGAGGACAGCGCTGGCCACAGGAGGGCGGTTGTCCTGCGAAAGTGGGGAAGGAGAGGAACTGTCCGGGTGCCCAGTCGGGGTACTTCAGCGGGCCAGTTCGCTGACGGCTCGCCGCAAGTAGCCAGAAGTGCCTGGGAGTTCGCGTTGCCGGCTGGCTGCCTTGCATCCGTGTTTTCATCGGAGGCAGCGACGGTGGCAGGTGGGCTCCACTTGTTGCGGGGAGTCTTTGGTTGCTCGGGTCCAGTCGGGGCCTCGGAGGGAGAGCAGCCGTTGGCTTATACGGAGGCCTGCACATGGTACGCGCTTGCATGAGCAGAGCGCTGGCCGCTGGCCCCGCCCCCGGCAGCGTCTCTACACTACGCTGCTCACCGCGGACTGCAGTCGCCTCAGGGAAGGAGGAGGGGCTGCAGTGGCGCTGCGCAGCGTGCTCTGCAATCAGCTGACTGCTGCCAACTGGTGGATGGGAGAAGGCAGGAGTGTAATACGCTCCAGCGATGCCTGCAAGTTTGAGGGGTCGCAGTTTATACTGGAGCTGAGTCCGAAGGGGTGTTGGTGGTAAGGTTGGGGCACATAAATCCTGTGGAGCCCTGACGAGTGAAGGTTGGCAGCCCTGACAAGTGAAGGTTGGCATTTCTGCTGGGCTGGGATCATTGCAAGTCGGTTGTTACATCAGTGGTTGTGACTCACCCAGTGCCAGGACCTGGCTGTACTGCATATACGTGTGGGTGCACGTGCACAAGGCAACAGGGGGGACATCGGTCTGCTGTTATATTGGTTGGTGTTGTGACTCACCCAGTGCCAATTCTTTTTGGCGGTACTGCAGGTACGTGTGGGTGCACATGCACAAGGTGACAGTGAGGTCATACTCTGCCTCAAGGGAGCAAAGAGCATTGAGTCTTGCACAGTGTTGGGCAAGTTACTCTTGGGGGCATAAGGAACAAGGCAGCACATTCAGCCATGTTGTATACAGCGGCTAGGCCGCCACCTGCTTTTCTGCCTAACCCTGGAGAGCCTGTTGCTCCTTGGGAGCAGTGGGTAGATGCCTTTAAAGTATATTTGAGGGCTGCAGGCGGGGCAAAGTTCAATGATGATGAAAATGAGGCTGCATGACTGAATTGTATTGGTACTGAGGGGTTGAGAGTTTTTCGTCACCTGCCTGGAGAGAATGTAATGGTTCAAGGGGGAGGTGAGGGGGAAATGGTTGTAAGTGCCTACGAGACGGCTTTGAAGAAATTGCAAGTACGTTTTGGTAAAAGAGTTAATGTGGTTTTAGAGCGGTATAAGTTTTTCTCTAGGGCACAAGGTTCCACGGAAAGCATAGATTCATATGTTACAACCTTACGTGCACTCATGGCTACATGCGGGTTCCCGGGTAATGGAGAGGAACATATAAGGGATCAGATTATGATGAAGACATCAAATCAAAAAATAAGAGAGAGATTGTGGATTGAGAGCGATCCTTCACTTGATAAGGTTTTGGAGATTGCCAGAGCAATTGAAGCTTCGAAGGCGAGTGTACAAATTGTTACTGAAAGGGATGGGAATACAGAGATGGTGCATGCTGTGGTGTCAAGGAGCAAGAAAGGTTTGGATAAAGTGGTGGTACAAGGGAACAGAGCATCTAAGGGCAAGGAGGTGTGCAAAAACTGTGGGTGGTCGAGTCACACTGCAGATTCGAAATCCTGTCCGGCTAGCAATGTTGAATGCAGGAAATGTAAACGTACGGGCCATTTTGCACGCATGTGTAACGGGCAGGTGGTCGCAAATATAGCTACAGAGGACTCTACCATGGGGCTAGAAGGGGCATCAAGTGATGGTTCTAATCAGAGTGTCATATTACATGTTGAGGGATGTGGGCGGAAGGGTCCATGGGTGTCGGTATTGGTGGACCAGCATCCTGTGGATATGCTTGTGGATTCGGGGTCACCTTATACTCTGGTGTCTCCAGAGGTGTATCAAGAGGTTTTGGGTAAACAGATCTCTACTTTGTTGACTCCGGACATCAGACCATATGCTTACGGGCAGAGTTCCATCGACCTACTGGGTTATAATTGGTTGAATTTCTCCTTCAAAGGGAGGCAAACTTCGGGTAAATTGTATGTGGCTTCAAAGGGGACAAGTGTGTTGGGTTGGGATGAGCAGGCTGCGCTAAAAATACAAATTCATCCAGGTGAAAAAGAACCGGTTCTTAGTGTCATGGAGGGAGCGGAAGAGGATGACATAATGGTTACTCCCACAGTGCTCATGAGTGAGTTTCCTGAGGTATTTTCAGACACTCTGGGTAAGCATAGGGGTTTTACACATCGCATTGTGTTGAAGAAGGGTGCAGTTCCTAGAGTTCATAAAGTGAGGGGAGTGCCAGTTGCAGCAAGGGAGGCATTCAAAGCGGAATTGACTAAGTTGCAGTCAGCAGGAATAATTGAGCCTATTGAGTCCTCAGAGTGGTTGTTTCCTGTGGTTTTAGTTAAGAAGAGTGATGGTAGCATCAGAATGTGTGTAGATCTCCGGGAACTAAATTCCAGCATTTGGGTGGATCGGCATCCCTTGCCAAATATTAATGAGTTGTTGTTGACGTTGGGAGAAGCTAAATACTTTTCGACTTTTGATCTGTCAACGGCGTATCATCAAATTGACCTACACATTGAATCTAGAACCCTTACTTCATTTGTGACTCCGTTTGGGGCATACAGATTTTGTCGCATGCCTTTTGGCCTGGCTTCGGCTGTGTTCCAGAGGCTGATGCAGCAGTTGTTTGGAGGGGTGTTGGGGGTCAGCTACTTTCAAGATGACATTTTGGTTTGGGGCAGCAGCAAGGAGCAACATGATGTAAGGGTAAGGAAGGTCAAGGAGAGAGGTCTCACTGTAAAATTAACAAAGTGTCAGGTGGGTGTGGAGGAGGTCACATACTTGGGACACACATTGAGTTCACGAGGTGTGAGCCCAAAAAGGGAGTTGGTACAAGTGTTGAGGGATACGCCAGCTCTGGTCAATAAGGATCAGCTAAGGGCTTTTCTGGGTCTTGCGGAATACTATGTTAAATTTGTTTCAAATTATGCTGAAAAAACGGTGGCTATGAGAGCTCTCATGAGGAAGTGCGTGAGATTTGCATGGTCTGCGGAGTGTGCAGCAGAATTTGAGTTGGTTAAAAAGGAGGTGGAGAATGCTCCATGCCTAAAGTCATTTGACCCGAAAAATAAAACTGCTTTGACTGTGGATGCAAGTGAGGTGGGTCTGGGGGCAGTGCTAGAGCAATGGACAAATGGTGAATGGGTCCCAGTGGCTTTTGCTTCGAGGACCTTGAGAGATGTAGAAGGTACTCTGTAATTGAGAGAGAGACTTTGGCAGTCCTATGGGCTTCAAAACACTTCAGGACATTTTTGTGGGGCATACCCTATGTTGTCAGAACGGACCATAAACCGTTGGTGCAGGCATTTTCTACCAAGGGAGTCATGGCAGTATCCCATAGGATTGCAAGGTGGTCAGTACAGTTACAGGATTACAATTTTTCCTTGCAGTATTTTCCGGGGAAGTTTAATGTGGTTGCGGACTGTTTGTCCCGTTTGTCAGTTGTAGAGGAGGACAGTGAGGCAGGAGTAGTAAAAGAGGATGATTTGCAGGAGTGTCAGGTTGCTTTGGTGACTTCTGCTGTGGAGAAGTCGTTGTGGGATCGGGAGTGTGAGGCTGATCTTGAGTTAAAGTGGATTAAGGAAGGTCTGATGAAGGGGTGACACACCGTTAAGGACAGGCCGGAAGGGAAAGCGTATGTTCAGGTTCTGCATGAATTAGCCGAGGGTCCCTGGGGTGTGTCTAGGGGTAGTAGGTTGATACCCCCTATAAGTCTGAGGGGAAGAATGGTGGAATTGGCACATGTTGGTCATTTGGGCCGATCTTTGACCAAAAGGAGACTGAGAGAGGAGTACTGGTGGCCGTCAATGAACAAGGATGTGGAGTAAGTGGTGAAGGATTGTCAGGCATGTTCTGTCAGCGATAAGAGCAAGGTACTGCATCCACAACCTGTGCATCCTGTAGAGGTTCCAGAGCATGTATGGTCGAAATTGGCTTTGGACATCATGGGTCCGTTTGACTGTTTAGAGCCTGAGTCCAGATATATGTTGGTATTGGTGGACTATACGTCCAGGTGGATTGAGGTGGCGGCGTGTGCCTGTGTTACAACCAATTCCGTTATTGACTTTTTGAGGAAAGTATTTGATCGTGAGGGATTACCTGCAAGTTTAGTTACTGATAATGGGGTGCAGTTCACTTCTAGAGCCATGAGAGAATTTTTGGAACAGCACGCCATTTCTCATTATAGGACAGCTCTGTATAATCCTTCTGCGAATGGATTAGTTGAGAGGGCCAATGGTACGATTAAGTCAGCCATTCAATTGGCTTTGGCCAATGGTTTGGATTGGCAGGAAGTCGTGACACAATACCTGGCTGCATATCGGAGAACCCCTGCCATGCTTACGGGAAGATCTCCATTTGAACTAATGAGGGGCAGGAAGGCAGGTACAATGTTGAGAACTCTGGCTATGAGTGGGGGTGGACCATGTGATATGGATTTGCGAGCTATTCATCGCAGCATTTTGGAGCGCCAGCAGACCACGGTGTCCTCACAAAAGTCTAGGAAGGAGTTGAATGTTAAGCCTGGGGATGAAGTGCACATAAAAAATCCTAGGATAGTTCATAAAGGATACAGCACTTTTATGCCCTCAAGGAGAGTTGTTAAAGTCAGAAAAGGGCATGTGCACATGGAGGATGGCTCTGTCTGGAGTAAGAGACGGGTAGTGGTGGATGGCTGCAAACGAGTGGACAGGGCAGGTGTGAAATCAGATTTGGAATCACAGGAAACAGTGCTGGATTATGATCCTGTGGGTTCACAAGCCATCAGGTTTGAACAGGAAGAGGTTGTCCCAATTCCAGGTCCTGTTGGTCCAGAGGTGAATGTGGAATGTCAAAATGCTATGGATCGGCAACCTGATGCAGGACAACAAAGGGGTCGTGCGGGTAGGAGCTGTGGTCCTCCCATAAGATTTAGAGATTACATTTGTTAAGGGTGAAAGTACATTTAATTGCACCCATGTTATTTGTATTTATCTAGCTGTGAAAGTTGCATTTAAGACATGTCATGTAATATTTTTGGTCATTTTCCATTATTCAATTTGGTGTTCATTTTTTCTATTATCCAAGGGAAGAGGATATGTTGTAATATGCACGGGCTCGTGCATTGGCACACTGGTGGAATGTTGATGCATTTTCAGCAGTCAACATTCCACAGTGGCGGTTGAGTTGAGGGAGCCGTGGCAGCAGGCTGCGGGGTCTCGTAATAAAGATGCTTAATTACACTTACCTGTGTTGGAGGGATTGTGTCAGAATCCTAGTTTGAACAAAATGTGTGAACGATGCCGTAAATGGATACATACAATTTTGACCAACATGAACATATCCGTGAACATATTCAAATGTAAACCAATCATCAAAAGGGGGCCATACACCATAAAATCCCATAACTCTTCTTAAACACAAATCCATTATTTACATACCAATTACAGGTGCCCTAATGACACTACTTTAATAGACTGTGTGGCAAAATCAAATAATATGTTCTCTCCTCATTGCCCTTTCTTGGTTGAAAACCACTCAATCTCAAATTCCTTTAACTGAAGTTGTCAATCCAACCGTCACCAAAAGTGACATCCACTGTCAAAAACAACATTATTATTCAAATATTTTGTAAAAGCTTTGATATGGAAGTCACTTCAATCAGTCCTGGCTCTGGGGCAGTATTTAGATGCTGTTGGGGCTGGACCCGGGCCACTTAAAACCATGCTTTAATAATACATTTTTCAAAACATGTCATCACAATCCTTCTAATACTCTCTCCAATGGCAATGCCAGTCCAAAACCACTTTGCTACCATATACAATATTTAGCTTCAACCTGATATATATATGAAAATGACAAAATCCTGAAAACCTATAGTATTTAACAATTATTATGGTGTTTATTGAGCGCAGACTTAGCTTCAAGAAGCAATGGAGCACTTTACAGAAGTGTACATCAATACAGATATATAACAAAGCGCTTTACAATCTGCACTAGTCAAACATATACATACATATATATCAGCCCTAACCTTACTCATTCCTTTATGTTCTAATCCAAATCCCATGCTTTCTCAATCTATTTTTCCACGCACTCACTTTATGTGCCCAAAATAACACCTCTGAAAAGGGCTCTGTCCTTCTTTTATTGCTGCTCTCACAAAATCACAGCTTGTAACCAACTAGACCTTTGGCTTCCATGTGTTAAAATCGCTGCAAAAATGGCCGTGGACACAAAATATCACTGTAAAAAGGCAGTGGTTTTGCCGCCGCAATCCATGTAAAGGATGCGGGGGACACCCCGCAACCCCCGGACCCAGTATACCATTAAAGGGGAGCAGGGGACACCCCTGCAACCCCCGCTTCCCTTAAATGGTGTAATAGGGTAGACCTTTGGACCTTTAACGGGTCAAACCACAGCATTTGTGCCGTGATTTTTTGTACAGGTGATAATTTGCCGCAATTTTATCACCGCATACAGACCTATGCCAGCTGCTCCCTATCTTGTTAAAGGTCCAAGAATACCACCTTTTCCAATGCCCTTGTCACTGCCATTATATATTTCTTTTCTGAAACCACCTTTTCAAACTTGCCATCTTACTTTCACATCTAAGTTAACAACCAATCACTGCCATTGCTGTCATTGTTACTTGATCAAAAATCACCATTCACGAGAAAAAAACTTTTCTCTTCCTGTATTCAAATGTCTGTGTGTGTTGCTTCTCCAATATCCTTACTACTCGTTTTAAGACACATGGTTCTCTCTAAGGTGTTATTTAAAAGAACCCAGAATGGAACAAACAGCCATTCCTATAAATAACCCTCCCTGCTGACAGCGCTTGACGTTGTGCATATTTATTCCACTCCCAATATTGTCCACTACCCCTCCAAAACGTAGCTTCTCAAGGAACTGGCCCCATATATCACACTTCAGTGACCCAACAATATGGTCCAAAACACATGTTGGTCCAAGAGATATAAAAACCGAGCTACACCTGTCGTTACCCACTAGACTATCTACTGCTCGTGCCTGTTGTACTGCCCCACCTCCCCTGCAGCTTCTGAGAACAAGACCTGCTTTCTCCAGCCATTCACAAAGAGCTGCACATTTTACACTGATTTTACTTTCTTTCGCCACAGCTAAGACTTGCATTTTAAGCTCAAACAAAGACGATAGGATGAAAAGCATGCACATGGGCTAGACAACATTGCAGACGTTAGCCATGTCCTCATTGAGCGATTTTATGCAATCCTATGGACAACAGAAGCACACCTCCCCACTCACACACAACTCTGCACTCCACATCCACATTGCACAGTCTCTGCATGCAATCTTATTCACAGCTTTAAGCTCACAGCTTTTCACTGGCGCCAGTAGCCCAAAGACATGAAAAACATATGCGTGCACTCTCAAAATACACAATAATTAGACAATTCTAAACCCATGGCTGTCATCTTGCACAAACCATGGCAAGGGAAACCATCACTTTTTATAACAGCCCCATTAGGCCATTGGGGGCGGGGCCCTACTTCCATGCGTTACTCGGACATACGGAAACGTACAGTTTTTTTTTATTTGTTCTGTAATATGCCAGAACAAATGTCATAAGGTGTAATATGTCATAACGTGATTCTAGGAAATCTTCATACACAGGGAACCCATTTCTCATATCTCTTTGTATCTTTCTCCCCAATAAATATATATATATACACATATATACACCCTTTCTCTCACACTTTTGTTTGTTATATTTGTGTGCTCCCATAATAGTTACATCCGTGGATCAGCCGAAGCCCTCGAAAATCACTTCTCTGTCACTCCGCCTTCTGTTCTACAGGGTGTTCCATGGGTAGCAGGCAGTTATCTCACCAAAGGGGCATGTGCAGTGCAGGAAAATGCCCGGAACAAGATGGAGCAGGTCTCAGGCAAAAAAACCCTCCCTGCTCTGCAGATCTTGTGCCTCATCAAACAGACCACTCAGTCTTCTGAAAGCAGTCTGCTCGTTTAGTGCAGCCTGCTCCACCCATTCTACATCAAGCGATTAGAAAATCCAATACTGGAGCCTGCGTACAGAAACTGCTGAAGCTTCACATGTGATCCTGCAGTTGTTCAAACTAGTATATATCTACTGGATTTTACAGACATCTCTTTATTAGGGTGAATATTGTGACTAATCAAAACAGAAGAGTCCATTATTCGCTTAAAAGGTTTTCTTAATGAATCACTATAAGGCATGTTTAACATTTAAAATAGTGGACATTATGTTGTTCCCATAATGCTCTTTGCTTTTATGCAAATCACCAGAATTTGGTTCTATGTAGAGATACTGTGTTGGGAAACCTGGCTGGGGGCCACAACCCTTGCCAAAGCCCCGCCCCTCCTAAGAAGTGACGGTTCCCCCAATGCTTTCCATTTCCAGCACTGGGCATGTGTGATCATGTGATCAGGTATCCTGTCCCCACAGGCAACAGCGTAGCCCGCCATGCTCACACAGGAAAAAAAAGTAAAGCAAGTGGTAAAGCACCGGGGACATTGGCAACCTGTCCTCTGCTACCATATGTTAAAGACCCATACAATAGGCAGAGGCAGGCAAGGGAGAATCCCCAGCCCCAAAAATGGCGGAGATCAAAAATGTAACAAACTACGGTTTTATTTAACAAAATCCATATAAAACAGGCATAGCATGAACATCAGTCAAAAATCTCCATGCCTCTCAGCTTGCTTCAGGCTTGACAGCTGGATTTAAGGGACTGTGATGTCACGAACAAACAATACATTGCACAAACCTAAGGTGGGATAGGATTGGGTGAGTAATATGGTAAGGTATGCATCCTGTATGGGGTTAGTAATCAAATTGATCCAGCCATATTGGTAGCTCCGCCTTGGACCATCTACAAAAAGATACACAGGGAACAGGTCATCGGGGTGTTTTATAATTGGTAGATGCAACACTGTTGAGGTTAGCATTAAAGGTGAATATGGATTGGTCAGGTGTAGCTTTCTCAGCCTTGGCATCTTGGATGGTTAACAGTAAGGATCACAATAGGGGGTCATATGGTATGGTATGGTAATGTTTATTTATATAGCGCCAATACACAGGCAAGTGTTTCAAAGCACTCAAGGAGGGAAGGAACACAGGGGAAAAACAACAGTCGCTCAGAGCCCTTGAATTTCTGAGACGATAATGGTCTGCACAGGCAGATTAAGTGATGATACATTTAACAGTTTGGATACAGCAAATAGGCCTGCCGGTGATTCTGCAGTTTTTTCAAGTGCGTATTAAGGGGTGAAGACAAGGGAGGACAGACAGACGATCTTCAGGCAGGGATGTATACAGATTGTGCAAGTGCGGGAAGGCAAGAGAGGGTCAAGGTACCAAGTGCGCCCAGTCAGTAGAGACTGGTGAAGTACAGAGAGAGAAGCTCTCAGGGCTATTACAAGTGCAGTGGGGTGCAGGGCCTTGCAGCAAGTGCAGAAGGAGTGGCAGGGGTGCCTGGGACCTGTGAGGTACACCAGGCAGCCAGTCAATAGGCTGTGTGGAAGGAGGGAGAGAAGGAAGAGCAGAGAGCTAGGTTAGCAGGGTAGGGTGAGAGAGAAGGAAGAGGCTCAACAAGGCTACCACTCTCTGACTCCCCAGGCTGCGAGCCAGGACATTTTATCATTCAACTTCTTACTGTATTGTATCTTTTGTCCGAATTAGATTGGGAACAAAAGTCTCTGTCTGCCAATGTCTGGTTCTAATGAATAGGCATTCACTGCCAGCTGCAAGTCACGAGTGTAGAGACCCTATTTTGAATGATTGTGCTCAGTAATTCATGAGGAATTGAGCCCTTTTGCATTGGCCTCTAGAGACTTGTTCAAGCTACTTTCCTCTAGGTGTCAGGTCTGAGTTGGTGAGAAGCTGACTTTCTGCAACATTTTTTTATTTCTATGCTTCTCTGCTGCCTGGAACCTGTTTGTCATCTGTACCTTTCCAATGCTGGTTCAAACTTGCCTCTCCCTGATAACCTTGGCAAACTGTGCACTCGCTACCTGAGCTTTTCAAGCCTGGCTGTTTTGCTGGCTCCATGAGACAGGGTCCCTCTGCAGTCTCGAGGCTTCTTGATGTCTCCCATTGAGCTAATGTAGCTGTGTCCTCCATCTTGGTTTACAAAGTCACTCATTTTAGTTGAGTTTTGCATTGAGCAAACTTTATGTGTATCCTCATGCGCCTTGCATTTCAGAATAGAAAAGTATGTGTTTTCTACCCTAGTGGATGCAAGTGTATTTATCGTGTCTAAGTGCAATTTGACCTAGTGTTCGTATATCTTTGGGTTTGGATGGGTATGTGCTTTATGTTGTAATGTACCTACGTGTGCTGGACTCAGTCATGATGTCATTTGTCTTTTTCATGATTACAGCTCATTCATTTGTTGTGATTCTGGAAATGCATTGGAGGCACAGGGCCTCCCTGACCTTTTCCTGTACTCCTTTTTCATGTGTGTTCTGTGTTGTTTTCTGCACAGGACTCCATGTGGGACTCCTGGCAGTGCAGCTCTTCCTCTTTTTGGTTGTGGTGAACAGACCCTTGGGATACCCCTATGGCACCCATGGGTGAGAGTACAACCCTGTACCCCTAGTGTTTGTTTTTGGGCACCTGTGTGTGGCCCACAAAGTAGGGTATGGGCTGGTGGCAGCTCCATGTTGAATTTGACAGGTGCTCTGAGCATCCTCCATTTTGGGATACCAAGGCCCTGCCATTGGAATCAGTTGATTCCTGATAAGAGACAGGAATGTCCCTGTTGCCTCTTGCTTTCTCTTACCTGTTACCTTGTTTTCCCAAAGACCTGGGAAGCCCTGACTCTGTCCCTTCCCCTGACTGGCTGTTGGCTGGAAGTTCCATATATGGTATTGTGGGGAAGTCCAGGCCAGACTGCCTGGAGCCTTCTCAATGACTGTATGTTGTGGGTACGCCCTTATGGTGGGACCTGGGTGAATGGAGTGTGTGACCAATATACATTTCATATTATGGGTGTCTGGTTTCTGGTGTGTGACACAATGAATGAGACCGCCCTGCCCAAAACTGGTATGAATGCACTGTGGAGTGTTGAATGGCTGGGTACTTGTCCCAATACACATTCCTTGTTGTGAGTGTCTGGATGGAGAAGAATGGCCTCAAAGCACTGTGAGCCTGATTGGCTGCCTGCCTGCTGAATGCCCTTCTGAATGATTGGCTGCCTGAGCCTGGCTCAGCAGTGTGAATGAGAGACAGAACAGTATATCTGGGGACCTCTCACTTACTGGAATTATTCAGAAGCTGAAGTCGAAACATGATGCTTACTCTCAAAGCCGAGCCGGAAGAAGAGGAATTGCTGCTGCTTTCCTTCGACGCAAACTGAAAGCTGCCGTGCCTTCGAGGACTGATCCAAGAGAGGACCTGGCTAGGAGACCTCTTCCCGAGCTATGAGGGAACATTGTGCACCAGCTAACCTACACCAATGATCCCTGGAAGTCAGTCATCAAAAGGCTGCCGACCACAGACAGGGACCGCTGAGGAATCTGAAGTGAAGCACCGGACATTGAAGTCCATCGTTGTCGACCGAGGTTCAGAGGACCACTGTAACCTTGTTGACCGGAGCAGTAATGCTCCATTGCCTAAGACACTTTGAAATCAAGGACTCCCTTGCTCATGACCGTCGACCGCTTTGTCCCGCCAGAGAAAGTCAAGGTTGCTGATGAAAAGAGGAGAATCCATCGGTGGGTTTCCTGCCACCCGAAGTCCTCAAAGACACTGATGAAGATCCGAAAGACAGCCGTGGTCCAATCTCAATCGCCAACGCCAGGTGGGGGGATCCTCACACAGAACAGTGTTTAGGTAACGGGACAAAGTATTCTGCCAATTGTTTAACCCAACTTGTTTTCCTCCTATGTCTGGTGTTGGTACACAATTCTATTAGACTTGTATGTCATTTTAACTGTAAGCAGTTGGTGCATTTTAAAGGCATTAAGAGTGAATTGTGGTGCCACGTAGATATTGTACATATTTATCATTTAAGTATTGCCTGAGCACAAAGTGTGTTATTGTGTGTGTGTATATATATATATATATATATATTGAACCTTTTTTATATAAAGAATTGTGTTATCACTAACATAGTGTGTGGAAATTCCTTTGTGGGGGCTTGCGGACTACACTGTACTTAGGAACCAGCCTGCATCACCTTCTGAGAGCTTAAGCCTTGATTTCTCGTCCATTGCTACCGCTTTGGTAATCTTGGCTGGGGTGCTCTGTGCTTCTACTCTGCCATATAGAGGGCAGGAGTAGAGATAACCACCCTTCAGTCTTTACAGTTTTCCCATCGCCTGCAGGTTTATTGCCTCAGTGACGTCATCTGGTTAGGGTCTGTAGTGCTGCCTCAGTGAGTGGCGTCTGTCACTTTGGCGGTACAATGTTGGGGAGGAGGTAGACGCCAGGAGTGATGTGCACCATTCATGTCTGTCACACTGAAACAGGGGTGTGGGGGAATAGCCGATGCAATCCGCCTCTCTTTACAAAGATCTGCAGATGTCTTTGGACCAGTAGAAAGACATGGAACCATTGGACCTTAAGGATCAATGAATCGCAATACCCTAAAGTGGGCTGCTTTAAACATCAAAGTTATCTCGCTCCGCCATTGCCTGTACTTCCTTCGGATTGATTGAATTCTTTAGGGTGTGATATGTTAGAATTCACCCACATATCTAATGAAGTTTGCTAGACAATCTTCAATCAAATTGCACCTTGGAAAAAACATGTCTAGATCGAGACCCCTGATGTGGCAAAGCATAATACATAAGAAAGACAAGTATAGTGAGAAAACAGGTTCCATTGAAAAACATTCTAAAGGTTTTTTTTGTCATTAATAGTGTGGTCCAAACATGATTTTCTTGCCTTTTCTGAATGCAATATTTAGGCAGAAACAACAATTCCACTGATAGTACTTTAGGACATTACGTTATGTTATGGTGTTATGCGAGCATTAATACTGTGCCAGTCAAGCCTGTAGTGAACTTATAGCGATAACAGAAGTGTGGCACATAATCCCCCTGTCTGGGTGTCCAGAACTTAGAATATGAAGTAGTAGAAAAGTAGAGGAAGGGAGAGCGGTGGGCAGATTTTAAACAAACATGAGACATTTGTAGCATTCAGAGGGCTGATCAAAGGAAGACAAAGTATGCAATCGTTTGAATTTGTGTGGTGTCAGTGCAGAATCAGCAGGAAAAAGGCTTGCTCATTACGCTCCGTAGAGCGCAGGTATGTCCCATGAGGGCAGTTTCTGGTACTTTCAAGAAGTGCTGAGTTGCGGCTCCACCGTGCCCTTGAATTGAGGAGGCTTGACTGTCTGTTTGGTGTTACTATCATCATTATCCATTTTATTGATATACCATAGGTTGACCAATATATAAACCACATACAAAATTACAAATAAACTGATGCAATAACACAATACAAATTTTAAATATTAAAAAAAGATGAGAAGGAAAATTCATAATGACATATCACTTATATATTTTCTTAACTCTTGGCGACTAAAACGTAATTTTAATATAAATAATACTATGTGATTTAGTATTCATTCATTCATTTTGTCATTTGTACAGTGCTTTTCACCATAATTATGGTCCCAACGTGATGCTGGTTGAACACCCTGGGAGGCACCGTAGTAAAAGAATTGGGAGAATTGGGATGTGCTATTATGCATGTGGGCATTTCAGCCATTTAAATTATGTGAGGGTGGCCAAGACCTGGCTAGTCACCCATGTCTGAATGGAGTGTGGATGGGCACAGCAGAGGTATACTATGAACTGAAGGGGAGGAATGTGTTTAAGGGGATAGAGAGTTATGTGAGAATCTACAGTTCAAATGGTTGTCATTGAAGGTAGCTTCCTTCTTATGGCAGAGGTGTTGTGCAATAGTGTTAGTGTTATATGTGAGTGCAGGGTGTGTGGAATGAGCTATGGTGCGAAGGTGCGGTGTGCGAGAGGAGAAAATGGCTTAGCTGTACAAACAACAATGTCTACATTCTGGGTTCCATGTATGTACAAGAAGTGGTGCTACGTTTTACAGACAATTTAAGTGCTAGATGAATACATAATACCCTCTGAGAAGATCTTAGAGTGACAAATTACGATCCCTAGTTCCTAATTTCATGATTACATGTGGCGGCATGGCCCACCATCATGTGCTTTAGAGTTACATGCAGTGCAAACCACGAGGGAGGGATCCGAAGTGCCTGATTGTCCCCCTCCAAGATGCTCAGAGTGATTTTCCCAGGGTGCATTTTAAGTGTGATGCATTGCACACCCTCCATGCCCATACGAGTGCAATACCCAATGGATATTGGGTCCACATTTGGTAAAGAGCAGGACAAAATCAATCCATAAGATAATAAGTCCAGTTCGTAATAAAAATGTTTCTGGCCAACCTGTACCCCCAAAGAAATTGTCTCCCCACCAAGAATAAAAAGGATCTTTGCCATGTGCCAGGAATTATATGCTATTCTTACTAAACTGATTCCCCATGATTTTAACACTGTCAGGATTGAATTTATTTTATGACTTGGACTTCCCTGCAATATGCCAAAATCCAAATTGATTAAAAAGGTCTATTGGGAACAATCAAGACAGGGGATGTTGGAACTGTCAGAAAGATCCAGAGGGGTGTACATGTCACTATTATGACATTAAAGAAAGTATGACTACCTTTCCCTGCGTGTCAAAGTTAGGCTAGGGATCCTGCCTCTTGTATTAGAGTGGGTGTGCTTCGTGGGATTGCTTGAATAGCTGCTACTGCTCCTGTGATAAGTTCATCACTTAATGCAGTGCTACCCTTTATATTCTTGAAGCCCTCCTTTTGACCCTTTAAGAAGTATTGGCTAAAATCATTGTTACTCCATTATTTTACCTTATCACTGTTGCATATATGTTAACCAATGGGTATAATGATTACCGAATAATATATTGATTCAGTTGTAAAACGTCTTTCATTTTGTCCAATTGGAGTTTGAAAACAAGTTTGTCAATAGATCCTGAACTAAGGAAAGTGTTCAATTGTTTTTGAGCCTACACATGTTTCTTGCATTAAATGTTCCTGCAATCATCAGAGATCTTGAGAGCGGAATTTATTAAGTATTATGTGCGAGAGTTCAAAAATGAACAATAACAAAAAAAATCCTGTTTCAAAGACAAATATATCCTTGTGCCAATGTCAAGACATTTTTTAAACTAATCTGCTGATAAATATTAGTGAACCACATATCTTATTTAAATTATTGTAAAAGTATATGATGATAAAATGGTAGAAAATCCAGGAGGTTCTAAAGAAACGAAAATAATAAGTTAATTCAAATAATAACAAAACGATAAAGCAGAAAAAAATGTACTATGAGCTATTTGCTTCCCTGGGACACGTTAGTGATTGTCTTACGTGGAGGTGCACAAAATGACGTGAAAAAAGGATTCCCATAGTAGGGTGTATAAATTATTCAAACAACTCATATGTCAGCTTGTACGCTCTTATGCCTGATAGAAACTGAGGCAACCAAGACAAAAAGATGAAGAGTCACCTATGTTGAACTAATTAGTGCCAACATTTTTCAATATCCCGATCCTCAGTGGGGTCCCATATACGAATTAAAAAGGAGGACATTGCTTGCGAGGTGGATCTGTGGTGCAAGCGATAGTGCCCTTTGATACTTGTTGAAACATAAATAATGTTGTGCATCATAGGGCATTTGTTTAGACCAGAACATCCCCAGTGGCCATCAGTGAAAAAGATAAAGAAAAGACTATGTTGGAAGAACACATGGTGATGCTGCAAGAGTAAAGTCACCAATTTTGCAACAGTGTTTTCATAAACATATACAAAGGACTGGGACCCATAAATATACATGGTGGCAGTGTGATCTCAGAATTCTAAAAATAAATGATTAATAGAGGTCGGCCACAAGAGTAAATGCTATTTTTACCAAACTTATTCTGCATGCTTTTAACACTGTCAGAACTGAACACACACTAGACTTCCCTGCAATAATACCAAATTAGATTGATAAAAAGGTATATTGGGAAAATCAAGACAGGGTCGTTGGACTGCATGGATAACACACTGTCATTTTATAATATTATCAACATAGACATAATATGGCTGAAGTCATCATTACGTGAATGTCATATAAAAAAAAAATCAATCTGCTCTTTATTTCTGTTTATCAAATGTGAATTTAGAAGAGCAGTTTGGACTTGCTCAATGCTCCTCCATCACCTGCTTTTATTATTGATTGTATATTCATTCACAATCACAGCCCCTTGCTGACCTTATCCTAGACATGCCTTTGGTTCACTTAAAATAAAATATGGATTGCATACCTTGCAGTATATATAGTCTACACAGGAATACAGTAAAACCAAGTCTTAGCATTTTGTTGCACCTTGGTTGTGGTGTGATGGGAGTGTGAGTTGGAAATAATCTCCAAGGACATGTGTTCTTGTGGCCCTTTGTGTCGGTAGGCATCAGTTGGCCTTTGAATTTTGGCTTTGGATATACCGTAATAAAGCGTAAGAGAGTAAGTAACAAACGGAGTACAATTTAAAAGGAATGAAACCGAGTACAGTCCATGTAATACTCCATGAACTGTCTTGCACAGCGCTGCAGGAGTGTGTACTTGCAGTGGTGCATAGGGGGAATCTGAAGCCCAGACAGGTTAAACACACGATGAACAGGAAACTAGCCTGTCCTGCTTATGTCATGTGGTTAGTCTTCTCTGGCAGGCTATACATTCATTTATTCTGTTGGTCTTCAAGCTGTTGAGCACATACACTGGGCGCTGTTTGCTCCTTTTTCTGGCCTTTTGGTTCCAGCACGTTTACGTTTCTTCTAACTGCTAATGGTCCACTAGACAATGTTAGTAGTGCCCTCCATAAATGCTCTCCTCATTAGTTCTGTGCTCTTTGTCCATTGCGTTGTTGCAATAGCTAGAGCTTTTCTCACTAAATTAAATTGTTTTTTATGGATCAGAATGAAGAAATGCCAGAACCTTATTAAAAAAACAAACACAACTGAGATATCCTGCCGAGGGGTAAGGTTCCCTGATTTCTTTCAAATTACTTTTACCATCTTGCACATTAACGCACAGTGGTATGTGGTTCACTTTGGGGACACAGGAATCAGTCGCCTTTGGCTGAAGCCTAAGACCAGGCTTATTGATCAGAGTTTCTGCTCTTTGATGGGCATCCTTCCTCTGGAAAATGAGATCTGAACAGCAGCTAGCCCTTACCTTGGGTGACAGTACCTTGGAAAGACATTGCCACTTTTTCTGGCCCAACTAGCATGTTAAAATGTGTTGAAGGACCGTGCTATAGCATTCATGTTTTTCTGAAGATACAAAATATCTTGACCATCTGTTTTCGGGTAATATAAAGTTAGAATTCATGAAATTGATGCAGTCATTCCAAATCTTTCTGTGCAAATGTCTACTCTATTTTCAATTGAAGGAAACCCTTAAAATTGCAGCTACAGTTCCCTCTGTAATAGAGTAATGATTTTCCCAGTGGTTAAATGCACTGCATTTTGATTGCTCACAGATAGTGCCTCCATTAATGACTTAAAAAACGACCCAAAAGGAATGGGAAACTGATTTGATAATTACTTTTGAGTAGGTGCAGTGCAGAGAAACTTGAAGCAATATTCACTGCCCACCAGATCTGCAGCTTTGACTTTTTATTTGTAAAAACAGCTTTACTAACACCAGTCATCTGAAAAAGTCAAACATTCAACTCTTTGGATGACCTTTGTTGATTATGTCATACTTTACAAAGCTTTTGAATGCCCCTTCCGCTCCTGTGACCTAATGTGTTTTTAGTGTGGAGTTCGGGGCTGTTGGGTCTCCTGACCCACGTTTGAGCTATCATGCTGCAACATTTGGTGCTGTGGGCTTAGAAAATCCAATATGGCCAAAAAGCCCACATGTGCGCCAAAATCCAGGAGAACCACGCAGTTTGTGCACACTAAAATGGTTGCCTAACTTGCCACCCACCAGTGCGAGCAGGATGGGCCGGGGTGCCATGAGTGAAATGTGTGCCAAAGGAAAAACCGCACTTTAAAATCACCTTTTGTTTCTCTGAATGCCAGCTCAAAATGCCTATTTTCAAACATTGCAACACATCCAAAAATCTCACTGAACACCAGCGGACATCTAGCAGAATGAAGTATGTGTGCATACTAAATCTGGGAAGATGAAGAGCCCAAAACAATGTTCATAACAAAACTGGCTGAGCTATGCATGTCAGCAGCCTAACTGAAACTGGATTAAAACCACCAAAATCGAAATGTTTAAATAAACTGAGTGACCTACTTTTGAGTGTCACATAGTTTGTAACTGTTAAAATGTCATAGTTTCAACTTAGAATCAGCATTCTAGCTACATGTGTAAAAATTGTTAGTTTTATTTGAATGCAGAAAACTGGGTAACTAGAAGTGACATTAGCTGGGGCCTGGCTTAAGGAACTGTATTCTGCCTGACAACTTCCCCCCAATTGGAGTGAAACTGGATCCACAGCAGTTCTCAGGCCTGGCTGCATTCTGAGGGGAGGTTACCCCTCTCTGATTGAATTACCAAGGGACTGCTAGAGACTAAACAAAGGACCCAGGCAGAGGGTTTATTGGGGGGAGGTCATAAATGGCTTCCTTTTGAACAAAGCCCTTCCTTGACTCAGGCAAATGTTATATTGGGGGCCGTAAAATAGCTTCCTCTTGGCAGAAGCTGGGAGGGGCAGGGTCTCTGAGCTTGGCAGAAACTGGATAAACTGGTTTCTATACCATGTGACCTGAAAAGACACACCCCTGTTGGCCAGAATATGATTCTAAGAAAGATGTATAACTCACAGTGCGGACTTGTCAAAATTATTTAAATGATACCATAATTCTTGTGATTTTTCGGTGCACGTTTTAAGACGCGTTGGGAATTTGTGTGATGTTCTGGGGAAAAACCCCGCTATTTATTGACACCACAGACTCTGTGTTTAAGCTACAGACATGGGAATTTACTGGAGTATGTATGGACAGGCCGTGTATATGTGTATAATTTTTAATGAAAAACCAATGTTGCAAAACCAGTTAAAAAATGCAAAAAGTTGCCAGTTCTGAATGCGAGCTCTTAGAAACATCAGAGTTTGAACAGAGTATACCTCATGTGATCCTTGATGGGTGCATGTAATTTCAAACCACTGTGTATCTATGAAATATGTCTTTAGGTCAAATATAGATTTGTGTGTAATTTGACAGGGGAGTGTCCTTTCTGCAAGCCATTAAATGACATCATTCTGACACACAATCCTGTTCTCCAGTGAGAACGCAAAGAATTCTCCAACCTATCATAACTCTGAAGGGGTTGGGCCTAGAAAGCTAGCCTCTCCACCCACTTTCAAAACACATAAAAAGAGACTGCTGGGGCAGGTAGAGGATTCAATTCCATTTGCTGCGGAGCATGCTGACCGACGACTTCATATCCAGAGATCCTACACTTAGACTTCCAAGCTAAACAGAGACTACAGAACTGTGAACCAAGAAGGCCCACTGCAAGCATAAGTATTTGTCAGCAGGCCCAAAATCATTTGCAGACTATTCACAGCTGTTGATTCTGGCCTAAAACCCTGCGCCAGAAAGATCCAAAAGCAGTGCTGTACCCAGAGAAAGCAGAGCAGAATCCAGAGAGGCTAGACCAGCAGAGCAGAGCTGACCCAGACCGTTGTTCGCAGAACCAGAGAGCTGACCCAGATCACTGTGAAGTGCCGAGACCAGAACCCGAGTCCAGTCCAAACCTGACCAGATCCGTGGCGAGGCTTATTTCAAAAATATATTGTGAGTACCTAGCAGAACTGTGCAGAACCAATCTCTTAGTTAAAATAATCTAATCCAAACTATTTTAATCTAACCAGAACTGCCTCCTAGAAGTTTTCACTTGTTATTTTGCAAAGCTGTCACCTGTCATTTTCTAGCTGCAAGCTGTAACCTGTCGCTTTGAACTTTTAAAATTTCAAATCCGAAAAACTACCTTTATTTAATTGTCCGTATCTCTGGAACCGTTTAGGCTAGGAACTTGGTTTAACTTCCCTCTGAAAGATTAGAATCTCAGCTTTTCAACAAGCTTAGAACCGACTTGCTACTCCTTATACTTTTGCCGTAATCGTGATTCACGCATTCGCAAATTTTGCCACGATTTGATTAAAAATCCAGCCACGTGTGAAAACAGCAGCTTCCTTGCTTTCCTTTGCCAAAAATTTGTTTAACCTGCTAGTTACTCCTAGATCCTTGCTAAAGTAAGCCTGAACTCATCCCAAGTATATTTCACTCACCCTGAACCTCCTAAAGGGAATTAAAACTATTTTCAGCATATTCCTCACTTCATTGCCAGCACATATAAAAGCATTTTGGGCCTGTGTTTCAAACTTCTGTAGTCTAAGCTTGCTGGGGTGAACTGAATTACATTTGATTCCATTTCTAAGAACTCTGATTCCTCCAGTTGTTGCAGAGTGTGCCTGGGATGGCAACACTTTAGCTGATTTATATGTACCCACTTGTCTTCCCCCTCTGCCAAACCGCCTTTGGGGATGCGGATCTTGTAGGCCACAGGGGAGATTTTGTCTATAATTTAAAATGGTCCCTTCCATGTAGGCAAGTATTTTCGCTGTTGGGCCTGGTTCCTTTGGAAATTGTATAGATAGTCCCGATCACCCACCTTATATTCCTTTCGGGTAGTTTTTAAATCATAGTGGGTCTTCATGCTCTCGGCTGATCTTTCTAGATTCCGCTGAGCATAGGCAAAAGCATGCTGAAGGTGTTTCCTTAAATTCTCCACATACTCATGAGTTGTGGAGGCATTTATCAATGTTTGCTCTTGGGTTCTGTACAGCAAATGCTGGGGAAGCACCATCTTGCGTCCAGTCATCAACTCAAATGGTGACATTTTGGTTGCAGATGAAGGGGTAGATCTGATGGCCATTAGGACCAGAGGTAATCGGATATCCCAACTTGGCCCATAATCTGCCACAAACTTTTTTAAGATGCTCACAATGGTTCGGTTATATCTCTCCACTGCTCCAGAAGAAGCTGGCCGGTAAGCAATATGTAGCTTTCTTTTGACCCTCAGTATCTCCCACATCTTTGTCATTACTTCACTGGTGAAGTGGCTACCCCTGTCTGACTCAATCCTTTGAGGTAGACCAAAACGGGAAAAGATGTGGTTAATCATCAGGGCAGCTGCTGTTTCTGCCTTGCAGTTTGGGGCTGGGAGACATTCCACCCACTTGGTAAACAAGCATGTAACGGTCAACATGTACTTGTTTCCTCTAGACGAGCGAATCACAGGGCCTACAAAGTCGATTTGCAAATCTGACCATGGCAGTGTCATCCCCCTCTTTTGGAGAGGCGCACGGTGTGTGAGGGATGATGGCTGAAATTGTGCACACACAAGACACCCCTTCAAGCATTGGTCGAGGTCCTGCCCCATGTGTGGCCAGTATGCAACCTCTCTTAAGATTTCCAGTGTTGTGTGAAACCCCCTATGACCGGCGGTGGCCGCATCATGGGCGTGACTTAACATCAGGCTTCGGAATGAGGTAGGAACCACCGACTGATCATGGCCAGCTTGGGATTTCCATACCAACAAACCGTCTTGGATTCGGAACATTTTTGGACATTTCATCAACACTCTTAGGTCCTCTTTCCCAATGTAATCGGTATCCGTCAGGGGAAAGTTCTCAGGGTCTTCAAGGTGTTGGTAAAACTTACCAATAATTGGATCCCCCTTCTGAGCTGTAATTAAATCAGCATCAGGGGTCTCCTTACTCCATTGTGCAGTTGAAAGATCATTGTGAGCATTTGTCTGGGACCTAGTGATAGCGGTGACCTGGATTTCCCCCAACAGGGACTCTATTTCGATTAGATCCCCTTGGATGGCCCCGGTTTTGGCCAGCTGATCAGCTAAGTCATTTCCAGTTTTGTCTGGTCCCTCTACTTTGGAATGACCCTTGATCTTCTTCCAGTAGATGGTCATCCCATTCGAGGTGACCAGATCATCAATGGTTTGGATTAACTTCCCATGTTTCAGGGGTTTGTTATTAGCGCATAACATGCCTCTGGTTTTCCAGTTGACCAGGTGCTCCACGAACCCGTTCCGTACATAATCCGAATCTGTGATTATGACCAGTTTGTGGAGTTGATGCTGGACAGCAGTGAGGATGGCCTGATGCACAGCCATCAATTCTGCCACCTGACTACTTCGGGGACCAATTTTGTATCCAGCGGAGGGTTCTGGGAACTCCTTCACCCATGCATTCCCTACGTCAGCCACCAGTTCTTTCTCCCTGTCGTTGTCAACATGGTAAGAGCATCCATCCACATAGACAGTGGGCATTCCCTCACACTTGTCTTCTTCAAAGACTTTGTGTGGGTAATTAAGGTATGCCTCCATGTTGTCCTTGATTTTTAGACTTTCGTCCTCGAGACAGTTTTCTCTGGCACAATCATGCAAGTCAGCCAGACCTTGCGCCAGGGGACTCTTCTTGTTTTGGCCATATCTGACCTCCACAGGAAAGCCTTGCATTGACAGAATCCAGGAAGTAATTCGGGAATTACTCACATTTCCGGCCCGGATTGGAGATATTGCAGAGGCTGGTGTGGAGTCTCCACTATGATGTGTTCCCCCTGGATAAACGGGCGGTAATTCTTCAATGCCCACACCGTTTCCAGGAGTGCCTTCTCACAATCGTTGAATTTTTCCTCCACAGAGGATAAAGTTTTGCTCGCGTAGGAGATTACTTTATTGACCTTGTCATGCTTTTGGTATAATACTGCCGTCAAGCACGTATTAGAGAACCCCGTCTCCAGGAAGAACTCCTTGTTTCTTACAGGGTAAGCTAGGCAAGGCGCTTGTGAGAGGCTTCTTTTGCGCTGTCTTATCGCCTCGGATTGTTCTGGACCCCATTCCCACTTGACCCCCCCTTCAAGAGATGAATCAGGGGTCCAGTGATCTCTGCGTAGCCTTCAATGAACTTTCTGCTGTAATTAGTCAGTCCAAGGAGGCTCCTTAGTTCCCGCAGAGTTGTGGGGTCTTTCAGTTTCTGGAGTGCTTCCACTTTCTTTTCTTGGGGACAGAGACCCTGAGGAGTAATCTCATGCCCCAAGAAATTAACTCGGGTTCTACACCACTGTGCTTTCTGAAAGGAACGTTTTGCTCCGGCGGCCCTTACTGTGTCAGAACATAACGGATCTCCGCTATGTGTTCCTCCACAGATGAACTTTTGATGAGGACATCATCTACATAAGCCAGGTTACCCCTCGCACCCAGATCGGGCATGGCCTTATGTAGGAAAATGTTGAATTCATTGCCGGAGTTGAGGTATCCGAAGGGAGTCCGGGTCCATGTGTACTGCTGGCCCCCAAAGGTAAAAGCCAGTTTGTATTGGTCCTCCCTACTGACAGGCACGGTCCAGTATCCATTGGTCAGGTCTATTGCAGTGAATACTTGTGACCCTTGAATCTGGGCCAGCCCTTGGTCAATGTAGGGCAGAGGCCATCAGGAAGTATGGACCCGTTTGTTGAGCTCCCTAAGGTCGGCGCAGAGTCTCCACTGGCCATTTGGCTTCAATATTCCCAGCAGCGGATTATTGAAGGTGCTGTGTACTGGACGTATTATTCCCCGGGACTCAAGGTTCTTAATTATTTCAGTAAGGGACTCCATGGATGCGAGAGGCAAACGATATTGCTTCACAAACACTGGAGTCATTCCAAGGTCTGTGGGAATTGTTGTGGTGTGGATGTCGGTGCGACCACAGTCATATGAGTCTACCGCAAAGAGATCTTGGAAATCCAAGAAAACTTGTTTCAACTTTTGCTTCTGTTCCAGAGTCACACAGGCATCAGCTAGGTTGACCCTCTCTTCCACCATCTGCCTGAAGCCTGGAAAGACTTCTGGTTTGGCTATCTCAGCGGCCTCCTCCAGCTGGTTGAAGAAGTCCCCGGTCAGAGTGCTGATTTGGACTGGAGGCTTCAGGTGGGAAAGGCATCCCTCATGGACCTGGAAAATCACCTCATCCCTCCTGAAGTCACAAGTCACATCTTCCTTACCATAAGGGCAAGAAGTGTACACCAGGAAGTTCCCCCCATGCCGGGTGAAAATCCTGTCTGGTGTTGTATTGTCCTCACTGTCACTGTCAAAACAGTCCTTGAGGATTGGTCCTAACAGTTCATTTCCTAAATCAATGAGAAATGTCGGTCATCAACCGCCATTTCAATAGTGGTGTCTGCGGCTAGAGTAATACTCTGTAAGTCGCTGTTATCCACCTCTATTGGAATGGTGTCATGTTCTACGTTGACTAATGGTGTTGGGTTTACCCCTAACCCTTGCTGTTGGAGAGAAGCATTTAGATGTATATAAGCATCAGGGTTTTGCAATTTTTGTCCTCTTTTAACTTTCACTTCCAGGGAGAATTGTCGGGTCCTTTCTGGGATGGTGACTTCCTCTTTGATCTGAATTTCAACTGCATAAGGTAGCAATTGAGCTAAATGCTTTTTGTGGATCATCAAAGCCCATGCGATTATCCGCTAATCGGGACCAAGCTTTGAAGTTTATTAGGTCCAAACTAATGGCAAAGCGATTGAGAATGTCACTGCCTAAGTAAAATGCGGCAGTGACGTCTCGCACGACCCAACAATTATGGACTATGCTCTTGTTGCCAATGGAGATTTTGAGCATACACCTGCTTGGCAGGAGATGTTTGGAATTAGGTGCTTCCAGGTCCATTTCCCATTTGTCTATCAGTTTGAATGTGGGAATGGCTGGATCTTTTGGGAGTTGGCGGAACATGGCTTCGCTGATGAAGCTCTTACCGTTGTTCACACACACTCGAGCGAGAACAGAGTCCTTCCCATCATTTAACTGGACAGGGATGAACAACTGCTCTCCAATTTGCTGAATATCAGCCAGGCTCTGAGCTGATTTCACATCTTTCTGGACTATAGGAGTGGGAGTTTCTGATTGTGGATTAGTAAAGAATTTCAGGGTGTTTCCTTCCAGTGTGGAATACCACCTTAAACTGGAAGGAAGGTTGATTTTCAGAAATAGAAAGGACCCCCATCACCAGTCTGTTGTCCTACTGCTATTACTGTCACGTCTGGAGTTTGGTTGTTCTGGAAGTGAAATTCTACTTGGTCAGATTTTTGTTCAACCATGTGGCAGGTGCCGTTTAAACTAACATGGTTGACACTCTGTTTTAATTTTATTGGTCGGCTAGTCTGGGTCCAGAGGACCTTGTTTACACAATCTATTAGGGGTGACAACCTTCTCAGGAGGTCATTCCCTAGTAAACAAGGGGTGCACTCTGGAGTCACTACTATGACCGGGTGTTTCACCTTGTGTCGCCCAATTTTAATGTCCAAGTCTGCAGTCCCCTCAACGGGAATTTCCTTCCCGTCAAAGTTCTGCAGTTGTCCAGGAAGAGTGATGAGAGGAATTCGGTAATTCTCCCCCCTTCCTGCATTTAGTTCCTCAAAGGCCCTTTTGGACAGAAGGGTAGCTTGGGATCCAGTGTCCACCAGTGCCAAAATTGTACCCTGCCCCTGTACTTGTACCGGGGCATAGTATCTTCCCTCCTTCTCCTCAAGGGGGCACAGATAATGCCCATTTTTGGACAACTGGTGGGCTAACTTTCTGGTTTTGGACATTGCTAGCGAAGAGATTTGGGCAGAATTCTGTGGAGAGCCTTGGGAATCTGAAAGAAAAAGTTGGCAACTGGAGATCAGAGCCATTGTGGGTTCCCCTGGTTCCGGTTCTGGGCCGCCCCCCCCCCCCCCTTTTTGGAGGCAGTCACCAGGATGGGTTTGAACCAGGGGATTTCGGTATTGTCGGTTCTGGGATGAGATGATGGGCGGCGGTAGCTCAGTCTCCACATCTCCCCAGTCTGAATTGACATCCCTTGGGACCCATTTTTCCTTGGGAGGAGTTCCCCCATCTCTGAAGGAGAAGATCCTTTTCCCAGGATCTTCTGAGGATCCCTCTCCCTCAAATTGGAAGACCTGTACCTCCTCCACAAAGTGGGTCTGTTTGGGTCCTTTGTTTCTCCTACCTCCTCTCTGCTCCTTGGGTGGCAGACTTTCAGGGGTAGGAGATTTTGTTTCCGGTTCCTGGTTTTCCAGGGGCTGTTTACAAGTTGGGAAGGAATCTTCCTCCAAGGCTTTACACCCCCCTTCCCCTTGTGCCTCCTCCCTGGGAACCGGTGTGTTATCGGGGTGCTGCCCCCGTCATTGTTCTGGAGCACCAGGTCCAGAGTTTGGGGCATTCTGCAGTGGCATGCTCATCTGAGGGTTCTGTTGAGCCCTCAGTATGTGACCCAGATCCCGTGCCATATTTTGGACCTGGCGCTCAAGTTGTGAAACGCGCTCAGGCTGATACGGGGCTCTATTTTCTCCCCTGGGCTGATCCCAGGAAGGGTAGCTATCCCTTCTCTGGTAGTACCCCTGGTTGGGAAGATTTTGGTACCCCTCCACCCTTGGCCTCCCCTCTCCCGGATTAGGTTGTCTGGGCTCAGGGAATTGGGGAAAGAAGGATGGATGATTTTGGGGCTGGAAATTGGGCGGATACCTGGGGAAAAAGTTCTGCCCAGGATTTGGAGAATTTCTGCCCTCCTGGGGGAAGTTAGGAGAGAAGTTCCCCGGGTCAGGTGCTTGGCTCGATCCCCCCGTTTGGGCTGGAGGAGTCCAAACATAACCCAGGATTGGTCGGTTTCCCTTGTAGCGGGGACTTACATAGTCAGGGGAGCGGGGGACCCCATTTGTGGGACTACCTCCTCGACTCCCTGTCTGTGACTGGCCCGAGGGCCTTCTGGGCTGTGAATTATTTGGTGCAGGCAGGTTTTTAGGCCCCCCCATCTCCAAATCTAAAACGGGGGCAACCTTTACCTCTGCCACCTTGGCAGCAGCAGGGGTGCTGTTGGTTTTGGGGTTTTTCGGCGCATTATTTATAGGCTTCTGAACATCATAGATCCGGGTAGCCTGTTCAATGACCCAGTCTAAAGATCTTTTCTCATGAAAATCTCTCACGAGCTGGGTCATTATGTATTTGGGTAAGGCATGGAAAAACGTATTGATAAATTCTCTGCTATCCATGCGCACCCTTCTGGTGGTCTGCGCAAAAGCACGTTTTAATTCTTGCACAAACTCTTGTGGGGCCTGATCCTCACATTGCAAATTGTAGGCTGCCTTGCGAGCCTCTTGAGGATTTCTGTGAACAGAAAATTTTTTCAAGATGGCCACCTTATAGGTGGACCGTCGTAAATGATTTTGGTCCTCAAGCCCCGCAAAGAAACTGGAGTATTCTGGGGAGAATGTCCATTTGACGTACTGGATGCACCTACTGCTGTCCTTCAAATGGAAAGTCTCCATCATTTGCTCATAGAGCTCCAGGTGTTCCCAAACGGAATACTTGGCGTTCTTATGATAAGGAGTGATGACACTCCTGATTGCCTTTATTTGTTTCAATGGGTCCTTAAGCAAGGCCCTTTTTGCCTTATTGGCCTTTTTGGTTTGGGTAACCCAGTTCCATTCATCCTCTGACTCAGAAGCACTGCTCCCAGAGGTGCCCGTCTGATCTTCCAGGTTTTCCCGGATTCTGCGAGCCTCGGAATGGCTGGCAGAATGTGGGGACCTGGTCTCCTGTGTCCTGTAATGCTCAGAGGAGTCTTCAGACCCCTCCTTGCTGCCAGGATTTGATGGGTACCCCCCCCCCACTGACCCAACTGGGCCGAGGTTTTCAGGATGCCCTTAATGGGCCTACTCTCCTGGGGTTCCCCACTAAATTGCACTGTGCTTGGGTGCCCATACCCGGATGCCCGCCCATCCATTCCTGGGAGGTACTGGCCTATGAGCCCCATACTTCTAGCTGGATAGTAATCTGCCATCTCCGTGGCCCTGGGCTCATGTGCGCGAGGGGACATGGGGGTGGCAGAGTCCAGGGCCTGGGAGAGATGAAGGCCTCTGGTACCAGGGCTCCTGAGCTTATGCTCAGGAGTTTCTCTTTCCCAGCGAACCTCATGTCTATCCGCCCCTGCTTCCTTTTGCAATGCAAGAGCCTGCGCTTTCAGTTCCTCAGTTAAGGCCTTACTAGACTCTATCAGTCTCTCCTGCATGGCTACCTGTTGCTGGAGCCTATCATTGTGCTGGCAGAGAGCCTCATTTTCTCTCTGTGCCTCCTGATTGGTCCTGGAGTACTGGGCCAGTCTCTGCTGCAGGAGGGTTACCTCCTCAGTCCCATCCCTACTGGCCTGCTCCTTTCTTGCCAGAGCCTCCTCCACCCTCCTGGTGTGCTCTAACAAGTTCTGGTGTTCTTTTTGGAGGTCACCCAGTCCCTGGAGGGCTAGGTGATTTTCTTCCATTTTCCTTTTTAAGTGGCAGACTTCCTGGCCTAAGGTATCCCTTTCCTGACTAAGAGCCTGCATCTGTGCCGCCAGGTCGTCCCTTTGCCTTTGGAAGGCACCAGCTTTCTGGCGCTCCTGGTCAAACTCTGCCTGGGTATCCAGGTCTTTCAAAATCAGTTTATTGCTCTCTGCCTTCTCCCTATCTAGGTGGCTTTGCAGGGTGACTACCTGCTCGGCACATGCCCTATTGAAATCTAATTGTTGCTCCAGCTTTTTCTGGCTCTGCAGTAGGGAGTCCAAACCTTCTTCGTACTCCTTCTGCAAGGCCAGAAATCTGGTATCCTGGTCAGCCTTTTCCTGTTGCAGCACATCAATATCCTCCTTTATTTTAGTGATGTACTGTCTGCTATCATTTTCTGACTCCTGGCTCCTGTGCAGCCTCTGCTCAGAAGAGTCCAGATCAGATTGGGCCTTCTCTAACGCCATCTGTTGCCTATTTGCCAGATCTTGGCCTTCAGCACATTTGTCCTGCATGGCTCCCATATATAGATACAAATATGCCGCTATCCTGGCAATCTTATTATGTTCATCTTTGGCTTTAGGGGCCATATATAGTTCGCTCAGGGCCACATGTAGGGGACCCTGATCTCTCCATATATCTGACCCTGTTTCAGTGACCTGTTGCGCGATTGCCTGCAACCAGACCGTTTGGTCCTGATGAGTCCACTCACCTCTCACAAACAGCTTATGTAAGAAGTGCTATTTTGATGTCTACCAGTGTCGTCATTCTGGAATTTGAGTTCCTTCCTGACTTACAGAAGTTTGTATTTTATTTTTGCAAAACAGACCTATCCTTAGAGCGTTCCTTTGAGGAGTGCTTTACAGCGTAACACAGCGTGGTGATCCGACCGGATGTATGTATCTTGTCAGTTAGCACACTGTATTAATCTGCACAAGTGATAGATTTAATCCGGAATCCCCGGCTACGAGCCCCCAATTTGTAAGAGGATTCAATTCAACACTACAGCTAAGTCAATGCCTAGTCTGGGATACTGAATGGAAACCCTTATTGATATATCTTTATGTCCAGTTCATGAGTTCTGGATGACTACCCCTATATAACACCCCTCTCTTAGAATCCTACTGACCCCACTGAGCCAAGAAGTAGTTCTGTTTTGCAAGTTTAAAAGGTTTATTTGAGAAATAAAACAACATATAGATACCACGCTTTTATAATAAATTAATAATCGATATCGCCCTTATAAATATAATGTTAATCAACAATGGGTAATCTGACACTAGCACACTTCTTTATAATCAATGAGGAGTTAGTATAGGATGGATCAAGTAGCAAAAATACTTTTATGATTTCAAGGGAAAAGCAATGAGGAATAAAATGCAGTACAGAAATACTTGATATGATTTTAGCAAAAGATAAGATAATCACTTTTTCTCTGGCAATTCACCCCCCTCCCCTATGCCATGTAAGAAATGGAAGGAGATGGAAAGAGGAGCACACAGTTCTCAGGAATGCAATCAAAGACAATACGAAATTCAATTCCCACCCCAGCAAGCTTAGAGAAAACAGGTATAAGTTTTAAAACACAGGCCCAAGTGCTTTGAATGTGGTGGCAATGAAGTGAGAAATATGCTGAAAATGCTTTTAATTCCCTTTAGGAGGTTCAGGGTGAGTGAGAGATACTTGGGATGAGCTCAGGCTCACTTTAGCAATGATTCAGGGATGGTTATTAAGAGGCAAACACATTTTTAGCAAAGGAAAGCAAAAAGCTGCTATCTTTTTACAGGTAAAGAAATCAGGCCAAATTGCGGCAAAATTCGCGAGTGCGTGAATCGTGATTACGGCAAAAGTATACTGTTCGTTGAAAGCTGAGATTCTAAGCTTTCAGAGGAAAGTTAAACCAAGTTCCTAGGACAAACGGTTCCAGAGATATGAACGATTTTGTAAAGGTCATTTTTCGGATTTAAAGTAAACTCAAAATGACAGGTGACAGCTTGCAGCTTCAGAATTGACAGGTGACAGTTGTGCAGCTTTACAAATGACAGATGACACAATTTCTAGGAGGCTGTTCTACTTAGGTTAAAATAGTTTGGATTAGATTATTTTAACTAAGAGATTAGTTCTGCACAGTTCTGCTAGGTACTCACAATATAAATTTGAAATAGGCCTCGTCACGGATCGGGTCAGGTTTGGACTGGACTCCAGTTCTGGTCTCGGCACTTCACAGTGATCTGGGTCAGCTCTCTGGTTCTGCTCACAGCGGTCTGGATCACTCTGGATCTCTGGTCTGGTCTCTGGCAATTGTTCTTGCCAAAAGAATTCAAATAGCTTGCCCGGCTGTGGAAGAGTTTGCAAATAATTTTAAGGTTGCTGAGGCCTGCTGAGAAGAGTTCTCAGTTTGTGGGTTTAGGCCCTTGCTTTAAGTTATGAAGTAAAGTTCTGGTCTTTGGAGATTGATGGATTTGAAGTCTGGATCTCTGGATGTGAGGTCGTCGGTCAGCATGTTCCGCCGCAAATGGAATTGAATGTCTCTACTTGTCCCAGCAGTCTCTTTTTATGTGTTTTGAAAATGGGTGTGTGCCTGGACCTAGCTAAGCCTGCCCCTCTCTACTTGTCATTGGCCCAATTCTCCCCTCTCCCATGATTGGGGAAAGGAAATGGATTGTCAGCATGATGAAGTCTGTTTATGGGTCAGAGGATCCTCCCCTGGTCAGTTTGCCCACAAATCTATATTTGATTCAAATACATCCTTCCCAGATATACAATTTGTTGAAATTACATGTGCACATTATATATTCCTTATGGTCCATGCTTGTCCGCCTCTGATCTTCCTGGGGGCTTGCATTCAAAAATGACAACATTTTGCGCTTTTTAACTGGTTTTGCAATATCGGACATTTACCCAAAATTACACACATGTGCGCAAGGAGTATGGACATTAATTGATGAAGTGTCAGATTTTTAACAGGCAGACATTTGGAGTGAGACCCTATTTTCCGCTTGCAACTCCCCAGAATACACCACTGGGTCGTAACGCCTCTCAAAATGTTCACAGAAAAATCACAAAAATAATGATATTACTTATATAATTCTGACAAGTCCGCACTATGAGTTATCTATCTTTTTAAAATTATGCCCTGGTCAAAAAGGGGTGTGGCTTCCCACATCACAGGGTGAAATAACTGGTTTATCCACTTCCCCCAAGCTCAGCTGCTAGCAGAGGCACTGCCCCTCCCAGTTTCCCCTAAGAGGAAGCCCCTTTACGGCCCCCCAATATAACATTTGCCTGAGTCCAGGACAGGCCTTTGTTCAACTCCCTGTAGTCCCCAGCTGCTCCACCCCTAATCTAATCAGAGAGGTGACAACTCCTTTTGGCAAGGGGAGTGGCTGAACAGGTTTCAACTCCTGTCGGGGGTAGTTGTCAGGCAGAATCCAGTTTCATTAAGCCAGGTTTCAGCTAAATGTCACTTTTTGTTCCCAGTTTTTTACATTCAAATCAAACTGACAATTTTTACATATACATTAAATGATTACTTCCTTCAAGTCATTTCAGAATATAGTTTTACATTGTATCCACCTCTTAGCAAGTCTTTCCTTGGTCTGGTTTTGTTTCATTTGTTCAGTTTTACACAAAAGTCTGGTGGTTTTAAAACGCCGGCTTTCTGATAGTGGTGAGTACTGGTAATGCAACCATTTTTGGGATTAAGAAAATGAATTCCCCACAGTTCTGAGTTGCTTTTTTTGGCAATCAGCATTGCCATTCCCAATGGTTTCAGGCTACTGTGTGTGTAGCCCACTGGTGGTTTTAGGCAGTGCCCTCCTGTGCTCACAACATAGGCAAAAAAGGGTGGCAGCTTATTCTTCATGTTTTCCCTGTGCACTCTCTGGGGAGTTCTGGCCATCATGATGTTTTCCATGCCAGTACTGCACAGTTTTATTGTAGGGCTTGGATGCATGGGTAAAAACATCCCACAGGTTCCCATTGAGAAAGCCATACCTGCATATGAGACAGTATAATGGCCATTTGAATGAAAATCCCAGAAGAATCAGGACCAATGAATGAAAGGGAAGAATGGTGACGTCACCACTGTCACACATGAAGCAAGCTGACGTCCAGCGAAGAGATGCAGAGACAAGAGAATGAAGATATTCTGTAAGGCATCAAGAAAGTATCAAAGATAAGTGACATCTTGGGATCAAGAAGAAGAAGCTTATGCTACAGAAACAATGAAGATATCAAGTTATTTTACACGTGTACAGATACGAAGAAACGCAAGCAGACAAAGTATTCGTGAGGCTAGCTTTATAGTGAATAGATTGCAGCATGCATATATTGAAGTGAGTAAAGAATGGATTGAACAAATTAACAGGCGTGAAACTCAGAAAGGGAAGGCTGGACGAGCCCCAAGAAACCAAGGCCGTATCAGGCTGGGATGAGCAGACATTGGATACAAATCGCCTGAAAGAATTAAACTCCTGTACAGAAGACATGGACAAAAACAAGGAAGATGTCAGATGTCTATTAGAAAATAGTATTTGAAATGCACTAGAGCTCGATTTTGTGGTCTTCAGTCACGTGAAAGGATGAAGTTGGACGAACATGACGACCACACCTACGCATGAGGGCAGAGCGTGCCTTCACTCCTCTGAATTTTCCAGAGAACAAGAACACTCCCAAGGAAAGTTCAAAGCCTTAATTGACAGCAGACCACTAAGGTGATGATAGATGAATATGCTAATTGGTGGGAAGCTATGATCAAGACTAGCTCACCAGCACCTGGAAGACCAGCCTGTGTGCTGCTAATGTAAGTGGAAAGAAGTACTGACAGAGGTTAGAGAGCCAACTGTAGGGGGCTGTGTGATTAAGTGTCCTATAATTTGTGTAACCAATGGGACGTTGTGTATTTAGTGACGTTCATAGTGACCTGTTTAAGGGGAGGGCTTAGTTGCCCCACCTGATGTTAAGAAACGTGTCACTTTTCTTCACTCACTCAGACTAGTATGGATCGTATGCTTTGATGTTCCTTACAAACCGATCACAATAACCACTAGGTTTTTCTAGTTTGCCACGTAGGATGGCGTTAGTAAATATGTAGGTTGATGTCATCAATGACGATTTGTTGCTATGAAAGAATGCTTTTTTTAAAGATGCATTGAGAAACCTTACGCTGAGACGTCAGTTGATGTCCGTTGTACTCCCTGTTTTATATAATTTATATTAAAACAGTTATCTTTTTGCTAACTACCTGAGTCATTTCGATTATTGATGTTTGACTAACTTCTGCATCCCCATCAATCTCAAGGGTATTGCTACCTCGTCTTAAAGGGATGGGGTCCCCCAGTTTAATTATCTGTTCAGCCTGTCAAAAAAGCTAATGAGAAATAGCCATTGCAACTGTCACCTTGGATTCCATAAGCCAAAGTACATATGGCACTTGTATTTACTAAGGGGAACATATCCATGTATTTTCCTAAAATAAATACAGAAAATAGTAGAATTAACCACGACACAGTCATGTTAAGAAGCGATTCTGTTTTTATGTGCCTTTTGCAAGCAGATGACTCAAGTGCTCACATTGACCTATGGCTTAGAACACATTAGTTCATGCTAACGGAGGCTTTGCGTGTGTTCAAAGGCACTTAATGTCTAGGATAATGGAAAGAAATACATTAATCAAGCATGTTGTTATTCCAACTTCTAGGACAACTTCTAGGACACATATAGGTTATCCATTAGAAGAACATAACTAAAGGTTTTTCTACAACATTTGGTTCATGCCCTATGATCTTCAAGCACCACCATGAGCAGACTAATTGAAATTCAATTGCATACATAATCATAACTCCGACAAAATATTTGCTAGGGAATTATGTACATTTTTCATATCCTCATAAAAGGCATGGATACACCATTACAAATTCATATTCACAAAATTTACATTTCTCCATATAATTAACACAAATTTATAAAGTCAGTTCTCTACAGGTAATCAGATTCAGGGCTACTATGCTGGAATCAGCACATGCTTCCAGGCAATGTAATGCTATTCATCAAAATGTCACTTGATCACAAATAAGGTTATTTAAGAAATAATTATAATAACCACTCTCTTTCAAGGATGGGAATGAAATAGAAGTCAGAGACTTTCTATACCGATACACCCCCAGAGCCAGATGGGGGACAGAGCTTTAAATAACCTATTACCTGGATCAAAGTACTGGGAAGGGGAATCAGATGCCCTGTTGTCTAGTGATTTACCATTCCCATTAAGACTGACGGGGACAGCACCCACCAGAGTGTCCACATAGATTAATCTCTTATGCTGTCTCTTTTCCAAGCACTAGACTGAACAATTGGGAACCTAAGTGATCCAATGCCCCTTTTGTGTATTTAGATGTTCTAATGTTTTTGAAAATGAGCATTGCAAAAGGGGGAATTCATCCCCTTCATGTAAAAAAAGTATTTTTTTTCCTTTTTGTTTCAGAAGCAATGGTGTCCTGTAATCTGTGGCCTCTGTATACATTACGAGTTACATATTTGACAAAGTAATTAAAAGACTGTATGCCCAGAAGCAAAATCAGTTAATTAATATCCTGAATTACATTCTCATTGTCTAGTGTTCAGAAGACTGGGGAAGGGCTCAGCTAAAGTACAATCAAACCCCAAAGCCATTTAGAATGTGACTTTACTTGTCCTTATTCAGATACAGCTATTGTCTGGAGTACAACCTTGCATTGCTTAGTTAGGAAAAATGTCCTCTCACAACTTTTGAGTGATTTTTGTTGAATTGCGTGCCATTCCAAGCCCGATTTTCAAATCATTCCAATTTTAAATTACCATAGCAAACTAATTCTCAGCATATGATGGGGTATTCTATAAACCAAAAGGTATTAGTGGGCCTTCATTTTATATTCTGATGTCCTTTGTTTATTAGATTGTCGTAATGTAATAAAGTACGTTGATTGTGTGTCCAAGTTTCACAATATGACTTCTAATTTAATGTCAAAGATGGCCTCAAGACTGCACCAAATCCCAGAAACAGTTCAAGGTTTGTTATTTTTAATTTTATCGAAACAGCATCGAAGGGCTGTCCCTCTCTGTAACCTAGGGTTGAGCAGTCACACCCTGACCCAGGGGTCCCTCAACCCAGGCTGGTACTAGAGATAGGTAACCCCTACAGTCTACAAGCTGGCTGCCTTCTTGTGATGCCCTATTGGTAAATGCTTTATCTATCGTATCTATCTAAGCTTCTTCGGGGAACAATCTAGGGGTGCCTACTAAACAACTTCACCAAGGGACGATTCAAAGTGTGTGCCTGTCAGACATTTAGATCTTCACCCTCTCTGGTGCATACAGCCAGAATAATTCTCTACCATGCTCCTCTGCACTGTCCTTCCACTGCCTGGTATCTTGGTCTGTTGTTGATTCCTCTGACCCACGCAAACAACCCACAACTTCCTGTTTCCTGAGGCTCCTCTTATACTCCCCCTTTCCTTCCGAATGGTTATCCTTCCAATCAGAAAAATGCATAAAAGGGGCTCTAAGCCCGACACTTTTCTCATGTAGGGGTCCGCTTTGGTATTCCAATGGAGTCCAACTGTGTTGAATAATGCTGTTCCAGTCCCAGTTCATGTGAAGGGCGTGCAGGCCTGTGGGCCCTTTAGCTTGGCTGGGGAGCCTTTACTTGTCTATGTCACAGGTGAGTGATGTGTTTGGACCGGTCCAGGTACACGCTGGCCTCTGCTGTAATCTATGACTCTCTATTGCACAGCGGATTCCCTTCAGTATATTGCCGGTTTACGCTTGTGGGTACCTTGCCACTTGGTGGAGCTTTGGTTCTGCAGGCCTCTCCGATTTATCCTGCTAGGTATGCTAGGACATATTATGTTATGTCCTGGAACAACTAGCATCATGTGAGACAGGTGTGGGGGGATTGTTAGTGGCACTGTACACAAGCATAATGGCACTATAAGAAGGGACAGGAATGTGGGCCTTCCAAACTGCCACCTTACTCCTCTGGTGTAGGACTGGCTCTAGCTTCCACCCTGGTAGGCCGCCCTCCAATAGGCCGAGAGGGGTCAGCCTATTGTCCCTGTCACAATAAATGATCTGCTTTTTTGCGCTTGCTATTAAAATTAGAAAACGTAAAGAACCTATCAACTAGACTAGCCATTTACCTAGGATCATTTATGGATAGATGGCTTTATGAGTAAGTTACATTATTTTAGTATTTGTTGGTTCATTTAAATTTATTTAATGTGGCAAGGATGCATTGTAATGATATACTCTATTTCAACTCAGATTTATGTGTAATATTTTTGCTGACTTTCTCAGTTGTGGGGCGAGGACCACATCCACCTGTATTTAAATACATTTTCTTTTTTTGAAAAACAACCAAAATATTCTAACCAACAGAATCTGTTTTGTGTCTCAGATTACAGGGTGGGATAGTCTAACAGGTACAATTAAACGTGTTATTCTCATTTAGTGAAATTACCAGAATTCAATAGTTGTGTGAACTTGGTTTTGGGGTGGGTTGTTAAATTGCCCTGAATGGAGTGTCACCTAAATTAATGTTTGTATCTTAATCACAGTGGAGGGTCTAAAATGGAAATTCTTGGAGACACTCCTATAGCAAAATGCATTCAGCAAACCAGTGAACAGTTTTTAGACTGTTGCAGCCTTCTTCTGGTAGTTCCACTCTCTCTGATTGGCTATCATCTCTCAAACAGAGAGAAGTTACCTAATAATAGAAAGTGACTTTGGTTCCAAGGGAATTTTCCAGAAAGTATTCGGCTGATGCAGAGTAGCTGAATTTCAGTCGAATACTACTGAAATTCGGTACACCCCTAATATCACGTAATTTTGATTGTGGCTGGGTTCCTATTGTCCATACATCGCAATGCTCATTCCATGGTATATGCCATTTCTTTGTACTTATAATAAATGAAATGGAATTGGAGAATCATTGACAAACGTGGTACATTTGAAGAAAAATGTCTTGGGCGTGGGAATAAAAAGGGAAGCATGTACTCTGTTGATTTGGTTCAAGATTTCAAGTGTTAATAAAAAAAACGTGGCTTTTGAGGGCAATATCTGACCTTTGGTTGTCTATCAAGAATGATTTGCTCCATTACATTACAGCCATTGCTCGCCATCCACAGTGGCTCCTCTTTCTCTACCAGATTGGACTAGCTCTGCTCCTACAATGTGTGTTCAGAGCTGCAGGCTTTCCCCTTTATGGCAGATGAACGGCCACCTCTGAAACAGACCCCTCTATAACTTTTGAACTTTCTCATCAATATGTCTTTCTACCTGTTGCAAAGGTATGAGTCACGTATTGATAATATCTGTACATTATTTATTTTCTACACAAGTTCTATGATGTTCACAACAGAGTATATTTTAGTGAAATGCAACTCACGTGTATTGCTTTGTTGTCACAATTTGTGTTACTTTGTTGAAACACATGTGCATGGAGAAGCCATTTTGGAACCTGTCATACAGCTTTTATTTGCTCATTTCCAAGACGTCCTATATGCACCATACATGTGTGCCACATATTCACTTTTAGCAGCCAAACTGATTTCTCTAAATGGGCACCTTTGTCTCCAAGGAGTCATTCTGCTCACAAAAATGTCAACAATTCAAAACTGGACTTATTTCCTAATATGAAAGAAGTGTATTGAGAAAAGTGAGGGATGTGAGGTAGAGGGGTTAGTGTGACAAATCGAGGGAATTTGTCCCTTCTCTCCAAGAGCAAGCCCCCCGTGTGAGGCTAGGGAGATGAGCCCACTCTGCAATACCCTCCCTTGGGATAGGGGCAAGTGGGACCTCACTATGAGAGACTCCCCCTTTGGGGACAAGACTCTCATTGCTGTGCAGAACTCCTATTCACTGAGACGAGGATGTTTAAGAGTGTGGATCCAGACAAAGGAGAACGAGAAGAGAACGAAGAGAAAGGCAACCACATACATAAACTGGAAGAGGCCCCAACCTATGTAATACTTGAAGATGTGAAGAAGCAGGAAGTGCATGGGTTTTGAACTTGCCGAAGATTGCAGAATGGGACACCAGGAGGGCAGCGAACTCGCAGCATAAGAACACGACCAGGGAGAAGTCCAGGAAGGGTGGTGGCGAGACCATGGAGGGAAGTACATGTTGGAATGCTGATCTGCATAACGTCGCTGATACCACTGGCAAGAGAAGCTAACGATGTATGCCAGTGTGCAGCCGGGCACTACAACACTGAAACGGGCAAACAAGAGGAAAACAAGAGGAAATGATCAACAGAGAAGAGAAGGCACCAGTGGCGTAAGAAGTGTCAGAGAGCTCCCAAAGATAAAGTCTTCCGAGCACGTTCCCCTTCAAAAACAAAGGTAACAAGGAGAACGGGAAGCCCAGGAGCATTCAAGGGAATCGTTATGCCACACAGTTAACTTGTCACCATAAAAGCTATGAAACAAAGTTAACTTTAAAACAGAGTAGCAACAAAGGTTACGATTCAAGAGAAAGGATTGTCGAAAAAGTTGTACATTGTGAGAGAAAACCAATGCATAAAACTACTCTGTGAAGAGGGAAACATAACTCATCATTCTGTACAAGATCATTATACCACACAGCTCGTACCAGTGGAAGCTATGAAACAAAGTTAACTCTGAAACAACGTAGCTATAAAGGTTGTGAAGCAAGAATAAGGATTGTTGAAAAGCTGAACAATGTGAGAGAAAACCAATACATAAAAATACCCTGGCAAAAGAGGAAAATAACTCGTCATTCTGCACAAGACAAGCATATTAATAAAGCGAGAGGAAGAGCTGACCCAGAGTTCAGAGGAGATAGGCAATTGAGCCAGACCCAGCATCAAATTCTCCAAGATAATTGGAACTGTTATTGCCTAAGAGAGAAAGAATATCAAAGTAAGATTACCTATCAAAAAGATGCTGAGGCCCAGGGCCAGCAACGTGGAGCTATGAAGGAAACCTCAAAAGGGTGCTCCAGAGACCAGGGAAAACTCAATAACACAGTTGAGGAATTTAAGAGACGGATCAGAGAAGTCACAAGAGACTATTTATTTATTTATCGGTCATTTGTAATGTGTACTATACAGCAAAATTGTGTTTCAAGCCGCATCAACACAAGGGAGGAAAAGGATGAGGAAGAAATATAAAACAAAATCAAAATGTTCTTAAAAGGTCCTGAAACATTCAGAAGGTGCAGGTGCTATAGTGTGATAGCAGGGCGGAGGGGGGCTGCAGTGAGGGGGAACAGTAGGGAGGAAACAATCAAAACATTCAGACTACATCGTGAGACGATTTAGAATGTGCAAGTGCCAAAACATGGAGGGGCAGAAGGGGAGGAGGGGAAATGCAGGAGGGGAGGAAGGTGATACAGACATGATACAATCAACATGATGCAAAAGTAAAAAAGGCAGCAGCGAAAATGAGAGGGCTGTAGGGATAGAATGCCAACAACCAATGCAAGAGTTTACAGTGAACAACATTAGGTAGGCAACAGGGAGGCCAACCACAAAGATTAGGGGCTACAACCTTGCATTTAACAGGAGGGAAGGCAGTGACAACAAAGGTTGGAGAGAGTGGGATATTTAAAAAACTCACCGAAAGGTGGGAGAGCAAATATAGGATAAAGAGCAGTGAGTCGGAGCGGCAGAAGTGTTAAGGCAGGATGCGATAGAAAGCCACAAATACAATGCAGGATTTTACAGTGTACAGTGCAGGAATTTACAATACACAGTATAAATGTTTGGAGCAGCACTAAGGCATTGAAGTGACAGGCAACAACAGCATGCATCTGAAGGATCACAGTGGATTAGGCAAGCCATTGGAAGCAAAGTCAAAGTCATTGTGCAGTAGGTGTTTGCAGGTAACTCCAGGGAACAGAGACAGAAGTGGGGTGCAGCAGGCAGGAAGCAGCAAGTCTGTACTAGAAGGAAGAGGCGATGTGGGGACCAAGGAGCGGAAAAAAACGACAAGGGTGGTTGAAGAGCGAAGAGAGGACGAGGGGATCAGGTGATGAAAGGGTCCGGCACAGAGATGAAAAAAGTCATGCGAAGGGGGTCAAGGAACTCATAAGAGAGAGGCAGGTACATGAACAGGGTGAGAAGCGCAGGCAAGAACCAGGACAAGATCCAAGGACGTTGATGGCTCAGCAGCCGGAGTGTGCCCAACAATGTAAAACACCAAGGCAACTCTGTTGGAACCAAGGGAGAGGCTCAGCAGGCAGAGCGAATAATAGTGGAGCGTGCCGCCAATTCAAATGCGCAGAAGCAACGCTTACCTTTAGGTCATGAAACTGCGGTGGCAAATGACCATGGAGGCAGCGAAATAGGCAGCAGCAGGCAGTCAGTCAGAGGAATTGAGGGGGAAGCAGGAAGGAAAAGGGGGAGGGTGGCATGGCGCCCCAGCCACGGCCGGACAGGCCAGACAGGCAGCCAAGGGGTGTTACAAAATGGGCCTTACAACAGGGGGCCAGCTTCACCTGCTGGCTGCCCCGATGGGCTATAAACCAAGAGTTGCAGCCAATCGATGTAATGCAGTGCGGGTTCCGAATGAGCACTCTTGTTTGCAGGCAGTTGGTGGTAAAGGTGGCAGCCATTGGTGAGCTGTTGAAAGGCCTCAAGGTATCCATTGTTTCCCTGCAGTGCTTACTTGTAGTGTTAGGATCGATGGATATCTCAGGTTGTGGCATGGTCGGCTGAGATGATGGTAGCAGCCATAGGTCATCAGGCCTTCACAGGTGGAATGAGGCCAGACAGGCGAGCAAGGAGCCTTGAAAAATTGGCCTTACAACAGGGGGCTGCTTCACCTGCCGGCTCCCCGGATTGGCTAAAAACCAAGAGGATTGCATATTAAAGACTGGTACTACAAGTACCCAAAGGGGAAGGGAGTCATTCTCCTGACCAAAGTATATTTTTCATAAGTGGTATTGTCATTTCAGATAGTTTATGGACAGTGGACTTATTTCTTTGGGACACTCATGACTGACAAACAAGCACCTTAGTAAGATAGTTATGAGCAACCCATAGCAATAGAGAAAGTTAGTCCTTATAGTGTTACTTTAATATCATATAGCATGCCATCTGAGAGTCTGTGTCCTTCTTCTGGCTCCCCACAGTACATAGGAAGAAAAACAATTCAAAAGGATCAAAAAGAGCTTGCATGATTTTTGGCCATGCCCCTTATTAACCACTCACATATCAGCTTACTTCTGCAACATACTGCTCACATTTCGTGCCTTTCGCTACATGAACTACAGGGACATACCATTCGACACACAAAGAGTGAAATCTAAAATGCTCACTATTTAAGAACCATTATGAACTGGGAAGTTGGGAGTATTTTTGTCACGTAGCTTTTACTTTCTGACCCTCCTTACCAACTTGCCTGTTTTCAAGAATTGTTGTTTTCTTGTAACAACTACTCACGGAAAACTGTTGGACTTTAAGCAAGGCATTCCAAATCCATTTTAGCAGCATTTGAACAATATTTGGATGTATGCCAATTGATCTTTTCATAATTGATCGCGGGAGAATTTACCTATACACAATTGATTGCGAAATGAGGGTCAATTAGGACATATAGGTGGGGGAAACCCCCTGCAACCTCGCTCAATCCAAAACCCCCTGCAACCCAATTATATTATTTATTACCCCAAACCCACCCCACATATATATATTACAGTAACATAAAAGTAAAGGTCAATTGTGCAGATATTCAATTAGGACCACTATTATTGGGTCAATTAGTACAAAAGGTCAATTGTAAAAGGTCAATTTGGGTAATCCAATATTTACAATTGAAATAATCCTTTTGAATGTTTTTTTAAAAGATGCAAGCCACCTACACAGCAATAAAAGCACTTTGGATTAAAGCGCTATATAAATACCAAATACATACAAATACAAATAAAACCTATGTATTAATGTTCAGAACAGTTGAGTTAACCAGATGCAGCTATATACTGATATCTCAGCATGAGATAGTACATTCAGTAATGACTTAAAAGCTACCCAATAAGAATGGGAAATCAATTAGTTATTACTTTTAAGAAGGTGCAATATAGAGCAGTTTGACACAAAATGTGTTGCTCCTCCAAATCTGATTGTATTACACAATCCTGATTTTATTAATATAGATTTACCAGTCATGTATCTTTGCATATGTCAATCTTGCAACTCTATAGATGAACTTTCATATTTTATTTCTTATCTATTTAACTTGCATTGTACTATTCTATTTTTTCATTCACGTTCTCTCCTAATGGCTGACATAGGGCCTCATCACGACTTTGGCGGTCGCGCTATTACCGCCGGATTTAAGGGTCCGCCACATCAGGACTTCGGCAGATTTCGCCCCAGCTCTTGGCTGGGGGGAAATCCGCCGAAAATTCACGCTATTACCGCCAGTGGGAAATCCGCCGGCGGTAAGAGCGCACATTTTCCCCATTGAGCCCAATGGGGAATGGGACATTCCCGAATGGGCTCAATGGGGAATGGGGAATTACATTACCACCAAACTCGTGATCTGGCGCTATTAGCGCTGGAGAGTTCGGCGGTAGGGCTAATACTGCCCGCGGTAATACCGCCGGCGTTACTGCCAAAGTCGTGATCAGGCTAAGCACTCACTGCTGTTAACTGTGTATTGTATTGTGCCAAACTTGTAAAGCAGGAACTAAGGCTCAAGATCGTCTAAGCGCTGAAAAGGATGGACGGTCCAGAGAAGCACTTCCACTATACAAGATATTTAAGAAAGATACACTTTCAGTGCTCTGCGGAATTGGAGTAAATCTCCAGGGTAACACAGTGAGAACAGAAGCTTGTTCCACAGAGTAGGGGCGACAACCTAAAAAGAACACCCACCCACCCGGACCTTCTGATAACATGGGATTCTCACTTGCATTTGGGAAGAAGAGTGGAGGCATCTTGCAGGTTGGTAAGGTGCCAACTTGTTTTGAAGTAAGTTGCCCCGGTGTTGGGAAGGGCCCGATGGGTATCACGCAAGGCTTTTAACTCCACTCTGATCTTTACAGGCAACCAGTGAAACTGGCGTAACATGCTTACAGCAGGGGCAAGTCTAGGGGCATCTAAGGCCAACCTGGCTACCGAATTCTGAAGCACTTGCAGTCGCTGTAACAAATAATGTGCTTGACCCAAATAAACCCTGTTACAATAATCTAGAGATCCCATTATTGCCGTGGTAACCACTTTAGTACAGCATTCTGTAGGAAGAAATGGGAGAATCTTCCGCAGCACTTTAGGTTTAATAAAACTGGAGAGACAGACTGCTGACATTTGAGCTTCATGAGAGCCCAAAGGAAGAAGCTTAACACCGAGACTTTTAACAGAAGCACTGGGTGTAGGGCAGGGGCCCAGAGAGGCAGGCCAAACATCTTGGCTCCAGGTGGCATGAGCCATCTGGGCACCAAACACCAGCAGTTAGTTCTTTTCCCCATTAAGTTTTAACCAGTTTGGATGCCATCCAGCTGCCAATTGCTGACAATTTTTCCATTTACAAGGGGGCTCTGTTACTGGTGAGTCCAGGTGGAACATCAGTTCAGTGTCATCCGCATAAGTGTAGAAATTCACTCCAAACTTAGAGATAGGATCAGCCAGCGCACGTACATGTAAATTAAAAAGGATCGGCGACAATGCTGACCGCTGAGGCACACCACAGGGCAGAGAAAAAGCTGGAGAAACCGAACCCTGGAATGAAACTGCTCTTGCACGTTCAGCCAGAAAGGAGGCAAGCCATGCCAATGGAACCCCTACAACCTCCTATAACCTGAAAGTCACATATTTGAATCCCGGGAGGACATACAAAGAAATTGAGTGATTCTTACCATACATGCTTTGTCTTTCTCCTTCCTGTTGTGGTTTAGTCAAGGTTTACAATTCCATAATATATACGACTAGCACTTTCCCAATGCCCTCCTTCTTAATCAAGTGTTTCCCCTTAAAGGCTATGTATTGTGCATCAGAGCTCACACTAACACACTGCATTGCTCTTTACTGTGCTTGCCTATTATCTTTAGGTATTTCCCATTTTCACTTTACATATTGACATTAATTATTAATCATTTACGCTGTTTCGCACAATGATTTATTTGCACAAATGCGTAACTACTTGTACACGGGTTTATTAGAGCTCTAGCTTAAGTAACATGACCACTTTGTTCCTGTGCATTTCTGGACCACATAACCTTCCCCTTTGAAAATGGAAATCTGAGAGTTCACATTTGCTGATGCATTGAAATCTTTCGGGTTCAGACACAAAATACATACACAAAATACAGACAGACACAACATGCAAAACTATTTATTTACTAATTCATTTTATTATTTATTGGTGTTCCTTTCGGTGCCAACTGCGCACAGAGTTGCTTCATAACACCTCAAGCCAAGAGAGATGCAATCGGTGGGGTGGGCGGGGGGTGGGGAGGCTCAAACGTGTTTCCTTAGTGCCCTATGAGATTTAAAATGGGAACAAACAGGCAGCTCTGCCATTCAGATTCTTTTTTTTTTAACTTTATTTATACATTTAATATTACACATTGACAACAAAATGTAATACAATAACACAATGTTCAAAGAATACTTATGCAATTCCATCATATGAGCTTTATCTATAAAGAACAATCAAGAATTGAAATTAAAATGAGAGAGAAAGGAAGAAAACAAGAACATTCTGCATGTGCACATTTCCTGGTATGTATGCTTTCTTTTTTTAAAACTTTTTTTAAATTTTATTGTTGTTTATAGTTCGAAAATGAACTTTTACAACAAGCAATACTTCATCATATAAACACATACTTATCACAACAAAGTATGTGATAAGTATGTGTTTATTGTTGTTGTATGCTTTCATGAAGGGCAGCTATGTGCCTACCATTTAATGGAATTACAAGTAACTGATGCATAAGAGAAAATATATATGTGGTCAATTCTATGTGGATGCTAGAGATTGAGTTATGCACCTTATGGGCTGGCTGGCCCATCTGGCTAGAAACCACTCATTCCACATTTTAAGGCACAGATAGCTTTATGAAAGTTAGGCATTTACCTGAACTGTGGAATTTGATCAAATCTGGGAGGGTTCCCCTAGCAGATGGAAATCTATGGACATCTATGCATGTTATAGTGAGAGGAAACAGCACTGTGCAGTGAGTTAGTAGTTAGGAGGGAGTGATAGGGCGGAAATGATTGAAACTTTCAAGTGACACCTTGTTTCTGTCATGTTCTCACACAATGTCAACAGCCAAAGCCTGGCTCCTCTACATCTCTCTGAATAACCAATACATGTATGTGCAGATGCTCAATCTACAGATGTGCATACATATGTTTCATTTCCAAGAAAGTACTGTGGTGGGAAAGGACTCATCCGGGTTATAGGAGCCACTTCGCCGGCAAGTGTCGTCTGAGACGGTCTTTACAGCTCCATGGATTGTATTGCTTTGATTGCGTTGAGGGAGCATATGCATTGTGTAAGTCCAGTGCTGCACTCTTCAGGTGGGCAGGAGTCAACTTGGAGAAGGCAAAACCATGAACACTTTGAATGGCAACAGCGTCCAGACTCATGCACTCTATTTGCCGGATAATACCCAACGTGTAAATCCAATTCAATTGCATAGCTTTTCTTATTCACATTCATGTCTCATGTTGTACTTTAATTTGAACACACAACATGTTGCTGTAAGGTAAACAAGTTAAATCATAAATCACAATATTTTAAAATCAGAAACGTCTACTAAAACACCTACAAGAACTTCTCAGAATGTTCCATTTTGTAAGAATCCCAATGAAACGTCTCATCTGAAGGACATTTACATACTTATACCCTACATCCCTTAGTTTAAACATGGTATGACCAGATGCAGAGATAAACAATGGAATTGTCTTGGCTCGAAGGCATAGTCTGACACAGTCCTGCACATTACTTAAACACATTCTAAAAGACTTTTCACAGAAAACTAAATCAGTGTAAGCTCATTCATTGCATCTAGAAATGTAATATTAAAAAAGAAAAATCCAGTACACCTTCTGCTAGGCCATCCTTGATAGTCTCTCACAGTGCCTTGGATTCACTGGATCCCACTTGAGCACACAATCTCGAAGCTGGCTAATCCTATGTGCATCAGCACCTTTACATTGAAATGTTGTATATCTGATTTACTTTCATGTACCCATTTCCTTTAGTTTGGAACTGGTCCGGCCAATATAGGCTAAGCAACGAGGGCACTTTGAAAATATAACATATGATCTGATTGACAAGTAGTGCTGTATCTCAGACAAAACTGTGCTTCCAGGTGAGGGATATACTCAAACATGGAAAGTTCTGTTCTGAGGCATCAGCAACAACTTTGATCATCTTTCAGAAGTATAAAATCTGCAAGAGTCACCATGATCCAAATGCTAGACTGACAGCTAACGGCAAATGATGGAACCACTGATATAATCATTCTCAAATCAATATCATTTTAAAGTATTGGCCATTGTTTCCAAATACTTTTTTACTCAGCAGTTAGCAGATCCAAACCTCAATGTGCAATTCAATTTAGCACTTTCTTCCATTTTTACAGAACATTCAAACAAATCAGTATGTTACACACTTTGTCCAGTGCTGATTTCACAACTGCAACAGAATATCCTCTTTCAATCGGAGAAACTGTTAAAAAGGCAAACTAAACATATTTTTACTTGGATGCATTGATTTGCCTAAAGAAAATAATTGTGTTCAGTTTCCTTCGTGAACACTTTAAAAAATGGCTGATCAGTGATGATGGTCTATCTAGAAAGTATATGGCTTGTGTACCCATTTTTTTTAAAGTGAATATAATCATATAATGAATTGTGTTCAATCATTCACCAGACCACTCAGGAGATCCTCTCCATACAATGAAAATGTCATCGATGTATCTCATCCAATTTTCTACATCTTTCAATCAATTTGTAGATGATACAATATGTGTACATCCAGTAGCAACAAAGTCTAAAGAGTCCACAGCGCTTGCACAGATTGGATTTTGGAGGAAAAGAGGCTCCAGGTTCCTGAAAGGCGTGGGTATGTTGCCTGATACTCCCAGAGTCCAAAGCAAGATCAAGACAGATACAGTGACACTGCACCAAAGATTCCAAATTTACATGCTTGATTGCATGCAATTTATTCAGTACGAGATCAGCCTGACACGTGTTTCGAGCAAAGCGCTCTTCATCTGAGGCTTAATTCTTGTTAAGTAGTTGAGTATCTCAGCCAGGTTGTAAACCTGCTGGAAAACCCTTTCGGTTGCTCGATTACTCTGCTGCTTCGCAAATGCGGGTAGATTTCAATCTCACGAGCCTTTCGGCCAAAATGAATATTCGCAACTTCTTGCGATGTTCTCCTTCTGTTTGCCTCATGGCTAATGCCTCGCATGTGCCCATTATTAATTCTGCAGGAATGATATTAGTGTAAAGATCAACAATGCCTGCAGCAGCTATAATGGTAAGCAGTGTTCAATTGATTTTGTCTCCCAATTTCTTAATGAAATCAGTGGTATCTGTGACAAAATGCTTTCCGACCACAGGCAAAATGTCATCTTTAAAATATAGTCAATATGCCTTCCAGTTGGTTCAAAAAACGCTCTCAATCTGTAAAACGATTTGTCCGTACATGCTTGTGAATTTTGAGTGAACAACACAATAGAGGTGTTTGTGGATTGCTTTTTATAAAAAGTCTAGCAGTTGCCTCACTGATGTAAGCATCCACATCTATTTTCATGTAACTAGCTACATCTGATGATGGGATGAGGGAAAATGGAAAAGGATAGGCAGAGCATTCCAAAGGAGGGGGTCTAGCAGCAAGGAGGTGTGGAAGCCAGAGGAGGAACAATGTGGTCAGGGGTAGATAGGTTGTTGAGGGATGAGGAGGACAGAGTTGGAGAGGGAGATAGAGAGAGAATAGAGAGAGATGCAGTCAGTGAGGAAGAGAGGGCAATGCCATGAATTGATCTAAGGATGAGAAGTAGAAACTTGAAGAAGTGTTTTTATATAGCACTTATATAAGATGGTCGAATAGCACTGCTAGTAGAAGTGCTCGCTTTGACATCTGTGCAGAGCCAGCTGACCACAGGTTCGAATCCCGGCAGGGCCAAAGCCTTTCATCTTTCCGAGGTGATAAATGAGCACCACACACAGTGGGTAATAATAAGCAGCATTCAGATGCCTGAGGGTTCGTAGCGCTATATAAATGCTAAATTATTATTATTATATAGCTCTCTAACAGCCTAAGTCTCCTTCCTCCAGGGGACATTTTCTCAATAATGTATTGCAATTATGCATACTGCATGAAATTGTGTATCTATTAATTGCTGAGCCCCCAAATGGAATCTGTTGATTGGGATAAATAGTCAAGCTCACTCTGCTACCACCACTTTTTATCACAGAGTCCCCCATAATAGCTGTCAGAGACCCACCACCCTAATCCTGATCTCATGCCAGCAATTACAAATTTACTGACCAAGTCCTACACACATTAACTCTGCATCCAACACATAACAACTTTTAGAGATGTTACAGTACTAGTCACCTCGAAAGACAATTGTTAATTTAGTGGAATGGAATTTACTGTACGGTCTATTGAGTGATGTTCAGACTACCGCCTACCGAATTTCGAGACAACCCAAGGTGCTTCAAAGCCAAAAGAATAGCGCTTAGGCCTTTTGCAAATGTCACATCACTTAACATAAAGCAAGAGCTTATTCCCGTGTAGAAAACATACACTGAATTTGCATTTTGAACAAATGGGAAGCAGGACTAGATGGACTTTAATAGAGATGATTCAGCACATAATTATGACACCTATATATGACCCCCTAGAGCAAAGCACCTCTTGCTTTCCCAGGCCACCACTGTTTCTTTGTAAAATTGGTCTTTGCAGCACATGCAAATGAACAGCTTCCTTATGGAAGCGGACAATATTTATTTATTTATTTAACTAACTTAATTTGTTTATACAGCTCGAAAGACGAGAGTCCGTGGGCATGGGGACACTAAACAATACAAACATACATAAAATAGAAAAAAGAGGCAACCAGGGGATACAACTGTTTGATTACTAGATCAACATTTCTTGCAACATGAGAAGCAACATCAAGTTGGCGGGGACATCCTTAGTACAGACTGGCACGGAATGGCCCGCCTGTAGTTCCTATTTCACAGCACTGGCAATGCTGCTTCTCAGCCTTGGCAATCTGGCCCAACTAATCACCATGTCAACAAATGAGGGCCTACCTCTTCCAGACGAATACATTTAACCTGAGGTCGTGAAGCTGAGGAGCTGAGGCCATGGGAAAAGCTGCTTAACACGCCGTTTCCTTCAAGTAGTTGCTCTTTACTGAATCTAAAATCATGTTTCTATTAGTGACCGATGAGACCTGAAATGACAGATGGAATGCAGAGAAATAGTTCCTGCACAACTGCTGTAGTCTACTGCATTTCTGTGCGATAGCTATTTATCTTAGTCCTTTAATTATAGATCCTATCAATCGAAAGAGCCATGCTGCTTAGACATTATCCGACAATTAAACTTCAAATTGTTCGAATTTTTGCGTGTTCCCATTTACTGTGTCCCTCAAAATAAGTCACTGCTGCGTGAGTTATTGTTCCTTTATCGTCCATACTTGCGTTTGTGTGCTCTGCATTTATCTAACATGTTTCTCTTCCCAGATTTCTCAAACAGGAAATAGCAGAGTTGTTGCTTACATTGAGAGGTGTATGTATCAAAGCAGAGATTTCTATGCTCACACCTTTTCATGTTTCCAATGTAGATTTGAATTTGATGGCTACGGGAAATTAACCAGTCAGCAAAAGCCACACACCATAACAAAACACGACTTAACATGGGATGGCAGGATAGCTCAGTGGCAATACACTCGCTTTTGAAACGAAACGTGCCATGCAACAATGGTTTGATGCCCTTAGAAGCTGCAGGTGTTTGGTGCAATGCACAATATAAATGACTAATAACATGTGCTTATTATTTAGTAAACACAACCAAACAATACATGAGTGTCCAGATGAACATTAGATTCCTCAATGCGTATTCAGAACGTTGACCTCCTTCAATCACACACAGGTTATCATTGCAGTGGGAACAACTCAATGTTCATCCGGGGAGTCAGCCCCCCGGCTTTGTCAGAAGGTATTGTACATATTGATTGACCACACACGTCAGGGGGACGAGCACGCAGCGGTAAGGTACGAATAAACGCTATGTCCATATTTTGACAATGCGTCACATCAGTGAGCCAGTCAGCCACCCTCGGTCCAGGCCCGCTCCACCATATTAGAGCCACTTTCCTATGGACCAAAATCAGGAGGAGCCCCACTAGTCTGCGTGCATGTTGTGGAATCCCACAGGTGAATCCCAGCAGGGCCAGTATCTTGTTCAATATCACATGATCTTTAACAATAAGGGATATAATATTAAATACCTCTGTCCAGAACGTAGCTATCTAAGGACAAGCCCATGCCAAGTGAACAAAATCTGAAACCTCCAATCGGCAAAGACCACATGGAAGGTCACGCCTCAGCGTACTTGTTCCACAAGGTTATCCATTGCCCTCCTGTAGTTCTCCTGAAACAGTAAGTCTGGGTCCCTTGCAATCTCTACACCCAAATATTTCGTGTGACCCATCGCCCAACAGAGACCATAATAATCCTGAAAGAAGAGAGTAGCTGCTGTTAAAGGACCTATCACCTATTTAGAGTGATTGATAGTTAGACCGGAGTGTTCACTGAACCAATTAACCTCTCGCATCACTGGGTTTAAATATAATGCTGGGCTTCTTGATGAACAGCATTGCATCATCCACATATAATGATAATATCAGTCTGTGAAAGTACAACTGGAGAACTCTCTGTATATGCTGCTCCCGTAAAAGAGCCGCAAGCGGTTCCATAGCCAGGGAAGATGGTAATAGTGAGAGAGGGCATCCTTGATGCGTCCCTATCTCCATCACCAAGGACTCAGAAAGGGTCCCATTGACAGCGACTCTCGCCACCGGGCGAATATATAAGAGCGCCAGGAGGGATGTAAACCTGTTGCCCAGACCTAATTTCTCCAGCACCGCAAAGAGAAAGGGCCAGTCTATCGAACCAGATGCCCTCTCGGCATCGAGGCGCGGCGACACTGCATGCACCTCTGGATTAATAACATCTTGAAGCCCAAAAAACCTGCGGAGATCAACGGTAGTAGCCCTCATGGGATTTAACCTGGATTGGTCCACGAGCACCAGTCCTTGCATATAGGGAAACAGTCACCTAGCCAGGAGTTTAGCATAAATCTTATTGTCGATGTTTATAAGAGAGAATGGGCGATAGGATGCACATGCTGATGCCAACTCCCCAGTTTTATGTATCAATGTGATTGTAGTTTCCCTCATCGTGGGAGGAAGGGACCCTCGATCTAAGGCTTCCCTGTACAACATAAGCAGATAAGGTGCCAGAATATCTGCATAATAATTCAATCCCCTCCAGGTACTGCTGAATTCCAGCTGTGCCACCCGCCGGCCTGGTGCCATAGAGGTTTGCATTGAATTCTCGTAATGTCTGAGCTATTTTGGTGTTCTCCCACTGTTGAACCCATTGCTTGGTCAAGACCATGTCTACTTGAGTCGGCACTTTGTTCATGGTTAGCACTCTTGCTAGTAGAGCACATGACTTTTGGCCTTCCCTGTTTTGACGCATCTGACATGACCTGTTCAGAAATGTAACTTCCCTCCGAGTGGCCTCTTCGAATTTGTCCAGTTCTTGCCGTATGTCGGGCAGACATCTTTTACTGCCCGCAGCCTGAGATTCCCTCTCCAGGTCCTCGAGTCTCCGTTCGGAGATCTCAAGCTCCTACCTGATTGTCCGAAGAATCCTGGATTCCTTTGCTGGGCATAACCCCCTGATATAGCGCTTGAAGGCTTGCCAAAGCTTTTCATAGGATCTCACAGAACCCTCATTGAGGGCAAAGTATGAACTTATTTTCTGCCAGAGTTCCCCATGAAACAACCTCGTCCTCCAGAGAGTCTGCCTTAAAACGCCAGCCCCTATTCCTGCCTCTTGTCTCAGGGGCAAGGCATTCCAGCGTTTCAGGTGAGTGATCGGCCAACATTCTCGTGAGGATCTCACACTTCCCAAACTGCGCCATGGTAGTGCTGCACACCATGACAAAGTCAATTCTCGAGCTAAATCATGCACCCAGGAGTGAAACATGTAGTCCCTCTGCCCAGGATGTTGCAGCCGCCACACGCCCACCAAGTAAAAAATCGGGCATATTTCTAGAATCTCTTGACAGGCTTTAGAACGTGGGTGAGGCTTATCCCCTGACTGGTCGATCCCTAGATCAAGAACAGTATTGAAGTCCCCCCCACCCAGATTAGCATGGATTCCTCTGCAGTGGGCAACCCTTCCAGCACTTTATTGTAAACGGGACTATTAACATTAGGACCATAGGTATTTACAAATATGACTGTAACATTACCCACATGCCCTTTGACATTAGTGTTCTTCCGTGTACCTCATAACCATTTGCAGCCTAAACCTCATGGAGCTGTGAACCAGGATGGCGACCCCCCCTGGCGTAGTTGGAATAATAGGGGTAATACTAATGGCAGCTCCATTGTGCTGCCCATTTACCATCTGACTCTTGTCGGTATCCAGTCAATCCATCGAACACCATAGCCTCGAACACCATAGCATCGAATTATAAGCAACAAAATGCCATTCCATCGAATGACCATTTCGTTGCATATAATTCGATGGTAGTATCGAAATCGTTAGGGTTTGGGTTAGTGTTAGTGTTAGGGTTAGGGCTAGGGTTTGGGTTAGGGGTTAGGGTTGGGGCTAGGGTTAGATTAAGGGTTACAGTAGGGTTAAGGTTATGGTTAGGGCTAGGGCTAGGGTTTGCATTAGAGTTGGGGCTAGGGTTAGATTAAGGGTTACAGTAAGGTTAGGGTTAGCGTTGGGGTTGGGGCTAGGGTTAGATTAAGGGTTACATTAGGGTTAGGGTTGGGGCTAAAGTTAGATTAAGGGTCATATTAGAGTTAGGGTTAGGGTTGGGGGGTCAGCAGGGGGGTTGGGAGGGTTGGGAGGGGACCCCCAATATACAAAAAAAAATTAAAACGTTACACGGAGCTGGCCAGTGCCAACATTTCAGCATTGGACAGTTCCATATAACGTTTTAAAGTTACAGAAAATAGCATTTAAATGCTATCTTTTACATGTAAAAGTGCATTTCCATTGAAACCTGTCCATTTATATTTTCGATGGACTGGTTTAGATGGAACGTCACTTTTACATGTAAAAGATAGCCTGTCGATGCTTTGGCATTAGATGCTTTTTTTTTCTCGATGATTTGGTTTAACGATCCTTTATTTTCGATGTAATCACTATAAACCCTCTTGTCAGGTGCGTTTCTTGGACAAACAATACATTCACTCTGTGTCGCTTTATATATGGAAGAACCTTCCTAGTTTAACCTGGATTATTGCCTCCTCGAATATTCCAGGTCATCACCTTAAACATCACTTAGTTGTAGCATACTTTGGCTGACACATGAAATCCCTTCCGACCCCCTCATCAGAATGTTCCACCAATTGTGGAAAAATGCTGCAGTTATACAACCGGCCCTGGCTCCTTTGGTCTCACTTTCAGCAAAAAGATCTCCTGGCCCCCAGGCACTAATGCAAAAAACATTTAACAGCCCCACCCCAACATCAATCCCTCCCACCTCCCCCTCGGACAACCCTAATCCGTCCGACCAAGCACCCCCAAATAAACTATCGAAAGAAGAGCACACATGGTGGGGGGGCGCTTGCACCAGCCAATTTCAAGCCCTTGATAAAGAAAGCGTGTAGGGAATGCGCGCCTACTCTTAAAAATATAAACAACATTCTAAGATAAATAGTCAACAACATAAGTGCAGGGGAAGTACAAACATCCCTGGCACGAGGTCGAAAATAAACACAATAGAAATGGTGTCCTAATGATTAGCATTCCCCTCCTTTGCACACTTATATGTGGTAATGACAGCCAATGATTTACAATACAGTGTCAATAATATATCCTATAATCAAACAAGTTTAACCAACAAAATAAATTTCACATGCAGACTTCCAGATGCTCGTCCATAAATTCTTTATGTATTGAGGTGCTAAATGCGTTACAGGGTGAGAACCCCTTGCTCAGGAGCAGAAAAGATAACTGTAGATACAAACGAAGAACTGTTCAACCAACCTATAGTACAACATTTCTCTTAACTGGTAATATGCACTATTACATAACATACATCATGATAACTACAGGACTATATATAATACTTTCTCTCCATACAGTGTAAAGAAATAGAAAGTCCCCTTTATGAAAACCAATAGTAGTTATAACTGTAACACAGAATGTGTGTCAAACAAAAGAAGCACACCTTGTGAACATAGATGTACTAATCAATAAAAGAATATCTCCACATGTGTGTCTATGTACATCTACCTATTCAAATTGGATGAGTCAGTAAATGTATGCATTCACCTCCCACCTCCCCCAATCCGTCGACCAAGCCCCCTCTCAAATAAACAATTGAAAGCAGAGCACACATGGGGGGCACTCGCATCGGCCAGTTACAAGCCCTTATCAACAATGGCTCCTGTTGTACATCATAAAGAAGAGAAATAGGGTGATAGTTGCAACACTTAGATGTATTTTTTCCTACCTTAGGAATCAAAGTAACAATAGCTTTTTTCATCGATGTACACAAAATACCCTCCATTAGGAATCGATTATAAAGAGCACATAACTCTGGTGCTACCTGATCATCAAATGATTGATAAAATTGAGTCAGCAGTCCGTCCGGACCCAGTAACTTTCTAGTTCTCAAAGCCTTTGAAAGCCTGTAAAACTTCTGCGACAGATATTGGGGCATCAAAAAAGCTTCTACCATCACTGGACAGACAGGGAACATCAATCTTACCAAAAAACTCTTCAAACTCACTTTCTAACGAATTACAATCCTCAGCATACAGATTAGCATAGAAGGAGCAAAAACACTCACTTATCTCCTCCCTCCTAACTATTACACCCCGCTAACCATTATCAAGCTTTTGTAAAAAAAGATCTCTCTCAGAGACCCCTCAATCTATTTGCTAGCAACCTACCAGCACAATCCCCACTTTCCCAAAAAAGCTGTTTCGTATAAAAAACACCACGATCAGTCTGAGCATCAACCTCGCATTTCAACAATTCCTTCACCTTGTCCATCTTAATGTGATCTTCTGCAGCTCAGGTGCGAGCAAAGGTAGACTGTAATTCACCCAATTCTAGTTCAAGATCCCTCAGTCTGGCTTCCCCCTTCTTCCTCGCCCTAGCCGTCCAGTTCATTAACTCACCCCTAATTGAGGCCTTGAAGGAGTCCCACACCAATAGACTATCAGTTGACCCATTATTCTCAGCAAAATAGTTTGAAATAGAGCAATTTAGTGATTGTAAAGCATTTTCTTCCTTCAGGATGAAAGGTTTGAGTCTCCACCTGCAAGAATGTCATCTGTGCAGAACAAAATGCTATTTAATCTTAACTAATGAATGATCTGATAGATGCCGTTCAGAAATGTTTGCCTCAACTACAGCCTTTACTAATTTATCAGAGATGAGCACATAGTCGATTCTGGAAAGAGTCGTGAACTGGAGAATAGAACGAGAAACCTTTTTCCACCTAATGAAGTATTCTCCAAGTTTCAATCAAGTCAAAAACCTATATGAATTACCAAAATTCTCTACTAGATTTCTGACCAGTAAAAGGACATGGTGAGGTCTATCCAACTTGAAATTCAAAACTCAATTGAAGTCTCCTCCTAAGATAATCAACTCCCCCTTCACACCACACAGCAATTTGGTTAAGGAATCGAAATAATTTCCTCCAGCTGACATGGGCCATAAATGGAACCTACGGTAATTAGCTTACCCTCATACTTCAGATCAACTAAAATGATACGACCCATGTCATCCATAGCCACTTTATCCACACATACCCCCAACCCTCTCCGAATTAAAATCCCAACACCTCTTGATTCAGATGAAAAACAATTTAGCCATATTTTTGTGTATCTTGATTTAGCCAGGAGTTTCCCAGCACCTTCCGCCAAGTGTGTTTCTTTCAAAAAAATCACATCAATTCTTCCTCTTCAAAGCCTAGACAATATTTTCTTCCTTTTTATTGGATGATTCAAGTCTTTAGAATTCCATGTTCCTATCGTTAACATCCCCATAGTATCTAATTTATCTAGGCTTACAAAATTTGATTCTGGAACACCTCCATCTTGAATGGATTAATCCCAACAGACTGTAAATGCATACATACCAAAGAAATGGCAACCGGTTGAGCTAGACCGCTGAATATTATAACCTCCCCAAACCAGACGAACATAAATACCATACAAAAACATACAATAGCTTCGATTGAAAAGAGTCTGACCGAAGTCAGGCTCAACAAAAGTACTGATATTTACATGGTTAAACCAATTCTCAACTATACCACCCAGAAACCCATGCCCTCATTATGAACATGAATTTTCAATCCCTCCCAGCATCCTCAACCTGAACGAAAGCAGGGTAAAGAAAATATTAAATGGTTACAGCTATAACCAACCTATACCTTGGATTGAATTGCTACTATCAAAGCTCTAAAGCAAGCAGCCTAGTATCCCCAGTAATCTAGATTTAAGGGTCAGCCTGGATATATATACAATAAAGGGGCCAATGCCTACCCTTAAATGGGGACATGTAATTTGGAAAAGAAGTGATCTACCTATATCTACAGGCACAGTCCCACATAGTAAATGAGCAAAATATTAAAAAGGATATATCTCACCAATCTGTTTGAAAGCGCCAGTCTATCTAGTTTCATGTCCCATAAACAGTATGCATCTAACACACATGATCCATCACTGGTCTTCCTTCAATCTTACAATACTCAAAGACGACAAATTCGGAACAGGAGCAACTATTACATGCCAGAATATCCAAGAAGAATTTATATGAGTTAAAAGGTTTCTTAAATGAATCTATTTGGATAATATGCTAGCCAAAATGAATGCGCCCCTCCCCTTCAAGGGCCACAGAGTAATTCAGGAGAGCACCAGAACCCCAAGGCATGTATCCACAAATAATAAAACAGATCAAAATATATGGCGGAAGCACCAGGCTTATTAGGAGGCTACCCAGCACCTAGCACATAATATATACATATACAGCTCTAATTTGGAGAATGTTAACTGAACCACCCAAACCATCCAGGGATGAAGCATCGACCAAACATCACCCATCTCAACCGTTCACACAATCTCTAATACAATCCATCACCCAAATCCATTTCAACACGTACTACATTCAGGCAGTTGCCACACCTAAAACATACTACAAATAAGATATGAGAGTTCAGTGTCCAGAAAACGAACTAAACTGCCTCAAAGACGACCCTTGTAGTGTGAGTCAGGGGCCATGTGTTAAGTGTTAAAAGTACCATATCCAGTGGTAGACAGCGAATCATGAGAAAACCATCACTGCACTTCACCATTAAACGGCATTGCCAGTGTGTTATATGTTTACACAAAGTTAGCGTGACAAAACAGTATTACATTGAAGATCAAATAGCCATAGTGTCAGGCGCGCATGTCAAACAATTCCAATAGACCTTTAAATTATACACGGATGAAGGCAGGTTCCAACTATTCAAACAAAGGCAATAGAAAATGTCCATCTGTGGAAGCAAAACCTACGTAAGTGTACAGGATTGCATCATGAATGCCAGCTACAACTGTTTGTTTGTACCTCAAAGCTCTAAGAGGATCCGCACAGTATTATCGTATTACTTTACAAAGCATATCATCACACAGGAAACAGGCGTAACAGTAAATCATTAGCTTTACCATAAAATCATGTGGTCATAACCCGTATCTACAAACAGTTGCACATCTGCATTAACAGAGTGTTAATCTTAAATAAAAAAATTCAGTCGAGGAACGTTTAGACTAACTGGCTTGCCATGTTTTTTTTTTTTTACAGATTAAACAAGTTATAGTCACTGCACCCGCGGTGTTCACTACGTTCATTGTCTTCAACCACCGCGTTTGGTCTGAAGTTGTAAATCAGAACAGGCAGTTTAATTTCCTTAACACACTGTCACAAAAACACATACCGCCAAATCCATCATGCCCCTGAACTCCTCGTAGAGCGGCATTAGTGAGCAATCCTACCTTCACAATACCTCTAGATGCTCTGAAGTGCCGCCCGCAATTTCTTTCTTCACCCGCAGCATTGACCATACAGACACCGGCAGCGCCCGTTAACACAGACCCGCAATGCCAACAACGTCGTTCATCTGCGTAGGGTACAGATCTCCTGTACACACCCAGATGAGGCTGCGTCCATCCCTGGTACAAAACGGAACAGCTTTACATTGGCAGTACAGAAGGCAGACTGTGGAATGCTTGTGCCATCGCCCTGGGCACAGAAGCCAATCCCTGCTCATTTGGAACACAAGAATCCGCTGCAATGACGCTGCCCGTGATCTCGAAGACTGCATGAGGCCGCGTATGTTGAAGAAGGTGCCTTTCTCCAACAAGCACCATTCAACGGATGTTAAATAAAAACAATTGAAAAATATAACAGTTTAAGTTAACAGTTAAACAGAGAAATCAACAAAAACAAGCCAATGAATCCAAAAATAAAATCCAAAATAGGAAAATAGTGCAAGAAAGTAGAACCAAGTATGAAACATTACAAAAGACTAATTTATCTCATTTCTACTTCTGTTGTACAGGCTTTTGGGACACTGATGCAGCCTCCATTGGTTCAGTGTCTAGGTATGTCAAGAAGGCTTAAGCCTATTGTGTTCAGTAAATGAGTGTTCCTGGCCCTCTTCTTGATGCCTTATAGAATATCTGCATTCTCTAGTCTCTGCATCTCTTCTATGTATGTCAGCTCGACTCTGTATGACATCACCATTCGTCTTGGCCATTCATTCACTCTCCCTCTTCCAGGATTTCATTCAAATGGCAATCATATTGCCTCGTATGCAGGTATGGTTTTCTCAATGGGAACCTTGCTTCTAGGATTCTCCTTGATGTCGGTATTTTCACTGGTGCTGCACGTGTCTCACACTCTGATTCCCAACATATAGGCAAGATGGGCGAGGTGATTGAGGTGGGGGTACTTAGCTCCTTCTCTACAGTGTGATTGTGATTGGATAACTACTGTCAGGTGGACAACTTATGTCTACCTCTAAAACATGTAATCTCTAACACTATTAAGTACACAGTATATCATTGGCTCTCAAACTATAAGGCCCTTCATTATATGGCCCTCTACAATTGGTTGGCACGCTTGTGCCACATCTGAAACATTCATTTCACTTTGCAGCACGTAAGCTCCGACCCAGGTGCCAGGAGGTGGACTTGACTTTACCTCCCCACCCAATTAGCCCAAAGTCTCTCATCACACATGCCTTCTGCCATGAAGGTTGTCTTTGAACTTGGCCTTGCACGGTATTCTTGTCTCTGGGAACATAAGGGAGTGCGAGCACGCACTATCATTGTTCTAGAACTCCAAGCTCAACTCTATTTCCATCCTTGGCTCACGTGACAGGAGACCACGATGTGGTGCATTTTGCAGCATTTAAATGTCTTAATTGAATAAAACTTGGCACGCTTTGTGTTCTTTCTTTGCACCTCAACAAGGGATGATTCCGTTACTCACGTTCACTGCCTTTGAGAATAGATAACCGCCTTGGCTGCCTCAGCTTTGACACCAGGCCAGATAGCCTTGCCATTCGTATCCACGAGCTCAGCTAATTCTTGCTGCGACACAGCTCTCGGCCTTTCCTCTGCATGGGTCAGGGCTTACTAAATTCATGACACCGATGTCCAGCTTCTATACAATGGGGTCTGCAGTCTATTCACTACATATAGCCAGCTTCTAAGATTACTTAATCTACTTGCGTTGCTGTATCTGTACAGTTATTGAACGGCTTACATTTTCTGCAGGGCGTCTCACACACGTGCAATCTTCTTTTCGTATATATGAAAGTTTACTCGATTCTTAACTTCATCATCAGTTTCTCTAAGGTCCATGCATTCTCTTCAGCCAGTATTCTTAGTGCGTCATGCTTGTCTCTCATGACGTCACCAGCTCCTCTTTCACTCTTCTTCATATTCCTTCAGGGAGTTCCCCCCACAGATTATCGTCTCTTCAGGAATACATCTGGAAGGGTTTTCTCAGTGGGTATCTTCTTTCGAACATTCGCCGTGGTATGGTCACAACTGTTGGTGTCAAGCATGGCGCAATCTCAGGCTTCCAACATACAGGAGGTAGTGGGCGGGATTTCCTGCAGAGGCATGCAGCTCCTCCTCGAGAGTGATATTGACCTTTTAATTGTATACAAGGTCATTTATATGGCTATATGTATGCAATAGAAAAAATATATTTTTTAAAAGATATTGCAAGTCACCTCAGAGATCCGTGACCTTTTGATTGAACTCTGCCTTTGGCCTCGTTCCTCTGTTTGGTTACAGAACTCCTCTGTGTCTTGCAATATGCTTATAATGTACAGAAGGAGGGTACTTTATCCCATAAATAATGGAATTGTTCATGGAATGTGCAATTATTGGGAGCAAGCAAATGTTTTACTCATATGAATATGAACATCTAATTAACAAAATATGACTTTGTCAGAGCTATTCCACTGAATGCCGCATTGAGCCAATAAACCCTCTTGCATTGAATCATTCGATTAATATGAGCAACCTATATTTCTCACAAAATGGCCACTTTGATGGCATCCATTTTAATGTGATGTTTGATCAATGTGCTTACTCTGATCCCAAAGAATGCATTACCTGCTCTCATCACTCCACCCATTGGCTGACAGCTGAGCTGCATTAATGGTGAATTACCTCACTGTTTTTAGTGGTTGCTGGAGAATGTGCCTGGGGAAAATTGAGTTTTCCACTTTACATTAAAGGAAACCGTTTCCCAGGAATGTCGCATTTGGTGTATCATTTACTGATGTATTCAGTTTGTAAATGGAACAATCCATCAGGTCCAATCTGTTTTACTGAGGAATGGGGCTATTTGATGTATCACAGATGGGGGTCCCCGCGTGCTTTCATGCATATTCGAAACTTACATTAATCAACGTTTAACCAAAATAACGAAAATATGACAAACATAAAAGTCAAAGGAGAGATATGAATGAAGGTACTTTAAAATGAACAATCATTTTTTTAAAAATAAAAATGTCATAATACCCAAACATGACGAATTTTTAAATATATGTTTAAGTTTCATATTCCAATTGCCCAACAGTAAAGGGCATTGGACGATACAGGGGGGGTGGGGGGAGGCAGTGAAGGGTCACGCGACACTGGAACGCGCCTGGCAAGAAATGAGAGTTTACATGAAATTTGAGAGGTTGAAACGAAATAGAGCGTTGAGGCTCCATCAGCTATAACGAGCTGTTATCACAGTCTGGCGGTAGAAAATAAAAATGCAGCTTGGGTTTCTGCCTGTGATAAGACATTAAAAAAAATGCGTGAACCCTTTAGCCTCTTATTCAAATAATATAAACAAACCCCACGTAATGTGATCACATAACAATGGCGGGGTGGGGGAGCAGCACCTATGCAGCACACATATAGTCAAGATGGTTATTCACCAGGGGGACCAGCGCCCGAGCAAGCTGTGCGGGGGCCACTCGTAGCACTGGCGAAACAGGCTTACAAAGCACACGCAAAATCACATGAGTATTTTTTAAACTCAGTGCCCATCAACTGTGTCACTATCTGCATGAGTATGCACATGCTGTGTTATGTTGTGTTAATCGGTTGTGTTATGCTGTGTTGCGCATTTATTCTTTTAAATGTAGAAAAAAAAGAAAGTGTGCCACTATCAGGCACGATTACAACTAATCTCAACAACCGCCGCATATATGCTCTTTTAAACGGTTCTGTGCGCTTTGAACTGGCAAAATGGCGCCGCAGTATTTATTTACTGCAATGTTTTTTACAGATTTATTTTAACAAAAAGTGGGGGAGACCATTACCCTCCTATATTGCCTCACTCAAGCCCCCACCATGCAGCATTTTGAGGCAGAATAATTGGGAAAAACAAAGGAAGTAAAGAAATCGTCGGTGAACACATTCCTCAGTTAAAAGACTGACTGGATGCCTTCCAAACCATCTTTTATATCAAACTTCCAAGAAGCTGATGGAGATAAAATCACTTTATTTATGAACAACAGAAGTGTACCTGAGTCAATACAGCTTCATGTTTAGCCTTTGCTGTGCTGTTTGAGGATTGGTTGCAGAGATGCGAAGGTGGAGTATCCTGCGTCATAGCTTACCCTCCCCCTTAGTGTTGACATAAACTCTCCAGCAGAGACATTATGCCTGGTTTTATGTAGGGTGCCAGGCAAGGGGGCACAGTGAGCATCATCAAGAGCACTAACGGGTGTACTTACTTCCGAGGGGTGGGCTGGGACCCACAAGCGGTCCTGGAAAGGATTTTCAAAGTGGCCCTATATTACATATTTTCAGGAAGCCCAACCCTTTTCCTGTGATGCGGAAAAAAAATAGGCCCCACACAAAAGAGGCCCCGGGTGCAGAGGCCTGCTGGGAAAACTCCAGAGTTAATTATGGGCCAGTCCACCCTTGTTAATTCCCCATCTTCTTTCACGCTTCGGATATTCTATAAACTCTCATAGGTTCCAAACATGTCCCGTAAATCCGCAATTTGCATGCTTTCGTATTTGCAGTCTTCTTTCCTCATGTATGTTCAATGTGCAATTTCCTTCTTTCATTCTCCTCATGCCCTTCTCCAGCTCGTTTGTGGGGAGGCTCTTGGCTGTTTGCTGGGATTGTTACGTTTGGAAACAGTTTAAGTAGTGTTGTGCATTGCGCAAATTAATAACAGAAACATACGCAATAGATAGCCATGGTTGTGTTGCCTGCTTCCATAACATATGGTGGAGCAGGATGTCTGAAAGATGTCCTTTCTTCGTACTGGACTCAAGATTCCCTGCATGGATCTCTATGACCCTTTCACTAGTACAACTTAAAGACATTACTTTGGAGCAATTTTATGAAAATAGCTTCTGATACAAAAGTACTTTTCCATCATAAAAGCTCCAAACCCATGGGGTAATTTCATTCCTGTGCATCTGTTTGCGTACTATTGTAATCAGAGACTTGAGTCATCAGCTAAGTTCATATGAAGTTCCATCAAGTAGAGTACAGATTCCTCAGATAATTTTATTCCTGTGCATCTGTTTGCGTACTATTGTAATCCGAGATCCTTGAGTCATCAACTAAGTTAATATGAAGTTCCATCAAGTAGAGTACAGATTCCTCAGGTAATTTTATTCCTGTGCATCTGTTTGCGTACTATTGTAATCCGAGATCCTTGAGTCATCAGCTAAGTTCATATGAAGTTCCATCAAGTAGAGTACAGATTCCTCAGGTAATTTTATTCCTGTGCATCTGTTTGCGTACTATTGTAATTTGAGATCCTTGAGTCATCAACTAAGTTAATATGAAGTTCCATCAAGTAGAGTACAGATTCCTCAGGTAATTTTATTCCTGTGCATCTGTTTGCGTACTATTGTAATCCGAGATCTTTGAGTCATCAGCTAAGTTAATATGAAGTTCCATCAAGTAGAGTACAGATTCCTCAGAGGAACCCGTAAATACAGAGACAGGCCCACTGGCTCCCACCACCCAGGCTCAGGTCCCGCAAGTGCCTGGGCTGGTCGTGGGGAAACATTCCACTCACTCACACAGCATTCTCCCAGTGACCAGACACACAGCATGCATCCAGGAAGACCAGATAGGACTTGCCTCCCCTCTTTCCATACACACAACAGAGGGCACATTCACACCGCATGCAGTCATCCAGCATCCAGGGAGGCACAATATAACACACCTCCATTCGAACAACACTGAGATATCTGGACTCTACTTGATGTAACGTAACTTAAAAAAAGGAACTTCATATCAACTTACCTGATGACTCAAGGGTCTTCGCACATACCCTGCAGCATGGCCATGGTTGCTTTAATGATAGCCTGTCTAAAAGGTAAGGCTTCGCAATTACAATTCTGGGGCTTCTTAGTATTCCTGTGTTTCATGGTGTTTATTTTTTTTAATTTTTTTTATTGCATGGCCCTTCCCTTTTTTTTTCAATGTACAATCCACGCCACTCCATGTAGCAGCAGTTTACAGGACTGAAAAGGCGTATTGCACATGCATTACATTGCAAATTGAGGGCTTTAAAGGGGCTGCAATCTTTGGGTCTCCTGATGTTTTGGACTACAGCTCCCATCAGGTCCACCCAAGATTGTCAGTGAGGAGGAATCATGGGAATTGCAGTCCAGAACTTCTGGAGAGCTACACAGTGCACACACCTAGCGTTGCTGAACAAGACCTATAGCAGTTCAAACCGGCAACTCTGTATTTAAAATGCCCAAACTTGCATTACTTATTTGAACTCGTAAAAGGCCTGGCTGCGCCCAGGCATCTCTCTATAAAAAAAAGCGGTTAACCCTTTTACTACTCTTATACATGTATGTGTGCGTCCTAATGTTCATAGGAACGCATTGCTGTCAAGGTAGTAAAAGGTTGAACGTGCCAGACTAACTCCACCTTCATTTTGCTGAATGGCTGTTCCACTTATGCGTGCGTACATGTGTTTGTACGTACTGCAGTCTAATACATCCCTGCAGCTTTGCTGTTTGAATTGCAGTTGTGCTTTATGGGCCCGATTCATGGAAATGTGCGCAGAAATCCTGCAAGGACTGCATGCAAAGAAGGACATGGTGCGAGCTGTGCGCAGAATTAAAAATGTGCGTCACGCGTATTCATAGAATTCATTGCGCAAAGTAGCCGTATTCGCAAGACGCGCCCGGAATGCCCACGACTCGCCCCCATGTAAAACCTTCAAACAGTGCACAGGGTCCCCCGCAAGCAGGCCTCCATCTTGGGGACCCTACGCAGGGTCCTCTGTAACTGTTGCCCGAACCACAACAACATACGTATGAAAAATCGTAACTCCGTAATTACTCCGGAAATCTACGTGCAAGCCTCCGTAAACTGTTCCTGCACCCCGCTAAACTGCCTATGCGCACCCCTAAGTCTGATCGGAAACCCCGACTGCATGCACACACCCCATAATCTGACTTGCGATATTACCATCGCATGGCGATTCCATGAGCTAGTGCCTGTACGCCTGCCTTTGGTTGGCGGATAGTATGAGGTCTTGCGTGGCCAATTCCCTGCCGAGAGGTTGCATGCTCGAATCCATGAATACATCTCGTGCCATGCAATTGTGATTGTGCAATGGACTGCCTGCGGGCCGTCCCTCGTAACGCCCACTTTTTCACACATTCTTCCATATTTTCCGTGTTTCAACCCCTAACAAGCCTGCACAAACTCCACGCAAGTCCTGGAAAAGTACAGTGCATTCGATTCCATTAATCGATTAACGCAGATGTGCGCGCAGTTTGCCATGCAAGTACCCTATTTTCATGCAAATAATTCCATGAATCGGGTCCTATATCTCCTTTGCTTTAATGTGCCTGTTGCAAGGCAAGTTCTGCAATAAAGCTTTATAAGCAGCTGCCTTTGGGGCTATCAGCAGTGGGGCACCAGGGGAGCAATGTAGGACTTGAAAAAATCAGATCTGCCCCATTAAAATGGTTTCTGTCTTGGCCAGCATGAATCCTTACCATAGCTCTGCCGTTTTACACACATCTTCCTCCATATAAGTGGTGTAGCTTGAATTTCACCACATGGTTTCCCTGCTTTTTATAGAAATGGCCAAGAGAGGGAGTCCACATAAACCGAACAGAAATGTAAATATTTAAAGGGAGAGGGAGTGCTTTCTTGCGTACTTCTGCAGTCAGCCAAAATGTGAGCTTTCATAAGTTATCTGTATTGTACTGTTATTAACAGATGTTACTATTGCCCAACTAAACGCCGCCGTTGGAAGGATGAAAGGCAGGAAGGACAATGGCAGAATTCAAACACATACATTATCTCGGGAATTCTACATATATGTATACTGACCCACAAGGGACGAACCAACTTGATCGGCTTCCCTGCCCCCAAACCTCCACAATATTCTCGCTCCCTATTTTTGCCCTTTTTGCACAGCTCCACCTTGCTTGATAGCTATGCATGCACATACTCGGACAACTGTTTTCTCTTCAACTGCACAGCAGTAATCGCCTGGAAAAATAACTGCCGAGTTCACAAATTCTAAAGCTAGTCATGCAGACAAACCAATGACCGTTGTTCTTCGCTAACTGCTTCATTCACACTTAGTTTTCATAAAGATGTGATGGAATGGAGCTCTAAAACCATGTTCTGCAAGTCCCGGTATTATGAGCACGTGTCATGTTGCTTTCATGTAGAGTGTACAAGTAACATAATGCTCTATGTTGTGAAACTGAAACTGAAGATGAATTATTTCACACCTGCATGGAACAAATTGGCACTCTGCCCAATGATTAGTGTTACTTTCAACACATAGACGCACTTCAGAAACTGTATGATAAAGTCAAATGTTTGTAGCCATTTTTGACACAGGCATGCACCTTTCTTAATTCCTAAAGTGCATAATATTTACAGTGCGACAAAAAATATTTTGAATATTTTTTTGTACATCCAACGAGCATATGCAGTCATATGTTAGATTGGATTGCGTCTTATTGACACGTCTAATGAGGCAAACGTTTCGTGAGGCAAAGGTTACGTGAGCCCTTTGATGCTATGTTATGGGTCACTTTAGTCATGCTGCCGGTCACTAAAGCAATCCTTTTGCATGTGAGGTAGAGCCTGTGTATGGCAGACGATGCATATTCTAGATGCCGCTTAATCACGGGGTCTGCAGATCTGGAGTGCGGCTGTGGAATTCATTAAGTAACAAACTAGCCTTGAGAGGTGACATGTTGAGACATAGAAGAAGTTACTGCAGAGGAATCAGTCAAGGTTTTAAGGTGCCTCATCATGAGTTGGGCGGTATCTCAGTGGTAAATCCACCGGAATACCACCCAATGCAATTACCTTACCGCCTCTTGGCCTGGCGATATTACCACCGGATCACAAGTGGCGGTGGCAGTGGAAGTCCCCATTTATTTTTAGTCCATAAAAATGGACTAAAAATAAATTGTGGTCCCGTAATTGCGCCAGAAATGGGCAGAAAGTCTGCAGATTTACCTCCAGCTCAGAGCTGGAGGGTAATCCTCCAACTTTCTGCCCAACTCATACTTGGGCGGTGTGGTAATGGGCAGTAACACTATTAACGCTGCATTTTTACCACACCGCCCAACTTGTGACTAGGCCCCTTATGTGAAGGATGCACTTCTAGTCCAAACATATTGTTGCAAAACATTGTGACAATTTTATTTGTTTTATATATTTTTTTTACAACACTTATTATAGCACAGGCCTAGGAAAAATAAACTGTGGGGTGATTTATAATATTTATAACAACTTTTGCACAAAACACAAAATCATTTACAAAAGTATAAAGGGAGAAAAAAAATACAGCAAAAACTAAGAATGAAAAGAACTGCATTAAAACTTTCCATGGGCCCAAATCAACCCCTTGTCCCACACAGTCAGTGACCATCCAAGTCCTGGGAACCTTAGGAACACGAATGGTTGTTAACTTCCACCGAAGCATAAGAAGAGAAAGCACAAGCCAAAAATGAACAGACAGGGTATTTTAGGATCACGGTCTGGCCAGAAAGAAACAGTTGTTGCGAGACCTAGCCCAATGAATAACCAGCTGCTAGATTCCCCTCTTCTGTTTTGACTAGACTACACTGGCCAACTGGATTTTCTTGGCCGAACAAGAGGGATGCTGTAAAACCACGACTTTTTAGGCAACATATCCCATCTTGATGGAGCAGGAATTCCAGATGTGGCCCTGAAGAAAGTGAGCACATCACTCAGCGCATGGTCTGATGGCATTATCTCCACCACGCCCTGATAACTCCACTTGCATGCAATGAATATGCTTTGCACGATAATCCTGATATAATACAGGGTCTGCAGTAGCGACTCTGTAGTTATGGTTGAGTTGCTCATCCCATAAGAAGAGCAGTTTTTGGGAGGTTTATAGCTTGGCGCCATTCGACGAATCCTCATGAAACTTCGCCTAAAAAGTATACATCCACATTTGAATGATTTTGTGAAGTTTCGTGCAAATTCGTTTCAGGGGGTATAAGTTATAGGGGGTCCCAACATTTTTTAAATCCTCATAGACAGACTAGGAAATAAATTTGCTTGCACCCACAGGCCAAACCACTGGATGGATTTGCACCAAACTTTCGTGAGCATCAGCATACTAGTCCCAAAGAGAAGCCTTTTCCAAATTTGGTTAAAAAAGCAGGTTAAAAAAAATGTGTGATATCTCCATCCGGTCTGTGGACTTATTTCCTGGTTCGGTGTCCGTGGATGCCTGCGTGCCAATCGGGGAGCTCACGTAACATTTGCAGATGCTACACACTGTCGCTGATTGGTTGATAAAAAGCATTTGAGGCATGAAAACCTTTGAAATGGTCGCCATATTGGAAACCGAGAATCATAACCTTCGTCCGCGAACAGTGCAGTAAAATTTGCTGTAGAAAACATGTTGAGGGTTCTTTTGAGGATTAAAGAGTTTTTGGTAAGGGTGGGGAGGATAAAAAAATGGCAAAATGGAAGCATTGTTATGGGTGAAAAATGTCAGTGGGGTTTAAGCCAAGCCTGCAGACTTTTTAACCGTCTGCGACCGATACAGACACAGGCATCTGTTTGCGGACTTATTTTGGGCTTGAGGTATGATGTGATATGTTACAAGAGTGATTACTTTTGATTTTATAGTTATGTAATGAAACTAGTGAGTTTGAGTAATATTTATGTCTATTTGTAATAGAAAATACATATTTTTGTGGCTATGGAAGTGGCTAGGATGTTTGTTACATGGTAGAAGTGTATTATTGTGGCCATGCACACAGTAATCATGTAATGGGTGTGAATATTGTGTAATTAATACATTGGTTATTGGGTTTACATATTGTAATATTGGCTATGGACACCGTTATGTTGTAATGAATGCCAACTTTGTGAAACAATAATGTAGATCCTGAGAATACATGCAGTAATATGTTTATTTTGAGTTTAATGGGAGCAACTGTGTGGTTGCTGGTCATGGATATAATAGTGCATTTAGTTTGACATGTTAACGAGGCTATAATCTGCTTCTTTGTAAAGAAAAGAAAATAAAGTTAGTTGCAGAACATAGTTCATAAGTAGTACATTGTATGTGCTATATTTTGTACAACATTGTGTGTGTCATACACTGTTGTATTAACATGTAGTAATCATTGGCAAAAACAAATCCAAGGTGGATTGAAAATAAACATTTTATACATTTACTGTTTCTAAAATGTAATTTTCTTAAACTTTGAATATTACATTTATGAAAGGGACACAGTTTGTATCTGTAGAAACGAGTACAGTGGAACTATAACTCCACTTGCATGCAAGTGGACTGAGTACATAAATAGTTGATAGTGTTCTAAGGGTAATGTAATTAAGGAATATCAGTTTTGTGTTTGTGCTTCTGTGTGACATAGTTAGATACCCATTGGTGTATTCCAACTGTATTGTAAGAGCAGTATAGTCTTAGTATGGATGTAGTAAGTAATTATAAACCTGATGTCATGTTGTAAGTATGTTGTAATTAAGGAATATAGTGTGTGTGTGTAGTTATATTTAAAGTAGTTAAATACACATTGGTGTATTCTAACTGCATATTATTGTAATTCTCAATTTTACGTGAAATTTAATGACTACATTTGGGTTTGAGGAATATTAAGTAGGCATTTGTTAGATTTGATGGTAAACCAACCACTTCTTTTTTTCACATATGCAATATAGTGGCACCATTATGGTATATTATCCATACTGTTGTGAAGGATACTTGGGTGTGTGTAAAGTTAGCGAGTTTACAGTTATTTTTAGTACCTTCTACATTGTATTTTAAAAGCATTAATATTACATAATGGGCATGTGTATCTATTTTTATTTTGGATCGATTGTCTGAATTGCAGAAAGACCATATTAAGCTATATTTTGCATTTTGCAGAAGCTGTTGAAATGGAATTGAATCGCAATTTAGTATAGATACATACACACATCATTCATTATGTATGTGCTCCTTTGAATCATGGTGGCTGAGAGTGCATGTACCTTTCCACATATAGGGAAGTGCTTTGTTTCTAGTACTTGTAGTACGTACATTGGGAATTATTGTGGATCTTCCTGTGTGTTTATGGTGAATTTAACCATTCCTGCACAATAGTCCAATGCCTGCCTTATTTCTGAGACACTGTAGATAGCGTCAGGGTTGTTAGTGGAATTTCTGTGAAGTACAAGCATTTGTAAACACAACTGGTCTGAGCTGTTTAAGTAAATATTGTCCAATTGGTGGCAATTGGAAGAGAAGATTGATTGCTACATTCGTATAGCAATTTTCTACAGTTGCGCTGCTGAATTTAAATGGACCAGAGAATTTTGTCTCTGTTTTGTTTGATGGTCCTGCATTTGTTTTTTCTTTTTTATTGGGATTGTGGGGGATCTTCTATGGCTGGTTTTTAAAAGGTTTTCTGTTTTGAGGTAAAGGGTACATATCCAGATGCAGAGTGTTCTGTGAACGCAGCCTGTTGTATTCTAGGATGCAAGAAATGTCAGTGTTGACTTTGTTTGCATCAAATTTTACTAAGAATAGTTAATTGGGTGTATGAATACGTAAACGTGCCATGTAACTTATATCTTCCATCAAGACTGTGCTGACTAGTCGAGGGTTGGACATTGTGACTTGTGAATAGTGACAGCATATGCAAGAAGCAGAGATAATTGTACTTTGCATACATACATATCTTTGAAAAGAAGGAAACGTGCTGTTGTGCCATGGATTGTTTGCTTTCTGCAAGTTTGTCAAAATGGATGTTGACAAACTGGATATTGTTTGTATTTGCATATGTTTGGAATCCAACAATTGTTCCAATTGCTCCATTGACTAAACCTTGTTTTATATCAAGGTTACGTTTTAATATCTCTCTGCAGTTTAAACACAGAGTTAATATAATAGTTTTTCTAATCCAGCTGTGTTTGAGATACATTTTTCTAGGCTATTCAGATGTGCTGTTGCTTGTTGACACATAGGGAGTGTCATGGCATGCGCTGTGGAGCTGATATGGACTATGGGTTGCTTCTCCTTTTTCAGCATTCAGGGTTTGAATTTGAGCTATTTAGCTCCTGCTTGTAGCTTTGAAGAGTCTGGTTCACTTGATACCAACAACTAGCAGGAGCTACTTTGGCTCCCCAGGCCATCTGATGCCGAACAAACACACTATGTGAAATTAACTCTGCATTTGGGACAATATATAAATATGCATCTATCCAACATTTAAAGCATATGGGGTAATACACAATGGACAAAATGTTATGTTTGCATTTTATGTGGAAGTTAGATTTGTGGAATGCGATGAACTAGTGCATTGTTTCACATTGGTAGGTCCTGGTCACTGGTTAATGCTGGATGCCCAGGAGATGCTTTTAGCTCCTGCTTATGCAATCTTAATTTCGACCTCTGACATTGTTTCGTTGAATTGTTTACAGCTTGCAAGGGTTGGCATTAAGCACATGCATTTGTGTTTTTGTTGGCTTCATTGTTCCATTACATCATTGGAGGGGCAGATGTGCTTTGCCCATACAGATCATGTATTAGTCTACTTTTTAAGGGGAATTTTGCATCTTCAGTAATCAGACCAGTTCTAATGCTTTTTAAAATGTGAACATATGTTAGATCTGCAGACTGACAGATAGTTTGTCGAAGTTCTCTTTAGCAAAAATGACACCCCAGATTCACATTGCCAATGCTGATTAGTGTATTACAGCATTCTTTGTGTCCTAATATTTTGAATATGGGTTGGCCAGTTAACTAGTGTTAACTGTAGCAGGTCTCCAAGAACAATAACATGTTTTCCTCCAAGGAGTTCTTCGCAACCAGTTCTTAAGACTTTCTGCATTCTCAGATTAATTAAAGCAAGCACGAGGTTGGAAACCCTGTTTATTTCATCTACTAGGAGGAATTTCATTTGCCGTAGAATTCTGCATACTTCAGTCACAGCTTCTGCTGACAATTAGTAATATTCTAATTTGTTTCTGTGTTCTACTGGGAGGAGGAGTCAGTGTAAAATTACACCTCCTATGTTGTAAGCAGCTGGACATGTGAGGGCATTTACAACAGTAGAAAGGTTGTTTATATTTTCTTCTACACATTTTCTGATTGTCTTAATTAAGAAGGTGTTGCCATAACCAGCTTCACCGCTTAAATACAAGAGCAGAGATGTGTAATTTTTACAACTGCAAGTTTTATTTTCATGTTTTAATCCATGTTCAATTTCTTCAGTGACATCCAGTTAAATGCTGAGTTTTTCACCATTTAGCTGTGATCTGAGCACTGACAAACCTTCTTTAGACTGTATTGATAGATGGTGTTTTCTACCTCATTCATTATTATGTCTGCTTCCTTTTGAATGACTGGTTCTCCAAGAGGTTCTTGAATTCCTGTAAGAGATGGTTGACTCCCTTCCGGCATGTCTTTCTCTAGTAGTTTTCTATTTCTTCTTTTTGTTGGCGTTCATTGTCCACCATTTATTTGTACTGTTTCGAATTTCCATTTGTTATACTGCTTTAATTTACCTTATATGCAGTTTCAAATGTGTCATGATCACCTAACATGGTTTGAATAGTTGCAGTAGGACCATGTAATCAAGTTATCTATGGTCTGCCGATTTAAATGATAACTTTACATGGTTAATTAGGCTGGGTTTTGAAACCCTTACTAGGCTTCCCTCACAATTTAACACAGTATTTACCAGCTGTCCCATCTGGAATAACATTATTTTTGTTGGTATAGTTTTGGGCTCTATCATATAGGCACATGTTTTCCAAATCCGTGCTTTTGTTTGGATAGTGTTGTGTCTTGACTGTCGTGTAGACCTCCGTCCACAAGTGTCGCACAGAGATAGTCCAAACCACTGCCTGTACAACCTTTGAGGCCACAGGTGGGAGATGTTCTTCCGGAACCGTGGACTTCTGGGAACCCCTGGACCACTGCAAAAAATCACCGGATAAGTATCAAGCCAAAACAACATCCACAAACCAAACAACAAAGAATGGAGCGGTCTTACCAATGAATGACAGCAGTGATTCAGTTGAACCTATGGAGGGGTTCCGGGACCCACTAGTGTCTCGCTCCCAGTAATGGATAGTAAGCTCAGGAGGATAGGTGAGGTTTCGAGTGCGCCAGGCCCACCTGCAGTTGGAATCCAAACAAGAAATCCAGGAAACGTAGTACCAAGGTATGTAGCAAAAATGGGAGTCCAAAATCAGTCCGTGATCCGTAACAAGAGTTCCAAAATTCAAGAGCCAGTAATCAGGATAATCCAAAACAATCCGTGAAGCAATCCGAGGTTAGTTTCCACATGATCCAAACCAAAACGAACGTAGCGCCAAACAGTGTCCAAGAGAAACAGCTGTGAAGCACTGAACACTATGATGCGAGTGTTTAAATAGTGGCGCTACGAGTGCCTTCCGGTCACGTGACCCGCGCCCGTATCACGTGATCGTGTTTTAGTAACACGTGAGCGGGAGGCGTTGGTCATGTGACGCGGAAGCAGGAAGCAAGGCCAATCTCACAGCCGCCACGGAATGCGCCAATGGGGCGGGCGTCTTCGGGGATGGGCGGGCTGTTGAAACACCCGCCCTGGAACATGGGAGTTTGAGGAGAGCACACGTGGGTCCCGGATCCGGGCAAGTGGATGGGGCGGAGTGGAGGTATGGGGACTGGAGGTTTGGGGAGGGACATTGGAAATGCTGGGAGCCCCGAGGGACGTGACAGAGCCCCCAGCCAAAGGCCCACGACCCCGTGGGCACGAAGGATTGTCCCTATGGAAGCGCGCCACCAAGCGCAGAGCACAGACATCAAGAGCAGGCACCCAGGACCTCTCCTCAGGCCCAAAGCCAGACCAATCCACCAGATATTGAAGGCGACCCCTACAGAAGCGGGAACCTAGGATACCAGAGACCTCAAAGACATCAGGGGAAGATAAGGACACCGGTGCCACAGGTGCACGAAGCCGTGTAGGACTGGGGCAGGACTTGAGGAGGGAGACATGAAAGAATGGGTGAATCCGCCAGGACTTCGGGAGCGCAAGACGGAAGGCCACAGGGTTAATGACTTGGGTGACCACATAAGGCCCCACAAAGCGAGGTAGGAGCTTGCGATATTCCGCCAGCCGCAAGTGGCGAGTAGACAACCAGACACGGGACCCTACCGAATATGACGGGGCCATCACCTGTCTTTTATCCGCCTGAGCCTTCATAGATGCCTGAGCCTCGAGGAGATGTGTTGTGGTCTGGGCATGGATGGAGGACAGGTCCCTAGCACAAGCGGTGGCAGCAGAGGTGACGGAAGATGGCATGTCAAGGAAGGGCAGAACACAGAGATGTTGGCCATATAACACAAAGAACGGGGAAAACCTGGTGGATGTATGTCCAGCATTGTTGTATGCGAATTCTGCAAGGTGCACCACCCTCAGCCAGGAAGTCTGCTGTTGCAGGTTCAAACAACGCAAGTACTGCTTTAAGGTTTGATTGAGCCTCTCAGTTTGACCATCCGACTCGGGTGGTATGCTGAGGAGAAGCGTACGTCAATACCAAGTAGTCTGGTCAACGCACGCCAAAAGCGTGTTGTAAATTGTGGACCCCTATCCGAGATAAGAACCGAGGGCAGTCCAAAGAGACAGAAAATACTCTCAAAGAACAGCCTAGCCAGCGCAGGAGCGGAGGCAACGCCCTTGCAGGGAATAAAGCGAGCCATCTTAGAGAAGGAATCAATGACCACCCACATAGTGTCAAACCCTTGGACCCGGGGCAAATCAGTGATGAAATCCATAGTTACAGTGTGCCAGGCTCTGGGAGGAACGGGCAAAGGAAGCAGGAGACCTACAGGACGACCCCTACGATGTTTACATTCTGCACACACTGCACAGGTGTTAACATAGCACTCCACGTCCCTTTTCATGGAGGGCTACCAGCACCAGCGTTTCAACAATGCTAGTGTGCGCATCTGACCGGGGTGTCCATGAATAGGGGCATCGTGAGACCATGCAAGGGCCATGTCGCGTGTTTCTGTAGTGGGTAGGAATAGGCGGTCAGCAATGAGCGGCAATCCGTCATGAAATGTAGGGTCCCAATCGGACAATTGGTCAGGATGTCGGGAGACCCAATTCCGAACTGCTTCCAGTAAAGGTGGTGATGGGGTACACAGACAAACCACCTTGCCGCAGTCTAGGAGGGTGTCAGGATATGTCGGTAATGCAATTCCTCCAGGGGAACGAGATAGGGCATCAGCTTTCCCGTGGGCGGAACCTGAGTGGTGTTTGATAACAAAGTCAAAAGCTGCGAAGAATAAATGCCATCTGACCTGTCTACTGTTAATGCACTTCAAAGATGCCAGATCCTGTAGGTTTTGATGATCTGAATACACCGTGACCTGGTGTTTAGCGGCCAAGAGATGGTGTCGCCAAACATGGAAGGCGTCCATGACTGCCAGTAATTCCTTTTCGGTCACCGTGTAATGGGATTCGGCGTCAGTAAATTTGCGGGAGTGAAAGGCCACGGGGTGAAGCCGACCGGTGGCAGGACAGACCTGTGACAATACCACACCCAAGGCAAAGGAGGAGGCATCGGCCTCCACAATGAACGGTAATTCTGGGTCCGGGTGTTGTAGAACAGGGGCGTTAGTAAACACCGTCTTTATAGAGTCAAAGGACTGTTGGTGTGTTTCGGTCCATAAAAAGGGAACGCAAGGACTTGTCAAGGAAGTGAGGGGAGCCACTAGAGACGAAAAGCCAGAGATAAAGTGCCGATAAAAATTGGCAAAGCCAAGGAATGACTGAAGCGCTTTTAGGGTTTTAGGAGCCGGCCAGTCTAATACGGCCCGCACTTTGGAGCAATTCATGGCCAGGCCCCCAGGCGTGATATGAAAACCGAGAAATTCCACGGTGTCAGCGTGAAATTGACATTTTTCCGGTTTAGCGAACAATTAGTGTTTTTGCAAACGTGAGAGTACCTCCCGTACATGGGGTACGTGTTCTTTCAGGTTTTGGGAGAAGATCAGAATGTCATCTAGATAGACCACAAAGAATACATCTAGGATGTTGGAAAAGATGTCATTCATGAACCTTTGGAATGTGGCTGGGGTATTGCAGAGGCCAAACGGCATGACCGTGTATTCGTATAGCCCATAGCGAGTGCAAAATGTGGTCTTCCATCGTCCCCAGGGCGTACACGGACCAGGTTGTAGGCCCCGCGAAGATCTAATTTCGTGTAAATAGAAGCGTGAGAGAGACGATCGAGTAATGGCGTGATCAGAGGAATGGGATAACAGGTTTTTTCTGTGATAGCATTAAGTCGCCGATAATCCACGCATGGGCGCAGGTCGCCTTCTTTTTTGGGGACGAAGAAGATGGGGCTGGCCGCAGGAGAGGTGGATGGACGAATATGGCCTAAGCGGAGGGATTTTTTAATGTATTCTTTTAGGGCTAAGTCTTCAGTGGGAGAAAGGGAATATATCCGGCCCGTAGAAACTGTACTGCCTGGAATCAAATCTATAGGACAGTCGTAGGGACGGTGCGGAGGAAGCACCTCGGAAGAACCGCGGTCAAACACCCCTGCATAGTCCTGGTATTGGGCGGGAATAAGAGTAGAGATCAGTCCCACTGTATGGTGTTCTGTTGACGGGATCGTGGCGTCCCCTATAGTTAGATGAGCTATAGCCCCTAGAGCCTGAGCAGGTGTGTTGTCATTCATGGTTGCAGGAAGGCAGTAATGTTGGCATAGATCTGATTCAAAGTGGACCGAGCCCGTCTTCCAGTCTATCAATGGGTTATGCTCCTGGAGCCAGGGTATCCGCAATATTAGGCCAAATTGGGGCATCAAAATGAGGTCGAACTCAGGGTCTCTTTGTGTGTAGCGTGAATAGTTAGGAGCATAGGAGCTGTCTGTTGTTTAATGGGCCCTGATATCAGTGATGTACCATCAACTGCCTGAACTGGTTCTGGCCTGGTTTTAGTCAGAAGGGGCAAATTGAGAGTATGAGCAAGTGCAATGTCAATGTAATTTCCCGTAGCCCCGGAGTCGATGATGATCGTGACTGGGTGTGACATCGGGTGTGGGTTGAAGAATGGCTTGTACTCGTACGGGCCTAATACGGCCAAAAGCAGGTGCCGGATTCGGGGTGTAAGAGGAGGCGCTCGACCCAGTCCCCGGTTCTAGGGTCGAGCATTCCGAAAACCCAGTGTTTTATGTTTTGGCCGACGGGGACATTCCTTGACATAGTGACCAGTCAGGCCACAATAATAGCATGCATTGTCCACCCTCCTGCGCTCTCTCTCTATGGGTTTAATTGGACTACATATGCCCCCAATCTGCATGAGTTCATGACTGGAGCTGGAGGCAGCAGAGGCGGAGGATGATGATGGAGTAGGAGCGAAACCGGCCTCGGCTTTGCGTTCGGAACTCCTAGCATCCACCTCTAAGACCAGATCCACCAGATCATGGTAGGTCTTCGGCAAAGCGGGGACTACGGCAAGTGCATCCTTCATGACGTTACTCAGATCCCTATAAAACACGACAGCCTTTTTACTTTCGGGCCAAGATGTTTCTGCTGCAAGCTGATTGAACCTGGTGATATACTCAATCAAGGGCCCCCTCCCTTGTCCCAGATCCAGGAGTTCCAAATCCCAGGACTGCACCTTGTGGCGGGTATCAAAAACTTGTGACATTTCTGTGATCAATAAATCGAAGTCATAAAGGGCTGGAATGTCGTTTTCCAGGAGGGGGTTGGCCCAAGTGGCGGCTATACCTGCTAAATGTGATAGGGTAAAGGCAGCTTTTGCGGTTGAGTCTGGAAAGGCCTGGGGTATACACAAAAGTGTAGTTTACATTGATTGATGAAGGTCCTGAACTTGCTTGGGTCCCCATGATCCTCTCGGGGGCGGCCAAGGGAAAAGGAGTGGGAAGTACTATGGGCATGGGATTCTGTGGAGGTAGAACCGAAGGTGGGGCAACCTGTGGGGCAGATGGGGCATCCCTGGATTCAGCCTCAGGTGGCAGAGGGTGTCTCGTACTCTGGAGGTAGTCTAACCGATGGTGGATGGTAGTGTTTGCTGCGGCCATGTCTGCACGTAACACGGTTATGGCTTGGACCATAGTAGCCAAGGGTTCTTCCGCGGCCCCCTCCATTGCCTACACGACAGGATGGCTTCACAGTCTGTTGTGTCTTGACTGTCGTGTAGGCAGAAGATACCTCCGTCCACAAGTGTCGCACAGAGATAGTTCAAACCACTCTCTGTACAACCTTTGAGGCCACAGGTGGGAGATGTTCTTCCGGAACCGCAGACTTCTGGGAATCCCTGGACCACTGCAAAAAATCACCGGTTAAGTATCAAGCCAAAACAACATCCAAAAACCAAACAACAAAGAATGGAGCGGTCTTAACAATGAATGACAGCAGTGATTCAGTTGAACATATGGAGGGGTTCTGGGACCCACCAGTGTCTCGCTCCCAGTATTGGATAGTAAGCTCAGGAGGATAGGTGGGGTTTCGAGTGTGCCGGGCCCACCTGCAGTTGGAATCCAAACAAGAAATCCAGGAAACATAGTACCAAGGTATGTAGCAAAAATCGAAGTCCAAAATCAGTCCGTGATCCGTAACAAGAGTTCCAAAATTCAAGAGCCAGTAATCAGGATAATCCAAAACAATCCATGAAGCAATCCAAGGTCAGTTTCCACACAATCCAAACCAAAACGAATGTAGCGCCAAACAGTGTCCAAGAGAAACAGCTGTGAAGCACTGAACACTATGATGCGAGTGTTTAAATAGTGGCGCTACGAGTGCCTTCCGGTCACGTGACCCGCACCCGTATCACGTGATCGTGTTTTAGTAACACGTGAGCTGGAGGCGTTGGTCATGTGATGCGAAAGCACGAAGTGAGGCCAATCTCGCAGCCGCCACGGAATGCGCCAATGGGGCGGGCGTCTTCGGGGATGGGGGGGCTGTTGAAACACCCGCCCTGGAACACGGGTGTTCGAGGAGAGCACACGTGGGTCCCGGATCCGGGCAAGTGGATGGGGCGGAGTGGAGGTATGGGGACTGGAGTTTTGGGGAGGGACATTGGAAATGCTGGGAGCCCCGAGGGACGTGACAGATAGTATGTGTCAATCAGATTGTTTTTTAAAAATATCTTGCCTGTTGGGATCATTTGTGTCTATCGATTCAATTTCTTGAGAGGATTTAAGTACTCTTTTTCATGATGAAGCCGGACCAAGGTTGAGCCAGAGAATGTGTTCAATTTTCCCATATAAGGCCGTAGCTATTTAACTATTTGCAGCTTCGTAGGACCTGCATTCTCTATGTGACAGCATTTTAATACCAAAGCTGTGCAATTTCTATGAAAGAGTTTTGTCAGATGAAATGTCATTCCAAAGGTCTTTTAGATCAGTCTTCTCAGCTTTGGTGAGATTGGCTGTGACATATCTTGCAATGGCAGTTGAATTATCTGCAATGTATTAAATATCTATATTAGCATTCCACAAGAAGGCAATGATAGGATTGCAATCATTGATGTACTTGGATGTCTCATCTCTTTTAATGTTGTATTTGTTTCTGGGATATTTGCTTTTCACACTGTGCATAATTGAATACATGAAACTATTTGCTTGACCTTTGGTACAAAACGTGTCTTGGGAATCCAACTCGACATTTGGTGAAGTATTTCCCTTTGTTTATCGACATCGACATTATTTGCCACACTTGTGTCTTTGGAAAAATACAATTTGTGTACCTAGGTCATTATGTATGTCTTAAGGAGGGATGTCACACGTAATGTAATTTTCAATAAATTGTAAAACAGTGTCATCATTGTCATGACCAAATTTGGGAGCATTGTTTGTCCACAAAGGCACGAGGATGTGTGCTGTTATTCTGGATTGATATTCTGTTCTTCTAAAGGAGTGTTCTATTTCTCTGAGTGGATGGCAGTTTGTATTACAGATATAGTGTAACATGGCAATGAAACAATGGTGAAAGTATCTTATGACAATGACAGGATGAAGAGAACAGAGTTCTACAGGACTTTTTATGTCTATTCATTCTTTATTTTGGTTTGCAGTGCGTAGAAAGTCATGCAAGTCATAGTCTGCACAACTCAAAGTACCTAACCATGTGTGTGGGCCTAGGTTCCTTTACATATATTGTTTATCAGCATGACATCAGAACCAGTAATCTATTTTTTATTTTGTATTGTGCAGTTTTGGTTAATATAAACCTTATACACATTACAGTCATGTAATAATAACACTTTGTGCACTATTGAACCTAGTAAAACCAGATTATAATAAAACACAATCATTTTAAGACCTACACACCAAAGGCTCATTGTCATCTTTCCACGTTTAAATTACAGTTTGTAAACATTAGTGCTTCTTCTTCGACTTTTAAACAGATATTGAAAATGTTCTGTATATTATACACCACAGCCATAATTATCACTGATTCTGCACCAATAATGGCAATCCAGAATTGGTCTGCATCCCTCTGGTCAGAATTTGAGATAAACTATGCATATCCGTTATCATAATGAGCATTTTAGGGCACTGAGTCAAGACATGATGGCAGTCTCAATTTCCAAACCACAAAGTCGGCACAATCGCTTATCACAAGGGATCTTTTTCCACCTCCCTGTATGCTCCAGTGTGGGTAGTTTGCTCAAGCGCAGATAAATTATGAATTTGCATGTAGGTCTTGGGCAATGTTTAACCAGGTAGCTACTGGTAGTGAGACCCCTGAATGCCTGTTTACAATATTCTGCGTACGTGGGTTTGGCCGCTAATAGCGCCACGTTATTGCACTGTGCTAGGCTTTTCGATCTCTTTTTAAATGTCATTAGCCAATTTGGAAGCTCAATCAGATCTTCAAGTTGCGTGTTTATTAAAGCCAAGTGCTCCAATGCGGAGTGCATCAGCCCTTTGAAAATGTGTTCCTACAGTCAATACTGTCCAGTTGTGCTATCTGATGGAACAGAGTATCGGCAGTCTCAGTCGATTGTTGTATTGTAATGTACAATTGGCACTGTTGTATACACCAATTCATTTTTAATAATAGTAGATCCAACTCAGATCTAAGTGCTTACACAGGGACTGATCGGGGGACTTCTAATATTAATCTAAGTATTCTCTCCTCCAATTTATCCTACCAGAAAATCATTCTTCCAGGAGAATTGCCAACCCATATAATATAGCTCGGACAATATTATTGCTATTCAAGCCTACTTGACCTTCTTTATTATTCCCACCTTTTAGCCGCATCATTTTTTTATACACAAGCCACTTTTTTAAGACCTTAGAGCTCATAATATTACAATACAGGTTCAGAAGGCGAGTTACATATTTGGAAGCCTAAATAGACGTAATTATCTACTGCCATATGCCATATCATATCATATCATACCCCTTCTAATGGGCTGTCATTCAGGTACCATTTAAAATTGTTTTGTTTCTACCTAAGACCTAAAATCATAATTTTAGTTTTTCCAATGTTAATCTTAAGGTAATGAGATCGTGAGTAATTTGCAAGTGCAAGAATCGAACGTTGAAGGCCAATTGCGGTTCTATCTAGCAGGATGGTATCATCAGCATAGCTGAGCCATGGAACCTTAGTTGTGCCCAGCTTAGGCGGAAAGATTATAGCAGCTGCTTTCCCCTTTTCCATGTCACTCACATAAAGGTTATACAGTAAAGGTGCCAAAGAGCATCCTTGTCTGACACCAACATTTGTGGGGGTATCTGTGGTCATAGCCCCCTCTTGACGAAGGGGAATAGCAACACTATTCTCAGAGTATAGTAGAGTGATAAAGTATAATAGAGAGCTATCCATGCCCCAGCCTTGGAGCTTCGTCCAACGTTTTGGGCTGGAAACCATATCAAACGCTCTACTATAATCAATGAAACACATATACAGTTTGTCATTGCATGTTCTTTTACACTCTCAGATTAAGTATTGGACCACACTAATATTATGTACGATATTGGAACCTTTTCTAAATCCTGAATGGAAAGGAGATAACTGACTTGCTTCCATTGACCATTTTGTCGCTTTCTTCAATTAAATATTTACAAATGTCTTCTGACTTGCATCCAGCATTGCCAGAAGACGATAATTATCCAGGTCTGTTCTATCACCCTTTTTAAATACCGCAATCAAAATCACCGTGCTCCATGAACAAGGAATATTGCCATCATGCAAGATTTTCAAAAACAACTGTTCCAAAATGTGTGCCCAGAAAATCGGCTTACATTTATGTACCATGTTAGCTAGTGTATCTGGTCCAGGGGCACCAGAGTTATTTTAATAGATTTCATAATTAAAAGAATATTCTCACACCCAAAGCCCTCACTGAATTCAAGACCTGGTACATATTTGTTATTTGTCACATACATAGTGATTGTGTCATAAAACATTTTCCTAATTGCTTGGTGCCACACCGACTCGTCACTCGGACAAATTTCTACCAATGAAGACTTGTGGTAGAATCTACGGACCAGACCCCAGAATTTTTTGTCATCCCCTTTTCTTATAAGGGCATACAGCGCAAGCCAATTTGGTGATTTGAGGAACACTTTATGATTCCTCACCCAGTTTTAACTTCTAGTAAACTCTAAGCTCTTTTGATGCTTTTTTTTCCAATTTGGAGTAATAAGAGTTATTTTCATTGGCTTTATGGAGCTTCCCCAAAGTGTTTTTTGGTAATTTTATCTCGGGGTCGAAAACATTTTCATGACACTTCAAAGGCTTAAAGGAATTGGGAAATAACTGAATGCTTGTACTTAGCCAGCACATAAATAGTGACAGATCCAATTTATTATTCCCCAGCCAATATAACACTGAGGCCGTATTGTTATTTATATACTTGCTAATTTGCTCAATGCTTTTCTCATTCCATGTTATATGATTCCCTGTGGGATTTACTTGCACCTGATAATTGAGTTTTTTGTACTTATGTACCTTTGGCAAGACATAAGTCCATGTCATGACTGCATGATCGCTCAGCACAGTAGGACACATTTTGAGCTTTGTACATTCTTCTTCAGTTTTCCTATCAACAAAGACGTAGTCATGACATGACCTGCTGGTTCCATTACTCCATGTTTTTTGTACTATGCACACTCCTTGTGCTATCCTGTTGAGGCAAATCAGGTCATTAACATAGAACATCCTGGCCCACACCCCCCCACCAGTCCAATTGGATGGGGGAGCACCACTGATTTATCATTAATAAAATCACATTCAGCAATCAATCAGGGTGCATTTAAGTCACCAGCTACTATTACCCTACCTATCGGGTACTTTTCATGGTATACACGCATTTCGTCAAATGATTTTACATCGTGGGACTTTTCATTGCCAACCCTTTCATCGCCAAAAACTTTTTTCTTTTTACTTTTTTATGTGGGGGGGGGGTGTTTGGTGCGGTTTGGGGTATGATTATTTAAGTAAGGGGAGGTTTGGGGGGGCATAGCCCCCCCCATAAATAAAGAAATAAAAAAAGGAGTTTTTGGCGATGAAAGGGTGGCGATGAAAAGTCCCACAATGTAAAATCATTCGGCGAAATAACGTAGAACCCTTTCCATACGTGGTGTTTAATAAAAATTACAATACAGTAATGTCTTCTTTGTAATACATGTTTACAACCAATATCAATAAATTAGAAGACCTCAGGCCGACAGTTGTAGCTGACACTGAGTGGGAGGTAGTCTCTGGCATAAAAAGTACCAAGTTCATAAAGATCAGTGCATCAATACTCATCCCACCAGATGGGCGCCCTTGCTTCCCTCCCACTGCATGCATCATTGTTTGCAGAGTCAATTGATACTGCTTCATGTAGCAGAGAGTGAATATATTCAGAATCCCCCATGTCTCGACCTTTATGTGGGAGATTCTTTAATGGCAGACGATTTTACCCCACCATGCACACCCACCGACACAACAGGCAAATCACTAATCTGAGAAGCTCTGCTTGTGGCTTTTAACATGGAATTATTTTCCCACATGACATACGCCATTTTGGGGACAAGTTCCTTAGTGGCCAACATGACACCTTAGAGCATCTACTCTAATTAACAGTGAAGCCAGAAAAGATCTTATATCACTCCTACTCATTGACGGAGCCTGGAGGCCTTTGCTTTGATCTTCTGCTACCTCCTTCTCCAACACTGTTGTGTTCTCCGAGCTGGATACCAATGCCTCCAGGTTAGGCGTAGCCGACAGGTTTTGACCTTTTTCTAAGTCGGCTGGGGTAAATGGGGGGCCAATCGAATCCCTTTTTAACTGATAGCAAATGTTCAGCAGTGATCCATTATTGTCTAATGCCCCAAAGTTATTAAAATTGGAAAGATCAAATTAGACACTTGTCCAATCTCTGCAACTCCCGACATTGGTAAATCGATCTTGTTAGATGCCATAACTACTTCTCCCTGGATGCTAGGGTGTGGGGTAGGTGCGTTTAATAAGAAATTAGAGATTTTAGATTGGGTTGTGCCATTCGTAACAACACGATTATCTCTTATGCCCTTTTTCGTCCTAGGAGCCCCTTTAATAGTGCCTTTCCTCCCCACTGGTTTGCACGCCCTTTTTCCATCCTCCACCCCTACACTACAGGTCCATTTACCCTGGGCCTGACTCTTCATAGTGACAATGGAAAGCACAACAAGGAGGGAGAATATATTGACTTCTCTGAGTCGAGGCTTTGAGTGTTGTGACTAGGCCCCAAGTCCTCTCCCCAGGCTAGAGATTTCCCCTTGGCGAGTTTGATAATGCTCTTCCATCTGCTCCCCTGCTATAACGTGCTTCCAAACAGGTGAACCAGTGGGGGGGGGGTCAGCCAGGTCGAGGCTGGCAGGGGTGCTAAAAGGCCAGCTGCCACAGTCAGTCCTAGAAAGCAAACTCAACTGGCCAGTTGACACCTCCTACCCCACCAGCCAAATTCTCTCACCCCTGCTCTTCACACACCTCGCTGTGGGATCACCTTTCCACCGACAAAAATCCGAAGTGGGGGAGAGGCAACCTCAGTAAGAGTGCAGTGAAATTAGACTCCTCGAGTCTAAAAATGGACACAAGGTAGAAAAGCAGTAACAATAGGAGAGTTCAAACTCTAAGACACTCCTGCAAATAAAGTGAAGAAAAATGTACTTATTGTGGAACACGGTACTATGGTGCCACAGGCAGCCATGCAATATACAGACTCAACCTATGTGCTTGAGCTGTGGGTGGCCGTGGGGAGGACACTTCTGAGCCACGGCACAGCTGTTTCCGGAGCGAGTAACTCACTCATGAAAGGCCCGCATCCAGGTGTGTCTCCCGAGCCCTGTACTAGGAACGTCGCACTGGGAGCAGTCCGCCAGACGTAGAGCTCAATGTATGATACTGGGTAAAAGGTGGATACCCCTACAGCAGTCCCCTGGCCCCAAGATAGGGAAGTCACTGTCCCCGCAGAGAAACACTGGTCATTAGGTACGCCACAATTCTGCTCTTCCTCCGTCCAGTCCTCCTTAGCTAGAGGAAAGGACGTAGCATGACCGCAAAAGCAACATCAGGCTGCACTGCACCAGACAAATTTGTTTGCACAGCTGCTTCTGACGTCTAAAATCCTTTCTTTCAAATCCAGACCATTATTATTTTGTACCATGCATTTTTGCCAAAAGATTTGTAATACTTGACTGCAACACTTCATGTCTTCTTTTATGTTTTAAAGGAGTTGAGTAGCTGACATTTTCGGAAATAGGTGCCTGTTTTTAGTGTGTGTCCAATAATGGTAAAAGTTGCTATATAAATGACAACTACAATACAATACAATACAATACGATACAGTACAATTACTCAAATCATACCCAACAACTATTTTCCACATTGCGTTATTGAATATTAATATACATTACTATCCATACTCACTCTTCCTCTACAATTTTAAATGACACACTTACTTTTTCTAACAGAGACAAAACAAAGGAGGAAGACTGTGTAATATTACAATAATCATAGTCTCAATGTGCTGGTGGTGGGAACGCCCTCGGGCCCGAAGTCCAGAGTGTTCCAGGTCACGGAGTAGGATTGGATTGCATGTGTGCATTTTGCCAAGTAAGGTGTAGCAGGGCTGGGGAGGCTCTGGTCGAAAACCAGTGGTATGAGGATGGGAAAATATAAGAAATAATTAATGATTTGTAGCTAGTGAAGGTACATGAGAGAAAGTGGTGGTGCTATTGAATTAGGAGGAATGTTGTTCTGCAATGGGAAGCAATGCGATTGCTGCAATGGAATGAATAAGTGTCTAATACAATATTGTATAGTAAAAAGGGATTGGTTAGGCTAATACACAGCATACTTACATTATCATAACTATGGCGACATACATGGTACATTAATATACTTACTTTGTAGAAATGGAAGAGTTTTTTTTTGTTCTGTAGGTTTCTTTGGTAAAACATTTATCTGTAAATGTAAAAGATAGGTAGCTGACACATATAATAATTGTGATAGTACTTGGTATTTATTATGGTAGCAGACATCATTAAACAAAGCCGTAAATAAAGTTGTGCGATAGCTCCAGTGAAGTATGTTAAAGGAATGGACATATAATATAGTGGCATAGGAAGGGGTGGTTTTGTTTTGAGAGAATGAATTTTAGTTTGAGATTGCATAGAGACATCTGTAAGTTAAAACTGTTGTTTTAGAGTACACATAGGGATAAATGGTACATGAGAAGGGATACTCAGCTACTATCTGTTGACTGGTTATTTGTCCACCCATTGATTGTTTATTGCAATGTTAATTATTATAGCAATTTTCACATAGTTGAGGCCACTACCTGCCAAAACATCTTGCAATTGAAAGGCAAAGCATGATGGTAAGGCTTGATTAAGGTGAGCTCGAAGATTTCCTATGAGTTTTTTTCAGGCAGACGCAGGAATGGGTGGGAATGGCTATACGTCTTAGCATGGCCCTTGACAGGCAATGGGCAGGCACACAATCAAACAACACCTGCAGACTCTATGTCCCTCATCATAGGTCATTCCTTTGTGTCCCTCCTCATATGCCATTCTTTATTATCTGTAGTCCAACGCAATAGTTTTGGCTTATAGGTGCACTAGCAGTGCCAACTTTTTACATTTTTTCGAAAGAAGGAACAGGCACTTGACAAACACCCCCTTGGCACCACTTACTTCTACTTGATCTAAGCAGGTCCAATATTGTGCAAGGAAACGGCCATCTGGTAGCATGCCTAGAAAATACCATACCATTATACAAAAGTGAAAATGGCTGCCTTCACGAATGCCTGGTTTTAACAGCACTTCACCAAAAGACACATATAGTTCTTTAAAACAAATCCTTTTCTGAAGGCAGATCTCTTTACAGCTCCAATTAAAACATTAACTACAGAAACCGTTCTAAAAACACTAACAGCCACTTAACAACAAATGTTGATGGTAATGGTTGATTAAAGCAAGCCCAAACACACTTAAAAAAGGCCTGGGTGAAGGCAGCAGTTTCGCATCAGGCTTTGCATACAAAGCGTGTAACAATCAGGGTAATTCATAGAATTCAGCGCACAAGTAGCGCACGCGGCTGGCGCACAGCGTGCGCGTGCGATAGTCTGCGCCAGCCGCGTGCGCCAAAACCGAATCCGGCGCACAGCGTATTCATGGATTTTAGGCTCCCAAACCAGCCGTGGCGCAGAGTATCGCAGCGACCCTGCAGCAGCGCCAGTAACGCCCCCAAGAACGCCCTCGCGCAAGGAAAAGCCATCAAAATCGCTAAATCATCGCAAAGGGCTGCGCTAACCCTGGACCAGTTTACAGGGCTGCCAAACAAGGAACGCAAAGCGGGTAACGTGCATATCAGGGGTACGCGTGAAGTTATACACGCGATTAGCCAGGGTACGTGTATTACAGGGGTATGCGGGAAGTTTAACATGCGATTAGCCAGGGTACGTGTATTACAGGGGTATGCGGTAAGTTTAACATGCGATTAGCCAGGGTACGTGTATTACAGGGGTACGCGGCAAGTTAAACACGCGATTAGCCAGGGTACGTGTATTACAGGGGTACGCGGGAAGTTCAACACGCGATTGGCCAGGGTACGTGTATTACAGGGGTATGCGGGAAGTTTAACACGCGATTAGCCAGGGTACGTGTATTACAGGGGTGCGCAGGAATTATCACACGCGATTTGGCTGGGTACGTGTATTACAGGGGTGCGTGGGAATCATCACACGCGATTTGGCTGGGTACGTGTATTACAGGGGTACGCGGGAAGTTTAACACGCGATTAGCCAGGGTACGTGTATTACAGGGGTACGCGGGAAGTTTAACACGCGATTAGCCAGGGTACGTGTATTACAGGGGTATGCGGGAAGTTTAACATGCGATTAGCCAGGGTACGTGTATTACAGGGGTACGCGGGAAGTTTAACACGCGATTAGCCAGGGTACGTGTATTACAGGGGTACGCGGGAAGTTTAACACGCGATTGGCCAGGGTACGTGTATTACAGGGGTATGCGGGAAGTTTAACACGCGATTAGCCAGGGTACGTGTATTACAGGGGTGCGCAGGAATTATCACACGCGATTTGGCTGGGTACGTGTATTACAGGGGTGCGTGGGAATCATCACATGCGATTTGGCTGGGTACGTGTATTACAGGGGTGCGTGGGAAGTCACACGCGATTAGGCTGGGTGGGTCCTCACAGGTGTTCCCTGTACACCCTCCACGGCCCCTCCAGGCAGCCTACAAAACAGGGGACTACCCTGCACACCTGCTCATGTCCCCCTGCACCCCCACCCCCCAGCAGTGCAGGGGCAGCCTCCACCAGGCCCCCACCCATGCCTCCCACCACCCCCAACCCCCAGCAGTGCAGGGGCAGCCTCCACCAGGCCCCCACCCATGCCTCCCACCACCCCCAACCCCCAGCAGTGCAGGGGCAGCCTCCACCAGGCCCCCACCCATTTCTCCCACCACCCCCACCCCCCCGCCACCAGGGGCACCCTCCACCAGGCCCCCACCCATGTCTCCCACCACCCCCAACCCCCCGCCACCAGGGGCAGCCTCCACCAGGCCCCCACCCATGTCTCCCACCACCCCCACCCTCCCGCCACCAGGGGCAGCCTCCACCAGGCCCCCACCCATGCCTCCCACCACCCCCAACCCCCAGCAGTGCAGGGGCAGCCTCCACCAGGCCCCCACCCATGCCTCCCACCACCCCCAACCCCCAGCAGTGCAGGGGCAGCCTCCACCAGGCCCCCACCCATGCCTCCCACCACCCCCAACCCCCAGCAGTGCAGGGGCAGCCTCCACCAGGCCCCCACCCATGCCTCCCACCACCCCCAACCCCCAGCAGTGCAGGGGCAGCCTCCACCAGGCCCCCACCCATGTCTCCCACCACCCCCACCCCCCCCCCCGCCACCAGGGGCACCCTCCACCAGGCCCCCACCCATGTCTCCCACCACCCCCAACCCCCCGCCACCAGGGGCAGCCTCCACCAGGCCCCCACCCATGTCTCCCACCACCCCCACCCTCCCGCCACCAGGGGCAGCCTCCACCAGGCCCCCACCCATGCCTCCCACCACCCCCAACCCCCAGCAGTGCAGGGGCAGCCTCCACCAGGCCCCCACCCATGCCTCCCACCACCCCCAACCCCCAGCAGTGCAGGGGCAGCCTCCACCAGGCCCCCACCCATGCCTCCCACCACCCCCAACCCCCAGCAGTGCAGGGGCAGCCTCCACCAGGCCCCCACCCATGTCTCCCACCACCCCCACCCCCCCCGCCACCAGGGGCACCCTCCACCAGGCCCCCACCCATGCCTCCCACCACCCCCAACCCCCAGCAGTGCAGGGGCAGCCTCCACCAGGCCCCCACCCATGTCTCCCACCACCCCCACCCCCCCCGCCACCAGGGGCACCCTCCACCAGGCCCCCACCCATGTCTCCCACCACCCCCAACCCCCCGCCACCAGGGGCAGCCTCCACCAGGCCCCCACCCATGTCTCCCACCACCCCCACCCTCCCGCCACCAGGGGCAGCCTCCACCAGGCCCCCACCCATGCCTCCCACCACCCCCACCCTCCCGCCACCAGGGGAAGCCTCCACCAGGCCCCCACCCATGCCTCCCACCACCCCCAACCCCCAGCAGTGCAGGGGCAGCCTCCACCAGGCCCCCACCCATGCCTCCCACCACCCCCAACCCCCAGCAGTGCAGGGGCAGCCTCCACCAGGCCCCCACCCATGCCTCCCACCACCCCCAACCCCCAGCAGTGCAGGGGCAGCCTCCACCAGGCCCCCACCCATGTCTCCCACCACCCCCACCCCCCCCCGCCACCAGGGGCACCCTCCACCAGGCCCCCACCCATGCCTCCCACCACCCCCAACCCCCAGCAGTGCAGGGGCAGCCTCCACCAGGCCCCCACCCATGTCTCCCACCACCCCCACCCCCCCCCGCCACCAGGGGCACCCTCCACCAGGCCCCCACCCATGTCTCCCACCACCCCCAACCCCCCGCCACCAGGGGCAGCCTCCACCAGGCCCCCACCCATGTCTCCCACCACCCCCACCCTCCCGCCACCAGGGGCAGCCTCCACCAGGCCCCCACCCATGCCTCCCACCACCCCCACCCTCCCGCCACCAGGGGCAGCCTCCACCAGGCCCCCACCCATGCCTCCCACCACCCCCAACCCCCAGCAGTGCAGGGGCAGCCTCCACCAGGCCCCCACCCATGCCTCCCACCACCCCCAACCCCCAGCAGTGCAGGGGCAGCCTCCACCAGGCCCCCACCCATGCCTCCCACCACCCCCAACCCCCAGCAGTGCAGGGGCAGCCTCCACCAGGCCCCCACCCATTTCTCCCACCACCCCCACCCCCCCGCCACCAGGGGCACCCTCCACCAGGCCCCCACCCATGTCTCCCACCACCCCCACCCTCCCGCCACCAGGGGCAGCCTCCACCAGGCCCCCACCCATGTCTCCCACAACCCCCAACCCCCCGCCACCAGGGGCACCCTCCACCAGGCCCCCACCCATGTCTCCCACCACCCCCACCCTCCCGCCACCAGGGGCAGCCTCCACCAGGCCCCCACCCATGTCTCCCACCACCCCCAACCCCCCGCCACCAGGGGCAGCCTCCACCAGGCCCCCACCCATGCCTCCCACCACCCCCAACCCCCAGCAGTGCAGGGGCAGCCTCCACCAGGCCCCCACCCATGCCTCCCACCACCCCCAACCCCCAGCAGTGCAGGGGCAGCCTCCACCAGGCCCCCACCCATGCCTCCCACCACCCCCAACCCCCAGCAGTGCAGGGGCAGCCTCCACCAGGCCCCCACCCATGTCTCCCACCACCCCCAACCCCCCGCCACCAGGGGCAGCCTCCACCAGGCCCCCACCCATGTCTCCCACCACCCCCACCCTCCCGCCACCAGGGGCAGCCTCCACCAGGCCCCCACCCATGTCTCCCACCACCCCCAACCCCCCGCCACCAGGGGCAGCCTCCACCAGGCCCCCACCCATGTCTCCCAACACCCCCACCCACCAGCACTGTGGGGCACGTGGCCAGCAGGCAGTCAGGCAGCAGCAGATGGCAGGTGGGAGCGTGCTCAGGGCTCTGGGGGGCAGTAATTTGGCCTCCTGGCCAGGAGCGTGGTCTCTCGTGTGTGAACGCGTGGACAGCCTGATAGGGAGTGAAATCCCACACGTCAGCAAAGGCCCTTAGCGAGTAAACCCGTCAACAGCATATGCGCGCCTATAGTCACCTGCACGTGCAGGAAATTGTTGCGTGACACGTCCCAGTGTCAAAGCGTGTGATTGGTGAAAATGGATCTACACGTAGAAGTGACAAAGCGTGTGATTGGTGAAAATGGATCTACACGCAGAAGTGACAAAGCGTGTGATTGGTGAAAATGGATCTACACGTAGAAGTGACAAAGCGTGTGATTGGTGAAAATGGATCTACACGCAGAAGTGACAAAGCGTGTGATTGGTGAAAATGGATCTACACGCAGGAGTGACAAAGCGTGTGATTGGTGAACGTACACGCCGCGTAAGTGACGCTGAACGTGTGGGCCTGTATATAAGGTACATGTAGAACACCATTTCCTTGTACGTGCTTTTCGTGGAGAGCGAGTGGGTGAATTCTGTACTTCTTGTCGTTTCACACGCGATTTACTTCACGGCGTTTCCAGTTCGTATTCCCTGTTACCTCTGACAGCTTTTTCTCTTTTTTCTCTTTTACTGGTTTACCTGGGCCTGTTCCCTCAAACAGTGTCCCCTTCTACTGTTGTCCTGTCTTCTCAGACAGCGTACACATCTTCTTTTGGCGGGGGTTTAGCCAGCCAAACGCGCTCATTTTTCACGCTCTTTTACCTGGCAGACGGTGAGTCACGCACGTATCCAACTTCTGTGCTTGCCCCGTGTGTAGCCTACCCCTTCAGAGGTCATTCTAGGCTGCGTGTGACACGCATACGTTCATTCTTGTGTTACTGGGTGCCACAGCGTAGTGCAGGTTTTTCTTTCTGCACACGTGGTCTAGGAGGGGTTGCGTGCACGTCATCTCCCTTTTTTGGGCCTCCTGTGCGTTGCGTGACCCGTCATCTATCCCCAGGGGTTACAATCAGCCGTGCTAGAGCACTAGGGTACAATTACCATCTGGTACCCAACCCCTTTGACCCCCAATTGGCCAGGACAATTGTCTACAGCCACTCCCATACGCACATTAATATCAGTGCCATGGCTGGGAGGCGAGGATTCCGTAAGGGTGGCAAAGGTGGAAGAGCCACAAGTGGTGGCCGTGGTGGATCCGGTAGGGGACGTGGTCGTAACTTGCAGGGTGAGCCTGTCCCCCCATGTGTGGAGGACCAGTCAAGGGCACCCATCATCCCCCCCCCCTCCCCCCCTCCCCCCCCTCCCGTTGAGGCTGAAGTGGCTGACACCATCCATGCTCAGCCCTTGTTGGACCAGCCCATTGTGGCACCAGACCTGGCTGACTCCATGGCTGACTTCCAGGTCAGCAGGGCTACGACACGTGCGCTGGTGCACGTTGATGCCATCATGCCACGTGGATCTGGGGCAGCAAGGTCATCTGCTGCACCAATGAGGCAGGGCGGAGAGGCTGCAGGGGCAGCTGCGGCTCCATCCACCCCAGCCCTCACACACCCAGCCAGGACAGTGTCGGTCCTAGTCCATGCTGCTGACATTCCCCCTGACACCATCACACTAGAGCCAATGCCTGCACCAACTCCCATGCTGAGTGTGCAATCCCACACTCCTGATACAGAGTCCACCAGGGCTCCTGCCCCTAGTGTCCAGAGCGGCGCAGGACACTCAGGATCACCACCACCTTCCAAGCGGAAGAGGAAGAGTGCTCGTCCGGCACAGGCTGATGCCCCAGACACGGCTACACAGTCCGGCCCGTCCAGGAAGCCCAGCTTCACGGATGACGAACTGAATGCACTTGTCGAGTATGTGTCCGGACATGACAACGAGATGGTCATTGTTGCAGGATCCAAGACCACACCTGCACAACGCCAGGCACACTGGCAGACCGTTCCGGACATCGTAAGTGCCCTTGGAATCGTGAGGCGCACAGCCAATGATTGCTATAAGCGCTGGAATGACCTAAAGCGCAGGGCAAAGAGTAAGCTGGAATCAAGTCATGCCGCAACTCCAGTGACTGGAGGTGGGTCTCCAGTAGTAGACATGGAACTCACTCCACATGAGTCAGTCGCTGGGACCTACGTCACGGAGGAACAGATCCAAGGCGTGGGAGATCTGGCTGATTACGAGGCATTGTCCGGTGAGTGCACATGCATGTGTGTGTCATCCATGTGCATGGTGTGTGTGTGAGGGCTTCTGTTCGGGTGCCAGGTGAGAGTGTGTGCGCCTGAGTCGTATGGGTCAGCCATGTGCTTCATGCAATCCTTCCTGCGCAGCTGCATTTGGCCATAGCAGTATCCCTTCTGCCAACAGTAGACATCTAGCACAACTGCACGCCAGTTGCCCTTGAAGTGTCACCTTGACACAACATATTTGCTTCTTTTTCACTGTTCATTCAGTCAGTTTGTTTGCATTCCACCACTTTCACTAGGCATGTCGCTGTCCACTAGTCACATGTCTGACATGGCTATGGTAAAGTGGAGTGACTTTGTTACCTGGATATCATTTGTACACACATGTCCCTGTGCAATTGGACCATTTCAGACTGGCAGCTCCAGGTGAAAAATCTGACCTGTTAGAATCAGAAAAGCTATTACATGCGGGAACTGGACTGAATGAATAGGTGCTTCCCTCCTCTCCATCTTCACTCAATAGCAATGGCACATGCCATCTGTGTGATGGCATGTGTGTTTCACCTGCCAATCACAGGCCAATGTGTGATGCCACTGCCAGGCAGCATGCAGAAAATTTGTTCATCTTCCATCTTGGTGTCATCAGTGTGTGCCATTTGCCTGCACTTCATACGCAGTGAGGGTGCATGCATGGGAGGGTTTTAGTCATGTGGGACATGTGTCAATCAAGTACTGGTTCTCTTGCTTCTCAGCCCTCAATGTGTGCCATGGTGCTAATGCCTGTTTTCATTTCTTTGTTTTCATGTCTTTGCAGGGGAAGACGCACCTGATACTGCTGGGGTTGTGGAGATGGTGCAGACCCAGGAGGTGTCCCAGGGCCGACCAACCACCAGTGAGGGACGTGGTGTGGTGGTGGGGGAGAACCCACAAGTGCTGCAGGTCGTGCTCTCAAGGGGTGTCTCTGGCTGCACCTCCCCCGAGCTGTACTCAGGTGTTGATTCGGATGAGACCTACGTGCCGTCGCAGGTGAGTGTTCCAGGGAGGGATTCTGTTCTGTCTCACCCACCTGCACCAGGGTCAGTACCCTCCATGGGGATGTCAGTGTTGGCAGCTACGCCTTCGGTGGTTACGGATGCAGGGTCACACTCCGCGACATCTGATCCTGTTCCTGGGCCAGCAGATCAGAGGGGGAATGCAGTCCTGCAGCCTCAGGCATTGCCGGCACAGCAAGGCGCAGTTCGCCTTGCCCCAGACAGGTGTGGTGCCCGCCGACGTGGTGGCCGTACGCCACCCGGCAATACCGCATGGGAGCAATCCATTTACGGTATGGCTACCCAACAGGCTGCATCATCCGAGCTGATGGCTCAGGCCATGGATAGGGTGGCCACTTCCATTGTCCCCCCAGAAAGGCTGATGGAGCGACTAGAGCAGGCAACCGACTCCATCTGCCAGTCACACAGGGAGGACATGTTGGGGTCCAACAGGGACAGGCGGGCGGCACTGGCGACTCTGCAGGAGGCCATCTCCATTGAGTCCCAGGGCCACAGGGAAGCCCTGAGGCAGGAGCTCCTTCACCTCAGGACGACTCTTGTTGAGCTTGAGGCTTCAACACACCAAAGGACAGAACAGCAGCTGGAGCGTCTCACCCGTACGCTCTCAGCTGAGATGCAGGCAACGAGGGCGGAGGTCCGGGCATCCCGTGAGTTGTTGCATGGGGACCTCCGCACACTCATCCTCCAGAACCAGACCTACCACACCCGCATGCTTGCAGCCATGGAGGAGCAGACTAGGGCCTTGCGTGGGCTGCCTCCCATAGTGTAACCACCTCCGGATGCAGCTGCACAGGGTGATAATAGCGACAGCAGTGATACTCCCACAATAGGGTAGCCGTGTGGGCCATGAGCCCATGGAGGTGTTTCATCTTCCCAGGATCCACGCAGGTGGCTTCTGGTGTGCATCCTGTCCTCGGACCTCCTGGGTGGCCTCCCCAACCCCCCCGGGCCCATCAATGGCCATTTTTGATTGTTTCTTATTTTTATTTTTATTTTGAATTCTTTTATTCCCAATTTTTTTGGGACAATCTGTTGGCTTCGATCTGTTGGCTTCGATCTGTTGGCTTCGATCTGTTGGCTTCGATCTGTTGGCTTCCGTGGTTCCTGTGGGCATACGCTGCATTGTGGCTGGGCACATGCAGGCTTGTAATGTATTTGGTTCAGATGCTTGGGTTTGAGTCACACACACCCCTCCTGCTTCCCGTTTCCATGGGCTTGCAAAGGGTGTGCCCAAGTGACAGTGAATTACACAGTGACGTTGGACTCCCATGAGCTGTGTGGCCAGTCTGTAGTCAATACTGTGTATACATTCATAGTGCATATTGCTGTTGTGTTGTACACTGCATGTTGCATTGATGTGTAACTCTTCTTCTGTGTCTACCTCCCAATTTGCAGGTCCCTTCCTCATGTCCACACAAGGACCTGTAGTCTGGAGATGGGGACCATGTTGGCAGCAGTGCACCTACAACTCTACATGGCGACAACACTGCACAGTTGGTAGTGGTGGGAGTGCAGGCATTTCCAGGTGGTGAGACTACTAATATGTAACATTTGTGATGTCATGTTAATGGTACTACGTGCTCGAGTATGTTGTTGGTCCGGCATTGCTGTGAGCATTTCAGGTGTTGCAGGTTTCTAATAGTGCCACTGTACATAGTGAGACTGATGTCATGTTGTGGGGATTACTTTGTTTACCTGCAATTAGCATGACATGGCACGGTGTGTCGTGTGGCGGTGCTGGGGTTGGGTTGGCTGACATGGCACTGTCCTCTTGTTGCATTTTGCAAGTGGGTATTCATTTTAGCTGCTTCAATGTGTAACTTCACAAAACTGCATTGGTGGTGTCTGTGTGGGTAGGGATGCACACATTGTGACACTTCCAGGTGAACAATCTCAGGCTGACATGGTATTCCCGGTTCATCCTCCAGACATTCAGGATCAGTGTCAGGTTGAGTCATCATTGATTGTCAGATGGAATGTGCCAGGGCAGTGTGCACTCCACAGGGGTGTGATTTCTATGTGAAGTAATTAGCCACTAGCTGTGTACGGGCTGCCTCCCCCCGTGCCCTTTCCCCTCCCATGCGCAGCGGCTGTGCATGTGGTTGGGGATGTGGGGCCACCACCATGTCCACGGCCAGGCCCCGGCGTGTTGCAACGTTGTGCAGGACACATGCTGCCACTATGATCCTGCACACTACTGGGGGAGCGTATAACAGCTGCCCGCCAGAACGGTCAAGGGAGCGAAAGCGTGACTTTAGCACTCCGAATGTGCGCTCCACTATGCCCCTGGTTGTAATGTGGGCTGTGTTATATCTTACCTGGGGTGGCGTGGTGGGGTTCCGAATTGGCGTCATCATGTGGGGGCTGAGAGGGTAGGCACTGTCCCCTGTGGAGGTGGTGATTGGTATCATTGGTGGGGTTGTGACCTTGCTCAGTATCCAACATGCATGCATGTGCAGTGGCATACATACTCACCAAGCAACCATGTATCGCCATGCCGCCCAGCATCTATGTCCCGGCATAGGGTGGACATTCGGTAAATGAAGCTGTCGTGGGTGGACCCGGGATAGTTGGCATATACTGAGGTGATGATTCCCTTGGCATTACATACTACCTGCACATTGATGGAATGCCAGTGCTTGCGGTTCCTATAGATGTGCTCTGATGCCCTGGGGGGACGTAGAGCCACATGGGTGCAGTCGATGGCACCTAGCACTTTGGGCAATCGTGCCACTCCGTAAAAATCCAGGGCGGCAGCATGCCTTTCTGCAGGTGTTCTGGGCAGGTATATGTGCCTGCGGACTGATGGGCGTGCAGTCATGATGTTCAAGACCTGGTGTAGGCAGCGTGACTGGGTGGCCTGTGACACCCCACCCACTATGGCACTTGTCCGCTGAAATGATCCAGTGGCTAAGAAGTGCAGTACATTGAGGACCTTCTCCAGGGGGCTGAGTGCTTGGGAGCACAGGGTGGGTGATGTGAGGTCATCCTCCCACTCAGTCACCAGGTCCAGTATGATGTGTGGTGGAAACCTGTACCTCCCATACACCTGGTCATCAGGCATCCCGAAAAGGCTGGTTCTGGGTGTGAATATTCTGGCCCTGACTATCCTCCTCCTCCTCCTTTGGTAGCCCACTGCCACTGCTGCTAGGAACGGTATGTTCATCCTGGCGTCTGAGCTTGTTATTGTTAAAGTCCTCAATTTTATGCTTTGCGCGTGTTCTAGGCGAGCGTGTGACCCGCGCACCCCTGGAATCCAGTTCCCAGTCCAATAGCGTGTGGAAATTCACACGCACCACGGGATACAGCGTGTGACCCGCGCACCCCTGGAATCCAGTTCCCAGTCCAATAGCGTGTGGAAATTCACACGCACCACGGGATACAGGTTCGCTGACGTACTTGCGTGTGTAAGTGGCCGCGCACCCATTAAATACACGTACATAGGCCAATCACGCAATGACACTCTGACGTGCAGTATTTCCACGTGTGTTCCGTCATCACGGGCTGAGTGGGGAACGCCCGTGCGGGTCACGTCAGACGCGCTTACGCGCTGAGGAACTCTGGTCCAATAGAATCGCGTATGCGTGCTGACGCGCTTACGCGCTAAGGGCCTTTCCTCGGATTTCACGCTGACGTGCAGGATTTTCACGTGCCAAATCACTCCGTATCAAGCTGGCCACCCGAAAACACACGGAACACCACGCTCCTGCCCAGAAGGCCGAGTTACTGCCCCCCAGTGCCCCGAGCAGCCTCCCACGTGCTATCTGCTGCTGCCTGCCTGCCTGCCTGCCTGCTGCCACCGTGCCCTGCCATTTGGTGCCTGCACATCAGCCATCTGCAGGGGTCCAGTTGCTGTGTCCACCCCTGCTGGAACTGAAGACTCCCAACTGGGATTACATCGCTCCACAGCCCAGCCCCAGGACCCAGTTGCCCACCCACACCTGCCTCTGGGGTTGCCATGTCGGGCACTTCCACATCTGGCACCAGTGGCAACCCCAGGCCAGAGGGGCAGAGGGGCACCAGCTTCACTGCCACCGAAGTTGGTGTCCTGGTGGAGCATGTCCTGGGGCAGTATGATGCCCTCTTTGGATCGTCCCGCGCCAGCAAGGAAGGACGGGAGAGGATCTGGGCCGACTGTGTGGTTGCCATCAACGCGGAGGGGGTGGCAACCCGCAACGTCCAGAAGATCAAGAAGCGCTGGGAGGACTTGAGGTCCAGGACCCTTGTGAAGGCCCGGCGCCTCGTGGAGGGGGGCCGGGGCCGCATGAGTTCCATCCAGAAGAGGGTCCTGGAACGCGTACGCCCAGCGCTCCACGCCCAGGTCCTTGAGAGGGAGGCCCGTCTGGAGTTGAGCGGTATGTGTCCAAGCATTACTGTGTGAGACAGGGCATGTTGCGGTGTGCTGGTTCTATGATACTTGCCTGTATGTGTGCCATGGGCCATGTATGCATGTATGTGTGCAGGGACATCATGGTAATGCATGTGCGACCAGTGATGTGTGACCCACATGGTTGTTGCATGTGTTGAAATGCGGCATGGGGAGCCCTATGCAGATTTTGGACATGAGAGCATGCCAGTCTCTGTACCTGGACATGGATGGGGGTGAAGGATGGGTGCTGATGCCAGGTACATATATGGTAGCCATGTCTGTGTGCCTGACCTGCGTGTCTGTGACTTGTGCATGCCATGGATGCATGACACATGTGTGTGACAATGCACAGATTCAGTGACGCACCCAACTTACCCTTGTTTCGCCTGTGTTCGGTGTGTTTGGGGCCAGATGGATGTGACTGAGGTGAAGTGTGTGCATGTGATATGCATGAGCCATGATGCATGTGAGTTACATATCATTGAATGTTTCTAGAGTCCATTGGACATGCATGGAAATGTCCATGGCATGCACCATGCCTGTTACTGTGTGTGTTTTGCCTGGACTGACCCATGTGTTGTGGAGGGACATGATGGAAGTGTACTTTGACAGTGGTGCTCATCTGCTATTGCTTCCTGTCTAGGGGACCATTGTACAGTAGCCTGATGCTTGTGTCCTTTGTCTCCCTCTACGCAGCGGCTAGTGAAGGAGAGGGCGGAGACGGCGCTGTGGAGCAAGGCGGCGGGGATGCCCCCACGGCTGCAGCGGAAGGGGTGGGTGAGCCCCCACAGGGGCCTGCTACGGCGGGAGACGGTGAGGAGCCATCCAGGTTGGTGGTTTGCACAGAGGAGGAGGAGGCCGACACTGGTGCACACATGGGGCCTGGTGGGAGCATCCCTGCTGGTGCAAGTGGTGCAGTCCAGGGCCAGGGGCAGGAGGCAGCACAGGTCACCGTGGAGGGGCCTGTGCATGTCACTGTCCCTGACCCTGTGAGTGCACCACCATGCACCAGCAGGGATGCCCCGTCCCAGGCCCGTCCGCAGGTAGAGGGGATGTCCATGTCACCTGACTCCCCTCCACCTGCGGACGTGGTAACCCCTGGCCGCGTGGAGAAGGTCCTGATTGGGGTCGCGATGCGCACGGCTGTGATTCGTGATGCCGTGCGTGCTTCCCGGGAGGAGCACGCACGTCATCACGAAGTGCACCGTGCCGACGTGGCCCAATTGGGATCGGCCATGTTCGGGGGTTTCCTGCATGTGTTGGCCAATCTGACGGCCCTCTCCTCCTCAGTGCAGGCTATCCACCGGTCGTTCTCCTTGCCGTCTTCCGGCCCAGATGCCACCAGGGCCCCCTGTGGACCTGCCCCGACCAATGCAGCCAGCTCGGTGGGGATCCCATCCCTGCCACAGTTGGGAGTCGGAGGTCCAGCAGGGGTGGACAACACAGCAAGTGGACCCCAGCAGATGGAAGATGTGACGGCATCATCGGGCAGGGCACGTGCACGACGGCGTCGGTGGTTTCCATCAGCCTGGATGCCGTCGTGCTGGCAGAGGCAGTGGCGTCGGAGGCAGCAGCGGGCTCGACGTGGGAGGCATCATGGCTCGGGGCCATCAAGATCCGAGGGGCAGGCATTGGCCGGAGGGCAGGGCAACCCTGGGATGGTGGTGTGTTCCGTGTGGGAGGAGTTTGGCCAGCGGATAGGTGCGGAGCGGCAGCGGGCGGAAGAGGAGCGGCTCGCCATGGTCAGGGCGGAGTTCTCCATGCGTCGGGCATTGAGGCGGGCTGAGTGCCTCGAGGAAGCTCGCAGGGAGTTTGAGGTGGACATGGGGTTGTCCCTGCGAGACCTCGGGGCCAGGACAGAGTCCCGCCTCCAGGACATCGACATGGAGTTCGATGATGCCCTGGCCAGCAACATCACCAAGTGAGCCGCAGGACTTGCCCGCTGCCTTTGTATATAGTTGTTTAGTTAGTTAGTGCTAGGTTTCCTTTATTTATTTTTATTATTTTGGACCGCTCGGACAATGGCCACTTTTTTGTACATATATTTTTCATTAGTTAGTGGTAGGTTTCATTTTTGGTGTTGGGCTCATGGACCCTGGAACATTCCTGTATATAGTTTGTTTTTTTGGGAGATGCATTTTTTTAATTTCTTATTGTTTTCACCATGACGTAATGGTTTTTCATTAATTTCCTATTACATGATATTGCTTTGGACAAATTCATTTTAATTTTTTTTTCCTTTGTTTTTTTGTTTATCACTTTTGTTCTCGGACATGGACCATTTATTTACTTAGCCACATCGTTGTATGTTTGAAAAATTCACTTATTTTTGGTATTTAATACATTTTTTATATTTTCTTACACTTGTGTTATTTTCTCATTGGTTTGTTACATGTCATGATATGGGTTTTGACATTCACTTGCACCCATTGTGTATGTGTGTGTGACGGACATGTGTTCTTTTGCATACTTGGCATTGGGGTTGTGTCATGTGATTGCATTCACTATGTGGGTGGATGCAATCCTTGCCTGGGTGTTTGTGCTGGGTATGCTGGCCATTACTGCCATGATTGTGTATCGTCAGGACCTGGGGCCAGGGGGACATGTGTGGGGGCCTGCTGGCAGGTTCCCCACAGTGCTGGGGGGTGGGGGTGGTGGGAGGCATGGGTGGGGGCCTGGTGGAGGCTGCCCCTGCACTGCTGGGGGGTGGGGGTGGTGGGAGACATGAGTGGGGGCCTGGTGGAGGGTGCCCCTGGTGGCGGGGGGGTGGGGGTGGTGGGTGACATGAGTGGGGGCCTGGTGGAGGGTGCCCCTGGTGGCGGGGGGGTGGGGGTGGTGGGAGGCATGGGTGGGGGCCTGGTGGAGGGTGCCCCTGGTGACTGGGGGGGTGGGGGTGGTGGGTGACATGAGTGGGGGCCTGGTGGAGGGTGCCTCTGGTGGCGGGGGGGTGGGGGTGGTGGGAGGCATGGGTGGGGGCCTGGTGGAGGGTGCCCCTGGTGACTGGGGGGGTGGGGGTGGTGGGTGACATGAGTGGGGGCCTGGTGGAGGGTGCCCCTGGATGGTGGGGGGTGGGGGTGGTGGGAGACATGAGTGGGGGCCTGGTGGAGGGTGCCCCTGGTGACTGGGGGGGTGGGGGTGGTGGGTGACATGAGTGGGGGCCTGGTGGAGGGTGCCCCTGGTGGCGGGGGGGTGGGGGTGGTGGGAGGCATGGGTGGGGGCCTGGTGGAGGGTGCCCCTGGTGGCGGGGGGGTGGGGGTGGTGGGAGGCATGGGTGGGGGCCTGGTGGAGCCTGCCCCTGCACTGCTGGGGGGTGGGGGTGGTGGGAGACATGAGTGGGGGCCTGGTGGAGGGTGCCCCTGGATGGTGGGGGGTGGGGGTGGTGGGAGACATGAGTGGGGGCCTGGTGGAGGGTGCCCCTGGATGGTGGGGGGTGGGGGTGGTGGGAGACATGAGTGGGGGCCTGGTGGAGGGTGCCCCTGGTGGCGGGGGGGTGGGGGTGGTGGGAGGCATGGGTGGGGGCCTGGTGGAGGGTGCCCCTGCACTGCTGGGGGGTGGGGGTGGTGGGAGACATGAGTGGGGGCCTGGTGGAGGGTGCCCCTGGTGGCGGGGGGGTGGGGGTGGTGGGAGGCATGGGTGGGGGCCTGGTGGAGGGTGCCCCTGGTGACTGGGGGGGGGGGTGGTGGGTGACATGAGTGGGGGCCTGGTGGAGGGTGCCCCTGGTGGCGGGGGGGTGGGGGTGGTGGGTGACATGAGTGGGGGCCTGGTGGAGGGTGCCCCTGGTGGCGGGGGGGTGGGGGTGGTGGGAGGCATGGGTGGGGGCCTGGTGGAGGCTGCCCCTGCACTGCTGGGGGGTGGGGGTGGTGGGAGACATGAGTGGGGGCCTGGTGGAGGGTGCCCCTGGTGGCGGGGGGGTGGGGGTGGTGGGAGACATGAGTGGGGGCCTGGTGGAGGGTGCCCCTGGTGACTGGGGGGGTGGGGGTGGTGGGTGACATGAGTGGGGGCCTGGTGGAGGGTGCCCCTGGATGGTGGGGGGTGGGGGTGGTGGGAGACATGAGTGGGGGCCTGGTGGAGGGTGCCCCTGGTGGCGGGGGGGTGGGGGTGGTGGGAGGCATGGGTGGGGGCCTGGTGGAGGGTGCCCCTGGTGACTGGGGGGGTGGGGGTGGTGGGAGACATGAGTGTGGGCCTGGTGGAGGCTGCCCCTGCACTGCTGGGGGGTGGGGGTGGTGGGAGGCATGGGTGGGGGCCTGGTGGAGGCTGCCCCTGCACTGCTGGGGGGTGGGGGTGGTGGGAGACATGAGTGGGGGCCTGGTGGAGGGTGCCCCTGGTGGCGGGGGGGTGGGGGTGGTGGGTGACATGAGTGGGGGCCTGGTGGAGGGTGCCCCTGGTGGCGGGGGGGTGGGGGTGGTGGGAGGCATGGGTGGGGGCCTGGTGGAGGCTGCCCCTGCACTGCTGGGGGGTGGGGGTGGTGGGAGACATGAGTGGGGGCCTGGTGGAGGGTGCCCCTGGTGACTGGGGGGGTGGGGGTGGTGGGTGACATGAGTGGGGGCCTGGTGGAGGGTGCCCCTGGATGGTGGGGGGTGGGGGTGGTGGGAGACATGAGTGGGGGCCTGGTGGAGGGTGCCCCTGGTGGCGGGGGGGTGGGGGTGGTGGGAGGCATGGGTGGGGGCCTGGTGGAGGGTGCCCCTGGTGACTGGGGGGGTGGGGGTGGTGGGAGACATGAGTGTGGGCCTGGTGGAGGCTGCCCCTGCACTGCTGGGGGGTGGGGGTGGTGGGAGGCATGGGTGGGGGCCTGGTGGAGGGTACCCCTGGTGACTGGGGGGGTGGGGGTGGTGGGAGACATGAGCAGGTGTGCAGGGTAGTCCCCTGTTTTGTGGGCTGCCTGCAGGGGCCGTCGAGGGTGACAGGACCCACCCAGCCTAATCGCGTGTGTAACTTCGCACGCACCCCTGTAATACACGTACCAAGCCAAATCGCGTGTGATAATTCCCGCGCACCCCTGAAATACACGCGCCCAGCCTATTCGCGTGTGGAACTTCCCGCGCACCCCTGAAATACACGCGCCCAGTCTATTCGCGTGTGGAACTTCCCGCGCACCCCTGAAATACACGCGCCCAGGCTATTCGCGTGTGGAACTTCCCGCGCACCCCTGAAATACACGCGGCCAGGCTATTCGCGTGTGGAAATTCCCGCGCACCCCTGAAATACACGCGCCCAGGCTATTCGCGTGTGGAACTTCCCGCGCACCCCTGAAATACACGCGCCCAGGCTATTCGCGTGTGGAACTTCCCGCGCACCCCTGAAATACACGCGCCCAGGCTATTCGCGTGTGGAACTTCCCGCGCACCCCTGAAATACACGCGCCCAGGCTATTCGCGTGTGGAACTTCCCGCGCACCCCTGAAATACACGCGCCCAGGCTATTCGCGTGTGGAACTTCCCGCGCACCCCTGAAATACACGCGCCCAGGCTATTCGCGTGTGGAACTTCCCGCGCACCCCTGAAATACACGCGCCCAGCCTATTCGCGTGTGGAACTTCCCGCGCACCCCTGAAATACACGCGCCCAGGCTATTCGCGTGTGGAACTTCCCGCGCACCCCTGAAATACACGCGGCCAGGCTATTCGCGTGTGGAAATTCCCGCGCACCCCTGAAATACACGCGCCCAGGCTATTCGCGTGTGGAACTTCCCGCGCACCCCTGAAATACACGCGCCCAGGCTATTCGCGTGTGGAACTTCCCGCGCACCCCTGAAATACACGCGCCCAGGCTATTCGCGTGTGGAACTTCCCGCGCACCCCTGAAATACACGCGCCCAGGCTATTCGCGTGTGGAACTTCCGGCGCACCCCTGAAATACACGCGCCCAGGCTATTCGCGTGTGGAACTTCCCGCGCACCCCTGAAATACACGCGCCCAGGCTATTCGCGTGTGGAACTTCCCGCGCACCCCTGAAATACACGCGCCCAGCCTATTCGCGTGTGGAACTTCCCGCGCACCCCTGAAATACACGCGCCCAGGCTATTCGCGTGTGGAACTTCCCGCGCACCCCTGAAATACACGCGGCCAGGCTATTCGCGTGTGGAAATTCCCGCGCACCCCTGAAATACACGCGCCCAGGCTATTCGCGTGTGGAACTTCCCGCGCAATTCGCGTGTGGAACTTCCCGCGCGCCAGGCTATTCGCGTGTGGAACTTCCCGCGCACCCCTGAAATACACGTACCCTGCTGTAATCGCGTGTGGGACTTCCCGCGCACCCCTGTAAATGACGTACCCTAGTTTTTCGCGTGTAGGATTTCACGCGCACCCCTGGAATTCCCGTAGCCTAGCTTTTCGCGTGTGAAACTGCCCGCGCACCCCTGTAAATGACGTACCCTGGCTTTTCGCGTGTGGAACTTCACACGCACCCCTGGTATCGACGTGGCCAGGGCAATCGCGTGTGGGACTTCCCCGCACCCCGGGATACACGTACCCAGGGCAATCGCGCGAGTGACTTCTCGCGCAACCCGTTGTACACACACGCGCGAATTTTTGAACAGTGGGTGTCCGTGTGAATGGCGTACACCTTTGCACATCATTAGTCCTTTGGGGTCACGGTATGGCCCATTGCTGTATGTGGGTGGTATTTGTTGGCGCAGGTTTTGGCGCACTTTCGTTGAGTGCGTCGGGACGCTACCGCCTGCTTACTTGTGGCGTATGTTTTTGGGCCTGTGCGCTGGTTTGATCGAGCGCTGTTTTGCCCTGTTCGAATCCATGAATACGTGTTGCCGGAGAGCGTGTGGGCGTTCCGCGCACTTGCCTCCTGTACTTCCCCGTGCCGCCCACATTCTTCCCCATTCCGAGTGTTGTGCCCCATTTTATTCCCCATTCCGAGTGTCCCGCCCTGTGTTCCGCCTACTTTAGAGCTGTGCGCTGCGCTCGGAGTGATAGCGCAGTGGCCGTGGCGCACGCCGTTGGTTGACCTGTGCGCCGGCGTGCGCCGCGCACTTTTTCAGCGCACGTCCTATGCTTTTCTTACGCACGGACTTCCATGAATCGACGTGCGCTGGTTTCCCTGCGCTTTTCGCTATTTTTCGGCGCAGCGCACGTATAGGCCCCTCTGCGCCGGAATTTTCAGCGCACATTTATTCCATGAATCGGTGTTCAGAAAGCAGTCTTCTGAGAGTAAATGACTTAATTTGAGTTTTAAACATGCTACTGGTGTAATAAAAATGCTTTATGCCTTCAGTCATGTGCTCTTTAAGCACTGTATGTGTCCTTCATTGAAGTCCTGTTAAAAACAAGCATTGGCAAAGCCAACATTTCTTTCTTATGCATAGGTTTTAAGCTTTTGCCAGGCACTGCTATTAGATGCCCAGGTACTTGCAACATTTTGCACCTGATACTAACAATGGGTAGTTAATAAAACTATGACTGTGTCAGGGAAGTGACTTTCATATGCATACATAAAAGCACAAACTGTTGGTATTGCTTGGCTAAATGCGTGTTTAAAGTAGTAATTGGTGCTGCTGTGAAGTGTGTTTTGCAGCAATAGACAATATTTGTGGTTTACGTTATATTATTTAAAAAAGGTGGTACAAAAATACTTTTGAAAATGAAGGAATACCTGTTGTATGTCTTCTTAGATGTAGATTGTGGAATGTAAATTTTGAATCTACAAATAGACATTTGTAAAAGTTTGCTCTTTACTTTGTGATAGAGAAGGCTCTGAGTCACAGGACAAACACACTCAGATTTTAAAGATATATCTGAACTGTTGAACTGAGGTGATAATAGAGTTTTTAGATGTGATTGATGGATGGGTGTGTGACTGAATGTAGCCAATCAGGGAGTGTTACTGAGATAAAGGTAAAACGTGTAGAAGGGTTCCCTGTGTTAGATGTCCGCAGATGTCCGCCGTGTCTGTTCTCGAACTTATCACGCGCGCCATTATAAATGCCTCCTTTGACAAAAACGTGGTGCCCGCTAGCATTTAGGAAGCGTGGGTTACCCCCTTGCTAAAAAAGCCTAACCTTGACCCCACTGCGCCCACGAACTATAGACCAATAACAACGGTCCCGTTCTTATTAAAAATCCTTGATAAAATAGCCTATAACCAAGTTCAAGCACACTTGGAACAGAACCAACTCCTTGGCACCAGACAATCTGGTTTACGACCTAACCATAGTACAGAAACAGCTCTCCTAGATCTTAAAATCCAAATGGACGCGATCAGAGATTCAGGAAAGCTCTGTATCCTACTTTTACTGGACCTCTCTGCAGCGTTCGACCTTGTGGACCACAACAAACTCTGCACCTCCCTAGCTAAAGATTTCAATTTCTCAAAGGACGCCACCACATGGATTAAATCTTTCTTGGCTGAACCAACATCCAGAGTGTCCATAGGCAAAGAAGCGGCGGACCCCATACCAGTCCCCATCGCAGTCCCACAAGGATCCTGCCTTTCACCTACACTTTATAATGCTTACACGAAGTTCCTCTTCTCAGCACTGGATGATACGGGTGTCATCTACACCAATTTTGCAGATGACACCCAGATCCTTATCACACTCCAGGGAACTACCTACAAGACACATCCACCATAAATAAAATCTATTCCATAATCCAAAATTGGATGGCTCTAAACAGCCTCTGTCTAAATGATGAAAAGACAGAGATTCTCATTGTGGGCTCCCAATCCAAAATAAACGCCCTTCAGCCAGACTATGCTACCATCAACATAGACGGCACTATCATCCCAGTTCTCAAGCATGTAAAAACATTAGACGTCTATTTGGATTCCTGTCTCTCCCTGGCCAAACACATCAGCGCACTCTCATCTTCCACCTCCTACACCTCAAAACTCATTTCTCTCAACCGCCAATTCTTGACCCCCTCTAACTGCATCTCCCTAGCCAGGGCCTTGATTTTATCAAGACTTGACTATTGCAATGTATTATTACTAGGCACCACGGCCTCCAACCTCAATAAATTGCAGATGATACAAAATAAAGCCCTAAGGGCTGCCCTTGGAATAGGAAAATTGGATCATATATCCAAAACTAGAAGAGAGCACTACTGGCTTCCCATCAAAGCCAGAGTTTTATTCAAAACGTTGTGCATCACCTTTAAATGCCTCCATGAAAATGCTCCCATCTACTTAAACCATGTAATATAAAAATAAAAACAAGTACCAGATCACTAAGATCTAACAACCACTCACTATTGGCAATACCCCACTACAAAATGACGAGAGCAGGGGGCGCCAGTTTCCAACACTTAGCCCCCAAACACTGGCACTCTCTTGCACTCTCCATCAAAAATGAGGAAGCCTTCAAGGGGTTCAAAAAACTACTGAAACCCTGGCTATTTAATCAATAGCAATAACATAGCCCTCACAACATGTTGTAAATATGTCATCCCCTATGTAAATACTCCTGTGCTACGAACATGTATCTTCTGCTTTATTCTATGTATTGTTTCCAATATTATTGCGCCTTGCCTGCATCTGTAATGTATGCATCCTCAAGCTGTCTGTAACCTCGCTGTGATACCCAAGGGTCTGGGCGAGTAACAAATGTAATAAAATAAAATAAATCCAGGCCCTTTCATCATGCCCTGCATGGAAAGAGGACTGCAGAGGCCACAGACATCCGTGACGTCCGTGGATGGCGGGAGGGTCAACCAATAAGGCTTTCTCTTTGTGGAGGATGAGTTCAACTGCAGAGGAGGACAGAGTAGGGAGTGTTTCATTTTTTGCTTGAATTGCTAAGACTGTTTGGATGGTAGGATATTCATGGATTCATTGAGTGAAGATATATGCAGTGCAGCTTGGCATGACTTATACTCTTGGATAAGAAGAAGCAGAGGTGGTAATGCATGGAGTCCGTGAAATGAAATGGAGTCCATTTTTTGACCATGTGTGAAAATATGGTGCATTTGAAACTTCCAGAAATTATTATAGAACATTGTGGAGGAAATAGTTTAGGATATGTAACTGGAATATCTTTGCAGTTTGCTATGAAAGATACTATCAGAAAGCTAATTGAACTTTTCCCACAAAAAAATGTTTTTCTTCACGAATTACTTAAAGACAAAAATGTGGAAGAGATCAAACTTGTTTCGTCACCAAATCAAAAAAGCAAAGTGGAATGTTAACAAAGCTGTAGGTGCATTTTTAGAAGATGTAGGAATGGCATCATTGAGCCCCGCGGGTGGGGGTACACCGGTAACGCTGCTAGCATTGTCTGCCTGCCTTGTCCTACTGTTGTCTTGCGGTCCTCGGCCCTACGGGCCATGTTGCTATGGATAATTGCCTTCAACGTGTACACTGCTCATTCATGTCTTATTCATGTACGTTTCTCTATGTTATGTTGTTAAAATTCAATAAACAGAGTTTTCAAAAAAAAAACAATGAGAATATATGACATTATGGAGTGAACATTTTTCAAAAAATGGAGTACATCTAACAAATGTTGGAAATTAGATTTTTCTTTTTTCATATTCAGAATGCAGTGAAACCATTTTGTATCAAAGAAATAAAAAAGAAAGAAGGGTGTGTGTTTTAAAATGTTTTAGTACATACAGTACAAATACATATCAAGAAGAAAAAAAGCTATTTTAAGTGCCAACATTATAGTAAGAAAAGTAAGTAAAGTGATGTTAAAACACCCTTTTTTACAGTACAGTTTGCAGACGTATTCTCCTTCAACGGACTGAAATGGGGCAGAAAAGTAGAGGAAGTCATGGTGTTGGGTAGTGTAATGTGAATGGGAAAGGTAAAATAATTGAGTATGGCTGAAAAACTTCCCAATCATGTTACACTTTATGTTTGATATTTTGCATGGCAGAAAAAAGGAGGTGGGACAGAAAATTATTTTGGTCTCCTTTTGTTCTTCTCTGATATACAACTGCTACAGTATTTGCATTAGCATAGAATGTAATGGTAATTAAAGATATTGGAGATTCTTATAGAGTCTGACTACTTTAAGCATAAATGTAAAGTAAGTGGAGTCGCCAAGACTAAACAATGTTTTTTCATTCTGTTTTTAAACTTTGAAAGGCAGTTCCCCATGGAACCTTGTTTTATATATTTTGGATTTTATGTTTTTGGGGCGGCAGGTGGACATAAGGAGGAAGGGTAGGGGACGGGAGGGGCACCAACCACCATAAGGGAGGGACACGTCGACCAGGCAAGATGTAGAGCCTGCTTTAAAAGACAAAGATAGGGGGAAATTCTTTTCATGTGCCTTTAAATCCACCTCAAAGGTGCTTCTGAATTGCTCTCCCTTACAGATATGTACATCACAGTACACACAGAGAATTGTTGACCACAAACGATACGCTCCAACAGCCTCTTGTATGGCCTGAGAGGCAGCAGGAGGAATCCTCTGCCCCACTGATGTGGAATGAGTGGTGGCAGGAGTGGTTGATGGGGGTGTAGTAGAGGAGGTAACTCTATAGCCTGAGTAGGGAACTGCCTCGCTCAGGGTAGTCAGTGGAACATTTAGGTATGGCGGCTCATGGAAGGAGTGGCAAAAGTATAGTGTCTCATTTGGCCGCTTCTGACTGAAACACACACGGGCAGCCTGAGCTATTGGCACTCCTCCCATGGTGGTGAAAAACCTCCACAACCAGGACTCCTTTCGACCACCTGACATAATAGGTACCTCCTCTACTACATACTCATCTTCCTCTTCCTCCTGCAGCTCATCTTGTGTAGCACCCCAGTTCCCCTGTTCAGCTCCTCCAGGTGGTGGTGGTAGACCCTGAGGGGGAGGGATGGCCATTAAAGATGTCATTTTAGCTCCAGAAATAGCACCCAAAAAGAAGGTATTGTTAATACCTCTGCTAGATTGAGAATGACTAAAAGAAGTTGTTGGATCCCTTTGGAGGATCCATCTGTGGTCTTTCCTCCTGTACGTGAACTTCAGAGTTTAGAAAGGCTGTGAAAGGTGTAAAACGTTCAGAGAACTAAGAATGCTACTAGCAGTTGTCAAAGGGCAAAGTTTCAACTTTAAAGTTGCTACAGTGGCCAGAAATAGGATTTCAAGATGTCCGCGAAGCACGGAAGGCGATCACAGATATATCACTACGCTGCACTGGCACTGTCACATGATGACTTAAGTCAGTGTCTGTGACCACGTCACGATCTTCGTGAACTATAATGCACCCCTGTGATGTCACACATATGCAATGCGACATCCGCGGCATCTGCGACCGAGTACTGACATTCGCAAACTATTTAAAAGTGCATCACGTAGTTATGGACATATCCATTGATTGTGAATATTCTCACATGGTGTGATGTCACTTGGGCGCCCAAGTGAGATCGCAACTGTGTGATGACATTCGCAAACTAATTAAAAGTGCGTGGATGATGCCGCAAACTTAGTGGTACATTCCCGAACGTCAATCACCCAGGTGACATCACCATAATTAGCATGTGCGGACACAAGAATCTATGTAGTCTGTAGACTTCAAATTGGCATTTAAAAAATACATTTGAAACATGTGTACATGATATTTACATTGAGGTACTTTAGGCTAGGGATTGGGAATCAAAGTGGGAAACAAAAATAGGTGAATTTGGGGGTGGTATATAGTCATGATTGGGTGAATTTGGGATAGAAATCTCATCGAAACGTTGATCATTCATATTTTCTGGGAATTATTGGGGTAATTGATGGGGAGAAGGATCACAGGTACAGGCAGGGCAGTGAAAATCAATATTTCTCATAACATGATTTTTAACATATGTACATAGTTCAGACATTTGATTTGTTAATTGAGTCATATGCACAGATAATTTGTTAATTTTATATTCAATGTTCTGTTTTCTCACTGGTTTCCACTTTTTGTTCCTCATGATCATTTGCTTGTTCTTATTGTGCTACATTAGAAAGTATGATCATTTACGTATAGGCTTCCCAATTATATTATTTTCTACAATGTATGAATGTGTTTACCATTGCTACATTTTCATTACTGACATAGGCCCTCATTAGGACCCAGGCGTTAAGGGGTTTACGGCGCCGTAAACGGCGCCGACCCTTAACGCCTGATTCCAAGGTCCCTTTGCGGGATGGTGATTTTAACGCCTGCTTTTTGCAGGCGTTAAAACCCATGCCGCAAAGGGACCTTGGTGCTAATTACGCCACCGTAATTTACGGTGGCGTAATTAGCGCCTTTCCCCATTCCCATTATGCCCTATGGGGCAAAAATGGGAATGGGGAAGGGTAAAATGGGAAATGGGGATTTACCGCCCCACTCACCTTGGAATGGGGCGGTAAATCCGCCAACCATCATGGCGTAAACATAGTTTACGCCATGGTGGTAAGGGTACGACCCAGGCGGTAAGTTACCGCCTGGGTCGTAATGAGGGCCATAATCTTTTGGAAAGTACAGCTCCAGCCATTCCAGTGTGCTTGCCATTTCTATGAAAATATATAATGTTTACTTTCAGTTATGAAAAATGTTTTACACATTAATTACATTTCTACAGTGAATGTTTATAATAAAAGGTAATGTCCTGTTTACTTACTAAGTTCTGAGGGAATGTGTTTCACTGTATGAGTACTGTGCTTCAGTGCCTGTGAGGTGTTGAAGTGAATTGTTTACGTAGGGTGCACAGTTATTTTTAGTATTTGGTGTAATCCATAATATTGTGTCATGATTTAGAAATTCGTTTTTAAATTTCAGAAGGTATACTTTCATATAGATGTATGTATAGATGTATGTAAATGATCTTAGATGCCATGTCTGGAGTAAAGCACAGTCGATCAATGAATTAAATGTAAATGTTGCGCTTAATTGTGGTTTGCTAATCAAGATCGTGCATTTTGTCATTTACATCCTTTTTTTGTACTAAAGCACATTATGGCCCTCGTTATGAGTTTGGCAGTAGCCATGGAGCTATTAGCTCCATGGCTGCCACCAAACCGGGCTCATTTACCGGGTTACTGCAATGAGGAATAACCGGGTCATTCCAACATTGGAGGACCCGGTAATTCCTCTTTGCAGGAACCATTCCCCATTCCCATTTGAGCCCCCATAGGGCTCAATGGGAATGGGGATGGAGGTAACAACGGGCAGATTACAACTGGCCCTTTGTTACCTCCTTCTTCCCCTCGCGGGACCCGGAAAGCACGCCTGTTTTTACCAGGCATGCGATCCGGGTCCCGCGATGAGAAGCTTGTAATCGGCCCTGACGGAATGAAGGGGGCCGGTCCCGTACCGGCCCCCTTCATTCCGTCAGCGCCAGCCTCGTAATGAAGCCCTATGTGTACTATGCTGGTACACTTCATGTTCCTTTAAATGTACCTTTCTCACTCGATTATATTGGTTTTGTAATGTTACACAAAGCACAAACATGTGACACAATGGGCCTCCTTGCGATACCAGCGGTAGCCGTGCCGGTAAAAACACCACGGCTGCCGCCAGTATCATTTTTTTCCCCAGAGCCTGCGAATGGGCAATTACCGGGTCATTATGGCCTTGCTGGACCCGGTAATTACCCATTTGCGAGTGCTGGAAAAAAATGCTCCCCATTCCTATTTGAGCCACATAGGGCTCAATGGGGAGGTCGGATGCACCAGCACCATTCGTGAATGGTGCTGGTACAACCGACATGCTCTGCTCGCGGGTGCCGGTACACCTGCCAGGTCAGACCTGGCAGGCGGGATGGCACCCGCAAGAAGAACTCGTAGTTTGCCGGTCTGGTAACAACGGCACCGGTAGCTTACCGGTACCGTTGTTACCGGACCGGCAAACTTATAATGAGGCAATGCCTTCTGATGAGTGGTAAATAGCCCAAGCTTTTTTGATTTTTATTAGTTAAAATGATATCAGTGATTTTGTTTCTGAAAGGGAGGCCTGCTAATCAGTGCCCCTTTCATAAATGGCTCATCCTAAAGGTATATAATATGATATGATTGGTTCATTATAATGTGCTTAATACCCAGAGGTTTCTAAACTTGGACCCGGGGATCGAACCTGTGTCATCTTGCTTCCAAGGCGAGCACGTTGCCCCTGAGCTATGCCCCAGATAGTGCATTCATATGCTTTTACTGTGCCAAAATCCTGACACTTATAGCATCACCCCTGCAGTGGCCAAGGGCAGATTCAAATGTCACATATGCATTCCCGACTGCTGCTGGAACACAGAGTTTCAGCAGGCAGAGGTGGCTTTTTCACTGTCTTCACCTTTGACAAAAATTTGAACAATTGGGTAACCTAGTCAGCCTGTTGGCAAGTTAAACTTTAAGTATAAGTCATGTTTGGTTGTGGCATGGTGGCTGTTAGGATCACAGAATTATATAGCCATTGCACTTTGACATAATTCTAGTGTCAGCTCTGTTAGGGGGGCTGAGCTATGACGGGCGAATGTGTATAAGCCATTTGGGCTCAGTGTCTCTACAACTGCCATGTGTAACAATGGCCAGGATGCTGCCTCGTTGATCCCCCAGAGGATGGACAGCCTTCCTCGAATGCCACAGGAACCCTCTGCATGAGATCTCCTGGGAGTTGGTGCTTCAATGGTATCACTGACATAACAAAGATGCACTCAAATCTGTGTACTGACCACTGGAGTCCATTTGAAGTCAGCAGACACAGGAGGTGGCAGTGTTAGAGTAACCAGATTAGAGAGGGAGGCTGAGAGAGGGGTTCCACCATCTTGATTTGTTTGGAAGTTACATGGAGCTATTTCTCCCCACACCTTCCTGTTGTCCCAATTTCCTGCAGAAGGCAAAAAGCACTTGTACAAGAGCCTGGCCATCACCCTTACATCTGGCTTGCTATGGACCAATCCTCTGTGACATGTTGGCCTTATAAGGAGGATAAACCCCCTCCTTCTTTCATTCACCTTCGAACTCTTAAGACAAGAAGATTCAATGGAACTCTTTTGGGGATACAGCCTATCCCAAAGTCTTTAGCCTGGGAGGTCAGGACAGAAGGCATCCAAGGCAGAAGCAAGCTCTGCTCCCTAACCATCCTAAGGGAACAGTGGGAGTGAACTGCTATGGGCCATGTGTTCTCTGCTGGCTGCAATGAAACTAGGATCTTGCATTGGAAGTGAATTACTCCCTTAAGTGCTAGCTAACTTCCTGGAGTAAAAGCATAGAGCTGGCAGATGCTCACATTGTTTGGAAGACCCAGGAAGGGGCCTCCCACTGATCCAGAAGACCAGAAGCAATTTGGACCCTATGTTATTGCATCGAGGTGAGCCAGCTCAACCATGCCCAATGCACTTTGAGCCACCACAGGACACACAGTGCTGCTTTTGGCACTCTATGCAACTTCAAACCGCTTGCAACACTTCGAACCATCCAGATGCCAGCTTGACCCATTGACGTGGACCAACCCGTCTTAACCTGATCATGGTCTCAATATCATAGGAGTGAGTAACCTGAGCACTGACTCGATTGCTGAAAGTTCTTGACTGGCTATCTTGAATGCTGACTCGGTCCTGCAGAACCATCATCTCGCCACAGATTTGATGGCTACCTCGAACCACTGGAAGCCATCATCTCAACCTTCTCAAATGCCAATTCAGCCCAGCAGAAGCACACGCTTTCGAACAGACTCAACCCCGACAGCCAGTGTTCTTGCATCGACTCTTACATCCGAAAGTACCTAGAACCCGAGCTCAACACTGCCGAGCACCGAAGACAAGATTCAAACATAGTGTGAATAGGCCCTGTCCCCATGGTACATGTTTTGGGACCATAGTAGCGTTTAAGTCCCCCATCCCTTAACTATTTACATTGTTGCCAAGTCTCTGGCCTGAACAACCCTGCTTATCAACCCAGAGCGCCCTTTCACAAAACGTTATGCATTCTCTGTGTTTCCTTAACAGGAATGGCCTTTTAGTGTTTTTAGTTCTTTTGTTGCATTGTTTGTTTTCATTAAAGTTCCTATATTTTAACAAATCCTTGATTGGACATTTGTTTGTTTTGGAATCATTGTACTAAAGCTGTTTAGGTTGCTACTGTTATGATATCGTACCCCTCATGAGTATAGCCTGAACCACGTTACCAAAAGAGGCAAAGACGTTATACCTTTTGGGCTGTGCCTGTTTCACCTTAATGATTAGATCACTGCTGGTTTAGTAGTAATGTGGGAGCAAGTAGGCGGTTTAGTCACTACTCAGGACTGTGTAGCATTGCCATTGTGGATAATACATTTAAGGGGATAGGAAGAGAATTCCAGAAACGAGGAGTGCAGTAGCTAAAGGATCTTCGTCCACTGCATAACTTTACATATCTTGTTTGCACCAATTGCAGCTGTAAAGAAGAGAATAGCAATGGTTATGGGTAGCAGGGAGCCAGAGTCTCAGAAATGAATGGTTTTCCAGTGTCATTGAAGGCCTGATGGACAATGAAGAGATTCTAGAACCTAATGCTTGCCTCTGCTGGGACATAAAGCAGAGTGCAGAAAATATGAGTAAGATTCTTCTGACTCCTATAACTTCACACGCTGAAGCATTTTGATGGTGTTATACCTGATGCAAGTAATAGGCTGAAAGTCCCAAATAGGGACTGTTAGCATAATCAATTTTCAAGAGAACAAGAACAACTATCATTAGTTCTTGGCTAGTGCTCTGGAAATAGGAGAATAGATTTAAATGGTTTGGGAAACCAGAAAACCTGATTGGACTATCACAGAAATGTGATCAGTGGGAGAAAGGATTATCAATAATGACTCCTAAACGTTGAACCTGCTACACCGAAGGAGAGCAATTACTCAATTCTACAGGCCAGATCTGCCAGGTCTCAGGGTGAGTGTTCTGACTTGAGTGTCGTGTAGACCGATGAGGCCTCCGTCCCCAAGTGACGCACAGGGGAACTAAAAAGAAACCCCCTGTGCGACCTTTGAGGCCACAGGTGGGAGATGACTTCCCAGATCCACGGAACCTCTGGAACACCGATGCTGCTGTCAAAAAGGAACGAGGTTAAGTACCAGGCAATCACAATACATATCAAGTAAACCAAAGGATCTAAAAGGCCTTACCTATCTGGTGTTAGGAAAACCCAGGAAACCTAGTAGAGAGGTTCGAGACTCAGATGATGCGGCGGTCCCTGGAATAGTAGAACCGTAGGTTAGCGTGGAAGTAGGATCAGCCACCTGTAGGAGTGAAGGCGTGACTTGAATCCCAAGAAGGGAAATGGCGTAGGAGTTCAGCGAGGTACCAAGGGATGATCCAAAGAAGTCAGAGTAAAGTCCAAAATCCGGCAACAGGTAAACAGTTCCAAGCAAAGGTACAAAGGGGTATCCGAAGGAGTCCGAGGTAGAGTTCCGTGATCAAAGGTAACAGAGGAGCAAGACGTAACGCCAAACAGGGTCTGAAGACAGCTGAGAAGCAATGAGTGTTCTGTCTCTCAGACCTTTATACTGTGCGTCTCTGGGTCATGTGACGTCCACCAAGGTCACGTGAGGAATGCCACTCTGGATCACGTGATCGACTTGGAGACGTAACACCGCCCCTTCTGCTATATGTTCTCCAAGGCAATTGCCAATGCAGAAAGGGTTGCAATCGAGCCCGTACACCATAGCTGGTACGGAGTTTCGGTCCTTTGGGTTCACCGAATCACGTGAGCCTCGAACCGTGGAAGGAGATGTTGGGGAAATGTGAGCAGTGTTCTGGTGTGTAGTGGACTGGTGTGCAGAGGATCGCCTAACATAGCCCCCCCCAACGGCCCACGACCCCGTGGGCAGGACGGATGATCCCTATGGAAGCGGGCGACCAACCGAGGGGCGTCTAGATCCAAGGCGGAAACCCAAGAACGCTCCTCCGGGCCGTAACCCTTCCAATCCACCAGATGCTGGAGCCTACCCCTAAACCATCGGGACCCCAAAATGGCCGACACTTCAAAGACATCAGGAGAGGCCAGGGACACTGGTGCAACAGGGGCTCGGAGACGGACAGAATCGGGACAAGGCTTGAGGAGGGAGACATGGAATACAGGATGGATACGCCAAGAACTAGGAAGCACTAGACAAAAAGCCACCGGATTCACAACCTGAGAGATCACAAATGGGCCGACAAAGCGAGGCAGCAATTTCCGGCAACCCACTAGGCGAAGATGACGTGAAGACAACCAGACCCTAGAACCCACCACCAGAGGAGGAGCAGCTAGACGTTTGCCATCCACACGGGCCTTCATAGAAGCCTTTGCTTCAGTGAGATGGACCACAGTACTAGCATGTACAGCAGACAGATCCCTAAGACATGTCGTGGCCGCAGGATTAGAAGAAATAGAAGCATCAGGGACAGGCAAGACCTTGGGATGTTGGCCGTAGAGGGCGTAGAAAGGAGAAAAACCTGTAGCTGAATGAGCCGCGTTATTGTATGCGAACTCAGCAAGCCGTAAAACGGCCAACCAGGAGGTCTGGTGTTGCAATATAAGGCAGCGAAGATACTGCTCCATGGATTGATTCGTCCTTTCGGTCTGCCCATCGGTCTCAGGATGATAGGCCGAAGAATACCTGGTATCAATGCCCAACAATTTAGTCAACGACCTCCAAAAGCGAGAGGTGAACTGTGATCCTCGATCGGATATAATGACCGAAGGGAGTCCAAATAACATGAACACATGTTCAAAAAACAAGTCCGCCAAGACCGGGGCCGAAGGAATACCTTTACAAGGAACAAAACGAGCCATTTTAGTGAACGTGTCCACCACTACCCAGATGGAGTCAAAACCTTGTGACTTGGGGAGATCGGTAACGAAATCCATAGACAGTGTATGCCAAGGTCTGGGAGGTACCGGAAGCGGAAGTAGCAACCCAACCGGTCGGCCTCTCCGATGTTTAGCCTGAGCACACACTGCGCACAAATTGACATAACATTCCACATCGCGCTTCATAGAGGGCCACCAACACCAGCGCTTGAGAAGATCTAGAGTGCGCTCTTGACCGGGATGGGCATTAAAAGGAGCATCATGAGACCACTCAAGGGCCAGATTACGAGTGTCAGGTGTGGGAAGAAACAGACGTTCATGCACGAAAGGCAAACCATCAGAATACACGGGGTCCCATTCTCGCAACTGGTCGGAATGACTGCTAGTCCAGGATCGAACCGAGTCTAATAATGACAATGAGGGTTTCCAGAGACAAATCACATGACTCTTTCCGAGAACAGTGTCAGGGAAGGTTGGCAACTCGACCCCCCCCGGGGAACGTGACAAGGTGTCTGCTTTACCATGTGAAGTTCCAGGACGATGCATAATATGAAAATCAAAAGAAGAAAAGAAAAGATGCCACCGGACCTGTCTTCTATTAATGCACTTCAATGAAGCCAGATCCTGTAAATTCCGATGATCTGAGTATACAGTGATTGGATGTTTAGCCCCCAGAAGATGATGGCGCCAAACACGAAAGGCGTCCATGACAGCCAGGAGTTCCTTCTCCATAACGGTGTAATGAGTCTCAGTACTGGAGAACTTACGGGAATGGTATGCCACTGGGTGTAATTTTCCTGTAGTAGGACATGTTTGAGACAATACCGCACCGAGAGCAAAAGAAGAGGCATCCGCCTCAACTATGAACGGAAGATCAGGATTGGGGTGCTGGAGTACCGGTGCGGTAGTGAAAGCGGTTTTCAAAGCCTCAAAAGCCTCCTGATGTTCTCTCTGCCAACGATAGGGTACCTGAGGACTGGTCAGGGCCGTGAGCGGGGCAACGATTGTGGAAAAGGAGGAAATGAAACGCCTAAAAAAGTTGGCGAAGCCCAAAAAGGCCTGCAAGGACTTGAGTGTTTGAGGTACTGGCCAATCTAAGACTGCTTTGACCTTGGATTCGTTCATGGATAACGCTCCTGGGGTAATGTGGAATCCCAGAAACTCAACAGACGTTTTATGGAACTGACATTTCTCAGGTTTGGCAAATAAGGAATGTTCTCTCAGACGGGATAGTACTTCTCGGACATGCTTTACATGGTCATCAAGATTACGAGAAAAGATCAAGATGTCGTCCAAGTACACAACCATGTATACATCCAGAATATCCCTGAATATGTCATTCATAAAGCGTTGGAATGTGGCCGGGGCATTACATAGACCGAAGGGCATGACTAGGTATTCATACAAGCCGTAACGAGTACAGAAAGCAGTTTTCCACTCATCACCCTCGCGAACGCGCACTAGATTGTATGCGCCGCGCAGATCAAGCTTGGTGAAAACAGAAGCATGTGATAAGTGGTCCAGAAGGGGTGTTATTAACGGAATTGGATATCTATCCTTTTTTGTGATCGCATTAAGACGCCGATAATCCACACAAGGACGTAAATCCCCCTCTTTCTTAGGTACAAAAAATATAGGGCTTGCAGCCGGTGAAGTAGAGGGGCGGATATGTCCTAAACGAAGGGCGTTCTGTACATACTGTTTCAATGCTTGTTCCTCCGAAGGAGACAAGGAATAAATCCTGCCCGAAGGAATAGTGGAATCAGGGAGTAATTCGATTGGGCAGTCATATGGTCTATGTGGAGGAAGTACCTCGGAAGAGCCACGATCGAAAACTGATTCGAATGCTTTGTACTCAGATGGAATCCCAGACACCAACCCCCCAACGGTATGAGAATTCACAACCTCTGATCCATCAACACTCAGCGTGAGTTGAGCTAAGGCTCCCAAGGCCCGAGAAGGGGTATCAGTTGTTTGATGGGTCGGGAGACAATAATTCTGACAGATCTCGGACTCGAAGAGCACAGTGCCTGATTGCCAATTAATCAGCGGATTGTGTTCACGTAACCATGGTATCCCTAATATGATACTGAATTGTGGTGTGGTAATCAAGTCAAAACTTAAGGTCTCTGTGTGAATGTCTTGTATGGTCAACAAGAGAGGTGCAGTTTGGTGTCTAACAGGACCAGAAACTAACGCAGAGCCATCTACGGCTTGAACAGGTTCAGGTCGGGTTTTTACCACTAAAGGTAGATTGAGGGAATGGGCTAAAGCAATGTCTATGTAATTTCCAGTAGCACCTGAATCAATGATGATTGTGACTGCATGAAGAAGGCCTGTAGAGGGACACAGAGTAGCCTTTACAGAGACGGGTTGAACACGAGCAAAGGCAAGAGGGGTACCCGGAGATGAAGACTGAACACTCGACCAGCTCTCCGGATCTAAGGTCGAGCTGTCCGAAAAACCTGGCTCTTCTTGGGACGTCGAGGGCACTCTTTCACGTAATGTCCCGTGGTGCCACAATAAAAGCATGCATTATCCACCCTTCTACGTTCCCTCTCAGATGTTGTAATAGGGCTACGTAAACCTCCCACTTGCATAGGTTCTTCCGTACTAGAAGCAGGAGTACTGACAAGTGTAGGATGGGAAGAAACCCCCAACTCAGCTCTACGCTCCGATCGTCGTGCATCTACCTGTAAGGCAAGATCAACTAGTTCCTGATACTGAGTGGGCATAGAAGGGATCACTGCTAAAGCATCTTTCATTATGTTACTCAACCCCCTATAAAAGACAACTGCCCGCTTGCTTTCTGGCCATGATGTTTCGGCCACCAATTGATTGAACCGGGTGATGTATTCTATCAACGTCCTTCTACCCTGAGTTAGTTCTAACAACTCCAAATCCCTAGACTGTGCCTTGTGTCGGGTATCAAATACTCGAGACATTTCTAGAACCAACAAATCAAAGTCATAAAGGACTGGGCTATTATTCTCCAATAGGGGATTAGTCCAAGCGGCAGCTGTCCCGGCTAAATGGGAAAGGGCAAAGGCGGCTTTAGCAGTGGAAGTAGAAAAGGCCAAAGGTCTACACAAGAAATGTAACTTGCACTGATTAATGAAGGTTCTGAATTTCATGGGGTCACCTTGATAGCATTCAGGAGCGGCCAGGGGGGAAGGGGTTGGGAGGACCACCGGAATTGGGACTGTAGTATTTGCCAAGGGAGGAGGTGTGGTTCAAGAGCTAGCATCTCCGAATTCAGGGTCTGCTGGAAGGGAATGCTGAACACTCTGTATGGAATCTAACCTTTGGTGGATCACCGTATTGGCGGCAGCCATATCTGCCCTTAATACTGTAATCGCCTGGACTAAAGCAGCTATGGGTTCTTCCGTGGATCCCTGCATTGTCTAACACGACTATACGGCTTCTCAGTCTGTTCTGACTTGAGTGTCGTGTAGACCGATGAGACCTCCGTCCCCAAGTGACGCACAGGGGAACTAAAAAGAAACCCGCTGTGCGACCTTTGCGGCCACAGGTGGGAGATGACTTCCCTGATCCACGGAACCTCTGGAACAGCGATGCTGCTGTCAAAAAGGAACGAGGTTAAGTACCAGGCAATCACAATACATATCAAGTAAACCAAAGGATCTAAAAGGCCTTACCTATCTGGTGTTAGGAAAACCCAGGAAACCTAGTAGAGAGGTTCGAGACTCAGATGATGCGGCGGTCCCTGGAATAGTAGAACCGTAGGTTAGCGTGGAAGTAGGATCAGCCACCTGTAGGAGTGAAGGCGTGACTTGAATCCCAAGAAGGGAAATGGCGTAGGAGTTCAGCGAGGTACCAAGGGATGATCCAAAGAAGTCAGAGTAAAGTCCAAAATCCGGCAACAGGTAAACAGTTCCAAGCAAAGGTACAAAGGGGTATCCGAAGGAGTCCGAGGTAGAGTTCCGTGATCAAAGGTAACAGAGGAGCAAGACGTAACGCCAAACAGGGTCTGAAGACAGCTGAGGAGCAATGAGTGTTCTGTCTCTCAGACCTTTATACTGTGCGTCTCTGGGTCATGTGACGTCCACCAAGGTCACGTGAGGAACGCCACTCTGGATCACGTGATCGACGTGGAGACGTAACACCGCCCCTTCTGCTATATGTTCTCCAAGGCAATTGCCAATGCAGAAAGGGTTGCAATCGAGCCCGTACACCATAGCTGGTACGGAGTTTTCGGTCCTTTGGGTTCACCGAATCACGTGAGCCTCGAACCATGGAAGGAGATGTTGGGGAAATGTGAGCAGTGTTCTGGTGTGTAGTGGACTGGTGTGCAGAGGATCGCCTAACAGTGAGGTCCAATTGTCTGAATTCCTGGGATTTCATTTAAAAGGATTCTCATGCTTCCATTTATTTATGGCTATCAAACAAAGGGCACAAGTGTAGTGAGAGAGTTTTACAGATAAGCGTGTGTCATCAGCATAATTGTAAAATTGAAGGCCATTGCAGATGATCGGTTTAATCAAAAGGAGAATATAAACATTAAAAAAGAGATGGTCACTGTCCAACTCTAAAGGTAGAGATCTTAAACTTTGAACTAAAGTGGGGAAGAGAGACTGCTGAGGTTCTGCCCTTCAAGGATAAGGTCATTTTTTATTTTATTTTTGTATTTAACATACGTAGAGCCAAAATTGGCTTTGTATATACAAACACAGATAAACATACAATACAACGCATTTCAAATCATAAATACATGCCACTAATAAGATATCAGTGCATAATCTAATTTCATCTATTCTAAACAACACAAGGTAATCCATAGAAGAGCTGAGCCCACAATGCCCAGATGTTATATCCTCTATAAATTAATCTCATGGTCCAGTGTATGTAATAATGGAAATTGGTTGAGGGCAGAAGTACTACCACATAGAGTAAAACAGACACTGTTCCCCTCGATGGTGTAAATCCAAGAAATACTATGGTTCCAAATAAACATCTGAAGCAGCCGAGTCACTACCTTTTCAAGCAAACACACTCAAAGACAATGCTTGCAGGGCTCTCTTAGACAATCTGTGATATCACTCACAATCCCACATGTCAAATAGTTTTGTTTTGGTTGTGGTCTTACAGCTTAAGTAGGATGGTGCTTGGTGGAAATGCCCTTTCCTTAGCCTTGACAGATGAGTGGCTGATGAAGCTGGCTTCAGTTCTAGAGGTGAGTATGGACTGATGTCTGTGATGAATCCAGGTTATTTGTCCCTTCTCCCCAGGGAAGACCCACCCCTATGAGGCTAAGGATGTGAGCCCACTCAGCAAGACCGACCCTAGGGGTCTGGGCAAGTGGGACCTCACTGGGAGTGACTCTCCTCTAGCGGACTAGGACTCCCATTCTGATAATGAACTTCCAGTGTGGAATTCATTGTCTGCCTACATGAGAATTGGAAAGACTGTTGTTACCTCTATTATCACTTCACCAAACAGTGACATTTCTTCCATCTCTTTTCCTCCAGGTAATGCTGGATCTCACCTGAACTCCACAGCCAAAGAACAGCAACACACCCCTTTTATTTGTGATGACATATATAAGACCAAGAGGGAATTTGAATCAGAGATAAACTCCTATGCATAGAGGAGGAAGACTCCTATGCCGAGGCTCGGCTCTGATGGAGAGCCGTCCTGGAGGGGCAGAGCCACGCTAGACCACGGAGCCAGCGCTAGTGTGGAGAGCAAACAAAGTGCTTGTAGGATGCCGGAAGGCTGGAGTCATGGCCGATTGAGATGCCAAGATCGAGGAAGAGACGAGAAAGCAACCGTCTTGCCTGGTGGCATGATAACAGTGAAACCGTACTGGGCCTGGGGCCCGGTAACCAACACTGAGACCAGATTGCAGCTGAGAGCCCAAGCTCCACAAAAGAAGTGGACTAGCTGTCAAATCAAGCAGCGAATGGACATCGAACGCTCCAAGAAAGGTAATGCTTTGGGGAGCGGATACCAGAGACAGTCAAGACTGGAAAAGCCACTAAGGTTACGGGAGGCTGATCAACACGAGCAGAGAGAAACAAAGCCTACCAAATGGCCATTGGACTTTGGAGAGTCGTAAGTAGCTGAGAGACTTTCGGGACTGAAAACGCCACCATGGTTACAGGAGCCTGATAAACCAGAGCAGAGAGAAAGCAAGCCTATCTGAGGGCCATTGGACTTTGGAGAGTCCTGAGAAACCAAGAGACTTTACCATTTGAGGCTGTGATAGCCATCCGGTTTGCGTAAACCGAGAAAAGCTGAACGGGCTGAGGCCCCACCAAGACAAAGAGAAAGTAAACCTGTCAGAAGACCAGAGTAGTATGGAGAGTTTGAGAACCACAAAGTATAATAATGGGAAATGTAGAGAAAAAGAGGATGAAGGGTTTCAAGCATCTGGATGAATTTATAGAAATTGTATGAAAAAATATTTCTTTTCCCTGCGGAAGAGGAAACCGTATGGAAGATATTAAAGTTTGACCAACAGAACCTGCAAGAAGGTTGTTAACTGTCTTTTGAGTCACTGACAAACTTTGTAAACCTATGGAAAGGGCCTCCTTGTGAACTGTATTTTGAGACATTTACAAACTTTATGAACCTGTGGAAAGAAGATCCTTGTGAACTGTGCTTTGAGACAATTACACATTTTGCAAACCTGCTGGAAAGAGAACCAAGTGATTCGGCCAGGCAGAAGCCGAAGACAGAGGCTATTGCTCCAGCCTCCTTCTTTTTGTTAATTTTTCTAAGTGGTAGGGCCAGTTAGCTTCTAGGATTTGGACACAGGACTATTTAATTTCAGACTTTGGCGAGCACAGTTTGTTTTAGTTTTCTTATGTAGGGAACTTCCCTCATAAAAGTGGGGCTAAATAGGTGTTTTCTTTTTATTTGAATAAAAACCCTTAACATGGCACAACATAGTCTGAGACCTTTATCTGGTTCGTCACACATGTGTCACAAGTAGGATATGGACAACCCAACACAGAGTTACCCCACGAGATAAAGTCCATCAACCCGATATGTCGGTTGACACCTGAGAGGGAGTCGGCCCACTTCTCAGTAGAATTAGTATCTCAACATCCCTCTTGGCCAGACTCCTGTGGTCACCCAAATACTGACTATAGTAGGTTGGGCCTCATCGTCCACCCCTTAACATCCAAGAGCATCCCATCAGTTAGGAAAAATGTAGCAGGGAATGATTATCAACTTGTTAGTCCCCATGACTGCTGTATCCGTGAGAGAGAAAAGGTCATAATTTCTTTAGACCTTGAGGTAGATTTTGGAAAGTCTCCCTGATGTATGTGATCCCGCCTGCAAAACCTTGATGGAAGAACCGTCTAATATTTTTACCAGTTTTGTCTTGTATAGGAGAACTTTAAGTTATCCTCCTGAACTACTCTTCTGAACCTATTAAGTACCAGAGGAAAGACTTGGTTGGTTTCTTAATATATGAGGTCCTCCTGGAAAACCTATCAAACCTGAAGACCAGAGAAAGAGATGTAGAGAACTTCGGGGTAGACAGTGGATTAGGGTAAAACTCCTAGAAACTATTTCAGTACACACTGGGTTGGAGAGCGAGTTATATCCTAATCTTAACAAAATTAAGGCTGGATTTAACACCTCCCTGGAGAATATAGGGTCTTCTGATGTCCAAATATTCAGTGAATCCTCCTCCACAGTAAAGAAAGAAAACCCTGAGAGTTGCAAGCTCACATCCTCTCTATCCTCCAGCTGAAATAATGTCTCTGTGGACAGTGAAGAGGAAGAAGAACAACTTACCCCTGAGAATATGACATGTTGATCAGAGGGGTTTGAGACATCTAAGCAGTCGGGGGGAGTAGAACCTCAGAAGATTTCCTGAGATAGTGAACCTTTAATGATACTCCTGATGGAGAAATCATGGGGGTTATATAATTCCACTGCTAATGCTACATCCCACCGAGAGACATGCATGTTATTGGTGCTGGGAATTTGGAGATCTCACTAGATGCTGTGCCCTAAAATGTTTGTCTCCTCCCACCTCACCATCCAGACAAAGTCCCAAAAAGACAAGGGCGACCCATATAGGAACTCTCAGGCTGTCTTTTGCCATTGCCCTTTATACCAGACATCGACCCTTCCTCGCACCTTGTGAAAAGAATGTTCATCTTATTATTTCCCTAAGGCTAGAAAATCATGAGGAAAGGGCAAAAGTAACTGTCAGTACATGTAAAATCAAACTTTTTAGGGTCCCTGCCACCATCCAACAACAGAAGGTTTGGGCTCAGCTTGATAATGGGAGTTTAGAGGAGGAGTCAAAAGCCTCTACCGGAAGTCCCACCCCTATATTGCCTATATGTTGGGACCCGGAAATAGTGATAAGCACGACACTTGTAATGATTCCCATAACAGGAAAAGCCTTTGAGGAAAGGTATCCATTGAGAAAACCATTCTTTATGTATCCACAACGAGCTGACCACCTCTTGGGAGAGATCTCTGAAGAACGTGTAAAGACAGACGGAAGAGGAGACTGGTGACGTCACATAAAGCAAGGTGACATGCCAAGAAGAAATGGCAAGAGAAGAGGTGAATAGACCATATAGAATCTGATAACAAAGTAAAGGATTGAGTGACCCTTTACGTGCGGAATAAAGATTGCATGTGTAAAGAGCACGGAAGAAAATGCATGCTATTTTATAATTGTACAGATGCAGTAACGCAAGTTAACTAAGTATTCATGAAGGCTGGCTATATATATATATATATATATATTATATATCTCTCTTCAGGGCACTGATATGCATCAGGCAAGATGAGTAGCACTCTCCACATCCATGGAAATGAAAGAATGTCCGGAAGCAAAGTAGTTCTTTCGTAAAAGTTTTACTGTCTTTATTGAAGCCTTACAACTCGGCAAAAAAGTTAAAAGCCATCAGTATATGGCACTCACAAAATGCATAATAAAGGTGCGTGTTTGGGACATTAATGCGTTTCGCGGCACACCTGGCCGCTTGATCACAACCAAGAGTCCCCTTCAACCAGTGAGTTCATAATCTGGATGTTCCACATCATATTTAAGCAAACTGGGATCTCATGAGCAAAAGGACTGAAAGTGTGGCGCAGTAGCATAAGAACGACTGGCGATGGAGGAAGAATCGAGAAGGCTTGTCTGGCCCAGTGTCAAGGGTTGAGGCAGACAAGAATCTAGTGAGATCTGAGATGAGCTCCTGTTAAGGTGCAACAAAAAGACAATGAGTGCCAGGTTTTATTCACTTTAATAATATTAAATTCGAAGAAGAAGCTCTAAACATAGTCTCCTGTCACATGGTCTAGATGGAAATAGACTTGGGCATACTACGCCAAGATTTCAAGATAAGGGTATGCTCACACTCCCTTCCATTCCCAGGAGCAGTGATACTTGTAAGGCCAAGTTCAAAGACTATTCTTATGGCAGACAGCTTGAGGGATGATGGATGATGGGCAAATTGGGTGGGGAGGCATGGTCAAGACCAACACTCCATCACCTGGGGACCAGCTTGCAGGCTGCTAACAAGTGGAATATTCCAGAAGGGTACAAGCGTGCCAACCAATTGTAGAGGGCCACGTCTCAAAGAGCCCTATAGTTTGAGACCCAATGAAACGTTGTGTAATTTATTACACTGACAATGACTTGCCCTAGGGGGGTGCATTGTTGTCCATCTGACTGTAGAAACCCAATCACGATTCCATCCCCTATAGAAAGTATACCTAGTTCCCCGTTGTTATACCACAATCCCGCTTAGGTTTTCTTATTTCGCCATGTAATATGATGTCGGTGATGATGCGTTTTTAGTATAAAAGTGCATCTTTTACATAAATCGCAGAGGGATGTGCTGTGAGACGTCTGTTGATGTCCGTTGAACTCCCTGTTTTGGATAATTGTTAATAAAACAGATAATTATTTTCCAACTTCCTGAGTCGGTCTTATCATTGATGTTTGAGTAACTTCTGCATCCCCATCCATCCCATTGAGTGCTACCTCGTTTAAAAGGGCCTACGGGTTCATGGCATAGCAGAGGATGGTTCACTAAGATCCATCAATTAGTAAGTCTTAAGATTTTCGGATAATCAAATACCCTCTACCATTTAGCCAGAAGATCGCAAAGTTTCCTGTGGAGAGCGGCTGACATAGAATTCTTGCAAGAAAATCGAGACAGTGGGAAGGGTCCCTCTTTGACGAAATCCCTCCTGGTTTCCAGAGGCGCTGAGCGGACTGAAGGCGACGGTGTTCGATTGGAGGAGGGGAGACGATACTGAAAGCCTAGAGCTGAAGAGTGAATGGTGAGTAGACTAAGGGGAATGGAAAAATGTGGGGATAGGATTGTGGTAACATAGAAAGGTAACGGGGATTGTTTAGTATATAATGAGGAGTGTTAGAGAGCCCAATTTCCTAGCTCAAGGAGCTTTAAAAGGAGTCATTCAAAACCCAAGTGGGTAAACTAGGTGGCACATAAATAGGTTTATGATAGGGAATGACTCAAACTCCAATCAGGGTATTTTAGGGGCTACGAGAAAAGGAGTATCATGGGGTGTATGTGAAAAGTCGACTAGTTTGTCTGTTTATTTATTTTGTGTATTGAAAAAAAGACGTGTTGAAGAGCTACAAAGATAAGCTGTGTTGATTAGAGATAAAAAAAGTTATTATCTATCTTGGGTCATTGTCGGCGCAGATGGCAGGGTAGATTGAGATCATTGAGAAATAGAGGCTTTGAGCGGCGAGTTTTGGAGCACGCTCATATTTGTTATTTTTCTGGAACATATTCTCTGTAATCGCTGGTAAGTATTGACAGTCATTTGAGACTTGTCACAATGGGAGAAGTTACTCCACTGATGCACATGTGCAAGACACTGCCAAAACATATGCCCAAGATCAAACAGTACAGTGCAGAGTGGGTATAGGGCACAACAGATACAAATGTCATGCCATGGCCACAAGTGGTTCGCTGTCAAAGGCAATATAACAACATATGACCACATACTTGCACGCTGCGTACACAGGAAAGAAATTGGAAAAAAGGTTAGCTATTTTAGAGCTTTGGAAAATGTACCAGGAAGAGTGGGAGGATCCACTCCCTGAGGAATGGTTGCTTAGCCAGTGCATGGAGGAAGATGTAGAGCCTTCTGCTCCCCTTACCTCACCAGATGTAAACAGCGATAGTATAGAAAATGTAGAATTATATCAGTTAAGGGAACTGAATGCGGCGACAGGGTATAGTAACCTGATATATGAACCGCCTGCTTATGGCAGTGACAATAGTCAAGAAGAGAATAGAAGTAAGGAAAAGATCTTTAAGGTCTTACAGAACAAGGAGGAGAAAAGTGAACAATCGAATGCAACCACAGACATAGAACAAGAGATTAAAAGATGGAAAGGGGAAAAAGACAAAGCTGACGATCTAGCGTTTGTACAGAACGAATGGATGGGTGGACAGATATTGCTTAAGCTCAATGAGAAAAGTATCGAGGAAGTCAGGGAGAGGGAAGATCAAGATGAACAGGATAGAAAAGACAGGGAATGAGAAAAGAGATTGAAGGAAGAGGAAAGCAAAAGAAAGAGCAGACAGCAGCAACAACAGATATATCAGGCAGAACAGCAAAGGAAGGAAAAAGGGCCGAGCAGCAGAGACAATATGTCAACAGGCAGAGAGAAATGGAAGAAACAGATAGGCTAGAAAGGAAGAAAGAAGAGGACAAAGCACAGAAATTAAAAGATAAAAGGATACAGAGACAAAGGGAAGAAGAAGAGTGAAGGGTGAATGAAAGAAGGGAGGAGAGAAGACAAGAAGAGGAAAGAGTTAGATGGGATGCCAGAAAGCGAAGGGAATTAGACAAATATATGGAGTGAAAAAGGAGACGAAGGGAGCGCAATACTGATCGCATTCAGAAGGAGTTAATGGAAACAGATCCAGTATCACAATGGGGAAATATAGAGCAGTTTGCTCCATTAAAGGAGGCCGTGCCAAGGCCATCTAGGGCAGCATTGGAAGAAAATGTTGACATAGGGAACATCAGAGATAGGATCGATAAAGCCTATCAAGACTTAATGGAAAGTAGCTGATTGGAAAGTCGAGGGAAGGGAGGTCCATCTTTGGTCCTGCACCCACAAAGGGAAGGAAAAGACCTGTTTAGCCCAGAAGAATAGAGCACTTACTTTAGACATGCTGACTTTAAATAAGTATGAAGGGGACGAGAGTCACACTAGCTGGGGGCTAGATATACCAGATGAAGAGAGGGAATCCTTCCGCGGAGAGGATGGGGGAAGCGCATGTGGTCCTGAGGGATGTCTACTGACAGAAAAGGAAGTAAGATGGTCTGATTTAGAGCAGCCTAAAGATAAGACACCAGATCCTATATCATACCCAGAGCATTCTAAAGGACGATCGCATAGCGAGAAGGGAGATTCACCACCATATGTGAGCAGATTGAGGTCATTGCCAAGCAGAAGGCATTCAGGAACCCTTGTACCCGCTATGGATAGGCAGATGATGGGAGCTGATTGGGGGTTTGGGATCACGCAATTCCCCTTATTAGAGAAAGGAGGGGCTAGACCACAGCATATTCCCTGGCCACAAATGGATAAGAAACATTTAAGATAAAAACTCCCCAGTTTAATGGCAGGGGTGGGGAAATGGATTTATGAGCTCGAAAAGTTGACAGGAGGAAATACCCTGGCAATAGGACACGAGCAGGCTACTCGAGTGTCACGGCACAGAACACAGCGCACAACGGAGCGCCATTTAATAATTGTAGAGTAGATGTATGGAGAGCTCTCAGGGTACAGTATCCTGACACGTCAGATAGGGGTACAATTATGGCACGTAAGATGCAAGAGGGCGAGGATCCACTTTCTTACATTCAAAGCATTCATGGACCTTTGAAAACGTGGGAACCGTGTGGAAAGACAGTGGCTGTATTTTACCACATTTTATATCAGGGATTGCCAGAGCAAGTACAGAGACAGCTCAAGAAATTAGTGGGAAAGGAAGCAAGACCATGGGCGGAGATACAGCTGACCATAGTGCATCTGTGTCGGCTATTGCCAGAGAAAAATAGAAAGAACGAAGAAGCTAGAAAAATTGATGAAGCCAAGTTAGTTCAGAAGAAATTGTCAAAGTATGCCATAAAAGGGGTGGTATTGCCAAGCAGAGAAGGGCTGGGAATGCAGTAAGCAGTGGGTACATCGCAGGCAAATAATCAACGCCAGATGGACCAAGGAGGGAATGGGTTCATGCCACGAGGCAGAAGAATGGGCTACAGAGGAAGGCGTGGTTTTCAAAACAATGAAGGTGGCTTTCAGAATATGCAGAATGATAATCAGAATGTGCAAGGGGGGCTAGACAGAAGAGTTCCTCCTATATGTTGGACATGCGGAATGACAGGGCACATCACGCACATGTGTGGGATCCAAGAGTATGTACAGAATGGGCAATTCTCAAGAGGGGGCAGCTTATTCTCCAGCATATAGCCCACAGGCTAGGAACGGGTTTGCCCAGGATAGTCCTTTTCAGCATTTACATATTGACTATGTTCATATGCTGCAAGTATGTAGTGGATACAGGTATATAATAGTGCTGGTGTGTCCTTTTTCGAGATGGATCGAAGCAGGTCCATGTACACACCCTGATGCCACTTGCGCTGTGAAGTTTTCAGTACTAGAAGTCTTTCCAAGATGGGGAGTATTTGAGGTGCTGAGATCCGACAATGGCCCCCATTTTGTTAATTAATTATTTGAGCAGATTCGTCTATAATTGATAATAAAGCACAAGCTTTCTTCTGCTTCTCACCGGCAAGCGAACGGGATATGTGAGAGAATCAACGGTCTTCTCAAAGAGAGAATTGCTAAACTTAAATTGTCACTGAAGAAGAGATGGCTTTATTACCTGCCCGTAGCATTATATGCATTAAGGAATCAGCCTGGGTTGCACCACCACCTCACACCACATGAGCTAGTAACAGGGAGGCGAATGAGAACACCCTTGTCTCCTCCATTGAGGAGCAGAAAGGATGCCCTGAAGACTGCTGAAATGTTAGGAAATTGGTTACTTGCTATGTATGATTGCTAGTATCTCTGTCATTTCAGATCACTTCAAGCGCAAGTGGGGTTGGTCTCAGGACATAGAGGAAGACCATTCAGCAACCAGACTTCAAGAATTACTTCCTGTACTTAGATTGTTTGTGGGAGATTCAACCCTAGAGCGTAACTTCACAAGGAAGTGGCACAATCCTCATTTTAGTGGTCCCTATATTGTTGCGAACGTTACTCCCTCCGCAGTAAAAGTTCAAGAAAGACACTCATGGATACACTTGGGCGACATCAAACTGTATGCTGGTGAGGCAACTAAGGTTGGTGATTAAATAAATGCAAGTGTGCATTTGGACTGTGGTTTATCCCGGATACTCTTTATAGATTTTATAGAGGGAGTACAAATCTCTGTTCTTGAGTCACAGGAATCTTTGAGTTGGACTTAAGAAAGTGTTGATGTGATAAATATGCCAAATCTGGACTTCGAGTTTGACGACTGGAAGCAATAGCAGTTTCCAGACTCTTTCCTCACTGAGTTTCTGTTTGGTTACACTAATGGTCATATCTGATGCAGATGACCATAGGCTACTTCTGGCTGTTTTCATTTTTATTTTGCGAGCTTATCCTGCTCTTGCTAGGCACAGTACTAATATTCATGTGTTTCTGCATGATCGTAAAAATGGCCCTGCAATCAGGAAGCTGCTTATGGCAATAGTTGAACAGCTCCTTCAATTACCTGACAATCTAATAGAGTTGGCTGATTAGGTGTTCTCCTTATTTAAAGTAGCATACAGGCATAATGGGGAATACTGAGAATGATACAGTGTTGGGAAATTAACAAACTCAACGGCGTGTGGAGAATCAAAAATGGTGGGGATTAATGTATTGGTGTATTATATGTGCATGCACAGCATTCATCATTGTTTTCCTGATTCATTTGGTACACACTGTTTACTTTATTGGTCCAAATAAGGCGGAAGTCCCCTTGATTCTCCCCACTCCAGTGATGCTTGCAGAACTGTCTGTTGCAGAGAGACCAATGCCATTTGTGATTATCCCTACACCAGTAACATGTGTAAGGTCGCCCATTTCTCTGACAAATGTTCCTATGATTCGCCCTATAGAAAGGACCATTACTAATATACTTCTTGGGCATTTTGCAAGCACTCACTACATGAAAGGGAGACACAGGAGAAGATGATTATGTGTTAAATAATTATCTGGACAGTACATCGCATTTGGGGAATAACATGTGGTATCAACATATGAAAGAGGTGGGAGAAAGGGCATTCAAGGAGGGTTGCTATCTGTGTGCTCTCCGACCTTATGTTTTGGGGAATTCTAAAATATTCATAGCTATAGACGTAGCAGTCCAGAAAGCTCACTGCCTTATGCACCTTGCACTCTGCCATATGAGAGGTCAGTTCCAGGGTCGAACAGCATCCTTGGTTTGGTTAACCTAGTGGACAGCTCTGGAAGAAGATGATTGTGTCCAAGATTCGAAGACAAGAGCGAGAGCACACACCAGAGATCATGTAATAAGATATGAAAAGCCTGGAATGAGGGGAGCAAGAATCAAATGGGAAATAAACAAAAAGCTCAATTGTCAAGGAAACAATGATGATAAAATACAAAGATGCAAAGAGAGAGGTTGGCTGCAAATCAAGGGAATGGTACTTTCTTCAGATGGATGGGAGGAAGGCGTGGTCCTATGTAGGGCATTAGCACTTACAGGATATTATGAGCAAGTCATAAATGCTGCAGAAATTTAATGCAAGCAACGTTGGTCGAAGATTGCAAAGTTGCTGACATGGGTCGATGATAAAGGAGGACTTTTGCAGATAGTGCCTCTAGCCAGTGCTGAACGGTGTTTCCGAAACTATGGCACAAGGAAAGTCGGAATGAATCAATAGTGTGATCGAATTTGCAATGTACCAGGCATGAAGGATGGTACAGTAGTGATAATGGACCACTACTGAGCTTGTGAATCCAAAGCTTATTTGAAGTTGCCCAAGGACTGGAGAGGGCTGTGTTCTATAGTGATCGTTCATGTTCCAGTGCTGGTGATTCCAAAGAGTGACTTGAACATTGGAGAGTTTCCAAAGGCAGATGCTCATATGAGGAAGAGGATGTCACTTGGATTTCTCAATCGAACAAAGAGGGAGAATTACTTTTCAGCTAAATCGTTAGAAGCCTTTAATTCTATTCTATAGGTACACAGGTTGTTCATTCAGACTTCGGCAATATTCACGACTATTTTCATGCCAGGAATCCAGACGATGACAAATGCTAAATGGTTACTAATAACCAGATGGGAGCTCCTGCAGATGATCAACACTACCATAAAGGGATTCAACACAAACAAGGAAGTGCTGCGAGCCATAAGACTGATGACTCTCCAGAATAGATATGTCCTGGGCGTGATTACAGTGATGGATGGAGGTGTTTCTGCCAAAATCAGGGAATTATGTTTCACATTCATACCGTCTCACGCTGACAAGAATGGGACCTTGACAGAGGCAATAACGTTGCTGATGAACTTGCACGTCAAGATGGAAGATGAAGTAGAAGATATTGCAGATGACAGCTGGTTTGTATTACTCTTCTCATGGGTTCCACAATGGGTGGCGAATATCTTCAGGTTCCTTGGAGCATTATTGGTGATGATCATGTTTGGATTCTGTGTGATCAGTATAATAATCACACAATGCAAGAAGACAGCAAAGAAAGCAGTAGGAATGAAGGTCATGATTGATGTTGAGTTAGGGTTAGGACCCAAAGAGCTAACTAATGAAGAAATAAGAGATATATAGAAGCCAGCATTCATGCACCTAAAGGAACGAAGTTCCTGTATCCAAGAAATCAAAAAAGTATGTGGGAAGATGGATCTACTACAGCCCGAATGGACAATATAGCCATATGACCTGGAGTGTTGATGACCATGTAAAATCAGCAGGATCGTTGAAAGGTGTGGTGAAGATATGGACGCCGAAGAAGCATTTCTTCAAGAAAGGATATCTAGATGTGAAGATAGATGAGAGAGTGATCGATGAATCAACCAGAGGGGGGAGGGGGGAGTGTAGAGGAGGAGCCAAAAGCCTCTACCGGAAGCCCCGCCCCTATATTGCCTACATGTTAGGAACCAGAAATAGTATCAAGCACAACACCTGTAATGATGCCCATAACAGGAAAAGCCTTTGAGGAAAGGTATCCATTAAGAAAACCATTCTTTACGTATCCACGAAGAGCTGACCACCTCTTGGGAAAGATCCCTGAAGAACGTGTTAAGACAGATGGAAGAGGAGACTGGTGATGCCATATGAAGCAAGGAGACACGCCAAGAAGAAATGCCAAGAGAAGAGGTGAATAGACCATGTAGAATCTGATAACAATGTAACGGATCAACTGACCATTTATGTGTGGAATGAAGATTGCACGTGTAAAGAGCACAGAAGAAAATGCACGCTGTTTTTTATAACTGTACAGATGCACTAAGGCAAGTAGCCTAAGTATTCATGAAGGCTGGCTATACGTAGTGAATAGACTGCAGGCTGTGCTGCCAAAATACATATATATGTATAGAATCTGGATGTTCCACATTGTATTTAAGCAAACTGGGATCTCATGAGCAAAAGGACTAAAAGTGTGGCGCAGTACAATAAAAACGGCTGGCATGGAGGAAGAATCAAGAAGGCTTGTCTGGCTCAGTGTCAAGTGTTGGGCCAGCCAAGAATCTGGTTATCTATCATGGAAAGGTACAATGAACGTGAAAGCCGAGACAGGCTCCTATTAAGGTGCAATGAAAAGACAACAAGTGCCAAGTTTTATTCACTTTAATAGTATTAAATGTGAAGAAGAAGCTCAAAACACGGTTTCCTTTCACATGGTCTAGATGGAAATAGACTTGGGCATACAACACCGAGACTTGAATAGAAGGGTATGCTCACACTCCCTTCCATTCCCAGGAGCAGTGATACTTGCAAGGCCAAGTTTAAAGACTATTCTTATGGCATGCAGCTTGAGTGATGATGAATGATGGGCTAATTGGGTGGGGAGGCATGGTCAAGACCAACCCTCCAGCACCTGGGGTACCAGCTTGTGGGCTGCTATGGAGTGGAATATTCCAGGAGGGTACAAGCGTGCCAACCAATTGTAGGGGGCCACGTATCAAAGCGCCCTATAGTTTGAGACCAAATGAAACATTGTGTAATTTATGACACTGATGATGACTTGCACTAGGGGTGTGCATAGTTGTCCACCTGACTGTAGAGACCCAATCACAAATCCATCCCCCATAGAAAGTATACCTAGATGTTCCCTGTTGTCCTACCACAATCCTACTTAGGTTTTCTTATTTTGCCACGTAGTGTGACGTCAGTGATGGCAAGTTTTTAGTATAAAAGTGCATTTTTTACATAAAGCGCAGAGAGATTTGTTGTGAGACGTACGTTGATGTCTGTTGTGCTGCCTGTTATAGATAATTGTTAATAAAACAGCTAATTATTTGCCAACTTCCTGAGTCGGTCTTATCAATGATGTTCGAGTAACTTCTGCATCCCCATCCATCCCATAGAGTGCTACCTCATTTAAAGGGGCCTATGGGTTCACGAGCAAAGCATGTGCCATACACCCATGCTTAATACCCTCAGGAGGGAGAGATTTAAAAAGGACCCTGTCCAGTGCATTCACTGATATTTGAAACCTAATACCCACATTAAAATACCCGTGAACATTATCCGGGACCCGGTTACGGGGGAATCCATAAGGGAAATGATTGAAGAATATTTCACTCAGAATGACACGGGGGAGGTCTCTATGAGCATGGTCTGGGAGGCGTTTAAAGCGGTGATCCGCGGGAAGATAATGGCACTGAAAATCACAAAGGAGAAGCAGAGGGCTATGTGGGAAAAGGAACTGGAAAGATCAGTAACAGAACTACAAGGGAAAATCGTGGCACAGCCCTCTAGAGACCTGAAGAAGACGCTTAGACATACCCAAGGTCAACTTGAGATGCTACGCACAAAAGGTGCGGAAAGGAGCCTACTTTACCTAAGACAAAGGTATTACATAAAAGCAAACAAAGCAGATAGGTTGCTAGCGAGACAACTCCGCGCAAAACAGAAAGACACCACAATCAAATGCATCACAGCCACGACAGGGGACTTTCACACGCGCACACAAGGCATAGGGGAAGCGTTCAGAGAATACTATCAGGAACTTTATTCCACTGACCACCCACAGGCAGACGCACAGGACACATATCTGAAATCCCTCACCTTCACACAAATCTCAGAAGCAGACAGGCAGACCTTGGAGGACGCAATTAAAGAAGAGGAAGTAAAAAAAGCAATAAATAACCTCCCAATGAATAAAGCCCCAGGCCCGGATGGCTTCACGGCCCCCTTTTATAGAAAATATGCAGATCTTCTGATTCCAGTGCTGACCAAGCTCCTAAACTCATTTAAAGATAGTGGCACAGTGACCCCCACAATGAACGAGGCGAAGGTCCTAGTATTTCACAAACCAGGGAAGGACCCTTTATACCCAGCTTCATATAGACCTATCTCCCTTATAAACATCGATGCAAAAATGTACACGAAAATTTTAGCCACCAGGCTCTCCCCTCTACTCCCAAAGCTAATACATCTGGACCAGTCGGGCTTTATCTCAGGAAGACAAACTCACGACAATCTGAGAAGGATAATTCATTTGGTTGAAAAAATTGGTATAAAGCAGACCCCGGCTATTCTACTCGCAGTAGATGCGGAAAAAGCCTTTGATCGGGTGGAGTGGTCCATGCTCTTTAAGACACTGCACTCCATGGGATTTGGGGAGAACTTCATTGCAAGAATAAGAGCAAACTATATCGCCCCAACTTGCAGAGTGGCCGTTAATGGGGAGGTAACGGAAACGGTACACATAGCCCGTGGAACAAAGCAGGGATGCCCGCTCTCCCCGTTGTTATACGCTATCTTTCTAGAACCCCTACTTCTGAAATTAAGAGAAGCTACACATATTAAAGGGATAGACATGGCAGGCATACAACACAAGGTAACCGCATATGCAGATGATATGCTGCTTGCATTAGAAGAACCGGGCAGAACATTGGTGGCAGCTGTGGGGGAGCTAGAAGTATTTGGGGCCATCTCAAGCTTAAAAATTAATAGAAACAATTCGGAAATTCTAATTTTGGCGGGAGACAGGGGGGATATAGTCAGAGAAGCTAAGGCACTAAATCTCAAGATAGCAGAGGATGGCATCAAATATCTGGGAATTACACTTACACACAGGGTGGAACAGCTTTATGGTAAAAACTTCCCGCAGCTCCTCACGAGCATTCGTAGGGATATGGAGAGATGGAACCCTTTGCTGATCTCGTGGTGGGGCAGGATCCAAGCGGTAAAGATGACCATCCTACCAAAACTTCTCTATTATTTCCAGGCCCTCCCGGTAGGGGTACCCAGATTATTCTTTAAAACACTGTCCCGGGTAATCTCAGCCTTTGTGTGGAAAGGGAAAACGCCAAGACTGGCTAGAGCGGTCATGTCCACACCAACCAGGGAGGGGGGCCTGGCGCTTCCTCACTTCCAGAAATACTATCAAGCGGCACAGTTAAAGGTACTACGGGAGTGGCTAGGCGATGATCCACAACCGATTTGGGCAGCACAGGACAGAGCAGTGGCAAGAACCCCATTAATGGAACTACTCTGGAAAGAGGAAACAGCACAGACACCCCAACATAGGGATAAGCGAAAAAATGAAAACAACGATGGAGGCGTGGGACATGCAAACTCGTAGGGGCTTAATGACCACCACGCTAGGCCCATTCACCCCCATTAGTAGAAACCCGCAGTTCCCACCGGGGATGGAGCAGGGGGCATACGATTGTTGGGAGGAGGAAGGAATAACGAAAATTGGGGAAATGTTCATCAACAATGAAATTAGGTCATATGAATCCTGCCTCCCACTCGCAGCACGCTCCACTCGGGAGAAATACAGACACGAACAACTCAAACATTGGTTGAGATCCCCGGACATAACGAAGGCAGCAACGAGAACTCTCACCCCATTCGAGAAATATGTTACAACGAGCTCAGGGGCAAAGAAATGGGTTTCTACTTTATATCCCTTTATAAATACACAGGATGAAGAAATTAAGTGGTCATATATGATTAAATGGAACAGCACTCTGGGGTGGGAACCAACAAGGAAACAATGGAAGGACCTCTGGACACTAATTCCAAAAATGACCAGATCTGCTCAAACAAGAGAAATGTGGATAAAAATTGTTACACAGTGGCACTACACCCCAGAGAGACTCCACACTATGTTCCCGAAAACATCAAGCTTATACTGGAGGGAATGCGGAGAGGTGGGAACCTGGAAACACATATGGTGGACATGCAAAGGAATAAGGCCTTTCTGGGAAGAAGTTAAGGGAGAAATGGGCAAAATATTTCCAGATGTGGGACAATTAGGAGAGGGTGTCTGGTTGTGTGGAATAAGAGATGACATGGCAAGAAGATATAATAAATCACAATGGAGAAGTCTTATGGGTCTCCTTATAGCGGCATGGATAACAATTGCCCATAGTTGGAAAAAAAAAGACACCCCGCTGATTTTCACATGGCTCCAAAGAGTCTGGGCCCAGATGGCAATGGAAAAAGTCACACACACAATCCAGGGAACGAGAGACAGGTTTGCAAAGGAATGGGGCGGAGTCCTGGAGTACCTCCAATCAGACTATATGGAATAGTGGTGTCCACACAACATCAAGATGTCAGATATCTTTAATGCATAATGTAATCCCTGTACTAAAGCACACGTGTCCCCAGGGAGGGAGGGGGGGAGCTGAGGGGGGATGTTGAAGTTATGTTACTTAATTGTTGTTATATCGAAAATAATAAAGACAATTTAAAAAAAAAAAAATACCCGTGAACATTTTGGAGGAAGAGGTGTACACAATGCTCCAGATAAGATTTAGAGGTGGGAGCATTTTGATCCCTATTTTTTAACTTTGAGATTAAATGTGATTTCAAGAGAGTAAAAATGGCTTTTATCCTTTTCAAGAGAGTAAAATGTATGTGACAGTCGACATGTGCAAAAACTGTGGAAATCATTACCATTCAGCAGCTTTATGCATTGTGACAGAATACACCTTTCATTATTTCTCTAAGGTCTGCCCATTTGATCTCGCCTGTATTTATTTAAATGTTGAAAACACAGTATCCTAGTCAAATACATAGTAAAGCAAACATTAATTGTATTGTGTGTTTTAAGGTTCGATAGCAGAATTGTTTTATGATGTTTAATTGAAGTCTTCATCTTCTGGAGCTATTACTACCTGATGGTATGCCAATGTTATTATACAACAGTGTAGAGGGAAGGACTCCATGCTAAATTCTATACCTAATCTCAAGGTCAAATGGATATTTATATAGCGCTTTTGGCAAAGTACTGTACATTGAGCATATTTGTCAGAATTATCACCAAACCAAAGTTGGTACTCCTTTACCTACCTCGAAAGGATAAATGTTGAGTTGGCCTTGCCGGGATTCGCACCTGCAACCTACAGATCAAACACAGATCACAGCAATGAGCGATCAACCAGCTGAGCTACATTATTGGCTAACATCCTTCAGAGGTCAGTAAACTGTGTATCGACTGAGGTATAATAATCACAGTGCCTAGATGTTGGACGAATCATGTATGAAACGCTACATAAAGTTAAATACCTATCTGAATTTTCACAGGGACAGTTTCTGCTGAGTTTCTATTTCAATTACAAATGTAACTTTCATTTGTTTGTTTTTGAACAGCGCTTGCAATTCCTGAAGAGTCAGGTTTTGGATGTTTTAATTGTAGCCTTGAAGATTTGAGAGTCTATAACACCTGTGATTGGTGTAATGACAATCACTCACTCTTGGGCAAAGAATCTGCTGCCACTGACCATTTATAGTAATGTACCCCATTGACATGGTTGAATGGATGTAAACTAGACCATTCATACTCATCATTTTACACTCTGTTTTTACTATTAGAGTGTACATTAAATTATAAGTGTGAAAATTTGCTGCCTCTGTATGATTATGCACACAGCACAGAAACTCTGAAAAATATTAATTGTGCAATACTGGTTTGCTTTCACTGGGAAAAAAGCATCATTTGTTACAAAAAATTAATTCTCAATTGCAACTTAGTTTTCCATCTTTTTAATTATACAATCCTAAAATGCTAGGAAAATAAATATGCACAGAGCTTCTGTTTGCTCCATGAGCATCTACACACAACCCAGCAGAAGCTGAATGGGGAGAAACCATTCCTTTTATCACAGTGTGCAGTTTCTTTTTTTTTAAAGGCTTTAGAAAATAAATTCAGTTTCAGAGGCTTTTCTCCATGGCTTGCAATTACATCCATGTAGATAAAAAAATCAAAAGAAGCATTCTGGTTTCTGATAAGTAACATGACCTTTGCATTGCCCTCTGCATTAATCATGTGCGTAAATGTACACAAGAAAATAATAAAGCTTTCATATTTACAAGATTTTCATGCTTAAAAAGGCCTGGTAAAAACCTTATCTGGAGGCCTGGATGTACATAAAAGCGGACGTAATGCCTAGGCTACCAGCCCAGTTAATTCTAGGTAGATGTGTCCCCCATTTCCATCAGTGGTTGTACCAGATTGCTCAGAGTGAAGTTAAGACCAATTCCCTGCTGGTCAGAGGTACTGAGCTGCCAAAATAGCCCAGTTCAGATTTAGTACATGGTGCCCCCATTATACTGGTAACTCTGTTTGAACTACCAGATGCCCAACATTAGAACTCTTAAATCCCTCATCTCACTGGCTGACTGATTAGTGTGGTTATGGCAGAGCTCAGGGGAAGGCACTTGGAGGGGGCAGCTGCCAAGGGGGAGCGCAGAGCAGGATATCCTGTGATTTGTACTACGAGGTGCAAGGGTTGAGGTTAACAAATCTAGGTCAGTGCCTGGGAGGCATGGTGAGGGTGCCTGCATTTCTGTGATGTGAAGAAGCACCTTGTATTTCAGAGGGCCAATATGACCTTGAGAGTATCCACTGAGCTCATGTCCGATTACCAGGTGCACATCACATGAGTTGCTCATGAGGAGAGAAGCATTCCTAATTAGTGATCCAACCATATCTCTAGAACCCAAGAGTAACAAGGCCAGACACCACGTGGAAGGGGATTGGCTCAAAGAAATGGTAACCAATCATTTGGCATCTCATATGGAGCAGGTGTTAAGGACATAGGGGTTGCCCAATGAACTGGGGGAATTAATACTTTATATTGCTTGCATCATTTGTGACTACAACCCCATTTTTAATGTACTGTCTTACTGTGAACAGACTAGTGTGCTCCATGGCAGGTGGGATTGAATGCTCCTACTGACAGCTATTTTCTTTATTTGAGAAATAAAACCTTGTTATCCTTGTAAGAGTGCAACAAGCCTTTTTCCTTAGAGGATTTTCTATTATTCATCTGGTTTCTGGTGGCCTGTCCTACAGAATTTAGTGACCCTGACGTGATCCCAGATTGTCTGCAGAGACCGAGGATTCCTCGCTGCACATCCAGAGGTGCCTCGCCCACCTGCAGCGACCAGTCCCCTTGTGCACAACCTAAGGTGGTTTACAGGAGCCGTTTTGCAAGAATTTCTGTCTGTTCTTTGGAGCGGCGCGCTGCTCCTGGATTGTGCAGGCTGTTGATGGGACCCAGTGGCGATTAAGCTCAGGAGAACAAGCAGATCTAAGTGCACACTTACATAATACCTAAACAAGCAAGTGTTGCGAAATTCATAGTTTTTTCACTCTTTCTGTCATTGTGATGCTTTAAATAAAATCTGGAACTTTACAAATATTTGTATGAAGCAGTCTTGGAGTGTTTTTTCCTTTTGTCTGCAATTGACGGTGAGCTACAGAAGTGCAGGTCCCCAACTCCTTGTTTCTGCATTGTGTCAATTGTTTCATATATTACATGGCCACGGTAGTGGCCATGTAGTTATGGTTAAGGTGGTGTTTCCATAGGAAGAGCACTTTTTGGGCGGCTTATAACTTCGCTCTCCCTGGACGAATCCTCACCAAACTTTGCAGAAAAAGTATTTGGGTCACTCTGAATTATTTTGCCAAGTTTGGTGAGGATTCGTCCAGGGGGGGCAAAGTTATAGGGGCGTCCCATAACTTTTTTTTCCCATAGACATAATCAGAAAAAACTTTGCTCATGCCTACAGCCCAAACCGCTGGACGGATTTACACCAAATTTTCGGCAGGAGCGACGGCTTGATCCCGAAAGCGTGCTTTGCTTTATTTGGTGTACATCCGTCCAGTAGTTTTTAAAAAAATGACAAAAATGTAAGTGAAAAAAATTAGTGATATCTGTGTTCGCTTCGCGGACACACTTCCCTGTTCGCTCCGCGGACAGGACGGTGATTGGGCAAGCAGCTTGCGTGATGTCTGCGGACATCTGACGTGCTCTCTCATTGGCTGCGGTGAAAGCGTGCAGTGCGTCTGGCTTCAGAGACGCCCGCCATCTTTGTTCCTCGCCGCCTGCACAGTCAGTCTTGTGTCCGTCTCCTGTTCCTCCCACCCCTGCTCATGCCCCGTGTGTCCTTCTTGTCCCCCCACCCCTGCTCCGTGTCTCCCCTGTTCCTCCAGCCCCCCGCTCACGCCATCGGAACACGGTGGCCAGCAGAGGGCCGAGGAGCGGGATCTGCCGCCTGCACACGAACGCCGTGTGTCTCTCTCCCTCCCCTCCACCCCCCGCTCACGCCCCATGTGTCTCTCTCCCTCCCCCCAACCCCTCGCTCATGCCCCGTGTGTCTCTCTCCCCTTCCCCCACCCCCTGCTTATGCCCCATGTGTCTCTCTCCCTCCCCACACCCCCGTTCATGCCCCGTGTGTCTCTCTCCCTCCCCCCACCCCCCGCTCATGCCCCGTGTCTCTCTCCCCTTCCCCCCACCCCCCGCTCATGCCCCGTGTGTCTCTCTCCCTCCCTACCCCCCAACCCCGCTCATGCCCCGTGTGTCTCTCCCCCTCCCGCCCACCCCCGCTCATGCGGCGTGTCTCTCTCCCCTTCCCCCCGCCCCCCGCTCATGCCCCGTGTGTCTCTCTCCCTCCCCCCCCACCCCTGCTCCTCCCGCCCACCCCCCGCTCTTGCCCCGTGTGTCTCTCTCCCCTCCCCTTCCCCCCACCCCCCGCTCATGCCCCGTGTGTCTCTCTCCCTCCCCCCACCCCCGCTCATGCCCCGTGTGTCTCTCTCCCTCCCCCCCACCCCCGCTCATGCCCCGTGTGTCTCTCCCCCTCCCCTCCACCCCCGCTCATGCCCCGTGTCTTTCTCCCCTTCCCCCCACCCCCCGCTCATGCCTCGTGTGTCTCTCTACCTCCCGCCCACCCCCGCTCATGCCCCGTGTGTCTCTCCCCCTCCCGGCCACCCCCGCTCTTGCCCCGTGTGTCTTTTCCCCTCTCGCCCACCCCTGCTCATGCCCCGTGTGTCTCTCCCCCTCCCGCCCACTCCCGCTCATGCCCCGTGTGTCTCTCCCCTTCCCCCCACCCCCGCTCATGCCCCGTGTGTCTCTCTCCCCCCCACCCCCGCTCATGCCCCGTGTCTCTCCCCTTCCCCCCAACCCCCGCTCATGCCTCGTGTATCTCTCCCCATCCCGCCCACCCCCGCTCCTGCCCCGTGTGTCTCTCCCCCTCCTGCCCACCCCCGCTCCTGCCCTGTGTGTCTCGCCCCCTCCCGCCCACCCCTCGCTCATGCCCCGTGTGTCTCTCCCCCTCCCGCCCACCCCCCGCTCATGCCCCATGTGTCTCTCCCCCTCCCGCCCACCCCCCACTCATGCCCCGTGTGTCTCTCCCCCTCCCGCCCACCCCCCGCTCATGCCCCGTGTGTCTCTCCCCATCCCGCCCACCCCCCGCTCATGCCCCGTGTGTCTCTCTCCCCTTCCCCCCGCTCATGCCCCGTGTGTCTCTCTCCCTCCCCGCCCACCCCCGCTCATGCCCCGTGTGTCTCATGAAAGATGTATCTCAAATGTAACTGATGACATCACTGACCACATCACATGTTTAGCCCCTTTGGTTTCATTCCCTGCTCTATATATATATGTAAATTCAGTAAAAAAAACTTTGTTAAAGGGATGTTATACTTCACAGTGAAACCAAAAAACACTGCACATTCCCCCATTATGGTAAACTCAGCAACCATAACTTGCAGCATCTACGTGCATTGCTAAGACTAACACCCATGACATCAAAAATGACATCACACATATCGTTGATGACATTTGAGATACATCTTTCATGTTCTGGGTGTGACTGTTAGCAGTGCACAGTGGTGATGGCAAGTATAGGGGCTCAGTCTGCCATAACTGGCGAATTTCAGGGGTTTTTCGGTTTTAATTTGAACCATAATGGGGAGGGCAAACATTTTTTTTTTTAGTGAAGTGCACAGGTTTTTCATAGGGCAACTTAACCATAACGTCCCCTCAACAAAGTTTTTTTGTAGTGAATTTTACAGGTTTTTGGGAGTGCAACGTAACCATAACGTTCCTTTAACAAAGTTTTTTTAACTGAATGCCATAGGTTTTCAGTAGTGTAAATACATCATAACAGTACGTTAACAAAAATGTTGTACTATATTTATCAGGGTTCTAATAGTAACACATAAGCATACTACTGTAAAGGAACATTTGAAGTAACTGCCCCCCTTCCGAAGAATTCCACATTATCATATGCTGGCGCACAGCATGGGGGCGTGTTCGAAAAGTCATACGCACTTCACAATGACATGTGTAACTGGGTGATAGTGGAGAAGTACATTGTATATTCTTGTACGCACTTTTAAATGGAAAATTTCCGGCACAGAACTCCACAAGGCAAGCGTGCAACACAATATAAGCAAGAGTGCATACCGACGTATCTGAATCATTAACCCCCATTCCCCCCAAAGAGTGAGGGATGAATGCCATAAGCAATCAAGATTTTACAGCAGTAACCCGTGCTACCAAGAAAGAGATTTTTTGTCTTCAACCGGAACGCCTTCGGCGTTCCCGCTTGCAGAAAACAAATCCTTTTTCAAGATGGCCACCATAGAAAGGGAAGACAGGTGTTGGATAGAAACCCTTCTTCGCTTTCCATTACAGGCTACAGAAAGCAAAAATGAAACTGTGTGACCGTAAAGGCAGCACCACATTTGTGTTCCTTGAGAAATGTATGGTTATATGCAACACCTTTACCAGAAAGGCAGTCCCTGGTGGACATGGTGACCTCAATGCAATGTTTTGTCCCTTCCAGTAATGGCCAGTAGCCACATCCCCGCAATTGTGGCCACTAACCATACATAGATGTTACCCCTCAGAGACGGAAGCTGTACCGTTGATTTGTTATGTACATGAATACACATGTTAAATATCAAAACACTATCAGATACACAACATAAACCTTTTCGGGTGTTGGCAATGACCTTTACTTACATGTGTTGTAAATGTAGTAATTTTTTTCTGTAAAAATGTGCTTACAAAACGCAAAGGAGTAGTCTACTTACATTTACATAAAATCTGAAACAAACTCTGTGATGGGAAGCGCAATGACGTTAGAAATACTGGAAGCAACACCATTACCACTCACCGTTTGACACATAATTTCATAAGTGGCACAGGTCAAAAGGTGTGAAGATGTGTATTGGGAGGGTGTAACCATGTATTATTTTACAAACATTTCTGTTCACCAAACACTTTCAGTGCACCTTACCTCATTTTCCCGCTTTTAAGAAGATAGTAAGTATTCTGAACTAATGTTGGTTAATAGGGCATCTGGGTGACAGAAATTGGTCTGACGGTGACAGAAATTGGCCTGACGGCACTAAAGCATATGATATGGGTCTCACCCTCCCGTAGCCAAAGCAAGTGGGGTATGCAGTACCTTTCTCCATAACGTTCCTTGGCAGCTTAAACAAATGCGTCCATATTGACGTACGTGCCGTGATGTAGCACCTACAAAAGAACACATTACAACATGCAACGTAGCATGCCACACTGTGAAAGCAGAAAGTAAATTTGTAAAAAAAACACTGACATTTCAAAATTAGTACAGTAGTTTTATTTCACAATAAACTGAGCGAAATCATCGCCCTAAGCAATTAGTAAAGTAGTTGTGTTTCACAATGAACTGTGCAAAATGATTGCCCTATGCACATTTCCATACAAGTAGTACGTTTCTGTCTTTCGTCGGCAATGAAAATGGTAGTGGGCATGTTGGTTTCTTTCACACACAGAAAGTGAGCATTGCCGCCACAGTAGTCGTTTTCCTCCCACATTGATGTGCAAGACGACGTCAACCGCTGTGATCTACACCACCAGAAAGGATGGAATGTTACTTCTTATTGCTACAGCAGCGTAAGGACATAGAGGTCCAACACTATCATCCCACTGAATTATAACGCACAGACAACCGGTAATGAACAGTTGCATATGACGGTTAAAAATGATAATCACAAAAGGGAATGAAGTATATGAGGGGAAAAGCATAAATAAAACATATATCAATATGCAACCGCTGCACAAAACAAAGTTGTAACACATACTTTTATTTGTAAAGAATAATTTAATTTGGGGAAATGTACTGGCACCCTACAAACGACGGCAATGTGCAATATGACGCACAGATAACCGGTAATTAACAGTTGCATTTGTCAGTTAAAAAAGGCATCACTCGGCAGCTGTAATCCGTGACAATCACAATAGGAAAGGAAGTATCTCAGAAGAAAAGCGTAAATGAAATGTATATCAATACGCAACCTCTGCACAAAACAAAGTTGTAACACATACTTTTACTACTAAATAATAATTTAATTTGGGGAAATGTACTGGCACCCTGCAAACGGCGACAATGTGCAATGTCCATAATGGGGAAAAGAAATTTAACGGCACGTAAACCTTGTAATACAGTAGGAAAAAATATGTTTTTTTCCCCCAAAGTAAAAATGTAATGTCAATTGGGTATATAGGCAGGAGAAATATACTTACATGATGTGGACCGGCTCCATTGCGTTAGCTGCAGTCAGACAGTAGTGTAACTAATATTTCATGGTTAGTGCAAACGTTTTTGAAGCATAACCTTATCAAACGGTATGTTTTTCTAACTGTTACTAACTACATTCTTTCTGCTCTTTCCCTGGACCTCAAGGTTAAAAAATAACTGACCCTTATGGCTGTCAACAAATATGCGGCCGTACTGAGCTTGTATTTAAAACAGAAAATAAAGTGGCCTTCACTGCGAATGCAAATACATTCTCATTTTGCAACAACATATCAGCAGCTATTCATGAGAACCGCTACACCCGTACACGTGCGGAACTGCTGTGTGTACGAAATAGAGCAGGCGGCTGCCTCAGATTCCCACCAGTCTGACCGCAGTAATGTTGTTTATGTATTGTAAAATGGACGCAGTAAGTTCCTTTCGTACAATGACTAGCAAGTTGCACTGTACCGTACGACAGTGCTATTAAGAATACTTCAATGTTTCACTTTCTACTACCAAGTCTCATTAATGCTCACCCTTCGAAACAGTGTTCCATAAGTGTAACAAGTCCATTGGTGTCTTCTTCGTTTAGGTATATTAGCGGCGATGTCCGCGTTCAACAGAAAACGAAGTAAACATGGCGGACGTATCGAAAGATTAAGACGCACTTCACGCTGTGCCACAACCAATCGGTGAAAGCGCAACATGGTCATGGCCAGCACGCCACGGAATAGCCAATTGCAATCTTCTCCACGGAGCGAACAGGGAAGTGTGACCGCGGAGCGGACATAGATATCACTAATTTGTAGAGACATACTTTTTGATCATTTTCAAGGGAACTACTGGATGGATTGTCACAAAATTTACAAAAGCACGCTTTCGCGACCAAGCACCTGCCACAAATTTGGTTGAAATCTGTCCAGCGGTTTGGCCTGTAGCCATGCGCAAAGTTTCCCCCCATTCAGTCTATGGGAAAAAAAGACGTTTTGGGACACCCCCTATAACTTTGGCCCCCCTGGACCAAACATCTCCTATTTTTGCAAAAGGTTTGGTGAGAATTCGTCCAAGTGGAGCGGAGTTGTAAGCCATCGAAAAAGTACTCTTCCTATGGAAACAGCAACTTAACCATAACTACACAGCCACTATTGTGGCTGTGTAATATATATATATCTTTGTTTTTCTATATGGAGTAAGAGGATGATGGAGTAACGGGAATCTTTCTGATTGGGTGAAGGAGACAGCACTGTATTTTTAAGGAGAAAATAAGAAGGGTAGAGGCTCCATATATTGAGTGGGCCTGGGATAACCCCGTCCATTTTAAAGGGGGCGGTGAAATGAAACACAGGGCCTCATTACGACCCAGAAGGTAAGGGGTTAAAGGCGCCGTAAAAGGTTGCGGCGCTGTTAACCCCTTACCACCTAATTACGAGGTCCATTTGCGGGTCCCTACCTTAACGGCTGGTGTTACCGTAACACTTCGCCCCATACAAGGACACTATCCATGTGGGAACTGTGTGGCGTGCCGCTTCACAATGAAAATAAAATCCTTCAAAATTGGACAAAGAGACTGGATTTTAAAGGATTTCACGAACTATAAAAGCGCTCAAGTGGTCTATTGCATTGAGTGCCCTTGTGGTCTAAAATATGTCGGACAGACTATGAGATCAGTTCACCTGAGGATTTCAGAGCATAGATCCAAGATCAGGTGCACGACTTTGCAAGCACCATTAGTACCACATTTCTTGGATGCAACACATACTCCTAATGATATCAAATGGTGGGTCTTAGAAAGAGTAAAAGGAGGCCCTAACCTCCAGAACAGTCTTCTGTATAAGGAATCACGATGGATACATCGTTTAGATACGTACCATCAGGGACTTAACGAAGCCTTCCATCCGGTCACATTTTAAGCACCTTGCCTGTGATGAGGGGAGCCCGATCCTCAGATCACAATACAGTTAACATACAGGCTTTGTGTACTCCGCACACACCTTTGCGAACACTACCCGTGTAATACACACCCTGTAGCTGTAACTGTTTGGCCAGATTTCAGCCTTTATTAATAAGTGGAGTATACAGAAGGTTTAAGCATCATCTATCACCTGCACAACAATGCAACACCGAGCACCCTTCTTTCACTCCAGTTTCTACTTACAGGATGAACTAACCCCCCTTCGGGAATGTTTTGGCTCGCCCTTCAGCCACTACAGAAGCCTAATCACTCGTAACAGTACCTTTCCAGATACTAGGGCACGTTTAACTCACACAACTCCGCTCAGCAAGGCACATTTCCGGACTTCAGACTACATTTCCCAGCAGTGTCAGTAGTCTTTTTGCAATCTGGGCCTTTTTTGATCCGGGGCTCCAATCGGGAGCTCGGCTTCCTTCACCATAGCAACGTACGCCGCGCTGCACAGTGCGACTCCGGGAGACAGAGAAAACCACAAGCCTGCCGTTCCCGCGCACATCCTCTGTGCAGACCTAAACAAGCCCAGAGGTAAGTGCCCACATGCGGCCCCCATGATGCGATCCATATACCCAATACATGAGATATGCTCACGGGGTTCGCGCATGAAGTTTGGTTCCCTTACCTGATCCCAGTGCTCCAGGCGAGTTACTCACCAGCCGGCTGAGCTGGAACAGACCCCCTCGGCACACAGGCTGTGTACCGTGCTACTGCACCATGCTCTCTTTCAGCCACCCCACACATGGGTTCAGTGTGTTTTCCTATAGGCCGATTCACACGTGAAATTTCCCTTCGGCATCCACGCAGCCTCCATAGGACATAATCTGGTCGACTCGATTCCGAGCTGTGTACCGTGCCACTGCACCATGCTCTCCCTTAGTCACAATTACATGGGCTCATTTTGTTTCCCTATAGGCCGACTCACACGTGAACTTTCACTTCGGCATCCCCGCAGTCTCCAAAGGACAAAATTTGGTCGACTCGACTCCAAGCACAAGAGGGCACTGTCCCAGCTACACCTCTCCAGTTCTCCCAGCCTACCTTTCCACCCAGGCTCCATGTATGACCACGGTGCAGGTAGGAAAAGATGTTTACCTCCATTGGTGACTTTCACCCATTTGCTCACCAGCTTACCATGAGGCAGTAATATACATCCCTCTTTTCTTCTATTTCTTCCTTGCTCTTCTGTGTCCTGCCTCCCTCATGACACCATATAGGACTCTACATACAGACCAGGACCTAAGAAGAGAACTTGGACAACATTGTCCAGCCGTTAAGTGCCACCACGTGGTACAGCAGCCACCCAACAGTAGGAGAAGGGGTGTCTCGACCTTCCGGACTACATTCCTACCCAGACCTTGGGATAAATGCCACGGCAGGCAAATCTCCAGCCGATTGAGCAGAGGTACATAAACTAAACTATTATGTCAGAAAATGATTTCTGACTGGTTAAGTGAGGAACAATTACAACCCCTTTTTGTTTGTTTTTAAAAAAGTTTTTCTTTTCTCCTTTTCTTTCTTTGTTTGTGTTTTGTAGGCGCACGCTGAAAAGACCGCCGAAACGTGAACTGCTTGAGAAGCTTGCCAAGCATCACGTTAGGCGGATGTAGGCGCACGCTGAAAAGACCGCCGAAACGTGAACTGCTTGAGAAGCTTGCCAAGCATCACGTTGGCAAAGAATTCTTTTACTACATAGAGACCCGTTGATAGGGCAACATTGAAGCTCTGAACTTAGATCAGGACAAAAGGAACTGTCTCAAAGGGAAAGAACTTGATAAAAAGAGAAAAGTATTTCCCTCACACCTAGGGGCAACAACTTTTTTAGTTTCCTCTTTCCTCTGAAAAAAGTTTTCCTTTATCATATGTAGAAGAACTTTTGTTGATATTTGAATTTTAGTTTGTCATGTTGTTGAATATGTTTTTTAAAATGTCTACAATTTTCCCACTTACTTTCTTGTAGCCAAAGAACCATCAAGTTGAATGACTGTATCTGTTTCTGAACCTATGTAATGCACAGAAATTTTCTTATGCACTTTGTAATTATTAATACAACTTTGTAGAAAATGCATGAATGCTTTGGACTAGATTATTTCTCCAAATGGAGTTTTTGATTTATTGTCTCCAACCTGCTAATGATTAGTGGCTAACACATTATTGTTTTGGTTTTCTTTCTCCCTCCAACCTTATCATCCTCACTAGAAAGCGGACTAATACGAGCACTAGTGGTTTGATAAAATCTTGAGCTCCCTCGCAAAGAAATAGTCGAGTATTTGCTCCCTCAACAATCACTTTAGACTTAGTCTAACAAAGGGTAGGATACACTTATTGTTTATGTATCTTACCGTAATTACCGCCTTCCCCATTCCCATTGAGCCCTATGGGGGACAAAAATGGGGACGGGCCAATGGTGAATGGGGAATTACCGTCCCACCAACCTTGGAATGGGGCGGTAATTCCGCCATCCACCATGGCGCAATCGTTAAAATACTGACGTCAACCATGGCACTAATAGTGCCATGGTTAACGCCTGGGTCGTAATGACCCCCATAGTATTTTTCGGGATGTTTTATATTGATTTTGTTATTGTGTTGGTGAGGACCAAGGAGGGGTCTGAAGTAGTTCTGTTGAATTTTGTGGAGTGTGTAGAGTGACGGTGTGAGTGGTTGGTGTGTTAGAAGGGGAAGGGGAAGGGTGTGTAGGGTTGAAGTTGGAGTGCAGAGAGATTGAGTGATGGGGTGGGCCACGAGGGAAAGGGTGGCGGATTATGGGGCAGCGCAGGTCCTAAGACGGGCTGACAGAGCTACCACTGGATCGGATCTCTGATAAAAAAGAGTAGTGTTTGTTTTATGTGATTCAGAGGGAGGATGTTTAACATTGCTCCAACACCCAGTTAGAATATATGTGTGCTGCTTTACATTTGTATAAAGAGAAGATCTAAATACAAGCAGAAGAAGTTAAAAATAGAAAAGAAGTGTTGGAGTTGTGGAAGAGGCAGAAGATTTGGAGGAAGTAGCCCCAGAGCAGAAGACCTTAATGAGACTCCCAGCAACATGCGTCCCCACAGCCCCGCCCAGTGCAGAGGCCCCTAACCTGGTAACATTAGAACCCACAGAGCAACTGTCAAAAAGACCCTTAAAAACACTGCTAGGATGTTACCCAGCCAGGGTGACATCAGGTTGCACGAACCCCACTTATGTCCCTCGCCCCACCACAGCACCCCCTCAATACTCGTCATCTGCCCAATATCAGAATCTTCCCAATCCAATGATATGCATGGCAGTGAGGTAGCAGGAACACGGGGGGCAAGATCGTTAACCTCAAAATGTGTTAGAGGAGGTGTTGAAGGTTAAGGATGGACATAAGGGACGGACAGAAGGTTTCGGGTGGGTTGGATGAATGGAGGGCAGGGGACATCCTGTTCAGAATTGACAGCACAGCCATCAGAGACGTACGCATAGAGAAGGAGGATAGGGGAGCAGGAAGACAGCAAGCGGGGAGTTTGGATTATGGGACAGTGCAGTCAGGGGACAAGATTTAAGGGATCGTAGGAGAGGAGGAATGGGACACGGTGGACGAGGTAGGAGATAGGGAAGATCTACCCAAAATATTTGGCATGGGTGGAGAGCCTGTGGGGACCCAGTCTGAGGGACAGGTATGGGCGTATTGCAGTGGCGAAGGGCAAGCTGTTGGAGAAGAGGAAAATGCTACCTTGTTATCTTGCCACTGTCTGCATTCTGCCACTACTTACATTTTGGCCCCAGAGAGTTCCAAAGGTAGATTTTGCTGCTCTGTTAGCATGCCACTAATCATGCTCCAGCATACTTGCATGTTGCCCACAGAGTGTTCCAAGTATAGGTCCTTGTTATCCTGCCACTGTTTGTATTCTGCCACTCCTTGCATTTTGGCCAGAGAGAGTTCCAAAGGTAGATGTTGCTGCTCAGTTATTACACCACTAATTGTGTGTTACCACACTTGCATTTTGGCCCCAGAGTGCTCCAAATGTAAGTATTGCTGCCTTGTTATCTCACCACTGTTTGTATTTGGCCACTACTTGCATTTTGCCCCCAGAGTGTTCAAAATGTAGGTTTTGCTGACTTGTTATCTCGCCACTGTTTGTATTTTGCCACTACTTACATTTTGCCCCGATAGTGTGTCTAAAGTAGATTCTTGCCTCTTTGTGGATCACGCACCCTTTTGGTCTTTGCCCCAAAGTGTCCCAAAGGCAGATTTTGCTGCTCTGTTAGCATGCCACTAATCGTGTTCCAGCGCACTTGCATGTTGCCCCCAGAGTGTTCCAAATGTAGGTTTTGCTGTCTTGTTATATTTCCACTGTTTGTATTTTGACACTAATTACATTTTGCCCACAGAGTGTTCCAAAAGTAGATGTATGCTGCTTTGTGATACCCCAACTGTTTGTACTTTGCCACTACTTGCATTTTGGCCCCAGAGAGTTCCAAAGGTAGATGTTGCTGCTCTGATATCACAGCACTAATTGTGCTTTAGCACACTTGCATCTTGCCCCCAAGAGTATTGCAATTGTAGGTTTTGCTGCTGAGTTATCGCACCACTGTCCGTGTTTTAAAAATAATAATTTCTTATATGGTGCTATACACCCATAAGTCTCAGAGCGCTGAAAAAATAGAAGACATTATTATCCTAGAGAGTGGTACTCAATTTATCGACCTTGAAAGAAAGCAGGAAAGGCAGATTTGACCCTGTCATAGCTGGCTGCACAGTGATATAATGGGCAAGTGCTTAGCTCACTGTGCTATCTGACGGTTCTGCCAAAGCTTGCTTTCTGCCCCCAAAGTGTTCCAAATGTAGGTTTTGCTGCTTTGTTATTGCACTAATGCTTGGGGTTTAGCCCCAAATCATACCTTGCCCCAGAGTGTTCCAAATGTAGCTTTGCTGCCTTGTATCTAGCCAGTGTTCGGTGTCTTCCCACACTTGCATTCTTCCCCAGAGTGTTCCAAAGGTATGTTTGCCACATAGAGTCTTGCCACTGTTTGTGTTTTGCCACACTTGCATTCAGCCCCCCAAGACTGTTCCAAAGGTAGGTCTTTTGCAACATGGAGTCTCGCCAATATTTGTACGTTACCACAACTTACACCTAGCCTCCCAAAGCGTTACAAATGTAGACTTGCTACTTTGTATCTCACCAGTGTTTGTGCTTTGTCACACCTGCACCCTGCCTCACAGAATGTCCCAAACATCTATCACTTGGGTTGCAGCACATTTGAATTTGCTACTGCGTGGCCTGCCCCACATTTGAATTTTCTATGGTGTGTTCTGGGTTGCCCCCACATTTAAACTTCAGAACTTCTGGGTTACACCACTTTTGAAGCCTGCTACCAAGAGGGAGCACCACTGTCAAGCTGTGCTGAACACACAACCTTTGAATTTCGATACTACGGGGTTTCACCACATCTGAAACCCACTGCTTTGGATACAGCAACCCAAATCTCAACATTCTGACTGGGTTATACCCTTGTTTCGAACCCATGGGAAATTTGTGTCTGTAACACAACCCTTACCCTGAACTACACCCCACCCACATGTAAATCCAAGGTGCCAACCCAAATTAATAACACAACCACAAGACAAGTAACACAGGGAGGCTTCTGTCATTGGGACCACCAAAATGCTGTACATCTCAGTACATAATCAATCAAGTCCAAATAAGAAAATACAGCCACAAGACAAGATCCCAGAGAGAAGCCAGTCACCACAATCCTACAACCACAGAGAGGCAGACGCCACTGTGTGTTGCATCACATTGACCTAAACTTTGGCGTCCCCTTCGACTCCACTCTCTCCTTCTCTCCTCACATCACGGACCTTGCCAAAAAAGGCCCACTTACAGCTGCACTTCCTCAGAGGCATTGTACCACTCTGCACTTTTTCCCAGAAGATCACTGTCCCCAGAGCCCTGGTTTCCTCCTGGCGGGACTATTGCAACAGCCTCTTTCTCAATCTGCCTACCTCTACTCTTCACCCATTGCAACTAATCCAGAACAGAACTGCAAGACTTATCCTTGGCCTGAAGCCCAGTGGCCATATCTCTCCAGCCCTGAAATCTCTCCTCAGGCTACCAGTTGCTGCAAGGATCAAGTACAAGACCCTCTGCATCGTCCACAAGGCATTCTGTAGCCGGGGCCCGCACTACATCCAACTCTTTCTTGCGAAATACCTTCCTTCTGGAACCCTTTGCTCAGCTACCTCCAAATCTCTGCGGGTCAGACGATTCTCCAGGCAGAGAGTGGGGGTTAGATTTCTTTCCTCTGCAGGTGCCTCCCTCTGGAACGGCCTCCCTGCCCCTCTCAGACTTGAACCGGGCCACCTGAAGTTCCGGAAGCAGCTCAAGACCCTCCTTTTTTCTCCTCTGCCTTCTCTCTCTCACTCCCTTGCTAACGTATGTGTCTGCTGCACTGACTAGTTGCTTGGTTCCCTCAGAGTCTCACATGGGTACCAGGCTCTTCCACGACCAGTCTTCATTTGCACTGTCTCTTGGCCTACCACACAATTAGGGACTGTAACTGTAACGATTACAGCCCCCTGCCTCTTTGCACTTACCCAGAGCCGCGTGGATCACGCACCCTTTTGGTCTTTTCCCCAAAGTGTCCCAAAGGCAGATTTTGCTGCTCTGCTAGCATGCCACTAATCGTGTTCCAGCACACTTGCATGTTGCCCCCAGAGTGTTCCAAATGTAGGTTTTGCTGTCTTGTTATATTTCCACTGTTTGTATTTTGCCACTAATTACATTTTGCCCACAGAGTGTTCCAAAAGTAGATGTATGCTGCTTTCTGATACCACAACTGTTTGTACTTTGCCTCTACTTGCATTTTGGCCCCAGAGAGTTCCAAAGGTAGATGTTGCTGCTCTAATATCACAGCACTAATTGTGCTTTAGCACACTTGCATCTTGCCCCCAAGAGTATTCCAATTGTAGGTTTTGCTGCTGAGTTATCTCACCAATGTCTGTGTTTTAAAAATAATAATTTCTTATATAGTGCTATACACCCATAAGCCTCAGAGCGCTGAAAAAACAGAAAACATTATCCTAGAGAGTGGTACTCAATTTATTGACCTTAAAAGAAAGGAGGAAAGGCAGATTTGACCCTGTCATAGCAGGCTGCACAGAGATATAATGGGCAAGTGCTTAGCTCACTGTGCTATCTGACCGGTTTTGCCAAAGCTTGCTTTCTGCCCCCAAAGTGTTCCAAATGTAGGTATTGCTGCTTTGTTATTGCACTACTGCTTGGGTTTTAGCCCCAAATCATACCTTGCTAATTTGTAGAGACATACTTTTTGATCGTTTTCAAGGGAACTACTGGATGGATTGTCACAAAATTTACAAAAGCACGCTTTCGCGACCAAGCACCTGCCACAAATTTGGTTGAAATCCGCCCAGCGGTTTGGCCTGTAGCCATGCGCAAAGTTTCCCCCCATTCAGTCTATGGGGAAAAAAGACGTTTTGGGACCCCCCCTATAACTTTGGCCCCCCTGGACCAAACATCTCCAATTTTTGCAAAAGTTTGGTGAGGATTCGTCTAAGTGGAGCGGAGTTGTAAGCGGCCCAAAAAGTGCTCTTCCTATGGAAACAGCAACTTAACCATAACTACACAGCCACTACTGTGGCTGTGTAATATATATATATCTTTGTTTTTCTATATGGAGTAAGAGGATGATGGAGTAACGGGAATCTTTCTGATTGGGTGAAGAAGACGTCACTGTATTTTTAAGGAGAAAATAAGAAGGGTAGAGGCTCCATATATTGGGCCTGATCACGACTTTGGTGGTAACCCTTAAATCCGGCGGTAGTGCTAATACCGACGGATTTAAGGGTCCGCCAAATCAGGACTTCGGCGGATTTCGCCCCAGCTCTTAGCTGGGGGGAAATCCGCCGAAAATTCACGCTATTACCGCCGGCGGGAAATCCGCCTGTGGTAAGGGCGCAAATTTTCCCCATTGAGCCCAATGGGGAATGGGGCATTCCCGAATGGGCTCCATGGGGAATGGGGAATTACTTTACCGCCAAACTCGTGATCCGGCGCTATTAGCGCCATTGAGTGGGCCTGGGATAACCCCGTCCATTTTAAAGGGGGCGGTGAAATGAAACATAGGGCCTCATTACGACCCAGGCGGTAAGGGGTTCACGGCGCCGTAAAAGGTTGCGGCGCCGTTAACCCCTTACCGCCTAATTACGAGGTCCCTTTGCGGGTCCCTACCTTAACGGCCCTGATCGCACTTCCCCCTTTCTCTCCCTCGCATTTCCTCCTCTCCTACCCCTTGCACTTCTTTGATGCACTTGCACTATCCGAATGACACAAAGCCTGGTAGGATTGTTTGTCTTGTCCTCCCTTTGTCTTCCCTACCTTGCCTTGTGGTGCCAAGAAACGCTTGTGTACAGGCGCGTTATAAATGCCATTTCATATCATACCCCTGAGACCAGGAATAAAATCAACCCAGGAGGGCACTCACCCCTGGAACATATGACAAACCAGTATTGGAAAAAAAAGAGAAAAAAACAAACCACCACAACGTACAACCGCAGCGAGGCAGATGTTTGTCGATCTATCACTGATACAAGGAAAGAAATCAACCCCAGGAGGGCATCTGCCCCTGGAATATATGACAAACCTGAATCCAAGACCGAGGACAAAAAGCAAACCACCACAATCCTACAACCACGGCGAGGCACATGCCTCTGTGGGTCACAGCACATTGACGTACCACTGAGAGAAAGAAAGAAGCTGTCCCAGGAGGGCCTCACACCCAGAACAATGGACAAATCTGCAACACCTGGGACACAGCAAGCCACCGCAAACCTAGAACCACAGGGAGGCACCCGCCATTACCTTTCAACCTACACGAATTAGCTCAGGGATGGGGGGCGCATTACTAAATCCAAGAATTCAAGAAACATAGGGTCATTGCAGACAAGTGGTATCCTGGTGCTTGTAATGGTCCTCGGTGCAACAATGGCAGCATTGAGCTCACCTCTAGCTAAGCATTGACTAATGCCAGGATATATATGGAAAAACAATGACATTCTGCCATGTTAAACCTGTTGAACTCTTTCTGTAACGCCCACTTTGAGAACTGGCCAATGAAGTGGGAGACCAAACTCTTTCACTATCTTGGTATCTTGGAATGGGCTTTCCGTGTGACCTGACGATGGAGGGGCTTGCTGGAGGAGCTCAGTGTAATAGCTGATAGATCGGAGCGGTTGCTGCTCACTCTGTGGAGTGGGTTGAACTATTCCAAGATGATGGCCCTTCAACAGTTACTCGACAAACTGTGAGCCCTGCCCATCCATATCCTAGAGCGCTATTGGTAGATCATCACACCATTGAATCAGATGATGGTGTAGGGAGACAGAAAGAGACTAATCCTGAATCTGAAGAAGTTGCAATGCAACTGCCCGTGGACCGGGGAGGGGTTCAACCTTCCAAACATGAGGATTTGCCACAGAGATGCAGAGCAGCGTCCGGCCAGCTCATGGGAGGGAGAAGGTGAGTTGGGCCCCAGCCTAGGTGTGGTTGGAGGTACATTGGGAAAATGGCATGGAGAATCTACAAACACAGTATTAGGCAAGGAGAGAGCAAAGAGGAGCTGCCTCACGTCTGCTAAAGTCACGCCCAAATGAACAGCCCTTGAAAAGATATTTGTAGAGGACTCTTACTCTCCAAATGGCTCTTACTACCATGAAGGAGCGATGATCCTCGAAAATCAAAAGGTAAAATAGAGTCGCAATTCACATGATGAGCACAAAAAAGGTGGCGCATAGGCCAGGAAAGATCAGGGAGCTATGTGATGGTACCAACTTGCTGGCTTTGGAAATAATGCCCCAACCATCCAAACAGGACTTGAAGTGGGGGTTACTTTGAGAAATATTTTAAATAATAGGTTAAATGGTGCATTTTACAGCCCACATTCTGTGAAAACGGAGTAACACGCCACTCAATTTACATTCTGTTTTGTAGGGTAACACACAAAATTCCAATAGTTGCTAGGACACCAAGAGTGCACATGAGTCCTTTCCAGAGTATTTTCATGATGCTTTTGCCCGCAATATATACTAGTATTCAGTGAAGTATAAAAAAACATGTTAATGCTGTCTGTGCCCAAAGATGTCAATCTTGGCTACAACAATATGTAGGCCAGTATCCCCATGTAAGAAAATACTCATGTTTGGTTTGCCTAGTATCTCCATGTAAGAACACACATCTGTTTTCTTTGCCATAATGCTAGTCAAAAATACCTTGCCACTCTAAGAGACATGCCCATACTGGATGCACCAATATAGGCTACTATGCCCACTTAAGAACACTCATGTTGGCTTGGCCCATAATGCTAGTAAAAACGTTATGACACTGTAACAAACATGTCCATGATGGATACACCAATGTAGGCCGGTATGACCATATCAGTGAACTCATCATGTTGGCTTTGCCCATAATGCCAGTAAAAATGCTATACCACTGTATGAAAACATGTCCATACTGGCTGCACCAGTGTAGGCCAGTATGGCCACATAGGAATACTCATCAAGTTGGTTTTGCCCATAATGTCAGTAGAGAATACCATGCCATTGTAAGAAAGCATGTCCATACAAGCTGTACCAATGTATGCCAGTATGCCCATCTAAGAACACTCATCAATATATAGTAAAGGTCAGTAAAAATGCAAACCTCTCTAAGAAAATGTCTGTACTGGCTGTACCAATATACCCCCTCCTTTATGAAGTTCACTTTGCTCACAATATCAGTAGAAATGCTACATCATCATAGGAAAGCATGTTCATACTGGCTTCTCCATTGGAGCCCCATGTAAGAACACTCAGCATGCTCACTTTGCCCATAATGGCAATACAATGCTATGCCCACACTGTAAGAAAACATGTCCATGCTGCCCGCACCAATGTAGCCCACCAACAGAAGTATAAGAACACTTGCCATGTTAGCTTCAGCTATAATGTCAGTAAAAGTGCTTTGAAACACTTGCCTTGCGTATAGGCGCTTTACAAATAAACATTCCCCTAGGCGCTTTACAAATAAACATTACCATGCCCATTGTAAGCAAACATGTCCATGCTGCCTGCATGCATGTAGCCCCCCTAACTACTCCTACAGTCAGAGGCTCACTCACCAGCATCCACACGTTTATACCACATTCAAATGCATCCATACATAATACGCACTTTCTCTTTCACATGTGCACCCTTACATCACACACTGCACGCTCATTCACACGCTCACCTAAACAACATGCACACTGCTATCTCTCTCACTCACACACTGCAACATACACCCTGACTGCACTCTCATTCACGTATGTGCACATTCACACACACATTTACACAGGCACAAACCATTGCATACAAGCATGCATGCATGCATACATACATACATACATAGATACATACATACGTATTCATAAAGGTTTGGTTTCTTACCTGCCCCTGGCTCTAGACTGCAGACACCAACATTCATGCGGCCAGGATGGCCATCCAGCTCTCATGCACCATGTAACCAGGAACCAGGAAGCTGGGTGAGCTTCCTGGTTCCTGAGTCCAATGGAGCCTACTGCCCCATCTCGCTGTCCCAGGGCCACTTAATGTGTAGGGAGGTGCAGGAGTTCCCTCCATACATTTGCGCCTGCAGTACCCCAGCCTGTATTTCCAGTGGCTCATGCAAGGCTGAGGAACCAAAACGCCCCCGGCTTTGCACGGCCCCTTGGGCATGCGCATGAGAGGCACTGTAATGTCAAAGGGAAATCACTTTTTCCTACAGTACTAAGCCAGCCCAGGAGTGCATCCTCAGAGGTTTGCTGAAGCTGAGGGATCACGCGGTGTTTTCAAAGGCCTGGCTGGCTTTGCTTGGCTCCTCCATGGCAGGTCAGCGCCCATTCGCCCCTTATTGACGAGCCGACATAAATGAGCGTTCATTGACCTCATCAGCTGTTTGATTGCTCACATATTTCAGCTGGTTATTTGACATTGCATCTCAGATCTGCAAATTCTTAATCCAAAGCGAAATCTGCATGTTTCAAGAAGAGTTCCTGAAATATCATCGCCACTTCTTTTTTTTGGTCTAACACCTCTTAATGCGCTTCAATACTTAGCTGCTTTACCTACGCAGAAGTGGGCAGAAAGGGCTAGGCCCACATCTGGACGGATTTTCATCACGTGGCAGAGTGAGGGGTGCTTTCCAGGGTAAAACCAATTAAGATCCACTTCCTTCCCTAAAGCCTGGCCTCCGTTTTACAAGCAGTGAGTCGGAAGAGCTGACTCAGAGCCTTCATTTTTCAGGAATGCGGATGCAAAGCACTGAGCTTTGGGGTTGCTTTGCCGGCAGCCAGTGAGTGATTGGAAGGAGGCAGGGGGGCTTTCATCACCACTCGTGTGCATGTGATAGTCTCCCGAGGATGAGGAAGTTGCAATTCACAGACTTTCTTCCTGGCTCTTGTTCAAGACATATCCCTACCCTGGAAGGATTCACGAAGCGCAGCCAAAAAGTTAAAGGAGGTATTTATTCTGTGTTCGTTTTGGGGTTTCATTGCTGTCATTATCACTTACTAGTAAGGATGGGAGAATGTCCCTAAAAGTGACAGGGAGGTTTCTGCTGATCACCGAGGCAATAGTTCAGTCAGCTGTAAATATTCATGGGTTGCTTTTGGGGGTATGGCCCTCCCCAGCACCCTTATTCTCCCATTCCATTACTGTCCTACACTACATGCCCCCCTCTCCCCAGCATCCAAAAATAGTTAAAACTTTGTTTCTGTTTCGAGCTCAAGAGCGCTGGAAATGGAAAAGAAATATGTGAGCATGTGCCACTGATCTGTAGGGACCTGGCAAGCCTTGGCAGAGCAGTGGGCGTGTTGCAGGGCCCTGTGGGGGGATGGTAACAGCCTTCCCTCTTTTGCAAAGCCCATATATTTTCTCCTTTAGGTGACTCAAATTGTCAGAAAAGTTGCAAAAGCTTGCAGAATGTTAAACGCCCAAATGTTGTAGCTCTGGGCAAAATAAATTCAGGAATTTACTGATTGGCCAAAAATGTGGGGGTGTAACGTCCTGCAAACTTTTAAAACTTTTCTGACGATTTGAGGTCACCCAAGGGAGAAGAATTGCGCAGTCAAACATGTATGCTTTTCAGATTGTGTGAGCTACAATCTAACATGTGAAGACACATAGGTCAGGCAAGCAAAAAATAGGTTATGACGGAAGGCTGGAATGCACAAATTCTGTGATCACTGTTAAAGGATGTAGACTGCAGGAAATTAGGGTGGCCATGTTAAGGTATTTAATATTTATAAAGCTTAAACCAATGAAGCTTGCATTTTTATTTTTTTTCTCTTTGAGACATTTAATTAAGCACATCCTTGCCACCGAGATTAGCGGGGTGCCGTACAAAAGACTATGGCCAAAAAAACATTCAATGTGCAAAGCGCAAAATATTAAAAACTGATGAACACATATTAATGCAATGAGACCGCAAACTTGTAGAGGGAGGTTTTCTAAGAATTGTGGAACAAAGAAATTGTACCATTAAGTCCCAAGCCGGCTCTAGATCTCTGGTACAACAGCACAGGTTATTTTGTTTCCCATGAAAGAAAACCCACAAAACTCCCATTATTATTATCTCAGCGATATCTATAGGCAGAGCAGTGCCTGCTTGTGCCAGAGGTGGGCTCTGAAGTTGGTTGACCAGATGTGCAGACTGGCCAAGGCCAAGGGCCTTGATGGTAATGCAGCATATATTGAAAAATATGGCGCTAGCCGGGGAGCCACTGCATGTGAACCAGAGCAGGGGTGATGTGAGGAAACCAGTTAGGGATTGGTCTGCCCACAGAGTGAAGGACACCCCTAACAGTGGCTAACGCTATAGCAGGTAGTCATGATGATATGGCATTGCCACCAACCCTGCCATAAAGAACCAGGGACTGGACGGCAGTCAGGCGGTAGGGTGGGATAGGTGAGGTTTCATCCTTTGTTAGAAGAATGGTGGAATCGTACCTAATGTCGCCACGACCCCCATTACTGTGCCCAAGCAGAGCCAGAATTCCAGGGATGTCCCCCACTTTCCTTGGATGCAGTAACTGGGGTTTAGAGTTGCATGGGTGCGGGGGGTGTCCATTACGGTAGGCGGCGGATGCGATAAAAAAATGAAAAAAGGACACAGCAGCATCAGCACCGCCCCACGTAAGTGGGAGGAGATGACGCTGCAGGGGTAACAGGATGTCGGTGGCGCACACAGGAGTGCACTGTAGTAAAGGTAAGTGAGCGATACGGATTGCGGGCTGGGACAGGTGGGCAAAAGTGATCTATCTGATCACTGAGCCGCGCCGTAATTGCAGTCGACATTTTCGTCTGCGGAATTACAGGTGACGCAGTGAGCACATAGATTCAGAAGAACCATCTGAGAATGCCGATGTGTCGAAATAGCAGCAATGTAGGACTTCAAATGTATGCTGGAGCCCAGCACAAATCCGAGGGTTTTTACCCAAAATACCAAAAGATTTACAGCGCAGTAAAGGGGAGAACCAGTCACAAGCACAAAAAGAAAGAAGGCAATGGGAAATGGTATTAAGAATGGAAAACTGAAAAGGCATCAAATCCTCAGTGGACCTGAGACTCTCCCACCGGTGGTGGATATCATCAGAAGATGACACCTCATGAAATAACTGGGCATTATCAGTCTACTGGTGGATTGAGATGCCTTCCAGCCCCTTGGCCACTCAGTGGCTCTGTGTTGATAATTAAGAGCAGGGGAGACATATTTTATCCTGGGAGCAGAGTGTAATTCATGAGGTGGGGGGCAGACTTGGATACTCCCATTTGGATGCACCGACTTGCGTCCTGATTGAAACAAGAAGAACCATTAGAGGACATGGACACCCAGCCGGATATAAGCAAAGAGGATGCAAATCAGTGCTCCATGTTGAACCAGTCTGAAACACACTAGTGCAGGGGTCCCAAACCTTTTGTGCGCAATGAGCAAAATGTGCATATCAAATGAAATGGTGAGCAACATCCATTTTTCTATGGAACATATCGGCGCTCAGTTGCCAGACAAATATTTACAACACAAATTAGAAGTGTAATTAAGTTCGATTGCCTATAGAACATTTTAGTTTGCAGTAATTAATAGCCATCTAGACCATGTGTTATTCTAGCAAAGGAAATTTGCAAGGCTCATAACTTCATTTGACATTAAGTGGCTGTTTATAGAAAATGTTGAGGAAATTGAGTGGTCAGTAAGACATTTTTAGACACATAGGACAAGGCAAGTTGTTCAAAAATATAGTTGGACTAAATAAACATTCAATGGGGTTTCTGGTTCTCGAGCAAAATATTTTAAAGAAATGTAGTGCAAATGTTTGGACTGTAAAATTGTTCACAACTGGAACACTGATTTTTCAGGTGTACTTTGGGATTCTGCAGAGGGATTATCTTGGATCTTTAATGGCAAATGGTGCGTTTCTAAGGATACAAGGTCAGCACTGCTGGTCCCCATCATTAATTACTTTATTGTGGATTCTTTTTGGATTGTTTTTTCTTCATGAATGTTATGAGATTTTGTATTTCTGATTGAACAATGAGTGGCACCATGAAGAAGATGTCTGACAGCCACAGGGGCTGGTTGGCAATGCCTACATCACCAGGCATCATCCATCACCAGGTGAGCAGCTGTCTCAGTTATACGGTGAGGCTGAGCCCCAGAAATGTAGGTTGCAACAAAAAGCAAAAAAAACAGATGTCAGGAAAGTTGATTTTCTGAACACTTCTACAAGAGCTTTCCAGGAAAAGGAGCTGACATGATTGGGCGATAATTGGCCAGGTATTTGGGGACCATGAAGTCTTCTTCAATAGGGGCAAAACTTCTCCACCTTTAAAAAAACAAGGAAAATCTATGCTGAAAGGTAGAATTGGTTGGATAAATCGTGAAGGAAAATTTGCTTCCGGCAGAAACTTCAGGATACATTCTAGCCTGTGATTGTTTGCATAGGAAGCACCATTTTAGTGCCCAAAATAAATATTTTCGGTGCTGCACAATAGAGCATGTAGATTATGAGGAAAAGAACCACTGCTCCTCGCCTCTCCTGAAAAGTCCCTAAGTCCTCTAGCTACTCAATTAACTCAGGTGGACCATGCCATACATGTGGACGCCCATCATGACTACTTCATCAATTTTCATCAATGGAATAACCCGGAAGACAGAAGAAAAGATTGTGTTTATCAATGCACTTAGTCATTGGCTTATTTATGGGGTTCTTTATTGGTGTATTTCGTTATTTACAAAATTCAAACATTTAAAAGACTAACCTATGCCCTAAAGTCAGCAGTGCCTCCAACTTGTTGAGGGGTTTCTCCCGGGGTCGGCTGGCCTTCCGTGGACCTCCGGGCTGGGAGGCCCCAACTCCTCCCGCGTATCCTAAAAATGAGTATGAGACACACACAAGAAGCAAGGTGTTTCTGCTGTTTATTGAATAACGGCAGGGATGGGTCTAGGATCGTACGCGTCCGTCCAGACTCTCGAAATTCGTGGGGCTCGTAGGCCCCTTTTTGCCTCAGTATGACGCGCTTCTTGTGTCACCTGGGAAAGTTAGCAAAAAACCTATTGCCACTCTGGATTGGTTCCTCGAGTGGTAGGGTTAGTATAGCATACGTATAGAGAACGCTGTTAGTGGTTAAGGGTCAGTCAGGTGGTATACTTGGGTTGTCCCTTCTATTAGATACTTGAAAATTGTTACACGAAGACCCCTAATGATTGGTTAATGTTAGTGGCGTCAGTGATGAGTGCCCCATGTTCTGATTGGTCGACTCGCGAGCCCCCCAGCCTGGGACCATCGTTGTTCCCAGCTCGCGGTGTACCTGTCATTTGCAACAATATGTAATTATGTGTTCGTGCAGACAATGCGTGGATTTGCTCATATGCCTGAGAGCAGACCATTCCCATCGCTGTAGGTGTCCATTGGGTCATTTCATTGTTGCAGCCTGTGTCTCAAACGTGGGACCCAGGTGACTTCTCCCTCCTGGGTCTGGCACCCTGTCAGGTTTGGCTTGGTCACGTGAGGAGGGACTGTGGTTGAGGCAGAATTCTGCACATTTAAAGTTGTATTTTCCACTGTGTGTCTGGCTTAGCTTGCAGGTGTGACCTTGGCGTCGGCTGGTGGCATGCGAGTTGCAACATCGCTACCTTGGCTGTCAGTTCTCGCTGGGCGCGTTCTGCAGGGTCAGCAATTGTACTCTTGCTCGTTCAATGTTCGTGGAGGCTCTTGCTTGCGGCCTACTTGGGCCTGGTGCATAGGTGGGGATGTTAAATGCACGGCACTTTAAGATGCGGTATCACATTGCTTCATAGGCGGGATCATGTCTTCGTTGTATTTTCATCACAATGCAAGGGTTAGGAGAAGCGTCTGCAAGCATTTAGATGAGTGCTTTGTGCGTCTTGCGTTTCTGCATTTCGAAAAACCTATGTGAAAAATAATAAAGATGTGCGTCAGTGGGTGTGTCCGTCACCTACGTCATAGCACTGAGTATGTTCTTCGTGTGGATTGGTGTGGGGGTGTCCAGTGTGCATCTTTGCACGGGTGTTCTGACAGTCGGCTAGGTCGTCATGGCATCTCTAACAATGTGTTTATTTACTGTTGAAGGGTTTAGTCGAGTTCATCCATGCCGCAGGTGTCGGCTTGAGCAGGGCAGGCTGGTGGGCAGGCTGATGGGCACATCCGTATGTTCCTGTACCAGGGTATTTGGTCGTCTGGTAGATAGGCAAATTCATCTCGTGGCAGGTGTCTGGGTCGCGATCCTCTAGGCCAGGGGCACGAGGAGATTGGGGGCGTCTTTTCTCCCACTCTCCCACTTCAGTCCCCCCTCTGGTCGACTTGTCGACCACAAACATATCCTTTTCCTTATCTCCTCTTACTCTCCATATTTTAGTTACTCCTCCCATGGTGTCCATAGTGGTTGACATGGTCCTCAAATGACCAATACATATACACACAACTTCCTCCCGGTGTGCAGTATACCCATTTCCCGATGTAGCTCCTCGGGTTTCTTGGGTTTTCGAGCTTCACTGATGGTGGGTCCAGGTGGTTGGTGATGATCTGTTTGCGCAGTTTTTCTCTTTCCTTTATTATTGTGTCTGTGTGCTGGTCATCATCAGTTGGCATCAAGGGGTGCATACCAACCATTTCGATCATTTCGTCTGTAGTGCATGCTTTCCGGGCCTTCCAGAACCTTATTATAATCAATGCAGCCCCAGCCAGTATTATACATACAACTATAATCTTCAGCCCATCCGCCAGCCATGATGGCATCCATGACCATAACAATGAAAACCAGCTGTCATCCTTCTTCACTCCTTTACTTTCTTCCATCATTTTGGAGTGCATCTGGGCCAGTTGTGATAATGCTTCGGTGAGCGTACCATTGTCGGCATCGTTAGCAGGAATAAATGTGCAGCATGATTGTCCTATCTTTGCGCAAACTCCTCCCTCCATTGCTGTAAGGAGATCTAATACATATCTGTTCTGTAGTGCTACCATCCTCACCGCTCGTAGTTCCTCTTTTATTGCATTGAATCCGTTTACTGTTGAATTAATTGTCATCATCAGCTCCCATCGGGTTATCTGGAGCCATTTAGCGTTTGCATAAGCTTCTAGTCCAGGGTGTATTATTGACGAGAAAAACATTGCTGCTCTGCTGAATAATCTGTGTTCTGGTGGGATTGAAGTGAGTGCTGTTTCTCACCTTCCCCATAGGTAATTTCCTGTCAGGGGTTCTCCTTGTCTCTTTTTCCTGTTCAGGACATTATTGTTGTTGTCGTTGTCTGACCCCCTCTGAGATTGTACCGATCTCTTCTTCCTCTTGTTTCCTTCATCCATTTTGGGGAAGTTCGCCATGTTCACATGTTTTTGGGGCACCACTAGTGATGGTACATTAATGTGTACCATTGTGCATATACCATTCCACAGCGGGGGCAGGGTGTGGTATGCCTTATTTCCACAGGCCCAGTAGTGGTCCATTAATACTGCTGTTCCTGCTCCCCCCTCTGGTAACTCTAACACGCTTGCACAGTTGGTGTTGTATCCCACGTCCACATCTCCTCTGTGTTGGTAGCATAGTTTAGGTGCAGTCAGTGGCAGTATGCTCATTGGGTCTTCATCCTTCTCCATCCATGTCAGCATGGGTACGTACTTGCCCCATATCGTCCAACATCTGTTGTTGTGTTCATCTATGGTGGTAATATTTTCTCTTGTCACCATGTTGCTGCCAATCACTCCTATGTCCCATTTATTGTTCATGTATACCTTCCCGGTTATTGTTACCAGTAGTCTTTCCCAACAGCCTTGTGTACCAGGAACTTCAGTGGCATACCAGTCACATGGTAGGTATTGTAGTGTTACTTTCTTCGTTTCTCCCTTTTCAGGATCACTTGTCATGTATCTGAACACTTCAGCATGCAAACTGCTCTTGTGGTAACTCAAATATGACTTGAGGGAGTTGTTTTCGTATGGATATGTGTCTCGCGTTTTCCACACCAGTCTCACCACAGTTCCTTGAAATCGCCCTCTCGTTTGGAATAGTGCCAGATAGATTATACATCGTGCCGTCTTCTCTTCTATTTCTGTGGCAACGAATGTTCGAGAAGCGCTCATAGCGTATGGGATCAATGAACAGACATAGCAGCTGTCTTCTGTTGTCTGCTTACCTATTTGGGTCATGTGCTGTTACCACATGTTGTTTGAGACGTGTGCTGAATTTGTTATGTAATTTTCAATACCTTTATTATCTGAGTATGTGCTGCGTTTAACTCTACTTCCTTTATGTGGAGGGTTGCTAGTACCACCTGACGTAACACCTGTTGCAGCCGTGGGTGGGGGTATGTTAGGTTTGGGTGCAGCCATAATATTGATAGCATAACTTTTCTGCCATACAGAGGCAGCCAAAAAACCAGTGATGACCAAAACCCCTATCATTTTTATTACAAAAGCTAGTCTCACCGGCATTTGCTCTTACCTTGCTGCAGTCCGGCAGCTTATTCTTGCGACGTTAAAGTTGCCCGCCTGAAAATTCTCAATACGCTTGTTATTATGGTTAGTTGTCGTTATCAAGCCCTCCCTATCAGGTAGTCGTTCAGTGCCCAGGCGAAGAGCTGCCCCCACGCCAATCTAAGCGATCTATCTCTTAGAGCAGGTAAGTGCTAGTGAAGATGGGGCATTGATTGTTCTATGGCCAAGATAAATGCGGTGTAGTAAACACATACCCTCCTTCTTTTTAGGTACTTTGGCCTTTTTATGTGATATACAAATTGGTGTGATAGGGCTTCAGGGTAGTTATCGTCTGTGGGTAACATCTACTCCTGGGCAATGTACGCTGTTAGTTACCTACTTTCTTAACAATACAATTACACACGGTACCTGCATGTGCGAGAGAGAAAAAGAAAACATACAAGTGTTTACATGTGTATGTGTGCAAAACAATGTCCTTCAATTGGGTGGTGGCTGTGGTGGGCAGTGGGTTTGGGGCTCAACTGGCGGAAGTCTTTTTACTCTTTGATCTTGTGACCATGGGATGGGCGGTGTGCAAATGACCAGTGTCTATTTCAGTACTTGTCTCTGGGCACTCTGGGGGGTGATAAGGTATAGTGACACTAAGGTTGTCAGCTGTGGTAGACGTCTCCTTCTCCGTAGGTGATGCTGTCGCTGTTCTTCCAATGGCCCTGTCGGTAACGCTAGGGCGGGTCTGGAGTTTGCAGATCTTCACGTCGTGTAGGTGATTCCAAGCACGCTTATCCTGCAACTTCACCGCTCTCGTAGATACCTCCTCTACCAAGTGGTGACAAGTGAAGCGTGGGCTGTTCCACCTTCTATTGAAGTTGCGGAGTAGCACGTGGTCACCTTTAGCAATTTTGCACAGTCTTTCCTTTTTCAATTCTTTGTCGGCGTCTTCTTGTTGGTAACTCTTAGACCCGCCCTGCGTGCGCTCGAGCTGTTGAGACACAAACGCTACACTAGTAATCAAAGAAGACACATACTGGTACATTTCATCACCAAGAACAGTTGCAGTATTTTTATAGTCTGTGAATGCTCTTGATGTTGGCGTTAGGGGAAGGCGCATCTGACGTCCGGTCACCAACTCGTGAGGAGTGAGGTGGTGGTCGGACCCTGGCCTATTCCTTAGCTCAAATAGAGCTAGCAGAAGACAATACAGCCAACTCTTCTTTGTTGTTTGCTGAATCTTTGCGATTGCCTCCTTCAATAGGCCATTCAAGCGTTCACATATACCGTTGGCCTGCGGGTGATATGCACACGCAAATTTATGCTTGATATTCAGTAAGGACGTGATGTGCTGAAACATTTCATTAGCGAAGTGCGGGCCGTTATCTGACCGCAGCACTTCGCACACTCCCCACCTGGGGAAAACCTCCCTCACTAGAAATTTAGCTGCTCTGAAAGCATCCGCATGTGAGCAGGGTCCTGCCTCAATCCACCTGGAGAATGGGCATACTACTACAATAATATACCTATTTCCTTGACATACATTGATCATGTCAACGTAATCAATATGAATGTGCAGGAAGGGTCCCTCTGGACGGGGTATAGTACCTTTTATCACTTGCAGCATGTGACCGGCCGTAAACTGTTGACATGTAAGGCAATTGCTGATAAAATTTGTTACATGAGAATTTAACTCGGGGCAGAACCAGTCTTCCCTAATTCGTGCTGCAATAACTTCCTTCCATGTATGAGCTGGGTGATGGAGCTGGCTCAGGGCGGTGTTCAATAGTGCCAACGGCATGACCATTTTTCCAGTGTTACCCTGATGCCATAGTGCGTCAGTTGGTGACATTGTACATCCTCTTTTTACCCATATCTCCTTTTCTGCCATTGGTGCGGCCGCTTGTAATTCCATTATCTGTGTGGCTGGGAGATGGGTGTACCCTTCTTTCATCAACATCTCTTTAGCTATCCCCCTCCCGCTCCCTCTCTCTGACTCTGGGGGGTTCCATATTTCACCAAAATACGCAGCATACTTGGCATGTGCGTCTGCTGCTTCATTCCCTTTTGAGATATGATCTTCTCCATTAGTGTGTGTGGGACATTTAACCAAAGCTAGTTCCTGGGGATTATTTATTACTTCAATTAATTCAGCTAACAAGAGAGCATGTTGCACTGGGGTGCCATCAGCTCTCCTAAACCCCCTTCTCCGCCATTTTGTCAATCCCGAGTGGACAGTTGACATGACATATGCGCTATCAGAATATATAGTAACTCTTTTCTCAAAGCTTTCCTTCAACGCCAAGATCAGTGCAACCAATTCTGCTGCTTGAGCAGTATAATGCTGTGGTAACTGTACACATTTCACCGCGACACACACCAATTCCTGTGTCATTTTTACAACTGCTGCCCCAGTTCTCCTTATCCCATCACTCTGGTCAATTGTCGATGACCCATCAATGTACAAGAGCTCTCCTCCATTTAGCGCATCCTCCTCGACTTTTCTAATACATGAGTACATTTCAGTAGTCTGGGTACAATCATGAGCATAGTCACCTTCCTCAATAACTTCCGCTATAAACCTTGCAGGATTAACTGTACTGCATCTAACAATAGTTAGTTCTGGTCTAGATAAGATAATCTCATAACCTGACACTCTCTGCGTGGTTAGTGTGGACTTAGGCTTGTTCAATATTGCAAATAGTGCATGCTCCACAAATAGTGTGGTTGGGCACCCCATTTTAATAGATGATGATTTCTCTACCGCAAAGGCAGCTGCGGCAATGCCTTGTTCACAAGGGAAGTGACCTAACATAACAGGGTCCAAGTGACCGCTGTAAAATGCTATTGGCTTGTATCCCATGCTTGTTTTCTGAGCCAACACTGCTTTCATTACTGCTGAGTCGCAATGTGAAAAGATAAAGAACTGTCGTTCATAATCTGGGGTGGCCAGTACCGGAGCAGTTGATATTGCCTGTTTCAATTCGTCAAATGCTTCCTTCATTTCCATTGTCCACCCCAATTTTTTCTCCCCTTTGTTTGCTTCTCTCAATGCTTCAAGTAGGGGTCCTATGTATGAGCTGTAATCGAAAACCCATGCTCTGCAGTAGTTGCACAATCCTAGGAACTGCTGCAGTTCCCTCACTGTTTGTGGCAATGGCGTGCTTGATATAGCCTGTGCTCTTTGTGGGGCAATCTTTCTTCCGTGTTGGGATATCAGTTGACCAATGTATAATACCTGTTCCTGACAGTACTGTAACTTTTCTTTGTCTACCTTGTACCCCTTTTCAGCCAATATTGTCAGCATTTTCAATGAGTCCTCCATGCACCTTTCTTCGCTTGTGCTGCAAATTATTATGTCGTCAACATACTGCAGCACCGTACTTTCCAATTCAACGTTTCCCAAGTCCAACTGTATTACTCTGTTGAAAATTGAGGGTGACTCGCAGTACCCTTGTGGTAACCTGGTGTGTTTCCATTTTGTGTTTCTGTACGTGAAGCTTGTCAGGTCTTGTGAATCTGGATGCAGGGGTATTGAGAAAAAGGCATTTTTGAGGTCAATCACTGCAAATCGTGATGCCTCTGCTGGAATTCCACATAATATGGTGGCCGGGTTTGCTGCTATTGGGTATTCTGCTTCTACAATGTTGTTCAAGGGCCTGAGGTCCTGGATGAAACGCCAAGACCCTCCTTTAGCTTTGCGCACTGGATACACGGCCGTGTTACATGGTGATTCTGATGGTACTAGTATGCCATTGTTTATAAGGGCCGTTATTGTTTCATATATGCCCTCATCTGCCCCTTTTGATAGTGGGTATTGCTTCACTCTAGGGAGTATTGCACCCTTTTTCAGTTTTATTCTTACTCCCCCGATACTCTTTATGCAACCCACGTCATAGGGACTAGTGGTCCACAGTGATGTTGGAACTTTTGCCACATCCTCCTCGTAAAAGGGAACTGGGGTAGATGCGGGTGCTTCAAGTGCCATTGCAATTTTCTGTGCCACTTGCTTGTTTGTCACTCTTAGCCATATATCTACACTCATCATAAATACCATTTCACCCTCTTCCTTGTCTTCTGAAATGAGCTCCTCATCTGACACCTGGGTGAGCCTGCATCCCTCAGCCAGCGCTACCACTGCCCCCCATGCTCTTCCTTCCCTGTCTTGGGCGTGTACTGCGATATAATCAGCAGTCGCTATAATGCTCTCGATGCTCACTGAAATCACCTTTCCTTCTGGTTCATTGGCTGGTGTTTCAGGTCTGAACAGATAGGCTGCTGGACTCCTCCAGATCTTCCCTTCTATTCCTGGCATCCATGCGAATGCCATGTCTGTTCCGTACTGGAACAGTTCGCCATCTACTGGCTCAGCCCTAGTCACTGTCTGCCCACAGTATGCTTGCATAATTTGCCGTGCAGTGAGCATGTTTATTCCAGGGGTGGAACAAATTATGCCGTCCTCCGTGAAGGAGATTGTCATATTCAACCTGCTCATTATGTCTCTCCCAAGTATGTTTACTGGCGAGTCCCTTGAATATAAAAGCGGGACGGACATGTCATAATCCCCTATTGATAAGGGGATGTTATCAGTAAAGGGAACCAAGCCCCTAGCCCCAGAGAATCCTTGGGTGTTCATGGCCTCACCTGACATCTTAAATTTACCTTCCCTTATGCAAGACCGGGTTGCCCCAGTGTCAACAAGGAATGATAACTTTTTGTCACCTATCGTTACCTCTATGCGTGGTTCCTCCGCACTATTAGGTGTTACCGACAGGATGGGACACACCAAGGACATCTGTGGGCTGTCCTATTGTGGGTATAATGATTGACCACTTCCTGTGTAAGGGTTGTGTCCCAGGACAGTCACCCTTCCCAGTTGTGTTTGCTGTAGCTGTGTATTGGTGGAGGTTACCTTATGGTCCTGAATTTGAGTGGGCTGCTGTACTTGCTGCACTTGGTGTTGTTGTGATATCGCTACCTGTTGTTGCGGTTGTGAATATGTCTGTGGCTGTTGTTGTGTTACTAACTGTTGCTGCGTACTGCCCTGTTGCAGTGCCTGCTGTTGTTGGTGACCCTGCTGTTCCCTTGTAGGCCCTTGTTGTCCCTGTTCTCCCCACCCAGGTGTGGAGGGTCTCATTCTACATGTGCGTGACATGTGTCCTAACAATCCTCAGATCCAACATACAGGTGGTTCTCTGGTCTGCCATGGGAAACTTCCTGAATTGTCCTGGTATACTTGTTGCCAAGTGGGGTAGAAGCTCCTGAATCCTCCTCCCTGCTGTTGTGCGTTATAGCCGTATCCCCTCCCCCTCATCATTCCTCCCCTTCCCCTGTTGTAATTATAATATCCAGCTCCTGGTGTTGAGTATCCTCCTCCCATGTTAGTCGTGTATGGTGGGGGTGGTGGCAGCTGTTGTGCTACAATCTGTGGTGATTGTATTTGGGAGGGATCTTGTGCTGCCACTACTTGCGTGGGGTTTGGTGTCATTGTTGTAGGTGTTGTTATTAGTGCACCTTCCATCGTATACTTAGTAAGTTTTTTCTGCACTAATTTAGCCTCTTCCGCTTTCCTATCCTCTTCCTTTTGTTACATCTTTTCTTGCCATGTCCTACAATGATGTCCTATCGTCAGTTGTATTTCCGGCCAAGCCTTTGCTTCCATCCCCACTACTTTCTTCAATTGTTTCTGCACTGCCTCCGGGAGCCCTTGTATTAGTATATGATAAAATATTGCTGGTGTCTTGTCCCATTGCTCTCTAGTTTCCATACGCCACTTCTCTTGAATTTCCTGGATATAATCAACACGATCTTCGTTCTCACACATCTTGCGCCATTTAATTGCTCCTATGTCTGATGTGTCTGGGTACTGTACCCTCAACGCTTGCCATAATGCATGTCTGCAGTTTGCGAATGGCGCCCCGTCGTGTGATGTGTTTGTTATTGTGACCTCGGGGAAGCCCGCTCTCTTCCAGATGTCATCTGCTGCATCCCCCAATATTGATATTAGTAGGCCCTTCACGTCTCCTACTGCCAGTTTCTGTCCTGCGGTGTGTTTTTCCATCTCATATATCCATTTCCCCGCACCTCCACTTAGTGATGGGAGCCTGCACTTTATATTTTCCTTGTCTGCATGCTTCCAAGGGATGTATTGTGGTCTAACCCCTCCTCTCTCCAAAAGTGGCATTAGGTTGCGTCCTATCTGACCCCCCGGGTTCCCCAGTGTCGAGTCCGTATACCCCTCCTCTTCTTCCGTGTCGTCTACATCGTCTGTTATGTCCATATTTCCCCTGCTCGTAGCTGTTTCCCCTCCATCTCTTCCCCTTCGTTTATCATTTCCTTTATTTGATGTGGGCGTGTGTATTCGTTCTTCCTGCCTGCGTCCAGGGAGATCTCTAAGCCTGCCAGCGTAGGGTGTGTGTTCGTGAGGGGCAGGTGCGGGTGTAGGTGGGCATGTTGCACGGGACGAGTGCGGGGTGGTGGAACATGTTGGACGGGATGATGAGGGTGTAGCTGCACGTGTGTGCCTTCCCGCCATTCCTTGCTCTTCTCCCTCACTTCCCCCCAGTTCTTCCTTCCTTCTGCAGGCCCATGGTGATTCCCTGTTAGTCCGGGTGATGTACAATTTATCTAAGCTTTCCCTTTCCCTATTTCTTCCTTCTCTCTCCATTCCTTCTTCTTCCTCGCTGCAAAAGTCATCCAGGAGTGACAACCCCCAATCCGTCTTTTTCCCCCTAATCGTCACTGTTTTTAAATCTATTAAATCCGTTCCTCCCGTTTCCTCTTTACCAATTGCTCCCCTTTGCGCTGATGTTGTTGCTACTTCTGTGTTCCTGCGTACATATTTCCTTAGTTCACTCTCCCCTCTCCTATCTTCTTGTTCCCCTTCTTTTTTCTCTACTATCTCTCCACCCATTTCCTCTCTTTTCCTTTTTAATTCCTCCATTACTTCACTACTCATCTTTTCCAATAGCCTTTCCTCCTCTCTCCTCCTTTCCCATCTCTCTCTTTCCCATTCTAATATGCTTTCTATCATCCTCCCTTCTTTGTATTTCTTTGTCGTTTCTGATAGTATTTTCCTCTTCCATATTTCCATTTCCTTTTCTTTCTCTTCTTCCTCCCTTTTCTTGTCACTCTGTGCTGCTCGAGATACCCTTTCTGCTGCTGCCTTCACCCTTTCAGCTTCCCTCTTTCGTTCTTCAGTTTGTTCCCTCATTTTTTCCAACTCATTCTTACTTTCTTTCCTTTCTCGACCTCTCTCTCTTTCCTCCCTCTCAAGCTGTTTGATCAGGGCATTTTGCTCATTCCTTAACTCCGCTAATTGTTCCTGCAAAATCTCTTCTTCTTCTCGTAACAGCTCTTCCTCCTTTCTTTTCCCACTTCCCCTTTCATCTCGCTCTTACTGTCATTGTCCTCCTTCATTTTCCTTACTACCTCCTTCTCTTCTCCTGTTAATGAACCTCGCAATTTTAATAACACCTGTGCAGCTACCCATTTGTCGTGTCCTATGGCTGCAATTTGTTCTTCGCTAGTCTTCCCTTCCCCTACGGGCATCTTCGTATAAGTGACCCTACCGTACTTGTCGCCTCTCCTCCCGTGTAGCCACCTGTAGCTGTATATGGTGGTGGGCTGTATGCTGGGTTCGAATACCCCTCAGCCGCCCTTAATTGTTCTCTCACTATTTCTCGTAGTTCCGTTATAGGATATAAGCCCCCTTCCTCCTTTTTCATTACTTTCGCTAGGGGCATGTCGTCGCCCTGTTCCTTTTTTATTTCTGTTTCATCTGCGTTGCTACTCTTTCCTCCTCCCTCTTGTCCTTTCCCCGTGCACTGTGTGTTTTCACTCTCTTTTTCCCCATTCTGTTCTTCCTCCTTAACCTTCTTCTCCTCCTTTGTTTCCCCCACAGTGAACTTTCCGTTCGGTCCTGGTCGGGACCCCTGGAACATCCTCCATAAGTTAAACACCTCCACATGATGTGACAACTTCTTCCCCTTGTATGTGTTATGTAGATGGGTCAATAGTGAGTGTTGGACATATGGGTCGAAACTGCCATTAGGCGGCCAGGGTGTCGTCATCTTGTTGTCCGTCCCCTGTGTCCATTCTATGCTGTATTTAATCAGTTTCTCCCTATGGGGTGACAGTGTTTTACATATATGCTGTAGCGGGGTAGTGAGGGTGTTCCCCCACCCTCCCGATCCTGTCCCGTATGACATAGTAGCACTGTGTTGTTATCCTCCCTCGATATGGTAGCGGTTATCTTTCTAATAATGAACGCTATATAATTTCAGATATTTTACCTGGCTCCGTAATTTTGGGGACTTGCGATCGTCCGCTAAAAGAAAATAATAAAATATAGCATTTGCAATCATATATTCTTTTCTTTCTTTTTTCTTTCACCTAATACCATTACCGCCCCTCTATGGCCGAGGTGCACGTAGCCCCCTGCGGCTGCGTGCCCTGTGTGACGTGCTTATACAGCCGTCCCACTTTATTTCACCCCTCCTCCTCTTTCCTCACTCGTCGTGGCCGGCGTTCTCCGTGCGCGGTCACGTCCCTCTTTCCACCTTGCCCCGATATAATCGTTACCGTTTACCTCCGTGTCCACTCCCTTACCACTATTCTCTTCCCTACCACTCTTCAACAATGCTTTATGCTCGGGTATCCTATGAAAGCCCTACCGGTGATGTCACCGACCTCTTCCAAAACTACCGGTAAGTTCTTTTCATGTTTCAAAAGTTCGAAATAAGTTTGCTATCTATCCCCGTTAACCCCACAGCTGTCCTCTTGTCACGCCTGGAACAAGATAATCAACAATATAATCAGACTGCGCACGCTGCGTCGCTTCGCGTGTGATATGCCCCTCAACAGGAGGGCTTAACCAGCCAATTATCTTCCGTATTAGGCAACCAGCTAGCTACCGCCTACAGGAAAACGTCATCTATCTATCGAGTTTCTCTGCTCGATCAATAGGGATCCTCATCTACTCATTGATCAATAATCGCCAATTCGTAGGAAACCGCACACACACACACACACACCCTTACAGGTGGTCGCGACCTAGGCCAATCAGTGTCTACGAGCGGCCGTACGTGATGTTTTCGTGCTCCGTACACCCTTCTTCGTAGCGTAGCGGACTGCTCTCGCACTTGTCCAACTACCATTCACTTTACCGTCAACACTAATTTATCAAATCTTCGCCGCGCACCTTGGTAACACCTCCCACCTCCCGTATTCTATTCCTCCCCCCTCCCTCACAATTTCACATTGCTTGTTGGGTGTGGCATACTCACCAAGTTCTCTTGATGCGGGGCCGCTCGACTGCGTGCACCCCTCGAAGCGGCTCGCCACCTCCCCTCCTCCGGACCACGTCTGGACACTCGCCAACCGCGGGCGGGATACTTCTCAACCGGCTCCCGAGGGACAATATCCGGATTGCGCTGTCCGGTCTTCTCACAGTTCTGCGATGGTCCTGTAGTCCTCAAAAAGGGGGCAGCGGCAGAGGGGGCCGCGCCGCCGGGCCTCCTCGCAACAAGAGCACTCGGAAAAATAAAAGGCAGATCTTAAACAGATCTCAGCAGTGCCTCCAACTTGTCGGGGGGTTTCTTCCGGGGTCGGCTGGCCTTCCGCGGACCTCCGGGCTGGGAGGCCCCCACTCCTCCAGCGTATCCCAAAAATGAGTATGAGACACACACAAGAAGCAAGGTGTTTCTGCTGTTTATTGAATAACGGCAGGGATGGGTCTAGGATTGTACGCGTCCGTCCAGACTCTCAAAATTCGTGGGGCTCGCAGGCCCCTTTTTGCCTCAGTATGACGCGCTACTTGCGTCACCTGGGAAAGTTAGCAAAAAACCTATCGCCACTCTGGATTGGTTCCTCGAGTGGTAGGGTTAGTATAGCATACGTATTGAGAACGCTGTTAGTGGTTAAGGGTCAGTCAGGTGGTATACTTGGGTTGTCCCTTCTATTAGATACTTGAAAATTGTTACACGAAGACCCCTAATGATTGGTTAATGTTAGTGGCGTCAGTGATGAGTGCCCCATGTTCTGATTGGTCGACTCGTGAGCCCCCCAGCCTGGGAGCATCGTTGTTCTCAGCTCGCGGTGCACCTGTCATTTGCAACAATATGTAATTATGTGTTCGTGCAGACAATGCGTGGATTTGCTCATATGCCTGAGAGCAGACCATTCCCATCGCTGTAGGTGTCCATTGGGTCATTTCATTGTTGCAGCCTGTGTCTCAAACGTGGGACCCAGGCGACTTCTCCCTCCTGGGTCTGCCACCCTGTCAGGTTTGGCTTGGTCACGTGAGGAGGGACCGTGGTTGAGGCAGAATTCTGCACATTTAAAGTTGTATTTTCCACTGTGTGTCTGGCTTAGCTTGCAGGTGTGACCTTGGCGTCGGCTGGTGGCATGCGAGTTGCAACATCGCTACCTTGGCTGTCAGTTCTCGCTGGGCGCGTTCTGCAGGGTCAGCAATTGTACTCTTGCTCGTTCAATGTTCGTGGAGGCTCTTGCTTGCGGCCTACTTGGGCCTATTGCATAGGTGGGGATGTTAAATGCACAGCACTTTAAGATGCGGTATCACATTGCTTCATAGGCGGGATCATGTCTTCGTTGTATTTTCATCACAATGCAAGGGTTAGGAGAAGCGTCTGCAAGCATTTAGATGAGTGCTTTGTGCGTCTTGCGTTTCTGCATTTCGAAAAACCTATGTGAAAAATAATAAAGATGTGCGTCAGTGGGTGTGTCCGTCACCTACGTCATAGCACTGAGTATGTTCTTCGTGTGGATTGGTGTGGGGGTGTCCAGTGTGCATCTTTGCACGGGTGTTCTGACAGTCGGCTAGGTCGTCATGGCATCTCTAACAATGTGTTTATTTACTGTTGAAGGGTTTAGTCGAGTTCATCCATGCCGCAGGTTTCGGCTTGAGCAGGGCAGGCTAGTGGGCAGGCTGATGGGCACATCCGTATGTTCCTGTACCAGGGTATTTGGTCGTCTGGTAGATGGGCAAATTCATCTCGTGGCGGGTGTCTGGGTCGCGATCCTCTAGGCCAAGGGCGCGAGGAGATTGGGGGGAGTCTTTTCTCCCATCCTCCCACTTCAGGTGTATTTCGGTATTTACAAAATTCCAACATTTAAAAGACTAACCTATGCCCTAAAGTCTGCATAGTGCTTTACAAAGGAAAATGTTTTAACAAGATAACATTAAAACGTAATCCTGCAGAAGGGGCGGTGGGATAACAAAATTGTACAATTATGAATAAATACAAAATAACCCAGAAAAAATATCCATAGAAATTTTACAAAAAAATAGAATGTAAAATCATTTAAGGATAAGCTAAAGAGAAAAAAACACGTTTTCAGATATTTCTGGACAATAATCAGGGATGGAGAAAGAATGATATTGACATGTAGAGGTGCCGATACTTTTTGACAGAAGCAGACAATGCTTCTGCAGCAACCTTTGCTCGAGCAAATTCAGAAAAAATCAGCCTGAATACAATGGCCTTGCCTCTCAGGCACAAGCTGGTGGTTGAAGGTGAGTGCCAGACTCCTGGTAAGTCCAGTTGATTGAAGAACCTGGGTTATTCCTTAACCCAGATCTCCTCACTTGAGGGAGCTCTTCCTCCTGATACGCCCCTCTGATGTGTGAACAAAACAGGCAGAGGGATAAATCAGATGAAAGAGCGGGAGAACACACTGCCACGTTACCAGGCTGCAAAGGAAAACACAATGGTTACTGAATTGTACACAGAATGATAATGTATACTCTTATGTCTGGAGTTATTAACCTGATCCCGCTCTGTGAAGCGCTCAGGAACCCAGACGTGGAGGCAGTATTCGGTCCCAGACTCCTGACAGGAAATAAGGCATGTATCACTAATACACTAGTATACAATATGTCTTGATAGCAAGATAGAACAATTCTTACCTATTCAGTGATGGGCTGGTGGCAGAATAAAGGAGGTAGGATGAGGGCCAAAAGAATCCAGAAAAGGAACAAAGGAAGGAAAAAATAACAATCAGGGAAGGTTAGTAGGGCTCTCACCCAGCCGGCATGGGAGTAACACTAATTCTGAGATGGTGCACATGATATTCACAGCAAGGCGCCCTGAGCGTGCACGAGAAGTCAAAACAGGAATGTTTCCAAGTTTTTAACAATGTTCGCAAGTAATCAGAAATTAGAAAAGGAGTCCGTGAAAGTTCTGTGCGGTAACTCTAGGGAAGGCAAGCGATACTGTTCCAAAGAAGTACAGATTGGAATCTGCAAGAGCGATGAATTAAGTACAGAAGTTGCAAGCAAATGGAATCCAGGGACAGGCAGAAATTCGGCAGCAGCGGGACTGATGAAGTACACAATCGTGAGGCAGTCGGAATCCAGTAATAGGCAAGGTCGACAACAGCGAAAGGCTCAAGGTACAAAATCAGCGGGCAGTCGGAATCCGGTAAATGAAGGCACTAAGCAGAAGTAAAGCGCTAAACAGGAAAGAAGCATCAAGGTAGTGAATGACGGCAATCAGAAGCAGCGTTCCTCTGAATTGCGTTCACTTTATTCAAACATTGTGGGTGGAGCCTCTGCCACCGAGCAGCTGACTTGGCCATGTTATTATGCGAGGAAACCATGGCAACGCGCTTTCCTAAGTGAAGCGTTGTTGCAGTCGAGCATTTCCAGGGCAACCGCCACCTGTGAATGAATGGGGCTGTGAAATGCTGCGTTCTACGCTAGGTGAGACCACACACCTTAGGCTGGGGAGCACAGAGATGAGAGTAGAGTCCCGTGATTGTAACACTATATTGTAATGCAGCAAATATTAGGAAATATACTGTAGTGGATAGGAAGTAACTGAACTGAGGCGGTACTCAGTGATGTTACCGAAAAGAAAACAACAAATGAAATGTTACTGAAAAAATACCGAAAACTAAATATATAGGGGGTGGGGGAAAGGGTTAAAAGTTGTGGCGGTGGTTCAAGGTGGGGTTAGACGTGTGGGGAAATGGGAGGTTTGGGGGACACCCCCGAATAAAAAAAAAAAAGATATTTTTTTCCGGGAACATTTCATTCGTTAAAATTATTTTCGGTAAGATCACAAGGAACCAACTGAGGCAAGGGTGGGATAGTAGTGAACAAATGTTTATCTAGAAAACCAGGCCACTTAGAGTGGAGGGCCTTGTGTACAATACGGAGAGCTCTGCTCTTGAAATGCTTTCCTATTAGAGGGCAATACAAAGGTGGCGATCTGGCACGTCCACAGCCGGGACATCATTTGGGAGTCACCAGGGGTCACACCTGCGACCCCTGAGTTCTCCCTTGCTACCCCTAAAAAAAAGCTCCTGGGCTGTGGCCAGTGCCATGTGACTCTTTGTTTCTGGAGTGGCTGGCGGTTTTGTTGAGGCCTCTTAAAAAAAACAGAGGGTTCCACAAGTGCAACACTCTGTTGTAAGTAGCTCGTGTCATAGGAGCGTTGAATTCTACGTGTAGAATTCCACGCTCGTAATTCTAATGTTCCAATATTGTTTACCTTTGGTTGTGGCTGATACTGGACTGTTGAGAGAGCGGAGGGAGCTGTGGCACGGCTGGCTACAGGTTGATCAATAAAGGTATCGCTTCACTCCCAGTGTGTGTGCCCACTATTACACTGGCGACGAGCGATCAACCTGTGAACCCACACGCCTGACTCCGTCGGCCAAGCTGTCCTGCCATCACGGGGGACCATCCTCTGCATCGCCGTCCGTTGCCTTCCTGTTTACGGCCCTGAGCACACAGAGCTGTTGGGAGGCGGAGCCATCATCCGGGCCCGGACTGCCTTCCTTCAGCGCGTCGCATTGGGACATGCATCCCATGGCAGCCGGCTGTGCTCCCCTGCTGGGTTTGAGCGCGGCGTGGGGCGGTGCTGCCGAGTCCGGCAGCAATCTGAGAAACTAGGAACGGGAGCTGAGCCCAGCGATCAAAGGTGAGGCGGCAAGCGCAGCATGTACGTCTCCTCCCCGCCCCGTGAGGCGGGAAGCGCCACCTCACACACATTAGCAAGTCCCTGTGAAGGTCTGCCCCCCTCTGAACAAGGGCGCGTCCACGGCAGAAGGGAAAAAGAGAAGGGGGCGGGGCTCCGGTCTCCAATCAGCATACAAGTCAAGATGTGCCTCTTAGGGAGGCGAGTGTGCTCTAGCCTTTGAGCTCTAGTTAACCCTTCCCTGTCAAGGGTTTGCCAGGCTGCAATTGAAAGACAATTTGAACTGAGAGCTAATTCTTCAGCAACCGAACCCGAACTGTGATTGTTCCACAAGGCCTAATTGCGAGTAAAGTGTGACATTGATCTATTCCCTCACCGCTTCCAAGGTCCAACGTCCGCATTGTGCGGAAGCCCCCTCCTGGTACCTCTCCTGCCCTGAAGTGAGATCCTGAATTAAAGTTTCCACCAACTATGCAGCACAGTAACGCGCGTCCTCCCCCTGCCTTCCTGCCCAACCCGGGTGAGCCTCCCATTGCCTGGGAGCTGTGGGTAGACACATTCAAAGTATACCTGAGGGCATCAGGAGGTGCCAGACTGTCAGATGACGACAAGGACGCGGCATTGCTCAAGTGCCTTGGCACAGAGGGTCTTAGAATTTTCAGACATTTGCCTGGCCCGAGTGTATTGGCCCACCCACCTGATAATGGTGAAGGTGGCGATGCCACCCAAGGAATCGTCCTGGCGTACGAAACTGCGCTCAACAAATTGGAGGGATGTTTTGGGAAGAGGGCCAACATAGTTCTGGAGAGATATCGCTTCTTCTCGAGGGCACAAGGCCCGGGTGAAGGGATCGACTCCGATGTGACTGCCCTACGCACACTGATAGCCACGTGTAAATTCACGGGCGTTGTGGAGGAATATATTCGTGACCAAATTGTGATGAAGACAAGTGACTCGAGGGTCAGGGAAAGATTGTGGACTGAGAAAGATCCATCACTGGAGAAAGTGATCGGAATTGCCCGTGCCATGGAGGAATCCAGAAACAGTGTGAAGGAAATGACTGAAAGAAGTGACATTGTACACATGGTTCAGCCGCGCAGGAGTGATGATGCCAGAGCCAGAGACAAGGACTTCAAGGGAGGGGACTTTTAACTCAAAAGATGTTTTCAGAAAGTGTGGTTGGCCGGGTTGGCGGGGGCATTTGGCGGGGTCGAAGGAATGCCCAGCCACCACTGTGGTTTGCAGGAAGTGCAAAAGCAGAGGGCATTACGTCCGTATGTGGAGAAGCAATAGTCATACTAAGGAAACTGTGCGAATGGTTGACCCTAATGATACGGAGGATGAGGTGACGGTGATTGGTTATGTGGGGTCTTCACAAACTTTGAATGTTTGTGTCAAGGAGGGTTTATTGTTGAGTGTCGGCTCGGCAAGGAAGAGCGTATGGGCAACCTTGAGTGTAAATGGAGTGCCTGTTGACTTGATGGTTGATACAGGATCCCCCTATACCACGATGTCTCCTGAACTGTATCACTCCAAATTTCAGAAGAAAGTGTCTGACTTGCATTCTTCTGACATCAACCCTTGCGCCTACAGGCGTGTTCCCATCAAAGTACTAGGTTTTGAATGGGTTGACATAGGTTCAAGGGCGGAGAACCAAAGGTAAAATCTATGGGGCACACAAGGGTGATCCGGTCATAGGGTGGGACGAGCAGGCTGCCCTGGAAATAGAAGTTCTCCCTGGGAAAGCCATCCCAGTTTTAAGTGTGAGTGAAGGAAGTGGGAGCAGTAAGTATGTGGCTGCACCCTTGACGGCAGAGTTACTTCAAAAAAGGTGTCCCACTGTGTTTACATCCAGGTTAGGCGAGTTGCGGGGTTTTGCACACAAGATAGTTCTAAAAAGAGGTGCCACCCCTGTTGTACACAAAGTTCGACGTGTTCCCATTGCTGCCCGAGACTCACTTAAGGCGGAGCTCGACAAGCTCATGGAAGCAGGAGTGATTGAGGAAGTGGAGTCATCTGAGTGGTTGGCTCCTGCGGTTCTGGCACGCAAATCCGATGGGGGCATGAGAATGTGTGTCAACCTCAGAGACTTAAATTGCAACATCTGGATCGACAGGCATCTCTTGCCGAACATCAGCGAGATGCTCTCTTTGGTGGGGGGGCATCCTGTTTTTCCACCTTTGACCTCTCTTCTGCCTATTATCAGATAGACCTTCATGGCGAGTCACGCCCGCTCACCTCTTTCATCACTCCGTTTGGGGCATACCGTTTCCGCCGAATGCCTTTCGGTTTAGCTTCCGCCTCAGCTGTCTTCCAGCGAGTTATGTAAAAGTTGTTCATAGGTGTCAGCGGTGTGGAATACTTCCAAGATGACATATTGGTTTGGGGTAGATCTCGTAAGGAGCACGATGAGAGAGTCCTGCAGGTCATGGGTGTGTTGGAAAGGAGTGGTCTCACAGTCAAGATGAGCAAGTGAAAGGTGGGTATGGAAAGTGTGACTTACCTAGGACATACTCTGGATGCTGAGGGGGTTCATCCTAAAGAGGAATTAGTGAAGGTTTTGCGTGACGCGCCTCCCCCAGTTAATAAGGACCAGTTGAGATCCTTTCTGTGTCTAGCTGAGTATTATAGCAGATTTATACCAGCGTATTCTGACAAAACAGTTGCCATGAGGGCATTACTCAAGAAAGGTGCACATTTTGATTGGTCTGATCAGTATCAGAGTGAGTTTGAGAACTTGAAGGTGGACGTAGACCAAGCTCCTTCCTTGGCATCCCTTTGTCCGTCGAGGAAAACTGTCTTAACTGTGGACGCCAGCGAGTACGGTGTTGGGGCTGTGTTGGAACAGTGGGAGGGTGGCACATTTCATCCCATTGCGTTTGCATCCAGAGTGCTCAAAGAGGCAGAGCGTAGATACGCTGTGATCGAAAGGGAAGCCTTGGCTGTGGTCTGGGCCTCAAGGCATTTTAGAACCTTTCTATGGGGTGTTGAGTATACACTGCGCACCAATCACAAGCCTTTGGTGCATGTTTTAACAACCAAGGGGTTATCCCAGGTGTCCTCCAGGGTCATGTGTTGGATGGCTGATATGGGAGAATTTAATTTTAGGGTCGAGTACGTGCCCGGTCAAAGGAATGCTGTCTCTGACTGTCTGTCCCGCTTTCTGCGTCGGGGGGGGGGCGGATCATATCCAGGAATTGTCCGGTGACGACTGCACCTTGGTAGCTGGCACTGCCCCTGCCATTTGCAAACAGGTATGGAGCGAGGAGTGCAGTATAGATCCGGTATTGATTAATATCAGGTCCGCCCTTAGAACCAGAGTTCGTGATGAGGAATTGTCAAAGTTGTTCGGTCATGTGTGGCCTGAATTGTCCGAAGGTCCGTGGGGTATCGCTGGGGGTTTAAGATTGATTCCGCCAGAGTCACTCAAGGGCAGGCTTGTAGAGTTGGCTCACGAAGGACACCTAGGGAGGTCTATGACTAAAAGGAGGCTCAGGGAGGTATATTGGTGGCCCAGGATGGATGATGATGTCAAGAGAGTTGTCAAGGACTGTGCAGCGTGTTCAACCAGTGATAAGAGCAAGGCGACCGCTGCCTAACCTATCTGTCCTGTGGAAGTACCTAACGATGTGTGGTCCAAGGTAGCTGTGGACATAATGGGACCCATAGATTCCTTGGGTGGTGGTTTAAGATTCATTGTGGTGATGGCGGACTACACCTCCAGGTGGGTGGAGGCCATGGCGCTAACTTCTGCGATGACTGAGAAAGTGGTTGAGTTCCTTGCTGCTGTCTTCGATAGAGGAGCTGTTCCTGCTGGTGTGGTCACGGACAATGTTTCTTAGTTTGTATCAAGTGCCATGCAAGAGTTTTTTTCTAATTTAGGAATTCGCCACCATAGGGTGTCCCTGTATAATCCGGAGGCCAATGGGTTGGTCGAGCGCATGAACCGCTTCGTGAAGGGGGCCATACAATTGGCGCTCGCCAATGGTTTGCCGTTGTTCAGCGTAGTTTGTGAGGCACTCAAGGCTTTAAGGCTGACTCCTTTAACTTTCATGGGTGTGTCCCCATTTGAGCTAATTAGGGGCAGGAAACCTGGCTCTCAATTGAGAGTTCCCGCTCTCTGTGGTGGTGGTCGGTCAAAGATGGACATGCAGGAGGTTTTGGACAGGGTGCGCCGCAAACAGGAGTCTTTTTGGCAGGGTCAACTAAGACTGAGGAAACCCTTGCGAGTGGAAGTTGGGGACCAAGTTGTCGTGAAGAATCCGAGGTTTGTGGCTAAGGGTTTGAGCAAATACATGCAGCCACGTGTGGTGACCAAGACTGGGCATGGTTATGGAAAGTTAGACGATGGTACCAGGTGGAGTGTAAGACGTGTGGTTATTGTGAAAAAGGGAGGTGTAGTGGCGCAAGGGGAAAACACCTTGGGCACAGGTGGCATTGAAGGGGGTCTTGATGGTGGTTTTCCTGAGGTTTTACCGCCTGTGATCCCTGACCTGGATGGCGACAGTACTGTGGAGGGTGGCAGTACCGCAGAAGTTGTAAATGCAGACGATGGGGCTCCAATGGATGCTGATTTGACATCTGAGGGTCAAAGGGGTGCAGAAGAAGCACCCACAGGTCCAGAAGGTTCCGTGGGGGGTGCTGAAGGTTCCACCTCTACTTCAAATTATGGGGAGGCAGCAGTAACAACCCCCAGAGAGCCTGGCCCTGAGTTTGGTACTCGTAGGTCTCTCCCGGTTAGGGTCAGGAAGTTTCCTTCTAAGTATAATGAGTTTGTCCTTGGCTCCATTACAGGGTGATCATTTTCTTTGTGGTGTGCCCACCACATTCCCATGTCTTTCCTCTCTCCTTTTTCTCCTTCCTTTCTCTGTTTTCCTTTTCCCTGAATGAGTGTTGATAAATGCATGTTGATTGAGTGTGTGAGGGGGGGAGAAGTGTTGTAAGTAGCTCGTGTCATACGAGCGTTGAATTCTACCCATAGAATTCCACGCTCGTAATTCTAATGTTCCAATATTGTTTACCTTTGGTTGTGGCTGATACTGGACTGTTGAGAGAGTGGAGGGAGATGTGGCACGGCTGGCTACAGGTTGATCAATAAAGGTATTGCTTCACTCCCAGTGTGTGTGCCCGTTATTACACACTCCGAGCAGTGACCCTGAATAAGAAAGACTAGGAATAACAAATAATTTGTCTTTCTGGAATTCCATGCCATAATTGCTAGACTCAATAAAAGGTGAAAGGTTGTGTTCCATTGTTTCCTGTGATGTCACTTTGGGGTGGGGCCAAATGACATCACTTCCTGTGATGTCTTTGGAGGTCAAGGGTCGTGTGATGTAACTTCAGATACCCCTGGCATTTTTGGGAAATGATGCCCCTGGTCCACAGTGCAAACCCCTAGCTTCAGAGCTTCAACAACATCCCATTTAAAATATTTTGTTCTTGTTGCAGATTATCAGTTGCAAATCTGGTCAGTCTCAAGAAGTGTTGCAATAGACGACCCTTGCAGATTTGTATTTGTATTTGTATTTGTGTTTATTTTATTTGTATTGCGCACCTTGCCCTGGGGCATTTGGGTGCATAATAAAGAAGTGATTACATACTATCAAAAGGCAGTATTCCCAAGGGGAGGATAACAGCATGCAATAACAGTGCCGATGCAAACATCACAGGCACGTACAAGTAACAGTGGTTACAATACAAAATACAGTACGATGTGTAGAGAGGGCCTGGGAAAACAAGGTTAAGAGGATTACTGTGAGGGAAGTGGTAAAGTGGACGCAGCAAATGCATCAAGCTCATGTAGCCAATATTTAGTTTTATTCTTAAAGGAATGGATGGAAGGTTCTGTTCTGAGTGCGGTGGGTATGGTGTTCCATAGTCTGGCTGCGAGGACTGGGAAACTAGATCCACCGGCCGTTTGGAGCTTCTAACTGGGTATAGTAAGTGTATGTATATGCGCAGACCTCAAGGGCCTGGTGGCTGTGTGTGGCGTGAAGTGGTTGGTAAGGTATGCAGGTGCAGAGTTGTTCTGGACCTCATGCGTTAAAGCAAGAGTTTTGAGCGAGATACAGTGGGCTACTGGGAGCCAGTGTAAATTACGTCGTGTCAGAGATGTGTATTCTCCTAGGGTGGTTAAGAGCCACCCTTATGGAATTGTTCTGGGTAACCTGTAGCTTATCAATGTGTCTTTGGCTGGTTCCTAGATATAGGGTGTTACAATAATCAATTTTAGACAAGATGAGGGTTCTAGCAAGGATAATGCAATTGTCAGTCGTCAAGAAAGGTCTGCAAGCCATGATGAGTTTACATGTGTAAGCTGATGCTGAGACCACGGCGTTCGTTTGTCTTGTCAGAGATAAATTCGAGTCTAAGTAAATGCCAAGTGTTTTAGTAGTGTTGGATACTTTTATAAAGTTCCCGTCAATAGTAAAAGATTTGTAGGCTGAGTCAAGTTTAGTGAGTTTGTTGTGGGAGCCGAGGACAAGAGGCGCGTTTTTTTCATCATTGCGGCAGAGCCCATGATGAGCCATCCAGGCCTGGATGACTGAATAAACTTCATTGAGAGGTTTGGAATCAGTTACATAGTCGCCAGTGATGGGGATGAGTATCTGGGTGTCATCCGTGTAGTTAGTGTTTGACACACCCAGATAGTCAAGTATGTCAAAGAGCGTCTTAGTAAAAACATTGTATAATGTGGGGAATACACACGATCCTTGTAGGACTCCACACGGGACTGGGGCTGGTTCAGCAAAGGCCGAAGGGGAAAAAACCCTCATGATTCTATTTGCCAGGAAGGAGCTGATCCAGGATGTGGCAGCGTCAGAGAAATGTGCAGCTGTTTTGAGGTGGTGACAGAGGATGTGATGATCTACCAAATCAAAAACTGCTGAAAGATCAAGGAGGAGTAGGAGTGCCATCTTGCCTTTGTCTTTCAGATCATCAATGTGTGTTTTTAAGTCGATCAAGGCTGTCTCTGTCTCATGTCTAGGACGGAATCCTGATTGTCTTAGACCCAGTAATTTGTTTCTTTCGAGGTAGTCCTGAATTTGTAGGAAGGCTGCCCGGTCGAGCATTTTTAGTAGGTAAGGCACTGGAGTGATTGGCCTGTAGTTTTTTTTTTTTAATCTTTATTTGTTTTTAGTCAATAATGATAAAGACTTTTACAAATAATACACTCTTAAAATTAGATTCATAGGTGAATTACAATTTGGGAAATACAAAAGTCAATACACAAAAACATAACATAACAAAACATGCATATGAAATCATCAAAACCATTTCACTGTGACTACTAAAAAGAAAAATCCATATTTACATGACTCTTTCAATTTCGGTCTCAATGATATTTACCAAGATTGCTGTTTTAATTATTGATGAGTTTGTGGAACCCCACATGCATCTTGTCCAGATCCATTGTCTAGCTATGAGCGTCTTAGCTTGTATAAAAGATTTCATCGTTTTACAACGTTCAATTTCAAAATAAGGGCAGTAGATGAAGAGATGCTTTAGAGTCTCTGGTGCATAGTTACAAAAGCGACATAGTTCATCAGTATGATCCACAGCCATTTTGTGCCAATGCTTCTTTCTAACTCATGTGTGGCAAAGATCAAAACGAAATTGCATAAAGGTTCGCTGAATTTTAGAGCACGGAGTGTTAAATACGACATACGAGGTATTTGCCGATGGACAAATTTACTATATTCTGCAAAGGAAGTGTATCTATCTATCTGCATACAGGTTTTAGCCCATTCAAATAGTTTTTCTTAATTTTTTCTTGAAAAAACTCCAGGTCTTCAATAGGGATGTTAATCTTTTCCATCACCAACAACATTTGTTCTTTAAATTGATTCAACAAATGTATGTTATTATTCATTAACATCAAGTTTAGATCTATATATTAAGAAGTTTTGGGTGGATACATCATTTTTGTAAAGTTCAGTAACAAGCGCCAGATATATCTGGCGGATAACGATGTGAGGCCAAGTTCATGTCTAATAATGGCATTAGGCATTGAGGAGGGGAGCCTTAAAGTATATTTCCAAATTTGTCCTTGTAGTTGATCCAAAAAGGGACCCAAATCGTATAGAAAAAGCTCGACTCCATATAACAGGTAGCTTCAACTTTTTTCAAGTAAAATTCTAAGAGAGGAGTTAATGAAAAGTTGCATATTTTGTGTAGCAGAACCTTCATTTGGCATTTTAGGGGTACAGATTTACCAAAGAAAAGTTCTTTCATTCTTTTGTACGTCGTATTCTTAGATAGTATCAGCCCCAAGTATGGTAAATGGATGGAAATTGGGATGGGTGAAGTATCAAATTTCCATACAAATTGACGAACCTTCTTTTTGTTTGAAAGAATAATGATATTAGATTTTTGAGGATTGACAGTTAGATTATTATTCTTGCAATAATGCATGAAACTATCTAGTTTGAATTGTAGACCAGCCTGGGTGCGATCAAAAATCAGAATGTCATCTGCATATGCAAGCCATGACAAAGTAAAAGTACCAAGTTTAATTGCAGAATACTTATCTGTATTCCAAATGTCCTCAATATCAGAAAGATAGAGATTAAAAAGAATGGCTGCAAGATTGCAACCTTGTTTTACTCCTGTAAAACAGGAATGGCTTGTGTTAGGGAGCCGGCTTTATCAATTCTGACTTTAAAATTAGTTTGAAAGTGGAGCATTTGAATAGGTGTGATAAGGTGTTGAGGGAAATTGGAGTTGTAAAGTTTCTCCCACAGTTTTCCTCTAATCACACGATCAAATGCCACTTTTAGGTCCAAAGAGCCAACAAATATAGGGCTGTTAGTAGGGCAGATGGCATGAGCGATAATATGTGCCAAAAGACACGCATTCAGGGAAGTACCCATCCCTTCACGAAAGCCAACTTGAGATCGACAAAGCAAGTTATTGGACCGTACAAAACGTTCTAATTCTTGAAGGATCAGAGAAGCAAAAATTTTGGCTGCAACATCAGTAATCGCAACCGGTCTATAGTGGTTGGGATCAGCCATTGATCCTTTTTTATGAAGCGGAATGATAATTGATGTAAGCCAAGACGTGGGGATTTTTTGGGAACAAAATATTTCTTGAAACGTGCTCAGGAAGATGGAAGACCAAAATAACGGGTCATCCTTAATTGAGCACGGAGGAAGTCCATCAGGACTGGCACATTTGGACCCTTTTAGTTTCTGGATTGCAGCGAGTATATCTGTCCTGTCCCAGGGGCAACAATCCGGGATGAGATGACATTCAGGCAGTTGTTCAAAAGCGGTGAATTCCTCGGGAATTGCATATTTGCAGCGGAAAAAAGAAACCCATGTTGCACTATCTATACATAAATCAAATTCACGTGAAGTTACTTTATCAATTGATCTTATGTTTTTCCAGATCTCTTTAGAATTGTGGTTACATATTAAATTGACTATTCTTTGATTTTGCCATATTTTGTGTAAAATCCTGGTCTCTTTAAGTAATTTTTTGTAGTTGACTATAATGTTTTTTTTTTAGAAGTATGTATTCAGAATTGAGCAAGTTCATCTTTGACTTACTTGCTACACGAAGCTCTGAATTTATTTTCTTTTTTAACAAGGCCACCATGTTATGATATGCTTTTACATTGCAACTCTCAACATCTTGCCTACTCAATTTTTTAGCAATATCGCACAAGTGTCTAGCTATCATATCAGAGTTCCATTGTAATATTATCTGAAAGTCGACGAGATCACTATCTGCACAAGTCCATAAATCTCTGTTTACTAACGCTGTTAGTTTCCTGCAGGTGGCTGGAGACCAGTTAATTGAACAGCGTGGTCTATTGCATTGAATGGCTAGCAGCTGCGGTTCACTAGGACAACTTGTAAAAAAGTTTGGAATAGAAGTTGTTAACATTAAATGATCCCCTAAATAAGACATGAAGGTATCAACTTTGGATAATCTGCCCGAAAGTTGTATAGTAGAGAACATATGATCGATCCAAGACTGAGCGGTACCTCGTTTCCAAGTGAACCTCTTATGAGTGTCTGCGGAAGCTATTAAAACAATGTTCCAGGCTTTAAGAAACTTGTTCCAAATATTCCCTCTCTGTAAAGAGGCCTGTAAGTGTAACGAATTAGAGCTCATACAGTTGGAGTAGAACCCACATGTTGAATTAAAATTGCCTCCAATGAGGATTTCAGCATCAGGAACTTTATTTGTGGTCTCAGTAAGAATTTCACCAAATTGTTCACAAGCAATTTCAATGGGCTGTTTTACGGGGGTTCCAATATAGTGAAATTAAGAGAAGGTTTTCTTTCTGATTCCCATCAAAAGTAATATCACAAATAAGACAGAGATTGCATTTATAAACATTGTTAAGAGTACATTTTAACCTTATGTCAAGCAAGATCATCAGCCCCCCTGTGGGTCTACCTTCTGGACTTTTGTTAGCGTGATGAGTACATACCACAAAACCATCAAGTTCTACACATTTTATTGCCATTGTCTCCTGTATTAGTAATATGTTGGGAAAGTGTTCTGGTTTTACACTTTCTCTCCATTTTATCAAATTACAGAAGCCACAGCAATTCCATGACACGATGGAAAGGTCATGAATTTATGACTCGATCGAGGAATTTGTGGTGTTAACAGCAGTCTTAATCAGAGGTTCGAGCCATTTTAGCCCATTTAATGCATTTGTAAGGACAGAAAGTTGTCCCATCATATTGCTATTTGGATCGTTTTGGCCCTGCGTGGAACCAGGGAGATCAACATTCACTTTCGGAGGGAGGGGATGAAATTCCAAAAAGTCCATTGCTGTTTTTAATTGGGGGAATCCACACATTTCAAGACCTAGAATCAGAAGATCAACCTGATGCTCTCAAATCAATTTCGCGATAATAGGTGAGAGCATTCTAGACAACATTCTGTTATTGTTCTCATTAGGTAATCTAATCCACTCGATATCATTGGTTACCAGGCTTCTGAGTGATGGAATCTTATAGAGTGAATTCATTAGATAGGATTGATTGATACGAGCCGTGCCATTGATCTTCTCATCACTTTTCCAGCCAATAATGTTCTTCGTTTCACAAGGTATATTCTGGAACTGCTGAATGGTATGATTAAGTGTATCTGCAATGGGGGTCTCTGTCTGTTTTACGTCGACACCCAAATCTTTTTTTGCTTCAGAAGCGCTTCCACACTCTTGGTGCTGACTTTTTCCACGTGTAGCATTACCATTCTTGATTTTTGAATTTCGGAGGGTTCATGCACATCACGAGGGGCAGAGGATGTTGGTCCAGTCCTATTTTGGCCCTGTTCCTTCATACATTGATTTTGGTCTCGAAGATGGCCTTTGTTTGATGTGAATGTCAAGATGGCCTTCACCCTCTTTGGGAATTGCTTCCAGAAGTGATGCTACTTTTTCTAGCACTTGCTTAGTTGTCTCAGCCTTTATCCTTTTTTCATCTTGCTCACAAGAAACTGCAGGCTCTTGTGGACATCCTTCATTGCAAATGATTTTCCGGTTTTTGTTAAACCTATCCGTTTTCTTTGTGGAAATGTCCGTAAAAAATCTGGTTAGATGAGGTTGTGTCTTTTTTTAGGTAGGCATACATAAGTCTGCTTCTGTGTGATGGTTTCCAGCTTTCTCGCTGAACTCGATATCTACATCTCTCAGATTCAGGTTTTGTTTTATAATCAGTGCCTTTTGTACAGCAACTACTTGGGTAGTTGATGAGCTGACTTGCAATGCTGTTTTGCTCTCCTCGTTTAATTCATTTAAATTTAGATTTTGTTCAGAGGGAGCCACGGGTGTTGTTACTTTGTTTGAAGATGTTTGTGCTGCATTATCCTGCGCGAGTTCCGATGCTAATTCTTGCATTTTTTTCTCTCCGTGCAAGGAGATTGCTTTGTTCTTGTGTCTTCTTTTTAATGCTTTAAGATGATTTTTCTTGGCTCTCCTTGATAACAAATAATGATTCTCCTTCATGCTTGAACCGTCTTGTTGCAATTCGGTGATTTTGTCCTTTTCGATTAGCTTTAACAAAATCGACGGACTGTCAGGAATAGGTTCAGACTCATTTATGATCACAGCGGGTACTTCATTGGTTGTGGCCATTTCTAGAATTTTTTCTTTCGAATCCATTTGAACCAATATTTTTTCTACTTGCAATAATCTATCGTGCTATGATTTTGCAATGTCTAGAAAGCCTAATTTTACACTATCTAAACTGGATGAGTTGTCTACTTCTGAATTCTCTTTGCACTGAAGTATTTGTGCAAAGGTCGATGGAATTCCATGAGACAAAAATGGCTAATTAACAGTTTACGAACCCGCTTCTTTTTTTTCGATTTTAACCTTAGACTGAAGACAATCTTTTTTTAATAATGAAGCAGTTCTTACGTGGCATTCAGAATGATAGATATGACTTGCTTTTTGAGCCAAGATATACCCTTCAATTTTTGCTAGTTGTGTGGTTTTTGTCACAAGGTCTTTTTTAATCTCTTGCAAGAGCAGAGGGGAATATTCATGCCCTCGATCAAGTAGGTTTAAGATTCTTGTAAAAATAGGGAGATCATTGATCTTGTGCTCAAGCATTTCATCATCAGGCATATCTTGTGATAAGTGCACTTCAGGCAAATTAGTGAAATTAAAGACTGGAACAGATGTGTTCAAGTTTCTCTGTTCAAACGATGGACTCTGCGTATTTGTGTTGTAAACATAGTTCATCGTAGGTGAACTGGTCCTTGGCATTTGTTTGCCGCTATTTTCTTTGTTTTCCATCCCAATATGTGGGTGGGATACATCTTTGACACTAGATTTGTGGAAATGTACATGTTCCATTCGCATTCACCTGTGTCAAGACCAGAGTAGAGGGCCCAAGAGACAGCCTGTTTCTTTTGTCTAAATCAGCCATAATCACTGGAGCAAGCAGGGAGATGTCTGAAATGGATAAATATTTATTTTCATGTATGTCAGCGATAATTTTTTGAACATTAGTTGTGTATTCATCAACAACAAATGGATAATTCGTGAGATCTTTATTAGCTTTTTTTAAAGAGCATATTTTTTTGGGGCTAACTGACTCAGTTTGATTTTCAAGTATAGAGGTCTTCACTTTAGGGGACTGCGTTTCTTCAGCGTGGCTTGACATAGATAAAAAGATGGTTTCCCGTTCAATGAGGCAGAAGGACTATTTTTTTTTTTATTTACATTTTTTGGTGAATCTATTGATGTAGGCATTTTGAGGGAGACTTTTTCCTCTTTTTCCCGTTTCTAAGCACCAATTCCATACAATGAGCAAAGGAACCGTGCAATAGCTTAACACACTCTAGTAAAAAGGGAAGAAGGAATTTAACACCGCTTTCCACTCAGTCAAGGCAAGTGTGTGTCCCAAAAGTATGGCATACAATTCACTCCCCTTATACTACAGTACTGCTCCCCCCTATGTGACCATAACCGGGCGTTTTAGATGAGAAAAATAAATGAGCCCCGCCACCCGCTCCACACACCGCCAACAGCAAACAGTACTTCGGTGTACTTCGCGGTGCGCGGCGCGGGTGCGCGAGTGCTCCACTATTAGTTCCTGCAGAGGGGGTGGTGCGGCCAGATGGGGCGGGTTCTCAAGTAAAGGACACACCTTTAGGAGGGGAACAGAAAGGAGAAGAATGAATGCAAGTCAATATAAAACCACTAGGGCGGCACAAAAAGTCAACACTTCTGAGACAGACAAGTTACTTAAGCGTGAGCAACGTGACGTTAGTTTCAAAGTGAATACAAACATAAACGTGGGCACAACGAAAAGGTGAATACGTGTCCTAGCACACTAGGCACAACGTACAAATGTCCTGTTCCTTAGATTTGTAGTTCAAAGAGCATATAAAATAAACGTTCACCTTGACGAGAAGTAAAGGCAGGATCAGGCAACAGAGTGTTGCAAGCTCAGACGTGCTGAGCACTTCCGCAGCCCGCAGCAAACAGTACTTCGGTGTACTTCGCGGTGCGGTGCGCGGGTGCGCGAGGGCTCCACTATTAGTTCCTGCAGAGGGGGCGGTGCGGCCAGATGGGGCGGGATCTCAAGTAAAGGACACACCTTGACGGGAAGTAAAGGCAGGATCAGGCAACAGAGTGTTGCAAGCTCAGACGTCCTGAGCACTTCCGGAGGCTCCGCTGGTATGAGGAAAAGCCGCGGTCTCCAAAAGCAATAGGCTCCACAGCAGCACACAAAGGAGTAGAGCGCACACTCGCAGCCCGCAGCAAACAGTACTTCGGTGTACTTCGGCCTATAGTTAGATGTGTTGTTTGGGTCAAGTGTAGGTTTTTTGATTAGTGGGATGACCCACGCGTCCTTAAGGTTATCTGGGACAATACCAGATTTAAATGAGGCATTTATGAAGGTGGTGATAAAGGAAGCAAGATTGTGCGCTGCCTCCTTAATGATGGGAGCAGGGCATGCTTCACCTTGACAATTAGAAGGTTTGAGCTTCTTGATAATATTTTCAACTTCTCTGGATCTTAAAATAACATAAAATGCTAAACTATTGATAATTGCCAATTGATCTGGAAATTAAAAGAAGTTTAGGACCCACCACAGGAGCCAGAATAGGCAGAAAAAAATGAGAGCTGCTGAAGAAATCTGAGGCAGCCGACTGATCGATGAGCCGGTGTTCTCATCAAGGTTCTTGATGTAAGAAGCGGTCTTAGGTCAAGGGCTCAGACGGTCATGCTAAAACTTGAGGGACAAGGAAGAAAAGTTCTTAACTGAGATAGAAGTTGAGTTTTCTTACTAATGTGCTTCAAGCGGTTCAATGACTAAATCCACTGAGGTTAGCCATGCTTTGAACTTAGAGACGGTGACACACTGCTCTCTTGCCAAATTTAGGATGATGTTAGTGGCATCTGTGTAGATCTGTTGATCTTGTGAAGGTCCCATACAATTGCACTAAGATTTAGCCAAATGGATTTGCCATGTGCTAATAATGAGAAGCACTTGAAGAATGGTGACTAAACCTAGAAGTGATTACATGTGAATGCCATTTTTAATTGTGCCATTGTCCAGTCCTGGTTCTGGTGTGGACTTTTACCTTGTTTGGTTCGCTTTTGGTACTTTCCTTGTTCTTTTACAGCACTGCTTTTCGGCCATTGTAGAGCAGTTCCTGCTCAAGTTTGGTGTTATCCTTGCTCTGAATTTGCACTTCCCTGCGACTGATAAGCGTTTGTCCTATTTCTGTTGTATTTCATTGTTATCGCTGCCCTGGTTATTTTACCACACTGTTTTTATTCCAATGTAGAACGTTTCTTGTTTAATTACAGCATCATTCGTTTTCTGTTTATTGCACTTCTTTGGTTCTGCAACAAATGTGTTGTGGTTCTCCTGGGGGGCTACATTTTATTTTCATTATGAGGGCAAAAATGACCCCCTCCATACCCCTTGTTGCCCGGAATATGAGCAAGTAGGGCAGCGTGACCCTTTTGCATGTGGAAACAGCACCTTTTAAAGCACAGTTCACAGAAGGAGATGGAAAACAACCTAAAAGATTTGTAGGTTTGACTCAACCTATGTCTCAGCAACAGTCACCAAACTGACTGTGTTACCTTGCAGTGTTCTGCTTTGGGGACTGTCACTCAACTTTAAAATATAATTCAGTAGTGCAGCTGGATCCATGCTACTACTCAAAATTACTGCATTTAACAGTGTGCAGTTCATGTACATGGCTTAAAAGGCAACCGTGTTTATCTCTTGCAGAATTGACAATACGTGCAGTCTCGCATGCGAAGTACAGTCGGCAGCTGAAAAGCGCAAACATCTTTATGTGGGCAAAGGGTGGTTTCTGCCCCTATTGCTATAGAAGAAAGGGGGCAAATGCTCCCTCCCTCCACCCGCCCAAGTAACATTGAAGCTGCTCCAGAATAGTCTCATTATAAATGTGTAAAGAAGTTATATGCCCCCACACCAGTAAGTTTGCCTCTCCCATGGCCACGCTGATCCCTATTGTCGAGCTTTCGGCTCTGCCCATGGTGGGCTCCTCGAGCCATGCCTGACCCCGAGGCTCGGCCCTACCAATGAATTTCCTGGCTCTCCCAGCTCCAGTACTAATACTGATAACCATAGGAAGAGTCCCCTTCTGAAATGTAGCAGACAAGCTAAAAAATGGTGGCATGGAAGGTTGCACAGAGCACTGCATTGGTTAAAATTGATTCAAAACCTTTCACCCGTCTCATTTTTTTTCTAGTTAAGATGCCTACGTGAGGGAGAATACGCCCAACGCCGATCCCTTGCTCTCTAAATCAGAGGAAACTCAGCTACACCTCACTGAAGAGGGCCAACGAGGCCGAAACATGTCTGGGGTTGCTTGTGTTTCTGTGCAGAGGGGATGCGGCCTAGCAGTCCAGGCCTCACTGCTACCATCAGCATCAACCGGTGCCGAAACTGATTTCCATACTGGTGGTGCTCTTGTGCAGTTGTGCAGAAGGGATGAGAAACAGTGCTGTGTAAGGGTACCCAGAGCACTGCCAGTGGTTATGGTTAAGTGAGCATTGTCCACCCACCACCTTTTTAGTTCTGATTCTCTTTTGTACTGTTATGTTTCTGATATGTCATAGTTGAGGTTTAATGCAGGTCCTATTGGGATTCGCCCATGCCCTGGACCTATAACTGCCCTATTTTGAATATGACGTGAAAGACTTTTTTTTTTACTTTGCTACTGCGTTTGGTTTTGTTCTCTTGTGGTATGTGTCTTGTTCGGTTGCAGTTAGTACGTCCCGTGATGGGTTTGTCGCGGTTCGGGTATGGAACTCACCTGGTTCTGTTATGACAATGTTATTGAATGCTTATGTCACTGTACGGTTTATATTGGGGGCTGCATTGTAATATCTTTGGCACTTTAACCTGTCGTCATACACCACAGTCCGTTATTGTCATGTACTGGCTCTGTTGAGACGCTCGCCTGATCTGCTACTGGCGTCTCCAGTATGGACCATTCTACTGGAGTCTGGTACTGAACATGGTGACGTCACGGGAGTCTTGAGTCTCTCCGCATCCTTTGGCCTCCGGGCAGAGCGTGCGCTCGGGTGAGTCTCGCTGTGTTTGTGGGCGTAGCGGCACGTAATTTAGGCAGATAGGAACTAAGTGGATGGCGGGAAGCCCCGCCCATTTCTCCTGAGCAGACCACAGAGAAGCGAGGAGGACACGCCCTCTCACACCTCCTCATTTGCGTTTGTCTCTGATGCTCCGCCCACAAAGAGCGGACCGAAGGAGCGCAAAAGGGGGGGAGTGGCCAGGCTGTGGTGACTGGCAGGGGCTGGCTCCAGGGGCAGGAGGGAACCCCCGTGCCCACTGTCCGCAAAGTGGGCTTTAAGTTAGTCACTGGGGCTACATACAGGAAGGAAGGCTGAACGCACACTTCCCAGCGCTTATCATGGAGATAAAGGACTCGGGCAGCGTGGTACTGACCGCCTACCACTCGTACACCCCTCCGAGGACGCCCCTACTGCAGCAGGGCTTTGACAGCCCGGAGAGTCCCCGAAGCAGGCATTCTCCCACCATCCGGTAAGCACCGGGGTTACTCATTAACTGAGCTCTGAAATGACAGCGCTCTTGTTCGGGCTCACACATACCAGCTCTCTCTCGTGTTTTTGGTATTCACCGCTGGTCCTAAATGATTATCCGTTACACGTGAATATTATGCTGGTGCCATAATTTAAAGCGCTACTTCTTGAAATGTATATAAAAGGAGCGTGCCTTTTATTAAAGTTGCTTTGCGTTATTTACATATCTGACTTGAAACTGACGAAATCCCCGCAGTGCTTCATCTTTACCAGCATTTTGGTTCCCAGCCTTCGCCCTACATGCGTGCATGTTGACGGCTTTTCAGCTGTCTCTTCACAGGAGATGCGGAGCTGCTAAGAGCTGTATTCTCTCTTGAACACTGCCTTCTGGGTTACTCGGTTGCACGTTTGGCACTTCAAATCTCCCTCGCCTGGTCTTATGGTGGGCATCAGGTCTAGAATTCATGGGAGATCTCGAATAGCAAAACTATGCATCTTCTGCACATTTGTTCATTGGGATTTTGCCAAGTTTGCATAATGCTAAACGTGTTGGTTTTCTTTTGGACGTGGAAGGGGAGGGGAGATGTGGGACACCGGACCGCTTTGTGACATGCGCTGGCCTGGTACTCTTTCACATACACCTCTGACTTCTCACTTAAGCTGTTAATGGTCTTTTGATTGGCTGGTCTGACACCAGTGGCATGGCTTCCTTTGTCCCAAACAAAGCCCCCTGTTTATAAGACGGTGTCTTCATTTCGCCTGAAATGGCACCGGGTTGCAGTCTGAGGTTGGTGAGGGCAGTGTGCGCTCCTGAGGGACTCGTGCTTTGCTGTGTGTGGGTGCGCGCGCGCGGGCACTGCCGCGTACATTCGGGCCCGGCGGTCACGCCGGCGCTGTGTGTCAGAGGTATCTGTCATGATGCGCCCGGCGAGCCTGGCGCCTGGAATGCGGCGGAGCGCTGAACTCTGGCACGGTCAAAGGGGGTGGGTGGAAGGAAGCGCGAGGGACACGCGAGGCCACTGTATTTATCTGCTGTGTATACGGGCCTTCCTGTTTGCATCCTGCAGGTTTCTTATGATATGCTGCCAATGGCCTTCGAGTTCTGGATGCTCTTTTGTTGAGGAGGGGGAGGGGCTTTTAAAAGCCTCCGCCCTTGCTGAATTGGAGTACTGTTTCGTTACTGGCCACGATGGAAGATGTAGTGTACATGTTTAGTTGGGTACATATAGTGCTCAATCCTGTTTTTTTTTCTAAGCGCTTGCAGGTTTATTTGACAGATAAAACGCCTTATAGAGAGTGGACCACAATCAAACATGGCGAGGGTGCGGGCGCCGGGCATGATCAATGTGGATGATTGGTTGTGACACGGGCATATCCCCCTCCCCCCCCCCCCCTCCCTTCACCCCCTGGACCACACCAGGTCATTAGTGGACATGAAGGCATCTGAACAGAGTGGTGATCCCTTCTTTACTTGGAACCATCGGTGGGAATCAAATGTCAACACTTTGCGTTCTGATATAGCGCTTTCTGACAGGCTCCTTCTGCTTCTAAGCGCTGTAACGACACGTGCTATATCACGCATTTGATAGTGCTCAATGTATCGACCACTGAAGGATAACGCACTAGATTGTCCCACGTGAGAGGGCAGCACTTATGAGCTACGCTGCCCATGAGCTGGTTGATCAGGGAATGTGTGGTTGGTGTGCACTAAACATCTTCAGAACAGTAACGGAAGCAATGTAGCGCCTGGCCCAGAAGGTTTGGGCTCTCTGCACGCTGCGTTCTCTATTGGCAACGTGTACCACACTGCGCGCCAACCCAGGCTGCGTTTGAGAGCCGGGAACACCTACCAATTAAACCGAATTGTCAAATTCCATACTTTGATGGCTACTCGAGCCGTCTGTCTCCCTGGTTTTACGCCCATGTGCTGAGTGCTCGGTCTCCGGAATCTTCTGTCTGCCATCACTGTTCTGGAGCCATGGGGCCGGAAAGACGACCCCCCCACCCCCTCAGAATATCGGCAGTGGATTGGCAAGGTGGTGGGCAGCCTTGTACCGTGCCAAGGGCAGAGTCAACTCTTCATAGCTTGCCAGGGTGTTTTCGGAATGAGGACATTCTTTCTCCTGTGTCGTTTGCAACAAATGAATTTATTTGGGTGGATTATGTAGTGCCGCGGTTTTTGCCTCTCGAGCGCTTCTAAGCGCTGCCGTACAGGAAGCATGTAACAAAGACAAGCACTTCTTCCATGCCATGTCAGCGCCGGTTTTCAGTGTCTCATAGTATCCTGAGACCCATCGTGACATCAGTCAGTAGCTGAGTCCGTCAAAGGGGCAACCTGGTGACATGACAACAAACAAGCAGCTTCCTCAGCCCTTTGTCATCTAAAGGCACCTGCAGGAAGGGTCCCGGCATGCCTCCTTGTTTGTTGATATCTGTTTCCGCAGGACTATTGTGACGTCATTCTCCAGCTGACTCGTTTAAAGGGGCAATAAAGGGAAACGAAAGAGAATCCTGTTCTCTCCCCTAAACCCAGTTCCCTGTCACCAGCAATTACTCCCAAATAACAGCCCTGTGTGTGGCGGTCTCCGGTTGGCTTGTGCAAACTATTGTGGCATCCTTCACTAGTGATATGATATGATTGGTTATTTATAACGCGCTTAATACCCATCGGTTTCTAAGCGCGGACCCGGGGATCGAACCTGTGGTGCTCCGTGTCGTCTTGCTTCCAAGGTGAGCACGTTGCCCCTGAACTATCCTCCCGAGACAGTTATGAGATGCACCGCTGCCATTTCCCTGCACTCCAGCTGCTCGGGTGGATTTAAAAGAGAGTGGGGTGGGTTTGCTTAGTGGGGGTAAAGGGACAATGCGCGGGGTGCATGGGTCGGTGCTGTGGTATGTACGTTGGTTGTAAAGCTCTGGTGTTCTGTTGTTTGCCTCCTGTAAAGGAAAAGTGAGAAAAGAGTTCACTTTATTTAATCCCATGTTATGCACAATCAGCTTCAATAAGGTTTCCAGGTGGCCCTTTTATTTGAAGATGCTGACGCGTCCCCTTGCATGAAGAGCGGCATCAATAAGTGGGCAATAAGTGGGCAGGAGTGCCCCTTCACCCCAGGAGGAACCCGGGAGTGGAACCCTCCGGGCACTGGCTAGACACAAGTTATCGGGGGCCAGAGCTGGAAATGTAGGGTGCGACTGCGGGGGACTTGGCTCAAGATCGAAGTGGAGTTCTTCAATCCAGTTGCCTCCACCTAGGCAGTCTTCTGGACACAAGTTATCGGGGGCCAGATCTAGCAATGTAGGGCGCGACTGCGGGGGACTTGGCTCAAGCTTGAGGTGGAGTTCTTCCATCCGGTTGCCTCCACCTAGGCAGTCTTCTGGACACAAGTTATCGGGGCCAGAGCTAGCAATGTAGGGCGCGACTGCGGGGGACTTGGCTCAAGCTTGATGTGGAGTTCTTCCATCCGGTTGCCTCCACCTAGGCAGTCTTCTGGACACAAGTTATCGGGGGCCAGAGCTAGCAATGTAGGGCGTGATGCTGGGGACTTGGCTCAAGCTTGAGGTGGAGTTCTTCCGTCCGGTTGCCTCCACCTATGCAGTTTTCTGGACACAAGTTATCGGGGGCCAGATCTAGCAATGTAGGACGCGACTGCGGGAGACTTGGCTCAAGCTTGAGGTGGAGTTCTTCCATCCGGTTGCCTCCACCTAGGCAGTCTTCTGGACACAAGTTATCAGGGGCCAGAGCTAGCAATGTAGGGCGCATCTGCGGGGGACTTGGCTCAAGCTTGAGGTGGATTTCTTCCTTCCAGTTGCCTCCATCTAGGCAGTCTTATGGACACAAGTAATCGGGGGCCAGAGCTAGCAATGTAGGACGTGACTGTGGGGGACTTGGCTCAAGCTTGAGGTGGAGTTCGTCAATCCGGTTGCCTCCACCCAGGCAGTCTTCTGGATACAAGTTATCGGGAGCCAGAGCTAGCAATGTAGGGTGCAACTGCGGGGGACTTGGCTCAAGATCGAAGTGGAGTTCTTAAATCCGGTTGCCTCCACCTAGGCAGTCTTCTGGACAAAAGTTGTCGGGGGCCAGATCTAGCAATGTAGGGCGCGACTGCGGGGGACTTGGCTCAAGCTTGAGGTGGAGTTCTTCCATCCGGTTGCCTCCACCTAGGCAGTCTTCTGGACACAAGTTATGGGGGCCAGAGCTAGCAATGTAGGGTGCAACTGCCGGGGACTTGGCTCAAGATCGAGGTGGATTTCTTCCATCCAGTTGCCTCCACCTAGGCAGTCTTCTGGACACAAGTTATCGGGGGCCAGAGCTAGCAATGTAGGGCGCGACTGCTGGGGTCTTGCCTCAAGAATGAGGTGGAGTTCTTCAATCCGGTTGCCTCCACCTAGGCAGTCTTCTGGACACAAGTTATCAGGGGCCAGAGCTAGCAATGTAGGGCACGACTGCTGGGGACTTGCCTCAAGATTGAGGTGGAGTTCTTCAATCCGGTTGCCTCCACCTAGGCAGTCTTCTGGACACAAGTTATCGGGGCCAGAGCTAGCAATGTAGGGCACGACTGCTGGGGACTTGCCTCAAGATTGAGGTGGAGTTCTTCAATCCGGTTGCCTCCACCTAGGCAGTCTTCTGGACACAAGTTATCGGGGCCAGAGCTAGCAATGTAGGGCGTGATGCCGGGGACTTGCCTCAAGATTGAGGTGGAGTTCTTCCATCCGGTTGCCTCAACCTAGGCAGACTTCTGGACACAAGTTATAAGGGGCCAGAGCTAGCAATGTAGGGCGCATCTGCGGGGGACTTGGCTCAAGCTTGAGGTGGATTTCTTCCTTCCAGTTGCCTCCATCTAGGCAGTCTTATGGACACAAGTAATCGGGGGCCAGAGCTAGCAATGTAGGACGTGACTGTGGGGGACTTGGCTCAAGCTTGAGGTGGAGTTCGTCAATCCGGTTGCCTCCACCTAGGCAGTCTTCTGGACACAAGTTATCGGGGCCAGAGCTAGCAATGTATGCTGCAACTGCCGGGGACTTGGCTCAAGATCGAGGTGGATTTCTTCCATCCAGTTGCCTCCACCTAGGCAGTCTTCTGGACACAAGTTATCGGGGCCAGAGCTAGCAATGTAGGGCACGACTGCTGGGGACTTGCCTCAAGATTGAGGTGGAGTTCTTCAATCCGGTTGCCTCCACCTAGGCAGTCTTCTGGACACAAGTTATCGGGGGCCAGATGGGGAAATATCAGGTCCTCCAAGGTTGGAATGACCCAGTAAGTCCCCATTCAGAGAACTCGGACCCGGTATGCGGTATGGGGGTAGCCATGGAGCAAATAGCACCCTGGCTACCTCCATACTCGTAATGAGGCCCATGGTCTGGAGGAATGAATCATTGAGGACGTTTATGGGGTGCCTTCTTTTGTACCGATCCAACTCAAGGCATTAGTTCCCCTATATTTATAAGGAAGCTACCTCTTTGTTGTTGAAGAGTAATAATATGTTTTTTTTTAGTAACTATGAGGATAAGGGGTTGCGTTGCAGAAACATTCTGCAAAAACACATTCTTTCAAGGCATTTTTGCATCAGGGCAAAGGACTAGGTGGAGGGCAAGCATAGTCCTGCTGCCAAAAAGAATTGAAAGCATGTCTTTTGCGTTAGTCTCCATGCACCTGTACCTGTGCAAACTTTCTGTAATGCCACCATAAGCATGCGCCGAAATAAATGATGGCACGTTTCCTTCCAAATAGGGATCGGATTTGGTGCCGCTTATCGCTGGCGTAGTCTGGCTGGTTTATTGGATCTATTCTGTTGTCGTTCTTCAGCAAGTCCCTTTAAAAGGTAAGCACCCGAGGCGTATGCCGCAGCCAATCTGGTTGCACGGAACGTGCGATGATCCTCACGGTACAAGGCTGCATTTTGAGCAACCTAAGAGCTGCCAGCATCAGCCCTTCCACCCCCCCCCACCACACTGCCGTCCCCACTTTTCTTTACCCAACCTGGGCCTGGGACCCTCATGAAAGGACCCTCACTTTGCTCAGACCTATTAAGTCTGGCCCCGGGCCGTTACCACTAGGTACGGCCCGAACCTTTTGTCTCAGCTTATCATTTCTGTCCCTTGTTGATCTCATATAGATTATGGAAGTGCCACTTTGTCCGGAGTCCCCCAGTCCTCTCTGGCTCCATTAGCAGCAGTGTTTCATGCTGCCACCCGGCCTATGGTGGAAGCACATTCACTTGACCATGTGCACAGATTCTAATGGATTTACACTGTCCACCTTTAGAGTCCAGATGTATCTTTAAATCCCTGTGCATTACATACAGGGCAATTCACTGGTCAACTCCTGGTTACCTGGCCAGGAAAGGAAACATCTCAGGAGGCTCAAGAGAACTCAAGAGTCGAGACTCCCTTCACTTGGAAGTTGCAAAGTTCAAGTCAACCTTCTCCCGGAGGAGATCTTTTTCGGAAGGCCGCTGTGTCAGCTTGGAATGCTCTTCCGAAGTTTCTTTGGGCGACCACTGATTATCTGAAGTTCCGAAAGAATCTGAAAACCTGGATATGGCAATCTGTCTTTTAGGTCGTTCAGGATATTGCTGATCTGTGTTTGTAAATGTACCATATTCTGCCCGTCGTTCGCATAGTCTTCATCTTCCACGGCAAGAAGTTGGGTGTTTGCTGCATACATGATAATGGTAAAGCGCTCTAGTGCACCAGAGCCTGGTTTGCGCTATAAAAGAGCTATTGATACATAATGAATAAATAAATAAATAATGGCTATAGACTAACAATCTTTGACATCCACATAGGGCCCCTTTGTGGACTCATAAACTATTGTTTCTTTGATCTAGCGCTTTGGATTAAGGCGCTATATAAATAACACATCATTATCGTTATCATTATCTTAGTTCTAATTTTGACCGGCAAATGAAAGTGTATCGGCAACTAGCAAACGGATCTATTTTGGAAGGAGTTCGCTAGCAGCGTACAGGTTGACTTAAATAACTAGCAACATGTTTTTGTTGCAATGTATTTATTGTGCATTTGTCAGGCGCTCATACAGCAAGTACATTGTGTTTGCTTGCTGGCATCAGTGCACATGATTAGAACAATCACAGTCGACAGGCTTTTATGGATTTGAAGATGCAAGTCTGCACAATGCTTAGAAAAGAGGGGTGGGGGGTGAGGCTCGCACTCTAGTTCCCAGCTTTGTATACCTTCTGCACAATGCTATGCATGTGAGGGGGACATTGAAGGAATCATTAACACATTGACTTTTCTGAGCAGGGCTGAATAATGTGTTGTAATGCATATATTGTGTCATTGCAGTACTGTAAGTGACAGGTGATAGTATTAGACATATATATACATATTAAGCAGGTTGGCAGGATGAAAGTTTGTGCCCAGTTTCGAATCTGTGGCCCCAGGTCATACCACCCGACTGCTGGTGCACTAATACACTGAGCTGTCGTGCTCCGTGTAGAGTAGACAGACGTCAAGGACACCTCTCACTGCCCCTTTTTGACATACAGCGAGGCTCTTATAACTATAAAGTGTCACTGCCGTGTGGCACAGACAGCTTTCAGAAATCTCTGCGCATGCCCGCTAGAAACCCGTGCCCGGATGACGTCAGGCGCGTGGAGGTTGAAGGCTGCGGTGAAGCCTGATTAAGTCCGAATAACAAACGTATCGGTTAAAATTAACCCCAGCTCTGCCCGACCTAAAAAAAAAAAATAATAAGATGAAAAAGGCGCCCTGATGAGTAACATATTCTGGAGGCCTTTTCCATTACTCAGGAACTATCTGGAAAGCGATCCGAGGCCGGGCTCCTATTTCGAGTCTTTAACCTCGAGCAGCTGTCTGGCTGCCAGGGCCTGTCCCGTGCCATGTGGGCTGCCCGAGGCGCCCCGCGCCTTCAAAGCGTCGCCCAGAGGCAGGATCGCCCCCTCTAAGAGGCGCAGGGAAAGGTCAAGGTGGGCATCTGTTCCAGTGAGCCTGAGGCTACCCGAGGGCCAAAGACACTGACCCCGACCCCCGCGCCCGCCACCCCTCGAGTCTACTTCTGCTGGGTGCCTGAAGGAGAGATGGTCTTTTTGCCAACCTTGGTGGCGCGCATGCTGTTGGCCGTGGCAAGGAATGAATGAGTCAGTCGACTTTGCCAAGAGAAAGTGAAATCTTTTAACGGGTAGTAGTCATCAGGGATGGACTGGCAACCAAAAGAGGCCCTGGAAATCATTTTCAAAGTGGTCCCATATTACACATTTCAGCAAGCCCAACCCTTTTGCTATGGGAACATTTGGAAATACCACACAGAAGAGGCCCAGGGTGCAGAGGCCTACCGGGAAATCTCCAGAGTTCCCCAGAGGCCAGTCCATTAGTCACACGGTGGTTCCTTGAACTTAAAAACTGGCCAATAAGTAATTTTATATGTGGAATCGTCACACGCATCAAACATGAGTCCACTGACACACTGGCTGGTGTAAGTCCAGCATTCATAGGAGCTCGCCATAGCGCATCGAGCACTGCATTACATCACCTCTTGGCGCTCTTTGTTTAGGCTCCGCTGCAATGGGGTATAGAAATCTGCAATGAGACGGCAAAGCGCTTCCAGTTCATGAGACCAGGCGCTATGTTTAGAAAGTGCAGGACATGGTCAGAAATGAAAGACATGGGCCAAAAGCACAGGTGCAGCTTTGTAAAGGTATAGTTCAAGGGGCTTGCCCTTGTAAATGTGACCCCAAATCGCCTTTTCTTGTGGTGGGCATTGTGCCACAGCGATGTGTTTGCGTGTCATCAAGCGAGGAGGCATTTTTTAAACCTTTGCTGTGATAAGAGGGGGCAGACCCACCGAATAAGGGCACCCGGATATTTATGATAAAGACACAGCGATGAGCAAGGGACCAGGCAGAGATGCTGCAAAGGTTATTGATAATCAGGGGTCAAGTCCTAACAAAAAAGTTGGGGGGGACTCATTAACATACCAATTGAATGTGGCGGTATCAGAAATGAGCATATCCAGGTGCCCTCTGAACAAAAGTGGGGGGACTGCGCCCACCCGCTGACTTCAGCCCTGTGATAATAATATGATAGGTTATTTATAACACGCTTAATATCCAGAGGTCTCTAAGCGTGGACCCGGGGTCCAAGGCGAGCACATTGCCCCTGAGCTATCCTCCCGAGACCGTTATAACATGCACCGCTGCCATTTCCCTGCACTCCAGCTGCTCGGGTGGATTTAAAAGAGAGTGGGGTGGGTTTGCCTAGTGGGGGTAAAGGGAAAATGCAACATAGCTTTATTTTTGCGTTGATCTTTGCGGGTGAGTTTCTAGGTGTTTTGTGTCAGGAACATTGAAGTGTTTGTGTCCAGAAACGAAACCTCAGTGCTGTGGTATGTAAGTTGGTTGTAAAGCTGTGGTATTCTGTTGTTTGCCTTCTGCTGGGTAGGGTATTATGAAGCTTAGTTATTGTGGGTCTGATTCATGGAATGTTTTGCACTGTGCAAACAAACACCCTGATTCATGAAAAAGTGCAATGTGTCTTTTTTGCCATACAAAGTCACTTTGCACTGCAAAAATACACTTTGCACTGCTCCATGAATCAGGATTTGTGTGGGCAGTGCAAACTCACTTTTCAGCATTGCAAAGTCATTTTTCACCGTGCAAAAGTGCAAAAAAATCCATGAATCAGGCCTTGTGTGCCTAGTGTGTTGCAGCCTGGATGTCGAGTACTTAGTGGGTAGAGTCGCCCGGGCTGCAGTGAGATATTGGAGCAGAGCACAGATATAGTTTCACTGCATCCGTGCCCAGACATCAGTCACAATATGATGCAATAACTGGTATGGCATATGGGCCAATGCTCATGTGTGATACTGGGGGGGGGGGAGATAGAGTGGCACATGCCACGGTGGGACAGCAAGGCTGGTATTCTGTGGGGCAGCCGCAAGCAGACGTCAATTTGTGGCATGAATTAGGCTGTGGTGGAGTGGAGTCGAATGGGTGTCCCTGGTTGCTTGCCCAAGGGCTCATCCTATACCCTGGGCTCCGGTCAGAGTCGCGGGTTAGGGCAAATGCAGAAATGCTGACGTGCCTCTGGTTGTTGGGTGGGGCCTTAGTGATAATATTGTGACTGCCATTAGAGAACCTTTGAGTTGAGTAATGTTAATGTGTTGATGTGTTGATGCAAGGTATTTTTAAAGATGGTGTTGCGGTCCAATCATGTGCAGAATGCACAAGGTCTGCCCATGGCTAAGTACAACACCCAACCAGTCCGGCAGAAAGTGCAAGGGAAATCCCGGGTTCAATTTCCAGCACAGAGACTTCCCACAAGGAATCATGGTCGGCTCCGCCCAGTGCCGCAGCTACATGGTGAAGGCGCGTTGAAAAGCGGGCAGGTTACTTTCGGTCTGAAGCTTCACTTGGAGAGAATACAGCCACAACGCGACCGCTTAGAATGAACAGAGGCGTCCGCTGATCCGTCTGCAGCACTGCCTTTGAGGAGACGAGGTGCACAGAAAACCCGTTGGCCTGATATGATAGGTTATTTATAACGCGCTTAATACCCAACCCAGAGGTTTCTAAGCGCGGACTCGGGGATCGAACCCGTGTTGCTCCGTGTCGTCTTGCTTCCAAGGCGAGCACGTTCCCGCTGAGCCATCCTCCCGAGGCATGGCATGTGACAGGATGTATGCACCACTGTCAATGGCGGAAACCTTATCCTGGCTAAGAAATAGACATGGCGAAGTGGTTCAGCTTCCTCATGTATATCCCCCTGTGGGCAGCGGCGTTCTGCCTACTCTGGAAAGCAGTGGCATCTGCAGTTGTTTAGGCTGAGCACTCCTTGAGTAAAACTACTATGCCACAGCTGCTTATATTTTCAATTGACTGCAGTGTCTGTATTCCCTCTTTTAATTGCCTTGTGCACCATGAACATCCTCTGGGCCCCTCTCGGGGGGCTAGGCCCGTGGTTTGAAGACCACTGAATGGTAGATTGTTTTGACATCTGGCAGATATGATGCACCTGATGTCGCCTCGGTCCAGGTGTGAGGATATCTGGTTATTAAGGCTGCAACGCAGTTCAGATATGTGGTGGTGTGGCAGACGCGGGGGTAGATACACCCCGACGAGTCGTGGCTCAGAAGTACAATGGAGTGGACTGAAAGTCATGAGTTTGAATTTTCGGAAGTAGTGTTGAGAGGTAGACGTGGCGAGCCTGTATTCTCTTGGGCCTAGCGTTGGTGGTGTGTTGCTAGGTCTGGAAAAGATCTGGGGCTACGCTAATGTCGGGACTGTTGGGACTCTGGGTTAGCCAGCCTTTTGGTTGTAGCCCCTGAGCTTCTATTTGTGGTTACCACCAAAACACCCGGGGCTATCGCCCCACCCTGCCCCACCCCATAGCAACGCCTCTGGGTGCTGGGCTCTGCCAGGAGATATTGCATGGACAGGAGAGTTTCCAACACTCTTCCATAGAGGATGCGCTTGGCCCGTGATAGATTTATCTGCAGGTGCAAGGTGTACATATTCTAGAGCACAGCTCGACAAGGCCTTCCCGTGGATGAACTACCGGCAGCCTTCCGCTTACTTGCCGTGCTATAAAACATGGCGATCCCTGGTAGCAAGCGCTACCACTGCGGTTCACCTGCTAGTGTCCTGGACCAGAGGAGTGCTACCCTTTAGTCCCATTCATTAAAAACAGACTTCCACTGATACCTGTTTCACTAATTATTTTCCAAGATAATGATTTGGTTTCATCCAAAGAAAAGATGTGCCTTGTTCAATAAACTTTTCCCTATCCCTGTACACACCCACTCTTTGCCTCGCCCACTCTATAGCACAATACACCTCTCCTGTTAAGTGGCTTTCAAATTCCCTGCTGAGCTATTTCTTCAGTCTTCCTGAAAGCCATTGTACAAATGATGTAGTAAGCAAATAAAGGCATCGTCCTCACTAGAGCAATTGGAAAATGCATGCGTTTCCCCGACATTTTAACATATACATATGTTTGTGTTTCGCTACCAGGGTATCCCCCCTACCTTTTGTATACGATGCAGTAAGCACGCTGTGATCTGTTGACTTCCTGTTTTGAAATCTGTGTACTGACTGCAAACAGGACCGAGGTTAAGAACATTGAGAAGTTAATGACTGATGGACAATTGCCGGTTGGGGTACATCCCCTAAACGCCTTCTGGCGTTCCTGTGAGGCACAGCCCTGCACACCCCCCGGGGGGGGGGGGGGGTGGTTAGGGTGGGCGAGGGGGGCACCTCCCTCGGCTCAGCCCGCAGTACACGGCACTGTCGCGCATTTCCCAACTGCGCGCTAATGCCCCAGTTCCTGGGAGAGCTGTGTACAGATGTTTACCGCCTCTCTCCTGACAGCTGAGAGAGCGCCATTTAGCACGTGTCCGGTGACAGACATAATGAGTCGAGTGCTCAGCACTGGACTCTTCTTCGAGAGCTGGAATCAATAAACACCGCCTGGCCTGCCCCAGACTCAGCCGGAGTGGTTTGGGGCTATTTCCCTGGACACGGGCTGTCCAGCCTGCCCTTCGAAAACACAGTGCAGGGCGGCTGCTCGCATTTACCGGCGCACAGTCGTTACAGCGTTCAAACCAACTGGGTGGCTTTTGCGCTCGGCTTTCCTGAAAGGTCTTTCATTTACCTCCTGTCTGAACTGCGCATGTCTATGTGTAGTACACAGTGGTAGAAGTGTACCAAAAGAAGTAGTGGAACTGTGACTCCGAGGGGGGTGGACTCCAGGGGTCGGGTGGGGCCGCTGCACCCTGCAGCTGCCCCACCCTCCACTGGTGACTGCTGGTGCCCTATTATCCACCCCCGCCCATACCCCTAACACAGCACCAAATGCTGCCTCCACTACTGGATGGGCACAGACAAGAGCATGCATGGAGCGGGGCATATGCCCATTTACATTTTTCTTTCATTTTCAACCACCGTTGGTCCAAGGCATGGGCAGTCTGTGCAGAGGCGCAGAGCCCCGCTGTCAGAGCTTATTTATTGGAACATTTCCTCTCTCAGGTTATTTTGCGTTTGTTGATTACTTATTTTGAAAGGCCAGTGCTTTTTTGTCTAGTGCACTGTCTTTTAAGGGGAAAGGTCAATTGAACAAAATGTGTATCTTTCACTTTGAGATATGTGCACTTACTCTGCATATTATTATTGGGTGCCAGCTTTTGATGCTATGGGGGCAAAAGTTCCCACACTGAGTGAAGCAAGGGAGCCTTACTCATCCCCATGTCAAAAATCCACGTTTTACAGCACGTGTTGCCGCAGGAATAGGAAAGAAGACGTATGATTTACAGGAAGGTCTAAACGTATAACATCTCAGCAACAGTCTCAGACCCCACTCAGTTGCTTTTGCAACATTCTGCTAACGATTCCCCTGCTATTCTACACTGGCATTCAGTTCTGGCCTGCTGACCCCCTTCAATCAAAGCTCAAGGGGTACATTAAGGAGGCCCCCTTATTATTTTCTAGGGAGCAGCACTAGATAAATGTACTTATTATGTTCTATCATTTTTTTGACAGTCAAAATAATCCTTATCTGTAGCTTCTGAAATAAAAGCATATTGCTAATTTGGAAAATATTTATCTTTTATTTATTTATTTGTACATTTGTGAAGCGCACTAAGCTCATAGGCATCTAGGCTCCAGTATTACCCAAATATACCCACAATAAAAATAAAGACAATTGCGAAACTTCTGAAAAAACAGCAGTTTGTTTCAGTTAGCAAAACCCAATCACTATATTTTTGCAATGCCTTCCACGGATAGTGTTTTCAAACCAAAGTTTCACAAATACCTTTTTGCAAACAGTATTTCTACCAATTACATATGGGAAGAGATGTGTTCAAGTTCCTGAATTGCAGACTGGTTAAGTGGCAAAGCCGGGATTTGAGACCAAAGTGTGTGCTCCTGGCCAAATCCTTTTATCACACCACGCCAAAATTAGAAGTCTGCACAAGGTATTCAGCTGTCTGCTACTTCAAAATAAGTTCCTCACTCCTGATATTGCCACATAGGTAAATATTAATATTGACAATTAATATACTGGACGTCACAGTGTATTTGTCTACTACCGCATGGCAACATGTTTCTAATTTAACTTCCCACGATACCTTTGCGTAAAGACTCATTCTGTGATATCACTGATGTAACACATTTTGTAAATGAGGGGGGCCCACACATCATTTGCTGCATAGGGCCCCGCAAAACCAAGGGGCGGACCTGTGTTCAGCCCTCATGTGGAACGTTGTATTGTTGTGCAAAATGTCTTCACTCTTTCTGTGCATGCTCCCTTGCTATAGCTAGTCCGAGAAGCAAAGGTTCTGTTTCATGCTACGCCGCAAGGTCACCCTCGCCTTGCAATATGCTTGCAAGATAATGTCTTTCTTGTCTGTCTGGAACAACAAAGTAATCTTTCAGGTAATGCGCCCAGATATCGCAGGGTGAGGAGCGCTATACAAATGAACAAATAATAAATAAATAAAACGTCCTGAAATGGTGAAAGTGCAACAAAAAAAAAAGTATAGGAGCACTGCTCCCAACTGCTCCTGCTCACTTTGACCACGGGTAGTACATGTTCTACTGAACGTGTTTTTTACACACAAACACAATCCTCTGAATAGAATCATTTTAATTAAACTGTGAATGAAAAGACATGGCCATACACTCATATATTGTGCTTTTATCTTGAAGCCAGGCACACACTGGGCATGAAACTGACTTGGGCACCAATGAAAAAAAGGGACCCACAGTCATAAATGGCCATTCATTCCTTTGATCACACACTGTTTGAAAAAGGTCCATGGGTGGGGGGTATTGGGAATGGGGTGCAAAAAGTATTGCAAAGTGTGCATTTTAAAGACTATTTGTTCAGTAACAAAACCACCAGCTGCACAGTAAGGTAGCTCTTCTAACTAGACCACTTTGCCCAAAAAAAATTGTCCACACTTGCATGCCAGTCCTAGCCTGGTTACAGTGGCTTTTAATATTCAAAGGCATTGAGCAAAAGAAAAAAAAGCCAAAAAGAAAATTAGAGCGTGCCCCCTACTAAACACTTCTGGCTTTGTTGTGGGATGAGACATAATTGTGCACATGGAAACACTGCCAAGATTCGGCACATATGAAATTAGGGCATGCAATCCTTTTACTCACTTCATACTAAAATCACACTTAAAAACAAATCCTGCATCCATTGAAAAACTATTGGTACTGAGCAGTAAATAGCTCAGAGTTTTCCATCTTAAGGGTAACGGTTTTTACCCATCAGGCACATGTAGAAACCTTTTACCCAAAACACCAAAGTAGTAACGTGTTTGTGGCCATTGTCTCACTCAAGGCCGTGGGATAAGGTTTCAAGCACAAGCTTTCTTACATCACTGCATTGTATGATCATAGGATCATGTAATGCCCACATGTCTCCGCTCCTTTTTATGCAGAACAGGGAAGTGCTAAAAAAGCTACCTCGCCCCTGTGATGCCTGGTTCTTAGCACCCTTCGGTCGAGCAACATCTGCCTCCACTAAGTCTGGTTAAGACCCTGTGTGATAGAGCCACCCACCTCCATATTGCAGTTTTTATCAGAAGAGTGCTTTCACACCCTTAAAGAAGCACACCCTTTCATGGTATGTTAATTCAATAAGCATTTATACTGTCTCTATCACCACCATCGTGGCCCGGTGAAGTCGTGGCTTGCGTGGGTAGTGGCGTATTGTTCCTCGGCCCAGGGTAAACCAGATTGCGGTCTAAGCGGGAAAAGGAAAAAGAGGGGAAACGTTAGATGTTGCGAGAAGCTGGAGTACAGTAGAGACGAACAGACAAGCCCATTGGAAAGGGACAAACACACAGGTGGCGCGGATGGGCAAACACACAGGTGTACAGCTTTCTCTTCAGACTGTGGACTGATGTTTTAAAGAGGCAGCTCGTCTCGCCTGCAAGAGCTGGTCGCCCACAGCGGAAGAATGAACCATCTGGGGATGGGTTGTTATTCTTGAATTAGTGAATATGTGCTAGTGCTGGACGTCTCACCCGCTAGGCCAGGGGTCTGCAATCTGTGGCTCTTCAGATGTTTTGTACTACAACACCCATGATCCCTCATCATTGACTAAGCTTTCTAGGGCTCGTGGCAGTGGCGGTACAGAACTTCTGGAGAGCCAAATGTTGCAGGCCCATGTTCTAGCTTATCCAAATCCTGCAGGTTAACCACATCCTACAAACCCTGTGATATATACTTACAAGGATAGCGATGTGGATATTGATGACAGGGGAGGAGGGCCGTGCATATGTAGGTGTCTCTTTTCTCTAACAAACACAACACCAAATGTTCTTAAAGCTCTGGATTTGACCAGTACTATATGCATTAAGAAAATATGTATCAGTGCTTTTGCAAGCACAGCTATCTTCTAATTCGTCAATATCTGAAGCTTTTTATTCTTTTGGCTTCAAAATGATGCCTACAATAGTGACTTTGATAAATATCCATTGGTGGGCTTTTGTGGTGTATCTCTTAGTGTATCTCTGAGTGTTGGTGACATCATCTACCGTGGAATGCTGTGATGTCAGTGAGTGTGGAGTGTTATATTCTGAACAGGTGTTCCATGAGAGACAGTTGGAGATTGTAAGCTGGCATGAAGGGACATGCCGGTGTCTTCCTGGCAACTAACTACCAATAAACCTACTAGTAACTTACCTGCTGGTCCGGGTGTTGACTTCTGATACCAAGTTATTTCATGGGCCTTTGTTCCGGTGGTCTATCCAAAATGGCTGAACGCTCATCTTAGAAATACTCAAGAGTTCATAGGGATATAGTCACACACAGAGTACATCGACCATATGGGACTATTCAATTATCAAGTGCGTTTGCTGTATTGAAATCTTAACAGAAGCAGCAGGAGGGTTAGATTTTGTTAAAGTCGGAATTTGAAATGATGTAACCCAGGTATATCTCGCTCTTTGATGGCTGCTATTTGATCAAGCCAATGCCAATCTCATCATTTGTCCTGCTCCGGATGTATCCACGATCTAGGGCTCCCAAAGGCAATTCTTTTAAGGAACTGGTGATTCTGATCACCTTTTCTTGCATGTACTCTCATTAGCGGTTCAGAGTGTTTTGTTGGGTGTTTTGGTAATACAAAATGTTAAGCCAGTGTCCCTGTTGTGGTGCCTCACATTTCTTGATACTTCTTCTGAATTATGTGACTCTGGTTTTAAGATTGAGCTTAAGTTTCTTGATCCAGTTAAGCTCACAAGTCCAGCTGATCCTTTTAACAACTAAGCTACTGTCACGTGTCATTTCATCTCGCTGTGCAACACCTTTTGTTACTCTTGACATTAGTAGGCCCATCATTTTAATTGTTACACATGCCACATCTATGGCGCCTACAGCCACCAGCTAAATCGGTTGTTTTAGATCTGCAAGGCACGTTTTCTTTCTCCCTAGAGCCTTGAAGAATGGGATTTGACCCAAAGCCACTCTTGATGAGGTTTGCCTCCTCGTTGTGTTTCCTGTTCACTTGCTGATAGGCATTGGAGTATTGAGAGCACTTGGATTGATTGATTTTTAAAATGGTGCTCTGTAATACACCAAGCACATTGACTGCTAACATACTGTGAAACAGAGGGATTACAATGTGCCGGTACAGCATCCCAAGATTAAACCAGTGCAATATCTTGCTTTACTACAAACTAGTAGTGGTCCTTGGCCACACCCCCTTCTCATGAATCACTGATGGAACCAGTATAATTCCATGTAGACAATGTGAAACCAACAGCTGCTCAGATTGCAAATATCAGAACCACAGTTCCACCAACACAGTGGGCTGGTGCCTCCATATGGATCTCACTTACTTGCCGATTCCAAACGTGTTACCTCTCAGCCTAGCGTGCGGCTTCGTCTTTGCAAAGTAACGCTGAAGGAGCCAGCCCATATAATTGATTTGAAGACTGTGATCAGAGTTCCTAAGCGACAAGGCTCATACAGTAGCCCTGAAGATGGAGCGAGTCTCCGAAATGCATCGTCTTTTGAGCCATATCTTGACCTAGGAACTGTTTTGCTACACATAAACCGATTTAAACATATATTGATGTTGAATTAAATTGGTTTTCAACGTAATTTAAAAAGCTATGTGAATGACTGACCATTCCTTGAGAGAAACAGATCATTTATGAGTGAATACATCTACCTACAAATGAGAAATTGATGTACCAGAACGATAACAAAAGTGAAGCTTGACTTTGAGCTGCATGAGAGCATTAGGCATTGCTGGGTGGTAACACCCAACTTTTTGCTTTTTGGAATTTTGTGGATCCCAGTGTCAGGGGATCAACTAAAGCCTGATAGCTCCTATCTAACTTGAGTAACAACAAATACACATTAACATACTCAGTATATGAATTAATTGTGGTGCCCACCTCTCTCCCCGCTTTTTCAGTTTAACCTCTCAGCCTGAACCACTAACAGATAAAAGAACAGCATTAATGCAGGGATGATGGGAGGCACAAGTGCAAATAATTATTTCCCAATTTGAGAAGCCTGTTAATGGGTCTTGAGAAACTGTTACGTTTCCACAATTTCCAGCCCTACCGCTTCATGCTTGCTTTGCACTTAGAATTTGTTCAGTGGCTGCTGTGCTGCTATCATCAACATGCCCTTCAGTGGATTAATGGCAGGTTATGTTAAGTCAGAATTATTTGATATAGCTCAACCCTGGTGTATCCACTTGCTTGTTTACTGGAGTCAGAAAAGTTAGAATGAGAAGAGAGAAATGGAGCCTGTAAGACTGCGTGAGGTCTTCATGAGGCCCGCATAAGGGTCTCTTGGGTGCAATGTTGGTGTCTGTTGAAAACATTAGTGGATATGTTGGGTATTATGTGAGGGGGGGTCTGTTTATTTGTGTCCTAGAGGGTGGCTGCATGTGGGGAGCACATGAACTAGGTGCTATAACCATTGAAGGTCTGCTATGGCTGCCCACGCCTCATCCGAAAGCCATGCCTCACATGAACAGTGGGCATTTTTATGAGTTGTCCAGGTCTGTGCCTTACTCAGACCTGGTAAATATATTGTATAATACATTTGTTTCTGTGGCGGTCTCCAGCTCAGGAACAGGAAGTGGAAGATTTGTTCACCTCTGGAATAGGGATCTCCACAAAGGCTCTCTCAAGGTCAGCTCTCTACACCAGTGTCATGAATAAAGTGACAAGAATGGTCTGTATTCCTTATTTATGCCATCCTAGGGCAATACCCTTCTCTGTAAAGAGCAGAACACACTTTCCTGTCAAATTTCAAAGGCCCACCGTGCAAATCCGAAATCTCTGTCATGTTTGTTTGCCTCTTTCATTGTAATGTCTGTTCTATTGGGAGAACGATAGTACAAAATGGCTGCCCCACCTAGGGGAAGTAGCCTTCATGCCATATGGGGTAAACAGTCTAATATCAAAGTAAAGGGAAACTACCCAGTTAACTCCTCTCAACGGAACTCTACGTTACTTCATAGAATTTTCAACCCACGTATTCAATATCACGACATTTATTTTATTAAACATATATGCAGTCAATCATAGAAAACGTATAATAAATATACAGTAAAAAACATACAATATAAACATATTTAATCTCTAAACCATACACACATATTAAAACCAGAAAAAAGTGTCACCATCTTATTCTCAGGTATTTTAAGCACGGTACACACGATGTGCAAATTATTGCTCTTTCACAAGCCCAACTTGTCCAAGTTTCTGCCTTTCAAGCTTTGTTCCGCTGGACATACAACAGGGGCTGATAAACCTTGTACGTGTGTTATGCTTGGTTGTCCAGTGAAATACATAAAACAAATATATTTGATTACAAAGTCAATAAATGACTTTTGTAACATCATATAGATTCCCCTAGAATCATGATATGGCAATGAATTACTCCATATCTCACCAGTGTGTCCAGGACCTCTCATTAAGAGCACCTTTAACTTTGAATGTTGATCACGCTCCTAGATTTGCTACTGGTGTGCACTTTTAACTTCACCAACTCGCTATTCTGCAAAACACCTGAAAAAAAACAATCCTGATTACTAGACTGCTCATCATGAGCAAGATCAATGTTCTACTGAAGCATACCCTTTCCGATACAAATTCACGGGGACTTACCTCAATCCCACAGTCCCGGTGCTAGATCTCTATGTCTCGGGCTTGTAGGGGAGGGGTCCCTCTTGCTCTAAAAGCAATAGGACTGATCTAAGTACAACAAAGATAGGGGCAGGCGTAATAGGAAAACAGATGTCAGCATCCCTTATTTGTTCCTTGAACTACACCCCTAAGATATTAATGAGTCTAAATATATTCTCCTACTAACTCTGTAATCTCCCAAAAAGGGCTCCGTAAATGCTGTCTTTTCCTCCACAAGTGAGCACCAAGACAGAATGGTCGCTGCCACTGAGATACCTTCATCGGGATATAATGACTTCACTGCGCTTAAACGGGACGTAATGACGTCACCGCGTTATGCGATGGGGGCACGTCCCTACTACATGTCTAACTCGTTTCTTGAGTCTCCCTCCATATTGGAGTGGCTAAACATGGCGTGTGGGCATACATGTACACATCCCTCCCATGTATATATTTGTATAGAAATCGAATCGCCCACATTAACTACGGGAAAAGAGACACTTCGCCTGTGGGTCATCTTAGTTTGCTCTCTTTACTAGACGTCTACAATACCTCTAGATTTACTAACAGTTAATATCAACCGGTGGCTAATCTGGTAATGAATACAAGCCACGCCACTAGGATATAGTGCCTAGTACTAGAAAAGGTGTCCTCAAGCCATACTGATCACTCAAATGGTAATTAATACACAGTCCAGTAGTTAGGAAGGAGCACCCAATACAAGAATGTCACTTCATTCACTGCATTATACATCTCAATTTTCATAAGGTGTAACCAACGCGACCAATAAATGCTGTCCTCAAAACCTACTGTTTTGCTGACTTTGTAAAGAAATATATTTGTTTTATGTATTTTATGGGACCACATGTAAGGTTTAGAGATGACATCTTTTTCTAATGTATGTTTTTTAACTGTATATTTTTTAAACATTTTCAATGATTGAGTGCATATATGTTTAATAAAAATTCATTTTATGATATTGAATCCATGGGTTGAAAATTCTATGAAGTAACATAGAGTTCCTTTGAGAAGAGTTAACGGGGTAGTTTTCCTTAATTTTGATATTTGTTCTATTGGGAGACAATCACAGGGCTGTACACCACAACATAGGTGTTCCTGGGGGTTTGACGCTGCAACAACCATCTCGTAATGACCTGCAACACAAGTGGTGACAGACACTCTGGTACTGGATACAGTGTTCCAGGGCCTGCTCTATACAAATGAAGACTTAGCATCGAGTAACTTAGAATATTCAGGGTATGTCTATGATCTACTTAAATAACAGACTCTATCAACTACACCTAACTTTCACAATAATATCCTTCCCTACGCCAGGACCACATTTGTTGAGTGTTCGCTTCTTCCTGTATTCCAGAGCCCCTGTCCTGTGTAGTAATGGTGGTTGCCACATGACTTCTCCTGTGTGTGACTGCTCTTCACCTAATTTAGTGAGCCTCAACGGCAGCTTCACAGCGATTTCCAGGGTACACTCAATGTTGTTCATAGTCATTTGTGAATGACTCTTTAAGGGCTTTGAAAATCACAGTTCCTATTCAATGATTATGATTTTGCAAACACAAGCGATTCACCCATCCATCGGAAGGTCAACTGTGAGCCGATGCTAGGTTGGTAACTTGGTGGGGGAGGGGCTTATGAAACACAGAACCACCATCGTTGTGTGTTCCAGACTTAGTTGTGGAGTTGGGTAAAAACAGAAGACAGGAATTTGTCTACAATGCTAGCTTTAGCATGTTCACACTCAACGGTTATTGTGCACCCTTATCACTGTTATGCTTCAGAAGTATAAAGAAATGTGTTGGAATCCCCCAACATTAAACCACACACCCCAGGTGAGCAACTGGCCCATGGTTTGTTCACAAAATCTGTGTCCTGGAAGAAAAACTTCCTGCACGCCTTCTCCCCAATCTCTCTACATACCCCAAACCAATTTGCTCCTCAAGGCCTGTCCATGGCAAAATCACGAAAACCACCCAGGAAAATGCGATTCAGATTGGGGCTAAAAAGTGGCATCGGTGCTTTGCAGTGCTCGAAATGGGAATGGTTTACTGGGGGATCCCACCTCCCATGCTTGATGGTGCCGCTCTGCCGCAAGCACCACCAAAGCCACGGGTTCCCTGCATGTCACCAGCTTGTTAGAGGTGGGGGCCAGAGGAGTAAGGAACCTTGTAAGCCAGTCGGACCCAGATCAGGACAGAGCCGCATCAGGGGAGACTACGCAAACCGAGCGCCTCAATTCAGGATACAGACGCAAACTAACCAACCCTATTAACAATTTCCCTTTCTGCATACACCTCTCAAACTCCAAACCAGACACAAACAAAACCTACAGCACAACAAACCCCACAAACTTCACTACAGTTCAACAACAAAACAAAAACACACATAGTCTTGCACAACAGTACACGACGACAACCGGCCGCAAACACCCCAGGCCCAGCCAACGGACCCACCGGGCTGTGGCCGCCAACAGCACATCACTGCTCCCTTGCACTTTTCCTGCTTCTTCCCACTAACTCAACCCCTCCCTCCTCTTTCAGAGCCGCCAGAGCGCCAGGGGACCACTTCGGTGGTGATAGTGCACGGTACAAATGTCCTTTAACATTAACATGTGCTTTAAATATTTCAAGGGACAATGCATGCCCTTTGGCCTAATGCCTCCCCCACCCCATCACTAGTTCTCCCACCCCTACTTATCACTTCACGCACAACAGTGGTTGTCATATTTATTTTTCACCCAAGATCTGTTTTGCTGCAGTGAGCCACTATTGCCATGACCTCTCTGCATTGATCTTTGGGCGACCTGTGCATTAAAAGCATGGTCTTTCTTCCGACCGTCCCATCACATGCCTTGTCCTTCCTCCTATGCCACTTGAAATGGTTCCGACCAGACTAAAGGCTGCTCATCTGGTCTTTTCTGTGACGCGCAGATTCATCCTGGAATCGCCTTGTAATCTTCAAGCCGGCGGCCGGAGTTACCCCTCTAAGCTGATTCTCAGGCTAAGCCATGATCTGAGCTGCTTGTAGTGCCAGTGGCAAGATTGTCGTAGCCGCAGCTCACCAGCCTTGCTCGTCAGGGCAGACGCAATGAAGACAAGGCTTTTCTTAGTTGGTTGAAAGTAACTTGAACTGTAAGTCAGGAGAAATCATTTCTGAAATGTCACTTGCAACAATGCTAGTTGCATGTTGATACTCTTGAGAGCGCATTGGCATAAACAAAGCACAAAGAGCGCAAACCCGTGTTCCCTCTAAACGTACAGTCATATTCAGCTGCGTGCATTCTCCAAGAAATGACTGAAGCCATCGTTCGCATATTTGATCGAGCTTGTAAATTCTGTGTTTAGTACACAGTGACAAGTTAACAAGTAGGAAGAGGGGCCAGGGGCTGGGTAACTGACAGATTATTCGGATATGTGTGATGTCACTGAATTGAAGTTTCAGAGAATACTTTTTACCGAACCTTTTTTACCCCCAAAAGATCGTTTTTTAAAATGTTTTCATTTGGAGGGGAGGGGGGGCTTGAACCGCCCCGTTTCCCTGTGCTTCTAAACCCTACCTAACCCCCTCCCAACCCTTTTTCACCCCTTTACCCCACACCCCATATACATTTTAATTAAACATTCGATATTTTGTCGGTATTTCCGATTCGATAAAAAAAAAGTGATTCTCTGTTTTTCATTCGGTTACCTCACTGGATACCGGTTATTCACATGCCTTCTCCAGTGTATGGGGCCCCACACTTTCTCTGTATAAATATGTGGGGATTTGTCGTTTTTAAGTAGATTTAAATATGTTGCTTATGCAAAGGAAACACACACGAATCAGTCTGCAATGCTGGCATGCACGTTAGATGCCTTTCAGCCCTTTTCTGTTGCGTTCAACATTACTATTTTTTTCTCTTCTGGAACTATGTTTTGGGGAAAAGGTGCTGCATAGTTAAATATGGGAACTTGCATGGTATTTACACCTTTTTAAAAAAATATATACCTTTATAAACCGTATGAAATATTATGCCTAAAGTGGAGAAAGCTAGTGCAACATTTGACCCAAAAAATAGAAGTTGTTTCTCCAAGGTATAAACATTTGTGAGGCTTTGCCATGAGCGCTGTGTTCTCCTCTTGAGGCCACTTCTCCAGAAGTATAAAGAGGGATTTGCAACAATGTAGGGATTGAACTACAAAAAGGTGTTCAGGCGGTACCAGAAATGCTATGTAAAGTCTGGAAAGACATGCGTTCACATTTCTGGATTATTGCTATATCAGATCTGGTCAGCATATTCTAGTAGACATGACAATGTACTGAAACAGGCACACATATGTTTTCTTTTATCCTCTCTTTAAAAATGCAGGCTCTCCTGAGTTGCCAGCCACTGCGACACTCCACGTTTCACCACATGCACTGCTTTGTCAGCATTAGGCTTTTCTGGGAATAGAATAATAACCCCTTGGGGCTGGGGGAGCTCACCATGAAAGAATGCCTCTTCACATTGGTGTCAGTTATATCACACCAAGAACAGACATGGGGCCTGATTCATGGAAATGTGTGCAGAAATCCTACAAGGGCCGCGCGCCAAGAACGACACTGTGTGCGCCTGCATGCAGAATAAAAAATGTGCTCCCCGTGTATTCATGGAATTATTTGTGCAAAGTAACCGTATTCGCAAATCGCGGCCAGAATGTCCCAGACACAACCACATGCAAAGCAAAACCAGCCAGAATAGCAACCTTTGCACGCTCCCCCAGGCGTGAATACATGCATCCTTCAAACAGTGTATGGGATCCCCGCAAGCAGGCCTGCATCTCGGGGACGCTTTGTGGGGTCCCCCGTAACTGTATCTAGCACCTCAACAACATACGTTTAAAAAATCAGAACTCAGTAATTACTCAGGAAATCTGCGTGCAAACCCCTGTAAACCATTCCTGCACCTTGCTAAACTGCGTACGCCGAGTGAGTACACGCACCCCGAAATCCAACATGCAACCCTACCTCTGGGCTGTCGAATCCTATGCGCAAATGTACTTATGCCTGCCCTTGGGTGGTGGATAGTATGAAGGATTTGTGTTGCCATTTCCCGGCTGAGAGGTTGCCCGATCGAATCTATGAACATGTCTCATGCCGGGCGTGCGTGGGACTGCGTGCAGGCTGTCCCTCAGAACGCCAATTTTTGGTGTTTCCGCCCCCTTCCTAGCCCTCTGCGCAAGCCATGCCCACGCTGTGCGTGGAGTCTCACGCAAGGCCCTAGATGTCTCGCGGAGATGTGCCGAGCATGCGTGAAATCCATGCAAGTCCAGGAAATACACTGCACAATCGACTCCATGAATCAATGAACAGGGATTTGCACGCATAATGGCGCACATGTGCCCTATTTTCCACACAAACAATTCCATGAATCGGGCCCATGGTTTGTTACTTAAACTTGTCGACATATAGTCGTAAATTAAATGTCTTACTTTCCCTTTGTTTGTGTCACTTTATAGCCACGTGTGTCCAAAATACTGAGATAAATCTTTCCCTCCTGTATTTACTTGGGATGTATGTGCCACAAGTCTTTAATGTGGTTAACCCACCCAATACAAGAAGAGTTAAATGCACCACAGAAAGTGATATCAATCTGGTAATTCCCATATTTAAGTCCTGATGAATCCTGTGCATCATTAACAGCCGGAATCGGTTAACTTCTTTTGGTGTCTACTATTTGCTTGACACCTCACCAGGAACCATCTTTTCAAAGCCCTTGCTTTAGTTGATTGCACTAGTTGGGTCCACCTTACTATCAAATGTGAAAAAGGGACCACTTCGATTCCCTCTTAGATTTTCTTAAAACATGAACAACGTTTTTGTTTGATGTAACAGATTTATTCTTGCTGTCTCTATGTTCCCACAATATCACACGCGCATGCATAGACACCACGATAACAGACACTCCTGTCTCTGATGATATGCAGCACATCACATTATCTGGAATAGACACACACCCTGAGGGAAGGCAAGAGGATTCTTCTTGTGCACTATATCTAGAAAGGGACACAATCCACACAGTCTCTTCTTTGTCTTGTGATATAGCTCAGAAGCAATCCCAGGATGGTCTTCTATGCGGAAGCAATAATAAATGCACAGAACTGTCATCCATCTGTGCTGGCTGGAACAAAATCCTTCCCAGAATCCAAGACAGTCTAAGACACACACGCGTGTCATCCAATTATATGATCAAAGACAGAGTTTCAAACGACATAAAGTCCACAGCTTTTATGCAGGCAAAGATCTGCTAAAAAGACATGGATTTTCCGATACTAATGTGCGTTGAATATCTGTGCATTGTCATTTAATACTCTGTCCATCTGGCACACAGATAATGTGCAGATAAGGTAAATGAATAGAGACCGCATCTGGTGATACGGGTGAGAAAGAAGATAGAAGGAGGGAAGGGAAGAGGAGGCCAAGGGAGGCCTGAGAGCAGCGAGGGAGAAGGGAGGGGTGTAGAGGAGAGTGAGGACAGGATGTCCCGAGTTTTGGTTATGAAGTGAGAGGCCAGTGCAGCGCAGAGGGTTAGGGATGGCAGAGGAGAAGTGGAGACTGCAGTAGGATTGGCGATTTCCTTGCAGATTTTGAACAGTTCAGCCATGTCTTTAGTGGCGGCAGAGATGCAGGCTTGGATATAGGCCTTCTTCTTCGAGCGGATGGAGAGTGTTTATTACCTTTGGAGCAGGCAGCAGGCCAGTTTGTCAGAGGATGTGCTGAAACCAGCCACTTCCGCTCAGCAGCTCTGCACTTGCGTTTCATAGAGGCCAAGTCAGATTCATACCAGGCGTTGTGCTTGGAGGCAGACTTCATGCAGGTCCTCATGACAGGGGCAAGGATGCCCAGAGTTGTTTTGGAAATGGAGAGGTGAAGATTAGCAAGGGCTGTGTCTGTGTGAGAGTCAGTGATTGGCGTGGGACGGGCACGAAAGTGGTGGCAAAAGCAGAAACGGGCACTCGCTTCATTGGTTGAATGACAGAGAAGGAGACTGGCAGTGAGGGCATAGGCTTAGCCAGGGGACCCAAGAGATTCAGGTGCGAGGACAGGAGATAGGGATATCTGCTGAGATGAGAGCATCCAAGGGTTGTCTGGCTGAGTGTGACGTACTGAAGGGAAGAATGATGAGCGAAAGAGAGTCACAGAGGCTGCGGAAGAGTCAAGAGGCCACATCAGGGAAGTCATGGTGAATATTGAAGTCTCTGAGGAAGAGAAGCTTGGAGGTGAAAGCCAGGAGAGAAGAGATGAGGTCAGACCACTCTGAGAGGAAGAGGGAGACTGGACCATGGGTCCTGTAGATGGTAGCAAGAGTCAGCAAGAGGAAAGGAGAGAAACCAAGCTTACAGAAGAGGCATTCAAAGGAAGAGTAGGACTCAGTGGGCATGATAAAAGCAGGGACCCATTCAGGGGAAGATCAGGGCCATTCCGCCCCCAGACTGGTTAGGCCTTGGCTTAGAGAGGATCTTATAGCCCTCCGGGAGGAGTGTGTCAAAGGTAGTGACACAGTTGGCCATGAACCATGTCTCTGTGAGAGCGAGGACGTCAAGGTTGAAGTCTTCAAGGAGGTGGCAGATGTCAGAAGAGTGTTTAATGGCAGAGCGGGAGTTGAGAGTAGCTACGTGGAGATGGTTGCCACCTTAGAAGGTCTTCCGAGGAGGGATACAGGAATGTGGTATGCCTGTTGGTGGTGGTGAAAGGGCCAGAGGGGTGGCAGAAGGAGGAGTAGCAGGAGAAGGGAGGAAGTTGATGAGAGACGGAAGATGCCTATCAAGAAGGAGGATGTTGGACTGAGAGCCCTGGACAATGACAGTGCCATTTTTGTAGACATTAATGATTCCCCTAGCCAGACCAATGTTAGTCTAAGATCATACTTATTCAATCCAAAAATGAATCTGACAGGCCAGGTTTAGTTAAACCCAAGAACAATCTTATAGGTCTGTTTTGAACCATCTGGAGTTTAATCAAGCGTTTCCCTGATATCCAAAAATCCAAGAGACTGCCTGAGGCTGGATCAAGATATCACAATGCCCTGAGCTAAACATATGACATTTGTGGGCAACGAGGCCCAAATGGTAATGGACTCCCTTTTCCACATCACTGCCCTGCTTTTCAGAGGAAACAGCGGCAGCAGCACTGGGTATGGCCGAATGCCCGACCTCTTCTCTTGAACCTTGATTGGATTCTGATGGTCCTTCAGACAAGTGATCCAGTGGATTAGTGCACTGGCATCAGAACAGTGAAAGGGACTGGATGTAAACCTGCTGCTATCCCTGCCAGCCACAACACTGCAGGGTTCCATGTGTTAATATCCCCGCAAAAATATCGCCATACAAAAATATCGTCATATTATTGTGGCAATGTTAAGGCATGGAACCTGCGGGGGACACCCCCGAAACCCCAGCATTATTTGTAAAGGAGTGGGGGACAACCCCCGCAAACCCTGCTCCCAAAACCCCCCTAAATTATCCCCCCCCCAAAATATTGCCTATGGCTGTTCCAGACGACCATATATTCTGCAATATTTTTGGTGGGGATAATATGTAGTGATACCCACTGCATTACCTGCCCTTCCAAGTCCTGGCAATCAACACCCTGCAGGTTCACTTGCCACTCCTCGATCCGGCTCCTGAACTCACCTGACCGCAATGCCGGGTAAGGTCAAGAGCCATGCGTCCTAAAACCCAATTGGGTGTACTAGGTGGGCGAACGATCCTGTGGGGTAGGTCACTGACATCAGAAACAGCTGAATGGTGCAACTGTTACTCTCTCTGGTGGTCCCAACACAGCAGTACCTATCATGCCAAGTCCTTCTACTCAATACTCTGCAGGATGCAATCATACTGGCGTGTAAGGCATTGTGTTGGTTGGCCTCCCATCTAAAAAAAAATCCCCCCCCAAGTTCTTTTGAATCATGCAGTAAAGAAAGAAGCACCTTCATACACGTGTGCATCCTCCATGAAGACCTGGTGATTGTGGGGCCTTCTGGCTGAAAGCAAGGCTACACTAACCTCAGACTAGAACGAACTTGAGATCTGGTAACCTTAACCTCTGGTTCCCTTGGATCTTCAGAAGGAGGCTGCTAAAAGATGGAACCATATGAGCATTAGAAATCAGGTAGAATCTAACCACAGATGGTTTAAGATGCTCTAAGCGGGCATATTGGGCTCAAGCCAATCTACCAAGATACCAGCTTAAACCTTGTCTTATTTATCTCTGGAATCCTCTTTTGTCTGTGTTTTACTTCTCTGTTAATGAGGAGCATGCTTATTATGCTTGCATTCTGAGTGCTGTGCCTATTCACCTCCCCCCCACCCTCTATTCCCCTGTCCCTTTCTCCTCAAGATTCGAAGTGTTTTTACTGCAATTTATTGTGCTAAAAAACTTCAAAACAAAAAATGAGGGACAATTCCAATCTTTAATGCCATAGTTCAATCGAGCTCTAACTGCTGTACCTGTTTCCACCTGAATTTGTCTTGATTTCTGTTAAATTAACTGGACAAAGTCCTGAATGTAGTTGAGGTAAAACTCCTGAATTAACATGATCTTAAGAAACAAGCAAACAAAACAGCTTCAATGGCCTCCGATCGATCCCGCAACAGACGCCGTGTTAGACCCTCCGATTGTGCACAGGACCCTTCCCAAGAAAAACTCATTCCCTTTATATAAAAGGGATGAAGTCTGCTACCACCTGGGCTGTGTTCTGAAAAACCCATTTCCTAATCGTTCTCTTTGTCGGTAACACCCATGACCACAACGTCATCTTGTTTTACTCTCACTTCAAAAGTCCTCAGGCATGCTTATGACATGTGACACTTTATACCTCCCATATTCATGATGTAGTCATTAATTTATTCATTCATTCATGTTGTTAATGTGTTCGTTCATACACCCATTTATAATGAATGTCCCATATTTTGGCACACTATGGGGGTCATTACGAGATGGGCGGTAGCCAGGGTGCTATTAGCACCATGGCTGCCTCCCATACCCTGTCCGAGTCCGGTGTTGTTCAATGGGGATTTACCGGTCCATTCCGACCCTGGAGGGACCGGTAAGTCCCCAATGAACAAACCATTCCCCATTCCCACTTGAGCCCACATAGGGCTCAATGGGAATGGGGAGGGGGCTAATAACGGGCTCGCGACTAGCAAGCCCGTTATTAGCGCCCTGGTCCCTTACCGGGACCCGTAAGGGACGTGTGGTCAGACCACACGTTCCTTACGGTTCCTGCTAAGGGACCTTGGAATTGGGCGGTAAGGGATTACTGGTACCGGTCTCGTTACCGGTGGCGATAATCCCTTACCGCCCAACTCTGAATGAGGCCCTATCTCATCTAAAGGCCACGTTCTGTAATAAATGCATCATGAAAAACTAAAACATGATGTCTACCTATAATGGGCCCCACGAAGTGCCAGGGAAATCTTCCACAATTTATAAATTAACTGACTGCTAGCCTGGGGAGTGCTATGGAGGGAGGGGAATTTGGCCTTGAGTGGCCACCTGTTAATAATCTCTATTTTCATTGGACAGAGTGGCAACTAGAGGTGCAGCTGGCGACCTCAGTCACATGGCATGAGGGCAAGCCCACACGCCCTGCAGAGTTGACGTGAAAGTGAATCGCCACAGTTCTCCAGAATCAAATGTTGGAAATGGGCATTTGTTATAGTTGCAAACTGACCCAATATTGTGAGGTTCCCCACTTTTACCTTACTGTATTTCGCATGCAGGGACGTGTATCCCTCGCTTGCAATGGAAAAAGCAAATGCTGGCTGAAAAGCCAGGAGTGGAAGAAGGTGACCCACGTGACAGGAAGAGTTACTGCCCATTGCAGGTACTTTTAGAGCGAGTCCGCTTAACGCCTTCTTGGCACACTTAAGCCTTTCTCCAAAATGCGCTCTATGTTTCCTGTCCTTGCGAGTTGGCAAGGGCATTCTGGCACGGCTTGTGGTTTTGGACGGATCTTTGGGTTACTCACGAGGAAATTGTGCATTACTGCTCCTAATTGACCATCTCGCCTTAATCACCGGTTTGCTTAATCACTGGGCGCCATGCATAGTGCATAGATTTTTAAACAAGCCAAAAGAAAACCAAAGACATAGCACTGCATGGAAGGCTGCTGCTAGGTTAGAGCTTAGAAGGATTGTACGGCAGCCAGCCTGGTACTCCCCCAAATGTCCCATAACTCCCTGGCCTGAAGTTCTTCGGGCTACCACAGCACACGTTCTGGCATGATGACAGATGCTAGGATGATAGACTCTGTACTCTCACTGTACGATATTGCTCCCATACATGCCATTTTATGTCCCATTTCTCTCATTTCGCTCAATCATTTCTGGTTCACTCCGTGTGATACCTTGCCTTATTTCATCGTTCTTTGTCACTTTTTGTCTGCAGATAACCTAGGCAAGTGCACTTGTGACAAAACCCAAAATTCCAGAAACGATGGGGGTATTCTGGAGTATTGATCACATGATGATTCCCTCATTGGCTGAAGGTCGGGTTGGGAAGTCTTGAATGGCAAATGGGTAAAATGTCCCCAAAGGATCCTAAAGTGCAAGGGTGACAAAGGGTAATCGGGGCATACTAAAAACTAAAAGAAAGTGATTTGGAAAAAAAAAACTGACAGAGTAACATCTTTCAAGTGGTAAAATGGGATAAAGGAAAAAGTTGGGTCATAGCACAGCATCATTCATAATTGATCTGGACGGAGTGTTAATTGTGGAAACAGAAATCAATTGACTACAAGTTATTCAAACAGCACAGTGAGGATAATCAAAGATCTCAAATGGAGAGACCATGCATCTGACTATAGGAGAAGCCTGCATTGGCTACCAGTTAATGCTCGAATGCAATTTAGATTGATTCCGATACTTTATAAATGTTGCGCAGGCTGTATGCCAACCTACCTCTTGGAAGGGGTGTTAGAGAAACAAAAACAGAGGAAGCTGGGATCCAGCAACACCCACTTACTGAAAACGCAGAGATGTAAAACTGGTGAAACACTTACGGGAGCTTTCAGCATGGCTGCACCCATAACATGGAATGCTATACCACAAGATTTAAGAGAAACAGAGTCCACGGATTCCTTCAAAAAGAAATGAAAAACCCTGCTATTCTACTAGCCTCCTCAATAATGAAGAAAACGTAGGAAAGATCAGAGATCTATTCTCAACATTGTAGCACTGTCACCATAGGATTTATGTGCGCCCATAAGCCTTCGGGTACCCTGGTGCACATGAGAAATCTAATAAGCTAAAGGGTGAAGTATGAGTTATTGCCAATCATAGGGTCGGCAGGGCATGTGGCAGTAGATATGGTTCTCTCCGGCCTTTTGTTTTCCTCACCAGAGGACAATGGAATGGAAAGTCAAGCAGAGTATGTTGCTGAATGGGCACAGATTAGTTTCTGTGACTGCAATAGGCAGAGCCTTGTTATGTTATGTAATGTTATGTTATAATATGTGCCTTTTATACCAATCACCAGTGCAGGATTCCCAAAGCACCTGGCTTGTCTGGAAAAAATAGATGTTCTGTGACGTCGTCTAGGGCTATCCAGACCACAGTCAGTGGAAGGAGAAAGCAAGAAGTCAGGCAAGATAAGGGGATGGCAACGAAAGTGAAGACTTAATAACAATTGAGGGGAAGGGGAAGCAGTGAGGGAAAGAGTGTGATTGCATTAATGTGGAAGCATGTGGATCCTTTGTGTACACCAGGTGTCAGCGATGAAGCAGATGCTGTATGTATGCTTAGGTTTAGTTTTAACTGAATTATCTATGAGAGGCATTTTAAAGGGATATTATTTATGTAATGTTCTTATAGTGTTTGGTTGTGAGAGGGGCTCAAGAAATGCTCGAACTGCCCTAGTTCAATGGACATGGGCCTTTGACCTGATTTGTTGTTAATTTAAGACCACGAGTCAGATCTGTAATAGTAATTCCTGAAAAACCTCTAGGACTGTGCCAGGAGCGGCCCGGTGAAGAATAGACTGTGTGGACGTTAGAATGCAGATGGAGAGCACAGGCAGAGATCTATCTGGTCAGTCAATAGTGTTCTAGGAAATGTTTCAAGCTTGTTGAGGTTAAAGGGACTAATCAGTCGTGCACGCACAAACTATGGGACACATTAGGTTACACATCTCATGCAACCTGCACACAAAATACCCATAGTAGATTAGGTTCAGTCAAACTGAACTTCCTTATGAACTACGGATCGGAAAATTGTTGGCCAAAATCTCTGAATTTCTCCTAATCAACATTTTCCCCCCTCTGAGGGGCTATAGCTTCAGAGCCCACTGTACCCGTTACAATATAAGAGCGCTCAAGTATTTTGTTTACCACTCGGGTTCATTCACTGTTCCAAATAGGCTTTATTGGAACAGTGTGCCCGATGGTCTTTCGAATCTAATCTCAAAGCTGCAGAGGGCTTGTCATGGCAAACAAGGATCCACATTTATGACATCCAGATTTAGGCATGGTGTATGCTTATTAGTGAGAACATTCAGATGGTGAATAATAGTATTTTATTTTTAAACAGAAGCATTAATTTTACTGGTGCATTGCGGCCATTCCTTTCAAATCAAATGTATTCTTATGCAGGCCTCTAGACAAAGCACGCACTGAAGGGCCACTGAAATGGTAGCAAAATGCAGCGATTGAAATTTCTGGAGCTAGTTATCTCGTTTGCAGCTTAGAAGAGTGCGGTTAAACAGTCGCTGTTCTCTAAAAAGGCCCACAGGTGCCATCCAAACATGTCTCATTGTTGTTAATTCTGTGTTTGGAAATGTGTATAAAGAAGAATTATTTCACATCTAAAATAAACTGAAAGAAAAATGGGTCACATAATGGACACAAGTTGTAGTGTGCATTCCATGGAGAACTTATATGTGCAGCATGCTTGTGTACCCGTTACTGGGTTGTCCAGAGGCAGCTCCTGCTCACTGGGTGATGCTTAATACCTAAGGACTGCCTTTTGATTATCAAATCAATGCTGGGTCCATAAAAATGCATGTAGGGTATATGCATAGTGATAGCCCTGATGAAGGACAAGAGTCTGAAAAGCATTGGCCACGGGTTTTGTTTCTGCTACTGAAGTAGTCTGTGTTAAAGGTGCTCTTCTAATAAAGGATGGTCCATACAGCAATAAGAACATTTTTTGGAACTTACTGGACATTTTTATATAAGTCTTTTCAAGTGATGTTGTATTACCTGTGGGGAACCAATATTGGTGGACATCGTTCCTCAATCTTTCAATAAATATATTTTCCTGAGCAGTGCAATTAAGGTTTAAGGTGACTACCATATACAAGTATCAGTATTCAAGATGTGGGAAAATACTTATTTGTTTTCCTGCCAGTGTTCAGAAAATAACTTTAAGGCAAAATGAAACACTAGAACAGAATTTTGTTTAATGCTCAGAGTCACAGGTTTTTATTTCCTCTGCAGTGGACTCCACATCGTCGTACAATCTACCATGTGAACCACCTGGCCTCTCTCATCTCTCTGTGTCTGCTCTCCCCATTCATAAGGAGATCATTTATATATTTTACAGATAGTGTAGTCTAACAAAGGTCTTTGACCCAGGGCTAAATCTGTACTCCGGCCAGGGTGTCAACTTACTCTCTGGTAGCTATTCCTTGGCTATATAGCATGCTAAGCTTGCTTTGTAAGCAAAAGTGGGCAGCTGAATCCATACATGGGCATTCTATGTTGTTGCAAGCTCAGGATGGTTATAGCAAGCCATGTTCACAGTTTTCTGTTTTAGAGAACCTATGTCAAAAACGGCTCCCAAAACCTACAATATTTAATACACCGCTCACAAGCAATCCTTTTTTTTTAGTTCTCTTAAACGCCTACTTAATTTGCCTTGTCTATAGCTAACATTTCTCTAATCCTGTTTTTTTGCATAATAAAACATTTGTAGTGGATTCTAAAGTTGCATGTAATCTGTGACAGGAAGGCATTGGAGACATGAATTACTATACTAAACAATGATAGTGCTACATAACATTCCAGTAATAACCTATTCACCTAACCTAAAAACATTTAGTTCTACCAGTTGTGCAGGCACAACCCCTTTGCATGCCTTTTTTGTAAATGTTTCTTCTTTGCAGAAATCCTCTATGGGATGAAATAGCCATACATGTGGTTTTGGCATAGCTTATTATGGAGCAAAGTGAAACATCAAAGCAAAATTCCATCAGGACAGATCTTATGGAGCCAAATTGCTCAATGGAGCATCTCATTTCACCCCTAATATTCTTTAATGGTTGCATTGCCAAATTGATAGCTGTTCCTGACAGGAAGGAATTCCTTTCCTCCATTTGCAGATCTGCTTCCAGCATCCTGGATATTGTGATTCCTCTGTTGATCCAAAATTGTCTTTTGATAAATGGTAATGATGCAAATGTCCACTGTCTCAGCAGAAGGGGGTACCTTTTTTAGTACCGGACAGATCAGGCAATGGTGCGGGTAGAAGAAGGATGAAGCGTGCTTTTAAGCACAAAAGCGTGGATCCAAAACTAGCAGCCACAATATTTTCGTTGCCGTCTGAGTGGTGAACAATGCCTGCAATGCCCTTTTTTTAAGATTGGGCTGCAGTCCTGATGCTGAAACCTACCTATTCACCAGCCAGGATGCCATGTCCTGCCCCCTTCCAGTGGAATTTTAGAACCGGTTTGCAGAGAATAGACATGTGTTTAGCTAACTCTTACAGTAGTTAACAACAGATAAAACACATGTTCGGGTCTCTAGGCAGCCCATGAATGCTTCTTAAAGAGAACATCCAAAACCTACATTTCAGCATTTAACAATGTATACATTGCTGTTGCACCATACAGTATAAGGCAGGCCAAATCGCAGTAAATGCTCCTCTATGTATGTTTAACAATGCTCACTGCAGTACTCTTTTATCTGGCAAATACTTCTGATTATCTGCTAAACCAACATACTATAACTAACATAACATACTATTACTAACATATGTCACTTTGACAGGGAGGCAACTTTAATATACTCTGGCTGTAATGTTTCAAAAGAAATTCAGGTAGCTTATACATGCTTTTTTTCCTTCTGGGCTTCCTCACTCTCACCATTGTTACAGGACACACATATTAAACAGTTGTACAATACGCAACCATGGCTGATCTCAAGTTTTAGTGTTACTACCCACTTGTAGTGAGCAACCCTACACATTCCTGTAACCATGAGCAATGTATAAAATTATCTTGTAACCAGCGCTGAGATGCTTACGAGCTTAGTGTGCTTAACAAATGTCAAAATAAATAAATAAATTCCTTCTCCACCTACATAAGATGGGCTCTGAGCATAGAACAACATTGAAGGTAAATGAATATGTGGTAATTTCCATTTCTTAGCCAATAACCACCTACATATTTCTCTGTTTCCATTCCCGAAGCTCTTGCTCAGCAGCCTCAGCCTAAATAGTTCATCCTATCTCAAGAATGTTTATCAACGTACAATTTCATCTGGCTGCAGCATTTGTCTAATATACATGTGTAATACAAGGGACTGCATGGTTTCCTTTGCAATTTGTTCAACAAAAGCATTCATTTTAATTCATCTTATGGGAGGGGTAGCAAGGTAGCAAGATTTAGAGTATCACAACGCTACATGGTAATGTTTGGAGCTAGTAACGCTGGTTCATATCTTGTTAACCTGACATTTGTTAGGTACTGTGTATTTGTTTCATTCCAATAAAATATCAGTTGCATGTGGCACAAACAATGAAACTTGGTGTCTTAATATTATGGCATCGGCTTGTTTCATAGAAAGCGCTGAAACTGCTACACTTGTAAACAATTCGGAAGTGCTTTTGCCACTAGGACCAATACAGAAGAGAAATATGCACACAGTGGGCCTCATTACACGGTAGGCGGTGGACCAAGGTGCTATTAGCACCTTGGTCCATGCCGGTAAAATACCGGCACCGCCTTGGAGAAAAGGGGAATTACCGCCCTATTACAAGGTTGGCAGGCGGTACTTCCCCCTTTCCCCATTGCCCTTCCCCATTCCCATTTTTGCCCCATAGGGCATAGTGGGAATGGGGAAGGTGCTAATTACGGTACCGCAAATTGCGGTACCGTAATTAGCACCATGGTCCCTTTGCGGGTTGGTTTTTAACGCCTGCTAAAAAGCAGGCGTTAAAGTACGAACCCGCAAAGGGACCTCGTAATCAGGCGGTAAGGGTTAACGGTCACCGGTACCATTACCGGTGACCGTTAACCCTTACCGCCTTCCGTGTAATGAGGCAAATGTCTGTTTATCCCTGGCTGTTGAGTTAGTACATATAACACACAACCTTGCTTTCGATGCACCAACAACATAAATCAGGCATGCCTAAAAGCAGCTGAATTACATAGAGCAGATTATTTAAGTATCAAGACTCTCTTGCAGAGCAGCATTCCATGGCAAAGGAACTGGGGTGAGTTGCATGCAAATGTTTCAGCAACTCCATTCCCAACAGATTTAAAGCACATTTATCAGTGATAACAAGCTGAGCCATGCACGATATAGGACCTATACTGAACTGTACAGGATCAGATAATGGACTTTGGACTGGCTGTGTATTGTGCTATAGCCATCTTCATAATGATTCCTAGCTGAATATTGCAAGCCTTGCCTAGGGTGAAAATACTTATGCTGTTGCATTAGTGCTCTGGTCTTTAATTCCTTCATTTTCCTTTCCTTCTCCCCTTTATCTTTGGCATGGTAATTGGCATAATACCTAGCCATAGTCAAAATCAAGGCAGCAGCATAAGTTTGTATATCATGTTTTTAGGTGAGGCAACAATCCCTCCACAAAATGTGAACACAAAGCTCTCTAACCCTCTGGCATAGCCATGGCCATCCACTAAATGAGGTAGCAGCTTCTTCTTTTCGTACAAAATATTTTTCAACTGACTTCCCCTTCTTCCTGTCTAAAAGCATTCAATTTATCCCAATTCATTTGCTTGCGGGGAACCACCTGCTAGATACGTATTATTAGCAGTGCTGGAAGAGCTATTTTTTCCTGAACAATTCCCCAGTCTTCCCTCTTCCATTTGCTGCCTCTGTCAGCTCATCACACTTTATGACAGGATCTAAACTGTCCTGCATTCTGCATTGGCACCATATATCTGCTGGCAGAATACATGAAAGCAACTGATCTATATCTCCCAATACGAGTGGACATGTTTTAAGTACCCAGTCTGTCTGGGTATACCACTGTTCTGGATTTTGTCTAATATCTGGATAATCTTTGGTAAAATACAGTTATTCCATATGGTTATAGGGGACATGAACCTGGTGAGTTGGGTTTTCACTATCAAACCCAGGCACCTCTCTCATTGGAAATTCTTGAGTTACCATAGACTTTTATGGGGCATTTATGATCCATAATAAAAATGTTTACACTATTGCAGCACAGAATTTTGTCTCACGTTTATACTCCTTAACTGCTTGGTCTATGTCCCCATAATTATCTGGCTGGGGATACACCTCCTCCTTAATGCTTAACCTTTTATGCAGCTCCCTCATGTGTTTGGCCAGCATTTGTACTATTGCAAATATAAGCATATCGTGTTGCTAGGGCACATACACTTTAGCCAGTTCCACTCCTAGTAGCCGATTTTGTATCCATGCTAACACTACATTTTCTGCAGTTTCTGTGTCATGGGCTGTAATCCTGCGGGCTATAGGTGGCGAGGAGATCACCTCATCACCAAGTACCCGGTATGGGGGTGGAGGAGGCCTTTTTACCATTAAACATTCTAACATTGGATCTGTCTCATCCTTTAACATCTTTTTTGATTTGGGTGTCGGTGTAAGCCCTGGCTATATACACACCCTTAATCCTCATTGTATCTTTGCGGTCTCCCTCATCCCAATCATTTATCATCTCTTTCTGATCATAAGCACGCACTTTCTATTTCTCAGATTGTGGTTTATGTTTTTTAATCTGTGCTTCTCTCATAGATTTTTTGTCTTGAAACATCTTCCCATTGCTTATATACTTCACATTGCAGGGGCCTAATGGCTTTGTCACCCTTAGCAGCTAACACTTCCCTTAAATGTCTTATTTTACCTAGGTCAAAAGGGCTATGCACTGGGAATTGCAAATCAGGGTTGTTGGCAGAGTATTCACGCCATTTTTGCAAAAATCACACTACCCCAAGCCTTTTTTAATCATTAACTCCCAACCTAGTGTTCCTTCCAGAGGAGTAAACACGTGTTTTTATAATTCCTGCTGACTATTACAGCATTTGAATCCACAGGGAACACAGCATTACATTTCTAAGCATATTTCCCTATGGCTCATTAACAGCATGCTTTCCACAAGGAATACACCATTTCATTTTCATAATATCAAACCATTAAATATTATTCTAGAACAGTCTCACCTAATTTTCTGCAGTATTCTGTGCCAGTGCTTCACCAGGAATGTGTATCACTTTTCCTCACACTGACGGGAATCCTCAGTTACAGGGATCAATCGTGTTGAAGGGGTCAGCTGGTGAGTAAAGGTGCGGCTGCAAGGAAAACAGCAGTGCGCCCCACGCCTGACTCCCCCCTTCGCCTGTTCGACGACCGTGGCACATTTAGTCCAACTGGATTTCAACTGCAATGAGGTCCCATCTAGTGGTGCCAATTGTGGGAAAATACTTATTTGTATTCCCACCTGAGTTCAGAACATAACTTCAAGGCAAAATGAACCACTAGAACAGAATTCTGTCTGATGCTCTGAGACACAGGTTTTTATTTCTTCTACAGTGGACTCATACAATCTACCATGTAAGCCACCTGGCCTCTCTCATCTCTCTGTGTCTGGTTTCCCTCATTCAAAAGGAAAGCACATATACATTATACAGTGAGTGTAGTCTAACAAAGGTCTTTGACCCTGAGCTAAATCTGAACTGCGGCCAGGGCATCAACGTACTGTCTCACAGCAGTTTCTTGGTTATATAGCATACTAAGCTTGCTTCGTAAGCACACGCAGTCAGCTGAATCCATACATGGGTATTCTATGTTGTTGCAAGATCAGGATTTCAAGAGCAAGACATGTTTCCAGTTTTCTGTTTTGAAGAAGCTATGTCAAAAACGGCTTCCAAAGCCTACAATATTTAATACACAGCTCACAAAGATTATTTGTTTAGATGTAATTAGTCTAAGGTGGTCCCATCCTTAACCTATTTATAATTCTCTGTTATGGGTACAGATCATAGAAATTAATTCATATTTTCAATTCAAATACTACACATTCACGAAATCTGTTACTCAAGTAAGGCATAGCAACAGCAAATAAAAATAATGCAGTACACATCACAAAACAAACTATAGGAAATGAGATGAACTCCCCTGGAATAACACTGTGTTCCATGGGCTTGGAGTGCAGCTTATCGGCCCTTCCTGCGAAGCACACAGAGTCCGAAAATTGTTATACAAAAGTATGACTCTTCTCCTTCCTATCAATTCAAGACTTGACTGCTGGTAATGCAAAAGGACACTACAAATGGGCCCATCCCAACTCCACCAATGGGCCTTACTGACTGAGTCTCACAATGACCTGCGTATCATCCAACTCCTTGCACCTACTCCTTATACTCAGCTCCCACCACCTACCATATGTTCCTGCTACAAACCACATGCACCACCACGTGCAGCTGACACCCATGTGTCAGCATGCCAATATTGCCACCTTGCTATCATCGACCTCCAGCATGTTGCTGAATGTATGATGTTCGAAGTTGGAAGGGGAGGAGCTGAGGGCTTGCGCAACCATGAGGCAGCAAGTTATGGCGAGTGTGTATTGGTGAGCGAGGAGCAGAGAGCCGCAAAGTGCAGCACTGGGGGAGCTGTGGGATCCATCAAGTTGGAATCACCATGAAGCAGAGAGAGTGGATTGGTGGACTGGCCAGAATGCTACAGCATAAATAACAATGTTAGCTGTGGCAGGAAAGAATGAAAGCTGCCCACCTTACATAACATATCTAGCATGAAGCTAAAACCTCCCTGGCACTGACAGAGCTGGCCACCAGTGAGCTAACCTTATATTGCATTGACTTTGTTGATATGTTTGGGACCTCCGTTGTTGGCGGAACACTGATGGCAGCTTTAGAAAGGGATGCTCATGTTGTGTGTGCCTACTGCCTGGCCTGCTTGGCTGACATTCACCCTCCTATGACCCATGCCTTTCTCTCCTATGTATGTCCTTATATTATCCATGCACAACCTTCATTCCCCTTTCCCTCCCTCTAATAAAGTTTTCTTTTGGAGACATTGTCAGCCCACTGCCAGAACAATAGGCAACGTTGTACCAATATGAAGTAAGAGGCTGGCCAAAATGGGGGAGGCTGTGTGGCAGACCCCAATCAGAGCCACAGCTTTGGGCGAGGGAGTCAACAGACCCGATGGGGGTGTGTTGTGTACGCAGATGGAATGGGTCCCCCTTCTGGTAATAACAGGAAAGTTACACAGAAAAGTGGGAACACAATGAAGGCACCAAACTCTTTCTAGAAACCAAGAACATATTTATTACAGGAAGGGGAGTAAACCCATTGCCAGCAGGATACATTAGACACACTGTACTAGCTAGGCACGCCCACTGGCATAGAACCCAGGGCCCGGGGAGTAATCTCGGATGTAGGGGGAAAGAGAGGAAGTGAAGGGTTGGAGAGGGAGTTAGAGGAGGCTGCTGGTCGAGATGGTGAGGGGGAAAAAGAGACAGAGGGGCAGGCGAGAGGCACATAGAGGCAGGCAGGGGAGGGGCAGAGACTGAGAGGCCAGGAGACCCACTGGTGGAAATATAGAGCAGGTTGGGGAGGAAGGGAACCAGGGGAGAAGGATAAGGCCAGACCCGGCATAGGGTACCTGCTAGAAGGGCAAGGGCCTCTGTAAACCTCTGCCCCCAACCCACACGGTCAGCACACCGCCAGCAGCCAAAAAGAAGAGTCAGCTGTTCTCTCTCCACAAGTCTTATATAAGACTGTCGCTCCCACCCAGGAGTACAACATGTGGTTGCTAGGGATACGTTTCTGTGTGTGGTCTCCAGGGAAGGGGAGACCAGGCAACTGGTTTGATTGGTTGTTGCCAGGACACATTTTGGCGCTCAAGCCCCACTCACTCAGGCAAGTGTTTGTTTGGTTGCTGCCAGGACAAGTTGTGTTTGGTTTCTAGGGGAGTTATGTACTACATGCAAATTAAAAGGGAAATATAACCTGCCATTTCCACACTAATAATACTGGTGATTTTGCCTAAACAAGTCAGTTCCTGGAAAAAGCTTAGGGGCTGATTTCATCTCTGGATTTACTGGTTCTCTGTGGCACAAATGGGCTTTTATTTCTGTTCACTGTGGTTTCATTGTTGTGACTGTTTTTCTTCTTTGCTAATTTTTACACACCATCTTGAAACCAATCCAGCTCTTTGTAACCCCCAACTTACCAAGATGCTCGCTTTGGGCAAGACTGTGATCTTACAATTTATCTGCAGCCATACCCCAAAGACATGCAGTGAACTACACACAGTCCCCCACACCAGACAGTCCTCAGTCTCAAGAAGCACAATCAACGCCAAAGTTCTGCTTTACATACAACAACAATTAACATAACCTGGGACAGCAAAATGTAAAAATGTATTCGGAACCCAGAAAAAAGCAAAAAAGAGAATTGCAGAAAGCTCATGCATAGGGTACTCAAGACAAATCAAGGGTTGGTGAACGACGGGCTAGAGACTGATAAAGGCTTGCACCACTCTGGAACACAAAATTATGTGCTGGCTGTCTGGAACATTTAATGTATGTGTAGATACATTTTCCCAAGTAGGAGGAAACTCAGAAGCTCTGCTACCTTCCCAGGAAGCTCACTATTACATTAACAAAGCTGGACGATGAAGAACAATTCAGAATGTATGCTCGGCAGAGTATCTGTCAGCTCTTAACATTATCTAGCAGACATTCCAAGACCAATAGAGACTATTGGACAGCCAGGCGCTATGAAAAATTTAGAGTCCTAGAGACTCAGAGATACCAACAGACACTATAAGGCATACACTATTATACACTCAGGGATAAATGTATAACAAAGTATCAGACAACTAGCGGTCAAATAACAATAGTAAACAGATGAACAAACACTATTGGAGGGATAGAATCTACCAGATACTTTAATCCTTCCAGCGAACAACACACGTTATCAGGCATGCAGAGACCAGTAGACCATTTACCATCAGATATCCAGAGATCAATAAACACTACTAACATTACTGTAGATAGTGATACAGAAAACTACTGGACACTCACAGTCGAAAATGCAAGATAGCGACAGGCAATCAGAGATCAACAAACCATCTTGGGACCCCAAAGTGGCCAAAGAACTATCAGACACCCAGAGACAAATAGACCAGATATTGTGTGACAAACAGGGATGAATGAACACTAGTAGGCTCCTGTAGATTCAAAGAAATTAACAGACACCAAGAGACTAATAGAGACAGTAGTGTACTACAATCGGAAACCTTCAAACACTACTTGAATCCCAGGATGCAAAGAAACTAACAGACACACAGAGATGAATAGACCAGATATTATGAGACAAGCACGAGATAAATGAACACTACTAGGTTCCTGTAGATTCAAAAAAACAATCAGGGAACCCGAGACTAATAAATATAAAAGTGTAACACAGCCAGAAACCTTCGAACACTACTTGAATCCCAGGATGCAACAAAAAAACTATCAGACACAGAGATGTTTAGACCCAATTATATCCCTTAGCTCAAGACGTAGGGACTTGAGGGTTACAGTATACTTTCTAAAACCCCATGACCAATAGAAAACGTAATATAAAAGAAGCAGTGCCTAGACAACACCTTTATACTTCCCTGCCCAGCCATCAACAGACACTATTAGACACATAAGGAGGCCAGACAACCAGAGAACAATGAACACTACAAAACTTCCAGAGATGCAAAGAAACATTCAGACACCCAGTGATTCATATATACAAGGGTGTATTAGACAACCAGAGACAAGTCGATAGTACAATTTCAGAGATACAAAAAAACTATGAGACATCTGCAGACATATAAACAAGACATAATCAGACCACCAGAGACCCGATCTATGTGATTATTGTGACGGCCGAAAATGACGACTTTTTTTTAAACCCCTTTACACCCCCTCGCAGCCCTCCCCATATTAATAATTGTGAGGGCGACATTTTGGTACGATTCCCCAGAGAAACTAGCATTTCTTGACTCTGAAGGATACAAATAAACTGCTGGACACCTCGAGACTTATAGAACAGATGCTATCAGGCAAGCAGAGACCAACGAATACTACCAGACACCCAAAGATCAACATACACTTGTAGACATCCCAGCACTAACAGAATAGATCATATTAGACAGACACACTGCCAGACAGTCTCAAGAAGAACAAACCAAATAATGTACATAGTACGCACTATATCAATGCCCAGAATGAATACCAGCCTGAAAACAAGAGCAATGCTAAAGTGTAGCCATGTTCTTGTGAATCGAATCAGCAAGGCAGGCCAGTGATGCAGTATTGCAATGAATTCTCTTGCCAAATCCAGCTCATTAAAGCATCGTTTTTATAGATTTGACCCAATCGACGTGGGGGGCAAGAACGCTATCTATCTATGACGCACTTTCAATTTAGCTTGACCTGTCGTCTATGCCTCTTGTGACATTTAGGCGGTGCTCACCTCTTGTTAAAATGGCACTTTTCCCCAAAAATCTTTTTAAGCAAGAGCAAGTGAAGGCGGCCTTTCCCATAAGTGCGAGCAATGCAGGCGGAATGGCCTCGAGGAGTCCTCCCGGGGGATGACGTGTTTACATTGAATTCCTTCTGTTATGGTTGAAAGGCGAGCAGCCGTCTCAGATTTCCTATTAGTGCCGTGCCCCTGCTGATCCCCCTGCTACCTCCACATGCGAGGCTGATGTGAACCATCTGGGCCCGACACTTTGATCCCTGTCTTCCTTGGCGTGTTTGGCCAGCTGCCCTCTCCATTTTAGTCACTTATCTCTGATTAGGACAACGTTGGAACTGGCCACAAAAAGAAATGCACGCTTTTTACAGGTTTGCAGCGCCTTCCCCTGCCGCCACCCCTTGGGAAACATCGCAATCACATGGCAAATAGCCTGAAAAAAGGCACGCGTTGAAGGACCCATTTTATGTTCTCAGTCTGCTGTGGCCTGGTTATAGTTTTCACGGGGGCCCTAACAACACCGATGCCAGTCTTGTTCGAGCAACTGTTTTTATGCCAGTCTTGTTCGAGCAACTGTTTAAAAAAGATTATTATTCTTTTCACAATGGTGTAAACTAGTGGCTTGTTAAAAAAAAAGAAAACGCACAGGCCTTTGAAGAACATCGCCCATGTTCTTAGGATTCCGAATAAAGTTCTTAAGCAGTAAGTGGGCTCTATTAAAGTGGCCCTTAAATGTTATTCAAAGGCTAACGAAAATTTAGAAAAAGGAACAATGTTTGTCTTTCCTAATAAGGCCAAGCATTCGTTGAATGGGAAAGCAGCACATTAGCAAATCCAATTTGGTCATTGTGCCGCTGTGGTAGAGGGGTAATGGAAAACCTGGATTCTATGAGGGGGAAGTGGGATCGTGCAGGCAACAGACGGCATTGCCTAGTCCCAGTATATGGATGTGATTATTCTTTGAAAAGACAGAAAGTGAGTTTTGGCTTTTATCTAGATCCTTAGGCTATTCTGTACTCATTGCCACTTTTGATGACCCCATTCTAGAACATGCGTAACATATGCAGCGGGAGGCTAGCTAGTCATCTATACTCGTAATTGTGTTTGAGTTGTTATATTTTAGTGCTATTATTCTGAGTTATAGTTGCACACTCCCTTTCCCAGTTTACCAAGTGAAACACCTTATACAACACTGCAGTGAATGCTTTCTTCGGTGCACACTTTCTCTATGACCTGAAGGCGGATGCGTGAAAGAGGCTGTTGCATAATTCATGGGTCTGCAATGTATGGCTCTCCAGGTGTTTTGGACTAAGACTCTCGTGATCTTTCACTGTTCATTATGCTGATCAGAGTTGTATTCCAAATCATCTGGGGAGCCAAAGATTGAAGACCCCTGGACTAGTTGAAAGTCCATGCAGCATGACAGAGTCCAGGTATCTCTAAAATTCACATAACTGGTCATAACATTTTGAGCTTCTTTCCTGGTAGGCAGAGTCACACACCAAAGAGAACAATATATGATTTCTTCCTGCCACAATGAAGCCTTGGTGTTACATCTTTGCTCTGCATTATGCTCATTGGTGGGCGGACATGTAGAGGCCACCATACTGTCTCTGCACCCTGAAGCCGTACAGGTCAAGCGTCATAGCCTAGGAGCTCCAACATGCTTTCTCAGTCACTCACTAAACAAACTAAGTGGCAGAGGGTCTAGGTCCACTGCATAGCCCTTTCCTCCCTACACGCTGCAAAAAGAAGTGGCATCATCAATAGAGAGTTATGCCAGAGTCAAGGCAACACAGTACAGAGCCAAACTAGAATAAATAGGGGTACAATTTACCTTACCACCAAATTAAAACACCCTTATGTTTCATTCTGCACAATTTGCCAAATTGAGGGCTTGCTGATAACTTTAGCTACATCCATATCTTTGGCAAAGACTTTTGCATGACTGGGCTGTGTTCCAAGTGTGAAACTACCAATGAGCAGGAACGATGGACAGTCATGTGGAATTTGAGCCAACATACCCCCACATATTCTTTTCTCAATAACGTGGCCAGGCAGGATTGTCTGAAATCCGATGCCTTGATATGCAAAGGCCTGTTTGGTTCTTCTCTGACAAAGACCCTTAATTGTCCTAAAGTGAAGTTTATTGTATCTGGTGACACTTGTGGGGTTTAAATACAGCCCTAAGGACAAATGGAAACTGCGTCTCGCTGACTGGGGCCTGAACATGCAGAAATACTTTTCTGTAATTTGAAAGCACACTGTGGACTGGCAGACCGAAAGGCCAGCAGGGAAATTACAACACTGCCAAATACACCAACAGTTTTGTCAGAAACACGAAGACTACACTTAAGTGTGCCAAGTGTGTGAACAACAAGGCTGAAAAGTAATTAGGCCTACTTTCCATTGCAGTGTATTGAAACCCTGAGATGCATTTTTCCCAAAGAGAAAGCTGCCATAGAAATGAATAGATTTTGCAGTTTAGGTTCAAGGGAACTGTTTACAGAGGAAACTCCCTTGCCTGAACCATTCAAATGTATATCATAATCATAATGTGAAGTTGGACATTGATAGCATGATGCGAGAAATTAAAGCAGACCAATGTGTAAAGGAATTGCAACATTCAAAAATACCAGTTTTCTGTGCATGTAGAAAAACTGTGCTTAGCCCAAAAACATTTTCCCACGAGATTTGAAGGACCAGGCACTGCACGCCTACCCTCACCTGAATATCAGGGAATATCTTTGAAGCTCACAGAGCCAAGAAAAGGGACAGAGCTTGTGCCAAGTTAAGGTTTTATGAGGTGAAAAGATAGCCACTGTGAAAACAAAAGACCCAGTTAATGGAAGTTAACTCTTAAATATACATAGAAGTAACATTTTATTCCTGGTGAAGTCCAGGATCTAACTGACAAGTGACAAGTTGCAGGAGACTGCCACATGAGGAAGGGGGTGGAGTTATACCCTGTGTTAAAGGAAGATAAGGACAGATAGGCATTAGCACTGGGAGAAAGAAATGTTAAGTGTTGTTATAGTAGGCTTGGCTCAATGAAGGCCAAAGGCCAGGACTACACACAGATTTTGAGAACAAAAGTATGCTAGTTAATTGAAGGGAAAGGTATGCATGTCATTATTTTTGCATAGGATTGTATGCAGGATCATACTTTGGCCATTATTCTGGGGACCGTAACTCTCACATACATCATTGAAATATCTCTGACATTATCATGGAATGCTCCATTCACTGATCCATCTCTCACAAAAACATGACTTTGGGAACTGAAGTTATAAGCTGAAATGTGATTATAGCTTCCCAGAAAATGGCATGAAGCAGAGATTCGGGAGGACAATAGCTTGTTGAATTGGATATCTGTATAGAAAATCTCATGTTGATAACCATCATCTTTGTTGAATAGATTACACAAATCTGCCATTCGAACCTGCAAACTCACGCCGAAATGAGGCACATCTAATTAAGTCTGGAATGATTAGACCATCTCAGAAGCATATCATGTGTGAGTTTTATTTGTAAATTAAAGAACATTGCCATGTTGTCGTTTTTAAGGTCATAACTGAAGTGGTCAAAAATGCAATTTGAAAGGGGTGAAGTACCTCACAGGGATGAGACTTAGTAACTAAAGGAACCAATCCAAAGAGAAGAGGCTAAGACTTTTTTAGGGGGAGGAAAATAGATGCCCGATTTGAATTAACAGCCAATGAGCTGGTATCTCCTAAATTGGAGATTTTGATGGAGTGGTTAAAGATTTATAAGGAGACACACAATGGGAAAGGGGAATAGCTGTCTGAAATCATCTGATAGGGAACTACTAAAATAAAACAGCTGGAGAGGCAACTTTGCATGGGAGGCGGATAAGGCTATGCAGAAGACTATAATCTGGAGGGAACCTGCAGAGGCAAACAAAGGGATGGATTCTGGAGGTATCCATGACTGAACCTGGAGAGGCCATCTAACGTAGTCCCTATGTTTCCCTGGACTACCCAGAAGCATGAATGTCTTTTCCTGGGCACAAAACCCAGAGATAATCTATGTAAGTAAACTTGTCAAACCAAACCAAGTCTTGTGGGGATCTGTTTGATTTAATATCTTCCCTTATCAATTGGGTGGGCAGACCAAGTAGATACTTAGTATTTTTACTAAATAATAATTTAATTAGTCAAAGAACGCTGGGTGACCTCGAGGAAAGTTTGAAATCTCCAATCTCTCTCCAAGCGCTGATTAATGGTATAGTCATTTAAAATAAGTGAGTGTCCCTTCCCTTATTGGGGCCAACTCCAAAATCTCCTAAAAGGAAGTGGTGTAGATATAAAAAGGAAATTCTAACTGTTCACCATTCCCCAGGCCCTGCCTTAAAGCAGAGGGTCTTAAATATAAACTGAGTATCTGGGTCTGTGCTGAGGCAGAAAAGTGTCTACCCAAATGAAATAGAGTAAGGCCTCTTATTAAAAGCATACCCTCTATAGAGAAAGTGACTCTTGGTTGAAGAGAGATTCTTCATTGTATAGTGGTGGTGGAGAAAGGGTTTTATATATATATATATATATGTGTGTATATATATATATATATATATATAAAACCCTTTTATATATATATACAATTGTTTTGTTCTTAAAGGTCTGTTGTGCTCCAACAATGCTAGCATTGCCAAGTGTGCAGGGAGATAAAGAATGAAAAGCGCTTTGTGTGTGAAACTGCTTTGCCAATAGAAATGCATTGCATGCTATTCATATTAAACTTCATGTAAAGTTGTTTGCCAAGCGTATGATCCGGTCATGTTTCAAGGGGCTGCATGTTATTTAAAGTAAAGCCCATGCAAAGTATCTTTTGAAGTTAAATTGTTCTGTCATGTCCATGGGGCTGCACATTTCTGTACATTAAGAGTATTTTGTGAGTGACACAGGTATCTGAAGTGTTCTATAGACCTGTGATTCCATGTAACCAGAGTGGAAAAGAACGAAATAAGGAAAACTGTACATGTATTTGGGTTCAAGAGTCAGTGATCTGTGTGATCCTAAACTAACTGGTGGTTTCAATTTGTGTGAAAAATGAGCTGTCAGGAAAGAAAAGCATTTGGACCACAGAAGTGGTGTGTCCTGTGATTTTGTGCAAATAGTAATTTTACATATTAATGAATATATTCTTTCTACCCACCAGCCCGATTCTTGGCTTACCTATTGGCTTACATAAAGGGGCAGGGATCTACGTAGTATGATATAGTTCATAGACAGGCCTAGATTGAATTATATCAGGTATATTGGTGTGGTGCTTTTGATTGGGGGAACACACTCCCTGCATTTATTGTTGCCCTATAAATATACCCCACACACAGAGCCTCAATTTGTTTGTCTTTTCTCAGGACTAGGTCTAAGTAAATACACTTTATGACAATAGGAAGTGTTCATAATGCCGAAAAGGCAGCTGGCCAAAGCCCTACTTGCCCACCAAAATGGATCGCTCTGACATTTTTGTACAGAAAATAAAGACACAAGCATAGTAGAGGACCTGCCACTGCTGGCCACAGATACCACAAATGAATCCCTAGGAAAAGATTGTAGGAAAGGTCATGAGTCAACGACTGTGGCGGTACAGTCTGGCAGGATACAATAACACCTAAAAGATGATCAAGCCTCCATATTTCAAGAGTGTGCAACTCAAGCTGATCGTGCAACCACACACTGACTTATTTTGTTTCTTCTCAAAAGTACTAGAAACTACCCTCAGGTTATACGCCGGGTCTCATGAGTATTATGCAGTAGCTCTTTTTCCCAATCAGTGCTATGCTTTGATCTATCTTCACTGACGCTAAATGCATGCAAAGTGCCACAAACCCTATTCCTACCTTCCCTATCATCTCTTGCCTTTACTAGTTTTTATATACATTTATCGATGCTCGGACTTCACCCTTCCCCTCTTCTGATACCTACTGGACAAGAGCCGTCACTGTTACACCACTACAATGGTCACAAATGTAGCATAACCAAACTCAACCCACAACATAACATGGCACGACGTGCTGAGAGGATAGCTCAGGGTCAACGTGTTTGTCCTGGAAACAAGATGACGCAGAGCAACACAGGTTCAAATCCTGGTTCCATTCTTGGAGACTGGACTGCGTTATTCAGCGCATTGTACAATATTAATTAATTAAGTGCCAAGAGAGCATGTAAATGGAAACTTTTGCGCTATATAAAACCCAGTAACATAATATGAAATATAGGTAGGAAAGGTTGAATTAGTAAACCACAGAAAGGAACATGAGTTTCATCTGGAAAGAAACCTTTCAGAAGGGAGTGAGTCATAGTTAGTATCCCATGTGCGTGGTATCTATGTACAGCTATACATTCCAACTGTGTCATATTTTACCCATATTCTGAAATCGACATTCTACAAATGACGTACATCATGTTATGCTTAAAGCCCCAAAGCACTTGATTGTCATACAATACCTGTTAGGCTCTATAGAAAGTTACATACAGCATAATATAACATAAGACAATATTGCTGTGACTCACGAAGATGTCAATAAATGGAGTATGCGTGTAAAATCAGTGTGATGTCATAAATGAATCATACAAAAGAATGAAGGATGTCCATATAAAGAGGTTTCGACTATCATCACTGAGGCACTTATTCATTCTTTTTCTCCAGTCGACATACATTATCTTACTGATGGTCTTCCCCACAACCCCTTATTTAAATATTGGAGCAATCCCACCTGCATAGCTGAATGGGTGGCACAAGTAGGTGGGTGGTGACTGGTAGGGGCCTCATCAGTAGCGTTCTTGATACCCTGGGCTTCCATCATCATGTGTTTCTCCGCATCTGCGCGATTTTTCTGTCGCGGAAAATTCAGCGATGGAAAAGTTTGCATGAGAAATGTGCGAACCACAAAAGGTTCGCACATTTCCCATGCAAACACGCATTCAAAACCACTACATACCCACACCCCCACCGACACCCACAACATACCCACAACACACCCCCATGCACACACTCAACACACCCCCATCTACACCCACAACATAAACAAACCCTACTTTTCTTCATGCTGTGTCCCTTTTCCTTTTTTTCTTGTTTTTTTTTCAGGAGCTGCAGGGGTGTCCCCCGCAACCCCCGCTCACTGAATCACACAGTATAGTGAGCGGGGTGTTGCGGGGGACACCCCTGCAGCCCCCGTTCTTTTATTGTTTTTTTTTGGGTGGCTCACTATACTACACAGTATATTGAGCGGGGTGTTGCGGGGGACACCCCCACAGCCCCCCTGTTTTTTTTTCTCAGGTGTGCTGTGGGTATGTCATCCGCAACACCCCGCTCACTATACCAGACAGTATAGTGAGAGGGGTGTTGCGGGGGTCACCCCCGCAGCCCCTGCAGTCTTTCTTTTTATATACTTAGCTACAATGCTACCACCAAAGGTTCGAACTTTTGGTGTTTGAACCTTTGCTGGCACCATTTTTCAGATTTTTTGTATGGTCGGACCTTTTTTTTCAGTCCGGTCTAACAATTCCATTTCCCCATGGCAACTAGAACAGTCTAGTTAGAGCCATGGACCCTGGGGAAACCGGGGGTGATCTTGAATGGATACTTGTCACAGCAAACAGTTATTGACCTGGATAGAAGGTAAGGAATCAGAGGTTTTATATTGCTGACCATAGCCATTTGGGTCGTAGCATTGCAAAACAGAATGACACTGGAGACATGAGAGAGAGACCGGAGTACACCAGAGAATGTAGATCAGCTGGAGAGCCGCAGATAGCACAGAACAGTGAGGAAAAGCAGGGCAGCTGAATGCAGGCAGCTGACAAATGCAGATGCAAGAAGCAGTGGGGAGAATACAGAGGACTGTACCTATATCAAGGAAACCCTGAGCCACCTGAGGATTCAAAACGGGAGAGGCATGAAACGGAGAACAACTGCCGTCAACACACAGAGTAGCAGAGAACATTCAATGACAAGAGGTTTCTGTAACACCTGAGAGGCTGTGAGAATGAGTAGCCAGTTGAAAAGCTGGTACAGCAAGGAATGCGTAACTGGCACCGGATGCCTGAGAGGAGGGAAATTGTTAAGAGAGCTGGTGATTTTGGGGATTTTGCTCCTGTTCTCACACTCTAGGGAGTTAAAGGGCTGGTAGGGTCGAGCACACAGTGTAGATGAAAAGGGCGCTGTATGGCAAGGGGTGGCAATACAGGGAGCAACCCTACGGTGAGAGTATGGCAGCTGGTAAATTGAACAGAGAAACGCTTACTCCTGAGACTGGAAGGCAAAGTCCCAAGTGAACCTGAAGGGACAAACTGACTTGAGATGCATAGAATCCTAGGACTTGTAGGCAAAGTCCCTAACAAAAATGCCGACTTCCCTGATACATCTGATGTGAAGACTGAAAGTAGAATCATTGCTTGATGGGAATTGAAGTCCAAAGTTCCCAGATGCGCTGGATGAAGAGGCCGAAAGGATAATCATCGCATTCTGGGAATTAAAGTAAGCATTACTAGCCATATTTGACAAAGAGCATGATAGGAAGGTGGCTATTGACCAGTCAACATTTAGAGACCCTTTGAACTCTATCTCTGGACTAATGTCATAATTTTAATATGTCATCAAAACCTACACGTGACACCCTTTAGTTATCAGAGCATCTGTAGGTGCTTGCTCTCTGTGTTGCTTTATTTACTTTACATTTGTTTAAATGTAATGTGAATTGGTTGATCAAAGTTAACATTACACATAACACAAGTGAACAAAAAGCAAATATTACATTAAACATAATGATTTTAGTTACAATCTTTTCTTTTAAAATTCCAATAAATACGCCAATATTATATTTACCGCAGTGCCCAAATACCTATATACATTCACAAGAATATTGAAACCAATTACTAAATTATGATCAGTTCCACACCAAAAAATAAGAGGGGATTCTATATGAATATATTCTGGGATTATTCACAAGAAATCCCTTGAGTGTTTTACCACTTATAAGGTGCTTAGTATTGCTGCAGTGATAACGTGCTTAGTGCTAAGCCACAGGAATAGCAGCCAGCTTGTCAACACATTAAGCTTTTGGTACATTTTACTGATTTAATTACCATCTGATCAAAATCATATTAATTTGATTTAAAAATGTTAGTACCGCTATTGTCAGAACGCGTTTTGTGGCCACTCGACAGCCTTTCCCAAAGTTCTTGTGTAATTAGTCGTAGTTCATTGTGCGTAAATCTATTAAATAACAGTAATCTTATATTTTCTAGAGCCGGAAAATGAATCAAGTGTTTAAAAGTTTGAATATTTGACTCAATATTACATAAACCACAATAGTTAGGTGTTTGTGTTTTTTGAGCAAATGGATTGAATTTCACCTGTCGTTAGTATATTCAATCTAAAGCGCAAAAACTGAGCTCTCCAGTACGAGTTTGGGAATTTTTGCAAATACATTTGGCTTGATCCCAATGGTTTATCACCTTTACAGAGACTTTTATACAGTTTATAAGTATGCATTTTCTCGGCTGTAGAAATCCAGTCTCTCTGAAATAGTGCTCTTTTAGTTGGCATTGGATTAATCTTCAGTTTATCTGATGTTTGATTACTGTTGCTCAGGTTGGATTCGCCCAGAATCTTAAAAGTCAGAAATAGGCCCTAGATTTCTGAATCATACACTGTATTTTAGAGCTAGAAAAATTGAATCCGGTGGAGGGTTCAATATGTTGCTATAGAAAGAAAGAACTTTCCATTTATACCAGCCATCAATTGAGACAAATTCATGGCTCAAGACTACAATTGGCAAACTGTCTGGAATATTGAGATTGTTTTTCTCCAGATAACAGCTTCAAGCATATCCCAGTCAATCTGTCTAGATAGCTGACATTCTCCTGTCCATACAGAATTGCCGGGATTGCTTGAAGTCACCTGCCAATACAACATTTCTTCCGTCTGGGGCACAGCAGTTGCCAATATTTACTGGTGCTGGTGGCATCTCCCTTTAAAAGAAAACATCTTTACCAGGTTTGGGGGAGATCACACGGAGACATTACTTTTCTCACCCAATTTGTGAATCAAAAATACTCTTTTCAAAAGTCACATTAGAAACTACACACATTTTGATGAAGTCGTCCCAAACTTTTATTTTCTAAAAGATAAAGAATACAAACATATAAAATAGTGGCTATAGTTAACCAGCTACTGGATACATTTAAAGAAAACTCGCCATTGATAGCACGTATAAATAGCATTTGATCTAATATGTATTGATTTAGCTTGTATCTGTACACATCTGTAGTTAATCTGAGTTTGCAGAAGAAGTATTGCATCTGTATAGAATGCATAGCAGAGTTGTTCGCGGAGCCGGTCTCTTTAAGAAACTCAAAAGCAGACAGTCTGTGTGCAACCCAATAAGCTGGGCCAAGTCTGCATACATTCATTCGACCGTTACAGCATGCACATCTGTTGGAGGACTCTGGGGAAATCCCTCCCCTAGTTTGAAGCAATATTAGGCGAGATCCTGGAATGCCATAGATGTTTATGCTGATGCATGATAATTGTTGCCAATTGGCCTGATATCAAGTGTGACAACTCCAGTCAGCCCTGTCTCTTAGCCCACTGTCCAGTGCATGTTTCATACTGCCAAAGATGGGTGCGTGCTTATTTATCCTAAGCAACCAACCCACACCCACTTTCTTTCAGAGCCGCCTGAGTGCAAAGAGGCCATTCAAATGGCCACAGTGTGCTGTATAAATCCCAATAACATAGCATAATTGCAAAAGTGAAACTACTAGTCCCAGAATGCAAAGTGCACTTTACATAAAAGCCATTCTACACACGGCGACTCACACGGGACCTGGGATGGCGTCAAGGGAAATAATCTAGGAAACAGCATCTTTTGATATGTGGAACTATCCTAATAACTCACGTAACCACGACTGAACCAAAAAAAGAAAACAAGCCTGCTTGCTAAGGTTCACCTGACTGATCCAGTCCCATGGCACAATTAAGAAGGTGGTAAAGTATAACCCCCCCCTCTTTTAAGTTCCGATACTTGGTAGGTACTGATTTGACCTCCCATGATTAAGGGAACTAGAAGACTGTCCTGATGAAAGTGGCCTCAGTAAGAATTATGCCACTGAAACCGGTAGACGGTGACTGCGACACTGTAGAGGCACTAATTTGATCTACCGTATGTGAGCAATCTTTTCACCTCAGCGGAGTGGAGTGTGTGTTGTCTTTGTGTTGTTTTTGTCATACAAACCTGGGTTGTTTGTAGTTTGTGTCTTTTAAATCCCAGTGCACCAGGTTAACAGGCAATCCCTAGGCCATTAAACTTACAAACATCCTAGTGTATGACTGTATTCAAGACCATTGATGCACGGATTTTCACTGTTTGGCTACTTGTCTCTTCCAACACGTACACATATTGCAAGAGAGTGGTTGATGGGCAATGTACCAACAAGGCTGGATGTATTACTACTGATAGAATTAGGTAGTTTACCTTTTCCTATCCCTTTTTGATAAGCGTCACATCAGCGCTTTCTAGGTTGAGGTGTGGATAGGAGGAAGGGTTAGTTAGAAAATCACTGTATCCTTCTTGTCTTTCTTCGCAGCCTTGTTCTTCTAAAACTGCTTTTGCCCTTAACCACAGTGGTTTTTCTGAAAACAGTTTTGTTGCATATTGTTTTTCGGAAACTGGACACATCAGGCTGTAACTAATCACGGTACAGATCGTTTTGCTCCATTTCGTGTTACAGAGTATCTAGAGTAAGGGCATCACCCTGTTAATTTACTCCTTGCCCTCCCCTCTAGGTTAATTCATGACTGCAGCGTTCCTAACATATACACAGCACTGAGTTACCATAGTTCTTCTACATTTACCTTCTCATTTGGTGGCAGGAACTAGCCTATGAAGCGAGTAAACGCAAGATGGAGTGCATGGGCAAAGCATGCATGTTTTTACCTTTCCTCAGGGCAGCTACAGCATTAGACTAATTGTCAGCTGACAGACAGATTGCACACTGGTAAACCATAGCATTTGATCCAATGCACCACAAACTCGTTTTCTCTTTCATAGAGATCAACATCCCGCTGAGACTGGTGGTCAAACCAACCCATACACAAGGTGGTCTGCTGATGAATGATGTTAGGGTGCTGCTGTTCTGGGTTTTCATGATCAGAATTATGGCGAAAGGTTACCTGGTATCTGGTGATGGCCAGGAATCCGTGCCTTGAGCACTGATCAACATGTCAATTGTTAGGTGGACTTTCCTTCTCTCACTGTGGTGCAGTGCCATTCGTTCTGTTTCCACAACCTGGTCGAAGATGTGTAGTACTGAAGTATGTGTGTAGCAGTGTTGAATTTCCCAGCAAGGATCAAGAAGGACCCACGGTTCAGCTGTCTGAATCCACAATTTTCTACAAAGGAGTAGAGCAGTAAAGCTATTGCCCACACTACCCCATTGTTGTCATTGAATAGACAGAGTTGTTTTGTTTAATTTTTGATATTTTGTGACACTCTGAAGTGCCTCGGCAATGGTGGACCGGCACATTGAGGGTGAAATAGTTTGATTGCATGCCTTGTGTGAAAGACTCATGGTGACAACAAGTAAGATAGACACAATTAATTACAGTTCAAGGGTGTTAACTGAACTATGAATTCGGTATGCGGGTTTCAAAAATGCCTAATCTAAACCTAAATCTAAGATGGGAGCACGTGTCAACCATCAAATGAAAAATAAGGCAGTTCCAGTAGCGCTTTGTCAAATTAAAAGGGTCTAAACTAAAAACCTATTGCCAAGCCTTACAACTAACACAAAATGGGTGTGGGATAGTTCTCAAGAAAAGAAACGAGTGTTCTTAAATGATATGTCAGGATGCAGTACCCTGGGTCTCCCTTTCCCACGCTTTGACCACGGGGTAAAATGGGAGCTTGGAGCACAGTACAATCTCCGGCCTTCCAGTACGACGCAACAGTTCCAATGGCAGTTCTCAGGACAGTCGATGGCCAAGTCTCATTTCCTGTGAAAGTCTCTTGCCTTCGAGGCCTGATGTGGTCGAATAACAAAAACAAAAGTTCCTTTAACAAATTAAAGTTTGTTTCCAATGTTCACTGGGTGATGGGATCACCCCAGGATCCCCCTCTTCTGGTAGTGGGCCCTTCTCAATCGCTTATCACAGTTTCCTGTAGGGTGACAAGTTCACCCATGGATCCCCCTCTTCTGGGTGCTGACCCTGCTTGTAACGTATTCTACAAATATATCAAAGTTCCTTTATAAAACAACTTTGGGTGATAGTTTTACCCCTGCATTTCTCTCCATTGGGCTCGGGCCCCCCTCACCTTTTTATCTTCTCGGGTGATGGCTTCACCCCTTGATCTACCTTGGTCGGGCTCGGACCCCTCTTGCTTCTTGCAGGATTTCTCCTGCCACAATTTCTCAATGTCTTTTGCTTGGGTGATGGCTTCATCCCTGGGTCTACCTCGGCCGGGCTCAGTCACATCCATCAAGTATTGCAGGATTCACTTCCCTTACTTTCTCTCAATGTGGGATTCACTTCCCTTGGTTTCAAAGTGCTTGTAGATAAAAGTCTTTCGATTGTACGGGGATTTTGCTCGACCCTCTGTATGACCACGTTGACATATTTTGCTGGACCTCCTATGGCCTTCTGGTATTCGTTGATTCTCTCAAATGGGACACGACCAGAGTCTCTTGAGTTAGCACCCACATTATGCCGATTTCCCTCTGCTGCTGGTCTTCCCTTCACACTTTTTACAGTGCATTCGAAAGTTCATCAGCTTTAGGTCAAAACTTGCCACTTGTTGAGATTTCTACTCAGCACAGCCCGGTTCTTATCAGTTCTCCCCTCGACTCACCAGCTGTGATGATCAGTTTGGCTGTGCCTTTCTGGAGTCAAGGCCGGTACCACTGGCGCAGGATTTTCCCTCACTCCTGCTTATCAACATAGGTTTACCCCTTGTGCCGCTGACATCTGCTGCAGGACACTTGTGATATTATTCGCAGTATTAGGCTCTCTTACACGAAGGCTCTGTGGGTCTGAGACCGAAACGGCAAGGTCACTGCTCTCCTCGCAACCCTCTCAATTCCTGCCACCTTTCCCCTTCTCTTGAACTGCCGCGTGTTAGCCGTCTCATCGTGCTGTGTGTTATGTTATTATGTCATGTTATTGAAATTTATAAAGCACACGTTCACCCGAAGGCATCATGGTGCTCACCTAACAGATAGAAAATCAGAAAAGCAAGAGGTTTCTAACTAAAAAAAATGGTTTTCTGAGTTCGGCGAAATGACAAATGGTTATAAATAGCCCACAAGGACAGAGGGAGAGAATTCCAAGCCCTTGCAGTCGCCACAGAAAAGGCACGACCACCCATGCGGGAAAGTCTCACCCAAGGTATTTAAATCATCACAGATGATTGGGAGCAAAGAGCTCTAGAAGGCACATAGAGGGGGAACTTGGCTTGAAGATAGTCAGCACCAAGTTTATAAAAGGCTCTGTGAATGATGCACTGCAACTTGAACAGCACTCGCTTCTCAATGGGGAGCCAGTGAAGCTGACTAAGAAGAGGTGAAATATGGGCACAGAGGGAAGGTCAAAGTACTTTGCAGTAGCTGCAGGCCCTGCAGAAGGTAAGCCGGTTGAGTGAGATAGAGACCGTTGCAGTAATCAATACTGCTTAGCACCAGAGCAGCCACCACAAGAGCATGAAATTTAAAGGGGATAAAGGGTAGGACTTTCGGAAGAATTTCAGAGCTTAAAATTTCAAACTTGGCAGACTGAAAAGACCGGATCGTGCAATGATAGGATAGTTTGATCCCCCTGGTCTCTAACAGAGACAACGGGAGAGGGAAAAGGTCCAAGAATGGTGGGCCAAAAGTCATGGGTCCAGAAAGACAGAGGACAGCAGGAGCCAATGACCAACACCTCAGTTTTCTCACCATTAAGTTTCAACCAGTTCTCGGCCATCAACCCACCAACCTCCTCAAGGTACCTCCTAAACCGCGCAGCAGTTTCCTGTCTGGCAAGATCCAGATGAAGAATAATATGTGTGTCATCGGCTTAGGGGTAGCACACAAAGCCATGGGAGTGGATATGGCTGAGAAGTGGCTGAATATAAATGGTGAACAGATTGGGAGAAACTGAAGAACCTTGAGGGACTCCACAAGACAGTGGAACAGACTTAGAACAAAAAGGAGAAAGATAGATGACTGAGAACGATCAGCCAAAAAGGCAGTGAACCATGCAAGAACCAGGCCCAAAAGACTTGCAGAAGACAGCCGGGCAATCAGGGTGGCGTGGTCTATGGTGTTAAATGCAGTCGACAAGTGTAATAGAATCAGCGCCCCCATCCCACCCTGATCTAGAAGGCGAATAAGGTCGTCGACCATGGACACTAAGACCGACTCAGTCCCCATACCAGGCTGGAAACTCGACTGGAAGGGGTCAAAGAATTTGGATGATTCAAGAAAGGAACCAAGCAAGGGAGAAACCAAAGACTCAGGCAGCTTCATAAAGAACAGTAGGACCGAAATAGGATGGTAATTAGATATAGTAGAGGAGTCAAGCAGGGCTATTACCAAGGCATGTTTCAGGCCACTAGGAATTTGGGCAGAGGAGAGAGAAGTATTAATTGCCATCATAATCCATGGTATGATCTCAGCTGAGATCTCCTTAAGTAGAGAAAGAGGAATATGATCAAGAGTTGAAGCAGATTTCAGTTTATGAATAGCAGCAAGAACATCGTCATCAGAGAGAATAGGGTAAGTAGACCAGTTTGCAGAGGACAAAAAGTCCAAAGGGGGATGAGTAGAAAGTGAAGGAACAGGCAGAAGCAGTTTTACGATGAATGTTAATGATTTTATCAAAGAAGAAATCGGCGAGGGATTCTCAAAACACCTGAGAGGGCAGGATCTCAGAATTGACCTTGGTAGGAGAGGACAGATAATGTACCAAGTCAAAAAGTGCTTTAAGTTGATTGATTGCAGTCTCAACCTTAGCACTAAAAAAGGATTGTTTAGCAAGGAGGATTGCCTTTTGGTAAGTAGCAGTGGCTTTGCGGGATTGAATTTTATCCGCAGCACAGTAGCCAACTCTCCACTTCCTTTCAGCTTGCCCGCACAATAATGTGTACGACTTCAATTCCTCAGAGAACTCGGGCTCAGAAGGGTGTTTTTTCTTTTTGCAAAGTTTAAGAGGGGCAACAGAATCAGCTACACTGCTAAAAACTGATGACAAGGTCACCAGAGGGCAAGGAATAGTGTCACCACAATGAGAGGCAATGCAAGCCGTAAGATCTGACAGCGGAACACAATGGCAGCACTGTTTCAGAATATCCTGTCCCCAAGCAGGGAGAGTAGGCTCTGAGAGTGGAATAGAGAAAGTACAACATATTGGTCGGACCAGATAACAGGGAAGGGGGGGCAATAGACAAAAGAATCCCAGAGGCAAAAACTGCTGTGTCTGCCATTCCCACTTTGCTCGTACTGCGCTCTCTTGCTCCACCTTTTATCCCTGCGGGGAGAAGGAAGGGCCATCGGGTGTGTGTGATCTAAGTCAATTGCCTAACTTTGCCTGACCCTTGTGTCGGGATGTTATGCTTGAACTAAAATGGCGCTGGTGCGCAGTGCATTCTGGGAGCGCTCGGAGCCATGATGGATATTTACTTCATGCCGCAGTGAAAAGCTGCACACATTTTGAGTGTTAGATTCACGGTGCTGAGGAAAACATGCTTTCCAAACCTGGTATGCGGTCAAGGACATTTCTGCTGGGAAAGCTAACTTTGTTATGGTTTGTTATGAGCGTGTTTTTTAGTGGAGGGAGGCACTCTGCTCCTTGAGGGTGGCTGTCGATTGACCCAGCTGGCAACCAACGGCTGCTCATAAATGCGCAAGTGCCATTTCCAGAAGGTTCGAGAATCGCCACCCCTTTTCGGAGTGTGCATATATGCGGGCCCCCAGGGGGGGTCAAGTGAGACTTCAGCCGGAGGAGGACGCTTACGTCCGGCATTCCTGTGAGCTGTGGTGCTCTCTGCCTGGCTGTTCCCGGAGTCTTCCAGCCGCTTCTGGGCGAGATGAGGAATCCAGTTACGCTCAAGGTGATGTATTTCCTTTTGAATTCTTTGTTTCTTCTGTGATTTATGTCTATATTATTTCTGTGAGTTATTTCTATGTTATTACTGGTTGCTTTTAAACTTTGAATAAATAGCTGCATAAGTGCTGAATATCTTCTAAGAGTGTGTGGTTGCGAGTTATTGCGTCTTTCTGCGTTCAAAGTATTGGCTCTATAATTGCATTGGTGATTTATGAGTTTCCGTGCACTTTGGGGAGAGCAATACATTTTTTTGCGTCACAAACAGGATACTTGTGATGAGTTGTTCCGAGTATTCAAGAATCTGTTTGAACGTAGATAGGATTCGGTTATCTTGCAGGTGAAAGTAAGTGGGTAGTGAAGTTGTTGAGTAGTGAAGTTTTTCCTTTGCCGGTGTGTGCGTGCCTGTGGGAGTGATTGCAGTGTGGAGAGAAAAAATATATAGATATAAAGAGGTTTTGTTTTGTTTGTGATGATGAGTAGTTTGTTCAGGAAAAACAGCGTTACCGCTGGTGGTGACTGTTCTGATGTTGTTATTCCAGGCTGGACTAAGAGTCCATATGATAAGTTGGCCCAGGCGTGGGCATGTGGTGCAGGGCTAAGTGAAACATGGGATCAAGGATTGGGAGATGCCGATCCGTCTGATGTAATGGCATGCTTGCAACAAGTTCCAGTGGAACGTGGCAGAGAATGTGCGGAATTAGGTAGGCGAGGTTGGGTTCTTTTGCATGCTTATAGGAAAATACATTAAATGAAGGTGGAAATGAAAAATCAGGTTTTGGGATTACAAAGAAAGCTGGCTGCAGAAAGGCAGACTGCGTTGATGCAGCAGATTCAAATGAAACTGTTTAAAGATAAGGCTGACACATATCAGGCTGTGGCCCAGAGGGCAGCAGTCAGAGTAGCCCAGTATAAGTATAGAAAAAGACAGGGAGGGGTCAACAAAAGAAAGGTGGCAGCTGTAATCGCTACCGCTGGTGTGGACTGGGATCCGGATAAGTGGGATGGTGATATTTTTGACTCAACCAGTCTAGAAAGTAGTTCCGCAAATGAGTCTGACCCCATAATGGAAGTGAAACAGAAAACAGTGGCGGCTTAGCCCGTTAGAAGACGGTGAGCCGGACCCCACCCGCAGAATCCTGCTGGCGGAATGGTGGATTTAACCACGCTGGAGGATTAAACACAGCAGTAGGTCGGGGAAATTATTACCCGTTTGAGGCAAAAATCTGGGGAAGCTTTATTGACATGGATGGTGAGATTGCTAGACGGGGGTGCTGCAGGGTTGTTGGTAGATTCTACGGATTCACCACATTTTTACACCTGTCAATTGACACCAATGTACAGGAGGTCTTAAGGGCAGGACCGCCCTCTGACGGAAATGGTCAAGATACACAGGTGTCTTTGTTGCACCTGATAGCCCAAGCATGTAACCGTAAATACCCCATTACCACAGATTGGCCTAGCGAAGAAACGAAGTGGTATACGTTGAGAGAGGCAATTCAAAAAGTCAGAGAGCATGCTATGAAAGAGGCTATTCATATAGAGGCTCCTGATCACATGGGAGCCGTGCCGCTCTCAGTTTCAACTCGAAACATGGTGATTAGAACCGCGCCACCCGCATACAAAAGTGTCATTATGACTTTGCTCGTAGGTATGACGGGCAAAGCTACTGATGAAGTAGCGGATGCCATTCGGCAACTTGCAGATTTAGGGGAGTGGGATAAGAGCGATAACAAGCCACGGGAGAGAGAGGGCCGTATTGAGAGAAGAACCGAAGGCAGGCGGCAAGATAGCAGAGACAGGAATTGTGTGCCATTGCGGTTTTGGAGTCGTAAGTTGCCCGATGCTGGTAACTCATACACTCCGTTTGAGAAGCAATTGTTGGCGTGTTATTGGGCCTTTGTTGATACCGAGCAAATGACGGTGGGCCATGATGTATTAATGAGACCAGAAATACCAATCATGCAATGGGTACTGAGCTCTCCTAAAATGCATAGAATAGGACATGCTCAAGAGGCCAGCATAATTAAATGGAAATGGTATATTCAAGACATAGCCAAATCAGGGAAGGGTGGAGTTGCAAGATTACATGAGCAAGTAGCCAACATACCGCCCTCAGATTACATACCATCGGAAGTGCTTGAAAAACGTGAGTCTCCCCTGAAATGGGGAGTACCTTACAGCGATTGGACCGTGGAGCAAACAGAGCATGCTTGGTTCACGGATGGCTCAGCTCGATATGTGGGAACTGAGCGGTACTGGAAAGCAGTGTCGTGTAATCCCAAGACAAAAAAGATGTTGACAACGTCAGGGAAAGGGAAGAGCAGTCAGTTTGCAGAGCTTTACGCAGTTTACCAAGCATTGAAACAAGAGACCCCTGGTCAATGTTATGTGTAACAGATTCATGGTCAGTGGCGAATGGATTGACAGTGTGGTTGCCAACCTGGCAAAAAAATGGGTGGAAGATTCATTCAAAAGAGTTGTGGGGAAAAGAACTGTGGCAAGATATTGCAGAAATGTTATCACAAAGCGAAGTCACTGTATATCATGTGGACGCGCATTGTGCCACAGACTCATTAGAACGTTGGTTTAATTCTGTTGCAGACGAACACACCAAGCTTTCATCTGTGGATGCGGAGGCTCAGGAAGACGATTTGGAGGGTTTGGCCAAATGGGCTCATCAGAAATGTGGGCACCTTGGCGAAAAGGCTACTATCAGATCCTGTGTCTGGCTGGTGTAATTGTGGTACTAAATGGACTCCTTTTGGGAGAGTTAAACAGCGAGCTGCTACCAACAAAAAACGGAAATGGTCAAGATACACAGGTGTCTTTGTTGCACCTGATAGCCCAAGCATGTAACTGTAAATACCCCATTACCACAGATTGGCCTAGCGAAGAAACAAGACAAAGGGTCTATGGGGACACCTTCCACGTACCAGCCGACATACGCTGATTTGAGAAAGGTGGTTAGTGCGATTTTAGAGGCGGAGTCGAGTCACACTCATTCGAAGTTTGACTAGGGCTTCGGCCAAGCTCCGGCAGCGTCTGCCCGCATAAAAATTGATAGGCGGCCTCATGTCGATGTTAAGATTTTTTGGGGGCCAGGAAATACACAAGGGGTGCGAGCATTGATAGACACCGGGGCGGAGGCCTCTTTGATTCATGGCAATCCAACACGATTTAAAGGCAAACAGTTTACTATTACAGGTCTAGGGGGAAAGGAGACCCCCGCTGTACAAACGAAAGTGGAGATGAAAATAGGCAATTTGAATAGGCAGAAATACCAAGTGTTGATTGTCCCGATACCTGAATATATAATTGGCTTTGACATTTTGGAAGGGTTAACCTTGGGACTTGGCGGTAAAATGTACCAGTTTGGGGTGAGTGCATTGATCTGTACTCCCATTACCGTAGTACTAAATGCACTTGGGCTTCTCAATGCATTAAAGTTTTCCTCTGCCTAATAAATGCACAAAGGGTTATCAGTGCTTTTTCTTTCTCCTCCACCTAAAGGCAAATTGGGTTCTCAGTGCTTTGACCTTCTGTTCCCCATACTAAATACACATGGGGTTCTCACTGCCTTGGCCTTTTCCTGCATCTAGTAAGTTCACATGGGGTTCTCAGTGTTTTGGCCTTCTCCTATGCCTATTCAATGTATGTTTAATTCTCAGTGCTTTGGCCTTTTCCCGCCCCTATAGAATGCACCACAGTTATTCTGGGCTTTGACCTTCACCTGCCCCTATTAAATACATGTAGGGTTCTCAGTGCTTTTTTCCTTTTCCTACACTTGTCTGGGTGGTTATCCGCCCAACACAACTTACACTCAGATCCCCATAAATCATGTGTCACTAGCCCCCGCCCAATAAAAATTTGCCGTATTCCTCAACTTTTCTAAGTCCCTGTTATCGATTTAATTCTGCTCTAACATACACTCTCCTAACTACAATTCCTGATGAGCTTGACTTGCTTCTGCTTCTTAAAACGCCAACCATTTACTGTCCTTAGTTTCTACTTGCCTGCTGTTATAGAGACACAATCGGCCTCATTACAAGTTTGGCGGTAGCCTTGCCAGTAAACCCGGAAGGCTGCCGACAAACTTGTGGGGAAATACAGGGCTATTACAACCTTGATGGCCCCATAGGGCTCACTGGGAATGGGGAGGTCGGATGCACCAGCACCATTCACAATGGTGCTGATGCATCTGACATGCTCTTCTTGCGGGTGCCGGTACGGCCGTCAGGACAGACCTGGTGGCCGTAATGGCACCCGCAAGCAGAACTCGTAGTTTGCCAGTCCTGGATCTACGGTACCGGCAAGCTTACCGGTACCGTAGTTCCCGGACTGGCAACCTTGTAATGAGGCCCAATGTCAAAAGAAGTAGGACCCCTTATCCCAAACCTTTGGGAACATTCTGTAAAATTTGACTTGGTTGAACCCCTGGAAATTCTAGAAATGTGGGTTTTGCATGAACCTTGTACTGCGATCATTCACAGTTAATTGCATTTGTAAAATCCTATTTATTGCCATATGATCCTGATGAAACATGTTGAGGGTGCTACAGAAAAGGTTGTTTTCAGGACTGCAGATGGATTTTGGAAGGTGGTATATAGTTTGGCTACAAGGAATAAGTGTTGCAAGCTGCTCTAGCATAGAAGGAACTAACACAGTGCAATTAAGCAGATTAGAGGTGATGGCTGGGAGTATATCAGTTTAGGTTGGAGTGCAGGTACGAAGAGCCTGATGTATTGAATACTGAGCAGAATGGCACATGCTTTCAGTATGATTTGTTGTCCAATTGATGTCCCATCTCCATTGTGAATTGCTAGGGTTTTCTGCAGTTCTAGCTTACTTTGGCAGTTTTGCAGAATGTCCTTTTCTAAGGAATCTTATTTACTCTATCCAGCTTGAGCCATATAGTGCTTATGAATATGGCAGCACTGTTCCAGGATTCCATGAAAGCTAGGGATTTTTAAAAGGGTCTTAGCTGTAGGATGATGCACTGATAACACTGATTCCTTGCATTTCCTATCTGACCCACTGTGCAGGTGTTCACTTAAGGTGGAAGGTATAAAGTCTATACAACAAGGTTTGAGCTGGTCTTGGAGGACAAAATGAAAGAACGCATGTGTTTTGCATGGCAGATATTCAAATTCTGATTTACAAAATATTGTAACGATATATTGGGATACCACGCTCAACATTGAGAGGCCCCCCTAATTAAATGAGATCATCACACACCGTTATTTGAGATTCAGCACAACCTATCTTTGACTCATATAGAGCGCCGTAGAGCCCTTGCCCTGTGACAGCAATGAGCCAAGAACCAGGCAGGGGTATAGGCAGAATATATATTTATTTATAATTTATGTTCAATGAATCTTTAATGATGAGACACACCACTTTCTCTGGGGCACGCAACCAAACTTCAACAAAAAACAGGGAAATAATACTTGATAAAGTTTAGAGTGAAAACAAAGCACAGTTTTAATATGAGAACATGTTACACATTGTACATGCCATGCTTTGTTTAATTTCCTGCACACTTTAAAGTGCTTGCGATTTTGGAAACACAGTTTAGGACAAATGCATGTGGCAACTAGCACCCTGTTTCATTTTCACCCCAAAATAATCTAAAATTGTCCTGCTAGCAGGGTCACTTACTCACTCTCAGAAGAGAGTCTATATTGTACACTGGAAATTACCCTAGTTTCACTTTGCAAAATGCCTTCCCCCAGCACCAAAACCCCAGGCCTCAGTGATATGCAGTACCCCTCTGTTTAAAGGCCAGGTCTAGGGAGTGGAGACAGTTTGGGAATTTCGTTTGGGGCTAAGAGCACTCCTTTGTTTAAATACAATGTTTAAGGAGTGTTGACAATTGGGAATTTCGTTTTGGTGGCAAAACACCATTCTGTTGAAATACAATGTTTAAGGAGTGGTGACAATTGGGAATTTCATTCTTCTGGCAAGAACACCCCAATTACTTTATGTGACTATAATATTATTCCCACTACGGGAGAGGGTGAAAGTTTCAAAATCTTCCAAGCTCCCCCATTCGTCAATCTATTTGGGAGTTAATTCAATTAATATACAGTCAAATATGCTGAGGGTCTAAACAATCCCCCTCTCGCCATAAAGGGAAGATATTAAGGCAGGCAAATCCTCATGCACTTGGTTTCAAATGGATCAATTCTACTTACATGGGACCTCGGTTTTGGAGCACTCTGGAAGACGGTCAGACTCCTCTTTGGACAGCATACTGTCTGGTCACTTCATTCAGAGATCACCACCAGCTTTCATCCCTCATCTGGCTTCTCCTTAATCTTCCCCCAGTTTCTTTCTCCCAGGCAAAGTTTAAAGCCTCTGAATGTTGATGCCTCTCCACCCAAGATGTTAGACAGCTGTCTCAGGATACCCCCAGGTGGGTTAAGGGCAAGTCCTGGGAGATGTTTTCAGCTCTCCCTCAATGATGTATTTTAGGCAGATTATTATTCTCTTTGTTTCCCTGTCTGCATAGAGCAAATGTTTTTTTAATGTATAAGTCACACCTCAAATGTTTACAATTAGGAGGTGCCACTTTATTGGTGCTAACTTTGCCATTGGAGGATCTTTCTCTCTTCCTACTCCCAAGAGCCATGCGCTCCTTGCGGCTAGTCTAGGGGAGTTCTGTTTTTGAAGTTAAGTGAAGAGGCACACCCCTTCAGTCATTTACACATGTTTTTAGTTAGTTGTCAGCTTTTTACTCACAATGTTCCTAAATGGCAGAATTTTGTAATTTACCAATAAATGCCATGATATATAGATCTTAATATTCCCCCCTCATGGCGAATCAGTGAAGCTTACTTTCATTTCGGCACATTATTGCACGGGCGCGCTATGGTTTTTCGTGCCCTTTCTTCAAGAACTAAAATAGTTGGGGATATGAAACTTCATAATCAAAGATTTATTTCAACCAGCCAGTAGCTCCCTAACTTTCCAGTTTTCAACATTTCCAGGTCAGCTAGAAACACTTTTCTGATGATCACAGAGTTATAAACAACTGAATCCAGATACAAATAATATCATCACCACCACCTTGACAACAGCTTTCAAATGAGATCTGTCCCAAGCCTGTACGTATTATGATCTGGAAGATATTTAATAAAAAGTCAATGACCACATACTGGTCACACTCAGGCTAAATCCTTCTGCTTGGGCTGAAAGGTCCAAAGCAATTGTTTATCTGCCTGGGATGTCTGAGCAAAGACAGGAGTGGGTGTGTTCATTTTGAATCTCCGTGTTTGAAGTCAACCCCACTGTCTATTAGGCATGTCATCTTGGCTAACCGAGAGTCTTCCTTTTGCTTTGCACACAGCAATTTGTGTTAATGTGGCAAACTTAAATTGAAGGGCTGCTGTTAAGTTTGGTCACTCACAAATGTCTTTTTTTTATTTACACAATTTCCGTTTTTGTGCTGGAAAGTGGTCTTAGTCACCTGAAATGAAAGATTCTAACATAGTTTTGAATTTTGCAATGAAGGCCCACTTATTTGCTTTCTTCTGGCGCACAGCACTTTGATGTGTGGCAGTTTCAATGAAAATGCTGAGTTTATCTCTCAGCCAGAAATGTGCCTTTTCATTTTGCAATCTGTTTATACCTTTCAGCATACTCTGTGTTTCAAATGCAGAAAGACACACACTTTCATTAATACACTGTTTCTTGTGTCATCGTCAACAAGACACCTATTTTGATTCACCAGGCCCTTTCGTTGTGTTAATGTTTTAGGCCTTTCATGTATATTTCAGTGTGTCTTGCCATTAGAACAATGTATTTCACAGTAAGGTCTAACCTGGCCTCGCAGTTCATTTTCCCTAGGCTAAAAATATCCAACAATAGTTACCTGTAGTACCTCTCGGGCTTTGGGTCATTATGAGTTAAGCAGACTTTTTAATTTAAGCAGTAATCAATGCCACTCCTGCTGTTGGTATTTTTGCCAGTTTGCCCTATTCAGATTTTTGCAATGGTGCGGATGGCATTTCTGGAATACCTCCTCTGTTATTCCAGAAACACTTCCTCTGCCAGTGGTAACCTCTAAAGTATTGTTTTTTTTTGGTGTACATGTCTATTTCCTCCTTCAGCGTGATGGGTGAAAATTGATAATGTCCAGTTGTGGTTCCTACCACTACTTTAAATCTTTTGAATGCAGAAAAAAATGACTGCTGACCTTGCATGCATTACATGTTAAAATGGCGAGAGGAGGCATCAGAGATGCCCACCTTTTCTCTGAATCAACATGGTGCATTGTAAAAACATATTTTCATATATTAAAGAGAAGCACCAGCATTTCCATTCTGTACAGTAAAAGAGAGCCCAAAAATGTTGGTTTTCTCAAAGCACCCACAGTTATGTTATGTTAATGTGGAATTCTTCCCTCTACCTTTGAGATGGATGTAAAAATAGGCAGACCTTCAGCGGAAGCTCTGTCTTGGAGTATCACTGGCGGTGTTCAACCAACATCTCCTAACTGAATTGGGAGGATTGTAGTTCTGGTTGCATTTTGCAAATACTGCCAGAATTGCCAACTCTGCATGACCCCCTTAGTCTTGACTTACTCCTTAACAGAGAAGAGTAAGTCAGGAGCAAGTAAGAGATAGTACCGGTAACTTCTCCATAAGGTGAGTTGTCACTCTTCACGAGTAAGAGTTACTCCAGGTAGCAGCCCTGAGGATTGTTCCCTAAGAGAGTAGCACTGTGGTATCTTTGATGGTGTGCATGTGAATCATGGGCACGATACACTGGATTACCTCATTTGCAAAGGGGAATACAAACACGGGAAGATCCCCATATTTGGGGCATGGCCCTATCTGTAACAGCAAAGGGCAGCTCCAGCAGGGAAACTGTAACCATGTGGCATTTCTGCAGGGGCAACAGTTTTGTTAATCAGGCCACAGTTGGTCAAAAAGGAGACAAGTGTATAGTGAAGTGGGAAGCACAAATAAAGACCCACTTAATGTTTGGGGGAACTTTACTAGGATATCACATCCTAGAATGTATCTGTTCAGGTGTCATAGTTAACATTTTCAAAATATTTAAACCATTTCTGGTATATTTATAATCAAAGCCAGGCACACATCATTGGTATTCTTCCCAGAACACTCCTGACAGATCCGACAGTCGTGGCACTTCAACAATGGATGAAATACAAATATCCACCAGCTAATAATACATTTTTATGTAGTGCTTATTCACTGATTCAAGTTATTTTAAAGCACTTTAATAGTAGGTGTTATTTTTACCCAATGTATGTACTACAGTTATTTAACTTGATTCAGTTTTGCAAACTTCAGGCTGACACCATCTTTGAAGCAAACACTTATCTCAATAAACTGTTGTTCCAGTACACTGCGGAGCCGAAGGTACAATGAAGGGAGAACAAAACAGGATCACATTTTTAACCAAACCTAAAACCAAGGAGACTGTTCGTAGGGGCAAAGCTGGAGGTTGTCGCAGGTTTTGGGGAGGATAGTGTGCGTGAGGCAGTGGGGGAGATAATCCAGAAGATCAGGTTACATCAACCATTAGAATAGCTAAATTAAAATCGATTCTGAAAATAATGATAGTATGTTGACTTGACAGAGGATCAACTGTAGGTTGAACTGAAAGCAGTAACAACTGACGGGAGGTCTTTGTTGAACTCATATACAAAATAAATATGTGGAGCAAGCTCTTGGGTGGGTAAATGATGACATTGGTAGACATTTTGGTTTCACCTCCAGTGAAGAAATCCATTGCATAATGTACAAGGTATATGTTGGATAGCTGTGTTCTCCCAGCTGCAGCCTATCGCATGGCGCAAGACATACAAATAAGGTGCAGACACCAGGTGGAATAGAAAATGTCTTTATTATTCCCTTTACATGTCATGAATGGTGTCCCCTCCCTTTCTGCCCATCACGCTCCCCGTGCCTTCTGGCACCCTCTCACATCAGCTGATGACGCACGTAATCAGGAAGACATTACAACCTCCCCCCTTTTTAAGCATGCACTTAACTTCACTTCATTTCTTTGATCAGTCTTTTCGGTTTGTTCCTGGCTTGCTGTGGCTGTCCTGTGGGGTTCTCTGTAACCCCGACACGGCTAGAATATTCTGGAGGGTTCCATAACTCGCCAGCAGACTCTTCTCCATCACCGTCATAAGGTTCTTCTGATTCCCTTATTTCTGCATCACTTCCCCATGTTTCTCCCTCCAATGTCTCTGGGAATCTCTGGAAGTGTGATGAGTTTCTGGTTAGTTGCCAACACATGCCTCCGCCATAATTAGTGAACCATTGACTATGGTGATGGTCAGCGGGGCACTGCTTAATGCTGCAGGGTTTGTGAGAGTGAGGTTGCCTTACAACTATGATATCTCCTTCCTGGAGGTCCACTTCCCTTGACCTTCATCTGATGTTGGCATGTTGCTTCATGTCTGCCTTAGCAAAAGCATCTCACTCTCTCACCTCCTGGTCTTCATGGTATCTTTCCTCAGGTAGTGTAATGTGTGGTAGTCGAGTTCTGACATTTCGCCCAAACATGCTCTCTGATGCAGCCTTCACAGTGGTGCTATGTGGAGTATTTCTGTATTCTCTCAAGAGTTGATAAAGTACCTTCTGTACTGGTTCTCCAGTTAAATGGGCAATCTAGACAGCACTTTTGACGTTGCTCATGATGCGTTCTACTGCCCCATTGGCTTGAGGCCACAGCAGAGTAATTCTTCCATGTCTGAAACCCATGTATTCGGCAAATGTCTTGAAGTCCTGTCCCGTGAATTGGGGACCATTATCAGATTTTACAACTTGTGGTACTCCACACGCCGTGAACATCCTGTCCAGTGCTGAGGTGATGTAATATGCCGCTGTGGAACCCACTAGCTGTATATCTGGATAGCAGGAGTACTCGTCCATGGCCACGAGTATGTGTTCACCCCCCACAATGGGCCCAAAAAAGTCAATGGCCATTACAGCCCATGTATGCCTAGGTAGCTCCATCATTTGTAGAGGCTCAGGTCTTGTATGCGGATTAAGGATGGTGCATGTGGGGCAATCCTTGAGCAGAGCTTCAACTTGGCCATCCTGGTGGTGAACCCAGATCTTTTGGCGCAGATGTCGCTTTGTGAATACTATGCCCCAGTGTCCCTCATTCGCCAGTTCTAGCATCATCCTCCTTAGATTTTGAGGCATCACTTTCTTGGTTCCTTTCAGGAGTAGGCCTTCTTCTGCCCACGTTAATTCTTCTTTTACTAGGCGTAATCCCTCAATGTCTCTTTGTGTCTCAGGACAGGTACTTTACCCCATTTGTTTGGCTTGCTTCTATCTGCCTGACAGTAGAGATCTTAGGATGATCTGGATAGCTGGGTCATCCTCCGACCCCTGATCATTCGTCAAATCCTCATGGGGTGGCTGCTTGGACTACAGAGTGGATGTATTGGTCCGCAATCATGGGTCTTGTTTCTACTGATGGGATTGGGTGATAAGATAGAAAGTCTGCCGGGTTCTCTTCCTTGCAGGACCTGTGTACTATGCAAAATTGATAGTCCTCTAGCCGGAGCCCCCTCTGGCAATTTGAGGGGGCATTTTGACCTGCGGATTTCCAAATATAAACAGGAGAGATTGATGGTCGGTCACCACAGTAAATGGTTTCTCATACAAAAATAAATGAAAATGTCCACAGGCCCACACTACAGCCAACCCCTCTTTCTTGGCCTGTGAGTACACCTGTTCTGCGTGTGATAGGCTCCTACTAGGATGTGATACAATGTGCCTTTTTTCTGGTGACTCAGGTCCACTTGAGCCAGGATGCCCCCCCAGTCTCACAGGACTGGCTTCAACCGTGAGCTCAGTTTCACAAGCCGTGTTAAAGTATGTCATGTTGTCTGCAGACGAAATCCGCAGCCGGATAGTTTCAAATGCTTCCTTGCAGGCTCCGGACCATATGAAAGGCACCTGTTTCTTGGTAGGTAACAAAAAGGCCCCGAGGGGAGATAGGGTTGGGCTCGATTCAGAAAGGGTACTGAGCCACAGGCATAGCATGTAAAAAAGAGGGGGGGTACCCTTCCTAGTGGACAGGCTCAAGGCTATAATACTTCACAGGTACAGGAGGGTGGTCCTGCCCTCAAATTGATATGTAGGTCGGTCTATTAAGTGGTAGATCCAAACCTAAGGTCAAAGGTGTATTGCCTTCTCACTGAGCTAAGACAAACCAGAGAGTAGCAGACAAAAGTTTTATTTGTTAATTATATAGATAAGTATTCAATACATAAAAATTGAGAACAGATGTTGAAAAGAGTGCAACATACATAAATGAAAGGTTAAGACAATATATAATACCATCAATAAAAATTCATAACATGGAACAAAAGTACAGTATTTACAACAAAGTGAACAAGGAGTACTGTATTATCAATATACAGGTCAATCTTAAGCAGATGTTTCTTTTCTATTTTCTTTCATAATAGTGAACCAATTGATGTGGACACACAGGTCCTTTGTGAAAAAATCCCAAGGTTAGAAATTCCTTTATGAATAACCTTGTAAATGCAAAGTTACTCAGTCAGGTATTACTTTCCAGCATAATGTGTTTCCAGGGTCCTATGGAGAATAAGATATCTTGGTGACCTGTTTCTTGGTAAGCAAGCAGAGGGGTTTGCTCACAGATGCAAAGTCCTGTATATATCTCATGCAGTAGCTGGCGAGCTACAAAAGTGAGCATAGATCGGATCCACTGGTGGGCGGTTCAGAGTTGGTGAGTGCAGTCACCTTTTTTGGGTCTTGCATCATTCCTTGCAACAAGAATATGTGTCCGAAGAATTGTAGCGTTCCCTTTCAAAATTCACTCTTCAGCTTGTTCAGTGTGAGATTGGCTGCCTCTAGTGCCAGACATACCCTGGCCAATGTGTTATTGTGCTGGTCCTGATCTCTTCCAAACTCCAGTATATTGCCACTGTATTTCAGACAGTTCGGAATGTATTTGATGACATTGTACATTTCTGCCTGAAAGATCTTGGTGGCCGAGGACACCCCAAAGCTTAATCGCTTGTATCTTAATAATCCTAAGTGTGTGATGAAAGTCGTTAAGTAGCTGGACTCTTCACTCAGCTCTAGCTGGTGGTATCTCTTGTTAAGGTCCTGCTTCAAGATGATTAGTGCTCCGTTCAATAGGTGGATCATGTCAATGATTCATGGGGCTTGATTTCTCTTCCTCATGATGGCTTTGTTGGGCCTGCGCATGTCAACACAAATTCCGATGTCATCAGACTCTTTGTTAGGGACTGGAACCATGGGTGAGACCCAAGGGGTGGGCCCGGTCACCGCCTAATGTATTGCTGCTCAAGCAGTTTGTGCAATTCTTCCTCCGTCTGCCGCTGGATGTTCATGGTGATGCCTCTATATTGTTGTGCTATCGGGTGCACCTCTGGGTTGATGTATAAACCTATTTGTTCTGCAGTTTACCTAGTCCTTTACACAACTTGGCAAACAATTGTTCAATTCTGTCTGTTGCATGAATGTGCTTATGTGCCATGAGGCAATATAGTATGTGGATCAGGTCCATGTTGATAGCAGACCTCAAACTCAGTATGCATCAACTTTTGGCAGCATCCTCGAGCACATGTACAGGCAGCATCTTGGACTGCCCCTTGTATTTGCATTCAGCCAGGAAATATCCTTTACACCGTAGGGGTGTTCTGGCTCTGTAGGGATAAATGTTTACCTCTGCAGGTTTGAGTCTCGGGGCTCTCAGGATTTTGCCATGCACTTCTCGCTGATGAGGTTTACTGTTGCCCCTGTATCAACTAGGAAATCCGCTGACATCCCTTGTATCTGAAGTAAAAGAATGGGGATATGTTCTTTTGCTGTAGGGTTTCCCAAAGCGTATATGTACTGTTTCCTCTTTGTTTTTTCCTGGGCAGGTTATGTGAATCTTTGTTTTCTCCTGGTTTCTTCGGTCGAAGAACATCTGGATCCGCTGTCCGAGGCAGAATGTTCAATCAGACATCTCACATATCGGTTGGGCCTTCGCTGGGGCGTCGACCTAGAAGAACAATGAGTGTGCCATTCAAGTATTTGTTTGCAGGGTAACCAACTCTCTTCCACTGGTTCTTTGTGACGTCTGTGTGGGGTTCATATGATGTTTGCGCCCCCATGTGGACTGTGGCTGACCTGTCTTTTGATCTGACCATCCCCACTTGTGTGCCTTCTCCTCTTGCCTGGCTGCGGGACATGCAGCACACCGCTTTGAAGTGGTTCTCTAATCTGCATGTTGTGCATTGCTGACCCCACGCCTTTATGTGGAAACTCGTAACCACATCTGTAGCAGAAAGGGTCACTGTTCTGTTGATGTGTCGAGAATGTGGACACCTTGGGAATGGTTTCTGATGATGGGGCCTATACTCTGAAGTTTCAGATAGCTTCCACCTGCAGCTCCAGAGTGGTGTGGGACCTGGCCGCTTCTAGATCTCCTCGAGCAACTGTTGATTCTGCAGGAGGCATTTTCGTAACACAGGGGATTCACATTCCGCAATGATCTCAGGGCTTCTTCGTTAGAATAATTGTTGAAGTTGCAGTGCTTCATCCGTACACGCAGTCACATTACAAAAGCATCCATGGACTCCCCTTTGGTCTGTTTGGTTGTGTGAAACACATGGCGCTCGTAGTTCACATTGCTTTGAGGGGTAAAGTATGCAGTAGGTGCCTCTCTGAGGCCTCTGTAGGAGTCGGTGGTGTCAGCTGGGAGCTGGTGCACAATATCCCTCAAGTTGGGCCCTATTGCTAGTTACAGCAGGCTGTGCTTCTTTTCATCACCCAATGGACCTATGGCTTGTATGGACACATCGAGGTTTCTGATCCACCTTTTCCATCTGTGCCCTATGGTGCTGGTCTCCGTGACGCCAAAATGGCTGGGTAATTGCATGGCCAAATTGTCTTGTAGTCTACACGGCAGGCCTCCCTGCGGCATGGGCGGTGGTGTGGCAGGTATTGTGATGTGGTCTTGGTCAGACATGGTGTGGCTGCTGATTATCCTTGATAGGGTACCAATACCATGACTTGTTGTCCTGTGACGGCTGCTCTGGCAAAACTCCCCAGGCTGTGAAACACTACAGGGTTTTATTTATGTCGTTTATTTTCTAACGGGTCTCCTTTGTCTCCAGTGTCTGATAGCTGTGTCCTCACAGTTGCAGCCTCCCGCACGGCGCCAGACATACAAACAAGGTTGAATACCACAAGTCTTTATTCTTCCCTTTACATGCCGTGAATGGTTGTGCCCTCCCTTTCCACCCACAGCGCTCCCTGTGCCTTCCGGCGCCCTCCCACATCAGCTGATCACGCACGTGATCAGGAAGATTTTACACAATCACAATTATTATCGGAACTATAAAAGACGGGGTATGTGACAACCAACCCATAGCAACACCAACAAGACCAATTGCATCTGTCACGTCATTCTTGCTTCTTGAATCACATTACATCGAGCTGTCAAAACACGACTGCATATTTGAAATATTTAGTGACGCACTTGAAGCTAGGCCTGCTGAGCATGTACAGCAGGAATATACACTCTGTGTTCTGTGGTTGCACAAAGGCGGTGCGTCGGAAAATATGCCTGCTTGCATTTCTACGAAAGCATCATTTGGTAGACTGTCCAAAGGAGAGGGGCTGTGTTGAAGTCTGCGCGGACTGCATTCCTCCCTGTGTCTGCAGAGCAGTGTCTTGGCTTGTGTTACCACCGCTCCTAGGCCCGGCCGACCTTCCCTGGGACAGAACACATGGCTTATCCGAAATAGGATCTTGGGCACGGCAAATGTTGAAGCATGACTAAACAAAACCTTGCCTGGTGGAATATGCGGGCGAAGCTAAATCAGTTGCAGTGCATCTTTGTCGTGTGAGAAATGTGTGCTATAAAAAAAAACGGTTACGAAATGAATAGTGTTAAATACGTGTTAGACCATGTACATCATATAATGTATGTGCAATGTGAAACATCTTAACTCTGTTGCGGCCCTGAATAGTAATATGCGTTATTATGATATATACATTACAGAAAGATCAGGTGGGAATTGGGAACGATGGGGGTTGGCCATTGGGAGGCTGGCCGAATTGTTGAGCAGGATAAATGGAATGCACGTGGGGGCACGGGATGCTAGCTCCTACGCATGGCAAAAGCAGTGGGACACTTTTGCAAAAATCATATTGCTGTCTTGTACATGCAGTGGGTTTTATGTTCTTTTACTGCCAGGTTTTCTTTCGATTAGGTTTTTAATTCAACTTTTTAATTGAAAAAACTCATTGAGAATATTTGTTTGTATTTGGGGGTTTCCCCTCAACCACCCCTCCTTCCCTATTATTTAATCCCTATCCCTAACCCCTACCCTTTTATCCCTTTGCTCACCCCCCTTTATTTTTCGATGTGTTTTTGATGAATATTTTTCATTAAAAAAAAGTCAAAAGATAATCCGACAGCAAAACATCTGTATACCCATGTAGTATACAGTGGTTGTGCTTTTGGAATGGGTACAGAGTTGCAGGCATGTATGCATTACAGAATGCATTAAAATGGCAGCATTACACCAATATAGTGCCGTGGCTTTACAGTAAATTGCCTAAAAAACATACTGTTCAGTAAGCACAATGCACAGTGTCTCCCCTCTTTTATGGGTACCAGGCCGTCTCACCAAATCCTGGCTCCAGCACAGCTAAGCATGATGATTCCATGTACATTCTATGTCTGCTGTACAGCAGCGGATCACTATGACGGGATGGCTTGCTGTGTGAACTATCCATTAAAGAACGTAAGCCTAAGAATTAAATACGTGATATCAGTCGAGCATCGAGTGTGGTGACCAATTCACCTGGGTCACCCAATTTACGAGGTGTTCCCCAATTTACTGGCGATCAGTAGCCCTCTAACCTTTGCTCCCAAATCGATTGTGCGGATCAAGCCAGCCACAACAAATAGCCCAAACCGCACCATCATGGATCGCACGGATGTCTGAACGCCTGTGTGCTTGAATAGACTCATGCATCACACTCTTCTCCCACTCTAAACTCCCCTGGGGCCTGACCATGAAGACACAGGGGTCCGGGCATTATTCAATGGTGAGGAGCCACCCAGTCGTGAAATGAGCATCACAAAACGTCGTGTACCGCCAGCGTCGCCAATAGATTGGGCCCAAGGCATCGCCGAAACAAGGTGCTTGATGTCGATTTTTCAGCCATTATAAACTGCGAGATTTTAAGAACTCAATGACGTGTACTGTGTGTTGATGGAGAAATAAATGCTGCTAAGAGTATTAAAAAGGAAGAGGATTTTGCTAGAGCAGTGTCCATTTCCGTTTCATGGCGGTGTTCAGCCATTTTTGCTTTTACTGTTCCACTGTTACGCGCGGCATGGTCTGATTTTATGACGATCTGTGGCTGCTTATTTGTGGTCACATTGATGGCAAAGCTGTACAAACCAAGTAAGAGTAACTTGAGGGATAATCTGCAGCCTCCAATTATAATGGAGGCATGTGTCCCATGGAACACTACCTGTAAGTCCTTTTCGTGAAAACAGACATCGCTTTCCCAGGAACTTTGCAAATGTGGGGAAGTGGCAGGGGAAGTTCAGGGCTACTGGGGAGGGCATAAGAACCACTTCCATGTTCTTTTCCAAAGATGAGCTGCGGCGGCGGCAGACACCGCTGATGCAGTCCTTACTCCATGATACAGTGCACAGCGGTGCGGGGTGTTGCGAGGCTTGTAAAAGATCTGGGGCGCTAGGTAATGTCAGGACTGCCGGGACTCGGCGCTAGCCAGCTTTATGGTTGTAGCCCCTGAGCTTCTATCCAGGACTACAACCAAAAGACCCGGTGCTATAGCCCCCTCAGACCCCCCGCTAGCGACACCACTGGCAAGAGCAGATCTTACGCATACTAGTCACTTTGAATTTCCCACACAAAAGAGTGCAGTTTTTTTAAAAACATAAAGAAAATACTCAGTGATCTTAAAAGGATGACTTTGTTGCTAGGCTAACTCAGAGGCCCTGATTCACCAATCGTTTCCCAATGGGGGTTTGCCATTGTACAACGCTTCTGTGAATTAGCCCCATAGTTTTGTTTGCCAGTTTTCAGGAGGAAACAGGTTGCTTCTTCAGGCGGGTCGCAGCTCATCCATGAACTATTGTTGACATTCTTTAAATAATAATAGATCATATCTGGGTGTTTGAATCTGGCTGTGAATCAATGTCATGGCTGTATGACGATACCCATATTTAAAAGCGACACAGACTAATATTATGGGGAAGGGAATGCATCTCATTATTTTCCAATATGTGATTCGGTGTGAATTATGCAGTGTGCACCTTTAAGTGCAGACACAGGTCATATTATACAACTTAATGCCACTCATTGGCCCTCATTACGACCCTGGCGGAAAGGGGTTTACGCCAGCGTAAAGCATGGCGTACCTTTCCGCCTTACTACGAGTTCCCGTAGCGCCATGGAGCTTTTTTCGCCTGCTTTTTCCGGGCGGAAAAATCCATGGCGCTACGGGACTCGTTGTTAATTACGCCACCGTAATTTACGGTGGCGTAATTAACGCCTTCCCCACTCCCATTATACCCTATGGGGCAAAAATGGGAATGGGGAAGGGTAAATGGGGATTGGGGACTTACCGCCCCGCCAAGGTCGGAATGGGGCGGTAAGTCCGCCAACCCCCATGGCGGAGTTGGCAGCTTTGCGCCATGGTCCATGGTGCAAATTGCACCATGGATCTCCGCCAGGGTCGTAATGAGGGCCATTGTATTGACCGTAGAATGATAAGAAGATGAATGGACCTGCCTGGATTAATGCCTGCTACACCAACTATAGTCTCTCAGTTATGATCCATGGTATTTCGTATTTGTATTTAATTTATTTGTAAAGCGCACTGGGCCCAGGTGCATACACGTATTAAATCAGCAGGTGTATTTCTTGGATCACCATTGAAAATATTTAATCAGAACACATACTTGCCATCCATTAATCCAGTCACCAAACCACTCTCCATCTCTCATTCATGTGGGCGTGTTCTTAACCTGCTTCGCACCAGTGGCAGGGCCTGCTCTGCAATAAGGCCATCGAGGCATCTGCCTTGAGTGCCAGCAGCAGAGGGCGCCATACTGAGAGTAAACATCCTCAGTGGTGGCCATATTGTAAGGGCAGAACAATATGTCTTTGGCGGGGGAGCCATTCATATTTTCACTGATCCTTTGTAATGGTTCGTGTTCAGTCATATTGAAGAAATAAATGGCAACCCGCCCACCCCCACACCACCAAGTGAGGAGCGGTTTTGCTGACAAATCCATTGATGCCCACAGGAATAGAAAAAGATCAGGGAAATGCTAGCAAAAGGCAGAAATCAACAAATGGGAAAGGAAGACAGAAGCAGGACACGGAGTAAAAAGGGAGTGGGCAGGAGGAGGATACAATGGTATGGCAGGGCACCCATGTATACAAAATATAAAGAAAACAGGCAATGCGAGAAGTAAGACAGATAGATCACTGGGAAATGGTCCTTTCAGCAAGCTCATCTGAAGCAGTAATTGTCATTATGGGGAGGTAGAAAGTCAAGGAGAAAGCTATTTCACTGTTTGCTTTTTTCTCGGTCCTAACTTTGACTTAAAGCAGGGTGTTTGAAAATCGGATGGCCTGGGGCAACCTGGTGAAATGAGTGTGGGGGTGATGTGCATGAGTCTTTACGAATAAAGGTGGCATGCGTCCCATCAGGTGCTTCCACCAGCCTTCCCGGGGGCAGCGCAGAGGGAATCCTTCCATGTTCTGTCCGGTAGATGTGCCACAGCAGCAGACACAGCGGATGCAGAACCGCGATACAGTGAATTGTACTGTCAAGATCATATTTCTTTTAAAACTACTGAAGGTTGTGTGACAGAAGGGTTTTTATATTATAAAATGCGGTTAGTTCTGTTCCTGAAGGTGAGGCCTGCTACTCTGACCTCATATTCCTAGCGCTCCAGGCCAGTGAAGGGATAGTGCACAAATCATGGGACTTTGCTCAGTAGCAGCAGAGGAGGATTAAAGGTCACATGTGCATTCCTGAGGGCAACCTGCTGGAGCCCAAATTTCAAAGCTGGAATAGGGCATAGGGATTGCCTTTGTACCCAAAGGCAACCCTTTCCATAAGTCATGCCAGTGTGTCTTAAGGGCCTGGTGGTACATTTATATTTGTCAAAAGCAGTTGTTCGTCATTATGACTTACAACCCAGTGGAGGGAGGTAGTAAACCAAGATGTAGGCCATTATGTTTCTGGGTCTTCACGTTGCTTTATGCCTCGGAGTTTGGGAGAATATATGCACCTGCAGGGTGCAACTGCACTTGAAAGGTTCTGAGAATCAAGTGAGACTTTGGGCCTGATTCATGGAATTTTCTGCGCTTTGCAAAGTGACTTTTCACTGGTGCAAAGTGACTTTGCACTGCCAACAAACAGCCTGATCCATGGAGCAGTGGAAAGTCACGTTGCGCCGCTCTTTGAATCAAGGTGTTTGTTGGCAGTGCAAAATCACTTTGCACCGTGCAAAGTGTCCCATGACTCAGGACCTTTGTGTGTTTAGAGCTCTTATGCAGCACAGTAACTACAACATCTAAATGCTCTGTGCACATTAAGGGCCTGATTCATGGAATTATTTGCTTGGAAAAAAGGTACTTGCCCGACAAACTGCGCGCAAATCCGCATTCGTCGATTCATGGAATCGGATGTGCTGTATTTTTTTTCTGGACTTGCGTGGAGTTCGTGCACGTTCGGCACGTCTCTGCGAGCCATCGAGGGCCTTGCACGAGACTCCATGCAGAGCATGGCCGTGGCTTGCACAGAAGACTGGGAAGAGGGTGGAACACCAGAAATGGGGAAGAACTTGTGAAAAAGTGGGCATTCCAAGCGACGGCCTGCAGGCTGTCACTCACACGCCCACAATTGCGCAGCATGAAACGTACTCACGGATTCGATCGCGCAACCTCTTGAACGAGAAATGTGCACGCTAGTCCTTCATACTATCTGCCACCCGAAGACAGGCGTAAGTACACTTGCACATAGGAATGGCAGCGCAGAGGTGGGTTTGCATATTGGATTTCGGGGTGCGTGTACGCAACCGGGGTTCCGATCCAACTTAGTGGTGCGAGCACACAGTGTAGCAGAGTGCAGTGATGGTTTACAGGGGTTCACACGCAGAGTTTTCGAGATTTCAACCGAGTTACGATTTTTCATGAGCATTTTGTCGGGGTGCCGATACGGTTTTGGGGACCCTGCGCAGCATCCCCGAAATGCAGGCATGCTTGCAGGGGACCCCACGAACTGTTTGCAGGGTGCATGTATTTGCACTCGGGGGAGCACGCAAAGGTAGCTGTCCTGGCTGTTTTTGCTTTCCATGGGGGCATGTCGGGGGCGTTCCGGGCGCGACATGCGAATACGGTTACTTTGCTCAGTAAATTCCATGAATACGTGTGTTGCGTATTTTTTTTATCTGCACGCTGGCTCGCGCGGTGTCCTGTGTGATTTCTGTGCACATTTCCATGAATCAGGCCCTTAATGCATTTTGCTGAAGGTGATTTCATTTCACGGGGTTACAATGAGAAGACATTTTGGGACTTTCAAACCCATAGGCTACGCATTGATTCAAGCACGGCTTAAATTGCACCCAGTATCTGCTTGAGGGAAATTTCTGGTTTGCCACTGTAAAAAGCACGATATATATAAACGTACCTTTCGTCTGAAGTCAACATTTAAGCAAGTGCATATAAGCTGCCGTTCGGTGAGGTGGTCAAGCTTAGCTGAGTCGAAAGAGCTGTAACCAACAGGAGAGCAGAGGGGTGTGTTTGGATATTTGTATTTGCTGCCATGCGTCTATCAGCGTGAACGAGCAACAAGCAATTAGCACTACAGGAAGATGCTTTATTGATAATTAGCTGTAACAAGATATGGACGCCCAAGCCACGGGCAAAGTGCATAGTTGGGCAGGCTAATAGCATGTTTTTGAGCTGAGCGATACATTATGAAGGACAAACTACTGTAGAAATGAAGGGGGGGCTCTACTGCTTTCAGGAATATAAAGTTAATAGTTTCTCCGATGTGTGCCTTTTTCATTTACTGACATGTTGACATAATGTATTGGCGCTTTCCTTTACCTGCTACTGAGCAATATGAGTTTCAAGGAAGCTGCCAGTCCCAAGAGCAAAGCGGATGCATTCAAGCTGCATGATGCAGCATGCCCAGAGTAGCTCGTTGGGAAGGCATGCAACATGCACATCTAATTCTGCATCTCAAAGGATGGCCAGTGTAAGCTCTTTTTGTAAATACTGTGATTAAATGCAAAGTACTGAATTCTGAAAAAAAACTGTAATAATTGCACTTTTTTTTATATAATGTTAATGGGTCTTGTGCCGCGCACTGTTGCCACTTGCGTGGTCTGTTGGCGCGCTGGCGGGTCTGCAAAGGAAGGAGGATTGCAGGGTTTGCTAGTGGGATTGAGAGGGAGAAGAGCAAGAGAGCTTTGATGTGCTGCTGGCAGCTTCAGTTCGGAGAAACCGGTCACTGAGCTTCGGTGCGTTTTCGGTCGGTACCCATCATGTCGTGTTGAGGTGTGGTTGTGTGTGCTTTGTTTGCATGTCGGCTATGTAGCGCTTCATGCAAGCCTTTCCCTGCTGCTAATCACTGTAACAACAGTTGGTATTATGGGCTTTAATAGTACTCAGTAATATTGAGAAAGTTGTAATGCAGCAACACAGGAGAAGCAAAATGTTTGATAAAATATGGAGTGGTTTGCTGGAAAGTGATTTAGAGTAACTTAAGAATGGAGGAATGTGGTAGGAACCTGGAAGATAAGTGATTTTTATTAAAATGCATATTGACTAGTTAGTTTCTTTATGAAAATTGTACATTTCTTTTTCTTCTTCTTTTTTTTTCCTTTTCATTTTCTCCCTTTCTGCGTCTAGATTTTCTTGACTATTTAAGGAATTTGATGGAAGGGAGGGTGATTGATGTTCCATGCACCTTGTCTGTGACTGTTGTACTGGTTCTCTTAAATTTGTTTTGGAAAGACCAAACATTTTGAATTTAAAAAAAATAGTACTTAGTCTGTCATCCTCAGAAGGATGAAGGGCTGAGCTGGCCCCACCGAGATTCAATCATGTGTTCCACTGGCTTAGGAAAGATGTCTTGGGCGAGAGCTTACTCGATAAGATATGCTGCCAGCCTCAGCCAAAAGGCAGTCTGGCAGCACACTCAATAGTAGATCTATATGGATGTGCCAGCCAAGTGACCTGTTCAGTCAGTGGATTGTCCTGAGCAAACTCCAAATTTTGTCCACAATTTCATAGCAGCATCATGACAGCTCCCAGGGTGCCGGGGCATTTTAAGGAGTGCTGTGGGGCTCCATCAGTCCCCCACTAATAGACACCGTACGCAATTCTCCTGTGTGCAGTGAGCAGCTTACAAGTTATGAAAGGGATTCGTTTAGGGAAACAACAAATCACCCCATCCTAGCCACACACATGAACTTTAAGGATGTCACAAAGTGTATATAGGACTCATGGTTTGCAGGTATTCTGCTGCTAGCGGGAGTGTTGTGACAGAGGAAACAGCACAAGGCCAGTGTGCATGCAGTAAGTGCTCAGAAGGGTGTCTTGCTAAAAATCACAATCGGACATATGTGTCAAAATGAACAAATCTCTGTTCTTATGTTCCCAAAAGGCTCTTTGTTTTTATGCAAAGGAGACAGGAAAGCACATTGAATGTGTCCCTCCCCCCTTTTGTCATAGGGGATGTGTTTACTGAATGAGGGTGATTTACTCACTGATTGAATTGTTTTTATACTAAGTGAGATAGTGTTTTATTCAGAGACAGCAACGTCTTTACAAACCGAGCCAGAAAAAACATCTTTACGACATACAGACTGGAAGGAAAGAAGAATGCCTGTGACCATACTACCGGACCCAAAATGCATGTTTACAGGATCTCATGATTCATTGTTTGGGGCATGCAGCCCCCTCTTGAGGTACAAGGCTGCCATTGTCATGCGCATAATAATGTTACTGGTTGCGCACAGCGGCAGCCGGTAGGTTCAGGTGCCAGGGGCCAGACGTCGCTGCCCCTCCTGTTGCTACACTAGGAATATGTCACATTTGATTCCAAACTGTAATCTTTCACTTTGTTTGTTTGTTTGTTTATTCACTTTTTATGGGCACCAGACCCATAGGTAACAGGGCGCAGCAATACGAAAAGGCAAGGCTTACATAGTTACACAATATACAAGTATAACATGGTTACAAATATACAATATACAAGTGTGACATGGTTACAAAATATACAAGTATAGGCTTATATGGTTACAAATATACAAATATACAAGTTGCAATGTATTGCGCTAAATATTGTACTGGGTCTCGAAGTAGATTAAATTGCACTTAGTGCAGTGCGCGGTGCGTCCCGTGGCAGAATGATCATTCACATTGTACATGCATGGTGGCTCAGGGTGGACCTGGCGTCTGTAGCACAGGGTCACTTCACTGTATGAGTTTGCTTGTTGATGCCACAGATGCCGGCATGAGAAGCAATAACTGAAACGTGGCCTGCTAATGCTCCATCCTAATTCCTGTGCGCATGTGTGATTAAATCCTCAATCAGATTTCCTTGGTTAGCCGTGTCTTCTCCCAGACATTTCTTTCACATCTATCTATCTCCATCCAGCTGTGCATTTCTCGCTCTCCTTTGCTCTCTTTACCTGTCTGCCAACGTATCCGCAAGTTGAGCTATATTATAGGTTATAAATAAGTATAGGTTATTTAAATCTCAGTTAATACCCAGAGGTTTCTAAGCGCGAACCCGGGAATCGAACCTGTGTTGCTCCGTGTCGTCTTGCTTTCAAGGCGAGTACGTTGCCCCTGTGCTATCCTCCCGAGACTGGAATCGGATGGGTTAGGGAGAGGGGTCAAGTCGTAAAACAAAAATGGGGGGACTCATTAATATACACAGTGGGATGTGACGTCACTAGAAATTAGCACAACAAGGTTTACTTTCAATTGGCTTTGCATAACCATACAAATTGCACAGGGCAATTGAGCACTTGCCTTTCATAAAATCAACATTAACAAAACGCCAAGAGAGGATATTTTCTTCTAATAGGGTTTGAAAATGTTAACAAGTGCTCACGTATTAAACCCCAAGAACAATGCCAATGTTTTCCCTGGAGTGTGCAGTCCCAAAATGTGACATTTCAACTTTAGTTGTTAATTGTTTTTCGCCAAAGTTATATGGTGTAGTGGTGAAGTGCCTGCCCTGGTGACTGCAGTTCGAATTCCCAGGTCGAGCTTAAAATTATAATTTTGAAAAAGACAATTAAAGTGTCTTATTTTACATACGGCCTGTAAAATACCCTTGGGGGCGGCATTCGTCCTTTGAAGAAAGTGGGGGGACACCGACCACCCACTTGTACCCTCGAATTTAACGAATCAAGTCAAAGGCAGAATACCCGCTAGTCCCATATTCGGGTACCAAGCGGACTTGCAGGCGTAGGTGAAAAACCCTAGCTCCTGCGTCTACCTTTGATATGTGGGAAAATCCCTGAGTTTCCACCTAAATGTCTAACTTTCGTTACCACGCTGTATACAATGACACTTGCATTCGGAATTTAGCCTGGACGATTACTCGAGTCTATTTTGAGTCTGTCGCTTAACAAATATGCCTTGTTACTGCCTGTCAAAGTGGGTTCCCAAGAAGAATGCACACACAAAAAATACACAAGATTTCTCTGCATGCTTTAGGCATAGAGAATACTCAAATAGGACAAGAAATGCCAGAAATAGCATACAAGCACACATTCTCCATGGCTTTCACTCTGTGTATTCACAAAGCTTAACCATGCCAAAGTACCAACAAAAAAACCCACAGTATACTCATGTGGCACTTGCATCACGGCAATCCTGCCTGCGGTGGGGTCTCACACCTACCATGCTTCCTGCACGTGTGGTGTAACACACATCATTTGGGGCATGCGATGCCTCAAGTGTATCCGTTCAATCACTCCATGGCTGTAGCCCGTCCTGTTAGCCAATGGGATGCGCCAATTAGCGAGTAGGATATTTGGCTTCACAACATGTTCTATTTTATTTGCTGTCACTTCCATAGTTTGTTTACTTAGTCAGAGGGCCTTTTAACTGCCATGGGTTTTCCCCCCAGTGCCAGGGCCTTTTTGGTGATTTCAGTATTTCACCATGCAAAGCCTTCTAACATTTTCTCCTTCATTAACCCCTTAAATGCCAAGGACGAGCTATCTCGTCCTTGGCACTGGGGAGGTAATCCCAAGGACGAGATACCTCGTCCTTGGCACTTAAAGGGTGCACCTAAGACATCAACCCCAAAAGCCAATCGCTCATGCACCGGCTGATTCCCATGTACTTGGAACCATCCTGAGTGCCACTGCCCTGTGCCGTCATGGTGAACATACTGTTTCCGAATATGCTAATCTCCCATGGTGAATTAGTGCAAGTTCTATTTTCACTATGGATGACATATGCACGGGTGCTGTCGTGAATGCCCATGTTTTTCATGTTTGCTATTCTAGGAGGGCCTCAAAAGTAAAGATGTGTGCATTAAATGTAAACCTATTAAAAAGATGGAGTCAAATTGCGCCAGTAAAGACCAACAGAATGTGTAATTGTTCTGCTGCATCCCGGGGTTGTCTCAAGCGAGTTCTTCAGAACATTATCACCATGGCGAGGGTGCGCACCATTCAGGCTGCTCGGAACATGGGCTGTATTCACCAGTAGAACCCCACCTTTGGAGCAGCATAGGTGCTGCGTGTCCCTGCTCCTCGCTGCCATTCGCAAGCTTGCCCCCTCTGCCCCCAGCAGCCACCCAAACACCCTTTAAAACACACCATCTCCAGATGTGGGTGTGAAAGTCTCTCACACTTAAGCTGTGTACGAAGCTGCTCGCATTTGTTGAAATCCATTTTGCAGGTTGATGACATCATCGTCATCTGCACACAGACTTCAGCAGTATGGTATGGAATTGCAGAAACCTTAGGTAAGTGTTCTTTTTTTTAAATGATAATAGCCTTTAGCACCTGTGTCTTGACATTGCATGGGCTAATGGTGTTAATAACCAGGATGTCCGAAAGCCCTTGCCTGTGACGTCATAACCTCCCAAGAACAGCACGAGGAGTATCATTGTTAAAATGGTCTCCTAAAGATTCCATGATACATGCAGTGGTGTGTGTTTATGTGTGTGTGTGTGGGCGTGTGTGTGTGGTGTGTGAATGTGTATGTGTCTTAGTGTAATTGTGTATTTTTGGTGGTGTGTGTGTTGTGGTGTGTCTGTGCGTGTGGTGTGTGCGTGGTGCCCCCCACTCCAGCTGGAGTGAGGTTTGAATGCTTTGAGAGAGGCCAGACAGAAGATGGCATACTGTATCGCACAGCGACCCTAAAATAAATGAACGGGGCAGTTAGATGACTGCCTGTCCTCTCTTTCACTGTCCTTCTTTCTGGCATTCTCCCAATCCCCACAACATTCTTTTATACTTTGTTTTCAATCACCATCCCTCTGCCATGTGAGACTATGTTCTATCGTTAGTCCTCTTCTACTTCCACTTCATAGGGACTGACCCAAAGATGAGGAGGCCAAAGTGACTCATGTCATTTTGTTGAATTGCCTTTGCTGCCCTCTGTCTGACTTCTATCTCTGTCCCTCTTTCCACTGCCTCCCACTCACCCTCCACCCATTCTCCCACCTGCCCATTCTCCTTTAATGGGAGACAGAGAGTGACAAACGGGAGGGACCAGTGGTGCCTCTGCTTTTGTAGTGGGCACACACAAACTAGTCTGGTGGCATGAACCTGCACTTAAGATGATCATGCGTGTCTCATTTGAATCACAATAGTTATGGCCCACATAATATTCTATGATTGCCATATTGTGTCAGGATGGGGTGTGACGATCAATGCGTTTTAAAGAATTTGGCAATAGTGATACAATTGTAGAAAACTACACCAGACTAAGCAAGCCCTAAAAAGGTTTGTTAGTCCTATTGGAAGTCAAACAAATGGAAGCCTGGTGGTTGCTTTCTTCCGGTGCAGAGCTCCAAGGCAACCTGTGCACTCAGCTATGTTAGGTTTCCATTTGGAGGTAACCAAGGGTTGACATTGAAATTGCCAGATGGCTATGCTGTCCCAGGCGACCTTATGCCTTTTCTTGCTATTCCTGAGACTCTATTAGTTGAAGTGAGCTTGAGGTCCTACAACCAGCAGGAGAGATATTGCCAGGTGAATAGCTCACGGGTTAAGCACTTGCCTATTACAAGGGACAAGCCTCCACACGATTTAAAATCCTGATATTTTTATCTGTGCTTTGGTCTCACACGCTTTATACAGGAACATGCAAAGATCTTATGCAGAGGGCAACTGACTGCATTGATTACATCCATGTTTCCACTGTTCATCCAGTGCTTCATCAGGCCACTCTTTTGTATGACGTGCCTGTTAATGGAGTGCTCTCTGCATTAGAATAATGCCCTTGGTATTTAGTCATGCCTTAACATAATGCATCAGATTATTTACAAGGTTTGCTCTTTGAGATTTCTCAAAGATCTATATATTTATTTGCCAATGGATCTGGCAACAGCTGGCTACAAGTGCAAGTAGTGTTACAAGCTTTGTTGTTGCATCACTTCGCCCCCTCTACTTACCCTTTCTCCTCAACCCTCCTACCCCAACCCTTTCCCGCACACACAGACCCTGGAAAAGGCCTGCTAAGTTATCAAAGTACTCATACTCTAAATAATATTAACCTGTTATGCTTTGCTAATTCCCTGGAGGAATTGAATGACTTCAACATGGACCCACTGTTTCCTCTTTACCCTTACTTCTGTATACCCAGATTCTTGGCTCTTTGCTCGTAGGAAATTTGGTTCACCACTTGTCTGCTGTTTCTGCCTTTGGCCACTGAGCTTCAGTGGGCTCTTCCAAAGATGGAGACAGAGGTGATGATGCCAAGAAGCAGCTGCACTCACACTGCCACAGCAGGAGGTAGAACATCTCGCCAATCACAGGTGCTGCGGCTTCAGATGCCACCCCCACACGGCATGGGGGGAAGTGCGAAGAAAGTGGAGAAATGCAGCGCGCCGAGAGAACCATGAGCATGACATAGTGAAGAAGGAGGGAGAAAGAGAGAGCAGCAGTGGCAAGGACCGATAATGATATGACCATTGGTGATCTTGAGAGAGACACACATGTATGTGTCTTTTCCTTTAGATTGCATGTCTCAAGAGAGGTAGAGCAGAGAGGGAGAAATTGCTCAGAAGTAATACACCGAGGAAGGAGAGGCTCACAGGTAGTATAGTTAGGGGGGTCACTATGAGTTGGGTGCGTTTTAATGGAGAACTACTGCCTACAGTATTCCAACAATACCACTTGCTGTACTTTTCAATGTATTTATTTTTTAAATCAATTTCCACCTTCATTTTGATGGATGCACAGTAGTCATTCATACCACTACTGTATATGGTTTTAATACACAAATTGGTCATTTCTACTCCTTTTAGATGAGAAGGGTGGTGAGAGGGTGGGCATCAGAGATACCAAAATGTTCACTACCCTGTTGCAATGAGCTAATTAACAACAACAGCAAAAACCCCTGTGTGTAAAAGAACAATTCCACGGAAGCCTGGCCCTCCATTCTTCTTTTTTCGTATAACAAGATCTGTGCGGGACATTAGATACCTTCCTCATGGAATCAGTCTTTGTTGCTACTGTTCTATAAGAAAGGTGACAGAATACGCCGGACAATTACAGGTTGCTGTCCATGTTGGAAGTGACTGGTAAATTGTTTGGAACCTTCCTGCTGCAGGAGTTGCAGAACTGGGCTGAGGAATCTGGAGTACTTTATAAATATCAGACGGACTTCCGCCCAGAATTGGCAACTACACATAACATAAGGATGTTGGACATGTTCGTCAGGAAGGCCAGGGGGAAAAATAGGCCTCCCTTACACATAGCCTACGTGTACTTCAAAGCTGCCTTTGATTGTGTTGTTCGTGCTATGCTGTGGCACAAGTTACAAAAAATGGATTTGCCCTGGTTGGTTGGTTTGTGCAATCCAGCTACTTCACACAGAAACCCAGGTCAGAGTACGTTTGGACAACCAGGGGGGGATGTCAGGATTGATTGGGACTAGCAGGGGAGTCAAGCAACGGTTTGTGCTGGCTCCCCTGATATTTAATATTTATCTGACTGATCTACCTGCCTGTTTATAGGGCAAGTCATATTGCTCGTCAAAAGTCAGCTCAGAACACATTGGTAGTATGTTATATGCCGATGACTTAGCGATATTTGACCAGGCACAAAGAGGCATGAGAAATATGTTAAACGAACTGAGTGAGTATGCCAGGTTCATAGTCAAAACCTCGAAAATCAAAATGTCGAAAGTCAAAATATCGAAATAAAAAGGTCGGAAATTTTTTTTTTTATAATGTTTTTTATTCGAAATGGCGGGGTTCCCCCCCAACCTCCCCCCCTTTTTCTTTATTTTACCTTTTTTTACATACGAGAGCCAAAAAATAACTATAGATAAAAAAAAAAAATTATTCGACTTTATTTTTTCGATGTTTTTTTTTGGACATTTTTGTCATTCGACATTTTTTTTCGATATTTTGACTGCACACCAGTATGCCAATGGAAATGGCCTTGTGATTAATGTCACTAAGGTCAAATGTATGCTTGGGACAGGGAAAACTGTGAATAAGGTATCCATGTAAACGGAAATGGGTACGATTGACTACAGGGAGAGCTATGTTTATCTTGGTCTTGAGATGAGTAATAAGAATGGTTACACCAACATAATTGAGACCAAGATAAGAAATGCGAGACAAATGATTCTGCTTGTTTGTAAGTTTGCTAATACAACAGCAGGTTACTCAATCGACCGAACTCTAATATTTTACAAGCAGTGTTTCAGCCCAATGCTATTGTACGGTCTGTAGGCCTTGGCTATTAAGTATCTTGGTTGGCTGGACCGTTTGGAGGGCTGTTTCTCGCCCACAACTTTAAATTTAACATCATCAGTGTCCATGTAATATCTGAGGCTCGAACTGGGGATTGTCTCACTGAGTAATCAACTACGGAAAAAAAGGGGAGCTCTCTATATAAAGTCTAAAACAAACCCGTCATGCCCTCTCTTAAAGAAATTGGAGGGAAATTATGAATACGAGCGGGGTGTTCAAGGGAAGAGCTTTGAAACCCCCATACTTGGACTTTTTCCAGGATATAAACTGGGCCCCATGGAAAGACTGTTGGTTCAACTTTGAGGTGGTAATGGTCTACCCTTTTCACAAGGCAAACTTATGGGACTGGGGCAAGAATTATTTCCATTGGGCAAAATTGCATAATTTCGGGGTGATATCCAGGGTCACGCACAGATACATGAAGCCTCAAAGGTACCTATTGCTTTTCCCCAGTCCCGCTGTTTGCTATTTTATGCTGAGACTTAGGACCAACTAACTTCCATTATTGAAAATTAGAGGCACACAATGGGGGATGCCGAGGACTCAAGGATCTGTCGACTGTGTCAATCGCCTGGTTGCTTAGAAACCGTGCGACAAGTTATGACTGAGTGTCGGGCCCTTGGGCCTGTATACATGTGCCTGATGGGGGATAGAGTTAACAACTATGATGCAATAAAAACGGAGGAATTATGGCTGTATTGTCTTAATTCAGACTTCAACAAAATGCACTTGGCACTTTATTGGGTATGGAAACGAGTGGGAGAAGGTTTGAAGGCAAATGAAATCCCAAATTAAGTAATTACATGAACAAGTTGCTATCCTTCAGCCTTCGGCACTGGTATTTATAGGACGATGATTCCAGGGATGTATATGGGTTTTGAGAGTGTAGTTTCGCTCCGTATGGATTTACGTCTGGAAAATTGTGTACGTATTTATTGTGTAGTTATTGCATATTAATTGTGTATTGACTGTGTACTAATGTTGTGAAAGAGTCATTTGAATTTGTATTGTTTTACTGTTCATATAAAAAGTTTGTTGAAGTTCTTTTGAACTATAAACAAAGATAAAGCAGTAAATTAATTCCCACCATCATATCGACAGATAGACAGTCGTCGTTCAGACCACTACTGTATATGATTTTAATGCACACATTGGTCATTTCTACCCCTATCATGCATTAGATGAGAAAGGTGGTGAGAGTGTGGGCATCAGAGATACCAACATTTTCACTACCCTGTTACAATGACCTACTAAACAACAACAGCAAAAATCCCTGTGTGTAAGGAAAATCTTTGCATTTCACTTCTCTAGCGGAAAAGATATAATTATACGGGGAGCCATTGTAATTGTTTCCCCCATTTAGTGGAAGTAAAAGTTGGCAGGATTTAATATGAAAAATCCAACAAAAGAATGAGGCTGTGCAGGAGCCAGTAGTATTCTATTGGCATACAACTGGAGTTAATACCTCGTAACTTGCAATACATGCATATTACTGCTGTGCAGAAGAAGAGAGATACACAGGCAAATGCTGTGATTGAAGTAGTGCAAACCTAGCTTAGAAGCAACGCGGCACTTTACACAAAGTGGGGGGAGAATGCACAGAAGCATGACCTGGAAGACCCAGTCGAGAAAAGCCCGATTATGAGGGTTGATACCATTGCACCCGGTACACAAATATATGTAGATCTTTGTGGAACCTGCATGCATATGTTCAAATTCTGCAAGTGCCCTTCCAGCCTTTCATCCCTACACAGTCAATAAAATGAGTACTTTTGAGTGTAGTAATTGCCACTCTGATGGTCTTAGGAAGCTCGTAGATAGCCAAAATGTTAAAGATGCTGCACTCCCACCAAGTGCTCTGTGTACTTCCAGCTGTAGATTCCTTTTCTGGTCATGTGGTATACCTTCTTAGCGAGCTTGGAAGACACAATGGAAAAACAGGGTTGGAAATTATAATGCGATGAAAAGCAGCTAAAAGCAGCTCCTGGGTGTCAGGCATCACTCAGTCGCCAGGAGCTAACACTGGGGAACAAGGTACAAGTACACAACGCACTGCAAATCTCCTTTCCATGTGAGATGCACACTTTACCTTGTTGCCCATTAAGTATGCTCCATTTTCCAGGGTGCACAATTTGTACTCACCACAAGCCATTGGCTTGTGATAGTTGACTCATGTGAAGTATCAAAGGGTGTGATGTGTGTATCTATAAAATTGAGATGGTGAGGGACTTTTTCAATGCTGGCTAGTAGCTTGCAACTTGAGTGTTTTCTCCATGCATTTTCTTGAAATGTGTACTAGCTATGTCCCAGGTCTTCTTTATTTACATTCTGAAATACTCAGTTATTGTCACATATGCATGTTTGTAAGGCTGCAGTTGACAGGGTGAGCCTAAAGTAGCTCCTCGTAGCTTTTGGTTTGAAGTTTACCCAGCTCCCCTAGGCTAGAAGGGGGGGCAAAATAGCTCCCATCAATTGTGAACCTTGGAAAGGGCACTGTCATGGCCACAGGAACATAGCAAGCAAATGCACAGCCACTCAGCAGACATCAAACATGGTAACGTTGCCCTATACAACCAACATACACTTCTTAGCACCACGGGTACACAAAGACTCCCTCCCTAAACCCCAGACACAAATGCCTCTATGCTCTTGACAGAGAACCCCTAGAAACAGACCAACATGTAGAGCGCAGGGTACTTGTAGACTGCATACATCAAATCAATCTTGCATTTTCCACTCGCTCCCCACTAACCTAACCCATCCCTCTCTCTTGCATATCCTGCAGAGTGCCTGGAGACCAAGCAAATGTCAGCAGTGCATGGTATAAATGTCGGTAACATAGCACAGCATTGTGCTGATTGTGCATAATAGAGTTGGTTGCTGATCATCTGGCTGGCCACTGCTCATAGTGCTGTTTGTTTTTCATCTTTTTGTAGATGCCTGCATTTATGGTCATTTTCCTCCTTTTTAATTTGCCTGCTCATCGCTTTGGTGATGTTGCTAAACACTGCTCATTTTTCTGATCAATTGTATTTTTTCTGAGCACTATTCATTTTAAAATGATCACTCTGCTCATTGTCATACTACACATAACTCTGTCCACATTGCTGACCAACTTGTGTATATTGATGTTTGTATTGCTCATATTGCTAATCACGCTGTTGAATGTATGAATTGCTCTTCTCATATTGCTGACCGTATTGATTTTGCTGAACTCTACTGATATCACTGAACCCGTTGCTTATACTGTTGATCTCCTTTTCCATATTGTTTATGACATTGCTGGAATTTCAGATTGCCCGGCTCCTATTGGTGACCACTTTGACTCATAGCATGCCTCACTCTGCTCACTCTACTAATAAAGCTACTACTTTGGCTGATCAGTCTGCTTACATGACTAATGACTGCTGATATTGCTGATCACTTTGATACATGCAATTATTTTGTACATCAGCCCTGTTTTGCCGGTCGGAAGCCTGATCTTGTCATGATCCTACAAGACAGGAAACAAACTAATACATATTAACATAATACCAATAGTAGTTCTAATAGTAAAACTGGTCCCAAAGCTTATTCTGAGACGAAGTTTGGACATGGATTTTTCATGAAAAAATATGTAGCTACATTTGGAAGTGGGGACATGAGTGACAAAATCAAATGCATCATGTTCCTGAGAAATGCTTCACAATGTAGCATAGTCTGTGGCTATGTATTGGCACAATGAATCTCCGGAGGCTATGTGGGTGCCATTGATTTAATGGGGGAGGCTTTATGGAATTTGGCAAATTGTAGGCCACTACTTAGGATAACAAGCAAATGCAGGGCGTGATTTACAAAGCACTTTTCAATGGGATGTTCCCATTGAGAACCACTCAGCCCCACAGTCTGTACTGGAAACATAAGCACTGTGCCGGCTGAAATGAAGAATTTTTGGTGCAGAGCATGTGCTATGCGGATATACCCAGCTCAATGCTGGGAGCGCTTGGGAGAGTTCTAACCAACATGAGTTTATGGTGAATTAAATATTGCATCCTCCCAGTTACCATGGTTGCTTGTAGGCAGTATTCGGGAAGGCTTTTTTTCTGCTGCAAATTGCATTGGACTATTCCGCACATCAAAGCTTGTTGGCTACATTGCACCGACTTGATTCGTCAGGACTACACACGCCCCTGACTGTTAAAAGCCTTTCAGTGAAATCTGCCAACTGACATACGCCTGCTTTAAGTGCCACTGCTTAGAGATACTGTCCTCATTGGGAACTTCAGTTTGTATTCTCTGCAGCTAAAAGGAAGGTGTCCCTCCTAAACCATGTGCCTACCCATTCCCCTTTAATACCCATTCCCCTTGCATCCCTATTCCCCTTGAATACCCATTCCCCTTGCATACCCATTCCCCTTGAATACCCATTCCCCTTGCAAACCTATTCCCCTTGCAAACCTATTCCCCTTGCATACCTATTCCCCTTGCATACCCATTTCTCTTGCATACCCATTCCCCTTGCATACCTATTCCCCTTGCTATTCCCCTTGCATACCCATTTCTTGTGCATACCCATTCCCCTTGCATACCTATTCCCCTGCATACACATTCCCCTTGTATACCTATTCCCATTGCATACCCATTTCTCTTGCATACCTATTCCCCTTGAATACCCATTCCCCTTGCATACCCATTCCCCTTGAATACCCATTCCCCTTGCATACCTATTCCCCTTGCTATTCCCCTTGCATACCCATTTCTTGTGCATACCCATTCCCCTTGCATACCTATTCCCCTGCATACACATTCCCCTTGTATACCTATTCCCATTGCATACCCATTTCTCTTGCATACCTATTCCCCTTGAATACCCATTCCCCTTGCATACCCATTCCCCTTGAATACCCATTCCCCTTGCATACCTATTCCTCTTGCATACCCATTTCTCTTGCATACCCATTCCCCTTGCTATTCCCCTTGCATACCCATTTCTTGTGCATACCCATTCCCCTTGCATACCTATTCCCCTTGCATACACATTCCCCTTGCATACCCATTCCCCTTGAATACCCATTCCCCTGGCAAACCTATTCCCCTTGCATACCTATTCCCCTTGCATACCCATTTCTCTTGCATACCCATTCCCCTTGCATACCTATTCCCCTTGCTATTCCCCTTGCATACACATTCCCCTTGTATACCTATTCCCCTTGCATACACATTCCCCTTGCATACCTATTCCCCTTGCATACACATTCCCCTTGTATACCTATTCCCATTGCATACCCATTTCTCTTGCATACCCATTCCCTTTGCATACCCATTCCGCTTGCATACCTATTCCCCTTGCATACCTATTCCCCTTGCATACCCATTCCCCATTCATTCCCATTCCCCTTGGATACCCCTTCCGCTTGCATACGTATTCCCCTTGCATACCCATTCCCCTTGCATACCCATTCCCATTGCATACCCATTTCTCTTGCATACCCATTCCCCTTGCATAGCCCTTCCCCTTGCATACCTATTCCCCTTGCATACCTCTTCCCCTTGAATACCCATTCCCCTTGCATACCTATTCCGATTGCATACCCATTTCTCTTGCATACCCATTACCTTTGCATACCGATTCCGCTAGCATACCTATTCCCCTAGCATACCGATTCCCCTTGCAGGTCAATGGAGTGTGAGAATGTTGCTGCAGCATAATTTCAGTGCAAATGCATGTTTGCTACATTGCACTGGGATTACCGCTTAAAACATATTAGGTTTCCCATTGCTGCTATGGAAATGTATCCGGAATGCTGGGTGGCATGATGTCTGAACATACTGGCGATGTCCAGAAGACAATACAGTCTTACATTTGTTCCATCTTGCTCTCTTTGCTGCTATCGCTCACTTAATTAAGATCAGCCTTTCTTCTCCATCTGTCCATTGGGTTATCATCCCCATAATGCTACAATTACCTCAGGGTATCAAAGTGCCGCAAAGTTATGTTATTGTTCTTTTAAAGCACGCAACAACTTCCTAGGGGCTTCTAGGCACTAATCCGCGAACAAGCTCATAACACTCAGTTAAGAGTCAGAAGTATTGTGCCATGAACACGTGCTTTCAGCTGTTTGGTCCGAGATCGTTTTTAGAGTTAGTGGAAGATTATTCCAGAAAGTAGTGGCTTGGGCTGCGAAGCCCCAACCTGGCAATCTGGCGCTCCTAAATAACTTTGATTCCTGGACGTAAGCGGATTGTGATGGAAGGTGTGGGGCGTATAATGTACACGTGTCTCAGATTAACTTTGGTCTAGTCCCCTAATAGTATAATTGAGTAATGCACATTGGCTAAAAGGCGAATTGTTGCAGTCCTTGATTACCAAATAGGCAAAGTAGACACCAGCCTATGGGCCCCACTCCTTTTAGGGGCCCCGCGATAACGGATCAAAATAATATTGATTTTATCTTGCAAGAAAATTACATTCATGGTTTCCTAAATTGTTTCCAAAAGATAGAAAATAAGAAAACAAAATGAATCAACTCAAAGAAACGAAAGCTTTACATTGAAGGATCTATAGAGAAAATACTGTATTGATGTAATGTACCCATTATCAATTTAAAGCACATAAACCAGAGACCTCAGATTTGCATTTGTCTCTTAAAAGCTCATTTTCTGCTATCTGTCAGTTTGTAAAAAGAATCTGGTGCAAACTGTGATGTGTAATGTACAGACTGTAATAAAATTGGTTTATTAAAATTGTTGGTTGGTAAAATGAAAAACGTATTAGGAGATGATTTTCGAGGGGGGGGCCTCAAATTTCTACTGTTTAGGGGCCTCCACAGGGTTTAATCCGGCACTGAATTGTTGGCAATGACACACGTAAAACAGAGAAAAATTAATAGTCATTGTTCTACTTTAGATGAGAAATAGTTTCTGTGTTTCTCTTTCTTTAAAAGGCCCGCCACGATTGGCAGAAGAGTCACATTTGTTTATAGTTCTTTAAGTTATCAGAATGAAGGTATCATATCTACCCTGGTAATATACCATTAATTAAAAGCAAATCGCATTTAGAAATTTTTTTTTTTAATGTGACGGTGGAATGTTTTTTGTTGTGATGTTACTTATGAAAGGATGTTTCCATCACTAGGAGAAGTACAGTGAAATTGTACTGCTGCCATTAACATATGTTGGAGAAGTTGTCACAGGGAGAGAAAATCAGCATATTTTCCCCCTATTCACCTGTGTCATGGAAAAACATTCCTCAAATTCCTATTTTCACCAGCTGTACCATAAGCTGCACCTTAAATTGCGTGAATGCATCTCCAATCAGAGAGGCTAATTTGTTATGCCCTGCTAATTGGCTAGAACGCCAAGTTTAATTGCCAATCAGTGAATTTAGAATGTTCCTGCCTTCTGATAGGCTGAAATATTGGCCCGCAATGGCGTGCCGAAAAATTCTGCCCCTCAGATTCAATATAATTCCGGCTAATCCGTGAGTGTGATGAAGGCCAAAATACAAATTTCGCATTGAGGAATGCAAATGAGGACCGTTTTTGCAACCAATCTGACATTCCATCTAATTCTAATTAGGATTTTCTGTAGCGATTTTCCATCACAAAGTGGATGATGTACACTCCTTAACTCTATTTAGTATATTGATCACAATGTTCCCCATTTGCTTATTTGTTTTTCTCGATATTCATTCTCCTGATATCTGAAATTCCCATCGACATTGGCAGACATTTTATTTTCACCCACTACCACTGATTAAACCTGGCACGCCTAAGATGAGCAAAAGGGGAAGGCTCAAGGAGATGCTACGTTATGGATCCATTTTATGCAGAATCGCAGCAATGACAGGGTGAACACCTTTCTTTTTAAATTCTCTCTTGGCCTGCATGTGGCTTTCATTTCACGCCTCTGTGATATCCTGGGTATCACTGATCAGGCCCTGGCCTGGCTGACCTCCTTTCTCACTGACTGACCCTCTCTCTGGTCCAACTAGGGTCCTTCCTGTCTTCTATCTCTCTTTCTTCCAGTGGTGTTCCCCAGGAGTCTAACCTCTCTCCCTGGCTGTTCAACCAATACCTGGCGCCTCTTGCCCGCTGCATCGCTGATCTCTGCTCCAACTTTCAGTGTTATGTGGATGACACCCAGCTCTCTTTCATGCTCCCATCGGCTGCCTCTACTGCTTCTCTCATTCCTGACTGTCTGTCTGCTATTCAGGAGTGGTGTGCCGCTAATGATCACTGCCTTAATGCCAGTAAGACGGAGATTCTCCTCATCGGAACACCAGTTCCCTCCTTTCCTCTCCTTTCCTCTCTGGCTGCCCACTCTATGTCCTCCCCCTCCTCCTACCTGTGAGGCTAAGAACCTTGGGGTCATTTTCGACTCCACCATCTCCTTCTCTTCTCACATCTCCGATGTCTCTAAGAAGTCAAACTATCAGCTGCACCTCCTCAGAAGTATTCTTACTTTCCTCACTTTCCCCCAGAAGCTCACTGTCTCCAGAGCTCTGGTCCTCTCAAAGCTCAACTACTGCAACTGCCTCTTTCTAAATCTTCCTGCCTCTACTCTCCGTCCTCTACAACTAATGCAGAACTGGACTGTGAGACGTGTCCTTGGCCTCAAGCCCAGGGATTGTATCTCTCCAGCTTTGAAATCTCTTCATTGGCTCCCAGTAGAGGCAAGGATCAAGTTCAATACCCACTGCATTGTCCACAAGGCTTTCTGGGGTCTGGGATCGCACTACCTCCAATTTTCTCTTCCTAAGTATCTCCCATCTCGATCTCTCAGCTTTTTGCGGGTGCCGGTACGGCCGTCAGGACAGACCTGGTGGCCGTATTGGCACCCGCAAGCAGAACTCGTAGTTTGCCAGTCCTGGATCTACGGTACCGGCAAGCTTACCGGTACCGTAGTTCCCGGACTGGCAACCTTGTAATGAGGCCCAATGTCAAAAGAAGTAGGACCCCTTATCCCAAACCTTTGGGAACATTCTGTAAAATTTGACTTGGTTGAACCCCTGGAAATTCTAGAAATGTGGGTTTTGCATGAACCTTGTACTGCGATCATTCACAGTTAATTGCATTTGTAAAATCCTATTTATTGCCATATGATCCTGATGAAACATGTTGAGGGTGCTACAGAAAAGGTTGTTTTCAGGACTGCAGATGGATTTTGGAAGGTGGTATATAGTTTGGCTACAAGGAATAAGTGTAGCAAGCTGCTCTAGCATAGAAGGAACTAACACAGTGCAATTAAGCAGATTAGAGGTGATGGCTGGGAGTATATCAGTTTAGGTTGGAGTGCAGGTACGAAGAGCCTGATGTATTGAATACTGAGCAGAATGGCACATGCTTTCAGTATGATTTGTTGTCCATTTGATGTCCCATACCCATTGTGAATTGCTAGGGTTTTCTGCAGTTCTATGTTACTTTGGCAGTTTTGCAGAATGTCCTTTTCTAAGGAATCTTATTTACTCTATCCAGCTTGAGCCATATAGTGCTTATGAATATGGCAGCACTGTTCCAGGATTCCATGAAAGCTAGGGATTTTTAAAAGGGTCTTAGCTGTAGGATGATGCACTGATAACACTGATTCCTTGCATTTCCTATCTGACCCACTGTGCAGGTGTTCACTTAAGGTGGAAGGTATAAAGTCTATACAACAAGGTTTGAGCTGGTCTTGGAGGACAAAATGAAAGAACGCATGTGTTTTGCATGGCAGATATTCAAATTCTGATTTACAAAATATTGTAACGATATATTGGGATACCACGCTCAACATTGAGAGGCCCCCCTAATTAAATGAGATCATCACACACCGTTATTTGGGATTCAGCACACCTTATCTTTGACTCATATAGAGCGCCGTAGAGCCCTTGCCCTGTGACAGCAATGAGCCAAGAACCAGGCAGGGGTATAGGCAGAATATATATTTATTTATAATTTATGTTCAATGAATCTTTAATGATGAGACACACCACTTTCTCTGGGGCACGCAACCAAACTTCAACAAAAAACAGGGAAATAATACTTGATAAAGTTTAGAGTGAAAACAAAGCACAGTTTTAATATGAGAACATGTTACACATTGTACATGCCATGCTTTGTTTAATTTCCTGCACACTTTAAAGTGCTTGCGATTTTGGAAACACAGTTTAGGACAAATGCATGTGGCAACTAGCACCCTGTTTCATTTTCACCCCAAAATAATCTAAAATTGTCCTGCTAGCAGGGTCAGTTACTCACTCTCAGAAGAGAGTCTATATTGTACACTGGAAATTACCCTAGTTTCACTTTGCAAAATGCCTTCCCCCAGCACCAAAACCCCAGGCCTCAGTGATATGCAGTACCCCTCTGTTTAAAGGCCAGGTCTAGGGAGTGGAGACAGTTTGGGAATTTCGTTTGGGGCTAAGAGCACTCCTTTGTTTAAATACAATGTTTAAGGAGTGTTGACAATTGGGAATTTCGTTTTGGTGGCAAAACACCATTCTGTTGAAATACAATGTTTAAGGAGTGGTGACAATTGGGAATTTCATTCTTCTGGCAAGAACACCCCAATTACTTTATGTGACTATAATATTATTCCCACTACGGGAGAGGGTGAAAGTTTCAAAATCTTCCAAGCTCCCCCATTCGTCAATCTATTTGGAAGTTAATTCAATTAATATACAGTCAAATATGCTGAGGGTCTAAACAATCCCCCTCTCGCCAAAAAGGGAAGATATTAAGGCAGGCAAATCCTCATGCACTTGGTTTCAAATGGATCAATTCTACTTACATGGGACCTCGGTTTTGGAGCACTCTGGAAGACGGTCAGACTCCTCTTTGGACAGCATAGGGTCTGGTCACTTCATTCAGAGATCACCACCAGCTTTCATCCCTCATCTGGCTTCTCCTTAATCTTCCCCCAGTTTCTTTCTCCCAGGCAAAGTTTAAAGCATCTGAATGTTGATGCCTCTCCACCCAAGATGTTAGACAGCTGTCTCAGGATACCACCAGGTGGGTTAAGGGCAAGTCCTGGGAGATGTTTTCAGCTCTCCCTCAATGATGTATTTTAGGCAGATTATTCTCTTTGTTTCCCTGTCTGCATAGAGCAAATGTTTTTTTAATGTATAAGTCACACCTCAAATTTTTACAATTAGGAGGTGCCACTTTATTGGTGCTAACTTTGCCATTGGAGGATCTTTCTCTCTTCCTACTCCCAAGAGCCATGCGCTCCTTGTGGCTAGTCTAGGGGAGTTCTGTTTTTGAAGTTAAGTGAAGAGGCACACCCCTTCAGTCATTTACACATGTTTTTAGTTAGTTGTCAGCTTTTTACCCACAATGTTCCTAAATGGCAGAATTTTGTAATTTACCAATAAATGCCATGACATATAAATCTTAATATTCCCCCCTCATGGCGAATCAGTGAAGCTTACTTTCATTTCGGCACATTATTGCACGGGCGCGCTATGGTTTTTCGCCCTTTCTTCAAGAACTAAAATAGTTGGGGATATGAAACTTCATAATCAAAGATTTATTTCAACCAGCCAGTAGCTCCCTAACTTTCCAGTTTTCAACATTTCCAGGTCAGCTAGAAACACTTTTCTGATGATCACAGAGTTATAAACAACTGAATCCAGATACAAATAATATCATCACCACCACCTTGACAACAGCTTTCAAATGAGATCTGTCCCAAGCCTGTACGTATTATGATCTGGAAGATATTTAATAAAAAGTCAATGACCACATACTGGTCACACTCAGGCTAAATCCTTCTGCTTGGGCTGAAAGGTCCAAAGCAATTGTTTATCTGCCTGGGATGTCTGAGCAAAGACAGGAGTGGGGGGTGTTCATTTTGAATCTCCGTGTTTGAAGTCAACCCCACTGTCTATTAGGCATGTCATCTTGGCTAACCGAGAGTCTTCCTTTTGCTTTGCACACAGCAATTTGTGTTAATGTGGCAAACTTAAATTGAAGGGCTGCTGTTAAGTTTGGTCACTCACAAATGTCTTTTTTTATTTACACAATTTCCGTTTTTGTGCTGAAAAGTGGTCTTAGTCACCTGAAATGAAAGATTCTAACATAGTTTTGAATTTTGCAATGAAGGCCCACTTATTTGCTTTCTTCTGGCGCACAGCACTTTGATGTGTGGCAGTTTCAATGAAAATGCTGAGTTTATCTCTCAGCCAGAAATGTGCCTTTTCATTTTGCAATCTGTTTGTACCTTTCAGCATACTCTGTGTTTCAACTGCAGAAAGACACACACTTTCATTAATACACTGTTTCTTGTGTCATCGTCACCAAGACACCTATTTTGATTCACCAGGCCCTTTCGTTGTGTTAATGTTTTAGGCCTTTCATGTATATTTCAGTGTGTCTTGCCATTAGAACAATGTATTTCACAGTAAGGTCTAACCTGGCCTTGCAGTTCATTTTTCCTAGGCTAAAAATATCCAACAATAGTTACCTGTAGTACCTCTCGGGCTTTGGGTCATTATGAGTTAAGCAGACTTTTTAATTTAAGCAGTAATCAATGCCACTCCTGCTGTTGGTATTTTTGCAAGTTTGCCCTATTCAGATTTTTGCAATGGTGCGGATGGCATTTCTGGAATACCTCCTCTGTTATTCCAGAAACACTTCCTCTGCCAGTGGTAACCTCTAAAGTATTGTTTTTTTTTGGTGTACATGTCTATTTCCTCCTTCAGCGTGATGGGTGAAAATTGATAATGTCCAGTTGTGGTTCCTACCACTACTTTAAATCTTTTGAATGCAGAAATAAATGACTGCTGACCTTGTATGCATTACATGTTAAAATGGCGAGAGGAGGCATCAGAGATGCCCACCTTTTCTCTGAATCAACATGGTGCTTTGTAAATACATATTTTCATATATTAAAGAGAAGCACCAGCATTTCCATTCTGTACAGTAAAAGAGAGCCCAAAAATGTTGGTTTTCTCAAAGCACCCACAGTTATGCTATGTTAATGTGGAATTCTTCCCTCTACCTTTGAGATGGATGTAAAAATAGGCAGACCTTCACCAGAAGCTCTGTCTTGGAGTATCACTGGCGGTGTTCAACCAACATCTCCTAACTGAATTGGGAGGATTGTAGTTCTGGTTGCATTTTTCAAATACTGCCAGAATTGCCAACTCTGCATGACCCCCTTAGTCTTGACTTACTCCTTAACAGAGAAGAGTAAGTCAGGAGCAAGTAAGAGATAGTACCGGTAACTTCTTCATAAGGTGAGTTGTCACTCTTCACGAGTAAGAGTTACTCCAGGTAGCAGCCCTGAGGATTGTTCCCTAAGAGAGTAGCACTGTGGTATCTTTGATGGTGTGCATGTGAATCATGGGCACGATACACTGGATTACCTCATTTGCAAAGGGGAATACAAACACGGGAAGATCCCCATATTTGGGGCATGGCCCTATCGGTAACAGCAAAGGGCAGCTCCAGCAGGGAAACTGTAACCATGTGGCATTTCTGCAGGGGCAACAGTTTTGTTAATCAGGCCACAGTTGGTCAAAAAGGAGACAAGTGTATAGTGAAGTGGGAAGCACAAATAAAGACCCACTTAATGTTTGGGGGAACTTTACTAGGATATCACATCCTAGAATGTATCTGTTCAGGTGTCATAGTTAACATTTTCAAAATATTTAAACCATTTCTGGTATATTTATAATCAAAGCCAGGCATACATCATTGGTATTCTTCCCAGAACACTCCTGACAGATCCACAGTCGTGGCACTTCAACAATGGATGAAATACAAATATCCATCAGCTAATAATACATTTTTATGTAGTGCTTATTCACTGATTCAAGTTATTTCAAAGCACTTTAATAGTAGCTGTTATTATTACCCAATGTATGTACTACAGTTATTTAACTTGATTCAGTTTTGCAAACTTCAGGCTGACACCATCTTTGAAGCAAACACTTATCTCAATAAACTGTTGTTCCAGTACACTGCGGAGCCGAAGGTACAATGAAGGGAGAACAAAACAGGATCACATTTTTAACAAAACCTAAAACCAAGGAGACTGTTCGGAGGGGCAAAGCTGGAGGTTGTCGCAGGTTTTGGGGAGGATAGTGTGCGTGAGGCAGTGGGGGAGATAATCCAGAAGATCAGGTTACATCAACCATTAGAATAGCTAAATTAAAATCGATTCTGAAAATAATGATAGTATGTTGACTTGACAGAGGATCAACTGTAGGTTGAACTGAAAGCAGTAACAACTGACGGGAGGTCTTTGTTGAACTCATATACAAAATAAATATGTGGAGCAAGCTCTTGGGTGGGTAAATGATGACATTGGTAGACATTTTGGTTTCATCTCCAGTGAAGAAATCCATTGCATAATGTACAAGGTATATGTTGGATAGCTGTGTTCTCCCAGCTGCAGCCTATCGCATGGCGCAAGACATACAAATAAGGTGCAGACACCAGGTGGAATAGAAAATGTCTTTATTATTCCCTTTACATGTCATGAATGGTGTCCCCTCCCTTTCTGCCCATCGCGCTCCCCGTGCCTTCTGGCACCCTCTCACATCAGCTGATGACGCACGTAATCAGGAAGACATTACAACCTCCCCCCTTTTTAAGCATGAACTTAACTTCACTTCATTTCTTTGATCAGTCTTTTCGGTTTGTTCCTGGCTTGCTGTGGCTGTCCTGTGGGGTTCTCTGTAACCCCGACAGGGCTAGAATCTTCTGGAGGGTTCCATAACTCGCCAGCAGACTCTTCTCCATCACCGTCATAAGGTTCTTCTGATTCCCTTATTTCTGTATCACTTCCCCATGTTTCTCCCTCCAATGTCTCTGGGAATCTCTGGAAGTGTGATGAGTTTCTGGTTACTTGCCAACACATGCCTCCGCCATAATTAGTGAACCATTGACTATGGTGATGGTCAGCGGGGCACTGCTTAATGCTGCAGGGTTTGTGAGAGTGAGGTTGCCTTACAACTATGATATCTCCTTGATGGAGGTCCACTTCCCTTGACCTTCATCTGATGTTGGCATGTTGCTTCATGTCTGCCTTAGCAAAAGCATCTCACTCTCTCACCTCCTGGTCTTCATGGTATCTTTCCTCAGGTAGTGTAATGTGTGGTAGTCGAGTTCTGACATTTCGCCCAAACATGGTCTCTGATGCAGTCTTCACAGTGGTGCTATGTGGAGTATTTCTGTATTCTCTCAAGAGTTGATAAAGTACCTTCTGTACTGGTTCTCCAGTTAAATGGGCAATCTAGACAGCACTTTTGACGTTGCTCATGATGCGTTCTACTGCCCCATTGGCTTGAGGCCACAGCAGAGTAATTCTTCCATGTCTGAAACCCATGTATTCGGCAAATGTCTTGAAGTCCTGTCCCGTGAATTGGGGACCATTATCAGATTTTACAACTTGTGGTACTCCACACGCCGTGAACATCCTGTCCAGTGCTGAGGTGATGTAATATGCCGCTGTGGAACCCACTAGCTGTATATCTGGATAGCAGGAGTACTCGTCCATGGCCACGAGTATGTGTTCACCCCCCACAATGGGCCCAAAAAAGTCAATGGCCATTACAGCCCATGTATGCCTAGGTAGCTCCATCATTTGTAGAGGCTCAGGTCTTGTATGCGGATTGAGGATGGTGCATGTGGGGCAATCCTTGAGCAAAGCTTTGGCCATCCTGGTGGTGAACCCAGATCCTTTGGGGCAGATGTCGCTTTGTGAATACTATGCCCCAGTGTCCCTCATTCGCCAGTTCTAGCATCATCCTCCTTAGATTTTGAGGCATCACTTTCTTGGTTCCTTTCAGGAGTAGGCCTTCTTCTGCCCACGTTAATTCTTCTTTTACTAGGCGTAATCCCTCAATGTCTCTTTGTGTCTCAGGACAGGTACTTTACCCCATTTGTTTGGCTTGCTTCTATCTGCCTGACAGTAGAGATCTTAGGATGATCTGGATAGCTGGGTCATCCTCCGACTCCTGATCATTCGTCAAATCCTCCTGGGGTGGCTGCTTGGACTACAGAGTGGATGTATTGGTCCGCAATCATGGGTCTTGTTTCTACTGATGGGATTGGGTGATAAGATAGAAAGTCTGACGGGTTCTCTTCCTTGCAGGACCTGTGTACTATGCAAAATTGATAGTCCTCTAGCCGGAGCCCCCTCTTGCAATTTGAGGGGGCATTTTGACCTGCGGATTTCCAAATATAAACAGGAGAGATTGATGGTCGGTCACCACAGTAAATGGTTTCTCATACAAAAATAAATGAAAATGTCCACAGGCCCACACTACAGCCAACCCCTCTTTCTTGGCCTGTGAGTACACCTGTTCTGTGTGTGATAGGCTACTACTAGGATGTGATACAATGTGCCTTTTTTCTGGTGACTCAGGTCCACTTGAGCCAGGATGCCCCCCCAGTCCCACAGGACTGGCTTCAACCGTGAGCTCAGTTTCACAAGCCGTGTTAAAGTATGTCATGTTGTCTGCAGACGAAATCCGCAGCCGGATAGTTTCAAATGCTTCCTTGCAGGCTTTGGACCATATGAAAGGCACCTGTTTCTTGGTAGGTAACAAAAAGGCCCCGAGGGGAGATAGGGTTGGGCTCGATTCAGAAAGGGTACTGAGCCACAGGCATAGCATGTAAAAAAGAGGGGGGTACCCTTCCTAGGGGACAGGCTCAAGGCTATAATACTTCACAGGTACAGGAGGGTGGTCCTGCCCGCAAATTGATATGTAGGTCGGTCTATTAAGTGGTAGATCCAAACCTAAGGTCAAAGGTGTATTGCCTTCTCACTGAGCTAAGACAAACCAGAGAGTAGCAGACAAAAGTTGTATTTGTTAATTATATAGATAAGTATTCAATACATAAAAATTGAGAACAGATGTTGAAAAGAGTGCAACATACATAAATGAAAGGTTAAGGCAACATATAATACCATCAATAAAAATTCATAACATGGAACAAAAGTACAGTATTTACAACAAAGTGAACAAGGAGTACTGTATTATCAATATACAGGTCAATCTTAAGCAGATGTTTCTTTTCTATTTTCTTTCATAATAGTGAACCAATTGATGTGGACACACAGGTCCTTTGTGAAAAAATCCCAAGGTTAGAAATTCCTTTATGAATAACCTTGTAAATGGAAAGTTACTCAGTCAGGTATTACTTTCCAGCATAATGCGTTTCCAGGGTCCTATGGAGAATAAGATATCTTGGTGACCTGTTTCTTGGTAAGCATGCAGAGGGGTTTGCTCACAGATGCAAAGTCCTGTATATATCTCATGCAGTAGCTGGCGAGCTACAAGAGTGAGCATAGATCGGATACACTGGTGGGCGGTTCAGAGTTGGTGAGTGCAGTCACCTTTTTTGGGTCTTGCATCATTCCTTGCAACAAGAATATGTGTCCGAAGAATTGTAGCGTTCCCTTTCAAAATTCACTCTTCAGCTTGTTTAGTGTAAGATTGGCTGCCTCTAGTGCCAGACATACCCTGGCCAATGTGTTATTGTGCTGGTCCTGATCTCTTCCAAACTCCAGTATATTGCCACTGTATTTCAGACAGTTCGGAATGTATTTGATGACATTGTACATTTCTGCCTGAAAGATCTTGGTGGCCGAGGACGCCCCAAAGCTTAATCGCTTGTATCTTAATAATCCTAAGTGTGTGATGAAAGTCGTTATGTAGCTGGACTCTTCACTCAGCTCTAGCTGGTGGTATCTCTTGTTAAGGTCCTGCTTCAAGATGATTAGTGCTCCGTTCAATAGGTGGATCATGTCAATGATTCATGGGGCTTGATTTCTCTTCCTCATGATTGCTTTGTTGGGCCTGCGCATGTCAACACAAATTCCGATGTCATCAGACTCTTTGTTAGGGACTGGAACCATGGGCGAGACCCAAGGGGTGGGCCCGGTCACCGCCTAATGTATTGCTGCTGAAGCAGTTTGTGCAATTCTTCCTCCGTCTGCCGCTGGATGCCTCTATATTGTTGTGCTATCGGGTGCACCTCTGGGTTGATGTATAAACCTATTTGTTCTGCAGTTTACCTAGTCCTTTACACAACTTGGCAAACAATTGTTCAATTTTGTCTGTTGCATGAATGTACTTATGTGCCATGAGGCAATATAGTATGTGGATCAGGTCCATGTTGATAGCAGACCTCAAACTCAGTATGCATCAACTTTTGGCAGCATCCTCAAGCACATGTATAGGCAGCATCTTGGACTGCCCCTTGTATTTGCATTCAGCCAGGAAATATCCTTTACACTGTAGGGGTGTTCTGGCTCTGTAGGGATAATTGTTTACCTCTGCAGGTTTGAGTCTCGGGGCTCTCAGGATTTTGCCATGCACTTCTCGCTGATGAGGTTTACTGTTGCCCCTGTATCAACTAGGAAATCCGCTGACATCCCTTGTATCTGAAGTAAAAGAATAGGGATATGTTCTTTTGCTGTAGGGTTTCCCAAAGCGTATATGTACTGTTTCCTCTTTGTTTTTCCATTGCAGGTTATGTGAATCTTTATTTTCTCCTGGTTTCTTCGGTCGAAGAACATCTGGATCCGCTGTCTGAGGCAGAATGTTCAATCAGACATCTCACATATCGGTTGGGCCTTCGCTGGGGCGTCGACCTAGAAGAACAATGAGTGTGCCATTCAAGTATTTGTTTGCCGGGTAACCAACTCTCTTCCACTGGTTCTTTGTGAGGTCTGTGTGGGGGTTCATATGATGTTTGCGCCCCCATGTGGACTGTGGCTGACCTGTCTTTTGGTCTGACCATCCCCACTTGTGTGCCCTCTCCTCTTGCCTGGCTGCGGGACATGCAGCACACCGCTTTGAAGTGGTTCTCTAATCTGCATGTTGTGCATTGCTGACCCCACGCCTTTATGTGGAAACTCGTAACCACATCTGTAGCAGAAAGGGTCACTGTTCTGTTGATGTGTCGAGAATGTGGACACCTTGGGAATGGTTTCTGATGATGGGGCCTATACTCTGAAGTTTCAGATAGCTTCCACCTGCAGCTCCAGAGTGGTGTGGGACCTGGCCAGCTTCTAGATCTCCTCGAGCAACTGTTGATTCTGCTGGAGGCATTTTCGTAACACAGGGGATTCACATTCCGCAATGATTTGTGATCTCAGGGCTTCTTCGTTAGAATAATTGTTGAAGTTGCAGTGCTTCATCCGTACACGCAGTCACATTACAAAAGCATCCATGGACTCCCCTTTGGTCTGTTTGGTTGTGTGAAACACATGGGGCTCGTAGTTCACATTGCTTTGAGGGGTAAAGTATGCAGTAGGTGCCTCTCTGAGGCCTCTGTGGGAGTCGGTGGTGTCAGCTGGGAGCTGGTGCACAATATCCCTCAAGTTGGGCCCTACTGCTAGTCACAGCAGGCTGTGCTTCTTTTCATCACCCAATGGACCTATGGCTTGTATGGACACATCGAGGTTTCTGATCCACCTTTTCCATCTGTGCCCTATGGTGCTGGTCTCCGTGACGCCAAAATGGCTGGGTAATTGCATGGCCAAATTGTCTTGTAGTCTACACGGCAGGCCTCCCTGCGGCATGGGCGGTGGTGTGGCAGGTATTGTGATGTGGTTTTGGTCAGACATGGTGTGGCTGCTGATTATCCTTGATAGGGTACCAATACCATGACTTGTTGTCCTGTGACGGCTGCTCTGGCAAAACTCCCCAGGCTGTGAAACACTACAGGGTTTTATTTATGTCGTTTATTTTCTAACGGGTCTCCTTTGTCTCCAGTGTCTGATAGCTGTGTCCTCACAGTTGCAGCCTCCCGCACGGCGCCAGACATACAAACAAGGTTGAATACCACAAGTCTTTATTCTTCCCTTTACATGCCGTGAATGGCTGTGCCCTCCCTTTCCACCCACAGCGCTCGCTGTGCCTTCCGGCGCCCTCCCACATCAGCTGATCACGCACGTGATCAGGAAGATTTTACACAATCACAATTATTATCGGAACTATAAAAGACGGGGTATGTGACAACCAACCCATAGCAACACCAAGAAGACCAATTGCATCTGTCACGTCATTCTTGCTTCTTGAATCACATTACATCGAGCTGTCAAAACACGACTGCATATTTGAAATATTTAGTGACGCACTTGAAGGTAGGCCTGCTGAGCATGTACAGCAGGAATATACACTCTGTGTTCTGTGGTTGCACAAAGGCGGTGCGTCGGAAAATATGCCTGCTTGCATTTCTACGAAAGCATCATTTGGTAGACTGTCCAAAGCAGAGGGGCTGTGTTGAAGTCTGCGCGGACTGCATTCCTCCCTGTGTCTGCAGAGCAGTGGCTTGGGTTGTGTTACCACCGCTCCTAGGCCTGGCCGACCTTCCCTGGGACAGAACACATGGCTTATCCGAAATAGGATCTTGGGCACGGCAAATGTTGAAGCATGACTAAACCAAACCTTGCCTGGTGGAAAATGCGGGCGAAGCTAAATTAGTTGCAGTGCATCTTTGTCGTGTGAGAAATGTGTGCTATAAAAAAAACGGTTACGAAATGAATATTGTTAAATACGTGTTAGACCATGTACATCATATAATGTATGTGCAATGTGAAACATCTTAACTCTGTTGCGGCCCTGAATAGTAATATGCGTTATTATGATATATCCATTACAGAAAGATCAGGTGGGAATTGGCAACGATGGGGGTTGGCCATTGGGAGGCTGGCCGAATTGTTGAGCAGGATAAATGGAATGCACGTGGGGGCACGGGATGCTAGCTCCTACGCATGGCAAAAGCAGTGGGACACTTTTGCAAAAATCATATTTCTGTCTTGTACATGCAGTGGGTTCTATGTTCTTTTACTGCCAGGTTTTCTTTCGATTAGGTTTTTAATTCAACTTTTTAATTGAAAAAACTCATTGAGAATATTTGTTTGTATTTGGGGGTTTCCCCTCAACCATCCCTCCTTCCCTATTATTTAATCCCTATCCCTAACCCCTACCCTTTTATCCCTTTGCTCACCCCCCTTTATTTTTCGATGTGTTTTTGATGAATATTTTTCATTAAAAAAAAATCAAAAGATAATCCGGAAGCAAAACATCTGTATAACCATGTAGTATACAGTGGTTGTGCTTTTGGAATGGGTACAGAGTTGCAGGCATGTATGCATTACAGAATGCATTAAAATGGCAGCATTACAACAATATAGTGCCGTGGCTTTACAGTAAATTGCCTAAAAAACATACTGTTCAGTAAGCACAATACACAGTGTCTCCCCTCTTTTATGGGTACCAGGCCGCCTCACCAAATCCTGGCTCCAGCACAGCTAAGCATGATGATTCCATGTACATTCTATGTCTGCTGTACAGTAGCGGATCACTATGACGGTATGGCTTGCTGTGTGAACTATCCATTAAAGAACGTAAACCTAAGAATAAATACGTGATATCAGTCGAGCATCGAGTGTGGTGACCAATTCACCTGGGTCACCCAATTTACGAGGTGTTCCCCAATTTACTGGCGATCAGTAGCCCTCTAACCTTTGCTCCCAAATCGATTGTGCTGATCAAGCCAGCCACAACAAATAGCCCAAACCGCACCATCATGGATCGCACGGATGTCTGAACGCCTGTGTGCTTGAATAGACTCATGCATCACACTCTTCTCCCACTCTAAACTCCCCTGTGGCCTGACCATGAAGACACAGGTGTCCGGGCATCATTCAATGGTGAGGAGCCACCCAGTCGTGAAATGAGCATCACAAAACGTCGTGTACCGCCAGCGTCGCCAATAGATTGGGCCAAAGGCATCGCCGAAACAAGGTGCTTGATGTCGATTTTTCAGCCATTATAAACTGCGAGATTTTAAGAACTCAATGACGTGTACTGTGTGTTGATGGAGAATTAAATGCTGCTAAGAGTATTAAAAAGGAAGAGGATTTTGCTAGAGCAGTGTCCATTTCCGTTTCATGGCGGTGTTCAGCCATTTTTGCTTTTACTGTTCCACTGTTACGCGCGGCATGGTCTGATTTTATGACGATCTGTGGCTGCTTATTTGTGGTCACATTGATGGCAAAGCTGTACAAACCAAGTAAGAGTAACTTGGGGGATAATCTGCAGCCTCCAAGTATAATGGAGGCATGTGTCCCATGGAACACTACCTGTAAGTCCTTTTGGTGAAAACAGACACCGCTTTCCCAGGAACTTTGCAAATGTGGGGAAGTGGCAGGGGAAGTTCAGGACTACTGGGGAGGGCATAAGAACCACTTCCATGTTCTTTTCCAAAGATGAGCTGCGGCGGCGGCAGACACCGCTGATGCAGTCCTTACTCCATGATACAGTGCACGGCGGTGCGGGGTGTTGCGAGGCTTGTAAAAGATCTGGGGCGCTAGGTAATGTCAGGACTGCCGGGACTCGGCGCTAGCCAGCTTTATGGTTGTAGCCCCTGAGCTTCTATCCAGGACTACAACCAAAAGACCCGGTGCTATACCCCCCTCAGACCCCCCGCTAGCGACACCACTGGCAAGAGCAGATCTTACGCATATTAGTCACTTTGAATTTCCCGCACAAAAGAGTGCAGTTTTTTTAAAAACATAAAGAAAATACTCAGTGATCTTAAAAGGATGACTTTGTTGCTAGGCTAACTCAGAGGCCCTGATTCACCAATCGTTTCCCAATGGGGGTTTGCCATTGTACAACGCTTCTGTGAATTAGCCCCATAGTTTTGTTTGCCAGTTGTCAGGAGGAAACAGGTTGCTTCTTCAGGCGGGTCGCAGCTCATCCATGAACTATTGTTGACATTCTTTAAATAATAATAGATCATATCTGGGTGTTTGAATCTGGCTGTGAATCAATGTCATGGCTGTATGACGATACCCATATTTAAAAGCGACACAGACTAATATTATGGGGAAGGGAATGCATCTCATTATTTTCCAATATGTGATTCGGTGTGAATTATGCAGTGTGCACCTTTAAGTGCAGACAACAGGTCATATTATACAACTTAATGCCACTCATTGTATTGACCGTAGAATGATAGGAAGATGAATGGACCTGCCTGGATTAATGCCTGCTATACCAACTATAGTCTCTCTGTTATGATCAATGGTATTTCGTATTTATATTTTATTTATTTGTAAAGCGCACTGGGCCCAGGTGCATACACGTATTAAATCAGCAGATGTATTTGTTGGATCACCATTGAAAATATTTAATCAGAACACATACTTGCCATCCATTAATCCAGTCACCAACCACTCTCCATCTCTCATTCATGTGGGCGTGTTCTTAACCTGCTTCGCACCAGTGGCAGGGCCTGCTCTGCAATAAGGCCATCGAGGCATCTGCCTTGAGTGCCAGCAGCAGAGGGCGCCATACTGAGAGAAAACATCCTCAGTGGTGGCCATATTGCAAGGGCAGAACAATATGTCTTTGCCGGGGGAGCCATTCATATTTTCACTGATCCTTTGTAATGGTTCGTGTTCAGTCATATTGAAGAAATAAATGGCAACCCGCCCACCCCCACACCACCAAGTGAGGAGCGGTTTTGCTGACAAATCTATTGATGCCCACAGTAATAGAAAAAGATCAGGGACATGCTAGCAAAAGGCAGAAATCAACAAATGGGAAAGGAAGACAGAAGCAGGACACGGAGTAAAAAGGGAGTGGGCAGGAGGAGGATACAATGGTATGGCAGGGCACCCATGTATACAAAATATAAAGAAAACAGGCAATGCGAGAAGTAAGACAGATAGATCACTGGGAAATGGTCCTTTCAGCAAGCTCATCTGAAGCAGTAATTGTCATTATGGGGAGGTAGAAAGTCAAGGAGAAGGCTATTTCACTGTTTGCTTTTTTCTCGGTCCTAACTTTGACTTAAAGCAGGGTGTTTGAAAATCGGATGGCCTGGGGCAACCTGGTGAAATGAGTGTGGGGGTGATGTGCATGAGTCTTTATGAATAAAGGAGGCATGCGTCCCATCAGGTGCTTCCACCAGCCTTCCCGGGGGCAGTGCAGAGGGAATCCTTCCATGTTCTGTCCTGTAGATGTGCCACAGCAGCAGACACAGCAGATGCAGAACCGCGATACAGTGAATTGTACTGTCAAGATCATATTTCTTTTAAAACTACTGAAGGTTGTGTGACAGAAGGGTTTTTATATTATAAAATGCGGTTAGTTCTGTTCCTGGAGGTGAGGCCTGCTACTCTGACCTCATCTTCCTAGCGCTCCAGGCCAGTGAAGGTATAGTGCACAAATCATGGGACTTTGCTCAGTAGCAGCAGAGGAGGATTAAAGGTCACATGTGCATTCCTGAAGGGCAACCTGATGGAGCCCAAATTTCAAAGCTGGCATAGGGCATAGGGATTGCCTTTGTAGCCAAAGGCAACCCTTTCCATAAGTCATGCCAGTGTGTCTTAAGGGCCTGGTGGTACATTTATATTTGTCAAAAGCAGTTGTTCGTCATTATGACTTACAACCAAGTGGAGGGAGGTAGTAAACCAAGATGTAGGCCATTATGTGTCTGGGTCTTCACGTTGCTTTATGCCTCGGAGTTTGGGAGAATATATGCTCCTGCAGGGTGCAACTGCACTTGAAAGGTTCTGAGAATCAAGTGAGACTTTGGGCCTGATTCATGGAAATTTTTGCACTTTGCAAAGTGACTTTTCACTGGTGCAAAGTGACTTTGCACTGTCAACAAACAGCCTGGTCCATGGAGCAGTGGAAAGTCACGTTGCGCCGCTCTTTGAATCAAGGTGTTTGTTGGCAGTGCAAAATCACTTTGCACTGTGCAAAGTGTCCCATGACTCAGGCCCTTTGTGTGTTTAGAGCTCTTATGCAGCACAGTAACTACAACATCTAAATGCTCTGTGTACATTAAGGGCCTGATTCATGGAATTATTTGCTTGGAAAAAAGGTACTTGCCCGACAAACTGCGCGCAGATCCGCATTCGTCGATTCATGGAATCGGATGTGCTGTATTTTTTTTCTGGACTTGCGTGGAGTTCGTGCACATTCGGCACGTCTCTGCGAGCCATCGAGGGCCTTGCACGAGACTCCATGCAGAGCATGGCCGTGGCTTGCACAGAAGACTGGGAAGAGGGTGGAACACCAGAAATGGGGAAGAACTTGTGAAAAAGTGGGCATTCCAAGCGACGGCCTGCAGGCAGTCACTCACAAGCCCACAATTGCGCAGCATGAAACGTACTCACGGATTCGATCGAGCAACCTCTTGAACGAGAAATGTGCACGCTAGTCCTTCATACTATCTGCCATCCGAAGACAGGCGTAAGTACACTTGCACATAGGAATGGCAGCGCAAAGGTGGGTTTGCATATTGGATTTCGGGGTGCGTGTACGCAACCGGGGTTCCGATCCAACTTAGTGGTGTGAGCACACAGTTTAGCGGAGTGCAGGGATGGTTTACAGGGGCTCACACGCAGAGTTTTCGAGATTTCAACCGAGTTACGATTTTTCATGAGCATTTTGTCGGGGTGCCGATACGGTTTTGGGGACCCTGCGCAGCATCCCCGAAATGCAGGCATGCTTGCAGGGGACCCCACGAACTGTTTGCAGGGTGCATGTATTTGCACTCGGGGGAGCACGCAAAGGTAGCTGTCCTGGCTGTTTTTGCTTTCCATGGGGGCATGTCGGGGGCGTTCCGGGCGCGACTTGCGAATACGGTTACTTTGCTCAGTAAATTCCGTGAATACGTGTGTTGCGTATTTTTTTATCTGCACGCTGGCTCGCGCGGTGTGCTGTGTGATTTCTGTGCACATTTCCATGAATCAGGCCCTTAATGCATTTTGCTGAAGGTGATTTCATTTCACGGGGTTACAATGAGAAGACATTTTGGGACTTTCGAAACCCATAGGCTACGCATTGATTCAAGCAGGGTTTAAATTGCACCCAGTATCTGCTTGAGGGAAATTTGTGGTTTGCCACTGTAAAAAGCACGATATATATAACCGTACCTTTCGTCTGAAGTCAACATTTAAGCAAGTGCATATAAGCTGCCGTTCGGTGAGGTGGTCAAGCTTAGCTGAGTCGAAAGAGCTGTAACCAACAGGAGAGCAGAGGGGTGTGTTTGGATATTTGTATTTGCTGCCATGCGTCTATCAGCGTGAACGAGCAACAAGCAATTAGCATTACAGGAAGATGCTTTATTGATAATTAGCTGTAACAAGATATGGACGCCCAAGCCACGGGCAAAGTGCATAGTTGGGCAGGCTAATAGCATGTTTTTGAGCTGAGCGATACATTATGAAGAACAAACTACTGTAGAAATGAAGGGGGGGGGGCTCTCCTGTTTTCAGGAATATAAAGTTAATAGTTTCTCCGATGTGTGCAGGGACGTCATTTCACCAAAATGCCTGGGGTAGCGGAAGTGACATCACAGGACCTTTACCCTCTGATGACATCACCGGAAGTGATGTCATTTGACCCCCCCACCTCGAAGTGACATGACAGGAAGCAATGGAACACGACCTTTCACCCCTTGACAAAACAGGAAGGGACATCACATATTGTTCCTAAGTATACTACATAAAATATGGTGGTGATAGCACTATAATGTTATATACATTTCATGCAAGAATGGATCACCATATGTATCGTTAATGTCAGTGTGTATAGGGCCATATTACCAAATTACTGTGAATGCAAGCAGACGTCCAAGGCCAAATGATAATGGTATGTTATCATACAGCACTTACGCTTAAGCGCTTCATATAGATCAACTATACATACAATATCATCCAACCTGTCTTGGTACTCATTTATCGACCTCAGAAGGGTGAAAGGCTGAGTTGAGGTGTTTAAGAACAGGCTAAATCAGTGACTCACCACCTGAAGTGTGCCTAAACCTTTATGAGTCTAGTAATTATTGGCTAGAGTTCCAGAAAGACAAATTATGTGTTATTCCAATTCCTTCTTATTTAGCGTCACTGCTCAAAGTGATACAATTGTGGAACCCCGTTATTTTTTTTAAAAAAATGTTTAAGGGCCCTGCACAAGAAAGTCAGCCACTCCAAAAATAAAGAGGCACATGACACTGGCCACCACCCAGGAGCTTACATTAAAAAAAAAAAAAAGGTTTTTAAAAAAGTTTAAAAAACATCTTTTTTTCCTAGGGGTAGCAAAGGAGACCACAGGGGTAGCAAGGGAGACCTCAGGGGTAGCAACTGTGACCCCTGGCGACCCCCAAATGACGTCCCTGGATGTGTGCCTTTTTCATTTACTGACATATTGACATAATGTATTGGCGCTTTCCTTTACCTGCTACTGAGCAATATGAGTTTCAAGGAAGCTGCCAGTCCCAAGAGCAAAGCGGATGCATTCAAGCTGCATGATGCAGCATGCCCAGAGTAGCTCGTTGGGAAGGCATGCAACATGCACATCTAATTCTGCATCTCAAAGGATGGCCAGTGTAAGCTCTTTTTGTAAATACTGTGATTAAATGCAAAGTACTGAATTCTGAAAAAAACTGTAATAATTGCACTTTTTTTATATAATGTTAATGGGTCTTGTGCCGCGCACTGTTGCCACTTGCGTGGTCTGTTGGCGCGCTGGCGGGTCTGCAAAGGAAGGAGGATTGCAGGGTTTGCTAGTGGGATTGAGAGGGAGAAGAGCAAGAGAGCTTTGATGTGCTGCTGGCAGCTTCAGTTCGGAGAAACCGGTCACTGAGCTTCGGTGCGTTTTCGGTCGGTACCCATCATGTCGTGTTGAGGTGTGGTTGTGTGTGCTTTGTTTGCATGTCGGCTATGTAGCGCTTCATGCAAGCCTTTCCCTGCTGCTAATCACTGTAACAACAGTTGGTATTATGGGCTTTAACAGTACTCAGTAATATTGAGAAAGTTGTAATGCAGCAACACAGGAGAAGCAAAATGTTTGATAAAATATGGAGTGGTTTGCTGGAAAGTGATTTAGAGTAACTTAAGAATGGAGGAATGTGGTAGGAACCTGGAAGATACGTGATTTTTATTAAAATGCATATTGACTAGTTAGTTTCTTTATGAAAATTGTACATTTCTTTTTCTTCTTCTTTTTTTTCCTTTTCATTTTCTCCCTTTCTGCGTCTAGATTTTCTTGACTATTTAAGGAATTTGATGGAAGGGAGGGTGATTGATGTTCCATGCACCTTGTTTGTGACTGTTGTACTGGTTTTCTTAAATTTGTTTTGGAAAGACCAAACATTTTGAATTTAAAAAAAATAGTACTTAGTCTGTCATCCTCAGAAGGATGAAGGGCTGAGCTGGCCCTACCGAGATTCAATCATGTGTTCCACTGGCTTAGGAAAGATGTCTTGGGCGAGAGCTTACTCGATAAGATATGCTGCCAGCCTCAGCCAAAAGGCAGTCTGGCAGCACACTCAATAGTAGATTTGTATGGATGTGCCAGCCAAGTGACCTGTTCAGTCAGTGGATTGTCCTGAGCAAACTCCAAATTTTGTCCACAATTTCATAGCAGCATCATGACAGCTCCCAGGGTGCCGGGGCATCTTAAGGAGTGCTGTGGGGCTCCACCAGTCCCCCACTAATAGACACCGTACGCAATTCTCCTGTGTGCAGTGAGCAGCTCACAAGTTATGAAAGGGATTCGTTTAGGGAAACAACAAATCACCCCATCCTAGCCACACACATGAACTTTAAAGATGTCACAAAGTGTATATAGGACTCATGGTTTGCAGGTATTCTGCTGCTAGCGGGAGTGTTGTGACAAAGCAAACAGCACAAGGCCAGTGTGCATGCAGTGAGTGCTCAGAAGGGTGTCTTGCTAAAAATCACAATCGGACATATGTGTCAAAATGAACAAATCTCTGTTCTTATGTTCCCAAAAGGCTCTTTGTTTTTATGCAAAGGAGACAGGAAAGCACATTGAATGTGTCCCTCCCCCCTTTTGTCATAGGGGGTGTGTTTACTGAATGTGGGTGATTTACTCACTGATTGAATTGTTTTTATACTAAGTGAGATAGTGTTTTATTCAGAGACAGCAACGTCTTTACAAACCGAGCCAGAAAAAACATCTTTACGACATACAGACTGGAAGGAAAGAAGAATTCCTGTGACCATACCACCGGAGCCAAAATGCATGTTTACAGGATCTCATGATTCATTGTTTGGGGCATGCAGCCCCCTCTTGAGGTACAAGGCTGCCATTGTCATGCGCATAATAATGTTACTGGTTGCGCACAGCGGCAGCCGGTAGGTTCAGGTGCCAGGGGCCAGACGTCGCTGCCCCTCCTGTTGCTACACTAGGAATATGTCACATTTGATTCCAAAACTGTAATCTTTCACTTTGTTTGTTTGTTTGTTTATTCACTTTTTATGGGAACCAGACCCATAGGTAACAGGGCGCAGCAATACGAAAAGGCAAGGCTTACATAGTTACACAATATACAATATACAAGTATAACATGTTTACAAATATACAAGTATAGGCTTATATGGTTACAAATATACAAAATACAAGTTTCAATGTATTGCGCTAAAGATTGTACTGGGTCTCGAAGTAGATTAAATTGCACTTAGTGCAGTGCGCGGTGCGTCCCGTGGCAGAATGATCATTCACATTGTACATGCATGGTGGCTCAGGGTGGACCTGGCGTCTGTAGCACAGGGTCACTTCACTGTATGAGTTTGCTTGTTGATGCCTCAGATGCCGGCATGAGAAGCATTAAGTGAAACGTGGCCTGCTAATGCTCCATCCTAATTCCTGTGCGCATGTGTGATTAAATCCTCAATCAGATTTCCTTGGTTAGCCGTGTCTTCTCCCAGACATTTCTTTCACATCTATCTATCTATCTCCATCCAGCTGTGCATTTCTCGCTCTCCTTTGCTCTCTTTACCTGTCTGCCAACGTATCCGCAAGTTGAGCTATATTATAGGTTATAAATAAGTATAGGTTATTTAAATCTCAGTTAATGCCCAGAGGTTTCTAAGCGCGAACCCGGGAATCGAACCTGTGTTGCTCCGTGTCGTCTTGCTTTTAAGGCGAGTACGTTGCCCCTGTGCTATCCTACCGAGACTGGAATTGGATGGGTTAGGGAGAGGGGTCAAGTCGTAAAACAAAAATGGGGGGACTCATTAATATACGCAGTGGGATGTGACGTCACTAGAAATTAGCACAACAAGGTTTACTTTCAATTGGCTTTGCATAACCATACAAATTGCACAGGGCAATTGAGCACTTGCCTTTCATAAAATCAACATTAACAGAACGCCAAGAGAGGATATTTTCTTCTAATAGGGTTTGAAAATGTTAACAAGTGCTCACGTATTAAACCCCAAGAACAATGCCAATGTTTTCCCTGGAGTGTGCAGTCCCAAAATGTGACATTTCACCTTTAGTTGTTAATTGTTTTTCGCCAAGGTTATATGGTGTAGTGGTGAAGTGCCTGCCCTGGTGACTGCAGTTCGAATCCCCAGGTCGATCTTAAAATTATAATTTTGAAAAAGACAATGAAAGTGTCTTCTTTTACATACGGCCTGTAAAATACCCTTGGGGGCGGCATTCGTCCTTTGAAGAAAGTGGGGGGACACCGACCACCCACTTGTACCCTCGAATTTAACGAATCAAGTCAAAGGCAGAATACCCGCTAGTCCCATATTCGGGTACCAAGCGGACTTGCAGGCGTAGGTGAAAAACCCTAGCTCCTGCGTCTACCTTTGATATGTGGGAAAATCCCTGAGTTTCCACCTAAATGTCTAACTTTCGTTACCACGCTGTATACAATGACACTTGCATTCGGAATTTAGCCTGGACGATTACTCGAGTCTATTTTGAGTCTGTCGCTTAGCAAATATGCCTTGTTACTGCCTGTCAAAGTGGGTTCCCAAGAAGAATGCACACACAACAAATACACAAGATTTCTCTGCATGCTTTAGGCATAGAGAATACTCAAATAGGACAAGAAATGCCAGAAATAGCATACAAGCACACATTCTCCATGGCTTTCACTCTGTGTATTCACAAAGCTTAACCATGCCAAAGTACCAACAAAAAAACCCACAGTATACTCATGTGGCACTTGCATCACGGCAATCCTGCCTGCGGTGGGGTCTCACACCTACCATGCTTCCTGCACGTGTGGTGTAACACACATCATTTGGGGCATGCGATGCCTCAAGTGTATCCGTTCAATCACTCCATGGCTGTAGCCCGTCCTGTTAGCCAATGGGATGCGCCAATTAGCGAGTAGGATATTTGGCTTCACAACATGTTCTATTTTATTTGCTGTCACTTCCATAGTTTGTTTACTTAGTCAGAGGGCCTTTTAACTGCCATGGGTTTTCCCCCCAGTGCCAAGGCCTTTTTGGTGATTTCAGTATTTCACCATGCAAAGCCTTCTAACATTTTCTCCTTCATTAACCACTTAAATGCCAAGGACGAGCTATCTCGTCCTTGGCACTGGGGAGGTAATCCCAAGGACGAGATACCTCGTCCTTGGCACTTAAAGGGTGCACCTAAGACATCAACCCCAAAAGCCAATCGCTCATGCACCGGCTGATTCCCATGTACTTGGAACCATCCTGAGTGCCACTCCCCTGTGCCGTCATGGTGAACATACTGTTTCCGAATATGCTAATCTACCATGGTGAATTAGTGCAAGTTCTATTTTCACTATGGATGACATATGCACGGGTGCTGTCGTGAATGCCCATGTTTTTCATGTTTGCTATTCTAGGAGGGCCTCAAAAGTAAAGATGTGTGCATTAAATGTAAACCTATTAAAAAGATGGAGTCAAATTGCGCCAGTAAAGACCAACAGAATGTGTAATTGTTCTGCTGCATCCCGGTGTTGTCTCAAGCGAGTTCTTCAGAACATTATCACCATGGCGAGGGTGCGCACCATTCAGGCTGCTCAGAACATGGGCTGTATTCACCAGTAGAACCCCACCTTTGGAGCAGCATAGGTGCTGCGTGTCCCTGCTCCTCGCTGCCATTCGCAAGCTTGCCCCCTCCACCCCTAGCAGCAACCCAAACACCCTTTAAAACACACGATCTCCAGATGTGGATGTGAAAGTCTCTCATCTAATTTAAAAAACGAAAAACATACTTGAGCTGTGTACGAAGCTGCTCGCATTTGTTGAAATCCATTTTGCAGGTTGATGACATCATCGTCATCTGCACACAGACTTCAGCAGTATGGTATGGAATTGCAGAAACCTTAGGTAAGTGTTCTTTTTTAAATGATAATAGCCTTTAGCACCTGTGTCTTGATATTGCATGGGCTAATGGTGTTAATAACCAGGATGTTCGAAAGCCCTTGCCTGTGACGTCATAACCTCCCAAGAACAGCACGAGGAGTATCATTGTTAAAATGGTCTCCTAAAGATTCCATGATACATGCAGTGGTGTGTGTGTGTGTGTGGGCGTGTGTGTGTGGTGTGTGAATGTGTATGTGTCTTAGTGTAATTGTGTATTTTTGGTGGTGTGTGTGTTGTGGTGTGTGCGTGGTGCCCCCCACTCCAGCTGGAGTGAGGTTTGAATGCTTTGAGAGAGGCCAGACAGAAGATGGCATACTGTATCGCCCAGCGACCCTAGAATAAATGAACGGGGCAGTTAGATGACTGCCTGTCCTCTCTTTCACTGTCCTTCTTTCTGGCATTCTCCCAATCCCCACAACATTCTTTTATACTTTGTTTTCAATCACCATCCCTCTGCCAATTGAGACTATGTTCTATCGTTAGTCCTCTTCTACTTCCACTTCATAGGGACTGACCCAAAGATGAGGAGGCCAACGTGACTCACATCATTTTATTGAATTGCCTTTGCTGCCCTCTGTCTGACTTCTATCTCTGTCCCTCTTTCCACTGCCTCCCACTCACCCTCCACCCATTCTCCCACCTGCCCATTCTCCTTTAATGGGAGACAGAGAGTGACAAACGGGAGGGACCAGTGGTGCCTCTGCTTTTGTAGTGGGCACACACAAACTAGTCTGGTGGCATGAACCTGCACTTAAGATGATCATGCGTGTCTCATTTGAATCACAATAGTTATGGCCCACATAATATTCTATGATTGCCATATTGTGTCAGGATGGGGTGTGACGATCAATGAGTTTTAAAGAATTTGGCAATAGTGATACAATTGTAGAAATCTACACCAGACTAAGCAAGCCCTAAAAAGGTTTGTTAGTCCTATTGGAAGTCATACAAATGGAAGCCTGGTGGTTGCTTTCTTCCTGTGCAGAGCTCCAAGGCAACCTGTGCACTCAGCTATGTTAGGTTTCCATTTGGAGGTAACCAAGGGTTGACATTGGAATTGCCAGATGGCTATGCTGTCCCAGGCGACCTTATGCCTTTTCTTGCTATCCCTGAGACTCTATTAGTTGAAGTGAGCTTGAGGTCCTACAGCCAGCAGGAGAGATATTGCCAGGTGAATAGCTCACGGGTTAAGCACTTGCCTATTACAAGGGACAAGCCTCCACACGATTTAAAATCCTGATATTTTTATCTGTGCTTTGGTCTCACACGCTTTATACAAGAACATGCAAAGATCTTATGCAGAGGGCAACTGACTGCATTGATTACATCCATGTTTCCACTGTTCATCCAGTGCTTCATCAGGCCACTCTTTTGTATGACGTGCCTGTTAATGGAGTGCCCTCTGCATTAGAATAATGCCCTTGGTATTTAGTCATGCCTTAACATAATGCATCAGATTATTTACAAGGTTTGCTCTTTGAAATGTCTCAAAGATCTATATATTTATTTGCCAATGGATCTGGCAACAGCTGGCTACAAGTGCAAGTAGTGTTACAAGCTTTGTTGTTGCATCGCTTCGCCCCCTCTACTCACCCTTTCTCCTCACCCCTCCTACCCCAACCCTTTCACGCACACACAGACCCTGGAAAAGGCCTGCTAAGTTATCAAAGTACTCATACTCTAAATAATATTAACCTGTTATGCTTTGCTAATTCCCTGGAGGAATTGAATGACTTCAACATGGACCCACTGTTTCCTCTTTACCCTTACTTCTGTATACCCAGATTCTTGGCTCTTTGCTCGTAGGAAATTTGGTTCACCACTTGTCTGCAGTTTCTGCCTTTGGCCACTGAGCTTCAGTGGGCTCTTCCAAAGATGGAGACAGAGGGGATGATGCCAAGAAGCAGCTGCACTCACACTGCCACAGCAGGAGGTAGAACATCTCGCCAATCACAGGTGCTGCGGCTTCAGATGCCACCCCCACATGGCATGGGGGGAAGTGCAAAGAAAGTGGAGAAATGCAGCGCGCCGAGAGAACCATGAGCATGACATAGTGAAGAAGGAGGGAGAAAGAGAGAGCAGCAGTGGCAAGGACCGATAATGATATGACCATTGGGGATCTTGAGAGAGACACACATGTATGTGTCATTTCCTTTAGATTGAATGTCTCAAGAGAGGTAGAGCAGAGAGGGAGAAATTGCTCAGAAGTAATACACCGAGGAAGGAGAGGCTCAGAGGTAGTATAGTTAGGGGGGTCACTATGAGTTGGGTGCGTTTTAATGGAGAACTACTGCCTACAGTATTCCAACAATCCCACTTGCTGTACTTTTCAATGTATTTATTTTTTAAATCAATTTCCACCTTCACTTTGATGGATGCACAGTAGTCATTCATACCACTACTGTATATGGTTTTAATACACAAATTGGTCATTTCTACTCCTTTTAGATGAGAAGGGTGGTGAGAGGGTGGGCATCAGAGATACCAAAATGTTCACTACCCTGTTGCAATGAGCTAATTAACAACAACAGCAAAAACCCCTGTGTGTAAAAGAACAATTCCACGGAAGCCTGGCCCTCCATTCTTCTTTTTTCGTCTAACAAGATCTGTGCGGGACATTAGATACCTTCCTCATGGAATCAGTCTTTGTTGCTACTGTTCTATAAGAAAGGTGACGGAATACGCCGGACAATTACAGGATGCTGTCCATGTTGGAAGTGACTGGTAAATTGTTTGGAACCTTCCTACTGCAGGAGTTGCAGAACTGGGCTGAGGAATCTGGAGTACTTTATAAATATCAGACGGACTTCCGCCCAGAATTGGCAACTACACATAACATAAGGATGTTGGACATGTTCGTCAGGAAGGCCAGGGGGAAAAATAGGCCTCCCTTACACATAGCCTACGTGTACTTCAAAGCTGCCTTTGATTGTGTTGTTCGTGCTATGCTGTGGCACAAGTTACAAAAAATGGATTTGCCCGGGTTGGTTGGTTGGTTTGTGCAATCCAGCTACTTCACACAGAAACCCAGGTCAGAGTACGTTTGGACAACCAGGGGGGGATGTCAGGATTGATTGGGACTAGCAGGGGAGTCAAGCAACGGTTTGTGCTGGCTCCCCTGATATTTAATATTTATCTGACTGATCTACCTGCCTGTTTAAAGGGCAAGTCATATTGCTCGTCAAAAGTCAGCTCAGAACACATTGGTAGTATGTTATATGCCGATGACTTAGTGATATTTGACCAGGCACAAAAAGGCATGAGAAATATGTTAAGTGAGTATGCCAGGTTCATAGTCAAAACCTCGAAAATCAAAATGTCGAAAGTCAAAATATCGAAATAAAAAGGTCGGAATTTTTTTTTTTTATAATGTTTTTTATTCGAAATGGCAGGGTTCCCCCCCAACCTCCCTCCCCTTTTTTTTTATTTTACCTTTTTTTTACATACGAGAGCCAAAAAATAACTATAGATAAAAAAATAAATTATTCGACTTTATTTTTTCGATGTTTTTTTTTGGACATTTTTGTCATTTGACATTTTTTTTCGATATTTTGACTGCACACCAGTATGCCAATGGAAATGGCCTTGTGATTAATGTCACTAAGGTCAAATGTATGCTTGGGACAGGGAAAACTGTGAATAAGGTATCCATGTAAACGGAAATGGGTACGATTGACTACAGGGAGAGCTATGTTTATCTTGGTCTTGAGATGAGTAATAAGAATGGTTACACCAACATAATTGAGACCAAGATAAGAAATGCGAGACAAATGATTCTGCTTGTTTGTAAGTTTGCTAATATAACAGCAGGTTACTCAATCGACCAAACTCTAATATTTTACAAGCAGTGTTTCAGCCCAATGCTATTGTACGGTCTGTAGGCCTTGGCTATTAAGTATCTTGGTTGGCTGGACCGTTTGGAGGGCTGTTTCTCGCCCACAACTTTAAATTTAACATCATCAGTGTCCATGTAATATCTGAGGCTCGAACTGGGGATTGTCTCACTGAGTAATCAACTACGGAAAAAAAGGGGAGCTCTCTATATAAAGTCTAAAACAAACCCGTCATGCCCTCTCTTAAAGAAATTGGGGGGAAATTATGAATACGAGCGGGGTGTTCAAGGGAAGAGCTTTGAAACCCCCATACTTGGACTTTTTCCAGGATATAAACTGGGCCCCATGGAAAGACTGTTGGTTCAACTTTGAGGTGGTAATGGTCTACCCTTTTCACAAGGCAAACTTATGGGACTGGGGCAAGAATTATTTCCATTGGGCAAAATTGCATAATTTCGGGGTGATATCCAGGGTCACGCACAGATACATGAAGCCTCAAAGGTACCTATTGCTTTTCCCCAGTCCCGCTGTTTGCTATTTTATGCTGAGACTTAGGACCAACTAACTTCCATTATTGAAAATTAGAGGCACACAATGGGGGATGCCGAGGACTCAAGGATCTGTCGACTGTGTCAATCGCCTGGTTGCTTAGAAACCGTGCGACAAGTTATGACTGAGTGTCGGGCCCTTGGGCCTGTATACATGTGCCTGATGGGGGATAGAGTTAACAACTATGATGCAATAAAAACGGAGGAATTATGGCTGTATTGTCTTAATTCAGACTTCAACAAAATGCACTTGGCACTTTATTGGGTATGGAAACGAGTGGAAGAAGGTTTGAAGGCAAATGAAATCCCAAATTAAGTAATTCAGCCTTAGGCACTGGTATTTATAGGACGATGATTCCAGACTTGTATATGGGTTTTGAGAGTGTAGTTTCGCTCCGTATGGATTTACGTGTGGAAAATTGTGTACGTATTTATTGTGTAGTTATTGCATATTAATTGTGTATTGACTGTGTACTAATGTTGTGAAAGAGTCATTTGAATTTGTATTGTTTTACTGTTCATATAAAAGGTTTGTTGAAGTTCTTTTGAACTATAAACAAAGATAAAGCAGTAAATTAATTCCCACAATCATATCGACAGACCACTACTGTATATGATTTTAATGCACACATTGGTCATTTCTACCCCTATCATGCATTAGATGAGAAAGGTGGTGAGAGGGTGGGCATCAGAGATACCAACATTTTCACTACCCTGTTACAATGACCTACTAAACAACAACAGCAAAAATCCCTGTGTGTAAGGAAAATCTTTGCATTTCACTTCTCTAGCGGAAAAGATATAACTATACGGGGAGCCATTGTAATTGTTTCCCCCATTTAGTGGAAGTAAAAGTTGGCAGGATTTAATTTGAAAAATCCAACAAAAGAATGAGGCTGTGCAGGAGCCAGTAGTATTCTATTGGCATACAACTGGAGTTAATACCTCGTAACTTGCAATACATGCATATTACTGCTGTGCAGAAGAAGAGAGATACACAGGCAAATGCTGTGATTGAAGTAGTGCAAACCTAGCTAAGAAGCAACGCGGCACTTTACACAAAGTGGGGGGAGAATGCACAGAAGCATGACCTGGAAGACCCAGTCGAGAAAAGCCCGATTATGAGGGTTGATACCATTGCACCCGGTACACAAATATATGTAGATCTTTGTGGAACCTGCATGCATATGTTCAAATTCTGCAAGTGCCCTTCCTGCCTTTCATCCCTACACAGTCAATAAAATGAGTACTTTTGAGTGCAGTAATTGCCACTCTGGTGGTCTTAGGAAGCTCGTAGGTAGCCAAAATGTTAAAGATGCTGCACTCCCACCAAGTGCTGTGTGTACTTCCAGCTGTAGATTCCTTTTCTGGTCATGTGGTATACCTTCGTAGCGAGCTTGGAAGACACAATGGAAAAGCAGGGTTGGAAATTATAATTCGATGAAAAGCAGCTAAAAGCAGCTCCTGGGTGTCAGGCATCACTCAGTCGCCAGGAGCTAACACTGGGGAACAAGGTACAAGTACACAACGCACTGCAAATCTCCTTTCCATGTGAGATGCACACTTTACCTTGTTGCCCATTAAGTATGCTCCATTTTCCAGGGTGCACAATTTGTACTCACCACAAGCCATTGGCTTGTGATAGTTGACTCATGTGAAGTATCAAAGGGTGTGATGTGTGTATCTATAGAATTGAGATGGTGAGGGACTTTTTCAATGCTGGCTAGTAGCTTGCAACTTGAGTGTTTTCTCCATGCATTTTCTTGAAATGTGTACTAGCTATGTCCCAGGTCTTCTTTATTTACATTCTGAAATACTCAGTTATTGTCACATATGCATGTTTGTAAGGCTGCAGTTGACAGGGGGAGCCTAAAGTAGCTCCTGGTAGCTTTTGGTTTGAAGCTTACCCAGCTCCCCTAGGCTAGAAGGGGGGCAAAATAGCTCCCATCAATTGTGAACCTTGGAAAGGGCACTGTCATGGCCACAGGAACATAGCAAGCAAATGCACAGCCACTCAGCAGACATCAAACATGGTAACGTTGCCCTATACAACCAACATACACTTCTTAGCACCACGGGTACACAAAGACTCCCCCCCTAAACCCCAGACACAAATGCCTCTATGCTCTTGACAGAGAACCCCTAGAAACAGACCAACATGTAGAGCGAAGGGTACTTGTAGACTGCATACATCAAATCAATCTTGCATTTTCCACTCGCTCCCCACTAGCCTAACCCATCCCTCTCTCTTGCATATCCTGCAGAGTGCCTGGAGACCAAGCAAATGTCAGCAGTGCATGGTATAAATGTCGGTAGCATAGCACAGCATTGTGCTGATTGTGCATAATAGAGCTGGTTGCTGATCATCTGGCTGGCCACTGCTCATAGTGCTGTTTGTTTTTCATCTTTTTGTAGATGCCTGCATTTATGGTCATTTTCCTCCTTTTTAATTTGTCTGCTCATCGCTTTGGTGATGTTGCTAAACACTGCTCATTTTTCTGATCAATTGTATTTTTTCTGAGCACTATTCATTTTAAAATAATCACTCTGCTCATTGTCATACTACACATAACTCTGTCCACATTGCTGACCAACTTGTGTATATTGATGTTTGTATTGCTCATATTGCTAATCACGCTGTTGAATGTATGAATTGCTCTTCTCATATTGCTGACCGTATTGATTTTGCTGAACTCTACTGATATCACTGAACCCGTTGCTTATACTGTTGATCTCCTTTTCCATATTGTTTATGACATTGCTGGAATTTCAGATTGCCCGGCTCCTATTGGTGACCACTTTGACTCATAGCATGCCTCACTCTGCTCACTCTACTAATAAAGCTACTACTTTGGCTGATCAGACTGCTTACATGACTAATGACTGCTGATATTGCTGATCACTTTGATACATGCAATTATTTTGTACATCAGCCCTGTTTTGCCGGTCGGAAGCCTGATCTTGTCATGATCCTACAAGACAGGAAACAAACTAATACATATTAACATAATACCAATAGTAGTTCTAATAGTAAAACTGGTCCCAAAGCTTATTCTGAGACGAAGTTTGGACATGGATTTTTCATGAAAAAATATGTAGCTACATTTGGAAGTGGGGACATGAGTGCCAAAATCAAATGCATCATGTTCCTGAGAAATGCTTCACAATGTAGCATAGTCTGTGGCTATGTATTGGCCCAATGAATCTCCGGAGGCTATGTGGGTGCCATTGATTTAATGGGGGAGGCTTTATGGAATTTGGCAAATTGTAGGCCACTACTTAGGATAACAAACAAATGCAGGGCGTGATTTACAAAGCACTTTTCAATGGGATGTTCCCATTGAGAACCACTCAGCCCCACAGTCTGTACTGGAAACATAAGCACTGTGCCGGCTGAAATGAAGAATTTTTGGTGCAAAGCATGTGCTATGCGGATATACCCAGCTCAATGCTGGGAGCGCTTGGGAGAGTTCTAACCAACATGAGTTTATGGTGAATTAAATATTGCATCCTCCCAGTTACCATGGTTGCTTGTCGGCAGTATTCGGGAAGGCTTTTTTTCTGCTGCAAATTGCATTGGACTATTCCGCACATCAAAGCTTGTTGGCTACATTGCACCGACGTGATTCGTCAGGACTACACACGCCCCTGACTGTTAAAAGCCTTTCAGTGAAATCTGCCAACTGACATACGCCTGTTTTAAGTGCCACTGCTTAGATATACTGTCCTCATTGGGAACTTCAGTTTGTATTCTCTGCAGCTAAAAGGAAGGTGTCCCTCATAAACCATGTGCATACCCATTCCCCTTTAATACCCATTCCCCTTGCATCCCTATTCCCCTTGAATACCCATTCCCCTTGCATACCCATTCCCCTTAAATACCCATTCCCCTTGCAAACCTATTCCCCTTGCAAACCTATTCCCCTTGCATACCTATTCCCCTTGCATACCCATTTCTCTTGCATACCCATTCCCCTTGCATACCTATTCCCCTTGCTATTCCCCTTGCATACCCATTTCTTGTGCATACCCATTCCCCTTGCATACCTATTCCCCTTGCATACCCATTCCCCTTGCATACCTATTCCCCTTGCTATTCCCCTTGCATACCCATTTCTTGTGCATACCCATTCCCCTTGCATACCTATTCCCCTTGCATACACATTCCCCTTGTATACCTATTCCCATTGCATACCCATTTCTCTTGCATACCCATTCCCTTTGCATACCCATTCCGCTAGCATACCTATTCCCCTTGCATACCTATTCCCTTTGTATACCTATTCCCATTGCATACCCATTTCTCTTGCATACCCATTCCCTTTGCATACCCATTCCGCTAGCATACCTATTCCCCTTGCATACCTATTCCCCTTGCATACCCATTCCCCATTCATACCCATTCCCCTTGTATACCTATTCCCATTGCATACCCATTTCTCTTGCATACCCATTCCCTTTGCATACCCATTCTGCTTGCATACCTATTCCCCTTGCATACCTATTCCCCTTGCATACCCATTCCCCATTCATACCCATTCCCCTTGGATACCCCTTCCCTTGCATACGTATTCCCCTTGCACACCCATTCCCCTTGCATACCCATTCCCATTGCATACCCATTTCTCTTGCATACCCATTCCCATTGCATACCTATTCCCCTTGCATACACATTCCCCTTGTATACCTATTCCCATTGCATACCCATTTCTCTTGCATACCCATTCCCTTTGCATACCCATTCCGCTAGCATACCTATTCCCCTTGCATACCTATTCCCCTTGCATACCCATTCCCCATTCATACCCATTCCCCTTGTATACCTATTCCCATTGCATACCCATTTCTCTTGCATACCCATTCCCCTTGCATACACATTCCCCTTGTATACCTATTCCCCTTGCATACCTATTCCCCTTGCATACCCATTCCCCATTCATACCCATTCCCCTTGGATACCCCTTCCCCTTGCATACGTATTCCCCTTGCATACCCATTCCCCTTGCATACCCATTCCCATTGCATACCCATTTCTCTTGCATACCCATTTCTTGTGCATACCTATTCCCCTTGCATACACATTCCCCTTGTATACCTATTCCCATTGCATACCCATTTCTCTTGCATACCCATTCCCTTTGCATACCTATTCCGCTAGCATACCTATTCCCCTTGCATACCTATTCCCCTTGCATACCCATTCCCCATTCATACCCATTCCCCTTGTATACCTATTCCCATTGCATACCCATTTCTCTTGCATACCCATTCCCTTTGCATACCCATTCCGCTTGCATACCTATTCCCCTTGCATACCTATTCCCCTTGCATACCCATTCCCCATTCATACCCATTCCCCTTGGATACCCCTTCCCCTTGCATACGTATTCCACTTGCATACCCATTCCCCTTGCATACCCATTCCCATTGCATACCCATTTCTCTTGCATACCCATTCCCCTTGCATAGCCCTTCCCCTTGCATACCTATTCCCCTTGCATACCTCTTCCCCTTGCATACCTATTCCCATTGCATACCCATTTCTCTTGCATACCCATTACCTTTGCATACCGATTCCGCTAGCATACCTATTCCCCTAGCATACCGATTCCCCTTGCAGGTCAATGGAGTGTGAGAATGTTGCTGCAGCATAATTTCAGTGCAAATGCATGTTTGCTACATTGCACTGGGATTACCGTTTAAAACATATTAGGTTTCCCATTGCTGCTATGGAAATGTATCCGGAATTTTGGGTGGCATGATGTCTGAACATACTGGCGATGTCCAGAAGACAATACAGTCTTACATTTGTTCCATCTTGCTCTCTTTGCTGCTATCGCTCACTTAATTAAGATCAGCCTTTCTTCTCCATCTGTCCATTGGGTTATCATCCTCATTATGCTACAATTACCTCAGGGTATCAAAGTGCCGCAAAGTTATGTTATTGTTCTTTTAAAGCACGCAACAACTTCCTAGGGGCTTCTAGGCACTAATCCGCGAACAAGCTCATAACACTCAGTTAAGAGTCAGAAGTATTATGCCATGAACACGTGCTTTCAGCTGTTTGGTCCGAGATCGTTTTTAGAGTTAGTGGAAGATTATTCCAGAAAGTAGTGGCTTGGGCTGCGAAGCCCCAACCTGGCAATCTCACGCTCCTAAATAACTTTGATTCCTGGACGTAAGCGGATTGTGATGGAAGGTGTGGGGCGTATAATGTACACGTGTCTCAGATTAACTTTGGTCTAGTCCCCTAATAGTATAATTGAGTAATGCACATTGGCTAAAAGGCGAATTGTTGCAGTCCTTGATTACCAAATAGGCAAAGTAGACACCGGCCTATGGGCCCCACTCCTTTTAGGGGCCCCGCGATAACGGATCAAAATAATATTGATTTGATCTTGCATGAAAATTACATTCAAGGTTTCCTAAATTGTTTCCAAAAGATAGAAAATAAGAAAACAAAATGAATCAACTCAAAGAAACGAAAGCTTTACATTGAAGCATCTATAGAGAAAATACTGTATTGATGTAATGTACCCATTATCAATTTAAAACACATAAACCAGAGACCTCAGATTTGCATTTGTCTCTTAAAAGCTCATCTTCTGCTATCTGTCAGTTTGTAAAAAGAATCTGGTGCAAACTGTGATGTGTAATGTACAGACTGTAATAAAATTGGTTTATTAAAATTGTTGGTTGGTAAAATGAAAAACGTATTAGGAGATGATTTTCGAGGGGGGGGCCTCAAATTTCTACTGTGTAGGGGCCTCCACAGGGTTTAATCCGGCACTGAATTGTTGGCAATGACACACGTAAAACAGAGAAAAATTAATAGTCATTGTTCTACTTTAGATGAGAAATAGTTGCTGTGTTTCTCTTTCTTTAAAAGGCCCGCCATGATTGGCAGAAGAGTCACATTTGTTTATAGTTCTTTAAGTTATCAGAATGAAGGTATCATATCTACCCTGGTAATATACCATTAATTAAAAGCAAATCGCATTAAGGATTTTTTTTTTTTTAATGTGATGGTGGAATGTTTTTTGTTGTGATGTTACTTATGAAAGGATGTTTCCATCACTAGGAGAAGTACAGTGAAATTGTACTGCTGCCATTAACATATGTCGGAGAAGTTGTCACAGGGAGAGAAAATCAGCATATTTTCCCCCTATTCACCTGTGTCATGGAAAAACATTCCTCAAATTCCTATTTTCACCAGCTGTACCATAAGCTGCACCTTAAATTGCGTGAATGCATCTCCAATCAGAGAGGCTGATTTGTTATGCCCTGCTAATTGGCTAGAACGCCAAGTTTAATTGCCAATCAGTGAATTTAGAATGTTCCTGCCTTCTGATAGGCTGAAATATTGGCCCGCAATGGCGTGCCGAAAAATTCTGCCCCTCAGATTCAATATAATTCCGGCTAATCCGTGAGTGTGATGAAGGCCAAAATACAAATTTCGCATTGAGGAATGCAAATGAGGACCGTTTTTGCAACCAATCTGACATTCCATCTAATTCTAATTAGGATTTTCTGTAGCGATTTTCCATCACAAAGTGGATGATGTACACTCCTTAACTCTATTTAGTATATTGATCACAATGTTCCCCATTTGCTTATTTGTTTTTCTCGATATTCATTCTCCTGATATCTGAAATTCCCATCGACATTGGCAGACATTTTATTTTCACCCACTACCACTGATTAAACCTGGCACGCCTAAGATGAGCAAAAGGGGAAGGCTCAAGGAGATGCTACGTTATGGATCCATTTTATGCAGAATCGCAGCAATGACAGGGTGAACACCTTTCTTTTTAAATTCTCTCTTGGCCTGCATGTGGCTTTCATTTCACGCCTCTGTGATATCCTGGGTATCACTGATCAGGCCCTGGCCTGGCTGACCTCCTTTCTCACTGACTGACCCTCTCTCTGGTCCAACTAGGGTCCTTCCTGTCTTCTATCTCTCTTTCTTCCAGTGGTGTTCCCCAGGAGTCTAACCTCTCTCCCTGGCTGTTCAACCAATACCTGGCGCCTCTTGCCCGCTGCATCGCTGATCTCTGCTCCAACTTTCAGTGTTATGTGGATGACACCCAGCTCTCTTTCATGCTCCCCTCGGCTGCCTCTACTGCTTCTCTCATTCCTGACTGTCTGTCTGCTATTCAGGAGTGGTGTGCCGCTAATGATCACTGCCTTAATGCCAGTAAGACGGAGATTCTCCTCATCGGAACACCAGTTCCCTCCTTTCCTCTCTGGCTGCCCACTCTATGTCCTCCCCCTCCTCCTACCTGTGAGGCTAAGAACCTTGGGGTCATTTTCGACTCCACCATCTCCTTCTCTTCTCACATCTCCGATGTCTCTAAGAAGTCAAACTATCAGCTGCACCTCCTCAGAAGTATTCTTACTTTCCTCACTTTCCCCCAGAAGCTCACTGTCTCCAGAGCTCTGGTCCTCTCAAGGCTCAACTACTGCAACTGCCTCTTTCTAAATCTTCCTGCCTCTACTCTCCGTCCTCTACAACTAATGCAGAACTGGACTGTGAGACGTGTCCTTGGCCTCAAGCCCAGGGATTGTATCTCTCCAGCTTTGAAATCTCTTCATTGGCTCCCAGTGGAGGCAAGGATCAAGTTCAATACCCACTGCATTGTCCACAAGGCTTTCTGGGGTCTGGGACCGCACTACCTCCAATTTTCTCTTCCTAAGTATCTCCCATCTCGATCTCTCAGCTCATCCACCTCCAACTCTCTGAGGATCATTCGCTTTTCCAAGAATAGAGTTGGTGGCAGATCTCTTTCTTTGGCTGGGGTCTCCCTCTGGAACAGTCTCCCTGCTTCTCTCAAACTTGAGCAGAAACATCTCTGGTTCCGGTAGCAACTCAAGACCTTCCTCTTCGCTTCTGCTTTCTCTCTTCGTTTCCCCTGCTGATAACCTGTCTGTTCCACACACTGGTCAGCTGGCCACTGTCTGAACTTGGGTCCAGGTCCCTGCCTGTCCAGTTGCACCTTGCATTGCCTCTTGGCTCCCCCAGCACGTGTGTTCTGTATCTGTAACGGTACAGCCCCCTCTATCTACACTTATGAGCCACCCCTTGGTTGCACTTCCTGATCACCTTCACTTAGCCACCTGCTGGCTGTACTTTCGACTATTTGCACTTCTCCAACCTTGCACCCCATTTTGCACTTCTCCCCTTCCCGTTGTTAGGTAAGAATTGATGCAGACGCACTGTGTGAGACTACACAACACTTATCTGCTTGGTATTTGGAAACCCACCTTTTGGTATAGGTCTGTACTACACACGTTGGTTGGTAGTGTGACTGAGCAGCCAGGCCTATCTCAAGAGGGGTAAATGTGAACTGTAGAGCTGTACCACTGAAATTCATAAATGCAAGTAACCAAGTAACACTTACACTCGAGGTTTCTCTTATAAATAGTTATTTATTTATTTAACATCAACTTTTAAATAAGCATTCTTTAAAAAGGCAATTCATGTAACAATGTAAATATACTTTAAAATTACTTTTAAGAATCAGAACAAGTTAGTGGATAATCTTTGGATATGTTTGATACACAATTCCTACACTCTGACTTGACTTCAATCACAAGGACAGTAATTGCATTTATATGCAACACTAGTTATACTTTGTAGATTCTGAGGTGGCAGAAAGGAAACATTTAAGGAAGGAAAAGGTTAAACAGGTTCTCAGTATATGTGAGGACATTTAAATCTTCCAATGAAATCTAGACAAGCCTTTGCCAGCAATAACAGTCTAAAACAAATTGCCACATATGAGGGACAAACAATATCAAAGTCAATGGGCTAAAGATTATGCAGGGAGCCAGGACAGCCAGAGTCAATTTGAAACAGTCTGTGGAGCTGAGTCACTTCTTAGAATCAAAGTCTTGCACAAAGTTGGAGAGTTTGTTGGAAAAATCTCTTGTATGGTCACAAGCTGTTAAGCCTGTGAAAAGAGAGTTGGAATCAACTCTAAAAGTAAGCCACTGCAATTCCCAGCTGAGAAAAGCACAGCTAAAAGACAATGAGGTAAGTACCTAAAGTCAAAACATTACCTATGGTTTGAAGAAGAGTGGTCCTGCTGGATTCTGTCTTGCTATAGCGGTGCAGACCCTGTGTTCCTGAGCCTCAGTCATAGGGGCAAGAGGGAGGACGTCTGGAGGCCTCCTGTGGCGGTACTTGGGAGGATGTCGGCAGCTACAGGATCTTTTTGGTTCAGCAGCACTTTGCGGTTTCAGCGCTTAGCAAACAGCACCTTTGCGGATCTCGGACACTGGTTAGGGGTCCTTCACCCATTGGGTCCTGCACTCTGGTGAGGGCACTCGAACTTTACTCGTCCTGCTTCTGGAGGGTTCTTAGGAGACTCCTGGAGCTTCTAGACAGATTTCAGACATTGCACTTGACTATGGATTTCTCGACCCCTGGCACTCGGTTCTTGCAGCAGTGAAGAAGTAAAGCCAGTTGGAGAAGATGGTCCAGTTTAGTTCGTCTCAGGGTTTGTTGGTCCCCCCGAAGGGGAGAAGCCGTCCCTGTCATGAGTCACAGAACGCGCCCCTTCTGGACTTCCTGGTCCTTGTCACGACGGGGCTTGCATTCATTGTTTCTCCCAACATGGCCGTATCACGTGACATGCCTCGTACCAGCCTTCACGGTGGACGTAGTACGTTCTATAAATATGCCACGCCCCCGTGGCCCCGCACGTCTCAATGCTATTGCAAAGTAGCGACCAGACGTGTGCTCCGTTGCTCGCGGTATTGTTTCCCTTGCTTCTTCCACTCTAACCCAATTCTAGTCCCTTTCCTTCCTTTCTTGTTTCCTGGACTCGTGTGCTAGTTGCTCACCCTGTTATTTCCTGGATTCCTGGACCTCTGCATCCCGGTACTTGAACGCACGCTGGAGTCGGAAGAGACTCGTGCAGCCTTATTCAAGACCTGAGCAGTACGCAAGAAGGCATTGATCACGAAATCCAGCAAAGATCGAACTCAGGTGAGAAAGGGGGAACTCCTTGACAGTCCCTTCTGGAGCTTCTCTGTTGAGTTGAAAAAGAAGTTTCAGCACAGCCGCAGGCTTCATCAGTCAATTCAAAGGTCCAGGAGGATGCGGCAGGCTTTGTTCACAGTTTCTTTGTTGGGTATTTCTCCCAGTGGTCGACTCTGCCTCTAATTCCAAAACCCTCACCTTTTAAGCAGGTTTCTCTCATTCATGCATATCCTAGGCTGTCAATCACACTGCAGTGTGGCTGTCCTCAAAGGACAGCCAGCCAATCAGGACTTGTTGCATTCAGGCATTCCTAGAGACAAAGGACAGAGGAGTTTCGGGACCCTCCCTCACATCCTGTCCTTCCAGACACACTGGAGCCAGAGGCGGGCTTGAGGGCTGAAGCCCGCCAAAGGCAAAATTAACAAAGTGCTCAAAACCAGCTCAATGCACAGAATAAAACCCAAGAAAGACCTCACAAACAGAAAATGGCGAAAAAAGAAGACCAGAGACATTTTGACAAAATGGTCACCCACGGGTGCTGTACTGCAGCTGAGGATTCAGCCTGCGGTAGAAAAGCACAATGTTAGTAACATTTTAACCACTGCCACCAGCCATTTCAAGTAGTGAGGGTAACATAACAATGTTTACATGAGAATGTAGGATAAGGGGCTAATAGGTAACCCGCCAGCACTCTACATGAGATGGTGTGTGTTGGACCTACAAATAGAAAAGGTAAATATAGCCAATTTCACTTTACTATTCTTGGGAACAGTAGTTCACACAAGAAAAGGTATTTAAAGCTTACGAGAACCCTAAAGGATTTCTCTGTGACACTGCACTGAACATGCTGTGTGTCACCATACAAAAAGTGGAGTTTGTCAGACTCCCAAAACAGTGGAAACACATAATCCAAATCAGGTAAATAGATATTAGAGCGTGAGAAAAGGACTCACTCAATCCAGGGTTAAAATTTAAAAGTCCTAAAGTCCAGCAGAAGAGCTGGGGGTCTCTAAGGTTGAAGGGAATTAGCAAAGAAATGAGAATTTTCCCTAACACCCATCCCCTGCGCTTGTGCAATCCGAATGACACATGGCATAGTAAGATTGTTGTTTTGTCCTCCCTCTGTTTCCCCCTCCTTGCCTTATCACACCTAGAATCACTTGTGTTATAAATGCCATATCATATAATATGGTAAAGGCAGTAGAGGGGTGAAATGTCATGTTAGGTGTTTTTTGCATAGTGCCTGCTGCCACTGGTATGGCCTCGAAGCGCTGTGGTGGATGAATTATCTGAAAGATCATTTGTCCTAGAAACTTGCCAATTCTGGCTACTAATGCCCTATATCGCTTAGCCTTTTATGACCCACAACTCCAACAACTTTGTCCTTTTCCACTTTCTGGGCCAACAGAGGCAACGGGGACCTTGGGGGAAAGGTGTGTAAACCTCCAACTTTTTATAGAAATTGAATGCAGGGTCTGGTAAAACCAAGCTGGCGATGGAGCTCTCTGTTGACTGTCACTTGCCTACCTTTTGCCTCTTGGGTTTGGCAACTCCATCTGCCATTGGACATATGTTCGAATTCCTCTGGTTAGTCTCATTCATGGTTAGTTAACGTTGCGCTGGAACCTCCCCCGCTTCGTTGTAAGTGCAGCGCACGCTCTTTGCACACTGCAAGTAACTCGCGATTCAGCCCTGGTGGCAGGCACACAAAAGAGCGATAGATACATTTCTTCCCCGTGTGCCTTACATCACTGGAGTCACATGCGCCCAGGCAGATATTTCGCTCGCAAACTTCCTCGTGTGCCTCACACAGTGCAAGCCTCATGTCAGCTGTCTGTGCGTGCCTCCTCGGCGATGAGGTGAAACCCGAAACCATGCGCGGGCACTGCAGGAGCCGTGGAGGTGACAGGAGCGACGTCTTCTCACGCCGTCATCTGGCGGGCATTCCTGTGTCTCGGAGGGGCTTCCTGTGAGAGCGAGCGGGCCCCCGTGTCACAGTAAGTGCCAATGCGCGCGGCGCCCCCTTCCGGCCGGGCACCTAGAAGGTTCTCCACAGATTCCCAGCCAAACCGCGCGCCACTCGCCCAACCTAGGTGTGAAGTGGAAACGGACGAATCTTGCCACAAGGGAGGACTCCCAGAGAGAAAGCGTCGAGAATCTGCCTTTTCAAGCATAAGGGTGGGGGTGTAATGGTTTTACCGTCTCCCGGGTTACGGATAAAAGGGTGGTAAATTACAGTGGCAAACGAGAAAAGCAGTTGATTTACCAAAAAGTATCCACACGTGCCTGGGTACCAGTTAAGAGTGCCAACGTCGTGTGGCTATAGCTTAACGGGTCACAACAAGAAAGCGGTTATTTTTTACTAAATGTTATTGTACAGTGCTGGCCAACCCCACCTTTCACACCTTCCATTGGGTGTTGTTTGAGAGCTTTCCCTCTTGTACCAGTTTGACTTGGAGTGGTATTCAATGGCTAAACCAAAAAACGTGTGGGTTTTACTTAGTGGTTCTTGGCTCGTTGGTTGTCTGCTGTCACATTACAAACACACACAGCGCCCAAAAGCAGAGCCCTGCGGTAGACATGTTGTATCCACCGGGAATACTTCGGTGCTCAAATAAATACATGTCCTGGGCCCATACAAATCAGCCTGACAGTGCTTCTGCCACGGCAAGGGTGCATGTTTGGGGTGGAGATTACTGATAGCTGTTTTTCAATGTGGAATGTTGTGCTAAATGTAGCTATGTGTGGCATTTCTTCATTATGACAATGCTTTAATGTGTTTGTTGCCCGTGGCGCATTAGCAGGGATGACTTTAGCACGACACCTTTGTCGTGCAAGTCTTAGTGCATCACAGTGCCCCAGTTCCAATGGGTTCTGGCGTCCGGGTGTTGACGGGCCAGGGAGGGGAGAGAAGTGGGTGTGGGAAGAGTGGCAGTCAGGAACGGGGCAGAGGGCAGGAACCCCTGCCTGTTTGAACCGAGCGTGTGAGCGGGAGGGGGTGGGGAATGGGGCGCAGGGTTAGGAGGAGAACATGAAAGACACGTGGGGCGGGGGGGGAGTTGTCTTAGAGCAAAAGTGGGGACCACCATTCAAAGTGCGAGGTTGGGGGCGGACTGGAGGCTAGCTCAGCAGAATGTCTGCACAGAAAAGGATGCCCGGGAAGTGTGCAGAGCGGACTGAGAACCATTTCATTGCTTTCGCATCCACCCTGATTAAAAGATATTAGCAGCGGCAGCAGCAGACTGTTTCAGAAACCATCAAGTACAGTTAAGGGTTAACTTCATTGAGGTTTGGCATGGCAGTGTGAGGGCAGGCTGCAGGGCCAGATCCCTTCAGAGTACTGGGTCCCCAGGGAGACTCACTATGGAAGGACAGTATTGCCACTCACCCAATTAGGCAGGAGCCACCGATCAAAAAGGGCCCCACAATTGCTTTTCACTGAACAATGGTTTTTAGTGGAGCACTAATGTGAGCTTGCAGGCTCTAGCCATGAAATGATTCTACGTATGGGGTGGGGGCATGATCATTTATGGGGAACCCACGTGAGCGCCATCCCAAGATAATTTCCCGCCCATAAACTTCCAAGTGATTGCAATGAATGCGACAGTCTCTGCCACTCTAACCTTCAAGTTAATTAAACTCTTAGTTGCACTAAGAACGAACCGTGGCTTTATCTCGCGGTTTGCTTAGGTCACAGCACACGAGAAGGGCGTTTGGACAAGTGTGTTTACTTGTAATCCTGCCTAGGTAGCCTGCAGCTGTGCGACACTGACAGACACTCTCAGTAAACACTCCCCGCTGAGGAAGCGGGGGACAGCGCGGGGGGCGGGGTGGGGGGGGGGGGGATAGTTGGGGGACGTTTGGTAGTACTTCCGGCCTGGTAACATGTCTTTACACCAGATTTCTTTGTTTTCCTCCTGTTACGCAGGCAAGCATGTTCTTAAAAAAGCGATTGAAGATTTCTAGCACTGCCTCAGAAGTGTATAGGTTTTCCTTGAAATGGGACTAACTCCCGAAGCCAGCGCTATTGTTTTGTTTTAATGTCATGTTGCAAAGGCGCGAGGCGTGAGCTCGCCTGCAAACGTCTGGAGAGTTCGCCAAACTTCCTGAATCACAGCAGCTTAGGATGGATTTCTGTCTTTACAGCACATGACAATGGGAAGGAAAACAGGCACTTTTGCCTTTTGACGGGGCTTTTCTTAGGTCCCGAGCTCTCGAATTGCTGTCTGGCTTGTGCTTGCTCGCCGCCAAGCTTTGTGGGCCAGGTTAAACCTCATGGAACGCGTGCTCTCCAGTTTCATGTATCTGCACTACAGCAATGTGGGATATGGCTGCCTTAGGGTGGCCAACTGTCCCGGATTTCGCGGGATTGTCCCGCAATTAGGGACTGTGTCCTGCAGTTTGCAGAGTGGCTGTGCGGGACGCAGGTTGTCCCGATTTGCGTAGGGACAACCTGAGTTCAGCACAGCCACTCTGCAAACTGAAGTGGCCATTTACACAGCATGGCCCTGCCTCCTGCTACTTTCTTTCTCAGGGGGCTCTGCAGTCCTGGCTCCTTTTGAGCCTGCAGGTGGAGCTGTAACGCTCTGACATCAGGCTTCATTCAAATGCTAATGCTTTGCTCCTGGGGTCCTGATGGTCATGTTTGCAGTTAAAAAAAAACGTGACCATCACCTCCCAAGGACAAACAATTTGCATTTCAATGAAGCCAGGAATTAAGAGCCATTAAAAATAAATGAAAAAAGGGGCGGGCCAAACGTGAGTGACATTGTGAAGTCATCACCGCCTTGTGGGCAGGTGTCCTGCGACAGACTATCAAAGAGTTGGTCACCTTAGGCTGCCTGGAACGGTGCCTTTCCGAGCGGCAACTCCCAGGGCACACGGGACCCACCACTGATCAGACTGCAGCCTATAACTGCTTGTCAGGCCGCCGCTGACATCGTTCCTAGAATGCAGCTCGTTCTGGCAATCTGTAGAAGACTGGCTGCTGATGGAAAGCAGGGAGAGTGTGGGGGAATGGGAAGGGTTAAAAAAACTTGGGGCCCGATTCCAGGGACGTCATTTAGGTCCCTGGACGTCATTAGGTGCCTGAATGTCACAAGGTCTCCCTTGCTACCCCTAAACAAATTAAATATGTTTAGGGGTAGCTTCTTAAAAACATTGGGGGTGGGGCACAAGTGTAACACTTTGAGCAGTGATCCTAAATAAGAAAGAGAAGGAATCACAAATCATTTGTGTTTCTGGAATTCTATACAATTATTGCTAGACTCATTAAAGGTTTCTTTTACGCACACTTCAGGGTGCGAGTCACTGAGTTAGTCTGTTCTTAAACACCTTTATTCACAATGCAGACACAATCCTCCAAAAAGCATGTAGAGTAGAATAAGCATCCATTTTGGTCTATGTATTTTGCTTTTCACAAGTTGCATTTATAGCATGTTTTTTTCAGCCGCTACATATGGTGATCCATTCTTATATGAAATGTATATCACGTTACAGGAATATTGTAACCATATTTTTCATAGTGTACTTAGGAACAATGCTATATGATGCCACTTCCTGTTTCTTCAAGGTGTAAAAGGTTGTGTTCCATCGCTCCCTGTGATGTCACTTCGCTGTGGGGTCAAATGACATCACATCCTGTGATGTCATCAGAGGTCATGGGTCATGTGATGCCACTTGCGCTAAACCTACCATTTTGGTGAAATGACATCCCTGCCCGATTCATGGAATTATTTGCACGGTTCAAAGTGACTTTGCACTGCAGACACAAATCCTGATTCATGGAACTGTGCAAAGTGTATTTTTGCAGTACAAAGTCAGTGCATATTTACTTTTGCAGTACACAATGACTTTGCACTGTCTTTTCCCCGCAGAAATACAATTTACCCAGTTCCATGAATCAGGGTTTGTGTCGACAGTTCAAAGAGACTATGAAACGAGCAAAAAAATCCATGAATCAGGCTCTGCTGTCCCCCATCTGTGCGCAGCGGAATGACCACATTTTGCAGTGGAACATGCTACTGCACAGTAAGCAAGATTAGGGAAGGTAGAGGAGTGGGTAGAGGTTAAATAGGGCTTGGGGGAGGGAAGAAAGTTAAGCACAAAGCTGGTTGGAGAACAGGAGGTATGGGGGCAGGACACCCATGTAAATTCACCATGTTATGACATTGGCAAAACTTCGAGTGCAATTAGATGGGGTAGATCCTGAGTCATGTCCAGTGCTGGAAATGGACATTCTTAACTTTGGGATCCCACCAGCGACAGGGGCAGAGGGGTCAATTGGCAAACGTGGGGGATTTTCCTAAGCCTCCCGCCCCATAAAAAAACATTTACATTTCAGGAGATTAATTGATTATTAACACTTGGAAAATAGCCCAGATGTGGAGGAGTGTTTCCTATAATGAATGGTGCATTCCCAGCATTAAAGGTGCACACCTTTTAAACATACAAAGCGTGCCTAAATATTTTCGGCAAAATGCAATCCTAACAAGCATTTCACATGTATCCTGAAGAGATGCTCAAGTGGTCTACTGGGTAAGTCGCTTAACCTTGGTCCTGAAGACCTGTATTCGAATCCTGCTTGAGCAAAAAAAGCAAGTTAGAAGCATTAAAACGCCTGAAGGGCAGTACATAGTTTCCCCAGATCTGGTGAGACATGTTTTGCCTGATCTCGGATGCAGGGTAAATCCGGCCCAATGACCAGTGCTGGTCGCATGCTAATACTGTTAGTGCCCCTAGAAGCAGAACATAATATGGCAATAACCGCCGAGCCGGCAGGCCATTACCACCCAAGGTAATGCCCCTGGGGCCTGAAGTTACAGGCCCAAGCGTAGCGAGGGCCTTAATGGTGACCCCAAAGCCCAATGTAACTCCTGGTATGACTGGGATCTCGTCACCCTTAAAGGCAATTGCAGGGTGGCAGAGAGGAAATGGCGTGCTTCATGTTCATCCCCTGACAAACTGGCCTGCCGCCTGCCGCCTGCTCCTAAGGCAATACCGGCTCTCCGTTCTCACCAAAAAGAGAGCCCTTATCCAAGCCCGCATCTCTGCGGCATCTAACAATTCGGCCGAACTCTTTAAAATCTGCAAGGAGCTGGCCAACCCTGCTGCAGTCTATACCTCTCCTGTCCCCTCCCAGGCCCTCTGCACGGCACTGGCCTCTCACTTCATTTCTAAAACTCAGGACATCCTGTCCTCACTCTCCTCCTATCACCTCCCCTCCTCTATTCCCTGCCCCTCATCTGGCCCTTCTGCAGCCACCCCTCCTCTCTCCTTCTCTGCCTTTCCCCTTTTCTCTGCTGACAAGGTTTCGAGACAAGTCTGATCTATGAAAGTCTCGTCAAAACAGGTCCACCCCTGTTCCTCCAAAACTATCAAGGACCACATCGACTCCTTGGCTCCTGCCCTTGCTGACTTCTGCAATCACTCCTTCGCCTCAGGAGTTTTCCCATCCACTCTCAAGCACTCCCTTGTGCATCCCCTTCTTAAGAAACCCTCTTCCGACCCTTCCTGCCCAGCTAACTATCGCCCAATCTCTATCACTCCCTTCCTGGGCAAGCTCCTGGAGAAACTGGCCGGTGTCCGGTCAAATGGTCGACAGACAAATGGTCGACAGGACAATTGGTGGACACAATTTGGTCGACAGGTCAAATGGTCGAATTTTTTTAAAATTTATATATATATATTTTAGGTTTTCGTTAAGGGGTTAAAAGGGGTTTTTAGCAAAAAAAAAGGGGGTTGGAGGGGACCCCCCCAAAAAAAAATTTGTGAAAAAACAAAAAAAATTCGACCAGTTGACCTGTCGACCTTTTGGTGTCGACCAATTGTCCTGTCGACCATTTATTTTCGACCAAATGACCTAGAACCAAACTGGCCATCTCCCAGCTTAATCACCATGCTGAAACTGTTGGTAGTCTGACCATCAGTCTGGCTTCAGAGCTGCCAGAAGCACGGAAACTGCCCTCCTGAACATCCGTGAGGACCTGCTCTTGAACCTTGACTCGAACATTCCATGTGTTCTCATTTTGCTTGATCTCTCTTCTGCCTTTGATACTGTCAACCATAGCATCCTGCTCAACCGTCTCCATGATAACCTGGGTATCACTGGTCAGGCTCTGGCGTGGTTGCCCTCTTTCCTCTCCAATCGACCCTCCCAGGTCCAACTGGGGTCTTTCCGCTCTGACATCTTTTTCTCTACCTGTGGTGTCCCCCAGGGATCTAACCTCTCTCCCTGGCTTTTCAACCAGTATCTGGCACTTCTCGCCCAACCGGATCGCCGCTGTCTGCCCCAACTTTCAGTGCTATGCGGATAATACCCAGCTCATCTTCAGGCTACCCTCGGCCTCCTCTTCTCCTTCCCTCATCTCTAACTGTCTTTCTGCTATCCAGGAATGGTGTGCCACCAACGACCTCTGCCTTAATGCCAGTAAGACTGCGATTCTACTCATCGGCACACCCACTCCCTCCTTCCCTGCAGCTCTCTGGCCGGCCTCTCTTGGCCCTCTTCCCGCTCCTACCTGCAAGGCAAAAAACCTTGGGGTCATCTTCGACTCTACACTCTCCTTCTCTCCTCACATATCCGACGTCTCTAAGAAGTCACACTACCAGCTACACCTCCTCAGAGGTATCCTTCCTTTCCTCTCCTTCCCCCAGAAGCTCATTGTCTCTAGAGCCCTGGTTCTCTCGAAGCTGGACTACTGTAACAGCCTCTATCTAAATCTGCCCGCCTCTACTCTCCGCCCTTTGCAACTCATCCAGAACAGGACTGCGAGACTTGTCCTTGACCTCAAGCCCAGGGACCGTATCTCTCCAGGACTGAAATCACTACACTGGCTCCCAGTAACTGCGAGGATCAAGTTCAAAACCCTCTGCATTGTCCACAAGGCCGTCTGGGGCATTGGGCCAAAATACCTTCAACTCTCTCTTCCTAAATATCTTCCTTCTCGGGCTCTTCGCTCATCCATCTCCAACTCCCTCAGGGTCAGCCGCTTCTCCAAACAACGAGCTGGGGGCAGATCTCTCTCCTCTACAGGGGCCTCCCTCTGGAACAGCCTTCCTTCCTCCTTGAAACTTGAGGAGAACCATCTCCGGTTCCGGAAGCACCTCAAAACCTTCCTCTTTGCCTCCGCTTTCTCTCCCCCTCTCCCCTGCTAAAATTACTGAAACTGCACTGAATCTGCAACTGGGCCACTCACCGTTCTCGGTCCCTGCCCTGCCACTCTCCCCTGCACTGCCTCCCGGGCAACCCCTGCACTGCGGGACTGTGTCTGTATCCCTACAGCCCCCCTTTCCTAGCACTTGTCTGCACTTACCTCGCACTTGCCACCAGCTGGCCCTTGTTATTTATAATGTTTTTTCCTTATAACCCTGTACTGCACTTTCCCCTCTCCCTTTCCCCTTGCACTTTTCCCTTCTCCTCTACCCTTGCCCTTGCACGATCTGAATGACACCTGGCCTAGTAGGATCGTTGTCTGTCTCCCTCCTGTTCCCCCCCTGCCTCGTCGCGCCTTGAAACACTTGTGTATAGGCGCTTTACAAATGCCATATCATAACATATCATACCCAGGGGCATTACCTTAAGGTGGTAATGGCCTGCCGGTGAGGCGGTTATTGCCATTAGTATTCCTGGGTCTGCAGTCTCGGGATACTAGTTTCCTGGAGTTTGCAGCCCCAGAATACTAATGCGCTGACGAAACCTTTTCAAGTGACATTTCTTTTGCCGTTTGAAAAGGTGTCGTCGCAGTACGCATTAGTTCTATGAACACCAGAACGTGCGTACTGCTTCATTAGTACGGAGCAAGAGGGCGCCATTTTGGGCCAGCTTGCTCTGTACTAATGAATGGGAGGAAACTGGCCACCTTGGAAAAGGGAGAAGGGACTACGTGTGGTCCCTTCTCCCTTTCCATGGTCGCCAGAAAAAAAAGAAGAAAAAAGAGAGTGTACCTGGCGCGCCATACACGTAAATGCGTCCATGGGATTACACTGTGGTATGGCTCAGAAACGAGACAATCCACATTCAGGGTATTCCGTGGATGCTTGTTATTGACTTGTACTGTGGTGAATAATGAATCCTTATGGACCAAGGTGGAGGTCAGTGTATCATTATAGATAGTATCGGCAACTAGTTACAGAAGGGTATTAATCCAAGCATTAATGGCCTCTCCCAAGGTTCTAATGGCTTTTAGCACTTTTTTCTAAAATCTAAAATCTTAATTTCGCTAGGCTTCTGCTGAAGCCAGAATGTTTGGAATGCGGCAAGTAACAGAGATTATTCCGGATGATTTAAAGGAGATTAAACATGACTTCCATGAACTATTAATTAGTTTGCAAATTAAAGAGTAACATTTGGATCAAAAATTGGACAAATTCAATCTGACATTGTTTAGGAATTGGGACTAAGTAAAACACATGAACAGATATTCGTGTAAGGTTTCACATCGAATGCTTCCTCTAAGCAGTGGAGTAATTTTGCTGAACATGTTGGGGGCAGGGACATGATATATAAATGAAAGGGGCCCCAGCCAAGTGAGTGTCTCAAAATGGTGTGCCACAAAAGTTGGCGGGGGGGACAAACACCCCCCCACCCCTTAAGATTACGCCTGTGCCCCTACATCAGATCAGTTTTGGTTGCAATATGTCCATTCCATTGGGATCATATTTGTCTGAAAGATGTCTATGGATTGGACACATGTTTAACCTGGTCATGTTATGCTATATTACTGGGATGTATACGACTGAGAGTAATGACTAGCATGGGTCCTTGTCATGAACATGGCCCACGCATGATGCATGCCACCTTCTTGTTTTGAAAATCAACAGCATTTGCATTTATAGAAAGATCCCGCGACACGAAGTGGTGGGTTCTTGTCTAAGGAAAACACAGCACTGTTTGCTTAGGTCACAGCATGTGAGAAGGGCGTTTGGACAAGTGTGTTTACTTGTAATCCTTCCTAGGTAGCCTCCAGCTGTGCGACACTGACAGACACACACAGTAAACTGACCTGCTGAGGCAGCGGAGGCAGCTTTGGTAGTACTTCCGGCCTGGTAACATCCCTTTAGACCAGATTTCTTTGTTTTCCTGTTTTGTGCTCATTTTTGTTAGAATGTTTTGCTGACGATTTTTAGGCTCCCATTAAGCACTGCATTGTTTTTTAAACTGCCTTCATTTTTGACTGTTTAGCATTGCCTTTGTTGAAAGATGTTTGGATTGCCCTTTACATGGTTCATTGTATCGTGGAGTGCCTGTCTGCCCATTTGGCACACGCTCTGATGGATGATTCAGGCGCCTCCAGTGGTGGCTGACCGGTGTTGCAACGCAGCTTGGATTATTCTGGGCGGTTCTTTACAGGAAATAGAAGAGGGCCTGCTTGGTGCAATCTTCATTGCTTCTTCCTGCGTTTGCAGAGGGGTGGTGGTATGCATCCCTTCCACTAATGCCCAATGTGAATTCTCTATGGCTATGATGGTTGTGGAGCATACAATCTTCATTGCTTCTTCCAGCGCTTGCAGAGGGGTGGTGGTATGCATCCCTTCCACTAATGCCCAATGTGAATTTTCTATGGCTATGATGGTTGTGGAGCATACAATCTTCATTGCTTCTTCCTGCGCTTTCAGAGGGGTGGTGGTATGCATCCCTTCTACTAATGCCCAATGTGAATTTTCTATGGCTATGATGGTTGTGGAGCATACAATCTTCATTGCTTCTTCCTGCGCTTGCAGATGGGTGGTGGTATGCATCCCTTCCACAAATGCCCAATGTGAATTTTCTATGGATATGATGGTTGTGGAGCATACAATCTTAATTTCTTCTTACTGCGCTTGCATAGGGGTGGTGGTATGCAAACCTTCCACTAATGCCCAATGTGAATTCTCTATGGCTATGATGGTTGTGGAGCCATACAATCTTTATTGCTTCTTCCTGCGCTCGCAGAGCGGTGGTGGCATGCATCCCTTCCACTAATGCCCAATGTGAATTCTCTATGGCTATGATGGTTGTGGAGCCATACAATCTTTATTGCTTCTTCCTGCGCTCGCAGAGGGGTGGTGGCATGCATCTCTTCCACTAATGCCCAAGGCTTCCCTTTCTCCTGCTTCTCGGCTCTTATTCCACACCGGATGTGCGCGTGCCAGGTTCAGCACAGATCCCAGTGGTCTGACCCCATCCAATTCCTCCTGGGCAAACAGGAGGTCCTAAAATGTCCACCCTGCACTATTAATGCAGCTATGCTGCAATTTCATCCAGTTGCAGTGAACTTTTTCCAGTTTCTCTCATCTCTATCAAGTTCTCCTCTGGGCGTCAGACGGGTTTGCACAGCGGAAACATGGTGGGTTCACACAAGAGGCAAAGCAATCACGGGCTGCAAGCAGCCAATCGCTGAGCCGAGAAGTGTTCTGTAAATGCTGGAATTAGTGTTGTTTACTGGCAGAACCAGTGTACGCTTCAGTGTGTACATCCGCGCGTGTGTGTTTACATTTATCCCAGCCCTTTGCTAAACAACTGCATGTTGCTGTGCCCCTAGGACGAGACGGCATTAACCTGAAAAACCTGCACCAGTGGCCTGCTTCCAAGCACTGCTAATGAAATTGGCCCTTCTTCATCTCACACGTTCATTCACTGGTAGCTCCTTTGCTTCCGGTCGCGTCGGTGCTGCTGAAAGGGAAGGAAGCAGTTAAAGGTCAAAGGGCCGGGGCTCCTGAAATCAACAATGCATAATGCAGGTATTGTTGCAGTAATTAAGAGACATAAATCACAGGTGCATAATACAAATACGTGCTCCAAAGAATGCCTTCGCCAAGGACGCGCTCACATTGAGAGGCCAGAGAAAGCACGCTATGCTTTCGCGGGCCTATTGATACGCGAAACAAGGGGCGGGGGTCCTGTGCGGATGCCTGATCAATAAGTCAGTCAATCTAATCAACTGATGTGGGAAGCTATAAACCCGCCATGAGCTTCTGGCAATTACAGTTCAAGAGGCTCTTCTGCCTTGGCACTACAAAGGAGGAAGGGGCTCATTGAGCAGGGAAAGCTTTGTGTATTGAGGACTCATGCTCCAATTATTGACTGAGCAACGCAATGGGGAATAACCTCCCTCGCAATGCTGAGAGGGAAAGGGGACCAGGCCACTTCCTCCACAAAAGCTTTTGCCGATATCCAAAGCCTCCAGCATCCTTCCTTCCGCGCGTATTGTCTCTCAAGGGCAAGGAACCGCGGCAGCAGAGGCGTTGCTGGGGGGGGGCTAAGGGGGCTATAGCCCCTGATCTTTTGGTTGCAGCTCCTGAGATTCTATCAGGGGCTACAACCAAAAGAGCCTTAGCCTTAACCAAAAGGCTAGCTGGCTAGCGCTGAGTCCTGGCAGTTCTGACATTAGCATAGCCCCGGGTCTTTTCCAGACCTAGCAACATCCCTGCGCGGCAGATATTCTAGTGGAAAAGTATGATTCTCAAAATTTAACATGAAAACATGTTGGAGGCATCACTGTGCTTCTGGCGCTAGTTTAATAGAGCGCACTAAAATGTGATGAACATTATGGGGGCCATGGACGTGATTTTAGGTGGGTATAAGGATGTTTGTCCCCCCCAACTTTCATGGCACACCATTTTGTACCCATTCATTTGGCTGGGACACCTTTTCTTCAGATGTTATGTCCCCCACAACATTTTCAGCAAAGTTACTCCACTGCTGGGGGCAATGCTTCTTATCTACTGGGGCTATTAATTTGGCACACTGAGAGCGATTCCATGATTTGTTTTGAGCTTGTCCACACCAGCACTAATACAGACCAACCCAATGGAAACCAGTCACTCGGTGCCTGTTTGGCAGCATTCAGGCACGAAACGTCAGGCAGGGTTGGAGCTATGCGAGGGCAATGTTATGCGGCTGCCAAGGGCGCAACCAGCAGAGAAGTTCCATCAAGCCATTTTAGCCCTAAAAACACGTGGTATGGCTCCGGCATCCAGGGAAGTGCGGGGGTGCCAACATGTTGCGTAGCTTGGGACAGCAAAACTCTTTGCACTAGCCCTGCTGCTATGCTACGTGCCCTTTACATGTGCTAAGAGCAGCTCCAGAAACATTGGGCCTCTTTATAAGTTTGTCGGTCCGGTAACTGCGGTACCAGTAAGCTTGCCGGTATCGTAGTTACCGGACCGGCAAACTACGAGTTCTGCTTGCGGGTGCCTTCCCACCCGCCAGGTCGGACCTGGCAGGCAGACCGGCGCCCGCGAGCAGAGCATGTTGGGTGTACCGGCACCATTGTGAATGGTGCCGATGCATCCAACCTCCCCATTCCCATGGGGAGCAATTAATTCCGGCGCCCGCAAATGGGCAATTAGTGGGTCCGGCAGAGCCGTAATGACCCGGTAATTGCCCCTTCTGCGGGCGCTGGAATTATTCGGAAGTTTGGTGGCAACCTGCCGGTTCTACCGACAAGGCTACCTCCAAACTTAAAATGAGGCCCATTGACATCCCATTGGGCTTCATCACCGAGGGATGGCTTCCGCCTCTGGGCCCATCCAGCAAGAGTTCACATCTGGACATAGCCCCGCTACTGTAGAAGCACAGGCTTCGGCACTCCCTTTGCATTTTAGGGATGTCATGTCAAGTGGAACTGGCCCTATCCTGATGCATTACACTATCTCAAGCTACAAGAAAGGTGCACTGCAAAGTTCTAGTTTGCACCAAGGGCTTACTTATGAAAAGAAACATATCAAATGATCCCAATGCATATCATAAGCCGAAGAAGCTCACTCGCGGAGTCTAAGTGGCTGACCTGTTGCTGAGTGCATACTTGCATCTAGATAGAAGGAGAGGTGGACAGGTTCTCAGAGTAGGCCTTGTTTACTCACAATGTGTAACAGCAGTCACTCAAGGTCACTCCCTCCCATATGAAAAATATGGCCGGGACAGAGTAAGCGGGTGAGCCTCGCCCCTTTGGAGTCCTTCACTGAAGGGGAAAGTTGGGCCAAGGTTGCAGGCTTGCAGGCTTGCAGCCCTCAAGGCTTACACGCAATGGGTGATATAGTTGTAGATTACAGCACTCCTTGCAGCCCGCACCCATGGCAACGTGGTTGGATCTGCTGATCGCATTTTTGTTGGAAGTATAGAAAAAGCCCAAGGGATGGGTGCAATGTGGTAACATGTTTTTTTGCAATAGTGAGTAGAGAGAAAGGTGTGTTGTTTGAAACTGAAACATGATTGCATAGCTTAGGGGTAGCTATTAAGCCTGGGCAAATAAATTTGGCCAAAGACGGAATCACCAAAATGTACACTGCATTCGGGTAATTCGAGTTCTGTCGTACTTTTAAGGTATTCAGATGATAGATTTGGATTAAGTTTATGACAGTTCGTGATGATGAAATGGTGCTTTAAACATTGGGTTGAAGCAGCCAAACCTCTTTCCGCCAGCACATGCTTAATACAAGCAAAAATGTCAAAAGGGAAGGACCGCTCCTGCTATGGATACTCAAAGAAAGCACATCGTCTAAGTGACGAACGGCTTGCACCTGCCTCTTTCTATATTGTAGAAACCAAACTTAACACTTTGCAGCTGACAAAAAATTGTAATCTTACAAAAAAACGGTGGAGAATTCACAAAGAGTATAATTCAAACAAAGGCAGAGGATGTATTTTTTATTTGCAGTACTTTGAGACATGTGCAAGTTACCATATTCACGAAAGTCCTCAGGGCATTTCCAGGGAGCCATGCTGCAGCACACATGATGCTCTGGCCGGCCCCTTTCTATACAATACTGCCTGCATGCATGGTGCTCCCTGCCCTAATAGGTCACTTATGTCGACACTGTCACAAAGAGTACAAATGCCAAAGGCATGTACAGACTCTCATTGCATTCAATTAATTATACATGTTCAACATCAATCCCTTCTCATAAAAGTCAAAATCAATTGATTGTTGTGATGTCTTCTTTTTAAAATTATTTTATTTTCTAGAAATCATCATAGTGTATAAAGACAGTATACATTGAAATAACAATCATTTAAAACTGGTGAAAAAACGCAGCTAAATCTATAGTCAAGCAATTTCAGCATGTTAACATAACACACCATGCTGTGATCTCACACTCTGACTCATCCATAACGACTTCATTCATACACATTAAAAAACCAGTCATATTTGTGCAAAACACGCAATAGAAATAATTTATCGAAAAACAACATGTCATAAAATTAGACCTTCAATGCAAGATGATATTTGTTGTCCATAAATGCATCGATAATTTAATAGTCATGGCATATATAATGTTTTTATTCTAATACAGTCAATTGCCACAAGCGTTTATGCAAACAAAATAATCGAGATCCTGAATGGAACTTGAGCTGTTACAATGTCGACTCGAGTTTCAGGCATGGTATTTGATGTAATTTTCCTACCCGCGCCGTCAGGACATATAAAAAAAACTCCATTTCAGATCACCTTGGTGTGTGTTGAATCATTTGGCCACAATTTCTCTGCCTTGTCTGTGTTTTCCGCATTCCCCATCGTGAATGAACAAAAAAACACAAAAGGGAAAAAAATATATCACCATCAATACAAAGGCCACCAATATTCCAAATATATCATCAAAGGAATATTCTATTTGTATCCTTATCTTTGAAGGATGAATTCTGTATTGCAGGTAGTATCCCGCTCTACTGTCTTAAGGCACTGATGCATCCCAAGTTGTCATCTCTCTACTTTTGCCAATTCATCCAAGAATTTGAACATTTTAAGGAATAAAACCAGCGCCTTGAGATCATACCAATGATACATAAGGCGCTATATAAATGCAAAGTAACATAACATAACATAACATTTGTCTAAAAAGGGTTGTCGTGGCCCCACATCTGGGGGCTTACCCGGCCTCCCACGGGTTCCCATTCCAAAGTCAAGGAGAGAAAGGACACACTTGACACCATCGCCTTAGCCTTTTGATTGGCCTTCAATGTAATAATGCGCATCATGAGTGCAACTCCCACCCCCAGTCATCTCATGTCCATTAATGATTGTCGGGTGTGTTCTCTTGGCTCACAATAAAACAGTCCCCACCAATCCTTTGTTCTATGCAGGGCAAGACCATCGTCCTAAGGGGGCAATGCGCTGGATTCCCAAATCTACAGACTTATCTGGGCTCTGGGACCTATTTGGTCCATACGGCCCCAGTTCTCATCCTACTTCTCCCGTTGAACTCATATATCATGGAAACCTACCTAATTCTTTCTTAGCAGTGTTCATTTGACGGCATCCTCCTGGGCCAGAAGGTTGCTGTCTCTATTTGCCAACAGCGGGTGAGTCCGATGTTGAAGTCTAACCGGCTCTTCATTCGTTTAGTCTTTACTTATTCTTGGCCGCATATTATTTTACTTGGTGTCTACTCGAATCACATCAGTAAAGATGTAAAAGTGTGGATTACATGGAGCACCCCATTCTTTATTGTACTACTTATAACAGAAGGGGGCGCCCAGGATATATTACTCATGCCTATCTGTATAGTAGTGGATAACTCAAGTTGCCTTCCAATTTAACACCAATCCCATTTGTTGTTCCTGGTTGTTATCTCGCCCCATGGGGTCTCAAACTCACCAGCAAATGAACTTGTTACTGTGAACAACAGGCATAATTACCTGGCTTACACTATACTCAGATATATAACTTATCATATCCATTCTCCTAGTGCAAAATCAATTGTGCTAATTTGTGAAATGTTCTAACATTACCTCATTCTTGTAGATGGATGCTGATGAGAGAGAGGAAGCAGGAGTTCAATTCACAATAATGGACCAGGTGGTTGTGTAATGCTAGCTGCTTGCTGGCATAGCCTGAACCAATCTGTATCAATAAGGAAAGTTGTGAGCGGGTGTTAGTGAAGTTTGTATCTGGCCGTTATGTTCAAAAACAGTGCTGAGTTGATCCCCTCAATAATAATTCGGTGACTGAGGGCGTTAAGGGAGACAGCGAACCGGTTGCTGTCTCCTGAACGCAAAACCGCCCCTGGGGGATCTATTTTTGCCTGGAGAGATCTAATACCCAAAGTTCTCGCACACAGTCCACTGTGTCTAAATTATGAGACGCCTGTTGCTTAATTTCTGATATCTTACCATGTGGTACCTAAACCGCATGTGACATGCTGCAGTTGAACCACAACTATCCCGCTTCACAAAGTGTGCAAGGTCTTGACCGGTCCGCGAGGGCCTGGTTGGTGTTTCCGAAAACAGCAAACTGGTTGCTGTTCTCAGAAACCACAGTGACTGGTCCCTCCTTGTCTCCTACGCCGACTTAAGGACTTGCTGAGACTGAAAAAGGAAACTGATCGACCATCATACCACCTTCCTCGATGGCGATAGAACAATGCACGCCTTAATTCAACCGTTAACACTTCTGCATTGTTTCCCAAAACTGATGCCTTTGCTCACCTCTTAGTGTACAATTCCACCCCTTATGACTTTCCTTGCATGACGCAGTATCGCGTAAACATACGCTTGCTTGTGTGCATCCGCTCGAAGAACTGCAACAACCCGTTCATTGTTTTGCAGTATGTTTATAAGTGTTTGTATAACACAGAGGCGATCATCGCAATTGGTCTGACTGCTCTTGTGGACCACGTAATGTTGTTTCATCCTATTGGAGTATGTGAGGTTGTTCAAAGCACAGCCGCCATGTTGAATTGGGTCTCAGTTGTTCGTTCGTAATGCTAACGAAAGGATTAAGTTGCGGGTCATTGAGTCCAGAATTGGCCCGTTGTTACCCAGGGTGTATGCAATTCAAAAACCGCGCCCTCGGATGAAAATTCAAAAGGGAAATTTTGTATTATTTATTTACAATTTTGATCTGCAGGTTATTGTTGATCTTTTAGAAAAAAAAGACAAGTAAGTCAGCAGTGCCCCATAGCATGCCTGTGCTCCTTGTCCTATTTTCAAGATGCTGTAACCTAATTTTAATGTCTGTATTGTGCTGGTGCACATTAATGTGGCTGCATGCACACTGGTCGTTGTGACAAGGAGATGCCAATAGATTGCAATCATTCAAAAAATTGAAAAAATGTTTGAAAATCGTATTTTCATCACCTCGCAGAGTACTCTGCTCTTGTTCTCTATAGAGAGCCCTGTCTGCTTATTTTAACTGTAGATGTTATAAGAGCCCGGAAAGGTCTCGCAGGTCAACTTGATATTTGGCTACTTGATGTTAGTACAAAAAACAGATATCCCAGGCTCGTGCAATCAGACTGAGGCATACTTAATGTTGTAATGAAATAGGCCATTGTATTTCCTCATTAAGGACAATTTCATGGGTTCTTAATGTATCCAGCGTTGCTCCAACGTTAGTAGTCTGTGTTGCATTGAGTATTGGCTCGTGCTTTGCTTAAGTTGATCAATTACTGTCCAGTGCACATCTTCTGTATGATTGGCAGACAGAAAATGTACCAATGGCCTTGTGAGTTTTTTTTTGTCCTGATCCGTGATCTGTGGTCATTAATGCATGTGACTATCTTTCTTGTGGTCATACCTACATAAAACAAATCGCAAGGGCATCTAATAACATAGATTACATTACTCGATTGGTAGTTTTTAAATTGCCGGAGTTGCCAATTAAATTTCCCTTGATTGAATATGGTTATTCTGGATGTCAGATGACAGGCACTGCAGTTGTCACAGGCGTTATGGCCCAATATCTGTTCCCTTTCATGACTCCATGCTGCTCTCAGACTGTTCTGTGTAAAATTCACGTTGGGTCTCTACAATCTTGAATGTAGAATACAGTCTCAGAGATTGTAGGCCCGTTTCAAGGCAAATAGATGGAGCCCACTGGTGCATTCCGTACTTGTTACCAGGTTCCAGTTTTTTTAATGAGTTTCTTTAGTTGAACGGTTTGGTGCAGGAAAGTGGTCACACATACAATCCGGGCAGTGTCCGTTTTCTTTTCCCTTGCACATAATAGGTGTTCTCTTGGTGGCCATCGCGCTCTTTTGGCTGATTTTTTAACGAGCTTCCAAGGGTATCCTCTTTGCAAAAGTCTATCCCCTAATGTGCTGGCATGTTGTTCGAAATCACTGGTGTTCGTGCAATTTCGTCAAATTCGCAAAAAATTGACCATAGGCAAATGATCTTTTTGGGAATGCAGATTTTGACTCGAGAGTTCCAACAGAGTGTTACAGTCAGTTGGCTTTCAATACAGCGATGTATACATGTGTCCTTCATGGTGAGATAAAGCACACTTTTGCTTTTTCCAATATGCTATGGGTTTCTTCCCCAGGTGCTGAGCTTGTAACATTGCAATCCTACCTGACTACATGATTTTCCTTTTACGGAACAGCCGAGTCATGAATGTTTGACATGTGACTTACTCTTCCATTTGCATTACTCTCCCTATTATTAAATACATATTATTAAATACATACCCTTTGTTGTCCTTATGGAAGCAACCTCAGCAGGATGAGACTTTGTGTTCCCCTAAAGAATGCCTGACTCTTGCCCAGCCCTACAGACTTCATACAGGTCCTTGTCTGTAATGAAATCCCTATATTGTAGTATAAACCAAAATAATGCACAATTTGTCACACTCTGAATGATGAAAAGCAGACCCAAACATTTCTAACATATGACTGACTCTGCTGGCTTGACATGCAATCTTACAATTCCTCACTTCAACTTTACTAATTTGTTCAATGTCCGAAGGAGGAAAGGCTGGGATCTTCTTATCATGATTTTCAACTTAAGGCCCACAAGTTACGCATATATCTCTGTAGTAGGAGCCTTAACCTGCTGAGATATCTTATTGCAGAATTGAATGTGCTGTCATGCTTAGATAACATTCACAGAAGTACAGGGCTCAATTTCCGCTTGCTAAGCCCCCATTCAGCTTCAACCGGCACCTCCCTTTCCCCTAAATGTTCTCTCTTCCTGAAGCCCTTTAAGTTATTGTGAACATGTTGTGTGCGCTCCCTGAACTTGTATGGCCCTTAAAGCAGAGCCAAGCAGAGTTGGGCTGTAAGAAAAATCTGTGTCAACCTGCGGACCTACCTGAATCTCACTAGGAGATTCGAGGGAGCCAGCAGATCACTTTCGAGAACGTTTGTTCGGGCTCAGTAGCTATGCCCTTTCTGCCTTATCCCTTAACACGAGTGTGCTGATCATATGATAGTGATCTTTTAATGTAAATACTGAATAAAGCTGTGGCCAAGCAATCTTCCTGCAGTAGTTTATGTACTGCTTCTTTTTCAAGGAGGGATGAGTTGGAAGGTGTGGAGGTATTTGTTACTGGTCCTGAGGATGGAGGACTGCCTGGGTGTTCTCTGTGCTGTTTCACTGGTTTTCGTGGTCTGCAGATCTAACCAGTGCTTTGTTGTGGTGAGTGACTGCTTTGAAAGTCAGTGTGCGCTTTGAGGCCCATGGGAGAGTAGCGCTGTGCACTTCACTGATTTGAAGTGCAAAGTGCATGATAATCTAGTTAATTTAAATCATTTACGGCAAATCTTGAAGCATATCTCTGAGGGTATACAATACCTAGAAGCTGTTAAGATTATGCCTTTAAGTAAATAAGTATTAGCTATTTATTAACTGAAACAGCAAAAGGCGAGCTATCTGTGACTTTAGAATGTGTCCACCAGGTGCAGTATCAGCAGACAGAGTTGGTAATGATTTTCATCGGGTGTATTGCAAAAAATAACTCAGCGGGCCAGCCCGACTAATGGCAGTATTTCTTATAAATAATGCTTTTTGATAGCTGGGCCCATACAAGTTGAGTGGATTTGCAACGTCTCGCAGTGTGGCGCATAGATAATGTTTATTGCACTGATCACAGTAAATCAATGTGCGCATCCGCATTTCTTCCCGCGCTACCTGCACTAATGCGCACAGTGCAGTTGGTACGTTTGCCCCAAGTGTTCTTACATTTTCGTAACTTTTTCCAACTGTTGACAGCTGCTAAGGGCCTGATTTCGAAAGCGTTTTGCAATTCGATTGCACCATTCACTGTAAGATGCTTTTGTAAATCAGGCCCTAAGTGTCCCCAATGTTTGAATAACAGTATCCCTCTACCCTGGCTCGTTAGCCAAGCACGCACAGTTTGCATTTTTAAACTTGTAGTTTTGCTTTTTTTATTTTTTATTTATTTATTTATCTTCTTTTTTTTCGAATGCGCTGAAAGCCAACAGGCATTGGGGTGCAGAACAATTACACAGAAAGGATGAACAAAAATAGATGGGATGAGAAGAGTCCTGTAGGTAAGGAAAGGGAATTAATTACTTGAAAAGCAGGGTTTTTAAATATGTCCTGAAAAGTCTTAGCTCAGGTTCTGCTCTCAATGCAATGGGCAATGAATTCAAGAGGTTAGCTGATTTTACTGGAGAAGATCGTTGCAGGCCGATTTCATGCCTGTGGTTGCGACAGATGATCTGCATTTTGTTTGAAGAGCGCAATACTCTGGTTGGATGGTACTGAGGTATTAATGATATGAGGTAGGCAGGGGCAGATTCAGAGACGCAATTGTGGACCACTGTTCACTCTATAAAGTTGACACGTTCTTGAATCGGCAGCCAATGTAGGTCTCATCTGTGATTTGAAATATTTTCCCATCTGGTTACTTTCGTGACAATGCGCACTGAATTGTTTGGCAGGACTTGACATATTTTTTTAAGTTGAGGGTTGAGGCTCTGATCAATAAGGAATAACAGTAGTCCAGTCTCGATGTGATGGTAGCTCGGGCGATGATTGTGCTGTTGTTTTCAGTGATGTTGGGGCGAATGTTCTTGAGAAGACGAAAATAGTAATTACAGTTCTTGCTCAGCTGGTTGACGTATGCATCTGAGTTTAGTGAAGCCTCCAATTGTGGACCAAGGGTTTTTACCTTGTTCTGTACCAGGATGATATTAGTTCCGATTTGGAAGCTCATAAAGTCAGGACTCAATTTTGTCTGGGCTTTTTTTGACCCAAAGATAAGAAGCTCAGTTTAGTAGCCTTTAAGGCAGAGCCAATTTGCCGACATCCAAGATGGTTGTAGATGTTGGATAGTGCTGCAGAGTCTAAAGTGTAATCGGCAGTAGTTTCTGTCATCTGCGTAGTTTGTAAAAAATGCACCCAGGTCGTCTAGAAGTGAGCACAGAGGCCTAATGTACAAGTTAAACAGAATGGGCTACAGTCTAACCCCCTGAGGGACTCCACACCAGATCAGAGCTGTTGGTGAGCAAGTTGGACCCCTATGGATCCCAGATTTGCGGGTTGAAAGAAAAGAGTGAAACCACTTAACTGCTCCTTCTCAATGGCCTAGATGACATAGAGAATGGAGGAGAAAAGGTCATGGTCCACCAAATCCAAGGCCGCTGACAGATCCAATAGCGCCAGCAGCCCCAATTCTCCCTCCTCTATGGTTTTTGGCATAAGAGATTGTAAATCCACTAATGCAGTCTGCGTGCTTTAACAGGCCCAAAAAACCTGATTGTTTGCTACAAAGAATACTATTAACTTCTATATATGATTGGAATTGTAAACATGCAGATTTAGGAAAGATCTTGAGGGGAGGAGGAAGTTGCAATTAGTAATGGGACTGAGGTTGTTAGGATCCTTTGGATCTATGTTAGGGTTTTTTGGCAATGTGGTGAACGAGACTGTCTTGATAGAATTAGAGAGCCTTCCTTCTCTAAAAGATATATTCACGAGTCTAGTGAAAAATGGGTTGAATAGATCTTGGTGTTCTAGCATTAATTTAGGAGGCAGAATATTTTTGCGGCATGCAATTGGCCACATGGACATTAACATTTTCTCCATTTTGGGTATAGATATTGCAGAACAGGAGAAAGGGGTTTTGAAGCTTGGGATCTGTATACTGGTGCTTATTAGGTTTATTTACCGTATTAAACGCTTTTTTGATTTATTTTCTCTCTAGCGTTGGCAATTTTTGTTTCAAAAGCATTTTGGACTGCTGTAGAGTCTTGAATTGTAGGCAGTAAAGAAGTTTGAATTGCTTTAGGTTTTTCAAGAAGTTTGAGGGTCTCAAAAATCTTTCTGGAGCTATTAGCTGCTTGATTTATTTCTAGGTTGTAAAAGTACTTTTTAATTTCTACTATTTTGTTTTTGTATATTTTATCAGCCTCCTTCCGGGAATTTTTTTACTCCATCAGATTGATGTTTTAAGCAGTATGAATCCAATGTACACTTTTCCCTTTTTAATACACTCAGCTATGGAGTAAACCATTTTGGATGGCCGGGATGATCTCTTACTACTCTAGTTTGACTAGGGGCTATTTTCTCCAACATCTCTGTCACGTTTTTCCAGTTATTAGTATGGTCCTGCCAGCAAAGGACATATGGATAAACTTCCAGGTTTAGCCGAAAGTGTTAAACATCCATATGCATCCTTGGGCATGGTTAAATATTTCCCTGTTAGCCAATACCTCATAATGGGCCTTATTTACAAAGTGTTTTTCTATTGGATATGTCAACAGCATAGTGCAGGAGTGTTCTGCAAATACAAATAATACTTACCACTCCACAAAGTAAGGGTGTACAAGAGGGTGAAGCGACCTCTGACAGGCCCATGGGATCAGAGCTCACCCTCGAGTACTTTAAGATGAGATAGCTGCACCTTGAGGTGGGTGGGGTGCAGGATTCTCTTACTCCAACACCAATCAATAAGGACAACTCAAATGGTTTGGCAAAGGGAAGTCTGTTTAATGACAAGTACAAAAAATGGGGAAACATTAGGAAATCATCATTAATGCGATCGCCCGTTTCGCTTCAACTTCCAAAATCTTCATTCAAACAGCAATTCTTATAGGCAAAAGTTGTCATTATTGACGTGTAACACTCAAAAGGTTGTCATGCAAGTCTATTGGTTGGAAAAGGCAACTTAAGTATAGGTACTATAACTGTATATGGTAACGGGGTGTGGGGATTGGATAACTCTTATCGGGTGGGTGACTACGCCCATCCCTCTACATCACTCGTGCTAGACGTCACTACAAGTACAACTTCTCATTGGTTCTACTAGCTATAGGACCCTAGATTATTTGGTCCATTGTGATTGGGTCGGTTACACCCCTCGACATAACTCTCCACTTTAATTAGCAGCTTGCAGAATGGTTACCCAGATGCGGCATGCCCCAAGATTCACCCTGCCTCCCTTCCATCAATCAGTACTTTAGGGCTATGTGTCAATTAGTTGGCTGAGGATGGCCTCGAAACTGTAGCTTCTTATCAGGGAACGTTATGGCATCCTCTGGTTTTGGGTGACATCAGACGTTGGTACCTCTTCGCGCTTAGCTGGTCACGTGTCAGTACACCGTGAAGCTGCTTCATTTTCCATCTATTTGCGTATTTGATTCTCTCTTCGGTCTCACCATCTGCCTGGGCTTCCTTATCTCGACCTTCAAGGGCAGGCTGTTATGCTCCTAAGTTTCGATTCTTTGTGAGTTGCTGCTCTCCTCACTTCCTTGGGTTGACCTCGAATTACTAGGCATGAGCTGATTCTTGCTAAGTTTCGATTCCGCTCATTCGTCTGGCTTTGTGCTGGTATATGAATCCTGGCCTGTTTGACCTCTACCATCCTGGGCTTAATTCTGCTTTAATGTAAAGTGGACTGCACTTATATAATGTGTTTCATTGAGGTAGATATATATGTATATATAGTTGGCGTTTGCCGCTCTATTTTTCTACTAAGCATAGCAAGCCGTACTGTTTTCTTAGCTTCTTGCGTTACAAGCCTATGTACATGGGTTAGCTGGTTGCATACTTTCATCCTGTTTTATGGTTACGTTTCTTTATATTTCGACATTGTCTCTTCTTCTATGTCTGTGATATCTTTATCCATGCTGTTTCGTCTTAGTGTGACATCTTTTGGTTGTTGTTTGTTCATCTGTGCTTCTGTCCGGGCCCTCGTGTCGTCACCATTCGCCTTCGATTAAGGCCTTTTGGGTCTCTTCTGGGACAGTTTGAAAGTAGTCTTCATGTCCTGTCAGCTGTTGATATGGTTGTCTCAATGGGTACCGTGCTGCCCATGGTTGTCTGGTAATTGGCACTTCAACAGGTATTTCTCCTCTGATGGGCACTGGACAGAGCCCTAGCACGGCTGTCTGCTGGTTTATTTGCTCATCATACGTCACATATTTCAGCAAGTATGTTCCTGGTATTTCAAAATGGGTGGCTGGAGTGCAGGCCATGTCTGGAACCTCCTCTACAAGGGCACTTTCAGTTTCCGTGCACCAATGGGATGACAACTCCACTTTCTTTCATGAGCCATGCAAATGTTTTTGTGTGTGTGTGTGTATATTTGCTAAAAACAAACCAACGCATGGCGGTTGTTCTAGTGCTCTTTTTTTAATTGTAGCCAGACAGATGGGCTGGTATTGCAGCACATTTGCACATGCACAATCACATAAATGCCTGTGCAAACGCACGTATGCAGCCTTTGCACTGATGCTAATATAACTGCATGTGAAAACTGCTTTTGAGCTTGTGAACACAACATTTACGCATTTGCTAATGGGACTGTGCACGCGCAAACAGCATTGGCCCCAAGTGCAAATGTACTATTCAGCTCGGTTTCACTTTGTGTCTGTTGTGCAGCGTTTCAAACCGTGGGGTGTAACTCCCAAGCACATAATCGCCATGGACAGCTGAAACTGCTTGAGCAAACGAACGCGCATGCACGAGGATCACAGAATCCATTTCTATTTGGCCTTGAAACTAATCTTCGACTTGTCAGCTCATCGCCATCTCACGCTGGGTATTACATGGGCTCTTATATCTGCATAAACAAGAGCATGCCACTATCTTGAAAGAACACATTTCCCTGCTACCCACGACATGATTATCTCTGTGTTGCAGGGGATGTGCCAATTGATTAAGGCATGTAGAGGAAGGCAGCTAATAACACCCAAAGGGGGATCATTTTATAAGCATTGGAACAGTAAAACCAGGGGTAAAACCATGTTGGAAAGCCATTTACTCCTTGTTTTCCACCACCTTCATTTTTAATTTACTGCTCTGGTTACTTTCTTTATTCTTAATGCAGAGACGGGGATGTCTTCGGCTGAATGGTTCAACGCCAGTATATATTTTCATGCTAGCGTTAAATTAATGGATTCATATGGGCTTTGCCTGCATTTAGCACCTGCTTAAAGCAGGAAGATTCTATTGGAATCCATTGTAATTTCCTTCTGCAAACCATATTTTGCAGGCAACTTTAACATTTTATTTAACAAAACAAAGCATACAGGCAAGGCATCTAGGTGACTTTATCTGTTTTTACTCTTACTGTTGCAAAGCATACAGGCAAGGCATCTAGGTGACTTTATCTGTGTTTACTCTTTATTGTTGTAGAGCATACAGGCAAGGCATCTAGGTGACTGTATCTGTTTTTACTCTTTACTGTTCCAAAGCATACAGGCAAGGCATCTAGGTGACTTTATCTGTTTTTATTCTTACTGTTGCAAAGCATACAGGCAAGGCATCTAGGTGACTTTATCTGTTTTTACTCTTTACTGTTGTAGAACATACAGGCAAGGCATCTAGGTGACTGCATCTGTTTTCACTCTTTACTGTTCCAAAGCATACAGGCAAGGCATCTAGGTGACTTTATCTGTTTTTACTCTTACTGTTGCAAAGCATACAGGCAAGGCATCTAGGTGACCTTATCTGTTTTTACTCTTTACTGTTGTAGAACATACAGGCAAGGCATCTAGGTGACTGCATCTGTTTTCACTCTTTACTGTTCCAAAGCATACAGGCAAGGCATCTAGGAGACGGTATCTGTTTTTACTCTTTACTGTTCCAAAGCATACAGGCAAGGCATCTAGGAGACGGTATCTGTGTTTACTCTTTATTGTTGTAGAGCATACAGGCAAGGCATCTAGGTGACTTTATCTGTGTTTACTCTTTATTGTTGTAGAACATACTGGCAAGGCATCTAGGTGACTGCATCTGTTTTCACTCTTTACTGTTCCAAAGCATACAGGCAAGGCATCTAGGAGACGGTATCTGTTTTTACTCTTTACTGTTCCAAAACATACAGGCAAGGCATCTAGGAGACGGTATCTGTGTTTACTCTTTATTGTTGTAGAACATACAGGCAAGGCATCTAGGTGACTGCATCTGTTTTCACTCTTTACTGTTCCAAAGCATACAGGCAAGGCATCTAGGAGACGGTATCTGTGTTTACTCTTTATTGTTGTAGAGCATACAGGCAAGGCATCTAGGTGACTGTATCTGTTTTTACTCTTTACTGTTCCAAAGCATACAGGCAAGGCATCTAGGTGACTTTATCTGTGTTTACTCTTTATTGTTGTAGAGCATACAGGCAAGGCATCTAGGTGACTTTATCTGTGTTTACTCTTTATTGTTGTAGAGCATACAGGCAAGGCATCTAGGTGACTGTATCTGTTTTTACTCTTTACTGTTCCAAAGCATACAGGCAAGGCATCTAGGAGACGGTATCTGTTTTTACTCTTTACTGTTCCAAAGCATACAGGCAAGGCATCTAGGAGACGGTATCTGTGTTTACTCTTTACTGTTCCAAAGCATACAGGCAAGGCATCTAGGAGACGGTATCTGTGTTTACTCTTTATTGTTGTAGAACATACAGGCAAGGCATCTAGGTGACTGCATCTGTTTTCACTCTTTACTGTTCCAGAGCATACAGGCAAGGCATCTAGGAGACGGTATCTGTGTTTACTCTTTACTGTTACACTGTGTTTTACAACATTGCACGTAGGCGAACGAACAAGTGCTACCGATATTGTTCCCCTTCATGCAGTTTCCAATTGTAATACAATTAGCCACCTTGCATGCTGTTAGTGTCCAGAAATGCTGAATTTAGCTGAAATAATGTAATTTGTTTTATTTCGCATTTACAGGAAGGGTTTTTAAAAATTAAAGAGAGTGCCCTGGACAACATAAATCGCCCCAAGACAGTCACAACAGTGTTAGCAACAGGGGTGTAATGAGAAAATGCATGCACAAATACAGGAACAGATGCACACAGTATGGTGGTTGGCGGCATTTGCCACACACTGGGAGAAAAATGGCCAGGGAAAGCGTGATATTCAGTTGTCAGAGTGAGTGTCTTGTGAGAGTCTGGAACAAAGCCCTCAAGATAGATGGATGGAAGACGTTCAATTGTTCCCTCTCTTAAGCAGCATATTGTGACTGTATGCACCATGTATTTGGTTCCAGAGGAACAATGTTGCCCTGTGGATGGAAGATTGATGATTTAGTCCAGCATGTTGGGGGTGAGGGTATACTATGGCTTGACCAGGACTCTTTTTTTGCTGGGTGAATAGAAGCCCTCACATCCTCTGGAAATGGCCATTATCGAGGCTGCATGATTTCTGACGAATATATGCAGTTCTTATCATAGCACAACCTGAAGGATGGAGTGGCGGGGACAAAGGTTCGATTTCAGAATGAAAGTCCAATGGTGATAGAAAGGGGCAGCGTGATCCCAGCCACATTTAATTGATACTGCACATGGGTCAACCCGGTGGGCCCAGTTCAGCTGTGGAAGGGTTATGTGTATTCACCCAGACAGAGACAGGCTGCACCTTGCCTTACTGGCAGCAAGGTAGCCTGGTGGGGAGCCACTCTTTATTCCTTTGTAAGGGCAATTAACACCCTTAACCCTGGGACAGCCACTCGACAGGACGCTGGCCTGAGAAACAGAAACCAAGAGGCACACCCATTTATAGAGAGCCATGCCTCACACCAGTGGGCTGCATTTTTAAAGGCCTATGATCCTATTGAGAAGGAGAGGGGTAGAGGTAGGGTAGCCAGAGAGGAATCTGTACCATTTTGAGAGGGTTCTGACATCTTGATTCTCTCTCCCTCCCTTTCTCTTTCCATTCCCCTCCACGTCCTCTGGAGCAAAGCACTCTGGGTGTGACATCCTACGGGCAAAGTCTACACATTTCAGAAGTAGGTATAGGACCCCTAAAGCAGGCTCGCTTTAGTCCCAACTACCTGGGGACGTTTGCTTATAAACCTCTTTGAATCATCCTGGGAATCATCTTGAAGCATCTTTGTATCATCACTTGAGAAGATTTCACTGGACCCTGCTGACAGAGCAGTCCATTCTAGCCCTCCAGTTGTGAGGCGAAGCAGGGCTTCCAAGGCAGAGAATCATCATGGCTGACGTCATAGTATAATCATAAAAAAACTTCTACTCTCTTTCTTGATTTGTTGGGAGAGTATAGAACATATAGTTTTCTATAAGTGAAACTTTTACTTTTGGTTCTTCTACACTTATCACTACTCCTAGGTTCAACCTTCTACTAATGATACATTTCAATCTAACGTGCTATTGGTTGGCTTTCTACTACACTGGTCAACAAGGACAGAGTTTGATTGGCCAGTTATGTGATCATCTGTCCTCAGCACCTTTATGCTGTGCCAAGTTACGTGGTGAGGAAGGGGAGATGGGCACACCGCTATGATCCAGTTTAAAGAAGCTACTCCTTGCTCATTCCCAGGCCTGGTGCCTTATCTGACAGTCTGTCCGTGGCCTTGACGCGTCATCTCTGTGTCTGGGTGTACTAAGGTAATAGCAGGTGCACTATCTAGTTGGGCCTCAAATCAATGACCATTGTTCATATTACGTGGTAGAGGACCACTGTTCAGAGATCAGTTTCATCTATTTATTGGATTTTCTGCTGTTCTAATGCATGTGTGCTTTCCTTCAGCGGTTGCTTGGTGCGCTGTGTGCTCATTCATTATGTGATCAATTAGCGTGGCAGCTGTTTGCACCTGGCATTCAAGGATATGTATATTTCTCACTGTTGCCAATTGAAACCAATTAACTTTAATAATTTTATGCTGTATGCGCTGGGAAACATTATCCGGTGTGGTTTCAGCTTGCTAAGCAGAACTCCCCTCTGCGCATGGATCTCAGTGTTTGGGGTTCGACTGAGCATTGTGATGCCTAGAATCTTGTTTTAAGCAATTTTATGTCAGGCTGCAAGTTACACCCTCCCCCTATTTACTCGTGTCTATACTACTTGTGTAACCCTGTCAGTATACTCTGCAACCTTCCTACTTATGTGAATGCAAACTACTTTGCGTCCTACTTGTGTCACACAGCCTATTCTACTGTTAATGATAGCTACCACTAGTGTTTTGCTAACAGTTACTGAATCTTTTTCAGCTTATACTTTTGTTCATAATTAGGAGCAGGTGGGGCTGTTGGGGGGTGGCCAGCACCCGTGCCACTCTCATCTCCATTATCATACTGGCCCTCGGACCTCAGCGTGCTGCTGGTTCCCTGAAGGTGTGTGCCAGCCTCCCCTGTGTTTAGGGGACCGTGAAAAGTACAGACATTGGCCCTTGAGGCCCTGAAGTGGGAGTCACAGCACCTGGAAGCCAGAACAACTAATCCAGTCCGAGCCTTGACTTGAGTGGGCTCGACGCTGAGCAATCTAGCAGTACCTTTGGACTCTGCCCATTGGTGTCCATTGTTCTCTGAACTGTCATCTCCGTTGTCACTGCTCGACTCCGTTCATCACCACAGCAAAAGTGCGTTGTTGCCTCGGCTCAAACCACGAAGTACTGCTGCCTTGCCTTGCTCGAGCTGCCATCTGAAACACCAGCTTCTTCATCGTTGCTCCTGTAAGTCGATCAACCCGACCCTGGTGTTTCCCAAACAGCGACCTCAGAGCCTCTGTGTAGAATACTCTCGCCTGTGCATCCTGGTACCGGCTCACTGCCATCAAACTGCAACAGCCGACAGAACCTAGGGACAGCCTGATCTGCACAGCACAAGTAGAGCATTTGAGCTTGCCACTAGGGCATTGTGACTGCTGCATCCTCGACCCAAGCAGACATCACGATACGCGTAGAGAAGCCTGGTTCGATGCCATTAAACCACCAAGACACTTGCAAAGGTACTTTGGACAGACATCTGCCATCCGGTCCATCTTTGGCCCAAGAGACTTGATAGGTCATTTTAATCCCCCTTTGCAACTCAAATAATATCCTTTTGAACACTGTGGTCTTTTGATTGCCTTTCTCCCCTTGTCACATCACCCAGAGTGCTGCATCTATTCTATCTCTGCATATTATGTGTTTCTTCTACATGTTTCGGTTTTTACAATGTTTTCCAGTTAGTATTGTACATGGCATGTCTGTTTAAAGTATATATTTGGATAGAATCTTCATTAGACATGTCCTTGTTTTGGACTGTTATATGTTGCTGTTCTGGTTGTGTGATGAATCTGGACAATTCATCCCTTCTCCCCAGAGGGGAGCCACAACCTTTAAGGCTAGGGAGGGGAGCCCACTGAGCAAGACCCTCCCTAGGGGTCTGGGCAAGTGGGACCTCACTGGGAGTGACTCCCCTCTTGGGGAGGAGGACTCTCATTTCAATCAGGAACTCCCAGTCCAAAACACCATTTCTGCATACGTGGGTGTTGGAAAGACTTTGGTGTCTCACGTTATCCCTATAACCAACAAGGACCCTTCTTTCAATCATTTGGCTTCAGGTAATGCTGAGCGTCATCTGAATGCCATAATCAAAGAAGACAGACATGTTTATGTTGTTGCGAATGACGTACATAAGAGCCGAGCTGACGGTGAACAAGGGAGAGACTCCTACTGAGGGACGAGCATCTGGAGAGACGTTGTCCTGGAGGGGCAGAGCCACGCCAAGACACGGAACAAGCGTGGCATGGAGGAGGAAAGTGTATAAAGGAGGGTAAGTCCCAATTTTTTGTTAAAGGGGGATTGAGCTAAAAACGGGACTTGGTTCTAAGGGGAAACAAAGTAACTCAATTACCCCTCTTTTCGTCCGCCTTGCAGGGGAACAGGGACAAAGGGATTTTTTGATAGATATGTTTCTTATCTATCTAGAAGTCGCATAGAAGCATTTCATTATTCAGAGAGCAGTCAAAGTAAAAACACACATTTAAATAGTTTAAGTTATACACTTTTATAAGTAGTCGGTGCTTTCCACGAGACTCCTCCAGACTTAGAAAGAAATACATAAAATTAAAAAGTCCAGAGAAAACACACACATATTCTGCTCGTGGTGTCTATGGTTAGTAAAGTGACAATTCTGATAAGACACTTTGCCAATTTAATTGTTAAATTCCTTGTTCAGTTTGGGGAAACCAAGACATTAAATGTACAGCATAGAAATTTTAACGCTGCAAAAAAACACATTTATTTTAGTGTCACGATGTCTACATATGTTTCGGCACACAGTGTGCATCAACACCATCCCTGGTGTTCTGCTGTTTTAATTTTGGCCCTCTTCAGGACGAGGTGTTGTTTTTCAAAATGACAAAAGTTCAGAAAACCCCAGGTATTCACGCTATTTTCCAGTGCTGTAGGGAATGGAAATATGGAATTTGTGTTAGTGTTTCGTCTAGAACTCAACGCACATTAAAAGCTCTTCTGGTAAAAGTTTGTGCGACATGGATACAAACTTCTCCACATTCCGACTTGCCACTGACCTTTATATGCTTTTATAGTCGGACTCAAGATATTTAATGTTGTTTGTAGCGACAGGTGGATTCACTTCCATTCCCTGTATGTCGTCGTACAGTGAATTGCTTTTATCTTATTTGGGCTTAGTGGTTGGTCCTTTCGTCGAAATAATTCAGACTTCAAACCTGCGGACACAATTCATGTATTGAAATTTTGACGAATCATTGTTGCGTTTGTACATATTTGTGTTTCCAAGCACAAGAGTCATCTTCATTATTTACTGACCTGATGGTTTTATCGAAGTCATGTAATTCGGTTTGGCACTGGTTGTTTTCACAGTTACACGTTTCCCCTGTATGTAATTTCCTAGGGGTACTGTCTTTTTCTATTCCAAAGACCTGTAGGGACAGATGGAATAGAGCCAAAGTTAGGAGAAATAATCTCCACATTAGCTGTAGTATACTATACTCCGCTCGTTTGTTAGCGTAATTCCGTTGTTATTTTTAAGTTTCGAATCTTCGGCGTTTTGATTTTGTTTACCTTCTGAATGATTCAGTGGGACGATGTTTTCTCATCGCGGTGCAGCTCCTCTCAGTTTCGGCGCGGGAAAGCCAACTCGTTTGAATTTGGTGCCGCGAGGGAGGGGATTATATTAGTTCCCTGTTTTCATGTCATGTGACTGCCACGTACGTGTTCAAAAACGCCTATTTCTTTCTTGGTAGCGCATGCGGCCATCTTGGAAGGTGTGAGCAAGATGGTGGATGCTCCTCATTTAAGAGGTCTTGATGATATGTGATTATGCTTTATTCGTTGGAGTGAAATGAAATGATACATAAACACACATATAGAAAGTGTTTTCATAGGGTGCGTATTTGTTGTAGTTGAAAAAACATCTGAAAAAAAGCCATACAGACTCAAAACGTTCTCCTCAGAAAAAAAAAAAATACCCCACTCAACTGATGAATTTAGACCATTTTTCACTGTATCCAAGTCAAAAATCCACTTCTGTTCACATTTGCGCAGAGCCAAGTCACGGTCTCCACCTCTGTTCGAAATTTGAACTGTTTGAATAATAAACCAGAATATTTCACATGGTTTATGTTTTAGGAGGAGATAGTGGGCAACAAGGGGTTTATTAGGTGTTTGATTCCTGATGTTAGTCCGATGTTCCCCTATGCGTACTTTAATGTGTCTTTTTGTTTTCCCAATATACAGAAGTTGGCATGGGCATTGGATTGCATATACTACCCATTGTGAATTGCAGTTTGTGAATGATCTAAATTGCCAGATTCTTTCTTTCAATTTTACACTTTTCATATTTTTCGTGAGTGAACAAACCGAACACATACCACATTTAAAATGTCCTGTTACCGGTGGGAGGTCCCAGAGAGTATTCTGTGATTCTGCTTTTTTTACTTGAGGGTATGTATGGACCAAGTTGTCCTTCAGATTCTTCTGTCTTTTGAACGCAAATCTTGGGGGTACTGGATTAAAGTCCTCGGTTTTTATAATATGCCAGTTCTTTAGGACTAGTTTGCGTAACTTGTGGCTAATCGGAGTGAAGGTTGTGATACATGTCATTTTTTCCACAGTAGTTTTATTTGGCGGATTTAGACATGTTTCTCGATTTTTATTTTTCGCACTTTTGTATGCCACGTTTACATACTTTTTCGGATATCCTCTTTGTTCCAGACGTTTTTTGAGTTGTTTGCCATGTGTCCTGTAGTCATCTAGATTCGTGCAGTTGCGACGTACTCTTAGGAATTGGCCTATCGGGAGGTTGGCCTTTAGGCTTGCTGGATGGTAACTCTTATATTCAAGAAGTGTATTTTTATCCGTTTTTTTCCGATATAGGCTGGTGGTTAGAAAGCCATCTGTCTCTATTCTGATTTCTAAATCCAGAAAAGGAATGCTCTTTGTATTGTGGCACATGGTAAACTTGATGTTTATATTACATTGATTTAACCATCCTTGGAATTCCAGCAGGAGTGAGTTTGAACCTCTCCATACTAAAAAACAATCATCAATGTACCTGTACCATGCGATGATGTTTGTTTTGAAGGGGTTATTAGTGTGATAAATGGACTCTGTCTCTACAGAGTCCATATATAAGTTGGCAATATCTGGGGCAAACGTTGCACCCATGCTGGTCCCATGTCTTTGGTTGTAGAAGGCATCTCCACAAATGAAATATTTCTCCATAAGCGCCAATCTTGCGCATTCAAGGATAAAGGGGGTGGGAACTTTCTTATTGTTCATAGTTTGTTGGTTCAAGTATTGTTCCAGTACTTTTAAACATTCGAGCTGCGGAATGCTGGTATATAGAGCAACCACATCTAGTGTTACTAGGATGTCTCCTTGTTCTGTGGTTATATTTTCTACAATCTTTATCATGCTCGTTGTGTCTTTAACGTACGATTTCATACGCGATACAAAGGGTCTGAGGAACCAATCAACGTAAATTGACAAAAGTTCGAGGATCGAGTCTATTGCCGAAACTATTGGTCTCCCCGGGGGTGTTGTACTGTTCTTGTGTACTTTTGGGAGTAGGTAGAATGCTGGAATAGTTGGATTGGTATTAATTAGAAAGCACTTCTCATCGTGATCTATCCACCCTTCGGCTTCTGCATGTTGCATTAGGCTCGATATCTCCTCTTTAAGGCGCGATGTCGGATCGCCTTGTGGGGGTTTGTAAAATTTCTGGTCTTGTAGATGTAGTCTGATTTCCTCATTGTATGCGTTTTTATTCCATAAGACTATTCCTCCTCCTTTATCTGCAGGTTTTATTACGAAAAATTTGTTTGTTTGTAGATCTTATAATGCCTGTCTTTCCATCGGGCACAAGTTATCTTTGGAGAAATTATTGGTGGATAATAGTTTTTTGGTTCCTTCAATTATTTTATTTTCAAAAGCAGCGATGGCTGGACTTATCATGTTGTTCGTGGGGAAAAAGGTTGATGGTGGTTTTAGACCCGTTGTGCTCTTTTCCTTTTCCTTGTTCCCTACTTTAGGATTTCGGAAGAAATATTTTAGCCTGATTGTTCGGAAGAATTTTTGCAATTCAATCTCTGTTTGGAAACTTTCTGCCTTTTTGACAGGTACAAAACTAAGAGCACGACTTAGTACTTTGATCTCGCCTTCCGTGAGGACATGAGGAGAGAGATTGAAAATGGGGATTACCAATTCTGCACTGGTCCGTTCCAGTTCCGCGTCTGCATCCGTTCGGGAGCTTGGGTTCGATTGCGGCCTCCTTGTGCCCTCTCTTGAAAAAACTGTTGTCTCTGGTTTTTGCCTCCTCTCGGTGCGTTGGTGTTGGTGCTGTTGTCAGAGTCACTGCTTGTAGTACTATTGGTGGTGTTTGAGAAAGTAACATATTGTTTCCTTTGGTATCCATTTCTTCCTCTCGGTGGTCCTGTTTTGTTGATATTGTCGTAGTATGTTTCGACAAGGTATGGATAGGTCTTTGTTTCCTTGTACATTTCAATGTCCTTTTTTAGTTTCCAAATCTTCTTATCGATGGTTATTTTTTTTAATTTAGCCATTTCTTCCTCTATTCTTTCCAATTGTTGTTTTATTTCTGTAATAACCTGATCTGATTTGATTTTCTCTTCTAGAGTGTTAATTTCGGCTTGTTGTTCTTTAACTTCTTCCTGGGCGATGTCAATAATTAAAATAAGCCAGTCTCTTGAGCATTTAAATAAGCCAGTCTCTTTAGCATTTATTTCCGACACCGCTAAATTTCTGTAGAGACAGAGTCCATTTATCACACTGATAACCCCTTCAAAACAAACATCATCGCATGGTACATGTACATTGATGATTGTTTTTTTCGTATGGAGAGGTTCAAACTCACTCCTGCTGGAATTCCAAGGATGGTTAAATCAATGTAATATAAACATCAAGTTTACCATGTGCCACAATACAAAGACCATTCCTTTTCTGGATTTAGAAATCAGAATAGAGACAGATGGCTTTCTAACCACCAGCCTATATCGGAAAAAAACTGATAAAAATACACTTCTTGAATATAAGAGTTACCATCCAGCAAGCCTAAAGGCCAACCTCCCGATAGGCCAATTCCTAAGAGTATGTCGCAACTGCACGAATCTAGATAACTACAGGACACATGGCAAACAACTCAAAAAACGTCTGGAACAAAGAGGATATCCGAAAAAGTATGTAAACGTGGCATACAAAAGTGCGAAAAATAAAAAGCGAGAAACATGTCTAAATCCGCCAAATAAAACTACTGTGGATAAAATGACATGTATCACAACCTTCACTCCGATTAGCCACAAGTTACGCAAACTAGTGCTAAAGAACTGGCATATTATAAAAACCGAGGACTTTAATCCAGTACCCCCAAGATTTGCGTTCAAAAGACAGAAGAATCTGAAGGACAACTTGGTCCATACATACCCTCAAGTAAAAAAAGCAGAATCACAGAATACTCTCTGGGACCTCCCACCGGTAACAGGACATTTTAAATGTGGTATGTGTTCGGTTTGTTCACTCACGAAAAATATGAAAAGTGTAAAATTGAAAGAAAGAATCTGGCAATTTAGATCATTCACAAACTGCAATTCCCAATGGGTAGTATATGCGATCCAATGCCCATGCCAACTTCTGTATATTGGGAAAACAAAAAGACACATTAAAGTACGCATAGGGGAACATCGGACTAACATCAGGAATCAAACACCTAATAAACCCCTTGTTGCCCACTATCTCCTCCTAAAACATAAACCACGTGAAATATTGTGGTTTATTATTCAAACAGTTCAAATTTCGAACAGAGGTGGAGACCGTGACTTGGCTCTGCACAAATGTGAACAGAAGTGGATTTTTGACTTGGATACAGTGAAAAATGGTCTAAATTCATCAGTTGAGTGGGGTATTTTTTTCTGAGGAGAACATTTTGAGTCTGTATGCCCTTTTTTCAGATGTTTTTTCAACTACAACAAATACGCACCCTATGAAAACACTTTCTATATGTGTGTTTATGTATCATTTCATTTCACTCCAACAAATAAAGCATAATCACATATCATCAAGACCTCTTAAATGAGGAGCATCCACCATCTTGCTCACACCTTCCAAGATGGCCGCATGCGCTACCAAGAAAGAAATAGGCGTTTTTGAACACGTACGTGGCAGTCACATGACATGCAAACACGGAAGTAATATAATCCCCTCCCTCGCGGCACCAAATTCAAACGAGTTGGCTTTCCCGCGCCGAAACTGAGAGGAGCTGCACCGCGATGAGAAAAGATCGTCCCACTGAATCATTCAGAAGGTAAACAAAATCAAAATGCCGAAGATTCGAAACTTAAAAATAACAACGGAATTACGCTAACAAACAAGCGGAGTATAGTATACTACAGCTAATGTGGAGATTATTTCTCCTAACTTTGGCTCTATTCCATCTGTCCCTACAGGTCTTTGGAATAGAAAAAGACGGTACCCTTAGGAAATTACATACAGGGGAAACGTGTAACTGTGAAAACAACCAGTGCCAAACCGAATTACATGACTTCGATAAAACCATCAGGTTAGTAAATAATGAAGATGACTCTTGTGCTTGGAAACTTGGAACAAACTCCCTCTGGATCTCAGAATGGACCAACCTTACCCTAGCTTCAGGTGGAAAGTCCTCACCTGGATACGCTCCAATGACACTTAGCTTGACCGTCCCATTGCCACCTGCTCTAGAGACCCTAGATGACTGTAACTAGATAAATTGATTTCTGGTTAACTAGCTTGAACTGTAGTGCCGCATTTTCCTGTACATGCACCTTGTTACTAATGTGAACTGTATAACTGTATTTTTCCTGTAACCAAGTTCTCAAGTATCCTTGTATTGTCTGCGCCCAGCTACCCCTTCGGGTTTGGTCTGCGCTATACCAAATAAATAAACAAACAAACAAACAAACAAACAAATATGTACAAACGCAACAATGATTCGTCAAAATTTCAATACATGAATTGTGTCCGCAGGTTTGAAGTATGAATTATTTCGACGAAAGGACCAACCACTAAGCCCAAATATGATAAAAGCAATTCACTGTACGACGACATACAGGGAATGGAAGTGAATCCACCTGTCGCTACAAACAAAATTAAATATCTTGAGTCCGACTATAAAAGCATATAAAGGTCAGTGGCAAGTGGGAATGTGGAGAAGTTTGTATCCATGTCGCACAAACTTTTACCAGAAGAGCTTTTAATGTGAGTTGAGTTCTAGACGAAACACTAACACAAATTCCATATTTCCATTCCCTACAGCACTGGAAAAACAACACCTCGTCCTGAAGAGGGCCAAAATTAAAACAGCAGAACACCAGGGATGGTGTTGATGCAAACTGTGTGCCGAAACATATGTAGACATCCTGACACTAAAATAAATGTGTTTTTTTGCAGCGTTAAAACTTCTATGCTGTACATTTAGGGGCCGATTCATGGAACAAACGTGCGCCGAAAATCTTTGCGCAAGCAGGCGCAAGCGGAAAAAAACAGGTGCACGCGCACGTGTGCGATCCATGGAAGTCCCTGCGCGTGTACACCTCGGGATGTGCGCCAAACAGTGCATGGCGCACAAGTCACTGCAACATCCCGAAAGGCGTGCGCCACGCGCACAGTGAAAGCGCACAACCTCGGCGCATACACCAGAAAGTGGGCGGAACACGGGGCGTAACGCGCGGAATGGGGAACAGCGCGCCAAAATAAGGGCGTAACTGGGGATGTACTGCAGGGAAGCAGACGGAACGCCCACATGCACTCGAACCACACGTATTCATGGAATCGAATAGGGCAAAGCCACGCACAGCCAAAGACACGCACAAGCCGAAACACGTCCGCCACACGAAGGCAGGCGGTAGCGTCCCTGCGCATTACAAAAGTGGCAACATACAGCAATTGGGCCTGTGCGAGCGGGCTACGTGTATATCAGGGGTTCGCGTGAAGTTTTTCACGCGATCGGGCCTGGGGGAGCGGGCTACGTGTATATCAGGGGTTCGCGTGGGCTACGTGCATATCAGGGGTTCGCGTGAAGTTCTTCACGCGATCGGGCCTGGGGGAGCGGGCTACGTGTATTTCAGGGGTTCACGTGAAGTTTCCCACGCGATCGGGCCTGGGGGAGCGGGGTACCACTCACCGTCTGCCTTGCGTGTAGAAGAACGCGTAGCCAACACCCGCTGTGAAGTAATAGCGTGTGAACCCCAACGGATGGAAAACACACGCACCGCACGAAACGCACGTACAGAACATTGTAAAGGCACGCGGGATCTCCAAGCCCTGCCAGGGCAACGCCCGTGCGCAAAACGTCACAGACGCGCTTACGCTGTAAGGGCCTTTGGTCCAATGAAATCGCGTACGCGTGCTGACGCGCTTACGCGCTAAGGGCCTTTCCTCGATTTTCACGCTGACGTGCAGGATTTTCACGTGCCAAATCACTCCGTATCAAGCTGGCCACGCGAAAACACACGGAAGACCACGCTATTGCCCAGAAGGCCGAATTACTGACCCCCAGAGCCCCGAGCACGCTCCCACCTGCCATCTGCTGCTGCCTGACTGCCTGCTGCCCACGTGCCCTGCCATTTGCTGCCTGCACATCAGCCAGGGGTGCTGTTGCTGTGACCACCCCTGCTGGAACCGAAGACTCCCGACTGGGATTCCATCGCTCCACAGCCCAGCCCCAGGACCCAGTTGCCCACCCACTCCTGTCTCTGGGGTTGTCATGTCGGGGCAAACACCATCTGTGACCACTGACAACCCCCGGCCAGAGAGGCAGAGGGGCACCAGCTTCAGTGCCACCGAAGTTGGTGTCCTGGTGGAGCAAGTCCTGGGGCAGTATGATGCCCTCTTCGGAAGTTCCCGCGCCGACAAGGAAGGACGGACTCGGATCTGGACTGACATCGTGACTGCCATCAACGCGGAGGGGGTGGCAGTCCACGACTTACAACATGTCAAGAAGTGCTGGGAGGACTTCAGGTCCAGGACCCTGAACAAGGCCCGGCGCCTCTTGAAGGCAGCGGATGCCAAGGGGTGCCGGGGCCACTTGTCGGAAGAACAGATGAGGGTCCTGGAACGCATATCCCCAGCGCTCCACGTCCAGGTCCTAGAGAAGCAGACCCGTCTGGAGTCGAGCGGTGAGTGTACATGCATCCTGATTGTGAGCAGTGCGTGTGGTGATTATTCAGTAGTGTGCAGGTTGCACATCTGTTTGTATGGGGCCGAGTATGGGTGGGGGTGTACAGGGCCGTGGGGCTGACACATGCGAGGGCTGTAATGTGTGAGACATGGATGGTGCTTGTGTGTGTAGGCTTGCATGCCAAATGCAGTTGTGTGGGCACACATGTTTGGATGAATGTGTATGTAAGTAGACATGTCCGTGATGTCACGCATGTATGTTGTTTTCGGCTGCATGTATCAGCACTGTGTACATGTGCATGTGTGTGTATTTGACAAGGGTGCAACAGTGATGCAACATGGATGCATGTGACAGCGGTATGTGGAAGCCTAATTGGCAGATGTGACATGGATGCCCGTCTGAACAGTGCGACACTTGGCAGAGGTGTACACATGCATGCAAGTGTGGTGGTGTGTCTACATGTGTGGTGCACTTCCTGTGTTGCATGTGATGTCTGGCTCACCTTTGGCTGCTCATGCTGTTCTATGTGTATGGATGGTGGTGGCAGTTGCGATATGGCTGTGGTATGGCTCATGTGTGCGAGTTGTAATGACATGTGTGTTGGGGATTGTGATGACATGTCTGAGGTTTGCCAATGCCACTCATGTACAACTGTCATGTGTGTATGTGTCCATTGTACAGTGCCCTGATGCCTGTGTTGTGTTTCTCCCTGTCTGCAGCGTCAACTGATGAAGAGGGCGGAGAAGGTGCTGTGGAGCACAGCGGCGGGGATCCGACCGCCAGCCGGAGACGCAAGGCCCGGCTCCCCTCCCAGGTTGTCATCTCGTCGGGGAGTGAGGAGTCCGGTGCCGCGTCCCAGGCCGCAGCTGCCGGGGGGAGGTCCAAGAGGCGGAGGTTGGAGTTGGACTCCTCGGCAGCAGAAGGGGCAGCTGGGACCCCACAGGGCCCAACAGGGGAAGATGGCACGGAGTCATCCAGGTTGGTGGGGGGTTTGGTGGAGGAGGAGGCCGTGCAAGCACCAGAGACAGGGTCTGGAGGTGGGGATCCCACTGGTGCTAGTGGTGCAGTGCAGGACCAGGGACAGGAGGCAGCACAGGCCGCCGCGGAGGTGCCTGTGTGCAATCCTGTCCCCGATCCTGTCCCTGCATCATCTTGCACCAGCAGGGATGCCTACGTCCAGACCCGTTTTCAGGCAGGGGATGAGCTCACGTCAACTGGCCTTCCTCTGCCTGCGGACGTGGCTATCCAGGTCCGGGTTGAGCCTGTCCTGGCTGGTGTGGCGTTGCGTCAACGGGCCATGCGAGGTGACCTGCAGTCTTTTCATGGAGAGACTGCACGTCATCTCGAATGGCTCGTTGACCACGTCAGCCTGCTGGGACAGGTCACCCAGGCTGGATTCCTCCGTCTGATGGGGCTTGCTCCGACCCCCTCCTCAACTGGACCCCCTATGCACCAGTCGTCCTCTGTGCCATCTTCCCACCCATCAGTCACCTGGGTGCCCTGTGGAGCTGCCTCTGACGGTGCGGCCAGGCTGGTGGAGGAGGCATCCCTGCCACAGTCGGGAGTCGGACGTCCAGCAGGGGTGGCCACATCTACGACTGCACCCCAGCCGGCGGAGGATGTGCAGGCAGCAGGAGGCAGTGCACGGGCACAGGCACAGCAGCAGCAGCAACGTGGTGGGAGCCATGAAGGCTCGGGGCCTTCGACATCGGAGGGGCAGGCATCGGCCGGAGGGCAGAAGGACAGAGAGTGTCTTCTGTGTGGCAGCGGTTGGGCCACGCCATAGATGCGGAGCGGCAGCGGGCGGAAGAGGCACGGCTCACAATGGTCAGGGTGGAGAACTCCATGCGGAGGGCCCTGAGGCGGGCCGAGTGCCTCGAGGCAATCCGCAGGGGTTTGGAGGTGGAGACGTCGACGGCCCTGCGGGCCCTCGGGGCCATGGAGGAGGACCGCCTCCGGGACATTGAGGAGGAGTTCGATGATGCCCTGGCCCGGAACATCCACAAGTGAGCCGTGAAACTAGCCCGCTGCCCTTGTACATAGTTTCTAGGTAGTGTTAGGTTTCATTTTTGTTTTTATTTTATTTGGACCTTTCGGACATTGGCCACATTTTTGTATATAGTTTATTTTATTAGTTAGTGTAGTTAGATAGGTTTCCTTTATTTTGTTGGGATAATGGGCCCTGGATTGTTCCCATGTACATAGTTGACAGTTGGATTGTATTTTTTTTTCTATTTTTAACCATGGAGCAATGGCTTTCTTTTTTATTTCCCATTGGATTTTGTTTTGTGGACATTGACTTTGGACATTACTTTGGATTTTTATTTTTGGTTTTGCTTTTTTTGACGGACATGCTTCTTTTCATTTTTGTACATTCACGTTTCTGTTTCTTCATTTTTTATTCTATTGATGTTTCCTTTAATACATATTATTTTTGGTGAACTTCAATGTGTGGTATCTCATTGGTTTCATGCATTTCATGATATGTGTTTTGAGATTCACTGACACCCATTGGGTGTATGTGAGGGAAATGTGTTTGTTTCGGAACTTGCAATTGGTGTTCTGTGATGTAATTGCAAATTATGAGTGGGTGGATGCAATACTCGGGTGGGTGTTTTGCATTTGGAGGCTGACCATAGGGACCAGGGATCTAGATTGTGATGACGTGTGGCTGGGGAACATGAGTTGCACATGGGTGGGGGCCTGCTGGCAGGTGCCCCACAGTGCTGGGGGGTGGGGGTGGTGGGAGACATGGGTGGGGGCCTGGTGGAGGCTGCCCCTGGTGGCTGGGGGGTGGGTGTGGTGGGAGACATGGGTGGGGGCCTGGTGGTGGGTGCCCCCGCACTGCTGGGGGGTGGGGGTGGTGGGAGACATGGGTGGGGCCTGGTGGAGGGTGCCCCTGGTGACTGAGGGTGCAGGGGGACATGCGTTGGTGGGCAGTAGTGCAAGTTGACATATGGGTTGGCTGGGGGTCATGGCCATGGTGGATGGTGTGCCTGCAGGACATGTGCAGGTTAGGCCCCTGTGGTGTGAGCCACCTGCAGGGGCCGTGGAGGGAGTAGAGGGAACACCTGGGAGGACCCACATGTGCAATTCACGTGTGGTGCTCCCCGCGCACCCCTGTAATACACGTACCCTGATGGAATTGCGTGTGGAACTTCCCGCGCACCCCTGGAATACACGTACCCTGCTGAAATCGCGTGTTGCACTTCCCGCGCACCCCTGGAATACACGTACCCTGATGGAATCGCGTGTGGGACTTCCCGCGCACCCCTGGAATACACGTACCCTGCTGATTTCGCGTGTGAAACTTCCCCGCACCCCGAAATACATGTACCCTGATGGAATCGCGTGTGGAACTTCCCGCGCACCCCTGAGATACGCGTACCCTGCTCGCACGGGCCCAATCGCGTGTGGAAATTCCCGCGCACCCCTGAAATACACGTACCCTGCTGTAATCGCGTGTGTAACTTCCCCTGCACCCTGAAATACACGTACCCTGCTGATATCGCGTGTGGAACTTCACGCGCACCCCTGAAATACACGTACCCTGCGGAAATCGCGTGTAACTTCCCCTGCACCCTGAAATACACGTACCCTGCTGATATCGCGTGTGGAACTTCACGCGCACCCCGAAATACACGTACCCTGATGGAATCGCGTGTGGAACTTCCCGCGCACCCCTGAGATACGCGTACCGTGCTCGCACGGGCCCATTCGCGTGTGGTAATTCCCGCTCACCCCTGAAATACACGTACCCTGCTGAAATCGCGTGTGGCACTTCCCGCGCACCCCTGGAATACACGTACCCTGCTGATTTCGCGTGTGAAACTTCCCCGCACCCCGAAATACACGTACCCTGATGGAATCGCGTGAGGTACTTCCCGCGCACCCCTGAGATACGCGTAACCTGCTCGCACGGGCCCAATCGCGTGTGGAAATTCCCGCGCACCCCTGAAATACACGTACCCTGCTGTAATCGTGTGTGTAACTTCCCCTGCACCCTGAAATACACGTACCCTGCTGATATCGCATGTGGAACTTCACGCGCACCCCTGAAATACACGTACCCTGCGGAAATCGCGTGTGTAACTTCCCCTGCACCCTGAAATACACGTACCCTGCTGATATCGCGTGTGGAACTTCACGCGCACCCCGAAATACACGTACCCTGATGGAATCGCGTGTGGAACTTCCCGCGCACCCCTGAGATACGCGTACCCTGCTCGCACGGGCCCATTCGCGTGTGGTAATTCCCGCTCACCCCTGAAATACACGTACCCTGCTGATTTCGCGTGTGGAACTTCCCCCGCACCCTGAAATACACGTACCCTGATGGAATCGCGTGTGGAACTTCCCGCGCACCCCTGAGATACGCGTACCCTGCTCGCACGGGCCCAATCGCGTGTGGAAATTTCCGCGCACCCCTGAAATACACGTACCCTGCAGAAATCACGTGTGTAACTTCCCCTGCACCCTGAAATACACATGCCCTGCTGATATCGCGTGTGGAACTTCACGCGCACCCCTGATATACACGTACCCTGCGGAAATCGCGTGTGTAACTTCCCCAGCACCCTGAAATACACGTACCCTGCTGATATCGCGTGTGGAACTTCACGCGCACCCCGACATAAACATACCCTGATGGAATCGCGTGTGGAACTTCCCGCGCACCCCTGAGATACGCGTACCCTGCTCGCACGGGCCCATTCGCGTGTGGTAATTCCCGCTCACCCCTGAAATACACGTACCATGATGTTATCGCGTGTGGAACTTCCCGCGCACCCCTGAAATACGTGTACCCTGCTCGCACGGGGCCAATCGCGTGTGCTACTTCCCGCGCACCCCAGTGATACACGTAGCCCGCTTGCTGTGCTGGTACAGGGTTAGCGCAGCCCTTTGCGCTGGATTGGGTATATTGATGGCTTTTCCCTGCGCGAGAGGCGTTCTTGGGGGCGTAACTGGCGCTGCTGCAGGGTCGCTGCGCACATTGTGCGCCACGGCTGGTTTTGGTGGCTGGAATCCATGAATACGCTGTGCGCGGAAATGGATTTTAGCGCACGCGGCTGGCGCAGGGATTCGCACGCGCACACTGTGCGCCAGCCGCGTGCGCCACTTGTGCGCTGGATTCTATGAATTACCCCCTTAATGTCTTGGTTTCCCCAAACTGAACAAGGAATTTAACAATTAAATTGGCAAAGTGTCTTATGAGAATTGTCACTTTACTAACCCTAGACACCACGAGCAGAATATGTGTGTGTTTTCTCTGGACTTTTTAATTTTATGTATTTCTTTCTAAGTCTGGAGGTGTCTTGTGGAAAGCACCGACTACTTATAAAAGTGTATAACTTAAACTATTAAAATTTGTGTTTTTACTTTGACTGCTCTCTGAATAATGAAATGCTTCCATGCGACTTCTAGATAGATAAGAAACATATCTATCAAAAAATCCCTTTGTCCCTGTTCCCTTGCAAGGCAGACGAAAAGAGGGGTAATTGAGCTTTTGTTACTTTGTTTCCCCTTAGAACCAAGTCCCGTTTTTAGCTCAATCCCCCTTTAACAAAAAATTGGGACTTACCCTCCTTTATACACTTCTTTGGACAACCCGGTTGTTGTAGGGTCCAATACAAAGTGCCGACATTGTGTCAGCCTGTCTGTGTTATTTAGAATTTCTAACAAGATAAAAGTCTCCGTCAATTACTAAACATGGAAACGGTGAATCTCGTATCATTCACAGACGAGTACTACCAGAAAATAATTAATCAACCATTAACAATGATCCCAGATGAGACAAATTCAATCAATAATACTGCTGGGAATGATTTCGAGATACTAACACAAAAAAAGAAAAAGCTTATCAGGACTGAATCACACGGACAACTGATGTTAGCCTATCTAAAAGCTGGAATAATCCCGGAAGACCTCCAGGTCAAAAATATCCCCCGAGTTTTCATCGACAACGCGAAGTTCAAAGGGAAATTTAGCGGTGTCGGAAATAAATGCTCAAGAGACTGGCTTATTTTAATTATTGACATCGCCCAGGAAGAAGTTAAAGAACAACAAGCCGAAATTAACACTCTAGAAGAGAAAATCAAATCAGATCAGGTTATTACAGAAATAAAACAAAAATTGGAAAGAATAGAGGAAGAAATGGCTAAATTAAAAAAAATAACCATCGATAAGAAGATTTGGAAACTAAAAAAGGACATTGAAATGTACAAGGAAACAAAGACCTATCCATACCTTGTCGAAACATACTACGACAATATCAACAAAACAGGACCACCGAGAGGAAGAAACGGATACCAAAGGAAACAATATGTTACTTTCTCGAACACCACCAATAGTACTACAAGCAGTGACTCTGACAACAACACCAACGCACCGAGAGGAGGCAAAAACCAGAGACAACAGTTTTTTCAACGGAGGGCACAAAGAGGCCGCAATCGAACCCAAGCTCCCCAAAGGATGCAGACGCGGAACTGGAACGGACCAGTGCAGAATTGGTAATCCCCATTTTCAATCTCTCTACTCATGTCCTCACGGAAGGCGAGATTAAAGTACTAAGTCGTGGTCTTAGTTTTGTACCTGTCAAAAAGGCAGAAAGTTTCCAAACAGAGATTGAATTGCAAAAATTCTTCTGAACAATCAGGCTAAAATATTTCTTCCGAAATCCTAAAGTAGGGAACAAAGAAAAGGAAAAAAGCACAACGGGTCTAAAACCACCGTCGACCTTTTTCCCCACGAACAACATGATAAGTCCAGCCATCGCTGCTTTTGAAGATAAAATAATTGAAGGAACCAAAAAACTATTATCCACCAATAATTTCTCCAAAGATAACTTGTGCCCGATGGAAAGACAGGCATTAAAAGATCTACAAACAAACAAACTTTTCGTAATAAAACCTGCAGATAAAGGAGGAGGAATAGTCTTATGGAATAAAAACGGATACAATGAGGAAATCAGACTACATCTACAAGACCAGAAATTTTACAAACCCCTACAAGGGGATCCGACATCGCGCCTTAAAGAGGAGATATCGAGCCTAATGCAACATGCAGAAGCCGAAGGGTGGATAGATCACGATGAGAAGTGCTTTCTAATTAATACCAATCCAACTATTCCAGCATTCTACCTACTTCCAAAAGTACACAAGAACAGTACAACACCCCCGGGGAGACCAATAGTTTCGGCAATAGACTCGATCCTCGAACCTTTGTCAATTTACGTTGATTGGTTCCTCAGACCCTTTGTATCGCGTATGAAATCGTATGTTAAAGTCACGATGAGCATGATAAAGATTGTAGAAAATATAACCACAGAACAAGGAGACATCCTAGTAACACTAGATGTGGTTGCTCTATATACCAGCATTCCGCAGCTCGAATGTTTAAAAGTACTGGAACAATACTTGAACCAACGAACTATGAACAATAAGACAGTTCCCACCCCCTTTATCCTTGAATGCGCAAGATTGGCGCTTATGGAGAACTATTTCATTTGTGGAGATGCCTTCTACAACCAAAGACATGGGACCAGCATGGGCGCAACGTTTGCCCCAGATATTGCCAACTGGTATATGGACTCTGTAGAGACAGAGTCCATTTATCACACTGATAACCCCTTCAAAACAAACATCATCGCATGGTACAGGTACATTGATGATTGTTTTTTAGTATGGAGAGGTTCAAACTCACTCCTGCTGGAATTCCAAGGATGGTTAAATCAATGTAATATAAACATCAAGTTTACCATGTGCCACAATACAAAGACCATTCCTTTTCTGGATTTAGAAATCAGAATAGAGACAGATGGCTTTCTAACCACCAGCCTATATCGGAAAAAAACGGATAAAAATACACTTCTTGAATATAAGAGTTACCATCCAGCAAGCCTAAAGGCCAACCTCCCGATAGGCCAATTCCTAAGAGTACGTTGCAACTGCACGAATCTAGATGACTACAGGACACATGGCAAACAACTCAAAAAACGTCTGGAACAAAGAGGATATCCGAAAAAGTATGTAAACGTGGCATACAAAAGTGCGAAAAATAAAAATCGAGAAACATGTCTAAATCCGCCAAATAAAACTACTGTGGAAAAAATGACATGTATCACAACCTTCACTCCGATTAGCCACAAGTTACGCAAACTAGTCCTAAAGAACTGGCATATTATAAAAACCGAGGACTTTAATCCAGTACCCCCAAGATTTGCGTTCAAAAGACAGAAGAATCTGAAGGATAACTTGGTCCATACATACCCTCAAGTAAAAAAAAGCAGAATCACAGAATACTCTCTGGGACCTCCCACCAGTAACAGGGCATTTTAAATGTGGTATGTGTTCGGTTTGTTCACTCACGAAAAATATGAAAAGTGTAAAATTGAAAGAAAGAATCTGGCAATTTAGATCATTCACAAACTGCAATTCACAATGGGTAGTATATGCGATCCAATGCCCATGCCAACTTCTGTATATTGGGAAAACAAAAAGACACATTAAAGTACGCATAGGGGAACATCGGACTAACATCAGGAATCAAACACCTAATAAACCCCTTGTTGCCCACTATCTCCTCCTAAAACATAAACCATGTGAAATATTCTGGTTTATTATTCAAACAGTTCAAATTTCGAACAGAGGTGGAGACCGTGACTTGGCTCTGCGCAAATGTGAACATAAGTGGATTTTTGACTTGGATACAGTGAAAAATGGTCTAAATTCATAAGTTGAGTGGGGTATTTTTTTCTGAGGAGAACATTTTGAGTCTGTATGCCCTTTTTTCAGATGTTTTTTCAACTACAACAAATACGCACCCTATGGAAACACTTTCTATATGTGTGTTTATGTATCATTTCATTTCACTCCAACGAATAAAGCATAATAACATATCATCGAGACCTCTTAAATGAGGAGCATCCACCATCTTGCTCACACCTTTCAAGATGGCCGCATGCGCTACCAAGAAAGAAATAGGCGTTTTTGAACACGTACGTGGCAGTCACATGACATGCAAACATGGAAGTAATATAATCCCCTCCCTCGCGGCACCAAATTCAAACGAGTTGGCTTTCCCGTGCCGAAACTGAGAGGAGCTGCACCGCGATGAGAAAAGATCGTCCCACTGAATCATTCAGAAGGTAAACAAAATCAAAACGCCGAAGATTTGAAACTTAAAAATAACAACGGAATTACGCTAACAAACAAGCAGAGTATAGTATACTACAGCTAATGTGGAGATTATTTCTCCTAACTTTGGCTCTATTCCATCTGTCCCTACAGGTCTTTGGAATAGAAAAAGACGGTACCCCTATGAAATTACATACAGGGGAAACGTGTAACTGTGAAAACAACCAGTGCCAAACCGAATTACATGACTTCGATAAAACCATCAGGTCAGTAAATAATGAAGATGACTCTTGTGCTTGGAAACACAAATATGTACAAACGCAACAATGATTCGTCAAAATTTCAATACATGAATTGTGTCCGCAGGTTTGAAGTCTGAATTATTTCGACGAAAGGACCAACCACTAAGCCCAAATAAGATAAAAGCAATTCACTGTACGACGACATACAGGGAATGGAAGTGAATCCACCTGTCGCTACAAACAAAATTAAATATCTTGATTCCGACTATAAAAGCATATAAAGGTCAGTGGCAAGTGGGAATGTGGAGAAGTTTGTATCCATGTCGCACAAACTTTTACCAGAAGAGCTTTTAATGTGAGTTGAGTTCTAGACGAAACACTAACACAAATTCCATATTTCCATTCCCTACAGCACTGGAAAATAGCGTGAATACCTGGGGTTTTCTGAACTTTTGTCATTTTGAAAAACAACACCTCGTCCTGAAGAGGGCCAAAATTAAAACAGCAGAACACCAGGGATGGTGTTGATGCAAACTGTGTGCCGAAACAAATGTAGACATCCTGACACTAAAATAAATGTGTTTTTTTGCAGCGTTAAAATTTCTATGCTGTACATTTAATGTCTTGGTTTCCCCAAACTGAACAAGGAATTTAACAATTAAATTGGCAAAGTGTCTTATGAGAATTGTCACTTTACTAACCCTAGACACCACGAGCAGAATATGTGTGTGTTTTCTCTGGACTTTTTAATTTTATGTATTTCTTTCTAAGTCTGGAGGTGTCTTGTGGAAAGCACCGACTACTTATAAAAATGTATAACTTAAACTATTAAAATTTGTGTTTTTACATTGACTGCTCTCTGAATAATGAAATGCTTCTATGCGACTTCTAGATAGATAAGAAACATATCTATCAAAAAATCCCTTTGTCCCTGTTCCCTTGCAAGGCGGATGAAAAGAGGGGTAATTGAGCTTTTGTTACTTTGTTTCCCCATGGAGGAGGAAAGGCCTGCTGGCTGGAGGCTAAAAGTCAGTGGTCCTGACTGAGAGCAAAGCTTGGGTTGTGGCAAAGACAGAGACGTAAGCACAACTGTTTGTCTGGTGGAGCGATCACAGGAGAGCAGTGGTGGGCCTGGCAACCGATGCCGAGACCAGCAGGACGAAGGTTATGTGGGTCACCAAGCTCCCCATGGTAAAAGCATTTGCTGCTGATATAAACACAAACAGGTACGCAAACTCTCCCGAATTAGAAGCGCCACTGAGGGTAGTGAATATTGGTTTCCAAGATTAGACAACCTGATGAGGTTACAGAGACAGGAGCATCACAAATGGGGAAAATCACTGCTGGGAAAGCCGACCAAGCTACAAGATCTTGTGAGAGAGGAACTGCAAAACAGAGCGAAAGTAATACAAACACTTTAATCACAGGCTGTGAAAGCCAACAAAAGTGTGAGAGCCTGAGCGAAATGAACAGGCTCACTCCATATGTAAAACAGAGTGAAAGAGATACCATGTGTCTTATACCAAGGCTCCGAAAACAGACAAAGGTACAAGGAATGGATAAAGTTGGATGTGCAGGCATCCTATGTAAAATAGACTGAAAGAAGTATGAACACTTTGCAACAAGGTTGGAAAAGCCAACTACATTATGGAAACCTAGAAAACCTGAGCGGACAGATGCCCCACGTGTATTAAGTTGATTGAGAATCAGTATGCCTGCCAAGGAGTCAGAAGACTTTGGAGAGTCCAAGTTCTACGAAGGTTGGCCATAAAAGAATTGTGTTACCAGTGATCCCGGAGGGATTTGAAAAAAGCTGAGAAATGTAGTTTGAGGAAACCCCTTCTTTTCCAATGAAGAAGATAAAACAATCTGGAGGGCATTTGTGTTTTATTGAACAGAATATCTAAAAAGACTGTGAACTACATTATATGTGGAGAATGAAAACAGGTCATCAAATTTTCACCCAGGCAGGAGTCAACAACTTAGGCCATTGCTGCGGCCTCCTTCTTTGTGTTAAGTTTTCTTAAGGTATGGCCAGTTAGTTGTTTGGATTCGTACTGAAGACTATTTTCTTTTGGGACTTGACAAGCACCATTAGTTTTAGTTTGTTAGGCAGGGAACTGCGTCAACCTTCGCTGTCCATTTCTGAAGAAGCAGTTCATACATAGGGTGGGACCTCCAACTAGACCCATTACAGCCTGGATGGAACATCCGAAAAAGTATATTGGGGCTCAGTATGAACAATTCTGAAGAGGATCCTATCAGGATAAAGAATGGTTCCCGACCCAGGCACACCAAGGTATGGAGCCCATTCAGAAAGGTTGGTCTTCGTTGCTGCCTCAGTGAAGTGCCAAACACGGAAACCTGACTGCATGTGATCTAGCAGGACACATGTGAATGTAGGTGAACATATGACACAATCAAAATATCTGGACTCATTTTCTCAAACACAATTTGAGTATTTAATTGGGTCCATGCAATCATCAAGATTTAAACATTAAGATCAAAATAACTACACATTTTGCAACATCGCCAATTTCTAACCTTAATAAAAGGGTGGTATCATGTAGTATCCTGTATTGCTTTCTTTTGTCTTTTGAAAACACGGAAGTAATGACGAGTGACATCTTGGAGAGAATTCCATTTGACCATATGTAAATATACAAATAAACCCAAAAAAAGACCCCTCAAACTGACTCCTATTGTGAGCTGCGGGTGGCCATTTTAGATTGAATCTTTGCCACTCTCCAGATCTGTTTTAAGGCAACAATAATGGATTGATGACTGGAAGCCTTACATTGTTCAGCCTATTGATGCTACGTGCTCTCTGAAAATAAACACATAGCCACATTGTCTCATTGCACTCCCAGAAGACAATATACAAGAAAATGAAACATATATCTGGGCCAATCTCTCTCTGGAGAGCTGTAGGCAGACGTACACACATACCTAACAATTTAAAACAGCAGCGTCAGGTCAATCTATTTTTTATGCTGGATCAAAGAAAGACCTTATCAGAACACTTACTTGAGTTTAGAGGAAATGCTCTTACACCACAATTGCGTTGGATTTGATACATTTTACACAATCCAAGCAATGCAACTCTGAACAGATTTACTGAGCTGGCTTTCCCTTATCATAGTGGAGAAACAATGTCCTGCGTTGTAAGCACTCTGGATCTCCACATGATATCAAGACATTGCCAACCTAGATAGTGAAAATAAATAGTGCCCCTATGTGTAGGTTTGGGGGATATGCTGAGAGATAATCTTAATTAATATGGGTAATATGGATGCTGATGAACGAGAGATGAAATATTTTATGCAAACCAAATGAAAAGTTTAAGCATAAACTATATCATTTTAAATAAAAAAATAATATAATAATATGGGTTGTCACCTGTTATATGGGGTGGGTATGCCAGCATTTTAGTTAGACAACTTGAAGGTGAATGAGCTTTACATCACAGACAGTGCTGAATCCGCTGCATCCATAACCAATCAGTATTTTACCACTCAACATCCTGTATCGGAGCATGCCAGTCTGAAATATAAGTAAACGATACCTGTGCAAGACACCATAAGATTTGACTTAATACAACCATGTCTAGAATTAAACCCTCACTCTAGATTATTTAAATTGAAGTCAATTAGTCTTTATTTCAGTGGATGCCATAAAGGCGCCCAAAGACAATTATAAACATTTCCTAGGTTGTTTTCATTCGTCAATAAAAGAAACATAATTTATAGATAAAATGAAAAGGCACATTAAAAAAAAATCAGATGTAATAATTATTCTGATTGATAAAACATAATCCATACTGATTGTTAACGTGTACAGTTTTAAGCCAGGTCGCAATCAGGTGCATTTCTTAGAAATTCCATCCTATGGGCCAATGCTTTCAATAAGAATGCAGTAACAGCATGACACATACGTCCCGAGTCATTAGTTTTAAATAGAACGATGACATCTCCCCTGTACCTGAGCCTAAGTGTATTTAATTCTCGGTTTAACCCACTTCATTCTAAGATTGCCATATAGTGGGCAAGAAAACAAAAAATTGCATTCATCTTCATCCCAAATTTTGCCATATGGGCATTTAGATGACTGCACAATGTCCCGGTGACTGTTAAACTTGGCAGCAAAATGCCCAATCAGTACTTTGCAAAAAGTATTTCCTATTGTTTCTCTTAGTGGAAAGCAATGTACTTCTCAGGGCCTACACACTGCTTTAATGTTAGATATTTCGATGCTGGGTGCTGGCAAGAACAATTACCCAATTGTACTTTCAAGACCTAGTTATTAAAAAAAAAAGGAAAATCAATTGCTTTTGAAGTATTTCCATATTTGCGTGGATCATCGCCGAAGTAAGGCTTAGAGTAATAAAAATCTTCTTAACAAATTTGATACATAATCGTGACTTGTCTCCTTGCATATCTAATACGCCACTGAGCCCCACACATTAACTTCATAATTCATGAGTATTCCACGATCTCAACCAATACAAGAGTGCTTTCAGCATGACGTTGTTTTTTACACCTGTAATGCCCAATTCTAGAATGATTGGGGATGAGGGGGCGCTATACAGGTGGCACAAAAGGTGCAGCATGATCTTGTTCTCTCTGACTGAAATTATGGCAGTTCTCAGCTCCATACGTAGCTGCCGGGATAGCCGGGGCCTTGAGATGAGCATGGCCATGAGATAAAGTCTGGCCTCCAAACCATGCAGAAAAGTAAACAACCGCCCATCTTCTTCTTGCTAGGGCAACACAGCTATTGCCTATTTGTGATGACCACTATAGTCTGTTCTGTGAGCATAACCAAAGATAATCGGTCTCAACAGTTCGCAAACTTACATCATTTAGGAATAAATTAGGAGGAGTAAATGGTACTGGGTGAGTTGTGTGGCAAGCCATTGTTTTACTTTGGGAAATGTTCATGGTCCGACCCCTCTCCTTGCATTTATCTGTAAAAAGATTAATTTGTTGTTGCAAGCCAGAGTCTTGAAGGTAAGGCCAGAACCCTCTGCATATAACAATAGGCCACATTGTTTACCACCGAGGGAAGGTGCATCCATGTCAGGTTGATTAATGTCCACAGCCCGATCATTTATATACATGAGGAACAGCAGGGGGCAAGACATAACCTTGTCTGTTGCGATAATTAGATGGAAGCCCTTGGTCACTCTTTTTGGAGATTAGAAGAATTATATCTCCACTCCAGCTGCTTGGGATATCAAACATTGTGTACATTTCATTAAAACATTTTATCAGAAAAGATGTCCAGATCACTGGATCATTTTTGAATAAATCTACCCAAAGGTTATCCGGACCAAGCACATTGTTATTGTGTTGTGATAACAAGTCTTTCTAGACCTCTGCACTTGTGTGCTTCAAAGGAGTATTGACTAAATTGGACAGTTCTTTATAGAAGTCCCTTGCATCAAGCACAGATTTTCCTGTGTCAGATTTCGTCCACGTTTCTTGTAGATATAATGTCTGGAAGAGTTCAAACCAAGACTGCCCACTAATGGAATGTTTCTTCTTAGCTGCATTGTTAATAGATTCCCAGCGAGCCAAAGAGAGATCTGCCTTCTTGCTGGCAATCAATTCTTTGTATTTATTATTTGTTTTTGCTTCAGAATTAGTGTGCCAGGAATATTTCACTACCTCCTTTTTTCCAGTACCAGGATGACAATTTAAGAATGTTGTGCTGAAATGTCTTTCTGTTGTATTTTTTTCCTGGTGTGCTATACTGCATATGCCAAAATTGAATGGGGTCGTGCTAAATGTCAATGGATGACATTTTCTAATTGTTGTGTACATTTTGTTTTACGTCTGACACAATTTTACACAATAATATGGCCATAATGACAAGTTACCCAGGCCGTTCCGGGTGGTAACTGTATGGCCCGAGTAACTCGCCATTATGGCTATTTGCACCCCGGGTTTACATCCCAGGGTGCTTATAGGCCTTTATTTCTTTACGAGCATGTGACACATTCTTCCAAAGAAATAGTAATTCAACATGGCTGCCATAGAAGTGAGGCTCCAATCGGAGCCCCTCTTCCTTTCCCATGCTGGTCAACAGACATGAGTGGATTGGCACTGTAGAACTGTGGTGCTCTTCCTCTTAAGTCCAACCTTTTCAGGCTAGTGGGAGAGGGGGGTTAGGGAGAGGGGGGGGGAGAAGCAGAGATGGCAAGGGATGGAAAGAAAATGGCAGGGCTGGGGCCGGCATCTCCGAGGTAGCTTGTAACGCCGGCTTATGCCGTGAGGTTCAGCCCACGTTCCCAGCAACCTGACTGGCTGAGGCGCCCGCCCAGGAAGCTAATGTTCACTAATGCCCTGTGGAATTTAGTGCCACTGAGTAGAAAAGCACAGAAGTAACATTTGTTACAAAACACTCTTCATTTGCACTGTCCTGGCCTCCCACTGACGGACATTGCGGTTGTACGTTTTTATCAAGTAGTTTTGCCATTTTAGTGCCTCAGTGTTGCACCTCAATTCTAATGGGGGACGTCAGGCTGGGGTGGACGGCTCTACATTTTTATAAAACTATGCTCAATGTGGTTTGCTGGTGTGCTTTGAAAATGCGAATCTCTGAAACACAGACTCTTTACATTCCAACAGAATTATTAAATAATGAGTGTTCCACTCTGCCTATTTGTGCCATTAATTCCAGTGCACACTGTCCTTACTCACCACAGGTCCTTATTAAACCCAAATTGCCACTAGGTATTTTTACTGTAGTCTTCCATGATCTCATGTTAACCTTTTTCTTAATATAAGTAAAGTAAAATGTTCTCTTAGGGTTAGTATCCTGGGGCAGTATGAATGCTGTTAGCCTAGCACAGCCAGAGCTAGTATCAAGGGCAGGTTGTTTGCTATTTAGCAAGGAGCCCTCTGGAATGGAATCAGGGAGCCCAAATGCTGTTTTCCTAAGGAGGGCAAGGGCAAAACTGGAGACCATGAAGGGACCACTTGCCACAAGAAGGCAGAACATGGACACACAAAAGGGAGAAACGGTACTGGCGAGACAAGGATAAATCTGGAGCCCCTGGTGGGCCTGGTGTCACGAGAAAGGAAAGCAAGTACAGACAATAGGGGGAAACGGCACTGAAAAGGCAAGGCTAACATTGAAGAGCAAGTAGGGCTTGTGTGTCAGTAGAAGGCAGATAAAATGCAGATGGGATGGTCCAGCAATAGGCAGCCAAGGTAAAGCTGAAGACCATAAAGAGCCAAGATGTCACAAGAAAGCGTAAAAGGACCAGGCATTCAGAAGGAGCCCACGTGGCCAAAACATGAAGCAATGTATCACCACTTCTGCAAAGGGAGAATAGAACGCCCTCCAGCAATACAATGAATGAGGAGGGAGCAATGGCCAGAAAGTGACCATCTGAGGTGAAGAATGGCAGGCAACAGTCACAAACCATGAGAATGGATAATCGTTAAGATGTAGAGTAGATCATTTCACCATCAGCTGCCAAGGCGAAGAGTGACATAGTACTGCAGAGGGTCCAATCATAAGACAGAGTCTGTCAACATACAGAATGACATAGGGAACCACAACTTGGGATGTCCATCAATCCAAATCATGATTATAAGAAGCTGTTAGGGTCTGCAGAATCATCCTTTTTACATGATCAGACCCACTTTACAAATGTCCAATAAGATTTAGAGGGCCTCAAACCGGTCAGGGAACCATTCCGAAGTAGAGAAGAGGAACAGTTGCTTTAAGCAACCCGGGGCAGAATCCGGAAAATAGATTTATTTTGTTTTAAAAATTGCAGAAGTTCTGGAGTGGGGAGGGGAGTAATATTTTTCAAATTGGGATATGCATGTGGTGACTATTTCTCTTTAAATTGTGGAATTTATGTCAGAAAAAAGAAGAATCTAAGGATTATTGTGCACATGAAGTATGCTCAAATAGCCCAGACATGTGCCAGAATTGGGATGAGTTTGCAGATTTTTTAGCAACAAATAAATATTTTATTCAATAAAGTGTGCTATTTTTGTACACCTTGGGAATATGTGTTGATGAAGTGACACGTATGGTGGAGCAATGGAGGTAATAGGGGTTACGTGGACGAAGATGTGTCATACCCCTAATCTCCTTAATATAGCGGCGCCCTTTTATTTTTTCCACTGCCATTCATTTTCTCTCCTATCATGTGTTTTGCATGTGTTTTGCATACATTTCTTGTAACATTACTATTTTGAACCTGTATGTGGCCTATAATGGCACTTAATTTGGTTAAAGAATAAGTCACTGATTTCTTTTTGATTCCATCTTTTACACTGTGCCTGCTTTCCAACATGTACATTAAGCCTATTCTTTAAGAGTAACCTTAAGTACCTTACTTAAAGCACCCAAATATACATTCATACAAACACCCAGTGCAGAGTAAAAATAATTCGACTTTAATATTACATGTAAAAATATTAAAATAGATCAAACAAAAAGAAAAGCCCTGCTGGCTGAAATCAGTGTTGCTTTGAGCAGGTCATGATGCCATAGTAGGGTTGAAATGGTGATTTTACCTCTTGTTTTGAAGGTACCCTTTCATGGTTGCAAATAGGTAAGTGCAACTAATAAGGTGACACGTTTAGCTGGAGAGCATAGTGTGGCTCTCCTGGTTCTACTAAAATCAATATTAATGGAACATTTAGTTCTTTTTGCTTTTTTTGTTTTACGTGTCCTTACTTTTACAGCTTACTTTAGTTTCAATGTACGTTAGTTCAATCTATTTTTACCCGTTGACCTTTTCATATTCCTGGGACATTATAACATAGAACATCAACATCAGGTGTCAGATAAGCTTTGCGATGCTTAGACATGGAGCATGATTGCCATGGATGAAAACAGTACATTTCTCAACGGGCCTGTGTGCCTGAAAGGCTGCTATGGATGGGATAGAGGCATAGCTGCCTAATCTCTGGGTTTTTAAGCTCTTCTCCAGGTCTCTGGGAAAGAGCGTGGGCTCTCCGGGTTTTCCAGCCATTCCTGCCTCTCCACTAGATTTGTGTGCTTTGATCCCTTTCCTGCCAAGCGATACCAGCAAGTTAACTGTGCCCTTCAGCACTTCTTAACAGCACATCTGTCGGGAGTAAATATTTCTTTGCTGTCCCTCCCGAAATGCGCTCATGTTTGCCTTCAAAACGAGTTAACTGTAATGAAGGGCACACGTTACGGCCTCCGCTATGGCGAACACTTATACCGCGTGCGGATTAAGGAAATAAAAGCTATCGTGGCGTGTGTTCTCGAGATTCCTTTATCACGTTAATAATGCACTTAGTTCACATACATGTTCAAATTTAATATGTTTTGCATATTTAGTGCTTATAACAATCCTGGGAGTCTATAAACCACATATAGTGCAAAGTAAAATATATTGCGAACGTGTGGGTGTGGCCCAGCAAACATGTGGACGGGGCATTCCAGTGACGTAGAGCTCCGGGTTTTTTTTTTCATTCTGGAATGTTGGCAGGTATGGATAGAGGCAGTGACACATGCCTGACCAGCATGTTACTGAAAGTGTCCTTCGGTTTTTCTGCCTTTCCCATTGAGTAATGGACAGTGCAACACCTGCGGGCACATGCTACTTGCGTATGAATGGACGTCAGTATTGTACCAATGCAAATTCGGTTTCAGTGGCAGCATGCAGTTCTCAGTTGTTTCACATAAACATAGATCCAGAAAATCCATATACTAATTGTAATTCTCAGTTGAGTCGATACAGTAAACTTGGTTCTAACATGGTGCGACTCAGATGCTAATGGCCTTTATTTCATGTGTTCATGCTGGCACATTTCTAGCTAGCCCCAATTTTGTAAAATGGGGAGCTGGTGTGCAGGGAGGTAAAGAGATTTGCCCAATATTGCAAAATGTGGTAGGTTCTGCAGAGATCTGCCGGTTGTAGCAGGAACCGCTGGAAGCAAGTTGTGTTTCTGGAGGACCGTTACTGGTGCAACACTGGTTGCCGGAGTCGCTCGTCAGAGCAGTTAAAAACCCTGCGCTAAGCAGGCTAAGCAGAGTGCTGTGGAGTTCTGCATAAATCTGCAGTTTGTAGCAGTTTGTGGCAGCCGGGGTGCCCTGCGAGAGTCAAGCACTGCTTGACTACAAATGACAGGTAAGGGTATGTACAATCTGAGAAGTAACCCTGCAGTATGTATAGAAGTAGGGACTCGTTTTAATCCCGGGAACGGCGCGCTAGAGTCAATTGAACAACAACACAATGTTAGAAATGCTCTGCAAGAAGCGGGGGTGGAAATTATTACAAACCAGCGGCCTCCTTTCCAACCACCCTCTACAAAACAGGCAAAGGATTTAAGGAAGTCACAGAGAAAGTTAAACATATGGATGTAAATCCCATTACTCCGATAGTGGGGCTAAGAATAACAGATTTCTTTCCTCCCTCTGGGACAAGCACAAATATTCATCCCTTGCAAGCTAAGTGTCTCTCCGACTCCCTCGATCGAAACAGTATAAATGACTTGAGCATGCTCGAGTTGGACGGTACTGTGGATTGTCCTATCTACAACTCAGACCATATTGGGGAGCATAATATGAATCTGGCTCTGGATGGGAGGGGGAATGACACACAGGCTGCCTCACGTTCAGCTACACCATCAATGTTGACTGAACTTTTATCGTTAGATAGTTTTAGTTCTACAATGACTGGGCTTAATGAGGGGCAACCGCCATTGCACCATACGCTAAAGGATGCTGATAAAAGAATTAAATTATCAGCACATACGAAATCTGCTCTTAATTCTGTACTGTACTGAGCGATTTTGTCATCCTCTGTGATAATATTCATGATGAAGTTAGGTTGCATACAATGTTATTGAGTGAAATCAAATTAATGCTGGACCCACTGAACTTTTCCTTAAGGGATGTAAGATCTCCAATATGCACACTTCCTGCACAAAGTAAAGAAAACGATGGTGCCATTAGTACAGCAATGATAAGGATGGATGGGAATGAGGAGGATGCCGGTAAGATTGATGATGTGGTTAAGGAAAAATCCTTAACACTGGGCTTAACACATTTTTTTTTAAAGATCAACGCAGTAAGCAACAGTATAAATAGGAAGAGTGAATAAGGGGGGTCTACCTAAAATGCAAAATATTTATAGAGTAAAGGAATTAATTTTAAAAAGATCAGAAAGTTCCTACGACCCCATATTCTAAAAACCAGTAGAATAAAAAAATACAAATGTCCCCCTTAGACGAAAAGAATGAGGAACAAGTAGAAAGTGAACTTGGATTAATCAGAGCAGCTGGTGATATAACTAAGGGTCTAATGGCTGAATTGAAGAAAATCAGCCGTAATCAAACAACACCAACAACGCTGGTTAGGATGCCCAACGACTCAAAACAGGAAACCTGTGGTAGTGATCAACAGTCTAACTCGCAGACTACGTATGCAACTGCTGCGTCTAATCTTTCACAGTCTGAATCAATTTTGGTTCACACGATGGACATCCATAAAAAAAGCTTCTTTGAACGCGCAAGAAAACTCTGTTCTCACAAAAATGGAGATAAGAAAAGAATCCCTTGGCTACTCACTGTATTCAGTTTTAGAGTTAATTCTGCGATCTGGAAATAAGATGATCTTAAATTGTTCGAAAATTGTATCCCTTTTTCGTGAAATACCTCACCTACAGCTACTTCCTTCTAAAGACATTGAGCTGGTAGACTTTTTGGGCGATAGGAGAACAGATAACCGGCCTGATTCATGGAAGTGTTTTATAATGCCGCAATCCCATAGGAAAACGTTCCATGATGCAGGCCCATCATCGCTATTAAGATTCTGTCTAACGCAGTCTATTCAATGCTTCCGTAAGATGCAGAAGCCTTGAGGACTATGGGCTATGATCTAAGACCAAGCACTTTAGGCCTTATTCCCCAGACCACCTATATTGGTTACGACAGAGACTTTGAAGGCTGTTCCATCTCTGGACCAAAAATATCAAGCTCCACAAATAATACTAGTAATTGGAAAGTCAGATTAAGGGAGCATTCTAAACCACAGGTAGAAATGACAGAGCATTGCTTGTGGTTGCCAGCCACACTATCAATGCAAATGAATTGAAGATTGGGAGGAGGAAATGTCTTTAATGAGCAAGGGAATGGCCTCAATGCGCAAGAAAATATGACTCTTCTATCATAGAAGGCGTTGGGCTATAACAAAATAATAACTTATGTGCTCGAATGTGTCATCATTCTATAATATATATTCAAGAGACATGTACACAAAAATTAATAGTTTGGGATGGCTACCAGACATTTCATCAGGAAGCCTCTAGATGTAGCAGTGGTCGACCTTCTGGGCGACTGCTGATGGTAATTAAAAATAATCTCAGTCATAATAGTGAAATAGTCACTTAAAAAACAAAAGGCCTTCCGGCTGTAAAAATTGGATTTTGTAGTGGAAAAAAGGCTCACAATTTCTTGCTGCTTAATATATATTGGCATCCCTCGCATTCCCCGATTGAATGATTTATATTAGAGCTTTGGAATCTATTGGAACGATACAAAATTCAAGTACCCAATGTGGATGCATTACTTGCTGGAGAGCTGAATTCTACATGTATCATACCGTCTGAAAGCAGAACTGCCCACGTACACAGGGATTTGGGGCATAATAAAAAGAAAAAAGCGTATCTATGTACTGGAATCTGGGTAGAGTTGGGGGTATGGTTATGTATGTAAAATTTGAAATGCCAATAAAAAAAAATAACAATTTGAGTGACTGTCATATGTTGATAGCTAACATAGTATTGAAAACTAGTCTGTGTCAGCCAAGTTTGCTTACAAACATAGCGGTTAAGCCAAAAAAAGTGTTATTTGGAAACCAAAGTTAATTAGCACCTTTAATAATAAAATCATAAAGTTTCTTAATGCTACCACATTTTCCCAAATAATTGAAGTATTTAATAATTCGGATACATTTCCCATTATTATTTATAACGAAATACAAGATCTTCCAATGGGAAAAAGTCAGCCCCAGTACACACACTCGACATGACAACCTATCTTTCACATGCAACTGGACACAGGCGAGAAAAGGGAAACACTAAGAAAGCAAAAGCGAAAGTATACAAACTGGGTCAAATCTTACAGATTTCTATTGTTCTATTGTGAACGTATTCCGGAAGAGATTATGAAAAAATAATGCCACACATTTCTGAAAATATGTCCAGATTAAGGCTAGCAATCAAAGGGATGCTCAAACAAACCACAAACCAGAAGATAGTTAGGTGACGTTCCTTGCTGATCTATATAAAGATAATAAAATGTGTGTGTGAGTAAAAAGACATCTGGGTAGGCCCATGGAATAGTAAACTACTCTCTGAGAACCTTCTGGTTATACTGAGAACTAAGTCCCTGCCTTGCTCGTGGAAAGCCTCATACATTATACCAATATACAAAAAGGACGATCATACTAATCTGGCTAACTATCATTCTATTACCCTTCTTGACGCAGACAGCAACATCTTTACCTCAATTATACATAAAGAAGTGGAGGAATGGTCTCTGAAAGTAGGCAGACTATCCAAATGTCAAACTGGTTTCAGGAAGGTATTGGCCACGAGTTGAATGGCCTTAGTTAATGTATTAGAAGAAAAAGCTTGTGAAAAAGTAGCTTGACCTCTGTACATTGCCTGTGTGGATCTGTCACAGGCTTTCAATATAATTAACCAATCACGACTATGGCTAAAACTTCAAAGTTTGGACATCCCTGTAGTGTTACTGAATATTTTAGATAATCTTCATGAAGAAACCACACTAAGAGTGAGGCTTGATATAGATGGCACAGTAGCCAGAGAAATCTATACAAACAAGCGCTTTCAATAATAATTAGGAGACAGACCGTTGTCATATGGATGCTATTGGAGGGAGAAGAAAAGGAACAATAGTCTGGAAGAGAAGATCCAATCCAAGTTGCAATTATATATAAAAAAAAATAAAAAAACAACAGTGGTAAAATATTGCAGAAAATATCATTTACAAATTTGCAATTTATATAAACCGAAAGAAATACCAGACATGCATACAAAACAAAGACAAAAGAGAATTATATTTATTCATTTTCTCTTTGCAAATATTTATTGAGATTTTATCCCAAAGTAAAATGACACTGACCCATAGGACGGCGTATACAAGAATTACTATCTCAAAATGGCACTGTAGATTCCAAACAAAACAAAACACTCCGAACAACGTAACACGTCATCACAACGTTATAAAAGTGCAATAACAGTGCAATTACCATTCCAAAATGGCGCTGTAGATTCTAAACAACACGGAACAATTTGAACAACGTAACACGTCAAGACGATGTTAAAATAGTGCAATCACATGATCATGCTATACATCGGAAAGAAACACCAAGAAACGGCGTACAACAAGAGGACCGAGGAATCGCGAGGATTTCAACAATAAAGGTAAAAACAAGCTTCATTTAACAAGAAAAATAGAATCGCATAGCACTGCATTAAGGTGCACTGGAAGACTAGCATCTAACAAGAAAGACATAAAAATCACCACGGATATAGCTATAACGGCATACAGTTCGGGGCAATCCAACCCTATCATAGATACAAGTCAACTAAACAGCTGACTAATTTAAGTTACTTGTTAACGCTAAACAATGAGACGGCACCCCGATTCACCAAATTAATTGAAATGCTTTTCTATTCAGGCAAATTTAAAATGGGGAAATGACCAGCATACTAGGAGGAACATGGTTCAGCCGCACTACAGCAGGTATAAGGTAAATCAAACTGATGTAAAGAGACCAAAAAAGCATTAGAATTGACATATAAAATCTTTAATAAATAAGATGTTGAAAACATGATGCTCACTATTTCAAAATGCCAACATGCCTTTCTAATTTTGTGATTATGAGAAAAACAAAATGCCATCTAACCATATACAACTAATAGCTGACTTGTAAAACATACATGTCTGGTTTTCCTTTAGCACATGAATGTAAGGTGTACATTACAAATGAGGAAATAACATAAAATTTGGTATTTGGACAGAACTAAGATGCAGCTTTAGAAGACAATAGCACGGGGCTACTGATGCTTTTATATACATCAGCAGCCTTTCATCTGCTGGATCACAAAAGGTTATTGAATGTGTTAGCAGTTACGGGCCGCTGCTCAGAGAATGTGATCAAGTGGATGGGCTCCTTTCCTCTTAGTAGGAAATCTAGAGTTTGCTGGGAAGATGCTGCATCTCCGGGATTTAAGAGCAGCAACTTTTTGCTGTGTGGGAAGACGGTGCCTTCACCTTTTTTTCTGTTTAGCAGTGAGGTTTGATTTTATCCCTCACAGCGATTCTGTCTTCATTTGCAGTTGGAAACGTCCTGTGTACATTCCGATCATGGCTGCATCTGATGCAGTTTGGTTTAGCGAAGAACAATTAGCAGAGGTAATTAAAGGGCCATCATATTTTGAGAAGTTACAGGTAGACAATGTGACAGGGCATTACCTAAATATTTCTAGTGAGAGTATTATCAGGCTTAAAAAGAAGACATTTCGTACAGAAATGCACAGCCATCTCCTCACTGAATATTTAAAGAAAAATATAATTCTGATTGGGTTTATTGATCCATAATGAACCTTGCCTTTTTGTAGATGATGTAGAATACAAACATGTATTTTCAGGCATTGGTCCCAAATGTAGTAGGGATTGGATGCTGTTGACGATTAACACAGCTATAAAAAAAAGAGTACGTTAGTAGAAGAAGAAATTCAGAAAGCTGAATTAGTCTTTGCTACAGACAAAACTATATTGCACATCAAAGGAAAATTAGAAACCATTGAAAAACAAGTTAATGAGTTCATTAAAATAACAACAACTAAAAAGATGGAAAAATTGGCTAAGGATATTAATAATTTCTCTAAGGAGCTAGCATATCCCTATTTCAGCCCTGACTATCAAGGACCGCAATATTGGAAGGATCAAGAAAATAGCACTATGTGCGTACCTACTAGAACAAAGTGAGTGACCTTCTCTGATACGTCTTCAGATGATGGAGAAGGCAGCCAGAGGGGCCAAAGAGGCAATCAGTACAACCCCAGACAGAGAAATAGAGGGCGTGCGAGGAGAGGCAGGAGAGGATTTCAAAATGTCTTCCCTTATTTCCCCCCGTACGGCTATCCCCAAGGGTTTAATATTCAAGGCCAAGGTTTGCCTTTCCCTCCACAGGTAGTCCCTTTTCCACCTCAGCAGGTCGGACCACCGCCTTTACAAAATGTGTTCGAAACGAGAAGAAGGTCTTACAGAAGGTAAGTTCACCTTTCTCCGTATTCAACCTCTCTAATAGGACACTTTCATCAGAAGAAAGCTCCCTTTTGGAAAAAGGCTTCTCCTTTATCCATATGAAGAAGCCAAGCCAGATGGAGACAGAAATAGAACTGCAAGCCTTTCTACGTAAAGTTAGACTTAAAGATTTTTTTGGAGTGAGTGAAACGAATAGTCAAATGATAGGGGCCAATACTCCATTTAAACCAGCTTCCTCCTTTACCCCTACATTGTACATGATTTCAAAGGAGACAGCAACCTTTGAAAAAGCCGTACTATGGGATTTTGGGACCATTTATGAAGGGAAAAATGGTGAAAAAACATCAGAACATAGTTTCAATTTCTCCAAAACAGATTGGAAATGCTTGCAGTCCTTAAGAAATGACAAATCTGTGGTAATTAAAAAGGCTGATAAGGGAGGAGGATAGTCGTTTGGGGTGCACATAACTATGACAAAGAAATTATGAGGCTACTAAACAACACAAACATATATATGTCAAACTACAAGGTGACTCTACTGAGCCAGTCTGAAGGACATTAGAGAATTATGCAATACAGCTCTAGAAAAGGGTATCTTAAACAAAAATGATTTTTTTTTCTGACTCCCAATAAGACTAGGACCCCTCTAATATAGATTTTGCCCAATATACATAACAGTACAACTAATCCCCTGCGACGACCTAGCGTATCCCGTTGTGGGTCCATTTTAGAACCCATTGGCCAATATTTGGATTTCTTTATGAAACCACTGGCTAAATTAACATCCACTTACTTAGCGGACTCTACTGATGTGATCCGAGCTATGGAATTGTTACTTTTCAACGCAGATAGTGACCTTCTGATTACACTTGATGTTGAATCATTGTATTCAAACATTCCGTAATTAGACTCACTAAGAGTCATTAAGAAATGCTTAGACACAAGGGTAGATATAGACACAGTACCCAGTGACTTGTTAGTTGAGTTACTTGAGATTGCATTGACAAAAATGTCTTTCGCTTCAAGAACCTGCACTTTATAGGTACTGCAATTATATGGGACCGAAAGAAGACGATCATCTTGCCTTTTTTAAGTGGATAAATGAGCTAAATCCTAATCTGAAATTCACAATACAGTTGAATAACAAGGAGATCCCATATTTGGACCTATTGTTTAAAGGAGTCAATGGTGTTCTATTGGTGGATTTATATAGGAAAGAGTCAGATAGGAATACCATCCTCCATCATGAAAGTTTCCATTCACATGCACTTAAATCCAATATCCCATATGGTCAGTTTCTTAGAGCACGCCAAAACTGTCCCTAATTAGAGGATTTTGTAAAACAATCTAATATTAATGAAAATAGACTGAAAGAGAGAGGATATCCACCTAGACTACTTAGAAACTCCAAAAAAAGATCTAGGTATCAACACCGGGAGATATTACTGTCCAAAAAAGATGATGAACACTGACCATCACATGTTCGACTTGTATGTGCATTAACATTTAATACACATCAAAAACATTGGCATTTGCTTCAACTAAATTTACTGACCTTGGCTAAACCAATGTTTGCCTTTAAGAAAGGAAAGAATATAAAACATTGGATCTGTAAAGCAGATAGGAGTAGTATACAAGCTAAACAACCATTAATTACTACTCTATGGGGCATGCCAGTAGTCTTAGGCCATTACCCCTGTGGTGGATGTTGCAACTGTAACCTTACCACACCTTGCAAAAACATCACTATTAATAAGAGGATTTGGGCCCTGAGGCACCATACTATGTGTAAAAGCAGTAATGTAATCTATGCTATTATATGCCCTTGTGGAAAAACATACATTGGCAAGACATCACACCCAGTGAAATTAAGAGTCACTGAACATAGATCAAAACTAAGGAATAAACAGCTTAATGCACCTCTTGTGGCTCACTTTCTGGAATTTAATCATAACCCAGATACTTTCAAATGGTGGGCCATTGAGAAAATTAAAGGTACAGACTTAGCAAATACTGCCAAAAGGCTTTCGCAAAGGGAACAATGGTGGATTTATCATACCAAAGGTTACACTGATGGGCTCAATTCGCAAGAGGAATGGAGTTAATACATCTGCTATGGTTAGCATAACCTTGTGTCTAGAAATGTTATGAACCGGTGTTGGTAGTTACGTTATTCTGAAATGACAAAATAGGCATTTAGGTGTGCCTTTTTGATTCATTTGGGCTGTATTAACTTCTTTAGCCTTTGTTCCATCTTTATACACCAGTGAGCGACTTTGCTCAAATAAATTCTGAAGAAATAGTCTGTTTTTTTGTTTCTATGCCCAGACTCCGGATTTGTGTTACACTGAGGTAACACATAGTCCTCTTTCTATCTCCCTCATGTTTGAAGCAGTTGCCACGCGATTGGTAGACTTAAGTGCAGTTATCCTTCATAGGTAAGCAGGAAGAAAACCTTTTTGATCTGTTTGGGCTGTATTAACTTTTTAGCTTTTGTTGCATTCCATCTTTATATATCAGTGAGAGACTTTGATCTAATAAATCCTGAAGAAATAGACCGTTTTTTTATTTCTATGCCCAGATTCTGGACTTGTGTTACACTGAGGTAACGCCTAGTCCTCTTTCTATCTCCTTCATGTTTGAAGGAGCTGCCACATGATTGGTAGACTTGAGTGCAGCTATCCTTTATAGGTAAGCAGGAAGTAAACCTAGTGCTCAGTTTGGCGCAGCTGACCTCCGTGTTGTTGCTCCTCGCATTGTTCCGAGCAGGTGAGGCTCTTGACCTTGAAGTAAGCACTAAGGTAAGCTAGTTTAGGACCCTCTCCCAGACACATTTTTTATGTTAAGTAAAGAGAAAAGTCCATTGACTATTCTCTTTTTCTTTTCTTTCCCCCCACAACCCCTTCCCTTTTATTCAATAACAGTTACATGAATTTTGCAGTGGGGACGCACGTGTGCCTTGGTTTGCTAGATGCTTAGTGAAGGTAAAATGCCTTTTTTGTATAAAATCTGATACACCTTTACAGCCACTAGCACTTTAAAGACCTAAAGCATAACGACGTAACACTGCTTTTGCAAACAAGATACATGTCATGTTTCAGCTAAAATTTACTTATTATTGTTTTCAATGCCTACAGGAATTGAATTTAGCAGAAAACTTTGCCTCTGAAGTGGAACTAGAAAATGTGCATTTACTCACTGAATGCTAGTGAGAAGACACAGTGGGAAACCACGAAAATTGGAACTTTTTTGCAAAGCAGCAAAAAGAGTTTTCAAAAAGGACGTTTAAAGGTATAGATGAGATTGCCTTTTTTCACAGATATTTTTAACCCTTTTTTTATTGTGCACCTTTGCGGGCTTATATATATTTGTTTCAGCTGACATTTGAGCTTTAGCAGCAATGTTTAGTAAGGGTGTTTCCTGGTTTCTATTTGAAGACAGTTGGGTACTTATTGGCCCATCCTAACAGTGGTAATGTAGTAACCTTTTTGTACAAAGGGAGATTAATTAACCCCGAGCATTCTGGGCTTGAGTCTATATAAACAAAATTCAGTTTGCTCCTCATTCATGAAATAACGGTAGCATACTGAGGGAGTTCAGAGATTGTGTTTTTTAACAATGTTCTTTGCTTATGTGTTTAAGCATTAGTTAATGTTTTAAATCATGGTGTTGTTGTTGTTTTTATATGTTGTAGCATTGATAAAGCCTTTGAATAAGTCTACTAATCCTGAAGAAGACGTTGACCAATGGTTAGGAAATATCTGGCCAATTGATGTCAAGTGGAAACTATACAAAAGGAAATCATATGATGAGAGGAATACTACTAGAATAATCTTGGATACTTGTAGTTGATGTATAATGGTGGACTGTCAAAGTAGGAATATTACTACTGCAAGGGTTATTTAGAATGTCTTTAAACAAACCAGATTTGGTTGTGAAAATGAATGGTTGAATTGTGTATTAGTGATATAAGCATAGGAGAAATGTTTACACAAAAATGCGTTATTTGCACAAAAAAACTTTTGTTTACTAAAAATATATGTTTGTTGGAAATGCATTGTTGTCTTATAACTGTTTAGAAATTATGTATTTTATGAAATCGTAACAGAATACAATGATATATTTTTAATAAGAACACACTCTCTGGCCCTCAGCATGCATTTTCCGAAACACATTTATTGAGTTTTTCAGCACATAGGGCATCCTATTTCTTTAGTATATCGGACCTAACCCAGATTTTAAACGGGGTCCCTGAAGGTGCCTGCTTGTCCCCTGCATTGATCAACATTCATATTAAATCTTTATGTGTTGAAATGGAGAAGCTGCTCCTACAGTTCATGAACTATGCCAATGATTTCCAGTTGATCATGGAGCTCAACGGTAACCACAAAATTGATCAGAGAAGGCTGAATCAAGCATACTCGATCATTAAAGACTGGATGTCCAGGAACTGGCTGTGATTAACCCCTCCTAAAACTGAGCTGTTGTTCTATGGGTCTAACTTTACTTCAAATTATTTATAAGTCACTACCAAAGGAGCCCGCGGGCATACGGGCAGAGAAGATAATGGATGGGCGGCAATGTCTAAGAAAGTTAAGCCAGACTAGCCCTGGCCAAGGGATTTATCCAAAAAGGTATGTTTTAAGCTGTTTCTTGAAACATTCCAAGGATGAGCCGTTTCTTAGTTCAACAGGCAAGGCGTTCTACTTGAAAGGAGCCACCACCCAAAAGGCCCATTTTTTCTAATTCCAGGGACACATTCGTTATATGCAGGGAACAAGATTCTGGTTTGCTTTAAGTCTTCGGGCTACATATTCAGGGAAGAGCCCTGCCATGGATTTATAGGTAAAGTAAGAAGCCTAAAATCTATCCTGGCTACAATAGGCAGCCAATGCAGACTTCTCTGCACCTCTGACACATGCTGACACTGCTGCATCCTCATAATCTCTCTGATGGTGCTATCTTGCACTACCTGGAGTTTGGCCAGTTCTCTTTTGCCAATGCCTACTAATAAGGAACTGCAATAGTCGATTTTCGATGAGATAATGGCCCTCGCAACTGTTTCACATCCCTTCTGAGAAAGAAATGGGAAAATTGTTTTTGTTATTGTTATTTGGCATTTATATAGCGCTCTATATATCATTGGTGTTACCTCAAAGCGCTGGTTGGTTGAACGCCCTGGGGACCGCAGTCCAGGTCATTTCAGAGAGTAAGGTGTCAAAGGGTGCTTGGGAGCACCAGTTATGTGTGCAGCTGATGCAATTGCCTGATGGTAGCTGCAGTCTAGCATTAGGTGTGGTGGAATTGATGTCGGTTTGATGTGAGCAGTCTGGAGGGTGAACTTCAAGACTGGGTTCTGGCTGCATTAGGCCTGTGTAGGACGCTTATATGTGCAGCTAGGCCGGTTTGTCATGGGATGTATATGCGTATTATTAGAGTGATGAGGTGTTCCTGGGGTAGTGTTCGTATGTGAGCAGCTAGGCCGAAATTGATCGAGGGGTGTAGCTGTACTCTAATTGTGTGTTGGTGTGGAGTAGAGAGTATGCATAGTGATATGTCAGGTGAGTGTTTGGGTGGAGTTATGATCTAAGTAGTTCGCTACTCCGGATTCAAACGTGCATTTGCTGAATAGTGAATTTTAAGCATATTCAGTGGTGTCATTGCTCGGAATCTCATTGAGCATTTGTCATCGGTAGCAAGGAATCAGTCGCCTCAAATGGTTGTGGTCAGCATTACGGAAAGAGACACGTTTTTAGAGCTTTGTGAAAGGTCATATAGTCTTGGGTGTGTCGAATGTGTGGGGGGAGTGAGTTCCACAGAGTTGGGGCCAAGGTTGAGAAGGCGGATCCTCCGATCCTGACAGAGCTAGAGGTTACTATCACTAGAAGCAGGGCAGTGCTTGATCTTAGGGTGTGAGATGGGAGGTAGGGTTTTATCTTTTCTTGTAGGTACATTGGGCCGGTCTTGTGCACTGCTCAGTGAGTGATGCATAGGGTCTTGAAGGTGGCCCTTCGTCCAACAGGGAGCCAATGAAGGGTTCGGAGCACTGGCGAGATGTGGTCTCTTTGACCCCGGGCGAGGAGCAGTTTTGCTGCAGCGTTCTGGGCTCTTTGTAGTTTATTGAATTGGTGTGCCGGAGCTCCCAAGTATAGGGAATTGGCATAGTACAGAACTTGTGATAGTAGCCGTATGTAGTTGGCTGACACTGATACAAGGCTATTTACCTGTGCTATAATGTTGAATGTCTGATCAAATACCACTGCAATATTTTTTTTTCTTTAGTAGCGATATCATGCTTTGCAGAATGCAGAATATATCATATTCCTCTTTAAGCTTAAGTAGTATAGTCCTAGAAGCTACGATCATGAGTTCCGTTTTTTCGTGGTTCAAGGCCAGGCCACTCATGTCCATCCACTCTTGTATCAATTCATACATTTCTGAAACCAATATGGACTCTTTCTCGTAGTCACCCGACATAGGGATGAGACATTGCAAGGGAATCGTTAAGTCACGCCTATTCAAGTTTTGAGATTGAGGGATGTAACTTTTTTGTCCAGGACAAGGTAAAAACACTTCACACATACATGGAATTGTCTCTAAATGCTGATGCCCATGTAAATTATATAGTCAAGAACTCCTATTACTACCTCAGAGTTTAGAGGCAGATTATCCCTTTAGTCACTCAAAGGAACTGTGAGAAGCTAGTACGAGCGATCGTTCTACCTAGACTCGATTATTGTAACTCCCTTTTGGGTGGGGCAAGTAAGGAGTGCCTAGGGAGACTGCAGAATGTCAAGGAGAGAGATGATTTTGAGGGCTCGGAGAGAGATACACTTGCTCCCATCACAGCAAGAGTTCAATTCAAGATTCTGACCATGGGACACAGGTGTCTGTTTGGAAATGCCCCCTCATATTTGAAGGAACGATTGGAAATGTATAAACCCGGCCGCAATTTACAGTCTTGTGATGCGTATTGTCTCATCATACCACGGTTCAAGAGAGTCAGAGGGAATGGCTGTTCCTTTCCTGTACTGATTGCCCATGCGTGGAACAAGCTTCCTAGCAATCTGCGAAAGGAAAGGGACCAACCTGCATTTAGGAAAAGCTTGAAAACTCTTTTATTTACTTAGAACTAACCAGACTTCTTTCGCTCTTTGTCTTGTCATTTGTTTATGACTTCTGTGTGTGCGTGTAAGTGCCCTGATGCCCATGGGCTTTGACGCTCAACAAATAAACATGACATATAGCTACTGATGTGAGTACCTGAAGTACACAGCCTTTTTCTAGGGACCTGGGGGAGAGACCCAGAAGACCGAACTAAGGAGAGGAGCCTAGAGACTATTGGTGAAGGGTGAGGGAGTCACAGTCACACATAGTAAAATTGACCTGAGAGAGGGTGGTGGGTGATGAAGGTGCAGGAGGTAGTTGGATGAAGATGACCATTGAGGAGAGTGTTGGTGCCCAGTTGAGTTAAGAAGGTGTGGAGGTGTAGTAGTGAATAAGGGGAGTCCATTGTAGAGAGGGGTGGTGACAAGAGGGTTGAAGAAGGGGAAGAGATGGTTGTGGGTTCTAGAAGATCATTGAGGAGCAAGGTGGCACCCAGAATGGCGAATGTTTCACAGTAATGAAGCAGAGAAGATTAAAGTGGGGAGATTAGAAGGGGGTGTACAAGACACTTGCAAGTTTGAGAGGGACATTGAAAAGACTGGTGATACCCATTGGCTAGAAAGGGGGTGGAGGGAGATAGGAAAAACCCAGAGAACATTAATTGCAAAGAAGATATTCCCTGAAGGGTTGATGAAACTGGGAGAGATAGTGAGTATTTAGAGATTGGGTCTGGGACAAAAGCTGCCCAAAGGAATGAACAAAGCATGGAAGAGAGTAAGGAATGGACAAGAGAATACAGCAATTAAAGGTTGTTACAAAGGTGAAAGGAACTGGAGAAAAGAGATAAGGTATTTCATAAAGAAGGTGGAGGAGTGGCGACCAGGAAAGCGATCAGGAGAATCGGAGGAGAATCTGGTGCAGGAGTTACGACAAGCACAGTGGAATGCTGGGATATGATTGCAAGAGGATCTGGGCCAGCTCTTTCAGAAACCCGAGAATCAGAAAACTGGGGGATGAGCTAATGAAGAGGGGGCAAGAACGAAAGGAACCATAGTAGGGGAAGTTAGAGTCATCAACCACCCTCCTTTCCTACCAACCTGTCTGGGCTCACAACCAAGACTTTAGGACCAGGTACACTTGCTCCCCAGCCCAACCCATCATTTAATTCCCTGTGTCCGAGATTCAGAACTGTTACCTCTGCAACAAGCACCCTGGCACATGATACAGATCCAGAAAATCAATTTTTTTGAACTTTTAGTTACCCCGTGAGTTTTTTAATTTGAAAGTGCCGGCTCTGCTGTGGCACATTTGAGTTACACGTTATGCTATCCCTGTTTATTAGTTGGCCCCTGAACTGCTACAAGATGTTAATAAACCACTTTGAACATAAGTATTCTGTGCTTGCTCTGTCAATGATCCCAGTCACCCACATGACTTTGGGCAAATGATGGCAATACTGGTGGGTGAGACCAGAATGATATGCAAATGGATATTTATCCTCTGTGAAAAGTCGAGTGAGCTTAAACATGGTTGAGGACGCTGCCCAGTGGGAAACCTCCAATAAACCACATTATTTTACTGTGTTTGTTCTTAGTAGGTGTGCCCCACCCTATTTCTGTATATATCATGGAAAGGCCTCAAATATGGTGTGAGTACCTGAACAAGTACTGGCAAACTATGAATATAATGTCAATAGATTGAAAATAGTGTGAGTACCGGATGATATGATACTCCACCCTGGAAAACAGTACGCCTGGGAATTGTTATCATAATATCCGGCACTTCATCTGTTCAGGGTCAAGATGGCATTACCTGAACAATTGTATCAATGCCTGACAAACAGTATTAATAATAAAGTAAACAACGTTCTTTCAGAATAGTGAAGATTGCTGCCCTTTGAACTAATAGAAAGAATAGAGATATTCTATTTTGAAAGTACATACTAGGATATTGCATATGCAAATGGTGCCAATACTTAACAAATAATGTGAGCACCTGGGCACATGATAGCAACACCTTACAAACAATGTGAGTATGTTTTGTTTCACATGCCAGTATCTCACAGATGGTGTGAGTACCGTGCCCTGCGATGGTAGCAACGGGTTAATGAGGGTGCTGATGCCTGCCATATAATCTGATTACACCAACATATAATGGTGATACCTGTAAAATGGCCATGGTAATGACAATAGCTGGCACATGTAATGAGTAAACGTGTATATGATTCCAATGCTTTGCAAATGGTTGGATCAGCTGGGCATGTGATTGCCATCCACGCCATGGGGTTCCACATGAGCATACACTGCTAGTATCTGGTAAATGGTGTGAGGGTATGGGAAAATGATGGCGCTTCTTGGCAAAGAGGGGTAACTCAGCAAGTGATAGTAATGGGTGGAAAAGTGTGTACCCGTACAAATAACGGGAATATTTGGCCAATTTGAGTGCTTGGTTACCTAATCAAAATAGTTGGCAACTTCTGACAAGCTTTGTGGGTGCCTGGTAAAATATCTAGCAAATAGTTTCTGCGACTGTGAATTTTGTGGCAAAAGCCGGCATGTGGTGTGAGTCCCTTGGAAATGATGGCAATAGTAGCAAGTGGTGTGACAGGCCTTCCATGCCATATGATGACAACATAGGTGTAATGATGGCAATACCGGCCATGTGGTGTGAGTACCAGGCGAATGGTGCCCTGGTTAATTAAATTAGCTAAACTTGAGAGTATTTCCATCTGCTCTTTAAATGAGGGTGCACTACGTGAGTGCAAGATTTACGAGATATTTAAGACAAACCTTTAAAAAATCTACTTTATGTTCAAAGGGTCTCAACGCCTCAGATGCCCCCAAGAAATGTACCTGTTACTAGCTCTTTAAAAGCATTGTTTATTGAACATAATACACCACATGTTTATTGTGCAGGTTGCAGTTTGAATTTAGGCCACCTACAATTATTTTCTGGGAATTTGCAAAGATTCAATTCCTTGTTCCTCTTCCTTGTTTTGCTGCCACACCTGCTCGATTGCAGATAAGGAAGAAGCTTGTCCCGGATAATGACATAATACGTGACAAACACTGCATGACCATTAAAAATAATTGCTCTGTGGGAAGTTAGGCTTGGCAGGAAGAACACCATTGGCTCTGTCAAGGTAAGATGAGTATGTGAGTGGGTGTGCTCCCAGGCCACATATTGTTAAACATTTTATAGTCATTTTACACTTAATCATATGTATGCATATATATTTCTTTAATGATGTTTGTGCTTTGGGGGCTGGCCATGGACACATCTCCAGACACACTGGCATCCTTATCCTGAGACCCAGCTTCTCCTCTCAGCCAATCATCTTCTTAAATTCTGATTCGATTAGGCCCTCTATCTCAGACGCCTCTCAGAGTCCAACAGATTTGCAGATGTCACAGCCTTTTTATCATCATATCCAAGTTTTAGTTAATGTTTAGAAACCAGTTAGTATTAGTGTGACTATTGTGAAGAATTCAATAAGCATAAAGCCTGGTGTTCATTATGTGCTTAGTGATTCGAGCATACAGCCCTTTTATCACAGACATATTTGGCAGATATAAAGATATTTGGTCCTCCTTATGTACCTGAAGCACTTTTCATGCAAAACAGTAAGGAACCCTCATTGGATCTATTTGCCCCCTTTGCCATGAGGGTATTTTGAAAGAATACGATAAGATGGTACTAGACTGTTCATCTTAGAATGATAACTTTCTAGCAAAATATAATTTAAATGCTTGTTCTAGGTATTGATATGTGCTTTGATCAGTAAGACAAGTGTACTGTTCTTTGTACGATTACAATACACATCGGAAGCAATAACCAGAAATAAACACCATAATATGTTTTTAAAAAAGACAGTTTACAAAGATAGTACAATTCAATTATTTCTTTTTGAATGATTTTTATGTTAAAAAATACACAACATTTTGTCTCTGAAAATGTCAATTCTTCTCGGAAAGCGTTGAGCTAGGACTAAAAGCAATCCGTTTCTTTTGTGAGACTCTGGGTTTTCTGCCTTTTCTCCGCGTCTCCGGGGAAGACCCTGGAGTCTCCCAGTTTTTGCTGCAGTTTCTGGTCCCGGCCAATCCTCCATCCGATTGGCTGCAAAAGACTGCTGCTGGTAACCAATCCGGTATAGGTGTGGGCGGGACCAAAAAGAATTCAGACTGGAGCAAAATAAACGTAGAATACTGCTTTCAATCCGGTGTTGAAAGCAGTATTACTGCGTTTATTTTGCTTAAGCTTTCGTTCTTTTTAGCCAGTTTGCCTTATGTTTTAGTCACCCTAAATTGAAGGGTGACTAAAACATAAGGCAAAATGGCCAAAAAGAATGAAAGCTTAAGCAAAATAAACGCGGTAATACTGCTTTCAATCCGGTGTCACTGATGACACCCGATTGAAAGCAGCATTCCCCGTTTCTTAATTTTTCAGCTTTCATTCTTTTTGGCCAGTTTGCCGGGGCACACGCACGCGGGTGAACTGAGTCCACCCACTTTTTTCAGCTAAAGTGAGAAACATTGAATGCCCTCTTTGAATTCATTGATTAAAGCCGACCTCAGGGACTGAAAAGCACAGCCATCAGGTTTGCATGCTGGAACCCTCATCGCTAGACTATATAACCTGATGAAAAACAACAAACAACTAAGGTGAAAGGTCCAATTTTGGCACTGCGTATTGGTTCTTGGAGTTCAAAACATGCACATCTTTTAACGTTTTCAAAAACACTATTTGAAGAAAATATCCTCTTGGTTTTGTGTGTGCATTCATTTTATGGAAGGCGAATGCCATTCGTCCTGTGCAATTTGGGTGGTTATGAATAGCCAATTTAATGCAATTTATGCATTCCACTGTAAAGTGCAAACTGCACATTTTGACATGTGGGCGGGGCGTGTGTGGCTGTGGGCGGGGCATACATCTCAGGGTTTTTTATTTTCAAATGTAGGCAGGTATGGTCCTCTGGTGCCTTACAAGTTCCAAAAGAACCACAGAATACTCCAACCGAGGCTATCCATTTCCCCATCACCTCCTTCTTTATGAGCAATGCACCCTCAACGTGATGACACACTTCCTGCAACTCACGCCTGATGACAATATATGTCTTGCAATACCAGGCCATTTCCAAACGTGGGTATTTTCTCTGTCGCTGATACTCCCCTTTTTCTTTCAACCATAAAAAACGTGTGTTGCATCATTGAGTGGTGCTGTATATTCCCAGGGTATCCAACTCAGTTCCTCGAGTGCAAAATGTCGTTCCGGCTTTCAGGCTACTGACAAAATGTAAGGTTCAACATACATAATCACTTCCAATGGGAATTATTCACATTTTCAGTGCTTTTCCCGAGCATGTGTACTGAAGCCAGCCTGAGGACCGGGCGGGGTCAGATGCAAATATGTCTTTTCATTTGAGCAAAAGGCCCAGTGAGAAGGCAGGCCTATCAGGCGCATTACTGACCGTGTACCATTGGAAGGGCGTCCTCCTTGCAAATGGCCGCCATTAGATGTGTGACTGTGGACCTGTATTTTCTCCTGACTTAAAAATAAGCTTCCCATTGAGGAAGGGGTAGAGTGATCCTTTAAGAAAAAGCTATGGCAGAGAAATAAACTTTGCACGCGATCATTTACACCCTTAGCCAGACCTCTTCCCAGAACCATGTCCTAACGTAAATAAGAGTGCGATTGTATGCAAAGCGACAGAGCAATGCCAACTGCCTTGCTCGAATAGCTTTAAGCAAATGAAGAATGCCATCCTCTCCAGCAGGGCCACTTTAAAGGTAGCTGTGTCAGCCTCGGGGAAGGAGCAGATGAAAGGCTTGCGGGTTACCCCAAACAGGAAGGACATACCGTGGGCATTTATCATGGGGACTTCAGCTCCTTAATTAGCTGTTGTTCAAAGCTGCCATTGTTTCCCTCCACTGCGAAGACACTATTGCCCTTTGTTTCTCTGGCCTTTGTACAGCTCGAGTCATAACAACTCCTACTCTCACCAAGTGGCCCGATTGCCACAGGATGAAAACCGTGTGGCCCTCTCTCGTGCTTTACTGTAAACATGAATGGAAAGAAAGGAAGACTCATTCAGATACATAAAATCCCCGGGAGGATAGCTCAGCGGCAACGTGCTCACCTTGGAAACAAGACGACACAAAGCGACACAAGTTTGATCCCCAGGTCCGGGCTTAGAAACTTCTGGGTATTAAGCGCGTTATAAATACGCAACTAAGAGACATATTCCTGTAATAGTGCCTCGATGCCCCTGGGCTGTGTGAGTGCTTTAAAAATGCCAATAAATAAATAAATAAAATAGCAAGACTTGGTTGTGTTAAACCTTCTGCACTGACCCAGGCAACTCCTAAGTAATAGTGCTACATTAAAAATAAATAAAGAAATATATATCTATATACACCAACCCCCTATGTACTGTAGTGACAGCTGTTACTATTACACAGCTTACTGGTACTTAATTTCACACCTTCAATGCTGCATGGCTGAAGCAGTAACCTCTGTCCCGTAGGCTGAACACTGATTTATGAGGCGGGTGATGGACTCGCGTTGCAGTGCTGCAAGCACCTCACATCATGCCAAATATTCCCATCAGGTACACACGCCTTTTGTAAATTAATCCCATTAACCCCATAGCTGTAGCAGGAATTGCTGCTCCGGCGGTGCCTGCGGCGAAAGTGGGTGTCGCTTGGACGTGTATGTCAATGTCCTCCACATTTCTTAGCTATTGTCGAGGGCGTGGATGTCCACCTCATCTGAGTTGAAGCGGTTACATGGCCAATTGCACAAATCTTATACTTGGTATTGGCGTCAAAAGTTAGGGAATTGAATGTCAGGTATGTCATACAAATTCTCCAAAGTCATATCTTATGCAGGATACTGCCATGAAAGACCAGGTGTGCACTCCATCATATGCTAGGTTTTGTCAGAATATGTCAAGGATCTGCATAATTTGCAAAGTATTAGCATCAAATGTGTAGGTACTCACATAATGTGCATGGTATGTCCAGCAATATACCTTCGATCACATCATATTCCAGGTATTTCCTTCAAATGACCATGTATAGACACAGCTGCCTGTGAGTACCATCAACTGCTGAGGTACTCATGCCATTGCCAGAGAATGGCCCAAAGGTGCCTAGATGCTCGCCCACTGATATAGATTTGCATCAAATTCCCAGATGCCCACCTCGCTGCCAGAGACTGCAATCAAATGCCCAGATACCCACCTCACTGCCATACCCACCTTACTGCCAGAGACTGCAATCAAACTCCAGACACCCTCTGTATTCATAAGATTTCCTTCAATTGGGCAGGTTATTCCCATCAGGTATTTTTCAGCCTGCCAGGACATTACAGCATGGGAAAACCCATATGCAAGTCAGGCTTGGTCCCACCCCAAAAGGGACTGTCCAGCCCGAACTGCTAGGCACATCCTTCTGCACAAGACCACAAGCATGACCAGACATGTTTCAGCCTTGTTGGGTGTCATCAGTGAGGAGTTGCTTGGGTCTCTAGAACCAGCAGGCTGTGGACCCGAGGGAATGCAGATCAGAAAGAGGGAAAATTGAATATCTCAAGTTAGCAAGCATTTTCCAGTGATCGCTGTTTCTAGTATTTGGCAGGTGATATTAGAATTCATCAGAGCATGGTTAAGCAATGGATCCTGGCTCTGCATCAGTGTGCAAGTGTGGAGGTTTGCCTGCTTTTTAACATTTTAAGCATCCTCAGACAATCCCCAAGGAATTCATCTTGGCCTACCAACCCAACTGTCAGAAGTGACAGCGCCAAGAGTTACCTGTGTAGAGAGTAAGCAGTGAAAACAGGATAATGGAAGAGTGAGTCCCGTCTACAGCCAGATGACTGAGGTGCTACATACATTTCTATTGTTTACTTGCTGGACAGAACACAATGTTGACCCATGTCTGACATGATTAGCTCATCCAGCACTAGTACTTTCTTTGCATTCTGGACCTTGTTGTCCAGAATTTAAATAGGAAATTCAAAACTGGATATCACAGAATGTTTGATGGAACTACACACAACGTAAACCACCCTGGCTGCACACATACTGAGTGCACCCAAACACTATTTACTACCCTACTCTCTCCACTGACATGGGCTACGGTCCCCAAGGGCGGTCATCACACAGCGCTTTGAGATCATACCAATGGTAAACAAGGCACTATACAAATGCCCAAATACAACATAAATTCAGCGATGCATGCCCTACTCCTTCCTTGCATGGGACAATTTGGGAGCCTTGCGGGCAACAATTCGGAAAGTGATGACCACGTACTCAATTATGATTTACTGCTTTAAATACAGGACCACAAAGTACACTAGATTATGACATCATGTAATGGCTTGTTTGGAAGAGGGTGAACTGGATTCCCTTTGTTGCCAGTTATTGTAGTTGTCAGCTAGTTGCCTTTTCATTTCCATGGAAAATACATGTACATGAACGGTATGAAAATGTGGAGAAATTAATGGCTTTTTTGTATTTTTGGCATTGTTCACATTTAAAACTCCTATCCAGGAAATGTGTGTCTAGTGCCTTTGACCTTGTTAAACTCTCATGTAACACGCACGCATATACTAATTTGAAAGAATCTGGAAGCAATGTCACCTTCAGAATGTTTAGAATGATCATACAGGTTAGTAGCCATTTGTAAACCACAGATACCTGCGACAAAAGAAGGTGCCCCAAATCTCTTGTGTCTAGGACCCAGGCTTCACCTCCCTGACAATTCCAACTAAACCAAAACATATCTGAGGCCGCTCGGGGTCTCCTGGTCTCCTGCAGGAGGGATGTGACCTAGCACTACAGGCTGGAATGGTACTCTTGCGGTGGGACCAAGACTGATTTGCATATAGTCTTTCTTCCTCTGTAATGGCATGGCAGGATGAAAAACAATGATCTGGAGGGTTGCCCAGAGCAAAGCCATAGGCTATGGTTCATTCATAACCTTCCGACCATCAACCTCCAGTTTTGTAATTCAAGGCTTCAACCTTTAAAGCTTCACTAATTAATAGACATGCTGCTTGCAACAGTCTCTTATTAAAAGGGGTCATTTGCTCCTTTTGACAGTTGTATTTTAGCACTTTATTATCATGAAAACATGTACTTCATTGTATATATAGAAGACGTAAGGCCACCATATTACGCCATTTCTCAGGATCCCATACATTTTTGCAAATGTGTGTAATCTGATCTGGAGTTTTAGTCGAATTGCAGTGAATCAAGATTACACTTCCCACAAGTCACCAGTTTGTTAAATGAAAGCCAAGGACTAGAAATGCTTTGTTATAGTGAAACAGAGTCGCCTCGTCACTATAGAAGACATATGCAGTGAACCACACCTTGACAAAATAAATGGATCTAATTCCAGAAATGAATGCAAATTAACATGGCATTCGGACGGGTCAACTGTGGGCTAACTTCCGGTTTCTGTGTGGCCACTTCTTGCACTTCGAGCGGATAGGTGGGCAACAACTGGAGTGAAGCAGGACAGCCTGTGACTGGCGTGCACATCTCTCTGGGGGGTATCCTTAAATTGCACACCAGCCCTGTGACCATTGCAGGCACATGTCTGCACCTCATGCATCACGCCACTCGAGTCGCACCCCACAACACAGGAGGTGGAGGCCCACATCAAGCAGGTTCCACCTGCTGGGGGCCAGGCTACGGTAGGGGGTGCGAGGCTTCTTCTGTACCGGAACACCGACAGCGGTCTTGGGGCCTTACGATTTCCAGTAAAATGGCTGACACTGTTCCCCTCCCACACGTGTGTTGCTTAGCATGGCTTCAGACATTGAAGGCTGACCATTGCAGGCACATGTCTGCACCTCATGCATCACGCCACTCGAGTCGCACCCCACAACACAGGAGGTGGAGGCCCACATCAAGCAGGTTCCACCTGCTGGGGGCCAGGCTACGGTAGGGGGTGCCGAGGCTTCTTCTGTACCGGAACACCGACAGCGGTCTTGGGGCCTTACGATTTCCAGTAAAATGGCTGACACTGTTCCCCTCCCACACGTGTGTTGCTTAGCATGGCTTCAGACATCGAAGGCTGACCATTGCAGGCACATGTCTGCACCTCATACATCACGCCACTCGAGTCGCACCCCACAACACAGGAGGTGGAGGCCCACATCAAGCAGGTTCCACCTGCTGGGGGCCAGGCTACGGTAGGGGGTGCGAGGCTTCTTCTGTACCGGAACACCAACAGCGGTCTTGGGGCCTTACGATTTCCAGTAAAATGGCTGACACTGTTCCCCTCCCACACGTGTGTTGCTTAGCATGGCTTCAGACATTGAAGGCTGACCATTGCAGGCACATGTCTGCACCTCATGCATCACGCCACTCGAGTCGCATCCCACAACACAGGAGGTGGAGGCCCACATCAAGCAGGTTCCACCTGCTGGGGGCCAGGCTACGGTAGGGGGTGCCGAGGCTTCTTCTGTACCGGAACACCGACAGCGGTCTTGGGGCCTTACGATTTCCAGTAAAATGGCTGACACTGTTCCCCTCCCACACGTGTGTTGCTTAGCATGGCTTCAGACATTGAAGGCTCCACATATCATCCTTGATGATTGATATTTGAATTTCCACCTGCCTTAATAATAATAATCATGATAATACTATTATTATTATTAGTAATAATAATGAAAACCTGTATCTCTGTTTACATTTAGGGTGAGTATTAGAGGAAGTTGATCATATAATATGACATGGCATATGAAGGGTGGTTGCCAGAGAGTCTTGTGGACTTATTTCGCTGGCAGCTTTTTTGCTAGTCCTTTGTCTAATGCCTCATTGGTGCTGTCCGCACAGTACAGTTAAAGGAGACCTGTGTGTGCTTGGGTTGGGGCAGGAATGGGTGGGTGGGAATTTAGATATGGCTTAGCATGGTACTAGCTGTTGAAGGGGTGCGTAGGCAGCCAGAGCGCGCCTGCAGCCTGTGTGCCCCTCCTTATCTTCCATCTCCCCTCTATCTGTGCTCTTGCACACGCATGCGACATCTATGAGTCAAAACTAAAAAGGGCTACTCAGTTACCCATGATATCTGTGCATTTTCTCGCCATAGGGGCAATGTGACAATACTAGCTCTTAATAAGAATATACGAGGAAAATAGTTATAAAGTCGTTTACATATTCAGATATTTTACCTGTATTTTTGGAAATGTCAACACAATCATATTTGTTCAACATCTGAAAACAGTAATTTGTAATGAATGCATTTAATCAGAACCTTACTATATTACAGTCAATCTAAGCAAGGATGTACTGGTTATATTATGGTCTTGGAATTTCTGCAGAAGAATATTGCAGAAAATGTCCAGGATATTTGAGTTTGTGCTGACTTTCATTGATATGTCCGATTTACAGATGCTGGTTTCATATTGTACTAGGAAAAAAGTGAGAGAAAAAGGGGGAAATAGAAGTGCACTCAGCCCTTGTGGGTCGACATATGACATTAACTCCTAGTGTTCCCCCACCAACGTCAGCGCTAATCGTCTACTCCGAAATTTGGCTTTCACCGCTTCTGTGTCCTTTCGTTTCCCCACAGGCAAAATGGTGCTCTCCTCTTACAGTGCATTCTGCTTTTTCAGCAGCAAAGCGTCTTAAAGAGGTGTTGCTAGAGGCCGGGGGACGAGAGGGCTATAGCCCCGGGTCTTTTGGTTCTAGCCCCGGATAGAAGCCCAGGGTCTTCAACCAAAAGGGTAGGTAGCCGCGAGTCCCGATAGTCCTGACATTAGCAAAGCCCCAGATCTTTTCCAGACCTAGCAAAACCCCAAGGTTATGGTGACCAGACGTCCTGGTTTTCCCAGGACAGTCCCGGAAAATCATCCTCCGTCCCGGGGTCCCAGGAGTTTTCAAATTTTATAAACCCCGTCCCGGGACTGGAAGGGTGGGTGGCTACGGTCCCGATTTTTTTCCCAGACCCGATTTCGAAAATCCCAAAATCGGGCCCAGCACGACACTGCCTGCATGTGAATGGTGGCGTGAATGCGTTTCACATCCCCATTTCCTCCCTCTTCCCCTCCCCGGCCGCTCCCCTCCAATGAGAGGAGTGTGCCTGTGAGCACACACCCCCTACCAGCAACAGGCCAGCGACATAGAAGTAGGACTGCCATTTTATTTGTGTTTACTTTAGTCCTACTTCTATGTCTATGGCCTGTCCCTTTTCTTTAATCTGGTCACCCTACCTAAGGTCCTTGACCCTCCTTATTTCATTTGCCACGGATGTCACAGTTACAAGATGCGTGTCTACCGCTACTATAGTTGGACCCTTTTTGCACAGATATGGAAGGCTGGCATCTATAAGAGCACAATTAAGTTTATTCACCGGCACCCACAGTTCACCCTCCAAATGATGCCAAATTGTGTCCTGCCCCATGCACCCGCCTAAACTTAACATCACGAACAGTGCAGTGTTCCCATTGTTTAGCCTCTGCAACACGTCATAAAGTAAATAAAAATGGCACGGGAGGTTGCAGTTCTCTTTATCTTGAGGCCTGCCCGTGCCTCAAGCCTCAATCGAAGAGGCTGTCTGATAGGCCAAAGCTTCCATGAAGCCAGACCGCCTGCAAATAAAAGCTGCGCCATGTCTCTTTAAGAAGTGGAAGTTCATCAAGTAAACAACGCATCCTTTTATCCTGCATCACCCTATTCGTAAGGTCCTCTTTCAGAAGAACTTAACATTTTACAAAATGGAACGTTTTTGTGTATGTTTAGCCGATTCATAATGCGAGTGAAGGGACAGATAACCCTTCAACTCCAGCACCATTTAATAACTCATTCATATATTAAAAAAGGTATCTTGTTCGATGGGACAGATGCCAAGACATTTTCAAATGCAAGTGCGTGTTAATAATTCATTCCCTTTGTGACTAATCACTCCCTGCCCTGTTACTGGAGGCGTGTAACACGTTAAATGTGGCTCTGGGATTGCGAGTGTGCAATGAATTCCAAGTAAGCACCACTCCGCTGGTCCACAGTCTCCCCCCATATGAAGCCCTGAGCAAGAACAGCATGACATGCGCTGAACGCCAGCAGGTGATGCTGGCCGCAGGGAGCCTGCAAAGGGGCTTACAAGCTAGCGCAGAAAGGCGATTACATTTCAGAGTGAGGTCTAAAAAAAGGCCATGCCGGCGATTCTCTGGGTTAGAGGGAGGGGCACAGAACTTAGTACCCACACCAGCCAAAATAAGACCTCTATATGGGCCCTCGGGAGAAAACATGACCACATTTTTAGGGTTTACCTATATGTCTTTGGAGCTCAAAAGGAGCTAAAATAGGACCCTGCAGCCACACAGAGCCCGCTATTATGTAGCGATGGTCTTGGATGCGAATAGTGTCATCCAGAACCTTTTCAGAACATCCTCACTGGAAAACGGTACGAAAAATCTACATATAGTCATGTTTTCACATACTTGATATTGAAATTGATATTTTATTTGTATCGCGCTCATACACAAGTGTTTCAGAGCGCGACAAGCCAAGGGAGGGGAACAAAGGAGAACAAAAACAACGATCTTACTAGGCCCCATGACATTGAGTACGTGCAAGTGCATGGGAGAGGGAAAGGGGAAAGAAAGTACATGGGAGGGGGGGAGGAAAAGTGCTGAGCAAGGAGGAAAAAATAAATAAAACATAAATAGAAAAATACATAATTAAGAGCAACAAGCAGTGGTAATGCAGCCAACAAGTGGCAAGTGCTAAGTATAATGCAGCAAACAGGGTGTGCCAGATAAGGGCAGAAAAACAGGTAGGCGGGATGTAGGGTAATAGATGCAGGCCCCAGTGCAAGGGGTGGCCAGGAGGCAGTGCAGGTGGGTGGCAGGGTGAGCAGGTACCTGGGCCCGAGATTCAGAGTGTGACTAGGTGCACGATGCCGAGATAGAACAGATCAGCAGGGGAGAGGAGGAGAGAAGGCAGAAGCAAAGAGGAAGGTCTTGAGGTGCTTCCCGAACCGGAGATGGTTCTCCTCAAGTTTAAGAGTGGCAGGGAGGCTGTTCCAGGGGGAGGCCCCAGGCAAAGACAGAGATCTACCCACAGCTCGTTTCTTAGAAAAACAACTGGCCCTGAGGGAGTTAGAGGTGGAGGAGCGAAGAGCTCGAGAGGGGAGGGAAGGTATTTACGGAGGGAGAGCTGAAGGTATTTTGGGCCCAGCCCCCAGAAAGCCTTGTAGATAATGCAAAGGGTCTTGAAGTTACTCCTTGCAGCCAGTGGGAGCCAAAGGAGAGATTTCAGGGCTGGAGAGATGCCATCCCAGGGCTTGAGGCCAAGGACAAGTCTCGCAGTCCTGTTCTGGATAAGTTGCAAAGGGCGGAGAGTAGAAGCAGGTAGATTTAGAAAGAGGACGTTGCAATAGTCCAACCTAGAGAGAACCAGGGTTCGAGAGACAGTGAGCTTCTGGGGGAAGGAGAGGAAAGGCTGAATACCTCTGAGGAGGTGCAGTAGGAAGTTAGACTTTTTTGAGACATCAGAGATGTGGGCAGAGAAGGACAGCATGGAGTCAAAGATGACCCCAAAAACCTTGCCTCTCATTCTGAAAACCCAGCTGGTATTTGAATGCCCATCATTTCAACTTCCCTTTCTTTTTTATGGAAAGCCAAACTCCACAGCATAGAGATCAAATTACTCTCATATTTGCGCAAATCATGTATAGTTTCTTCACACATTTGGGAGACCTCAACATAAAATGCAGACCGCCTCTGTGCCTCATTGTCGCAAAGCTGCAGCAACCACGTGAACCATATGCCAATGAAGTTGGTTGCGAATTACTGATTCGCACCTACGAGCAATCCTTTTTAGTTTGCACTATTAGGTGTTGCTTGCGACACCTATAAGCCGAAACTAATGCATCACGTTACAGATAGGGAGAAATGGCATATGAAGAGGGACACAGAACTTGAAAGTGTTGTTTGGTTATTTGCCCACCCATTGCCTTCCCATGGCCACGCTAATCCTTATGGCCATTCCCAACCAATTCCTGCCCCTTCCCTCCCAAAACACCTCCCCATTGGAACTCTCTGAGCTCGCTTTAATCAATCCATACCATCAAACCTTGCACTCGAATTTCCAGCAAGTAGTGTTCTGAGAGTTGATGGGCCTCATTACTAGGTTGGAGGTAGCCTTGCCGTTTTTACCGGCAAGGCTACCTCCATACCGGCATGAAAATCTGGCACCCTCGAATGGGCAATTACCAGGGTATTCCAGCCCTGCCGGGCCCGGTAATTGCCCTTTTGCGGGTGCCGGTGTCGGTATATCCCCATTCCCATTTCAGACCCAAAGGGCTCAATGGGAATGGGGATGCCTGTATCACCGGCACCGTTCATAACATGCTTGCTGTGCTCGTGGGTATCTTTCATTCCGCCAGGGCAGACCTGACGGAATGAAAGGCACCCGCGGCACAACTCAGAGTTTGCCGGTCCGGTAACAGCGGTACCGGCAAGCATACCAGTACCGTTGTTATCGGACAGGCAACCTCGTAATGAGGCCCAATGACTTAACTGGAGCTGCAAAATTCTTACCTGTGTAATAAAAATGCCTTAACCAGGTCTTGCTTCAGCCACTCGATTTATTAGCACTATGCGTGTCTGTCTTTTTAAAAACACCCATTGGCAAAGCCAACCGTTTTGGGTTGTGTATATATATTTCTGAGGCTTGTGGAATCTGCTTAGATCACATGCTGTGCATAGGCCGACATCTAGTGGAAGCTGCGGAGTATTACAGTTTGTTTTTCGAAAGTCGAAAATGGGCGTCGACACAGGCGTGCCAGTAATACTATCCCTAGTGTGACGTCCACTGTACCCAAGATCCCTCACGCGTCTAGGATCCTCAGATTGTTTTTTTCCGCCATACTGGTCGGAAGCATCTTGCGGAGTTCCCTGGCCTTAGCCATACTTTTGCTGTTATTCATTCCCTTCCCCACCCCAACGTCGACCCTCGACCTCGACGACGGCTGGAGAAGTCATCGACCGTCGACTGCTGCACGACGGATCTTGGCCTCGGAAGGCCGCTGGCCTCGGCCCGGGCCTAGTAGGCCGCTGGCCTCGGCCCTTACAAGTAGGGAGAGTGGGGGGTGGTACATACTCTTCACTCTTGATATATAGTTACATTTTATATATTCCTACACTTAGCAGCCCGCTGCCTTAAGGTGCGTATGGAGGGTACCCCTTTTCAATTCTGCCCCAAGTGCAATCGCAAATACCCTTGGGTCGACAATCTCTGCTTGCCGAGGGATCACCCCGAAGCGAACTGCACAGCGTGTAGTAGGTTTAAACCTAAGACACTTAAGGACCGTTCGACAAAGCGTTGGGCCCACCACGCCAGGCAGGAGGCCATGGCAGCGGAGGGCGCCTTCAGCGATGGCAGCGACGCCGTACTTTCAGACGGCGAGGGCATTACGGCGTCGAAAGACAGCCGGCGAGCGCAGGTCCCCGACCTCGGAAGGTCGTCCGGCAGGGCGGCTATGGGGAAGACCCCCGGCGACGCAAGCGCTACACACCTAACACACACTAAACACACTAAGACCAACCGGACCTCGACGACGTCGACTTCCCGGAAAGAGGCACAAAAAGAACGGTCCGACTCGGTGTCCTCTGGGCGCTCTCGATCGAGATCACCTCACGACGCAAGGCAATCATCCACTCTTGCCAAGAGTGCCTCGCTACACACATTAACGGAAGTTCGATCGTCGGGAGACGAAGACGACTTCCACCCCCAGGCCGCGCTCCAAGATACCGAGACCGCGGTTAACACCAGTGAGGCCCCACGAAAGCACACAGATACCTCTCCAGACCCTCGGCGCCAGGCGTCGAAAGTCTCTGGGGCCTCCAAGGGACAGGGAAAACATTTTTCCACGCACGGGGAGGGGGGAAACAGCGGAAAGCACAGCCTTCCACTCCTGTAAAGCCATCCTCTCACCCTAGGCAGACAAGCAAACACAAGTCTACCCTTGAAAAGTCCCATAAATCATCACCTACTAAAGTAATACCCTGTTCCAGGGAATGGTCCAGTGAAGACATAGACAGGGTTATGTCTAGGATGTCTTCCTTGGCTGATTTTTATGATAAGAACCCAGAACATTTTCTTTCATATAACCCTCAAGGGGCCACACCCTCAGGCTCCTCCGATCCTATCCCGCTAAGTAAAAAGCCCCGGTTCGAAAGACCTGAACCCTTCGAGGTTCAGCCTTACTCCACTCCATATTCTACTCCACTCCCCAGTTACCAGGGACAAGTTTTCCCTGAAGAGGACCAGGAGTTTGAAATTATGGAAGAACAAACCGGGACAGATTACTATGCAGAGGATGAGGACCTGGAGGAGGGAGAAAATGAGCAGGAAATTTACAGAGTAGATTCCCCAGTACAAAGCGAAGCCCCAGTTACTGACTCTCCAGTTGATAACCAGCCCCTCCTTAACGAGGTTCTCGCTCGAGCAGCGGAACATTTCCACATCGACACCCACGGTGTACAGGAGGAAAGGGACTTCGCGGAGGAGTTTGTAGGAGAAAGGAGACCGGTCGCTCAGACCATCCCTATCCTCAAATCCATCCTACGAAGAATAGATCCTTCCCTGGTGAATCCTAACCTCACCAGAGCTGTCAACCCCAGAATTGAAAAGATTTTCCGGGCAGCCCAGTCTGACCCTCTGTATATAAGGGGACATCTTAAACCAGATTCCCTAGTGGTTACCAACACTAGAAAAAGGGCTGGCACGCCGTTATCTTCATCAGAAGCTCCTCCCGACAAGGAGAGCAAAAAACTTTACGGGTTTGGCAGGAAGGTAGCCTCAACGTCCGCCTACCAAGCAAGGATTGCGAATTCCACCACCCTGTTGGCTAGTTACAATTGCCATCAATGGGAAGAAGTCGCGGCGCTCATTGCCTCTGCTCCAGAACCGTTAAAGGGCCAGCTGGCTCGGATCTCGGCAGAGGGGAGAGCCGTGTCTGGTTGCATTTTAAAAGCAACTTTCGACGCCGCTGACAACGCAGGGAGATTGATAGCAGAAGGTACTGTTATCAAGAGACATGCGTGGTTACGGCAGTCGGGATTCAAGACAGAAACCCAGGCTTCTTTAATAGACAAGCCAGTGGAACCCGACCTATTGTTTGGGAAAGCGGTCGAAGACGCACTTAAAAATGCCAAAGATGAATATGAGACTCTCAAATCCCTTGGCCAGCTTACCAACAAACCCCCTAACCAGAGGGGGAACAGTAATTTTCGTCGCCCACGCGGCCAAAATTCACAAAAAGGCAACTATGCCCAGGGACAGGGTACACAATGGAATAACAACCAGCAGTCTACCCAGAGTTACGGCAGGGGTAACAAGAGAGGTCGTGGAAGAGGCAGAGGCAGCCCCAACAAGGGAGGTGGCACGCCTCCACCAAAACAGTGACGCTCAGTTCAGGGTCCCTTGTCACGCAACCCCAGTAGGGGGACGAATTTCCACCTTCACCCAAGCTTGGGAAGGGATCACCTCAGACAGATGGGTGCTGTCAACAGTATCCGCAGGATATTGTATAGAACTACTGCAGCGTCCCCGGAACCATCCTCCACGACAAAGAGTGCACTCCCTAGAGCATCAAAGGATCCTTCTCGAGGAGATCGCCATTCTGCTAGAAAAGGACGCGATAGAACACGTCCCAGGACACCAGGTAAACAAGGGTATCTATTCAACTTACTTCCTTGTGCCAAAGAAAGATTTGACAATGCGCCCAGTATTGGATTTACGGCCTGCCAACAAGTATGTCAAGCCCCAAAAATTCCGTATGACCACGCTACAAGAGGTAATCCCCCTCCTAAAAAAGGGGGATTACATGGCAACCTTAGATATGAAAGATGCTTATTTTCATATTTCCATGCTCCCAGCGCACAGAAAGTACTTGCGCTTCAAGGTGGACAGTCGCCACTACCAATTCAAGGTACTGCCCTTCGGGATAGCTTCAGCACCAAGGGTATTCACCAAGGTACTGGCGGTGGCAGCTGCACACCTACGCAGGGAGGCAATCCCGGTGTACCCTTATCTGGACGACTGGCTCATAACGGGAGAAACCCCAGGAATTTGCAGGTCAAACATTCAGAGGACTATCGACCTCCTCCACGAATTAGGCTTCTCTATCAACGAGAAAAAGTCAAGTCTGGTGCCAAGCACCTCAAAACAGTTTCTAGGAGCTATCCTAGATACTCAGAAAGGATTGACCTTCCCTTCGGAAGAGAGAATTCGGAATATACTTCGGCAAATTCCGCATTATCAGTCAGGTCAACAGATAACAGTACGCAAAGCTATGCGGTTACTGGGCATGATGGCGTCATGCATTTACCTGGTCCCCCACGCGCGTCTGCGCATGCGTCCCATGCAGGAATGGTTGGCGAAACAGTGGTCTCAGGCAAGTGGTCAGTGGGACGATCTAGTGGTCGTTTCGCCAACACTCGTACAGAGCCTACACCGGTGGACAAGAGAGAATCTCGCAAAGGGGAAACCCTTTTACGATCCCGAAGTACAAGCCGTGGTGACTACAGATGCATGCCTGACTGGGTGGGGAGCTCACCATCTCCACCACACAGCTCAGGGTCTCTGGTCTCACTCAGTAGCCAAGAACCACATCAATCTGCTAGAGCTTCTGGCAGTATTCCGAGCGCTAAAGGCGTTCGAGCCCCATCTACTGAACTTGTCGGTGCAGATCAGGACGGACAGCACGACAGCCATGTTCTATCTGAACAAGCAAGGGGGGACTCGTTCGCCAAATCTGTCCAAGCTTGCCCAGAAAATATGGATATGGGCACTCAGACGGAACATCTTCCTGTCATCACAACATGTTCCAGGGGAGCTCAATTCCCTAGCGGATGCTCTAAGCAGAGACTCCCTCCCAGAAGAACACGAATGGGTCCTTCACAGAAACGTAGTAGAAGATCTCTTCTCTCAATGGGGTTTCCCCACTATAGACCTATTCGCCACAAGCGAAAACAAACAATGCCCAGGATTTGCATCCAGGTTCCCCCAGCCGGACTCCCAAGGGAATGCCCTGTGGATGAACTGGTCAGGGATGTTTGCGTACGCTTTTCCACCAACTCCTCTCATCAGGAAGGTGGTGTACAAAATGAACAAGGAATCGATGACGCTCATCCTAGTTGCTCCCATGTGGGCGAGACAACCATGGTTTCCACACCTACGCAGGATGGCGGTGTGCGAGCCCATCAGACTCCCAGCCTGGTACAACCTACTGTCCCAGCAACAGGGTCAAACAGTGCATCAGGAACCCAACTCTATGAACCTAGCAGCATGGCTCCTGAAGTCATAGAGTTTGGACATCTCAAATTACCACAGAGGTGTATGGACATTCTAAAGGAGTCCAGGAAACCAAATACAAGGCACTGTTACTTTGATAAGTGGAAAAGATTCGTTATCTGGTGCCAGAATAAACAAATCAACCCGGTTGATTGCACTCCTTCCAATGTTGTGACATACATGCTCCACCTGCTGGATGCAGGGTTGGTTTTTAACTCGCTGAAAGTACACCTGGCAGCCCTCTCGGCTTACACCACATCCCATAACAAGGTCTCGTGGTGGAAAGTACCAGTGGTTAAAGCCTTCATGGAAGGAGTAAAGAGACTTCACCCTCCTATTTCGAACCCACCGCCAGGATGGGACCTCAACGTGGTGCTAGCTAAGCTCATGGGACCCCCATTCGAACCCATGCATAAAAGTAGTCTCAAACACCTGACTTATAAAACGGCCTTCTTAGTAGCCATTACCTCCATAAGAAGGGTCAGTGAAATTCAGGCTCTGTCAGTGCAGGATCCTTTCTTTACTATCCACAAGGACAAACTGGTTTTACGCACACACCCTAGGTTCTCACCTAAATTCATATCCAAGTTCCATGTAAACCAGTCCATCGAGCTTCCGGCTTTCTTCCAAAACCCGCAAAGCTCGGCTGAGGTGAAACTACACACCCTAGATGTGCGTAGGGCGGTCCTATACTATGTAAATAAAACCAGACCGCTAAGGAAAACAGATCAACTGTTTGTCTCCGTAGCTACAGGCAGAGAGGGGGATCGCGTCTCTAAGGGCGCTATCTCGAAGTGGATTATCAACTGTATACAGCTGTGTTACTCTCTTTCTGGAAAGACTCTGCCTTTTACGCCAAGGGCCCACTCTACTAGAGGCATTGGTGCCACTCTGGCTTTCATTGCAAATGTTCCCCTCGACACCATTTGCAAAGCAGCTACTTGGAGCTCTATTCACACTTTTACTCAGCATTACTGCATTGACACTCATTCCAAGACAGATACACAAGTGGGACAAGCGGTTCTAAGACACCTGTTTGCTCATGACCCTTCTCACATCCCACCTCCTTCTTCTGGTACTGCTCGCTAATCTATGCACAGCATGTGATCTAAGCAGATTCCACAAGCCTCAGAAGGGATACATTACTCACCGTAATCGTATTTCTGATGCTTGTATCTGCTTAGATTCACATGCGACCCACCCTTCCTCCCCTCCGAGAGAAGGCGCATGATTGCTTGTAGTCTTACCTTTCTGTCTATCTGCTTGGATTATCTGTACTCACGCTACTCCTCATGCTTCCTCATGTCAGAAAAAATACAATCTGAGGATCCTAGACGCGTGAGGGATCTTGGGTACAGTGGACGTCACACTAGGGATAGTATTACTGGCACGCCTGTGTCGACGCCCATTTTCGACTTTCGAAAAACAAACTGTAATACTCCGCAGCTTCCACTAGATGTCGGCCTATGCACAGCATGTGAATCTAAGCAGATACAAGCATCAGAAATACGATTACGGTGAGTAATGTATCCCATATATATACATATACATATATATATCTATATATATATATTAGGCATTTTCCGGGCATTGCTATTAAATGCCCAGGTACTCGCACAATTTTGCACCTGATACCATCAATGGCCAGTTAGTACCACTATGGACATTGACAACCCATGCCTACACAAACGCCCAAGCTGTTGGCATTGCCAATGCTTGTTTTATTTGAATAATTTCTCTGTCTGTTCCTTCTTTTGGTTAAAGCAATGTGAAAAGCATTCATTAGTTGAGCAAAATTATTAAGGATTGTTCGAAAGTTTTAATTATAGTTTAAATAGTTTAAAAGTGGAAAAGTCACATTTTACCCCTGAGCGTGAAGAGCACTGACATTGTGTGTCGGGAGTGTTCTTGTGCATAGATATTTGAGTCCCATTATATCATTGGTAACATTTTACTGACAGTAGTAATGGAAGGTTGCAGGTGCTGTTATGCTGGCAGTATTTACATAATGGTTTTGCGGGAGCAGTAGCACCATTCGATGTTGTGTTGTACAACATATTACAACACAGTGAACCCATTGCTCTGCCTTGGTAGAATGTGGGCTCATCATATTCAACCCTTAACAAAAAACACTCGGAATGGACCAAAATCCAATCATTTTAGCCGTTTAATTCCTTTAGGTTCCGTGACTTATCTACGCATATCTTCTTCAACAATTACTCGCCTCCTGTGGGCAGAGTCTACCTTCATTACTGAAATAAACACACACTTTTGTATTGTCACATATAGGAAGCTGTTCTTGGCATGTTATAGTAGCACCTGAAAATGTCTGCCCATATTCAGGATATAATTACTATACCTGGCGTGGGAGGCTATAGCTGGCAGAGAATTGCAGTATTCGAACTTTACTGGCCAATGAGACACTGCCCCTTAATGTGCTTCTCAAGCTGGGTGTGCATATCACGACAACGCACATATCTTATCAAAATAGCGCTCTGGCCCAAATATGGCAAACAAATAAAATATGTTTTTGTTTGTTATAGTACCATGATGTCACTTCCTGTCATACCATCTGAGTCACTGTTCCTGATAGGTCAAGCACTTTCCCCCCTCCACTTCATTTGTTGATCATTTTGCCTCTGGCATCTTTTCCATCGTCTTATAATTATCCTGCTCAATTTCCTTCTTCAGAATAAGGTCCGTATACCTCTGGTGGGGCACACAATGCCAGCTCTCGGACAAGCTTCGGCACCCTGAAACTGTGGTGATTTGGAACAGAATAAAAAACTATTGACATAACATCATTTCTGCTACCCATTGCATTTTGGTGAACTGACATCCAGGCCTCAAGTGCTTGCTGAATTAATGAATTCTAAAAACAAACATAAGGCAATTAGTATCTCCTAGAAAACCTTACACATTTTTACCATGCAACCTAGAGTCGCCAGTTTTGGTGTGCTGGCCACATGTTCTTCATTTCCCCTCTGTCAGTGGTTCAGAATGCACCAAATCGCTCAGCTTTTATTTCCTGAAAGCAAAACTCGTTCTTTTCCCCTTGGCATTTCTTTCTCCCAACTTTCATTGTATGTTTGAAATGATGGATTTTAACAGTCTTTTGCAGAGGACCTTCTGTGCTCCCTTTGTTGGGTGGAAATGTGTCTGTACTAAGTTAAAAGTAACGATGGGGCTGCATCCCAGAAAGTATTTCTTATTCTCTCTTTCTATGAATGGGGCTGCATCCCAGAAAGTATTTCGTATTGTATCTTTCTATGAATTTCAAGAAGTGTTTCAAGAAGTATATGGAATTTATAGTGGCAAATGCTATTTCCAACATGTCATATAGACTCGTGCTAGTATTTTCCATTTGAGGGCAATTTAGGGCCACTGACAGGTTCAAAGAGATTGCTAACACATCATCTTTTGCTCCTGGGAAGACATTGGTGTCTGACATGTCAAATGATACAGTCGTTATAGGGGATTGGTGGTGCTTGATCGTCTGATAATTGATTGCGGCAAACTGTCCAGAATAAACTTCCCGCATGCGATCAATTAGAGGATCAAACGCTCTCACACCATACCCACACCCCAACCCCCCTTATCCCCCAGCCCCCTCTCCTACTTGCCTGTTTGCTCGCCGCCTGGTCCACTTCAATATGTGAAAAATGCCCCTTGCTTCAGAAAAGAAAAACCTCACTAGCTTTGCAAAAAATTCATGCAATGCTACAGACTACGGGTTACTCCATGTACTGTCAATAAGGAAGGTCGCAAAGGGGTCACAGGGGAGGCCATCGCTGAGGATTGGGATTGGGGAGGATGAAGGAAGTGTGGGACATGAAGGGGATCTGTCCTGGGACACAAGGCAGGCAATCTGGGCGTGCATGAGGGAAAAAGCAGAAAGGGGGAAGCTTGACAAGGAGTGAAAAGACGATTTGACAAAAATATATGGCGCTTCTGTCATGCTTCCTTACTGAGTGAAGAGCTTGAGACCTTGGTGGTTTTCTGTTCATTCATGTGATAAAAGCAAGCCTTTGTGTTACGACTTTCAAGAACACAACTGGCCGCAAGCTGAATTTTCCCACGTGAGATTGGAGTTTATTGCAGGCAGTTTCAATACATTCTGGCTATGTCCTTGGGGCCTCTGATGGCTCCTTAACAGGAGCCTATGCTTTTCTTTTTGGCCGGGCTGCTAAAGTAGTATTGAGGTGGTGTGTCTGGTAGGCAAGGTTTCTGGTATCATACCCGGCTTCCCGGTGTACCTTCGTAAGGTTTGGCTTTTCAGTCCTGCTTCCTTTCATCAATGCAAACTCTGGAAAAGGGAGCTCAAGTTGGCGATTTCGCCCTAGTGTCCATGAAGGGTATATGCTGATTGTCCCAGACACAGAGTCTTCGAATCCACATAATCAAGATTTTCGCTTTGTTTAGCAAGCTGACCCATTGCTGTACTTTCTCTACATTTCCTCAGTTGCAGCTTCTTGATTCTATAGGAGGGGCTCCTTTGTAGTGACTGCCCCGCTAGACACTTGTTGTGTGAACTTCTACAGAGTCCTTTCTGACTGCATAAAACATCTTACTTCCTTTCTGAGGTCATCTCTGATGTGGAAAGTGCGGAGGTCAGCTCTTTTTGCCGCCGTCCAGCATTCGCCATGACCGATCCACATGCTCGAACTGCCTTATAGGGCAATAGTTCCTTGGCCAAACCAAAAATGCAAAATGCTGATGTGGGGCAATTTTGCTTAGTCAAAGTGGGCCACTTATTGGGCCCATGTGGGCCAGTTTGATCAGATACTTCACCATGTGGCTAGCAGTTTTGACCAGTGTTGCTGAATAAATATTCTTTAAAATGCACAATTTGCATCACATTTTATCAAAACATTCCTCCTTGGGTGCTAATCAAACCGTGTTACAAAAGGAATGAATAGCCAATTGCAACTGTGGGCCATTTTTTCATTGGTGCCCGAGACAATTTTATGGCCCAGTCCGACCCTGCCGATCCATAGGCTCTTTGACCCACATGGGACTGCTGCACTCGCTTTTATGAAAAATTAAGGATAGTCTGATAAATCAACCAATGGTCTATCGCACAATCTGGTAGGTGATGAAGTTGAGGTATTGACCCCAGGATAACTTGAACACCTACAAAGATATTATAGAGTGCCTACAAGAATACTTTAACCCTCAAAGGAACATCGATCATGAATGTCAGACTTTCAGTTCAGAGTGCCATGTCTCGGGAGGATAGCTCAGGGCAGGGGCAACATGCTCGCTTTAGAAGCAAGATGACAGGCAGCACCACAGGTTCGATCCCCGGGTCCGTGCTTAGAAACCTCTGGGTGCTGCTCATCATCATTATTTTGAAAAATAATGCTGAAGAGAATCAATCACCCTGGCGGACGTCCTTGCTTGTAATGGTCAGATGTCAAATGACAAATGTTTCCTTATCTTAATTGGCCACCAAGCCCTAACAGTAATCTATGGTAATCCCAGCTGCAAAATGCCTCTAGATGGAGGCTCGGGCTACAGGCATAAAATTTCAATATGATCCACAACAAACTGGGATAGGAAATCAGCCCAGCTTATGCTATGGCATCTGACTAAGGCAGTACACATACAAGATTCAGTAGCTAAAGAATATGACAACTTAATTATGCAAACTGTGCCACATGCTCCTGTCTCTCTACTGCATTTGGTCAGGTTGTGAAAAGCAGGTCTGGCACTCGGCAAGGTAATGGAATTATTAGAGTTGCATTGCTGGAGGATGACCACAGCCAACAGTAGGTTTCCAGAAAATATAAGTCTCTCTGGTCTGATTGCCTTCAATGAAATCCACAATGAATTGTCCATGTCGACAGAAGGAGCCCTTTCCTGAGGATCATGTATGGTCAGACCAAAAGATCTACAGCGACATATAATTGACAATGCACACCCGGCTGAGCTTATGTTATGAAGAACGCTGCACACCAGACTGCCTAAAGTAGCAGACGCCAAGACGGTCGGACGTGAGGAGGCCAGAGAACGTGACCAGTGGCAAAAGCAAAGAATGAAAACATATGCTGATCAACGGCATTATGCAAGATCATCTAAGGTGAACGTAGGAGATCATGTTTGGGTTTTCAAACAACTAGGAAAATCCGACACAATGTTTGATTCTACGCCAATGTAAGTGACCAAGGAGAAAGACTCCCCGATGACTGCAGGTTATCCCAACAAAATAATTCCAATGAATTCTTCTCATTTTAAGAAGTGTCTGACTTCAAACACGATTTGTCTAGCCTGTTTGAAGAGGTCAACACTGGTCTGGAAACCTTATGAAATTCCATATCTGTGGCTGTGCCCTTAACTCTGTCTTCATGGCCCACACTAGCGGTAGGGCCCATGGACCAGGTCTATAAAGGTTAATTGGTGTCCAAATGTGAATACAACAAATGGAGACAATGGTTGCTCTGTATTGTACCTGGCAAAATTAGTTAATGAAAACAGTGGTACAACTATTGGAATGTTAGCACCCTATAATACCTTGCCTGTTATTTTTACTGTTTTGGTTATTGCATGTTTTAAGCATATTTCTGCCTTTACTAACATCAAAATTAAAAACTACCAAACAAATATAACTCGGTAATGACTGATGTTAGTGACAAAGAGACATGTATTCTCCTTGCTAGAGAAGAGAAAAGCTCTAGTACATGTGTCTACTATTGTTGAAACAGTGAGATGCAAGAACAAACTAACGAAATGGCTGCTGTGTTTTGGGCACTCTTGACAGGTGCAGCATGCTGCAAGGTGTGTGAGTGGCATGCAGTATATGGCAAACAGTTGAAAGCAAACTGTTGATAGCATTGTTTAACTCGAAATCGTGCACCCCTTCTAGAAACTAAGGGGGTCATTACGAGTGTGGCAGTAAGGGGTTAACAGCGCCGGTAAAGGTGCCGGAGCCGTCAACCCCTTACCGCCGCATTGCGAGGTCCTTTAGCGGGACCCGCTAAAGGACCAGCATGCTAACAACGGGCCCGTTATTAACAGGCCCGTTGTTAGCATGGTCCCCATTCCCATTGAGCCCTATGGGGACTCCAATGGGAATGGGGATGGGTTCCCTGAATGGGGAAATACCGGGTCCTCCAAGGTTGGAATGGCCCGGTATTTCCCCATTCAGGGAACCCGGACCCGGTATGCGGTATGGGGGTAGCCATGGCGCTAATAGCGCCATGGCTACCTCCAGGGTCGTAATGACCCCCTAAGTTATAGTAATAAGCATTCATTGACATTCACTGCTATGTTATGCTCTTACAGGCATTTTGCAATGCTTTAGATGCTCCCAGGGAGCTGATTCTGCTTGCATGGTGGATATCAGTAAATTGATGAATAGATGGAGCAGATACCATCTATACAAGGGTTATTTGAACAACTGCTGGCTTGCAGCGAGTTTCTCAATGTGACGAGTTGCTCACCAGGAGGGCGGTACGTCAAGAATGGAGGGTTCGGGCATGCAGAAAGACCGGTGGACGAGAATGAGAAGTTGCAGTGGGGAAGGGGGCGGTGAAGTGCTTGGTTTGGGATTTCTGGGGGTAAAAGCCTGCAATGGAAAGATTTCTATGCTTATTCGTGGATGCTCTGAGGCGGAAAAAAGAACCCGCTTTTTCAAGGAGCGACCTCAATAGCCAAATGGACATGGAACCATCAATTCCTGTACCTCTCTCCCTTGCAGACTCTCTGTCAAACAGATGAATACATTATACCACGCAACGAGGGTCTGGGAATTGACAGGATTGTCAAGGGTAGGGATAAGATTAGGATAGGGGGAAATGTGGAGACTTTACCTTAAGCTACATGCTAAGGATTATGGGAGACAAGAACATTCAGATAAAACCATGAGCTGTTGGAGATATGATACTATAGTCAACAGCATTTGTCAGACTTTCATAAGGCAATTGGGCAGACACCAAAATCCCCAGTTGGTTATCCAAGTAGTCTACCACAGTGGCTGCAGCAATCCTCAAACACCTCTCACACAATACCCACACACACAAGCTAAAATGGTGATACAATAATAAATGATAAACTTAACTTTACTAAAACAAATTATACCCCACAGGTGCACTCTCTGTGGTAAAGGCAAATGTTTATTTGCCTACATAGTCACTCTGCTTTGTAGAAATGAATGACAGACTGTTTAGCACAGGTTAAGAAAAATTGTTGTATAATCAGTTCGGGAAAGCTGGATAGGTCGGTGAGGGTTCCATGGAAAGCTCACTACACAGGGACATGGTCCTTGAGATATTCAGCTTGTTGGCTACAACACATTTTGCAAAGTTGCATGGCATGGCTGAGTGCTATGAAGCTAAAATCGTTTCTTGAATCAGACAGACCATGACAGACTCCTTTGAGAACACACGCTGATGCCTTACGTGATGACATCATTATTAGCTGGGAAAATCGTGCTTGTTGCCTTCATGCTTGGTTGGTTTCAGAGTGTTTATGTCAGACCGCATGGCACCCTTTGCTTTTAGGTGCTCCTGACTGGGTTCAGATTGGCTTCAGAATTATGTACACATATGCCCAACATTAGATCAAATTGCCCTCCATTCTGCGTTGCTCATTCAAAATATGTGAGTAGAGACTTAAAGAGGTAGTCTTCCGGGACTGTCACTCACAGTATGGTGATTTATCTCCCAATTTAAAGAGGTTCCAGTCAGTAGTGTGACAAATACCCGAATATCATCACTTCTCCCCTGGGGGGAGCCCCTTCCCATGAGGCCAAGGAGGCGAGGCTGCTACCCAATAGTCCCCGTAGGGGTGGTACTCAGTGGGTGGATCACATGGGGAGGGAATCCCCCAATGGGAAAAGTGACAATCTGGGGAGAATATGGTATCCCCATAGCCCACCTAACCCTAACCAGCCTTCCTCTCTAGACCCCTCCAACACCATCCCTAGTGTCCTATCTGTTTCTTTTATACCAGTACAGTAGGGAGTACTGAGATGAGGAAGAATCCAACTGACTCACTAGGAGTCCTCAAGATAAGTACTGAGATGAAGAAGAGTCTATCTGACTCACTGGGGGTCACTAGGGGTTCTTCAGATCAGTACTGAGACAAGGAGAAGATGCAGAAGCAAAGAGAGAGCACCTCTGTGAATCATACTGAGCGGTCTAGTCTTTTTGGGCTTCCTATTGGCCTGGACGCATGTGAAATAGAAGAGGGAAAATCAAACCCATGCAAGATACCAGAGGGATTGTGGACCATTTGTGTATGGCAGGTGCAGTTTCTGGAGAAAACATGTTGAACATTAAGTGCATATGCACTGCTCATTACGATTGATTGAAAGAAGCAGAAGCAGTACATCCACAGCAGGAAAAAGATCAAATGACATCCCTCGGCAGTGATTGTCACGAGCCGGCTCAAATTCTGCGTTTTTGTTTTCAGTTCTCAAGTACTATTGAGGCCAAGAACACGTGATGGATGCAATTGGTGTGTGGCTTCTAATAGATTTCAGCTGACATATGCTTTATTATGTGAGCGCACCATTTATTTATTTATTTATTCATTTTAATTCATATGTAGCGCTGCTCGCCCGTAAGCCTGATGGCTCACAATACAGCCTGCCCATCAGCTGCTGGCGTTTTTGTTCACGGGTGACTGTTTCTTCCCGGCTAATAGGTGGCATTGTCTCATTGGTGCTGTCTCCTCCTGTTTGTGGATGGCAGTTGGCAGTGCTCTGGGCCAAGTGCCACTTACTGCCCTGCAACAATATACAGAGTGAACTTTTTCCAGTTTCTTTTTGGCGAAGGATGAAACAAGTGATTTTAATGAAAACAGTTTACGCATAATTTCTAAGCAAAACTGTTGTTTTAAAATGACAAATGAAAACCTTATGTTAAAGGTCAAAGCAAATCAAGTTGAAACACATTACTTTTGTTTTAATTGTTCTTTTTAGTTTTAACTATTAGGTCGCACTGTAAGGCGCCTATAAGCCAAACCTATTGGCGTGGGAAGTGGAGGCAGGAGTGAAAAGGAATGTGAGGAGAGACCCAGTGTGAGTGTTGTTTGTAATTTTACCCACCCACTGAGCACCAGGGCCATGCTATTTCTTATGGCCATTCCAACGGACTCACCCTTGTTCGCTACAATGGTACCGGGGGTTGCGGGGGTGTCCCCCACTTCATGTACATAAAGTTGTAAAGAAAGGTGAAAGAAAGGTGAAAAAAAGGACCCTGCAGCGTCCCAACCATGTAAGTGAAGGGAACCAGTGTCGCAGGGAGATGGGGGAGTTTGCGGCACACAACGAGGTGTGACGCCAAAAGGTAAATAGGAGAGCGCGTGGGGGGTGGGGCTGGGGAATGCGCCTGAAGTCATGCCTGATTTCACTGCAGCACGCATTTCGAATTTGGCTTTTTGGAATTTGAAATTTTGCGATGCAATGAAATGACAGAGATCCATCCGATCCAGTGGCTATCTGGCACACATTCTAAATGTGAGAAGCTCTGGCAAGCAGTCCGGGTCGGGCAAGTGTCTCCCTCCGATGTGTGTAGCACTTTTTCTAGAGTGTTTCAGTGCTCTTTCCTAACCAATGAGTCCAGTTCCGTAGTTTTACATTTCTTTCACCTTATTGCCTCTTACATTTATTCTGAATGCATACTGAAATGCTGACATATGCATCAAGGCTTCTCATCTGCATTGTGACGGCAAAGCATTCCTTCGATGGTTGGTTTTCAACATATCAAATTGAACTTGTGGCTCTCCAGGCACCTAGCAACATCCAATGATTTGTTATGCTTAATTATCCGCATACATCTGTTTGCTTTGCCCATGAATCCCTTTGATGCAAATTTCCCTAGAAATCAAGTTATTTTTCATTTCTCCACTGGCTACACTGCACCACTTTCCATGCTGCTCTCTATGGCTTTTGTTGCTGGCCACTGCCAGTCAAAGTCTCTTTGCCATTTGCCCACTAGCTACCCTGCACCACTTTCCATGCTGCTCTCTATGGCTCTTGTTGCTGGCCACTGCCAGTCAAAGTCTCTTTGCCATTTGCCCACTAGCTACCCTGCAACACTTTCCATGCTGCTCTCTATGGCTCTTGTTGCTGGCCACTGCCAGTCAAAGTCTCTTTGCCATTTGCCCACTAGCTACCCTGCACCACTTTCCATGCTGCTCTCTATGGCTCTTGTTGCTGGCCACTGCCAGTCTACGTCCCTGGCAGCAGCCACTCCTCTGATCTATTTCCTTCTTTAGTTTCTCATAGGTCCAAAACCTCTTCTCCTGCCTCGTTCCAAGCGGAGCTGATGCCAAGGCTTCTGAAATGCTATTCAGGACTTTTCAAAAGGCCAGACAATCATATAAATATTCAAACATTAAGAACCAGGTTGAAAAACACTTCTCAGAATTGAAATTCATTTAAAATATCAATTCCGAACTAAACAATGGCCACCTTTTCCACTGGAGCAGCCACTTGAAATTATGTGTGTGCATTTATTCAAATTGTGCATTATAACATATTTCCACTGTCAAGGCAACATATGATTTGAACATGCATTAGGCCTAGGCAAGAACTCCTGCTCCCATACAAAGCCCTTATACTTGAAATCCTGCTTCTACAATCAGCAACATTGAGGGATTCTATCTGGTACCTCACAAGTACTGTAATAGTGTTATCCTGGAAGTGCTGAGAAGAATGTAATGGGCCCCAAATATGTATGTATGTATTCTCATCTTACAGGATCCTCTTGTGTAATGTTCCCCAAAGTGCTCCCTAATTGCTCCGATTCTGGCTCTGTACTGGGAGGACCCGCAGGATTACATTTAGGAAGCTCATGACTTCTAAATATAGGTGATACAGCGACCTTCTGTCCCCCTTATGTCTCCTCTCCTCCTGCTAGTTTCCTATAGGATGCTAGGCTTGCTGAGATGTTTGGTTTACATCCACAGATCATGGGTTAGACCTGTCACCTGGGGGCAACGACATCTAGACCAGATCAACATTGAAATGACTGGGCTGCTTCTTCTCCATCTATTGCACGGAGGGAGCATAATTAAACTCGCTCTCCACTTGCAAGTGAGCGGCACTGCTCTCCTTTGGCAGTTCGTTGGTTCATTGGATTGATCGAGCAGCTCCATGGACCATTTAATGATGCAACTGCACATGGACTGATACATGATTTGTTCAGACCATAATCAAGAAAGACACTGAAACCATAATCACCAAAGGGAGGCAGTAAATAAGTCGAAAACATTATGTTGAAAGACATAATGGCGAAAAAGAAAATGGCGGAAAAAAAAGTCGAATGCTTTATTTTTAATTTACATGTTTTTTTGGATTCGGAGGTAAAGAAAATAAAAAAAGGGGTAAAACAAAAAAAAAAAAGGTGGGTTGGGGGTGGGAAAGGAACCCCCCCATTTCGAACACAAAGCAACCAAAAAAAGAAATTCGACATTTTTTTTTACTTTTTTTTTTAGACATTATGACTTTCGACATTGTCATTCGACTTTATCACTATAAACCATCACCAAAGGCTCTCAACACTTAGGCAAGTAAGGGGATTCTAGCGTTGCAATGCTTTAATTGTGATTATTTCATTTGAAGGCCTGCTGGAAATTTGGCCTTCTCCAAGAGGCTGATAGCACACATCCAGTTCCATAATTCCTCACCCCTCCTCTGTATGCTTACACTGACGCCAGCACTTGTGAAGAGCAGTTGGGTAGTTTCACATGGCCTTATGTTGTAGACACTAGAGAGTATCAGTACTCTCATTTAAAACACATCTTATAAAACAATGAAAGCTCATGATACTCACCTAATTCTCCAGAACATTTTGTTGCTTAAACAGGAATCCATCAGACCTATACTGAGGCCTGCCGCATTCCATGAGAATAAGCACATGAAATGCTTTCTACATGTATGTGATGCAATGTAATAGGCATGTATAATGTGTCAGTTGCCACCATAGTGCTCTTCTGGCCCTTGCCCAAAAGGCTATTTCGTATTGTGCCCTTGCCTGGGTTTCCAGAACATGGTATGTAAAAGGAAGATTAGAGGCTGGATTGAGTTGGAGTAATGAGAAGTAGGAAGTGCACATTTTGTGGAAGATAAGGGGAGGCAGTAAAGTGGGGTGGGAGTGGTTTTGTACACGACCTTGTGCATTTGGGGTCAGATTGTCAAATTCATAAGAGGAGACATGCACTAAATTAGCAATGCAGGGCTGAGATGCCAATACCAATAGGATTTGTACCGGATGGCAGATGTGATGCTACCAGTTGTCCAGGTGTGTGTACTCAGATAGCTTGTGGTTAGTTGCATGATGAAATGAAGGTGTTTTGAATGTAGTTTGGAGCCAGGTTAGATTTCATGTGCTTAAACCTCCCATTCTGCACACCAAGAATAGATTTTGGCATTGCCAAGGCACATGCAATCTATGCATCTAAATCTGAAGTGAATGCATAAGAAAGATGAATGCAGGGGCATGGTGTGGGAAAGCGATTGATCCAACCGGTCTACCAAGCATGCATAGCAACAGACATGTGCTGGCCAAGCAGTGTAAATGTACAATCCTAACCTATACTGTGTCAAATATTTCAACGACCCTGTTTACACCTAGATGGCAGGTGTCTGTCTACGTATTGTAATCAATCACTGGGAAGGGGATGCTCTGTATGGTGGTGGGTGGGAAGCAGCAAACCAGTTGCCAGGTCTAAGGTGGAGAAAATGTTATTCAAACAACAATGAATTTGCTCCATAATGGACTTACAGCGAGGCATATTTTCCCATAGGCAAGACAAAATGGTGATTTGGGCAGCAGATACACTTGGGAACTGTTCACAAATCTTTTAAAATACAGACAACATTGCATTAAAACCATTTGGAACACATATACCTTTGCGCCATAACAGAACCTGAGATTAGGCACTTAAAAGTAGGTGAAATGGTGTTTTGAGCAATAGGTAGACTTTGAAAACCTTCTAAAAGTCTTCAGAAGCACAGGAAGAATTGGATTAAAACCTGTGAAAACAATCATTAATTTGTTTTAAGATTGACTCCTCAATGAAGTGCCTTCCACAGCAGCAGGAGAGATGATATGTCATATTACCTAGCATTTATATGCATGGTATCATGCATCTAAAGTGCATATGGCCGCAAACCGCTGAGGTAGTCTGAACTGACCTTGCACTGTGGAATCAAACAGACCATTGTTTACAAAAATTGGTGAGAAGGGAGACATTACTGTGATTCATTCAGTCAAACTAATGGTGCTGCTCTTAGGAATGATGCATATGTGGTCAGTTTATGGAGCATCTATCAATTCTAGTACAGCTGTGAGCTCTGCAACATTGAGAATAAAATGTTACATTAGTCAACCAGTTTTAGATACCTTATTCCTTTAGGAATTTGTGACAAAAGAAAGACAATGGGAGCATGCAGACCTCTGTGCATTTCCTAAAAACAGAAAGCAGGCAGAGGCTTAAATGCCCCTACCAGTCTCCCCGGAAACACCATCATCCCAAACACAACGTTTGCCTCCAACCCACTACCAGAAACTAACTTCCTCTTCCTTTCAAGTTGCTATGTTCTGTCGTAAAGGAAAGTAGTTGGTAGGTCAATTTGCTCTGCTTGTTCGAGGATGCTTAACTTTCAATTTAACAAGACCGGTCAGCTCTGCATGCTGGGGGAAAGGGAATGAAGAGAGAAGACTCAAAAAGCATAACCAAAAATAGTGGATGGATGAACATACTGTAATTTTGGTTACTTGTGTAACACTGTCATGGCTCTTAGGTTGTCTTAAAGTCCTGAAGGTGAAAGGGTGGGAGGGGACCTGCAATAGAGGAACAGAAAACCGTTAGTGTCAACTTCAAAGGTGTTTTGTATAGTACACATGTGTCATTGGTATGAATTGAAAGCACTGTTCTCTTGCCAGAGAGTGCACTCACTGTAGACTTCATGGTTCCTGTAAAGGGTGCTGTGTGTTACATGACAGTCACCACATATGTTGACAATACACTGGTTGCTCATATAGCAGTTTATGCCGCAATAAGGCATTTTGACATTGCTAACAACCCGATATCACCTGAATCTATGACTTGTTAAAATAATTGGTCAAAGGATGTGTGAATAATAGTGTATAGAGCATGGTCCATGCTAGCTGTATCACCTTTAAAGTAATTCCTGGAACGCAGCACTCCAAAGAATCAAATCATCAACAATAAGATCAATTGTATATTGACTGAGCCCATTGGGTTCCTTTGAAACTTGACACAATTTTTCTATTCAAGTGAATCAAGATTGGATCACCTGGACAACATTGTGTTTATCTCTTTGAACTTGGAGACTATTCATAAAATCATAAAGTCTCTTGCTTTGATTATTGAATACTCTTGCTGTCTCCTTCCTCTTGGCAGTGAACCTGGGACACAAACGACAGATATCTGGCTACTTCATAAAAACCAAGGACTGGACACTGTGATCCTGATCAAGTATTATCCAATATAACACATACTAATCTTTGGAAAGGAAGTGAGAGCGACTAATAATGGCAAGCTTGTGACTAAGAGAATACACTTTTCAAAATTATAACCCACCTGTTTTCAGAACTGGGTATGGGATAGAGGCTGCCCTTACACGTGTGTGTTCTGTATGATCTTATGATTCTTAGAATAGAGCATGGCTATCTGTTGGCCATGCCTCAGGTTTGATCTGTCACCCGTGTTACAAGAGTTGTGAGTTCAGAAGCCTCCACCATTTGGCAGCTTTCTTCCTTCCTGAAAGATGGGACTCAGCAGATGACCATGGGTTCTTAAGTCTGGGATCTTCCCCATCAGGGTTTCCACAGCGTTCTGCCAAGTCGCCACTTTTATATTCTATGCATAAAAGGATAATGAGAGACATCGATTAGAGGCCCTGTCTTTAGTACCATTAATGTACTTATACAACACAAACTCTTTCTCCATTTCCTCAGCCAAGCAGCAGCTCTCTGTCCTATAGGAAAGCATCCCAGAGTTCTTTCTTTTGGTGGATCCGACCTGGCTGAAATGGAACCCTTATTAGACGGGCATGTAGGCTCCCTGGGATGCTAGAGATGGCAGGACAGGTTAACCACTTGGCAGGGCTTTTCAAGTATTGCTTGATGTATTTATACCTTGTGGCCAAACCCTGGTTGCAGTATGTTGCACAGTGGTGGGCCTATGCTTGCTTCGGTCACCATTTATTTATAGATGCTGCTGAGCGTAAGGTCTGCTAAGCCTTGTATTCACCCACTACCTGCATTGGCTCCTAGTGCCGTTTTGATCCTAGTTCCAAGGTGCTCTTGTTAGGAAATCATTGCATGCTTTTCAAGACAAGCTCCTGTTGAACCGAGCTGTCCTCTGTTAGGCGGCCATTGAGCTTAGAGCTTTCCAGGTTCAACACTTCTTACACTGGTGACTATTTTTTCCAGCGACCAGTTAAAACTGCTGATGAATGTGGCTATTTTCAAGGGAATGAATTTACAGGACAGTCTATTGTGCCCTGCCTTCATCTGCAAAGGGCACTATAGGTGACTCCTGAAAACTGACTCTGGCCTAGAACTGCTCTGCCAGCACTTCCAGGCATACAGTGCCAGCTTTGGTTAGATCTACATTTCTGATGCTAATGGCAAATATGCAAAGGGACCCTTCCACCAAAATAAGGCTATAACTAGTTCACGTGGAACAAACACTTAGCACCAGTTGTGTTGCTGGATCAACTAGCTTTCCTCCGTTTTGTTTTCTTTTTCGAATGTCATTTTGCCAAATTTGTTTTCGCTGATTTTTTCAACTTTTTTTACCACAAAATGCAGGGGCAGACTCCCTGCACCTCCTTTTCCACTCCCAACCACCCCTACCCTTTTATATAATATTCCCCAACTTGCCACATATAGGTTTGTGGTTAAAAAAAAAGAGTGGTAAAAAATCAGCAAAAACAAATGGTGAGGAATATTGTGTTGATAGTGTAATACAAAATGTAGCAATCCGGGTTGTTCCGGCCCCAATTCATATTACAAAAAGATTTATTTCACTGTGGCAAATTTACACTGTCAGATTTGAATACTATGTTTTCCATGTGATCGAAAATGAAACAGATTTTGCCTCAAACAAATAACAATCTTTTACTTTGGATAAGTGGAGCTACTTTTTTAGTCTTGTTTTCTTTTATATTGCGGAAAAAGAAACAATGAAAACCAGTTTGTGGGCGCTCTTTTCTGCTGTTGGTTGAAATATTATATAATAGGGTAATAGCTAACTTTGGTGCAAGCCTACCACACTAGCCGAAAAAAGGCGCAACATAATGTAATGCCATTGAAAATGTTTTTATTAAGGATTCGGGCAAATCCTGTTAAATTAATTCCATATTGCACAAGCAGCAAAACTGGTGGTAAATACATTTGTTAAATTTGTAGCAACGCTGGAGACATTACATTATTGGCCACTAGTGTAACATGGAAATTCTAGCGCCCCATATAAAGGATGCATTTTAAGTTCACTGTTTGCCAAAAGTACAAAATGGGAAGCTTACTTATTTTGTGAAAAGTTAAACTGAAAAATTCCTTTAGTTTGGAACCAGGATTTTAGCAATGATTTAAGATTTAAAACAAATGGCAAGTTCTTTATCTGTGAGCATTTTGTCCCCATGTATAAACCGCGTAATCTAATCTTGTTTGGATCATAAAATGGCTGTCTGTGGCCAGAAGCCGTCCATAGTAAACATACCTTTAGCAACGATTGCATTGCATGCACATTGCACTTCTTGGTAGGTTGCGCTAGTGCACTCTTGCTTTTTGGGAATGGAGCACAAACCTCTGATATATGTATTTGGGAGACCGGGGGATGGGCGGGGGGCAGTTATATACTGAGAATTCCTACACTATCTAAGGATCTACTTCCAAACTCGTGTGCGGTATTTGCTCTGTGCCTTGCCCTCCTGGGACATTTCTCTCCCACCTGTCGCCGCCCCCTCACATTCTATTATATAGAGATCTCAGCTGATGTATTTTTGGGCCGGCGTGCCGACTCTTTTGGATGTTCTGCCGATGGACTTGTGGCCTCCGGTTCCGCTGGTTTCCATTTACAGTGTGTAATTTGCATTCCCTAATATCAGATCAGTGTAGCAGTACCGCCCGAAAGTGAATATTTCTTTATGATAGAAGCATTGCTGCTGCTATATCGCGGGTCAGCAACCTTTGGCTCCCCATATGTTTTGCAATACAGCTGCCATCAGCCCCAGCCAGCACATGCAATAGTGAGGGAACATAGGAGTCATAGACCAAAACATCTGGACTGCCTCAGGTTGCACCTGTGCTATACTTTCCATTTAATAGGACGTGTTCCGGGTTACATTCTGGAATATTTACATTTCATATAGGTGTTCAATCAATCAAAACACAAAGCAACTTCTTGTGAATTTTGAAAACTGTGACCATCCGTATTGTTTGAGTTGCATACACCCCAAGACTACAAAAGCAAAGGTATATCCGAAGGTCCGTCCACTCTACCAACCAGTCAAACTCTCAGTTTATGTCTCGGGATTACCCATTTCTGCTATTATTAAATCTATCTTTAATGTTTGGCTAGTAACCGATGTGGTTAGCACATTAAACATTCCAGTTGCTGTGACTCAGATTATATCATCGGTACAACGTCCTTCCATCGACATTCGTTATTGCGATGGGTTTTTTAACGAGTATTTTTTAACGAAAAAACACATCGAAATATATAGGGGGTTGGGAAAGTGTATATGGGGGGTCAGGAATAGTTAAAAAAACAGTAGGGGATGCGGGGTTCATGAGGAACCCCCAAAAATAAAATAAAACAATTTTCAATAAGTTTTTTCATTAATAAATACTTGCTAAAAAAAACCATTGAAATAACGACCATCAATGAAATGTCATAGAACCATATCATCTACTATTTAACAATGGGAAAGATTGTAGTATCATATGATATTGTTTTTGTGTCTATTTATTTAATACACGTTAAATTCAGAAAGCAAAACAGAGTGATATGCTGATGAGGAATATGCTTGCATTTATCTTTCTGAGCATCATTATTTTGGCAATTAAATTGACCAGTATTTTCTCATTTAGAAGTGTAATGTAGGTCTTTTATTGTTTTTTTCTTTTTATGCATAGAAATGAAAGATGCAAAGTGTAGTCTGTGGTGTGTGTGTGTGTGCTGTATGAATGACTATGATTCTGATGATGATGAGGATTGTGATTAGGGGATTTTTTTTAACAGTGACATTAAATAATATCCATAATAAGATACTTCATTGATTTATATATTTTTTCAGCCAGTCACACTCCCAGGCTCCCCTTTTTGGCTAATGTACTATTTTCAGTAAATTGCTTATTAGGGCTGCCCTGTCACTTAGGCAGAAATCAATTTGCCACTGATTTTCGAAGTTGATTAATTTCTGCTCTTGGACGGAGCGAGGACATTCTTATCAAGGTAGGCAACAGGTTGTAACTGTGGAAAGAAGTGATTCTCTGTTCTGAGTAGAATACCCCTTTACTTCCTGTACCTCATATAATCATATACATATAATAAATACATATATATATAAACATAACTTGACAATAAAATCAGAAATGGTCAACAATAGTATTAATAAACCCTTTATGAGGAAATAGTGTCGTGAATTTCACCACCATTCTTACTGGTTCAAATTGAGTTACTTTGATTTAGTTCTCTAAAAATGTGCCGGGACAATCCCAAAATATGTGTTTTGATTAGTTCTGCTCTTAGGGGGAGCAGACAGAAGCTCTGACAGCCAAGATAAGCACACCTGTTGTCCACCTGCCAATACCCTCCTTGAATGTCAAGTTTTAAAAACATGTATGTGTTATTAGTTAGGCTATGTTTAAAGTGCAATGAAAGCCCAAATGGGTAGAGGAATGCTCTATGTAGCATAGAGAAATGTAATGTGACATGTGATTGAAACAATATAGGCTGAATAAACATTATTTTAAGTATTGGTTTATTTTATTTTAACATTTGTGTAATGCCTAGACCCACAGGTATCGCAGCGTTTGTACAGGGTAGTAACAGAGTAAAAACTTTAGTGTAAGCTCTTAGAGGAGCGGATTGAGCGACATTTCTGTTTCTTTGTGATGAAATGCTTTAGGTATATGGGGTCTTCATTGTAGATGCAACAGTGTGCTATAGTCATTGTGTTTTGAAGTCAATCCGTGCTTTTATTGGTAGCCAATGGACTTCTCGTCGAGTTACAGAAATGTGGTCTGATTGGCAGAGGCCCAGAGCCGCCCGGAGGGCTTTGTTTTGAAGCAGCTGTAGCTTAGCTAGATTGGACGCGGATGTGCCCTTGATTAGGGCATTACAATAGTCTAGTTTGCTCAGGATAATGGCCCTGGAGAGTGTGGGGAAGTTGTTGGGGCTCAGGAATTGTCTGTTTAATGAGATAAGTTTGGCGGTGTGGGAGGTTGCAGATGCCATTCTGCATGTGATGGGCTTGGCTGAGTGGTTGTCAATGAAGTCTCTGGAGTTACGGTCGCTTAGGAAGGATTTGATCCATCGGACTGCTTCGGGTGAGAAGTGGAAGATCCTGGAATGGTTTTGGCAGAGCAGGTCATGGTCCACAAGATCAAATGCAGCAGAGAGGGCCTGGAAGAGTATGATGGCTGCACTGCAGGCATCTCTAATGCTGTCATGTAGCATCGATAAGGGCCATTTCAGTACAGTGTGAATTGGCCGGAAACCAGATTGCCTGACGCCAAGGAGAGAGTGTTGTTCTAGGAATGGCCGGCATTGTAAGTAAACAATGCGGTCTAGGATTTTGAGCAGGAAGGGTACTGTGGTAATGGCCCTGTAGTTGGTAGGTACTATCGGGTTCAGGGAGGTTTTCTTTAGTTATGGTGGTGATCCAGGCTGCTTTAATAGTAGTGGGTATTTCGCATGAATTGAATGAGACAAAACACTTTATGCATCCACAAATATAATTGAAAAAAAGCCAACCATCTATGCAGAATTCTTTATCATTAGTTTGGTCCCAAAGAGGTATCGCTAAGGCAAGATCTGTGAGTGAAAACTAAAAATGATTCCTTCGGATGAGTCCCTTTCGATGGGAGGTCTGTTACTATAGCCGCAATCTCTTAGTGCGTGGTGCGTGGTGCCAGCGAGCAGAGGCCTGCTGCCCATTATTGGTATGCACTCTGTTTTGCTGCCCCTCCCAGCATAACTAGGAGTCAAGCCTTATCTAACGTATTCAGTATTAGAAAATAAGAGAAAGGGAAGATCATGATTTCTCTCGTACGCCTTAAAAAGGCAAATAGCTTTTTTCTACATTAGCTCAACAGATTGGCCACTGTGTCTCAGGTTGAAGCAAATACGTGTTTTTACAGTTAACATACTGGTGAGAGAATGCTAAGAAATGTGATTTTCCTTGAAAACCAAGTAATCTTCAATTCTAAGAATGCAATCTCGCTTAGCCCTGGACGCCTGCCAAACATGTAGTTTTGAACATAAACACCTGAGTTCACAAAGGATGGATGCGGCTGCTCTGACAGCTGCATTCCAGGCTCTTCAGGCCCTGTTCCACAGCATTTACCTACCTGTAAATTCTTACAAATCCGCAATGTTTTGATCACAGAAAACGATGATTCGCGCTGTCAGTCACATAGATGCCACAGTCCGAGAGTGTGTTAGACTATCATTTGATTACTACTGGGAGACCGACGTTCAAATGCTCGCCCAGTGCAACGGGAGGGGGTAGAGGGTGAGGGAGCGATGGAAAGGCATTTTTGATAGATAGACCAAACGCTGGAGAGGCAGATGTCAAAAGCAAAGTGCAGGTGCGCTCAGGATTTTGACCTTACATAATCTATATCAGGGGTCTGCAATCTAGGGCTCTCCAGATGCTTTGGACTACAATTCCCAGGACCCTTCATCATTGACCATGCTAGCATAGTCTGATGGGAGTTGGAGTCCAAAACATCTGTAGAGCCAATGGTTGTAGACCCCTGATTTATATAATAGTTACATTTCAAAATTAAGTGAAAAAACTGAACAGAGCTTTTCATTAACCTGCTCCAATTTTACTAATGTGATTGTTTTAGAACCCTACTTATTTAAGCCTCTATTTGCTTAATCAATAAGGGATCTGATAACAAACATCTGTCATGGCTGACCGGACTGGATTAAAAAATAATGTTTTGATCATTCGGTATCTCACAGTTGCATGGGTGACAAGTGGATTCTTGAATGTGTGTCATTGTTAAAGGTAGCTTCCTTCCAACGGCAGAGGTGTTGTGCAGTAGTGTTTGTGTTATATTTGAGTGCAAGGTCTGTGAAATGAGCTTGTGCCTTCCGCTAATTTACAAAGGTGCAGGATGCGAGGGGAGAAAATGGGTTATCTGTACAAACAGCAATGTTTACATCCTGGGTTCCGTCTATGAACAAAGAGCAGTGCTACATATTACATAGATTCAAAAGGGAGAGCAGTGCCTAAAATGCATAGAAAAACGTACTATGAACAAAATTAGGAAACACATAGATTCAAAAGTGGAGCAGGGCCTAAAATGCATAGAAAAGACATTGATTTTTTGGAAAATCTGCTGAATGGCAGCCAAAATGGTTTACCTTTAACACTACTTGGACCTGTGGATTTACCAAGGGATTCTGAGTGGTGGTATGGCGTGTCAGTCTCCATTTCGGAGTCCGTAGGACTCCAGAGGGATTTTGGGAGATTTCCACAGCTGTAAAAATTTCGATTTTTGGCATTAAGGTTCTGGTTAATACTCCTCGTAGTTTGGTGGTGAGTTAAAACGGCAGTTATTCTGTTACTGCCCAAAAGTGATGGTAACAGAATCAGCACCAATTTTTTTCCACACCGCCAATCTTGTAATGATGTAATGAGGCCTATAGTCATTTGTGTCCTTGTACCTGAAGGTCAGTAACAGGGAGAAGGGGAGTCTGGGTTTCTTCCTGGGTCATGTGGTCTTTGCTGGGTGTATCTACTTCTGTTCTAGCCTTTTGTTTTGTTCCAGGGCTACTCCTACTGCTGGGCAACACTAGGTCGCAGTCAAAGGACATTGACTCTAGCCAAGGACAGCCCGGCTGACACTACAAATAGCAAAGGCGGCCCCATTGGCAGCAGAATTTCTTTGTCCAGAGCAGCCCAACATCCTTGCATTGTTACTTCAGTGAGGCAATGCAGTATCACCAGGAGAGACAGCAAGAGCCCACTCTCTGACTGGAAGTCTACAGCTACAACCACAAATGCGGCTTCCCTTCAACTGCACGTGCAAGTTATGTTGCGTGGCAAGTAAAAGGCCAAACAAATGCACTCCTGATTCATGTGCACATGAACCTTTGTGGTCATTGGTTGTGTTCCGCTCCTAGAGAACAGACTCTGCATCTCAAGAAAGCATGCCGGTGATGTCGGAGAGGCTGTCAACTCGCCCCAGTTGTATCAACTGGATGACGGGCAATTACCTCGCGCAATACCAGACACTGCAATTCGTCATTCACGACCGACAGCGCAACAGGTGACTGCCTGACCGCAAGGCTCTCGCTAATTGACAGCACATTAGTTTGAATACTCTTCAACCCCGGATGGATTTATTTTGTATATTTCACAGGCATTTCTGCTTCCGTGGACATGTAGGCTAATTTCCTATTCAAAGGTCCTTCTTTAAAAACAATTATAAAGAAAAATATTTGAAATGTGTTGAAAATACCTGGCTTACCCACAACCCACTGAGCACTGCATATTTTAACAGCACCCTTACCCGGGGACTGCCTGTGCCATCTGATATTTTATCCTATGTAAGTTATATATTTGAAATGACCTCCTGGCTGTCTAAATAAATACACCTTCTGCTACCCAAACCTCATTTAGCAAAATGAGTCCAGAGAAAAGAGCAAAGGTGAAAGGAAACAGACAAGAAAGAAGAGGATACCTAAATCTGCAAAACCTTTAGGGAACCTAGCATGACTTACAGAGCCTTTTAAGGTAAGTCCTCCCAGGTCTAAGCCAGAAGAAACGGACCCCACAAAGGATGTTATGGATGCGTGGTAACAACCACAAGTTCTGTCTGTAATTGTATGGTGTTCAGGGATGGACTTAGCCAGCCATGGGTCCAGGGTGCATGCTTAGGTGTCCTACCTTCTTGTGGTGCCTTTGTTGTTAATGAATATTATACCAACGTACAAGGCAATTGGACTATGTCCTAGGGACTGAATGGGCATCAATAGGCTCAGCGTGTGGTCTAAGTAAGCTTGGAGTCAGCAAGGGCTCAAAGGTGAACGCTGTGCAGGGCATGAGGATCACCTTATGTTCTTTACGATGGAGAATGTTTCCTCTTATGGCGCATTGTTTCTCTTAACCTCAAGGGCAGATGCTCAAGTTTTCCATTTGTCTATTGCCAACGCCACTGGCCCAACGCCACTGGCCCAACGCCACTGCCCAACGCCACTGGCAATATTTCTCAGGTAATACACATTATGAATTCGCCACAGGGATTCCTATGGATAAGATGAGTCTTGCCCGAAGTCCATTCATTCAAGAGCTTTGTTGGTTTGTGCTATATTCTGGTAATTATTTTGGGCAATCCTGGCTATACTATACAAATCAGCCAATTAAAGGGTTTAGAAACAGTGCTTTGCATCTACAGATAACTTGATTGTTTCCCTTAAGTTTTATATATATATATATATATATATATATATATATATATATTGATCAGGCACCAATAAATTGATTTTGCGGCACTGATATATAGATAGTCAAATGTAGGTCACTATGTTTTTTCAACCACATGCATGTTAAAGGTCGACGCACAGGTAACTAGATTTTTCAGACAAAGGGATATAGATTGTGTAGGCACCTTGAACTATATTTTTCAACCACAGCTACACAGATGATCCAGGCACACATAACTAGATCTTTCAGACACATGTATGTAGATTGCCTAGGCACAGGGAACTTGAATTTTCAGGCACAGGTAGATAGATTGTCCAGGCATAGGTGAGTCGTTTTTCAGAAACAGGTATGTATGTTATCCAAGCTCAGATAACTACGGAGGTATTCATTGCCAATTACACTTGCACCGATACAAAGTTTCTATAATATGTCCATTAGATCATTCAGAGACAGTCATACAGATTGTTCAGGAACAGGTTGCTAGATTTATCATAAAAACAAGTGTCGCTAAAGAAGCAGCGTTCAAACATCCGTTCAATGTAGCCTATCAATCAAAATGAATGAATTTTGAGGCCATTGCTTTTTAAAGAAAAGATATCTTGTTTGTGACCTTACCATCAAAGCTCCCCACTCCTGTGCAACATCAGTGAAGTCAGCAACTCTTTTTTTTTTTTTTTTTTTTATTTTATTTTTTTTTTTTTTTATTTTTGTTTTTAATTGTATCACAATTTTTACAAAAAATATAGGATGAGTAGTCTTCATATATCAAATGTCCGGATTCTTTTTAGAAGTGTCTTTATTTAGTAGGCTTAGGCTTAAGGGAAGTCCTCCTACTCGAGCGTCAAGGATTTAAGGAAGAGTGTTACTCCTATAACGCATCTAATGTTGTTCCCGTTCGTCAGGAGTATCCAGAGGTTTTCTTCGTCGAGGGTGAGGTAATTTTTCAATGGGACTGCAAGGTATTTATCTCTTTTCGTTTTGAGCCCAGTACATTCCATTAGCAGATGTTTTGTGCTTTCGATGGCATTTGTCGATTGGCAGAAGCGGCAAGAACTTGATGGTACTTGCTTGCGTAGTGCCAAAATTTCGTTGGTTTTTATTTGGTTCAGCTTGAATCTTAGGAACAGGCGACTTAAGTTCTTATCTGGAAACCTCAGTAGGTAGCCACGCATGTCGTTTAGCTTCATTGGAGCAGTTGGTAATTTTGCTGTAATGGAATACGACCAGGCCATTTCTTGGGTATGGATCCAATCTGCTTCTAAAAGTTTTTGCGACACTCGATTTGGATTGTGTATGAGTGTCTCAACAGAAAGATCCAGTTCTTCCAACATTTTCCGGTTGGATTGATCCCAGCTTACAAGCGCCCGATTGTTTCCCTCGTTAAGTTCTTTCCGTATGAGGTCCAATACTTTGACTTCTGGATTGTTTATTACCTTGCGGTATAACATCAAGGTGGCTCTCAGTTTTATTGCCAACAGTGAGGAAATGCATAGCTCTCGTCTTATTAGTGCAATTGGAGTGGATTGGGCTAAACCGAGGACCTTTCGCCAGAAAAAAGCTTCCAGTTTCTCCCAGATGGTGTTCGGAGCTAGCAGCATTGCGTCCATCCCATAAACTAGGGTAGGAACAACCTTGGCTTTGTAGAATCTCACGATGGGTACAGTCGAAAAACGGCCGTGTTTCTTGTCCACGGCCTTAGCTTGGGCTGTGAGATTTTTTAACTTTGTCCAGAGTGTTTCAAGCGCGGGTTTTTCCTCTTTATCGTTACTGATTACAATCCCAAGGTATTTAAAGGCTTCCACTCTTTCCAGCTTCCTTCCATCACAATGCCAGGTAAACTTAGAGTTCCACTTTGAGGATCTCCCCAGGGTAAGCACTTTGGTCTTTGCGGTGTTAAGGCATAAGTTGTTTTTCGACATATATGCTACCATGTTGTCCAGTTGTCGTTGAAGACCTATAGGGGTTAAATCCATCAGGATGATATCGTCCGCGTACAGTAGACGGTCTATCTTCTCCCCTCCCATTGTCGGGGGAAAGTGTCTGATCGTAAGAGTGGAATCTTCATAATCGGCGATGTAAGAGTTGTACAGCGATGGAGCCAAAGGGCAACCCTGCTTCACTCCACGTGCTGTTACGATTTCTTCCGAGAGTCGGCCGTCTGCACTTAGACGAACTCGAATTGATGTCTCTTGATGTAAAGCCTTGATTGGATTTAAAATTGACTCCGGACAGCCTTTAGATTCCAATTTCGCCCATAGGCGTTCCCTATCTACCTGGTCAAACGCTTGTACCAGATCGATGAAAACGATATAGATTGGGTTGCCACTTTGAAGAGCCTTTCCCTTTAGCACACTCATGAGTAGGATGTTTGTTGAAGTTCCGGAGTTTCTGATAAAACCGTTCTGGAATGGGTCCGTTGCTTTTGACAAACGCGTCCATTCTTGGAACGCGTCTAGGGCCAAGGACGCAAAAACTTTCCCCATTACGTCCAAGAGGGCGATGGGCCTGTATTGGTTCGGATCGTCTGTCGCACCTCTCTTGTAGATGGGCACAATATTGGCTTTTCGCCATGTTGGTGGTATTGCTCTTTTACTGTTACAGTTGGAGAAAAGTTCGCTCATAATGTTGGCCCAGCATTCAGGATTTTTTTTTAATTCCATGTTGCTGATCCCGTCGGGTCCCGGAGCCCTCGAGTTATTTAGTTTTTTTAATTTGTCTAGGATAGACTCTTTATCGTCAGGGATAGACCATGGGCTTGTCTTTTTGTGGCGGTCGCTCATCGGAGTTTCAGTTACATTCACTTCACTAATGGGAGCAAATAATTTTGAAAAATGATCGATCCAGCGCGCCTCGCCCACGTTGTTCTGGATGCTCTCGTTGGTATTCTTTTGTGTTCCTTTGATCAAGTTCCAGAACTCTTTAGGCTTCTTGCCACAGATGGTTGACAGCATTTGCTGAGAATCGTTCAGGTATAGCTGGTAGCGATGGTTTTGAAGCCAGCTTCTGTAGTGCCGGGCCGATTTTAGCCACTTTTCGTTGTTCTCTGAGGATGGAGTTCTTTGTGCTAATCTTTTGAGTCTTCTGAGTTCCTTCCTTTTCATTACCAGATCTTTATTGTAAGCATGGGGATAGGATTGGTCTTTCTTCTCCACCAATGCTTTAGCTGGATCCATTAAAAATCTGGTTAGCAGGGGTGTGTAGTCCAGGTCCAACTCTTTTCTTTTAGACGCTGTTGATCCTGTAATTTGAGAGCCAGCGAATTGGGCTTCCAGTTCCCGTATGCCCTTTGCAGATATTTTGACTCGCTTACCTTTTTCTGTTATCTCCAGTGGCAGATTGTTCAGAATCGTTTGGGGTTTGGTGGCCCAAACTTCTATCACCAAGAGATTGTGGTCACTGAAAGTTGTTGGCCTGATTGTAAAGGAGCAAATCTCTGGCAAGATGTCTCTCGAGACGAATATATGGTCTATTGTTCCTTTTTGATTGTCTCGTTGCCATGAAGGAATTGCCAGATTTACTTTGTTTCGCTGCCAGTGAAGATTGTGCATATCTCGTTCGGCCATGATCTTGTCCAGAAAAATACCTCTCTCCCGCACGGGAGACTTTAGGTTTAGCGATGTTGAGCGGTTGCCAATTCCTTCACATATGGCGTTGAAATCCCCGCCTATAATGGTACTGTGATCATCCCATATCTTCTGTGCTTCCTCAAAAGCGTTTTGAAGTTCGTTGAGGAGGTCTTCGTTGGTTGTTATCTGAGGGTTCCAATAAACGTTGACCAAAAGAATCGAGCTTTCCTTTTGGTTCAGTGTAACGGATTTTCTTGTAAGAAGCACGGCTTGTATCCAATAAGGAGTTTGTAGTATTTTGAAAATTTCCAGACCTGATCCTGCTCTAATGGCGATAATGAGTCCAGCTGATGGTCTTCCCGATTCACCTTTTCTAGCACACGTGAAAACTATGTCGTAACCGTCTAGTTGGGGTTTAGTAGTTAGCCAAGTCTCCTGGAGGCAAAGTGCATCGAAATTTCCCAGATTAACATCGGTTTCTCTTGTTAAGTGTGCAAAACCTCTCGTGTTCCAACTGCCAAATCTTAATGGATGTGGCGATGGAGATTGTGTTTTTCGTTCTTTTGGCTTTCCCAAGCACATATAGGTCTTCATTCCTCTCGATCGTTGCTAGTAGTTTTTGTGGTTTGAAGCTTCGGTTCTATGCCATGTCCACGATTCCACTTCGTTTGAACTTAGTCTGTCATCGTTGTTGGGAGACCAGTTATTACGGTTGGAATGTTGGAGTCGTTTGATTCGTAGCGTGTTTTGTTCCCGGCGCGTGTCTTTTTGAGGAGTTATCTCAGATCTTTTTCTCTCTTTCTGGTTATCCGCTCCATTTCTTAGATTCAGTGGACTTCGGTTCGTTCGGCCAGGTTGTGCATGAGGCATTTTGCTGATGTATCTAGTGCTCTTTTGCGGGGTGGCCTCTGTGTTTCTCTTGACTCTTTCGGTTCGCGTAGATAGGTCCTTTTTTATGTTGGCCTGTTTGGGATCCGTTACTTTAAATCCCATGGAAAGTAGGTTTTCGGATTCTCTCAGTATGTATCGTTTAGTATTTTCCGAGTAGAGATGTATATAAGAATAGTCAGTTCTCCCGATGGTACTTGGTTCTACTATCCACAGGTCTTTATTTCCAATCTTCTTCAAACTTGTAATTCGAGTCAGAATTTTTAGAATATTTGATCTGTTCATAGTTATATCCTCTTGCTTTGAGTTGATATTTTTCAGTCTTAACATATGGGCGGTTAGGATTTGCTTTGCTGATTTTTTCCGTTCTTGGTCTTGTTCTAATGTGCTTTCTCCTTTTTTTTTCTGGTTCACCTCGGTGATATATTGGAGGTAAGAATCTGAGGTCTTTTTTTTTTTGTTTTCGAGGCTAGAATTACGAGCCTTTTTCCGCTCTCCTGAGTCCACCTGTCCTCGAGTGTAAGCCGGAATAGACCGGGTTTTGTTTTCCTTCCATATGTTTGTGTCGCGTCTGCGTCTCTCGATTGATCTTTGTTCCTTCTGGATGCTAGGCCTTGAGCTCCGGGTGGATATATAGTCTACTTTTTGCGGTCTGTGAGTTTTCACTGATGCTTCTATTGGAGAATCGGGAATTTCGTACATAAAGACCTTGTGCGGCGGTTCGTTTTTGGGAGAGTCCATGATCGCTCTGTGGATCTTTCTCTTTAACGATTTTGTTGGATGAATTTCAGATCCTGTCTCGTCCCCAGTAGCAATACTCCCGTCTAATTGCTCCAGGACCATGAGGACTGGTTCTTTTTCCTTTGCACGGTTGGGTCGCTTTTCACTCACCTCAGTAGTTCGAGTAACTGTTTTCTTCACTGCTCTCTTTGCAAGACCATTTTTCCTAACGTCAACCTTTGACTGCTTCGGAGGTATTTGAGTGACCAAAGAAGTGGTTGATCTGTTCACATCCTTCTTCGAAGTTTGGTTGACAATTGATTTTTGTTGCGAGAATATTCCAAATGTAAAGTTCTTTGGCTTTACAGTGGTGTTTTTATTGGGGTTCCCCAATTTTCCCCCGGTCTTGATGTAGGAAAAGGGATTAGCTGTTTCTTGATTTGCCCCCGACGTGCCTGCTTCGTTTTCCGTCACCATATAGTTCTCTCCTTCGTCAAGGATAGCAATAATATCGTCCAGTGGCTCTTCGCCTTGTTCGATGTTGGGGATGTAGGTGGTTCTGTCATCGTGGGCCAGTGGCTCAACCGTTTCGTCCTGTCTGATAACGGGGGCTATCTGATCCGTAATGGGATTTTGTGATTGTTTGTTCTCTGGCTCCTCAGCTGGAGGGTGGAATCCATAGGCAATAGCGCAGCTGCAGGATGGAGCCTGTCCTTTTTTTTGCGTGATTTTTTCCATTTCAGGGTTTTGGGTCCCCATTATGTAACCTTCCAAATATTGCAATTTAGATTGCATTGCTGAGAGCATATACATCTGGTCCCGAAGCGTGTCGTTAATAGTCTCGTACATCTTTGTGAATGGTGCCATTGCTATCGTCACTGACGACATTAATGTTGATTGGTCCATATTTTGCTGCACGAGGTTTAGTGAAGGAGACCGTTGAGTTTCCTCAGAATACCGCGTCACAGATCGTGCTCGATGCAGTAGGTTTGTTTTTTCCCTGTTGATCTCATGTTCCTTTGGGGAAACGATTAGGCCTTGTTCGACTGGAAGCAACACTGCTCCGACGTCTATCACTAGCTTCTCGTCGGCTTGTGGACTCTTGTTGTTAACACTTTTCGTATCCATGTCTCGTGGTTCTTTGGTAGGGCTACCTTCTATGGTTGTAATTTCATGTAGGTATGTATTCGGCTCTAGGGTCAAGATCTCTTCTTCAGTTCTCTCCTTTTCTGTCCTTAGTTCAGCCTCCAGTAGAGCTTGGGAACATATTTCAGTGGTCTTTCCCATTGACTCACCAAAGTCAAACCTCTTCTTGTGATTGTTAGAATAATGCCATCTTAGGGGGGTAGAGGACCCTCCTTGTGCTTTATCTGATAGACTAGTCATTAAGTCTGGACTCGCAGTGGCCTCTGTTATAAGGCACTCAGATCTTAATATATTTGTTTCTGCTTCGCCTAGACTCTCAAGAATTTCATTGTCGGACAGCTCGTGACCTTGATTTAGATTTGCCTCCAGTTTCAATCTAAAAAAGTCGTTCATGGCTGCCACTATGCCGCCTTTGATGGGACCGGTTTTTGGCCCTAGTTTCTTTTTTGATGGAGCTTTCGGTCTTGGGGCCATTCTGCTTCTCGCTTTGTTGTGATTGTAGCGGTGCGGTTTGCAGATCGTCGTTAAGGATGAAATGTCCAGCCTCTCGTTGTCCATTCCCGTTTTTTCTTGTTTCTTTTTCGATTGGGTTTTCATTTGAAAGTATGCGACGGTCGGTTTTACCAGGGTCTTAGTTGCAGTGCCCAGTTCCGCAGCGGTTTCGATATCCTCAGTAGTTCCATCCTCTGAGTGATCAAAAACCGCCGGATTTCGATGGGCAATTTTACAGTTGTGTGCTTCTCCAGATTTATCATTAGTCCCGGATGTCATCAGCCAGGGTTCCTTTGCCTGGCGCTGTTGATTATCTAGTGCTGATGCAGTATGAATTTGCGCAGCGCATAGGATTCTCGTTGCAGGCCCCGACAGCTTGGGCGTGGCGTCTTGGTCACTGTCCTTGATAATTAGATGTTTTGAAGACTCGTCGTCGGTGGTCGCTATCGTCCTTGGGCGTTGTCCCACAAGTGCCTCAGGTTGATCTTTTTCTCTCTTGGGGCTGTTGCAATTCGTTTCAGCAGTAGGCAATGGATAACAAGCTGTGCGATTTCTGGTAATCTGGTTCACCTCCCCCTCTTGGCACACACGTTCATCTCCGGGGGGCAGCATCGGCGGTACGACAGTTCTTCCCCGCTGAGTCTCTGCTAGCGAGTTGTCTCTCAAGTCCATCAAGAACGAAGGCCTGCCTTGGTCCGTTTCCAGTATGCGGCAGGACACTTCGTTGCAGGAGGTGTCCAGCAGGAGTCTCGCGGTCTTGAGTTTAGGTGTCTCAGAAGGCTCTGCTTGACCAGACGAGATAGTGCGCTTCGGCACCCGCTTAAGAGCAGTGCTCTTCTCTCCACGCTTCCGAAGGGGTCCTCTTCCCGGACCAGACTCCTTCAAAGGCCTGAGTACCCGCTGATTTGTTACAGTCTCCGCCTCCAAAGTCGAACAGGTAAGGAGAGGGAAAGGCGGGGAAGGGGTAAGGGAAGTGGGTAGGGTAACGGGAAGACGGGTTTCATGGAGGGGTGACTTTTCCGGCATGAGAGGCGGAGAAATCGGACGAGCAGCTGGAAGAACTGAAAAATCAGCGGGATCCACCGCTCCCCACATGTGATGGGTAAGGGGTGCCATACCTGGTTGGGGTATCTCCGCCCTTGTAGTTGACTGTTCGTTCACACAGTGCATTGCAGCAGTAGTCCTCACAGGCTCATCTGTACACGGGTATATATCCATGTCGGTGGCTTGTCCCTTAGTCCTCGCTCAAACCGCGGTCTGCCGCTGTCTGCAACCTCACTCTGCTGCTCACTCCGCGGCCGCTCCGCGGGTGGGAGGCCTTTTTGTAGATGGGTACGCTGGGAAAAAAAAAAAGTGGAGAAACAGCAGAAAGACTCCGGTCTGCCGCTGTCTGCAACCTCACTCTGCTGCTCACTCCGCGGCCGCTCCGCGGGTGGGAGGCCTTTTTGTAGATGGGTACGCTGGGAAAAAAAAAAAGTGGAGAAACAGCAGAAAGACTCCGGTCTGCCGCTGTCTGCAACCTCACTCTGCTGCTCACTCCGCAGCAACTCTTTTTCGGTCCAGTAAATACAGTTTGCACTGCTGAAAAGTGACTTTGCACTGCCGACACAAACCCTGATTCATGGAACCGTGCAAAATCCGGGCAAAGTCATTTTGTACTGCAAAAAGGACTATGCGCTGACTTTGCCCGGACTTTGCACTGCAAAAATACACTTTGCACGGTTCCATGAATCAGGGTTTGTGTCGGCGGTGCAAAATCACTTTTCAGCAGTGCAAATTCACTTTGAATCGGGCAAATATTCCATGAATCCGGCCCAGTGACTTTCCATGAACAATCGCTTAACTGCACGATAACATTGTGTCTCAACCAACATGTTGATGGACACCTGTGAATAGTGATCAAGATGAGATTAAGGTGCCAGTATACATCCTCCATAAGAGGGTTCCAGTGGCACTTGGATTGGTCTGCATATGCACAATCCCGTGGGATCCTTCTGCATTTAAGGTGCTGCATTACCAGGTAAGTCCCGGTTGTATTTGGGGAGGGTTTGCAAAAAGTAGGCCATGTACAGCAACTGAAAGAAAGCGAATACCTCAAGAATGCCAGCATGCATGCCATGTCACTCATCGCTGCTGCTTATTTTATTTATTTTTCCATTTATAAAGCGCACTGAACCCAAGGGCATCAAGGCGCTGTTACATGAATCAGTTACATGCAAAGAATACAGTTAACAGATCAGGAATTTCAGACAGTCTAAAGATCAATGTTTATGCAAACTGCCATGTCTTTAGTGATTTACGGAAGGACCAGTGTGATTGCTTGGCAAGGCCGGCGAGAGTAGGCTGCATTGTTTGGCATCGACAGTCAGGAAGCTAGAACCTCCTAGTTTTGTCCATTTGAATTTGCGTTGGATGAGATGGTGGACGTAGGCTGCTCTGGTAGGTTTGGACAAATTGGCTTTTGTAATTTCTGCGACAGGCAAATGGGTGGCACGTTCGAGAGACATCTTTGTGCAATTGACAAGGTTTTGAATAGAATCTTTACCGAATAGGGAGCCAATGGACCTTTCTTCTTGCAGGGGTGATATGCTTAAATTGCTGAGGGCTGCACTGAGTGCATTGTTCCAGATAACCTGCATTTCTCGGATATTGTGCTCTGCAGTGCCTTCTAAGAGTGCATTACAATAGTCGAGTCTGGATGCGATAATAGCTCAGCAAATGTAAAGCAGATGTCAGGGGATAGGAAAGGTCTGGATGCATTGATCAGTTTGGTGGTGTATGCAGCCGAGGAGGCAATGGAATTCACATGACGAGTGAGTGAAAGAGTGGCATCCAGGTAGACTCCCAGAGTTTTTACTGAGGAAGAGACCGGGATCGGAATGCCGTCAATTTTGAATGATATTGACCATCAAGCTTCTTGATCATCACAGAAGAGGCTACCTGGAGGATCTCAGTGTTTTGATCATTAAGGCAGAGGCGGTGCATGGCCATCCAAGCCTGGAATGTCATGTATGCAGCGTTTAAGGTGGAGGAGTCTACAAGGTAATTGCCGGAGAGTGGTAGTACATTTTGAGTATCATCAGCGTAGTTGGTGTAGGATATGCTGATGGAGTCTAGTAATTCAAATAGAGATTTCGAGAAGATATTGTAAAGGGTCGGGGAAATACATGACCCTTGTGGTACGCCACAAGAGATGGGTGCCGCGGTGGCACTAGCATTTTATGCAAATACCCTGATGGATCTTTCCTCCAGAAAGGAGGCAATCCAGGTTGAAGAATCATGTGAGAAATTGGCAGCAGAGGTTAGGTGATGACAGAGGATCTTGTGGTCAACCAAGTCAAATGCTGCCGATAGATCAAAGAGCAGTAGTAGAGCAGGCTTGCCCTCATCCCTAATATCATCGAGCTAGTTCTTACGGTCAAGCAGTGCTGATTCTGTGTTGTAACCGGGGCGTAACCCCAACTGGTGAAGCCCCAAAATGTGATTATCTTCCAGGTAATGTTGAATTTGCATTAATCTACTCTGTCCAAAATGCTCAGTAGAAAGGGGACCATTGTGATTGGTCGATCGTTTTTTTGACTGTGGGGTCTATTGAAGGTTTTTTAATGAGTCGGAGTACCCGTGCTTTCTTAAGGCTGGTGGCACTATGCCAGTAGAGAAGGATGCGTTGATAAAGGTCATGATGAAAGGTGCCAGGACTTCAGAGCAATCTTTAATGAGGGCAGCTGGGAAATGTCCCCATTGCACCTCAAGGTTTCATCCCCTTTAGAATGATTTTGACTTCTGCCTCAGAGACATTAGTGAGGCGATGGAGTGGAGGGTGGGTGGCAGAAGAGAGGTAGATAGCTTAAGGTCTATTTTTTGTGGAGGGTGTTAATTAAAGCACATGCGGTTTTCCGGCCTTACCTCATGCAATAAATATCACTTGATTATGAGTTTGAATTCTGAGTTGGAATGCTGCACATTTTTTTCTTCTCCGCCTTTTGGAGGGTGGAAGCAAAAAAAGTTCATACCTCCCCCACCAGCTATTTAACAACTTTTTGTATTTAAGCCAAGGGTGTGTTAATGCATAATTCAACTTTAAAAAAACACATCTATGTTGGAACCCCCAAAGGAAGCGATAATGTGTGTATTTCAGATTCCCACGTGCTCATCTAACGTGTTGCATAATGCTTAAAAAGCTCACTACTGACCCTTCTTTGCAATTTCCTCATGGGTCAGTAGAAGTGTGCATTACTACTGCAGCCTGTGCATTTCCATTCTCATTTCATGGATGGAAATGCATTATGTAACATTTAGGAAACCTAATAATCAATATTCAGCATGCTTGCAGTGAGAGTCCTCTGCGTAGCAGTTTGAAGTGCAACTGCACCATATGTATTTCCATCCGACAGTCATTCATGCATTTTACTACATTTTAAACATGATAACTGGTATTTCGCAAATGCGACACCCAATATTCCTGAAATTCGGAATATTATCTGCCATGAAATTATAAATTTAGCAGGATTAACATCATAATTACAGAACCCTCAAAATTCTGGAAGCAGAAACAGTATTAACCACATGCGGCCGGTGTACCATCTACCGGGGGCTGGCTGGGACTCACTCGCCCTCACAACGTCTCATGTAATAAAGACGCAGACGCAGAGGCTAGCAGTTCAAGTAGCCATTAAACTGACTTGGTCCCTGTGTTTCCATTTTGTAACTTTCCACCCCGCTCCCCAAGTCCCACCACTGCCTGTGACTACATTACCCAGCCTCCCTGATACTACAACCCCCCCAATTTAATCACCAACAGAGTTTACTACCCCATTTCTTCAATGAGTCTACAGGGCCCCTTGGAGGTTGATCACAACTCACCTCTGAATGTCCACCTGTAGGCATTGATTCGGGGTCACCTTGCTTGGCCCCATCAGAGTCCTCACCCTCACCATGATAAGACTTGTCCGAGAAGTATGCTGGCTCACGTTCCCGACTTCGACACCTCCATGGCTGGTCAGTCAATGACACCATCACGAAGAATTTTGCGTCACCTGTCACTGGTCTCCTTCTGCTGTGTCATGGAACCTTTCTTTCTTGTGATGACCGATGGGTCCTCATGAAACAGGGCTGTGTGCTAGTTGGTTCTGGCCTGTCTCACGACCGCCACATCTCCAAGCATCAATGACGAATCCTTAGCCTTACTTCAAATGTCAGCATATTGTTTCATCGTCTCCTTGGCAGTCACATCCCTTGTTTTCATGACCTCATCTTCCACACATGTATTTCCCCTCGTGTTGTGGTAGATGAGTGAGAATGCTACGCCCAAACATTACTTCTGCAGGACACTTCCCTGTTGAGCTGTGGGGCGCACTCCTGTAATCACTCAATAGTTGATGCAATACCTGTTGATAGGGCTGTCCAGTTAAGTGTTATATGTGAAGGGCCTTCTTCAGGGTGGACATAAAGCGTTGAACTTTCCCGTTGGCCTGGTCATAGTGGAGTTATCTTTCTGTGGCTAAACCCCATATATTTTAAAAATGTCTTGAAGTCTTGGCTTGTGAGTGGGGGTCCATTGTCTGACTTCACTTTTCTTGGAATGCCATAAGCCCTGAATATTCGGTCCAGCACTGCAATGAAATGGTGGGCCACCATGGACAATACTATTTGGGCTTTGGGAAACCGTGAATTTTCATCCACGATTGCTAACACATATTTCCCCACTTCAATTGATCTGAAAAAGTTGATGGCCACTTCCTTCCACACTCCTTTTGGAAGGTCAGTCATCCTCAGAGGTTTGGGGTGTTTAGCAGGTGCGATCATCAAGTGGGGCACTCCTTTAGTAGGTCTTCTACTATCGAGTCCAATCGGGGGAACATCCTTTTAGTCGACAAAATACCCCAATGGCCTTCATGTGCCAATTCCACCACCTGTTTCCTCAGCGGTGCAGGTAACACCATCTTGTTGCCTTTTAGCAGTAACCCTTCCTCAGATATGGCCAGTTCTTCTTTTACATGAAGAAGGCTGTCCACGTCTCTCTGTATGTCTGCCACCCCGAGTCGACCCCTTTCCTTGGCTCGCCTCCACCTCCCCGACTGTAGGCCCTCTATGACGATTTGAAAGGCGCGTCTCTATCCACTTCTTGTGTCAGCCTCACCGGATCCACTCCTTACGGAACAGTTTTTCTTACTAGGTAACATATGTATTGATCAGCCACGGATGGGTCTGGCACGTTTTCTGACTTTGGGTGATGGAACAGGAAATCGGTCGGATTGTCCACCTTCCCATGGCATTGGATGATGTTAAATGCATAGTCTTGCCACCTCAAACCCCATCGAGCAATGCGAGGAGGCATTTTCGCCTGGGGGTCTCCATACAAGAACAATAGGGCCTGGTGATCTGTGATTATTGTAAACGACTTCCCGTAGAGAAATAAATGAATGTGTTCACAGGCCCAAACGTTTCTTTTCAGCCTGTGAATATGCTTGTTCTGTTTTTGAAAAACTTCGGCTTGCATACTAAACAATATGTCTCTGTTGGGAGCTGTACGGCACCTTTTGGGACAAAAATGTTGCCCCTGCCCACCGGGCTTGCATGTACAGTCAGCTCAGTTTCTCTCTCGGCATCAAAATGTGCCATGTTCTCAGCCTCTGCTATCCTGTTGCTAATGTTCCCAAATGCCTTTTGGCACTATGTCGACCAATGAAATGGTACTATCTGTTTTGTAAGAGCTCTCAATGATTCACTGATGGTGCCAAAATCCTAAATGTATCTTGTGCTATAACTTGCCAGCCCCAGAAAAGAGTAGAGCTCCCAGACATTTGTTGGCGGTGGAGTCTCGTTGAGGGTGACAACCTTTTCAGTATCTGGGGTCATGCATTCCTCCGAGAAGGTGTGCCCAAAGAAACTGAGGGCTCCTTTTTGGAAAACACACTTCTGTCGATTTAACCTGAGGATGGCTGCTTCCAACTCAATGCACACCCCGGAGAGCAGAATGTCATCACTGTAATTGATGCAATTCGGAATGTGCTTTATCACATTGGGTATTTCTGCTGGGAAAGTTTCTGCCATTGACGAGACTCCAAACGGTAGTCGCTGGTACCTATATAGCCAAAGGGGTGTTACAAATGTGGTGATGTAGTGGCTCTCTGGGCTCAGGACCAGCTGGTGATAGCCTCTGTTCAGTTCTAACTTGGAAAATACCTTGGCACCATTTAGGAGATGTACCATGCCTGTGATGCAAGGGCAAGATGTGTTTCACTCTTGATGGCCTGATTTGGCATGTCCACGCACAGCCGGATGGCTTCTGAGCCTTTCTTCAGAACAGGCACAATAAGTGACGCCCATGGCGTGGGTCCCTCTACTGGTTCTATAATGTCTTGTTCCAGCTGTTTATGGAGTTCTTCTTCTACTTGACGTTGTATATTTACAGGGATGCCTCTATAATGTTTTGCCACCGGCTGTACGTCCTCATTGATGTGAAGTTGTATTTGTCTGTTGCGTAATTTGCCTATGCCTTTGAAGAGTGTTGGAAACAGTTGGTCAATCTTGTCCATGGTGTCAATGTATTTGTTGAGCACCACTGTACATGATGTGTATTAGACCGATGTCAGTAGTGGTTTTAAAGCTTAGAATGCACCCACATTCTGTCCTGTGGATATTACATGTACCAGGATCCTCCTTTCTTGAGTCTTATACCTGCATCTTGCCTTAAATTGTCCTAGGTACTTCAAAGGGTATTTGGACCCATACGGGTACATGTCCACTTCAGATGGGTGACGGCATGGTGCATGCAGAAGAGTCTGGTATACATGCTCACTTATGATGTTCACTGTGCTACTAGTGTATATTAGAAATTCCATCCGCCGCTCGTTCAGGTGCATGATCAGCACAGGGCTGTGTTCTGTGGCTTGTTTGTTACCTAAGGCACCTAAATATCCTTTCCGCCTTTGTTCCCCTTCTGGTGAGCTCAGCTCCATTTTGGATGGTGACTGTTCGACCAAATATCTCACATGGCGTAAGGACCGTCTCTCTGGTCGTGAAGACGAGACACAGTATCTTCTCCAATGCCTCATTTGTTTGTCCTCTCTCGAAATCATTTCCAGGTTTGTCATCTCCTGACTCACGCTCTCGTCTTCCCCCTTCCCAGTGTTTTCTGTGTATCTTGGCCGCAATCTGGGATGCCTCCGAGGGCGTAGTTGGTGCTTTCTCTCTGGGCCTGGTAATGCTGCCACTTTCACTGTCTCCTTTTCCCAGGCTTCTAGGCATCCGACACACCGACTTGAAGTGGTTCCCCCCACCCAAATACTGAGCATCTTTGCTTATACCCGGACTTGTGCTTTCATGGGGAAATTCATATCTGCATCTGTAGCAAAATGGCTCACCTTGCGTCCATTGCTCCCCCAACATTTTTTGAACCATCTCCAGGTTCATGTGGAGCCCTTCGTGTTACCCATTGCTTCCACTTGTATCTCCACCACCAGTTCTGCTCTTGCCAGCATCAGTATCTCCTTTAGCGTCCTGGATTTCTGCAGCAGTTTCCTCCTGAAATTTTGTGATTCACACCCCACAATTACCTGAGATCGCAGGGCCCTCAGTTTTGAATAATTATTAAAGTCACAATGTTTTAGTTTGATGCAAAGTTTCATCACAAAGGCATCCATGGTTTCACCCTTTTGCTATTTTGTAGTGTGAAACGCATGTCTCTCATAGTCCACATTTGTGTGTGGTGTGAAATAAGCGGCCAGAGCAGCCTTTAATCCTTGAATAGTGTATATAGATTCCGCTGGAAGTTTATCTAGTATGTCCCTTGTGGCTGGGCCTGCCTCCACCTCCAGTAAGCATTGTTGTCTGTTGTCCTCCATGAGCCCCATGGCACCCACATAAAGATCAAACTCCCTGATCCACCTGACCCACCAGGGCCCCATGTTGCTGGTGTCGGAAACATCAAACACCCCAGGCAACTGCCCTGCCAGTGATTCCTGGACACTCAGACATGTTGAACGAGACTAAATCACTCTGGGTAGGTAACACAGGGCTGCAAAGTCAACGTGATGTTTATAGAGTGAGTGTTTTTCGAAACAGAATGAGGAAATATGGAAGTTATTGCAGCTGGATTACTGACAGAATGAAATGCACCTTCTCCCCACCTTCACTGGATTGTTCAGAGCACTGGTGTAATCTCCAAATTGGCGACCACCTATTGGCACGAGCACCGCCTGTACATATTTTTGCAGTATTTGTTTCCTCCTCACTGTATTCTCTCTCCGTTTGATCACTGGTGCAGCACCATTTCATGAAATACACGGCCGTGGCACCAGGTCTGTCGGTCCACCTCCAAGGCTCGACCAGGATAAATACGCTTGCTGCTCACAGGCCTCTTTCATTCACTGCTGCACCCCGGACACTCGGATCAGAAGCAGCGACCCGACATGGGCCACTGCGCACATGCGCAGCGCAGGCTGCTCCCTTTGTCGCCAATGTATCATCTACCAGGGGCTGCCCGGGACTCGCTCGTCCTCACGGTGTCTCATGCAATAGAGACGCAGAGGCTAGCGGTTCAACATGCAACTTTCTTTATTGAGATCCGCCATCCAACTAACTTTGCCCCTGTGTTTCCATTTTGTCACTTCCCACCCCACTATCCAAGTTCCGCGACCGCCTGTGACTACATTACCCAGCCTCCCTGATACTACAGCTGGGAGGATATTTTAGGGGCAACACACTTATCGTGGAAGCAAAACGATGGGCAGCATGGGTTTGAACGAGGACTCCGGCACGAAGCAGATAGAAGAACCCAAATGAATTTGGGCATGTTTAACGTTGCGTTTAGCGGAGAGGATCCCTGTCCGCACGTCTTCTTATCTAACGTTTCCAACCCTGGGCTTTCTGGGGTCCCTTTCTCTTTCTGTGGAGTCTAACGTGTCTGGCTGCATGCAGGACGCTGGCCGGCCCTCTGCTGCACCACCTAGAACGCTGTGTTTAAGAAGCGCATTCGTGCTTATTTCATTGCTTCCCCGTGTCCGGTGAGAGGCTTAAGTGGTGCCAGATGGGGGCATTCCATCCCATGGCATGTAATAGCTCTGTGGGAGGCGGGGTGCATTTTTTGCATGCTGATGCACAGGAAAGCGAGGGTAACAAGTAAATAACAGGCAAAACGATTTCCACATGGAGAAGGTGCCATTAGCCAAACGACAGTACGTGAGCACTCCGTGTTCACTCTTTGAACTTTTGTCAACTCTTTTTTGCTTTTGTTGGAGCGAAACACCGCCGGTTGCACTAAACTGCTTCAATCCACTTGCATGGTTCCTGTTCTGTTTTCCTGGGATGGAGCCTTGGGCCCGAATGCACTTTGGTTTAAATCAGGAACTTTATGTGCGCAACACAGAGCTCCTGTCCCCGTTTTTGCTGTTCTGATAGTTCTTCTTTCATCCCATCTGATCTGATTGTGTTACGAGGTCTGCACCTCAATTGCGCGCGTATATCTTCTTCAAGTTGAGGCCAATGAGTTGGGATTAAACAAACGTCAGTGATGTTTGAACTGCATGACAGTGTTGACTAAGTGATAGCACATACTGGCTCGAAGGAGAGGGCACAGTGGGCCTTTGTCCCCCTCCCTGCTGAAGCTGGGTGCCCAGGCTTAGTGCAGTTTATTTGCTGAGAGAAGATTTCGCTGTCAATTAGGACCCGGAGCGCTCTGGGTGCGACTATAAACAATGCAGGGTGTATTGTTTAAAGTATATTATCTTCTCTTCCTTGTTATCCCCAACCAGAAACAGAAATGGTGCCTCATGCCCTGTGAGGCCTGTGGACAGATAGATACTGTGCTTTCAAATGACACATGCTGGCAGAAGGCAGAATGCCCTTAAATGCCCTGGCTCTAGCCACTGCCCAGGGCTTTTGTTGAGGTTGTTCTTGAAGGTCTGAGTAAATCTGACAAGTCATTGTTACTGGTCGGATAACCGGTGCAGACGTAAAGACATTTTGGGAACCATTCGTTTTTATTTGTACTTTCACAAAACTTGAATTTTTGTGAGGGAAACCAAATGATGGGACTGACTAGCTAAATGACCCAATGTGCATATAATATTATAACAGGCGTATTTGTAAAGCGCACGTTCACCCCCAAAGGGGCATCTTGGCGCTAATAGCAGATGTTTATTGTTACCCCACTTAATGGTATTCATTTTATTGACCTTGGAAAGATGAAGTGCTGAAGGGACCTGTTGGGATTCGAACCTGTGACAATGAGGTCAAACACAGGTCCCTGGAGTGGGTGCATTAGTCCACTGAGCCACAGACCCCGCTAAGTGGCCAAAGAAAGGAAAGTTAAAAGAAGGGACCAGCCACTCAATAAGAGAAACCCACAGCACCAGGCCCGCTACCAGGGCCTTTCACATTCCTTTAAGTGGGAGAAAGAATCGAGGGGTGCGGGCTCAGTTAGGGGGCATGACCTATGAACTGGTGGGTTGGGCGGTGGGGAGTGCAGTTTTTGTTTCACTGCTGTAGTTCTCTTGTTTCCTTGCAAGCAGGAGTTCAAATCTGTGATTAAGAAACAAAAGGAGAGGCACGGCGCACCAAAAGACATGATAGCCGTCAACTGTGGCTCTCCTTTTCTTTATTTCTGAGAGGCACTAATCCCCTGAGGCAGACCTTTAACTAAACTTAGCTCTGTGGTTAAAGGGTTTGCCTCAGCACCTTTGATTAAGAAACAACAGGAGAGGGGGAAACTGCTATCATACCTTTTCGTACCCACTCCATTCCTTTTTTTATCTATTCAGAAGCTGAGACCCTGGTAGGCAGATCCTTAACCATGCAGCACTTTAAGTGGCAGGGCTGTGGCTCAGGGGGTTGGTGCTTCTAGGGCTAGTTGAGGGGTGTCACAGCAGAGACCCAGCTCAGGAGCACTTCTGCCCTGGCAGAAAATTGAAACGGGATGCCACACCTTTTTGCCCCCTGTGACATGGACAATGAAAGCATAATATTTGTGCTTCTTAAGAGGTAATTTAAGCTTTCAGTTTCCCCACTGACTACCTTTATTTGTTCTGCTGTGCAATGGCCACTAAACCTGTTCCTCGATAATTGACTTCATCTAGGATGTTACCACAGAAGAAAGCCAGAATGTGGGCATGATGGCATGAACACATTACCCATGAGCCATCAGCCTTCACAAACTAAAGGCTGTGACACTTTAACTGTGTATTTGTTGGTCAAATCCATGTCCAACTATCACAGATATCCAATCGAATCTAATGTCTTTATTTCGGCAGAAACACCATAAAAGATAAATACAACACAGGATAAAATGGCACAAACAAATATCAAACAGCTTAAAAGATAGAACAAACAACTCCAATGAAACCCCTAATCAACACACAACGACAAACAGCCTCCCATAAGATGATTAGAGGAGTATATCACTTATATGTTTTATCCAACTTTGCGATCAAGGCACAGCTCCTATTATGGAACCTCAATAATAAAGCCATGCAAATCATCCATTGCAATTTGCATTAGTAAATAATCGGGCTCATTACGAGTATGGTGGTGTGAGCAAAACATTGTGGTAACTGAATTACTGCCACTTTTCCGAATCCGCCATACTATGAGTCTGGCCCTGGAGTGGGGGATTTATTGGCAAAATTGGCAGAATTACCACAGAACTAAATCCACTAAGGGTAATTCAGAAAATGCCCTATAGAGTCCAATGGACTCTCAAAAAGTGGGGATTAACTTCACCACCACTTGTAATCCGGCAGTAAATCCGCCAGACCAAGTGGCGGTAATGGTAAATGCTCTGGGTGGTATTCTGGCAGATTTACCACTGAAATACCGCCCAACTCTTAATGATCCCCAATTCTCTATTAGCATCTATGCGCAAACACAGCTGCTACCTCGAACTGAAGTTTTCCTATGTTGCATTTAATCAATTTTGCCCACTCTGTACATTATAATGATTGTTTGATCAGATACTGAACAACCTGAAACTGCTTGTCCCCACACTCAACAACAGCCATTTGCACTTGAAAACCATAAACTACGCCAGATCAAGGCATTTTGTTTATTACCATATGACGGCAGATATTCTCAGCTTTTGGCAAAGGAACAAGGGGTCCCCAATGGTTCCCCGCACATCTGCAGAGTACAGATGCTGAGTAGTTACCCCAATCCCAAACAACAATGAAGTATTCTATCAAGGCAAGACAGGTAACTTGTTGAAAAACGTCAATGGCAGCGCAATTGTTTTTATTAAGCAAACTATTGGTCCTGCAGCACAGTTGGCTTAATCAATGATATGATAAGATATGATAGTTTATTTATATAGCGCCTATACACAATGTGTTTCAAAGCGCTTCAAGGCAAGGGAGGGAACAAGGGAAAAAACAATAACATTCTTACAAGCCATGAACAGTAAGGATGTGAAATTAACTATCGTACTTCAGAAAGTGCAAGAGCTAAGACATAGATAAGGAAGGGAGGGGGAGAGTGGGAAAGAAATGGAAACAGACAGGCGACTACCGTACTAGGCCTGACGACATTTCGGGTAGAGCCGAAAAAAAAACAATAGGTGATGGAGAGGGGTGCAGAAAGGGAGGGGAGGAACAAAACAAGCGACTATCATATTAGGCCTGATGACATTTCAGATAGTGCTGGAGGGGGGGTGGGGAGGAAAAAAAAACAGTAAGGGGAGGGAGGAGGTTACAGACGAGGTTGCTATCATAGTAGGTCTAGGGACAATTCTGATAGAGTAAGTGCATAGAAGAAAGTAAGGGGAGGAGATAGGAAAAGGAAGAAGGGAAAGGAGGAGAGAACATAGAGTTAGCAGTCAAAAGAGTGGAGAAGCAAGAGGGGAGAGAGTGAAAACAATTGCAGAAGTCAGTAGTAACACATAATGTTGCAAGCCAGGATACAAGATGAAGATGGGAACAGCATGATTCAGGGCCACCATGAGTACAAGATGCAAAAGAAGTTCAGCATGAGAGTTGAGAAAGGGTGACTCATCATGAATGAATGAAGTCCATAAAAGTCAAATCCAGCATTGTCCACAAGACGGTGATGGTGAAACCAGAATGTGTCAGGACAGACTCCTGCAGAAGTAGGCTTGAGTGGGGTGAGGGGGGAGCAGGGTAGAAGAATCAAGCAAAACAGGCAACACCTGTGTGCGAGAATGGGGGGCACAAGGGAACATCACGGGGGACCAGAGGGAGTAACACATGTTGGTGCATGCCTACCTGCTGTCTGAGCAGGGGGTCGGGCCCTGGGTCCTCCAGGTCCAAACAGGAATTCCCCTTTTCTTTGTATGCCCTTCACTTAGGACGCCCGGGCGAGAGACGCCCTTGATCTAATAGTTAAGAGCAGGAAGGAAGAGGCAGGGCTAAGAAGGTGGGTGGTGCTTGCTAAGTGGTGAAAAGGAGCGGCAAACAGGAAGGCACCAGGTGGGCAGGGCTTGCTAAGTGGTGAAAAAGAGCGGCAGGCAGGAAGGCACCAGGTGGGCGGGCTTAGGCCAGGTGACCTAGATCCACTTGCACCTTCCACCCATCTGCAAATGAAAAAAGGCTGGAGGCTCCTTAAGTAGGGAAAAGGAGCGGCAAACAAGAAGGCACCAGGTGGGCGGGGCTTGCTAAGTGGTGAAAAAGAGCGGCAAACAGGAAGGCACCAGGTGGGTGGGGCTTGCTAAGTGGTGAAAAAGAGCGGCAAACAGGAAGGCACCAGGTGGGTGGGGCTTGCTAAGTGGTGAAAAAGAGCGTCAAACAGGAAGGCACCAGGTGGGCGGCGCTTGGGCCAGGTGACCTTGATCCACTTGCACCTGCTCCCCATCTGCCATTGCAGTTGCCCATTACCAATACAAATTGAGCTCTGGGGAAGGATCTGCCTTAGAAACTTGCCGAACATGGCAAAGAGATAGAGCAGGTAGGACAGAATTTTATAACTATCAACTGTCCACGATATAAGAAAACAAACAATACGTTTGGAAAATGCCAATTTCTGTAAGATCATGATAAACAGTGTCACCATATGAATATTGTTTATTTGTCTGTACACTGCATTTGTCATTGCACATATTAAACTGCATGATGCATATTGCATTATTCCTATTGCATACCTTTATCGTCACAGTGGTCTCACCACTGGTATGAAGAACTGCAATGGGTTGGCCAACTCAAGGTCTTGAGGGATGGATCCATGATGGGTTTTCTGGATACCCCTCATTAATATTCATGAGGTAAATTTGCATACACTGATTCTAAATGTATGCAAATATTTCCTCAAGAATATTAATCAGGGAGATCCTGAAAACCTGTCAGGATCCCGGCCCTCGAGGCCTGGAGCTGGACACCCCAGAACGTATTCCTCACTCCCTTACTTCCTTCTGCCTTCAGAAACAAATGAATGATGTATGCACATTAATCAATCAATAAGAAGAATATGGAACAGCATAAAGTTGCAATGTTCAACTTCTCCATAACAGTTAACTTAAGCATACTTTTCCCTTGCACAATTTTCTCATAGGCACATTAATGTTATAAGATGTGCCTTTTGCTCACACAGCAATGAGCTCTTTCCATAGTGCTCTATGTTTGTTGATTCAGCATCAGTTTGGCAGCTCTGTACGTTCTCAAGAGCACATTTCTGGCTGTTGCAATTCTGCCTCTTTTGTATTTTCTTCATAAATATAACTAAAAAAGAAAATAAACCGAAACAATCAAATTGGCCAAACAAAATTAGAAAACCATAAATTAAGAATTTAAAACAGGAAAAGAAAAAAACAAAGGGACCAAATAACCCCTCCTTTCCACAAATTATTAAGCAAAAAAAGCAAATCATATGTGCCAAATTAAAACATAGGACTCAAACCGAAGTAAACACATTCATTTACGATATGAAAAGAAAAAAATGAAATGGTTTGCAAATTAAAAAAAGAAACAGGCATTCATGTGAACACGCAATGTAGTAAAATAAAAATGACAAGTGCAAAAGTAACAAAGCGTCACGAGTCAAAACCGAAAGAATGAATAAAGGGGCAACATCTAGAGGAATAGCAGGAAAAGCCGCGAATGGCAATCTTAACATACAATGGACAGAATAGAGTAACAAAGTGGGAGACAGAAAATCCCTATGAGATAAAAGACAGGCACAACTGTGAAAGCATTGGTGTAAAACAAATCCAAAAAAGACTGCGTGCGATATATTGGAAATGGGAAAAGAGAATGGTATTGAAGGATATATACATTTAGCCGTTGGGGAAGTAGAGAACCAAGCGGAGCGCAGGAATAAGAAATACAGATTTGGGGATGATGTACATTGGAGGGAGCATCGTTAAGGGAAACAATGGACATGTCACAATGGTGAGAACGTCCAATCGGGAAAAGGTACAGGCTCATGGAGAGCTGTAGTTCTGGGGGTGACCAACATTACCCCTCTCTGCTCATCTGATATCTGTGGATCTCCTACATGAGCCCCTGTAAATGGAGAATTAGGTTACCAGTGGGTGTACTATGATAGTGACGTGCCGCCTGATATTGAAGTATTAAAAAGTCTGTCATAGAAGGACCTTCCAAAAGCTGAAACTTCCCCACCCAGGAAATCCATGTCATATTACATTTTATCAATTTTTATTCCATATATTTTCCATGATATGTTATCTTCAGAATAGTCTGAGATTTGTTCTTACCCTGTCTGCCCCAGGGATCTGGAATTGGCAAACGTGCAAAGGGGGAAGTATAGAGACTCCCCTCATTAATATATGTTAGGTGCTAAGGATGATGGGAGGTAAGAAGCTTTGAATCAGAGAAGCAGATCCTTGGGACATGAGGACTCCATGCCCCTCAACTCCCATACTATGTAAGTTGGCCGGATAAGCCCTGTGTCAATCCTCACTCTGACTTCCTCAGGTGCTGTTCTTTACTATGCATTTTCCTTCATTTTCAGGGATGAACCCCCGTCCTCTTTTATACAAAACACAATGGGCCTCATTACGACGTCGAAGGGTTGCCGCGGACCTCGTAAGACCGTTTCTGGCACCTAGATTACTGGTGCCAGCGGGACATTACCATATATGCCAACCCTCCAGATTTAGGCGGGAGACTCCCGATTTTTGAATGAAAAATCAGTCTATTTTTTACTGTCTCCCGCCTAAAATAATTATAACTCCAATGCAATCCTATGGGAAGAATACATTCTCCCGATTGCTGTCGTGAAATCTCCCTCGAAGGGCCTGACGAATGTTGGCATGCCTGCATTACAAGTCCCGGTGGACCGGGAAACTAGATGCTGGAAAATGTCAGTCCCCATTCTCATGGAGTCCAAAAGGACTCCACGGGAATGGTTTCATGGAAGCACCGGCACTGTTACAAATGGTGCCAGTGCTTCCGTGATGAGTCTGCCTACCGTGGCCGCTGCGCCCAGGCAGGATCAGACCTGTCGGGCACAGCGGCCCTGGCAGGAAGTCTCGTAGTGTGGCGGTCTGGAAACAAGGGCGCCGGGAAGCTTACCGGCCCCCTTGTTTCCAGACTGCCACACTTATAATGAGGCCCAATGTGTCTCCAAATTCTCTAGCAGCGGATTTATATTCTGCAATAGCCAAGCCAGAATAATGCACCCCTAATTGCCGCTTACATTACAGATGAAGAAACCCTTCCATGTCCCCTCGCACTCACTTGCATGCACTTCTGACGCATTATTATTATTGCAACCTCCCAAGCGCTCTCGCTTAAGAATCACGCAAACATTCATACCTACTGCCCCCTTCACTTCAGAATAAAACTGCACCCCCTGACCTCTGACTGAAGAATATGACAACTGCCCAGGCCCATGTGACTACAGAATAACACAGACCTCAATGGTCCCTTCCACTGCAGAATAACAGACAGTGGCACACTAGCCTCTACCTTCCAATGCAGCCACAGTAACTCAAACCATCTCTCTTCCTTTGGTAAACAGTAACAGAAAGCTGACACTCATTTAGAAACATGATATCCCCCTCCACAAGAAGTAGTCTATACACGTTTTGAATACCATGTTTACAATAAACATTTAACATAAATTGAATGGTATAGCAGTTTTAATCATCATTTAATAGATGCTCTGCGTGGAAGAGTTGGGGGAAGGGTCAACATTTATTTTCTTCTTTATAGAGCAGACAGGCCTCTCTCCTTTAGATGTTGAAGCCCTTCACCCCCACAAGAAACCAGAACCCTCGTGAAATCCCCAGTTTTTTTTTCCCACTGGGACAGGAGTAACACCCTCCCCACCAGTGGAGTAACTTTGCTGAAAATGTTGGGGGGGACATGACATCTGAAGAAAAGGTGCCCCAGCCAAATGAATGGGGGACAAAATGGTGTGCCATAAAAGTTGGGGGGGACAAACACCCCTGCCCCTCCCCCCTAAAATTACGCCCATGCTCCCCACAGGTGTCTGGCCTCACTGCAAGCTGTCCAGCACTCCATAGACCTTCCCATCACAGGACATAAGAAACAAGACCACCTCACCCCTACGCCTCCATTGCTCCAACACACTCAAGTAATCAAGTATTGACAATGTTAATACTTGTAATGTGCATGAGCTCATGTTTAAAAGCTGAGATATGTTTTCAAATCCGCCAGTAAGGGCCGCTTCCTAAGATGACAAGTTTTGCGTTCAAGGTGTTCACCCTTTCTGTCTCGATTTTCTGTGTATGAAACGATGCCACGATGTACCGTTGACTGTGTTTGTTTTGCTTATCTTGCCATAAACTGTACGAAACAAGTCTATAAAATATGAGATTAAACACATTCTTCAACCCTGCTCGCACTGAGCATACGTGCATTATGCGACGTACTCTGGAGAGCCTTCCAGAAAGCGAGCTCTATCATGCCAAACACATTTGGCACGGGCATGGGTAATGCACACTGCCTGCCATGTTCCTTCTTGGCAATATCTTATGGGGGGCCTTGTGGCATAGAACAGAACTCTTCTATTGATCGTTCATTTCCATCACCTTATATTCACAGTCTTGCATGCAATGTATAACCTAAGTAATCCTGTGCCGACGTCTAATTCACAAAGTATGACGACCATCTTCCTATTAGCCATGCCCACTCGTCCTTTTCCAGTCTTGATGCGCACGTTTTAAATGCAGCCTACTTTGTGTCGGTCGATTTGCCTCCCCACAGCTCCAGTCCCACAGCTCCAGTCCCAAGCCTGCTCCATTTGCTGTTGCTATGCAAAGGACACGATGACCATGAATTGCCTGTATTACCTCTAGATGGAAAACAATGGGCCTCATTACAAGCATGGCGGTCCGGGAACTATGGTACCGGTAAGCATGCCGGTACCGTAGTTCCCAGACCGCCATACTACGGGCTGTGCTCACGGGTGCCTTACAGCCCGCCAGGTTTTTCCTGACCCAAGATTCTAACTTGCGAGCAATCAATTTTCATCCCTGATGTCATTTAATCGTAACAGTTCTATATTTCGTTTTCCGTTTGGTTTAATGTTTTCCCAGTTATAGTCTGTGTAGGCAATGTGATGTTTCTTAGTTTAGCAATAAAGCAGCAGTGGCGGGCTGGATCGTCCGGTAATGGCCTAGGGCCCAAGTTATAGGCCCAAGCGAAACAGGAGCTGTAGCATCCGACCCCTTTGCTGTTACCGGACAATCCACCGTACCACTGTGGTTGGAAGACCTGCCTCATGCGTATGGATCGCAGTGTATCCTGGACATGAAAGCTGGCCTCCACGTGAAGCGGAGCGGAGGCCGATTGTAGGGTGTTGGGGATTGGAGAGCGAGTGAGTGGGGGATGGAGCAGGCTGGGGGTGTCGGGGCGGGGAGGAAGGTGCTCGACACAGGATGGAACACAGTCTTGTATAACGAGATTCAGCCTGCGTTCCGCAGCACCTGATTGGCTGGCGACTTCTCCCAGGTGCTAGTAAAGATTACTGAGGCATTCTGAACGTTACGGAAGAGTTTATCGGTTTGAGCTGCTTTATATGAACTGGTCATCCGGAGAGTCAGCTGTAATTGATCACATTGGGCACTTTGATCTGCATACACAGATATGTTTGCAAACCTGTTCTGGATTAACTACACCTGGGTCTATGAGCATGAAACAAACATCAATCAAATGCACGTGCTGTCCTGAGCTCAGGCTCAGTGGTGCTTTACCAGCCATGAAGGATAGCAGGCCCGTGCGCCGTTCTCCAGCCCCTAAAATTGGACATTTCATGCAGAAGTACATTATTTGGCCTGCGGCCTCTTTCCTTTGGTCAGTTTTATCTGTGGTACTTTTAGAGAGCAGGCCTAGCTCCGAGAAACAGGCAAGCGCTTCCCAGAAAGCAAAGGTAACGGGGCGCAAAGATCCAGTTTGAGGAGGTCCTTGACAGTAGTTTGGGATAGTCATCTGCAGAGCGCATAAGAAAGAGAGGTTTATTTTCAGAGGGGAGATGAGAGGGCCATAGACAACATGCATGCATGAGGCAAGATCCCAGAAGAGGTGGGCCTTCATGGGATACTGTGATCCAATGTGGGAGGAGACGAGGACGGACTCTGAGGGGTTTATGGTTTGTCATGGTGTAGGCAATCACGGTAGCTTTTGAGCCTTGGGAGGAGGCCACTCCGGCATCTGTGAGCACAGACTGAAAAGGCTTGCCTTGGAGTCTTTTTTGTTTTGCGCATTTGGATATAAGGAATCTTCAAGATGTGGAGCAGGGCAGTGTGGGATTCACCTGAGACTGTGACGAGAACACAGGCTTGAAGGGGAAGGCAGTGTTATTCCCTCCTGATATTAATGAGCTGATCCGTTCCCGTTCCTGCTGCATGGAGTAAAGGCTCAGGCATGTTATCAAGGTACTACTGCTGTCTATGTGTGATGGGACAGTGCAGAGATCGAAATTAGAGTGGAGGAGCAGGAACTTAAAGCAACTTCTGGATATCCAGCATTAACTTGCGTCCAGGAGCTACCACTGGGGTTCGAGGAGCTAGTACATGGCGCTTGTTAAGGCATACGTATCATGTTGTTCATTATTTATGATCTCTTCTGCTTTCAATGTTGTATAGATGTGTCCTAATGTTCACAGTTAGATTCACATGGGTGCTTGTGTTCAGCATCTATTGGCCTGCAGAGCCAAAAGTAGCTCCTGGTCGCTGTTGGTGTCAAGCTCTTCTAAGCTACAAGTAGGAGCTAAATAGCACGCAGATCCCTGCCATTTCGAACCCTGCAATGGGTCTCATTACGAGGTTGGAGGTAGCCTTGCCATTTTTCCTGGCACGGCTACCCCCAAACTTGTATCCGGCTCCGGCACCCGCGAAAGGGGAATCACTGGGCCATTCCGACCCGGTAATTCCCCTTGCAAGGCTGCCGGAGCCGGTACGTCCCCATTCCCATTGAGCCCCCAGAGGGCTCAATGGGAATGGGGAGGATGGTAGCAGCGTTACCGTTTATAATGGTACTGTTGCTAGAATCATGTTCTGCTCGCAGGTGCCGGTACAGCCATCTGGTCAGACTAGGTGGCTGCAAGGGCACCCACGAGCAGAAGTCCTAGTATGGCGGTACGGAAGCAACGGTGCTGTTAGTGATACCGGCGCCGTTGTTGCCTTACCGCCATACTCCTAATGAGTCCCAATGTCTGGTTCTTTGGCCGGGAAATTGTCTTTGGGTAGGAATGGTTTGATTTTTTTGTAATAGTCCGATGCGTTAGATCCAGATTGGGTGATAACATCTACCTCTCTAATGAGGGTACTACCAGTTGGGGCAATATCATGACCATCCAACAACTTTGAAGCACTGGTAGGGCTGAGCTAGGTCAGCTATATGACAGATATTCCTGGCTCAGCATTTCATCATTTTGAGTGTGGTAAAATTAGTATATTAAATGTGGTAAAGTTAACATGAGGAAATGTTGCTCAGCCATTCACCCGCCTGGAGGTGATACAGCGAGTGCGCTTATGCGGATAATATTAAATCGGGAGCTGTCATTTTTGGTTTTTACAAACCATTCATAAAAGAATACAATTCAATGCTGAAATATAAGGAGGTAAAACCACAGAAATGAACTAAAATCGAAAATGTACTCATAGACTTCAAGGAAAAACATCTCATGGTCCCAATGCCTATATCACCCGAATTGTTCTAGAAATTGGATCTTACTCGCCTTAACACTCACAGAACTCTCTCATGTTAGCCTTATGTCACACAAATACAGGTAGAAGCCCATATTTCTTGAATTTCCTCATCTCCATTCCTAGAATTATGAGTCACTCCTTGCAAATATTTCAAAAATCCGTATAACATTTCAGAGGTCATTGTAAGGCATTCCACATGACTAGTGGGCCTCACTCAGCCTTTCATCGAACTAAGGATGACAAAGGGAGTCCCTTGGAGGATTTATTTTCAAATTTGTTTATTGGCATTTGTTATTTAGTACATTTACAGGACACTAGGAGGCGTGTCCGCATTTCTAGGATAATGAGCATTTCAGAATAAAACTTTTAACATTTAACACATTAACATTACAACATTCAACTATCTCCCAGTGTTGTCCCTTGGAGGATGGAAACATTACACAGAGATCTCGTGAAATGGTGGTACTTCTGAAAAGCTGACAGGTGTGCACCCCGAAGGGCATCACATCCGTGTGCTTGGGGTGGATAGAATGAAATGTGGGGTTATTATGGCATGCTGATATCGCTGACAGCCCAGTAGAGAGGGGGAAGTCAGCCATAAATCGAAACTGCCTGACTCCTCCTTTCAACTTTGTGAGGGGTCCCAACAATTGGGTATCAGTCAATTTAGCGATATTAGCAAACCTTTTGTAACAGCACAAAAAGACGTGTCTATGTGTTGCGTGTCCTATGAAAACAGCCAAAATATATTCTCCCCCCTGCTTGATATCTTAGAATCGATGCTAAATAGGCAAACGGTACCTGCTATGGAGATCTGTGTGTGATGTGAAAGCAACGACAACTTTACCTTAATACATATTCTGTTTCCTTTTACCGGGTGAAAATAGTGCATTCGTGTCTATAAATCTCCTCACAGCTGCTTGTGAAATGGTGCACAAAGAGATACTCAGGGCCCGGTTCAAAGTGAATTTTCACTGCTGAAAAGTGACTTTGCACTGCCGACGCAAACCCTGATTCATGGAACCGTGCAAAGTGTATTTTTGCAGGGCAAAGTGATTTTGTAGTGCAAAAATGACTATGCGCTGACTTTGCCCGAACTTTGCATGGCAAAAATACACTTTGCACAGTTCCATAAATCAGGGTTTGTGCCGCAGTGCAAAGTCACTTTTCACCAGCGCAAAATCACTTTGAACCTGGCAAATATTCTATGAATCGGGCCCTTAATGTTTGGATCCTTCATGCAATGATCACCTCTCCAGGATGGGTTCTGCATTTTTGCATCAGTCCCCTGACAGTGCTACTGGGACACAGAATCCTGCTCAACAACAGAAAAAAAACACTCTATACCGTTAACCACGAAGCCAGGCTTTTTGGCTTTGACAATGCTTGCTCTTACTGGGAGCCCGGTAGTTTATCCCGTTTTGTGGCAGATGTGATGACTATGAGTAAGTAAGGCCAAGGGAAATGAAATTCAACATAAGGCTTCTCATTAATTGTGGAGCTGAAGATCTCCGAACTCCTAGGAAAATGATACAAAACAAGACCACTCTGGCACATGCGCACACCCTCCATTAATCAAAGCTTAAAGGACCCAACTCCCTTTATCTCATAGTCTGCTGTAAACCCCCTCACTTATGCCAAACTAGCCTGTGCTGACATCGGGTGTGGCTGAACCCCTCTGCAATATTCCTACACGGATGACGCATATCCCAGTTTTTGGGTTGTTGTTATCCTGCCGTTTGAATCTCACCACTGAAACTACTCCGGGCAGAGGCGTTGCTAGGGGGTCCTGAGGGGGCTACAGACCCGGGTCTTTTGGCTGTAGCCCCGGATAGAAGCTCAGGGACTACAACCAAAAGGCTGGCTAGCCCCGAGTCCCGACAGTCCCGACATTAGCATAGCCCCTGATCTTTTCCAGACCTCGCAACACGCCTGACTCCGGGCATCAGTCGCATGCTGGTTGGGGTCGTTCCCCTATTCCTCTGCCCTGCTTTCACAAGGCATCCTCAGAGCTCCCCAAGATGCCCCTGTCCATGCCTCCTTCGCAACTGTTTACTTGCTGCACCTGATGACTTTATAAAGTAATTTTGCATTTTATATTTGCATTTTTTTAAAGAAAAGGATGCCTTTTCAGAGCGTAATGATATGATAGGTCATTTTTAACATGCGCAATACCTAGAGGTTTCTAAGCACGGACGCCGGGATTGAACCTGTGGTGTTTCGTGTTGTCTTGCTTCCAAGGTGAGCACGTTGCCCCTGAGCTATCCTCACGAAACCAGTGACTTACAAAGTAGGGAATAACAGAGAGCGGAGACAACACTAGGAAACAATGCATTGTTGCAGTGAATGACAAATGGCAGGTGGTGGAGAAGTAAGAATAGGAAAATGAAGCATGTTTAGAAACTGGAGGACGTTAAAACATTTTAACAATGTTAACGATTGGGAGCCTTGAGGACAGGATTACAAATATGCGCATTACATAGAGTAGTCTGAGAGCAGAATGCAGTCAAAGTTTGTTGTGCGGTTAGTTTGGTGAGGAGGTTGGAGAGGTTTGGCGTGCCCCTTCCATGCTAAAAGGAGCACCCAAAGGAGTTTGAAACTTGTTTTAGTGCGTTCCTCTTTAGCGATTGCTTTTATGACCAGGGGAGAGCATTCCAATGGAGTGGGGCAAGTATGAAAAAGGTGCAGATGCAGGGGGAGGCACAGGGGAGAGTGCGGAGCGATAGGTTGTGACGAGGTTGCGGAGTGAAGCGCTTGAGAGGGAGAGTACAGTGAGATGCATTCAGTGAGGTAGTGGGGGGGCATGGAGAGCTGTGCAGCATGGTGATGGTAGGTAGAGGTGGCGGAGGATGCGAGAAGGTTGAAAAGCGTGTGCCTCACAAAGTTGAGGACTTTGTTGAGGATAGTAAAAGAATAGAGGGGTAGACAAGGAAGTAGGCTCACAAAGTACAAGAGTAGAGATAAGGGTTTTAGTTTAGTGGTGTGTGAGACGTGGACAGATATTTCTACATATCTATTGAGAAGGGTGAATCTGGCTGCAGCGTAAGTGGCCTTGAGAAACTGGCAGAGTTTCAGGTCACTGTCAAAGACAATCCCAAAGCTGCAAGTCAGGGGTGAAGGAGTGAAGAGGTCAGGGGGCAAAGAGATGGGAGTGGTCAGAGTGGAGTTGGCATTGGAAACTGGGAGAAATGTGGCTTCCATCTTTGAATATTTATGAGGCAACAAAAACGCCATCCACTTGCAGTTCTCCGTTAGGCAGTTGGTTACATGTTCAAAGATTGCAGGGGTGTAGGAATTGAAGGAGAAGAATATCTGAGTATCGTATGTGAAGAGATACTAGTTGCAGCCAAAAGAGATGAGTCTGCTAAGAAAGTAGATGACGAGAAGTGTGCCCCCGACTGATCCTTGATGGGGCATCGATGGGGTGGGTTATTGGGAAGGAGATGCTGGAGTTGAATGAGATAGATAAGGAGCAGTCAGGAAAGTAGATGGACACCCAGTCGAGCACAGTATCTAGGAAGCCAAAGAGGGAACGAGTTTGAAGGTGGGAAGGATGATCCACAGTGTCAAAGGCAGCAGAAAAGTCTAGAATAATGAGAATGGAGGAGAGGTGACAGCAGTGGGTAGAGAATTGGTGATGCAGAGAGGAAGAGTCTAAGGGAGGTGTTGGGACCGAAATACAGATTGTCGTGGTGAGTCAGTGAGCGTGCCTCGAGATAGTTAACTATGCGATGGATGACAACCCTCTCTAGGACTGTGGTAGGAAAGAAGAGAGACATGAAGGCAAAATAGGGGATTTGTAGGGTCAGCAGTTGGTTTCTTTAGGAGAGTTATGACTGTGGCTACAGTTCAGAGGGATATAGGATGGAGAGGTGAAAGGAGGTGACAGGTGCAATTTCCTTAACAACCTGTAATGCAAAGGGGTCATTTGGAGTGCAGGGTGGGTTGGTAGAGTGAAGAATGGAAAGAAATTCAGTGATGGAGGTGAGGGAGAAATGAGATAGGAGAGGGTGGGGAACATTGTAGGAGGGACAGATGGGGGGATAGGTTGAGGGATAGAAGGGTGGACAAAGTATTCAAGATTTTAGTAGAATGAAAAGTCGTTTGTTGAAAGAGAGGAGCAAATACCAGGATTCCTAGAGAGGTGTACTCATGGCCTGGAGGGTCCTGGATAGGTTGCAAGTGTGTGAACAGAGAGGGGAAACAAGAGTAGTGTAATAAAAGCATTTGCTGTGTTCAGAGCTGTGTCAGTAGAGAGTTCTTGTAGGCAGTGAGAGGAGTGGAGAGTTAGTCTTTATGCCAATTGTGTGAGAAGTGAAGCATGTTGTCCTCAGCAGCTGAATGGCAGGGGAAATCTATGGTTGGGTAGGTAGATAAAAGGGGGTGATGGAGCGAGCAGGGTAGTGATTATTGAAGGAGGTAGACAGTGCAGAGTTGAATTGAGTAAAGGTGAGATCAATGGAAGGAGCGAGTGGAGGAGAGATATCTTAGAGTACGATGTTGTAGGGGACAAGGGAGTCAGGCTTGACTTTACATTTGGTGATAGATGATGGAGGAGGAAGGGTGAGTGGGGGAGGAATAGAGCGGGTGACTTGAATCAGAAGTGGTCAATTTTCAGAGAAGAGACCACAGTGGAAGATATGAGAATGAAATGGAGAGATGTGTTGTGGGTGTGAGTTGGAAAGTTATGTACATTGATGAGTGAGTTGTCAGAGAAAGGGTAGTTAAGTTGGAGCTGTTGGGCCTTACTCCCAGTGGAGGGGTTGTGATGGCAGGGACATCAGATGGGAGTGTTTACACTAGGAGGTGAAGGTCAGAGAGTAAGAGCTTAAGTGTGCTTGCCAAGTGGTAGATGACAAGGACAGAAGGAGGAGCATGTGAGAATTTGGATTGAGGAATGCTCAAAGGAGGAAGGTCTCAAATCAGAGAGGGGAAGGAGTGCCAATAGTGTGTCCTTGCTGATCATGAGACCAACACTGATGGCTTTTTTGGAAATGAGGATAGTGAGAGAAAGAAAGTCTGTGTGAATGTCTGCCAGGATTGCAGTGTCATTAGATGAATCCAGGTTTCAGTGATACCCGTCAATGAGAGTTTGGGGGTGATGGGAAAGAAGAATTTGGCATTCCAGAGAACAAGAGTGAGCTCACTAGTGGAAGTATAATGGAGGGTTGTAAAGGGTTTCTGTGAATTGATCTGAACGAGTGCCCCTGAACTAATTCAGTGAGGTTTTCAGTGAGGTTTTGGGCAGTGGTTCCCCCTAGACATTTTTTAAAATACTGGATTGAAATCATGCCTTTCGTAGCACACATTTCAGAACAATTGTGTAATAATCTAGCATTAACACGCCATTCTGCAAAGCAATACATGAAAAACTTCAATCGATGCCAGGTCACCAACAGTACTTAGGAGATTGTTGCAACACAGGTTGATGCTGGCTGTCCCTCCCAAAAAAAACATGAGGACTCTCTCAACAATACAAGCCAACTTTGCCCCATTTTCAAGCATGTTCTATCCAATGCCGATCATGAGGTCTGTCCCTCACTTTCAGGTTTTTTGTGTCCAAAGAAAGTAATGAGGCTGATCTTTGAATTTATGTAGCCTTGCTGATAGGATACACATTTTTGGGATGCTGTTGCATAAAGAAAACATGGGGCCTATCTCCATATATGCAAAACAAGGGGGGGTCTGGGAATCTCTCTGCCAGCACAAACGCAGCCCAATGACCTGTTCTTGGGTGAGTAACCCCTGGGAGAGACTCTACCAAGACTGTAGCTCACTGTCCCTTTCACAGAGAATAAATGTCCTTCTATATCAGTCTTTGTCCTGCCCAGGGGCAGTCCAGCACCGAAATACTAGGCAATTCTCCGCTGAACAAGAGTACCAACAGCCATACACGTGTTTCAGCCTTGTTGGGCATCATCAGTGAGGTGAAGCTGCGCCTCTCTAAGAACAATGAGCTCTCTAAGAACAATGAGCAAGGGGTCCACGTCTGGATTGCCCTTTTAACTTAGGGTGAGACCCAAAGTTAATTTATGCAAAACAAGGGGGGGTCTGGGAATCTCTCTATCAGCACGAACACAGCCCAATGACCTGTTCTTGGGTGAGTAACCCCTTGGAGAGACTCTACCAAGTCTTTCTATCTCAATATATGCCCATGCTGCTCCCTGTTTCACATTATGTCGCCCTCAGTGCACACAAACTGCACATTTCCCGCAGACGCAAACACACAAGCATACACATATATGCATACACACGCATGGAAACAAACACTCGTTTAATTTACCTTTTGTGAACCTAAAAGCCCAACATTTTAAACTATTTTTAAGCTGACATTGGACAACTTGAGATAGCTTTATAATATTCTATACTTCTTAACAAGTGCAAGAATTATACACCAGCAGAAGAGCCTTTGTGATAAACCTATTTGCTTGAAGTCATCTTTTGACAATGATATGCATCATTTGCACTACACTTGATATCAACTAATTAGCTATGACACTTATGTAGAACTGAGAATTTTGAAAATAAAGGGCTACCCCTATATTGTTTGTCATGTCTTCTTACAGGTGTGCAACTAGACTAAACCGTTGTCAGTGGGGGGTAGCTTACACTTGAAATGGTGGGCAAGGGCTACCTTTAGAGACTGTGCAGTCAGGGCAAACATACTTGTGAGGTGCCCCTTCCTGTTCTCACCAAGGAATGATTTTAGCAACCTGTGCCAAGTGAGCTGCACATTTTGATCACACTGCGCTATTGACATTACCCAAAACATGCTAGGATTTAAAGACAAAATGCACCTTTTTGTATTGTTCCTGCCAGCATAGTAATGCTCTGGTGGTTATGTGGTTCATGGTTGGCTTTGTCAATTGGTAGCTCATTGTGCGTGTCCATCTGCGCTATACCGTACTTCTATGTAAGATGAAGTGCTTTCAGGTGTCAGTGGGCAGTCAGATGGGAGTTCACAGCATTTGACTAGAAATTGTGGCCCTAAATTTGTGCCATGGCTTAGTGTCACCTGACATAGTATCACTTAGTCTAACATTCTAGAATGGCATAGCAAGGCACACACGTTGGAGAAGGAATGTCCTGCATGGATATATACAAATATATCTGAAAAAACGGTGATGTTTCCGAAGTGAACAATGTTGTCCCCTGTTATTGGGTGGACTGTTGGGCAGTGGAAGAGGGTATGCCCGGATGTGGGTCCCTTGCTCACTGTGCCATAGGGACATCACCCATTAATTAAACTGCTGCCCATCAGAAAAAAAACATTGCCCGACACTAAAATACATGTGTAAACGTGGAGCACCCAGGACTGGAGCAAGATCTGCGATCAGGATGCCTTGACCAGCCCCAGTGCCCTTCTGATGAGACGGCATTAGGGGCAAAATTCCAGGACTGCAACAAAATGTCCCGTTTTTTTGCACTGTTGAGCCCGGTGTAGAAGTATGACATGATATGATATTTATAATGCGCTTAGTACCCGGAGGTTTTTAAGCGTGGACCGAGGATCGAACCTGTGTTGCTCTGTGTCGTCTTGCTTCCAAGGCGAACAAGTTGCCCTGGCAAAGTTACTCCACTGGCTGAGCTATCCTCCTAAGACAAAGCCCTCTAAACCCCTTCCCCCTCTCCCCCCCACCTCCCTGCGCTCGGTACGCTTCGGGTTGACGCATTCTTTCCCTGAGCACCACCCCAAACTGTCCCATCGCACCCTAACATGCCTGTGCGCAGTGACCCGAGTAGCACAGCCTTATCGTTGCGCAGTTAGAACGTCGTATGCCATCACACCAGCCGATTCACCCACTTGCAGGACACGTTACTCCCAATGCTACCAGGCAAAACGAAAAATATTGCAAGGGGTGATTATACTATTGTTTCTACATTGGGAAAGATGTTTTGTGGTTCCATCTTGCGTTAAATCTAAACTCCAGTGCCTGATATCTGAAAGCAGGCTGAATGCTTTATGGGGTGCAGTGATTTCCCACATTAGTTGAAGTGAGGCTACATGACAACGTAATGCACGTCTGCTGTCAGCACACGGTGGGATTACGCACGCTGCGTCATGGCAGTCGGGTCCCCGTGGCACTGGTGGCTGTGAGGTTATGCCAGACTCAGTCTCTTGAATGCCACTGGACTGTGCCATGATTAGGAAGTGTGGAGGCGACACACGGCAAATGAAATAGAAAACGTCTTCTCGGGCAGTGCAAGGACTTGGATGGGGGCACTGTCAGTAACAGGGTCTACTTTGAGAGAAGGGAACTATAAAGTGTAGAGGTCAATTGTGCTGTGAAGAGCAAGTGGAGAGGTACAGGGACCAGAGTAAGGGCAGTGGCTCTGTTATGAGCTAGCTATATTGTGAGGCTCTGGAGCCACACAGGGGCACAGTGACTGGCCAGGGAGCTGTACGTGTCCCCGCTCTGTTCAGAGTGGGGGCAGGAGGCACTGTGATAGACACATGGCAATGTGATGGCGCTCAGTAAAAGTCTGTAAACACAGTGGAAGGATGGCGGCACTTCGAGGGAATGGGCATTGGGAGCCACAGGGCTGCACAGTGAGGGACGAGGAGCACAGTGGGGAATAAGACAACCTCTCAGTTACATGCACAAGCTCCTCCGCGAGGAGCACGCATTCCTACAGTGAGGAGCACACATTCCCTCAGTCAGGAGCAGAAGTTCCATCAGTGGGAATCCGAGGTTTACTAAAAGAAGCCGATGGTCCATTCACTCTGACGTCCCCCTTTCTTCCCTCAGTCTGATGCAAAGGGTCAAAAGAGTTACATTCTCAGACCCCCTATGGGAGCTGACCAGGGTCTCACCCGTCAGGTGTCCAAGCTCCTCTGAATTAGACACACACAGGCTGCCTTTCAAAAATGCACACATATCCCCAATGTTGCGCGGGCTCGCGCACCCACACATACACACTCCCCTCAGAAAGACATAAAAAGTAAGAGATAGAACAAGTGAGAGAAAAATTAGAGCTATAGAGCGAGAAATTAAAAAGTAAATCATGTGTAATATGCAAACAATCACCAATGAAATTCATCACATGCAATTGTACCCGTACATATTGTGTATAATATTAAGAAGTGACTAGAGTGTACTACTCAGTGATGTATTTTGCGAACCCTGCCGCCATAATCGAGGGCATGAAACAGGCCTATAACGGGCTTGTGATTTCGTGTCGCATTTTACTTGTTAACACAAATAAATGTGTTTGTGGAAATGTGTTAATGTGCTGCACCTCAGTAAGATTTTGTGTTGTGAAACATATTATAAATTCGATATATGTTTTATTTTGTTTTCAGGAAGTCCCAGTGCCGCAAAATTAACAGGATGCTTTCAAACGAGTCGTTGCACTCGCCCGTGTTCAACCGGTCCATCTCGCAGGTCTCCATGGACAGCACGTCAATGGAGGACTTTTGGTGTGAGGTCGAGAGCATCCAGGAAAGCAACGAGGAGGGCCGTGAAGGGAGCATTCTGATGGAGGTGAAGCCTGCTGATGGTGAGCCAAGTAGTCTGTGTCTGTGAATTATTATCGGGGTGTTTATTGATAAGCAACAGGGTGCTTTACAACCTCAATGGGGAAGAACCCGGTGGGGGAAGCAGAGAAACAAGGGAGTGGGGAGCTCACAATAGGGTATGGGGAGGGCGTGCAGTTTGGCACCAAGGGATCTACAAACAACCAGATTAGGAAACAGTGGGGAGTAGATCACCCAGGCTTGTGTAGGGTTAGGAGTGAAGGGCGTGTGGACCTAGGCGTTAGGGAGCAGTAAATGATATGCCATACCACCCAGGAAAAGCGGACATTGCAAAAGAGGGAAACAAAAGGCCCTCAAAGTGTTGCCAGGGTGAAGAGCTATTACCATGAAAAACCGCTTATGCCATGTTTAGTCGTTTCCGAGACCCATCCTCTTTCAGTTGACGATGATCAATTTTTGACACTTGTAAACCTCAAGTTATTCTTACCTACCCTGTTATATTATGTGAATAGATTTCTTTATACTGGACCTGAACCCTGCCATCATAGTCTCTCTCAGAGTGTAAAATAAATAAATAATGTTAAGCAAGTAGCAGAAAGTAACTGTTCAACTCAAATTCCTACACAGTTAGGAGCCGATTCACAAAGACTTTACTTTGACTTGCCCTTGTCATAAACCCGATCAGAGCAATTTGATTAAAAAATGAAGTTGCTATGAGTAACTCGGGCTTAATCCTGACTTACATCTAGTAAACCAGGTTTAAGTCAGAGCTACTCAGAGTAACTTCTTTATGAATCGATTAGACCTCACAAGGTTTAAGTCCAAGCTAAATCAGAGTTACTCATGGTAATTTATTTGGGATTTAGCCCCTTACAAATGTTTTCATGTTTAAAAATATCAGGACAATGGGGGTCATTACATGTTTACCGGTATCCCGCCGGTAATTCCAGAGGTATAGCGGCAAACGGACCTACAGCTACCGGCGCCTGATATTCCGATTTTACTGGTAATACCAGCAGTTTTTTGCCAGTGGGAACCCCATTGACCTACAGCTCTTGGCTGGAGGTAAATCAGTCATCCCCCAGCGGCAAACTTGGATTTTGGCGGTGCGGGAAAAGTGAAAGTAACAGAATTACCACCGCTTTTACTGCCACTTTTTCCTTAATGCCAAACTTAGAATGAGGCCCAATGTCTTATGCCATGTTTGCGACAGTAACAGTGATTGTGATATGTTACTGCTAAACCAAAGTTTTATGGTTAATAGAAAGGACATGTGAAATGCATGGAACTTGATCAATCACATTTCAAAACAGTACTGAACCAGCAGGCCGAACAGGCAGCCATCTTGTGATTATCCAGGAAAGAACTAATTATATATTTGACTGTCTCTCTTTTGTTAACTGTTAATAAAATTCTCTTACTCTTTTTACATGTCTATTTTGTTGGAATTTACGTTGCTTGTATTCGCAGTTCATAATGTGTAAATTGTTAGAACGGGGGTCTGCTACCTGTGACTCACCAGATGTTTTGGATTATGACATCAATGAACCCTCAGCATTTGCTATGCTGGATAGCGGCAATCACTTAACTGACTGAGCTATCCCCAGTCATTTCTGCATACTGCATGAACAAGTTAATGTCCTAAATACACAAAAGAACATGTATATATATTTCTGAGGCTTGTGGAATCTGCTTAGATCACATGCTGTGCATAGGCAGACATCTAGTGGAAGCTGCGGAGTATTACAGTTTGTTTTTCGAAACTCGAAAATGGGCGTCGACAGAGGGCGTGCCAGTAATACTATCCCTAGTGTGACGTCCACTGTACCCATGATCCCTCACGCGTGTAGGACCCTCAGATTGTTTTTTCCAGCATACTTGAAGGAAGCATTCCGCAGAGTTCCCTGGCTTTCAGCCATATTTTGCTAAATATCATAATATTTCCCTGTTTCTTCCACTCCCACCTCGAGTCATCGAAGTTCGAGGTTCGACGCCGGCCCGGAGAAGAAAAAACCGTCGAGAGCTGCACAACGGACTTTGGGCCTCGGAAGGCCTCTGGCCTCGGCCCTGCAAGTAGGGAGAGTGGGGGGTGGAAACATACTCTACACTCATATATGTTTTCCTACACACACTAGCCCGCTGCCACAGGGTGCGTATGGAGGGTACCCCTTTCAAATTCTGCCCCAAGTGCAACCGCAAGTATCCTTGGGTTGACAAACACGCCACCTGTAACCTCTGCTTGCCGAGGGACCACCCCGAGGCAAACTGTAGAGCATGTAGCCGGTTCAAGGCTAAGACACTAAAGGACCGCTCGACCAAACGTTGGGCCCACCACACCAGGCAACGCAAGGCCATGGAAGCGGAGGGCACCTTCAGTGACGGCAGCGACGCCGTACTTTCAGACGGTGAGAACAACGAGGTGTCAAAAGATGCCCAAGCGCAAGTCTCCGACCTCGGAAGACTGTCCGGAAGGGCAGTTATGGGGAACAAACCCGGCGACACAAGCGCTACCCACACCACTTCCACTAAACACTCGAAGTCCACGCGTGTCGAGTTCTCGGAAAGAGGCACACAAAGAGCGGTCCACCGAATCGGTGTTCTCTGGGCGTTCTCGGTCATGATCGCCTCACGACACCAGGCAACCATCCACAGTTGCCAAAAGTGCCTCACTCACCAAAGTCATGGAGGTACGCTCGTCAGAAGACGAAGCGGACCGCCAGCCCCAGGCCGCTCACCAGGAGTCGGCTACAGCAGACTGTTTGGCGGCTGCTTCCGAATCCCGACGTCCTCACTCTAAGGAAAGGGACACTACCTCCGAATCCCGACGCCAGGCATCGAAAAGCACTGAGAGGGTGAAAACACCAGGGAATCACTCTTCCACTCATGGGGAAGGGGGGAAACAGCAGAAGAAACCATATCACCCTTCGTCTGCACCACAGTTACATAAAGACAGCTCCAAGTCTTCTGATAAGCATCTAGCCAAGACCCCTGCACAGGCCCATAGGTCCAGTCAAGTCATAGAAGGGGAACCCTCTCAAGAAAGGGTCATTCCCAGGTCCAAGAAATGGACCAGTGAGGATATAGACAGGGTCATGACTAGAATGTCCTCCCTAGCAGACTTCTACTCCAAGAACCCAGAACACTTCCTCACCTATACCCCTGACAATGCTATTCCCTCAGGATCTAGGGACCTGCAGCCCCCTGATAAGAAACCTCGGTTTGAGACCCCAACTCAAGGTCTGTCTTCAGACCCTTTTTACATCCAACCTTACACCCAGTATAGTGAGGATCCACTACAAGATGAGGATCCAGACTTGGTAAAGTTGGATGACCAAACTGAGGTGGACTATTATGGGTATGACGAGGACCAAGAGGAGGCGGAAGACGACCCAGAAGTCTACAGAATAGACTCCCCTGTAGGCAAAGAACTTCAGGTTACCGACTCTCCAGCCGACAACAAGCCCCTCCTAAATGAGGTCTTACCTAAAGCAGCAGAACACTTCCGCATAGACACTCAGGGAGCACAGGAGGAGAAGTACTTTGTAGAGGAGCTAGTGGGAGAAAAGAAACCCATTGCCCAAGCCATTCCAATTCTCAAGTCCATCCAACGGGGAATTGATCCTTCCCTTCTCAATCCTAACCTCACAAGGACAGTAAACCCCAGAATCGAGAAATTGTTCAGGGCAGCCCAGTCAGACCCGCTTTACATAAGGGGTCAACTGAAGCCTGACTCCCTGGTAGTTACTAATACCCGGAAGAGGGCGGGAACACCTCTATCATCATCTGATGTTCCCCCCGACAAAGAGAGCAAGAAAATCTATGGGTTGGGAAGGAAGGTAGCCTCCACTTCCGCTTACCGGGCAAGGATTGCCAACTCCACCACTCTGCTGGCTAGTTACAACTGCCACCAGTGGGAGCAAGTAGCTGCCCTCATTGACTCCGCACCAGAACCTTTAAAGGGCCAGTTGGCCCAGGTCACGTCGAAGGGGAGAGCCGTGTCCGGTTGCATCCTTAAGGCAACCTTTGAAGCCGCAGATAACGCGGGCAGGTTAATAGCAGAGAGCACTGTCATTAAGAGGCATGCTTGGTTAAGACAGTCAGGGTTTAAACCCGAGACACAAGCATCCTTAATCGACATGCCGGTGGAACCTAATCTACTGTTTGGCAAAGCGGTAGAGGATGCATTAAAGACTGCCAAAGACGAGTATGATACTCTGAAATCCCTTGGACAGTTGACCAACAAGCCCCCTAATCAAAGAGGCATTAGTAATTTTCATCGCCCACGCGGCCAACATTCACAAAGAGGCTCCAATTATTCACAGGGACAGGGTACATCATGGGGTAACAACCAGCAGTCTACCCAAAGTTACAGCAGAGGAAACAAGAGGGGCCATGGTAAGGGTAGAGGCAGCCCCAGCAGAGGCGGCACGCCTCCCGCAAAACACCGAGGACGCGCTCAGGGTCCCTTCTCACGCATCCCCAGTAGGGGGACGCATTTCCAACTTCACCCAAGCTTGGGAAGGGATCACATCGGACAGATGGGTGCTGTCCACAGTGTCCGCAGGATATTGCATAGAACTGCTCGAGCGTCCCCGAAACCACCCTCCACGTCAAAGGATACATTCCTTGGACCACCAAAAGATCCTCCTCGAGGAGATCATCAATCTTCTAGCAAAGGACGCAATAGAACTCGTCCCGGGCAACCAGGTAAACAAGGGTATTTATTCAACTTACTTCCTTGTGCCAAAAAAAGATTTGACAATGTGCCCAGTATTAGACTTACGCCCTGCAAACCCCATGTCAAGCCTCAAAAGTTTCGCATGACTACTCTGCAAGAGGTAATCCCCCTCCTAAAAAAGGGGGATTACATGGCAACATTGGGCATGCAAGATGCCTATTTTCATATTTCCATGTTCCCGGCACACAGAAAATTCTTGCGCTTCAAGGTGGACAGTCAACACTACCAGTTCAAGGTGCTGCCCTTCGGTATAGCCTCAGCTCCAAGGGTATTCACCAAGGTACTGGCGGTGGCGGCAGCACACCTGCACAGGGAGGCAATCCTGGTGTACCCTCACCTGGATGACTGGCTCATCACGGAGGAGACCCCAGTAATTTGCAGGTCAACCATTCAAAGAACGATCAACCTCCTCTTCGAATTGGGTTTCTCCATAAACGAGAAAAAATCAAGTCTGGTGCTGAGCACCTCCAAACAGTTCTTAGGAGCTGTCCTAGACACTCAAGAGGGGTTGGCCTTTTCATCAGAGGAAAGAATTCGGAATCTACTACTGCAAATTCCTTTTTACCAGCCCGGTCGCCAGATAAGGGTGCGCAAAGCGATGCGTTTGTTAGGCATGATGGCGTCATGTATTTACCTGGTCGCCCGCGCGCACCTGCACATGCGACCCATGCAAGAATGGTTGGCGAAACAGTGGTCTCAGGCAAATGGTCAGTGGGACGATCTAGTGGTTGTTTCGCCAACACTTGTTCAAAGTCTTCACTGGTAGACAAGAGAGAACCTGTCAATGGGGAAACCCTTCTACGATCCAGAAGTACAGGCTGTAGTCACTACAGACACATCCCTGTCAGGGTGTGGAGCACACCTCCTCCACCACACAGCTCAGGGTCTCTGGTCTCAGACAGTAGCCAAGAATCATATCAATCTGCTAGAGCTTCTGGCAGTATTCAGAAATGCTTCAGGCTTTCGAACCCCACCTGTTAAACTTGTCAGTGCAGATCCTGACGGACAGCACAACAGCGATGTTTTACCTAAACAAACATGGAGGGACTCGTTCGCCAAATCTGTCCAAGTTTGCCCAGAAAATTTGGATATGGGCACTCAGACGGAACATTTACCTGTCATCTCAACATGTTCCAGGGGATCTCAATTTGCTAGCGTACGCTTTGAGCAGAGATCCTCTCCCAAGAGAACATGAATGGTGTCTACTCAGAGAAGTCGTGGAAGACATCTTCTCACAGTGGGGTTTCCCCACTACAGACCTATTCGCCACAAGCGAAAAAAAGGCAATGCCCAGAATTCGCATCCAGGTTCCCCCAGCCAGACTCCAAGGAGAACGCCCTGTGGATGAACTGGTCAGGAATATTTGCCTACGCTTTTCCACCAACCCCTCTCATGAGTCAACAAGATGCACAGGGAATTGATGACACTCATCCTAGTTGCTCCCATGTGGGCGAGGCACACCTACGCAGACTAGCGGTGTGAAAACCCATCAGACTCCCATGCTGGTACACCCTACTGTCCCAGCAACAAGGTCAAACAGTGCATCCTCAACCCATCTCAATGAACCTGGCAGCATGGCTCCTGAAGTCATAGAGTTTGGACATCTCAACTTACCACAGAGATGTATGGACATCCTAAAAGAATCTAGGAAACCTAACACGAGGCACTGTTACTTTGATAAATGGAAAAGATTTGTTATCTGGTGCCAGAATAAGAAAATCGACCCGGTTGATTGCACTCCTTCCAATATTGTCGCTTACAGGCTCCACCTGCTGGATGCAGGGCTGGTATTTAACTCACTCAAGGTACATCTAGCAGCGCTGTAAGCCTACACCACTTCCCACAACAAGGTTTCGTGGTGGAAAGTACCAGTGGTTGAAGCATTCATGGAACGGGTAAAGAGACTCCACCCTCCAATTTTAAACCCACCTCCTGGTTGGGACCTTAATGTGGTGCTTGCTAAGCTCATGGGTCCACCCTTTGAAACCATGCATAAAGCCAGTCTCAAACACCTGACCTATAAAACTGCCTTCTTAGTAGCCATTGCATCCATAAGAAGGGTCAGTGAAATTCAGGCTCTGTCAGTACAGGATCCTTTCTTTACTGTTCATAAGGATAAACCGGTTCTACGAACACACCCTAGGTTCTCACATAAGTTTATTTCTAAATTCCACATTAACCAGTCCATTGAGCTTCTGCCCTTCTTTCAAGAACCCAAAAGCTCTGCAGAGGTGAAACTACACACTGTAGATGTGCAAAGAGCGTTCCTCTACTATGTAGACAAAACCAGACCGCTAAGGAAAACAGACCAACTGTTTGTCTCTGTAGCTACAGGCGGAGAAGGAGATCGCCTCTCTAAAGGTGCCATCTCCAAATGGATAGTCAATTGTATCCAACTATGTTACTCCCTTTCTGAAAAGACTCTGCCTTTTTACGCCAAGAGCCCACTCTACAAGAGGCATTGGGGCCACTCTGGTTTTCATTGCAAATGTACCCCTTGACACCATTTGCAAAGTAGCTACATGGAGCTCTATTCACACTTTTACTCAGCACTACTGCATTGACACTCATTCCAAGACAGGTACTCAAGTGGGAGAAGCGGTTCTAAGACATCTATTTGCTCATGACCCTTCTCACATCCCACCTCCTTCTTCTAACACTGCTCGCTAATCTATGCACAGCATTTGATCTAAGCAGATTCCACAAGCCTCAGAAGGGATACATTACTCACCGTAATCATATTTCTGATGCTTGTATCTGCTTAGATTCACATGCGACCCGCCCTTCCTCCCCTCTGAGAGAAGGCGCATGGATGCTTGTAGTCTTATCTTTCTAACTATCTGCTTGGATAATCTGTACTCACGCTACTCCTCATGCTACCTCATGTCAGAAAAAATACAATCTGAGGGTCCTACACGCGTGAGGGATCATGGGTACAGTGGACGTCACACTAAGGATAGTATTACTGGCACGCCCTGTGTCGACGCCCATTTTCGAGTTTCGAAAAACAAATTGTAATACTCCGCAGCTTCCACTAGATGTCGGTCTATGCATAGCATGTGAATCTAAGCAGATACAAGCATCAGAAATGCGATTACGGTGAGTAATGTATCCCATATATATATATTTCTGAGGCTTGTGGAATCTGCTTAGATCACATGCTGTGCATAGGCCGACATCTAGTGAAAGCTGCAGAGTATTACAGTTTGCTTTTCGAAACTCGAAAATGGCCGTCGACACAGGGTGTGCCAGTAATACTATCCCTAGTGTGACGTCCACTGTACCCATGATACCTCACACAAGTAGGACCCTCAGATTGTTATTTTCCGCCATACTTGACGGAAGCATTCCGCAGAGTTCCCTGGCTTTCAGCCATATTTTGCTAAAAATCAATCATATTTCCCCGTTTCTTCCACTCCCACGTCGAATCACGTTATGGTAAAGTTGCACTACTACAAACCTATCCCCTTTATTGAAAAACTATGCTAAAGGAAGGGTCTGGTTACAGTGGCCTACTAAGAACCTATAAACCTCAGTGTAAACACATTGATGAAGGGCCGTTATGCTTCAGTTGCCCTACGAATAACCTAGCAACTTCAGTGCAAAAACTTTTGTTACAGGAACGTTGCAGCTACTTTGCACTAACAACAACCTATCCATACTATACTTACAAGTAAAACCGAAACCCCCCAGAAATTCACCAGTTATGGTAAGCTAAGCAACCATAACTCGCGCCACCACTGTGCACTGCTAAGACTAACACCCATGACATCAAAGATGACATCACAAACGTGACCATTTTTGTCCATACATAAAAACAAGGTGGTTTTAAGGACACACCCTAGATTTTCCCCTAAATACTTTTCAAAATCCCATGTCAATCAATCCATAAAACTGCCAGCTTTCGTCCAAAACCCTCAGGAGAAAGGCAAAAAAACACTTCATGCACTTGTCGTGGCAAGATAAATATCATTTACCCTGTAATCGTCTTTCTGTGGATTGCATCTGTCTAGAATTATATGTTCTCACCCATCCTCCCCTCAGGTTTAATATAACAAAATATTAAAAAGTACAACTGTTCATGTACCTCATGAAGGATCTGTACATGTGGGTTAGAGATAGTGTTACAGAAACACCCTTGTTGATGCCCTTTTCAAATTCAAAAACAGACAAAAAGGTAATTCTTTGGACCAACCACTGGATGTTGGCCTATGAATAGCATGTGTCTCTAAGCACATTCAAGCCAAAGAAACATGATTACAGGGTATTATTTTTCATTTAGCACATGTGCACAGAAAGAAAAAACGTTGCTTTTGAGGTGACCTAGACACCTGAATGGTCGTAGGTCAGCACTGATGTGCTATTCTCTCATTCCAATTTTCCTATCTTCCATATCAGGGTTAGGCTGGTGTGATCTTTTTTTGACTTTGTTGTCACTCACTTTCTCTGTGGTATGGTTCAACCAAGTGACACTACTATCACTTGGTCTGTCTGAATGACCAGTGCCAGTTATAAGCAAGAGAGTAAGCAGGATGTCATTTGGCATGTGCATGGCCAGATTGCAAACCCTCTCTGGAATGGGGACTAAGCTACATGACTTATTTTGGTTAATCGGCCAGCCTGAACGACTGCACAATAGCAGGTTGACATTCAGGGGATAAGATCCACCAGGTTTGGACAGCACATGCCTTTATCCCAATGTGGTGGCCTTATATTGGCTTTTCCTGGCTGCCTTTATTAGTGTAGAGGGGAATATATACAGTATTGGAAGTGTAGACATCATGTTACTGTTGATTGGCATCTGTGAAGCAGATGCATGAGGAACTGAGGAACTGCAGAGACTTGATGGGTTGCTTGGTCCTGGGATGCCTAAATGGGCCACTGAGAAGTAGAAATGATTTGCTCTGGCAGGAAAAACATGGGCATTTGATGTGCCTTAATATTAACAGACTGCTGGTTTAGGAGTGTGAAGGGCAGGACAGTAACACCATAGCTCCTCACCCCCTGAATCCGAATTCAGTATAGGGCAGTTGAAGCCGGCTGGTGGTGGGCTTTTGGATAGATGTAGATGCATGATTTTGATTGATTGATATGGTTGGGTGCAATTTGAAAGGCAAATATGCATTGTGTGCAGGATTTAGGAAGACAAAATAATGTGTTGTGTAGTACAGCGTCTACCAGCAAAAGCAAGAATAATTATCACCTATAAAGACTAAACATGATGAGAAGAATTGATCATTTAGAAAACCTACCATCTGTGACATGCCACACAGGCAGAAAATAAAACAAATAGTTTTTGAAGATCTAAACAATAGGAAATGAAAAATCACTAACTTTATGAATTGTAAAAACAAATGTGTTGTCTAAGGCGTTACGTGTATTTGCCATAACATGTAAACAGGCAGCACAATAAGACAACTAAGGGGAGGAATCTACAAACAGAACAGAGCTGTTAAGATCAAGGATGATCAGCAACCACTGGCAATAGGTTGGAGAGATGAATATCCAAATGGAAACATTGATGACATTTGGTTTTGCGTCCTAAAAACTGTTTATAAACGAATGAGAGGAGGAGATCGAGAAGACGCAAAATAAACTTTTCACTTTAGAAGTACAGACAAAGGATTGAATAGTGATTATGAACTTAATTCATTTTTATAAATGGTACTGGTGAGGGACAAGGTTCTTTTATGTGATAATGTACCTATGTGGAAGATGTGGGGTATTAAAAAGACATATTTTTGTGCATTGAATTCTGTATCTAAAATCAATATGGGAAGTATTAGAGAAAGCGTTTCAAGGCATTTAATATTATAATTTTACCAACATTTGAAGTAAATTGTGCAATTTGATTATGGTTGCAAGTAAGAAAAGATAAGAAAACCTACATAAGATTATGATGAACTACAGTAATATAAAGGATGGTCAAATAATTCAAGAGTAACATAAGACGTACCGTAATACTGAAAGCAAGTAAAGAAAAGTAAATGATACATCAGATGGAATAAATGTCATCCCCAATTATTTGTGAGAAATTAGGATACGAAAGGACTAAACTATTTTCTAAATTTAATTAACGCATATGTTAAGATAATGTATACAAACTTAGGCTGATACAGTTTCAGCAGAAAATGAATTGTCAAATATTATTTGACACCATATACATATGGTTTTACTAATGTTTAATTCTAATATGGTGCATTGCAATATGATAACCTAGACCTGAGAAGCACCTGTTTAATGTTCATTAGCACACACTAAAATTGTACAGACAAAATGGGCTGCTATAACGTAATTATATAGGCAAGCTTACAAGCCCTAATGTTGCACACTACAATCTAATGTTTGGTTTCCATAACATCAATAGAATAATATTCTTCAAACACTTATATATCTCATATATCCAGGCATAAATATGCTTCACATTAAGAATGCACCCAGTAAAAGCACGATAACGAAAAAGTCCCAGTTCTATGTTTAGAAGAAGACATAAAAAAGTGTAAACAAAATGGCGACTGTAAAGAATTCCAATATTGGGGACACACGTGGGTGTCATGCCGCAGCTGTAATAAGATAAGTTGACTTACTAGTCAATACTTTATTAACAAATAGATAAAAAAAACATTAAATTAACTGTTATATACATATCTGCAGTGGAAAATAGATGAAATATAGGCAGTTTTGTATTACAGAAATACATATCTGCAAACAGTAGAAAACAGGGAAGATTTAACCAAATAGTTTTGGAGGAAACTGATCAGAAATTAAGTAAACATCGAGGCTACTCATAGAAGTAAGTTGTGAAGAAGAACATTCTTTATTTCGGGTACACTATTCCCATAAAAGATAATAATACAAAACAATAATAATAGATTATACAAATATAACATCATCAGCACTGTACCTACATGATAAATCTGACATAGGACTAATACCAAGTTAAAAATAGTAAAATGGGAACATTTAGAACTATTTAAGCTGCATCAAGCGTGCTCTTATTTCCAAAGTGCCTTCAATAAAAATATAAATATTACATACTCATTTCACGACAGGATGAGATAAAATCCCATTAAAAGCTACAAACTGATGTCTCGGTCCCCAGTTTCTTAACATTCGGAGGCAGCATTTCTGTCTTAATGCTGCATTAATAGGCACATTTCCATGAAATGTGGTAGATCGTCAACATCATGCCATTTACAAAAGCACCTGCTTTCTCCCTTGCTTTCCTTATCTGATGTGAGAACTGAGCCTTTCAAAAATAGCAGATTCGTTCTTCTTCCTTGGATCATTAAACCAGTAAATATAACTTGGTGCACCCAATATGACCTGTTTCTGAAGTAGCATTGCACGCCCCCTTTTTTACACTCTATATCTTCTCTATGTTTTTGTTTGAGGCAACAGAAGGCCTTTGCCGCTATTCTGAGGTCTTCTTTATTCCCTGCTCTTTTCAAGGCAAAGCAATTAACCAAACCAAGAGAATCCAATGTTGTTTTACATAATTCAACCATGCAGAACTATAATGAAGATCTAAGTCCATAATGTCCTCTATTAGCATGGTTAATGCAAAACGTGGGATCCAGCATATTTGCAACAATGGGCTACAGGCTGTAACTGAATAAAATCCTGGATGTACGTCAGGCTGCATTATTCTTGTAACAGGCAACCTGGAGGGCAACCATGGTATACTCCCATTATTGCTCTAAGAAACGGGTTCTCTTTCCTTTGTGTTAGTTCGGATCATTGATGGCCCCAAACATCTGCACCAGTCGAAGTGAGTTAATCGGCAAGCAGATTAACAACATGTTTAAAGATGAAGTATGATACATTTTCTATACATTTAATTAATCATAGGTCACAAAAGTCAAGATATATTGGGAAACAACATGAAGTAAATAATTGATCAACAACAGTATCACTAAAAAGTACAGGCATATTTGTTACACCTCAAATTATTCTTTGATTTCACAATGCTAATTACAAGTAAAAATTATGCAAAAGTAACTTTTCTAATTTAAAAAAAAAAAACATTTCCATTATATTTCTCTTTCTTATTTTGGCTTATGCAACTTCATTTGTATACAAACAAATATATTGTCAATTTCTGGATATTTGATATTCAACTATGTTGTGTAAATAAACAGATATTGGGCCTCATTACGACCGTGGCGGTCCGGAAATAACGGTGGCGGTAAACCCGCCGCCACCGTTGTTTCCAGACCGCCTGATCCCGACCCCTGCAGGCGGGAGGTGATGTTCCCGCCAGGTCTGACCTGGCGGGTTTAACACCGCCCGCCTGCAGGCGGACGAGGAAACACCGGCAGCATTACAAGATGCTGCCGGTGTTTCCATGATCCCGATTCCCATTGGTCCCATAGGACTCAATGGGAATGGGGATTTACACTATTCCGCCTCCGTGATTCCCGGAAAACCGGGGTTGTGATGCCCCGGTAATTCCGGGAATCACGGAGGCAGAATGGTAATACGAGTCCGGCGTTAACCAGGCGGTTTTATCGCCTCGGTTAACGCCGGACTCGTAATGAGGCCCATTGTTTTTTCTTTTTTTATTGACATCTTATGGTTTCCCAACTGTAAACCTTAAGCCATTACAGAATAACATTTATATAATTAAAAACGAAAGTCTAAAAAAAAGAAATATAGTTCACTGGTTTTCTTACAATGTTTCTAAAACAGTTTTCGTTTCCTTTTTTTTCCACCCCTTTTGTAGGTTTAATTCCGAGTGCAATCATTTCCTTTCTCTTCTGGTCTCTTCATGTCTGACAAATCTTCAATTTTCTTAAAGATCATTATTAACAGTCCGACCAGGGCCAAGTTGATGGATATTTTTTCCCCTTCGATGAAGACATGCCACCAAACTGACATTTCTCTGTTAACAGTGCTTTTCGCAATCTCACCCAAACAAAGGTTTTGCTCGTCACTTAAACCCTTACATTCCAGTGTCAGGTGTTTCTATGTTTCTACCGACTTTGGGCTTAGACATACTCTGAATCTGTTAGCGCCACCTGTCTCCTGTGGCAAACTTCCCTCTAGGGCAGGATGTTCAGACGAAACCGCATCGGTTGCGATCTCCAGTACCAGTTTGGAAATAGTTTCAGATAGCCTGGTATCATGTTTAATTTTCTTGGGGCCACCCAAAATTTGTCGTAACTTTTGTATTTCCACAGGTCTTCTTGAGTCTGTGTCCAGTATTTTTCATAGAGTTTTTTGTTTTGTTTTGGATTGATTGCTTAGAAGGTCATCCTTCGTCTCGTTTAGATCCTCCAAGATTGCTTTACACTTTTCAACCATTTTGGAGCAGATAGTCTTGGCTGTCACTCATGGCTTTGTTAATGGCCTCAAAGCCACCAGACAACGGTTGCTCATAGCATTTCCAGTAGAATGAAATTATCTTCCAGTCCACTAACGCTTTTAGTGAAGTCAGAGTGAGCTCTCTTCTTATCGCTGGAATTGGCAGTGATGTTGGCAGTTGTAAAACAGTCCGCCAAAATATTCTCTCTAGAATAGGCCACTTTTTGTCTGACAGAGCAAAGGATGTTTCTGCTCCGTGAACTAGTAATGGGGTTACTTTCATTCGATAGAACTTTATCAGTGGCATTAGAGTAAATCTACAGTATCTCTGTAGTAGAATCTTCCATTGGGCGGCCACGTTTTTTGCTTTCCTTTTCAGTAGGGAGAATCTTGGTGCCTCTCATTTACTGCTGTTTACACAGACTCCTAAATACGTGATGGAGTTTACCTTCCGAATTTTCTTTCCCTTCAAAACCCAGTTAAACTTGTTCTTCTTGTTGTTGTTGGATATTGACAAACTGAGTATACTTTATTTGTTGGGGTTAATCGATAGATCGTTAGCATCAACATATGTCTGTAATACTTCTAACTGACCCTGCAGTCCTATTGGCGTCTGGTCCATTAGGACTATGTCATCTGCATACAGGAACCTCCCAATCGGTGTTCCGCCCAATTTCGGAGGAAATGCTCGTATTTGTTCAAATGCTTTGTCAATGTCCAATGCATAAAGGTTGTACAGTTCTGGCGCTAGGGGACATCCTTGTTTCAGACCCATACTAGTACATATCTGGTTGGATGTTAACCCTGTTTTATCCAGTCTTACGTGAAGGGTCATGCTGGTGTATAAATCTTTGATGTTCTCCAGGACTGTCCGTGGGCAGCGCCATTTTGATAACTTGCCCCATAATATTTCTCGACTAACAGTGTCGAATGCCTTTGATAGGTCGACAAAGGCAACAAATACTTTATTGTCTTTGGTTCTCCCAATTCTTGGCTTAAGTAAGTTGATCAAAAAATTGTTAAGTGAAATCCCTCTCCTTATCACAAAACCTGACTGCCAGCGTTCTCTTCTCCCCTCCGAAACACTCCATTTGGTCAAAGTTTTCAGTAGGATTCCCGTGTATATCTTGCCCAACACGTCAAGAAGGGCTATAGGACAGTAATTGTTGGGGTGCGTCCCTAAGCCCCTTTTTAAAGACTGGGACAATGATTGCGTCTCTCCAGGAGGTTGGCACCTTAGTTACTAATATTATATGTTTAATCAGATGATGTAAAAATGTTGCCCAGGCAAGTGGGTTCTCCTTCAGTATGGTATTTGTCAAGCCGTCAGGTCCTGGAGCTCTAGAGATTTTAAGTTTCTTGATTAATACTTCGCTGGTTGAAATATCTATATCTAGTTGTACATCGTCTGCAGTAGTATGTACCGTTACTGCTTTCCTTGACCAGGAACTTTGTTATAGTTGTGTATAGAATTTACACCATGTGTTGGCTGAAATGGGGTTTGCCATCAAGGCGTCCTGTGGGGAGTCTATTTCATTAATGGCTAGCCAAATTCCTGATGTATTCCTGTTTTTGATTTTTTCCAACATATGCCTTGAATCTTGATTTAACATTGTTTTTTTATGTCGCCATAGCCAGTTATGGTATTTTTGTTTCTGTTTGTGGATTTCAATCGTGATATCTTGATTTGTATTCTTACTAAGCCTCTTAATACTTTTTTTGAGGATTCTTTTCCACTCTATTATCAGTTTATCGTACACATGTCTCTTCGAGATTGTTGGTTTGTTATCACCTTTTTTGCATCATCTTAAACTCTTTCAATAACGATAGATAGTCAATAGTATTGATTTTGTCTTCCACGTGCGTCTGCGTAATCAATGTTTTTAAATTTACATTTAACCTGGGGAGTCTCTCCAGTTTTATTCTTAATGTAGTTCCACCTGTATTGACCAATACTGAGAGCGAGTTTCCATAAGTGAATCTTTTGTTGTTACTTATGCATTTACATTTGATTTTCAAGATATTGTGGTACTAGCTGTTATGTCAATCACTTCTAATGTTTCGATTACGTGTGGCATGCTTGACGAAATACATATGTAATCCAAGATGTCTGTTGAGTATGACCCTTTCCAGGTTGCTCTAGTGGGGACATCCTCTTGTGTAATGCCATTTAGGATTACACAATCCCTGGATTGAATTTCATTCCTCCAATGGATACCCAGTTTTAACTTAGTTGTTGTTTCTACCATGTCTTGTTCTACTGGCTGATTTATGGATTTGAAGCAGGAGCAGTTTAGGTCACCTACTATTATAAAAAATGGATCATGCCATTTTCCCTTTGAGTGTCTATCAGGGCTACAATGTCTTCTCGTAGTGTGGCTTTTAAAGGTATTACTGGGTTCGGGTAGACGTTCAGTATTATCAATACTCGCTGGCTATTGTCTGGTATTTGGTCCAATTTTACTGTCAACAGCTGAATATATGGAGTTGGGTTTTGGGTATAGAGCACAACCCATTTCAGGTCGTTCTTAATCGCCACCAAAAGGCCTTATGTTGGTCTTCCCTTCAGACCTTTTTTGCGCCGGGTTTAAAAACACTTTGTATCCTTCCACGATCGGGGCCTCAGAGAGCCATGTTTCCTGAAGACACAGTAGACATAATTCATAGAATTTAGCGCACAAGTGGCACACGCGGCTGGCACACAGTGTGCGCGTGCGACTCTCTGCGCCAGCCGCGTGCGCTAAAATCCATTTCCGCGCACAGCGTATGCATGGATTTTAGCTACCAAAACCAGCCGTGGCGCATAGTGGTGCAGCGACCCTGCAGCAGTGCCAGTTACGCGCCAAGAAGGCCCCTCGCACAGGGAAAAGCCATCAAAATCCCGAATCCAGCGCAAAGGGCTGTGCTAACCCTGTACCAACACGGCAAGCGGGGTACGTGTATTACTGGGGTTCGTGGGAAGTTTTACACACGATTGGCCCTGTGCGAGCGGGGAACGTGTATTACTGGGGTTCACGTGAAGTTTCACACGCGATTTCAGCAGGGTACGTGTATTACAGGGGTGCACGGGATGCTTTACACGCGATTACAGCAGGGTATGTGTATTTCATGGGTGTGCGGGAAGTTTTACATGCGATTGGCCTGGGTACGTGTATTTCAGGGGTGCGCGGGAAGTTTCACACACGATTTCAGCAGGGTACGTGTATTTCAGGGGTGCGTGGGAAGTTTTACACGCAATTACAGCAGGGTACGTGTATTCCAGGGGTGGGCGGGAATTTTCTCACGCGATTGGCCTGGGTACGTGTATTTCAGGGATGCGCGGGAAGTTTTACACGCGATTACAGCAGCGTACGTGTATTTCAGGGGTGCGTGGGAAGTTTTACACGCAATTTGCCTGGGTACGTGTATTTCAGGAGTGCGTGGGAAGTTTTACATGCAATTGGCCTGGGTACGTGTATTTCAGGGGTGCGTGGGAAGTTTCACATGCGATTTCGGCAGGGTACCTGTATTTCAGTCGTGCGCGGGAAGTTGTACACGCGATTTTGCTGTCAGAGCAGGGAATGCATATTTCGGGGGTGCGCGGGGAGTCCTACACGTGAATTGGCAGTGTGGGTCCTCCCAGGTGTCCCCTCTACCCCCTCCACGGCCCCTGCAGGCAGCCCACACCACAGGGGACTACCCTGCACCTCTGGTCATGTCCCCCAGCACCCCCACCCCTCCAGCAGTGAGGGGCACCTGCCAGCAGGCCCCCACTCATGTCCCCCTGCACCTCCACCCCCCATCATTGACAGGCACCTGCCAGCAGGCCCCGACACATGTCCCCCAGCACCCCCACCCCCCAGCAGGGAAGGGCACCTGCCAGCAGGCCCCCACTCATTTCCCCCTGCACCCCCACCCCCCCAGCATTGACAGGCACCTGCCAGCAGGCCCCCACTCATGTCCCCGGCACCCCCACCCCCCAGCAGTGAGGGGTACCTGCCAGCAGGCCCCCACTCATCTGCCCCTGCACCCCCACCCCCCCAGCATTGACAGGCACCTGCCAGCAGGCCCCCACTCATGTCCCCCAGCCCCCGCACACCCCCAGCATTGACAGGCACCTGCCAGCAGGCCCCCACTCATGTCCCCCAGCCCCCCCACCCCCCATCAGTGACAGGCACCTGCCAGCAGGCCCCGACACATGTCCCTCAGCACCCCCACCCTCCAGCAGTGAGGGGCACCTGCCAGCAGGCCCCCACTCATTTCCCCCTGCACCCCCACGTCCCCAGCATTGACAGGCACCTGCCAGCAGGCCCCCACTCATGTCCCCCTGCACCCCCACCCCCCAGCATTGACAGGCACCTGCCAGCAGGCCCTGACACATGTCCCCCAGCCCCCCCCAACCCCCATCATTGACAGGCACCAGCCAGCAGGCCCCGACACATGTCCCCCAGCCCCCCCACCCCCCATCATTGACAGGCACCTGCCAGCAGGCCCCCACTCATGTCCCCCAGCCCCCCATCATTGACAGACACCTGCCAGCAGGCCCCGACACATGTCCCCCAGCCAACACGTCATCACAATCTAGATCCCTGGCTCTTATGGCCACCCAAATCCCACCCCACGCTACCCCAGTCCAAACACCCAACCAAGCTTTACATCCACTCCAAATTGAAATCCCCATTACATGATAGATCACAAATAAGCAGTATCCACATGAGTACAAGTCTGTCAGACCCACACAATGGCAACACATGACTGAGAAAACCCACATTGTGACATGCATGAAACCAATGAGAGAAGACCACACATTGAAGTAAGAAAATGTATTCAAGTCAAAATGAAGGGAATGAAATCAAAACACACAATAAAGCCAATAAAAATCAAAATGCAGCATGTCCCAAAAAATGATAAATAAATAAAATGAGAATCCAAATTAATCCAAATGAAAATGTGTCCAAAGTCACCGTCCAACAAAGCAAATCCAAAGGGAAAGAAAAGCGTAATATCCATTGCTCCATGGTGAAGAAACAAAAGATGAAGGAGAAAATCCACTGTAAAACTATGTACAAATAGCAAATCCAGGGTCCATGAGCCCAACGACATAAATGAAACCTACAATGAAACCTACCTAATTACTCACTATATACAAAAATGTGGGGCATAGTCCATGCACCCCAAATGAAAGAAAAAAGAAATTAAACTTAACACTAATGAACTATATACAATGGCGGCGGGCAAGTCCAACGGCTCACTTGTTGATGTCATGGGCCAGGAGGCAGGCCTGTTCTCTGGCCCGAGGTCTCGCAGGGATAACGCCATGTCCACCTCCAACTTCCTGCAAATTCCCTCGAGGCACTCAGCCCCCCTCAGCGCCCTGCACATGGAGTTCTCCGCCCTGACTATTGTGAGCCGTGCCTCCTCCGCCCGCCGGCGCTCCGCACCTATCTGCTGGCCCAACCACTGCCACACGGAAGACACTCCCTTTCCAGGGTCCTCCTGCCCTCCGCCCGATGCCTGCCCCTCTAATGTAGATGGCCCGAGCCATGATGCCTCCAACGTTGAGCCTGCCGCTGCCTCCGACGCAACTGCCTCTGCCAGCACGAAGGCATCCAGGCTGATGGAATCCACCGACGCCGTCATGCACGTGCCCTGCCCGATGATGCCGGCACATCCTCCATCTGCTGGGGTCCAGTTGCTGTGGTGTCCACCCCTGCTGGACCTCCGACTCCCGACTGTGACAGGGATGGGATACCCACCAAGCTGGCTGCGTTGGTCAGGGCAGGTCCACAGGGGGCCCTGGTAGCATCTGGGCCGGAAGACGGCATGGAGAACGACTGGCGCATAGTCTCCACAGAGGAGGAGAGGGCCGCCAGAGTGGCCGACACATGTACAAAACCCCCGACCATGGACACTGCCAACTGGGCCACGTTGGCACGCTGCTCTTCGTGATGACGTGCGTGCTCTCCCCAGGGAGCACGCACGTCATCACGAATGTCACACGTGTGCAACGCAACACCAGTCAGGACCTTCTCCATACGGCCAGGGGTCCCCTCGTCCGCAGGTAGAGGAGTGTCAGATGACATGGACATCCCCCCTACCTGCGGACGTGCCTGGGATGGGGCATCCCTGCTGGGGCATGGTGGTGCAGTCACAGCGTCAGGGATAGTGACATGCACAGGCCCCTCCATGGTGACCTGTGCTGCCTCCTGCCCCTGGACTGCACCACTTGCACCAGTGGTTCCACCCCCACCAGGTCCCATGTGTGGCTCAGTAGCGGCCTCCTCCTCCTCTGTGGAAACCACCAACCTGGATGGCTCCACACCATCTTCCACCGTTGCAAGCCCCTGTGGGGGCTCACCCACCCCTTCCGCTGCAGCCGTGGTGGGAGACGCAGCACCAGTCCCCTCACTTCCGGACGATGGTAAATTCTGGGAGGGTGACTGGGCCTTGCGTCGCCGGCCGGTGGGGGCATCCCCACCGCTTTGCTCCACAGCGCCGTCTCTGCCCTCTTCATCACTTGCCGCTGTGTAGAGGGAGACATAGAACACAAGCATCAGGGTACTGTACAATGGTCCCCTATACAAGAAGCAATAGCAGATGAATGGCACTGTCAAACCTCACTTCCATCATGTCCCTCCACAACACATGGGTCAGTGCAGGCAAAACACATGCAGTAACAGACATAGCACATGCAATGAACATTAGCATACATGGCCAAGGGACTCTTGAAACATACAATGCTGGTTTGAAACTCACATGCATCATGGGTCATGCCTATCACATGCACACACTTCACCGTAGTTTCATCCATCTGGCCTCGTACACCCCAGACACAGTGGATACAAGGATGAGTAGGCTGCATCAATGAATCTGAACATTGTCACAGACATGTGTCATGCATCCATTGCATTTACATGTCACAGACACGCAAGTTAGACACACAGACATGGACTCCATACATGTCCATGACCGCAGCACCCATCTCTCACACCCCATCCATGTGTCCAATTACAGAGACAGGCATGCATTAATGTGTGTATTCCGCATGCTGCTGCGCATGTTGTATTGTAACACATGCACCTACCATGTGGTTCACACATTACTGGTCTCACATGCATGACCATGATGTCCCTGCACACACACATACGTACATGGCCTATGTCAGACATACAGGCAAGTATCAGACAACCAGCACCCTGCAACATGCCCTGTCTCACACAGCAATGCTTGGCCACTTACCGCTCAACTCCAGACGGATCTGCCTCTGAAGGATCTGGGCGTGGAGCGCTGGGGCTACGCGTTCCAGGACCCTCATCTGGATGGTACTCATGCTGCCCCGACCCCCCTCCACGAGGCTCCAGGCCTTTATGAGGGTCCTGGACCTCAAGTCCTCCCAGCGCTTCTTGACTTGCTTGATGTTGTGGGTTGCCACCCCCTCCGCGTTGATGGCAACCACAAAGTCGTCCCAGATCCTATCCCGTCCTTCCTTGTTGGCGCGTGATGTTCCGAAGAGGGCATCATAATGCCCCAGGACATGCTCCACCAGGACACCAACTTCCTTCTGACTGAAGCTGGTGGCCCTCTGCCCCTCTGGCTGGGGGTCGCCAGTGGTCTCAGATGGTGTTTGCCCCGACATGGCGACCCCCGAGGCAGGCGTGGGTGGGCAACTGGGTCCTGGTCCTGGGCTGGGGAGCGATGGTATCCCAGTCGGGAGTCTTCTGTTCCAGCAGGGGTGGACACATCAACTGGACCCCTGCAGATGGCTGATGTGCAGGCACCAAATAGCAGGGCACGGGGGCAGCAGGCAGCAGCAGATGGCAGGTGGGAGCGTACTCAGGGCTCTGGGGGGCAGGAAAATGGCATTCAGGGCAGGAGCGTGGTCTTCTGTGTGTTTTCGCATGGCCAGCTTGATACGGAGTGATTTGGCACGTGAAAAAATTGCACGTCAGCATGTAATTCAAGGAAAGACCCTTAGCGCGTAAGCACGTCAGCACACGTACGCGATTTCATTGGACCAAAGGCCCTTACTGCGTAAGCGTGTCTGTAAGGTATCGCGCACGGGCGTTGCCCTTTCGCGTGTAAAACTTCCCGCGAACCCCAGGAATACACGTACCCTGCTGAAATCACATGTGAAACTTCCCGCGCACCCTGAAATACACATACCCTGCTGAAATTGCGTGTAAAACTTCCCGCGCAACCCTGAAATACACGTACCCTGCTGAAATCGCGTGTAAAACTTCCCGCACACCGCAGAAATACACGTACCTAGGCCAACCGCGTGTAAAACTTCCCGCACACCCCCGAAATACACGTACCCCACTCGCACAGGACCTATCGCATGTGAAACTTCACGCGAACCCCAGGAATACACATACCCCACTCAGTATATGCGTGCTTTTTATTTGTGCACACTTTTGTAATGCGCAGGGACTCTACCGCCTGCCTTCGTGTGGCGGACGTGTTTAGGCCTGTGTGTGTCTTTGCCCGTGCGTGGGTTTGCCCTATTCGATTCCATGAATACGTTTGGTTCGCGTGCGTGTGGGCGTTCCGTGTACTTCCTAGCAGTACTTCCCCCGTTACGCCTTCTTTTTCACACGTTATTCCCCATTCCGCGTGTTACGGCCCCTGTTCTGCCTACTTTTGTTGTGTGCGCTGCGTTATGTGCGCTTTCCCTGTGCGCTTAGCGCACGCTGTTTGGAGACGTGTGCGCCAGCGTGCGCCATGCACGGATTTGGCGCACAACCAGTGGGAAAGTAGCGTGCACGTGCGCTTGCTTTCTCACGCTTGCGCCTCCTTGCGCCTGCTTGCGCTGGGATTTTCAGCGCATGTTTGTTCCATGAATCGGCCCCAGTATGTTTACCTTCATTTTTTGCAATTTGCCTTTCCAAAACCAGTGTCCAAACCCTCTTGCTAACTAGGGTCCATGATCCTCCTACAGTATTGTTTAAACGTTATTGATTTCATGTTTTTTCTGCTACCAGGATGGCTAGCTACTTCCATTTTTCACCCTCGCCTTCAATATCTTTCTTTGTATTTCTGATATTGCGTATTTGTCCCGTAGTGCTCTGTTTTTTTCTTCCAGTCTGCATGTTACTCTTGTTGTTGGTTATTACCTTCCTATTGGGCTTCGACTCTTTGTTTCTACTATGTTGGTCTTGTTTTTTTGTAATTACTTGTTTGTTCTCACATAGGTCAAAGCCCATCGGGCGTAAATGGTAGGCTTCATCCAAGAGTAGCTGCTTTACCAACCTTGAGACTGTGTGTAATATCACTCTATCAGTTTGCTCCTCTTCAAAAAATTCCACTATAGCAATGTCTTTGGAGGTTATTAATCTCAATGCCGGAATGTGGTGTAATAGTCTTACCATGTTTGATCTATTAAGGATCAAACTGTTGTTATAGTATAACATTCTTTCTATGTGCAAACCCTCTGGCTGGTTGGGGTTTTTGTCTTTGTCCTCGTCATGCCCTCGGTTGTTCTGATCATTACAAGGTGAAAGGTGTCTATCCATCAACCTCTTAGAATTGGTCGACAGGCTCCTGTTCCTTTGTTGTGTTTTAATCCTCAGTGGCGATGTTAGGTAGGTCTCCACTGGCTGATCATCAGCTTGTCGAGTCTCTCTCAGTTGAATGTCTACTCTTTGTCTTTCAATGTTCCCTTTAGGTCCGGTAGGTTGTATGTTGATGTCCTTGTATTCGTTTGTCTTCCCTCTTGTTAGGTCACAGGTTTTTTTGTGATCAATGTTTTGCTCTCCTTGTTTTGTAACTGGTTGATTTGTTTCCTGCTCATCCTCGTTCACCTCTTCACCCGAGTTGCTTGTGTCGCTGTCTTTACTGTTATGATTGTTCTCATGCTCAGAGTCCATCTCCTATTCAGTTTGGTCCTCGTCTCCCTTACCTTCCTTGTCATCTGAGATAGTATAAGATATCCCTGAAGAAGCTCACCATAGGCTTGTTAATTTACATGTCCTATGAAGTGAAACACGTCTAGGCTGATATCAATCTATTAGATTTCCATACAATGAATGTAAAAGGCTACTTCGGTTGACATTATTCGAATAAATTCAATGAGTCCAAACAATTAGTATAGGAATGCAGTGTAATGAACTTTAAAAAAGTATTAAACTAACACAGTATATTATAGGTAGCTGAAACAATGCTGTTATCAGTATCCTTGGAGAAGCTACATTGGATTCGTACACTTTTTGAAATTCTTTTGTGAATGTAAATTAGATCAATACTTTGTAGTATTAGTTTGAAATACACTTTAAAGAAAAAAGTCCATATTATTTTTTCGCATATTATCCAACAATTACTTATATGTCAGAATTAATGTTGCAAGGCAGGGGCAGGTAACAGGCCATGGCAGTTGAATATGCTGCAATCTGGCGTAGAATAAAGAGTTTGAAAATATTTATTTAGAGGTTAATATTGCGTAACAAAAGGACTTTAATAATCCCTGCAATAGAAGATGTACAATGCCCCACAGGGAGTTTGAAGGAGACACAGCTATAATAGACTGTAAACTAAATGTATTTTAAGAATCAATGCATACTAAAAATGAAACACCAAATGAATACATATTCAGAAGAAAGAAAGATCAGTTAATACTATTATGAGACAAATGTGTCCGTAAATTGCCTTATGCAATCTGGAACAGCCAGTTGAAAAAGCATCCATCGTCAGTCTCCAGATTTCAAAAGTGAAAGGACAGGATTCAAAGAAAACATCTTTCACTAACTTCAGGGCACCCTTGCTGTTGCCCAAAATTCCATCCTGTGATCTGATGCTCAGGAAGACTTTCACTTTATCATTGTTGAACATAATGCCCAGGGCTTCACCTGAGTTGTCAAATCAATTGATGGGGGTCACACCTTCCTAAACATCAACATGGGTTCCTAACAGAAAGATAATGTTCTAAGCCAACTAGTAGCATTGGAGGCCCAACCCTGACTGCAATAAGAACCTTCCCAAATGCTCTTCTCACCTCCTCACCTCAGAAAGCTACACCAGCTGATAGCAACCACAATAGGATAACCCTTTTGTGATCCATCAACTAACCCGCTCCAGCATACAATATGCCCCTCCAGCGCTAATAGGATTGCTGCCCCCCCTCCAGCTTTGAAGGCCACAAAAAAACACGCATCTCTATTGCCAGTCTCCAGGTCACTTTGGTTCACCCTATGTCATCAGCAATTACTCTTGTTTACTCCCGGATCATAGTTATCCCCAGCCATTTAACAATGGACATGATATGCGTCTAGAAGTGAATACGGTAAATACAGACCTTCAGCTATGCACCATCAGACGTAGTACCGTATTCGCTTCTAGATGCAAATAAAGACTGCTACACCCATTCACAATAATGCACTTTATATGTGCAATCTCAACAGCTGCAATCGATCACTTTGGTTACACGAATTTGTTGCGCACAAACACCAACCCAAGAAAACTGTTATTTTAAGGCACATGTGCAAATCAACCTTTACTTTGCTATGGCATTCAAAGCATATGCCATTTTTTACACTTCTGCATTCATTTGTTATTACAGTGATATAAAAACATTTGGTTTCCAGTTTTCTGTGATCCTCCTTTTCTCATTTATCATTGGATTGTTCGTAATACTACAAACCTCTGCACTAAAAGGAACAACTCGAAATTTAAACCCATCGTACCTCATGAACCTCTCGGTACCGTAAAGGTTAATGAAGTGTTGCTTTTCATCATATCTGACACCTTGTCAATTATTCTTCAGGAGGGATTCTATATATGTATTTATTTATTTTCTTAAACTCACCATCAACATTATTTCTTGTCCCTCTGTATCTTAAGTGGGCTGCCTCACTCTTGTGTCTTTTCTGCACCCATGCTCATGGCCAGCAACTCCTTTCCTGCAGCTAGAAAGGCATCAGCTCGATCTTGCCCAACCAACGCCCCTGCACAAGACCTCAAATTCTCCCCGGCCACAGCCTTCAAAGAACTCCAACGTCCTGCGCATCTGGCAGGGAGCTCTGACTCCAAATATGAAGTCCAGCCAAGTTCCCCTAACCCCCCTTTCTTCCTCTATTTCAACCCCTTCAGTCATCTAAGCCCCTCGATAAGCCCCTCTTGACTTTTTCGTTAAATTTCCCCACCTTCTTGATGATGTCACCTCTCAGCACACCACATGCCAGCTTGTGTAATTTTCCAGCTCCTAGCTCTGGCGACCTTTGAACAGTATTCCGTTTGCCGAATAAATATCATGTTCACATCCTTTCCCTTTCCTTCCCTCCTTTTACTTGCATGTTAATGGGTGGTTTCTTTCAAGGCCCATATCGTTTCGGTTACATGCACTGCTCGCTATGGATCTTTCCTTCACAAAGCATTGCTGTTGTCATTTAATTTTACTTGAATTTTCAAAACCAAATATGTTCATGCACCTGCGGCTATGCTACCATTTGCATGGCCTATGTAAATCTACCCTACTCTACTCACCATTCCTTTCAAAGTGTTAATGTTAAATGTTAAAGTACCTACTACATACATTCCTTCGTTCATACATTCTCTAACAACACTGTAAATAAGATTTGCTTTTTCAGTGGAAGGGATTGCAGCTGTTTCATGAGGGTAGTGATCCCTGCGGCCTGCATCTGGGAGAAGTCTAGCCGCTGCATTCTGTATGACCTGCAATCGTTTTAAGAGAAAATCAGGGAGGCCCATGTGCTGGAAAAAACCATAATTAAGATAGGACAAAACTGTAGCAGGTGTGACAGAAACCTTAGAACACAGTCACCTTACCCAGAATCCAAAGGTATTGAAGGCAAGAACTGGCACCTGAGTTAATCTGTGGGAGGAAACAAAGTGAGTAGGGGCAGACCCCATGCTGGGGGCCAACAGGTGGAGTTCCAGAGGTTCTTCTGTTCCCCAACAATCAAAACTTTGGGGCCTCATTACGGCCATGGCGCTCCCGTAATGAAGGGTGCCGGTACGGGACCAGCACCCTTCATTACGGAACGCCCTATTACGAGGTTCCCTTGCGGGACCTGGTAAGGACGCCTGGTAAAACCAGGCGTCCTTAGCGGGTCCCGCGAGGGGACCAGGGAGCTAATAAGGGGCCCGTTATTAGCTCCCTCCCCAATCCTATTGAGCCCTATGGGGCTCAAATGGGGATGGGTTTTTCCAATGAGGACTTACCGGGTCCTCCATGGTTGGAATAGCCCGGTAAGTCCTCATTGGAGGAACCCGGTACTGGAACCCGGTATGGAAGCAGCTATGCCCTTATTAAGGGCATGGCTGCCTCCATACTCGTAATGAGACCCCTGGTCTTGTCAGTTTTACGTTTTAATATATTCCTCCATATAGTTAACAGCCAATAGGTAGTTCTTAAGATTGTTCATTGACGACCGGACCTCATCGTCCCTGTGGAGCAATATTTGGCTGTCATCAGCACAGGAGTAAAACTAAAGGCCAAGGAGTTAATAAGGTTAGCCACGGGCTGCATATAAATGAGCCAATGGAAACTGATTGCTGTTTATCTGATTAAAAGTTTAGCCGGATAGGGACTGTCCCATAGATAACTGCCCCCCTTAGTCTGCACAAAAGCAGAGACCGGTCGGCAGTGTTGAAGGGTGCAGAGAGGCAGCGCTGCAACACAGCCTACATCCAGGACTCGGTGCAAGTCACCCCGGACTGACAAAAGGTTGGGCAGCACACATCTAGCAGGATGAGCATCCAGCCGTGTGGGATCCAGAAGATCCAAAGATTCAAAAAACGTGGTGGAGCTAGCTGCCACCAGCTTCCCCGCTCATCGTGGCGGCACAAGGAAGAAGGAAGATGGCACGTGCCGAAGATGACTTGAGTCAGAACGCTCAAGAGAGGTCTCCAAGAGGGGTTTAAATTGGGCTGCTTTGCAGAATGTGTGAGCTTGCCCTGGTGTAAAACATACCTTTACCGCCGGGGAGACTGAATGGAGTAGAAGCATAAGTTGTAATGTGCAAAACTGCCAGATATTGGATCCAGTGGAAAGGCACACTTAGTTTTGGATGCAAACGATAAAATAAGATCTTCTGATACAAACACACATTCTAAGGACTCAAGTACTTAAGCAGCTCAGGTGGGTAATCCAGTAAGAGGTCTGAAGAGATTTCCTTGAATACCCTTGGCCTAATACGCTCTGGGACGTGGTTCATTTACCATGAGAGAAATGTGCAACTTTATTGCATAGCGCTACAGATGCGGAAATCACATTTTTGCAGACAGTATGTTTCACTACAGTCACTAAGCTTTTACATAGACTATGGGAGCCCATATCAATGTGATGGGCATACATGTCCTTTCTGGCCATAATAATAGCTTTCTTAGAAATCGAGGTGAGTTTTATAGATTTGTTTGGCTAAGTCCCTATTGGTAGCACACCTTTGGTGTCCCAATTTCCTGTTGTTTGTTTTCATGTTCCCATGTATTCTGAGAACCCTTTAGCAGTTTTTATGGAAATGTTGAATTTTTGGGTTTGAACTCCAGTGTGGGCATCGAGTTCCTGGAATATCCAATATGAGCAGAATGAAGGTACAGGATCTGTCTCGGCCCCTAAATCCAAGGAGCCCAATAATCTAAGCATTCCAGGAAGTGCCTGACCCTTGTACCTATGAGAGTTCCTATCCGGATGAGCTCCAGTGAAAACATTTTTAAAACCTGGCGGGAGAGAACATTTCAAAGCAGAAAAATTAGTCCATGCAAGTGGGAAGGAGGACACTTAGGTAACAGATCCTAATTCTTTAAGATAATCATCTACATCAAACTCGAGGACAACACCCTGGTAGGGCCCGGTTTCATGCCGTGGGGGGGTTGGGGGACACGACTCCCACAGCTTGAAAAACAGTGAACAGTAGCTAAACCTTTACAGGCGGTTTACCGGCAAGCACATCCCTTAGCATTGGGCCTCAGCATAAGGTGTGCTTTTCAAGGAATGGACATAGCATGGAATTGTCTTTGTCAGTGGCACACGGATGATGGATGATGTGAAGGCCGGCACTGAGACCTCAGCCTTCCCTCCATGCCATGGATATCTGTGGCTACAGGCCCAGTGAGCTAAAGAAACAGGGGGCAGGAGGAAGTACATATTTTGCCTGAAAACAAAAGGTGGAAACACGCAAAGAGAAGGGGTATGAAGAGAAAGCTAGCAGGAGAAGAGGCTACATGGGAAGGGGAAAGAGACACAACACAGGAGAAGGGAAAGAGAGAGAAGCAAGGATGTGAGATAACTGGAGCAAGAGCGAGAGGGTAAGGATTGTAGCCAGCGTGGAATATATGGAACAGGGAGTATGCTACAGGATGGAGACAAATAATTGGGTCTGGAAATGAGAAGCGAGAACAGGATTAGAAAAGAGAATGGAAGGGGACAAATGGTGAGACAGAAAAGGATGGATGTGGCTTTGCTTAATTCACTGGAGGAACACCAATTACTTGTATTAGGAGAGAAGGGGAAGACAGAGTAACAGGATAATACAAAATAGGAGAGACAGAATTTGAGGAATAAACAGAATGTGGGGGGAGAAACTGTATAGGAGGGAGGACAGAATATGATTGAGAGACCGAATGGGACAGAATAAGCGGAAGGCATAGAACAGGATAGAAAATGAAGGAGAGTCTGTTTAGAAGGGAGAGACAGAATTGCACAGAACACGAGGGTGACAAAACTGAAGGGAGACAGAGAATTGAAGGGAGAGACAGAATAGGATCGAATAGGAAGGGGGATCCGAATAGGGTAGGAAATTAGTGAGCAACAGTCTAGGAGGGGGAGACAGAATATGATGGAAGGACAGAATAGGGCAGATTAGGAGGGAGAGATGGACAAGGAGGGAGCGCAGAATATGTGTGAGAGAAGCTGAATAGGAGGAGAGGAGGGAGAGAAAGAATAGGTGTCACGGCTCCCTCCCTTCGCTCCCGTCACTTGGGGGTATGTTTTGGTTTTTTTTCCGTACTGGACATTTCCTGCGAACCTTATGCTCCAGTGCTGTGATGAATTGGGAGCGCTAAAACCTTATTTTCCAAGTTACTTCCCTTCAGGATCCATCTCTGGTTTTTGGCAGCCAGCATGCTACTTTAATCTAATGACTATGCTTCCCAGAATGCCTGTCTCACTGCCTCACCTCCTCCCTTGCAGGACAAGGTTGGGTGGAGGATAGGCAACACCTGTGGCTGCAGGTGCAGCAGGTAGCACACCTGAGGGGTGTGCTCGTTAAGCAGCTTTAAAAGCCTCAGTTTACTTCAGTCCAGCGCTGGTCATTGTTGCAGTGTTCCTGTTGTGACTGGTCCCTTGTTCCTGGTTCCTAGATTTTGTGCCTAGTTCCTAGTTCCTGTTTCTTGTTCCTCTGCCCTGGATTTCGAATTTATGTGCTTAATTGATTTCTGCTTTCTGGATTTCCTTTTCTGTCTTCCTCTGTCTACAGGCAGCCTTTCTCTGTGCTTTACCCTTTGATGCTGCCCAATTTGCCTGTGTTCTCTGTTTCTTTGAAGCTGTCCTTTGCTACTGAAAAACTTGATGCATTAGTCTTTCCCTTTATAGATTTAGCTTCCTGCCTTTCCTCCTTGGATGGGTGGGAAAGGTTTCCTTTTGTGATATCATTTTACCTGCTCTTGATCCTTACTTTCTATTGGGATCCATTCCATGTTTTCCATTGCACTTCTGCATTTATTTCCCATTGATTATTAGGTGTGGGGTGCTGTTGTAACTAGTCCCAGTGTGAATGCCTTTTGTTTTCCTCACTATCCTATAATCACTATTCCTACTTGCCCCTTGACTAGGGTCTTATGTATTTAGTTTCCTCCACCCATTGTTGTTATAGCCTTCAGGGTCCCTGTTTGATCAACTGGGTTCGTGGGTTTACTGACATTCAAGTGGTCTTTCCGGTCCTCGTGAGTACTGTTTCTAAGTTCCTTATTCAGTATCATCCAGAGTGTCAGCTCACAGATCCTGTCCTTGCTTGCCCTCTACGTGGGCTTAGCGCTGTCAGTATCTGTAATAACATAGTGGGTAAGGAGTTTGCCGACTTTCCTTTCAGTCATAAGGAGGTTCTAAGTGCTTACCCCACATCCCTTTTCATATATTGGTATTATAGTTTCACTTTATTTGCACTCCTGGGTTTTAGTATACACGAGTCTTGGGTATTGTATGCACGTTGTCAGATTCAAAGTTGTTCACTGTGTGATTCCGTGCACATTTCCCTTGCCATATTCATTGCCTTCTTCCTTTCTTAACAGAATGACCAGCCATTATTCCCGTTTGAATATGGCCAGTTTAAGAAAGAAAGGCAGCAAGGCCACTAACAAGTTTGTACAGAAAGCTTCCCTTAAGTTTACCTGTGTCAATCAAATCACTGATCCTGACTTAAATGAACTCCTTGTTACAAATGGGTATTTACGTGCAAAGTATTTTTCCCACAGGATGGCCCATCGTAAATTGCCTGATCCTAGTTCTGTCTTTAATTTTGATCCAGATTCTATGTCCGCACAAGCCTTAGCAGCGGAAAACAACACACTGCTAGATTTACTACACACGAGTACGTCTGTTGTTGAACCCCATGATTCCGGTTGTGCTTTACCTCAGATTGAACAGTTTCATGATTCAAACATAAAGAATGGAGGGGTTCATTGCATATCTTCTGTTTTCAGCCCTCAGTCTACTGCTTACTCCTCTGCACAAGTACTTACTGTAGTCCCTAATGCCAAGAGGTCTGATGTCAGTAGTCTGCTTAAGGGAAACACAGACCAAGTCGGTAAGAGAGAGTATAGATCACAAAACCTGCAAGCAGTAAATGACACTGTACAATCAGTGCACAACCGGATGGCTAGGGCAGGATCAGGCCCTGATGCCACCATGCCTTCCCCTGTGCCTACTGATAGGGATGTACAGTTAAGGCGGGGCATGCTAAAAGCTGAACTCGAGGAGTTAAAACAAGAGTACATTACTTTACAAGAGGAGAATAAAACCTTACAGTTTTTTCTGAATACACCTCAAACTTTATCCGTTGATGAAGTGAATACTGTTCAGTCCCTGAGTGCGGAGGTCTTTGTAGGTCATGATACTTGTCAATATGTAAAATCTATTGGGAGTGAAAGTCTTTTTTCTAGCACAGCACTTATTCAGGGCACAGGTTTTGACAATTGTCCTACCGTTTGTCAGGAATTGCCGTTAGCTGAAGATTTACAAGCCACTCCTTTACCTAAGATTTCCTGTGTAGCAGTTTGTCATAATTCTGAGCTTGAACACATACATGCTTCTGATTCCCAAACACAATCCACAATGGTGGCATACACAGAATCAGTCACTACTGTAGGCTTAGGTTCTGCCCTTGATCTAGCTGCTGAGACTGAAGTAGACATTCAAGCTGATGTGGAAAACGATGCTACCTCTGTGTTCGCTCCTCCTTCTGCCAATTTTTGTCACAACGAACAGTCAAAGACAGTACAGAATTAATGTTTTGATGGACTCATTCCACAGTATACTGAACCAAAGACCCGGCAGGCAATTCCTGAACTGTTGATTGTTGATATGCCACTTTCAGAAGCTAAGACAGAGGAATGGACATTTGACGAAATCCTGATTAACAGAGACTTTACTATGGTGATTCCTCTGGTTGATTTTGACTTCTACAAAGGAAGAGACTCTGTGTCATCCACTAAGGAGAGGGACGGCAGGGGTACAGCTCAGTCTTTGTTACTGGTGCCAAGGAGTCAACCGCCCTAAAGGTGCTTTCCATTCCTGAGCCACAAATGTGTCTGTCGACTTCTGGGACTTCAGTCTGTCCTCCTACAACCATTGACTCTTCGATTATCCAGTCCACGGCTCTGCAGTCATCGTTGTCAAACTTGTCTTCAATCAATGAACAATTGCTATGTCTGCCAGTCACTCAAGAGCCTTCACCATGTACATGGTCAGAGCCAAAGACCTTGACAAGTTTGTCTTCAGCTAACAAGACAGCTCCAGCTTGCATGCCCTCAGCCTCAGAATTTCCTCTGGCATGCCTGTTTTCGGCTACAGTGACTCATCCAGCGGATTATCCTTCAGCCATGGAGCCTCCGGTAGCACATCCTGAGTGCCTGTCTTCGGTCCCAGAGCCTACTGCTAGTTTGGCTTCAGTTCATGAGAGACCTGTATCCTGCTCAGCCTCACTGCCAATATCGGAGGTGCACCTGTCTACTCTGTCTGATCATGTTGCATATTCTTCTACTTCAGAGTTACCTCCTGAATCCCAACCATTTATTACGGATGAACGTCCAGCCTGCCCTTCTTATGCTTCAGGAGGATCACCAGAAGGCCTGCCTTTTACACAAGTTGATTCTCCCAACTGCTTGACTGTAGAATCAGCGCCTCCCGAATATGCAACATCTGAGTCTGAGATTTCTGCCAGCTCTCTCTTCAGAAGCATCAAGCTGGATCACGACTCGGGAGGGCCTTACATGCAAGGCCGTTGGACTTGCCTGGAGTGTTACGAGAGGGAGACGGATACCATCCGCCATGGCCCAGTCACCGAACAAGTAGCCGACCAGGATAACGGGCTGGACGGTTCGCATTTGGGGGCCGGTTTGGATCAGCCGCTTGACAGCTTTTTTGTTGCCGGATCCGACATGAGCCTGAGGGAGGGGACGGGCACTGCCCCCCAGCGGCTGCACCATCCGGGTGCTAGTAGCCAAAGGAAGGGTATGACTGCTTCAGTTCAAGATGTGCCTGTTATTGGTCCTGCTGCGAGTGTGCCTGATGTACCAAGTACTGCGTCTATCACTCCTATCGGTATGCCAAACGTCCCTGCGGTTGTATCCCACGTGCAACAAGGTGGCTACATGACTGACACCAGGAGAGCCAGCCTTGTACAACCCATTGGACTTCCAGGCCCCCAAGGTGTGGAACAGATGCAGTCGAACCTTGGTCACCCTCAACCACAGGCCTTTAACCAGATGGATGATGGGAGAAGATCCAAACCTCTACCTCGGCTGCCACCTTCTTTTTCTGAACATGAACATTTCCTGAAACCTGCTATTTTCTCACCTCCTGTGTGTCCGCTCTCGGCAGGGAGGCTACCAGAGCATCTACCATTGTCTAAAGCATGTTGCACCAGCCGGCCTCCCTCCTCAATGATGTATGAGTGTTTGCTCCCAGAGACTGAGCTTCCTGGACCTTCCAACTCTGCTTCGGGTCCTGCAAGTCCTTCATGCCTTTCTTCGACCCATGAGTCTCTTACTCACCGAAAACCTGCCTATGGCTCTTCTAGACTGCGGCCTGATTCTATTCATTCCAGTCCCTCTGCTTTTGCCCGCGGGTCATCGTTTCCGTCAGTGCCACCTCCGAAGACAAAGCGCTCCTGTCATGGTAGGAAGATGTTTTGTGTGGGTGACGGCCGCCTGGAGTCGGCCGTGGGAGGGCGTATAGTGTCACGGCTCGCTCTCTTTGCTCCCGTTCCCGTCACTTGGGGGCATGTTTTGGGGTTTTTTCCCTACTGGACATTTCCTCCGAACCTTATGCTCCAGTGCTGTGATGAATTGGGAGTGCTAAAACCTAATTTTCCAAGTTACTTCCCTTCCGGATCCATCCCTGGTTTTTGGCAGCCAGCATGCTACTTTAATCTAATGACTATGCTTCCCAGAATGCCTGGCTCACTGCCTCACCTCCTCCCTTGCAGGACAAGGTTGGTTGGAGGATAGGCAACACCTGTGGCTGCAGGTGCAGCAGGCGGCACACCTGAGGGGTGTGCTTGTTAAGCAGCTTTAAAAGCCTCAGTTTACTTCAGTCCAGCGCTGGTCACTGTTGCCGTGTTCCTGTTGTGACTGGTCCCTTGTTCCTGGTTCCTAGTTTTTGTGCCTGGTTCCTAGTTCCTGTTTCTTGTTCCTCTGCCCTGGATTTCGAATTTATGTGCTTAATTGATTTCTGCTTTCTGGATTTCCCTTTCTGTCTTCCTCTGTCTACAGGCAGCCTTTCTCTGTGCTTTACCCTTTGATGCTGCCCAATTTGCCTGTGTTCTCTGTTTCTTTGAAGCTGTCCTTTGCTACTGAAAAACTTGATGCATTAGTCTTTCCCTTTATAGATTTAGCTTCCTGCCTTTCCTCCTTGGATGGGTGGGAAAGGTTTCCTTTTGTGATATCATTTTCCCTGCTCTTGATCCTTACTTTCTATTGGGATCCATTCCATGTTTTCCATTGCACTTCTGCATTTATTTCCCATTGATTATTAGGTGTGGGGTGCTGTTGTAACTAGTCCCAGTGTGAATGCCCTTTGTTTTCCTCACTATCCTATAATCACTATTCCTACTTGCCCCTTGACTAGGGTCTTATGTATTTAGTTTCCTCCACCCATTGTTGTTATAGCCTTCAGGGTCCCTGTTTGATCAACTGGGTTTGTGGGTTTACTGACATTCAAGTGGTCTTTCCCGTCCTCGTGAGTACTGTTTCTAAGTTCCTTATTCAGTATCATCCAGAGTGTCAGCTCACAGATCCTGTCCTTGCTTGCCCTCTACGTGGGCTTAGCGCTGTCAGTATCTGTAATAACATAGTGGGTAAGGAGTTTGCCGACTTTCCTTTCAGTCATACGGAGGTTCTAAGTGCTTACCCCACATCCCTTTTCATATATTGGTATTATAGTTTCACTTTATTTGACTCCTGGGTTTTAGTATACACGAGTCTTGGGTATTGTATGCACGTTGTTAGATTCAAAGTTGTTCACTGTGTGATTCGGTGCACATTTCCCTTGCCATATTCATTGCCTTCTTCCTTTCTTAACAATAGGATGGCGTGACAGAATACAAATGAGAGGCAGGATGTGAGAGAGAGGCAGAATGACAGAGAAATATAGAATGTGATGGAGAGACAAAAAAGGAGAGAGACATGGAACAGGACAAAAAAGTAGTGAGAGGCAAACTAGGAGGGAGAGACAAAATATGATGGAATAGGAGGAAAAGACAGAATCAGAGGAAGGGTAGGAGGAAGAGACTGATTTTAAAAATTTTATTTTTTTACATTTATAAAGCGCACAAGGAAGCCCTGGGCATCGTGGCGCTGTTACATTAGGGCTTGCTTAGTTACATGAGAATGAGAGTAGACAGGAAAAAATAGAAAACAGTGCAGAGTATACAGAATTTACAGATTTGACGTGCTTTTTGAAGGAGAAAACAGACGAGGCCACTGTCAACTTAAAGATTCCCAGGTTACAGTGGAATAAGTTGGAGCTAGTCAAAATAAGGGATTTAGTTGAATAGCTTGGTTTTAGGAGCCTTGCCGAAGGCTGCATGGGATATTACATTTCTGAGAGCTGCAGGTAGGGCATTACAATTATTTGCCGCTAGAAAGGGGAAGCTGGATCCTCCAGCTTTGGCTCTTTTGTAGGTAGGTACAGAGAGCACGTTGGCATGATGGGTCCGTTTCTGTCTCGAGACGGTGGTTCTCACTATTTTTCTAAGAGATACAGAGGGGCCGTGAGGGCGAGGCACTTATGTGTGATTGCTAGAGTTTTAAACAGAATACACTCTTTAACTGGGAGCCAGATTTGGAGAGAGAGACTGAATAAAACATAATAGGACTGAGAGACAGAGCACAAGGCACATAGGAGAGAAACGGTCAGAATGAGAAAGGAGAAAGCAAGACACACTATGAGAGAAAGATAGAGAAAGCAAGAGAGAGGGAGAAACAGAGAGATCAAGAAATAAGATGGGGAGAAAACTGAAAGAAGTGGTGAATTAAGACAGAACATTGAGAGAGATGAGAGAGGATGAGAATGAATGACAAATAACAGACAAAGAAGGTGGAGAACAGCAAGAAAGGATACACAACAAGAAAAGAGGCAGAACAGGAGATACACTAAAGGAAGAGGCAGCATGGAAGGGGAAATGAGAAATAATGGATGGGGATGAGAGAGATAGCATGCCCAACAGGAAGGAGAGAAATAGAAGTCACAGTTAATATGGGATGGAGACCCAAAAGACAGAACGGGGGCTATGGAGATCCCACAGACAACATTGGTGGGTGTGGGGCAAGAGAAATAATATGCAGAACTGGATGGTGAGGAGAAATGGACGTTCGTACCATGAAGAGATAAAATGCAGAATGTGAGGGGGATGAGCAGGAAGAGAGAGAGAGAGAGTATAAGCGGGAAGGTGATAGAATAAGAGAGCAAGAGAATGGGTGAAGGAGAACGGCAGGACCGGTAACAAAGTGGGGAGACAGTGTAGGTGCAGTGAAGAAGAAAAAGAGAGAACAGTAGTTAAAGAATTAAGAACTGGAGCGACTGGGTAAGAAAGAAGGACAAGAGAGAGGACAGTAATAGACAAGCGATGGGGCCAAGAAATAAAGGAAAGCTAGATGAGAATGTAGGGGTTTTATTGGTCTACTGCTCCGTAAATCCCATCCTGTGTCACAAACATTTTCCCTCCATCTAATTTGGACCTACGCGCTACACCTCCACACTTCCATATTGAAACAGCCTAGATTGAAAGACTGCTGGAACAGGCCTCCTGCGACAAAAGCTCAAGTCACCCTCGCTTGGATAGTGTCATTCCTACTGGACTCATTGTACTAACAAAACAAATGCCTGATATTGCATTCATGGGACCACTTCCATTTCACCCTCCTTGGAGACTCAGCAGGTTGAGAGGCATATGTGAGAGTGGTGGCACTAAGTATCTTATCATGCTCCCAGCTGCCCCCGATGACCATGCTTAGAGGGGCTCTTGAAAGCTACGTCTACCTCTCATTCAGTGACCTCTATGACCACGGGCGTCTGACTTCAAAACATTTTTCTCTAGAGGGGCTTTGTATACAAACATTTGAAGATGGCTGATTTAGAGTATAACTGGAACGGTGTGTGAGCCCACTGATACTTGAGTGTAAGCCTAAGGCAGCAACATGATCTAGGATACGAATGGTGGTGAGCGCCGTAATGACATCAAAGCAAACCTTATAATTGTTTTGTGCTGTCAGAGGGCCACAAATTAGCCAATCCTTCTGAAGTGTTTCCTCTTGGGGTTTTATATGCAAGTAAAAATGAAACAGAAAGAAAAAGAATAGTAAGTGATGACTGAATTTAACTGACAACTTCTAGAAATATATTGGTGGTGATCAGCAGAATAATTCAAAAAGGTATTCTTAGAATTACTGCTATTCCTCCTTAGGCAGCCTGCGGTTTGCACAAGTTCTTTTATAGGCCAGAGGCAATGCATTAACTAAGTTGGGACATGACTTCTCTGTGATTCAATTTTAGGTTCCCCTGGAGTATGAGAGTAGTAGCTTGGCACGTGTCTCTTCAACTGGGCCTGACAGACCATTCCTACTTCCTGCTACAACTAAAGAATCACATCTCTGTCAACAGGCGTGTTGTTCACACACTTTTAGCTGTAACAAACAATGGGCCTAATTACGAGTATGGCGGTCTGGAAATAAGGGTGTCCCTAGGGGTTAACTAAGTTTGTATCCATCAGGAGTCTGGACCCAAGTCTAATGTGTCTAAGGTGCCCACGGCATGGTTGATTGGGAGTGGGTTTGGCCACAAATCGCTCAATCATTGGAGAGGCGTGAGGTAAAATGGGTTGTGAGGATTAGTTAGGCTGGTCCGATTTTTATCAAAGGTGTCGGCTTGGGGGGGGGGGTAAGCATGGAGTCAGATTGCTAGGGGAGATAACACGGGTTACTTGTAAAGGAGGAAGAAATGGTGTAGGCTAGACCAGGACATTTTCTGAACAGGCAGACGATCAGACAGCTCACTGGAGAAATGTAAAAGCAGAGTAGCGAAGGCCAGGAGACTATCAAAGAACCGCTTAGTGCAAACCATACTAGGTTCAACAGATGGTTAGCGAGGTTAGTGGTAGTATATTAATCTACAGTGGGCAGTATTTCACAATAAATCAACGTGGTAAATGCTGCAGAGCATGATGATAGTAATGCATGAAATCAACTTTAAGCAGCGACACAGTAGATCACAGCAGAAAGATCACCAACGGGTGAGAGCAGTGCAGGGATAACGCAGTCAAGTGCAGAACATTAGGCAGCCAGCGTTATTGACAGTTTCACGTCGGTTGAGAAACCGAACATTGACACGCTCAGTAAATATAGATAGTTGTAGAATGGGTGAAGGGAGAGTACTGTAGTGAGAAGCATTAAATAATGTCGGTAACATAAGCACGCTGTGAAGGTTTCCTGTAGATATGACCACTAGTGCTAAGGTACTTATGTGATAAGTCAATGAAACGAAGGTGGCAAAAGTCTCAGAGTGTAGCGGCAATAATTGGAGATTACTTACATGATGCTGTGCATCAGCAGGGCAGGGAGCCAGCGGCCCGCCACGGACAGGCACAGGCAGGCTTGGCCCTTTCTGCGCTGCCCTTCCTGCAAAGGCCGGCTCGCGCCTTCCGGTAGGGGCGAATCAGGAAGGAGGCACAAAGCAGCCAATCAGATGGCTAAACCAGGGGGAGCAGTTGCTTAGCAACTTGTACACGAAACTGCGGTGGCCATTTTAGCAGTGCTGGCGCCTGGCTGCACCTCGGCTGCGAACGCGGGTAAATGAGCCTAATCAGGCAGGTTGAGGACCAGGAGGGCTTCACCTGAAAAGATTGGCGTGGCTGATGCTGATTTAGTGATCCTCCGGGACTCTGTAACAAACGTCGTTGGAGAGCTTCTCCTCTCACGCTGTGGCGGTGCTGGGGGAGAGAGGGCTCCTGCCCTCCTCCTTCGTGTTGCTGTGCTGAATGAGGACAACCACATCCTTTTCCACCTCCTACACCATGCCACCTACTCCCGACTACCACTAGCGCAGCACAAAAAAAACATAAGCAAAAGCGGAAAAGACCCCACATATCCTTGCTAACCAAACACACTGACAACCCAGTCCCCACCATTAAAGGAGCCTTAATAAACGCAAGATCTCTAGTTGCACATGCAACAGACATAGCAGACCTAGTTACTAATAATGAACTCGACTTCTTAGCAATATCTGAAACCTGGCTTCATTCTGCTGCTGGGCCATCCTTAATGCTAGCCATACCTGACTCCTGTACCATTATTCGAGCAGATAGGCAGACCTCTAAAGGAGGAGGAGTTGCCTTCATAGTTCGGGCTAACTTGGCTCTCAGACTCTGCCCATCCACTACATTCACAGCCAAATTAACCACTTCCCACTCTAGTACCATCACTCTCCACCTCATATACAGGCCTCCTGGACCTACTGCAGACTTTGAGGAGGATATTATTACACTGCTTTCTGACAACACCAAACCCTCATCCCAAATGATAATCCTAGGCGATTTTAATCAAGGCCTATCCGACTCCAATCACCTGGCTGCCAAATCCCTGGAAGATGCCCTGTGTGAACTTAACTTCAAACAACGAATCAATAAACCCACCCATGTGAAAGGACGAACCTTAGACTGGCTCGCCGACCACAACTGTGCCACATCTATATCCGCCATTGAAACCATGTCTTGGACAGATCATTCCCTGATCACCTTTACTGTTAATGCCACCCGACCAGTCACCAAAACCAGGAGCATCGCTCGACCATTACTTACTAGGAACAAGCGCAATATAACAGCCGAGAACTTAACTCCGATCCTGATCCCAATATTGAACTCTTCCACCACCGAAGAACCGGAAGAACTAATTAACCTATTTAACAACACCCTGACTAATGCCCTTGATACCATTGCCCCCCTGAAACTCTGCAAAGGCAAACCGAAAGCACATCTCAACACGTGGTTTACCCCACACCTAAAAACCCTAAGATCTGAAAAAAGGAAATGTGAGTCTACCTGGAAAAACCTACACATCAAAGAGAATAAAGATAAAGTTACCAAAATCTTCTCTATCTACAGAGCAGAGATCATTAAAACTAAACAAGAAACTTATAACGACAGGATTCTAAACGCAAGCTCCACTATCAAGGAACTATTCAGAATTCTCAGAGAGCTAGAATCACCTACAACCCCTTATGACTCTCACCCTAAAAATAAAGATTGGTGCACTGGCATACAAAATGCCCTAGCCAATAAAATTGCCACTTTGCAAAACAAAATTGCCATTAAATGAATGAACATCAACTGCTCTGAGACGAACAACAAACTTGAAAAACCTTGAGCCTTCACAGCCTATCTGAATTCAAATTTGCCCAAGTTACCACACCTGAGGTCAAAAAAATGATAGCTTCCATAAAATCCTCTTGTTGCCAAGGAGACATTTGCCCATCACAAATTATAAAAGATGCGTCTAGGGATCTTGCCCCCTTCATCACGAGGATCATAAACGCTTCCTTCAAATCATGTCTGGTTCCTACCAACCTGAGAGACGAATGGGTTCTGCCCTTACTAAAAAAAGCCTCACTCGACCCCACCATCCTGACCAACTACAGACCCATAACGACTGTCCCTTTTTTTCAGAAAATTATTGACAAGGCAGTGTACATCCAAATTCAGACTTACCTCGAGACGAACAACCTCCTACGGCTCAGATAGTCGGGTTTCAGACCCCTTCAGGGAACGGAAACAGCCTTAATTGACTTGAAAACACAAATTGTCCTTTTGAAAGACAACAGACAATGTGCCTTACTCCTCTTGCTTGACCTTTCCGCCGCCTTTGACTTGGTAGACCATAACATACTCTGTGAACACCTCACCACACCTGCCAACTTTTCACAAGAAGCATCTAGTTGGATTAAATCTTTCCTCAACAATAGAACTATTAGGGTTTTCTTCCCTACGGACTCGGCTGACCCCATTCCCATCACTTGTGGAGTGCCACAAGGCTCTTGTGTCTCCCTCACTCTGTACAATGTCTTTACCAAACCTCTGTTTGACATATTGGACCACCTGGGTGTCATCTACACTAATTATGCAGATGACACCCAGATACTGATTCCTCTATCTGGTGACTATGACTCTGACAACGCCCTACTCAACCAAATCTACCTTGTCATTCATGCATGGATGGCCACCCACAGCCTTTGCTTGAATGATGAGAAGACTGAAATTCTCTTTCTAGGTGCCCCCCACACCTTAACAAACTAAATACCAAATACGCGTCCTTCAACATAGATGGCAGCATAATCAAAACGTCCAAGGAAACTAAAACACTAGGCTTTTATATTGATTCTACGTTGAGTTTGAGGAAACTAGTCAACGCCATCGCCTCAGCCACAGCCTACACATGCAAGCTGATTTATGCCTGCAAAGCCTACCTATCTATAAACAGCCGCATCATACTAGCTCGTGCACTAATCTTATCTAAACTTGATTACTGCAAAGCACTATATGCAGGAGCCAATAAACAAGTTTTAAACAAATTGCAAACCTTACAAAACAATGCTCTGAGAACAGCTCTAGGTATTCCTAGGAAAGAACACATCTCTGAAATAAGACAGAGTTACAAATGGCTTTCAATTTGAGATAGAATCTATTTCAAACTTGTCTCCACCATCCATAAATGCCTCAATAATGCTGCCCCCAATACCTCAAAGACAAAATCATCAGATCAGCCAACTACTGCTGAATTATCATTCCTCGTTACAACCTAAAAAAGAGCTGGTGGCTCTAGCTTCCCGGTTCAAGCAGCCTCAGCGTGGAATGCCCTCCCACTTAACTTAAGAACGGACCAAGCTTTCCACAGTTTCAGACTGAACACAAAAAAGTGGCTCCTCGCTAGAGACGTTTCTGTTCCCACTGTTAGGACTCGATAACTGCTATTCCACGACTATTATACTGATCCCTTATCACCTCTGATTGTCAATGTATGATTGTAAATTATTGTCATTTATTTGTGTAGCCCTCATTTATGATTGTGCATCGCATGTCTGCTCTCAACATTTGCTGAATATGTATCTTAAACTGTTTTGTAATGCGCCCAGTTAGCTCAGGTTCCGGAGCACTTTTTTATAAATAAATAAAAAAACAAACATACTGGCACCCTTTCTGGACCGCCATACTGGTAGGGGCAGGTATCCCTCGGCAGGCCTGACATGCCAGGAAATCAGGCCCTACCGGCATGTCTCTCACTGAAGCACCGGCACCATTAAAAACGGTGCCGGTGCTTCTGTGTCTCCATTCACCTGGAGTCTTATGGGACTCCAGGGGAATGGGGATTTACGGTTCCTCTGCCACTTGTGATGTCCCGGTTGCACCAGGATATCAGGCTGTGGAATCAGTGTTACAGGGTTTGTGGCAACCCACCGGCAGCACCGGCGGGTTACCGTCAACCTCATAAATAGGCCTGTCTATTTTATTTTTCAACTTGGGACTTTTCTTCAATACCATCACATTTAATATTTTCACTCCATTTAATACTTACTAGGATCATTCCTGTTGTGTTTTGTTATAAATGACTGGTTATGCACACTTGCATGTCTTGCTAAAGAATATTTCCCAAAAATGTGGAAACTAAATGGGATACGTTGTCCTTTTGCAGAGGGTGAGCTTGAGGCGGAATGGCTCCAGGAAGTGGGTTTATCAACACTAATCTCTGGAACTGGAGAGGAGGACGGACAAGCACTGCTCTCTACCTTGTCACGCACGCAAGCCGCTGCAGTGCAGAAAAGATACAACACCTATACACAGACCATGAGGAAGAAGAACAAGCACTCTGTGAGGGACGTCAGAGACATCTTCGGTGGCAATGACTCCTCTGTAAGTAAGGAATGCAGATATTTTGTCCTAGACACGTTCTTATGTTCTTTTTACCCTTTTATTGGAAGAGGAGAAGCTGCTGTAAGAAATGTCTCGTAATACCCTTCGTTCACCTGGTTGGCTAACAAGATGTCTCCTTGCACATCTAGTTGTGTGCTTCTTTACATGGTATTAGCCGAGTCAGAGCCACGGGCACTTCAATTCATTTGGCTGTGGTTACATCTTATCCACTGGGCTAAGCTCATTAAACCACCAAAGAGGAACATTGAGTCTGGTTTTCAGGATATCCACAGTGACTATGCACAAGACACAATTGATTATAATACATATCAGGGTTTATTACTTGCTTATTTTTAGCCATTCGGAAACCCCATAGGGGTTTTGATACTTGGTTGGCCGATGAGGTCAGTAGATACTGAGAGCAGATATGGACCATCTTTTCCTCTCCTGTTAAGGTCTTCTACAGCAGCATAGACTGGACTTAATCGCTAGCTCGGTCTGTGTCCTGATGATATGACAATGCCACAATTGTAACCCCATGCCCTCATGGCATCTATTACTGTTTCCCCAGTGATCCCTGTTGGAAGGTGGTGCCATGCATGTACCACACATCCAATGAAGAACTTATTTATGTTACTCCTGATCCTCCCAAAATCTGTCTTATATCCTTTTGCCCTCTTCTAGGGTCCCACTTCTGCTGGGAAATACTCACCACCTATATGGTTTTTATACACAAGAGGTATTTAAATACATCCATCACACATCCGTCAGTCCCCCCGTTCCACACTACACAATTGTAAGGCCTTGCCCCTCTCCACAAACACTTCCGCTACACTAATTGACATATTGGTAGACCTTTTTTTCCCTGGATCCAAACTTTCTTACAGCTGTTCGACATGTTTCCACGGTCCACTAGATCACTATGCGCTAGTTACATATCTTAATTTATTTTCTCTTTGTTATTCTTCTTATACATCCCAGCACACCACTGACTCATTACGTTGCACGACAGCGCTGTTTGCAAACAAGACGTGAATTGTATGGGATAACCGTAAGAGCCCCTTCTTTCAGATGGCCTCTGAGATAGCCTCCAATGGTCGTTATTTCATTTGTAGCTGTCAAGATAGCTTAATTAGTGAGTGGGACTCAGCTCTTCTGTGTCATTGTTCCTTGGCACAGGTTCGAATCCCTGCGAGGCTGATGCAGTCTTTCATTTTTCTGAAGACAATGAATTGAGTACAATTACATTGAATAATAGTAGCACCTGTTATTGCAGTGCTTTGAAGTGTGAGCGCTCTCTGCGATGCTACCCAGCATGTAGCCACACAAATCACTTCATTAGCATATTAGTTCAAGACTTCCCTCAATTCCCAACAATGTTCATGCCACCTATTGATAATTGTCTCTTGCACAAGTCTAATGCTTTTCTCATAATTAAACCTTAATTTACAGGCAGGTGTTACTCCCTCTTTTCTCTGTCAACATTTTTTTGATCCACTACCAATGCATCATTATCCTTCCCCCCTAAAATCCCATGTACACTTCCATTCATTTGTCTGCTCATTTGTATTACACTTCCAATTATTCTACCCTCTCACCTTTTTCCCTTTCCTTCCCCTCAGACCTCAATCTTGTTTACCCCAGGTGGAGGCACATCACGTCACTATCCAGACAAGTGTTGTTGCCGTAAGACCACAACGGTGGAGCTAGGCACTGCATAAATGCTTATAAACATAGGGCCTCATTATAAGTTTGCTGGTCCGGTAACTACGGTACCGCTAAGCTTGCCGGTACCGTAGCTACTGGACTGGCAAACTATGAGTTCTGCTCGCGGGTGCCATTACGGCCGCCAGGTCTGACCTGGCGGCCGTACCGGCACCCGCGAGCAGTGCATGTCAGATGCACGGGCACCATTCTGAATAGTGCCGGTGCATCCAACCTCCCATTCCCATTGAGCCCTACTCGGCTCAATGGGAAAAAGGGAGCATTTCGTTCCGGCACCCACAAATGGGCAATTACCGGATCTGGCAGGGCCATAATGACCCAGTAATTGCCCATTCGCGGGTGCCAGATATTTTCTGAAGTTTGGCGGCAGCCTGACGGTTTTACCGGCAAGGCTACTGCCAAACTTATAATGAGGCCCATAGTATACATTTGACTTTTCCCTTGTGCCAATTGCTGAATGTTATGGAAGGCATGTATGCCTGAGAAAAGGAATGGGGGGAGCTCAGTTTTGAGAGAGTGTGACACGGATCATGGTCTTACAAGCCTACACAAGGCATTGAAACGCTGAAGCCTACTCATATGACACATTTGCAAGTGGAGTACGGCTAGCGCAGCTATTTATACTGATGTCTGTACAGGGGCTTGCCTACATTTGCAGCTCTTCTGCAATACCACTGGGGGAAGGGTTATAATTCTGTCCCTTAGTGTTGGGCTGCATGAGAGTCAACCGGTCAGTCCAGGCCCCCAATTTACAGTGCACATATTCACTATTCCTAATCCATGTTAGTAGTAAATATAATACTCAGGGACCCACACTATAAAGTCCATGGCTTGTCGCATAGTCTCCCTTTCTGAACCATCAACGACCTTGCAGAAATACAAGAAGACCACATCCCTTGTAACACCATGGCCCAAGTGCCAAGGCATATAGACACGTGCATGAGGTTTGCCTGGTATGACCATCCCTGTTGAGATCATACTCTGGTTCTGTGGTGGGCCCTGTAACACGCGTCATAAAGGGAGTATCAGGCTTATCAAAGTATAGTTGCTAGCCCATTCCCTGCTTCAATGTTTGTGAAGTGGTCTTACATCGGCCATTCTCCAGTGGCTCTGGGTTCCCTCCGCACAGTTTTGCCCCTCTCATTTAATAGTTTAAAAATATGTGTCTCCTTCAAATGTGTAAAGCAACTTTTCCATTTTGGTGTTGGTTTCTAAATGGCCTCCCCTTGCTTGGATTTGCTTTTATAAATATAATTGTCCTCCTGTCTCTTGAGATGCTTTACAATGCTTAAAAGCCAGTCAATACTGCTATGTCCTTCCAATATCATTGTATTTTTCTTTTTTTAAATAAATCGTCTATTTGAAAGGTTTTTGTCACAACACAATTCTCTTTTTAGATTTGTCCATGTTTTCTTGTACACCTTTACGGTATTTCCAGGTGTTTCAATTCCCATGCTTGTTGGCGTTTTAACTCATCTTTGCAAATGTGGATTGAATTAAAGCAAACCAGACAGTGCTCAATGGTTCTCTGGTGTCCTCCCACCCTGATCATTGTTGTCAGGGGTCAAGTCCTAAAAATTAAAGTGGGGGGACTCATGAACAAACGCAATGGGATGCAATGCCGCCAGAAGCTAGCATATCAAGGTGAAATATGCACATTTCATTAAATTGGCTTTGCATAATCACCCAAATTGCACAGTACGAATGGCATTTGCCTTTCATAAAATCAACACGCACACAAGAGAGGTTTTTTTCTTCTAATAGTGTTTTTGAAAACATTAAAAGGTGTGCCTGCTTTAAACTCCAAGAACCTATAGAAATGTTTTCCCTGGAACTAGCAGTACCGAAATTAGACATTTCACCTTTAGTTTATTTTTCAGTTTATATGGTGCCGTGATGATGTGTCTGGCCTGCAAACCCGACTGAGGTTCAATCCCTGAGGTTGGCTTTATTTCATAAATTCAAAGCAGACATTCAATGTTAGCTGGGGGGACTGAGTCCACCCTCTGAAAAAAGTGGGTGGACACCGTCCACCTGTGTGTACCCTCGACTTGAGCCCTGATTGTTGTGGTTTGCACATTATCAACAATCTGACCCCAATGTTGCCCCTTTGTATGAGGGCCCTGTTCTAGCTTATTTATGAGTGAACCATTTAGTGATTCAAGTTCTTGCTAATGGACACACCTGCCGCCAATTCACTTGTGGTGATCACTGCCATAGAAGGTTCCACAAACTTTGACAATTCTAAAGTGAGAAAGAGGCCTTCTCCTTGTGCATCTCTTCCAGGTCTGTTTCTTCTTCTCGCAGAGAGTCTAAATGTGTGCTGCAGTTGTATTTCTACTGTCAGGACCACACAGCAATTTGGTAAGGTTTATAAGTACACACAGGTTGAGGCTTCCAATTTGACCACACTGAATCTTTCTTACTACAATTAAGCCATCCAGGAAGCTGACATGGGATTCTGGTTGGACTGCATGAGTCACTTGTCCACTTCCAAAATCCCGGAGATTTGAAATGCCCCACATGTCAATGAGATAACTAAAAATACACAAAACAAAGGCCCTGGGGCACCCGCTACCAAACTTTGGTGGTCCCGCCAGCGGAATCACAAGCCTTCCTGCCTGACACATCAAAAGCACCTTCAAGGGTGCATATGGACCATGTGCGGGCATATCAACGTGCCTGATCTGGAAAACGTATCTTTAATTCTAGACAAATTACCTGGTCTCTCACGGGCCATCTCATATGACATGTCCTCAAAAGACACAATGTCCTCATGAACCAGTCCCTCTGATACGGTCTGACTAGGATAGGAAATAGGAAACAACTGGCTCTCTTCAGAGAAGCCCAATTTGAGACATTTCACAATAAACGATGCAAGTAGTACCTGCCAGTACTTCTGGGGCAAATGGTAGATTTTAAATACAGCACAATGGGCCTGATTAAAACGAAAAATCTCAATGCAATACGGCCTGCTCAAAGTTTTACACTTGTGGAACCCCCTGTTTTTTTTAAGAGGCCTGATCAAGAATGCCACACACTCCAGAAACAAAGAGCCACATGGCGCTGGCCACAGCCCAGGAGCTTCAATTTAAAAAAGAAAAGATTTTTTTTTTTAGGGGTGGCAAGGGAAACCACAGGGGTAGCTAGGGAGACCTCATGGGTCGCAGTTGCGACCCCTGGCATCCCGAAACTGACGTCCCTGCATGCATAGATAAACAGAAAAATAAATACATAATTATGGGCTCTTTAAGTGCCAAGGACGAATATGCTCGTCCTTTTTGCATAGACTTGCATAATAGCCTGGCACTTAAGGGGTTGTTACTTTTTCCACTACAACAGGCTATTATCAGAGAAATTCATCTAAGCCCCTAAAAGGTTAAAATGCTTCAAAAACCATAAAATGTGTTTATCTTTGTGGGCACCGAGTGGTCATTTTCCTCAATGAGCATGCTACTTTCTCAAAAATTGTCGCCTGGGTTCAAATCTGTTCACTAACACAAAGATCAGTTGTTTTCTTTTGCTCCAGCCCTTTTCTAAGTAGTGTGTATGTAATGCAGCAACGTCTACTCACTGCATTGCTTGCTGGAAAGGCATAGTCATGAGGAACGAAATGGTGGCACAGAAATCGCTTAGCTAATGCAGAACCTAATCCAGCCCGCAACGTCTTTTCCTGTGACCCGGAAGTCTTTAAGTCATTTCTGTTCTGCGACGGCGGCCAGGCTCCCGACTCTGTGACATATTTGAATTTGAAGAGTAAATGTTCCAGTTGCTTCTGAGAGCCTGGCCAATAAATGGGAAGATTTAAGCCAACATCCCCGGCCCCCGACACACAGAGATACAGCGGGTTGCCTAACCCCTGCAGCCGTACATTTGCCTTTACTGCCAATTATTCTTTGCGCATGCACCCCAATGCATTACTCCTTATCCCCACAAATTGGCATGACACAGAATTTCAAATGGCAATCTTGGCCGCAGTTTTATTTCCATGACAACAGAATTATTTGTACACATTTGTGAACTTCATTCTGTCCGTGTGGCGCTTGCTTGCCGGATTTCCTTTGCTTCCCCCTATACTTGGTATAGTAGGCCCCCAACTCCCCCGACCCATTGTACCTGTTCCAATCCTGCCCGTGCAGGTGTCCGTGGGTGGGGAGAGCGCCGTTTGTTTTTTGGGGGAAGCTGAGCCTTATTTGTCCCTACCAGACGCCCCCGCCGTTTAGGCCCCCAAGAGGCGCTGGTCCGGAAGAGCGAAGACCCATTCCGTTTCCTTCTGGCTCGTCCGGAGTCTATCATTTGTGCTTGGTTGCCCAAACACCGCCAACTTGTCACATCCTGGCCTGGGTGTCCTGCGACAGCAACACCCCAGGTCTCCTGCTCTTTTGCTTGTATTTCGTGGGTGGGTGGGTGGAAAACGAAATTCCTTCCATCTGCGAGGCGGCGACCGGGTCCCAGTGCAGGAGCGAGATGCCTGGCACCCCGGTCCCGCCTGCTTAAATCCTGATGCCCCCGCCCATTTTCTTTTGTTCTGCCCTTCGCGGGCTTTTGGGCCATTAGGCCTTTGGCGCCTTTCCGCCCCTCGCCTTTTGACCCCCAAGGGATGGTTCCAGGTCTTGGCGGCATGACACCGCAGGGGTTAAACTGCTGCCTCCTCCATTTTTAGCTGATTTTTCCGTCGTCAGCTCCATAACCCCTGCAGCCGTACATTTGCCTTTACTGCCAATTATTCTTTGCGCATGCACCCCAATGCATTACTCCTTATCCCCACAAATTGGCATGACACAGAATTTCAAATGGCAATCTTGGCCGCAGTTTTATTTCCATGACAACAGAATTATTTGTACACATTTGTGAACTTCATTCTGTCCGTGTGGCGCTTGCTTGCCGGATTTCCTTTGCTTCCCCCTATACTTGGTATAGTAGGCCCCCAACTCCCCCGACCCATTGTACCTGTTCCAATCCTGCCCGTGCAGGTGTCCGTGGGTGGGGAGAGCGCCGTTTGTTTTTTGGGGGAAGCTGAGCCTTATTTGTCCCTACCAGACGCCCCCGCCGTTTAGGCCCCCAAGAGGCGCTGGTCCGGAAGAGCGAAGACCCATTCCGTTTCCTTCTGGCTCGTCCGGAGTCTATCATTTGTGCTTGGTTGCCCAAACACCGCCACGCCACTGAGTGGGTTCTCGCCCACTGTGGCTCCCCTTCTTCCTGTCTCCTTCTCCCCTTCCAGTAACTTGCTAGAGATGTCCCCGAAAAAAGAGCTCCGTTTCGTTCGTGGACAAGTTTTCCACCGTCCGATAGGAAGTACTCGGGTGTTTCCCCATCACTCAAGCCATGCCTATTCTGATCGGGAACCCCTGCCCTTGTAATTTTGCAACACCCCCCCTCAGCTTCCTTCTTCCCTTCTCAACTACTGCCTGGCTCTCTGCCCCCTTCCCTTGCGCCGGGGGAATCCCTTCCGACCCTACAGTTTCGCCCAACTGTGTTGCTATTTCCTGCAATGATCTCGTAATGTCCCTCAGCCGGACACCCCTCCCCAGGCTGGTCAGGTCGTTCCCTCCCAAGAGTATTACCAACCCTCTGGTTTCTGCCGCCTACTCAGCAATTTCCATGGCTGCCCCTCTAGCTGCGCCCACTTCATCCCTGGCACCCCGTGCCACTCCCTCTTGCCTCGCCGGCCATCGCCGCCTCCCACCGCCGAGTCCAGCTCGCCCTAGCCTTTGAGATGCATGCGCGCCCCACTACCTACACGGTACGTTTCCTCCTTCCTAGTGCTGCTGTGAAATGACAAAAGGAGGGAACGGCATGGTTAACTTATATTTTGCGGGCCTGATATCGTTTGTAACATCCTGAAGACCATCTCCCCCACTTTTGATGTCTTCCGGCCATGCCTGCTCGGGGCACTTCTGCCCCTACCACCTTTCCATCTTGCTCCACCTTAGCCAGGGTGGGCCAGCTCTGGGACACCTCTGCCCCTGCCACCTTTCCACCTTGCTCCGCCTTAACCAGGGCGGGCCTGCTCTGGGACACTTCTGCCCCTACCACCTTTCCATCTTGCTCCACCTTAACCAGGGTGGGCCAGCTCTGGGACACTTCTGCCCCTACCGCCTTTCCATCTTGCTCCACCTTAACCAGGGTGGGTCAGCTCTGGGACACCTCTGCCCTTGCCACCTTTCCCCCTTGCTCCGCCTTAACCAGGGCGGGCCTGTTCTGGGACACTTCTGCCCCTACCACCTTTCCATCTTGCTCCACCTTAACCAGGGTGGGCCAGCTCTGGGACACTTCCGCCCTTACCACCTTTCCATCTAGCTCCACCTTAACCAGGGTGGGCCAGCTCTGGGACACTTCTGCCCCTACCACCTTTCCATCCTGCTCTGCTCCACCTTAACCAGGGTGGGCCTGCTCCGGGACACTCCTGCCCCTGCCACCTTTCCACTTGCTCCTCACTCTGCACCCGTGATAGGTTCCTCACCACTTTTATTCAGCAAAAGCTCCCCAACCAATTTAACCTTGCTCTGCCTGCCCTTGCAAGAGTTACCCTGTTGGGAGAGCGCCATTCCTGGCAGGTGAGGTTGAGCTGAATTCCTTTTGCTTGATTTTCAGAACCACTTTGCCTCCTTTGCCCCTTCTCTCACTCTTATCCCTTCCTATACTTTAAAGTAAGGATCTACCTTTCCATATTCCTTATGTTGGCCCACTTCCCCTGGCCCTTACTCCTTAACGGGTGCTTGAGTTCTGATCTTGATATAGCCCACCGATACTTTAAATGGGAGGTTCCACATTCCCTTGTCATGTCCGGCACCACGGATGAAAATGATGACTAGACCCCCCTTTCCCATGCAGTTTTGGAAATGAATGTTGACCCCTGACCATCCATTCCTAACTTTGGCGATCTCATTAGCACCTGTGTCAACCGCCTGATGCTTCAATCCTGCTCACGTTCCCTTGTTCCCCACTTAACAAAACTGGCATAACCAATTTACCCACATTGCCCCTTCCCTAGTTCGTAGGGTTATTTGGCATCTGCAATGTTTGAGGTATTTATAACATATTTAATACCCAGCCGTTTCACTGAGCGGACCTGGTGCCCGAACCTGGTCTGCTTCGTGTCGTCTTGCCCTTCAAGCGAGATAATAATTCAGCACTTACCCAGTGCTATGAACCCTCAGGTATCTGAACGCTGCTGTTTATCACTGAGAGGCTGGGTTTGGCCCTGCCGAGATTCGAACTTGTGTGAGCAGGTTCCGTACTGGTGTCAGAGCGGGTGGTTACCCTGTTATGCAGTTCCAAAACGGTGCCGGCCTCCCATGGAAGCTCGGCCCCCGCACCGCAGTTCATAATGCAGAAAGCTTCTCAACCCGGGCCTTGCAATCCCTGCTCACATTCACCAGCCCATTCTGACCAACGTGCACCAAACCGCAATATTCCATGTACTTCCCCCTAGCCGTTCGCACATCGTATCCACCCTTTGCCACTATAGGTCAGTTCAACCCAAAATTATGTGCACTACAGATTGAATCAATTGTTTACTTGCCAAATGCGGCGCAGGGCCTGACTCCCCCACCAGAACCCTCCTGTACCATTGTAACTGCTGGCCGCTACCGTGCCCTAACCATATATAGTGTATGTCCCTACTAGCTTAATATTGACTCAGGGCAATTACAGGACTTCTGACTATTACCGTGAAGCCGTTCCATACTTCCACCTCAGCGCCCTAGGTGTAGCACTTCCTCCAGACCCCGGCCCTCCTAACTTGGTAGAGCCCTTCCCTTCCAACCTGTCTAGCTTCTGCCCACTTCTGCAATAAACCAGCAGTGGTAGGGGACGGCGGGTAATGACCTAAAACTAGTGAGATATTCCTTGGCCACGATCTCAGGTCTGCATCATACCCCTGTGTTCCCGCCTATCCATGGGTTGAAAACCCCCTGTACCATCCTACCGTTTCCACCCCAAGGCCCAGTTTCGCTTTGCCCCACTGTATTGTGGCCTTTGAAATCTGGGGGACAGATGGGGGTGGCACCCCCGGACTAACCCGCCTGGCAGCGAACGCAAGCCCCTCTGAATGCGTTCCCCTCTCTTCGCTTGTTCTCCTATCAATGCATAGATGGAACGGCGGCCGTACTTTCCAACCGCCCCTGCGGCCATGCGCGTCTCCCAAAGTGCGCGACATGTGTCCACACAACCAGTGCTTTAAATAACCCCCTTTTCCCCCAAGACTACCTGTGCCTTCAATTATCCCATTTAACATTAAATTAACCTTAAGATTCCATGTTCTTCCCACTAGCCGCTCGCACATCGTACCCTCCCCTTGCCACCATTGGTCAGTTCGACCCAACATTAAGCGCACTACAGACCGAAATTGTTTCCTTTCTTATTATCATACTATTGTGGTTGCAACGTTTAGTTTTGCTAGGCGGTTGGTTGCTCGATGACAACCATGCCTGCTACTTGGAGGTCCCTGCGACCACTCCTTTGCTGGGAGCCCGTTTAATTTGTGTTAATCCCCCCCCGCCGCTCTCGTGTGCAACTTTATGCACTTTCCCCTCCAAAACGGGCGGGCGGCCAACACACTGAACTATCTTCCCCGCCAAAAGCCCCTGACGCACAAACTTATGCCGAATAAAATTGTCGTGCCTGTGCACCACATTGGATGGATCACTGAGCGACGCAGTTCACAAGCTATGCACGCCTTCTAAAGAAGCACATGGCCCCTTCTCATTCCAGTTCCTGGCAATACCCCCCTTGGTGTCCCTAGTGAGGCGTGTTGTCCGTCCCCATCTTGCCACGCTGGTGAGCTTCCCACCACCGCTTAGGCGTCCCCACCGGTTGGGGGAAACAGGCGTGTATAAACCAAGACATAGTAACGCCCATGGGGTCCTCTCCCTGCATCTCTGCCCGTGTGTGTTATCCGACCCACGAGGGGATCTTTAACCTTAAATAACCAATGGGCGCAGGCGCCAAGTCATTCTCATGAATCATACTTAATTACAAGTGTCCCATCACTGCCGTGGTTGTACTAACACACCCCTTGCCCATGCCTGCCAAGGAACTACTTCAGGGAACTACCAGCCGCCTTCCCTGCGCGTGGCAAGAGACGGGCCCAAATTGCGGTCTGGAGAAGACAAAACTTCTGCGTTTATATCACGCTACGCCTCTGGGTATCCAAGTGTTGCTTATTATTACCCACGGTGTGTGGAGCTCATTTGACGACCTCAAAAGGATGAAAGGCTGACTTTGTCCCTGCCGAGATTCGAACCTGCGTTAGCAGGATCTGCACCGATGTTAACGCGAGCGCTCTACTCGCTGTGCCACTAGACCGGTCTCATACCAGAGATATGGTCTGATGCTATACGGCGGCCGCCTGAACTCGAACATCCCCGCAACTCTTATCCTCACATTTAAATGCACCCGAATATGAATTTGCTAATATACCAGGCGCTTGGCGAAGGGAGACAGAGTACGATGCCAAAAATCCCTCCATGCCTTTATAATCACGCCCATCGCACGCCTTTCCTGTCCCCCCTATTAGCATTTCTTGACAACCGTCGCCCATACCGCTCCAAACTGTATGCAAAATTACCCTCTACGCCACCTCAACAAGCACAGCCATAAAGGCGACATCCCACCGTCATTGCACATTCCCCTGTTTTCCTCACGCACCTGGCCTCGAAGCAAATATGAGCCCGACGTGATTGAACACGCAACCCTCTGAACTGGAGTTGGCCGCGCTACCATTGCGCCCCGAGTCCTTACTTTAACACAAAGCGCACTCCCGCGCTCCCGCCCCGACTGTTAACTTTAATAACATTATGGTGCACACCGCCGGTCCTCCAGTGCCAACCGTTGCCATGCTGAAACTGATCCCCCATTATTTCCAAGCCACCGGATCGCCTGTTAGCTGTTGAAACCAGCCCTCCCTTCATCCTGGTCCTGCCCTACCTGCAGCAGAATCCCACTTTCGGCAGAGTCCCACCCTGCTCTCTATTCGCCCTGCTCCTTACCCGACGCTCCTTCATTCCTGCCACGGCTTCATTACTGCTACGGCAATCCTCCTTCGCTGGAACCTGCCATCGCCGGAACCTTTCTACCTCTGCCACGGCCCACAGCAACACATCCTCACGAACCACGGCAACACCAACCGGTCCAACGAAATTCCTTCCATCTGCGAGGCGGCGACCGGGTCCCAGTGCAGGAGCGAGATGCCTGGCACCCCGGTCCCGCCTGCTTAAATCCTGATGCCCCCGCCCATTTTCTTTTGTTCTGCCCTTCGCGGGCTTTTGGGCCATTAGGCCTTTGGCGCCTTTCCGCCCCTCGCCTTTTGACCCCCAAGGGATGGTTCCAGGTCTTGGCGGCATGACACCGCAGGGGTTAAACTGCTGCCTCCTCCATTTTTAGCTGATTTTTCCGTCGTCAGCTCCAAAACATCTCTGCGGGCACTTTCGCGAAGTCAAACAATCTGGCATATGAAACAGAACGCAGATGTCTCCTGTGTTTGATGTGGTATTTAACTTTCAGTTTACTGGGCCAAAATGCAATCCAGCAGTTAGACCAGTACCGACAGCGGTAAATAGTTCATAAACACAAACGCACGAAGGATTCTTGGATACAGAGCTTCACTCACCCCAAAGAAGCAAGACGTTCTGGGCCTGATTATCGTGACTGCAGCTCGTGCAAAGCCTGTTTTAAGCAGGAAACGGATTCTGGAAGGTATCTACAATTCAATGGATGACTTTTCCTTGGTGGACATTAAGGTGGTGCACTCTGTCATATCAAAAATTCACCAGTAACAATATTTTGAGTAAGTGGGCTGAGGTTCACAGTGCTTGAGGCTAGATAGGCCCAAGAAAAGCCAGGGCCTCTGCGACGGCCGTTTGTGGCTCTAGGCGCCCCAGAACATGGGGTGATCACTATTTGTACTACAGGGCTCTCTCCAGGTTGCAAATAGCTTTAAAGAGGTTTTTTTTTAAGGGAGAGGGGTTGCACACTTATCGTGTGCCCAATCTCCCATCAAAAACAAAAAAACTAAGATGGACGCTGCCATAGGAAATACAGAAGAGACTTAGGGCCTGATTCACATAAGTGTTTTATACAGTGGTCGAAGTGTACGAAAAGAAGTAGTGGAACTATATTCCCTGCTAGCCTGCACCCACTTCCCTCAAACCCCATCACTATACTGCCTCCCACACACAATACAAACCCCTAAACACATGCACCTACTGTTAAAGGGAACGTTCATTGTAGAGCACTGAAAGTGAAAGTTTCAACTTCTTCCTACACTGTTATTTTAAAACGAAACCGTTCCGGAACGGTTTCTTTTTCAAATAAAAGTATGGGAGCAGTAAAACTTAATTAAAAATAGTGGAGGAGCACCGCTCCTAACCGCTCCCACTCACTTCGACCACTGGTTTTATAATGGCACAATCCCATAGGAAAATGCTCTGTGAATCAGGCACTTAGGCCCTTATTCACAGGGCGTTTTCCAATGGGGGTTTGCCATTATAAAACGCTTCTGTGAATTTAGTCCCTATGGCATTACTATGGCTGTGGCATGGACAGAGAGGTAGTGCAGCATCAGGGAAGATGAACCCCCAATGGCAGGAGGTAAGTCATGTTAGGGGTGCACTGGTTAGTAGGGTGAGGGTGTGGGTACAGGATACTGTTGGGTGTGGGGTCGTGGTGGGGGATTGTGGGGGAAGTCAGAGAAAAAAATGGGGGTGACGTTTAGATGACGGATAATGTGGGCAGCCACTGGCAAATTCTGCCCACGTTTCCAGCAACCTGATTGGATTAGCACCCTTCTCTGGGCTCAAATACAAAATAAAGTATTAGGTAGTTACAAACACACACATGATACCTTGTATTGGAGTTACTGAACATATGTTGTGGTGGTAAAGACCAGAAAGCATCTTTCACTTTAAAGTACTTTGGCTGCAGGAAGAACGTGCATGACATTCGGTCCTCGGCTGGCCATTTTAACTACAGTGCAATACACCTGGAACTAGAACAGGCATAAGCATTAATTGGAAAACAATTCCAAATGTTGGCAGCAAAGGGAGTTACATTTTCAGCAGGCACATTTTATAGGTGTTTACTAGAAACATGTCTTTCTTCCTTTCTTTCTTTCTTTCTTTCTTTCTTTCTTTCTTTCTTTCTTTTTTCTTTCTTTCTTTCTTTCTTTCTTTCTTTCTTTCCTTTCTTCTCAATCAAATGTCACTTTGGACACTTCAGAGTTTTACACATATAAAATGTGAAGTTGCTGTTGTGCATAACCCCAGTTCTAGGTTGCCAGAAGGTACAAGACAGATTAGTTGCGTTGTATATACATTTGGTGGGCAAGACTTTCTTTCTTTCTTTCTTTCTTTCTTTCTTTCTTTCTTTCTTTCTTTCTTTCTTTCTTTCTTTCTTTCGCCAAATCACTGCAAAAAGGGAACCGTGTTATGTTATGCTTCATTTATTGATCTCGTCAAAGCATTCCATTCTGTGAATCGAAACAAGCTGTGAAGGAGCCTTTTAGAATTTGCTATGTCACTTGACTTATTAAGAGTACTTGTGGTTGAACACACAAATAATTAATCTATTGCCAGATATAGCACAATGGGGCAGCCATCCTTTCAATAAGATTGAACAAGTTGTGTCAGGGCTTGGCGTTTGCTCCCCTTTTTAAATTTGTGATTTGGTTGTTATGTGCCTTATGTTGGAACTCAGAAGGCAGAGCATCGCTCGCTGGCTCTCATTCTTCACCGCAGAGGCTGATTATAGCCTATGCTGATTACCTGACCGCTCTAGAATTAAAAATGAGCTAAGCCAAATTGGCGGTAATGATGGGTGCCTTTATAAACACGCCCCATTCTTCGTTATTATTGAGAAGGTTGCTTCTTATGATTATGAATGGCTTGAGATTTTGTTCAAATTTGCCAGGCCTAAAGCACATTGAAAGGCACATTCTTAAATTGTCTCAATCTTGTGGGGGAACGTTCACATTTAGTAAATATTGTTGGGCCTAGCCATAAACCTGAGTTGCAAGCCTAAAAAGCCACAGCAACACCTGTGTCATTATATGGTACAGATGTCTGTTTTTTTTTTTAAAATAATAGAGGAATCCTCCATGAATATGAAGATAGATTTTGTGGAACTTTATTGGTCCTTCCCCCGCCTGAGCCCACACATGCTGGTCACAATGAGTTAGGAATGACATACTGGAGGACCAATGGAAATTGCATTTTGTGTTGTTGCTTCTCAAGTTGTGGTCGAATCCTAAGGCTATGTTTAGTCACATCTTTTCTTTTAGAGAGGTGTGGCAAAGTGAAAGAGCATTCTCGCTTCCATGGATTTAGCATGTTGTCAATGAACTGTAGATATTGACTGATATTCTTGCCAACTTTAGTAAAGAGCGATTGCAACTGTGGAGTAAACTTTACTGCAAAGTTATGTAGCAGCGAGAGAATTGGCCTCATTACGAGTCCAGCGGTAACCGAGGCGGTAAAACCGCCTGGTTACCGCCGGACTCCTATTACCATTTCGCCTCCGTGATTCCCGGAATTACCGGGGCATTACAACCCCGGTGTCCCGGGAATTCCGGAGGCGGAATGATGTAAATCCCCATTCCCATTGAGTCCTATTGGACTCAATGGGAATGGGGATCATGGTAACACCGGCACCATCTCGTGATGGTGCCAGTGTTTCCTCGTCCGCCTGCAGGCGGGCGGTGGTAAACCCGCCAGGTCAGACCTGGCGGGACCGCCACCTCCCGCCTGCAGGACTCGGGATCCGGCGGTCCGGACTTAACAGGGGCGGCGGGTTTACCGCCCGAGTTTGCGCGACCTGCTTACAACGCACATGATAGACGTTCTGTGTGACATTGCTTGCACCATTATCTCGAGTGGACTCCATTCCCAAAGCAGCACACTTCTATTGCAAACGCACGTGTTCATTGTTTTCTCATTCATACTGTGTATCAAGAGGAAACTGTGTTACAATTGCTCTTTCCCCTTTGCCCTTCAGGGGTGGAAGCTCTCTTACACGTGATGTATATTTGCTGTCAGTATAAGTCTATTTGATAACATCTATTTTCCCAATACCGAAATTTTATTTTATTTATTAGTGTAGGCCAGCGTCTTTGTGCTTAGTAATGGCTAATCCATTACTAAGCACAAAGACGCTGGCCTACACTAATACATACAATAACATTTCGGTATTGATATTGATAATATCTGTTTTCCCAATACCGACATTTTATTTTATTTATTAGTGTAGGCCAGTGTCTTTGTGCTTAGTAATGGATAATCCAATATAAGTCTATTTGATAATATCTATTTTCCCAATACCGAAATGTGATATTTTGTGCGTGTAGTCCAGCGTCTGTGTGCTTCGTAATGGCTAAACCAATATTATTCTATTTGATCATATCTATTTTCCCAATGCCGAAATGTGATATTTTTTGTGTGTAGGCCAGCGTCTTTGTGTTTGGTAATGGCTAAACCAATATAAGTCTATTTGATAATATCTGTTTTACCAATACCGACATTTGCTATTTTTTTTATCAGTGTAGGCCAGAGTCTTTGGGTCTCATTACAACAATTGCGGAATGCGTTTAATGGCGCCGGTAATGGTGCAGGCGCCGTTAAATGCATTCCGCACTATTACGAGGTTCCCTCGCGGGACCCGATGTGGACGTCTGGTTTTACCAGACGTCCAGAGCGGGTCCCGTGAGGGGACCAGGGAGCTAACAACAGGCCGGTTTTAATCGGCCCGTTGTTAGCTCCCGCACCCATTCCCATTGAGCCCTATGGGGGGGGACCATCAATCTGGCTTCAGAGCTGCCAGAAGCACGGAAACTGCTCTCCTGAACATCCGTGAGGACCTGCTCTTGAACCTCGACTCCAACACTCCGTGTGTTCTCATTCTGCTCGATATCTCTTCTGCCTTTGACACTGTCAACCATGCCATCCTGCTCAACCGTCTCCGTGATAACCTGGGTATCACTGGTCAGGCTCTTGCGTGGCTGACCTCTTTCCTTTCCAATGGACCCTCCCAGGTCCAACTGGGGTCCTTCCTCTCTGACATCTTTTTCTCCACCTGTGGTGTCCCCCAGGGATCTAATCTCTCTCCCTGGCTGTTCAACCAGTATCTGGCACTCCTTGCCCACCGCATCGCCGCTCTCTGCCCCAACTTTCAGTGCTATGCGGACGATACCCAGCTCATTTTCAGGCTACCCTCGGCCTCCTCCTCTCCTTCCCTCATCTCTGACTGTCTGTCCGCTATCCAGGAACGGTGTGCCGCCAATGACCTCTGCCTTAATGCCAGTAAGACTGAGATTCTACTCATCGGCACACCCACTCCCTCCTTCCCTGCAGCCCTCTGGCCAGCCTCTCTTGGCCCTCTTCCTGCTCCTACCTGCAAGGCAAAAAACCTCGGGGTCATCTTCGACTCCACACTCTCCTTCTCTCCTCATATATCTGACGTCTCTAAGAAGTCACACTACCAGCTGCACCTCCTCAGAGGTATTCTTCCCTTCCTCTCCTTCCCCCAGAAGCTCACTGTCTCCCGAGCCCTGGTTCTCTCGAAGCTGGACTACTGTAACAGCCTCTATCTTAATCTGCCTGCCTCCACTCTCCGCCCTCTGCAACTCATCCAGAACAGAACTGCGAGACTTGTCCTTGGGCTCAAGCCCAGGGACCGTATCTCTCCAGGACTGAAATCTCTACACTGGCTCCCAGTGGCTGCGAGGATTAAGTTCAAAACCCTCTGCATTGTCCACAAGGCCTTCTGGGGCCTGGGGCCTAAATACCTTCAACTCTCTCTTCCTAAATATCTTCCTTCCCGAGCCCTTCGCTCATCCGTCTCCAACTCCCTCAGGGTCAGCCGCTTCTCGAAGCAACGAGCTGGGGGTAGATCTCTCTCCGCGGCAGCGGCCTTCCTCTGGAACAGCCTTCCTGCCTCCCTGAAACTTGAGGAGAACCATCTCCGGTTCCGGAAGCACCTCAAAACCTTCTTCTTTGCTTCTGCTTTCTCTCTCCCTCTCCCCTGCTAAATTCTTCACTGAAACTGCACTGAATCTTCAACTGGGCCGCTCTCACCGACCTCGGTCCTGGGCCCAGCCACTCTCCACTTGCACTGCCTCCCTGGCAACCCCTGCACTGCGGGACTGTCTCTGTATCCCTACAGCCCCCCCTTCCCAGCACTTGTGTGCACTTACCTTGCACTTGCCACCAGCTGGCCCTATTTATTTATTTATTTTATTCTACTTACTTTGTACTGCACCTCCCCCCTCCCTTTCCCCTTGCACTTTCTCCCTTCCTCCTACCCCTGCACTTGCACGATCTGAATGACACCTGGCCTAGTAGGATCGTTGTCTGTCTTCCCCATGTTCCCCCCTGCCTGCCGCGTCGCGCCTTGAAACACTTGCGTATAGGCGCGTTACAAATGCCATATCATATCATATCATATCAATGGGGAAGGTCTGGGCCCGGGTTCCCTGAAGGAGGAATTACTAGGCCCTCCAAACTCGGAATGGCCCGGTAATGCCCCATTCAGGGAACCCGGATCCGGACCCCAATTTGGAGGTAGCCATGGCGTCAATAGCGCCATAGCTACCTCCAAAGTCGTAATGAGGCCCTTTGTGTTTACTAATGGCTAAGCCAATATAAGTCTCTTTGATAATATCTATTTTGCCAATACTGAAATATGCTATTTTTTTAATCAGTGTAGGCCAGAGTCTTTGTGTTTACTAATGGCTACGCCAATGTCTGGGACCTGAGCTATTTAGCACTTCTTATGTGATTCTTTAATCATAAGGAAAATGTTACAAAAGGGCTGTGTTTGTTTTTTCTTAGTATTCCCTATCGATGTAGGTATGTGTGGAGAGTACTTAGAAACACAGAAAAGGGACACCTTCTGCCCAACTAAGCTGCATATGAAGGTATTGCTAGAATGTATATGACCAGAGACATATTGTCTGAACTAATGTAGATACTTCATCAGCATTGCACTCTTGCACTTGGGTGTTTGGTATATTTTACATGAACATAATCGACTGACAACTTCTGCGATATTGTTTATATGATGGATTGCATCCCTTTGTATTTCATTGTATTTTGTTTTACATGAAATAAACAAGATTGAATGAATGAATGAATGAGACAACAATTATAAAACGTAACATTAGCATAAAAATACATTAATTAAAGCATTGAGCCTTTATGGGCTGTCTTACCCTCTGGACCTTGTCTATGCTGAACGAAGAAGGTGGCTAGGGAGACATGGGTCATCTGATGTTTTCTGCAGAGAATTTACATGTTTAGCTTATTTATGTTTGTCTGTATATATGTATTTATTGTATGCTTGTTAGGCACTTATACAATAAGAACATACTGTTTCAAAGCACCCACAGGGAAGGAGAGAGGGAAATACATTAAGCCTTACAATATAATATTTAAGATAGTTGGGGAGAGGGACACACCTACTATGCCTTGTGAGTAATTCAGAACATGTAGTGCAGAAAGAAGAGGCAATAGGGGTTAAGTGCTGCGGGGTCCGAGCCCATGGGTGGACCATAGACGAAGTGCTAGAATGTTGAGTGCTAAAAGGCCTGGGCCAAGGGAGGTGTAAGTGCGAGTGTCCAGAGTAGAGGGTATGCAGATGCAAAGTGCTATGGAAATATAGGAGCTGGGAGGAATTGGTGTGGGAGGTCAAGGCCCCGACGATGCATAAGTGCCAAGAACACCGGTTCAACAACTTTGAGATTAGCAGAGGAGAGAAATAGTGACTAAAAAGAGGTAACAGAGAGAAAGTAAGAGGCACGTGGTTCTGCACACATGCCTGCTTTGCAAAGAAGGTTTAACAGCAACCTCTGCTTGGCTCCCTCATCTCACTCTTATCTACCGATAAATGCCAGCTCTTTACTTGATGGACCCAAAGCACCTAAATGCCACGTAAATGGCAAAAGGCAATCTATAACAAGATCCGGTACCACAACATGTAACACATGAATACATATCTAGAGCAATTCAGATTCATTAACATGCATCAACTGATGAGAGCAATTGGTGAGCCCCTATTTTTTAAAGTCCACATGAAGCAATGGAAGTAAATGCGGAAAAGTTTAAAAGGAATCTTATGACATCCTCAGGACTAGGGTGTATTGTGTTACTTTAAAAGATGGCCCTCTAGATCTCTGTAATGTGGTAGATATCCCTGATTTGCAACCATATTAACCCCTGATCTACTTTATGCAGAATCACGTTCGATAAATAATTAACATGCATGTTTGCATGGAGGGATGAATGCTGTACATATGTGTTTCATATGCTGCGAGCCAGCCAGTGACTATATTTCCGGGCAAAGACATAGCCCCCCAGCCTGGGCCATGTGAGCAGGACGGCTAAGGACCATGAGGCAAGGCAAGGGAGCCATGGTGCCCGCCAGGGGCTAGACTGGGTAGGCGGGAGAAAAACAAAGCCCCGTGCCGCTTGGGTCGCCTGGTCCACACGAAGAGGCCAGCAAACCTTCCCCAGCAAGAGGACGCATCCCCACTGCATCGACGCATGTGTCATGATGTTGGCGGGCCTGTCCACCATGTCACTCAGGTGTACTGCAAGGAGTAGCCAGGACCCGCACTGAAAGGAGTCGGGCCCGGTTCTCTTACTCTCGAATAAAAGTGAACAAGTACAGCCGCATGCAGTGGTGATGGGGCACCGCAGACAATAAGTATCTCCCGTCCAATCATAAATGACATGTGCAGAACTCCACATGGGCACAGGGTGCTACGCTGAGGACCAAGATGTCCCAGTGTGCAGCAGTGTCAGCACTGCCCATGAAAACACATCCCTGTAGCAGCAGTGAAAGCGTCACATAGCACTGCTAGGAGCGAGGACCGCAAAAGGGGCGGGGGCGAAATATCAAGCTACTGTGCGCCAGTGGGGCTGTAAGAGTATTTAGGAAAGTGTGATGTCATTATGCATGTATGCATACCTGTATATACCATAAGTAGTTGATATGCATGTATTCATTTTTGTTCACCTGTTATTAGGAGGCAGACTGGGTAGATAGATGTGGAGTTAGGCAGTCTAGCTAAGGTGTTAAGAGATTAGGATTACAAATTTAACAGTGGAGGAAGCCAGGCGTCAGCTGTGATGGGCTTGATGAGGGCCTGGCTAAGGCCCCCACAGGGAAAGGATGACTCCAGGGGCTATCCCTTAGCCCCACATTCATTAGGGTGACATAGGAGTGGCATGGGAGAGGACTGGGCCAGCTGCCCATCCCGTGTCACCCCCCCGTGACTCTTTTGAGAGAGGGGTGGGCTAATGGATCAGGGCTCATAGAAGAGGGACACACCCAGACCAGGAACCTTCCGGCAGAATATACAAAGCAAAAAGAAGGTTAATTAATTATGTAGATGGTTTGTTTAATAGCGTTCCCCCGTTGTGGCTAAACTATACCTCAGTGCCTTGTAGTTCTTGTGTGTGTTTCATCAGTGGTGAATGTAGGAACTCAGGTCGCGGCCCATCTCCTGTTTGCCAGGTTAGCACCTTTCTTTGCAGCTGGACTGTGGGGTTTGGGGAATGGTCCTAACCTGGTCTAGTGGTGATGGCCAGGATCGTACCTCTGGGCCCAAATAACACCAGGGCCAAATTCACAGATAGTGTATTCAGTGTCCAAACCAAATATTTCTCACACTGCACCACCCCCCCCCCCCCACACATGCACTTGCACTTGAAGTCTCTGGCCAAAGGCCCACGCCATTGTTTCCTCACTTACCTTGGGTTAAAGTAGCCAAGAAGCTCCTTGATGTTCAAACTTCATGGACTGGCATTTCTTTGATGAGAAATGGAAATAGAACCATAAACACCAAGAGAAAGAGAGAGAGAGGCAATGGGCAGAAATAAGAGGGGGCAGGCCTGCTGTTAGAGGGACCAGGTAGGTAGCACCACTTATGAAATGGGTGACCATAGTTATGATAAAACAATGATCTGACAGCATGTGGGGTTTTCTTATCTTACTCAAGGATGGATTCCATCCCCACTATTTCTCCACATAAAATGTGGAGGTTGGAGTATTTTACTGCTTATTTTGATAGTTGGGATTAAAATGATTTTTTAGGGAGTAAAAATGTAAGTATTTTGTATTTGTATTTTATTTATTTGTATAGTGCACCAGGCCCGAGGGCAACCGGGCGCATTACTTAGTTACAGGCAGAAATATTTACATTAAATATACAAGATATAAACATTACATAAACAGGGGCATGCGAGTTACACAAGGCTGTGCAAAACTGCAAGGCAGGATATAATACAAAGGTTACAATGCCATAGGCAGAGGATATGATACAAAAGGTCTACAATGCCATAGGTAGAATTTAGAAGTCAGTGTCATGCAGAATGGTGGGTCGACAGCCAGGCTGGCAAAGAGGGTTCCGCTCTGAGCGGGTTGCGTAAAGCATTCCACAGCTTGGCTGCCAGGACAGGGAAGCTGCGGCCACCTGATCTTTGGAAGTTGATGCGCGGGATGATGAGGCAGTTGGTTTCGGCACTTCTGAGTGTCCTCGCAGCCGTGTGAGATGTAAACCTGTTGGTAAGGTAGCTGGGGGCTTGGTTGGTGATACTTTTATGAGTGAGAGCAAGAGCTTTAAGAGAGATTCTTTGAGTAACTGAAAGCCAACGGAGGCTCTGTCTGTATTCAGAGATGTGTGAAGTCCTGGGAATGTTAAGGGCCGCTCTGATTGCATTGTTTTGAATAATTTTAAGTTTTATGATATTCCATTGGTTGGTACCCAGATAAAGGGCATTGCAATAATCAATTTTGGAGAGGACCAGTGTCCTGGCTAGTGTAGTTCAGTTGGCAGGGAACAAGAAAGGGCAGCATGCTGTGATGAGCTTGCATGTGTAAGATGCAGCTGATGAAACTGCATTAGTTTGTCTAGATAAGTGGAATCAAGATATATACCTAGCGTCTTGGTATCCTTTGCCACTTTGATGGGATTGCCATCAATGGTGAAAGATTTGAACGATGGGTCAAGCTTACTGAGTTTTTGGGGTGAGCCAAGGATACGGAGCCCAGTCTTCTCGTCTATTATGCAGAGTTTGTGCTGTGCCATCCAGGCCTGGATGACTTGGTAAATGGCATTAATGGATAGAGAGTCAGTTTTGTGGTCACGTGTGATGGGGATAAGTATCTGGGTGTCGTCGGCGTAGTTGGTATACGTGACACCCATGAGATCCAAGATGTCAAATAATGGTTTTGTGAAGACATTGTAGAGTGTTGGGGACACACATGATCCTTGGGGGACTCCACAAGTGACAGGGGAGGTTTCAGCAGTGGCGGAGGGGGAGAAAACCCTCATGGATCTATTGTCCAGGAAGGAGGTGATCCAAGGTGTAGCTTTATCCGAGAAGTGGGCAGCAGTTTTAAAGTGGCGGCATAGGATTTGATGAATAACTAAATCAAATGGTGCGGAAAGATCTAATAAGAGTAGGAGGGCCCGTTTTCCCTTGTGTTTTAGGTCTTCAATTTGAGTTTTGAGGTCTAAGAGAGCAGTTTCTGTGCCATAGCGGGGGCGGAAACCAGATTGTCTTAGACCCAGGAGGTTATTGGTTTCAAGATAATCTTGGATCTGCAAGTATGCAGATCGATCAAGAATTTTTAAAAGGAAAGGGACTGTGGTGCTTGGTCTGTAATTGGTGGGTGTGTTAGCATCCAAGGTCGTTTTTTTCAGAAGAGGAATGACCCAGGCATCCTTGAGATTGTCTGGGATAATCCCAGAGCTGAAGGAAGAGTTTATGAGTGTGGTGATAAATGGCACCAAATTATGAGAGGCCTCTTTGATAATGGTAGCGGGGCAAGAGTCTCCCTGACAGTTAGAAGGCTTGAGGTTGTTAATAATGTGTTCAACTTCAGTGGTGGAGAGAGGTGAGAAGCAGAATGGTTGTAGAGATTTAGTATTAGATTTGTGGCTAGCCTGAGGGGCAAGCTGAGATATAAAGGAATGTAGGCTGTTTTTTTCTCATTAATTTTGGTTTGGGGAAAGGCGATTTTTCCCAAGAGTGCCTTTTGGATGTTTGTACACCAAGTGCTGTCTTTGGAGCAAGTGTCTGGTGGAGTGGCAGGGGATTCCAGTTCCTTACAGATTTTGAATAGCTCCTTAGTGTTGGATTGGGCATGTTCAATATGTTTATTGTATGTCTCTTTTTTAGCAGAGTATGGCTTCTTTGTAGTTTAAATTCGCTAGGGCCATGCTAGCTTTATTCATTTCCGTAGGGTGGCTTCTCCAACTGGTTTCAAGGGTTCTTTTTTCCTTCCGTAGGGTTCTCAACTGAGGCGTGAACCAGGAGTCAAGAGGAGCCCGGGGTTTAGGTTTACGTAGTTTGGAAGGAGCGATAAGATCAAGTGCTTTAAGTATAGTCTGATTGTAAGTGTCTACCAAGACAGTGGGATCAGAGCAAGAGGAGGCAAGATCATTGAGAGCAGGGAGAATGAGTGGGATAGGTTTGGCACAGGTAAAGTTACACTTGTTCCTGGTGGATGTGGCAGGTGCTATATTAGGGATGTTAGGGATAGTTTTTGCGGGGATGCTGAAAGTAATGAGGTGCTGGTCAGTCCACGCACATGGTAGATTGGAGTTAACAATAGAGTCACAGTTAAGGTCAGATATCCAGTCTAGAATTCTACCCTTCGAATGAGTAGGCATGGTAACACATTGTGTGAAGCCCAGGTTAAGTAATAAACTATTGACTTCATTTTGAATGTCTTGTCTGCCGACTTTCTCTCTCTCCTAGCCATTCCCTTACCGTGGCTACTATCTATCGGCCACCTGGCCAAATTTCCTCCTTCCTCTCGGAGTGGGCTGACCTCTCCTCCTCACTCCTGTCCTCAACCACCCAACTCCTCTTTCTCGGTGACTTCAACATCCATCTCGATGCCTCCTGTCCCCCCTCAGGTCTCTTCCGCGAACTCTGCAACTCTCTCTCACTCTCTATTCTCCCGTCTGGGCCTACTCACTCTGCAGGGCACACTCTTGATGCTCTGATCTCTTCTGACCTTCCCCTCTCCCTCCCTCTCTCCACTCCTCTCTCTTGGAGCGATCACTTTCTCCTATCCTCCCACCTCTCCCTCCCTACCCCACACGCAAAGCCACCCTCCTCACTGCCACCCACCTTCTCGGTCATCCGACCCATGAAGCGCGTGTCAGCTGAGGCCTTCGCTGCTACCTTCTCAGCCCCTTCTCCCCCCTCGGCTGACTCCCACCCTGACGCAGCCCTCTCCATGCTCTACTCCTCTATATCTGATACTCTCGATATCCTTGCCCCCGTCATGAGAATCCGCCTGAAGCCCAAAGCCAAATGCAACTCCTGGTATGACTCGGATCTCGTCACCCCAAAACGCAAGTGCAGGGTGGCAGAGAGGAAATGGCGTGCTTCATGTTTATCCTCTGACAAACTGGCCTGACGCCTGCTCCAAAGGCAATACCGGCTCTCCGTTCTCACCAAGAAGAGAGCCCTTATCCAAGCCCGCATCTCTGAGGCATCTAACAACTCGGCCGAACTCTTTAAAATCTGCAAGGAGCTGGCCAACCCTGCTGCAGTCTCTACCTCTCCTGTCCCCTCCCAGGCCCTCTGCACTGCACTGGCCTCGCACTTCATCTCAAAAACTCAGGACATCCTGTCCTCGCTCTCCTCCTCTCTCCTCCCTCCCTCTCTTCCCTGCTCTTCCTCTTGCTCTCCTGCAGCCGCCCCTCCGCCCTCCTTCTCTGCTTTTCCACCTTTTTCTGCTGATGAGGTTTCCAGACAAGTCCGATCTATGAAAACCTCGTCTAAACAGGTTCACCCCTGTTCCTCCAAAACCATCAAGGACCACATCGACTCCCTGGCTCCTGCCCTGGCTGACTTTTGCAACCACTCATTCGCCTCTGGAGTCTTCCCATCCCCCCTCAAGCACTCCCTTGTGCACCCCCTCCTCAAGAAACCCTCTTCTGACCCCTCCTGCCCGGCCAACTATCGCCCAATCTCCATTACTCCCTTCCTGGGCAAGCTCCTGGAGAAATTGGCCATCTCCCAGCTTAACCTCCATGCTGAATATGTTGGTAATCTTCATGACCATCAATCCGGCTTCAGAGCGGCCAGAAGCACGGAAACTGCTCTCCTGAACATCCGTGAGGACCTGCTCCTGAACCTCGATTCCAACACTCCCTGCGTTCTCATTCTGCTCGATCTCTCCTCTGCCTTTGACACTGTCAACCATGCCATCCTGCTCAACCGTCTCCGTGATAACCTGGGTATCACTGGTCAGGCTCTGGCATGGCTGACCTCTTTCCTTTCTGGTCGACCCTCCCAGGTCCAAATGGGCTCCTTCCTCTCTGACATCTTTTTCTCCACCTGTGGTGTCCCCCAGGGATCCAACCTCTCTCCCTGGCTTTTCAATCAGTATCTGGCACTCCTTGCCCACCGCATCGCCGCTCTCTGCCCCCACTTTCAGTGCTATGCGGACGATACCCAGCTCATTTTCAGGCTACCCTCGGCCTCCTCCTCTCCTTCCCTCATCTCCGACTGTCTGTCTGCTATCCAGGAATGGTGTGCCGCCAATGACCTCTGCCTTAACGCCAGTAAGACTGAGATTCTACTCATCGGCACACCCACTCCCTCCTTTCCTGCAGCTCTCTGGCCGGCCTCCCTTGGCCCCCTTCCTGCCACTACCTGCAAAGCTAAAAACCTCGGGGTCATCTTCGACTCCACACTCTCCTTCTCTCCTCATATTTCCGACGTCTCTAAGAAGTCACATTACCAGCTGCACCTCCTCAGAGGTATTCTTCCCTTCCTCTCCTTCCCCCAGAAGCTCACTGTCTCCCGAGCCCTGGTTCTCTCAAGGCTGGACTACTGTAATAGCCTCTATCTTAATCTGCCTGCCTCCACTCTCCGCCCTCTGCAACTTATCCAGAACAGAACTGCGAGACTTGTCCTTGGCCTCAAGCCCAGGGACCGTATCTCTCCAGGATTGAAATCTCTTCACTGGCTCCCAGTGGCTGCGAGGATTAAGTTCAAAACCCTCTGCATTGTCCACAAGGCCTTCTGGGGCCACAATACCTTCAACTCTCTCTTCCTAAATATCTGCCTTCACGAGCCCTTCGCTCATCCGTCTCCAACTCCCTCATGGTCAGCCGCTTCTCGAAGCAACGAGCTGGGGGCAGATCTCTCTCCGCAGCAGGGGCCTCCCTCTGGAACAGCCTTCCTGCTTCCCTGAAACTTGAGGAGAACCATCTCCGGTTCCGGAAGCACCTCAAAACCTTCCTCTTCGCTTCTGCCTTCTCTCTCCCTCTCCCCTGCTAAACCTGCTTAACTCCCCTCCGAAGTCTGCACTTAACCTGCATCTGGGCCACTCTGTGACCTCGGCCCAGGGCCCAGCCACTCTCCACTTGCACTGCCTCCCTGGCTCCCCCTGCACTGCGGGACTGTCACTGCATCCCTACAGCCCCCTTCCCAGCACTTGCTCTGCACTTACCTCGCACTTGCCACCAGCTGGCCCTTTTATTTATTATTTATTATTTTATTACGCTACTTACCTTGTATTGCACTTTCCCCCCCACCTCCTCCCCCTGCACTTCTCCTTTTCCCCTTACCTCTGCACTTGCGCGATCTGAATGACACCTGGCCTAGTAGGATCGTTTGTCTGTCTTCCCCTTGTTTCCCCCCCTCCCTGCCTCGTCGCGCCTTGAAACACTCGTGTATAGGCGCGTTACAAATACCATATCATATCATATCATATCATATCATGGGCAGATGCGTCATTGATTTCTAAATTGAACTATGATTTGAGAAGTAGTTTTGGTGTTTTCGGCCAGGGTATGGGCGACATCCTCAGTAAAGGTGGATATGGGGCCAGGGGGCATGTATATGATGTAGACAGTAATGGTTTGATTGGGGGAAACTGCAAGCTTAGCTGTAAGGGATGCTGCTGATTTGACTTGGCAATGAGTGGAAAGGCAGAGATTTATCGAGGTTTTGTAGATAATAGCTATACCTCCTCCTTTAGTTTGAGCAGTGTTGGGGTCACTTCTGATAATAGTGTAGCCTTCAGGAATGGCTAAGGATAGCAGAGGTCCTGAGGCTGCATGGAGCTAGATTTCAGTGACGGCTATAAAGTCCAAGTCATTCGTAGTGATAAGATCCGCCATGTCGAGGGCATGGGCAGTGAGAGACCTAGAGTTGATCAATGCCACTTTAAGGCCTGTTGGGGGTTGTGTACAAGGTGGTAAAGTACTCAGGTCAGGAATGAGGTCCAGTGAGGGTGTGTCCAATGAGGGGGTGGGAGCGTGGTCTTGGGCGGAAGTTGTGAGCTTGATGTCAGATGGTTTGACCAACCGATGGCTAAAGGAACTGTGGTGGGAGAAGTGGGGGAGTCTGGATCCTAGTATAGAGTTTCTCAAGGTCACAGTACAGGGTTGGTTGGGTGTAGGCTTCATGGCGAAGTGTTGTAGCCAGAGTGCCGGAGAGTTGAGGTAAGGGTTAGCCAGAGGGACATCCATAGTTGACTGAATAGAAAGTTGCTGGTGTAAGTTGACAGTAGCACCACTGGTGCGTCGTACATGCAGGGTGGGGTGCATATTAAATGTGCGTTGTGAAGCATGCAAGGATGAAAGGAAGATGTGTGTATAGTTGAATGGTAAGGCTACTGTGGGGGTGTTAAGGCAACGCGATGTTGAGTCTAGTTGTGCTATTAGGTTGACTATAAGGCATAAGACAAGTTGATGGTGGTAAGTGAAGCGCACTGGACACGCATAATAGCAGGTGAATAGGCTAATCCGAACAGGTTAGGAGAAGCAGTGTATCATGAGATTCGCAGGGGCGGGATAGGGCAAGGTGTACGGTGGCCAAGTATGCTAGGAGAGCAGGTGCCTATCGCGCAAAATCGCAAGGTGTGTATACACCGGGCTACAGACCAATGCGTTACAGTAGCAGAATCAAAGGCAATGCAAACAAATAAACATTACGGTTTTGGGCGAAGGCGCGATAACTCGGCAGGCGTGCACCAAGGAGATGGCAGTGCCTAGCAGTGACCGATTCAAGGCAGTGCAGTGAATTAAACGTTACAGTTCTGGGCGGGGGCGCGATCATTCAGCATGTGTGCAACAGGCAGATAGCAGTGCGTTTTAAACATACACATTACAGTTCTGGGCAGAGGTGCGATCATTCAGCATGCGTGCAACAGGCAGATAGCAGTGCGTTTTAAACATACACATTACAGTTCTGGGCAGAGGCGCGATCATTCAGCATGCGTGCAACAGGCAGATAGCAGTGCGTTTTAAACATACACATTACAGTTCTGGGCAGAGGTGCGATCATTCAGCATGCGTGCAACAGGCAGATAGCAGTGCGTTTTAAACATACACATTACAGTTCTGGGCAGAGGCACGATCATTCAGCATGCGTGCAACAGGCAGATAACAGTGCGTTTTAAACATAACCATTACAGTTCGTAGAGACGCGATCACTCGGCAAGCGAGCACCAGGCAGAGGGTACTGTCTTAGGATGAAAAAGTTAGGAGCATTCTAGCGGGGGGTAGCGCAGGTGATGGCTAAGGGCAATGACTTAGGGCGCCAGGGTGGACAGAATGCACATGGCGGCGGCCACAATAAGTAGTGTATCTGATCGTGTTAGCATTGGAAAGGCGGCATACCTAGCAAAAGGAGGGAGATAGTGGATTTGGACAGGCTAGTGCAGCAGACGAGGCAGGGCTCACGATAGAAAAAATGCACAGATAGACAAAATAGGAGGCTAAGTGGTTAGCGAGCTCACGTTAAGCCATGAATCGTGAAACATGAAAACAGTTGATGTAGGTACAAATCAGAAATGATAATAGCCCCGGACAGTCTTACTTTATCGGGATCAGGTTGACGTTCGTAGAAAGTTTGTGTAAGGAGTCAATCTCCGTGCCCCCTGGGCAGGGTATAGTACACAGTGTCAGGGTGGATTGGGCATAGGGACCTGGCGAACGGCGAGGCAGGCTGGGACAGGCTACGGACAGGGAGCCTTTGTGGTCGTGCCTTCGTGGGAGGGCCAGCTCTCGCCTCCCGGTAAGGGCTAACCTTACAAACAGGGCAGCACCCAATCAGTGGCCACATGAAGGTCAGGTCAGCACAGGAAACCAGGTTCTGGTTTTCTTTAATTTCGGCGGGCAGCCATCTTGGAATAGTGAAACCTCGTGGTTAGCAATGGAGGTTCACTACAGCAGAAGTTGCAGAAGGCAGGAATGCTGATGGCAGGTATAATAACTCTTGGCAATTTGTATAATAGCGGCGGCGAAATTCAGCGAAAAATCGGCGTCAGGTGACAGTAGTCGATTTTTATGCAGTTGGGCAGCAGATTAAGCCTTTAGGCTTACCTTGCAGCAGGGTGTTGCTACATGACTTCTCCATTTGCAGCCACTGCTCCAGCAGTGAGAGAAGGGGAGCTCCAGCTCCTTCAGGAAGGGAAGTGTGAGTCTGTCCAATTCCCAATGAAAGCATTTTATAAGCGGAAAGTATAGGTTTTGACGGGTAAGTGGAAATGTTTTTGTATAATTCTTTTTTTGCCCCTAGTTATTCATGTACATTGAAAGATACATGTTTACTTGTTCTGATCAGGAAGTCATAATAGGAGTTTCTTCCTGTCGTAAAACGTGCACAACTCGTCCAAACATGGATCTGTGTGAGTGAAAGTAGGAGGACAATGTTTCATGTGTCTGTTTCCTAATTTTTGTTGGGAGTATTTGTCCTCCCTATTTTTATTTTTTGGGAGTATTTGCCTATTTTTAGGGATTAAAAGTGGCCGACCCATGCCAAATGAGACTTGCCAGAATCCTGACCTGCCAACTCCTCTTCACAGCACGTTCCACTTTCTATAACCAGTGTTTGCCACACCGAAGCAGGAATTGCATCAGGGTACACCAAGGAGGAGCAGTGTGACAAGTAAGGTAACAGTAAGGGGTGGCTTTGCATGCAGGCCATTGGGGCAGGGTTATGGAAGAGGGTTGCGGCTTGAGCGGCTGTGCGAGAAGAAAAGAGGGGCAGCGGAGGCGAAACCCCATACGGACTAAACAAGGGACAAAAATGTACATTGGAGGTGGTGGGTTCATCTGGGGAGGCTGTTGCATCAGTGTTCAGTGGGTGGGATTCGGGACATCTAAGGATCGGAGAATGGGGAGTCACATAGGTTCAACGCTTGATGGGAGAGGGCTTAACAATGAGGACAGAAAGCTAGAGTAAGGATCTTTAAATCTCACGTTTGAAAAAGGGGTGACAGCATTCTGAGGATTGTCAGTGGAGCCGGGTGATGAACCTAGTTTGAACCACTTTGCTACTAGTTTTCTGAGGGACACAAAATATCAGGAAAACTGTCTTTTTAAGAAGAGACTGTTTTTGGAGGAGGACATTGTGCCAAGCTCGTATAATGTTGACATTGGATAGTCGACCTATTCTAGACTTGTGCAGCAGCTGCAACAACATTGTAATAATTCATTACAAAATAACTTAACATCAGGGGCTAGGATGATAGCTCAAGGGCAACGTGTGCGTCTTGGAAGCAAGACAATACAGAGCAACACAGGTGTGAGTTCTAGTCCTGCACTTGGAGAGCAGTCTCCAGTATTAAGCGCGTTACAAGCGATTCAGTAATTTATTCCTGAAAATATTATCTAAACGAGTTTTCCATTTATATTTCTTTCTGATTCTCCATATGAATGTATTGCAGTGCACTGTAATATGAATGCGTAATTTTGATACAGAATTAGTGTTTAATTAATTTGTGGTCTGTTTTGATAATCATTCGTTGTTTTTATTGCACATATTGTATTGTGACCATATAAAATAAAAATATACTATGTCCGATGCTAGTAAGGTCATTGTATCCCCCTTGCAAAATATGCATTGGATGTGTTTGTGGCATGTGGCACGTGCAAGCAGTTTGCACATGCACAGAATCGTTTGTGCTGCTGCAAATATAGGTTCCAGGAAGACATCCTGCCTATAGTTATCAATAGTTGATCAGTCAGAAGCAGGAGTTGTCCATGTTCCTGTCAGTAGCCTAATCATTTAAACCATGGGGGTTCTGTAACTTCTCTATGCTTTAAAATATGAAAATGGAGAGACGGAGATGTTCAGGACTGAACCGAGTTGACCCCTTTTCAGGATGTCCTCCCCGCCATCTTCCATCTGTGAGTTCGGTCTTTTTCCTCAGCAACCAAGTTGGCATAGTTATTGATGGGCTTGTCAGTGCATTGGATAAGTGGCATGTAATGTAAAGTTGGCTTATACAGCACCCTTCTGCCATGTTTGCTGGCCTTACTGTGGGAAGACAGAGGGATGATTTGTTAGTAGGATAGGAGGAGACAGATGTGCAACCTTCGCAGTGGAAGTGTGGGCAAGGGAGGACGGAAATACCCAAGAACCTAGTGTCATCCTGCTTCTATGGTATTAAATGAGCATAATCTAGAGTAAGAAATATTAAATCCTGTTTAAAATTGGTGTTTAGTTAACTATGGGGTTCAACAACTGTATACATTAAATTATTTAGCAAAATTCCTTCATATCAACCGCCAGCTAACACACGTGTGTGTGTGTGTCTGTGTGTGCATGCATGTGTGTCTGTGTGTTTACCACCACTATACCAGGGATCCAGTTACAGAGTACTTGGTAATACCAGTTGGTAATTACCGTCATTAGAACCATATTGCAGTATTCAATTTGCGACCTCGGAAGGCTGAAGCCATGAGTCGGATCAGAGGAGTAGAAAACCCTTGTCCCTACGACAGCCTACAGCCCCTCCTTAATGGAGGAGCTGTCGTAGGGACAAGGGTTTGATAGTCCCACACTATATATCAATTGTTGTATGGAATACAATTGCTTGTCTGCTCGTTTCAATTTTTTTGTAATCGGGATATGTCTGCCAGCTTTGCCCAGCTTGGTGTTACTTGGAAAAATTAGTGGATTGCACAATTAATTAAAAGCCATTACAGCAGTAACTTGATGTTGCAGGAAAGGGGACATGCATTGACTGTGTCTTCGACATATTTTACAAGTGTGCATGTAATTTGCATGTGACTGAATGATATTCAGTGTTTTTATGTTTTGCATGTTAAGTATGGCGGAGGCCTCAATTGTGGTCTGTTGCACCTGGAGTTTATAGACTCATGCTAAAAGCCCGCTCCTCCTTTAGTGCTGCGAATGAGAGCATTCAGCTGAGACCCATGAAAAAATCTGTCCAGCTGTCACATAGTTACTGACATTGCATTGCACGTTCTGATTGATTGTACAGTTGTAATAATATCTTTAAACTATTAGTTCCCGGCGAGGGACAATGAGATTGTAACATGCCTGTACCCGATCGGGAATCTCTCTTGCTTCGCTCGGGCCTGTAACTATGGGCCCCGGGGCATTACCTGAAGTGGAAATGGGGCCCCTGGGCATTACCTGAAGTTACATATACTATATATACACTATGTGTATGCAATGGAATGCTCTATATCATGTTTGTTCAGACCACAGTCTGCCGAAGGGTCAATCACCCCGCAGCACTTCGATGCCATAGCAATGGCAGTAGATGCTATACAAATATGTTTTATAACGTAGCATATTTCCTGTTGTTTGTCCGTATGAAGTAGTGCTGACTTGTATGTCACCAATATCGAATCATTCTAGATCCTTTGGGAGAACCTTACAAACTACTTGCACTTTTAAAGTTTCAATGATATTTCCCTATATGTATTATTATACTTATGTCTTTCTGCGGATTTATATGGCAAAACACCTCTCAAAATAGCGCATTGAAATTGACCAAAAAACTGGATTTATTTCTCCAAACCCGTGCTCTTCTCCCTCCGTATCTTATTCTTTTCTGTAAAGTAAGTCTGCAAGGGTAGCTCAGGATTGACTTCCTCTACAGGTGGCTTTGTGTTACTGCCATTACTAAAGAAGGTGGCTTTTTCACCGCATGTCATTCTACAGTACTCTGTATCTAATGCCCAACATTTGTACTGCGTTAATCCAATGGCACAGACAAAAGGACATGCGTTGAATGTATCTTTGACATATCTAACAATTCAGCATGTAATTTTCATGTAATGGCATGTTCTTTAGTGTGCATGTGTCCTGCATGTAAAGTACAACAGAGCCCTCAACTGTAGACAGTTTCCCTCAGGGTTGATAGAATATTTTGTAACACCCATTACCCCTTTTGCGTGCAACACAGAGAATACAGCTGAGTCCTATGAAAAATTCGGTCCAGCTGTCACAAGGTCACCGACACAGCAATCATCTCTGCACCTGAACACACCGCCTTGCATGCATTTTATAATGTTTTAAATTGGTCACCTCTGCTAGGGATTGAATACTCATCTAATTTCTCATTTCTAGCGCTTCGAAGCCATAACAATTTATTTATTTATTTATTTGCAATTGTATAGCGCCCTTGCAGCCCAGGGACATCGAGGCGCTGTTACAAGTAGTTGTATGGCTTTTGATTCAGATGTTAAACAGGTGACCCAGAGGTCTCTTGGTTACACAGATAAAAGCATAAATACATGTGATGTTAGATATGCATTTATACAGTTTACAGAAAGAAGTCAGGTACATTTCATACAAAGAGCTTGGTTTTAATGTCTTTGCGGAAGACTTGGTGGGACTCAATCATTCTTACGTGAGGTGGCAGTGCGTTCCAGTGGGTGGCAGCCCGGGTGGGAAAACTGGACCCACCGTCACGCACCTTGTGCGTTTTGGGCATGACAATCATGTTGGAGTAGCACCTTCTTAATGGTCTAGTGGCAGTATGCTTGGTGATTCTTTACGTCAGGTAGGGAGGAGCAAGTTCATGGAGACATTTGTGAGTGAGGGTGAGTATTTTGAAGACAATCCTCTCTTTGACCGGAGCCATTGGGCCTGTCTTCTGACTTCGAAGATGTGGTCTTTTCTGGCGGTACCTGTGGCCGCCCTCAGTGTGTTATTTTGGACTAGCTGAAGTTTGGCCAGGTTTTTATTGGAGGTCCCAACGAGCAGGGCATTGCAGTAGTCTAACTTTGATCCAATTATTGCCCTGGCAATGATGAGGCAATTCTGGCGTGACAGGAAGGGTCTGGCAGCGTTGAGGACTTTAGAGTAGTAGGCTGAGGAGGAGGCAATGGCATTGACCTGTCTATCCATGGACAGATCGGAGTCTAGGTAGGCTCCGAGTGTCTTCAGGTGGTTGGAGACCTTGATGGGAATATTGTCAATAGTGAAAGAAGCGTACTGTTCGCTGAGGTTCCCCAGGGTGGAGGGTGCCCCTATGAGGAGGAGTTCGTTTTTTTCACTGTTGAGGCAGAGCCAGTTGTCTGCCATCCATGATTGGATGGTGAAGTAGATGGTGGAGAGTGTTGTGGTGTTCGCTAGGTAGTCCCCCGAGAGTGGGATGAGTACCTGCGTGTCAGCCGCGTAGTTAGTATACAAGATGCCCAGGGAGTCAAGGATGCTGAACATGGGCCTTGTGAAGAGGTTGTATAGCGTGGGCGTGATACACGAACCCTGTGGTACACTGCATGTGATGTGGATCGAGGTGGCACAGGCTGAGTCAGAAAAGACTTCCATGGCCCTTTCTTTAAGAAAGGAGGTAATCCATTCACAGGCTTTGGGGGAGAAGTTGGCTTGGGTGGCTAGATGGTGGCACAGGGTGTTGTGGTCCACCAAGTCAAAAGCAGCAGATAGATCCAGGAGCAGTAGGAGAGCAGGTTTCCTTGCATCTCTTAGGTCGTCCATTTGGTTCTTTAGGTCCAGGAGAGCCGTTTCAGTGCCGTGTCGTGCGCGGAAGCCAGATTGCCGCAGGCCGAGGAGACGGTTTTCTTCGAGGAACTTTTTGACTTGCAGATAGGCTGCTTTGTCCAAGATTTTGAGCAGGAAAGGTACAGTGGTGATGGGCCTATAGTTCCTTGGGACAGTTGGGTCCAGCGAAGGTTTTTTGAGGAGTGGGCGTACCCAAGCCTCCTTAAGTCCAGTTGGAACGTGGCCCAACTGGAGGGATGTAATGCAATGCAATGCAATGGCAGTAGGCACTATACAAATATTAAATACAATAAATGTTTTCTGATGGGGAGATCCCAAGATTTGAATTATTACAGTGCCCACTGTCTGGTTAGCTGCTGATATTGGGGAGTGTGATGGAGATAGAAAGAAGAGCTTACTTATACTTCAATTAATGTCCAAGTAGTAGCAGCTATGCCTTTTGGAGCCATGTTTGTGACTTTGTGTTTGTAGTGCAAGAGGGGAAAGAGGCTTCAGCAGTGAGTTATTTAGTTGGGAGAATAGGGTAGTAGACAAATAAGGGATACAAGTCATGGGGAGAAGAATCATTGGGCGCCATCCAGTAGCGAGTTCATAGTTTCCATCTGGTAAACAGATAGGGAAGGTCTGCTAGAGGTTTGTGGTGGAATTTATTTGATTCTGTATCGGATATACGGATTTAGCCCAGGCCAGACTGTCCCAAATTAGGCAAGGTGTGCGTTGTACCCTGGGAGTGTAAACGGATAAACTGTGGTAAACCGTTATAGAAAAAGAAAAATGTAAGCAACATACGTAATTTACACTGTACACAGTGAAGTCCGGTTGAGCAGTGTTAAGTTATGTTAAAGGTTTTTTGTATGGCGTCAGTCATAACTACAATCAGTTGAGTGAATATGCCATGATAAAAACAACCTAAAATTGTCTGTCACTCACTTTAAAAATGCCTGACGGCTCCAGACATCAACACAGTAAAGGATCAGGCAGAGAAGACGGTGAATTGCAAAGTATGACTGATAATCAATACGTTGAAAATAATGTGAGGTGAGTGTGAGTGGTGAGTGTGAGTGCTGGCCAACCTGTAGCCCGAGCTTTAATAACGTGAGGTGAGTGTGAGTGCTGGCCAACCCGTAGCCCGAGATTTAATAATGTGAGGTGAGTGTGAGTGCTGGCCAACCTGTAGCACAAGCTTTAATAATGTGAGGTGAGTGGGAGTGCTGGCCAACCTGTAGCCCGAGCTTTAATAACGTGAGGTGAGTGTGAGTGCTGGCCAACCTGTAGCCCGAGCTTTAATAATGTGAAGTGAGTGTGAGTGCTGGCCAACCCGTAGCCCGAGCTTTAATAACGTGAGGTGAGTGTGAGTGCTGGCCAACCTGTAGCCCGAGCTTTAATAACGTGAGGTGAGTGTGAGTGCTGGCCAACCTGTAGCCCGAGCTTTAATAATGTGAAGTGAGTGTGAGTGCTGGCCAACCCATAGCCCGAGATTTAATAATGTGAGGTGAGTGTGAGTGCTGGCCAACCTGTGACCCGAGCTTTAATAATGTGAGATGAGTGTGAGTGCTGGCCAACCTGTGACACGAGCTTTAATAATGTGAGGTGAGTGTGAGTGCTGGCCAACCCGTAGCCCGAGCTTTAATAATGTGAGATGAGTGTGAGTGCTGGCCAACATGTGACCCGAGCTTTAATAATGTGAGGTGAGTGGGAGTGCTGGCCAACCTGTAGCCCGAGCTTTAATAATGTGAGGTGAGTGTGAGTGCTGGCCAGCCCGTAGCCCGAGATTTAATAATGTGAGGTGAGTGGGAGTGCTGGCCAACCTGTAGCCCGAGCTTTAATAATGTGAGGTGAGTGGGAGTGCTGGCCAACCCGTAGCCCGAGCTTTAATAATGTGAGGTGAGTGTGAGTGCTGGCCAACCCGTAGCCCGAGCTTTAATAATGTGAGGTGAGTGGGAGTGCTGGCCAACCCGTAGCCCGAGCTTTAATAATGTGAGGTGAGTGGGAGTGCTGGCCAACCCGTAGCCCGAGCTTTAATAATGTGAGGTGAGTGGGAGTGCTGGCCAACCTGTAGCCCGAGCTTTAATAATGTGAGGTGAGTGGGAGTGCTGGCCAACCTGTAGCCCGAGCTTTAATAATGTGAGGTGAGTGGGAGTGCTGGCCAACCTGTAGCCCGAGCTTTAATAATGTGAGGTGAGTGTGAGTGCTGGCCAACCTGTAGCCCGAGCTTTGTTGAAAGCTGCTTTCTGTAGGTGGTTCTACTGTGTGCACTCTTTATTTATTATTGAATGTGTATGACGATGTCAGCTGTCATCGATAGTGGTGACTGATGCAGTCTAAAAGCTATTAACATAGCATAGCACACAACAAGTGCGATCTGACACGTTAAGAAGGGATGGGGAGCCATCTTAGCCTGAGAAAAGGTGGCAGTACGGACGGCGGGCCCCAGTACCTGCCATTTCTCTATGGGCTCATGTGAGTAAAACGTATACTACTCTCAATCACCCGATACCTCCATTTCCAAATGCTGGCTAGTTTCCCTCTGTTTCCAGAAACTACAGTTGCCAGCTAACCCAACAATGGAACAAAGAAACAACAGCCAACAAGAACCTCTCCAGGGCACCCAGTGCCAGAGCACTCCAAATGGCAGCCTGTCAACATGAAACGGTGGGGCGACAGGAAGGAGCAGAACATACCAAATGTCAGCGCATATGCAGAATGGAATGCTCTGCCTTCCTGTTCGTACAGCAGGCACCCTCACTGGAAGCAGAGCTATGGAGCGCCCTTGTAACACAGACTATCCATCATTTGGAAAAGAGCAGCCACGATATCAGAGCTGAATAGTGGCCCTTTAATAAACACTATGATTGTAAGGCCTTGGACCCTCACAGGAACTGGAACTTTGATCATGGTGGGCCGCCTTTGATGGTCTGTGGCGGTCCCGCATGGGAGAAAGGGGCAGGGCCTAACCCTCCTTACATGTGTTCTGATATCTGTAACACCTCCCGGGCAGGGAAGGCAGGGTGAGATTGGGCCGGGGAACCAGAAGTGGAGAGTCAATGGAGTCAGAAGGGGTAGGAAATAAGAGACTACAGGGAACAGGCAGGTGTGTGTTGTTCGGCTGAGGTCAGAGGAGGAGGAGGTGGAAGAATAAGACATCAGAAGGAGGAAAGACAGTGGAAAGGAGCATGAAGGCAATTTATAGAGAAGGTGAGGTATTGGCTGGTGAGAGAAAGTGGTAGTGTGTTGTGAGTGTGCATGTAAAGTGTGTGAGTGAAAATGGTAGGTAATAGGAGAATAGGGAGTGAGTGAAGGGTGATTGAGGTAGTGTAAGGAGGATGATTGTGGAGAAGGTGAGCTGGAATAATAGTGATGTGAAGGTGGTGATAGTGGTAGAGTAGAATGTGGGAGTTGCAGAGGTGTGGTGGTGGAGTAGAAATGGTGTGGAAGGTGGGTGGAGTGATAGTGTAGAGGTAGAAATAGTAGAGGTGTGGAGGTGGCGTACTAATGCTATGGGTGCGGGAGGAGTGACAGTGTAGAGGATGGAGTGGTAGTTGAGAAGGGCAAAAGAGTAGAAAAAGGGGTGTAAAGAGAGGAAGAAGTAGAGAGGAGAGTGCGAGGTGGTAAGATTGGAGGATGGAGGTGAGTCGTAGAAGTGGAACCATCAGAGGGACAAGAGAGGAAGCGATATAGAGAGAGAGAACAAAGAATTTGGTTGGAGTAGGAAGGGAGCAGGAGAGTGTAGAAAGAGAAAGGGAGAATGACAGTCAGATCCACGGTAAGGAGTAGAAGGGTGTCTTAGTCCAGGCAAGTGCCCAGAGTGATTAGACGGCACTATCCAAATGAGGTCCCTTTTAGGTGTCGCCATGATTCTCCCCCCTAGATAGAGAATGTGTTTGCCTTTAGGTTCGTCACTTATGGATGGATGACTTTAGGCAGTAGGGGTTACCGATCCCTAGTACCAGTTCACGGTTGAGGGCTGCCGGGGATAGGATGGTATTGTCTCCCCCAAGGTTAGAAAAAGGGGGATGGCAAGTAGGCCATTGCTAAACTCACAAGGGAGTTGGTGTGTTCTTGAGGCATCTGTGACAGGCGGGGAGCAGGGAGTGGTGAATTGTGCATTGGGCATGTAGGGTGCACTCAGAGAAAAAAACAATAATGTGACTAGCAGCTACTTTTAGGTCATTTGCATCTGAGGCATTGTAAAGTGCAAGCTGTAATTCGTCATTTGCATTCCTATGCTGTGCTTTTCCACCTTAAAGCTAAATTCTCAACAGGGCAATCTTTAGGGGAAGACATTAATGCAATCTTAGCTGTAATGTGCTGTGTCTGTTGATCAGCTCCAAATGTGTAGCGATTTTCTTTTGAGCTCTAATCACAGCACAACACGCGAGCACATGTGCGTGTAATTTCATGATAGTTACTGCTCAGGGAAGTTGTCATCTGGAAAATTGCTTTTATTAAAATTAACCATTAGGGTCAATAACCCTCCAAACAAGGAAGCATATTACTTAAATCTTATTGCATTCAGACTTCAGAATCACAATTCAGCAGCTTAACTAAATCCTGCCATGCAATATGATTCTGGCTGTGCAGCAATTGTGTGATCAAGGAGGCAGTGTACACCTGGATGTGCAGCAGGTAATATGGCTCGGGGCAGCAGATGATTCTGGCTATGTGCAGGTTTAGCATAATAGGCCTAAATGGGAAGCAATACACCTGGTTATGTACAATTCGTTGAAAAGATGACTAATGCGTTTGGCTATGCAACATTGGATTGCAACCATCAGTAAATGCATATTGCTATATAAGGTAAGACAGGGTGTGCAGCAATGGATTTATTGGGCAATAAGATATATCTTGTTATGCAAACATTAATAAGAACACGTGATAGATGGAGCTGTATATAGAGAGTGAGTCTGACTGTGTGTCAATTAAAGTGAGTCAGCAACATTTACATGTGAATAAACAAAATGGACTGGGTATTCAGCCTCTTCTCTTTTGCATTTGGTCAGCTGGTGCAACACGATCAAGGCCATGTGACCTCTGCCCTGCTCAACGGCTAATCCCTGCTTACCTTTTGGTGTTCTTCTTGGCGCTCGTTTTGCTGTTTGTCTGCCCTGATGCTTTTCTTCTTTTCGCTTGTCCGAGAGTCTGCACGAAGGACAGATGAAGAATAGGGCAATTCCTGTTTGGTCTTGCTAGGTCATGGCGAGGGATAGATCCCCTCTTCACACATCCCCGGTAAGCCATCAGCATGAGCATAACCCCTTTCCATTGCCACATCACCCACACATAAACACCCAGTCCACACCCCAGGCACTGCTAACCTACAAAAGCCCCATACACCCCACTCAGCACCTACACTCCACCTCCAAAACAGACCCACAACCAATGCTCACTTTCGAGTACTACATGCAGCAGACTTTACTGACCTCACCACAAGTCACAACCTATACACGTTCTTTATTAATGGGACATGGCTCAACCCCATCTCCACACACATCCTGAATTTCAGGCTCCAGCATCCAACATAAAGACGAAAAAGGGAAGACAAACAGAGGGCTCACTATTATCCAAAATACATCATGAGCATATAGCCTTCAGTAGCACACCATACTTGGATCCATGGAACTCCTCACTTGCTACTCCCCGCCAATCCACACTCAGAAAGCTATCCTTCCACTTGATCTACAGAGCACACCAAACCAACAAGGCCTTCTCAACAAAATTTCACACCTCATCAAAACAACATCCATCAATAAAGCAACTAACATCTTTCTCAGAGACTTCAACCAGCCAATGAGCCAGACCACCAAGAAAAACATAGAGGGCCCGATTCATGGAATATTTTCCCAGTTCAAAGTGAATTTGCACTGCTGAGAAGTGACTTTGCATTGCCGACACAAACCCCGATTTATGGAACCGTTTATTTTTGCAGTGCAAAGTTTGGGTAAAGCCAGCCATTTTTCATTTCAAAATGACTTTGCACTGACTTTGCACGGCAACAATACAACTAGGAGCAGTTTCATGGCTGGCAACTGGAATGAGAGTTTGCAAATCCATTCCATGTGTTTTAAACTGTTTAATTCCTTACTTTGGGTCTTGAATTAAACAAACCTGTGTTAAAAACTGCTTGCATTTCTTTCTTTAATTCGGTTTACAGCTCCTCAGATTGCCACTGTCTTTGCATCTGTAGTCATTTCCTTGAATGCAGGGGTTTTATCTAAAGTATAGGTACATTTGCACTTGACCTGGCTCAAAGAGTTCAAAGTCTCTTTGAACTGCTGCACCTGGATACATTTTGGCAAGAAATAAACACTTCTTCCGCAAGTGAAAAGAAAGTAGCTTGTTGATTTCTTTCAAATCTACTTTGACAGGACCTGTCATTCAGGAATTATGCCCGGTTTTTCTGAGGCACAATGAATTATCCTGAGCCTGGCAGGACCGTTTCTATCACAGTGGTTTCAGAATGTACAGATGGAAACAGCATAACACAGCATTTTGAAAGGGTGAAAAAGGTTTCATTTTGAAGGGGAATTTTTGGCTTTTGCAGCAATGCAGCGCTGCCGGTTCACTTGACTCCATATATATGTCTCAGAACACACTGGCATACTTTTTCAGTGTGTGCCCTTGTTCCATCTTGACTGAAGTGTACTAGGCAGGATGGTGCAGCCATCTTTTGTTGCTGCCAAAATTCAGTTTTGAAGTCCTGGTGCGCACAGGAGCCAGCGCAGCCAGGTTGCTGTTTCTTGCGCAAATGCAGCTTAGTGATGTGAGGCAATGCTGTTGAGTGGGTCAATATATCCCACAGTATACTGTTCTCAGTTACTTGAGTCATGATTTGTTATGTAATGCTTGCAATGCATTCTCTGTTGTTTCATGTAAAGCGCTTTGGCTCAAAGTGCTATACAAAATTTAATAAATACAAATACAAAATACAAATACATTTCATCAAAGACCAAAATACTGAAAAACACTGAAAATAAAAAATAAATATATACAGGGTAAGGGGTGGGGTAAGGGGTTAAAATGAGCCAGGGTGGCATTGGGGTAGCCTTTTAAAGGGAGAAAATCAGAGCAGTATTTTGGTTGCGATGAAATGTACCACTCTGAATTTTCCAACTTATTCACCATCAAGATAGAGAAGATAGGATAAGTTATTGACAGCTCAAAAAAAATCTGCACATTACTCCATACTAGCCCACAACATAACAAGATGACTTAAATGCAGCGCATTTACTCTAGAAAATCTGACCAACTCTCTTGCAGCCCTCAGACCCACAAACTACAAAGACAACATTCTCCCTGCCTCAGTTGTTAAGGTCCTCAAACATAAAGCACTCACACAAGATCTAAACATCATCAATTTATCCCTTACACAAAGCACCTTCACAGAAGCACTGACAACTTGCAATATTGTCCCCGCTGCTGAAGATCCCACATCTATCACTACATCACACATGTAGCCGTCCATTACAAAGTGATTGAGAAGACCGGTGCATCCAGTTGCATGAAAGTATCACTCAGCAAAATGTCCTACAGGATTACAAATCAGGTTTCCAACAACGATGCAGCACAGAGACAGCAATCATCAATGTCATTGGTGATGCTGTACACATCCTGAATAAAGGAGAGCCCTGCTTACTCGTCCTACTTGAACTCTCCACCAACTTCGATAGCTTTGACCATAATGCTCTCCGGAACATCTTCACCATACCATGCACATGGGCTTTAATTGAATAGTCCATCAGTGGTTTGCCTCCTACTTATTCAACAGAAACCGACTCACTCAGATGGTCCCCAACGGATCCCAGCACCACCAAGTAACCTGCAGATTTCACAAGGCTCCATTCTGTCCCTTGTCATCATAATCCTCTACATGGATCCACTGAGGGAACTCGTCACCAACACTGACATCAAGCTAACTAATACACAGATGGCATACAACTATACTTAAAGATCAATGGCATCAATGATTTCCATCGAATTAAGCACTATATCTCCATTATCCAAACATGGATGTAATGCGCCTTCCTCAAGTTTAGCCTGACAAAGACTGAATTTATTCTCCCAGGAACCCCCTTGGTGAAAAGATTCCCACTAACTAGCATGACAAAGCCCAAAATTGGCTCCATAGCAAGAACCCCAATGGATTCACACCTCGACTCTCTCTCAGTGCAAAATACCTTCCTTAATCATCAACCGTGAACACTCATTGAAAACACACACCACCAAGAACACCAAAGCAGCATTGTACGGCCATGAGCTCCTCTGGAAATTGAATGATTTAATCTCTGCTGCAGTATGAGAGCAGTTGTGCAAGCCCTGGTGATTGCCCACCTGGACGGTGGCACCACCCTACTTTCAGGATTCTCATTTGCCACCATGGCCCCTCTGTAAGCCATCCTGCACAGTTCAGCATGATTTGTCACAGGACTAAGACAATTAAAACATACCATCCCATCCTCAAGTAGCTGCACTTACTACCCCTTCAATCACACATATTGTTCAGTACAGCATCACTTACATACAAGTGAGAACCAAAACGCCAATCGACCTGGCCAAGAAACTCACCATCTACAGAGGCCAGCCAACCAACAGAAGCCACAGCATCTCCAGGCTGGACGCAAAGAACTGCAACAGGGAAAACATAGGAAACATGCCTTTTCCCTCTATGCTCCCTTTCACTGGGACTGGTTTCCAAAGCAGATGAAACTGGCCTTCTTCACCCTACACTTCAGGAAGGATCTTTAAAGAACGCCTTGCCAGTCACTCAGCTATATTTCTCCCACTCTGTAGCACCCCTCCCCCGACCCCCTGCTCCCTTATCCATCCAAGCATCTCTGCTACCCCAGCACACATACTTGTACTTGTAAGCCCTATGATCACCCCTTAAGTACAGAGTTCAGTTGCTTCCAAGCTAGCTTTGAGCTTTATAAATTCCATATAAGCACATCCCATAACAAATAATGTGATTATGAGAGCAGAATCATGCTGGCCATGCAACAACTGGTCTGATTGGCCAACAGGGGAGATTGGCACTGTAACAAGAGTTTGGCTATGCAGCAATTAATGTGATCGTAGGAGCAGCTAAACACTGATATGTAACAAAGCATCCAATTAAACAGCATCCATAGCTGATTAATCAGTGGTTGATTTTATTACACAAAACACATAGGCGAGGTAATTGAAATGAGTGTTTCTCTGGAAGCATCAATCTGTTTAGTATTCCAAATAGATTATGCAAATAGGCTATGCAACCTTAGATTGAGCCACACGTGAGTGTGGGTGTGCAATAAGTGTTATATCAGTAACAAATAGCTCTAGCTATACAAGTGAGCCTGAGTATGCAGCAGTTCATTTCATTCAGAGCAGAGAAATATGGCTACGGAGAATGTGGGTTGATACTCCAACAAATAAGTCAGTCTGATCAGAAATGCATTTAAATCAGCAAAGTGACTCTCACTGCCCGAAATGAATCTGGGCATGCAACAAGTATTCTGACTGGGAGATCAATACATCTGCCTGTACCGCAATTGATGGCAGGGGAACAAATCAATGTAGGTGGGCGACCTGAAGTTTGGATCCACATTAGATGCATTTGTCCATGTAAAGTATATTACTGGGGCAACAGCGAAGAAGCAAAGGTAGTACGCTGGCATTGTCTCCTACCATGTAGTATGAATGTGTCTTTGGCTGCTCATCCAGTGTGGTGAAAAGAAGCAAGGCTTGGACACCAGGTGAAGAGGCAAACATGCCCAACTCTTAGCCGATGCCCTTTTGCTGGATGCTCAAGTAAAGGCTGCCCATGCTTTGAATGGAGATGTGGTCACGTGTCCCCTGGTGGACCACCAATCAGAAGTCAGGATGTAGGAGTAGGCAGGGCCAGTGAAACGCAATCAGGGGCTGCAGAGGGCTGGAGGGGTCTGGTGGAAACAGCTAAGGCGGTAGACAGCAAACACTGAGAAGGTAGATCTGGTCAGTGCAGGATTTGTGGGTCATGTGAACCCTGGTGGATCACCAATCAGAGATTGACTTTCCATCCCATCTCCACACATTGGATCTCAGTGAAACCTGCTGGTTGCTACTGCAAACACCACCCACATTTAGACCATATAAGGTTAGATCAAAACTGGCAATTTTCCCCAACTCCATAACACCAAACCAGCATAGGGATCCAGTAGAGCTGTGAAGATGCTGGGAGTGCCTCACCAATGAGTCACACCCCATTGTTAGTGCACTTCATGCCGGCTTTTTTAATGGGAGCCAGTGCTTGCCCACTGGTAGCCCTGCTTACTGCCAGCTGATTTGTACCAACCACATTGCTAAGTGAACACTGACGTGTTTAGCCAGCCACACATTCTTTGGCAGAGTATTCCCATATTAAGGAATTGACAGTGATTATTCAGCAATCCCTATGTAAAATCCCTACTCTATTTATACACCTAACTCCTCCTTTCCCCCTAAAAGCTTCCATTTTGACTGATGTCATGTATAGAACAATCTCCAGAAGTTTTGGTGATTCAATTTGCTGATGCTCTTTCCAGGCTGAACACATTTGTGTGTTGATGCTTTTAATTCGAGATGTGGTTTCCTTCTGGAACCCTACAACCTTCTCCTGTTTGCAGCTTTCACTTAGTAAATTACAAATTATTCCCCTGAATTAGCTCAAAAATGAAACCCATTTCATTTTTGGTTCATGGATTTGAAACCTCTCAACCTCTTGTGATTAAAAAAAAAGCTGTGCTGTGACAGGTATTTGCGATAATCTCCCTACTCGGTATCCTGTTCCCAGGTTTTCTGGGCCAGGTGGGCTTCTGTTCTCTCAAGCTGATATGTGAATGGCATGTATCAATTTGGAGCTCATCAATTAAATCTTTTCATGTTCTAAAATTCACTTAATGTGTATATCCCTGGATGAGCATTGGTTTGAAGTATATGAAAGGTTTCTGACCTAAAGGACTTGCTGGGGCGCTGTCTCAAGTTCCAGCCCCTTAGTCACGTTCCCCTTCTGCCCTTTTACCTCTTACATGGTTAAGGTTCTACCTCTGCACCTCATAGTCCCCTACTGCCCTTTTACCTCTTACATGGTTAACGTTCTACCTCTGCACCTCATAGTCCCCTACTGCCCTTTTCCCTCTTACATGTTTAAGGTTCTACCTCTGCACCTCATAGTCCCCTACTGCCCTTTTCCCTCTTACATGGTTAAGGTTCTACCTCTGCACCTCATAGTCCCCTACTGCCCTTTTCCCTCTTACATGGTCAAGGTTCTACCTCTGCACCTCATAGTCCCCTACTGCCCTTTTCCCTCTTACATGGTCAAGGTTCTACCTCTGCACCTCATAGTCCCCTACTGCCCTTTTCCCTCTTGCATGGTCAAGGTTCTACCTCTGCACCTCATAGTCCCCTACTGCCCTTTTCCCTCTTGCATGGTTAAGGTTCTACCTCTGCACCTCATAGTCCCCTACTGCCCTTTTACCTCTTACATGGTTAAGGTTCTACCTCTGCACCTCATAGTCCCCTACTGCCCTTTTACCTCTTACATGGTTAAGGTTCTACCTCTGCACCTCATAGTCCCCTACTGCCCTTTTCCCTCTTACATGGTCAAGGTTCTACCTCTGCACCTCATAGTCCCCTACTGCCCTTTTCCCTCTTACATGGTCAAGGTTCTACCTCTGCACCTCATAGTCCCCTACTGCCCTTTTCCCTCTTACATGGTCAAGGTTCTACCTCTGCACCTCATAGTCCCCTACTGCCCTTTTCCCTCTTGCATGGTTAAGGTTCTACCTCTGCACCTCATAGTCCCCTACTGCCCTTTTACCTCTTACATGGTTAAGGTTCTACCTCTGCACCTCATAGTCCCCTACTGCCCTTTTACCTCTTACATGGTTAAGGTTCTACCTCTGCACCTCATAGTCCCCTACTGCCCTTTTACCTCTTACATGTTTAAGGTTCTACCTCTGCACCTCATAGTCCCCTACTGCCCTTCTGCACCTTCCGATGTTTTTGACCTGCGTCTGCAGTTATGCCTGGTTGTATTACTGAGTGATGTGTGTAGTGCTCTAATTACTGCACTCCTCTTTCCCCCTGCCACTGTTTCAAGGCTTTCAAGCTCAGTCTCTCCACCCAAGACTCTTGGGGTGCCACCGAGTGATGGCGTACACAGCTGCGACCGTGTGCATCACTACACACTGATAAATGTAATGATATAGTTCATAACTCCTTCAGTGCCTGGGTTTGAGGTGAATATCTGTAATTCTTCAGCCATGTTTGGATGCTTGGGCATCTGCTTACTTTTCTTTTACTCACTCAGATGCTGCCTGCCAAAATCCTGAATGCTGCCAAGGGGAATAATATTTGAATATTGCAGACAATGTATTCCTCCATCATGGAATGTTTTATTCTTTTTTCATATCATCATACGGCTATTGTTTCCTGAAGCACAAACCTCAATGCCCTTCAATGCCCCAAGACGTGTGGTCCTACAGCATGCGTTGCCCCCCTTTGCTCTTTTGCTTGCCATGGTCTTTATTCTGAAGTGTGAAGGAATTCTACAAACTTAATGGAATTTGGAAGCGAGCTGCCTTTGAACACAGCCCATTGCTGAACTCTAGAACGAGGCTCTGTTTGATAAGCACAGTCCTGTACTGTGCCTCAGCATCCAGCACAGGTGGCTCACAACATGAGCAGTGAAAGAAAAAGAAGGCGGGATCAAGTAAACCACCCTCCCGTAGACCCACACTCGTATTACTTCACACAAAATCAGGAGAGTTCTTATAAACTAGACACAATAGAAGCTTATTAATTCACGTCTCATTCCCCCAAAGAAGAACACAATTGTCCCTACTGAATAGCAAAGCAATCCCTACATAGTGGTAGTGTTCGGCCTAGCTAACAAGGGTAATAGAGAAACTGCACTATTTTAAAGCCAAAATAATCTTTAAGAGTCTCTTCCAACTCGTAAGAGAAATCCTCTACTCCAACCTGACCAAATGCTGAAGTGAAACTAATCATTTAAAATGGAGGACATCCGGATGGGGATCTCCCAAGCTATTTGATAGGCAACTCAGCGACAAATAACATTCATATAAACAATGGTGTCACAGTAACTTATTATTGTAAAATGTTCATAAGTATTCAAAATGAATGCATCATGCAGGCTACGCTGGTAGGTAACATGCACTCTCTTTGGGATCTGTCACCTTTTGTGGAATCTGTCCCCGTTTTTTACCCCACCACTTCTCATCTCATCCCCTCCCTCGAGCTATTCATTTCCTTTTGTAGGTTATGATATGACAGCACAAGGATCAAAATAAGCCTGTTATTAGCAGGAGCTAAAAGCAGCTCCTTGGTCTCTGTCATCACCAAGTAAGCAGGTGCTATCTCTGGGAACCAGGAGATATTATATAGCGTTCTGCACCTTTTACTCTCCCGTGAAATGCGAACTACAAACCTTTTGTTCATTATATATGACCCGTTAGGCTTTAAATGTCTTCTGGATGTGCACAAATGCTCATTTATAGACACTCCTAAGTTCACAGGGTTAATGGCATACAGTGGAGTAACTCTGCTGAAAATGTTGTGGGGGACATGACATCTGAAGAAAAGGTGCCCCAGCCAAATGAATGGGGACAAAATGGTGTGCCATAAAAGTTGGGGGGGGGACAAACACCCCTGCCCCCCCTAAAATTACGCCCATGATGGTATGTGGTTATATTTGTATGGCCTGTAGAGCCAAAATAGCTCCTGCTGTTGGTGTCAAGCCAATCAGGCTATGCTGGTCTATAAGAAGCAGCTAAATGGCTCCCAGCAATTTCCACACCTTCATCACAGTGGGCTTACTAACCCCTGCGCATTGATGTCCTCATCATTCATTGGCTGTAGTAAGAAGTCTGACCTCTTTCGTTCTTGCTTATTTTCCTGCTTACTTAGGCTGCTTCTTCAGTTTGCTTGAGGGAATTCTGGAGAGAGGTTACAATCAAAATGAATAATGTCCTGATGATTGATGTGGAGTATGATTTTGAAAGTATTATTCCGGGGGAGGATGAGTTAATTGACATTTCCTGGAAAACTGAGCACACACCTTCTGTTTCGGAAAGTTTGGCAGATTTGGTGCGAATGTCAAAGATGGAAAGAGTGATAATGTACAGAAACAGGAAAAGAGACCTTTATGGTGAGATATGGGATAGATTTTTAGATCTATGACCATGGTCTTAGGTAACAGTTCTTTTTGTTTTGGAACTACTGTGGGTTCAATGTATAGTTATTTGTGTAAAATGTGATGTAATTCTTTGTCTAATTATAATAAATAAGTGAATAAAATATATTTTTTTTAAATGTGCTTCCACGGGTTGCCAGTCGGATGAAGATGTTTCCCGATTTAACCCACACCTTTCATATTGTTGTTTGAGGCCTGTACAGTAGCTTTCCCTGCCAACCTCAAAACATCCAATGGATTAAGGATTCATGAGAGAACTTGAGAATAGTGTAACGAAAAGCATCAAAAACAACAAGAGTCCCGGTTGGAGGAAAGTATTGAGTTCAAAGCATAAGTGTGGTTGACTAATCTAGCTTTGGGAATCAGAACGGCATCGATTGTGAGCTGTCAGGAAATAGTGTGGAACAGTTGTAGGTCTGGCAGGTTGCTCTAAGCTCCAAAAATGGCATCATAGTATTAGACGTCGGCCCCGCCTGTGCCATGCCAACTTTTCTACATTTTCACAGCTGGGAAATGTTGTCTAGGGGACTGGGCAGTATTCCGGAGAGAGAATAGGAATGATGCATTTATCACAGGGCTAACTTGCAGTCTTTCACTTGGGCATGGTACAAGGTTTTCAGCAGCGATGTTGGAAGGCGCATTGAAACATGCATTGTTGTATACAAACTGCCCACCCATCCGCTCCAGAATTGTACTCTTTAGGATACAGTACTAGAGTGCTATGTAACCATGAATGACCTTTGACCAACTGCTTGATACCACATAGTTTGACCTGGGGGCAGGGGTAATTTGATTTGCATATGTGTTTTCACCATCTGGTTATACCTTCTCGCTTCTTCTATCCGCCCTCAATCGCCCTCCATCACCACATTTAAGCCAACCGCCCAAGCTTCTGAACTGGGACTGTGCTTTGCAAGGTTGATGGGCAAAAAAAGAGTAAGCAACTGGTCCATGCCCTGTTGTGTAATACTTCAGCTCCCCACCTGCTGAGAACAACCGCACTTGCAACAACCATTGTGCAAGTAAAAACGTGGAAAGAAGCCACCCGTCAATCTTCGAGGCTGCGCAACTCTGACCGAATGGCCCCTGAGCTCTGGAGCTGGACTCCTGAGGGTGATCTGCTCACTGGGAGTAGCCAGTGCCTGGCACGTGACATGTTTAGTAAACACGTCTGACCTTGCATTGTGGAACTGTTGTGTACATTGTTTGGAGTTATAGCATGAAGCTTTGTACAGCTTTGTACACCTTTGTACAGCAGCTCAGAAGACAGGAGGCGTCAACACGTTCACACACATTACAAGTTACCCTGCGTAAAAGAGGATATATACCTATATCTTTTTTAACTGATTTTGTTTTGAATTCAATTAAGGAACCCTATTGTGAGCCCACTGATTTTCATTGCTGAACAGTGTGGGTTGCTCTCCCAGTGCTGTTTATTTTTCTGCCTCCTTAACTCACACAGTGTTTGCTTTTGCACACTACTGGATCTCACCCTAATAAAATCATAGGGCCTCATTACAAGTTGGGCGGTGCAGGTTAAATGCAGCGGTATTACCGTATACCGCCGCATTACCGAGTTGGGTGGAAAGTTGGAGGATTCACCTCAAGCTATGAGGTGGAGGTAAATCTGCTGACTTTCCACCCATTTTCAGCAGAATAACCGTGACAGAATTACCGCTGTGGTGATTCCGACGAAAATGCCCCATTGCGTCTAATGAAATAAAAGAAATGGGGTTTATACTGCCACTTGTAATCTGGCGGTAATACCGCCGGACCAAGTTGTGGTAATGGTAATTCATTTTGGTGGTATCTGGGCGGATTTACCACCCATATACCACTAAACTCTTCAATATCTATCTCACCCATTTGCTCACCTGATTTCCGCATTCTCTCCTCATTTCCAGTGTTATGCTGATGACACACAGCTTTCCTTCAAACTTCCCTGTACTGCCTCCTCCTCCTCTTCATCCCTGATTGTCTAACCGCCTTCCAGACATGGTGTGCAGGTAATGATCTCTGTCTCAATGCCAGCAAGATGGAGATCCTTCTTACTGGGACAGCTGTGCACTATTTCACTCCTACCCTCTGGTAGCCCTCCTTGGGCCCTCTACCCTCACCATTCTGTGAGGCCAAAAACCTTGGGGTCATCTTCTACTCCTCTCTCTCCTTCACCCCTCACATCTTGGACCTTGCCAAGAAGGCTCACTTCCAGCTTCACCTCCTTAGAGGCATTCTCCCTTTCCTCACCTTCCACCAGAAGCTCAGTGTCTCCAGAGCTCTTGTCCTCTCTAGGCTGGACTACTGCAATAGCCTCTTCCTTACCCTCCCCCTTTGCTGCCTACATCCCATTCAGCCATTCCAGAATAGGGCTGCAAGACTTATCTTTGGCCTCAAGCCCAGGGACAGTATCGTTCCAGCCCTAAACCCTCCACTGTCTCCCGGTGGATCAAATTCAAGACCCTCTGCATCATCTACAAGGCTTTCTGGGGCCTATCTCCAACTTTCTCTCCCTAAATATCATCCTACCATGTCTGTATTACTACCCATCCTACTATTGCGACCACTATGTAGCTGGTCAACCTCACTTATTTCTACTGTCTTGTATATTTCAAAATGCATGTAACTTGTTGAAACTCGCTTTAAGTCTCTGGCGCCCAGTTACCTCAGGGTTCGGCGCGCGGTACAAATAAAGAAACTAAGCTAAACTAAACTAAATACTTCCCTGCTAGTGCACTCCGCTCCTCTAACTCCAACTCTCTGCTGGTTAAATGCAAACTCCAACCAGAGAATAGTAGGCAGGTCTCTCTCTTCGTCTGATGCCTCTCTTTGGAACAGCCTCCCTGCCTCTCTCAGGCTTGAGCCGGACCTCCTTAAATTCTGGAAATTTCTCAAAACTCTGCTTTTCTCTGCCTATTCCCGTCATTCCCCTTCCTGCTAATCATGCCACTGCCACTGAGCCTGGCAGCCTATTCCTTTGTGATCCTCAGAGGTCACCAGGCCCTCTACCTAGTCGACAGCAGCACCATTCCCCCGTCAGGACTGCCCTTGCGGGCCCACCACCTGGCGTATGTGCATCCCACCCTTGGGATTCCTCCGCCCTAGCACTTAGCCAGTGGCCTCCCAACTTGGTACCCCTTGGCACTTCCCTGCCGGGTTCCCACCAGCACTTGCCCATACCTGCTCCCCCATCCCTTCCATTCCTGCACTTCTCTTCACTGCACTTGCACGTCTGAATGCTACAAGGCCTAGTAGGACTACGAGGGTATATTTACAGGTTTTTCCACTATTATTTACTCCCCTTGCTCCCTCCCCATTTTTGCCTTGTGGTGTCTGCAAACACCATTTTGTTGTATAGGTGCCTAACAAATGCTCAATAAATAAATAAATACACTCGTAATGTGGCGCCTAGTATGTTTTGACTGCACAATTTAAGGTAGCTCATCGAGTTGGGTGCTCACCTCAAACACCTTTGTGCACCCTGCAGTCATAGGTTTGAACCCCAGCAGTGCCAACTCATCCTTTAGCCTTTAGAAAATGGAGTACTCTTAAATTGGATAATTGAACATATCATTACAACCCTTAAAAGTATGAGGATTCTGGAATGACGTGCTACATAAAAATATGATGATGTTTTAGGATATAAAACAGGGTTTTGATCCTTCAGTGTTTGTGTGATGCTAGCTACAGTGACTGCAAGAAACCTCCATCACTGTGGCAGTATAGGGTATGAGGAAAGAAAAAGAGATACATCTATAAGTAGCCGTATATCTTCTTATTTTTGATCCAAAGCACCCATGTTACCTGATATAGAATCCTGTATTCTCATGTAGGTCCTACACTTTGCAGAAAAAGTGTCCTCTGTGTTGCCATGTTGGAACAGAGAGCATCATGTGCATTTTAAAGGTAAGCACAATAATGGGGTACAACAACCCCCAAAGCAATCTTCAGAACCATGGCTGTTGATATTTTCTTCCAATGGAAAAAAGGAAACTAACCTTCTACGACGCTTTGAATAGAGGGTCCAGTGCTCTAATCGCATAACATCAGTTGCTTAAGATCATATGTCGCTCCATGCCAGTAGACCTTTACAGATTCTCGCCATAGTTGAGATTGAGAGTAAACGTAACATTTGCTATGGCACCTTGGGCCATCTGGGGCTGGGGCCTAATAATGCATGAGCGGCGAACATGTACACTTCCATGTCTACATATTGGTTGTGCAGCCTGTATTTGTTATAAATTAAACAAGGGTGTGGGAGCTGCTCTACTGAGAATGAACATGGGTCCAATACCCTGCTCTATGGAATTTCTCCCACTCAGGAGTGTTTACAACCATGCTTTAGCTCACTGCACCTTTCACAGCGAAGAAATACCCATTTCCATATCAGTCTGGTCCCAACCACAACAACAGCCCAGCACCGAAATGCTAAGCAATTCTCCTCTGAACAAGAGCACCATCAGCAACCCCAGACATGTGTTTCGGCCTTGTTGGGCCTCCTCAGTGAGGTGAAGCTGAGCCTCACTAGGGTGCAGTGAGCAAGGGGTCCATGTCCAGATTACCCTGGGTTACTTAGGTTGAAACCCCAAGCTTTACAAATTAAACAAGGGTGTGGGAGCCCATCTACTGAGAAGGAACATGGGTCAAATACCCTGTTTTATGGAATAGCTCCAACTCAGGAGTGTCTACAACCACGTTTTAGCTCACTGCACCCTTCACAGAGGAGAAATATCCATTTCTATATCAGTTTGGTCCCATCCACAAAGGCAGCCTAGCACCGCCGAAATGCCCGGCAATTCTCCCCTGTACAAGAGCATCATCAGCAACCCCAGAGATGTGTTTCGGCCTTGTTACTCAAATGAGGTGAAGCTGAGCCTCTTTAAGGTACAGTGAGCAAGGGGTCCATGTCTGGATTAGGGTGAAACCCCAAATTAAACAAGGGTGTGGGAGCCCATCTACTGAGAATGAACCTGGGTCAAATACGCTGTGTAATGGAATTGCTCCCACTCAGGAGTATTTACAACCATGTTTTAGCTCACTGCACCCTTCACAAAGGAGAAATACCCATTTGCATATCAGTCTGCTCTCAACACATTTTTGTAATTTTGTATTATATTTCACAGGGTTGGAATATCTTGACTTCTTGTGATTGCATCTGGAATTGTAACTTAATGTATTCTTATATTTTGACTAGCCTGTTATGATATGTCATCTTATGTCATGTGATTGTATGTTGTTTCACAGCAATGCTATGCCGCAATGTGATGCCATGATACAGAGCCGAGAAGGGCTGTACAGAAACTGGAGGGTGACATTAGCAGGACTAGACAAAAATAACGGAAACAAATGCCGAATGCGCAATGTGTGTGCATTCGGCCTAGTAGAAAATACTAAATACCGAAATTGCCAAACAGGCAGAGCAGGAGTTGCGGGGGTGTCCACTGCTCCCCTAATCTGGCATTATGGGCTTCAGGGGTTTCAGGTGTGTCCCCCGCTTACATTAAATGCAAAGCAGGGACAAATGTCAAAAAAGCATTTCAGATTTTCAAAATGCGTACAAGTCAGCTTTGCAATTTTGAGACTCATGCTTTTGGGATGCATTTCTTTTGCGTAGATCCCAAGTAGCACTCCACAAACAGCCAAATAAATAAACAGTATATACTAGTGACACTCAGTCTAGGAAAAGGGCCGCTACACCCAAAGTAGTCCTGCAAATGTAAGCTGGTAAATAGGCTCTTCAACCCTTCTGAACTGAAGATTACCCTGCTATCCCCCAGTAACAGGACTAGGCAACTGCAGCCCAGGATGTTAAGAGTAGGCAAGACTGGATTGCTCAGATTAACTCCCAGAAGAGCCCAGACTCAGCACAAGAGCAATCCAACCGCCCATATCACTATTACCATCCCCATAAAAATCCTGGCAGGCAGCTTGTTGCACAGCCTTGCTCCCAGAGGAACCAAAGGTGAAAGCCCACCATCGTTTAGTAGGGCCCATAGTTCCTGTCTATGACACCTGTCCATTCGGGGCCTTTGGGGACTTGAGGAGTAAGTGGGGATGTGTGCTCTCTTGCTCCTTTGGACATTGATTGAATGCACGTAGGCAGCAAGGACGTCCCCAAAACCAGTGCCTAAGGAGACAGTTGCCCTTTTAGAGTGCTGTCCTTAAGGTGATTGTCTCCCTTCACCCAGCTGGGCTGTCATACATTAGGATACAACCATATCTATTTAGGTGCGGCTACAATCTTATCTCTAAATTATTTTTTATATATGCCAGTGGCTCGTGTAGCAATTCATTACATACAGGGGTGACACTCATTCTCTCTCTTATCCACCTGGTTGAGGGAGATGATTTGTCAAGCTCTCTTTTTGTGACCACCAGCACTTATTATGCACACAGACAATTCCTTACAACTACATCAGCAGGTTCGGCTTCAGGAGAACCCCTACCACCATCAGCAGGACGGCTTCTAGTGTGATTATCTGGCAGTAGCTCTCATATGTCATAGGTACTCTTGAGCACATCTCAAAGCCATCACACATCCACAACAAGATTTTACATAATGTCATACACCATAACATGTATCAATGCCAGTAGAAAGGCCAGTGGGGCATCCTCTGTGCTATCTAAATCATTGTCACGTTGAAAGGTTTATTTATTTTATTTATTTATATGCATGGGGAACAATGCTCTTTTTATCATAAGAAATCAGAATTGACAGGAAGCAGTGAGCGTCTTACAATGGAGTGAGTTCAAGTGACTATCTGACCAGGCTGTGGGGGATGGGGGGTAAATGGACCGGTCACCGGTGAACAAAACATGGGTAGACATACATAGTATAAGGACAACCAACATTAGACATTTTTAAGTGCAGATTGTCGGCACAGCCAGCTGTGTTAGGGATGTGACCGTGAGAGATGAAGTGCAAGAGTGAAGGAAGAGAAAGTTAGAGGGAGGTTAGAGGCGAAGGGAAAATGTGAGCTAGAAAGCAGACGAGGGAAGATAACTCGGAGGTAAGGAAGTAGGCTTTTAGTTTGGTTTTGAACACAAGATAATGGGTTAACTTCGGTTATTGAGCCTGTGTGCCTTTCAGCGATTTGATGTATTGCAAGGGCTAAACTAATGGCTTCCGGAGGTAACTGTGCTGGGTCATGTCGTATCGGTTAAGTGGTACTAAATCCTTCTTCAATTAGACTCATGTTTATTGATCTGCCTCTGCTGAAGTTACATTTTCAGAGCACTCGTTTAATTTCAAAACAGTGTGTCTCTTCTCATCTCATACACTCTATCACAATTGACCCTCTACTTCGTTTGATTCCGTTTTATCGACATGTTAACAACAACACGCATTGCTAACGTCAATAGGGATGATTGTTACATATCGTAGAAGACGGTGATTGTAGTGTTTCTACTTTTGTATCAGAACTGCAGAGACTAGTAGTGGTGTGTTATTGTTTCATAAAGGAAATTTAAAGACTAGTAGTAACATGTCATTCAATGCATGTGAATGATTGGTAGAAAGGTGGTTTAAATAATGCTAAAAATATTATAATAGTGGCAACAGGATCTCTTATAGAAAAACTAAAACTGTTAACTCTGTCTTGGCTTGTTGTACAGTCTTTTAAAGTAGATAGCAGCCCTCCCAGAGAGGGCCGGTAATACTTGCACTGCTGGTTGCTATTAGCAGTGTTTGCTTCTCCCGACTGTTAAAAGGGATCCAGCCTATGAAGTCATGGCTGTGCCGCACAGTTCCTGGGGTATCCCAGCAGGGCCAACATGAAATGCGAGAGTAGTAGGGACACATCTATGACCCATTGTCACGTCCACTGTCCAAATAAAGGCTTAGTGGATACAGGCGAAATTCCACATAAAATTGTGTGGCTAGGCCAAGGGAATATCACAGCAAATCTTCAGTACAATTAGTTGTGTTGAACTGCAGGGAATGGCATGCTGTGTTGCAGCAGTTTAACACCCTATCCAGCTCTTAGGGAAATAAAACCACAGATCAAAATGCTTCCGGTCGATTCATTCTGTTTGATAGGGATGCTAATTAAATAAGAGATTTCTTGACATTCCAAGTGAATTCTACCTTTCAGTTAAATGCATTTTGGTAGATCTAGTAGCAGGGCTTTCCTGTTAGCAGTGAATTTAATTTCTGTTTAGGAAAAGAGTGAGGATTTTCCAGTAATAGAAAGCAAACCAATCCTTAAAGACACAGCTCTTCCAGATGCAAAGAGCAAATGAATAACATCTACCCTTCTGCATGAATGATCAATCCAACAGGCTTACACAGACAACCCAATAACTGGCCATCAACATTTCAGCCAGAGTGTGGGTGCAGCTCACTGGACTTGAAACACCCCAAAAAGATTTTAATTTACAATGAATATCGCTGAAACTTATAGAAGATATTGATTTGTGGCTATGAGATATTTTTTAAAAAAAATCTAATTGAACGTACTCAAGAAAAACAACAACTTGATTTTTTTGATGTCAGAAAATGTTTGACATTCCTGCATGTCGGGAATTACATATTTGCAAATGTATGTATCTACATTTGCTTTCACCAGTCTTCTGCTTCACATTGACTTATAGGAGTTGGTTAGAGAGGACAACATCTACATGTTTTTGTTGAGTGTGCTCTACTGAAGTTCTGTGGATCAGAAGTTGAGATTAGGGCTGCTGTTTAGTACAGGTCAGGGGAATGTGTCCCAGTATCAGACAGCCTTGTGGAGTAGATCAGACAAGAGTTCTTGATGGTGTGTGGATGGGCTTTAAATCACCTTAACCCAAACAGGCTCACCCCTTAGAAGTGAGTAGAAAGTTGTACAGTAGGCACATTTATTGTACAGTTCTCTGGGCAGCAGTTAGATGGTGTTGCAGGACAAAACTAACCCAAGTCTCAACAAACCACATCAGTTCACATCTTTTATACAGTTTTGCAACAGTTAAAACACTCCCAAATACTTTATTGCAATCCACCCCCCAAACATGATTCGACAAAACCCTGCGACAAAACCCTCTTCAACGAAATCCCATCTTTTCCCAAATCCTACATTTTCATTGGCCAGTTTTATCTTAGTAATCATAACACACCTCTTCTTTGGATTCGTCCGTAATAGGGTATGACTTCAACACATGGTTAAACATTGGTATTGAAACATAATTCATTACTATCAATAACTGGCTTAAGCCGTTTAAACCCTAACTCTTGATTTGCACATGGCTCACATGAATATTCCCTGTGATATGAGGGAGGCTGGGTGAATGATTTTTCTTTGTTAGTGATGCTATATCATTCCCCAGGTCAACTTCCATTGAAAATTTCAAATCTATAAAAACTCCACCTTCATCGCACAATACACACTCCTGAATAGCCTTTGGCACTAGTTTACCCCCACATTTTACTACTAACCAAAATAAATAATGAAACTCCTTCTGCCACACTCTCATGCATTAGGACATTACATCTACTTTCTATGATACTTATCAGACCATAAACACTCATGGCTATTTTGTACGGCTGAACTGACTGCGAAGGTTGAAGTTACTCATTCACCTGCCTTTTGAAAACCTGGCAAAGCTAGTTTAAAAGTCAAAGTACATTTTGTAAAAGGTGTCCCAACTACCACATTCCTAATTCAATTGTGAGATTCATGAATTCCCCATGTATTCGTATTATTGTATATGTATGTTTTTACGTTTGGTGGTTTTAACATTTTATCTTTCTGCGTGCATGCAAGCTAATATGTATCAATTTCTAGACCAACAGGAACGCTAAAGTAACACATCCTAACCATAATTAACTACACTTTGATACATATGAAATTGCAACATGGCACCCAGCTCACCACCACCCCCAGTTAATCATATGGTGCACGCAACATGAACCCCTGGTAATCATTGGGACCTTTCCTGACCACCCCTATAATGGTAAGTCTTCTTTACCGTTGCAGAACAAAGGTTCAGGGGAGCACATGGATCCATGTTCTTAACATGTAATTTCTTGATTGGACATAGCACCCCCACATTTTGAACCCTACTCCCCATTTTCCCCATTTTTCCCCTTGTATTCTTTATTATGAGAACGATGGTTGCTTCTTTTTTCCTCCAGTATTCGATTATTGATCCATACCTATTATTTAGACTACTGAAAGTAAACAGTGATTTAAACCACACTTTGGAAACATGAAAACCAGGTCCTTTTCTTCCCCTGCCAGTCAAAACCCTTGGGACAGTACAGATTTTGGTAACTTTCAATAGATTATCTTGAATTGTTAAGCAGAAGGATAACTTTCCATCTTATGTTAAGCATTCCATGGATGGTATATTATCTAATGCCTCAAAATGAAAGGGGTGGGTGGTTAAAAAAAATTGGAAGGTGCCAGATCATTTGCCTTTTAGGTCTCCTTCAAAGGTTTCATTGAGTAAATGCGCCATGAAATAGTGCCCTGGCTTCAATACAGAGACTCCCGATCGTTTTGCAAGCAGGTTCTATTGCATCTCCTTGGATCACCACTCTGTCTGATCCATCATCAATGGACTACATATGCATTCCTACCACCAGAACCATATTCCCTTCCCACCAACCCCATTGTCTATTTCCATTTGAGTATTCATTTGTATCCTACTCCCTTCTCTCCTTTTATCTCTCCCCTCTGCTCCTTCTTTCTTGCAAAGACCACAGTCTGGGTCAATTAGGGCAGTGTCTCAATAGGGCAGTGGCTCAATAGGCCACCTTTCAGGCAACCTTTGGTGCCCAAAGACCACTATGATGGTGATTGATTTAGTCTAAATATTTTAAGCATAGAAAGAGAACTGACATAGAATCCGGTCGTCTTCGAGAAGGGATGAGTAGAGGTATTTGGCTTGCATAAAGAATACAAAATATCTCATTCAACACATTAAGAAATACATTCCAAATAACTTAAAATAACAGGAAAGTATTGCAGCTGAAGCAAAAATGGAGACATTGAATAGGCAGATAACTGCTCATAAATAGTGTAATCCATACAGACATACATAATGTTATTTCAACTGAATTTCTTCCCGCATACCTCTTCTCAAAGTAAAGAGAATATGGCTCCATGGAGAACCAATCAGTACATGGCTCTTCTAATGTTGTTTGAGTTATTGTAATTAGATATGGGTTTCTGAACCTCACCCATAGACGCTCTGCCCAGATAAAGAGACTGTGTTTCTGAAATGCATGCCCATAATATACCTTCACTGATGACCAGCATAAATCTGGCTGCAATGATGCCATGTTTCAGGTATTGGAATCTGGCTCCACTGATGCTGCCTTTACCCAGCATGGATATGGCTGCAATGGTGCCATGTTTCAGGTATTGGAATCTGGCTCCACTGATGCTGTCTTTACCCAGCATGGATATGGCTGCAATGGTGCCATGTTTCAGGTATTGGAATCTGGCTCCACAGATGCTGTCTTTACCCAGCGTGAATATGGCTGCAATGGTGCCATGCTTCAGGTATTGGAATCTGGCTCCACTGATGCTGTCTTTACCCAGAATGAATATGGCTGCAATGGTGCCATGTTTCAGGTATTGGAAGCTGGCTCCACAGATGCTGTATTTTACCAGCATGAACCTGGCTAAAATGCTGCCACCGCTTCAGGTATTGGAATCTGGCTTCACTGATGCTGTCCTTAACCATCATGGATATGGCTGCAGTGGTGCCCTGAATTAGTTTTTGGAATCTGGTTTCACTGATCCAGCCTCACCATCAGAAAACCTGATGGACTTCAGGCACTCTGTGGATGTAGTCTAAAAGGATGCTCATGAAGTAAGCAGCAGCTAGTTCAGCTACTGTACACTATACAGCCAATTAGACATGAAGAGACAGATAGACCTTGCCTCTTGTAGAGAAGTCATTGCAGGGGTCTCGAGGGGGGAAGCCCGTAGCTGTCGGATTCCTACGTTATATAAAGTGTTCATTCCCACTTGCCCACATCTTACTGCATTAGAATCCAGAAGCTAATCATTTGCAATGAAATGCAAGCCACTGTTGAATACATATAGGCAATTGCCCAGCAGGGGTTGAGAATATTTACTGTCTTGGTCATCAAAGAATTAGTGTGGCGAAAATATGAACTGGCAACTTGGACATAATTAATAGAAGCATGATTGTATCTTCCATACACCATGTAGAGTGGTTTACATATTGCATGCATAAGCAGGCAGAAGAGTGTTGGAATCAGCTCTAATCCTGGCTTCTCATTCGATGGCAAACATTGGGAAATGGATTGTTGTTTACATGTGTGACACTTACAAATGTTTTCAACATATGCTCTATCAAATCTAAAAATGTTTTGGCGAGGCAGTTATTGCGAGGCAAATATTTTATAGTATCCCCCTGTACTTAAAAATATTGGTCAACTTTTTTTTGTAAAAACAAGAAAAATAAGTTTGCATGTTTAAAAATGTCATGTGATGGGTTCCTACCTGTATTTGGGGAAACAAACCTTATTTGCCGTATCACTGTGGCAGAGAACAAGCAAAAGCATTTCACTCCATTGCAAACATATTGATGTAATATGGATTGCGACAAAACATGTTTGCTTCGGTACGACAGCCTTACAAATTAAAGAAAATGGGGGGGGGGGGGTTAGGGGAGGAACCCCCCCAAAAATAATATTTAAAAAATGTGATGGGATTTTTCATTAAAAAAGTCACAGTAAAAACCCCACGAAAAAACATCCCGCGATGAAATGACATGGAACCCTTTGCTTCATGCTGTATTACACACTTAGCACAAGTGGTGCAAAGTGAGTTGGCTCCATTTATTTTGCACCGGACATTGGACATTCTGATTTAGCAGTAAATACAGTAATTGCAATGCATGGCATGCTGTATGTGTGAACCTACTTTTTCTATCATCATACAGGGCAAAAGAGGCAGCCAAAGGCCTTGAATGTAAGCTAGACACTCTGTTGATTTATGAATTACAGACATGGGGTTCATTGCATCAGAAGATGTTTCTGGCAGGCCTGTGTATGATGTCACACTAGACTTTGTTTTGTTAGGTGTCTTAGCTAAACTGCACGCTTCAAGCACACTTAAGACAGTGAACACTTTCCCTCAACAACTAAATGAATGCAACCGAAAAATGTTTTAATTGGATGACACCCGCTTAGGGCAATTCAACAATCCACCACAAAACTAGATTCAAGCAATTATTTATTTGGGATTTATTGATGGGAGAGAGTAATCTCAGTATTATGGTTCCAACATTGACAACCCCATTCCCATACTCTAGGACAAGAACATGTTGTGTTATATGTTCATTCAGAGTACACAACTGTTTAATAGCAGGCTACTCAAGCCTCACAACAAAGAGGGGAGTTTGCTTGAACAACTGTTGACAAACCCAGGATTTCAAAGCAAACACAAATGCAAATGCAGTTTGTCATTTAAAAATTTTACAATTTGGAACGTTTAAGCCGTATCGGATGAAAATCACTGTTCCATTAAGATCCATTCAAATGTAAATCAGCATGTAGAAATGACTCTCCTAAAAAAGTGTTGTGTATGTTTACAGAATGTTTGATGACTAGTGAAGCAATGACCAAAGGCATTTAAAAGGTGTTCACGTGTAATATACTGATCGTGCACTGGCAGCATATTCCCAGCACTTCCCTGAAAGCAAGTGCTTGGGGAATCAATCATCCTTTAGTTAGAGTGCTGACTTATGGTGAAAACACCTTTATTTTTTATTGTGCCTCCTAAGGTTTCGGACACGAGAATGTCAAACCTAATTTGAACGATTGTCTCATTGGATTTTCTTCCTCATTAGTGACATTTATTTTAATAAGGTTTCCCAAAGGGCCTTGCAATCCCACTGCCATTCTCTGAATATTAATGCATCCAGAGGTTGCACGTCCCCTTACACCCTTGCTACCACAGTAGCCTGGTGAATTAAGTTGTTCATTTTTAATATAGAGAGGAACTTCCCCCTGCAGTATGTTTAAGCTCTAAAAAGATGTTCCATTTAATTGCACTGGGAGATTGTCAGGTGTACTTGGTTTTGCAAAGGCTGTAGTTGAGGATAGGACAACAGAGTTCAGCACACGCTGGTGAATGTGTGGGTATATTTTAGGTAAGCTTCCCTCTGCCCTTTTAAGGTTGGGTCGCCTTACCACTATGGAGGGAACTCGGCAGGCTCTTGGATGAGCTGGAAACCAGGAACACAACTCCACTCACCTTCTAGGCTCTGTTTATAGCTTCTAGGTATGGGTGTTTCTTAAATTCCAATATGGCTTATTGATGTCTTTTCCTTTTCCACTGCTGGATGCTCTGTCTGTTTCTATTATCTATATTAGATTGATTTAGGCATTACATATGTTGATGCTGTCTCCCGCTTCAGAGGTGTTCTGAGGTGGCTCAATCCTATTGGTCTAGAGGGGCATGGCGGGACAGGGCGGGCGGGTGTTGTGGGAGGACGATAGTTTGTTACGGTTTGCCTCTGCGTAATCCGTGGGGGTGCTGGTGGGTGGGAGTGCTGTTGTGTTTGGAGAGAACAATAGTTTGTCATGGTGTGCCCCTACGAATGTTGCCGGCATCAGTGGGGTATTGGAGGATAGGAGTGTTGCTGTGTTTGGGTCAATGTTTCTGTGAGCTTATCGAGCGTGTAGATTGTGAGAGGGTTTCACGAGGAGGGAGGGAAAAGCCAGGTTTTAAGGGGTTCTGAATGCCAGGTGATTGTCAGTATGGTGAATGTACAGGGGTAAGGAGTTCCAGATGATCAGCATTTGGACGTAGAAAGAGGATCCGCCCAGTCTGGAGGAGTTGTAATGTGGGACAACTAGGACAGATGCTGTGCGAGATCTGAGAGGCAGCGGGTGATTTTGTCTTGAAGGAATTCTGAGCCGGTGTTGTGGATGGCCCGGTGGGTGATGCACATGGCTTTAAAGGTAGTGTATCGACCAATAGGGAGCCAATGGAGGACTCTTAGTGTAGGGCTGATGTGCTCTCTGGGAGGTAGGTTAATGAGCAGGCGGGCCACAGCATTTTGGATTCTTTGCAGTTTCCTTAGCTGAAACGCTGATTTTTTTTTTTACATTTTTTTAAAGCGCTCACACAGCCCGCGGGCATCGAGGCGCTGTTACAGGAATTGTTTTTGTCTTAGTTGCGTAATTGTTTTTGTCTTAGTTGCGTATTTATAACGCGCTTAAACACCCAGAGGTTTCTAAGCGCGGACCTGGGGATCGAACCTGTGTCGCTTCTTGTCGTCTTGCTTCCAATGCGTGCACATTGCCGCTGAGCTATCCTCCAGGGACGCTGATGCGCCTAGGTAAAGGCAGTTTACATATAGATTTTAAAAACGCAGATCATATCCTTCACAACCATGTACATTACTTTTCTAAGACATGTTTTAAGCAATGTAGGTGACCTTTTCAGAGCCCTATGTAACTTTAAAAAAAATGTGTGTTCTTTCTCAGTATAAAAACTGGGTTGTCATGAAAATAAAAGCTTTGATGGCCACAGACCTGTAATTCTTGTTCTCACAGGCCACAGTTCATACTACAATTTGCAGTAGAGTGCCAGTAATCTACTTAATGTTGTTTTATGCAGTAGGTGGAATATGGGATATCAGAGCCTGGTAATATAACACGAGTTAAAGCCCCTTTTGCACCAGAAAGCTACTAAGTGCTATTATTGGCTTTGTCAATGACAGGTAGAATGGCAAGCTCTGAGTTCTAATTACTCTGTTTCTAGGTGATTACCAGATCAGAGTATTTAGCATTATTTTCCTAGGTCAAAAAGTATTTGAAAAGTGTGTTTGCCAGCCTGATAACAATTTAAATATGAACTCATGCGTAGGAGCACAGAAAGTATTGGTGGCTACTACTGGGACCACTAGAATTCCATATACAATCCTCGTAACCCCAACCTGGGTATTGTCCAGTTGTCAAGGATTTTTCATTTGTTTCTGGATGTCAATCTTATATATCAGGTTTTCATGTTAAGAGTGACTATATATTAATAGCTGATCAAGGTATCTTTTGCAATGAACGTGCCTACTCTGGCGCTTACAGCAGCAGTGCTATTTAGAGAAATCCTTGACAACTCCATACCACATGAGGATTATGAGATTTCAGTTCAAAATTGTATCTGTTAATAGTTGACTTATCTAGTCATTGTAAACCTTGAGAAAGCCCTTGAAGGGGGAGAAACACAAGTTGATATGTTTAGCTTTTACATGTTCGAACAGTCTATTCATTGCGTTTCATGTTATACATTTCTCCTCTCCAATAACAGAGCACATATGACTTAATTGGCTAGTAAAATAATGTTATTAATATAATACAGTTTCTCAGGCCACACATTGGTCATTCCCTTCTCAGTGACTCAGTGAAATATACCAAAACCACTGCCAGGAATCAGCCTTTTTTCAGACAAGGGCCATGTAAGTTTAACATGTGCATTTGTCCCTTGACATCACCATACATTTCCTTCCCTCTTCCTCTCACCCTATCAGTTCAGTGCTTTACAAAGAGCAGATTGTCCAGTAAACCGAGCTGTTTTCCCAATGTCATATGTTCCCCTACTACCTACCATCTTTTAACCTAGCTTTGCTAATGCACAGAGGCATCGCTAGGGAGATTTAGGGGGCTATAACCCATGGTCTTTTGGTGTAGCCCCAGATAGAAGCCCAGGGCTACAACCAAAAGGCTAGATCACCCCGACAGACCTGACATTAGCATAGGCCCGGTTCTTTTCCAGACCTAGCAACACTCCTGCTAATGCAGCTCAGTTAAGTGGTTGGAAAGTAGTTGTGTAGATGAAAGTGTTCTCAGAGCAGCACAGAAGCTGCCTAAGAGGGGACCAATCTCCCCATTGCCCCATGAGCCCCCGTACACTTTATAGCATGGCCCAATGGTACCTTAGGCACCAGTCACAGGGTTCCATTCTCAACAGGAAACCTGCATTCTGAAGGCCACGCTAACAACGAAAGTCTTGTCTGGATCACCTAATTATCCCTAATATAGACCTGGACATTTGGGGCCAAGTAGATCTCCATTTTAGACCTTTGGACGCACAGTGCTTATATTGTTGGCCTGCAGCCTCAAAGGCACCCTCCCTAATCCTCACCCTCAGTGCTTTGAAGCAGACCTACTGTGACATAAAGCACTATGCAAGTAACAAACGGCTCCTTACCTTATGTGATTAAAGTCATTTAACACACCCTTGCACTTATATGGGGAGCCTGAGCTCTATAGAAACTGCACGGTCAGGGAAAATATTACCAGTATATTGCAATATTCCCTCACACTGCACCCATCCCTTATTATGTGGTCATGAAAATACGGCACTCTGCTGGACATCCCACACACCGGATTTCTCTTCCCCTGGGTCCCAGTCCACTGTGGGCACTGTCACTTGTGACAGCCTCCTTGTCAATCCTAGACATCTCTTTCTGTTTTCTGTCTGATTACGTAACAGCTCATAGACAAACAATCCTATATATTACAAGGGTACAAATGAGTACATTGCAAGCCCATCTCACGACCACTTACTGACTCATTTTCCGTTTTTCCCTATATGTACTAGAAACTACCCACCTGGGTACATGCTAATTTGCAGGAGCATTATCATGTTTCTTTTTCTGATCAGAACTATCCCTTGATCATTCTAAAATAACTCTACAGCCATGCAAACTATCATAAACATCATCCCTATTCCTGATTCTCTTTCTTACATGTAAAAACCTTTCACTTCCGGTTAACGTTTCTTCCTCTTTACTCTTTGCTCTCATCTGCTGCTCTTTTATAGTCACACACAGAGCAAGGTCATGATACCAGAAGTGGGTGCACAATACTCCACTCTTCTGGCAAAGGTCGGCGCTGCAAGACCACTACACTGGTGACTGGTACATTAAAATAACAAAACCCAAAAAATGTTTACAAATAATAAAGTGCAAGGGGATTATTTGGATATTGTACTGATCATTATGAAAACCAAAGTGGATTTTGCTTCTGGACATTGTCAGCCCCACCTGAAAGATCCCAAGATATTGTCCCTCCTGCATTTTGCCTATTGCCCTCCTACACTTTTACATTCCCTTTTACTAGACTGCCCCTGTAACAATGTGTTCATAAAAGAATTAGAACAGTCTTTACATTAAATAATGATTAAACCCAGCAGCCAGACTAACATCGGCACTAAATAGCCAGTGCATTAGTCCTGCCTAGAATTGAGTTACACTTTCTGCGGGCTAAAAGGAAGAACCGGGCATTAAGTTGTGTACATTTTCCACCTTATTGGGGATTTAACAAGAAAGCATTATTTCTATTCATAAAGCTCATGAGTGCGCTTCGATACCAGTGTGTGGGTAGCTTTTCTTGGCCTTATCACTACCAGCTACACCACTTCAAAATGTCTGCACCATAATTCAATGCAGTGTCTTGGCCCTCCTGCAGCCTAATGCTGCTCTGATTGGCTGCCTGTGATCCCTTAGCAGCCAATCCTGAAGCCGGCAGGCGAACGCTGGCCCCCCTGCCAAAGGCCCTACTCCTAAGGCTCCAGTCTGGATGGAGGAGGGCCAGGGGGGACACCCACCTCCTACCTCCTCTGCAAACAATGATGCTTCCCCGGTTTCAACCTGCTCTCTGACAACCTTGGGCCCCAACACCTCTACACTCTCCTGTTCTACTAGTGAGTGATGGCTGAACTCTTCCATTGCCTCCTCCACTAATCACCTTGAACCATAACTGTGCCTAGCTCACTCTTTGAAATTGATATTTTATTTGTATCGCACTCATACAAAAGTGTTTCAGAGCGCGAAAAGGCAAGGGAGGGGATCAAGGGAGAACAACAATAATGATCTTACTAGGCCCAGTGACATTGAGAACACCCAAGTGCATGGGAGAGGGAAAGGGGAAAAGTGCATGGAACGGGGGAGAAGTGGAAAGTGCTGAGCGAAGGAAAGCAGAAAAATAATAAATAAATAAATAAATAAATAAATAAATAAATAAAGCAACAAACAGTGGTAGTGCAGCCAGCAAGTGGCAAGTGCTTGGTTTAAGGCAACAGACAGGGTGTGTCTGATAAGTGCCGAAAGGAGGAGGGGGGCTGTATGGTTACAGATACAGACCCCAGTGCAAAGGATTGCCAGGAGGCAGTGTGGGTGGGTGGCAGGGTGAGCAGGTACCTGGGCCCGGAGGTCAGAGGGTAGGACAGGTGCACAATGCTGAGAGAGAGCAGATCAGCAGGGGAGAGGTGGGGCGAAGGCAAAAGCAAAGAGGAAGGTCGTGAGGTACTTCCGGAGCCAGAGTTGGCTCTCCTCAACTTTCAGAGTGGCAGGGAGGCTGTTCCAGAGGGAGGCGTCAACAGAAGACGGGGATCTACCCCAGCTCGTTTCTTTGAAAAACGACTGACCCTAAGGGAGTTAGAGGTAGAGGAGCAAAGAGCTTGAGAGGGGAGGTATTTCTGAAGATATTTTGGACCCAGGCCCCAGAAAGCCTTGTGGACAATGGAAAGGGTTTTGAATGTAATCCTTGCATCCACTGGGGGCCAGTGGGGAGATTTCAGGGCTCGAGAGATACAATCCCAGGGCTTGAGGCGAAGGACAAGTCTCACAGTCCTCTTCTGGATAAGTTGCAAAGGGCAGAGAGTAGAAGCAGGTAGATATAGAAATGTTACAATAGTCCAACCTGGAGAGAGCCAAGGCTCGGGACGCAGTGAGCTTCTTGGGGAGGGAGAGGAAAGGCAGAGTACCTCTGAGGATGTGCAGCAGGAAGTTTGACTTTTTAGAAACATCAGGGATGTGGGCAGAGAAGGAAAGCATAGAGTCAAAGATGACCCTGAGGTTCTTAGCCTCGCAGGTGGGGGTAGGAGGAGGGCCAAGGGAGGCCGGTCAGAGAGTGAGGGGAAACGAGGGTGAAGGTGTGCCGATGAGGAGGATCTCTGTCTTGCCGGCATGCAGAGATCGTTGGCGGCACACCAATCCTAAATTGCAGATTGGCAATCAGAGATGAGAGAAGGAGAGGAGGAGGCAGAGGGAAGCCTGAAAATGAGTTGAGTTTCATCAGCATAGCACTGAAAATTGGAGCAGAAAATGGCAATGCAGTGGGTGAAATTTGTCAGGTATTGGTTGAAGAGCCAGGGTGAGAGGTTAGACCCCTGGGGAACACTGTAGATAGAAAGGGAGATAGATGAAAGGAAGGACCCAAGTTGTACCTGGGGAATTGTACTTTTTTATCGACAATAAAGTCCGCAAGGACCAAAAGTATGAAAAATGCTACCACCAAAGGTTTGAACAGCAAAAATTTGAACCTTTGGTGGTAGCATTGCAGGTAAATTAAAACATAAAAAAGACTGCGGGGGCTGCAGGGGTATCCCCCGCAACACCCCGGTCACTATACTTCACAGTATAGTGAGCGGGGGTTGCGGGGGAACCCCTGCAGCCCCGTAGGATGTACATGTGTTCTCATGAGAAAGGTGCAAACTTTTGGTACTTCACACCTTTCTCATGCGAACGTTCCGACCGCAGAAAAATCAGCCGCGGTCAGATCACGTAGATCCGGACCTAGGAGGGTCCATCAGAGAGGAAAGAGGTCAGCCAGGCCAGGGCCTGATCGGTGATACCCAGGTTGTCACGGAGACGGTTAAGCAGGATGGTATGGTTGAGCGTGTCGAAGGCAGAAGAGGGATCAAGTAGGATGAGGACAGAGGGGATGTTAGTGTCAAGGATGCCTTTTCTGCCTCACCTATTCTACTTTTCTCTCACTGCATTCTGTATTTCTTTTTAAAAATCAAATTTAGCTTTGTGTGCTTTTACATCATTGCGCCTCTTTTGCACTGTATTCTGTATTGCTTTTGAAAATCAAATCTTGCACCCCACATTCTGCATTGTGTTTTGTGCCTCTCCTGTAATTATTAGGCCATCTGGTGAGTTCGGGTCAGTACTGTGCAGTGCAGCCCCCCTTCTTTCATTCAACTATCGTCTGCCACCCAGATGGCACTCACCACTTCTCCTATCTTCTCTAACTGCTACACTATCACCTATCCTCCCTCTCCCGCAAAGTCTGGAAGTAAAGAGCACAAAAAAGACACCCTCCTTGCAAACCCTGACCTACCCATCCCAGACATCTATGTCAGCGCAACTTCCATATCTCTTCTCTGTCCCCTTCCCAGGTCTATGGATTCTTCATCTCATCTCTACTCTCGCCCTTTTCACATCCTCTCTCATCAATGGTGGCACCAAGTGGGAAGTCCTCTTGGCGGGCTTCCTATCATCACACTGCATTATTAATGTCTACCATACTGGCCCTATCTTGGTTCAGGGTACTTAACCCAACCTCCTTCTTTTTGACCGGCGCTTGCCGTCCCTCATTAACTTACTTCCTTCACCTGCCTCTCCCCATCAGCTATCTCTGTCCCTCACCCTCCGACCGGTGTACCACACCCCTGTGCTGCTCCTCAGAAAACCTTCAAAGGTGGTGACCTCCTTCACCTGGCTACTCTTAACGCCCGTTCAGCCAACATTCTGCCTCCTTCTTCACGACACTGACCTTGACATTCTCATTTACCGAGATTTGGTTCAATGTCAGCTCAGTCACTGCTTTTGACTCCCTTCTTCCTGATGGCTTCAAGATCATTTCCAAGTCACAACCCCACTGTGTTGGCTGAGGGGTTGCCCTAATCTTCCCGCAGTGGGTCCCTTCCACCCTCACACCCACCAAGCACTACTCTTCCTTTGAGAGACTGGTCTGCAAGTTGGTCATCTCTCCCTCCTCCTCTCTGACCATTGCCACTGTTTACAGGCTCCCCAGCACTACCACCCAATTCCTCTCTGAATGGGCTGATTTCTGTTCCTCTCTCCTCTCAGCCACCTCCAATCTCCTACTGGGTGACTTCAACATTCAATTGGACTCTCAGGTGCAGCGTCCACTCTCTTCCTTGACCTCTGCACTTCTCTATCCCTTTGCATTCTTCCCTCTGGTCCAACCCACTCGGCTGGACACACTATGGACCCTATCATACATACTGACCTCTCTCTCTCCCTGCCTCTGGTCACACCACTCTCTTGGTCTGACCACTTGCTCCTCTCTTCTTACCTGGGTCCCTTCGGCCCCCTGACTACACCTCTGCCAGCCCTGCCAACCTTGTTCACGAACATCCGTCCAATGAAACGGTTGTCAGCGGCTGCCTTCACATCCACCTTCATCCCCCTAGTCCCTCCCACCACCGATTCTACCACTGACTCTGCTCTCAGAAATCCTACACCTGGCCATTACTAACACTCTGGATATCCTTGCCACAGTTATGAGGGTCCACCTAAAACATGCCTCTAAGCATAATTCCTGGTACGACTCTGAACTTGCAACAACTGAAACTCAAGTGCAGACCTGCAGAAAGGTAGTAGCAAACTTCAGGCACACCCTCTGACAAACTGGCTTGCAACCTGCTCCAGAGGCAACACAGACTCTCCATCCATCCAGGCTTGGATATTGGTGTCCTCCTCCCCTCTTCCTTCCCAGGCCATCTGCAATAAACTGGCCACAGACTTCACCACAAAAACTCTGGTCATCCTGAGCAGCCTTGCTTCCCACTTCCCTAACCCCTCTCCCACACACTGCCTCCAGTGGCATCTCACTCTCCTTCCTCCTCTCCCTCCTCCCTCTCCCCTGTCAAACCTGATGAGGTTACCAGAGTTGTCTGCTCTATGAAAGTTTCCTCCAAACAGGTCTCCCCTTGCTCCTCCAGAACCATCAAGGCCAACATTGGCTCCTTGCACCCGCTCTTGCGCTAATTTCTGCAATCATTCTTTTGGTACTGGATCCTTCCCCTCTTCCCCCAAGCACTCCCTTGTGTGCCCCCTCCTGAAAAAAACATTCAGCTGATCCTACATGTCCAGCTAACTACCAGCCTATTTCTAACACTCCCTTCCTTGGGAAACTCCTGCAGAAGCTGGCCTTCCCCCAACTTACCTCACACACTGAACATGTTGGCGGTCTCCATGACCATCAATCTGAATTCCGAGCATCCAGCGGCACGGAAACTGCTCTTCTGATCACCCACGAAGAACTGCTCGCATCCTTTGACTCCAGCTATCCAGCTGTCCTCATTCTACTTGATCTCTCCTCTGCCTTTGACACGTCAACCATTCTATCCTCATAAAACAACTGCATGATAACCTGGGTATCTCGAAGTGGGCACTGGACTGGCTGACCTCTTTCCTATTTGATCGACTGTCCCGGGTTATTCTGGGCACCTTTTACTCACCTACCTGCCTTTTCGGCTGTGGTGTCCTCCAGGGTGACAAACGCTCCCCCTGGCTTCTAAACACTTACCTTGCTCCACTGGCACTCACCATTTCCTCCTTCTCCTCCAATTTCCAGTGAAACGCAGATGACAATCCTATCTTCTTCAAACTTCAGACTCTCTTGCCTCTTCCATCATCCGGTCTGCTTATCTGCCATCCAGTCTTGCTCCACTTCAAATGATCTCTGCCTTAAGGCCAGCAAGACTGAGTTCCTTCTGATTGGGACCCCTGCTCCCTCCATCTTCCCCCCACTCTGACCATCATCTATGGGCTCCCCCACTTCTCCTTCATCTGAAGCTATAAACCTTGGGTCATCTTTGACTCCTCTCTGTCCTTCCTTCCACACATCCAGGACATTGCCAAGAAATCCAACTTTCAACTCTTCCTTCTCAAGGGAACTCTCCCTTTTCTCACTTGCCCCCAGAAGCTCAACGTCACCAGAGCTCTGGTTCTCTCTAGGCTTGACTACTGTAACTGCCTTCTCTTGAATCTACCCTCTTCCTCTCTGCGACCACTCCAGCTAACCCAGAATAGGGCAGCGAGATTTATCTTTGGCCTTAAGCCCAGTGACCGCATCTCTCCTGCCCTAAAATGTCTCCACTGGCTCCCGGTTGCTGCACGGATTAAATTCAAATCCCTCTGCATCATCCACAAGGCTGTCTGGGGCCAGGGACTATGCTATCTGCAACTTGCTATTACTAAATATTCTCCCTCCAGACCTCTACGTTCCTCCGGAACCAACTCTCTGTGTGTGAACCGTTTTGCTAAACAAAGGGCCGAAGGCCAATCTCTTGCTTCTTCTGGCTCCTTCTTGTGGAACATCCTTCCTCTTCGTCTCGAGCCAGACCTCCTCAAATTCCAGAAGCTCATCAAGACTTTCCTTTTCACTTCCACTTTCACTGACCAGGGCCTTATGTGTCCTCAGGGCCATGGCCTCCCGTACCCAATCGCCTGAGCTTCTGGTCACACACAGCACTTGCCTCAGCACCCACTGGCCTACACCATTGTAGGCCTGCACTTATTTCAGCACTACGCTCCCTTTCACTTTCTTTATTTGGCACTTACATCTGCTGCTCACCCACTAGCACAGACACTCCAACACTTACCCCCACTCTCTCTTCCCCCCCTCTCTCTCTGCACTTGCACGTTCTGAATAGTCACAAGGTATAGTAAGATCGTCTCCTAAATCTTGTGTTTACATTTTTTTATTTTCAATCCCATGTTCCCTCCCTGTCGCCATGTGGGTGCTTTGAAACACATTTACTTGTATACGCGCCTAACAAATGCACAATAAATAAAATAAAATAAATAATAGTGATTAATCCTCGGACAAAATCCTAGGACTGATATAGAAAAGCCTGTTTAGAGACACACATAAATATGCAAAGAAAACAAGATGCAAATCGGAAACCGGATTAGCCCAGGGCGGATTACTCATGCTATGCTCTGCCCCTAATACAGTGACACAATTCTGCTCCCAAGAGTATACATGTTCCTGTCAGGGGTCGGGTAACTGTATGTTCCTGTGGGAGTCTCAGGAACTCTACTTTTCCCATTAGAAACATGGACTCATGAGGTGCACTATGCATGTGCATCACCTGTCAGGGAAGGTGAGTAGACCACTTCTCTGATAAAGGGCGAGAGCCGGTTCGTGGCCCCAGACTAGGTTGAATCTCTTCATGGCACCCAAGGCTGGTGAATTTGCATAAAAGCAAAGTGCATTTTGGGAGCAGAAGAATGCCCACAATTTTAAATGTGAAACGTGCCTGCATTAGTAAAAGGAATTTTGGGGGCTAACTGGATAATTGGCGCGCTTGGGAATTGTTAAGTTTTTAACAGTACTCTTATTCTTGAAATCTTCAGAGATATTTATTAGTAGTATCATCTCAATAGTTGCTTATAGCATAGATGCGCATAACTGACACGTGTTTCAACATTTGGTCGTTTTCAAGGCTTTACAACTGTGCATAATCAAATTACATATGTGCATAAATTAATTTAAAAAACATTTTTTTTAAACATAAATTGTCATCGTATCTGTGACATTTGAAAAAGTTGATGTAAGATGTAAATACAATTATGGAAAATGTGTTTGAAAAAATGACGTGTCAATATTCATCAAACCATTGGTGGTATCATTTTCCATTTTTAGCACAAATACAGTTGAGAATTTATCAAGGTAAAACACGTATTAATAGTGCAGGGAAGAGGATGGAGTACAAGACAAAATAACAAAACACATGAGAAACAAAGAAAAAACAAATTGAAACTGGGATTAATTATGATAATATAACTTGGATGCTTAATTCCACATCACTTTTGCTTTTTCAATATTTGTTATTGATTGTTATACATGCTCATTCAATAGAATTTGAGTGGTTTAATCTCATTGAATTATTTTAACAATTATTCACCATTTTTATTTTTTTTAAATATGTTTTTATTTGCATTTTCAACTACAAGACAATTGCAATAATGGTTGCATCAACAATGTTCCCTTGTATTATTTTTGTGTAACATTTATATAAGAAACATAGAGAAGGGAGAAGTGCAAAGCAATGATGAACTCTAGTCTTGTGTATCTAATTCCCCTCCATCCCCCTCCCCAGCCTCCCCCCCCCTCCCCATCCTCCCCCCACCCCCCTCTCCACTCAACACGTTCGCTTGGTACACAACTTAGAACAAAAGTTCAAAACAACTATAGGCATTTCAGTATTGCGTGTGCTCTGCAAGTTGCCACTGGAAGAAAGGAAAAAGCCCATTCAGAGCTTGGGGTAAGCAATCGTCCGGTGGCATGGGGCACTGCCCTAAATCCTTTGGTTGGCTAAGATGGTGAACAAGTGTCCTTAGTCTGTGGGCTCCCAGTATGCCATATAATATTCTAGAAAGGGCAACCAAATAATTTCGATATTTCTGCGTGATTCATTTACCGCTGCCGTTAGGCTTTCCATCTCGTATATTGCGTGGGCCTTTATTAACCATTCTCTCTTTGAGGGTAAGACCATCGATTTCCATTTTATGGTTAGGCACACTCGGGGCTGCTAATAGCAGATTGCGTGGTAGGTACATTAGTGATTCATATGTTTCGTCATCCTCCGACTCTACTCCAAACAAAACTAGTGTGGGCGTTGGGTTTCTGAGGACCCCATCTATTCCTCGAATCCAGCCCAGCACTTCCCGCCAGTACACCTGGACTCTGTCACATCCCCACCATTGGTGCCAGTAGTCACATTGCTCACCGCAACCCCTCCAGCAGTAGGGAGATGTCCCGGGGAACATTTTAGATAGGCGAAGGTGTGTGTAGTCTCATCTCATCAGTAACCGCACGTTGTGCATTTTGTATTGCATGGAGACCGATGATGACCATACCGCTCTATATATTCCTTTCCATACCTCCCCTTGGGTTCCTATGGATAGGTCGGTTTCCCATTTCACCTCTGAAGGTGGACGTGGACAATGACCCCTCACGATTAGTGATCTATACAACTTTGATATGAGACCTCTTGATGCTTGGGGGGAGCTTAAGATTTGCTCGAATGGTGTCAAAGGGCGCTTTAACGAGTCACCCCACCTAGGGTCGTGCATGGCACTTCGCAACTGGAGGAAGGACAAAGGGGAGACATTCGTGCCCTGCAGGTCAGCCTGCAATTCTTCCCTGGTTGTAAACACTTCATTTTTCCACAGCTGTCCCGCCCGACTTAGACCCGCCTCGTACCATGACTGGGATTGCTGGATTGCTCTCAGTGAGTTTTGAATAGGTGGGGACCAGATGCAACTCAAAGGTGAGGGCCACGTTGTGATACCCTGCATGGCTCGGGATGGACACCAGAGAGACCATAATACCTTCAGAATGGGGTGTTGCTTAATCCTTTGTGTCATGGCTGATCTCGGGACCCATAACCACTCTCCCAGGGTGACCGGGGTGAAGATGTCGTTCTCTATTGCCACCCACTGTTTCTCTGGGTTTTCCCACAATTATTCACCATTTTAATAATTGAGTAACACATTTTATTGTGAGGAATAGTTGGTCACCCACACCCAGGTGATTGCTGATTATTTGTGATATTTCTTTCATTCTAAATATATGTTCGTTTGAGTGGCAAATGCACCCCACCTTGGAAGTGACATGTTAATGGTGGAGTTGGGTCATGAACTCACCAAATTACTTCCCATTATGTTGCTTAACAAGGAAGTATCGTGCTCCTGGTAGAACAAAGTCAGTTTTAGTATCAAGATTAAAATGAACACTGATTATATTAGTGAAGTTCTTTAAGTCACTCACCTGTTATTGTCGTCAAAGATGATCTGTGTAGTGTTAGTTTCGTCCAATATATTCTTTGCTAGAGAGGTAATTCTCACTGCATCTAAATATGCAATTGAAAAAGGTTTACATCATGGTCATAGCTGTCTAACTTAGTATCATATTTATTGATTGATAATGCTTCAAATATGTCAACTTAAGTTTCTTTAAAAAGTTATCTTACCTATATGATTGTCGAATCATCTAGAAAGTGGCGCCTGGTTAGGAGTCACCAACAGCATGCCGTGTGGAGATTTCAAGCTGCCGCCATTTTGTTAAGTGTATACATAGCGGAGATGATACCATACACAGCGTATGTCATCAGTATGGTCCCAGCATTTTGTAAACAAAACTTAAAGGCAAGGTTGCCAGCAAAGACCACGACAAATGCTATGCAGTTTCCAGGAATCGGTTGCCGAAGTTGTTTGGTTCCTAAAAATTGATCAATTGGTTATTGGATGTTGCTAATCCCATTTACACATATAAACAATGGCACATGAGTGTTGCTTGGTTTACTCAATCCAATACAGCAATACCTTGTGGTTATATGAGAGATTTTACTGGCATAGTTGCCAATGATATGAATCAATAAATAATTGGGTATTATTAATTCAATGGACATAGATAAGCAATAGCATATAAATGTTGGTCAGTGAGATCAAAACAATATAGCGACGCATTGTGGTTGTATGAGAGATTTTTACAGATAGTTACCAAAATTGAGCTGCCCCATTGGGCAAGTAATGACTAATTGCTGGGATTTGTGAGTTGGGATTAGTTAGTTCCTTGCATGGATCAATTCTCATTCACTTATGTTTGTACAAAAACATAAATATTAATGCAATAGTGTACTGCAATTCAAAAGCTCTGGGTGTAAAACTGCCCTCTTGCAAAATTGTATGTTTAGTATTATAGTTTAGTGAAAATGTCAATATCTTCTCTATAGTTTCCATGAAAAAATCTGTCATTTGTCAAATTAATACTTCATAAAAACACATTATTTTCATGTTTACAATTGAGACCAGTTTTTAGACAACGCAATTTACAAATGTTTCTTGATTCTGTTTGTCTCAAAAGGAGTGTCTGTCAGTAAGATACCCCTTTGAGCAAGTGATGGAAGTTGAACTATGCTCTTTTTGTTGATCACCCCAAACAAAAACATGCCTGTAAATTATATACCAAATTGGACAGCCTCTCCATAGTATGTGAGGATTAGCCTGTTTCTGAAACGTCTCCCGTGCTGAGTCTTCTGAAGTACTGGGCTGCTTGTCCATCAGAACTTAGCTTGGGTGTGGGGGTTTTCTGGTCTAGCCTCGAGACAGAGCAGAGTTCTGGCAGCGCTCTGGTAATAAGAACGCAGACTTTTTCCTACAATGCCTTTGGGGCCATTTGCGCACTTCTGTAATACCAAATGTCTCTCTCTGTTGGACAAATGGCACAATGTGTCATTAGTGCACGCAGTGCATTTTACATAATTAGACCTCAAATCATGGACTGAGAACAGCAGAAAATCTCACTGATTGCAGCTGGTCAATGCTTCATACTGGGAGAATGGCCTACTGTACCTGTTGTTATTCTGTAAAGCTCTTTGGTGTAAAGCACTATGTAAACTCAATAAACATAAACATATAACATTGCACAGCCTGCAATGTTGCACTCTTTATAATCTGAATGGAATTGTGTCAAGCACAGTTTACATAAAAGTCAATATTAAGGCATGTTGTTTACTACATGTTTTTTTTCAATTTCTGACACTCACATGTAGAAATGTTTAGCTTCTTTTGTCTTGTATGTTAAGGCCAACATATAGAATATCTTGCTTGTTTCGTGGTGATGGGTGGTTTGAGTTTTCTTCGAACATGACGATGGAACGCCAAGTGTTTGTTAATTTTGCATAGAAGAACATTACTGAACATATGTATGTCTTGGGTTTGTTTGAAGCTACACAATGAAGTAGGCTACCTACCTTAAGGTACCATTAGATTTGGAACATCTAACATTTAAAACAAACACCATCCCTTTCTAAATATTTGAAAAAATCCAACACTAGAAAAAAGGAAAAAAGCAACAATGTGTTTACTAAAAAATAAAATATACATGTTCTCTTCAATAAACCATAAATTGTTTCATATGAAATTATTCATAAAGATGAAAATGGTTCCATGTCATTTCATTGCAGGATGTTTTTTCGGAGGGTTTTTTACCGTGATTTTTTTAATGGAAAAACCCATCAAATTCTTTTTCAATCATTTTTGGGGGGGTGCCTCCTCAACCACCCCATTTACTTTCTTTTGTATTTATTCCCAAACACCTACACCCCATATATCTAATTTACTAAACCCCCTAAAAAATTTGATGGGTTTCTTTGGAAAGAAATTCCTGGTAAAAAACCCAGCGAAAAAACATCCCGTGATGAAAGGACATTGTACCGATGAAAACATGGTCCAGTATTCAAATTCTACAAACAGACATTATGTTACCGTTCAGATTGGCTGCGATGCAGATCATCCGTTTTTACAGCAGCATATTTTAATCAACACTTGGATGGCTCATGCTCTGCTGGGGATTTTATTTTTGAAAACCGATACCCGTATTCCTATTTTAAGCACATTAAAACCAGTACCAGTTTGCTGCATTTTAAGTTTTCTGGCACTCGTCACTTCCCACTTCCTTTCAGAGGTCCCTTTTCCATAGTCTCATATTTGTGTCTGGTCACTGCATTCGACCATTATGCGGTTTTCTTCTGTTCACTGTGGTGTTATTATGGTGCACTTCCTTGCATATTTTCTAAAGAAATCATTGCAATAATTACAAGTTGAACCTGTGAGAACTGCAACAACCCCCTACGTACAAGTACCTTAATTCACCCGAAAATTGACTTCCTCAATTTGCCTCTGTGGGAGACATTTTACAAGGAATAAGCCAACAAAATGTTCTTGTCAGTTTCCGTCCATTTTGTGCCATTGCTGTGTACAAATATCAGGCTTCATTTCAGGAAACAATTCCATCAACCTTGAACTGCAGAGAAACAGCTCAGCGTTATAAAGTGTGTATTTTTCACTCTCAGCCTCATAATTTAGTCTTATAAATCGCTGTTTTGATAGGCGCTTGGAAACTCCCAGGCCTAACCTCCTTGCACCAATCAACCGGTAGCCAATACTGTCTGATCCCTCACTTGATGTATAGGCCCTCTCTTCTACCTCGAGTCTCATCAGCCTTTGTATTGCCAATATTGGTAACTTACATTGTTATTGTAAATGGTTCACGTAAGATGTAGCATGGCGTCAGTTTGTCTGCATTTTCATGTGTGTTATGCAATGAGGCTTTTGTACTGTGCCAAATCACCACTTCAATAGTCTGTAGTGGGAGTATCGTTCCCCATCATGACCTTAGTTTGCTTCAGGAAAAGGAAAGGTGAGAGTTTGGGCAGATAGCCAGCAAGCTCAGCGCTTGACCCTGATATCAGTACCTCAACCGGCAGGTTCAAATCCCAGCATGGACAACTCAGCCTTTCATCCTTCCAAAGTCAATACATTGAGTACCACTCTGTGGGATAATAATGACATCTGTTATTTCAGTGCTCTGAGACCCATGGGTATGTAGTGCTATATAAGAAATTGGTTTTATTGAAGAGGGAGTAGGAGAAACTAACACAAAACTAAGGAGGCATGCAGTGGGGGAGGGAGGAGCAGTTGTGTGCTAGCACAGGTGTGTCTCAGTCCTGTAAGGTGGACTTCTGCTGGAGACGAGAATGCAGCATGGCAGATTGTTAGGCATCATTGGAACTCTGTTTCAGGCAGATTTGAAGAATACAATTGCCAGAACTGAAATAGCCTAACTTCATCAGGGTCAGAGTTTGTGGGGGCTTCTCAAAAGGTACCAGTTGTCTTGATATCTGACTCTAAATGGAAGCACCTTAGATATGCAAAATGAACATTTCTTTCTTCTTAATTTGAATTGTATTTATTTGGATGCGGGATCCTGTTAACTGGAGGCAGCATTTTTGTTTGAGTATATTTTATTAGTGTTTTTGGAAATACATAGCCCCCATCCTCTTGTCCACTGTGTCGATCACGCTGAGAGCATGAAATTGCCTCGTGTATTTGATGGGTAACCACTGTAGACCTGTGCTATGAAGCTCTGTTCAATGGAATCTGCGTCAGTTATCAGCCCTGGAGCTTTCATTAGAAAACATATAATTCACTCAAGGTTTTTGTTGGGAAACCCTTAATATGGCACTCTACAGTAATTAAGTCTTGATGTTACCACTGCATGCACTAGCCAATATTAGTGTTGTGTTGTTAGGTTCAGAGCAATATCTATTAGATGTGTGAGATGATGATGTCAGGGCTGCACCACTGCTCTGGCAGGTAGGGTCACATGGCATGGCCATCCACGGTTGGTTCTGAATGGCTTCCTTCAAAGGTACTTTTTCTCAAGCACCAATCACAAAGGGTGGCAGAGCCAAGTACATTACCTGCATGGTATGTCCATAATATTTCCTCTGTGCCTTTGTATGTATGCATAAAAGCCTTTAGCCCTTTGGGTGCAAGCATAATGCACCCTCTGTCTTAGACCTAGACCTACAGTGTGTCACCAATCCTTGCTTCACAGTCACCATTTCTCTTAATTCTTTGAAATGTACCAAGATGCCTTCCCAATTCTTTATTTCAAAACATGTAATTAGTTTATCAAACAATACATAAAAAGTAACCAAATAAACTGAATAACATCTTGGTGATCCATGTAGCAAACTGTACAATATCTTGAGAAACAGATCTATGGGTGTTCATCGCTGAAACAAACATTGTTGGGTAAACAACATTTGTTTCACCCACTAAACACCCTTCCCAATATATTTTAGGACTGGTGCAATTACATGAACACACTCAAGTCCTAGAATGCATTGGGAAAGTGTTGGAAAGTGGCCGGAAAAAAATATTGTTTACCCAACAATGTTTGTTTTCAGCGCTCAAAACGCTGCTTACCTGAGAAACAATTCCATGATTTTTCGATTTTGACCATCAGCATACAGCTTATTTTTCAAAATCACTGTCCCAGTTGAAGATCATTATGGCGGCATGAACTGCCTTTGGACGCCATTATTGGCTCCTTTGAGGCTGACTTTGGCATATGATGGCAGCACTGTAAAACAGCACAGGTGATGACTATACCAAGTGTGTGTGCCATTAACTAGCATTACATCTCATTTCTATGGTATGTTAATGATAATGATGTGTTATTTATATAGCGCTTTACACAGCACATATTTACATACAATATCACCCAACCAAAATTGGTACTCATTTATCGACCACGGAAGGAGGAAAGGCTGAGTTGGCCTTGCTGGGAATCAAACCTGCAACCTGTAGATCACGCTCAGGTCGCAGCAGCGAGCGCTCAACCGGCTGAGCTATTTTACCGGCTTTCTGTTATGTCAGACTGCTCTTGGCATTTCTTGGGAACGCCTGGTCATATGTGGTTGCACCTTACACATGGTGACTGTACCATGGATATGAGGCAATAACTGGCATTAGATCACATGTCTGAGGAAATGCAGGCTGCACTGGGCGTATGATGCCAGACTGTACCAACTTGTCCAACAATGGCTCAAAAGGATTTCATCCGCAACTCTCGGATTAAGCAAAATCCTTAGGCTTTACCATTGACAGCAGCAGCATCCACATATGAACCCACCACTGAGCCTATTGATTTTAGACAATAAGTAAATCATTTTGACATGTGCGAGTATCAATAATATCCCGCTGGGTAAAGTTCCAAGGTGACACTGAGCACTGTGTAATAAAAACATATGTAAATGAATGCCAATAATTGCCATGCAGCAATTAGAAATCTGTTGAACCAATGAGAGTTTATTTATCATCAAAGTGAATTCAAAAATCAACATTTAAAATGAGGTTTTGCTTCAAGGAACAAATCAATCTAAGTATGTGAAAAAGAAGAAAAGACCCAGAAGGGCGATAAAGGTGGTTAAATAGAAAATTCAAAAAGATCAGCAAAAAAAGATCAGCAACAGTTTCTGTTATTTACGTCATCATAAATAAAGATGAAGAAGTAAGTGTACAAAGAAGAAAAGAAGAATACAGTAGAAAATCAGAACGTTACAATAAGGACGGGGTTCAAGACATATGCAATTGCCTTTTGGATTATGTCATAACACCACTCAATGTAAACCATTAGCATTTGTTCACAACGCCTGCTCATATGTGGTTGCACCTTAGATATGGTGACTGTACCATGGATATGAGGCATTAACTGGCATTAGATCACATGTCTGAGGAAATGCAGGCTGCACTGGGCGTATGAGGCAGACTGCACCAACTTGTCCAACAATGGCTCAAAAGGATTTAATCTGCAACATCCTTAGGCTTTACCATTGACAGCAGCCTCTCCTTTCCGAAACACATAGCCAAGAAGGACCAAACAGCCTGGCTCCAAATCTCCACCCTTTGCAAAATCATACCCTTCATCCCGCCGCAGGATTTCCATATTGTAGTGCAGGCCCTTGTGGGCTCACACATTGATGGCAGTGGCTGATTACCCTCGTGACAGGGATTCCATCTGCTTTCAACTGCTTCCCTAAAAGCAGTTCACTATGCCGCAGCACTTCCTACTACTGGTGCGTGGAAATTTGACTGAATCACTTCCCTCCTACTAGAACTACATTGGCTTCCACTCCAGGCCAGGATACTGTTCAAGATTGCATGTATCTTCTACAAATCAGTCATGATTAGGACAGCAGTGTACCTGGCAACTATGCTCCACATATCTGGTGGCACACGCTCCCTGCCCGACAATTCGAACAGCCGGGCCGCATCTCAACTAATGTGAAAAGAGAGGACCCGTAAACAATCCCTCTCTTGTCAAAGACCCACCCTTTCAAACTCGATCCTGGTATTGACTTGGAATGCCCCCACAATTCTCCAATTTTTCAAATCTCTAAAAACGTAGTATTTGTAACAGCACCTGACCATGAACTAAACCCAATGGATTAAAAGAATGCAACTACAGCACTGTACTATTGTTAAAAGATTCCGGCCCGAAGACTGGCTACCCAAACCTTGTACAGTGCTATTCAAACTTGTCTGTGCTCATTTTTCCTGACAATAAAAATCCCTTTTAGATACACAACTAATAGTATGCTAATAGCCTTTTAGATCTCGGGAGATGTCATCACTTGGGATAATGACTCTTCCCCAAGTTATTGCCCTCAGCTTCACCTCATGCAGTAACTTCGGGTGAGTCCTTTTCCCGCAATAATTATCCTTACCTCGATCTATAAGACTTAATGATACGTCAGTGAAGGGCCATGCAGAGCTTTACTAGCACCTTAAGGTCGTGCCCTTGACCTTTGTTTAGGGTGTACCCTTGTCATATCATGAACCAGCTCTTGGTATATCAAGGCAGCACCATATTTAAAATCAGATTGGTAGCTAAAATAGTTGTGTGTTTTGTGCTTTAGTAACTATTTGCTATTTCTTTAATCATAAGCTTGCGTTTGTACATATACATATGCATGTGAATTCCTGTAATGTCATTAGATGTTGCATCCACCATCCGTGGAATTTTAGTGAACTGATTTCAAGTGTATTATAGAATTCACGTTCGAGAGAACATTTACATTGGTGGGGATTGATCAGGCTGTCCACGGAACCTTGTGTGCTTTATGTTGCTCACTGTATACTTTGCTGAGGGATTATCAGGTTTGCAATGTCACTTACTCACTGCAGTTGTGCCAGACTGCTGAAAAGAGAGCATATAAACTAAAAATGAAGGATGCAGGCTCTGTGTGCCAGGAGGTGGGGACAGGCCACCATTTGCCAGACAACGCTCTCACTGGCCCCTATTGTTTTTTTAAAGCATGGAATATCTTTTGAAAAAGGTTCCTTTTCGAAGAGTCTACGATCGGCAGCAAACATTGCTACTGTACACAGCACACTCCAGCCAGGGATTCCTTCCCCGACAATGAATGTGGCGTACAATAAAGCGCTTTTTATTTTTAATAAACCACGGGTTCTTTTATTGGAATAGGCCTCCAACCTGTCCCGCACCCAACCTCCACAAACGCTCTGTGTCACAATGGATCAGAAATCAGGCTGTGTATATCAATAAGATATTAATTTATTATTGAATGGAAAAGGAAAATCAAAAATGTTACAGCCACTACTGTTGTGGTACACAATTGCACTAATCTATACAAAACAATTCAGTGAAGATATGCTGTTGACAGTTCTCACAATCTTTAATGGCAACACAGAAAAAGAGCAATTTTTAGAAAGAGATATTACCCCAATGGTTTAGCACTCCCCCCACAACACCCAAACAATAGCTAACTTGATTCCTTTGGATGGAAGGCAGTGGCAAGGAGTAGGGATAGAGAGAGAAAATTGGATTTTGAGTAAGACCCACCACCCCAGGATGGGAGGCCTGCTAAGAAAGTGAAAACCCGTTTTTCCATCAAAACGGCAGAATCAGATTTTGATTATTTCTCACACAGCTACTCACAATTGCTATGGGACAGAATACAAGGAAATTTGTGTTGCTACACTTCAGGAGATAGGGAAGCTTAGAGACTACTAATCTGCACACCAGGGCAATGTGGAAATAAAGTAGGAAAATCGATTTTGGGGAGAAAGCAAATGCAAAAGGAAAAATACACGGCAAATGGAAATTCGTTTTACAATGACAATGTTTTACAATGACAGCCAGCTCAGGGAAGGGCTATAGCTCAGAATAGGAAAATCGATTTTCATTGACATGGACAGAGACACATGACAGATAGATTTGTAGGCAAAAGGGATTGCTCTCAATGAGACTACGGTTTGGGGTTTTCAATGGCACAGATGCAAATAAGAATTTGTGGGGTAATGCACACAATTAACGGGCACATTCGGTTTTCAGTTACAAGGAAACTAATGCTTTTGAGGCAACACTTAAATGACTATGATTATTAAAGAAAGACACTAGGGACAAGAGGGTTAATTTCGAATTTTAACCAACTTGTACCATGAATTTCAATGGGGGAATTAATTGATTTGCTTAAGAATATGCTAAGGATTTACACAGACACTGAGAGGTTTACCAAAGGGAATATGCAAGCATACACAGGCTTAACACAGATTCTTCTATGGGAAGGTGACTGAATTACACTAGCAATGTGAGTGGGGTTTTCAGTGGGTGCAACGCTACAAAAAGGAAGGGCTTATGCAATTTAGGGCTGAGGTTATTTGCTACTTACAATGTAAGGCTTGGTTGGGATTCTGGAAAGTCAACTGGATCCCAAGACCCTCTGGACAGCTAGGCAAGGGGTCTGGTCCCTGCACTCTCCTTGGTCTGGGATTGTGGACAGCCAGATGTATCTCAGGACACTCTGGACAGATAGGCAAGGGGTCTGGTCACTGCACTCTCCTTGGTATGGTTCAGCTTCCTCCTCTCCATCCTCCTTCTCCTGTCTCCCTGGATTCTTGTGTGTCCCCTGACTTATTACAGTCCCCCTTATATAGCCCAAATGACATAATTCACTTTACATTCTAGGGGGAGTACTCTATAATTACCCCTAACGCTCGGAAAGGCCAATTTTACCATTCCTCTCTCCGCCCCCTGACATGATTGGTCCAAGGTAAGAGAGCACCACCTGTCTATTGGTATTTTATTACCATTCTTTGTTCTCTTGGCCACTATTTGACAAAAACCCAGTTATGTCTCATAACTTCCTATTTCTACTAGCCCCTAACATGTGCATTAGATATGCGGTTTGAGTGAGTCATAGGGAATTAGGTAAGCTGACCGCCAACTCCGTATGAGGTATCATGGCTCTTTGGCACATTTTTGTCATTTTCTTAGAATATATAATAGTTATGACTCCGCAAATTATCAAGCATATTCCTACTTTGACCTTCCATCTTTCCATCAAATCTCATACTTGTTGCATCTTTCGAGCAGCCAGAAACTATTCTTAACTGGCCATTTCAATCCCCAAAGTCCTAGGAAAATGCATTATAGGTCTTAAAAACCACTGGGAAATTGCATAAAAACATAGCATAAAACAAAATGATTTCTCATTCTATTTGTTACACAAATGCCTAAAAATTGACTCAGTCCTTTAATGTCAATTTGGAAGATCTATCCCCCTCTGTGGTAGGAGCAATTTATCCCCCACAGCCGGTGACCAGAGATTTTTTTATTACCCCCTTTGAAGTTGTCAGTTTGTCCTTGGTAGTGGGTGCAGGAGGAACTCAAGTCCCTGAGCCCCTGCCTTCAAGTCTGGCATAGTATGGAATTATAATGCCCTCAGTACATCACATGTCATTGCAGGCTGATTCACTAGTAGCTGCGGCTTTCAGTGGAGAGCAGGGCTTTCAATTGCCTGAGCCCAAAAACAGTTTTTTATGGTATTGTGAGCCTATTCCAAGGTGATTGAAGTCTTGTGGGTAGGAACATAATGTACATTGCTTTTTCAACCCCCTCCCCACAGCATTATTCACTGACATTTCTGTGCGAGCAAAGCTGTCCTTTCACAGTGGCTTTTTAAAGTAATTCCTTTATTAGTTTTACATGTGTGCAAGCTGTTTCTGCATCTGATGTTTGAACTCCTATCATGTATGTCACGAGATTCTTTAATTTGTCCTTTTTGAGTGAGTTGGCATTTGCTGTTGGTCCATTCACAATGAGGGGTAGGACCCCTTCCACAGGGTTCTTTGATTTGACACTGAATAAAAGAAAGCGCCAAGCAATGTTTTAAAGGGCAGATATTCAAGTGAAATGAAAAGCAAAAGCCTTGTCTGGTTGTAGGATTGCAATTCTTGCCCCTCATGTGAATGAAAAGTACAATAAGGCAGTTTTTCATGCAGTGCATAGCTTCATGTCATTCAAGTGAAACAAAACAATGCAGGGCAGTTTTTGGATTGCAGGGTTCAACTGCTTGCCACTCATGTGAATGATCAGTACAATCAGGCCGTTTTTGATGCAGTGCATAACTTCATGACATTCAAGTGAAACAAAAACAATGCAGGGCCGTTTTTGGATTGCAGGGTTCAACTGCTTGTCCCTCATGTGACAGGGAAAGCAAAGCATAGCCGTTTTTGGTGCAGAGTTTCACTGCGGTTTTTCAAATGAATGAGATTTCTGTTTAGGGCCTTTAAATGCATCCCACACTACCTGTGTGTCAACACGCAATGATTCAACACAAACATCAAAAGCTATTGGCTCTGTCAATGACTGTTCCCGCTCACATTATCTTTTATTAGTCCTCTCCTGCACAACACACATCATCTTTCTTCACTCTCTTCCCTGCCTCCCTATGAGGATAATATTATCAATCCTGGCATATCTTCAGTGCTACATCATTCTGTAGCCATTGCTCTATAAAATGTTTCCTCCATCTGCACTAACTCAGCTCTTGATCTTCTTGTTAGGTTTAATTGACAATGGGCCTCATTAGGACACTGGCGGCCGTGGAATGAGGTCTACGAGGTCTGCTGCGGGTCCCACTCAGGACGCCTCGCCAGACCAGGTGTCCTTAGCTGGACCCACTAGCAGACCAGGATGCTAACAACGGGCCCGTCATTAACGGGCCTGTTGTTAGCATCCTCCCCATTCCCATTGAGCCCTATAGGGCTCAAATGAGAATGGTGATTAATTTTTACCAGAGCCCAGAAAAGAGCAATTACTGGGTCCGCCATGGTGAGCATGACCCGGTTATTGCGGGCTCCGGTAAAAAATCATTACCGGCGGCAGCCGTGCCCTTAAAAAGGGCACGGCTACCGCCAGGGTCGTAATAAGGCCCAATGTCTTTGTTTAACGATAACATGGATAAGTCCCTTGGCTAATCATGGGAACCACCTGGGCAGTGATAAGGAGGTTGAGTGCCATCCAAAACCACTGATTGGTGTACGTGGAGGATTCATGGGTATGACCCCATGATCATCCTTGCTTGGTCCCTGCCATTTATCAGGGTTTTGTCACTATAGACCCACCATCCCTCCTCCAACAGCAGAGAACCTCAACATTCCCTCCATAGCAATCATGAATCTCAAAACCTATACTGAAGCTGTTTTCATGCCCCGTCTGTATGTGCAGGTTCACAAAACTGCTTACCATAAAGTCCACAAAGTTACCATATGGCTACGTAGACCTACTTGTGAAGTCTATTAACCTTCAAACTCGACTAGCATCTGCAAATACACTGAAAAGGGGTAAAATAGGGTTATGAACACACATTCCTCCACAAAACTAAACCTATCAGTGTAGCAACATGGTGCAAGGTTGTCCATTGCACTCACAGCACTACTTGACCCTCCATGCACAATGAAAAACTCTGAAATAGCCACCAGGCCTGATACAAATTTAGTTGCAACCCCTCCACCTCAACTGGACCCTAGTGGGTCTAAGAGTCCGGTAAAAGGTAAGTGGAAGACAGTGGCTGTTACTTCAGAAGGTGGTAGTGCTAGTATCCAGAAAGGTAGTTGTTGACCCAGTAGGAGTTGGCAATGTCTAGGTTGAGGCAGAGGTGCTTACAGCACCAGATGGAAGTTATTAGAAGATAGAGGTGACCACGGCAAACAGTAAGGGTTAAGTGCCACAGAGGGCTGGGAGATGAAGTTACACAGAATTGCTCTGAGGAAGTGAAAGGGATTTGGTTAGAGGTGGTCAGAGGAGAGGGGGAGAAGGAACGAGAGGTTGAGGGAAGGGACATAGAGTTTATCAATGTGTTATTGAAAGAAGCAGAATATTTTGCGGCCTGCAGGCAGGAGGAAGTGTCAACACCAGGTGACAGTGGTAATCATAAGAAGGGGGAGGTGGCAACAACAGGGGGTGTGGGAGTTGTGAGGACCATAGATGGGCATTTCAAACAATTCAGAAACCAGCCAGGAGGGGATAGACCAAGGGTGCAGAAGGCTGGGAAAGGGGAGGTGTTGGTCAATGAATGGGATGAATACTGAGAAACAGTGCAAGAGTTGGCAGGAGGAAGTGGAAGTCGCTCTGAAGGGGAAGGAAGAGCTAAGAAATAGAATGGAACTGCAAAGAGAAGGGTAGAAAAGGGATTAGTTGGCTAGCAAGGCAAACTCTGAAAAAGCCAGTGTATGGCCTAAGCAGACCCAGGAGATGGGGAAGAGGCATGAGAACAGGCTAGGGAGATAATTGCATGAGTGGAGAGGTGGCAGATGGAGAATTGAAAGGGGTAGTGAACTTGACCGACTGGAAGGCATGTCTCGTTGTCTCTCCCTCAAAAACTCTATGAAGGCTCTCTCTGGAAACTTGTCTGAAGCTGGCCTTCACATGTTAAAGAGAGTGTCATGGATTACTGATTCCCCAGAAGGCTTGCAACAAAATGGAACATTGTAAATAATGTTTCAAGTATCCTAAAGCCTGCAACCAAACACACCATTATACAGAACTGTATGGGAACCCTTAAGCTCCCACTTCCTGGAAAAGGGTTGAGGAAACCACCCTTCTGGACTGACCAGACCAGGAGGACATGATGGAAATGGGGAGCTTGGAGGTCACAGAGCCTATCTAGTGGGATCTTGTGAGGACCACCATGAGGTAGAGTGTTCCATTCAGTGCAAGAACAAACATTAATCCTGACCACTTGTTATTTGGTTTTTCCCAGCATTTCATTACTTTGGCACATTCTTGTAATGTTGTCCCTAATACAAATCATGCTAATTCCTGTATCGGTTTTGGCAAACCTCTTCAACAGTCACCGAAAGCCAAGTAGCCCTGTTACCACTGGTAGCCTGTCTTCTCCGACTACCTCACAGTCTGACTTCTCTCAGTCACCTCGCTTCACAGGCATGGGTGGTCGCAGATTCCACTTCATTTATTTGTATTGGTATTCATAAAGCACTTTAACCAAAGGGCCACAAAGAGTTTATAAAACAGCCCATCAACAATAAAATATGACAGAGATAACATTTTGTCAGAGAAAAGAAACAGATTAGGTATTTGAAAGGGAGAAGAGGAGATAGGCTTTGAGACGGGTATGGAAGATATGGAGAGAAGGGGCAGTTCAAATAACTAAAGGTATGGATTCCTAGTATTTAGGGGCTTGGAGGGTTAAGGAGCAGAAGCAACAAGAGGCACACAGAGGTTTGGGGGCCGAGTGGAGATATAAATATTGAGCGCAAAGGGGTGGGGTTGGGAAGTAGAGAGAGACAATCTCTGAAAGATAGGGAGGGGCTTGACCATGGGTGCATTCGAATATGATACAAAGGAAACAAAAATTGAGGCATGGGGAAAGGAGATAACGAGAAGGGAGTGGGAAATAGAGGAACAAGCAGATAGAGAAAACAAAAGACGGATAGCAAAGTGAAGGATTCATCAAACAGGGGTACAATGATATGAGGAAAGTCCCAGAAAGACGAGTCAAACATGAGTCAAGAAAAAATTAGAAGATGTGATAAGTTTAGTGGCATGAAAGGACAAACAGAGGTTAATATGGTGAATGAAGTAATGATATTAGTAGCAGATATGTGCAGTAGCGGAGAAGTGAGAATAAATACATTAATAAGAACTAAGGAGAAGGGTCAAAGGTGACGCCAAAATTGCATGCAGAGAAAGAAAAAGGAAGCAAGGTGGTGGTCTTGGAGGGGTCTTAGAGGGGTTGAGGTATATGAAATGGATGGACAGCCACGATTGGCTGGCTGCAAGACAGGCTGAGACAGGGCATGCTCTTTCCATGTTTTCTTGTCTTTTGAACTACATCTCATTTTGCTCGCTAGGCCTTGTTTTCTGCTAAACCTCTCACTTCTTTGTAATCCTTCATTCCGCTCAGTTACTTCCACATTCATCTGCAATCCTCCAAAGCTGCTTGCCCTTTTCTTTCTTATTATTGAATCCCGTTCCTGAACTGAACTGTTACTCACCTCCCAGCTCACATTTTGATTTAATTTTCTACCACTGTTTATGCATTTTCCCTTTTCCCTCCCTTAGTACTCCCCAACAAACTCTTTCCTTTTAGTGCTCCATTCTTTATTTCGCCACTGCCCTCACCACTTGACCCGATACATGTACCTGTCATGATCATTTAGGATTCCTGATCCCATTGGTGCCTCATTTATTACTTTACTTCTTCCCTCCAGTGCTATTTTTTCTTTTATTTATCGTAATTCTGCAAAATTCTCTTCTTTCTTTCTTTCTCCTCTCTTCTTTATTCTCGGCTCATCTGACTACTGTTGCTCTTGTTGATAAACAAGTGCCTGCCACGCTCACAGTGGAACCACCTTAACCAGGTTATGTTCTTAATCTGTGCTTTAAAACTAATAAATAAAAAGTTGCTCTGCCCATCTAATCATTCGCTGATTACGTATATGTATAGGATATGTACACAACTGCCCTAATAAAGATATGCATAACTTTCTGTTCTTACTCTTTCAGCCGACATTTGATTCACTACCAGTGCCTCCCATTCCAATTAATGGTTTGCAGCTGCCACGGATTAAACCAGTTTGGAAACCAGGTAAGACAAGACTGTCATCTTCTTCATATAAAACACATTCGCTACACTGTGGTTATCTAACATCAGTTAAAATGCTGAGGCTAATGGATATTGTGGCTAGTAGATAAGTGCTGAGGGTAGCGAAAGGCTCTGCACAGTTTATTATAGCACTAAGTGTGTAAAGAACTAACCTTTCTGTCAAGAACTAGTTATATTATGACTATATACATTTGTATAAAACCTGTCATATTTAGAGTCGCAGTTCATTAACAGTGATGTTTGCCTTTATGAATTTCAAAATGCTCTCCTGCATATGTGTGTACTATGTAAAGCGACATAGATTAACTGTTAAGATGCAAAGCTGTTGCGCACTTTGTTGAGATCATACACTGCCATGCAAGCATGCACATTCACAGTGCCAGACACACTTATAGGTAGGTATCTCTCTTTCATTGTTTTCATTTTAGAGTATGAATCCTTTACCTTAATTAAAAAAACATTTCAAAAATATCTACTTGCATTGATAGTAACGTATAGAACTGTACATTTATTAGCTAAATTTAAAAGGGTAGACGTGGATTTAAAAAAAAACACAAGAATGAGCACAAATATGATATTTCATTTAGTTATGACAGCACACCGGCACTGCTTGCCTCTACTGGCATCTAAGCTTTTGTCTACTACACAATAGCTGTCACTCACACATGGGACTTTGACCATTTTGAAATTCCCCTACATTACCACGTAAACAGCTGGCATTGCTTACCTGCATGTAGATTACGCTAGGATCATGTGTGCAGGTCACAATACTCCGCTAGCCAGTTATTACACAATGTAGGTATTTTATAAAAAAGAATCTTATTCCTCGTACGATACTGTTTCTGGTCTAAGACTTTTATCTCTATTTGAACTCGAACCCCCTTTACTGTTGCTTGATTTCTGTGCATGAATCATAATTTACTTATCAGCTGTGCTCTCCTCTGGCTTCCATTTCTCTATCCCTCACTTCTTGACCACATCTTCTCTCCCATCAATTTACGTCACTTACATTGTCACTTGCTTTGACAATCTCTGACCGTGTCATTCCCAGTGTTAGTTTCTCCATCCAGCCAGCCACCCCACCGCTCTCTCCAGCTCTCCTCCCGATACCGCAATCTGCTTTAGTTCTCCATTCTTCTGATGCCGAGGTCGGCGTACTTCATCTTATGGGCGTGGGGTCTTATGGTTACCCTTTAGTTTCTTGCCCTGACCTTTACCACTGTGTTGCCTCTTCTCAGGAAACCATCTCAGGGGTCTGTCCCATCCATTTCCCCCATCGCTCAACGTCTAGTGTTTAACATTATTTCTACCATCAAATATCAGCTATTCCCGCCAACTCACTTTTTCACACCACTCACTCAGCAAGTCAAAAAATGTCCATATTAGGCATTCCCAATTAGTAGTTTCTACTGAAATCACCCTAACCTTCTGTAACTAATCACCGAACAAACCCTCTGCACTCTAAACTCGGCTCTTTACTCGGTATTGCACCAAAAAATCGTTTAAAAAAACGAATGGTAGAAATGATCGCATTTCGGCTGTACCAAAATTATGTACAGCCGCAAATGCCAAACATTTCTACCATTCGTTTTTCATTATAGCAAACAACCGTGCAACCTTGTTTGCTATGATGGAATCGGGGGTGGCAGGAATGTCCCCCGCATCCAAAACAAGAAACGTTTGAAAAAAACAAAGAAAAAAAGAAAAGGACCCTGCAGCGCCGGTTCCCATTCACGGAAGTGAAGGGAACTGGCGCTGTAAGGAGTCGGCGGCACACACCGAAGTGTTCTGCCAAAAGGTAAGGGGGCGGGGGGAGCAAGGTCTATGAAGGGCATTTAGCTGTGGGGTGATTATTTCGAATACAGACATTTCTAATTTGACATTTTTGTATTTGAAATGTTCGTATTCGAAATAATCACGTACATCCCTTTACTCAGTGACCCAATGTGCTTATTTCATACAGCCTCTCTACCAAACGTGTTTCTTACTCTGTTCCTTCGGCCCTTCATTTGTATTCCTACTGGTCCCCCCTCCAATCTCCATTTACTGTTCCCTGTGGTTTCTGCAACTGCGTGCTTTGGGTTCTCTTGACACTTTTATGCCAATAGTTCATAGATGTTAATTTCCTTCTACTTTACTTGGTCCCTTTTTGATACATTTCCAGTCTCCTCTTTTAGGTCTAGGCTATTAGGTGGAGCTTAAGTGCCACATATTTGCCAAAACTGTTGGACTGGGTTACAACCAGGAGAGAGACAGCATGTGAGCAGGGGCACACAGCGTGTGGGCATTTGGTTATTTAACAATGCATTGACTGACCATGCCTAGACCAATCCCTATACCAACTACCTTCCCCACCCCACCTAAAACAAATCCTTTGGGATCTTCTTGAGCTACCTCTATCAAACAATGACATCAAACATGTTCCTATCAGTACTATATCTAAAAGAGTCTGCTGACAGTTTATGGCTTAATTGCAGCTTTAAATGTGCTACCAGTGAAATAAAATGGCTTAACCAAGTGCACATTTGGCTACTTGGTTTATATGTGTTCCTTGCCCTGATATCTAGTTAGAAACCAGCATTAAAAAAAGCAACTAGTTTTAACTCGCGCCTTGAAACACTTGTGTATAGGCGCGTTATAAATGCCATGTCATCATCATAACTTGTGTATAGTATTAGGCATTTGCTGGGCACTGCTACCATATGCCCGGTTAATTACACCATTTTCCAGCTCGTGTCACCTTATGGGCAGGTAGCACTAGTATGGTTGTTCCAAGCAGATGACTACCACACGCCTACACGAAAGTCAAAACTGTTGACTTTGCCAATGCTTGTTTAATTTTTGGATTTAGTCCACCTCTGCACGTGAGAATCCTAATAAAACTTAATTTCTCACTCATCTTTATCTCATTTGCCATCTACATTTAACTATGGGGACATCTCTGACACGGTGTCTAGTCAAATGGTCGACAGACAAATGGTCGACAGACAAATGGTCGACACAAGTTGGTCGACATGTCAAATGGTCGAATTTTTATTTATTTATATATATATTTTTTAGGTTTTCGTTTAGGGAAAAAAGGGGGTTTTAGCAAAAAAAAGGGGGTTAGGGCCCCCCCCATTTGACCTGTCGACCTTTTGGTGTCGAGCATTTGTCCTGTCGACCATTTAGATTAGACCAAATGACCTAGAACCCTCTGACACATGGTTATTATTTCCTTCTCGAAGCTCATCGATGTCAAAACCAGCACTATCCTTTTTCAAAACAATTGCTTCCTTATCAATTTTCATGTTACAGGAAGCTTAATTATCACTACTATTATATCCTCTCGTCAGGCCACAAAATGTTCACTCACTTGTAAGAAATGTTTTGGATGCGTTTTGCATTTTAGAGTGCATTAGAGTAAATAACAATGGGTTCCTGGTGTGCCTCCTGTTATCTTCCTTATCAACGGCCAATTGTCTCTGGCTGAGAGCAAATTCTAGTCTGGGTAAAATCCCAGCAAATTCTAGCATTTCAATGAGGTGATCAGCAGTTGGTGTCAGTTGGATATACAATCTTAATCACTGAATTGATGGCTCAGGATTCTGCTCAGGATTCTGCTGATTTTAGGGGTATTTGTCACGGGACCACATAGTAGGTCTAAGCGTCTGAATGCTGTCATCTAATTTGTATTTCTTTAGGCGTTCCCTCACCTTCTCTGACAGTCTGTATTATTTGGCTTTCACTTGAATAGTTTCACTGATATCTGCCTCAGGCCTACATTTAATATTTTCTCTTGTTAACATGGATATTGCGAAGCAACGTCTGTATCATTTGGAAACCATAACACTGTGTGGGCCTGTACGGTCGAGGGCAGATCCGTCAATTAACTCACCACACTGACTTTCCTGTAATCCTTTAAGGGTGTGGCCACCAATTTTCAAATGCCCTGGATATGATAAGAATGATTCTCTAGCCCTCACCATCGAAGGTATTTTCTATCATAGTTGTTTTCTTACTATCATTTTACCCAAGTCAAAAAAACGTGGCTTGACGTTTGGTCTTGTATTTCTCCAAATTGAGTTCAGCACATGGTGCATTGCGACCTCTAATTCACCAAGCCAAAGAGGCAACAGATGCGGGGTCCCCTGGGCATTACCAAACTCGATAATGGCCTGTCGGTTCAGGGCTTATTGCCTATGTGTTCCACCGTCTCTTGATTGTTTCTTTCAGGCATATGATCAGATCCATTAAAGTCTTATTTACACACCCCATGGGAACGTTTCTATTTGGCTGGAAACTTGTGGAAAGCATGTATGTCACCCCACATATGTTTTTCCATGTATGCAGTTATGAATTTAGTTTTAGTTTCCTGTCAGATATATAGGGGGTCTGAATGAGGGGTTATTTGAAGCACTCATTCAGAGTCTCTTTTTCTCCCCTTGTGCTTTTAAATTCCCTGAAATGAGAGGCATCCCCCTATGCCTTTTACATAGGCATAGATCATACCAGAGTCATTCCTGCCATCATTTATTTCTGACGAGTGACAGCCATGGGTTAAACCACGGCTGTCACCCTTGCATTTCCATCCCCCAAATGTCTCTTTTGTGGAAAGGTTCATTACATAGACTTTTTAACACCACATTATACAGAAAAGGAGTGGTGTTGGCCTAGTCTGCCTGCATGCTATAGAGTACTATCATGGTGTCCAGCATTGGGTTATGCACGATTGGCTAGACCTACGCTAAGACATGGACAATGATAGAGGAGGATGTGGCAGAGATTCCCTTGAGATACATGCACTAGCTTCCTGGGAGACATAGACCCAGGACCATCTATGAACTTCCCTAATTGAAATCAGTGGTCTAGGATAATACATCAGGTCCTGCAACCAGCATATACTATAAACAAGAACTCTCACCATCTTATGGTGTGCAGAATTTCGGACAATGGAAGAAGAGAGGCTGTTAAGTTCCCTCACATTTGTTCCAAGAAGGGAATATTAGAACCTTCCACTCCTTTAGGGTGAACTTCAGGCTGGTGGAGTGGGAACTTATGTTTTATTTCCGGCTCAGACATTGGGCAATTCATCCTCCATTTAAGGAAGGTCAGATACGCCATCTCATGGGTTTTGAGAAACCTATCTTTGTTTCACATTCTAGGATTGGTCTCATTTCAAATCTTTACAAATATCTCTCATCACATAGAGGCCAGGGTCCCTCATGCACTACAGTGTGGCATAACGTTCTATCCAAAACACTTATGGAAAGAGGAGGGGGACATACATGGAATAGAATCAGGAACAACACATGGCCTGCTTTGCCCTATATATTTACATAATATTTTTTTGAACTGACCACTGCTTTCCAGGATTTTTGTAAGGGAGCAATTGCCCAACAAATTCCAAGCTCTCAAAAAGAGATCCTAATGCAAAGTGTATTACAACAAACCTGGATTGCTTGAGTGCTTCAAAATTAAAGGTTTTATTTGTGATGATGGATTAGAACTAACTAAACAATGCATTGATATATACATCTAATGCATGAAGTACGACAAAAGGTTCACATCAAACCTTAATTTAATGATTAACCTACATAGATACTTTCAGTGATAGTCATATTTGCATTCTTTGTGCAAAGAAATCTCACTGCCAACACATGTTTCGAGCCCTGCAGGTCTCTTTTTCAAGGCTGTCAACCCAAAAAAAGAAATCAAAAAGAAATGTACATTGTGTCTACTTATTATAATTGGTCCATATTGGTTACTTTCCTACAAGTTTATATGGAATTTAATGGTGACCTGCCCCCTGAGTAAACTTCAAACTTTCCTCATGTGCAACATTGGTATGTAAGAGGTTATCCATTGCCTCACCCATACAACGGCAACAATTAGGTATGAAATTACTGCACGCAACAATAGAGGTTGAACAGTACTTAAAAAAATAAATAAGGCAATAGTGTAACTCCCAGACACTATTCTTCATGATAAGAAAATGTTATGCAATACGGCAGATTTGTAAATATTCAAGAAGTTGACTGTCTGGTTTCACTTACCTTTCACTGTATTCAAACCAGTGAATAGATCACCTAAGATATATTTTCTTTAATGGATGTACACATTGTAGACTATAGTTTATGTCGGTCTGCAATTTGTGCTACCAAAGTGAATTTTACCTTTATTTTTGACTCAAAACCTTGAAAAAGAGCCCTTTATGGCATGAGATACATGTTATCTGTTAGGCATGTTTGCTGAAAGAAAACATATATAACTATCACTGGAAGTGTCTATGTATATGAACCATTACATTAAAATGTGATGTGAACCTGGAGTACTATGTACAAAAAAAAGTTATATATTTATACATTGTTTGGTTCCAAATCTATAGACACGTGTGCATCATCAGAATAATAGCACATCGTGTAATTGAGAACAAGCAATGTAGGATTATTATAATATTAGAATCAGGCACACTTCAATCAGTGTATAGTATTACGAAATGATATCAAGGTAATACATGACTCCTATTTGCACCAGACATTTCACTTTAGGTGGCTCTAGACTGTGATGGTGCAGTTGTGGGGGGGCTGGCATGTGCCTCCATATCTTGTCAACTTGCCCGAAGTTAATGGAGAGCCATGATTTCTGTGATCGACAATATCACACGAGTGTCTTTGTCCCTAACTCTAGAGTCATTATTTCTGGCCTAAAAAAGAGGTTTTGACTGATCACAACCTTCCAAAATAATGAGCTGATAGCTAATGTGCTGTGAGAGAACATTGATGGCAATAGCATCACACTGGCAGTCTGTAGTTGTAGTTTGTTTATTTGTATTGCACTCCCAGCCCAGAGGCATCTGGGCGCATTTCTTACAATAATACTTACAGAAGGTACATTGGCAATGTAAAAGGAAAGTGTTACAAGTTACATTAGAAGAGACACATATATACACAACAGTTGCATAATTGCAGATTACAGTGGAAGGAAGCACTGATATATACAGCAGTTACAACATTCCCGTGTGTAAGAATGAACAGGTTACAGCAATTCGTGATTGCACTAATTAAATAGGTATGCTATATGAATAAACTGGGGGAGTGCTGCATTTATGCAAGAGATCATAGTTTTACAGTGAGTGAAGAGGTAATCCGCTTGCGCTTGAGGCTAAGGACGGGTGAGCTAAGGTCCCTGTGTAAAGAGCCAGGCCTGCATGTGTCTCTATGACTAAGGACTAGGTTCAAAATATGTTGAATCTCCTAATTTAAAAAATGACGTATTCCTTACATGATAATATTTTCATCTGTTTTGCAACTTGTGGAGCTTTTTAGAATGTATTGAAAGCATGTGCAAAGGCTTTGCATGCCCAACAAGGCTAAGGATGCTACGATGTGGTTGATTCCAGGAAATCCTATTGTATATCAACCAGCCAGAAAATAATATTATTATCTGCCTAGCACTAGAGACTAGACCCTTTAGAATATTCATTAGTCAATTTCTATTGAACCGCATGGGTCATGTGCAGCAGAGGGAAAGGGGAGGATGGGTGGTTTGGGACTGAGTAGTGAGGAAGGGTTGTTTTGCCTTTTTTTGTTTCTCAAAGTTGTGTTTTCCTTAAGCAACTATATCTGTTTGCCTAATTACTTTCTGTTGCCCACAATTCAGTAAAGGAAAGCAATCTAGACACAGCAGCATACAGATCTCTGAAAGAGGATTAGAGGGGACAGTAACACCTTCAGAGTTAGGTTCCTTTTTACAGCACTATGTCATCTGTCCAGTGTTTAGTCCCTGGATGCCCCATGGGCACTGAAGTCTCCCAGACGCTCAGGGAGTATAACCCCAGACCATCTCTCTCTCTATCTATCTCTCGGTTGGCTAATCAGTATTGCTCAGGTCATGGTAAGGATGTTAGCAGCAATAAAATGAGAACATCTTTTTAATAGCAGAGAAGGAGGGAACAAGGGAAAATGCAATGACATTCTTACAGGCCATGAACAGTAAGGATGTGAAATTAACTATCGTACTCGGCCTGATGACATTTCCTATAGTGCAAAAGATAAGTCATAGATAAGGAAGGGAGGGGGAGAGTGGGAAGGAAATGGAAACAGACAGGCAACTAGGAAAGACGAGGGAGAGGGGTGCCGAAAGGGAGGGAAGGAACAAAACAAGTGACTATCGTACTAGGCCTGACGACATTGCTGGAGGGGCCTGGGGGGACAAGTAAAGGAAGGGGGAGGATACAGTCGAGGTTGCTATCATACCAGGTCCAGGGACAATTCTGATAGAGTAAGTGCATAGAAGAAAGTAAGGGGAGGAGATAGGAAAAGAGAGAAGGGAGAGGAGGAGAGAACAGAGAGTAAGTAGTCAAAAAGAATGGAGACGCAAGACGGGAGAGTGAATACTACTGAAGAAGTCAGTAGTAACACATCATGTTGCAAGCCAGGATAGAAGATGAAGATGGGAACAGCATGATTCAGGGCCACCATGAATGAGTACAAGATGGAAAGGAAGTCCAGCATGAGAGTTGAGAAAGGGTGACACATTGTGAATCAATGAAGTCCACAAAAATCAAATCCAGCTTTGGCAACAAGACGGTGATGGTGAAACACAATGTATCAGAACAGACTCCTGCAGAAGTAGGCTGGTGGGGGGCAGCAGGCAGCAGGGTAGAAGTATCAAGCAATAATGCTGTAACAAGGGCTCTTTGAGCATTTTATACAATGGAAATATTCAAAATGTATTGTGAAGACTGTGAACCAGCCAAGAGTGTAACGGTGGCCCCACCAAGAAAAATGTGTGAAGTTCCTTTATGAGGTTGGAACTAGTTCAGTTTGGACCCAATTTAATCCTCCAGCTTGAGGGGGATGACGTTTTCTCTAGGACACCAGGGTAACAATTAAAACCATGTGACATAGGATCTAGAGAACATACAAGAACAAAATGTATCATTCAGCAACTATATTCACCAACAATAGAATGGTTTGGGATGAACACGTCTAAGGACTAGGGTTCCAACTAAAACAGAAGAGGGATAACTATACTGATGTTGTCAGGATGGATATACACAAAATGCAAGGGCCTATTTTATGGACCGCTAGTTCTTTCTGGTACACTAATCTGAGACACAGTCTCAGAGACGTAGCAACCAGTTTGCTTCTTGACTCTGCCATAGGACACTGTGAAATCCAGTAAGAGTCTAGATACAGAATGCAAATAATCTTTATTCAGAATCAAAAGTAACGAGTTATCTTCTAAAGCTTCGCACACACAAAGTCCATCAAACTTTTCTAATTTTTTACTTTAGCGAAAAGGCTCCTAAGGATGTTACTCCCCAGCACTCACAACCTATTTTTACTTTATTCTGACAAATATCCTCCTAGTCATCTCTCCAGTTGTGTTGGGAAGGTTCCTGCCTCCAGTCTCTGGAGGCATCACTGAATCTCAACCACATCTTTCCGTAGAAGTGTTAGCTTCTGTCTATGGGCAGGGCCAACCATACTAGTTTTTCAGCCCAAGTGTCCCCAAAGGGCCTTTTGTGGGTCTTTTCACCTCCTTTCCACAAGGTCCTTATGTCTACTTTCTGTCCCGTTTCTCTGCCCTTCAACTTGTCCTGGCACATCTCATTGCCTACCATGTACTTATTCCTCCCCTCACCATAGACTCAGACCATTCAGATTGGGCTGTTCTTCTTCCACCCTCTCCTGTGCTCCTCCTTCTGTCCACTGTTATTTTTCTCCTTACAACAACTGCTCTCTCTTCGTCTCCATCCATTTTCTTCTGTTCTCCTCCGAACCTCTTCTGCTCTCTCTTATACCCTCTCAATTCCAAGTTAGAACCACTTCTTTCCATGCGACTCCATCCCCCATCTTGTAGCTCTCCCTCCCAATTCCAGCTCTCTGTGAACACTGCTCCTCTCCTTCTGTCCACTGTTATTTTTCTCCTTACAACAACTGCTCTCTCTTCGTCTCCATCCATTTTCTTCTGTTCTCCTCCGAACCTCTTCTGCTCTCTCTTATACCCTCTCAATTCCAAGTTAGAACCACTTCTTTCCATGCGACTCCATCCCCCATCTTGTAGCTCTCCCTCCCAATTCCAGCTCTCTGTGAACACTGCTCCTCTCCTCTCCAAAGGCCCACCCTAACCCACTCAATGTCAGCCCATTTATCCCGGGCTTGCTCCTTCACCAATGTTAGACTTGGGCTAATGGTTTTCATTTGTGCATTGTTGTTTGCTTGGATATGCCATTGCTTCGACTTGAAAAGCTGTTGCAGCTCAGGTTTTTGGCAGCCAATATCGCAGAGGTTGGCTCGTGGTTATTAAAAGTCCCTCAACCATCTTGAGATGATCTGCTGCATGTCTCTGTGCACCCGCAGGTGGTTGTTGCTGTGGGAACGGGGGCTTCTATGATTCCTGCTGATGATTAGTTGTATATTTTGTCTGTGGTGAGGATTTGTTAATTTTGTTTTCTTTTATGCTAAACAGGGTCTTCTGGTGGTGAGTGGGACTGCTATATATTGGGGTTCCTCTGGCATGGAGATATCACAGCACATGGACCCTCAGGGGTATCTGACACTCCGTTCTTTCCCTTATAGTGCCAGGGATAATGGTTGTGCTCAAGTGACAATCCCCTGCTTGCTCGAGAAGGATAAGTGGGGGTGAGCCAGGGATTCTCCCCATGCTGCCCCTTGACCATCATCCACTGTCTTGGGGAGAAACCACATACTCTGAGTTACCCCGCTAGAAGCCTTCAAAAAGATAGAGGACTTTGTGACATCTCAAATTCAATTCTCAGCAGGCAGCGCCCTGCTGATCTCTTGACTTCAGAGTCCCAGGGATATTTCATTCAACTTGCTTCTTGACTTCTCATGCCCCTGTAGGCCCCTGTAGTGCCCAGCATCTCACCTCGTGATTTCGCCTAACAGCAGGTATTTCCCCCCATTTTTAGGGTAGAGATTTAGGCATGGGTATTTTCACCTTCCAGTAATGGATCACCTGCCTGGGCTAGTGATGATATCTTTTGACCCACTACTACCAGCGAGTATTTCCTCCCCCCAAGCTTAGGGTTGATATTGTGCCACAGATAATGGACTATAGGGCTTACGGTTCCAACTAAAACAGAAAAGAGATAACTTAACCAAAGATGTAGGGATGAGTGTGCTTAAAATGGTGGCACTGCCTTTCCAAGGAACCACTGGTTCTTTCAGAATTCCCTAATCTAATTCACAGTCCTAGGGATTCAGCACCCAGCTCCCTTCTTGGATCAAGCCTACAGTCTCAGGGTTATAGTGCCCTGTTCACTTCTTGACTCCATAGTGCCAGTGATATAGGGCCCAGCTCACCTTAGAGCCACAGACCACTCTCCGGGGCTAATGGCCCTACTCTCTGACACACTCCGACCAGCAAGTATTTCTTACCACCTTGCTTGTCAGGCTGTGATATTTTCACCCACCAGCCTTTGGTCACCATCCTGAGAGTGGTTCTCCACTAGTTTTCTCAGTATGGCTCATTTCTTTAAAGCCTCTGTGGCTTAACCCTTAACAGGATCTCTGATTTGCCCTTCTTTTTCTCTGTCCCCTGCCAGGGTTTGATATGTAGCCCTCAGCAGGGTTTTAGCATTTTCTCTACTTAGAAGTCTCGGGAGGATAGCTCAATGGCAACGTGCTCGCCTTGGAAGCAAGACGACACGGAGCAACACAGATTCAATTCCCGGGTCCGCGCTTAGAAACCTCTGGGTATTAAGCACGTTATAAATAACCTATAATATCATATCATGAATCTGGCCTCTGCCAGTGTTTGAGATACAGCTCTTGGCAGGGTCTCAGCTTCATTTCTAGGACTCTCGTACTCCCCCTAAGCACTGTTCTCTCTTGCCTGCCCCCAGGTTAGTACAACTGCCCGTCTGCTTCCTTGCAGCAAATGCTGGGACTTTATAGTGTTCCTGATTCGTCTGGTTAATTAATAATGTCTCTGACTGGGGTTTTCTAACCTCTTACCCTCTCACATCTCATTGCTTCGTAATTCCCCATTTCCTTGTCAGGGATCCCAGCTTTACTGGTTCATCAGTTGAATTCGTTCATTTTTCTGTGTAGTAATTCCTTCAAATTATTTTCTGATGGATGACCGCTGAGTGTTTAATATCCCCTTCCTCCATCTTGAAGTCAGGCAAAAGTTCCTGTTCAGCCACACAGCCTCGAGCGCTGTTTATCTGTTTGTTGTCTATCGAAATACACTGTGGTTTTAATCAGGGTAGAGTTTAGTGTTCCCATGTGCAAGCCAGCTCTATGGTGCATACAGGGCTTACACTGAACATCTGATGGGGCCATGCTTCTCGTTGGTCTGTCTCATTATCTCCATAGATAAGCGAGTGCAGAAGCAGAATATGCCCCAGTGGCTGAGAGTGTGGGGGCTAATAGCCACTCTATTGCCTTTGGGCAAAAGGCTTTAGTAGACTTTTGCCAATAGAGATGGGTGGGTGCAGTGAGGCAAGTCATTGAACCAGCTGTGGGCATATATACAGGTTGTGAAGTGTCCACCCCTGTTAGCAGAGGCATGATTCTTTGGAACCTGTTGAGAAGGTTTGGGGAATCCCTACCTTATATCCCCTGCAGGTAGCTCTTCATAGAGCTGGTTATCATGCATCGTTCCAAGAGCTCCATAGGTCCCCAAGGAGGATACAGCAATGTGACCACAATACAACTGGCGAATTTCTAAGCTCTGTCTGCTTGCACTAACTACACTGGACAGAATGGCTTTTGGGAGGGGCACAGACGACATACTTATTAGTATTGAACAACTCAAATTGCTAAGTAAATGATAATATATTATTTTGGTGTACCAGAAGGAAAATGATATATTTTTAATGGAGGCTATGAAAGAGAGTATACATGTTTGTACAATGCATTCGTCCTTGTATTGGTTTCTGTTTCCTTACTGAAAATGAAAGGGGATTTAATAAGAAGCGGTGTACAAAGGGAAGATCCGTGGATGGAGCAGTCATTGGTTGCTTTACACCAAGGTTGTCCAACATACGCCCCGCGGGCCACAATGCGGCCCTCCAAGCCATTTCATGTGGCCCGCGAGGCTGTACAGACAACATTGAACAAATAAAGAAATACACCGGGCCGTGGTGGAGGACTGTTACTGCCTCTGGTGGCCGCTAAAAGGGGGGGGGGGCACCAGAGGCAGTAACAGGCCATGGCCCGGTTTATTTATTTATTTGTTCAATGTTTGTCGGGTCCGTGGACCCGATTAATTTATTTATTTCTGCAATGCAGAAATAAATTAATTAGTCGGGTCCACGGACCCGGCAAACATTGAACAAATATATAAATAAACCAGGCCGTGGCGGAGGACTATTACTGCCTCTGCCACGGCCCGGTTTATTTATTTATTTGTTCAGTGTTTGTCGGGTCCGTGGACCCGATTAATTTATTTATTTCTGCATAAATAAATTAATCGGGTCCACGTACCCGACAAACATTGAACAAATAAATAAATAAACTGGGCCGTGGTCTGTAACTGCCTCTGGTGTGCCCAGCACCAGAGGCAGTTACAGGCCGCGGCCCAGTTTCAGGGGCGCAGAGTATGCGGGTGCTCCGGCCCCCCAGGCCGGATAGAAGAGACGCAGTATGGATGGTCCTTTGTTCCATCCATACTGTGTCTCTCTCTGGCGGCCCGGGTAAAAGCCGGGTAAAAAACAATGTTCAAAAATTGTGGGACGGATGCAAAGCAAGATGCTCTTGTTTTGCATCTGTCCCTCAATTTCTAAAAATCGTTTTGGTTCGGGTATACTTCTACATCTGTGTGCACGGATGTAGAAGTACACCCAACCCAAAACGATTTTTAGAAATGGAGGCACAGATGCAAAGCAAGTCTGTCCCCCAATTTCTAAAAAATCGTTTTGGTTCGGGTATACTTCTACATCTGTGTGCACGGATGTAGAAGTACACCCAACCCAAAACGATTTTTAGAAATGGAGGCACAGATGCAAAGCAAGTCTGTCCCCCAATTTCTAAAAATCGTTTTGGGTTGGATGTATTTGTACATCTGTGCACCCCGCTTGGCAAGAGGGGTGCACAGATGTAGAGGTACACCCAACCCAAAACTATTTTTAGAAATGGAAGCACAGAAGCAAAGCAAGTCTGTCCCTCAATTTCTAAAAATCGTTTTGGGTTGGGTGTATTTGTACATCTGTGCACCCCTCTGTGCACCACTCTTGGTAAGAGGGGTGCACAGATGTAGAGGTATAATGTACCCAGCGGGATCGAACCTGTGTTGCTCCTGAGCTATCCTCCCGAGACTCCGAAGATCTGAAGAACATTTAATGATACAGAACCAGAACTATTGAGCAAGTCTAACATCATCTTCATCATCATCAGAATAAATCAACACTGTTGTGGTTATACAAGAGCTAATATATTTAAAGGGATGGAATTACTCCGAATGTAGCAGCACTATTCAATAACCCAAAGTGCTTAAGCATAGTTAATGTGAAAATATGACACTTCTCACCATTGGGACAGTACTGCCTTGGACAGAGTTTCACAGTGAAGAAGTGAGCAAGTGATCCGGGGTATGCAGCCCACACACACGCATGGCATTCCAATGCACCCACGTGCGCGAATTGCACCAAATTAGTGAGATTGTGCTCCAAGGCACACGCACAGTCTTTGCTCTGAGGTTTGACACACTCACAGGATGGGATGGCATTTCGTTCTCCTATCCTAGTTGAGTTGCTCTGCCTTTTGAGGGCTACTACAACCTGGATGATTATAGAGGGGTGGAGTAGGGGCAGTATTGGCCTACTGGGATGCAACTGGAAGGCTTAAACCTCCTTCTTACTTGCCTTTAGTATATGCAATACATGCTAGCCAATGTTTCCACTGTTCTGCACGCCCCCGTCCCCCCCGCACCAAGTTGGCGACTATGTGCAAATGCGGTCATATAAGTGCTGGTTATGTCACTTCCTATATTTGGGCACCACCCGGGAAATTCATAAGTCGGCTCCCCTGCCCGATTTATTTATTTGTTCAATGTTTGTCGGGTCCGTGGACACGATTAATTAATTGATTTCTGCAATGTTGGGTCCGACCAATAAACCGGGCCGTGGCGGTGGACTTTTACTGCCTCAGGTGCCCCCTGGAATTGGATCATGCTTCTTTCATTACCACAGAAGTATTGAATGTGTATTACAGAGATAAGCTGGCATATGTATTGGGCACACTGCACATGCTCAGGCAGCATCAATCATGCTTTGTAGAGGACAATGCTGGCCTAAATTGGTAACAGCCAGCATAGACATGTTGCTACAGAGGCATATTTTGGGCACAACCAGCATGTCAATGTGTTACATCAGTGACAGTGCTGTTTTACACTGTGGACACATTGATCATTAAAATGTGTTGTGTTCTACAATGTTCTTGTCTGCTGTTAGTGACATGGAATGTACATGTTCCCCTTTAGAACTGATTGTAAACGTATGGCTTTTTGGTCACTTTTCCTGCTGTAAAATGCACAATTTCAGACCCATATTTGGAAAAAAAATCTTGGGGGGGAGACCCCCCCAAACCATCCCTATATTGTTATAGCTCCCTCGTTACGCTCGGTAGCCCCCACTATTTCCGAGAAATATCAACACATACACACTGGAAGAAATCACAAGAAACTAACCTTTCATCACTGCCCCCAACACCAAAAGCTATCTTTGGGACTGCATGGCTATGCCTTTGATGCTATTGTGTGAAAGGTCACACACCATCGCTTTTGAATATACTGCTTTGGGTCAGGATGTTCACTTTTGGCTCGCCGGCCCTCCGGGTGACAAAAAGTGAATGCTTCGGCCCCACATTCAAAAAAGTTGGACAAGCCTGCTTTACACAGTCATGAATAAAATTAAAACAGGTAGCAATGGAGAACCAGCTGACATTGGAAACTGTAAGAGTACAAGGCCAACATGACATACATCTTACATAAATACAGTGCCGATGGGATGTCCTTAATATCTGGAGGTAGGGTGTTTCAGAGATGAGATCCTGGTGGGTGAAGTTGCAAAAGCAAGAGGTAGCACAGAGCGGAAAAGGGACAGTTGTTCCGATGAGAGAGAGCTTGAGAGCATAGCAAGCAAGTGGGCGAGTACAGAAGACAGAATCAGCCAGAAAAGGGTACTAGTCAATTCATGGATTTGAGTACAAGAAACGGAATTTGAATAGGGAGTGATTTGTGCTTGTGCTGGTGTGCAAGGCTGCAGACTCATGATGGGGGGGGCGAGTTCTGCATTTCAGTGACAGCCGTCATGGTAACATGGGTGGGTGCAGCATCCGATTCCTACCCCTGCGTGACCTGTTCCCTACCATCTCCTGGCCCAGCAACAAGCAGCATCCCAGCAAATGTGCAAATGGAGAGTAGATAGTATGGACTGAGCATGCGCGAGGCACAGTTTAGAGAGGCAGCAGGCGAACAGATCAGAGCGGACTGACTGCATCTCATCTCAGGGTGCCTGTGTAATGTGAGGATTGAACTGCAAATAAATTCATGTTTTTATTAACAATTCTTCACTTTGTACAGGCAGCCCTCATTTCTCAACTGTGTTGGATTTTACAGTGGCAGCAAAGCCTGGGCCTATTCCGTCACCCCACACACCAGCACCCCGCACTCCTCCAGCTGCTTCCACCATGTGCCACCCCATCTCCGACTTCAGTGCCTCGCTCTGCCTTCGCTTTGAAGAGTGGCACCGCATCACACCCTCTCCTCACAGCGCAAAGATGCAAGGAGTGGCTCCTCCCCTCTTTCTGTGTGTACCCCATTGCTGCCTCCTGCACCATGGGCAAAATGGAGGGTTTGTTTGTTTGTTTGTTTATTCATTTGTTTTGCGCACAAGACTCGCGAGTAAAAGGGCGCAGTCGCATGAAAATGCGAAGCTTACAAAATTGCGAAAAATACATCAGATACAATAATTACATGCTTACAGAGTATACAAAATGTACAGATAAGAGCAAAAACTAAAAGCCCTATGTAATTACAGAAAGAAGCAGTAGACAATGTACAAAAATACAGGTTGCGAAGGTGAAACCCTCTGTGCATCACACTTTCGAATATTCTTTTAACAGTTTGAAAATCGATAACTTGACAGTACTGGCCGGTTAAATTGTCTTTGAAGCAGGTCTGCAGCAGGCGGCTTTGGGGTTTCCTGAAGAAATCACTGTGAACTGTGTTGCCAGCCGCCGGGGGTTTCAGCAAAGGCATGCAGGAGAGACCCCCAAGACCCTAAGGAAGTACAATTCTCCAAATGTTGGCCACAGAGCCACACCAGAGAGCAGCCAGCCATGGAAGAAGGACCGGGAGATGAGTGTGTTGGTGCTGTGGCAGAGCAAATTGCATCACAGGCCCCAGGAGCTACACAGATGGCGGAGATGGAACCGTGATGCTGGCCTTTTTGTTCTCAGATAATGAACCTCAATCCCAGATGGCAGGGATAGTCTTCGGGTTTCAAGCAGCAAGGCGGTACCCACTTCTGGTTCCAGAAATGCAGGCAATGTAGTCCGTTCCTTCTCGTCTTTGGCAGAGGCAGAGCTTCAGACTTTGGATTTGTTGGAACGCCAACGGCTGGTGGTACATAGCTTTGGTGCTTCCTCAAGCAGCATGTCTTCCAAGATTTCCAGTTTGGAGTTCCAAGGGTAGGCGACTGACCATTCCTCCAAGCACACCCAGGACTTCAGCGAAGGCCCATAAACACAAAGGAAGAGATTGCTCACTGTCCGAGGCTGGCATCTGAATATGGCAGTCAGAACTGGTTTCAGGCTGATTAGAATTTGCAGTCCCTGGATACATGCATCCTGTTGCCAAATGTGATCAATTCCTCTCACACACAGAGAGGACAAAGGATAGTTAGGTGACCCCTCGGGTCTTCGATAACCTCCGTTCTATGAACAGAGGAGGGGGTAGAAATGGACCCAGCCAGGTAAAATTGTCCACAAGGTGGAATACATATTATGCAAAGAAGGACTCACCGCCAGTGTAGCCACATGACTAAAAGAAGGGGTCAGGGTAACCCTCTCTGGGACATATTGGATCTCTTTCTAGTAGCATCTAACGAATAATACAGACTCACTCTCTCAGTCAGGCTTTGAACGATGCCTGACTGAGAGGAAACATACAGATAAAAAACAGAAAAGCGAGAAAAAAGTACAGAGGGCTACCACAGCAGGCAAAATGTGGGCTTGCTACCAAACAAAGACTATCCAGTGTATACTGCTTATACTATTGGAGCCTACTGAAAAGATGATAAATCAAGAGATTGGTGGGGCTTACTGTGCAGGAGCCAGTGGAAACACTATCACCAATACACAATGAATTATTATTAATAATGGGTCAAGAGGTAGACTTGCATGAAATTTGAGGCAGAGCATTGATCGTCTTTTGGGGACAGGACTTTGAAAGGCTGAATTTGACAGACGGTGGGATAATAGTGTCTGATTTCACCATTTCTATTCACAGCATTGGTCGTCTAGAAGGGATCGAACTAGGTATGGAGTAAATGTCTGAGTTAGGCCTCATCCCATTCCCGAGGCTACCAATTCCTGCCCGAGTATGCAAGTTGTGCCTGAGAAATGCTTGCCCATGTGCATTGTTCACAGGTCATACATGTGCAGGTGCCAAAACGCCTACTACCTGGAAAGGAGACAGGGGCAGATTGGCCTATAGGCAATTCTGGAGATTTCCTCGTAGGCCTCTTTTGTGTGGTATTGCCACATGTTCTCATAGGAAAATAATTGGGCTCCCTGAAAATGTGTAATATGGGGCCATTTTGAAAATTATTTCCAGGGCCTCTTTTGGTTTCCAGTAATTATTTCCAGGGCCTCTTTTGGTTTCCAGTAATTATTTCCAGGGCCTCTTTTGGTTCCTAGTCCACCCCTGAAAGGAGGTAGCTAGTGGTAAAATGATAAGCACCTTTGGGGCAGAGTAGTGGCAACATATGCCAATAAAATGCCAGTTTCCGTTGAGGAAAAGAGCGGCGTCTCCAAATGTCGCTCTAAGGGACTGCACATTCTCTAGCCCGGACTCCACAACGTTTTGTAAACATTATTATTTTGGCATTAATTCAAGAGTTGAAGGCTAGTTCAGGCTTGCTGCACATCCCACGTGACCTCAAGACATTGCCTGAGCACCTCCCCTTCTGGCTGGCATTGTATATGATGCGGTGGCATCTTGGGAGATCAGAATGAACTCTCGCCCTGCATTCACAGTTCTCTTCATGAGCCATATTGGCTAAGGAAATATCACAACCCAGCAATTTACCCTTAGGCGTAAGTGATTATGATTTAGTTTGCGGAAGGGCCACATTTATTTGTGATCTAATAATGCAGCCCGATGCGTGCAATTGTGACCTGTGGGGTTGAGCACCTGTGGGAGTAGCACCTTGTGTATTATTATTATCACTTTGGAAAGAGGCTAGGCAAGGAAAGGCTGCAACTTCATGTATAACATTGCTCATTGGGGAGCTCGCCCATTGTTGGGTGAGCAAAGAGTTAATTGCCATCCCTAAGGCCTTCATTGGATCGCATAGTGAGCCATACCCTCCTCATATAAGTATTTTTAGACACATTTAAGAGAACAGGACTCTTGTTGAGAGGGCGCTGCTACCCAAAACATAAAATGCACCATTATCTCGTGTTCACGGTACAGAGATCAGTGTGCAGTAAACAGAATATAATAGCACAATGGGTACAAAATAGATTAAACACAGATTATCCCATGAAATGGCAGGGTCTGCTTTGCATGTTTTCTTTGGATGAGGTAAGGGGATATTTAGACAGCGTTTTTCTGTGTCTTTTAGCATTCAGTGAATACGCAGCTTATGTGTCCTTGGCTCTCGTTGCTTTGTTAGTAAATAAACTGTGAAATAGATGGCCGAGGTACAGCAGCACAAAGAGCTGTGGTTACCCTCCAGAATTCCACCAGCATCCTCGCACGCTGCAACAGAAAGCAAATGTGGTTTCCTTGTACTTTTCTTAACAGGGTCCTTTCATGACAGTCGTGGGACGCCCTGCAGCCTTCCAGATGAGATGGCCTGCAACTCGCATCAGCCCAAACCAGCATAGTCAAGGATGAGTCACAATGGGAGTCAAGGCCAAAACCTGGAGGGCTAGAGATTAGCCGCCACGTTTTTTGTTAGTTAGGATTCAATGGCTGCCATGCTATTAGTTAGCAGAAATTAGTACCTGGCGCAGCACAAAAAAAAAGAAGCCACTTACCTGTTGGTCCATTTGCAAACCTTACCTTCTGGTACTCCCACATCCTTCATGCCGGTCCTCCCCTTTCTTCTGTGTTTCTTCAGGCCACCATGGAAAGGGAGAAGGGACTGCACGTAGTCCCTTCTCCCTGTTCCATGAAGGACATTTTTTTTGTTTACCTTTTTTTACATGTGAGTTAATGGGCGCCATGGAAAGAGAGAAGGGACCACATGTCCCTTCTCCCCTTCCATGGTAGCCATTTTCTTTGTTTATTATGGCTGCCATAGAAAGAGAAAATGGACTATGTTTTACTGTTCAAGTGGCCATATTTTTTTACTTTGTAACTTTTTTTTCCCTGCTGCGAAAAGCAATGCATCCAGAACAAAAACACCATCAGTACACCTGTCTAACGGGTTGGGGTACTAATGGCAATAAGCCCACAGACTGCGGTCCATTACCACATACGGTAATGCCCCCGGGGCCTTCGTTAAGGCCCAAGCAGAACTATGGGCCCCGGGGGCATTACCGTATGCAGTAATGGACCACAGTCTCAGGGCTTATTGCCTAAATATAATCTGATTTAATGTGCAATGGAATCTATTAGTTCATGCCTGCTTTCTGGGTGAATTTTCTCATATTTTCCGACGAACATGTTCCCTCTGACTGTCCATACAGTTGCAATTGAGCAAGTAGGTATTTTCATCTAGAGCAGTAGTCTGCAATCCGCGTCTCTCCAATTATTTTAGACTACGAGCCCCATGATCCCTCACTATTGGGAATGCTTCTTTTCTTCTTTTTTTTTTTTTTTAAATATGTTTATTTTCGAACAATGCAGGAAACATTGCATACATTTCTAATCGACATTTAGAATGCATTAACACACACGAGTATTGCTTCCCCTTCCCCTCTCAGAGTTCATTTAGTAGATCAGTCTCCCTCCTCTTGTTCTCGCTCCTGCGGGGCGGGCCAGCTCTCCAAGACCCTCCTGGCCAGTTGGGGTTTATATGTTAAGGCTGGAAAGTCACGATCAAATTCGAGGATCGGGTTCCAAATGTTCTGGAAGCGATGGAGAAAGCCTGCCCTGGCCGCAGTCACCTTCTCCGCAATGAGTACATCCCACAGTTTCATCCACCAAAAGGGCAGGAGCGGGCCCTCTACTGACTTCCATGTACGGGCCACCAATATTCTGCCCGCCAGCAAGCAGTGCAATAAGAGACTAGCTTTGGGGCCCTTGCGCGGGTAACTCCCCCGAATCGGGGTGCCTAAGAGGATAGGTTCAGGTTCTAGTGGCAGTGTGATGTGTGTCATTGCTGCAATGGCCGCCAGGCATTCTTTCCAGAAAGTTTGGGCCTTGGGGCAGGTCCACCACATGTGGAAGAAGGATCCTACCTGGCCGCATCGTCTCCAGCAGGCCGGGTCCAACGCTTGATTAATGTGGTGCAGTCTCAAGGGGGGGTAGTACCATCTCAGTAGTATTTTGTGGGCGCATTCTCTATTTGTGACACAGGAGAAAGCTGATTGGGTACGGGTCCAAATGTCCACCCAGGACAGGTCCTCTATGGGGTGTCCGAAGTCTGCCTCCCATTGCGCCATGGCCCTGGACTTGAAGGTGAGAAAGTCCTTTTGGAGGAGCTTGTATAGTGTTGAGATCTTACCTCGGAGTAGAAGGTCGTTGAGAGTGAGTTCTATGGGTGTGGGCGGGCGTGTTGCCGCTTGACGAATCTGTGGGTGGGAGCACCAGTGACGCAGTTGGAGGCAAGTGAACCTGTCCGCTTCTTGAAGGTGGAAGCTATCCTTACATTGTTCATAAGAGCGCAGTTGTCCTGCCTCGAAAAGTTGTCCTATGGTCTCCAGGCCACCCATAATCCAGTTTTTGAAGTTCCTGGGGTCCAAGCCCGGGGAGAAGGCAGGATTCATAAAGACCGGGGATGAGGGGCTGAGTCCCCTGGGGACTTTCTTCTGCTTCAGCGTCCTATCCCAAATGGCCACAGTATGTCTGGTGGACAGCAATAGCTCCTGCCATGGCCGTCTGGTTGCCGGTGAGATGTGGGGGAGAAAGCGTAGGGGTAGAGCTAGACGTGACTGTTCCAGGTCCACCCCCCTAGGATGATTTGTAATTGTTTGCCATGCCTGGGTGCACGCTAGTCGGGCCGCCACCTGGTATTTCTGAAGGTCTGGGACTCCCAGGCCACCAAGTTTCGCGTTCCCCATCATTGAGTCCTTTGGTATTCTGGCTTTTTTCCCCCTCCAGATAAAGTGCAGCATCTTCCTCTGTAGGTTCTGGAGTGCTGAGGTCGGGATCAGCACCGGGAGGGCTGAGCATGCATACAAAAATCTTGGAAGCAGGTTTGTTTTACATGCAGTGATCCTTCCCATTAGGGAGATCTCCTGGGAAGCCCAGCGCTTCAAATCCATCTCCAGTTCTTGAAAGTAGACATCTGTTGGTTTGGCAGGGATCTGGACCCCCAGGTAGTTGATAGTCGTCTTCCATTGGATCGGGCATATTGGTATCAACTCTTCTCGCAATCTCGGTGAGAGTCCGACTCCCAGCGCTGTTGATTTATTAAAGTTGATAGAAAAGCCTGTGACCCTTCCATAGTCGTTCAGTTCGGCCAGGGCGTGGGTCAACGATCTGCGGGGGTCGGTGATCATTAGCAAGACATCGTCCGCGTAGAGGGCCAGTTTATGGTGCAAAGTCCCTACTTGGAGACCCTTGATTCTGTGGTTCAACCTAATTCGTTGAGCGAAGGGTTCCATGATCAGGGCAAATAGGAGTGGGGACAGCGGGCATCCCTGTCTCGTTCCGCAGGTCAGCGAGATGGGGGTTGAGAGATTGCCGTTGATTCGGAGTAGGGTTCTGGGGGATTCATAGTTGGCTAGAATCATCGTGCGAAATTCCGGGCCAAATCCAAACGACTCCAGGGTGAGCCTCATAAATGTCCAGTCCACTTTGTCAAATGCCTTGGTTGCGTCTAGTGCTATAAGCGCCAAATTTTTGTCTCCACGTGTGGCTAGTTCCACCAAATTCAGAGCTCTGTGGATGTTGTCTGCCGTAGATCGGTTCTTCAGGAAGCCGCATTGGTCGGGCTAAATTATGTCTGGGATGATGCGGGCTAGGCGAGTTGCCAGGATCTTGGAGGAAATATTGGCATCAATGTTGAGGAGAGCGATGGGTTTATACGAGGCTGGGCATCTCGGGTCGCCTCCGGGTTTGGGAAGCAAAATGGTGATGGACTCTTGCATAGATGGAGTTATCGCACCAGTCTCTCTAAAGGAATTGAATAGCTGTGCCAGCGCGGCTAGTAGCTGGAGCTTGAAGACTCTGTAGAACCTGGTTGTGTAGCCATCCGGGCCTGGTGCATGGGATTTCAGTGATTTTATAGCTTCATCCACCTCCTCCGAGGAGATTGGTGCCTCTAGGAGGTCCGGCGTAGCATCCGGGATACGGGGGAGTGCTGCTCCATGAAGGTATTCCCTTTGTTCTTTCAGATCCCGTGGTGGAGCAGTCATTATCTGTGTCAGGTGTTCAGCTGCCAGGCGTTGTTTGTCGTGCTCTGCATAGTGGATTCGGCCTTGTGTGTCCCGAAGCCCAACAATTGTATTGTTTTGTTTTGCTTTGGCTAGTTTTGCCACCAGTAGCCTGTTAGCTTTATTGTTTTTGGCGGAATAAAATTGCTTTGCTTTGGCCATTTGATGTGCGTAGTGGGCCTCAATCTTCTGCCGTGCTGTGCGGAGGGCTCGTTGGTTCTTCGGGGACCACCCTTTTTCTTTGTGGGTCCGCTCCGCTTTTCGGAGGTCATCCTCGAGGGTCAAGTGGGTCTGACGTCTAGCTTTATGGAAGGCAACACCTCGTGCTATTAGCTCCCTCCTCACAACCGCCTTCATCGTGTCCCATGTGTTGGCGGGCAATGTGTCTGTTACGGGGTTCTCCAGAAAAAAGTTCTTGATTGTGGTGGCAATTGAGTCCCTAAGCGGCACATCCTTGAGAATAGGATCATAAAGCGTCCATCTGCGTCTGGCTGGCTGAGGAGGGACCTGAGCTCGGATTTCCAAGGACACTGGCCCATGGTCCGACAGAATCCGTGGGCCTATGGAGACCTCGTTGGTGAACGAAAGCAGTTGGGGAGAAACCAGAAGGAGGTCGATCCTCGAAAATGTTCTGTGGACGTGGGAATAGAATGAGTAGTCTCTTTCAGAGGGGTGTAAAACCCTCCATGCATCCACCACTTCCAGGGTTCTGAATAAGCGTAGCAACGCCAGGGCCAAGGTGAGGTCCCCGGATGATGGGGGATGGGACTTGTCAACTGTAGGATCCGGCACACCATTGAAGTCACCACCAATAATGACTTGGCCTTCCAGGAAGGCGGAGAGAGTGGTGCATAGGGCCTTGTAGAAGGCGGCTTGAGCTGAGTTGGGAGCATATTTCGACACAAAGGAGTATAGTTCCCCAAGCAGCAGGCACTTGACGGCAATGAACCGGCCCTCCGGACAAAGCTTTGTGTCGAGAATCTGAGGATCCACCCCTTCCCTGAAGAGAATAGCTGTACCACCTTTTTTGGCATTTCCAGATGCGCCAAATTGTTTCGGGAAGAGACGGGAGCGTAGATGTCCGAAGTTGGCTGGTAATAGGTGTGTTTCCTGCAGCATGGCCCCCGTGGCTCCTTCATTGTGAAGTTTCTGTAATATAGATTTGCGTTTAGCTGGGGAATTTAGGCCTCTGACATTCAGTGAGGTGAAATTCAAAGTGGAATGGTCTGGGCCGCTGGGCGCGGGGGGTGGCACAACTTGTGGGGGAATGGGGAAAGGGGTTGTATCAGCCAACATCTCTTGTATCTTGCATCTGCGTGTTTCCATGCCATTGAGTTTTTTGCTCCAACCTCCAACGGGGAGGTGGCGAATTAACTGGAGGGGGGGCAGGTTTGTGTGTCCAGCACCCCCTCTTGGCCAACGTGGCCATGTAACTGTCTGTAGCCAACATGGCTAAACTTGTGGGTATCGTCTTCCAAGGACGCAGATGGATTAGTCCTCGGAAGCAGGCATGGGCTGTGGGGTGGGGCCCGTTGCCACGATCAGCGGGGTCATTTTGTTCCTTAAAGATGGTAGGATTCTTGTAGGAAGGCTGCTAAAGGTCGGAGAGCTTGTCGCCTCTGGAGCGTGAGAACGGACAAGTCTTGATAAATTTGGATTGGGGTGCCTTGGAAAGTTATTAGATCACGGGATCGGCTGATTGCGGAGATAGCTTCCTTCGTCGTGAAGAAATGAACCCTGGTAATGACATCGGATGGGGGGTCTGTATCCACTCCCCGGCGAGGGCGCATCCTATGAGTGCGGTCCAGGAGGAGCTGTGACTTCTCGAAGTCCGGGAGAAGAGCTTGAAAGAGGTCCCCCACGCATTCTGCCAGGTTTTTATCTGGGATAGAGGTTGGGACCCCTCGAATGCAGAGGTTGTTATGTCGAGCCCTGTTTTCTAGGTCCTCCTGTTTAAATTCCATTGTTTCACATTTGTCCTGGAGGAATCTGATTGAGCGTTGAATCTCCGTCAGGGTAGATGGTTGGTCCTGGGTCCGATCTTCCATTTCTCCTAGCCTCTGTTCAGCAGTTGTTACCCTTTGGTCAATGTTCTCTAGTTTGGTAGAGAGCTCCAGCATGCATGATCTGAATTCTGATTTAATGTCCGCCATGAAAGCTTTGATGTCATTTTTCGTGGCGAGGGAGCCCTTGTCTTCTGGAGTCCCCACGGAGGGGAGATCGGGGGGGTCTTGTCTTTTGGGCTTCTCAGATAACCAACAGCATTGTTGCAATATCTGCGTTTTTGCCGGCTTTGGGTTGTCTGGACATGAGTTTCCCCCGGGCGAAGCAGGGGATCAATGTGCCCCGGAGCCGGGAGGGAGGAATGTTGCAGGGTTAGCACTCAGAGAGTCACAGCAGGCAGGGGGGGGGGCTGGAGAGGGTGGCCCGGGGCACCCCAGGAAGATCTTCTCGTGTGTCGGGTGAATGGGGAAGGGGCAAATGGGCCCAGCTGGGACCTCCAAGTTGTTGAGGGGGGGGGGGGGCTCGATGATCCCGCAAGCGGAGGCACCCGGTCGGCGCCGCCAAAGCTCCCTCTCCTCCCCCGGCTCACCTCCACCCCGGGCCGGGGCCTCTTCACTCGTCGACAGCACTGCCTCCCGGCCGTCCACGGCACGTGCAAGGCTGCAGATAAGGTCGCTGGGATGTCCGTAGGAACTCCCCCTTGCCAGCTCCCAATGCTCCTCCACCGGTCCCTCGCGGCTGGGATTGGAGGGCTGTTATGTCACGGCTTCAACGCTGGCCGTAGGGATTGGGAGGAGGGAGCTGCAAGTGCGCTGGAGAGAAGACCCTCGGTGGGCTCCCAAGGGTAGGCGCTCCTCCCCTTCCTCTACGCCAGTCCGCAGCTTCTGCTGTTTCCTAGGCCCTCGTCCGCCATCTTGGAGGGAGGAGCAGGCGGGGAACTCAAAGACTCGTAACTTTGTGGCAAAGCACTGGAAAGCTCCCGGAGCGCGGCCACCACTGCCGCAGGCTTTCATCGAGCCCTGGTTAGAGCGGGGTCAATCGTCTTAGCCTATTCGTGGCCACAAAATGTCACGGCAACGGGCACCCCACGGAGGCCATCAAGGGAGCGACTGCATCGTCGGCGCTCCAGGCCACGCCCCGGGAATGCTTCTTTTCTAAGCTTCTGGCAACTCAGTTAAGGTGTTAGCATGCACCCGTGGCCTTTGTTTCTATTCCATCTTATCTACCCCTCCACCCTGATGCCTGCATCTGAAAAGTGAGTGACCGACCAAGTGCGAAAGTACAAGAGCAAGTAAGTGAGGCAATACTTTTGCATAGAGCACACTGCAAATTGCATTTGCTCCAAGTTGTGTATTGAGCACTGATGAGAAGTGCTGCCTTCGCATTATTTGAGGCTGGTCCCTCCAAACGAGGGCAAGCTTCCAATAATGTTTGCCAATGAGCACTGAAAACTGTTCAGGTGAGCAAGGATACTTTTCCGTCCCAGCTGCATTACAGTCTTCAGCTTGTACCTGGCGGCAGCCACTAGGAGTGCTACCGGTATATCAGATGTTATAGGTGTGTGGTGGGAACAAAACTACCCAACACTCAGGAATGGGTATGATCAACGGGAAGTGTTTGTAAAGAGCTGGTGAGTTAATCTACATAGAACATTCTAGTATTTGGGGAGTGTTTGTGAGATTAGTGTATTTTGTGCGTTTGAGGTGAGCCATAGCCACTTCTGAGATTTATTGAGCGGTGAGCAACTCAAATGTTCTTAGGTGTGTTACTCATTCCTTGTCATTCCTTGTCCACTCCACCTCACGGACCTTTAAAATTGCATTCATGGGACCCAATAAAGTTGGTGGTCCCCTGCATGCAATTTAGATTTCTTATAACATGACGCAGTGGGTGCAATTCCCAATCAACTAAGAAAACACATCAGTGCTATAAATTCCTGGCCAAACTCGTCTCTCAGGGATTATTGAGCTCCACTGCAGAATGTTAATCCATCCAACAGCATTGCGATGTGGTTCTTCACATGGTGCTCATGAGCCTGGCGAGCTTGGTTCTTCTTCATCTGTGCAAGAGTGGCATTAGAGGAAGACCAGTGATGTGGAATAAGTGTGGATAGCTAGCCAAGCTACTTATTGAGCCAAGCCATTCAAAGGGGTTGGTCCCAGCGAAAGACCTGTGTTCTTGAAAAGTGGCACCCCACTTCTTGGTCTAGTTGTGAGCATCTTCCAATCTCGCCTGTCTCCTGACACCACATATTCTTAGCATGTTGTCCAATTTTGAATATTATATTAAACGTTATTATTTTCTCCCTCCCAAACTGATGGTATTCTTATCTCATCGCTGTTCATGTGTTTAATTCTTAAACTTTATTCTTTTCTAAGCCCTGATGTAGCATTTTTACATTTTGTCACTTTAAATTAAAATAGGGCTTTATATCTTTTCTTCTTCTCCATTCACTTCACCATCCATTCACATTGTCCCCTTTACCTCTTCCTACATTTACTTCTTTTGTCTTTCACTTCTTCTAACATTCACTTTCCCAGCACAAGACGGTAAGATAGCTCCGCGGGTTGAGTGCTCCGATCTATGTCTGATTTACCGGTTGCAGGTTTGAATCCCGGCAAAGACAACTCGGCTATTCATCCTTCCCAGGTCGATAAATGAGTACCAACTTCGGTTGGGGTGATTAATGTATGTAAATATGTTCTATGTACAGCGCTTAGGCATGATCGCTATATAAATAAAAAGTCATTATCATTACAGGGTGAAACCCCCCTTCTTTTCTCAGCCATATTCTTCCCCTTATCCCCCTTGGCCCCAACCCTAACCTTACCATATCCATAGCCACCTTGACAATATGAAGATGAATGAAGAAGTAAATGTCTGACGAAGTGAATGTAGAAGAGGTTTTTTAGGTGAAGTAAAGGGGGATTCCAAAAAATAGATCTTATTTTAGAATATACGGTTTAAGAAATGTATTCATTGGTTGAATGCTGTTGTATTTCCTTTGCGTTCCATGTGCTATAAAGCCTTCTACCCAGGCTGCTCTTGGAACTGGAGTCAGCGTGACTTCAGTAAGACACTGTTCCCTCTTTTCATATGTGCATATCAGAGCCAGGTATTAACTGGAAATCTTCCTAGATGCAGTTTTCACTGTCCTCCCTCTGACTACTGAAGTGTGAGAAAAATCAATTACCTTAATGTATTGATCGATATTAAATGCCATGTGTATAATCTTTTCATTGCAGTTAAGAATTGTCTAGATTATGGATTGGAAAAAGCAAGCCCATCAGTAGCGGAGGAACTCTCGTTTGAGGTCTCCTTCTCTGAGGCTATTGTTGTGGACCATAAAATAAGAGAGTGCCCAAAGACCCAGCGAATTAAAAAGGATGACTCTGCTTTGCCGGTAAGTGTTTGACTAACACCATTAATTGATTGTCATTTTTCTCAATTCAATTTTGTATTTTTCGGAAACTTGTGTCACATTACAGTCCCCTCATAGTATCCCTCTGCCATTGTCTTTGCCTTAGCTCTCAGTTGTTTTGTACATTGTCCTGTGACATACACCATTACTAAATAAAGATTCAATATGAATAAAACCAAGACATCTCAAGTTGTTCCAAGTCAGGTATCAACTTTTTATTTCGTCCTTGTTTTTTCTAATGCATTCTTGAACATGCCATTCTATTTTCTATATTGTAAAGTACTATAATTGTAATAATAAAACGGGTCTAAGGCAAAGGGACTTTCCTTTTCCCACACTTTTTAAAGCTTTTCCCTAGCGTCCAAAGAAGAGTACATTTATAGTGATGCCCTTTAATTTGTGCATTGCATTAACTTGAACTTTGAAAATAAAGATTGACACACCATCATGTACAAAAGCAAAGCAATTGGCCCTCATTACAAGTTGGCCAGTGCAGAATGAACGTGCCGGTATTACCATATACCGGTACGTTTCTGCACTGCCCAACTACAAATTTGCCGGTGGGATGAGGGAATTACCTCCAGCTAAGAGCTGGAGGTAATTCCTCCACCCTACTGGCAAAAAATAGCCAATATTACCCTGCTAACAAAGGCAACCCCCAGATTACATCCATGATGTGCTTCTGTGTGGGGGAGGGCGTGGGTATATGGTTGGATTAAATATTATCCTGCAGATTGACTGTTTCTGCTCCATGAAGCAAATATCTTAAATGCTTTTGGTTGCATTTTCGATCTTGCCTTTATTTACATGAATTGCTGTGTTACCATCACGTTGACGGATGCACCACTGCCAATCAATTCACATACATGGTGATCAACGCCCATTATGAGACATGAGGCCGTGAAACACATTCTGCCTTACATGGTGGCATAGTCCTCAATGTTGATTTCTCTTTACACTTGTCTCAGATCTCCTTAATAGGTTTATTTGTTAAGTTATGTTATCTTGCATTTGTATAGTGCCTCCCGCCATAGTTTATGGCATCAAAGCATTTGCCTGTCAAGCAAAGGGGAGTTTGATAGAATGTTTTATTTATTTATTTTTGCATTTTTAAAGCGCTCACAAAGCCCGCAGGCATTGAGGCGTTGTTACAGGAATTGTTCGTTTTTTAGTTGCGTAATTGTTTTGTCTTAGTTGCGTATTTATAACGCGCTTAAGTACCCAGAGGTTTCTAAGCGCGGACCCGGGGATCGAACACGTGTTGCTTCGTGTCGTCTTGCTTCAAAGGCGAGCAAATTGCCGCTGAGCTATCCTCCACGTTCAGTAGTGGTAGGGAGGAACAAAGTCAGGTGGATACTTGGGATAAGGCGGGAGTATAGATAAGATGCTCCGGTTTATATGCTGTTGAAACAGTCATGAAAGTATTCTGGCAGCAAACCTGCCAGCATTTTCTGGTGGAATTGTGGATACTGGAATGACAAGCCTGATTGTGAGTTGGGATTTATCCCTGGAATACTTGTGTTCGCCTGATTGTATGGGCTACATATTCTTATCTGCCATTCCGGCGTATTTGTTATTTAGAGGGTTGTGCCACTTGCACCATCGCCGTGCTGCAATTTCTACTTACAATCATTGACGTTCAGGACATTGGGCGCAGTTTATAATTGGTTCGATGAGACTTCAACAGTACTTTACATTGAGATAATCAATCAGTGAAAGTTAATTCTGTTCCTCAGGAACTTATGTTTGGAGTAATCACCTAATTCTTGGCCTTGAAAACAACCAGCGTGTCGAAACACATGGCGGCTGTTCGCAACTTGAATTAAAAAATATCTACTTTTCACACAATTCAGTGATTGACAACAATCTTACTTCATTACTGGTGCCAAGTACATCACCATCCCATACCCCCCAATGTTTGCTTTGCAGCACTATTGAGGCTTTAACTGGGGCAAAACTGGCATGCCACTTTTGACCTAGGCATGGTGATTTGCAGGGGTCAATGTGAAACTGGCAAGGTCCTTTTATAAGTGCATTGTAGAAGCTGGAATAACAATGTGCTCAACCGAAGCAATACTGGCATTGTACTGTTGAAACTGCCATAGCAATTTCCTGGGACAACGTGAAACTGGCATGGGCCTTTTCTGGATTACATTTTAAAATAGTAGAGCAATTTTCTGGTTGCGCAATAGAAACTGGAATATCGATTTGGTTAACTTGGTCAAAGCTCACATTGCAAAGTTGAAACTGGAATACATATCTTCTGGCGGCAATAAAATCAGTTGGCAAAATAAATGACCTTAGATGAAATTAGGATTGCAGAATTGATAATTGAATGAGAGTTTATGATTAACTGGGCCAATTTCATCCTGGCTCGGGAATGTGTAAATTAACATTGCAATGTTTTAATCCAGGGACTGGCACACTACTGAGATGCAATCTGACTTATTTATTTTGTATTTTATTTAGTGTTTTGTACAGCAGATCAGTGTGCAGTAGAGAAAATGGTTCACGCTGATTTCAATTGAACAATGAAAAGGAGGTGGGGAGGAGAGAGAGAGCAATTAAAGGAGATATGGAGGATGGTGAGTTTCAGGGGGTTAGAAAAGTGGGAATGGGATGGGGCAAGCCAGGTGGAAGGGATAGGAAGGTCAACACATTGAGCCCAACCTGGTGGACTCTGGTGCTTTTGGACCCTTCTGCCAGTGGGTAATAAGAGAAGAGGTTTACCTGTGTGGCACTCTAAGCAGGGATTTGTCTGTGAAGCTTTTTGGCCATGGTGTATGTGTTGAAAGGTCTTCGAGTGGCCAATGGAATGGACATTGTGTTATTCTGATGTGCATCATTTTTGGGGGGCAGTGTAGCCAGAGAGATTAAGTGCTTGGAGGGGTAAGGTGGTATAAAGAGCAGGAAAGTGGGCTGTGCCTGGTCCAGGGGCGGCCATGGTGTATGAGCAGGGGGTGGAGCCACCTTGGGGTGTGCAGATGATAGATGGGGATCCTAATATGGCTTGGGGGCAAGTGAGGGCACTGGAAGACATCATCCCCCATTAGGGGATGAGATGAGGGGGGAAGAGGCTGGTAAAGTCATGGCTTCTAAGGGACCCTCATGATGATATTGGAGTGGCAGGGGCCAGATGGAGGGACATAGAGGGGGCAGGGTTACCGGAATAAGAGGGTTTTCAGGACTTTCATGAAGCATAATAAGTTCTTATGCTGTCTTGAGTTAAATATGCGTCCAAGCCAAGGGCCAGCCACTTCAAATCTGCTTCCTTATTTCTGCTTCCGGTTAAATATGGTATGAGTTCAGACTTGGAGGATTGCAGGTTTCTAGTAGCCTCACACTGGCCCAGTTCTTGTGGCCAGTTCCAGAGTGCCATAGTGTATGTGAGCAGTACCCGTGGGAGTTTGGCACAGTGTGCAGTTTTAATGTCGAATGCAAAAAGTCGAATGCAAAAATGTTGGGGAAAAAAATGTTGAAAAAAAAAATCGAATGTGTTTTTTTTAAATTTGTATGTTTTTTGGGTTTAGCTAGTAAAAATAAACGGGGGGTTGAGAGGAGAACCCCCCATTAAAAAAAAACATTCAACATTTTTTTTTCAACGTTCTTTTTTTCAACATTTGTGGAGTCGACATATTCACTATAAACCGTTTGACACATTGGGCACCTCGATTTTGGTAGCAGGCTAGAATATTTGGACAGCATCCTGTGATTAGTGAGCACTCTGGAATATTTGAGTTCTACTCGTGTGTATTTTGCATGCAACATGGCATGTGGTAGGAGCACCCTTTCATGTTCTCCTTCTCTGATTATGTTTTATTTTTTTGCCATTCTGATATTAATGTTAACTGGCACTGTCATAACAACGTGTGTCATCTTTCCTGCCTCAATATTTATGACGTGTGGTGTTTCAAAAGCCATGTGGTTCATGACTCGCCTTTTTCCCTCTGTGGAAGTGGCACACTGCATCAGGCATTGCTATAGTGAAGAGGCACACTCATGTTTGTGATATCCATCCAGTTGTCCTCGTTATGCAGTGTAGTAGACCTGCCATATAGGGCATGTTAATATTTCATGTGCTCCAATCCAGAGCTGCTTGTAAACCGAGTGGGCTTTTACCCAATGATTTCTAAACACTGTGCTATACAATGTTCTATTTTGAGCCTTTAATTTAAGATATTTCTTAGGTAAAGGGACACTCCCAAATTCCCAGGATGTGGGCAGGGCGGGAAAGTGTGCTGTCAGTCTCACACTTGTTTTCAAGTTCAACAGCTCCTACTGGTCCAATGTACAAATCACTTCCTGTGAATGTAGATTACCCCTGCTATCTGCGCAGGGAGTATTAATTCTATTAAAGACTAGGAGGCGAGCATTATGCTTCATCTTCTTTTATTACTACTCCTCAGCAGTTCAACAACATATATATAAAACCATGGAAAATACCCAACAAACTTTTCCATTTTTTTTTTTTTTTTTTTTTAACTACAACCCCCATGAGTCTCTGTAGTCCGTGCTCATTCCACCAGTCCTGATCTCCTTCCTGTACTTAGGCTCCTCCTCTGCTTTTACTCGCTCTGATATTCACTCCTGTCCATTAACTGATCCTCGTCAACGGTGCGAAGAATCTTCAGAACTCTAACTCAACTGCCGGTGCGCTCCCGGCCTCCTGATGGTCTTCTCTTCTTCAGTTATTCTTCTGCTCTTCCCCTATGAAGACACAATCATAAATCTTAGGGTGGTGCGCATGTACTGTACTCTCACATATAAATTTCTCAACATTTTATACAGTACATCCAATCGGGCGGGAATTTAATGCTCGCCTCCTAGTCTTTAATAGAATTAATACTCCCTGCGCAGATAGCAGGGGTAATCTACATTCTATGACAAGACAGGAGGCGAGCATTATGCTTGTTCAAAGCTTCCCCAAGACTGTACTAGCCAAACCCTCTGCTGGCTTAAAGTAAAATTCCTTAAATGTACGATCGCTCGCCCAATCTGCTGCTCTCATTATTTCACTCAAAGGCACTCCTGCTCTCGCGGCTGATGAAGCCATCGCCCCTCTCACTGAATGAGCTCCATATGTGTCCACATTCACTCCTGCTGCGCACATAATCTCTTTGACCCATCTGGCTATGGTGGCGGATGCCACAGCGTGATAAGGCTTCCTACGCGCTATTAACAACTGAGTAGTGCTAGCTGCTCTGTTCTCTGCTGTCCTGCTCTCGTATTCTTTAATGCATCGAGCTACGCACCATTTCGAGTTGTCCGGAAAATAAGGGTAATGGACTGCGAAGGTGCCTGTCTTAGTCCTCCTCACTATGGAGAACGTAACCCCCTCCGGTCCGAAGATTCGTCTATTAATCTCTAGCGCCTTGACGTCTGACACTCGTTTACATGAGATCAGACACAATAGCATAGCTAATTTACCCGATAGTTGTTTGAGAGAAAGGTATCTATCTGCTGGCCAGTCTGATAGTAATCGTAGCACTGTCGCCACGTCCCATGTAGTACTATACTTAGGCCCTGGAGGCGCTCTAAATCTCGCTCCTCTGATGAGTCTCACTACCGCTGGATGTTCCCCTGCCGGTACTCCCTCAATTGACATATGTCCCGCTGATATAGCCGACCTGTACACTCCTATCGTACGGAAAGCTTTCCCATTCTGCAATAGATGCGCTAGGAAATTTAGGATCTCCACTACAGGTGCTGAAACGGGATGAACACTTCTGTTCTTGCACCAACTCGTCCATTTTGCCCAAGCTGCGTCGTAGCTCCTCCTAGTGGAAGGAGCCCAGGAATCAGCGATAAGCTGCGCAGCCTGCTCCGAAATTCCTGGCAGAGCCCAGCGTCTCCTGATATCCTGCACGCGACTAATGGGAGTGTCCCTCTCACTCTCAGAGGATGACACGACCCAGCTGGGTCCGTGAGCAGTCGCTCTCCTTCGGGAAGGACTCTGGGAACGTCTGCTGCTAGCTCCATTAACGTTGGGAACCACACTTGAGACTTCCACAAGGGTGCTACTAATACTAGTTCTGCCTTCTCCCTCCGACACTTCGCTAGAACTCTGCTCAGCATCGCGAAGGGGGGAAAAGCGTAATGCGGACCTCCTGTCCACTCTTGCAGAAACGCATCCGTCCCTAGAGCTCCCGGATCCAGCCTCCAGCTGTAATATAAGCTCGTCTGAGCGTTGAGCCGGGAGGCGAAAAGGTCCGTATGCAATGGACCCCACTTCCTGTCTAGTCTCTGAAACACTACTGGATCCAGTCTCCAATCGCTGGAATCTGTCAGGTAACGGGAGTTCCAATCCGCTACTACATTCAGTGAACCCGGCAGGTACTCTGCAGTCACTGACGTTTCTGACTGAAGGCAAAAGTGCCATAAGTCCTTCGCTAACTCCGCCAGCATCTTGGACCTCGTGCCACCTAAGTGGTTTATGTACCTCACTGCCGAGATGTTGTCCATCTTCAGCAGCACACAAGACTTCACTCTCTCTCTCGTGAAGGCCTTGATCGCGAACGATCCCGCTAGGAGTTCCAGACAGTTTATGTGAAGCAGGAGCTCCTCTTCGCTCCACTTGCCTCCGGTCTGTAAACTCCCGCATCTGGCTCCCCAGCCCTGCCGGCTGGCGTCTGACTCTATGATCAGATCTGGCTTGTCTCCGAATATGGCACGTCCATTCCAGGCGTCCATATTCTTTAACCACCACTCCAGCTCTGTAATGGAGTCTTGATCTAGAGGTACTTGTTGGTGATATTTCAGACCCTGTTGAAGATGTTTTATCTTCAGCCTCTGCAGTGCTCGGTAGTGTAGAGGCCCAGGGAATATGGCCTGAATGGATGCTGCTAATAGTCCGACTATCCTCGCCAATGTCCTGAGGGATATAAGCCTTCTCTCTAGGCATACTCTGATCTCTCTCTTTATATCTCTCATCTTCCGCGCTGGTAGTTCCAGGGTCGCTTTCTTTGTGTCTAGCACAAACCCTAGGAAGTCTAATCTCTGTTCTGGAATGGTATCCGATTTCTCTATGTTCACTAGGAACCCTAGCGATATCAGAAGGTCTTGTACCCATCTCGTTTGGTATAGCAGCACCTCTCGATTTTCCGCTAGCAGCAAAAGGTCGTCTAGATAGATGATCAACCTGACGCCTTTCTCTCTGATTGCTGCTGCTACGGGTTTCATTAGCTTTGTAAATGCCCAAGGAGCCGACGCCAACCCGAACGGCATCGTCTTGAATTGCCAGAACTGTCTGTGCCAGCGGAAAGCTAGGTAAGGTCTGTACTCCTCGAGTACCGGAACCGTGAGATAGGCATCCTTCAGATCTAAACGCGTCAGCCAGTCTCCTTCCCTTAGGGAGTCTCTGAGCTGATGTATGCCCTCCATCTTGAAGTGGCGGTATACGATCCATCCGTTCAGCTCCTTGAGATTTATAACTGGACGCACCTTCTCTTTCCTGTGCACTAGGAACATATTGCTTACGAATTTGGGCTCCCTCGCGCATCTCTCTATCGCCTGTTTGTGCTCTAGCTGCGCGATCTCGCTGTCTAGCCATGCTTGCTCCGCTTGCGCTAGTCTCTGGCCCCGTGGCCTGTGCTGCTGAATTGGGGTTTCTATAAAATCTAGCTGCAGTCCTCTGACGGTCTGCAATATCCAGGAATCGCTTGAAATCATGCGCCAATTTTCTAAAAACATGCGCGTCCTCCCACCAACTGGAGGATACTGAATCGCTCTCACCTGGCGTAAATCCTTGGCCTCGGCCTGATCCCCTGGATCTGCGACCTCTCGGGAATCTTCCTCTGGACGGGAAGAATGTATCCTGGCCCTTGTTCTCCCAGTATTGTGCTCTGGGATTATGGGGTCTTCTTCCTCCGTGACTGCGACCGGCTGCGCGACCCCGACCGCGGCCGGTCCCTCCAAAAACTCTACTCGGAAAGATTTTGCGGATCGATGCTTGGGCTTTCTCCAGGGATGCGTATGTTCCGACGAATCGGCCCATCTCCTTCCCAAAAGTCTCTCCGAATAGAAGGCCTTGCGCCCCTTCTCCCGCTTCATACGATGATAGATCGCTGAGCTTCGAATCAATCTTGAGTAGAAGCCCCTTTCTCCTCTCTGAGGCTATGGCGCAATTCGCATTCCCGAGCAGACAGACCGCTCTCTGCGCCCATCCGGCGAGAGCCTCCGGGTCCACTGCTTCACCAGTGTCCTTGGACCTCTCTGCGAGGTCCATTATCTTTGCCAGTGGTCCTGACAGGTCTAGGATCTTCTCCTGACAACTTTTCCAGGACCTATCGATACCTTTGCGGGGGTCCTTATTTGTCTTTGACACGAAGGTCAGCATTTTCGGGTCGAGCTCGGGGGCCTCTGCTACTTTGCCCGGGAGATCCGGTCGCGGACACTCTGCGCGCAGCCGTTGTCTCACTTCCTTGTCTAATGGCTTGCGCAGCCTAGCCGCCATGTACTGAGCTACTCGGGGGGATGGCTGCCACTCGGTGGACCTTGGATTCCTGATGCTGTCCGGGTCGAACATATCATCTTGGCCCCCAGTCAAGTGTTTCTCTTTCCGAGCTCTCTTGCCCCCACTGGGCTGGACCCAGTCTACCTCGCTCTCCTCGTCTCCTTGTGAGGTCTGATCCTCCCCTTGCTCCTCCTCCGAGCCTGGGTCATCTCCAGTATTGTCCTCCCCTGGAGAGGGGGTCATGAGGTCTGGCACTGCCTGTCGTCGTAGATAAGCTTCCTTCAGCTTTGCGAACGCATCAGGCACCTCTGGGGCCTCATCTTCTGCCCCGTCCCAAGAGCCCCGGGGGTCGACAGAGGCTTTCCTCTTAAGGGCTAACTTACTCCCCTTGTGTCCCTGTATCACGGGATCTGTGGGCGTGCGCTTGCGGTCTGTGGTGCTGTCCTCAGGCTGCGAAAGCATAGCTTCCAGCGTCTCTAGCCTTTCTTGAAGGGGCCTAACGCCCTCCGCCACTGCATCAATGAGGGAGCTCCCTAGCACTTTCTTGAAGCTGGCAGCGAGGTCATGTGATTGTTCCTCCTCGCTCCACTCAAATTCTGACATTTTTTTTTTTTTTTTTTTTAAACAGTGCTGTGTGCCAAATTACCTGGATCAGGTGTCTTAGCACGCCCACTGCTCCCTCCTGATGGTCTAGAGATAGTAGGGTCCCCTACTTGTATTCTCTTATGTTTTTATTCTATTTTATTCCAGTGGCTGCACCTTGCTTGTCCACAGCTCAGTGGCTCTTGAGAGGTATTCTCTCTCCTCAGTAGCGCCGGTTTTCTGCTAGGAGCAGTAGCGTTTTTTTTTTTTTTTTTTTTATATACCCGTAAGCTGCCGTGTGATGTCTTTCTTAGGCACGGAGCTCCCGAGCGATCCGATCGCTACGGCCTGGCGCTTCCCTTGTATCAGGGGAAACTTGTCCGAACTAGCGGCGTTTTTAAAACTGAGCCGAAGTTCGAAGCCGACGCAGAATGTACTGCGCGGCACGTCTTTGATAGGCTCCTCCCACCCGCGGGTGGGGGCTGCTCTGAGAGCGTCGCTCTTCGCGCTCCTCACGCGGTAGCTCCGCCCACCCGCGGGTGGGGGCTACCTCTGTGAGAGCCGTCTGGCGGCTTCGTATGATTCGCGAGCGCCGGCTTCCCCTACCCGAGGGCGGGGGCCGGCTCGCGAGTGTCCCGCGGCCTCAGCCGCGTAGTTCGCGAGGCCTGACTGAGCCCCTGCGGTGCCGGGTATGCGACACGGGACCGTCCGCCTCGCGAACCGGCTTGTCTAAGGTGAATCCCTGCATCGGCTGCCCGCGTACGCGAGCTCCCTTCGAAGCAAACTCGCCTAAGCGTGCTATCAACAAACTACTATTTTATACCAAAACATTTTTTTTTTTTTTTTTTCATAAACTACTATCTCCTACACACTGTCTCAACTTATTTGTATAATCACCCACTCTCACACAGACATTTTACCCCAGTCGTACAGAGAGTGGAGAAAAGGTACTTATCTGCTTGAAGAGCAGTAAAAGAAGAGGAGGAGCCTAAGTACAGGAAGGAGATCAGGACTGGTGGAATGAGCACGGACTACAGAGACTCATGGGGGTTGTAGTTAAAAAAAAAAAAAAAAAAAAATGGAAAAGTTTGTTGGGTATTTTCCATGGTTTTATATATATGTTGTTGAACTGCTGAGGAGTAGTAATAAAAGAAGATGAAGCATAATGCTCGCCTCCTGTCTTGTCATAGAATGTTGAATATGGGTACACACTGATAAGGCTATACATGTCCATGTTTCCCAGCTAGTGCACCTTTGTGCCTGTGTCTGTATTGTGTCCCGTATCTGGCATAGGGCAGGGAAATTGGGCGCTATCAACTAAATAAATGAGTATGGTTCTGGTGTTAGGTCCCGTGTTGTCCCTTTGTAGTGACTCACCTGCCTGACTCTGCCGCTGGCCCGCCCGGTACGATGATGCGACGCAGAGCAGGGAGCAGGGCCGGGGAGCAGTGGAGCGAGGATGGAGAGCGGAGCAGCAGTGAGCTGCTGTTAGCTGTTCGCCCTCCTGTGGTTGCAGAAATATATATGTACATCAGCGTAGCAGGTGTCGGTACAGTTATACCCTGATAAGAAATACATATGTAATTATGGTATACCGTCATTTCATCGACGGGCTTTTCATCGCAGGGTTTTTTGCCGCGATTTTTTTTTTGAAAAAAAAAAATAATTTTTTTTAGAGGGTTGAAAATTAAATACATTTGGTGTGTGTCTAGGGGAATATTAACACAATTAAACGGATGGGGGGTTTGGGATGGTAACCCCCCCAAAAAAAACCCAAAAAAACATTGTTTCTTTTTTCAAAAAAAAAATCTGCAGCAAAAAACCCGCGATGAAAAGTCCGTTGATGAAATCACATAGAACCGTAATTATTACCAGGGGCCCTTCCACCTTACTTATCCAGCAAGAGCTTTACAGTGGCGATGAAGGTGGGATCAGTCCCTACATGTGTCTCTCACCGCAAACACCAACAACAGAAGGCAGCAAAGAAGAGAGGGGCAAATCGTACAAGTTCACAGACATCAGAAGCATGCAAGGAGCACTCCAACACCCATCTTCCTTCAAACCACAGGTGAACCACCCATTTCCTAGGCCCAGGAGCACAAACCACCAGATTAGCCTTCATCCTGACTCAAACGCATACACACCCTTCGTCACAACGGAGGGCAACCTCCAGTACACAGGGATGCCTTTCTGTCTATTGTCAGCAGCTGCTGTCTTTCAAAGACTCATCACAAATGTACTTATGGAAGTTCCAAACATTGCCCTTTTTCAGGACAACATCTTGGTCTATGGTCAGGACACAGAATCGCATTGCGCCACACTTGGCAGCATGCTAAAGACCCTGGAAATAGCAGGCTGACGCTAAGGAAAGAAAGGTGCCAGTTTGAAAAAAACAGAGGTAGAATAATTGGGCTGCACCATTTCGGTGTTAGGCATTCGCCCGAAGATCTCCTTGGTAGAGGCAATCACAAACACCCCCAGTCCCACTGACAACACGTGCTCATGGAACTATCAGAGTACTACCCTACATTTGTTCCAGACAAACTGACTAACATCACCACAGATGCTAGTGCGTATGGGGTAGTAGCGACGTTCGTGCCTACCATAACTACGACAACTATCATCATCGCTCTCACTAACATATTTAGAAGAGAAGGATGTCCTGAGATGTTCATTTCAGACAATGGGGTCCAATTCAAATCCAACGAAATGGTAAACACCATTGAAAACCTTTGTGAGACCCTTTACCAGCCCAGGGGAAACAGATAATGGGAGACAGGCCTATTGAAAGGATAAATTCCAGGCGCCCCAGAGCGACCTATGCTAACAGAATCATTGTACCCCCCAAAGGCAGAGTGTGAGCGGGCGGTACAAGCTGCCCCAACATGGCAGATACTTATTGGAACTCCCTTCCCCCTTCCATTAGGGGGATTGACTCCCATGTGGCTTTCAGGAAGGCCATCAAAACTAGACTCTTTGCTAAACAATGTACTGTGCCATGTGTTGTGTAACCTGTATTGAAAATGTTCACTGCTATTTTACCTGATCATGATAATGTGCACTGATAACTGCAACTAGCTTCTGTATCAAGTATTTCTGCTGGGGCCGCGTTCATGTTACCCTGATTCAAGACTTCTCATAGCGCCTTGATGCCTGAGGGCTGTAGTGCGCTCTACAAATACAAAAATAATGAAAATAATAATAATAATAAAAGAAATCATTTGGCAAGCCAGAGCAAATGGCACAGATTGTCATGAAGCAGTTCAAAGATGCAATCAAAGCACAGAGTTACGAGCAACTCATGAGAGAACGGGAAGAGAACACAAATCTAAGCCCTCTTTGGGCACACTCACAATCAAAAATAGTGGAGGCGTGTATTACAGAGATCCATAATAAAAGTTACTCGCACTCAAGAACACCAAAGTAAATCTTTGACAAAAATAATAGCGCAACACCCAGAAGGTTCAACATAGGTGTCCCCGTGAAGATAAGAAGGCCCCATAAGAAAAGAAATGACTTCATCAAAATACAGTGACCCAATATGTATCGCTGAAATACATCAAGACACTCTAACTACAAAGGGACAATGGCACGTGTGGCGTTGTACACAGGAAATGGACTGGGCAAACTAGGGAGACTAGAAGAGTCAAATCCCTCTGACTGTAATGGTGAATATAGTATTCCTCACTCCAGGAGAGGTGTGTCCGGCGGCCATTTGGTAGGCAGCACTCCGTATGAGCTGCCGCTGGATCCATCATGATTAGCCCATAAACTTGTTCGTTGTTATTGTTGTAAAGATCTCTGAGCAGCGGAGCATACCCAGAGTGCTCTGCTGGCAAAGGTGCTGCTGGAGACCATTGTGTGGGTCATGGCGGCCATCAGAGGCCCTGCACCTAGTGATCCTGGCATGGCAGCCTTCTGAGGAGGTTGGGTGACAAGGTGATACGGACCCGCTGTTGGTGGGGCAAGGGGGGAAGCGGCCCCGAGAGGATACTCGCTGAGCTGGGAGAGAGAGCCGTGTCAGCCTGCTGTAGCAGTGAGGGGTGCTGGAGCGGCACCGGCACATCTGGGTGCGGCTGTGGCAGACCTGATAAAAGTCCCCAGCGGTGCCCTGCAGGTGTGCCTGTGTTAGGAGGCAGCCGCCCGCTTGCAGTGCTCGTGCTGGTACGATTGGCAGCAGGCAGGAGGGGAGCCTGCTAATCGATGCAGATCGGGACCCAAGGTCAGCTGTAACTGATTGAAACTCTTAATGACACAAAAGGAGAAGAGCATACACTATACAAGTTTGGGAACCCTGAAAGTGCGGTCAAAACCTGTTGAGTAACGCACACCCCCTGGAAAGAAGGCCCTGTTGAAACCTTTCGTTGCTATACTAATTCTGATACATAGGCATACCTGCAGGCCAGAAAGTATGCAGTGCTATACGCAGTGGCTGTTTGTACGAGGGGAATCGATTGGTAAGATGGGTGGGCTTCAGAGGGAGTTACTAGACTCTCTCATGAGAATCGAGGCAGATATCCAAGTGTTGGAATGCAGGGTTGCAGGAATTGGAGTGGAGTCTAGTGAATTGACTGCACTGTGGCACCAGTGCCATGCTGCTTGGAACCGGTTGGGCGCATTTGATTTTGTGGAGTACACCAGAAAGCTGTATGGAGAGGGTGACAAGCCCAGTAGGCTGCTGGCCACGTTTGTGCAGCAGAGAAGATAGGAGGGACATGATAAGTGCTATATGGGATAATCAGGGAGACATTATGCACGGGGAAGAGGAGATCAGCACAGTGTTCTCGAAATACTATGAAACTCTGTACTCTTCTGACACAGAGGCTCGTGGCTCTGATGTAGGAGAGGCTCTGTCACATATAGTACTGCTTTGTCTGGCAGTAGAACAGAGGGGTGTGTTGGATGCCTCGCTCTCTGTTGAAGAGCTGCTGGTTGACATGTGTGCATTGCCGTCAGGGACGACCCCTGGGACTGATGGTCTGCTGGGGAAATTCTAAAAAGAACATGCAAAGGCACTGGCACCCAAACTCCTGGAGACCTTATAGGAGGAGGCCTTTGGGATAGGGATCTTACCTAACAGCTTCCGAGAACCAATTATAGTCCCAGTGCTTAAACCAATTAAACCACTGTTAGACTGTAGCTCCTATAGGCCTCTTCCCATGCTCAAGCAAGACTGCAAGATCCTTACGGCCCTGCTGGCTGCCAGACTAAACAGAGTGATAGGCGCCTTGGTTCACTCGGTCAAGACAGGGTATGTCCCGGACAGGAACACTAAAATGAATCTGAGGAGATTGCACCATATCATAGATAGTGTTATGGATTCGGACTTGGACTGTGCGGTCGCCTCTTTAGATGCTGTCAAGGCATTTGATTCGGTCACATGGGACTGTTTATACGAGACCCTGCAGCGTTTTGGCATCGGAAAGGGCTTCCTGCGCTGGGTACGTCTGGTGTGCACTGAACCCAGAGCTAGGGTGAGAACGGAACGGCAGATTTCTAATGGGTGGGTGCTGCAGAAGGGCACCCGACAGGGCTGCCCGCTGTCTCTGATGCTGTTTATTCGGGCCCTTGAGCCACTCGTAGCTTCCCAAGATCGGAACATTCTGAAGCAGGCCTCCAGAATGATGGTGTCGACACCTGATTTCATTATATGATGATGATATTCTCCTCTATGTCACACACCCAGGCGACAACTTGCGATATCTCCTTGAAGTAATACACTGATTCGCTGAGTATTCAGGCATACATATTTACCAGGGGTAAATGTTAGGCATGATTTTCACACTTTGCATGCACATAACATGATGAAGGACTTGGATGGCAAAAGGAAGTCAATGGTGTTCTGGAACAGGTGCCCTTGCCGATGGCGGGTAGGGCAGCACTCTCGAAAAGGGTAGTGCAGGGACATTTAAGCTTCAGCTTTTGCATCTAGCTGATTTATGGCTTGACAACAGCCCTAGCAACCATCAGCAATGCAGGGCAGCCACATAGAGGGGATTCTCCTCCCAGCAGCACTGGTTTAGCACTACTAAAAAGGAGTAAAACTAGGGTACCTTTGAGGTGCTATTAAACTCCACTGCAAACATTTTCCCTTTATAAACAATGCATTTCTTAGACTGCAGCACCACTTTTCTAGCTTAATGAAAGTTTAAGAAAATGTTCTTAAACTAGAAAAGTGGCAGTCCATTAAGAAATACTCGCAATGTCACTGGAGCACATGCTTCCCTCACAAGGTGTGATTTGAGCAACTTTTGCTGCCTGAAAGCAGGACATCTGCCCTCCAATATTTCCACCCACCTCAGCATGATGGTGCTGGACACTGGAGGGGAGATGTCGTATTTCCACACACTTTTTTATCAGGGGCTCAGAATCAGGCCGGGGTGTTGGTACAGTTAGACCCTGATAATGAATACATGTATAATTATTACCAAGGCCTAGTCTACCTTATTTATACAGCAAGAGTTGTAGACTCTGCTTCGATTACCAAGCTATGACGTACCTTGCATCCTGGCCTTTTCATGTGTCTGTGGGTCAGTGACGTTGGTTCCCTAAAAAGCACCGTTGTGTACCAACGGAGTGATGGGGATCTACGGATAACACTCGTCTCCCTTGACTGCTGCGTATATAGTAGACCACTCCTCCTTCACTGCCGGAAGCGGCTTGAAATCGGTGTAGCCGCCTTACCAAAACCATACAATACATTAAAAACAGAAAAACTGAGCGGGTGCTTGTTAACGGCTCTAAGAAATGGCTCTGACAGATAACTCATTGTTTATTGCTGTAAGAATCCTATTAATGCCAATTCGGTCCTTCAGTCAGAAGGCTTTCACGTCAGGTTGGCCTCGTTTAAACATAGCTTAGCAACAGGAACGCGCCCTTTATCTGTTTACAGCGCTTGGCATGAATTCCTTCGTATGATTCGTGCCATCTGGCGTCGCCAGCACGTTCGGCTGCGCTCCGGAATGCGGCCACTGACCCGGAAGCTGGTAATGTTGTTTCTACTGCGCAAACGTCTGTTTCTCATTCTCAGCCAGGGGCCTACCCAGTACCAAGCTAACCATGCTCATTCGCAGCGAATAGTCGCCTGCACATATTCCGTTCTCTGCCGTGCAAATGCCAACTAGCCCTAGCTTATCAGAGTGATCATTTAGTGAGTTGTGTTTTTTGTGTGTTTTTTTTAGCCAGCAGCGCTTTGCAGGTTGGGGCTTGCAGCCTCATTCTTAGAATGAAAAAGCACTACTGCAAGTCCCAACGTGCCAAGTGCTGTGGGCTAACAAGCCACGACTGGTTATGAGATGAGGGACACTCCTGACATCAGGGCAGTTGACAGCGCTAACAATTTCCTTGCCCACCCCATCGAGCAATAGGAAACTCAGTAAAGATCAGGTTACTTCTGAAATGGTCTGGTGCTGTTTCATTGAGTTACTGCTACATAATCAATAAGCAAATCTCCACGTGTTTTACCCGCCATCTATAAATCATTTCTGTGCCACTTCTTTCACGATGCCTTCTCTACAATAGGACAACCATCAATTCCGCCAACATCTGGGCTTCAAGGCAGTTGTTGTCGGCGCTGCCTGCAACGCTGGTTGCTAAGTGGGCCCTTCACTTTGGAGTCAAGTTCAAAGCTCGGAGGAGTTTTGTAGAAAATCGCCTACGCAACTTCTTGACAACTAGTCAGCTGGAATAAGCGTTTTCAGAAGACTTTATTTAACCAACTTGGTGCTTACTATCAGGAACCCACTGACCCAGTGGTCATTGTTGCCAATATGTCATACAGAAACTGTCGAAAACTGTAGGCGATTTTAAAACCTGGTTCAGCATTTTCAAGCTTGGTTGGCTTAGTAACGACTTTCCGTAGCAGCAAATGTCCTATCCTCTACTTACTGTCCAGTCCCTGCAGCTTCGTAATAACAGATTCAATTTAGTTGTGCACCTCAATCGTTTTGGAATATCCATCTTCAGGATCCCATGCAATCATAAAAAGTCTTGGGAAATGTCCAGATGTCATGGGCTGTAAGACGGAAAAAGCTGGTCTGACCACACGTTAAGGACGGGACCCGCTGAGGGACCTCGTAGTAGAGCGGTGGGGATTACCGGCACCAGTGCCCTTACCGGTGCCGGTAATCCCCTACCGCCTTCAGTGTATTGAGGCCCTGTGGCTCTGATCAGTTTTGGAGTGTGCTATATTGTGGTGAATCGTATGTTATCTCTGTGTAACCCCGTATTTAATTCTGGGTCTGTTTTATTTTAGGTATTTCTCATTGCTACGGTATGTTGTGGGAAATGATATTCATCAAAAGAATAAAATATTGATGAAGGACCCATTCGCTCCAAACGAGGCAGAATCCTCTTCCTTTGTGCTATATTATGTATAGAAATATTTTTTGGTAGTAAACCAACATAAATCACAAGTACCAGTACCAGTTCACAAAAAACTATCACATTCCTCTATTTCAAATAAATACATCATCTGGCAACAAAATGAAGAATCATCAAAGATCTCTCAACATTACATGCTCCACAAGAGGAGAAAATCAACATTGTTGATAAACAACCATAATTCTGTGTTGGTTACAGCTTAGTGTCACACTACAAGTGGTACCACACAGATGAGACCTAAGTTCCCTCCGTGTGGTGCTAGTGTGAGACCCCTCACTACGTGTTCTGTGGCTAACCGCCCCTTCTTCAGGTGTAGCTGTTACCACTGAGTTACCTGCAAAAACGAAATAAATTGCATCTGAATTAACATTTCTTATCTAATGTCAAATATTGTACATCATTAATGTTCTGTATGAAGAAGGCTTACACTGACCTGGCTAATATCTTCTTCTCACTGTATCCCTTTTATTCTCACTGGATCAGTTGTTCGCACTGAAAGCTGAAAGAGACACTGAAAGTCACCTCAGCACATTGTACTGCCATATGTTAATATATTGATTCTAGAGATGTAGATCTAATGCGGTATGCTATGGGCCAGGTCAGCTTGGATATTCCTTTCATTTTGTGTGTGTGTCCTTTTGTGTTTTCTTTTTCTTTTTCTTTCCTGTGTCTGAGTTCTGGCAAATAAATATTATGGACATACATATTTGTCTATTGGCGTGCATTTTCCCGCTATATCGTGGTTCCAGCACAGTGGTGTTTGTGTAATGGTGCACAATGGTACATTCCACCAGCAGGGGAAGCGGGTGTGTTTTTGAGGTGTTTCACCTCACTGTTGCCTGGAGCTCCCCTGCAAAGAAACGCAGGTGGGAATAAACCAGGAGAAAAGAAAAGAATCCTCATTGAGCGAGCAAGGGGGCGAACTCTGAGAAACACAGATGGCGTTAAAGCCCTCATCTGTGTAGGGACGTCCCCAAAGGCAGGTTTTTCTGGCCTGTATTTCGCTCTCCCCTTTCCAGCGTTAAGTAAGCGAGCCGTGCTGGGATCTGAAGTAATAGAAAGTTGGCTGGTGCTTGCATAATCTTGGCATGCCGAGGGAGATGATGGCAAGTGTTCTGTGTGGGAAGGTGAGAATGGGTCGTATCCGTTTGATTGTGCATAGATGGAAAAAGCATTTCTTCACTACTGCATTGACTTGGGGTTCCAGTGTTCAGTTGTCCCAGGGAGCTTGTCTCTGTAGGCCTTTCATCTTCTGTTACAGGGCCAGAATTCAGCCACTCTCTGTCTCTCATTTGTCCAGGGCCAGTCACTGGGGAAAAACTATATGACACAGTGAGTCTAGCTTTCAGTCTGCTTCCTTAATGCTTGTCAGACTATCATTGTAGTTTATGTATCCTTTATTATCCTTGTCTGCAGACTACCATTTTCTTTTTTACAGACAATGAACGGCCAACGATCTCGCCATCGTGGCCCGCTACGACAGGGAGCTTTGGTTTAAGAGTGCCCCTCTCCTGGACTTCCTTCCAGACAAGAGGGCGGAGGCCTTTGAAATCCTACAAGAAGGCGAGGTGGCATCAGGCCATGCCAACACTGTGGCCACGGACATCGCCGACACCGGCTTCCGTCAGATGGGCAACAGCGTTTGCCTTAGTCGGTGAGGTTGGCTGAAGGTCACCAATTTCTGTCAGGTCGTTCAGACAAGGGTATTGGACATGCCCTTCGACGGGAACAACTTGTTAGGCAAGACGGTGGACGAATCTCTGCAGGCCATCAAGGCATATACCAAGACGGCTCGTGGCTTGGGCACACCAACAGCAACGGCCGTCCTTTCGGGCCTCCGGAGGCAAGTCCCATGGTGCCTCCAAAGGATTCAGTCGCAACTTCTCTTCGTACCATCAAACCGTGTACCTCGGCCCAGGAAGCCTACAGGGGTTGTAGCAAAGCCGGAGGAAATCGTCGTCGCCAAGGCCCCCAAGGTGGGACATCCACGACAAAGCAGGACTGAACCGGCCATGACGTCGGGACCCCACACGAGCACCTCAGTGGGAGGCTGGCTGGCGAACTTTGTCGACACACCCTGGAATTCCAGAGGAAGTGTCCCCGCGTTCCACCAGTAGCCAGGCAAGAAAACCACGTCCCACAACTGCTTCTAGAGGTACGAGCGATGCTGAAAAAGGGCATGATAGAGCTCGTCCTGAAAAGGGTCCCGAGTGTACTCGCGGTACTTCTTCGTCAGGAAGAAGACCGGCGGTTGGTGGCCCATCCTGGATCTCCGCCACCTCAACAAATACATAAAGTCCCAGAAGTTCCGGATTGTCACCCTTGAGCACGGTCTGGGACAACTAGAGGAAGGGGATTTCCTGTAGTCGCTGGACCTGGAGGATGCTTATTTTCACATCCCCATCCACAAGGGGCATCGAAAGATTCTACGCTTCGTGGTCCGGGGGCAGCAATATCAATTCAAGGCTCTTCCCTTCGGTATGAAGTCAGCGCCGAGGGTCTTCAAGTGCCTGGTGGCGGCAAGGCTGCACCTGCAGGGGGTCCAAGTCTACCCCTACCTGGATGATTGGCTCATCTGAGCGAAGTCAAGGGAACTCGTCGTCGAGCACACAGCGAGGACCGTCTGCCTGTTCACGGAACTGGGGTTCTCGATAAATTATGCAAAGTCCTGCTTGATGCCATCGCAGGACGCTCGGTTTCTGGGGTCCAGGCTCAACAGTGTCGCACCTTGCTTCGCTGTCGGAGGACAGGATAAAGGCCAACATGGGCAAGGTACAACGGTTGTTGACCATGGAAATTGCCAGGATGAGGTCCATCAAGTCCCTGCTCCGCATGATGTCGTCATGCATCTACCTCGTTCAGCTGTGCAGGCTGCAGATGCGGCCGCTGCAAGAGTTCCTCGACGCCCATTGGATCCAAGTAATGGGAAGCTCCGAGGACAAGATCGCCCTCAACGTGACATTCCGTTGAACGATTCGGTGGTGGGGCATCCACGTGCATCTAGTGGTGGGCATGGACTTCCAGACCACAGCCCATCAGGAGACGGTGACGACGGATGCCTCCCTGGAGGGATGGGGCTCACACCAGAAATCTCCAAGCAAGAGTTTGATGCTGGAAATACATTGGAGGTACAGGGCCTCCCTGTCCTTGGCCTGTAGTCATTTTTTAATTTGTGTCCTGTGTTGTTTTCTGCCCAGGAGTCCATGTGCCACACTGAGATGGAATCCTCAACCTAGCCTGCGTCGCATCTAGATAGAATTGTGAATGTTAGCATGTGCCACATCTAGATAGAAGTGTGAATGTTGGCATGTGCCACACTTGGATGGAATTCTTGAGTTTAGCTTGCATTGCATCTAGATAGAATTGTAGACGCACACTTGGATGGAATTCTTGAGTTTTGCCTGCATCGCATCTAGATAGAAATGTGATTCAATGATTGACATACGATTCACCTGCCGAGCCTGGACCAAGCGTACAATCATGAATCAATAACCAACTCACTAACAATCTTACCCCTCTGCATACACCTCTCAAACTCTAAAGGCTGAAGGCCTTGATTAGTACCCATTCATGTGTTAAAATATATTTGGCCATGCACAATGACCATGGCTGAAGCCCATGCTTAATGCCAGTTACTGTTGTGAAGTAATTACTGATGACATCACCAGTGGACACAGCGTTCAACAGTGTCCAGTTCATATAATATACACTGATCCAGCAGTAGCCATGGACTTTAGCACAATACTGACCAGTGTCCACAATCTTTGGCTGTGCCCACTATATATTCTAACATTAAAATGGGCCACTAGCCATGGGCTTTGACCTTGAGCAGTTTGTACATGTTTTGGCCATGTCCACTGTATATTTTAAAATAATAAAATCTCACACAATACTAGCCATGGCCACAGCGTTTGTCTGTGCCAACTGTATATTGTAACATATTAATGGCCTTTAGCCATGGCCCCTCACTACAGCTTTCAACGTTGACCTCTGTATTTTTTAAAACAGTGATGGGCTAATAGGCAAGACTTTTAATCATGAACATTGGTATTTTGTAACACTATCTGACCACTGGCTATGGCCTTTGGTGCTGGCCAGTGACCCCAGCCTTTGTCATGGCCAAGTCCACGGGCCAAATTGTTATTAAAGTAGTCAAAGTTTTCATGAGCTAACTTATAAAGGATGTTATGTCTTATTCGTTTATTGATGTAATCAGTTATATACAATGTAATTAGTGTTGGCACCAGTGATGGCATCAGTAATGTGATATGTGATGTCAACATTGTGGTCATAGGATGCGCAACAGGGAGCATGAAATTAAGGTGGCTTTTGCTGAATTTCAGGGGTTTTGTTGCATCAAGTTCTCACCTTAACGTCCCTGCAACTAAAGATCTTTCCTTGAATTGCAAAGGTTTGATGAGAAATGTATTGCTCACCGTAACATCCCTGCAACTAAAGTTATTTCCGTGAATTTCAAGGGTTTTGTTATTCCATAGATTTTTAGAACGATTCCAGACCACTAGCATGGCCTTTGGCCATGGTCATTGGGCACGACCGAACACTACCAAACCACCAGCCATGGCCTTTGACCCTGGTCAGTGGACATGGCCACTCTATATTTTAAAACACTTGTAACCCATCGCTCAAAGATGTTCATCAATCACAAATTGATTGTGTCCTGGTTTGACAGTTGTATTATTATGTATAAAAGATTGCAGGCTTTGAGAACTTAAAATGTTTTTAGGAAACGTTCATTGAGATTAAATTATTTGCCATTGGTTAAGTTAAGCAGCATGCTCCAAGCCCCTTATTTTATGGCCAGTCTCTTGGTGACTGTTGCAATACATCGCACAACCCCCAACTAACCACAGAAAAGCAGCCCAGAAACTCGAAATAAATCACAGGCTGCAAGAATAACATATGCCCAGGTACTTTCTGCACCCACAGTGAAAATCAAAAGCTAGCACACCCTCAGTCCATGTTGCTCTAAGTGGTCTTGTACCTCTGCTTTACTTATTAGGCACCATGGCCTGAGGGGGCTGGCCTTTTCCTTGCTTTGAAGCAGTGATTTTTCACCCCTGATGTCACTGTAGCTGTAAAGATTTCTATTTTTTTTGATTCTGCATAAAAGATTGCAGGCTTTGAGAACTTTTTTTTTAGTTAATGCCCTGTGCAATTAAATGATTTGCAGAGGATCACACACTTTGGTTAAGCAGAGTGATACAAGCCCTTTGGTTTATGGCCGGTCTCTTGGTGAATGTTGTGATACATCACATGACCCCAACTACCAGCATTAATGCAGGACAGAGAATGGTAAAAAATGACTGGCTGCAAGAAAAACATATGCTCAAAAATCAAAAGCTGGCACCCATGAATATAGGCACAGTAAGTTACCATATTTTAAAGTGAATTATACAAATGTAATTCAATAGACCTACTCTTAAGACGAAAGTGCGCAAGACAAAATAGCTTTGGACTTTTAAAAAAAAGTAATGAACACCAGAAAAATAACCTGAGACAGGATATTTTCCAATAAATCTGCTACAAAGTATAAAAGGTGCTCACCTTTTAAACCCAGCAATCTGTAGTGAAATATTCCATGGAAAACAAAAATCCGAATACAAACAAATGCTTGCGCTATTGTGGGTAAGCGTCTGCACTGGGAACATGACAACCTGAGTAAAATCCCAGTATCCAAATACTTGAGCAAGCTTGCCAGCCTCAAAAAAATCCCCCTGAAAAAAAGTTACGCTCTCCACCCACATGTGTCCTTTACTTGTGCCCTGAAATGCAGTCACAGTCAGGGGGAAATAACTGCACCAGTGTCCAGGATTGCAAACTCTCTTGCTACATCGTGAGCAAATACTCATGACTTACTTGCCCTCCTATCGTTCCCCCACCCTCACCCCTGTGTTTGGCTTTCAACAATACTCTGCTTTATAAAGCTAACTTGAAAAGTCCACATGCCATAGTGTCACTCAAATATATAAATCCTTATAGAGCTATGTTAGTCAAAAAGTGAGTTGTTCTGTGTTGTACTTGAAAAATAATAAACATTATTTAAAAAAAAAAGTGTACAATTGTGGCATTATTCCCTCATTTTGACTGTGAGTCTACAAATACCAGAATGCAATTCAGCAAAAGGCAAAAAATGGTTTCTGAGTGCAAAACTTTCAAGGACGGTTTCAAAACAAATAATGTGGGTGCTGTCTGTTATCAGATATTTAAAACTAAGAAAACACACAGCATTCGGGACTTTGAACTGTCTTCCACCCATGCAGTAAACTGTTAATTTCAAAGCAAGGAAGGATCCAGCCCCCTTAGGCGATGTTTCTCTAAGTGCTCTCGTAAGGTGGGCTCATTTAATAGGCTGACCACTTCCTCTCTTTGAAGCTAAACAGGGTTTGTCCCAGTCACTGCAGGGATGGGAAACCGACTGTTGCTGTAAAAATATCATTTTTAAAATTATTGACTGGGAGACCACAAATACCAAAATGCAATTTAGCAAAAGGCAAAAAATGGTCTCTGAGTGCAAAACTTTCAAGCACTGAAAGTAGCACGTTGAAAAAAAAAAAACAATCATTCAGCGTGCTCATTCGGTCACCCATCCATGCAGTAACCACGACAGGCCCTACTGAGCTTCAAAGCAAGGAAAGGACTGGCCCGTTTCTCTAAGTGGTCTTATGGATGCCCCTGGGCCTGGCGCACGCTACAAATAAATAAAATACAAATACAAAATAGCTTTGGTTCCTTTATTGGGCAACACGGCCTGAGGAGGCTGGCCCCTTCCTTACTTTAAAGCTAAGCATCATCTTTCCTGGTTACTGCATGGGTGGGAGACCTGAATGGCAATTATGTCACTAGCCATGGTCTGTGATTTTTCACCACGACATCACTATAGCTGTAAAAATATCTTTAAAAAAACAAACTGTAACAGCAGGTTCTGAACTACACGTACCCTCCACTATCTGTAGTCCTATATAGCCAAGAATATCGAGCTGGAAAGAAATATGCTTTGCTGCCCCCCAGACCCTCACCAAGTGCCCCCTCATCTGTGCCAGCTTCTCTCTCTCCCCAGATGGCCTTCTCACATCACCTCCACCGCCCTCTCTCTTTCCCCCCACAACACATGCTGTTTCTGTGACACAGTTTGCTTTCAGATGTCGGCTTTTCGCGACCATAGCCTAGGCTACAGAAAGCCTTTTGTTGCAAACTCATTCCCTAGACCCCCTCCAACTCCTAAATGTCTGTTGGTGCCCTATAGCCACCCCCCACGTCTAGCCTTGTGGTATTTTAGTTTTTTGACCTGCAAACGGGTTTTTACCTGTGTTTCTAAAAACACCCAGTTTTGGGTAAATCTCAGGGATATCGCTATCTATTTTTTAGAAGGGGGCACCCCGTTCTCCGTCAAATATTTAAATAACTACTGCAGGGAATAACCGCAAACCAAGCATGGATCGCGAGTTAACGTGTCATGCCCAAGTTGTTTCAGATTGCTCGAAATCCATCCAGTGGTTTGGGCTTTGCGCTTTGGCACCAATTGACCTTCTTTGTCTATGGGGAAATGAATGGGAAGTAGGCTGCAACTTTGGCAAAAGAATATTTTTCTCTTAATAACTTTTTTATTCTTTAACGTATCTTTACGGGCCTTTGCATTCTTGGGGGCCTGCGGGTACCTAATCACTTTCGGAATTTCAGTCAAATCTGTTATTCAAATCAAAATGTATTAACAATAGAATTTTAAGGGTTCCTATGGGAGCCCAACTCACCTTAACTATAGGGAGGCTATCGCTGACCTATAATATATTACAGGGCCTTCAGTAGCAGCCCTGTAGTTATGGTTAAGTTCCTCAACCCATAGGAAGAGCACGTTTTGGGGGGCTTATAACTTCACCCCACCTGGACGAATCCTTGCGAAAATTTGCAAAATAAGTATATGGCTGCGTCAGATTGTTTCTGGAACGTTTGGTGAGGTTTCATCAGGGAGAGGCAAAATGTGGTGTTTTCCCGATAGATGCAATGGAAAAAAGATTTTGCTCACACCTGTAGCCCAAAATGCTTAATGGATTTTCACCAAATTTGTGCCAGTAGCAGTGGCTAAGTCACACACTTGTAAATTTGTTATAAATCCATCCAGTAGTTTTTTTTAAATGACCAAAAAGTATGTAAAAACAAATTAGTGATATTCTGGGTTCAGTCCACGGACTCACTTCCCTGTTCGCTCAGTGGACAGCCCTCTGATTGGTCCAGAAGCCGATGGGAGGTCCGTGGACATCGAATACGCCCACTGATTGGATGGCAAAAAGTGTGAGGTGCCCCAATTTTTGGAAACAACTGCCATGTTGGAACCGCAGACGGTCACTGGTGTCCGCGGACAGCACATTGAGGGAAAAGTCTGGCAAACACATTTGGGGTTATTAGGTGGTCTAAAGAGGGTCTGGGAAGGGTGGGGGAGTGGAAAAAAAGATGATATGGGGCTATTTTTTGTAGGTGGAAAAAGGTTGGGCAGGCGTAAGTGGCCACCACAGCAGTTCGCGCACTGCACAGTGAACGGGTGGCTTGGAAAAGACATTTGGCGTTATTTGATGGCTTAAAGAGGGTGTAGAAAGGGTAGGGAAGTGGAATAAGGTAATGTGGAGCTGTTTTTATAGGTGAAAAAAGGGTTTGGAAATCCTGCCGAGTCCGCAGTCAATTTCAGTGTCCGTGGACATAATTTTGATTGCAGGGGGGTCAGAGTGAGTTTTATTACTTGATGGTGTATGGTATGTACTTCTTACATAGTTAATTGTATTGTGGTGGTTGAGGCCAGTGTGCATGGCCCTAAAAATATGTCCACTGACCACAACCCCCAAAGTAGTAATATGTGTATAGTAATTATAGGTAATGTAGGATTATGGCCAGGATCACAATAGTAGTAATATGTGTATAGTGATTATAGGTAATGTAGTGGGATTACAAAGTGTTTTGTCATATGGAGGAATGGTGTAATTGAATTGCATATGGTACTTACGATTGTAGTACACTTGAGGATAGTGTTCATAGAATGTGTATTTGATTATAATTGGTATAGTCACTTAGTTTTATAGCATTATGAAGCTGGAATCTCTGGTTTATTTTCTGTGGAAAAAATACAGTACAATTTCTTAAGCAGGATAGTTTAAAAGCTGTAGTTGTATCCAATTTTACATATACATTTATTTTAGACATTCATAAACAGTACATTGTAAGTTCTATGTTTGGTTTAACATTAGTGTATGAAACACTGCCGTTGTTTTGACATTAAATAATCATTGGGTCATTGGAAAAAAAAATCTGTACAGGATTTTAAAAAAAAGCCTGATTACAGTTATGTGAGTGCAAGGGTGATAGTAACTTTATTTAAAGTATGGTGTGATTAAGGGCATGCTTGAAGTAGTTAGATAGTTGTTGGTGTATTCTTACTAGATTGTGTTTCAAAAGTATTATTATAGTATTTTGGACGTAGTTAGATACCTGCTGTCATATTCTTACTCTTAATTGTGCTATAGTTTAGTGACTAAATTTGGATTTGAGGAATATTAATTAGGCATTTGTTAAATTTGCTGGTAACCTATGCTTTGGAGTAACATAGGTACCGTTACATTCAAACCAACCACTTCTTTTTTTACATCTGCAGTGTAGTGCCCAGCAGTGGTTGTGGCATCAGCGTGGTATACTATTCCTACTGTTGTGTAGGTTTTCTTTCGAAGAGATACTTGGCCGTGTGTGAAGCCTGTACGGTTACCATTATTTTTGGTACCATTTACATTGTACCTTAGAAGCATTAGTATGACATATTGGCTATGTGAGTTTATTTGTATGGTGGAACAATTGTCTGAATTGCAAAAAGGGCATAATGTGCCATGATTTGCCTTCTGCAGAAGCTGGTGAAATGGAATGGATTCAGAAATTGGTATGGATACATATACAAATCGTTCATTAGGGATGTGGTCTTGTGAAACATGGTTGATTTTGGTTTCCAGAACTTGTGGTAAGTATATTAGGAATTCTTGTGGATCTTCTTGTGTGTTTATGGTAATTGTTACCATTCCTGCACAGTAGTCCATTCTTGCCTTATCCCTGAGACTCTGTAAGTGTTATCAGGATTGTTTGTGGCATTTCTGTGAAGGACAAGCATTTGCAAACACAACTGGTCCGAGCCGTTTAAGTAAATGTTGTGAACAATTAGTGGCAATTGAAAGCGAAGATTCACTGTTACATTAGCATAACATTTACTCTAGTTGTGTTTCTGAAATTAAATGGACCACAGAATTTTGTTTGTAGATCTGCGGACTACCATGCTGTCCTCAGATTACCGTGCTGTCCGTGGACTATGCAGGCTGCACAGGAGTCTGTGAATTATTTTTAATCACTTCTATTCTTTAACTGTGCAAGGTGGCTCCTAAAGGAACCGTTTTTGTTGTGTTTCTTTTGTTTTTATTTTTTTGGGGCTTTTTTCAGTTTTCTCTACAGGAGAGGCAGTGAAGGGAGGGTGGGAAGCGGCACCAACCACAGAGATGGAGGGGCAGGTGAACAGGGGTAGATGTTGGGCATGCCTTAATTTTAAGGTAAGCAGCCGTTTTTCTTGTGCCCTTTGACAACTGCCTCAAAAGCACCGCAAAACTGCCCCCCTCCCTGCAGAGCGGTGTGTCACAGTACATGCAAAACACTGTGACCTTCGAAAGGTAAGGATCTACAGCATCCTGTATGGCCTGCGAGGCGGCTGGTGGGATCCTTTGCCCCACTGGAGTACTCTGTGTGCTGGCAGTAGCAGATGAGGAAGATGGCGCAGAGGTAGATATGCCATGATGCTGTCCACAAAAAGTTCTGCAAAGAAGGTGCTGGAAGAGGCTTTCGCCTGGATGGCCAGATTGAACATTCGGATAAGTAATGGGTGTGTCCCTTCACAGCAATCATTTGCGGACAGTCGTACTGTCTGCAGACTACGAAGCCACAAAAAGGCCTTGAAAAGTTGTTAAAAGTTGCCAGAATCAAGAATGGGTCTGGGAGCTGTTTAAGGGTAAAGTTTCAACTTGAAACACCCTTAATAGGCGGGAAATGCACTTTTGAACTGTCTGTGACCACGAACACTGTTCGCGGACAGCGCTGTCACGCTGCACTGGTTCGGTCACATAATGACACCCGTCCAAGGCCTTAATGGCCGTCTGCGGACACCCTTCGGGGAGGAAATGCAAGTACGTCACATGAAAACAGACATGTCTGGACATCGCGCCTCTCCTGGGGAGCCTCCATTTTGAGTGCCGACTCCCCAGACAGTTGTAGTGTTGTAGTGGGAGTTTTCAAAAAAATCATACAATAAACAAAACATTTATAGTACAAAAAATATATTTATTCAAGACATGATTATTTAGGGTTGGAGATAGGGCTTCTGTTTGTCATTCTGGGGATTTGGTATAATTAAACTGGGGTGCTTTTTCTTCATGAAAACTATGCACTGTAAGAAAAATAGAAATTATTATTTTAGTAATGTGTGTACAAAATACATGATTTGTTTACATTAAAATATCTATTGTATACCATTGGAGATGTTATCGTCGCTCATTTCTTCTTTTGGTAAGTTCTCCTCTACCCATTCAAGTGTGTTTGCCATTTCTGTGAGAAAAAAAGTGCTTCTGTCTTATAAAACATGTGTATATAATGAAAGCTAATAATAGAGAAATAAATACAATGCACTTTCTATTTAGTGATCATTTGTTGCCCAATAAGCACCTGGTGTTTCTCATCTGTATGCAGAGTTGTAGTGGGGAGATTATATGAAGTGTACCACTAAGGTTTGTGAGTGGTGCATTACATTGTAATGTGTGCTAAATAAATACATTATTAGTATTGTTTAATGTGTTTGTACAAAAAGGTATAATTGCATGTTGTAAACATTAGTTGTGATTTTATGTACATCTGTTTGTTGGTTGATGGGTACATCTTTTTTGGGTCGCCCCTATGATTCTGAGCCTTGTAAATGCCACCTGATATCCGCAGGCTATCACGCTGTCCACTGACTCCATATCTGACATATTAGGCATGGGGTGTAATATATAAGGAACTTTTAGCAGATTAAAGGGGCAGTAGTAAAAACCTATTCACTAAAGATGTTTTGTTAAAGGGACGTTATGGATAAGTTGCACTAACAAAAACCCGTATAATTCACTGAAAAAACATTGTTAAAGGGACGTTTTGGTTAAGTTGCACTAATAAAAAATGGTTACAAGTAAAACTGAAAAACATTAGAAATTCTCCAGTTATGGTAAGCTAAGCACCACTATTGTGGAATGCTAACACTAATACCCAGGACATCAAAGATAACATCACAAATGTATTTGAAATATATATCAACATACAAAGTTTGAGATCAGACTTCATAAACCGTGGATACAACCACAGAGCTGTGAACAGCCAGATCCACAGGACAACACAGACCCCCAGAGCAATCGCCCAGAATACAGAGCGAAAGGGACACAAACCCGAGTGCCACTGCTAGTCACATACAATTCAGAGCTCGAAGCCTTCCGCAAGATTGCTAAGGAACTCCAACCCATTCTGCAACAAGATGAACATCTGAGAAAAGATTTTCCGGAGATGCCCCTCCTCGCTTTCAGACAACCAGCCAATCTGAAGGGAAAGATGGTCAGAAGCAAACTGCACACAAATAGCGCAGATTATGGAACTGTACCTTGCAAAAACAAAAGATGCCTAACTTGCCCACATATCAACATTTCAGACACAATGAAGACACCCCACACGGGGCAGGACTGCAAAAGTATGGGGTGGTTTACATGTGAATCCAGCAACGAAAGTCCAGTGGGTGAGCATTTTTCAGAAGCTAATCATACTCTTGATGATCTTAAAATTGCTGTACTCCGGGGTAATTTGAGGACTGACAAATCCAGAAAGACCTATGAATTAAAATACATGCACATTTTTAATAGACTGGCAGGGGGCTTGAACAGACATCGCGGTTTCATGACTCACTATTGCAACTAACCGACTTTCACTTTTTTCACTGATAGAGATGCGGAGATCACAACATCCAGACCTGACACTTTCCATCAGTTTTTTCTAAAGCCATTCACAGACATTCACCTGGCACTGCACCAACCCCACCAGCCTCTCTAAGGCAATGAATTGTTGTCAAACTCCATCCAACCCAACACTATCTTTCCATGGCTCTTGTCCCTTATGAAACCCCACCCTTTCCTCTTGATTGGGATGTAACACAATCCCAATACAGTATTTGACACAAAGGTACCTCATTGGGCTCCACAAGTCACAGGCCTAACACATAAATAGGCTGTATATCCCCTCTTTCCAACATCTATAGGCACACGCCTGATATGTTGATGATTGTGCTACCACTGATCTTCAAAGGGACTGGCCTGACATACCGAGCTTCAACTGGACTGCACATGCAATGACTGACACCTAACCAACCCCTCCTGCCTTTCTGAGAGCACACTAACAGGGTGGGCTGTTTTTTCATTTATTTTCCATGCTCTCCACTTTGCCCTTTTTAACACAGTGTTCCATTTAGGCCTCGGAGATTGCAGTGCATGGGGGAGTTGAACATCCACACGCCTTTCTGAGCAAAACTACAAATCATGTACAGACAGGCACAGATAATGGGGTATCAGCAGGAGGAGCTTTGAAAGCTGTAATGCTGTGATGTTTTTCAAATGCTTCATTTCATCTCTGCCTGAGGATGTGGAGACATTCCACGTATGCTCTCAAAAATGCAAAATAAATGGCTTTGTTAGCCTAAAGGTATTGACTCGTTTTCTTCTGGATCAACATTCTATTCAACCCTTGGCCAACACGGTACAAACAAACTGAACTATATATATACGTACACATATATATTCAAAATCTTTCTCCAAACTTTGCCGGCTTCTGTGGATGCGCTCAGCTGAATAAAATCATAGGCTTTAATTCGCTTGACACAGGTGCCTGCCTGAGTACATAGTCGGCTTGTGTCAATATAATAAGCACAGCCGAGGGGTTTCTCTCCAGCAAAGAGGCGGCAGCACTTGCTCCTTAACAATTTCAGTGACAAGAGAAGTATTCTGAGTTATTCGATAGTGGTTACATCTTATTTCTTTATTTTATTTTCCATCCATGCGGATATCAAAAAACAACACAAACAACAGCGTGGTTCACCTGGAGCGGGCTTCGTCAGATTGAACACTTGCTTATGGTACATTCATGTCTTATAACTCCCACAAAATCGTTAAGGAGTGAGTGTCGCCACCTCTTTGCTGAGGAGGAACCCCTCTGATATGCTTAAATATATATATAATTAGGAAAGTCCATTTGAGCCAAGTCACACATTCCACAACGCCACCTAGTAGCCATGGCTGGAAGTTCACCTTCAGTTCTGAGCCACAACAACAACGCATTGTGGGTATGCAAGTTAGCTCAAATGCAAACCTTTTTCTCCAGGAAATTGTCTTTGTTTAAGAGGGCAGTGCTACTTTATAAATAGCTTAATCAACCCATGACTGACATTTGCAAGGCTGTCAGTTCAGCTACATACCTTGTTTCACCCTTATTAGGGATCATCAGTGCAGTATAGACCTGACAGCCTTGTGGTTGGAGCATTTGGCCATGTTTTCACAACACCAGGAAAGTTATATATATATATATATATATATATATATATATATATGTCGAGTTTTAATTTTTTTAATATAAACCTTTCCCAGATGAAAAGGCTCACCCTTTGATTTTTCATCCAGCTTCACTCTTTAACTATCCAACCCTAGATGCATGTTTCCCAACTTTGTATTTTCTTTATTTGATTTAGTTGAAATAAATCAACCTTTCAAATATAAAATACAAAAATTCAAGTAAATATTATAAAATTTAAAACAAACAAATTTCCTATATACAATGAAACAAATAGAGAAAACACATAATTTTAAACAGTGCAAGGTGTAACCAACAATACATCTGCTAGATACATCTGCTTCACAACTTTGTATTTGCTTTCACAGAGTAAAGTCCTGTAATTCTTCTTGGTGCATTGATATTGTAGTGTGTGAAGATATAATACAACAACCTTTATGTACTCAGGGGGCAGAATTTTCACTTGTCATTTACACCCAGAAGTGAAGACAAGTCCTGCATTCTGATTGTGGAAACATTCCCAACTGCAAAAGGGTGTCTTGGCCCACCTAAGCGACCACCTGCCCTTGTCAGGGTTTCCTGTTCAAACACACATTCTCAGTAATGTAGATCCAGCTTGCTCTTTGGGTCAATACACGGTCTCAGTGATATAGTGCCCAGCTCAGTTCTCGACTTCATGATACCAGGAATGTAGCACAAACGCTCTTCTTTGCCAACATCACCAGCAAGTACTGCTCCCCCTTCCCTTCAGCGTATTGCACTTAACTTTAAACACACTCCCCGCTCCTTATATCTGAAATACTGCTACCAGCAAGTATTTCTGCCCCCTTACATTGGGGGCTGTGAAATTCTCAGGCATCAGCCACGTGGCTTAGGTTTCCAACCTTCAGCAGTCTTTGGGTTTTCCTCCTTGGCCTTTGCTTGTTGCCAGGGTCTCAGATACAGCCTCCAGCAGACTTGCATTTCTCCTCCTTTTTCTGGTCTTTGCCAGTGTCTGAGATAACTTGTGGTAACCCACAGCCTTTTTGCCAATCTGGCTCCTTCCTTGATCCTCCTGCTTCCAGGTCTTTTATCACCAGAGATGCCTCTAATTCTCCTAAAGGTCCTGATCGGGATCCTTCCTCCTGTGTTCCCTTGGTGTCTTGTGATTAGCCCCTCTTCGGTTACCCATGGGCTTCCCCAAATGTTTACTGTTCTCTGCCTAGGCCCCTCAAGGTGTTCACCTTCAACTCCATAATTATTGGCGTATCCAGTGATTTTACTGAATACATTACAGAGAATGCTTTTGTACCAAAAACATGAACAACAAAACAAATACTGAAATGTGGTAAAAAGGTATGTGGGGTTGGGGTAAGTGGGTAAAACGGGAGGTGTTAGGGTGCGCTTAGGCTTATAGAAAAACGTGGGGCTTGAGGGGGGTAAAAAGCATTCTCTGTAATGGAATTCGTTAAAATCACATAGATTCGATTATTGGCTAAAGTGACCCCCCCCGCCCTCTTTCTGGCAGTGACGGAGGGTGTAAAGCCAGCTCTGCCATTTTTAAGTCAGACGAAAGTGCCTGATCATCGGCACGGCTCTGAGGGGCAGAGTTGTATTCACACTGTACCCTCCTCCCCCTCGAATTAAATTACCAAACCAACATTGTTATGGGATCCTCGTGAATCCTGATGAGATAATGTTTAAAGCTCAAAGGGTGCATGGTGTTGGTTCCTGGTTGCATAAGCGTGAGGGTATGGTAAATGGGCAGGGACTCTGAGAGTTCCCCCTTATGCTACCTCTGTGCAGTACTTCACTTAGCTGTTGGGTCTCCCAAGCCTTCAGTGTCCCTCGGATACCCACAAGCGGCTCACACATTGTGACTTTGCCACAAGACCTTACCAGTTGTCACTCGTGTCTGCTATTTTCTTTGTGCAACGTTTGCAGTTAGATTTATAACAATTGAAGATATGTAATGGGTTGCATGCATTATGATGTGTTAGGCGGTCTACATTAAACCCATGCCCATGCAGCGCTGCAAACCCAGTAGCCCACATTGTTATGGCCCTCACCATTGTGCTCTTGCATCTGTTTAGTGAATCGGGCCCCAAGTGTTTTTGCGCCCGGCGGATATAATTAATTTCTTGAACAATACTTCTATGAGACTATTGTGGTTTGCTCTTACTTTACATAGTGCTTAAAAAATAGGTTGCCTTTTAGTTTTGGAACTTGACCTTTCCACAAAGGATTAGTTAATACAAATGTAAAAACAACGTAAAGCTACAATGATATTTATTTCCTTGTTTCAGAAATTTATTGTGTGGAAAAGCCGATTTGGCTTGGCGGAGGTGGGAGACTTGTCCTTGGAAGACATGAAGAAGATTCGCTATCTCTCGCTGATAGAGCTCACGGCCTTCTATGACGCCTTGGGAATAGAGCTCAAGAGGAACCGGACGGCGCGGGTCAAGGGGCGAGGTGCGAGCGCGCGTGCGCAGGCCTGCTGTTTTTTTTTGTCATTTTGAATTTGAATAAAGCTATTAATCAGCTTTCCGCTTTCCTTTCTCCTCAAAGAAAACGGTCTCTTCGGGATCCCTCTGACGATGCTGCTGGAAAATGACCAAAAGAAAATCCCAGGAACAAAAGTACCCCTCATCTTTCAAAAGGTAAGTGGATTGAATAATTTAAGCCAGGACTATTGGGTCACCTAGTTCCTGCGGAATTGTGCGGAGCATTTTACCAGTTTGCGTCATTGGGTCTTGATCTGTTGCGCATAAGCCAGAGGTTTAAAGGCTGCTTTTAAATAAGGAGTGTCAGTGTGTGTGTGTGTGTGTGTGTGTGTGTGAGAGAGAATCTACAAAATAAATAATATTTACCATTTATATTGTGCAGACCACTCAAACTGAACACTATCTTTGCACTTGATGATAGTAGTTGTTGTTACCCTACTCAGCAATAATCAATTCATCGAACTTGAAAGGATGAAGGGCCGAGGTGACCCTGCCGGAATTCCAACATGTGCAGGTTTCACACAGATGTCAGAGAGGGGCGCTTAATTTGCTCACTTCCATAAACAGGTGTCCTACGTTTATTTATAGGCATGTTGGTGTGTGTCACTGTATTTGTCATGAATGAGCAACAAAGACAAAACAAGCAAAGGCAATGACAACAGTTTTGGCTTTTGTGTTGTCATAGGTTATGCATTTGGCAGGCACTGTCTTAATGGTACTAACTGGCCATTAATGGTAGCAGCTGCAACATGGAGTAAGTACTTGTTCATGTAATAGCAGTGCCTGGAAAATGTTTCTAATACATATACACAAGTCAAAGCTGTTAGCTTTGCCAATGCTTGTTTTAACAGGACTTCAGTGATTGACACGCATACTGCTTATAAATCAAGTGGTTGAAGGCACACTTGGATATGGCATTTTTATTACACCTTTAGAAAATGTACTTCTCCAGTTAAGCCATTACCTTTCTGAAAACTGCTTTGAAATATCACTGACAGGCACTTCAAGCACAGAGTGTAATGCTACTGCTTGACAAAATTAGCTCAAAGAGATCTCAGGGTGGTGTTTTTTGGGGGGGCGTGGAGGCTGATAGTAGATGGGAAGCCATGAGCAGTAACTGGAAGGGTAAGTAACCAAACAGCACCTGCAATTTGAATTCCTCTTCTCATCTCCTCTTCCCATCTCTTCTTCTTCCTAGCTGTACTCCAATGTAATATGTTTGGCTTATGGGTGGCACTTTAGCTCCACCTAAACGTGAAAAGGAATGACATTTAAAACAAAATGCATACTGACAGTCAGAATGTTTGAGAAATTGACAGAATGCACAAAATAATGAAGCCCTTTGTGAGTAATCAGGTAGCTGGCTAAAGGGTTTCCCCTTGTGATTGGATACACCCTGTGGCGTATAGGCTAGACTTGGCTACTGCAAATCCTTGACATTTCCACAAGCCTCCAGTTTTGCCTCTTGTGGTAGTCACTGACATAATTTCTGTTGTCCTTCCTCACTTTTTCTAGGCTACGCCCCTAGCAATAAGCGCTGAGCTAAGATCCAATGGTCATTTTGGATCTCACAGCGACAGTAGTGACCAAACGACTCATAGGCTTGATCTAGGTAATTCCCTTGAGATTAGTTTACTTTCTCTTCACGGTGCACTCATTTCTAGGTTGTAGATCACGTGGCCTTGTTCCCAAGACTAGGCTGGTCTATGTCCTTTTTCAGTGCAGACTTTGTGCTCCTCAATGCTTTCTTCAAGAATGTGGTTTTGCTGAGGCTACTGCTACCATTGCCTACTAAAATGCAGTGCATTGTAGAGGAACACACCCTTATTTGGATTCAGAAGGCTTGCATCTCCTTATACTTGGACTCTACTTTTTGCATTTGTATTTTCCTCTGATGTTTTCGAGGATCAGCTGAGTCACTTTATCGAGCAGTAGTGGCCCAGACATAGGGCCTCATTCTGAGTTAGGCGGTAAGGGTTAACGGTCACCAGTAATGATGCCAGTGCCGTTAAACTCTTACCGGCCAATTCAGAGGTCCCTTAGCGGGACCCGCAAAGGACGTGTGATCTGACCACACGTCCTTTGCAGGTCCCGCTAAGGGACCAGGGAACTAATAACGGGCCTGCTATTCACAGGCCCGTTATTAGCTCCTTCCCCATTTCCATTTGAGCCCTATGGGGGATCAAAAGGGAATCGGGAATGGTCTACAGAATGGGGACTTACCGGGTTCTCCAAGGTCGGAATGACCCCGTAAGTCCCCATTCTGTCAGATCGGACCTGGACCCGGGTTTGGAGGCAGCCATGGCGCTAATCCAAACTCGTAATGACCCCCATAGACACTTAAGTAAGACTGTGTGAAATGAAGAAGGCTACCCAGTGTGAATCAGGGGAAGATTCCTCGGGATAAGTGGCTGGAGTGTGTGGCACAGTGGGCAGCCCTGATTGGTGTCTGGCAATGTGCTATATCATCAGAGGACCACACCATTCTGGGTTAGCTGATGGAACCGAAGTTAGAGGAAACGGCGAGCAGTTTAGGGAGAACACGTTTAATGTTTGGCTCTACAGGGACATAGCCTTGAGCACGCATCAGACGAAGCAATTCACAACAGGCGCTTAAGAACGGCGAAGGGAGGGTGAGACACAAGGTGGCTCTAATGAGTAGGTCAGTGAGTGCTTTCCATAGAGAGAAAGGTCAAAGTTTGCCTTATCGCCTGCCACTCGACTAGAGATGGCAGGCTATGTCTCTCTCGTCAGGTTGCCTACTCTGTAGCCGCCATCTACTACAAGGTCTTTGGCCTTGTTGTACTGCTTGTATTTTGTCTTTGTTGTCAAGTGTTGTCACCTGCAATATACTTGGATGAACATCTCTGTCTGTAGAGTCAGGTGTTTTACAGACAGCATCTTCATACAGGTTCTAAATAAACCTCCTTGCCTCTAACGAGGTTCTTTTGTCAGACTTTGATGCTCACTCGTCCCACAAATATGGGAAGATTTGTTTCAAATTGGTCTCGAGAGGATAGCTAAGGGGCAACGTACTCACCTTGAAAGCAAGATGACACAGAGCAGTACAGGATCTGTACTTAGAAACCGCTGGGTATTGAGCGTGTTATAAATAACCTGTCATATCATATCACAGAAGAAGGGAGGGTCCTACTTTATGGAAGGCTCGTCTATCCGACCTAGAGTGTCCTGAACAGCATTGTATCTCGATTTATTAATCACAAGTTCAGAGCCTTAATTCTTTACTAGTCAGATAGCCCTCAGGCATCCTTTTTTGGGGCAACCATCTAATTTGTCAGCACAAAAAATGGAATCTATTGTCAGCATGTGAAACACCACAAAGACACTCACGAATTGAGCAACAAACAGCTGCTGGAGTTAATGTAGAAAGAAGAGTTATGCTGTTATTTTCTTTAAACAAAATCAGCATAACCCTTTTAGAGGGTTGCAAGAGTATAAAAAGGATGCAGATTAGGTAGTCCTTTAAAAAAGACAAGTAGATCCCATTATAAAATCGTTCTTCAGTTGCCCAAAATTCAACAAAAGCAAAATACCAAGTTTCTGAGTATAGTTTACATTCTCAGAATAACACATGTTGATGAGTTTATTCAATTGAATGGGTGTGATTGTGTAGGTCACATATTTTCTTCACTTATTTAATCCGTTCATACAATACAATTTGCCACATGCAGTATATTCACATCATTAAAATTGATTTTGTTTTAGCCTCACAAGGTACTGTAAAAATATATTCAAAGGCCGATGGGTGGAGGGATGTGGCACCTGCGCGTGCCACACAAAGCACATCAGCATCAGGGCAATCTAAAATATGAAGTATCTGGCACAGTCGCCTCGTTTTCCCTGCCCTTCAAAATGCTAATTCTGCAACTTAATTATATGAGCCATATGCCCCCAACTCGCCAGATAATAGGTTTCCTAAATTCTAAAAGGGAAGCAGGATCACAACTCTGGAGTCTTCTCACCAACAATTGTTCTTAGAAATAAGCTCACCTCAAGTACATGCAATGTCAGGCTTTGTGGCACAGGCAGATCTGGTCATGTTATAAAAGGGAACTTAAAGAAATTGCTCTCATAAAACAGGAAATGTCAAATGAGATGACAGCTATGCCCTTCAACCCTGGTGATCACAGGGACCACAACAAGCCGCAGCTACGCAGGGTGTAGATATTAAGACATGCAACATATAGACATTGAGATAGATTTCTAAACTTTCTAAATTGAAAACAACAAAGGAAATTATGACAGGGAAAATCCAATAAAAAATAAACTCAACAGCCAGTTCCTTTCACTCTGAGTGGGAAAGAGTAGAGAACCAGAAGATAATGCTTGCTGTGGCAATCGTAGGTTGGACCTGTTAGGGGTGAAGCAAGATGCATGAATAAGCGGATGACAGAAGGCTTCCCATATGGGGTATGGTGATGGCGGAACACTCCCCTGATAAGGTATTGCAGAGAGATTGGGGAGGGGCAATAATACAAATGGTAGGCGACTTGTATATAGATGGGTAGTTTATTGGTTGGGATTTAATCAAAGAGCATGTCAATGGTACGGCTCTATTACCGCATAAGGGCTGTGGTTTGAAAGTGCCGTCGGAGCCTGTGTCTAATCCGTGTCTGTCCTATATTCTTTGACTCTCCACTCAAAAGAAAATGGTCTCAGTACTTTATAAGCTTGCATACTCGTTATTGACAGTGAAAGACCCAGACATCAGACTGAAATGGGAGAGAGACCTGGGCATGGAGATTGCGGATATGAAGTCGAAACGAATCTGTCGATCAATCAAGGGGGTATCGATCATTTCTAAGCACCACTGATACAATTCAAGGTTGTAAATAGATTGTATTACACACCAGCAATGATATCTAGGTGTCAGGCGGCCATCACTCAGGTATGCCCTTGGTTCGGGACGCTGATGCCCAGCTACTACACATGCTGTGGGGGTGTCCCAAACTCAAGGAATATTGGGAGGGGGTATGCCAGGTACTGGATACTATACTGGCGACACAATTGAAACTGACATCTGCTGATTGTGTGTTGGGATACACAGGGGGAATGTCGAATGTCCAGCGTAGGTTCCTAAACCTGAGTTTACTGTTGGCTAAAAGAGTTATACTGATGAGATGGACACAGACTTATCCTCCAATGGTGTCGGATTGGTTGCATGATGTGATTTGGACCAATACCAATCAAGAACTATATGTGCAAACAATACCGGACAGTGGCCGACGCAAAGACATTTGGTACGACTTTCGTCAATATCTTGCCTCGGATTGAGGTTCCAAGTATTATTTGTTGTATCTTATCTGTTCACACTATTACTGTTTGATATATTTGGCTCTGCCGGTAAGTTGGTGATTGAGGTTGTGCTATGCTGTATAACTGAGACCTGTAACCAAGTGCCTAACAAACAAAGTTTATAAAACATATAAAACTAAAAGGATACTGGCATCCCCGAATCCTGACCTGGATCGGAATCAGAACAGGGATCTTACATTCAATCCCTCTCAGAGCTTTCATATCACTACATCCATATGATGAGCCATAAGGACCGGAAACAAGGTCCTACCCTGGAATGGCCAAAAGACAGGCCCCCGGTGGTGGTCATAATACTATTAAAAATAGTGAATAGTGACTTCAGAGTTGAATATGAGAAGTAGCAATTAGTAGGTCAGAGCCCTTAGGGACTCTTCATTTTGTTGTGAATCATCTATTAAAAGTCATTAAACATACATATTAATGTCAATTTAATTAAAAAGTTATTAAATTCCTCAACTTACCGTTCATGGCTTTAACGTTAAACACATATTACTAAGGACATCACTATTTGTATATGTAGATATTTCTGCTACCCTAATAGCTACAAGCAGACACCCACGGTTTCACTATTTTATATACTACAAACATAATTGCCAGTATAATAGCAATACTTTATTTCCATGTGACATCATCTGGCACTTACAGCTGTTGCCACCCAAGAAGGAAACCCTGTTTCTTGTCCAGCATGATTCAGGTCGAAAAGAATGGCTGTGATTATAAGACCTAGATGAACCGATGTAAGTAAATGCTAATTGGCTGCAGTGTTGAATCACAGGATTTAAAGCACAGCTAGTTTAATGGTGATGGCTCAAAAGTGTACAGGCAGGTCTTTTATGCATATGATTTATATGTACAGATAGGAAATATCTTAACCTGTAAATTTGGCAGATATTAAGTGCAGTATAGAAAAGAGATGAAATGACCAAGTCCATTGCAATGGAAAATGATATTTCACCCTTTGACATATTTGATAGGTTTTCTAGGCCAGAACAATTCTTCAAAGTCTTTGTAATGGGGTGTGCCATTGATTTACGTGACAGTATAAGCCATTCTGTGTGTGACTGCTGGCCTTTCAATCAATGCTCTCTCTTAAATGAGAGCAAGTGGCACATGAAAGCCCAGAAAGCACGATGGCTGCTCCTAGGAAAAGAGAATTCTTCATCTTAATGAGAGCCATACATCTGGCATTGTACCACGCGTGGCTTGAGAATGGCCCGGGAGCACGTTTTCAAACCATCACATGGAAAATTGGAAATAGCAAGCAGAAAGAGTGTTGTGTCGTCTTGTTCCACAAAGCGGTCTCCACTGAAACACAACCGTGCCAAGTCTCTAATGTGTCAGCACAAAGCTAAGGTTTCTTACGGATGCTCTGGACCTTTCATCGAAAGGCGAAATACACTTATGTTTTAGCTTTTCCTTCTAACAAATAGGACCACATAAAGGTTATTGCCCTTTATAGACCTGGCAAATAATTCACTCACAAATCAATTACCAAATAAAGAATAAATATATTTGCAGTGGCCCTTTTGTGCATTGTCCTGTATGTGTGTATGTGTAAGCAGTGAGCAACATATTAACCATTACAGGACATCTTGTTCCATGCCACTGACAATGCCGTAGAGTTATTGAGATATGAAGATCAACTATTTAAACCTCATGTCACCTATCAGAAATTATTTCTAGGTTAAAAGATTTTTGTAAACATTCTTTTGCTTGATATTTCTTATAATGATCAATCAATTTGCGCCTTGAAACACTTGTGTATAGGCGCGTTATAAATGCCATATCATATCAAATCAATTACCCCATCAAAAAAGACATGCCACTGCAGCCCCAATTTCGTCCCAGGAGACTACATTTACTTTTCATGAAAAAGAAAAGCAGAAAACAAGTTTAAAATGTAGATGTAATATGACCTTTCCTTTTGTCTGTATTACTTTGTATGTCTATACCAGCACTGTAGCTTTTGCTGATTTTTAGAACAACATTCAGGTGGGCGATAATGTCATGTGTGGCATATCTCATCTCTCTGTTCCTCTTTCATTCAAATCCTTTATAATACAGCTTTAGATTGTGTTACACTGAACTGACTGGTTAAATAAGACATTCTATAGTGCCAGTGACGCCGCACTGTTCACAGTATAAGGTTGAAGTGTTACAGATGTCTAACACCCTGAATCGAGGCAACTCAATCAACTGCAGGGTAGGGATATGAAAGAGTAACAAGGGAGGGTGTTCATGTCTACTGATCATCCAAACACAACGTGGCTCAATGGGAACATTTCTTGTATGATGTGCTAATGATTATAATGATTCTAAAATCTAAGATGGGAACTGGTCTGGTCATCCTATCCTGTCAGTCTAAATTAGATATATGCAGGTCCATTAATGTTCATAAGGTGTATACAATTCCCAGTGTTCCTATCCCTCTAAAGAATAGGAGCTGATTCACAGAGAGGTTAATACTGTTCACAGGAGGGGTTTCATGTAATCTATAGAGGAAAAGCCTCCCCATTGAAAGGACCCACTTCAGCACATCTCAAGCCAACCATGCAAACACGCAATATTTTCCTAAGACCATACAGCTCCAGGCATAGATATTATAACTCTCGTAAAAGCTACACATTCATCATACCTGCTTCCGCTCTGTGTTATAGGCAAGTAAAGACTAAAGGCATGCTTCCATACTATCACACACATTCCCCTCACCACCACCTCTATTAAACTGTGTGTGCATCATATAACACTTCTTTCTCTATCTGTTCACTCTGTTCTGTCTTTACTTCTTTGTCTTTCTCTCACTCAAATCTTTTCCTTACTACCAACAGACTATGGTCTGTGCACACCCTGGTGGGGTCACAATACGCTGATATCTAGACAAGATTCAGCATCGTAAGACCACTACAGTGGTGATGCGTGCAATAGAAATGTATCTTGACGTAACATAACTATAGGTACCACTGACTGAAACTTCAGGAGGGCTACCTGATTATTGCTTTCACCCTTTGCCAATGCTGCAGCTCACTCGATTTTTGGTCTGAATAAGAATTCTCGCAACTCCCCCTTTTTGCCCCGCCTCCATTGGCTTCCAGTCAGAAGAAGAAGAGTTATGTTTAGGAAACTTTGTAATCCATACCTTTGTCTTTGCTCTTCTGCTCCATAATCCTTAGCCTCAAACCTCAAGGCATGTGTTATTTCTTGTAACCTGATATCTCAGTATCTAGCTCTATTTGTAGTTCCTCGTTTAAAATATGCTCATAAGAGCTGCCACGCTTTTTCAAGGGTGGCACCAAAGCTATGGAATAATTTATCAGTTGTCCGGTAGAAAAACGGAGACTTTCTGTTAAGTATGAAGCTCCAACACGTGAGATAGCTTTAATGACTGTATTTATTAAGTGAATAAGTAACAGACCCGCAGCACAGCTCCTTCCCACAGTGGACACTTCCAACTGCTGTGCTTTGAACTAGAACCAACATTACATATAACATTCTGTATGGAGTGTTAACCTTCTCACACTCACTTAAACAAGATACATTACAACACTTTGCTTTACAGAAAGGCATTTGGAGATGTTAACCCCTGCTAATATTTTTCAGTGTTGCCAACCAAGTGAGCTAATGCCAAAAAAGTTACACTTAAGAAATGGTTATAACATACGATAACGTAGCTGGGCTATTTGATTCACAAAGAAGGTTAGAGTTACTCATAGTAACTTCTTTATGAATGGTTTAGTGTAAGTCAGAGGTAGTCATGGTAACTTCGTTGTGAATCAACCCAAATAGACTTCATGGGGCCAAATACACTAGCCATTATATTGGAGCATTTCAGAGTATACTCCAGGGTTTGTATACTGCAACACAATGTCTCCGAAGTGTCTGTAAACTGGTTTATATGCATAGTTTTGTGGTGTAAGCGTGTACCGCCAATGGGTGCTGCCCTCAATAATAGTGCCAGGGACGCTCACAGATTGCAATCCCATCAGCTTGTAAATGTACTGATTAAAAGTTCAAGTTCCCAAACAACACAGAATGTGGTAATCCCAGGAGTGGCATGAGAGCCAGTCTGCAAGTACCGACATATGCCCTCGATCAAAAACTAACCAACATTACGGATAACATTCTGTATGGAGTGTTAACTACCTCGCACTCTACACTTAAACAAGATACATTAGAACACACCTCCCCTTTTGACTCTCTGCTCTCTTTTTCCGTCAATTTGGCAACACAAGCCATCGAATGTTCCACCCACTTTGCAATGTCCAATACTTCATCCAACGTAGGTTCCTCTTTTAACCGTAGCTCCGCTCAGATTTATTGCTATTGCAGTGAATCATAAATGGATTCTGCATGTGGTCATCAAACGAGTCTCTGAATTTACATGACAAAGCCAAATGACGCAGAGCAGTCACATACTCTTCAACACTCTCCCCCATGCTTGTACCCGCCCCCCAAAGTTGTATCGCTCCAGGATGGTACTCGTCTTGGGATTAAAGTGAAGAGCCAACTTAAGTAGAGCAGTATTTAGTTCATTTGGATCATCCATCACTCCAACCCTCATTAACCAGCGGTGGACGTGTGTCATATGTGCTCTGACCTTCATAGCTGAGAACATGCGTCAGCAGGGAGAGCTTCCTATCATTAGAATAAGAGTTTCCACAGGCTGCCTTAATATAGTGAATAAAGCCTTTCTTCTATTGGGCCCATTTCACTTTTATCGTGCTCGGTGAAGCCATGAATACTGGTGGACCGGGGCTTTCCAGGTATTGCCATTTTTTATCTCCCAAATACATATTTTCTAAGGTTTTGTAAAAAAAAAACATTTTTCTTTTTTTTGATGAGCTCACGTTCCACTATTATGTCACTTTTTCTCCTACACAAACAGCAGTACATTATTGTCAGTGCGATAGGCTTACTGAGACAACATCCATATTGTGAGTAACGCGGCTGGTTCACACAATCAGTTTTTCGCGAATGCGCGATAAACATCCGTCTTTGAAAGTCAGGCAGCACTTTACTCTAGGAGGAGCCTGCTCACGCAATCCTTCGTTCCTTAATGGCCAGGCCTAGACAATGACGGAGTCACTCGAAGTAGAGTATGCTCACGGTCCTCAACTCAATGGCCAGGCGCAGGCAATGGCGGCATCACACGGCTGCAGTTCTAGCAGGTGAGCCGTTATGGATGGGCGCTCAACCGTATGGGGATCGCACTTACTTGGGAAACAATGTCCTGTCTGTTGCACTGACTTTCTCTCTTTTACACGCTTGACCGCATCGACGCCGTAATGAGGCGGAGTGGCTTGTTTTAAGGGTTTTCGTCTACCTGCTTCACCCAGACATATCGCGTAAGGGAGCACTGAGGGTCCTCAAATTCTGGAAATCCTCAACGCCATTGTTAAGTATAAAACTCTGACAAAGAAGATAGCTTTAATGACTGTATTTATTAAGTTCATAAGTAACAGAGCCCCAGCACAGCTTCTCACAGTGAGCACTTCCAACTGCTGTGCTTGGAACTAGAACCAACATTACAGATAACATTCTGTATGGAGTGTTAACCTTCTCACACTCCACACTTAAACAAGATACATTACACCACTTTGCTTTACAGACAGGCGTTTGGAGTTGCTAATTCCTGCTAATATGTTTCAGTGTTGCCAACCAAGTAAGCTAATGCCAAGAAAGTTACACTTAAGAAATGGCTATAACATACGATAATGTAGCTGGGCTATTTGATTCATAAAGAAGGTCAGAGTTACTCATAGTAACTTCTTTACGAATGGTTTAGGGTAAGTCAAAGGTAGTCATGGTAACTTCGTTTGTTAATCAACCCAAATAGACCTCATGGGGCCAAATACATCAGCCATTATATTGGAGCATTGTCAGAGTATACTCCAGGGTTTGTGTACTGCCACACAATGTCTCCGAAGTGTCTGTAAACTGGTTTATGTGCATAGTTTTGTGGTGTAAGCGTGTTCCGCCAATGAGTGCTGCCCTCAATAATAGTGCCAGGGACGCTCACAGTTTGCAATCCCATCAGCCTGTAAATGTACTGATTAACACCCTGATTCATGGAATTATTTGTGCGTAAATCGCACATTTGCGTGCCATTCTGCCTGAAAATCCCCATGCATCAAACAGGGATTTTCTGGCAGAATGGTGTGCAAATGTGCGATTTATGAACAAATAATTCCATGAATCAGGGTGTAAAATTTCAAGTTCCCCAACAACACAGAATGTGGTTATCCCAAGAGTGACATAAGAACTAGTCTGCAAGTACCGACATATGCCCTCGATCAACAACTACCAGATAATACAACTTAGTGTTTCGAAAATTTCAGATGAATGATTGGCCCGCTTGTGCTATCCTATGGGTTAATAATTATTCAACAGGATACGCACCAGTTAGATTTCACTCTCTATCCTTAGCTTGACTTTGTCTATCTGCCAATAATAAATGAATGCCCATTGCAACGCGTGGATGCATGCCGGGCATAGCTGAGTAACATGCCAGCAGTTAAAGTCTTTGGTATTGCCTCTGTCCTGCATGGGCCAGAAGAATGCCCTTAACATGGGAAATCTGGGCAACAAAAAGGCTTCCCATCACGTTTCTTAGGCACTTCCAACTGAACCTAACACCGACCATCAATGCCATTGAATTTGCTGTAGAGAACGGATCTACTACCCATCCAGCTTCACTGCTATAGGATAGTCTATATCCAAAACCTTGTGTGGAGTAACTATAATTCCACATAAGGAAATGTCCATACTCATGATTGTCTGATCACTGTCTGATCATGTGATACCAGAGCCATGCTAACTGATACTCAATAATTTGATCGGCCTGACTTTAAATCTTGTCACACTCATCTAACAACAAACATTATGAAATCAGACATTAAGCCACCCAACAGTCATGATGACAATCCATTTTAATAAGTAACTGTGGCTGCCATAAGGACTGTGAACATTTCAAATACATAGGTGAGTACAAATAGTATGGAGTACGTTTTGTTCTGCTTCCCTGTTCACTGTTTGCGCTTATTGCTGCTTCCGTAATGGCTGAGAGCTTCAGGGGATACTCCACACAGAAATTGTTCATTGTCTGGCCTGCTCAATGCCATCTTAAAAAACATCCATGCAGATGTGGAAAATCTTAACCCGGGTCTATCTTGACCCATGCACTTAGTCTCCGTCTTTTGTTTTCCTTCTGGCCAGCAATGGATTACTTTCCCCTGAAGGCCTCTGTTTTATTTGTTTCCTGTTCTTGGAGCAGGTAGAGTCTCAATTTAGTTCCATGTTGCCATGTTAGACTCTGGGTCTTCCCCCAGGCCCTTGGTGTGGGGGGAAGAGCCTATGCTTTCAGCCTAATTTCTGCTTCTCTTTTGGCCATTGACAGTGCTGTGGTGTCCCTGAAGCCTGCACTTTTTCTATATCTGTGGCTTGATTGGGTGGACCATGGTATTTTAAATGATTCACAAGACTCTTTAAGGCTCTGCATATCCCTCAGAAAAGATCCTGAGTCTGCTTGGTAGCATGATTCCTCCACTCATGGAGATTTCCGTGTCTTTAGACGCAGCAGCAAGCAGCCCTCGTGTTTATTCCATCTCAGCAAATTATATGATATGTAATTTATAATGTGACAGTGTACACAAGTGTTTCTAGGTGCGACAAGACAAGGGAGGGGAGACAGAGGGAGGACAAGACAAATGATCTTACTAGGCCTTAAGTCATTCAGATTGTGCAGGTGCGACACAACAAAGAGCGGGGAAAGAGAGAAGGGGGAAGTGCCAGGGAGAGGGAAGGGGGCAGTGTAGATTTTAATTATCCACTTAGTTTATTTATTTATATATTGTACATTTGTATGTCACCTATACACAAGTGTTTCCAGGCGCCACAAGACAAGATGGGAGCGGGGACCTGGGAATCCAAAAAGTAGAACAACAACTATTATATTGGCCTTTTGACAATCCTACTGTGCAAGTGAATGCAAGGTGGTAAAAAAGGGGCAGGGGGTAGAGGTAGAAGTGCAGGAGTGGGGTACCCCCAAGGGTGGAGGCGGGCAAGTGCTGGGTGGCCCAAGGTGGCAAGAGCCAGGGGAGGGGGGAGTTAGGATGAGTGCAGTGGACAGAGAGGACCAAGTTGGGCTAGTCCGGGGAAGGGAGCCCAAAGGTAAGTGCTGGCAAAGGATGCTGGGGGGACTGGTAGGGGGTGGTCTGGCCCTTGTAGGACTCTGAAGGGACCAGGCCCCAGTCGCAGTGGCAGATGGAGAGTTAGCAAGGGAGGGGGAGAGGGAAGGAAGAGGAGGACAGGAAAGTGTTGAGAAGTTTCCATAATTTAAGAAGGTCCGGCTCAAGTCTGACTGGTGGAGGGAGGCCGTTCCAAAGGGAGGAGCCAGCCGAGCAAAGGGATCTACCTGCCACTCTCTGCTTGGAGAAGCATTTGACCTGCCGAGAGTTGGAGCCAGAAGACCGAAGGACTCTGACAGGAAGGTATTTAGGGAGGGATTGCTGATTGTAAAGAAGACCCAGGCCCCAGACAACCTTGTGGATGGTGCAAATGGTCTTGAATTTGATGCTTGCGGTCACCGGGAGCCAATGAAGAGATTTTAGGACTGGAGAGATGCGGCTTGTGGGCTTGATGTCAAGGATACATTTCACAGTCATATTCTAGATTAGCTGAAGGGGGCGAGGGAGGAAATAGGCAGGTTGAGGAAGAGGATGTTGCAGTAGTCTAGCCTAGAGAGAACCAGGGCTCTGGAGATGATGAGCTTCTGGGGGAAGGTGAAAAAAGGTAGAATGCCCCTGAGCAGGTGCAGCTGAAAATGTGACCTCTTGCCAAGGTCCATGATGTGTGGAGAGGAAGAGAGAGAGGAGTCAAAGATGCCCCCAAGGTTTTTTGGCTCACAGATGGGTGAGGGGAGAGGACCCAGGGAGTCAGGCCAGAGAGTGGGGGGGAAACAAGGAGCAGGCATCCCAATGAGAAGGATCTCTATCTTACTGGCATTAAGGCAGAGATCATTGGCAGAGCACTATTCCTGAAAAGCAGTCAGGCTGTTAGGTATGAGGGAGGATGAGATAGAGGAAGGCAGTTTGAAAGAGAGATGTGTGGCATCTGCGTAACACTGGAAACGAGGGGAGAAGTGGAGATCAGGTGGGCCGAAGGGGCCAGGTAGATGTTGAAGAGCCAAGGCGATAGGATAGATCCCTGAGGGATGCCACAGGTAGAAAGCGAGGTGCAGAAGAGAAAATGGCCGATTTGCACGGACTGAACACTCAACCACACCGGTGCCCAGTCCGTGATGCCAAGGTATCATGGAGATGGTTTATGAGGATGTAGTGATTGACTGCGGCAAAAGCAGAAGAGAGCTCAAGGAGGATCAGAACGGAGGGAGTTTCAGAGTCCAGGTGAGAGAGTAGGGCTTCACAGGTGTTCAGGAGAGCAGTTTCCGTGCCTATGGCAGCCCTAAAACTGAACTGGTGGTCATGGAGGCAGCCAGCCATTCTGGTGTGGAGGGTCAGTTGGGGCATGAGCAGCTACTCCATGAGTTTGCCAAAAAAGGTGTGCTAGAGATAGGGCGATAGTTAGCCGGGCAAGACGGGTCAGCAGATGGCTTTTTTTAGGAGAGGATGCACAAGCGAGTGCTTGAGGGGATAGAGATCGGGCGATAGCTAGCCGGGCAAGAAGGGTCCGGGTGACTTACTGATGCACTTTTTGCTTTAGTAGTGTTTGTTGCGTGGTGTCATAGCTTCCAAAAGCATAACAGCATCACAAGCAAGTGTTTTCTATTCATTCTAATCTGGTATTGTCTCCACTGAAGTTATACAGAGAAGCAAAAGGTATATTGATCCATCCTCAGATCTGAGATTGCCCTCTATAGGGCAGCACTACATTTCACCTCTGTGTGTAGTGTATGTGGGGACAGGATGAATTCCCCCACTTAAGGGCACAGGCCAAGCTTCCTTTAAATGCTACTCTTTAGATTGATTGAATAATATAGACAAAAATGGATCATCAGGATGCACTGAGCACATTTTATTTTTGATTATATTGTTTAAAGTGCAGACCTAGCTCGAGAGCAGCCGAGTGCTGTACAAAGTGTGGGTAGCCAGCCTTTGAGCTGGCATCTTTTAACAGTAGTGCAGTACTGGGAGGTCTATGCGTTGGTATGTGTGTCCATTGTTTTTAGTCCTTGTTCAGGTGTTGCTGAAAGAGCCATGTTTTGAGATATCCCTGAAATTGGAGAATTTCAGGGGCATTCTGAGCCAACAGCGGTATCGAGTTCCAGAGGGTGGATGCATGACAAGAGAAGGATTGTTTGCGGGTCCTCTCTTTGCGGACGAGTTGTGATTCAAGCCAGTTGGTAGATATGCTGCATGAGGAGCGTGTGCCACCAGATATGTGGAACTTCGCCACCAGGTACACTGGTGTGCTACTCATGACTGCTTTGTAGATGATACATGCAGTCTTGAACAGTATCCTGGCTTGAAGTGGAAGCCGATGTAGTTCGCATAAGATGGGGATAATTTAGTCAAAGTTCTGTGCTCCCGTAATAAGACGTGCTGCAGCGTGGTGGACAGTTTTTAGGGGAGCCAAGTGAGCAGCTGGGTGTCCTGTCAGGAGACAATTTCCCCCATCAATGTGCAATAATACAAGGGCCTGCACTACGGTCCGCTAGTGGATGCTAAAGTCCAGCCAGCCGCATCAAAACCCTTCTCCTTTGCAGAGGTGTAAGAAGTAGAAATCTTACATCTCTTTTACAAGTTAAAGCCTGCAAGATGAAAGGGTGATGCCTGTCCTGCCAAAACTGTTAAAGCCTGTGCCCAACTGATTACTCCCTTAATCGCAACATTTGTGAATTCCTCTTTCAGGGATATGTCAGTGCCCATGGATCTTAACCAAGCTTGGATCCCTCCCCTCTTAAAGAAGCAGATCTTTCGATCCCTGCTTGGTGGGGAACTATCACCCAATCACCAACTCTCCCTTTCTCCTAAAAGTACTGGACAAAGTAGCTCACCAACAAATTCAGGCTTTTCTGACCGAACACTGCAGATAAGGCTACAAACAATTGGGCTTTCGGAGCACGCACAGTACTGAGTCCACTTTGCTGGGCCTGAAAACCAACTTCTTGCATTCGATGGAGAAGGGTAAAACTTCACTATTGATGCTTCTGGATTTAACAGCGGCTTTTGACTTGGTCGATCATTCCATCCTTGCCAGCAGGCTGCTTGAATGGGCATCGGTCTCTATGGAAGCAGTACATTGGGTACTTTCGTTTTTGTCAGAATGCTCATCCAAGGTTTTCCACAGAGACCCCACATCTGAGGACCTTATTCTACAATGTGGTCAGTCCCCTACCCTGTTTAACTTATTTATGCTTACCCTGTTTGATCTTTTGAATGCAAAGGGCACTTGCTACGCCAACTACGCCGATGATACTCAGTGTTTGTTCTTGCTTTCGGGCATCTATACGAGGGACACTATAGTATCAATGCTACCTACAACTAAATCCATTGTTGGATTGTGTTAAACAGACTATCCATGAACAACTCCAAAACCGAGATTAGAACAGGCATACGCACATGTCCAAATTGCAGACTGTCTCCTCCCCACCCTGAAAAAAGTAAAAACCTTAGGAGTTACAATCGACCAAGAGCTCTCAATGAAGCACCACATTGGCTGTCTGGTATCTAATGCTTCTTATTACATTAAACTCTTGACACAAATCAGGCCTTATCTTAATGTTCCAAGCTGTGCTACAGTAGCCAGGGCTATCATTGGAAGCCGACTGGATTACTGCGCAAGCAGTCTGCTAAGCGTGGGCAAAGGGGAACTCAACCGGCTGCAAGTAGTACAGAATAACGCAGTGAGGGCTGTAATGTGACTACTCAAAAAGGAGGATGTATCTACTGCTCGGCAAGCACTGCATTGGCTGCCCATCGCAATGAGTATCCAATATCGCACCCTCTGCATTGCGCACTTGTGCCTCTACGGCAACAGTTCATCCTATCTGGCAGCACAAGTAAAATGGCTCCCGGATAGAAGTTGCCTGAGGTCTAACAACTCAGGGCTGCTCTGTGCGCCAAAGGCCAAATTGGTGTTGGTACAGAGGAGCTGTTACCCTTTTTCAATTCCTCATCTGTGGAACAGCCCTCCCACTTTACCTCAGGCTTTGCACAAGCCTCCCCCTCTTTAAACGAAACCTGAAAACTGTTATTTTAAAATAAACTCTTTGATGATGTTTAACTGTCTCTGGCCTGCACAGTCCACTCTTGCTGTTCCTTGTTTTCGTTGTATGTCTTGTCCAGCGCTCTTATGCCTCAGGGCCCTGTCTGCAGCCCTTAAGAAATAAACTAAATAAATAAATAAATAAATAAAAGTCCTGCAGCGAGATGAAGGGGTTTGATTTTTGAAGGGTAGAGATTCTGAACCAGGCTATTTGAGCATTTTTTAATCTGTGTTTCTGGAAGGACAGATTGTTGTCAATGGCGAAGCCTAAGGATTTTTCTTAGTCTGAGAGTTGTGGATGAAATCCTTTTAGGCGCATATCATTGAGCCATTGTTGGACAAGTTGTTTTTTAGAGAGCAAACCAATGAGGACAAATTCAGTCTTGAATGTGTTTAATTTGAGGTAGGCAGTCGACATCCAGAACTCAATGATGGCTAGGTAATCGCAGAGACGAATGATGTCCTGCGCGCTATTTACTATCATGTACAACTTGAGTATCATCTGCATATTGGTGGATGGCTACATTGGGATCTTTGAGGAGAGTGCCCAGAGGCTCCATGTAAAGGTAAAAAAGGGTTGATGAGAAGATGGAGCCTTGGGGGGCTCTGCAGGGCCCATGGAGTCAGTTAGAATGCAACAAGTTCACCTGGACAGCCGGGTGTCTGCCTGAGAGGTAGAAGGTAAACCAATTAAGTACAGTGCCAGAGAATCCCATCCTGTCAGCAAGGAGGGAGAGAAAGATGCAGTGGTCGATGGTTTCGAATGCAGGGAGAGAAAGATGCAGTGGTCGATGGTTTCAAATGCAGCCGAGATGTCAAGGAGTACGAGGAGGCATGAGTCGCCCTTATCCATGATTTTGAGAGCACCATCCACCACCTGGATAGTGGCGGTCTCAATGCTACATTTTGGGCGGAACCCATACTGATAGTCATTTGTGGATTGGGAGTCTTATTTTAAAAAACAACACACTCCCATATTGACAATAGCATTGACTGGTCCTTACAGATCAAAAAAGATGAATTAATACATTTCATCATGACTGCTCCGAAATCACGCGCTGCTCGACCAAATGGATTAACTAACCAGATACTTAAATTAGATCCTGATACTTAGTCACAATCCTAACAAAACTCTTCAAAGAAATAGTAACATCCAAAGTTATTCCCAACTTTTGGAAACAGGCAATAATAATTCCTATTCATAAAAAGGGCAATACACAAGATCCAACAAATTACAGACCTATCGCTCTCATGGATTGCAACAGCAAAATATTTTTTCACATCGTTCTCCAGGAGTTGCAAAAATGGGCCACAAGTCATCATATACTATCGAAATGCTAAACAGGATTTAGAAAAGGGCTCTCAACCATGCTGAACAGCCTCTCTAAATACATCCTACAAGCTCAAAGTCAGAAAAAACAATCTCTTCCAGCTTACATTGCTTTCAGAGATGTTTTGTAGGTTTTTGATCTGGTGAATAGGTCAAAACTATAGATGGCAGAAACTAAAGGCTTGGAATATACCAGATGGGTTACTGCAAATAATCATCGCTTTGCATGACCAAACCACCTATAGAGTTAGATTAAACTTGCAGGGCGACCTATCTTCAACCATCCCGATTGATAATTGCGTAAGACAAGGGTGCTTCTTAGAGGCACTACTATTCAATTTATATCTCGCAGACTTAGTCCCTTTCTTGCAAAATGACACCTTTGCAACTCCCACTATTGGAAAGTGTAAAATGCATCTACTTGCCTATGCTGACGACATAGCCCTGATAGATAATACCCCTTTGGGCCTAAAACATCTACTGTCAGCATTAGAATCATATGCCATGGATAATGATCTAAAAATAAATTCAACAAAATCACATATTATCATTTTTGGAAAACCAAGTAATTAATAAGTCTGACAAATTTCAATGGTTCTTGGCACAACAACCCATTACAACAGTCAAGAAAATCAAGTATTTGGGATTTAATCTTAGGGCCTGTCCGTTTCTACAAGATCTAACCCAAGAGCTGGAAACCAAAGTATAGCAATATAAGTGCCAGTTAAAAAAAACTTCTTAGCACATATTGTCAATTCTCGCTGGTATACCTAATAAAATTATACAAAGAGAAAATAGGTCCAGCTCTGCTATACAGAATGGAATGCACTCTCCACTCGTGCAGCATAAATTGGGACCGATTAGAAAGCTGCATATGGAAGAAAACATTATCTCTCCCCCAATCATTATCGTTTGTTAGATTAACATACAAGCTTGGCTTTTATTCTATTAAATCTCACTATCATTGGAAAGCATTAACTTTGTTTAGGCTGATCCTTATTCCACCTGAGCGAACGCTTTACGAAGACACCTGGGAGGATAGCTCAGCGGCAACGTGCTCACCTTGGAAGCAGGACGACATGGAGCAACACAAGTTCAATCCCCGGGTCCGCGCTTAGAAACCTCTGTGTATTAAACGTGTTATAAATAACATATCATATCATTAACGAATACACTAACTCTTGTAAAACCAGCTTCCTTAGCAATATTCAAGATGAGGCTCTAAAGATTCAGATGCATTGTGAATGCTCTACTCCGACTGTTATTGAAAATTCAGAGAAAGTCAAAAAAGGACTCATGCTCACAGATTGGAAAAAAACGAGAGCTATAATCAGCAATTTGAAAAATATCAAAAACTTTCCACTATGTGAAAAACCTAGTTCCTATCTGTTGCCTTACATTCAAAGGTTTCCCAACTCTCTGTAGCGGAAATAATTATTACGTTTTCGGTTGGGTCTGACAAAGACCAATGAGACTGACCGAATCTGGAATAAACTGATCTATGTGATTACTACGACCCCCAGAATTCTGACAGCCGAAAATGCCAACTTTATTTAAAAGAATGTTTTTTCAACCCCCTTTACACCACATACATATCCGCAATCCACCCATACTACTATTATATCCCATACCCACCCACCACATATATATGTGGTGTAAGGGGGGGTTGAAAACAAAAGTTGGAATTTCGGGAGTCGGAATTCTGAGGGTGACATTTTAGGTAATTACCGAATAAACTAGATGACTCCAAAGGGGAATGCAATCTCTGTGGAGAGGGACTCATTCAAGATATGTGCCATGTGCTTATTGTTTGTCCATCTACCCTTTCACTTAGAGACATACATTTTGCAAACTTTGTGCATATTTCCTCTTGGATTTCAACCCAAGACTTTTGGCTCAGACATTTGGCCGGGAAAGAGATTTCAGTATCAATTGCCTTATTCAAATTATTGAACGAAATGAACTTCATAACCTTGTCTCCACAACTTTCCAACACAAAGTTTTGGAAAGAACCTCATTGAAATTTCATGATCTAATTTTTGTAAATTTATGTGTCAAAACTTACTACTTTGCATGTCAATTGTTTATTTTGATTGATGCAGTAAGGTATTCATTTTAAACATGATCCTTTTTATCTTTTCTTCTTATTGCCTACGTTATGCATGATGCCAAAGATTTAAGAATATGAACTGAAAGTATATGTTTCTTTTCTTTTTCTTTTCTCTTTTACTCTGTATTTGATACCATATATAAAAAGTCCTTTTGTGAGACTAAATGCACAATGAAAAACAAAATAAAAAAGATCGTCATTTCGGAGGGGGAGTTGTTCGATTCTGATGAGTAGTTGTGTAGCAACTGCTTTTTCCAAGATTTTGCCATAAACAAGTACCAAGTGGTAGCTTGTTGTGAAGCCAGGAGTTATCAGACACCAACAAAAACTATAAGTTTGGAATGGGTGGGGTGTAGAGCAATTACTCTACACCAGAAAGCACCCACCACTCTACCTTACATTTCCATAACCTAGGCCCTCATTACGACCCTGGCGGTAAGTTACCGCCTGGGTCGTACCCTTACCACCATGGCGTAAACTATGTTTACGCCATGGTGGTTGGCGGATTTACCACCCCATTCCAAGGTGAGTGGGGCGGTAAATCCCCATTTCCCATTTTACCCTTCCCCATTCCCATTTTCGCCCCATAGGGCATAATGGGAATGGGGAAAGGCGATAATTACGGCACCGTAAATTACGGTGCCGTAATTATCGCCAAGGTCCCTTTGCGGCATGGATTTTAACGGCTGCAAAAAAGCAGCCGTTAAAAGCCATCCCGCAAAGGGAACCTTGTAATCAGGCGTTAAGGGTCGGCGCCGTTTACGGCGCCGTAAACCCCTTAACACCTGAGTCAGAATGAGGGCCATAGACTGCTATAGACTTAGCCCATGCATACTTAGAAAGATTTGTGACCACCAGCCCAAATCTCTCCATAACAGTATTGGAAATGTTGCCTTGCATTGTAGCCTAACATACTAGTCAATGTTAACAAGTGTCACAGCTGGAGGAAATTGTGGATGCTAGCCTGCGCCATATCTAGGCAGGATTGTGAATGTTAGCATCTGCCACACTTAGAGGGAACTTGAATGTTAGCATATGCCACACTTAGAATTGAGAACATTAGCCTGCGCTGTATCTAGATAGGATTGTGAATGTTAGCATCGGCCACTTAGAATTGAGAACATTAGCCTGTGCCAAATCTAGATAGGATTGTGAATGTTAGCATCTGCCAGACTTAGATGGAACTTGAAAGTTATCATTTGCCGCACATAGAATTGAGAACACTAGGCTGCACCATATCTAGATAGGATTGTGAATGTTAGCATCTGCCACACTTAGATGGAACTTCAATGTTAGCATGTGCCACACTTAGAATTTGAAAACATTAGCCTGCGCCGTATCTAGATAGGATTGTGAATGTTAGCATGTGCCATACTTAGACGGAACTATGTAGGTCAGCGTGTTAAATGTCTCATAAACCACTAAACAATATAAGCTCAAACTCTCTGCATACTTATATCACTGAAAAAACTCACACAACCATCTCTCACACAACAAGCTGCACACACTTCACCACACCGCAACAACACATAAGCCGCACCAACAGCACACGTTGACTGACACCGATCCAATACTCACACCAAAGCTCAGCACCCGGTGTCTTCTGAGTTGAAGCTGCCAACAGTATACCACTCCTCTCACTATCCTACTCCCTCTTCACCTTACTAACCCTTCCCACCTTCTTGTTTACAGATCCACCAGAGCGCCTGGGGACTAATTTCGTTGGGGACGGTGCACTATATAAATACCATCAACATAACATAACATAAACAGGAGGTTCCTAATGACCTGTATTTGGCCAGGTTGCCTGGATCTAGGGTTGTTTATTTTTCAAAAGAGGTCGTACAAGACTAGTCTTGAGGGTGTCCGGGAATCACCTTTCTGCAAGGGAGGCATTGATGATGCTGAGGAGCGCATTGAGCGCCGGACCCATCGATTGTTTAATGATGGAGGCCGGAATTATATTGTTAGAGTCAGAAGTAGGTTTGAGAGAGGCAATCATTTTGAGGAGATTTGGGAGAAATAGAGGAGAGAATTCGGTCCAGAGTGGAAGTGTGCATGCTGGGATGTAGAGGACGCTAATGCTGTGAGAGGTTGATTCGATGGTCTTTCTGATTTTGTCTATTTTTCAAAAAACATTTGTTGATTCTGTCAAATTTTTCCTGAACTGCTGGAACCTCAGGGTTGGATAAGGGTTTGGTACAATGCTTTACTACTTCGAAGAGGGCTTTGCTAGTGTTAGAGGCTGCCTTAATGGTGGTGTATTAGTAAGCAGATTTGGCCTCGATAATCAGAATCCTACGGTTAGAGTGCAAAGATTTGAGGTTGGTGAGGTCTCACGAGTTATGGTTTTTGTGCCACCATTTCTGTAGGGCTCTAATTGAGCATTTGTTGGAGGCTAGCTCGGGGGTGTACGATGGGGCCAGTGGTATGGTCTTAGCCCAGCTAAGTTTTAGGGGGGCATGAGTGTCCACCAGTTTCATAGCAGAGTTGCTGAATAATTCCAGGCGGCCAAAGGCATTCCCTGTGTGGGGGAAGTCTGCAAAGTTTTTTCTAGCTCATTGGTCGGGAAGGTTTTTAATGAGTGGCGTTCAGTGAGGGGGTCTTTAGCCTGAACTTTGCGAGCCGTAGTCAAGTGGGTGGCTGGTAATGGGATGGCAGCTTGGTCAGACCAGTCAAGTGGGATGGGGTCTGCACAGGTGATTCAGGGGGATGATGTGAAGACTAAGTCTAGGATGTTGCCTATGTTGTGCGTGGGGAAGAGCACAATTTCCTCAGGTCCATGGAAGTGGTCAGTGCGAAAAGCATGCTTTGAGTGTCGTTGTCAGCCTGTGACTCAGGGATGTTAAAATCCCCAAGAAAGACATTATTTGACTATGCTAATTTGGCAGAGGAGAGTCATTTGGAGATGTCTGAAATTAAAGAGTCACTCCTGTGAGGTGGTCTGTAGATGAGGTGGAAGGGGATGGATTCCTTGTGCGATAGAGGGAACCGGCAGGTGAGTGATTCAAATGAGCTTGCTCTGGTAGAGGGGATGATGGAGCATGGCCAATCGAGCGATTGCCACTGTTGATGATTGCCACTCCACCTTCAACCCTTCCTGGCCAGTTGACATGTTGGATGCAGTAGCCTTGGGGTAGGAGGACATCAAAAACATGTGGGGAGGATAGTGTAAGCCATGTTTCAGTGATGATCAGGGCATCAAGGCTGTTGAACGAGATGAGGTCAGCAATCTCTGCAGCAAGAGTGACTGCTGAGTGAACATTGATCAACTTGAGAGGGCATGTGCATGTGGTGCGTGGATGTTGGATGGAGGCAAGGACTCTATTGATGAGGTTCACTGGGGTAGCTTGCCAGGGCTGCCCAGGGCACTTGGCCATTCGAACCCTAGTGAGAGTGGGGATGGACTGTTGAGGGACTAGACACATGGTAATGTCTTTCAGTGAGTAGCACTAGTAGCGATTAGTTTGTAGTTGAAATGCAGGATAGCTGGTCAGGCCCTTGGCCCTATCAGACCCGAACAGGAACAAACAGGTGAAGTCCTTGTCTTTGCACATCTTTGCTGAGGATGCCAAAAAAGGGCTGATTAAATGGGTGGTGGGTGGAGCAACTGATTGCTAGGGCCTGGTCACATGACCAGCAGCCTACTCAATGCTTTCTGCCTGGAGCTGGACTACAGTCCCAAAGTAAGAGGGTTGGAAGGTGCAGAAACTGGAGGTGGGCAGAGCAACTAAGTGACAGGGCCATGTGACCAGCAGCCTACTCAATGCTGTCTGCCTGGAGTTGGCTCACAGTCTTTAGGTGGATGCTTGGAAGTTGTGGAAACTGGAGGTGGGCGGAGTAACTGAGTAGAAGGGCCTGACCACATGACAGTAACCTACTCAATGCTGTCTGCCTGGAGCTGGACTACAGTCCTAAAGTAAGAGGGTTGGAAGGTGCAGAAACTGGAGGTGGGCAGAGCAACTAAGTGACAGGGCCTGGTCACATGACCAGCAGCCTACTCAATGCTGTCTGCCTGGAGTTGGCTCACAGTCTTTAGGTGGAGGCTTGGAATTTGTGGAAACTGGAGGTGGGCGGAGTAACTGAGTAGAAGGGCCTGACCACATGACAGTAACCTACTCAATGCTGTCTGCCTGGAGCTGGCCTACAGTCCTTAAGTAGAATCTTGCAAAGCATGAAAACTGGAGATGGGGGAGCAACTGAGTGGCAGAGCCTGGTCATGTGAGCAGCAGTCTACTCAATGCTGACAGGCCTGATCGGGTGGTAATGGCCCAAGACCCAAGTTATAGGCCCCAGTGCAGCGAGGGCCTTAGCGATGGGTCCCGGTGCCATTAATACCCGATCCGGTGTTCCACATCAGATGTTATTGCTATGAGCACCCTGGGCTTTTAATCCAGGGTGATAATAGCAATCTATTTTGTTTTAATGAACAGGTTGCACGCTTACGCATCCCATTCATTCAGATAAAATACTTACCTAAGGTGGCCACAATGGAGATGGAAGGCGGGGCTCCATGCAGAGCCCCTCTTTCATTTCCATGTTTTTCCAGTAGGAGGCAGCATCGGCGGTGTTAGCATGTTGCCACCAGAGGAAGCAGGTCAGTATGGTGGGCCGGGGTAGGGAGGTGAAGGCTCAGAGACTGAATGAAAGATTGGGGCAATATGGTGGGGCAGGCGCTTGCAGATTCAAGCTTGCTTCCAACGTCGGCATAGATCGTGGGATTCAGTCCACAATTCAAGCAAGCTGATCATCAGCGACACCGACCATAGGTGCTAATAGTAAATTTGACCAAAATATTCAAGTCACATTCTACAGAGAAGGAGACTATGAGAATGTAATGGCAAATGTCATTTATCATCGATATTTTGTCATGAAGTTGAATATCCTTGACTATAGGAAATGTATTGAGGGAGAGAGTATCAAAACTAAAAAGGTGAAGCACATTTGTGTGCCTCTTTTGTAGGTGTGTGGTATAAATCCCACTAAGATAACATAACATATTTAAAATGGTTTAGGTAAACATAGTCTGTTTTTACAACTTTGGGAAATGGGTGGTACACCAACAGCATAAAGTTCTACTAGTGGTACAGGGGATTCCAAAGTAATTCCTTTTACTTTTTGCCCAATACAGGAATAGGACTCGTCTGACAGAGTTAAATAATGTAGGTGCATGTGTTGGTCCTGATATAGGCAGAATATGTACACAGTACAATCTGAGAGATTGCTCCCGGGTTAAGCACTCTCCTCTGATATGTTGGGCAAGCCTTCGTTTTAAAGGTTTGCACCCACGTAAGTCCAACTCTGCCCTGCTTCTTTCCCAGGTTGATAATTTGAAAACGTTTATCTTGGCTTATAATAACAGATATTGTTATGGTGCTTATACTTGTGAGGAATCCAGCATTAATCATTATATACAAATCTGATATTATTTTAATTCGTATTATTATTATTGCTAATAATTATTATTATGATGTATTATTATTGTTTTTGTTAATATGGTATACTGCATGTTAAGATGAACCACTCACATTCATTGTCTCTTAACCTAGATTTTGTTCAGTGGAACCTATCTCATGTATCAAGACTAAAATCCTCAGTAGGTCATAGTTTTGGTCTGGAATCATCACCTACACAAAGTTACGATGCTAGTAGGCCTCCCCTTTAAAATGGTTATGTGGACAATAAGAAGACTGCAAAAGTAGATCCATTGCTCCAGAATATGATGAGTGATATTATGACAGACCTGTGTGGTGGAAATGGTTTAGTCAGTTCTCTTACCTGTTTACTAATCAGAACATGGCTGACTAGAAGCATTATGAGGCAAGCGCACCTTGACTAGTATGGTCATCTTTGGAAGAGATCAGCTGGACAAATAATGGGCATGCCTAAAATGAAAATAATGTCAATGATTTACTGGTTGGGGGTGGGGGGTGCTTCAGATTGGGAAGGGATTTGTCAAAGAATGTAATTTGATCATGTATTTTCAGATTGAATAAGTGGCCTCCTTAGCAATTCTGGGATAGCATGTATGGGGCGACAGGACCTTCATAGTTAAGGTGATGTTGTTTGTGAAACTCCTACAGATCTGAACGTTTTTAAAAGTATTACTATAGAAGACTGATTGCCTAATAAGAGCAATTTGGCCACCTTTGTAAAATACAATTCAGGGACGAGACAACATTGATTTGATAGGTATGCATAGAATATATTAGTTGGAATGCCTGGATGATTTTTGCATGATAATTATAATAAGTAGCTTTGTGGTATTATTCTTTTTCTTGCAATGACGTATTTGTCTTCTTGTTGTCCTTTATTGTTTCTCCTTTTGTCTCACACCTTTTCTTCTTGTTGTGGTCTGCATATTTGAAACGAAAAGGCTGTTAGATGGAGCTATGTTCATTCTATAATGCTCACTGGATCTCCTGTATAGGACACAACATCTACACATGTAACTGAAGAAAAAAAGAATTTGCTGCATCCAGGAAGTGACATCAGAGGAAGTGACATCATAGCAAGGCCATGACTGCCCCTTCTTGTGAGTGGGGGTGTGCTTGGACCCACTGGGATAAATTCACTTGATTGGCACTAGGACACGTTTTCTAATTTGCACGGAAAGTAACTGCTGAGGAGGACAGGTTAAATTGCAATAAAACTAGAAATGTCAACAACCTACTGCTCACATTCCTCACCTAGCATCACCCTTTGATAATTCACACGCTTTAAAAAACGATGCATGGATATCTTAAAAGAGGCACGTAAGCCTAACAAAAGACATTGTTATTAGAACAAGTGGAAGTGCTTTGTCTTGTGGTGCAAGTGACAAAACGACAACCCCTTTTACTGTTCACCTTCTAATATCATACACTATCTACAGTATTTGTTGGATTCAGGGTTAGTCTTTCATTCTCTCAAAGTCCACCTAGCTGCACTGTCAGCATATTCCACATCACAAAGTGGTTAAGGCTTTCATGGAAGGGGTCAAAGTGTTATATCCCCCAATTTCAACTTGATCCCCAGGGTGGGACTTAAAATGTCATTCGTACCAGCCTTATGGGGTCCCCTTTTGAACCTATGCATGAAGCTAGTCTTAAACATCTCACCTTCAAGACTGCTTTTCTTGTAGCCATTCCTTCAATAAGAAGAGTTATTGAACTGCAAGCACTCTCAGTTCAGGACCCATTTGTAACCATTCATAAAGACAAGGTAGGGTTAAGAACACATCTATGTTTTTCTCCAAAATGTGTTTCAAAATTTCATGTAAATCAATCGATATAACTTCCAGCATACTTTCAGAACCCACAGAATGCAACAGAGAAAAGCCTCCATCGACTTGATTTCAGGAGAGCAGTTATGTACAAAACAAAGCCAATAAGGAAACAGATCAATTCTTTGTTTCCTTGGCTCTAAATCAATAATTTCCAGATGGATTCTACATTGCATCCAACTCTGCCATTCCCTGTCAAAGAAAAGGTTACCATTAATTCCCAGAGCACACTCAACTCGAGGTACTGGGGCTACTCTAGCATACATTGCAAATGTACTCTTAGAAACAATTTACAAAGCAGCTGCGTAGAGTTCCATTCACACTTTTATGCAACACTACTGTGTGGATACTCATACAAGAGCAGATTCCCAAGTGGGTCAAGCGGCCGTAATGCATCTTTTTGCCTCTGTACCTTCTAACAACCCACCTCCTTCTCCAGGTACTGCTTGCTGGTCTATGCAAAGCATGTTATTCTAAACAGATCCACAAGTCCTAGAAGACGCATATTACATACCTTTGTCTTTCTGATGCTTGTACCTGCCTAGATTCACATGCGCCCACCCTTACTCCCCACTTGGAGTGGAAGGTACATAGACAATTTACACCTTTGTTCACCTTCCTCTGCTCACACATAGACTTCATGCTCCCTCCTGTTAGAAACAAAACTATCTGAGGAACGCGACGCATGATGGGCCATGGGTACAAAACAAGTCATGCAATACTCCACACTAACTACTAGATGTTGGCCTATGCAAAGCATGTGAATCTAAGCAGATACAAGCATCAGAATGATGATTAAAAGTATGTAATATTTGTCATATGCAGAGCCCTCAAATAACTTCCTGCAAGTCATACCTATTAGCTCATTGCATTTTGATATGAGTTTAAAAGCTTTGACTAACGGAACAGCTTACTCCTGACAAGGGACAACTTGAGATCTCTGTAAACACTTAATGTCTTATATCATCTCAAAAAGATTATGTGATAAATGTACATGCTTTTAGTTTCTTTGATACTGGCATTATGCTTGTTGCGATTTATGAGGAGATTAAAACTGCAGTTCAAAAAACATGTTTTATTCATCAAACATGCAGCCATTATGGAAGTAACATTGTATTATTTTTATGTTTACGTGCATGCAGGGGGATATTGAGCAGCCGGCTCTTATTGTGTGGTTGTTAGCTTTGAGAAACAATTGTGTTAAGATACCAGTTATGACCCAGCTTGGACTGGCCCTTATGATAATAGGGCAATTTCAAAGGGCTGGTTCAGCGGCCTAGTACAGGCCAGTTGTTTGGGCCCATGTAGGCCACTTTAATTACTTATCTCCCCACGCATCTGCCAGTTACCGTAGCAATGTGCTTTAATATGTACCATTGCACAGATACCAGTACACCTTTACATTAAAACTCACAAAATATGATTTATGAACATTTGCTTCTTTTTTTGCTGTCCAGGAGTGATTCGTATCCCAATCCAACTCTGCCATCAGCCTTCTGTAGAAGTGGGTCCTAAATATGTGTACACCATTGCTCATTTATGGGCCAAACGTAATTGCTAAAATCTTCATGAAAGCATAGGATAGCAGTTCAGTTATTTTAAATATATTGCAGTACTTCTTTTCATTTTTACCCAAATTATATGACATTCGGGTTGTCAGAACGATTGCTGTTAATTTTTGCATCGTTTTTCAAATGTACTTTATTTCTGTCGAGCTAGAGCAAAGCCATTTTTCAGCAGTGGCTTCAGAAAGCATCGTTAATCTCTGAACTCGTCCAAGAAAGAATTCTGCACATTGTAGGCTGTTATACCTGCCAATGACTCTACTGACCAAGGACCTTGTGGAAGCATACCCGAGTAAATAAGTGCTGCTCTATAGTAATTACGGCTCTGGATCTCTTGTTTTTGGTCCCTGGCCTAAAAACACATTCTAACACTTTCCTGTGGCCAAATAAATAGGTTTGCAAATTTGCCATCTTCAGATATTGCTGCTTTTGGCATTTTCTAAATGATACACGTGCTCTTTCTCTGAGTTTTCATTGCGATATTCTCATTTTGACAATCAAACCATTGGCAGGCGTTTTCAGAAAACGGATATTGATATGTAATAGCAGTTTTAAATAGCATTTCTTTGCCCTCTCTTGCATCTTCGAAAGATAACATTTGGTATGCGAAACCAATTCAGTGGCTCTGCTGGCAGAACGCCTCACTGGACCATAGGATTTGAGCGTGAGTCTTGAAGATTGCACACAGATCTGCTTCATTGATTTCCGTTTCCTTGATGTACCAGGGGGTTCCAAAATGGTGGAAGATGTGTGATGTTGGAAGGAGATGACTGGCACACAGAAGCATATCCGGTTCATCAACGGTGGGGACAAGACACGGAAGAGCTGCAGCACAATTTGCCCCTTGCACCTCTGCAACTTTAGTTCCGACCTCGCAAGTCACTGGCTCATGTGTGAGGTTGGCTGCAGGTTCAAGGGACACACAACCAGTCCCTTCATGCGTACTCAATTGTCAAGTGCACTCCCCATAATTGTGTATGCATTAGCTGACTGATCCTCCAAAATAAATATCACAAAAGATGGATGTGAAATGACAATAACATAATCCAATTCCATCTATCTGATGCTTTTGCACCATTATGCATTTGCACCATTTTTAAATGGGGGCAAACACCCCATGCCCCCCTTTTTTCTAAAATGCCCCTTGCTGACGCCCCATTTTATTTACCACACCTTTTCACCTTTTTCATATCTGTTTAGGTTGGTTTGTGAAAACACGGAACACTGATGTTAACATGGATTTTTATAATTGTTATTTCTTAAAAACAGATGGCACCCCCGTAAACCTCTTCCCGTTTTTCTTCAGTACCTCTTACTCTTTTCTTCATGTTTTGCATGTTCCCTGAAAAATGAGCAGAACCAATGCAAAAGCACCATTGCGAATGCACTAATACAGATGCATACCGATGCAAATGCACCAATGTTATAACATCCCAGCAAAAATCTGATTGAAAAGGAAGAGACTGTTTTCTAGAGGTAGATAAACCATGGGCCTTGTTACGACCCTGGCGCTCCCGGATTGAAGGGGGCCGGTACAGCACTATGGGGGCTCAAATGGGAATGGGGACGGGTTCCTCCATGGAGGAGTTACCTGTTCCTCCTATATCGGAGTAACCTGGTAAGTCCCCATTGCAGGAACCCGGTAATTGAGCCCGGAACGGTGGCAGCGTTAGCTCCATGTCGTTCTCGTAATGAGGCCCCATGTGTTTAACCCGTGTCTCTAACACTTAGGTCCAATTCCCACCTAACCCATAGCTCTCAACCATTTGTGTCACAAAGGCGGGTGAAAACACCCGATTTTATTTTTGGCGGGTGAGAGGCCCATTGAAATGAATGGGCATGCAGGAGGCTTGGCGGGTGAGTCAGCTGTTTAGAAGGCGGGTGACACCCGCCAAAAGCGTGTGAGTTGAGAGCTATGCCTAACCTGAGACTGGGCGATCTGCTGCCCCTGTTTCCTCCACTTGTTGCTTGTAGATACCTTTCTGCACAATTGCCCGCCCTTCCCGCCCCTATTTTTGGCTCCTTGCTACCTTGCATTGAACCCATGCTATCTGCTTTGCTGTGTACTTCCCTCTTTTAAAGCACCCCATTGCCCCCAAAGCTAGTTGCATGCTCAATAAATTCCATAACAAGAATATTATTAATAATAATAATGACCATGCAATAAAAGCTTTTCTGCTATAGAACAGAAGACAGAGGTTTACCGCTTCAAAAACATGATAGGATCGAGAGGATTGATTTATGAAAGCGCTCTCTACATGCAAAATAAGGGACAGCTGCAAGAAAGAGATTTATACTCTTGATTAGAGGTGGTGTGCATCTGAAATTGGAAAACTTACCAGGTTATGGTTATCCACATTGACAAGCAGCATCTCAAACCTGTACGAACTACCCACAAGTGTCTGGAAGTATACACGTTTTTCCCAAACAAACGGGGAATTAAACACATGGGGCCTCATTACGAGAAGTGCGGAATGGGTTTAACGGCGCCGGTAATAGTGCCGGCGCCGTTAAACCCACTCCGCACTATTACGAGGTCCCCTTGCGGGACACGCTGTGGACGTCCGAGGGGACCAGGAAGCTAACAACGGGCCCGTAATTGACAGTTGTTAGCTCCATCCCCATTCCCATTGAACCCTATGGGGGCTCGAATGGGAATGGGGAAGGACCGGGCCCGGGTTCCCTGAAGGAGCAAATACCGGGCCTTCCACACTCAGAATGGGCCGGTAATTCCCCATTCAGGAAACCCGGACACGATTTTGGAGGCAGCCATGGCGCTAATAGTGCCATGGTTACCTCCAAAGTCGTAATGAGGGCGATAGTATTTGTTCACAAATGTGTATGCACTTTACTATGTCTATAGGAATTTTCTGCATTTTATTATGTCTTTCTGACTAAGAATTTAGCTCCTGAGGAATGCTCAGCACTTGATGCATAGGAACAGAAACATGTTGAGCCAAGGGTCATAGAGTTTTCTATGTACCACGAGTTTAATACCGACATACCTCCTTTCAATAGAGGAAGGGGCATGTGGTCAAGTGTTATGTCTTAGTCATTGTTCGGTCTATTGCTGGATTCAAGAGCAATTTATTCCGGTTTAGTCATTTATTGTAGCATGAGGAATATGTTTATGAATTTTTTCACCTTTGCACTTATTCTCATGAATATATGTATATTATTATTTGTGATTTAATAACTTTTTAAGAAGTGTGTGGTATTATATGACTTTGTGTAATAAAATTGGTTTTTAATGCTGACTAGTAAACTACACTACTTGATGTTGTGTTTCTAAACGGGTAACTTTCTAGACACTGCCGTAATCGACTTACATCTGATCCCCATTGTGTTCTGAGTATTTTCGAGGCCGGGTTTGGTTCTGATGTACACACTAATATCTCATTAGTGTTTCCCGGAGGTTCCCTCTTTTGTATTAAGGTATACAATACACCATCCAATACATGTCCAAAGTGATGCCTAATTGAAGGGATATCATTGATTTGAACTATTTTCCTTAAAACATTATGAAATATTTGCAACTGTGTCTGTAAGCTATACAGAAATGTAATGGTTAGCAATAAAAACAGTGTTCTCCTTTTATTTCAGCTATTACAAAAACTTGAAGAAACGGGCCTAGAAACAGAAGGAATTTTGCGAGTCCCTGGATCTGCTTTGAGGGTTAAGGTACATGTACATTTCACCCTTCTGGGTAACCAGTTATACTGTTGAGGTGCACATATGCTAAGGGTTCTGCGACTCTTGGCTCTCCTGATGATTTAGACTACAGCTCCCATAATCCGTTACTATTAACTGTGCTAGCCTGGGAGTGCTAGTCCAAATGATCTGGTGAGCCACAGGTTGCAGAACCATACACTAATCTGTCGGCTGAGTGGCTAAAGTGAATCTTTTAAGGTTTTGGAATGCACCAGCATATATAATGCATGCACAATGGGGCAGGAGGATAGCTCAAGGGCAACGCGTGTGTCTTGGAAACAAGACAATGCATGGTGCCACAGGTCCGAATCCCGGGCTCGCGATTAGAAACCAGTCGGTATTAAGCGCATTATAGAAGAACAATTATAATGTGACTCACCCTAAATAGCACACAACGTCATTGCTGGAAATGGTAATTTCATCTTTCAATTTCAATATGAACCATAATACACCTATAGTCTGTGCTTAATTTGTGGGGGGTGTTTGCCAGGGCTGAGCCCAGGCACTTAATGTCTTAGAGTCCGTTCAATTATGATATATTGTTTTGCCATCTTTATTATTTTAACTTTCAGTCACCTAAGAACCACCTATAAAATCAGTGCAAAATGTTAACATTGATTGTTTTTAAAGGCACACTTAAACATTTGACTCACATCAAGCTACAACGGGTACTTTACTGGAATTTGTAAATCACACATCTGCCATAGTTAGTACATCCATCAACACCAATGAGCCAGTGAGAGTTGCAGTTTTAACTCATACATATTGACACTGATGGGAGTAGCCGTGGATGGTGGCAACAGTGAGTGGAAATCTACCCGTCATCAGTGATGTCATCAATGACATTTGTGATGTCATCTTTGATGTCCTGGGTATTAGTGTTAGCAGTGCACAGTGGTGGTGCAAGTTATGGTTGCTTAGCTTAACATAACTGGCGAATTTCTGAGGTTTTTCATTTTTACTTGTAACAATAACGTCCCTAGAACAGCGTTTTTTCATTGAATTTTATAGATTTTTATTGGTGCAACTTAACCATAATGTCTCTTTAATGTGGCCATGTAGTTATGGTTATGGCATAGGAAGAGCACTTTTTGGTCTGCTTATAACTTCTCTCCCCCTGGACAATCCTCACCAAACTTTGCAGATGAAGTATATGGCCTAGTCTAAATTGTCTTGCAAAGTCTGGCGAGGTTTGGTCAAGGGGGGCCAAGTTATAGGGGTGGGAGTCCCAACATTTCTTTTTTTCCCATAGACTGAATGGAGAAAAAATTCACCAAATTTGCGGCAGGAGCAGCGGCTTGCTCCTGAAAGCGTACTTTTGTAAATTTGGTGGAAATCCGTCCAGTAGTTTTTTTTAAAACAACCAAAAAGTAGGTCCAAAAAAATGTGTGATATCTCTGCGGACACACTTCCCTGTTCGCTCCGTGGACAGGACTCTGATTGGCTTAGAGGCCAACGTGGTGTCCGCCGACATCGGACGCTCCCACCGATTGGAAGCTGAAAAGCATGAAGTGCATCAGATTTTTGGAAAAGCCCACCATTTGGATTCGCGGACAGTGGCCGTGTCCGTGGACATTGCGGTGAAAACATATTAAAAAAACAAGATTGCATCAAATTTATCAAATGATCTCTGGGGAGGTGAGGGGTGATGAGGATGGGATGGGAAATGGCTGCAAGAAGCAAAAAAACTGCAGTTTGTTTTCTGCATAAGTCTGTGAACAGTCCGGAAGTTCGCGAACTGTACTGTGAAGTTCGCGGACATCTCTGCATTACAGGGTTGGTGAAAAGCAGTTCTTGGATGGCTTATAACTTTGACGCCACTTAATTAAATTGCATGGCATTTTGCACTTATATTCTTGACCTGATTCCGAAAGAGTCTGCAAAGTTTGGTGGGATTCTGTCAAGAGGGGTCGAAACTAGAAGGGGGTCCCAAAACAATATAAAGGCTTATAAATGAGGTGCCATTTAATAGATCTACACTTAATTTGAGGAACTGATAATAGATCTAGGTATAGATGCTTTTGCAAAGTTTGATGGGATTCTGTCAAGAGGGCGCAAAATTAGAGGGGGGTCCCAAATTATTTTAAAGGCTTTAAATGGGGTGCCATTTAACAAATCTACACAAAGGTGTGCAAAAACATTATAGATCTAGATATACATGCTTTTGCAATTTTTGGTGGGACTTTGTCAAGAGGGGGCAAAATTAGAGGGTGGATCCCAAAATATTGTAAAGACTTATAAATATGGTGCAATTTGACGAATCTACACAAAAGTTTGCAAAACGATTTTATATCTAGATATAAATGTTTTCATAAAGTCTATATGGATTTTGTCAAGTGGGGGCTAGGTTATATGACTACTGTATGTGCATACATTTGACACTTTTGAAAAAATAAAACATGTGTGGATTTCCAGCAAACTTGTGTAAGGAGCATTGGCAAGGATCTGAAAGCATGGTTTTGCAAATGTGCTCGTGTTTTATTTTTGAACAAGTGTCATAATGTAGGTACAAAAAATAGTGATATACCTTTTTGGTGACTGAGGTATAGATGGTAGCCATGGGCAGTGGCCAGATTGTCCGGGTCATGGAATAAGGTCATGATCCAGACAATCTGTCTACTGGCCATGACCACGAGGGACAACACATGGGGTTAAAGTGGCCATGTCCACCTGGGACTGGCTTTGTGGTAAAGTTGTTTGAAATTGGGATAGATTTGAAAAGGAAGAAAAATGTGCGCGTAGTAATATGGTCATAGGGTTTTATCTTCGCCTTCTGCAGGCTGCCATGGAAAATGAAGAGGGGCCTTGTATGGAACACCACCTCCCCTTTCCATGGTGACCATCTTGGAGAAGGATTCTCCTTCCTACACCGGGATGCCTCCGGCGTGCCGGTGTACGAAGGAAAATCCTTTTTGGCCCTCCGGGTTCCCGCTATGGGAACCTAGGGTGCTAATGGACTTCATCCCTCATTACAGGGGTTGGAATGGGGGTATAATGGTCCGGATACCTCGTTATCCACCCTCGCTTCGCTTGGACTGATAAATTGGGCTGCTGGGCCGGTATCCACCGTTCCAGTCCCTGGAACAGGGGATGAACGCCACAAAATTCCCATTAGCATAGCACAAAATGCAAATGTAAATGTTGGAAAATCTTATTGAGTCTATGTACTTTACTGAGAAATATAAAGTAGATGGAGTCTATATGTTTTTTTTTGTTCTATTTTTAACTGTGAATGGTGGTTCCTAAAGGAACATTTCTTTTGTTGTTTTTGGATGTATTTTATTTTTGGCAGGAGTGCTTAGAACGAAAAGGTGGGGAGGGAAATGAGGGAAGAGGCACCAAACACTAATATGGAGGGACAGGTGGACAGGGGAAAATGTTGCACGTGTGTTATTTCTAAGGTATGGGGGCAGTGTTTCTCATGCTCCTGGATTACAGCTTCAAAAGCACTTCGAAAGTGCTTCCCTCTGCAGAATGTTTTGTTGTAGCATGTACAGAGGACTGTTGTCTTCGAAAAAAAATGGATCAAGAGCCTCTTTTGTTGCTTGCAAGGTAGCTGGTGGGATTTGGTGTCCCACAGAAGTAGGCTGTATGGTTACAGTATTGGTTGAGGAAGATGAGGTGGAGGAAGACAGCCTCCTACTTGCTAAGAAAAGAACAACCTTTCTGAGAGCATTGCGGTCGTTGGCTTTGGTGTGGCAGCACATGGAGGTGGTCCCGTAGGATTACTCTGCGAGGAGTCCGCGACTGAATACAAAGTTGCACTCAGTGCATTTTACTTTGGTAGCTTTAGCCTTTGGTACATTCCCAACAGTGGTAAAGAACTGCCACACCCATGATTCTCTCTGGGTGCTAGAGGTAGGCACTTCCTCTACCGCATCTTCTTGAAGAGGACTTCATTATCTAGGAAGTACTGCACTTTTTTTGTTTTGAATGTCCTCCAGCTGGTGGTGGCTCTTGGGGAGGAGGGATGGCATTAGCTGATGCCATTTTTAAGATAAATAGCAGTTTTGCTAAAAATGTTTCACGTATGTACTTTGTACCAGATTGTTAATTGATAATGAGTAGGAACAGGTGTAGGAGCATTGCAAGGTAAATTTTGGAGTTGAAAGTTCCTAGATCAGTAGAATATGCAGTTCCGAACTGTCCACGAAGCACAAATCTTATCACGAAGTGCAGACGGGTTCTCGACACGTCATCATGCCGCGCGCCAGCGTTAGGTAATGTGGCACTGTCCGGAAGGTCCGCAATGAAGTCAGATGTTCGTAGACGTCTACGGATGCAAAATCAGTTGAAATAGTTGCAAAAAGTGTATAGAAGAGTTAAAAATGATGCTAGAAGGTGGAATATGGCAGAGTTTTAAGATGACACTTTGCAAATTGGAAACAAATATTGCTATATTGGGTAAGTATGATATTAGTAAATTGTAGGAAAATAGCATGCGCTGGTAAAACCCCATGAAATTCACTGAAAAAACTTTGTTAAAGGGACATTATGGTTAGGTTGCACTAATAAAAACCTATGAAATTCAATGAAAAAACGTTGTTAAAGGGACGTTATCCTTAAGTTGCACTAATAAAAACCTATGAAATTCAATGAAAAAACATTGTTAAAGGGACGTTATGGTTAAGTTGCACTAATAAAGACCTATGAAATTCAATGAAAAAACATTGTTAAAGGGACGTTATGGTTACAAGTAAAACCGAAAACCCCCAGAAATTTGCCAGTTATGGTGAGCTAAGCAACCATAACTTGTGCCACCACCGTGCACTGCTAAGACCAACACCCAGGACATCAAAGATGACATCACAAATGTGAGTCACGGAAGAGTGAGTTGGGGTAGTTGGGAACTGTGATGAGGAAGCGTGAGGTGAGGTATTTAGGGATTGTGATGAGAAAAAGTGAGTTGGTGATATTGGGGTACTGTGATAAGGATGAGTGAGTTGGTGGTAGTGAGTTGGTGGTAGTGGGGTACTGTGATGAGGAAGAGTGAGATGGTGGTAGGGGGTCTGTGATGAGGATGAGTGAAGAGGTGGTAGTGGGGCACTGTAACAAGGATGAGTGAGATGGTAGTGGGGGATTGTCTCGAGGAAGTGTGAGATGTGGTCGCGAGGAACTGTGTCAAGGAAGAGTAAGTTGGTGTTAGTGGGGTACTGTGATGAGAAAGAGTGAGATGTTCGCAGTGGGAGACTTTGATGAGGAAGATTGAGCTGTGGCAATGGGGGACTGTGATAAGGAAAAGTGGTGTGGTGGTGTGGAGGGCTGTGAAGAGGAAGAGTGAGTTGATGGTAGTGTGGTACTGTTAAGAGGAAGAGTGACATGGTGGTAGTGTAGTACTGTGATGAGGAAGAGTGACGTGGTGGTAGTGGGGTACTGTGACAAATAAAAGTGTGTTGGAGGTACTGGGGTATTGTGATGAGGAAGATGGAGATGGTTGTAGTGTGAAATGGTGTCAAGGAAGATTGAGGTGGGGCTAGTGCAGGACTGTGATGAGGAAGATTGAGGTGGTGGTGGTGAGGTACTTTGACAAGTAAGAGTGGTGTGGTGGCAGTTTGGTACTGTGATGAGTAAGAGTGTGTTAGTGACATTGAGATACTGTGATGAGAAGGAGTGACTTGGCTGTGGGGGAATGTGTTGAAGAATAGTGAGATGGTCTTAGTGCATGAGTGTGACGAGAACGACTGAGTTGATGGTATTGGGGAACTGTGAAGAGGAACAGTGAGGTGGTGGTAGTGGGGTACTTTGATGAGGAAGAGTGATCTGGTGGTAGTGGTTGTGGTGGGACAGAAGAAAGAGTCAGACACATTAAAGATATTATGAATTCTATTTAATAAAATTATATTAAAAAGGACTAACTTTTCCTATTGCTAAAGGGATCCCCCTGCCTATTACAAGAAACTAAGTGCGCTTGTCTGTTATCAGGTAGTCCCAAAGTAAAAATGTCCCCAGTCCACACCTAACTCTACCTGAACTCATCGCTAGTTTAGCCAACTTAAACTCAGCCAAAAGAAGGTCTTTCGTCTCCTGGGCTTCTCATAGCTTCAGTTAGTCTCTGTATGGAAATTTCTTCCTCTTGCAATTTACAATCTTCTTTAGTAAGCTCTAGCTATCTCCTCCATGAGCTCTTGTAGGTCTTGTAAAACACTTCTGGACGTGGTGCTCTCTTCAAGCTTATGCTGCTCAGAGCTTGTTTTGAGGTAGTCTCTCAGACTCTTGTCTTCATTTATGACGCTTTCACAGTCTCTCAATTCATCCTTGGCTACTTTGCTTGGGACTTGATCCCCTTTCAGATTCCCCCACTTCTGGGTTTTTCTTTTATACTCTTTCTTCTGGTTCTCTTGATAGTCTTCTATCATATTCATCAGAAGCCGTGCTTGGGCTTTGCTTTATCAACTCCTTGTCTCTTTGTTCAAAGGAACATTTTCCTTCATCCCAGGGTAATTGCATCCAGTCCCTCTTTTTTTTGCTTTTGAGCTTTTCACATAAGCAATCAAGCAAGTTTATTCCTCGTATCTCGACTTTATGACTGGGAGGAGTTGCACACTTTCTGTACTCATGCCCCAGCAGCCTCCCGCTTTTCTTGTTCTGCCCGGTACCTTCATCTTCATAGGGAAACGTTGCAGGGATCAGAACACACTAGTGTATTCTTCTCCATTGTCCCTTTTTTCCGTTCTGGCTTTTCGGCAGCGTATCATTCATGGCTTCCCCTCGGACTGCAGCTGTCTACAGATGTGGGCTTCTCGCGCTCCCAGCTGTGATGGTCTTGGCGTCATTTAGCGGTCATCTCATCCACCACGAGATGTTCATGGTCATGCTACCACCAGCTCCTGGATAATTCTCTCTTCTCACGCAGCAGTTCCCCCGTTGCCATTCTAGCCAGTGTCTCAATGTTGCTTTCTTCGCCGATTCTAAAGTCACAGGCTCTGTGGCTTGTCTCTGTTCCAGCCCCTCAAAGGCACAATCACATCGGGGGCTTCCCTTGCATACGATACTCCCTCTTCTTCCTTCCTCCACTTGTCTCAGTTAATTACACGTCTCGTCTTAAAGAGACATCCTCTTTTCCTTTTTCTGACAGATTCACTTCAGCATTGCCTGCAACCAAATATAAAGGTGTCACATTCTTCTTCCCAGCCGGAAGCCCCATATATGCTGATATGTTGGGGCAATCTCAATCTAGGGAGTTCCTCATAGGAATGGGAGTCCTTGTCCCCTAAGAGGAGTCACTCCCAGTGATGTCCCACTTGCCCATACCCCTATGGAGGGTATCGCAGAGTGGTCTCACCTCCCGAGCCTCAAAGGACGTGGCATCTCCTTGTGGAGCAGGGACGAATAACCTTAATTCGTCACATGGGGTATTGTGACAAGGAAGATTAAGTTGGTGATAGTTGGGTACTATGATGAGGTGGTAGTGGGGGACTGATGAGAAAGAGTGAGGTGGTGGAAATGGGGTACTGTGATGAGGAAAAGTGAGTTGGTGGTAGAGGTGTACTGTGATGAGAAAGATATAGGTTGGGTTAGTGGGGTACTGTGTTGAGGAAGAAAGGGATGGGGTATATAAGTAAGATTACTATTCAGTGCTGGCATGTAGGTGTTCACATAGGATTACTAAGGTATTGTGATGAAGAAGAGGGAGGTGCAATTATATATATATATATCTTCCCTGTTGACGTCAGGAGTTAATCAAGACCTTCACTGTTAAATAACATGAAAAGATTGTCGGACAATTGTTTCCCACTTTCTTTTCAAATAATTAAGAAAATATAGGGTTAATTAACACATTTACGCCCCAGAAACACCAATAGCCCCCTAACACCCTCATCCCACATATTAGGAATTAATCCCTGTAATCATTTTATTTTAAAGAAATGGCTTCCTAAATTAACTTAAACTTACCCCAACTAGCAATCACAGTGATTGCCACAGCTCCATATATTATAGATTAGAATATTTTGCTATTTTTTCTGTTTGCTGTATGTGCTGAAAAAACACATGGAAAAAAACCTACACCATCCCCAAGCCCCATACCTTAACAAATCATAATTTCTTATCCTGCCCATATGCACCCTGGCCCTACAAGGTTGGATTATTGCTTCATCTAACGTGGGAATGGGGATCACATTGGTACACACTGGCTTTAGAGGAGCAGTTCTCATAATGCCAAATGAATAAAGAAGTAGAAACAGCAGAAGGTGAAAAATGCAGCTACAAGCATCACTGCTAATGTGTCCACGTACTGTAAGGGCGCTCGTGCATTTAGCAGTCTGCGCGCCAAAAGCTTATATTTAACAAAGTTAAAAAGATCCATTGTCTTGCTTTTCTCTAGATACTTTCATGTCGGTTTCAAGAATGATAATACCTACAAGAAAACAATTATAGCTTCAAGAATTCTTTAAAAATGAACCTCGTTTTGGGGTCCATCAAAAGGGCAACAAGTGGTACTTTACTTGTTTTGAAAGCACAGTAGCTACTATGCAAGAGAGAATTGCTAACAGTATCACTCTTAATGGCAACATCAAGTGTTCATATCCTTTTCTTTGCGACAGTGTGTGTCCCTTGTTTTATGCATGTAAATGTCGTTGGGGAGAAAGATCACACTATCCATTCTTCGTCTTCAACTTCATGGACTGGCGGCAGGGATGGGGGTCTTGTCTTTGTAGAGTTTGATGTCACTGAGTTGAAAACAGTCCAGCCTGCCTTGTACTTTGACGGCAGTGGGTGTAACCTCCTCAACACTATAGGGGCTCTCAGATCTGGGATTGTGCCAGCACCTCAGTAGCAGTGTTCATGACTTTCTCAAGAGCATGATAGTGAAAAAACTGTGGGCATTTGCAGTGTGGAGATAAGGGGGAGCTTAAACGTAGCCCCCATTGCTAATAAAACACTGTATACTCTATAATGTATGCATGTAGGGCAGAACATGGTTAAATGCATAGGAGTCCTTTTGGTATAGGTTAGCACACGTTATTTTTGATTGTATTTTGCAAATGTGATTCTAATGAAATTTTGAAAAATATATCAGCAATATGTTGGTTTTAATAATTTTTTGTATTGAGAATAAAATGGTTTTATATTAAATCATACTATGGTTTGTTGTATGTCGAGATAATCCCAGTCGAAATTGAAAAAGACGTGCAAGTACTTATCTGTGGTGGCAAATTTTGTTGTTTGGTGTTGTAGTATGGAAACTGTAACCATCCATATCATAGAATATGCTCTTCCAATCATGGATAAATGTGACTCTTTCCTCTTGGTCTTCTTTGGCCCCTCTTCCTCTTCCCTCTTCTTACATGGTTCACAACTTCACACTTAGAAATCTACTTGCAGATAGAATGGGGTTCACAGACACATTCCTGACCTAGTTCACCTCTTACTTTTAAGTCAGATACCAAGCAATCCCTATTGGTAACTTCAGATCCAACCCTCTCCCGGTCACCTGTGGAGTTCCCTAGGGATCAATACTCTCCCCAGTGATCTTCATTGTCTATAAAGAACCGCTTGGGTCACTTCTCTAATATCTCACTTCACCAGTATGCTCTTGATACCTCAAAGTGAATTGTACTGAAGACATTTCACGCCTCAGCAAATACTTCCACTCCATCCAAGCTTGGATGACAAGCACCTACCCAGAACTCAATCCCACCAAAAAGGAAGTCATCCTATGAGGCCATCCATCTAAACTGGAGGCCGTCCAAGGGTGGCTAAAGTACACAAGCCTTGCTGAAGTCCCACCTCAGTTGGCCCCACGTGCCGAATCACTCAGCTTCATTATTGACAGCAATCTCTCCTTCTGGCAGCATATCAACACAAAAGCCTACACTTAGGCAGTAAGCCCCGAGACTACGGGCCATCACTGCATAAAGTAATGCCCCCGGGGTCCATAGTTACATGCAGTAATGGCCCACAATTGAGGGGCTTATTGCCATTAGTACCCCGGCCCGTTAGACCACGGTACTAAAGGCATTTTTTTTCTGTTACAAAATGCTCTGGCGTTTTGGAAAAGAAAAAGAAATTGACAATATAAATGGCCACCGGGAAAGGGAAAACAAAGTCAGTTTTCACTTTCCATGGTGGCCATTGAAAAAAAAGAGGGAAAAAAGTAAACAAACAAAATGGCTGCCATGTGAAGGGAGAAGGGACTACTTGTAGTCCCTTCTCCCTTTCCATGTTGGCTATTAAAAAGGTATGAAAAAAAGTAAACAAACAAAATGGCCACCATGGGAAAGGAGAAGGGACTACATGTAGTCCCTTCTTGCTTTCCATGATGGCCTGTCACAGATTGGGAGCAGACGCGCTGGGGACTGAAATATTCCCAGTGCACCCGCTCTTGAAATGGACAAAAAAGAAGTTAAGTGGTCAGGGAATTCGGGGTGAGTTGGATGGGAGAAGACTTACCAGATTCCCCGGCGAGGAGAGATGGCGGCCGCCAGCCGAGAGGAGGCTCAGGGCAGCGGGATTACTGTGTGGTAATGACCTCATTCTGAGCCTTCCTATTGACTGGGAGGCCGTCACACCTCCCTCGCCGGGTACTAATGCTTGGTATCAATTAGCAGTCCTCTCAAAGATAAAATTAGAGCCATGGTCCAGGCGTAGGTGATCTCACAATGATGGAGGGACCTCCCTTCTCACCCAACATTATGGCCACACACCTTGCCCACTATAGGACCCTTCAACATGCTGCTGCATACCTCAGGAACTAAGAAATCTGGCCATATCTCCCCAGCCCAAGAGAATTACACAGGCTACCCATCTCCGCCAGGATACTCTTCAAAACTCCTGCAATCACATGTACATCAAATACTGATCGAACCCCTGCCTATCTAGCCGTAAAACGTACAGGCTCAGGTGAGAGGTATTCTTCTAGGAGCACAGGATCCTGTTCTTCAGGGAATAGATGGGTTCACTTAGGATCTGATAACCCTAGCTACATACCCTCCCTGTAGTAACTGTTTTCAAAGCTACCTATGACCTGTAACCTCCCATTCCACTGACCTCTGTTAACCCCAAATTACTTGCACAATGCTCTATTGGTTCCTAGCTGGGATTGCGCTATGGCAACCCAAATAGAAGTACCAAAAATGGCAATACTATTCCCTATCCCAGAATTCTGACAGCTGTATAGCACGAAAATGTTGATTACAACATGTTACGTTTCAAATAGTCTCTTTGCTCCATTATTGGAGATCTAGCCACTGAGTAGTTGCTGCATAGTTTCTTCACATATGTATGATCTATAACATATATATTGCATGTAAAATAATAGCGCATTTCAGAATCTCTCGTTGACGTGTGCTACAATCGAATAAAGAATGTTGGGCCTTCAACCAGGCCTCGTGCACTGTTAGTCCTCATTTCTAATTTGGTGCTAGTGTTAAAATGTACCTTTTCGAAACCTTAGGGTACAGATGGAGCGCCCTATCAGGCTGCATGCCCTCCCGCCATACAGCGAGCGATATAGTTACGTCAAAATGGTGGCACCGGTGTTTTAGTGGTAAACAAAAAGCTTTAGCGGCCATTGTTTGACCGTGTGCTCCTTCTGCACTACATTGACATCCTTCTTACACAGCATTCCTTGTCGTAAGTGTTGCTTTCATGTGCTGAGAGGTATTTGGAACAGGCAGATGAAAGCCCTTCTGCTTTTCATTTCTGGTTTACTCGGTCTGCCCTTACAGCAAGCCAGCCCCAAGGGCAGAGAATGATTTTTCTAAACGGATCCAGATTTCCTCGACCCAGGCCGTTGTGTGTTACGATGACGACTGTCTTGGCAGACATTCCAACTTTATGTTTGTTAATGTAAGAGCCACATGGATGAAATTACAGTGAACTTTCCTAACAAAGTAAAGAAAGAAATGCACATGTATTTATTGGCACCAGTTGTGCAGGACTTTACAAAAGCTCCTCTGCACATGAGGGCTGCAGGGCATATGCACGGGTCTACCCTTTCTTTCTTTATTGCAAGGGTTTTATTTAGCATGGTCATTGCACCCAGGTGCATCAAAGTGCTGTACAGAAAACCTATATATAATTAAAACAAATAATGCAAACAAATCAGAACAACAGCGTAGCTGGTTTACAACAGAATGGAGCAACCTACCAATTTTGAAAAGATGCCAAAGAATTGAAAATTAAAAATCTCTGTTCCTTAACCAAGATTTTAGCCATGTTCAAAACCATAGATTACTAGTCTGGTCCATGCACTATTGCTGGGCAACATCATCTTCACTTTTTACAGAGACCCCTCTTCGCACCACTTCCTGGTTTTGTGACTGGTACGTCATGCGTTATGGTCTGTTGTCCCATTTTCATATTCATAGTCATATTATAACCGTGTAACTTACGTTGTTCTTTTATAACACGCTTAATACCAAACCCGGATCAGGATTTGAGCCAGTCTTGCGCTCCGTTGTCTTGCTTCCAAGACAAACTCATTGCCCCAGAGCTGTCCCCCCTCAACAAATGCTCTAATTGTCAAGATCTAATTCTCAAGCCAAAAATGACAAATGGACAGTATGTATTGCACGCCTTCACTGCACCATACTCCCAGTATAGTTCCTGGGCTCACCCACCTGCTCCCATCACAGTCGCTTGGCTCCCTCATCCCACTCCTACCCAGTCCCTGGGCTCTCCCCACCCCATCACACACTCTGGGCTCTCCCCACCCTGCTCCCCTGCTCCCACCACTATCCCATGGTTCCTGCCCATCCTGCTCCCATCCCAATCCCTGGGCTCCCCCCATCCCGTTCCCAACACAGTTCGAGGGCCAGTGGCGGCTGGTAAATTTTTTAATTTTTTAAGTGGAGGGGCGTAACTATTTCCCCCAAAAATGCCATAGCGACAGAGCACAGTGAGGTAGCCCGAACCAATCAAGGGAGGTTTGGGGGGTTTTCCCCCGTGAATTTCTTTTAAAATAATGGGTTAAAATGTTGCATTGTAGCGCATACTTTAAAAAAAAATGGGTAAATAGCCAAACAGTTTGCAATTGGTGCTTGGGGCCCAGGGAGCAGGCATGGCATTTTTTACTGGACATCTATAAAAGATGTCCAGTAAAAAGAAACCATCCATGTCCCCTGGGCCCTACTGGGCCTAACACAATCAACATGATTATGTGTGTATGCAAGGCGCTGGCGTGCCAAGGGGGAATCATGGTATTTTTGACTGGACATCTATGATAGAGATACAGTAAAAAAATACTATTTGGCAGGTGGGTAGGGGGATTGTGCAAGGCATTTTTAAAATGCCTTTGTTGTACAACCCTCCTTCACCCCTCTATCCACCACTTGCCAAAATCAGCTCAACGGACCAAAACAAAATAACACACAAACACACACACACACACACACACACATTCATACAACAATTACTCTATCATTCACACGAGCATCCATCACCATACACTCACTCATAACACAAGCATACACGCATCCATACACATATTTACATTTTTTTAAATAAACATAAACATACCTTCTGCATTGGCCTGCATGTGGGTGCTGAAACGCCCTGCTCCAGACTGCTCTGTCCGTATGTGCGTGGCGGTGCAGGAGCTCCCCCTCGCACATACAGCCATGCAGTGCCCCAGCCAGCATTTCCAATGAGCTATGCAATGCTGGCAAAGCAAAACACCCCAGCCTTGCATGGCTCAGTGAGCATGTGTGGCTGGGGAACTGAATTGAACTGTCAAAGGGAAATAGTGTTTCCCTTTGACAGGTCAGCCAGCCCAGGAGCACTCCCTCAGCTGGAAAAAGCAGCTGAGGGAGTGCTCATTGTTTCACTGGACTGGCTCCTTAGCTCCTCCATAATGGGTGAGCGGGCCACTGGGCGGGCGCCCCCTCGCCATTATAGATAAGCCGCCAGGCTCGGACTGGCCTATAGGGAAATAGGGCAATGCCTGTACCAAAAATGCAAAATGCTACTGTGGGCTAGTCAAAATGTGCCACCTTTTTGGCCAATGTGGGCCAGTTTGATGAGTTACTTCACTATGCAGCTAGTAGTTTGGAACATTGTTGCTCAATAAATATTCTTTAAATATCACATTTACTTGCATTTTAACACAAAGCACCCCCTTGGGTACTATTCAAACAGTCTGTGACTAAAATAATTAATATCTATTTACAACTGCGGGCCAATTTTTCATTGGTGCCTGAGACAGTTTCATGCTTCAGCCCAACCACCACTGCCCATTTCTTCCAATCTTACGGCCCCCCAGGGATGAGGCCGCGCCCTCCTGCGGGGTGCGCCCAGTGTTACTCTGTGTCCACAGAACCTCACAATGTGAGCCATTAGGCACTGATGGGAGGGAGGGGGGCTATTAGCAGGGACTTTTTCCATTAAGAAATGTGAATGGGGGTGATGGGAAGGGAGAAGAGTGCATGCATAATGCTGCAGGCGTTTAGGAAATAATGACTATGGATTTAAATCCCAAGGGGTTTGGGGGGTCGAATGAGACATATGGAATCGCAAGCACTGCATTTGAGGAGAAAAGTATCTGGACTTTTTTCGTGGATCAGCCCCCCACTCTTGCAATGATGGATACTCCCCTTGTGACAACATATTTAAGGAATACACGGCGCTCAGTAAAACATTTTGAAAAAGATGTACGTGTAGGTTGCTTTGTCCGCATGTTATGTATGCTGCATACATGACATACGGAACGCAGCAATCTACGTGTTAAAGTACACCTACATTTTCTGAACGCCATATATTCCTTATGTATACTGTTCAGCGAATTTAGGCAACATACAGAGCTTCTGGGTCCATGCGCCCTGCTGGCCACGGCCAACAAGATACGCCAAAATGGCCACTGCGGCCAATACGCACACTGGTTACAGCAAGAGATGCAGTGAAAACACACTCTCACAGCGACCTTTGGCGGCCAGTCTTCAAACTCTATAGTCCATGGCAAACAACCACCTCAGTATGCCAGATAGGACTTGGTTCAAATTTAATTTGTTTACTTCCTAAAGAATGCACCTGATTAGGGTGCCTAGTTAGCACACATATTGTACATTTAATGAAAGGCTTTGCCCTCCAGGTGTTTGTCGAGGATCTACATAGCTTTTTGAAAACATGCAATGAATGGTGAACTGGATCAGAGTTAGGAATTATTCCTATAAATATGTGTGATCTCTTTAACATGTGGTAGTAAAGAGTTCGCAATAATTGCCTTTCCCAGCTGGGACACCACTTCAAAATAGGACACTGTTCCTTTATATAGCATTGCACTCATGCCGGAGGAGCAACGGCTCCAGCTCTCCAGCCTCATGGGTCCCAGGCACTTGCCTTGGCCTCGTATGGAGCTGAGATATGGGGCTGATTCAATATTCAGTCTATGAGCACTTTTGAAGATACATTTTTTTACTTTTATTGATGTTACCCATTAGCACCCCAGAAGCAAGCTTACACTTGAGTGCGATCTTCAAGCCGTTGAGGACATTATAACTTTGAAGCCGTTGTTATTCTGGGCCAGATGGTGGTCCTCCCGGGGATTTGGCATGTTATAGAGAGGCTGTGAAGTATATGTAGTCCCTGGAGGGATCGGGGTCCCTCTTGTAGATGATACATGTAAAAACATGGCTGCTGAGGTCATTTTTGCTTGACCCTGGAAGATATGATTAGTGAGGCCAAGGGGCTTATCAAACAGACTGGCGTTGAGCTTTCTAGAAGCTCCATGGTGGCTGCCCGTGAAAAACACTGTACTGGTATGAGGTACCTCAGAAACAAGGCCGATTTCGGCTTTGAAGCATATTTGGATTGCCTGGGGGTCATTACGACCTGGGCGCAAAGGGATACCGGCACCGGTAATGACACTGGTGCCGGTAGTCCCTTTGCGCCCTATTCCGAGGTCCCTTTGTGGGTCCTCCATTAACGCCTGGTTTTACCAGGAGTTATGGACGGGACCCGCAAAGGGATACCGGGGTCAATAACGGTACCGCAATTTACGGTCCCGTTATTGACGCCTTCCTCCTTCCCATTGAGCTCTATGGTGGCTCGAATGGGGAATGGCTTTTCAAATGGGGACTTACTGGTCCCGCAAAGGTCGGAATAGACCGGTAAGTCCCCATACCACCAAGTCAGTGGCGGTACCGGTATTGGTGCTGGTCATGGCGCTGACTAGCACCAACCTCGGAATGAGGGCCCCTGAGTCCTTGCTTTGCATGGAGACTCTTTCTTGAGCTTCGTATTAGCACCTTGAAATTAGGTCTGTTTACCAAATTGTGACTTGGGGACCACAGGGTGGCCTGCCCAATGTGTGAGGTAATGGAGGAGTCGACCATCCATTTTTTGTTTCTCTGTAGTGGGTACAACGACCTGAGAGCAAAATGCCTAGTCCTGTTATTCAGGCAGGCTGGCATCTGGCAGGTCGAGGTGGCTATGGCAGTCTGCCTTGATGCTGGCAATTTAGCCGTGGCCTATACTGTAACCGAGTTCGTAGATAGATCGTGGTTGAGAAGATGCAAATTGGTGCTCTGGTTCTAATTGTTGGATGTTAGCCAAGAACAAGCACAAGGCTTGTTGACCACCAGCCAAGATTAAATATTTGCCCTGTACTGCTCTGCACTTTATCCTTATGTGTTACTAATTCTTATTTATTATGTCAAGTTGTTATTTTAAGATAGTAAGATAGTTGAGAAGTAAATGATTAAAAACCTGGCTCTGTTGGGATCTACGTGATTTTACCGAACCAAAAAGTCCTTTTTTCCCTTCAATTTTCTGCAAATATGTATGTGGGGGTAGAGCCCCTACAGCCCCCACCTTGCCCCTATACATTTTCTATTCACTCCCCCCCCCACATATATATATGCAGAAATTTGGGGGTTGAACTTTTAGGGGTCGAACTTTTGGGAGTAGGTACATTTGTACAATACCCTCCTATTGTGGGCGATTTTCTATGATTCAGCAATGGACCTGTAGTTTAGGTGCTGTGATTATATAATTGTACTGTAAAGCACTGCACTTTAACCTTTGTATATTATGAATTATCGAAACAAGTTTTAATAGGTGTTTGGTCATTTGTTAAGTAATGTTACCAAAATGTGTCTGTTAATGGAAAGGGTACATGTAGCCATATGAATTGGATGATATTACGGCTGCGTGTTGACCCTGCTTCACACTTTATTATGTGTAAGTCCCAGATATTGATTTAGGCCTTAAATGGATTTAATTTTGTATGACTTGTATCAACGTATGACTTCTCCAAGCAACGAGTTGGTGGTAGATCTCTTTCTGCGGCTGGTGCCTCCCTCTGGAACAGCCTCCCTGCCTCCCTTAAACTTGAGAAGAACCATCTCCGGTTCCGGAAGCACCTCAAAACCTTTCTCTTTGCTTCTGCTTTTTCTCCTCCTCTTCTCTGCTGACCACCTGGCTGTAACTGGAACTGCACTGGCTACCGGGACACCCTCGGGCCCAGGTCCTTCCCCCACCAGCGTCACACACCTGCACTGCCCAGCTGGCAACCCCTGCATTTGGGGACTGTTTCTGTATCCCTACAGTCCCCCTAACAGCCCTTTAAACCTGTTGCCCGCTCTTACCCATGCACTTGCCACTTGCTGGCTATTACTTGTTATAATTTTCTCCCATGTATTGCACTGTCCCTGCCTCCTTCCCACGCACTTGCAAGATCTGAATGACACCTGGCCTAGTAGGATTGTTGTCCGTCCTCCCTCTGTTCCCCTCCCTTGCCTCGTCGCGCCTTGAAACACTTGTGTATAGGCACGTTGTAAATGCCGTATCATATCATATCATCATATCATATCAATTTCTTTGAGCATTTAATTTGTTATGTCTCAGCAAGGTACCGCACTATATTCGTTCAAGCCACACATCTGTGCTTCAAACTGTGCTTTAGATGGTTACCAGACATTTGGTCGAAAAAAATTGGTCGACCAGACAAATGATCGAACCAATTTGGTCGAAAACCAAATGGTCGAATTTTTTATTTTTTTATTTTCACCCCTTTTTTTGGGGGGGGGTGGGTCCCCCCCCAAACCCTCTTTTTTTTCTAAAAACCCATTTTTGTAAAAAACGAAAACCCGAAAAATAAATATATAATTAAAAAAAAAAATTCGACCATTTGGTTTTCGACCAAATTGCGTCGACCAAATGTCATTCGACCAGTTTTAGGTCGACCAAATGTCTGGACACCCTTTAGATCTGTATCTCTTTTTTTGATTGTATGTTTTGTATGCTTTTATGGTTTGGAGTCCAAGTAAAAACTGGCTGATATACCTTTAAATCTTAAAACATGCCTGTAAAGTTTGGGAATTATATCAGAAGCCAATACAAATTGGGTCTGACACAAAGAAAAAAGGAACATCAAATACAGTATGAATCTGGCAGACGAAAACAATCATAAATAAGAAAAAAGCTGATGGAATGTTCTTCTTTCCATGTCTTTACAGTTCATGAAATTAAAATGTCCCCTCCTGTTTTGGTTTGCAGACTCTGCGTCAGGAACTTGAAGCAACATTTTACGAAGACAAATTTGACTGGAACCAGGTCCGAAGCAACGATGCAGCGGGCCTGCTGAAGATGTTCATACGGGAACTCCCCAGCCCTCTCTTCACGGCAGAGTATCTACCTGCCTTCATCGCTTTAGTGGAAAGTATGTGGAATGCTCATCAAATGGAACATCAGTCTCACATTGGCCTCATGTACTTATTGGTCCAAAATGGTTTTCACAAGACCAAACAGTGTATTGTGACTGCCATAGATACATAATGTAACATTAAGACAAATATACAATCCACCATTGTAGGCAATAGAGGTTGTGGGAGCAGGGGGGGTTGCAGGAGTGTTCAAGGACAAGTCATTGGATTGCTCAAGGCAAAGGAGGTGTTGTATGACAGCAATCTTGAATGAGGATATGGTTGGACTGTCCTTGATATCTGGAGGTAGTGCATTCTAACAGATTGCGACAAGAAGGGCTACCGTGCAAGAGGTGGCGTAGGGTTGATGGGCCACGTTTATGTTCAAGAAGGCCTCAGAGTGAAGCACGTGAGTGGAAGAGTAGCCAGATATAGAGTCTCCCAGGCAGGAGGGGGTCCTCCTAGTCCATGGATATATTTATATATTTGGGAAGAGAGTGATTTTTCATAAATAATCACCCCACTTGGTTGTAGTTTGCACATCCTGGGAGGAGGAGCAAAGGAGGTTGTAGAAGGTGCAGGAAGTTTAGAGTACTTGAGTTCTTGCTGTGCATCAAGGGTAAAGTAAACATATGGGTAATCATGAGGCTAGACTGGCCTACAGTCACTGTAGGCCAGTCTAGCTGGGTAATAAAACGTATCATGTTTGCTTTACCTAACTGTGCATCAAGGATAAAGAAAAGATACATGTTATTACTTGGATGGGCTGGCCTAAAAGTAATAACACTTATCATGTTTGCTTTACCCTTGATGCATAGTAAGTGTTATTACATGAATAAGGCAAAGTGCTATGGGGCAAACTAAGTGTGGCTGCTATTTGAGTGGTGAGTGCTGTGTGGACCCCTGCTTGGCCAGGTGTAAAAGAAGAGGCTTCCCCCACAGCCTTCAGACATACATCTTACAGATGCCCAAGTGCCAATACGTCTTTCAACCTTTAACCGGTCCTTTTCTAGGCCGGGCTTAGTCCACATGTTTGTTCAAAATGTGCATTGTCCAAAAACGAGAATGTTATAGTTGCTCGAGAAAGTCATACCTTCTGTGATCTGTTAAACAGATACAGTTCCTGTCCCCCATTTCAGAAAAGACTGTGCCCATTGGCGTCCCGCATGCGATTGCTAATGTGGCACAGTCTCTCCTTAAACAGGGGACTGGAACTATATCTGTTTAACTGATCACGAAAGGTATGAATTTCTCAAGCAACTATACAATTCTCATTTGTGGTAAAAGGTCGAAACGTGTGTTGACACTTGGGCATCTGCAATTCCCACAAATTGCATATGTTTTGGTTGGATTAGGGAATACATAGTCTCTCATTCCAAGTATGGTGGTAAGGGATACCAGGCACCGGTAAGGAGACGGGTGCCGGTAATCCCTTACCGCCCTACTACGAGATCCCTTAGCAGGTCCCTTCCTTAACGCCTGGTCTGACCAGGTGTTAAGGGGGGGACCCGTTAAGGGACCTGGGCGCAAATAATGGGCTTGGCATACGCCAGCCCGTTATTTGCGCCCTCCCCATTCCCATTGAGCCCTATGGGGGCTCAAATGGGAATGGGGAATGGTTTGGTAAATGGGGACTTACCGGTCCCTCCAAGGTCGGAATGGACCGGTAAGTCTCCATTGTACCAAAAACGGAGTCGGTACCGTTATGGGAGGCAGTCATGGTGCAAATATTGCCATGACTACCACCATACTCGGAATGAGGGCCATAGTTTCATAGATTTTGTAAAAAGAGACTGAACCCTATCAATTTGTGAGGAGACATATGTCTGTGACTGCTAACTCACCTCAATAATTTCGGTTAATCTGGAGCTATTGAGCTACTAATAGCCAAGGACCTGTGCCCGGATTTAGGTGTAATTTATTTCTTCAAATTGTTTCACATAGATAGACTGGCCGACATTCAACCTAGACAAAACTATTGCATTCGAGTACATATGAGGAGAAATGGCATGTGAGGAGGAACACAAAGCTTGTAGGTTTTTGGTAATTTGCCCACCCAGTGACTGCCCATGCCCATACTAATCCCTCTGGTCATTCCCACCCAGGACCTGCCCCTCCCCGCCCAAAATACCTCCTTGTGGGTACTATTTGAGCTTGCTTTAACCAATCCTTAACAATAAACTGTGTGCTCAAAATGTCCACCAGTGCTTTTTTAAAGCAGTCTTCTGGGAGTTGATAACTGGATTGGAACTGTAAACACGCTACTGGAATAATAAATATGTCTTAACCAGGTCTGCCTTCAGACACTCGATTTATAAGCACTATGCGTGTCCTTCACTGAAGTCCTGTAAAAAATAAGCATTGGCAAAGACAACAGTTTTGGCTTGCGTATAAGCATTCAGCATTTGTCAGGCACTGTTATTAGATGCCTGGGTACTTGTCCCATTTTGCAGCTGCTACCATTGATGGCCAGTTAATACCACCACAGCAGTGGCTGGAAGTATCTTTGCCATGCCTACACAAAAGTCCAAATGGTTGGCATTGCCAATGCTTGTTATATTTTGGGGTATTACATTGTACAGAGCACCTCACAAAAGCTGCAGCCACACGCTCTTGTACTGTCTTCTAATTAAGTGGCGGAATAAATGGTTTCTGAATTAGCGTCACTGTTTGTGGTTTTCTTACTCCCTTAGAAATCTCCAAGATCAAGTTACAGCTGCAAGCCCTCCATCTGTTAATCATGCTCCTGCCCGATGCCAACCGCGACATTGCCAAGGTAAGCATGAAATGCTTTGGTGCTGCCAATTGTTGGTGCCTTGCGCCTGTGTCCTTTTTTAATGATCTCCAATTTGTGCGACTGATCTCTAGCATTTGAGAACATGAACGGGCTGTAGGTGCCTGAATGCTGGCCTCTCTTGTTGTTTAGAGCCAGTGAAATAGCTCAGCGAGTTAAGCCCTAGCTTCAGAGGACTCTGTGTATCCAGGGATCAAAGGTTTGAATCCTAGCAGGGTCCACTCTCCCTTGACCCTCCCAAGGTCCAGGGAGGGAGTCCCAGTAATGCCATGTACAGCACTTACAGTATGGGGAAATGAGTCATGTCTTGCGATATAAGAATGTGACTGCATTATCAGAGTTTATAGGTGGCTGGTTGCAGCGCCGTGTCACGTTATGAAAAGGAAGTGAGGTTATTATAAAGTTGTCTGCATTTTGAGCATTGACATAATTTCACCAAACTCACAGGGTAGCAAAAAGCAACTTCCAATTCCTTTTTTCATCGCAATGTCATCACAGAGAATTGTATTGCATGATCTTTGATCCCATCACTGTCAAAGGTCATGAAATGACATTTTCTGAACAGTATTTGGAAGGTGCTTTTGCTATGACATGACATTGCATTTCACAATGACGACATCACAGGAAGTGACGTTTTTAGCAGGCGTAGAACTATTCTCCAAGAAGTGGAATCTTAGTAAGATAAGCACAGCATCTCAATAGAGTAGGAACATTCCTCATTTGATGACTAACCAAGGACTGTTGGGGCTAACAGGCGATACAGTATGACATTAGAGTAGTGACTGCAGATCCCTTCCAAGGTGTATGGCCAATGCCGTTGCAGGTGTGCCTTGAAATGGTGTTAAACAAATAATGCAATGGGCCTGACCCATGCAGCTGAATGTATTCAGATACCCTGTGTACAGGCAGTGTTCGGGGAAGCCAAGCATGCGTCCAGGCACGATGGGTTGGGAGAGTCCATTGAATATCACCACCCAGGAGGTGTCCTTTCCCTGGAGTCCTGTGTTACGGTGGGGGAAGGGGATTTATTTATTTATTATTTATTAAAGCATTTCCTAAATCGCGCCAAATGCCCGGAGGCCTCAGAGCTCGCACATACAATGAACAAAAAAAAGCAAGCATTTCAAGGAGGGCAAGAGATCCAGGGGTAGAGAACGAGAAGGGAAGGGGGTGGTAAGGGCCCCAGGAGCCATCAGGTTGGCCCTGAACGGTGTGTGCACTCGCGGCCTGTCAGGCTGCACACCCACGTGGGGTTGAACGTTTGTCACCCAAAAGGGAGGCTGGATGTCCAGGGCAAACACTGTCAGCGTGACAGAAGTTGTGCTGACAGTGCTTGCTTTTGCTCACCATGTAAACTGAACGGCAGGAGGGGCCTCACCATTGTGAGGACCATGTGACCCCCCTTGAGGGTTGCGGCGACTGCCAGCACTCTTCACTGCATTCCAATGCGCCAAGTAATCACATTGTTTCTGTGTGGTCGCATGCTGCAAACCATGCACGCCAGGTCGGGTCCTTTGACGATATGCACCTCTGTATTTACTATAATGCTGCCATCCCATTCTAGGGGATTGCCCAATATGCTTCGGTAATGTACAGTGTGACTGGGGGGTCAATTACATAAAACAGGGCTCTGTCATCACTAACTGTGGTACACACATTATAGAACACGGATGCAGCCATCATATGCCAGGCTAGAGACACCACATGATAGAGGAATTGTCATCATTTTCTAGGGGGCTTCGATCATATGCCAGCAGTGGTGCATCACGAGTCAGAGGTAATTTCCTGATCTGCCATGGATGCAGGCATGCTATTAACATATACTTGGAGTGTGGTGCCGTTGTGTGCCAGGGGTGCTGGTATTGTACGTCAAAAGTGCAGCTGTGACTTCAGAGTAACTGTCCTTGTATAAGATGTAAGTGTTCCCATCATATTGCAAGGAGCCAGTCCTCATATGCCCGGAGTTCAGTGGTGGAGCTGTTATGTGCCAGGGAAGCTGCCATCACGAGACGGGACACCAAATTCATATGACAGAGATTGCACATTGCAAGTGTCCAAACATTCTATGGCAGTGTACTGCAACCACAGACTGGGGAGCACCATAATAAGCATGAGGTTCATCATTATAGTCTTGGGTTACTATCTTCATTTGGTACCAGGGGAGCAATCATAGAAGAGAGATTCTGGCATCATTTGCCAGGGGTGCTACCATCATGTATGATGTGATAACATTGTATGCCAGTAGTGTATACATAATATAGGCAGGGTTTACCTACACGTCATAATAGGGATAGTGTTACAGTCACGCCCATGTCGACGTCCCCTTTCAATCCTCGAAAGAAAGATGCAATACTCTGCGATTACCACTAGATGTCAGACTATGCGCAGCATGTGAATCTAAGCAGATACAATCATCAGAAATGCTATTACGGTGAGTAATGCATGTCATATAAAAGCAGTGCTTGCATTAAATTACAGATGCGCAGCCATGATATGTCAGAGGCAAGGCCATCATATACAAGGAACATCAACATTATAAGAGGAGGCCATCGGTGTGCATCCTGCATATGCCATTGAAGTAGTTAGCATATGTCAGTGGATCAGCCATCATAGGACTGTGTTAGACATCACATGTCAGGGGTGCAGCCAGCCTATACCAGGGTATGAGTCATCTCTTGCCAGACGTGCTAACGCCCTGACTTTGCACCCCTCCACCCTCTTATTCATGAGGCTGTGGCCCAATGTCTGAAAGGATGGAGAGACTGCATAGGCTCTACGCAGAGGCTTCTCTGTTCATGCAAGAGAGCATGGACTCTACAGCCCTGCATTTCCATTCACTTGCCCCCTCCATGGTGCAGGAAGCACAGGAAGGCTTTGTGGTTTGCATGGAGATCTACTAGTGCAGGTTCCTGAAAGGGAAGCAGTGGAAATGAACTGTACCAACTTAACCACAGTAGAATATTATTTTTAGTTAGTTCAATAAACACTGTCAAAAATTGGATTTGTCTCATTTTGTAACTGAATTAGCACACCATCAAAGTGTTCTTTTCACATTACAGTTGATACCAAAAAAAGTCAAAACAGATGAGTCAGAAAGAGGTCCAACTGAACAGTGAGGTTTATTTCCTACCTAGATGCAGCACTCAGGATCTACACTCTGCTGACAGCTATCAATAGGACCATAGGAGTCATAATGTACACCACCTACTGAGACAACCAAAGTGAGAAGGGAAATAAACAAACACTTTCAAACATCACATAACTCTTCCACACAAAATTCTGCTTATGGACTAAAAAGGCACTGACAGAGCCAACAGTTTTGGCCTTTGTGCAGGAACGCGATAGGCATCTGCCAAGCACTGCCATAACGGCATCACCTGTCCATGAGGTGGTATCAGGTGAAAATGTTGTGATTAGCTGGCAAACGCATATTTAATTTCTATATGCAAGCCAACATTGTTTGCTTTGCCAGTGCTTGTTTTTGTATAAAAGCATTTTTATTAGTTGTGTGTATCAACAAAGGAGTACAGAGATTTACACATCTCTATGAAAAAGATCTCAGACCTAAGTAACACCATTGTCAACAGAAAAACATCTCACTTTTATAAACTCCCCCTTTTAATGTATGTCAGTAATTTGCCAAAAAAAATTACAAAATTTATTATGTAAAAAAGGTTCATAACCAGGAGCTGTACATACATTCTGAGGCTATGTAGAAGATCAGTGGTTTCTACTTCTGCATGAAGCCGACTCAGTCTCTGAATATGTCACCCGCCATCTTCTCCATTGCCAGCCCTGACCACAGGCTTGTCCACCAGAGGTTTACATGCAGCATTTCACTGTTTTTCCACTCTGCCATTTTGGCCATCAAGAGGAGTAGGGTTAATATTGAACTGCCTGTGGAGGATAGGGGATGTGTATGTTTGATAGGTATACCCAGTAACACTAGTCCTGGGTCAAATGGGAAGGTCCACCAATTATTTTGGAGATATGTGCTATTTCTTCTTCCCAGAACGGCTGGATCTTCAGGCATTCCCACGAAATGTGTAAGTAAGTGCCTTCAGCCCAGCAATCCCTTCAACAATTCCCTCCTGAACCTGGGTAGGTCTTCTGCAACCTGTCAAGGGTCAAGTACCAGCACAAAATTACTTTGTACACTGACTCCTTAAGTTGCATCGCCATAGCAACCGTTTTTGTTCTTTGCTAAATCCCCTCCAATTCCTTCTCAGAGATTTGTCTCCCCAAATCCCTCTTCCATGTGTTCATGTAATGTGTTCATGTATGCCCATTTCCTCTGTCCTCCAGCTTGGAAAGAGTGGTAATGAGTCCTTTCATCATTATTGACTCGGGTAGACATTTCTCAAAGGGTGTGAAAGTCCTAGTGGCCGCTTCCCTTAGCGGCCTGCCCATCACCTAGTGCCGTAACTGGAAATATTGGAACCGGTCCCGTTCTCTGATAGGGGGGTTTTCCTAAAGTCCAGTTGAGGTAAGACTTCACAAACCTATCCCTTCCATTCAAGTCCCCAAATCTTAGTATAAGTCTATACTACCCAAGGGATATTGGTAGAATGGCAGAGCAGCCGGGCTTATCATAGAAGGAAGATGTGAGCTGTAGGTAAGTACACTGAACCCAATAAATACAATAGTCCAAAGAAACTCTTACACAGTAAATATTTTATTAAAAATATACATTTATTATTATTTACATAAGGAAGGTAGATAAACATGTATTTCACTAACCAACACACATAGGAATTCTTAATAATACTTTTCAAAGGTGATTACTTCAATAAAAGATGCTCAAATTTACAATTGTTACAGAGTTTGACACTAATGAGAGTTCTACTGTATTATCGGTAGACGGTCATTGAATTTAGTTAGCAAAACCACATCAGATAAAGTCTTTTGGAAGGAAAAAGATTGGTTATACACACAGCAGCAAAGCTTAACATTCTAGAGACACTTTTCTTAGCTTCTTACGCTTTTAAAGTGCAATCTCTAACTATATGAAAAAGTCAGTGTAGGAAGATAAGATACTTAGCAATATAATACAAGTTAGGGGCACCCTGCAAAAGGACTCCCTAAAGGGACACAAGCTGGCAAGCTTGGGTTAGAGGTCGGGCGGACACCCTGGATACCTCTTCATGCACTCTAGTGACACTCCAGTGACTCTTCAGTTCAAGGTAAGCTAAACCTTTCTCCCCACTGTACCTTAGGTTAGAAGAAGTAAACGTAGCAGTATTCTCCTCTGTGCAGCAACAACAGACCTCTTCTCCTGATTCCTCTGTCTGGTGACCAAAGGAAGAACTCTGAATGTGATGTCTCAGCAGCAGTCTCGAGAAAGGATCCTTGGCATGGATTTCTTCACTCTCGGGCAGTCTGCAGTTTTGGCGCCTTTTTATCAGCTCCAGCAAAGGACAGTATTCACCCAGTTGATCCTCTTCAATTCAGAAGTCCTGCACTCTGTTGAGGGGACTTAGATGAGTGGGAAGGTGCCTCTGGAGGTCCAACTGGAGATCACCAAAGTTCTGGATGGATTCACTGCAAATGGGTCGAAGGTCTCCTGGTATTTGCGGTCTGCAGCTCTGGAAAGGCACAGCACCTCGGAAGGTGACTCAATTTGTAGTTTGTCTCAGGGCTGGTTGGTCTCACCAGTCAAAGGGAAGGAGTCATCCTCTTTGAAGCTCCACTGTGGATAGGAAAATGGGTTCAGGACAGCAGTGGTCACTTCACAGCTACTGGAAGGGTCTGCAGGTGTCACTGGTCATCTTCAGCTTTGGATCTTCTGGTCCAGTGGTTGACTTGCCTTTTCCCTCAGGGACCTCACCTTTTATTTCCCACACACTCCTCTGCAAACTCTCTCAGCATTTTACAGAAAGGGGCGGGTGGCTGTCCCATCAGTGGGAACTGGCTCCATTCAGGCATGCTGGCAGAAAAAGGGCACGGGCGTGATTAACTCCTCCCCCACTTCTTGCCTGGCCAGACACACTGGAGCCTAGGCGGGGACACCACCAGGGACGTCATTTCACCAAAATGCCATAGGTCGCGGAAGTGACATCACATGACCTTTGCCCTCTGATGACATCACAGGAAACCCTCACCTCGAAGTGACGTCACGGGAAGTGATAGAACACAACCTTTCACCCTATGACAAAACAGGAAGGGACATCACATATTGTCCCTAAACACACTACAAAAAATATGGTTACGATATTACTATAATGTTCTATACATTTCCTACAAGAATGGATCACCATATGTATTGTTAATATCAGTGTTTATCGGACCATATTACCAAATTACTGAGAATGCAAGCAGACGTCCAAGGCCAAATGATAATGATATGTTATTATACAGCACTTACGCTTAAGCGCTTTACATAGATCAAATGTACATACAATATCAGCCAACCTGTGTTGGTACTCATTTATCGCCCTCAGAAGGGTGAAAGGCTGAGTTGAGGTGTTTAGGAACAGGGTAAATCAGTGACTCACCACCTGAAGTGCCTGGAAATAAAACTTTATGAGTCTAGCAATTATTTGATAGAATTCCAGAAAGACAAAGTATGTGTTATTCCTATTCTTTCTTGTTTAGCGTCACTTCTCAAAGTGATACACCGGTGGAACCCTGTTTTTTTTTTTTTAAGAGGCCGGCACAAGAAAGTCAGCCACTCCAAAAATAAAGAGCCACATGACACTGGCCACAGCCCAGAAGCTTACATTTTAAAAAAAAGAAAAGTTACAAAAAAAAGTTTTTACATTTTTTTTTCTCCAGGGGTAGCAAGGGAGACCTCAGGGGTCGCAACTGCAACCCCTGGCGACCCCCAAATAACGTTCCTGGACACCACAGGGTTCACGCCAAAGGCAAAACATTCACGTAGACCTCCCCCTCCTAGAATGGTAGAAGAAGGACTTACAAAAGACAACCATATGAGAAATGCCAAAAAAAAAGAAAGGAGCCATCATGTTAGGACATAAGTGACCCTAATGTGCACAACCGAGGCAGTGAATACAGACTGAAGTAAAAAGAATAGTACAATAGTTGGTAGAACACGTCCACTGCCACCAGCTATGATTGTAGGGTTGTCACTGTGACTAAAAAGTCACAGGAGCAGAGAGAAGGGGGATACTTTGTATCCTCTTAGCATTCCACATAAGATGATGTGGGCTAATCTCCCATAGTATAACGTTTTTAGGAGGGTCACAAAGTATCCCACTATTCCAGAGAATTGTAGTTCTCAGGATAAAGAAGGATCTCAAAGGAGGACACATTGGGTCCCCAGCAACACTGCACATAGGGAGATTTGTGCTGCAAAAGTTAAACACAGATGCCTTTAAAAAGATATGGAGGAAAGCAGATTCCATAGTAAAGATCAAACACAGATAACAGAGTTCAAAAAGTCAGAGCAAATAACAATGAATGAGGGGAAAAAGGCTCCCCTCTTTCAGGATAGAAAGAAAAAGGTCCTGAACTCGAGGAAAAAGTGCTGGGGTTCTCACTAGGAGTGGGGATGAAGCATAAAAATGATAAATCTTCCTTACATTCTCATAAACCATATTCCCGCTTACATTGCAAAAAAGGACTTCAAATAGCTCCCTTTAAAAATGTAAGCTGAACACCAGCCCCTGTTTTCTCTCCATCCTCTAAATGTCCCTCTTTGCAGAGCTAGAGTAAAATCTGGATTGCTATGGATAAGCGTTAACAGTGACGGGAATGTGGTAAGTTTCTCCTGTATGGCTACCATGTCCCATACCATGAGACTAGCCCTCATAATTGAGTTCCTGTAAATCTATTTTGGTCTCCACAAACGCAGACCCCTTGTTGCTGTGTCCATTGTCCACCAACACCCTCGGTAAGGCACCAGAGAATTTGACTGCATTTGCATTTATTGGTGTTTACCTGCACGCTTTCTGTGCTTCCTGTGCCCAGCTCCCCTGTCCCGCCTCCCTCCCCTCCCGCCCAGGCTGGTAGTGGATTGGTCGGCGCCTGCCCACCTGGTTGGAAGTTCTAGCAAGCACCAGATTGTTGTGTGTTGCCCTCGTGAGGAGGGGCGCCGAGTACGCGAGTGGTCCGGGACCCGGGCACCCCCCAGCAAAATCAAGTCAGGGCTGACACTCCCCACCCCGGGGCCAGAGAGAACTGATGCAGTATCGATGGCCCTTTGTTTTGGGTTCCATCGATACTGCGTCTCTCTCTCTCTCTCTCTGGCCTGGGTAAAAGCGCAAAAATGTCCAATTAAGCCCTCTGCTCTTGGTCTCATATTGGTGTATGGTCCTGGAGGGGAGGGTTTAGGGTCCACCGGAAGCTTCTGTGTTTTGCTTCAGGTTCGCCCTTCTTTAAGGCAGGAGCAGCAGGCGTACCAAACACAATGCCAGCCAGCCGAAGCAGAGAGCAGTACGTTAGTTTATAAAACAGCAGGTAAGTTATATTTTTTTCTTTTTATATTTGTGGCCCTCTTATTCCTCACTATTTTCTGGTTACCCGCTGTCCACCCACCCCACCGACCACACTAGCAACATTGTCTGAAATATGACCAAGGCAGACATGTGCGGGGAAATTGCATCATTATCACCGGAAGGGGCCAGTGCAGTAAGAGAACCAAAGCCCCAGCTGGGGAGAAAGGGCGCCAAGAGTGCCTGGTACCATGGTCCTGACTAATGAAGTTGTCCCAGCTAAAAAAGAGTAGTGAAGGGAGCACCACTACCTTGTAAGCTAGCCAACCAACTCAGTGTGGTGCCCTTGGCATTGTGTCCCTTCGCCTCCTTTCAGTGCTTAATTTGTGGAGTGTTTTACACGAATCAGCCCCGACTCTTATTTCTAAGAGTTGGCATCCATTGTTTCAGGTTTAGTGTGGTTATAATGTGCTGCTCTGGCATTATTATTTGAACTGCCAGTCATTTGTAGCCCCACAGCACGCAACAACAGTGTGCAAGGGCACAGTTTTGTCCAATGTGTGTTGCCCTTGAGAGGCATTGCGTGGCTGCTTCTGCATCCACCAACACCCTCGATAAGCCGCAATAGAATTTGGACCATATTTGCATATATTAGTGTTTCCCTACACGCTTTCCATGCTTCCCGTACCGAGTTCCCCTGTTCCACATCCCCCCACCCACCTCCCACCCAACCTGGTAGTGGATTGGCCATCGCCTGTCCACGTGGTGGGAAGTGCTAGCAAGCACTGGAGTCTTGTCCATTGTGTGTGGGCCTTGTGATGCATTTCTCACCTGCTACTGCAACCACCAACACACTTGGTAAGCTGCTATAGTCTTTGGGCCACAATTACATTAATTGGTGTTTCCCTACACGCTTTTGTGCTTCCTGTGCCCAGTTCTCCTGTCACACCTCCCTCCCCTTCCATCTCCCACCCAGCCTGGTAATAGATTGGCCGCCACCTGCCCACGTGGTTGGAAGTCTCCTTCAGTGCTTCAACCAAGGCAGTCTTGCCCCGGCAGCCAGTGAAGGGTGTAGCCAATGTATTTCACTTAGAATAATGTTGAGAGTAGCCAATGCACTGCACTTAGATACATTGTAAAGGTAGCCAATGCATTGCACTCAGAAGAAGTTTGAGGGTAGCCAAAGTATTGCACTTAGAAGAATTTTGAGGGCACCAAGGTATTGCACTTGGAAGCATTTTTTAGTTTAGCCAACGTTTTGCACCTAGAATAATTTTGAGTGCACCTATTGTATTGCACTTACATTTTCTTCGAGGGTAGCCAGAGTATTGCACTTAGACAAATTTGCGAAGGTAGCAAATATATTGCACTTAGAAGAATTGTGAAGGTAGCCAAAGTATTACACTTAGAAGAACCTTGAAGACCGCCAATGTATTGAAAGAGTATTCTCAGTGGTGGGAGGCTTGTGCTCCTACTTGATAGTTAATAATCCATGGGTTAAATTGTTTTGAGATGGGCTAAGATACTTGTAAGTTTACTGTACATTACTTGTAACAGAACAGCCGACATGTGTATTGCACCATCAGCTGGTTTTTCAAGACTCTATTCCGCCTTAAAAAAAGCAATATGGGAGAAAGTAAGAATGTGTTTTGGACAATCTTAGGAAATAAAGAGCCAGGAAAAGAGACACAAAAGTATGATGATACATGCATGACAGAAAAAAAGAGGTGTGTTTTTTTGCATAATTAAGTAGGTTTTGTATGCAACAAATATTGTTTATGCTAACGAATGTTATTTCAGAGTTATTACACATTTTGTGAATACGGTTATGTGTTATAATACTTTGCTTTACACCGATTGTAATGTATGAATCCATTTTACCATGTAACAAGAATACAGGGGCTCATTGTCTAGGGCTAGTTGACACCTTAGTGTTGGCATGTGTTTTTTTTCACATATTCCTTATATTTAATTAAAGTTACTAGTCACTGGTTACATTGCTGTGAGTACATATATAAACCCAATAAAATACAAATACAAAACATTATGCCTGATAATCTGACGGACAACCTTGTTAATCTATGTTAGAGTATTTACTAAATGTGTCCCACCTATTTTTTCAGGAATGTACTTTTCGGTAATCATGTAAAGAGGTTCCCCCTTCAAAAACGCCTGGGCATTTCATCTGATTGCATGATAAAGGCAGAAAGATGGAAAGAATGAGTGGGGAAAGATACAGAAAATAATGAGGTGGATAAGGTCACCGGAAGACTCGACTGTAACACTAACAAGGCTAATATATGTGGGCAAATGAAATGAAAAGTTACCAAGAAATAGCAGTCGGATGTAACCTGCAATTATGCTTGCATTACTGCAATTAGAAGCATGTGATGTCCAGAAATGTATTGGTCGTGTTTGCTGACTGTTATTGCATGTTCTTGCAATGATGTGCAATAGGGAAATCTCTGTGTCATCTTGGACTAGTAACTTTAAGTGGAGCTGAATGCTAAGTGCTGATATAAGAACGGGGTGCGTGTACATTCATGTCTTGTAGCTTCATCACTGTTTTCAGATTCTGTGTCTGAACTAAGAGGTGAGCTCTGAAGAGTGTTTTCAAGTTCACTATAAGCTTCATGGTATCTCCATAGTTTCATATTATTTTTGCTGGAAGGTGAAGGACTACATTGGTGTTCAAATGGCTTTCATCTGGTAAGATACAGTGAGCTCAAGTGTGGTTTTATACCCACCTGAGCGGGACTATCCCCTGGCACAGGTTATGTGGACGTGTTCATTCTTAGTAGAGGGCCTCCCACATTTTTGCAAATGTTCTAAAGCATTGTCTTTCACCCTAAGCCAGCAAGGGTAATCCACATATGGACATCCGTGTATCTGTGCCAATGGAAACTTAGCATCACAGCCAACCCTCACTGGTACCCAACACGGTAGAAACACACAACTGGGGTTGCTTGTGGTAGTCTTGTTCAGAAGAGAATTGCTGATCATTTTGGTGCTGGGCTTCCCTTGTGAGTGGGACATGACTGTTATCAAATTGGATATGTTTCTTCTGATGTGGTATAATAAATGAAAATGTGGTTGGTTGCAGACTCCCCTTAGTGGGAGTAATCTCAGAAAATATGTTATTTGCATGTGTTCATTCTCAGTAGCTGGGCTCCCACTTTATTTTTCAAATGCCAAAAGCTTGAGGTTTTATCCTAAATCATTATAGGTAATAAAGATGTGAAGCCCTTGCCCAGAGAGTGACAGTACCAAACATCAGTGATGGTGCCCGAGAAGGCAGATACACAGGATTTGGGTTTCTGGTGGTACTCTGGCTCAGGGAGAATTGCCTAGCGTGTCAGAGCAGTGATGCGCTTGTGGTTGGGACCAGCCTCTTATGCAAATAGATATTTTTCCTCTGGTAGGTACAGTGAGCTATGACATGGCTGCAGACCCTCCTGCGTGGGAACTATCTCATAGAACAGGTTATTTGGCCATGGTCAGTCTCAGCCAAGGGGCTCCCAATATTATTTTAGATTTTGAAAAGTGTGGGGTTTCTATAAACCTCAGTAAGGATAATCAGACATGGACCTCTTGCTCTCTGCATTATGAGAGTCACAGCACCACAGCCACCCCGTCCAATGATGCCCTTCAAGCCAGAAACACATCCCTGAGTTTGCTCTTGATACTCTAGTTCAGAGGAGAATAGCCTAGATTTTCATAATCGACTGCCCCTGCGGATGAGATTAGGCTGGACTGCCCCTGCGGATGAGATTAGGCTGGACTGCCCCTGCGGATGAGATTAGGCTGGACTGCCCCTGCGGATGAGATTAGGCTGGACTGCCCCTGCGGAAGAGATTAGGCTGGACTGCCCCTGCGGATGAGATTAGGCTGGACTGCCCCTGCGGATGAGATTAGGCTGGACTGCCCCTGCGGATGAGATTAGGCTGGACTGCCCCTGCAGATGAGATTAGGCTGGACTGCCCCTGCGGATGAGATTAGGCTGGACTGCCCCTGCGGATGAGATTAGGCTGGACTGCCCCTGCGGATGAGATTAGGCTGGACTGCCCCTGCGGATGAGATTAGGCTGGACTGCCCCTGCGGATGAGATTAGGCTGGACTGCCCCTGCGGATGAGATTAGGCTGGACTGCCCCTGCGGAAGAGATTAGGCTGGACTGCCCCTGCGGATGAGATTAGGCTGGACTGCCCCTGCGGATGAGATTAGGCTGGACTGCCCCTGCGGATGAGATTAGGCTGGACTGCCCCTGTGGACGAGATTAGGCTGGACTGCCCCTGCGGATGAGATTAGGCTGGACTGCCCCTGCGGATGAGATTAGGCTGGACTGCCCCTGAGATTTGTCTGAAATGCAATTTGAAATGTTCCTTCTCATGTGGTCTGCTAAAACGTGGCTGTAGACCACCATGTCTGGGTGCCATCCTATAGAATAGGTAATTTGGCTGGATTCATTCCCAGTGGTGGAACTCCCAGATTTTGCAAATTAAGGCTGAAATAATATGCAATAAAGTTAGCTTTTACTATTGCATATAACCTACTAAAATGTGAGCATGCTGTCATTTCTCCTTTGTTTGGCTCCAATTTTACTCCCATAATCTTGCTTTTGTCTCTCGTTTTCTGTCTCTTTAGTTGCAGTGCATTTCTTCAAAATACATCTTTAATTCCTTATGCCTTACTTACTTGGGAGGGAATAGAGCCTTGAGGATGTGCATGATGGCGTGAAAGGCATATCAGCTTTTCTGGTACTAGTTATGGAAGACAGAATTGTGCATTCTGTTCTGCACCCTGCTTTTATAATCCTTTTCATGGATCTGATTAGTGATCCCGTTCCTCGAGACCTGTCCATTCCCAAGACTTGGACAGCGCATTCAGTTTTTCCTATTTCACCGGTGAAATCTACGGGTCAGGATCACTTTGATCACTCCTCCTCCTCCTGCAGTACTGATGAGGATAATAAGAGATTTGAGGTTTCCAGGATCCATGCGGCTCAGATTGCTAATGGGAAGTTGCAGTATTTGGTCCATGCAGCAGGGAATCCTGCTAATGATAGATCATGGAAATCTGCTTCCATTCTCTCTTGGCCATTGTCGGTGCAACTGTGTTAGCTCAGGTTTCTGGGCATGGGCGTATGGTAGTACGTGTTGTTATCAGAATGGCAGCCTTCAACATTAGCGGATATTTGATCCAGGGTCCGGGGAGAAATTTCACCCATGACATGTGACATGTGGTATTTGCTCCCCACCACATCATTCACAGTGGAGAACACAATGACAACCTAAACAGATACTACCATTTATATTGGGGAGGAATGGTCACCTGAAACAACCATATACAAGGTACACGCGGGCATGAGCAAACACAGGCACAGCTCAAGTTTGATTGGAAACCATCTGCAACAATTTGCTATCCACATCTAGGCATTCAAGCACCAACATATATCTATCAGCATGATTTCATGGACAGGCAACATGCCACATGTGATAGATTCATTTCTTTAAAAAGTGCACTCAGCCAGAAAAACTGGCAGGCAACTTGATTGTGCACTGAAAATATCCAGAGAGAACCTGTTCCTAAACTGAGAGCACTGAACTGCAGAAGGCGTACCCGTTGCTGTCCTTTACAAACAGCACTTCCTCAACTGAATAGAAGCACATTTACATGTATATTGGACCAATATATGCAATGTTGGGAGATGCAAATACCTGTAAATACACATGCGTAGAATTTGCAAATAACAACCCCACAAAACTGAGCAATACAACATGAAGGTACATGCAACTTCAATCATCCATGTTGTGTTGCACATCCCATGCAATAAATGCCTGTAAGTAAAGTATGTTAGTGGGACCTGTGGAAGAATCAACCTGCACATACATGATATCTATAATAATATCATTTTCAAAACCATGGATCACCACTTCTCACATGAGAATAAGGTACAGGGCCTGTTAGTTATGGCCTGTATGCTAGTCTCTTGAGTATGCAAAACAAAGAATCATGTCCACTCAAGTACTCGAATGTGCTTGATCTAAAAACAGACGTCTGAACATAGATGTGGGTTTAATGACCCACTGCACCAATCCTGCGACCGAGCACACACAGAAAACTGAAATAGTAATGGTCCAATGAAACCATGGTATATGAGTGACCTTCCAGTATGCACACACTCGCTCATTACCTTTAATCAATGAGGAAGCAAGGTATCACAATGACGAGCCATAGCCTGGATATGTTGGTGGATAACCAATGCAACTCCACCAACATTAATGGGATACCAACTCTTAGGACAGCTATAGGCATGACCGCAAGATGACTAAGGGCCTGATTCAGAGGTGCATGTTATCATGGAAAAGTGCTGTATCTCAGCTGAAAGACACCTTTTCAGGAAGCAAAGGATTCAGACCTAACCAGGGAATGGCGGTAATAAATCAATTCAGCCACTACAGGAAAGCTGTGATCTATGGCATAGCAACAGCCTTGCCGGGGTTCTATGTGATATGGTTGCTGCAAAAATCCAGCAGCAAAAAAAGACACATTTTGCTTTTTAAATGTGCACTTTATATGCAGGGGAGACCTCCTGCAGCCCCACATACTGCCCATACAATAAATAATTACCCTAACCCACCTCCCACATATATATGCATGAAAAGTGCAAAGTTTAAAAAAAGAATTTAGTTTTTTTTTGTCCACAGGCTTTTTCACTGCGAACATATCACTGGATACACTTGCAGGGACGTCATTTCACCAAAATGCCAGTGGTAGTGGAAGTGACATCACACGACACTTGACCCCCCAGATGTCACCACAGGAAGTGATTTCATTTGACTCCACCCCAAGTGACATCACATGAAGTGGTGTAATGCCATTTGACCTCATCCCAATATGACATCACAGGAAGTGGCATCACATAGCAGCGTCCGTCAGTACACTAAGAAAATGACGGATACGATATCACTGTAATGTGACATGCATTCCATACAAGAATGGATCATCATAGGCAGTGTTATTAGCAGTGTGCCAAGGCCCATGATAACACAGGAAGTGTATGAACCCTAATCCCCTCCCTGTGAGTGTGTACTTAAAGTCTCCTACACTTTCCTTTTCTAGATGAATTTAAAATCGATTTTTGGGTCACCTATCTTAATAATGATTTATTTCTATATAACACTTAATTTCGCTTCTAACCACTGTAATAATTGGTGTTATTATTTCCCGTTTTGAGGCCATCCAGTTTATAGATCTTGGAAGCACAAAAGTGCAAGTAGGACCTTCAACAGAATATACTTTAAGAGACCAATGCTTTAACCTCTGAGCGATGTCCACATTGCCTGAAAAGACTGCAATATAATAGCAGCTGTGGGGCTTGCTTGGCTTGAAGCAAGAGCATACCCAGAATCGCGGCGGCCATTACACAAGTCTTCCAAATAACACACTAATTGCAAGGCCAGGAATAGGATCTCGACTAGCCCTTTGTTAGGGTGACCAGATTTCCAAAACGAAAAACCGGGACAACCAACAACATAAAAGAGGGACAGCCAACAACATAAAAGAGGGACTACCCCATTGCAGCCCACCAATTACCGCCCCTCGCCCCCACAACCACCACCCAATCATATTTCCAGCACTTCTCCTTTATATAAACTGTATATGATCTAATTTGTGTAGTTTTGTCTGAATCTTGGCATGTTAATTCAAAACAGGTGTTTGCTCTAATTGATGTAACAGGTCTTGCTGTACCCTCTATTCCAAGCCAGTCTCTGCGGCATAGGCAGTAAGCGTTGTGACTTGTACCTGAAAGGTTGGGGGTTCGAGCCAATCCTCCAGCATCAAAAAAAAATTCTGAGAGTGTTGTAATTTTTTTTTTACAGTTTTAATGACCGTAGCCACCCATCCTTGCAAACCCCGGACGGGGTTTATAAAAAGAAAAAACTCCCGGGACCCCTGGACAGAGGGTGATTTCCTCAGACAGTCCTGGGAAAACCGGGACGTCTGGTCACCCTACCCTTTGTCCTTTGGAAGCAGTCAAGTAGATAAAAAACACACATATTATTCAGTAATATTATGCCCCTCACCTGCTCCTGAAATATAAATACTTATGATACCCCACAATCTGGCCATGCCTCCCACAGCCAAGATGTCCCCCATGCAAAGAAGTACAGCCTCCAACATTTTGAGCCTTACTTCATTCAGACCGAAAAAAACAATAAGAATTTTACAAAACATTTTTAACTTTTTTTCAGCTCAGTAACCGCACCCGAAAAAGCCGTTCTCCACTATCAAGCTAGATGTGCGTCTCAAACTAAATGAACCCTTGGCAAATGAAGGACCCAGCGATTGTCACGAAGACCTGAGCTATCTTTGAGGCACGTGGCACTGCACCCAGTAACCTGGCCCAAAAGATGAAGACTGCCAGAAGGGCTAAGTTGCCACAAGGGCACATCCCCTTTCACAGATCGTCTTCATACCATGCACCCCAAAGCCAGAGGCAAAACACAAGCCTTATTTCATTGTCTTTGATGATAAACTTGAAATAATTACAAGTTCATTTAAGAGCTGGCAGGGTTTTAGTTTGAAGCAAACTAAAGGCAAGTAACCATTAAATGGTGCGGTAAGACTCACTGCTGGAAAAGATTTGTTAAGCGTCCCCTTACAATTTTGGACAATGAAAAGACGTGATTTGTAAAATAATAACACATTTCTGCTGTCTAAACCCTTCCGCGCTTTTCCTTTTCGTTCACTTCCATTTCAATCTGTCTCCACTCATTTTCCAATAGTGTAAAACACCAATTTCCCTAAAATACCACCTCGAAGAACGCCTCTTCCAGAACAAGTTCTCTAGTACTCAAAACTCACTAAACGCGCACCACCAACGGTGGAGGATATTATAATTGCGCCACTCTTTTACTTGCAGGCCCCTAGGTAGAATGTAGCTGAGGTATGCTTCAGAAATCCTTCCAATGAATAAAAGTTGTCTGCAGCTCAAATGTCCTTCAACATTTTTTGACACAACACGCCTCTGTTGAAACGTTGAAGAGCAAACAAGTCAGATATAATTATCTCGTGTAGATTCTATGCAGCAGTTTTTGACAAAAGTCATCTCTCGAGCTAAGGTCAGGAATGAGGTAGCGCAGAAGACTGTTCGCTGAGAGGGTCTGCAGACAAGAACCACGCCTGAAACCAGGGTCAGCCAGCAAAGAACGCAGACAGATTCCGTCGAGGAGACAGTCTCGTTTACCAACAAAAGCAACGATGCTGGACAACACTGAGTAGGTTTGCCGCAGAATCCATTCTCTCTAAAGGAAGTGTCCTTCTTTTCAGGGACCACCTTCACCTTCTGCACTTGTTTATCACACAATCCATCACAGCCTCCTCCAACCCGTGAAATGGTCCAGGAGAAAGCTGCTGAGAGCGTGTGCCAGCACGGCAACACGGAGAGGGAAATATTCTGCGGCGACACCAAAAACAGTCCAAAGGATTGCGCACGTGGAAGGGAGCTTCACACTGCGAAGAAGCCGGGAAGAGTGATTTTCTTAAAAGTCAAGCATTCTGTAAAGTTCCAAACGAGGCTCCCTCAAGGACATTTTCTATCCACATTGCCTGGTTACTTGAGAAAAAAGGGAAAAGGGTTTTATCTCGTACACCAACCAAGCTAATTTCATAAGGCATTGAAGCGACGCTGCCAGCAAGCTTTCTGCCTAATCAAGGAAGGCATTCATCAATTCCGACTCTACACGCCGCTAGGCCAGTCCAGGCCTGGCACCTACACAGGTCGGTGCAGGTTAAGCGCTGCAGGCAGCCTGATCTGCTCGACGTCCCTCTGCCTGGGAGAGGAGTCCCAGGGTGAACTTGCACAACACCTACACGCCTGACCCTCCCAAAACGTACATGGCGTGGTGTGGCTTGGCACCGAAGCGCATGGCAGCTTCAATGAAGATTACCCCTCCATACGGCGCCGGGAGTCTTGATTATGCTTCAACTTCTTTAATACTGCTCTTCAGCAGTTTCAACAAAATAACAGAAAAAATGTTGAAAATCACTCGACTCCTATTTTTTTTTGTTTTTTGTTTTAACTACATGTCTACATGTCCCTCAGTTCTCTGCGTATCCGTAGTACTTGGCAGTCCTTGCCCTGTCTATATGTCACTTCCTATCCATCAACTCCTGCTCTTATTTGGATGCTGTGACCTGATCCATAACTGTAATGTTTAATTATTACGAAAGTTCCAACCAACAAACCAACGTTCTGGTTTCCAACTGCCTTGGGTCCGCTGGTTGTTTGCTATGTCCTATCGCTCTCTAAGCGCTGTGTCGTTGCTCACACCGTCTCGCTCAGTTATTCTTCCGATCATCTCTTGTGGAGCATACAAAGTAATATTGTTAGGGTGGACGCAATGCACTGTCTGAAGTCATAATAAACATTCTCATATTATGCTCCATACAGTGAATGTGTATTAATGCTCGCCTCCTTGTCTTTAATTCAATCAAGACTCCCTGCTCAGTATGCAGGGGTAATCTTCATTCTATGTGAAGACAGGAGTCTAGCATTATTCTTGTTCAAAGCTTCCCATTATTGTTGTTGCCATCCTCTGAATCGGCTTAAAGTAGAAGGATTTAAATGCTCTATCGCTAGCCCAGTTTGCTGCTTACTTAATACCTTGCAGTGTGACCCCTGCCACAAACGCTTTCGAGGCTATTGCCCCACTTTCTGAATGTGCCCCAAAGTTCTGCAAGTCAATACCTGCTAATTGCAAAAACTATCGTACCCATCTGGCTATGGTAGCTGTCGCTATTGCTTGGAAAAGTTTCCTGGGTGCTATTAAGAGCTGGGTGATGCCCGCTGGCCTTTCCTCCACTGTCATATCCTCGTACTCTCTGATACATGCTACTACACACCATTTTGGATGTTCTGGTAAGTATGGATAATATATAGACGTGTAGTTCATCTTTGTTGTCTTAGCTAGCGTAAAAGTCACTCCTTCCGGTCTGAAGGATTTACAGTTCACCTCTAGGGCTCTGACATCTGCAACTTGCCTCCATGACACTAGACATAATAGCATGGCTAGTTTGCCTGAAAGTTTTTTTAAGGATAGGTACTCGCTGGCCAACTGTCCAAAAGGCGCAACACTATCGTTATGTCTCACAGTTGCAAATATTTTGGTTCTGGAGATGCTCTGAAACAGGAAAAATTATGAGCCTCACAACCCTGGGTTCTCTCCTATTGGAACTCCTTCGGCGGGTAGGTGTCCCAACGATATTGCTGCCCGGTAGACCCCAATGGTCTTGAAGGCCCTACCATCTTGTAACAGGGACGCTAGATAATTCAGTACTGCTACTACAGGGGCAGAAACAGGATGAACATTTCTCCCTCTTAATCAGGCCGACCATTTACTCCAAGCTGCATCGTAGCTCCTCTGTGAGGAAAGTGTCCATTACTCAGCGATGAGCTTTGCCACTTTTTCCGAAATGCCTGGCAATGCCCAACGTCTCCTGATATCCTGAAGACTATTAACGGGAGAGTCTCTTTTACTCTCAGAGGATGATATGACCCAGCTGGGTCCGTAAGCAGGTGTTCCCCGGCCGGGAAATCCGCAGGAGATCTGCAGACAGCTCCATAAGGGTCGGAAACCATACTTGAGACTACGAGTATCAGTTCTGCTCTTTTTCACGGCATTTTTGCGAGTACCCTGTTTAGCATCATGAAGGGGGGAAGGCATAGGACAGCCCCCCTCTCCAATCATGCAGCAATGCATCCACTCCTAGGGCTGTCGGGTCTAGTTTCCAGCTGAGGTAGCTGTCCTTCTATGCATTCAGCCGTGACGCAAATAGGTCTATGTGTACTGGCCCTAATAACTCGTCCAGCTGCTGGAATATCTGAGCTCAGTTTCCAGTCGCTGCAGTCTATCAGGTATCAGGAGTTCCAGTCGGCTATTATGTTGAGTGTACCTGGCAGCTTCCTGACTGGAGGCAAAATGCCAAAAGTCCTTTGCCAGCTCCGCTGGGAGCATGGAACTCGTTCCTCCTAGGTGATTGTTGTACCTCACTGCTGATATGTTGTCCATCTTCAGCAGGATGCACAAATTCACTTTTCCCTTCGTAAATGCTTTCATTGCAAAAGATCCAGCCAATATTTCGAAACAATTTATTTGGAGCTGCAGCTCTTCTGCGCTCCATCTCCCCCTGTCTCTAGAGAGCCACATCGTGCCCCCCAGCCTATTCTGCTGGCGTCTGATTCTATAACTAGATTGGGACGGTCTCCGGAAATGGCATGCCCATTCCAAGCATCCATATTCTTCAACCACCACTCTAGTTCTGTGATGGACTTGTGATATCATCATCTGGTGATATCTCAACCCCTGTTGAAGGTGTCTTATCTTCAGTATCTGCAGGGCATGATAATGTAGGGGCCCTGGGGAATTGGCTTGGATAGACAATGCCTATAGCCCCACTATCCTTGCTGGAACTCTCAGAGATAATACTTGTTTGCTCAGGCATACTCTGATCTCTTTCTTGATGTCTCAGATCTTTTTGCCTAGCAACTCTAGTGTCGCTACCTTGGTATCAAGCACGAAGCCTAGGAAATCTAACCTCCTTGCTGGGGTCATGTCTGACTTCTCTTGATTCCCCAGGATCCCCAGCGAAGCGAGAAGCTCCTTCACCCATGCTGTGTGATACATCAGAGCTTCTCTGTTGTCCGCCAGTAGCAGCATGTTGTCTAGGTATATGATCATACAGATCCCTTTCTCCCTGATCACTGCTGCTACTGGCCTCATGGGTTTGGTGAACACCCATGGTGCTGATGCTAGTCCGAATGGCATTGTCTTGAACTGCCAGAACTGCCCATCCCTGTCGAATGCCAGGAATGGTCGGAATTCTTCTTGGAACGGTACAGTGAAATAGGCGTCCTTCAAGTCTATTCTGATTAACAAGTCTCCTTCCCTTAAGGTGTCTCGCAGCTGATGTTTACCTTCCATCTTGAAGTGTCGGTATAGCACCCAGCCGTTTAACTCCTTCAGGTTTTTGACTGGCCTCAATTTTTCTTTCCTGTGTACCAGGAACATGTTGCTTATAAACCGTGGCGTTGCTGTTTATCGCTCATTGGCCCTTTTTTGCTCGAGCTGTCTCAGCTTGTAATGAAGGCTTTTCTTTTTCTGCTTGAGCCATGTGTATCGCATGCAGGACAAATTCTCGCGCTGGCTCCTGCACAATGTCTAAATGCAACCCGGTGGCTGTTTGCAGTACCCATGCATCGCTGCAAAGCACGTGCCAATTCTCTCAAAATGCTTGTGTCCTCCCCCTACAGGTGGGTATGCTCGGTCTCTCATCTGTGGTGGGACCTTGACCTCTTTCTGGGCCTCTACCTCTGCGACCTCTGGGGAATCGACTTCTGGAGTCTTGTTGCCTGTTCTCCCAGTAGTGGGCTCTGCTGTTCTGGGTCCTGCTTGCACCTTGAAATCGACAGGCTACACAACCTCTATAGCGACCGGTCCCGGCAAAAACTCTGCTTGGGTAGATCTTTTTTATTGAGGCTCAGGCCTTTTCAAGGGAGGTGTAGGTGTCTAAGAATCTCCCCATTTCTTTGTCAAGGATCTCCCTGAATAGGAGCCCCTGAGCTGTTTCTGCTGCCTCATAAGTGGCTATGTCTCCTAGCTTTGTGTCTATTTTCTGCAGAAGGACCCTTCTCCAGTTCACAAATCCTAGTAAGCAAACCGCTCTTTGGGCCCAGTTAGCTAGCACGTCCGGGTCCACTTCTTCTATTGTGGCCCTGCCATGCTCTGCCAGCTCCATGATCTTTGCCACCAGACCTGTGAGGTCTAGCACCTTCTCCTGGCAACTTCTCCAGGACCTGTCCATCCCCTTGCATGGGTCCTTAGCTGTCTTAGTGAAAAAGGCCAGCATCTTTGGATCTAACTAGGGCACCTGTGCAACTTTGCCAGGGATGTCTGGGCAGGGGCACTCTGCCCTCATACACTGCCTTGTGTCTGTGTCTAGCGCCTTTCTGAGCCTATGGGGTCATGTACTTTGACACTCTGGGTGATGGTTGCCAGTCTGATCTTGGGTTCCTGATGTTCTCTGGCTCAAACATGCCTGATATCTCTTCCCCTTCACTTTCTAGGTGTTTCTTTTTCCAGGCTCTCTTGCCTCCGGTAGACTTCAGCCAATCCTCCTCTGGTTTCTCTCCTTCCTCCTGTGAGGATATTGTGGCCTTGGGCGGCTCTTCTTCTGAGTCCCCGTCTGCATCTCCCATATTATCATCCCCTGGGGAGGGGGTCATGAGGCTTGGCACTGCTGATTTCTGCAGAAAAGCGTTTCTCAGCTTCACGAAAGAGTCAGCAGCCTCTCGGGCCTCTTAACTCGCCCTGTAGGTACGACCCGGGGGGTGGGGGGGTCAGCAGAGTATTTCCTCTTGCGAGTGTCTTTACACCTCTTATAGACTCTTTCCTAGGTCTTAGTGGACGTGCTTTGCTTTGTTTCTGTGCTCTTATGAGGTTGGCTTGAACATTGACTTTAATGTAGCCAATCTATCTTGCAAGGGCTTCACCCTTCGAGGCATTGCATCCAACAACAAGCTTCCTAGCACCTTCTCGAAGCTGTAAACCAGGTCGTGTCCCTGCTCCTCCTTGCTCTACTCATATTCAGACATTCTGCAATGCCTGGGTGCTCTCTGTCGATATGTGAACGTGCAGGCTGAACTGCACAGCCACTGCTGCGTTGAGCTAGATGTTACTCCCTCATATATCAAGGTATTTCCTTTTAAGATTCCTTTTCCCTTCTCTCTCTTTTTATATTTTTTCTATGTGGCTAGCACCTCTTGTCAATGTTTTTCAGCTCTAGTGGGTGCTATTTGGCACCTCTGTGAGGGGTGTCTTCTAGTTGACTTGCTGTGTCTCTGTGTTTACCTTGAGAGAGACTTTGTGCTAATGAGCGTTAGCTTACACGTTTCGTAACGCTGCTTAATTGTTTCATTGTTTGCACCAACGTTCTGCGTAAGTATGTATATTTCACCACTGCGGCCAGGTTCCCATTTCATTCTCCATGAGAAGAACACTGTCTCTGTAGCTTGACAGATTTACCTCACTGACAAATTCTGACTTTGGAGGTGAAATGGAGGATTTACTTCCCCCATACAGCTGGAGATAAATCCTCAATTTTACCTAATAAAATCCTAAAAAATATCCATTCAGTCTAAAATACTAGCACTGCTGTTACCCCACTCGTGATCCTGTAGTAAATGCAAGTGATCAAGTGGCGGGAACGGTAAACAAGTTGGAATTACCACCAAACCCGTAACGAGACCTACAAAAGCTGCTGCACTGCACATTTTAGCGTATTATTTTCAAATAGCCCCAAAAAAGTATGTTCCAGTTACAGTGCTGAACCTCAGCGCAATGTTCACAGCTAAGAAATAATTGAACCAAATTGAGGCCCGATGAATACACATCTGATTGCTGCTCCTGTGCGATGGGCTGCTATGAAGATGCAGCTGATTTTCTATGTTTCTATAGGGATCTGAGGAGGAGATGGCTGGTCCCATTATTAAGAGCTGTGAGTCACAAAAATGATTGAATGGCCTTTCCCTCGTGAATTTACAACTGAAGCACCACTTGCATAGTCTGCTAACACAGTGTCGCAGAAATCATTAAAGAATATTTGTATTCGTAGTTTTGTTTTGATAAGCGACAAATAGATGCTTTTAATATCATTTTATGTACATGAGGAACACATTTTATATTGTAATTGTAATTGTTTATTTGTAAAGCGCTTATACACAAGTGAAGTGCTTCAAGCGCTTCAAGATGGGAAGGGAACAGGTAATACAGTAATCATTCTTAGGCCTTGAAGTTAGGCCAGAGGCATTTCTACTAGTGCAAGTGCATGGCAGGAAGGAACGAGAGACGGGGGCGCAGGGAGAGCATACAATCAATAAGCTGCCGTACTAGACCTAACGACTTGTCAGATAGTGCACATGCATGACAAGGAGTGTGGAGAGAAGGAGTGGGGTGGAAGGGAAAAGGACATACAGAACAATAAAGTACCGTACTAGGCCTGGCGACATTCAGATTGATTGGTGATAGGTCATCATCAATAATGCGCCCATGCACAAGTGTTTCAGGTACAACTAAGCTAGGGAGGGGAGACAAGGGAGGACGGGATAAATGATCTTGCTAGGCCTAGTCCATTCAAGGTCATGCAAGTGTGCAGACAGGAAGTGTGAAGGAGCGGGAGAAGGAACAAGTACGCCCAGTCCATCAGCGGCCTGGGTTAAGTGCAAAGAGGTTGCCCCTCTCATGGAACATATTCCGGGTGCAGAAGTGCGAGGCAGAGTACAGCGGCCTGGAGGCAAGTGTAGCACTGCCGGGGGTGCATGGGACCTGTGAGGTTCTGGAGGTACACCAGGCGACCAGTCAGCGAAACTGAGAAGAGTTGGGGAGGATATAGGAGGAAGGAAGCAGGAGAAAGGAGGTTAGCAGGGCAGAGGGGGAGAGAAAGAGGAAGAGAAAAGCAAGGTCTTTAGGAGTTTCTGGAATTTGAGGAGGTCTGGCTGAAGGTGTAGAGAGGCAGGGAGGCTGTTCCAGAGGGAGGCATCTGCAGAGGATAAAGCTCTACCCCCAAATCTCAGTTCGGAGAAACAGCTCACCTGCAGAGAGTTGGAGGAGGCAGAGCGGAGAGCTCTAGAAGGTGAGCATTTAGGCAGAGAGTGTTGTAGGTAGTATGCACCCCAGCCCCAGAATGCCTTGTGGACTATGCAGAGGAACTTGAACCTGATCCTTGCAGCCACTGGGAGCCAGTGGAGGGATTTTGTCACCGGAGAGAAGTGGTCCCTGGGCTTGAGGCCAAGGATAAGTCTTGTGGTTCTGTTCTGGACAGGTAAAAGAGGTTGGAGAGTAGAAGTAGGAAGATTGAGAAAGAGACTGCTGCAGTAGTCCAGTCTAGAGAGAAAAAGGTCTCCGGAGATGGTGAGCCTCTGGGGTAGAGATGTCTGAGATGTGAGAAGAGAAGGAGAGAATGGAGTTTAAGTTGACCCCCAGATTTCTTGCCTCACTGGTGGGTGAGGACGCAGGTCCAAGGGAGGCCGGCCAGAACACAAGTGGGAAAGCAGGAGCAGGGGTCCCAATGAGGACAATCTCTGTATTACTGGCATTAAGGAAGAGACCATTAGCAGCACACCAGGACTGAATTGTGGACAGACAATTAGGGATGAGCTAGGAGGAGGAAGAGGCCGAGGGTAGCCTGAAAGAGAGCTGTGTGTTATTTGCATACCACTGAATTTTGGAGGTGAAGACAGAGACCATGTGGGCCAAAGGGGCCATGTAGACATTGAAGAACCAGGTGGATAGATTAGATCCCTGGGGAACACCACAAGTAGAGAGAGTGATAATGGAGAGAAAGGACTGAAGTTCCACCTGGGAAGGACGATCTGAGTGAAAGGATGCCAGCCACGCCAGGGCCTGCTCTGTGATGCCCAGGTTATCACGCAGACGGGAGATCAGGATGTTGTGGTTTACTGTATCGAAAGCAGAAGACAGGTCAAGAAGCATGAGGACAGAGGGAGAGTTAGAGTCAAGATTTGAGAGCAGGTCTTCACAGGTGTTCAGAAGAGCAGTTTCCGTGCCTCTGGATTTTCTAAAGCCAGATTGATGGTCATGGATACAGCTAACAGATTTGGTGTGGAGCGTTAGCTGAGATATAGCGAGCTTCTCAAAGAGTTTGCCCAGGAAAGCGGTGATAGTGTTCGGGCAATAGTTTGCCAGAATGTAAGTGTCTGCAGAGGATTTTGTGAGCACAGGGTGCACAAGAGAGTGCTTGAAAGCAGTGGGGAAAACTCCAGTGTCAAAGGAGAGGTTGCAGAGGTCTGCCAAGGCCAGAGTGAGAGAGTTGATGTTGTCCTTGATGATTTTGGAGGGGCTGGGGTCCACCTGTTTGGAAGAGGCTTTCATAGACCAGACTTGTCTGGAAACCTCCTCAAGTGTGACAGGGGAGATGGAGGAGAGAAGAGGGGGAGGGGATGGTCGAACGGGGCCCAAGAGATGATGGTGCATGAGTGGGTGCGGAGGAGAGATAGAACAGGATGTCCTGTGTTTTGGTGGTGAGTGTGCAGCCAGGACCAAGCAAAGGGCCTGGGTAGATGCAGTAGAGGATGAGGCTGCAGTAGGGTTGGTTAGTTCCTTGCCAACTTTGAAAAGTTTGGCTGTGTTGTTGGATGCCGGCTTGAATATGGACTCTTGTCTTGGACCGGATGCAGAGTTTGTCTTGCCTTTGCAGAAGACGGCAGGCCAGCATGTCAGAGGGTGCACCTGAAGATCCCCATTTCCGTTCCACTGCCCGGCACTTGTATTTAAGGTCAGCCAAATCAGAGTCATACCAAGAGTTGCACTTTTTGGCAGTCTTCAGTCGAACCCTCATGACATGGGCGAGGATATCAAGAATGTTGGAGATGGAGAGGTGACAGTTAGAGAGGGCTTGGTCAGGGTGGGAGTCAGCCTGAATTAATTTTAAACATAGGGATTTGTATATACTGGTATGTATTTTCTGTCCTGTGTGTTTGTATTGTCAGCTTTTATGATTCTTTTTAATCGACATTAAGCAACATTTTTACCAATTGATGTTTACAGCTTAGGACAGGCTTCCTTTTGAGAGAAAAGAAAATGTTGTGTTCGTTTTTCTGTTTCGTGTCATCGTCATATCATCCCTTCATTCACTTCTAATGACTGACAGATAATTTAGAGAAATAAATAATGTGTGATATTTGTATTGACTTATAGATGATATTATTTTAGTTTTAATGGACTATTGACAGCTGTGTTCTTGCCCTCAGGCCCTGCTGCAGTTCCTGAAGAAAGTTGTTGCCAACGAAGAGAAGAACAAAATGAGCTTGTGGAACGTGTCCATGATTCTTGCGCCAAACCTGTTCATGTGCAAAGGCAAGAGTGCAAACCAGGAAGAGATGAAGGCAGCCGCCTCCACCGCCCACATAGTGCGACTTTTAATCAGGTACCAAGACATCCTCTGGACGGTGAGTCATGGAGCCCTGCTAGCAGCCTTAACAATAAGCATATCCCGCACCCAACATAACTAGCAATATTTGAGCAGGCCTGACTGCATCATTGTTCCCTGCGCGCAACCTGTCATACTCATGAGCGGGGGAGGGCGGCGAGAGGGGCATGATGTAATCAGCTCGAACATTCCATCTATGTTCTTAAAAATAGGACATTGTGAGTGGAATAGGGAGCAAAACACAGATATGTCCAAAAGACAGATTCACAAAAAGAATGTCCACCAAAATGATGATTGTTCATAAAAGATATTATATGGTATGATATTTTATTTGTATCGCGCTCATACACAAGTGTTCCAGAGCGCGACTAGGCAAGGGAGCGGAAGAGGGGAGAACACAACACAACAGCGATCTTACTAGGCCCAGTGACATTGAGAACGCGCAAGTGCATGGGAAAGGGAAAAAGGGAAAAAGTGCATGGAAGGGGGAGAGTGGAAATTGTGGAGCAGAGGAGAGCAGAATAAATAATAATAAATAGAACATTGAGGCAATAAACAGTGGTAGTGCAGCCAGCAAGTGGCAAATGCTGTGTTTAAGGCAGCAGAATGGGTAGTCTGATAAGTGCAGAAAAAGAAGAAAAAGAAATTTAAAAAAAGAAAAGAAAAAAATGGGTGGTGGCTGTATGGGTACAGATACAGTCCCCAGTGCAAATGGTGGCCGCGAGGCAGTGCAGAAGGGTGGCAGGGTGAGCAGGTACCTGGGCCCAGGGGACAGAGGGTGCCCAGGTGCACAGTGCCAAGAGAGAGCAGATCAGCAGGGGAGAGGGGTAGCGGAGGCAGAAGCAAAGAGGAAGGTCTTGAGGTGCTTCCGGAACCGGAGATGGTTCTCCTCAAGTTTTAGAGTGGCAGGGAGGCTGTTCCAGAGGGTAGCCCCAGCCGAAGATAGAGATCTACCCCCAGCACATTTCTTTGAAAAACGATTGACCCAGAGGGAGTTAGAGGTAGAGGAGTGAAGAGCTCGAGAGGGGAGGTATTTGCGGAAGGATAGCTGAAGGTATTTTGGACCCAGGCCCCAGAAAGCCTTGTGGACGATGCAGAGGGTTTTGAATTTAATCCTAGCATCCACTGGGAGCCAATGGAGTGATTTCAGAGCTGGAGAGATAAGATACCAGGGCTTGAGACCAAGGACAAGTCTCCAGTCCTGTTCTGGATAAGCTGTAGAGGGCGGAGAGTAGAGGCTGGTAGATTTAGAAAGAGGCTGTTACAATAGTCCAACTTAGAGAGAACCAGGGCTTGGCAAACAGTGAGCTTCTGAGGGAAAGAGAGGAAAGGCAGAGTACCTCTGAGTAGGTGCAGTAGGAAGTTTGACTTTTTAGAGACCTCAGAGATATGGGCAGAGAAGGAAAGTGTGGAGTCGAAGATGACCCCGAGGTTCTTAGCCTCGCAGGTGGGGATAGGAGGAGGGCCAAGGGAGGCCGGCCAGAGAGTGAGGGAAAAGGATGGAGATGAGGAGGATCTCAGTCTTGCTGGCATTCAGACGAAGGTCATTTGCGGCACACCAATCTTGAATGGCAGTTAGACAGTCAGAGATGAGAGAGGGTGAGGAGGTGGCCGAGGGCAGTCGGAAAATGAGTTGAGTGTCATCAGCGTAGCACTGGAAATTTGAGCAGAAAAAGGAAATGCAGTGGGTGAGAGTTGCCAGGTATTGGTTGAAGAGCCAGGGTGAGAGGTTAGACCCCTGGGGAACCCCACAGGTGGAGAGGAAGATAGATAATAGGAAGGACCCCAGTTGGAAATGGGAGGGCCGATCAGAGAGGAAAGAGGTCAGCCAGGCCAGAGCCTGATCAGTGATACCCAGGTTATCATGGAGACGGTTGAGCAGGATGGTGTGGTTCACTGTGTCGAAGGCAGGAGAGAGATCAAGAAGGATAAGGACAGAGGGAATGTTAGAGTCCAGGTTGGAGAGCAGATCTTCACGGATGTTCAGGAGAACAGTTTCCGTGCTTCTGGCCGCCATGAAGACAGACTGGTGGTCATGAAGGCAGCCAACAGAATCTGAGTGAAGGTTAAGCTGAGAGATGGCCAGCTTTTCCAGGAGTTTGCCCAGAAAGGGGGTGATGGAAATTGGGCGGTAATTAGTCGGACAGGAAGGATCAGCTGTGGGTTTCTTGAGAAGAGGATGCACAAGGGAGTGCTTCAGAGGGGAGGGGAAGGATCCTGAGGCAAAGGAGTGGTTGCAAAAATCAGCAAGGGCCGGGACGATGGTGTCAATGTGGTCTTTGATGGTTTTAGAGGAGCAGGGATGAACCTGTTTTGACGAGGCTTTCATAGATCGGACTTGTCTAGCGACCTTGTCAGGGGAGAAAATAGGAAAGAAAGAGAAGGACGGTGGGGGGGTGGTTATGGGGAGGTCTGCAAGCACAGACTGAGAGGGAATGGGAGGGGCAGGGGAGGAGAGGGTGGACAGGATGTCCTGGGTTTTTGAGATAAAGTGTGAGGCAAGGGCATCGCAGAGAGCCTGGGAGGCAAGAGGAGGGGTGGAGACTGCCGCAGGGTTGTCAAGCTCCTTGCAGATTTTAAAGAGTTTGGCCGAGTTGTTAGATGCCGCAGAGACACGTGCTTGAATGTGGGCTCTCTTCTTAGTGCGGACAGAGAGTCGGTATTGCCTTTGTAGCAGGCGACAGGCCAGTTTGTCAGAGGATGAGCAAGAAGCCCTCTATGTCCTCTCAGCCGCCCTACACTTACGTTTAATTGTAGCTAGGTCAGAGTCATACCAGGAATTACACTTGGCTTTTGACTTCAATCGGATCCTCATGACAGCGGCAAGAGCATCAAGAGTATCAGAGATAGAAGTGTAGAGAAGGGACATGGTTTCATCTGGGTGTGACTCAGCCGGAGGAGGAAGAGGGGGAGAGAAGGTAGCAGTGAAAGCCTCAGCTGACACACGCTTCATTGGTCAGATTTCCGAGAAAGTAAGTGGCAGTGTTGGGGTGGGGTTGGCTAGGGGGGAAGAGAGTGAGAGATTGGAGGAGAGAAGGCAGTGGTCACTCCAGGAGAGAGGAGTGTTCAGGGGGAAAGAGAGGGGGAGGCCAGGGGAGATGAAGACATCAAGTGTGTGTCCTGCAGAGTGCGTTGGGCCAGAGGGGAGGATAGCGAGGGAGAGGGTATCGCAGAGGTTGCGAAAGAGCAGAGATGAGGGACAAGGAGAATCGAGGTGGATGTTGAGGTCACCAAGGAGGAGGAGTTGAGTGGTTGAGGCTAGGAGGGAGGAGGAGAGGTCAGCCCACTCAGAGACAAAAGAGGTGATTTGCGGTAGAGAGTAGCAACAGTAAGATAGTGGCTAGGAGAGATTGAGAGCCTGAAGACAAGGCATTCAAAAGAGGAGTACATTTGAATGGGAATGATAGTGGCAGGAATCCTCTGTGGAAAGATCAGGGCTACGCCCCCTCCAGGTCGAGTGGATCTGGGTGCGGAGAGGATCTTGTAGCCCTCAGAGAGTAGAGTGTCAAAGCTTGTGACAGAGCTGGCTGTGAACCATGCCTCGATAAGACCGAGGACATCAAGGTCCAATTCTTCAAGGAGGTGGCAGATGTCAGAGGAGTGTTTGACAGCAGGGCGAGTGTTGAGAGTGGCAAGATGAAGAAGGTTGCCGGCCTTAAAAACCTTCCGGGGAGGGGTACAAATCAGAGGTATGCCCTGCGAAGTTGTGGAGGTAGCCTGAAGAGTGGCAGAGGAGGAGGAAAAAGTGGAGGAGGAACAAGTGGGTAAGGTAGCCAAGGAGTGAGAGGAGGGGACAGCTGGAGATGAGAGGAAGTTGATGAGGCGAGGGAAACGCCTATCGAAGAGGAGGAGATTGGGCTCAGGACCTTGGACCATGACTGTGCCATTTAGATAGACATTAAGGATGACTCTGGAGGAGTCGAAAGAACCCATTAAGACATCCCAGCGAGTGCCACCATTAATGGGAGAGGAGGAGATAGGACAAAGCACAGAGATCATATGGGGTGTCCATAGATCCGGCGAAGGAACAAGTGGATGTCAGTGAGGGTCTGTCTGGCAGAGGCACTGGTATAGGTCTCAGCAATAGGGAGACCAGGGTTGGAGGCCAAGATATACTTTTTAAATTTCTTTTTTCCAGACTTAGTGAGAAGGGAAGGATAGTTGATAGAGAAGCAGTTGGAGTAGATAGAAACAGAAAGCGCCATGAGTGGAAAAGAGAGGAGGCAGAGGGAGGAGTAAGCAAGTAAAGCAGTATTGAACAGTCACTGGGCTAGCAGGTTACAGTCAATGGGTACAATTAGTTGCAACACTACACCTAAGTTTCACTTTCAGGTAAATGCAAAAACACACCCTAGTTTGACTTTCAGGTAAATGCAAAAATACACCTAGTTTGACTTTCAGGTAAATGAAGAAACACACCCAAGTTTGACTTTCAGGTAAATGCAAAAATACAACTAGTTTAACTTTCAGGTAAATGCAAAAATACACCCAAGTTTGACTTTCAGGTAAATGCAAAAAACACACCCAAATTTGACTTTCAGGTAAATACAAAAATACACCTAGTTTGACTTTCAGGTAAATGCAAAAATACACCTAGTTTGACTTTCAAGTAAATGCAAAAACACACCCAAATTTGACTTACAGGTAAATACAAAAATACACCTAGTTTGACTTTCAGGTAAATGCAAAAATGCACCTAGTTTGACTTTAAGGTAAATGCAAAAATACACCCAAGTTTGACTTTCTGGTAAATGCAAAAACACACCCAAGTTTGACTTTCTGGTAAATACAAAAATGCACCCAAGTAAGTTTGACTTGTCAGATGGTAGAGGTGAGTATAGATAAAGCTTTAAATGAGTGCATAACAGGGGGTGGGGGGGTTCGAGTACCCTCGGAGAAGGAAGTACAGGTAAATCAAGAAGGAGGGAACTAACCCAGAATATGTTAAGCGAGTCGTGGCAGTCCGATAGTCCAGGGGTAGCAGCCCCAGTGAGAGTTTGGCAGTTGCAGATATATCATGTTGCAGCCCGTAAAGCAGACAGGGAAGCTGACAGGGCCTTAGAAATGGTCTTGGATCATTTGCATTATAAGGTTTGATTGACTGTAAATGTATATTTATATAGGAATGTTCTTAACAATTTTAGAATGTTGCAAACCTAATTGCTAAGAATGCAGGAAATGTTGGCGTGTTATTTTAAGAACACACTCGCCACTTAATTTAGAAAATGTAAAAGCTATCTGATGGTTTGTGGCCAACATTCCTCTTCTCCGAATTACTTCTGCGTTGACATTTAAATTTAATAGAATCTCACTCTCCTTCCAGTTCTTTTTATTCAACTAAGGTATCAGGGCATTTTGTGACTTAAGAGTAATATGTTGCCATGACTCTGCAGAAATAAAATGGAAAACCAGTCCTCAGTGCAGAAGAGATAGAGCCGCACACCAGGTACAGCATTAATGGAAGCAGGGACCTGCCCAGCTAATACCCCAGAGTCATGTCTGCAGCTACCCACCTCCATTCAAAGTGCAACATTTTATCATTCATTTTAAACAAAATCCAAGTGAATAAAGGGGTTATGCAGGACTGAATTCCTTGCAGCCCGTGGAGTTTAAAATGTGAGATTGTCTTGTTTGCTTCCCTTCTTTCCATGTAAAAGACATGTCCTGCTCTGTGCGTGTTTTTCTTTGTTGCTCATTTTATTGTGTGACCACCATCTAAATGGGACTTTGAAAGCTAATGCATCGACTGTCTCTGAAAATGATGTTCAGTTAGTCCAATAAAAGTATCCAAACGTTGATTTTGTTTGATTTTAAAACTGCAGCAACATGACGTCAACCCCTTTCTCTGCTCATTAATTTTAAAAGGTGGAACTGTAAAGGACAAATACACTTGAAAACAAACACAGTTGTGCGTTGATATTAATCATTCTGCAGATGACAGTGTCCTCCTGACTCTCAGTGGGCCTTATCCTGGCTCTTGTTGATAGCTGCTGTCTTTCCAAAGGGCTCTTACATGAAGGTCATGCTACATGTGTGGAGGCGTGCAGACAACCAATGTATGCTATCACCTGTGACAGATCTGGCAATTATGGAGAGGCCAAATGTTGGTCACTCTTCCCTGCAGGAAAGGGAAGCTCATGCAACCCTAGGAAACCCTAAGAAACCTGTGGAAAATCCATCATTCTGATTTGGGGTTTTCCTCCTGTTTTTGGCAAAGGAGGGCAGAAGGCTCTCCATGGTTAGGGAGCATTAGTCTACAACAGCGTCAAAGAGACATAGACTAGCAAAGTCTGCAGTTGGAATGGAAGTAGATTGTATGTCTTTCTGGAGCTCTGACCCAGTTGTACATATGCACCTATGAATCAATCTCTCCAGTAATAAAACATCCATATCTTTACAGATGAGGCCCTGGACATTAATCTGCATCACAGCCCACCCGACCAAGGGCCTTGACCCCATCCCCAGGCCCGACCCAGGGCCTTAACTCCCTTCCCACTGCCACTCAGACCCTTGCCCAGGCCAAACCTGGCAGGTGTGGCCCACGTTTTACAGTGCCACTCACCTCCCAGGTCTTTTCCACATCTAGCTTCTCTCCCTCACATCGTCAGTTTCATAGTCTCCCGTCCCACAGCCAATTCTTTGTAGCCACCCAGGCAGATTCTTCTATCTCGAGGCCTCTGCTTCCTCGTTCTTTTTAAATCCCAAATTTGGAAAGTAATATCTTTGTAGCCGTCACCCTCAGGCTGTGCCTGGACCTATAGACCTGTATACATCGGTAAACACCCGTGCTGCACTCAGGACTGTAACTCTGTCTTCAGGACCCATAACTCCTGGTACGACCCTCGGGCAGGATCTATAAAGTAGAATTATAACCCTGGAAATGTTCACTTACTGTTCTCATTGGATAGTGGGTGGGCTATAATAACCCGCATAGCCTTCGGAAAGGTTTGTATAGCTTGAAGATTGTTAAAAACAGTACATTTTAATGCCGCCAGCAGCACCACTTGTACCTGCATCCCACTCCCTGTGATCGTCCAGCCAGATTTAGGTGGTAAATCTGCCTGGTGGTCGCAGGTATTTGGCTGCACAACTAATGACATATATGCTTTATGTTTTCAAGGACAATCCAAGTTATGACAGTTTTGCAGACCCTACCCTTGTACCCTTCTAGGCATTATGTGCCCATAGACCTTGTTAAACAACCTTGTTAGCCTTTAACTCAGTCTTCAGAGCCCATGAAGCATGGTACAGTCCATCCTAGGACCAGGTTTAGAATTATAATCTGTTTGCAGTTCTTTGGTATGTCATCAAAGGGTTCCTAAAATGTTCTTCTGTCATTGATGCAGGCCAGCAGTGGGGAGGGATAAAAGCACTTGAAAAGATAAATGTATTACTTGCTGTACCAAGCCTGAATTAGTGAGCAGTAATCTAATTGTGCCTGGCGTCGCCTCATTAATAGGCACTGTGATGAGGAAGTGGGACTTGACAGTAGTGCCTGTATTACCTATCGTTAATCTCCATTACTCCTACACATTGCCTATTAATGAGGTGACCCAACATTAGCAAGTATTGGGATGAGGAAAAAGGTCATGAAGTTAGTGTAAGTAAATTCATTTGGGCAAATGCACTTCAAGATCCAGGGGCACTGTTTTAAAACCCAGATCTCTGACACAAAATGTGAAGACACTAGAATGTAGTTAGGAAGCCAGATTTAAATCATCACTCTTAATAATGAGATGTCTCACAAGGCATCTTCTGCACCTACAAGGATGTGTCTCTTTAGGCTTGTGTGGAAGAATGCATCCGCTGCTCCTCTCTGTCTTAGCTACTAACCTACTGCGTGCTAGACACACCCAATTTGCCCTTTTCTTTTGAATTTATGTCTGTTTCTCAAAATAATGCAATGGTAGCCTCTCAGTGTTCACTATGCAGAGCATTTCTTTTAACAAATACCCATGAGCATCAGCAGATGTTTGTAAACATAAGCAAACTTGTTAGGAAAGATTTTATTTTTGCACCTTTCCCTCCGTAGATTCATATAGGACCCCCAGTGTTTTTGCTTATTTTTTATCCCTGTTCTGATTTTTGGAGCTCAGTTCTGCTATACTTGCCTTGCCTGTTTTGCTTATTCTTATGGGCAAACTGACTAGTCCCTAAGGCTGTAAGTAGTGAGAGACTTTGGGCCTCATTATAAGGTTGCCGGTCTGGAAACAACAGTACCAATAATCTTGCTGCTAGCCTTGTTTCCAGACCGGCAAACTATGAGTTCTGCGAGCGGGTGCCTTTTCGGCCGCCAGGTCTGACCTTGCAGGTGGAACGGCACCCTTTCGCAGACCTTGATGGATGCACCAGCACCATTCATGAATGGTTCCAGTACATCCGTCCTCCCCATTGCCATTGAGTCCAATAGAACTCAATGGGGATGGGGAGTAATATTTTCTGGCACCCGGCAATGAGGATTTACCGGGACCGCCGGGGCTATATTTCCACGGTAAGTCCCCATTGCCGGACGCCAGAAAAAAAATGAGCCGGCAGGAGCCGTGCCGGACTCATAATGAGGCCCTTTGTCTCTTTTTTGGAAATCTTATATTTTTACAAATACACATCACCTTACAGTGAATTGTATTTATGATATTTTGTATCCGTATAACTTTTTACCTAATGGTTTTTTGTTACTTTGGCAATGTGTCTAAGACAAGCTGGTGGCAGCTATGTGATTTTTACTGTTTTTGTGATATTTCTCTCTTGCACTTTTGCATTTACCGTGTATGGCTGCTAAAGGTGGCTCACACCCCAAAATGGCTGAGCCATGAGATTTTAGCTTGTTCTTTGGCAATCTTGTTCTTTGGCCATCTTGTTCTTTGGCTTTCTTCTCTCTTTCTCAGGTCAGGAAATGCCGTATATGGTAACCCCTTTCCTGGTGATAGCTGCTGCTTTTGTGGGAAAGTGGGCTTTGTGTGTGAATCATGGGAGGGGGCCATGACTGTCTGATCCCAGTCCACATCCTCTGGCACCCGAACATCTGTTGCTGGACGGCTATGATGGGCAGTGGTCATCCAGGACTGGACAACCCTGACCGGTTTGAATGTTGCAGATGTTTATCATTGGTGGGATTGGGCTAACTCAGTCTGAATCTTGGATAAAAGAAGGGCTCCTACAGCTATTTGGCAGATCATCATTGGAACCAAGACTTCTACAAAGAAGAGCAGCCTGCTGATGGCCCAGGGATATTCCTTGCAGCTGATCTGCTTTGACTCAAGTGTTTGGCCCGCTGTCGATCTCAGAGGACCCTCGTTGGTGCTTTGATCCTTGGAACAGTAGGAACAACCAGTCTCATCCTCTGTTCGAGGATCCAGGCCTTGGAAGCCTTTGCATGTGTCCCTGGACCATCTGTTGGACTGACCATCTTTGTTTTGGGATACCATGCTTTAGCATCATCATTCCGAGATGAGCCGTGGCACTTGCAAGATCTTCAGCGTATACCATAAGTCTCCTGTCCTTGCATTTTCAGCCATCTCACTACAAGGAAAGATGTGCTGGGCTGCTTCTGTGTTCACCACTGGAAGATCGTCTGTGGCCGCCTAACAGTGGTGACTTCTACTGAGCAATCCTTATGCCCTCCAATGAGGTGCCCTGATTGACTTTAACTTTTCTTCATTTGGGGGGGGGGGTCTTCTTCTTGAAGCTGAACGTAACCGTCTGGTGAGGACCGCGACCAGCTCCTAACCAGGAAGGTTGCCTCTGCACCTGTGTCCCCTGGACTTCCCTCACCCAAACCAAGGACAGAAAACTGTGTCCCCTGTGAATTCTGGACATCTTGCAGTGTTCCATGGAACAAATGGAGTCAGGGGGGGCAAGTAAACATACCTGTTTCTGTCCCCCCTGTCCTCCACAGAGTACCTTTGGGTATTGTAACTAAGCTCCCTCTGGACTGGTCTCTGGTTGTCGCACCTGGGCTAAGGACCCTTTCCTGGGGCTTACCTTCGGAATAGGACAGAGTTACCTGATTTGAAGTAAATACTTACCTTAATTTAAAGAACTTTCAAAGCACCGCCGCAGCCCACTGCATTTTTAGGTAAGATTTTAACTTTAGTGCTAAATCTGCCTCACTCATGAGAACCCTAGAACATTTTGGTGGACTGGTGCATTATCTTTCCCTATACCCCAGTGAGTGGGAATCTTTTTCCACACTCACAGATCCTTTTTCTCTTTTTATGGGTTTCGTTTCTAAGACTCTCCATAGTGTCCTTTTCATTTTATTCCTTTTGACACCTTTTTGGGTATATACCTTTTACTGTTACAGGATTGCCCTTTGGGCTCCCCTTTTACTTTCTCTGTCTAACCTTGTGAGAACTACAGTTCCCAAGGGTACAAAGGATATGTTGCTCTCTTCTACATTCTGTTAGGTGAAAATCAGCACACCCCACCTTATGTGGAGTGCTGGGGGGATAGAATGCATCCCCATTCTCACTAGCACTGTAATGATACTGTTACAGGGACAAGCTTACCTTTAATGGCTGGTGGCAATGAACCTTTTTACAAATTCGGTGCACTTTTACCAAAGGCTGTTTTTACCAAAATGGCCCCTGTCTCCTTTTTTGCCATTTTTGTGCTACTTATCGCTTGTTAGTTCTTCCCCCTCCCTCCAGGGTGGGAAAGTCCTTTGTGTTAGTTTTATCTTTGGCGGGAATCCAAAACTATGCACCTCTTTGTCTTGCAGCCTGACTGCAAGAATCCAGTTCCAACTGGGAAGCTGGCTGTCATGAAAGGACTGCCAACCCCCCAAGTTTGAACTTTGCACGCCTATTTGATTGGCTGGTTCCTGCATAAAAGTCTGATCCTGGAAGCTGAAGAGGTAGTCGACCACTGGACCTGAACCTGAAGAGGAAGATGAAGGAAACATGACTGAGACGATTTCCAGCGACCAGAGAGCCTGCTGTGTAACCAGAGCATGCTGTAGCCCTTCCTTCCAAGCAACCTGGGGAATCTGAAAATGATGACCCCAACACAGAGCCTGATGAGATCCACTAGACTCAGGAAGACCTGCATTTTGAGCCATTCCCCATCATGCTGCGACCTTGCAGTGCTGCAATACCTGAATATACTGGAACCTTGGGTCATCGGGCAGTGCACGGCCCTTCAAATTCTGAATCGAGCTGAGACTTTGGGGGCATCCAGCTGGATCTCCAGAGACATGACTTGAGTCCTTAAAGGCCCCTCAACCGAGTGCTGGACCAGAATAGAGATGAGAATCCGACCAGCGATATTCAGTCTTCTCCTGGCTCCTGTAAAGGGTGCCAAAACCACAGAGCCACACCCAGCCATGAAGAAACTCTTGCCTGGAGCCTTTCCCATTGGTCCCGGCTGCAGAATCCCTTCCAGATTCCTGTCTTCCATCTTCATGCTAAAGGAACCCATCAACCAGGTTTTTGGCTGCAGATCTTGAAGTCTCCCCCACTGCAAACTCTTCTTCTGTGCTGAGGTACTGTGTTGGTTGGGATATTTAGCTAAATGCAACATGGACTCCCACATCTCTCTGTCGATTTTGGCCCTATCTTTGCAGGATGCTGCAGATAAGGTTGCCCCTCTTAAACTTATACAGCCTCGGAAATTACCATCGGAACTATGGTTTTCCGAATCTCTCAAGGCAGAAAGGCTTAACCTCAGACAGTCTGAACGCGCCTGGGGTAAAGTTTACGATCCGCATCTTAAGACTGTCTTTAGGCAACAATTAGCATCCTATTCCGGTATGGTTAAGTCTGCTAAGGCGGCACATATCTCTGACAAAATTGAAACTGCCTTGTGTAAACCTAAGGCCCTGTTTACCATTGTTAAAGCTCTCTCATCCTCTGACAAGCTTACTTACAGTGTCAGACCCACTCAAAAAGTGTGCGATGATTTATCACATTTTTTAATTACTAAAAGCAGCGATATCCGCCATAATATTTCTATAACTACTCCGATGGCTGATAGTAATAACATTGAAGGTAATTTAAAACCACCTTCATCAGAATTGCCTACCTGGTCTGTCTTTCCTTCTTTCTCAGAAGAAACAGTCCTTGCAGCTATCCATAAGATCAAATCCTCCTCTCCTTCTGACGCTATCCCAGTATATATCATGAAAACTATTTCCCCTGCCCTTCTAAGGGAAATCACTGCAGCCATTAACAACTCTTGCCAGTCTGGGAATATCCCCCCAGAACTGAAGGCGGCCAAAGTGATCCCCTTGTTAAATAAGATACTTTGGACCCTACAATCCTTGCCAATTTTCATCCTATTTCACTTCTTCCTTTTCTTGCTAAACTATTGGAATCTTTGGTCTCTACTCTACTCTCTTCTTACCTTGAATCCTTCTCACTTCTTAGCCCTGTTCAAACTGGCTGTAGACCTGGTAGAGGCACAGAGAGTGTTCTGGTCACCGTCCAGAATCACCGTCCAGAATTATATGGCCAGGCTGGTGGACTCTGGTGGGGTGGGAGCCCTGATTCACCTTGATTTATCAACGGCCTTCGACACTGTCAACCACCCCATCCTGTTGTCCCGTCTTGCCCCGATGGGTATATCTGGTCAAGTACTGGCCTGGTTCACTTTGTTCCTGGCTGATTGCACCCAGACTCTCTCTATGCCCCCTTTTCTATCCACTCCCTGTCTTCTTAGCTGTTGAGTGCCACAGAGCTCCTCTCTATCGCTGATCCTTTTTAACATCAATATTTGGGCTTTAGTTGGTCTCATCCAGTCCTTCGCAATCAGATGCTATTCATATGCTGACGACACTCTGATCTGTTTAGATCTAGATCAGGCTGAGATAGCGTCATGTCTGCGCGAGTGCCTGACTACCATGGGGAACTGGATGAACCATAATTGGCTCAAGCTGAACAGCGATAAGACTGAGGTTCTGGTGGTGAGATGTCCCCCTAATCCATCACTCTGGGTGTCTTCTTTCTGGCCTACATCTTTGGGCAACCTCCCCATTCCTTCTGGTAAGTTTAAGAACTTAGGGGGTCACACTGACTGCTTCTCTCTCTATGGAGAGTCAGGTTGCCATGGTATGCCAAACTGGCCGTCTACAGTTGAAAGTTCTAAAAAAAGTACTGCTCCTTATCTCAGAACACTTTCATCCCCGGTTGTGGCTGCCCTTATATTATCTCGGCTGGACTATTGTAATTCCTTATATCTTTCCCAACCGAGAGGTCTTATCCAGAGACTACAGCGTTTACAAAATCTGGCAGCAAGAGCAGCCACTGGCTTCCCTTATGGGGCACACATCTCTCCCGTCCTGCATTCTCTTCATTGGCTGCCAGTTCATCAGCGCATCCAATTTAAAGCACTGTGCATTATACATCGGTCAATCCACAATTTTGGCCCAGAGTTTTTGATTTCCAAGTTTGTCCGTTATCTCCCCACTCGCCAGCTCCGCCCGGCATCAGCAGATCTACTTGTTGTGCCATCTTTCAATCGGGCACGGATAGGAGGCTGTTCCTTTTCTGTAGCTGCTGCCACTGCATGGAATGAGCTGCCGCCTTCTATAAAGAAATTTGCTAATCATCTTGCTTTTAGGAAAGCAGTTAAAACCTTTCTCTTTTAGGTTGTTTTTTTTGCTGGCCTCTATATATACTTGGTCAACTACCTCGCCTCTAGCACCAAGATGCCTTCGGGTGACCGTCGAGCTTAAGAAATTCCAAAATAATAATAATAATAATAATAATTTACCTGTGTCATTTCTGTAAAGCTTCTGGGGTGTTTCTTATAATTGGGGCCCTCTCACTCAGTTCACCCGGGCCCACTGCTTGAATCCTCCTATGGTGTCTTCTGAGAAGTCCCTGGACCCTTTCAACCTCTCTAAAGTGAAATACTTGTTTGAAAAGTCTTCCCCGAGGAACTCTGACATTTCCTACTTCTGTGCCTATCGTGGCCTGGCTGTTGAACACTAGAGACCTAGTGAACCCCTTTCTGCCATTGCGAACACTCATGCTCCAAGAACAGGTAAAGACTTCTAAGGATGGGGCCTGTTGCCGAGAAAAGCAAACACGTGTTTAAAAGAGTACTTACTTATGAACAAGTTGGTTGATAACTGTCACTCTGAGAGTGAGCAGTTACAAAAGTTCTTACTTACCTTGAATGTGTTCTGCCATTCTGAAAAGTATATGTATATATTTTACTCACCATTGAATTGGTTGTGCCTCTTCCCCAAAAGTAATGCTGTTTGGCTTCACTTAACGATTTCTTTCTGAATATTAGTGTATAAGTTTACCAACTGGGTTTGCTTCCCCTGACCTGCTGTTTAGCCTGATAAGTGAGTTATTGCTTACCTTAGTCTGTGTTTCACTGATCTGAAAAGCAACTGCAATAGCACATTACAAAATTCGGTTTACCTGCCTGGAATAGCTGTGTGCCATTCTTAAAATGTGTCCTGTAGTGACCTTGGTCTGCCTGGTGCAATCATAAATTAGTGTAGAAAGTTATTGCTTACATAGTCTGTGTTCCACTGATCTGAAAAGCAACTGTAATTGTATATTACCATGAATATGTGTATCTTATACTAAATGTGTTTGATAAGGTTTGACTTCCACAGAAATACTGTCAGTTTTCTGAACAGGGTCTATGCTTTGGTCTGTGTACTTTAAAGCATTGTGTTGTGTTTATATAATATGTTTATGACTCTGACAAAGTACTTAACCAAGACTTAACTTGGCCTACTGTATTTATAATAAAGCTTTATTTTGTATAATACTTCTGGTTGTAAGTGTTTCTGTTGAACCATTGGTATACTACAAGTTCTTTGTACCTTCATCCAGCCCTCTCTCATTCCTAAAATAAGCCTGGCTGCTCTGTCTACTGTGTACTGTCTCAGTTGTATGGTTTTACTAAGCCCTTAGTTGGACTTCAGAAAAATCAATTCTAACATGCATCAATTCTGAAATACACAGAAGAAACCATAGTTTGCAACTTGTGACTTTTGGACACAAGGCCCTATACAATTTAGGGCTGGACTTCAAAAAATACAGGATCATGGGTTTGTGCCTATTCTATCTATTCTTCCTGCATCTGATTGCTCACCTGTTGAACACTGATACACAATTCATATGCAATTCAATTTCTATTGGTGAATGTATATCTATATATGTGATATATGGCTTTTGTTTTACATTACTTACCATTGATTTTTCTATGTTAAGTGTGCTCTCAATGGCCTAATAATAATTGTATGTTATAAACGTACTGACTAACTTGAATTATTGGTGCTGTTATGTGTGGTCTCATTGTAGCCCTGGACCGTTCACACAGTTTTCCTAAGCCTTGAGTGTTCTTCCACATTACCTTAATTGAGTTTTGGCTAATCTCCCGTTGTTCTCCCTGTTTACCATAAATAGGGTAGCCTCCTAAAATCCTCCCGCCAGGGTCTGTTTTTAGAAATCCATCTTAACAAAACGGACGCGAGAAACAGGCTGAATCAGTCTGCCCAATTCAGCAAATGTGTTTAACATGTACATAATTCTGAAAATGCATCTATGTTTATGATGGCTATCCTTTGAAAGGTCTCTCTCTGTCTCAGATCTGATGTAATTTATTTGGATCTCGTTTTCTCCTTAAGGTGCCATGCTTTCTGATTTCTCAAGTGAGGAAGATGAATGATGCAGCAGCAACCAATATCAAAAAGCAGCTAACGTTTGACAAGAGTGTGCGGAAGCTGTTGAGAAGAAAGACCATGGACAGGGAAAGACCAGAAAGGAGAAGAGAGGTACAATACATAATTATTCAGTAACAAAACAATGCGTTGTGGGATAAGGCTTTCAATAGATAGTTGGATGTTACAGCTAACAATCTGTTTGATAGTTCAAATACAGTGGCAGCTGGGGAATTTTTTAACTGGAGGGGTGTACATGCATTCGTCATATATGCTTGAGTGATCGAGCGCAGTGAGGGAGTCAAAACCAAACAAGGGAAGTTCGGTGGTGTTCACTGCCCGAGAATTGTTGTTAAATGATGATTTAAAATGGGGCATTTTACAGCACTTTCTGTGAAAAATTGTGGAAAAGCCACAGGGTTTGCAATCAGTTTTATATTTTAGCACATGGCAAAGCCCAGATGCAAGTTACCAGCAGTGCACAGGACCATTTCCAAAGCATTTTCATTATGCTTTGCTCACAACATATGCCTGTATATAAAACATGTTCATGCGGGCTGTGCCGATACATGCCTATGCATGCTGCACCAATATATGTCATTATAACCATATAAGGACTCCCAGCCAGTAGAAAATGCCACAGAAATAAAGTATATCCAGACTGCCTATACGAAGATAGGCCAGTGTACTAAGTAATCACACTTATGTTTGCTTTTTGCATTGATGCAAAGTATAAAAATGCCATAAGACACAAAGAATAAATGGCTAGACAGTAGCCATAAATTAAAGCAAATCTAGCCACATAATAACACGTATGATGCCGCTTTATCCTTGATGGCAAGTAAAAAGTAACACATGTGCCACAGTAAGAAAGTAAATGCACACTGGCACCATAGGCCAAGCTAGCCGTCTAATAACACTTATCCTGTTTTCTTTCACCGATGATGCCATGTATAAAATGTCATGCTACATCAAGAAAATAAATGCAGACTGGTACTACTAATGTAGGTCAGTCTAGCAAAGTAATAACACTTATGTTTGCGTTTCCCTTGATGGCAAGTAAAACATGCCATGCCAGATAAAGAAAGTATATGCAGACTGACACTACTAGTGCCAGTCTGCATATACTTTCTTAATGTGGCATTTCATTTCTGGCTTGGCATTAAGAGTATTGCAAACATGATCAGCGTTGTTACCTGGGTAGACTGACCTATATTCAATGTAGGACAGCCTAGCCAGGTAATAATGCTTATCATGCTTGTTTAACCATTTACGCACAGTGACTGTGCAGCAAGGGTAAATCAAACATGATACGTGTTATTAAAAAAGGGGGGAATTGTGCTTCGAGAAGAGAGTTATAATAAAGTCAACTACTCATTTCATTTTCTTATGATAAGATATGTATATTATTTGTATTTCATTGGATCTTTTCAAACAAAAAGAAAAAGTAATTATTCTTATTGTATTATCTTCTGCCTTCATTGGTCATCATTATGTTCATTTAATCCTTATTAAGTCCTCTTTAATTTTCCTCATTTAATCCTCTACACATGTTTTGCCATTTGGCTCATCAGGAGGATTTAAAGATGTATTTTAATCAGCTCACTTTATAGGAAGTGTAAGACAAATTGATATTTATTGTGATGTTAGACTAAAAAGGTCATATGTCAAGTGTTATCTTGTTAGACTGGCCGACATTGAATGTTTGGTTTACCTTTGATGCTCAGTAACTCTGAATCAAGAATAAAGAAAACAAAAGTGTTATTATGTGGCTAGACTGGTCTATGTTCAATTTACAAACGTGTTATTGCGTGGCTAGACTGGCCTATGCTCAATGTAGGCCAGCTAGCTACTAATAAAACTTCACTTGCCATTTTCGATTTACCTGTGATGCACGTTACTGTGCATTGGGACCCCTACATTTAGGGGTGGAGGCTTACACACACAAACACTTTCACACATCACTGATACAACTCATTGCATGCATACATTCATAAAAACGAACACCTAAATACATACATACATGCCAACAATCAATACATGCATGCACACACTTTAAAAAGAAATACTGAACTTACCTGCAAGCACCCACCACACACACCCGCGCCACCAGGATTTGATTTTTACATTTGTAATGCACAGATCCTTTGGAATCAAGCAAACATTGCATCTAGGTGGAGATAGTATAATAATAGGAACAGGAAGCCAGATTGTCAAGAACAGCCATTCAAAGAGAAAGGTCCTCAACGTTTTTCTAAATTTACAAAGGGATTTGATTTTCCAAAGATCATATGGCAACGAATTCTAAGCTCGAGGACCTGCACAGGAGAAACATCCATCATCCCACAAGACAGATATTGATGTTGGGACAACCATAAGGTTTTGTCCTGAGATCGAAGACAGCGATCTGGATGATGGGGAATAATCTGTGAGGAAAGATATGTAGGGACAGTCCCTTGGAGACATTTGAATACCAAGCAGAGGGTCTTAAACAGGACCCTCTGCTGTACCGGTAACCTGTGAAGGTTCCTCCGAAAGGAATGGACAAACATCTAGGCAGTAAGTAGACCAGCCTAACGGCTGCATTTTGGGCAACCTGCAGATGCTGAATTTGGCCTTTTGCAATCCCCATCAGTAGGGTGTTGCAATAGTCTAATCTGGAGTTTACTAGTGCACCAACTACCAAGGAATGCTCTTCAACTGAAATAAGCGGTAACAGAAGTTTTAGCAGTTTAAGGTGAAAATAGACAGCTTTAACGATTTCATTTCCCTGCAAGTTACAGCTTAAATTTGCCTGCCAAATACATCCCAGGTTCTTTATCTTGGATGAGAATGATGTTGGGACCTCAAAGAGCCCGGGCAGGAGGAAACACACTGTGAAATGTTAGCCAGTTTTTTCTTAGACCCAAATACTATAATATCAATTTTTGATGGGTTTAGTTGGAGCTTGTTGTCCAGCATTCAACGTTTTATTTTACTGGCACAAGATAGCACCCTGTCCTTTGCTCCCACAGGTTATTTTAGCCCAATGTAAATCTGCATGTCTTTGGCATGGGAATGGTAATGCAGGTCAAATTCTGAAAAGATATCCAGCAAAGGGCACATATAAGCATTAAATAGCAGAGGAGACGGGGTAAATGGTAAATGGGCCCAGTTCAACTTGCTAGGTTAGGTTAGTAAAGAAAGATGTCAATGATTCTTTGGACACCTGAGCAACTGTGGAGAGTCTTGAAATAAGAATCTCAAAATCAACTGTATCGAAGGCTGCCGATAAGTCCAGCATGACTAGCCTTCTAATATCAACCTCATCAGCAGCCTTCAAGATATCGTCCAAGACTGACACAAGGGCCGTCTCTTCCCATGTCCTGGCCTAAATCCTGATTGGTACATATCCAGTATCCCTTGATCTTCCAGGAAATTCTGCAATTGCACCATAACAATTATTTCCAGGATTGTAGATGTCCAGGACAGGCCTGCAATTGTACGGTAATTGGAAAATACCTTATGGTCCAGTGTATTTTCCTTCAAGAGAGACGTAAAGTATGACTTTTTCAGCTCCATTGGGAAATGCCCCTGAGTTATATCGGACAAGAGAGGCCCACTTAAGGCCACCCAATGTCTCTTAGCTAGATGGGCAGGGATGGGGTCATAGTTGTCGTTAATGGGCTTTGGTTTAAACATGAGGTTGGAGACTGTTTTCAAATTCACAGGTCTAAAAACGAACATGGCAAACGTCTCATCTTCCATAACAGTCCTCTTTTTATTTGACATAATCACTTGTTGAGTAGAAAGCTGAGAATCAATTTCTTTCCTAATCAGATCAATTTTGTCCGTAAAAAAGACATTACATTCATTTACCAAAGACAAAGATGGAGAAAAATGGGAGATAGTTGCCGGAAACACAACATTTGTTACCGTTGTCAGTAGACCTTTTGGTCTGTTCTGGGCAAGATCAATCTGTTTTTGAAGACATGCGGCTTTAGCTAAAACAAGACTCTTCTTATACACTTTTAATGCTATTTTTGCCTCTAAATGGTCTACAGGTGACCTGGTCTTTAACCATAGATTTTCTTTCCAACAATAATCTTTTTTCAAAGTTCTCAATGATTCATTGGACAACTAATTATTCCTGCTTCTTTGTTTATTGGGACTTATTAAAGGGGCACAAGTGTCACAATTATTTTTTAGACTGGACATAAAGGTCTGATATAACTCAGAACATTTTGAATTAGGAGGAGGGACAGTCAGTCCATTAAGTAGTTGAGCACTTGTGATGGTATCCATTTTATGTTTGCTGCGCACCAATTGAAAATTAGCAGCTGTGGTTTGTCCATATTGTGTGTGCCACATTGGGATAGCGAAAATGACCACATAGTGGTCTGACCGTGTGACAAGTGTGCTCTCCTGATGGCACACGGTTTTCACTCTGAACATTAATATATCCAAACAGTGGCCACCTACATGAGAGGCAGGCAGCACAGTACCCCGTGAAAATAAAACACATAGGGCTGTGCTGCCTGTCATTCAGACTAGGTGGATGCTTGACACTCAAGCGACTGGGCTGCACACGCCCACCAATAGTGGCAGGGCACCATTGTATACATAGAGTACTGAACAAAATCAAGACAGTGTTTTACAGTATCCTAGTACATTAAGCAAAGTTTGCAAAGTATTTCAGTTAACGATTGCAGACATTTTTTCAGAATGCGCATATTTAGAAAAACATCCGATGCAAGTCACAGTAAAACAGAAAAAAAGAATCACTTTTTATTGTACTAAGAAATCCCCATTGATCTAAAATAAGACAAGGAAAGAAGTTTGTCCCAAATCTCAGTCGTGCCATAAACGACCATGAGCAAGTTCATAAATAAAAAAACGTACATCACTTATTATTGTAGAAAGAAAACCCCTCTGCCCTAAGAAAAGGTAAAGTGAGCAATCTGTTTTACATTTCAGCTAATCCCTCTACTTTACCATTAACCCCTGCAAAGTGAGCCAATGTTATTCAGTGCTTACCCAATATTTGGGAAAGACATTCTTGAACATATTAAAATAATTTTGTTTATTTTTTCTTGGCAGACCTTTCTGCATCCGAATTGGATTCACTGTAAAAGCATAATAATCTTCAGAATTTGCTCTTGAAGGTTGACTTGTACTAGTGTTAAGACATTATTTGTCCTTGCTTTTTCGTGCGTACTTCTCTTAAGCAGAGTTATGAATGTCCTAATTCACAAACATTTACTTTTTGGTGTATTCGCGCTGATAAACCAAAAACTCTAGACTCATACATTTTTGGTGCCATTGATGTGATATGATATGATATTTTATTTGTATCGCGCTCATACATAAGTGTTTCAGAGCGCCACGAGGCAAGGGAGGATAATCAATGACAATCATTGCCAGAGGTCATGCATTTCTTTAAGCATAAATGATCCCTTCTTGCGCTGTCTCCTTGACAAATTAAAATTCCATGGTAGAGATTCAACCATAATTTCTCACACCTTAATGACTCACTGTAAACTTGCCTGCAGATTTGTTCAAAATGTAAGCAAACGAAATGGTTAGAAAAATAATACATTTATAAAAAATTTAAACAAATCTTTCTTCTACATTTTTGTTCTTATTAGATATGTACACCAAAGTAGAAATATGGGTGTTCCAGTTTAATGAAACCTATAGCTGCCAAGTAGCCCTGTAACATGTGTGTCAGCATCTTCTAGTCCAAGCCCTTTATCCAACAGCACTTACTATTCACTTTTCTTTTTAAGCATTGTTATCATTTCTATGCATCATCTCCTCTCCTAGTGAGACCCCCAGCACTTTTTGCTGGAATTCTGGACCTGTTTCTTTCTATCCTGAATGAGTGGAGCCTTTTTCCACTCATTCATTCTTATGGGCTATGTCTTTTGGAAATCTGTTCTCTGTGTTTCACTTTTACTATAGAGTCTACTTTCCTCAATATCGCTTTAAGGCATGTGTGTTTAACTTTTGCAGGCCACAGCTCCTTATGGGTAGTGTTGCTGGGAACCCTTTGGGTTCTCCTTTGAGATTTGTTCTTCATCCTCGAGTAACTACAGTTCTTAAGTATTGAGGGATACTTTGTATCCCTCATAAAATGGTACACTATGAGAGATTAGCACACACCACCTTATGTATCCCCCCTTTCTCTGCTCCTGTGACCTTTACGTCACAGAGACAACCTTCTAGTTATGGCTGGTGAAAGTGGACGTGTTCTACCAAATATTGTGCTATTTTTCCCAGCAGACTGTGTTCACAGTCACGGTTGTGCATAATAGGGTCACCTAAGTACTAACTTGGTGGCTTCATTCTTTTTCACCATTACAAGCATGGTTATTCTTTGTTAGCCCTTCTTCTACCATTCTGGGAGGAGGAGGTCTGTGTGTGTGTTTTGCCTTTGGCGGAAACCCCTAAGTGTCCCTGCCTAGGTCCCAGTGTGTCTGGGCAGGCAGGAAGTGTGGGAAGAGTTTATCACATTCCTGCCCTTTGTCTGCCTGAGTGCCTAAATGGAACCAGTGCCCACTGGGGAGCTGGCTGTCCTTATTGGACAGCCACCCACCCCTTTCTTTAAACTGCTGAGAGGGATTGCAGAAAAGTGTGTGCTGAATCTGAATAAAAGGTGAGGTTACTGAGGGGAAAGACAAGTCGACCATTGGAAACTGAAGTAACCAAAGAAGATGATGACCAGAGACGCTGGCAGACCCATTGCAACACCATGAAACAACCACTGCTGTCCTGACCCTGTTTTCTGTGAGACAGAGGAGCTCCAAAGAGTATAACTCCTTCCCTTTGGCTGGTGGGACCAACCAGCCCTGATACGAACTACAATCTGAGCCATCTCCTGAGGTGCTGTACCTTTTCACAGCTGCAGACCACAAATACCAGGAGACCTCCGAGGCATTTCTAGTACAATGTTTTGCCAAAGCCAAATCCGTCCAAGTTTTTGCTGAGCTCCAGGTGTACCTCCAGAGACACAATTAGACCCATTCAAGTCCCCTCACCAGAGCGCAGGACTCCAGGAATTGAAGAAGATTGACCGGACGAATCATGTCCTTTGTTGGTGCTGCAGCCAAGACTGGATGCATAGCAAGGGGAATCTTGGCAGTTATGACTATTGTGCCCCTTTGTTAAAGTATTCACATTATAAATATTAAAGAACTTGGTCTTGGTATATATATTGCAAAGATTCTATGTTGCCTTGTTGTATTTTAAACAAAACATAGATACCTTCTAAATAGTTTGGTGATTATGGGGCTTTGAGATATCCATTTCTTTTTCACAATTATTTCATTCACAAACTTGAGTTTAACAACCTAATTTTCACAAATCTGTTCCTTTTTTTCCTTAAATTTCTTATATTGGGGTCTCTTACCTCTACCCTGACCCCACCCCTCTCTGGTCAGGAAACATTGGACCGATGAGTAGGAGAGGACAGGAATACTCTGGGGGCCAGAAGAAGCTGCCTGCTACACAATGCAAGTCCTGGAAACAGTACACAGGGTACCCTGCAGAGTCTTTTTATAGAGCTAGGACCCACAAGCAGGGAAGTGATGAGCGGCCTACTGAGAAACAATTAGAAATATCATGTGGCCACCTTTCTGGTGGTCCATAGGGTGAAGCAGGTCAGACTCAATGTTTGACACAGGTCCAGCATACTAACACCTCTTTCGACCCAAGATGCTGGATGGAGGTCTTACCCACTGTTATGAAAGATTTTCTTTTTGCTCCTTTCCTCCATAGACTTCAATGGGCCCCTCTCTTTGTGGTGTTGTCTGCATCCACATTTTTGAAGGTACGTAAAGCTGTCAGCTTTGTCTACCTTGCTTTTGCTTACTATTATTGGGAAACCGATCAGTCCCTAATCCCTTGCTTTTGCTTACTTTTATGGGGAAACCGATCAGTCCCTAATACAATCAGTACTGGGGGACCCTATCTCACCTATTGGAATTCTTATATTTTTAAAGCTGCACACATCACCTTAAAGTGAAGTGCAGTTTGGATGCTTTATATACTTGTGGCATTTTCTTTTGCAGCTTTGTTGTTGCAGTCACAATGTGTCTAGGATAGGCTGGTGGCAGCAAATATTTTTCTTTGTGTTTTTTTGCATTTTACCGTATAGTGCCTTTTAGAGTGCCACATATTCTAAAATGGCAGTGCCACAACATTTTTTGCCTGTCCTTTGGCCATTTTGTACCTTTGCTTTCTACATGCCCTCTCGGGTCTAGAATTGCCACATATGGAAAGCCCTTTCCTGGGCAAATCTTCTGCTTTCCCTGGGCAAGGTGGCACCCTGTGTGTGGTTGGATGTGGGGTATGGGTTTCTCTAGACCCAGTCCACATCCAAGCCATAGTGTGTCTGTATGAATGATGCAGATCCTTAGCATTTGTGGACTTGGGGGTGAACTTGTGGCCAACTCCTGGATAGAAGGAGGACTCCTGCAGCATCGTTGGAGCCAAGACCCCTATAACGACCTGAGGACGACTGTTTCAGCTGACCCGCATTGCCTACAGACCTGTCCCGGTGAAACCCTGCTCCTCTCTCTTGGTCCCAAGTCCCTTGTCAGTGCTTCGACCCCTTGACTGTTGGAAGCAACCTATTCTGACCCTTGCTCGAGGATCTGTGCCTGCTGAGCCTTCAGAAGGGTCCACGGACCACCCATTGAACTTTCCAGCTCTCTACTGAGCTACTTTGCTACAGCCATCACTGTTCCGACTTCATCCTTGGAACTCTACAGTTCTTCAGCATGTGTATCAAGATGCTTGCTCCTGCAGCTTCCGCCTTCCTGACCGAAGAGAAGCCGTGCATGGCCTGCTCCTTCGTTCACATTATGTCGCTCGCCTATTGTTAAGATGGATTTCTAAAACCAACCCGGGTGGGCAGATTTTAGGAGGCCACGCTAGTTTTGGTGACCAGGGAGACTCTGAGAGTTTAGCCAAAACCCAATCAAGGTAGAGTGGAGAGTGGTCAAGATTTAGTCTCAGGAGAGTGTGGGTGTGGTCAGGGGCCCCAATGATTCTTCACAGAATAACACACAATAATTCAGCTTAGCGAGTCAGTTATAAATATACAGTTATTTATTTACGCATGAAGAACACACCAAGAAATTATACTAGCAGATAGTAATATCACACAAAACCATATAAAGCAAATATATACCTTCAATAGTAGGTTCACTTACATCACTAAATAACTAACCGAGGGAAACAGGTAAGAACTCAGATGTAGTTAAAATGATGAGAACTAGCCACTACTACATTTCGCTTTGTCCTAAAATGTATGGGGATTAGTGCCCAAAGGTCGCAGGTTCCAATACAGAGCTTCTTTCAGGAAGGTATTTGCTACAGGGATGCAATGGGCAAGTGGTGGTGGTTCAAAATAGTTAAAAACTATTTTAAAGTTCAAAATTGTTTGTCAGAAGACAGGTAAGTTCTCCTCTCTGTTCCAGACCGAATGCTAACCCGGGGGCAGGATTCCTGACCTACATCCGACAGCTAAGTGTAAGTAATAGGTAAAAGGGCTTGGCACTCAATGTTATCCTTTAGAAGATAGGTGGGGCGCAAAGGCGCAGGTATGCTTAGTTACCCTTTGTCTCTGATTTTCCCAGGGGCCATAATGGATCATCTGGGGTCGCTGGGAGCGCTGTCTTTTGTCGTTTGTTCAGGTGAGAGGTGCCCAGGTTTTGCAGGTTTGAGTGCTCATCCGGTCCGGTGCAACTGCAAGATGCAAGCCCACTCGATGAAGAAATGCCGACTTTTGTGATACAGACCTTTTCAGGTCACCTCACAGGATGGAGAAATGTGAGTTTCAGTGACAATCATCGTTTTCAGGCAATGACAGGCATTCTTCCACTCTTGGTCAAAGAAGCAGCTCCAGGATAGGTTCCCTTGATGTTAGGTAGCTGGAAATTTGGCAGAATGTGACGTATGGCACAACCTGGTGACCCCCAAAATTCTGGGCTTGAATGTGGAACAGTGATGATTCTGGCGAAGTAGCCCAAGAGGGAGCTGGTCAGTCCACTGGGCAGTCCAGAGATACCTCTGGAAGCTCTTGGGGCATGCATCTTCAAGAACTTGTTGCAACTAATTAGTGCCACTGGTCCAGGGGTCGAAGCACTGATGAGGGCCTTCTGAGATCTTGCAGAGGTGCAGGGCTTGCACTGGAGGAGATGCTGGCACACTGCAGAAGTCATTCTTGGGTCATCAACGATCTGCTTTTCTTTGAAGGATTCTTGGTTTCAACGTAACTTGGAAGAATGTTTGCAGGAGTCCTCCTCTTATTCAAGACTGGAGCTGAAAGCAAGTCCAAGCCCACCAATGGAAAGGATCTGCACCATTCAAACAGCCAGAAATGGTCCTGTAAAGGACAACTACTGGTTTCACATCTGCCTCAGCAGCAGACTTTGTGGCACCAGGGATGTGGACCCGCTTCATGGGCCACACATACACAAATGCTCACTAGCCTGCGAAAGCAGCAGCTTTCCCGGGCATGTAAAAGACCTTAGATGGGATTTTCTGACATGAGAAGGCAGGTAGAAGGTACAAAATGGCAAGGAACAAGTGAAAATCTCGTGTCACAGCCATTTTAGGACTCTAGCCACGTTTCGTGGCCATACACAGTAAACACAAATGTGAACATAAAAAATAAAGCAAAAATGGTAAAAATGTAACTGCTGCCACCAGTTTGTCTTTATGCACATATTAAAGTAATCAAAAATCCCATGTGTAAAACGTTAGTCTGATACAAAAGTATCTCCATTGCACTGCACTGCAAGGTGGTGTGTGCAATCTAAAAATACAAGAATTTAAAAGAAAAACTAAGTTTCTTAGTACAGACAGTCTTACGGATTAGTCAGTTTTCCCATAACGTGAGCAAATGGCAAGGGACATGAATCTTTACTTTCCTTCAAAGTGTGAGGTCAGAATGGGTTCTTTTCAATACTGTGTAGAGAAAGTTGCAAAAAAAAAAAAACTTTCCTAGCACCTATTGCTGCCTGACTTTGGTGACCGCCGCTGCAACCCGCCTTCTTCATGTCCTGGAGGTCCTCTGAGGTTTCCTGTCCTGTGGAGGTCTTCATCTTGTTGTGTCCAGGGTGATGAGGTGTGCAGATTCAAGATTCACTGCAGTGGCTGCTGAAGAAATCGGAGTAAGGCAGGGAGTGAGTCTGCATACCTTCCCCTGCGCCCCTGGTGCAGCATGGATGTAAAGTTATGACCTTATCTCTACCATGCCTGTTTAAGATCTGTCACTGCAGCTAGGTGTTCCCTTTCCCTCTGCCTTCAGGCGACAGCGGATTATTTAGTCTTCTGCCAATCATCAAAGATGCTTTTGTTCATCTAAGGGGCAACAGAGGGTTTGAGCTGTTGAGTGGACTCTGCGTAGCACCAAGATGCCTTTGGGTGGACGTGCACTTTACAAATTTACATAACTCTTTTTATTCAACTTCTGGAACATTTACTCACAACTGTTGGCTTTGGCAACTCTTGTTCGCAAATCACATAGTAAACAATCCTGCCAAGTAAATATCGAGGAACTGATGACCTTTGGGCAGTAGGTCCCAATTATTAATAGGGTTGGACTTATTAAAAACTGGGAACCTTGTTTTAGGATTATTTGTGGGTGTTCTACCTGTTTTATATCAGTTTACTTTTCTGTCTCCAACTTGTTCTAAATGGCTATTTGCTCTGTTTTCTCACTTGCTTTACCATAGACAGTTACTTAAAGTGTTGCTCTTAACATTTCTAATGATTGCATAACTGTCTTAAAGGCAATGTGTTGGTTTTCTGTTAGCAGAACCCCCAATAGTGATTGTATAAATGTATATGCAAAAAAAAGGTAGCAGGCGCGCCCCTCTCTAGAAAGAACATTGCATGATAACTTGTTCTGTGGTTTTTACCCACCTTGAGAGTCTGCAGCCATCACTTTTTGCTCACTGTACTTTTCACAAAGTAGGAATATCAATTTGGATATCAGTCTTTGTCCCGCCCACAAGGGCGGTCCAGCCCCAAAATGCCTGGCAACCCTCCTTTTGAGCAAACGTGCCAACAGCAACCCCAGACACGTGTTTTGGCCTAGTCGGGCCTCATCAGTGAGGTGGAGCTGTGCCTCTTTGAGCACAGTGAGCAAGGGATCCACGTTTGGGTTCCCCCAGGTAACTTAAGGTGACCAACCCCAACTTCCTTGCAAAAATACAAAAAAGGCAGCAGGCGCCACTCTCTCGAAAGAACATGACATGATAACCTGTCCTGTGGTGTTTACCCATTTTGAGAGTCCACATCCATCATGTTTTGCCCACAGCAACAAAAGCAACATCTTTTGCTCACTGTGCTCACAGAGGCACAGCTCCACCTCACTGATGAGGCCCACCACGGCTGAAACACATGTCTGGGGTTGCTGTTGGTACTCTTTTTCAAAGGAGGTTTGCCAGGTATTTTAGTGCTCGACTGCCCTTGTGGGCAGGACAAAGACTGATATGCAAATGGTTATTCCTTCTTTGTGAAAAGTACAGTGAGCAAAAAGCAATGGCTGCGGACTCTCAAAGTGGGAAAAAAAACACAGAACAGGTTATCATGCCATGTTTCTTCTGGGGAGGGGTGCCTGCTACCTTTTTACATAAATGTATATGATGGTCGTTTTTTGCTAATACTTACCGGTGGTTTATGGTTATTGCATCAAATTCTTTGCATCGACATGCATTTGCATCTAATTTTTATCATCTAAAAAATGTGCATGGAAAGGATTTTTTTTTGGGGGGGGGGGTCTTCCCCAACCCCCATTTTTTACCCTTTATAATGCACCTAAACAAAAATTGACCCTTTTCCCCAAAAAAATATGCATTCGATGGCCATTTTTTAGATGGAAAAATGTAGATGGAATGGCATTAGATGCAATGGCATTAGATGCAATGACCAGATACCCTTACCGGGGGTTTCACTACTTAGTGTCTATTCAAAGGCTTAACAAATAGTCGTATATTTTTGTGCATCTTTTGTCTAACTTGAACTATTAGGGTTTTCTGTGTGAGTCTCATTGTAGCCCTACGTAGACCACACTCACACCCTAGTTAGTATAAGCCTTACTGCTCTGCTCCTATCCCTTGATTTGGTTTGACTAGACATCAATGTCTTTTCCTGTTTGCCATGATAGGGTGGCCTCTCAGAATCCACCCCCAAGGTTGATTCAGAAATTCCTTCTTAACACCCACCATATATTCAATCTTTGTTTTGCCATAATTTGCATAAAAGGTTGACAATAAAACAAGAAGACATTCTCATACACGTAGTCCAAAGGGAGAATAAAAAAACAGAATGATGATTATACATCTTGGCAAATAAAAGAAAATTAAATATTGGTGAGTGCCATAACTACAATTTGAATCAGCTGAGCATCACTTTTCAGAGCAAACAATATAAAAGGCAGCCAAACATAAAATTGTTAAGGGTAAAATGCAACTAACAAAATATAAATAATCACAGTGAGTGAGCATTAAATGCAGAATTTAGCTTGTCATTACTAATACTCAGATAAAGTGCATGAGTGCAATTAGCAGCCTGAATTAGTGTGCAATGATGCAAAGTACCGTGTTCAACAATACAGGAAGTATTTTGTTGACTATAGCTGGCATCACCTTAAAGGAAAAAGGTTCAACTTATTTGACACCATATACTCAAGCAACTCAAATAGCCCAGCCAAGAAAACAGAAAGTTCAAGAGAGTGATAGTTCACACAAAGACAGTTACGGCAAGATTGTTATGCTTTCTGCTAACCTGTGCATACCCCTGACGAGCCCCTCTGCGAGAACAACTGTCAGCTGTGAGAAACCAGCTGTTGCTAGTCCCCGGGGATATGTCATCCCAGGTGGCTTTTGGATCCTGGGGGTGGACCAGTGCAGGAGGATAACCTGGGTAACGGGCCTTCGGGGAGTGGGACACCGGATGGTGAGACGTGGTATCCCCTTCCTCATAACACCTTTAACCCATCCTACCAGGTGGGATATTTAGGAACTCAACCCCCCTACCCTCTTTTACAACCCAAACACTTTCTCTCGGACAACCCGGGATAAGGGAAAACAGACTAACACCCGAGCCGTATACCTGATGTGTCCCAATACAATGGTCAGGCGAGGTCAGGCAATTACTAACATCACACACACCTGACTTCCATTAACCTTCCCCACACGGATAAAAGGTGGAACATGAGAGCACACTCTGAGTGAGGCAAAGCACACGAGGAAACAGCAGTTCGAAGATGGCAGTTTAACAAGAGGCGAAAGACAGCGAAACAGAAGGGGATAGCAAGGAAGGAGTTCGCTTGATATTTTTGACAACAAACCATTACTTTCATGAGACCTGAAGAATAGAAAGCTTAAGAGCAGGAAACAAAGCTAAAGAATCCTGTATTGTGTGTCGGAGGTACCCGGGGCTCTTCCACGTCAAGAATCAAGGCGGGAAGAATCAGCAGCCGCTGTGGTTCTGACCTTGGCTCCAAGAACAAAGCAGCGTCAGTGAAATCAACACAGCCGGTGAGTTGGGGAAACTGATACAAGGCTGGTGTGTGTTGAAGCCAAGGTTGCAAGCAGCAACATAGTATGGCGAGCGCTGGAATGAACATTGTTAAAACACGTGTGATAAGAGGCGCAAATGAAATTAAACTGCTGATGAGTAATTGAACTTTGGAACAAGCTACAATACCTTTGACAAAGTGGTCCGGCAACGCGTGGCTGCTCATTCGAAGGTCTCTGTAAGGTATCCAGTTGAGGAGTGAAGAAAGTAGATTCATTTGATCAATGCCTGGCAGAGGGAGATAATTTGAAAGTGAACAAATAAATGTGAATCGAAGTGGTCATGCGATGGGTCAACCAAAATCCCCCGCACAATTGAAAATCTTCGATTCCGATGAAATAGAGAAAGTGTGGAAAATTATGTGAATTTGGGCCGAGCCCGGCAGAGGGAGATCAATTGAAGGTTTTGTGTTTAAAGTGGCGCAGGGGGATCTGGGTTGAATAGAAATCATCCAAGAAGGTGTGTATAAGAATCCTAAGAAGAAAGGAACTGTTGAATATTTGTTTTTCGCATCAGGCCTTGTGAAGTAAGAGACTTTAAATCATAAAGCAACTTTGGCACAGAAGGCCTTGTTATTGAGATCTGAACTGCATCCCCGTGCTAGAGAAGCCAAAGATTGTTCTAAGCTCAAGTGTGCAACCTTGTCCTGTGCTGAAAACATGGGGAAGGGAAGCCCATGTCTTGAATATCCTAACATATCATTTCTTGAACACTTTTATTTTATATAACATTTTTTCCAACACTATTTGTATTTAGAAGTAAGGATTGGCAATAGGTTTATTAGTATAGGCCCTTTTATTATGACAGACTCGACTAGGACTGGACTGCTTTATTATTTTTTGATGTTCGTTGCTTGCTCCCATCTTTAGATTTAGGATTAGATTGGCGTTTTTCAAACCTGATTGAACTGTGGTCACTTGTATCTGTTTTACTGTTTGATACAATGCCTTCCTTACACAGCCTTCATGTTAAATGGAAGATTTTTTGCATTTGACCTATTGAACCTCCACCAGAGATACTATGGTCTTCGGCCATTCCTAAAATAAATCAGAGTTTTAAGCAACTCTTAGTGGACCAGTGTCTTTGTTAAGATTATGTTGAATTCTGTGTATGTATTCTTTCTCTCAAGTGCTTCGTTTGTTTTACCCCGGGAAGAAAATGGAAGAATATACATATCTGGCCTATGTATGACCCACTCTTAATGTGTGTGTGAGTGGGGGGTGCGCATGTGTTCTGTGTTTGTAAGTGAGTCAGGGGAGAGGTGATAGTGATTGCATGGAGGGAGGGTCAAGCCTGAATAATAGAAGGTGTACATGTAGGTGTCACAAGAAATCTTTTATGGCTCTAGCAGTCGTGCCATTTTATGGAGACTTCCCATAAGACCTTACATGCTTGCTGCATTATTGGGGACAGCCAGCATCAGCGTGTTTTCCTACAGTGGCAATAATGCCATTGTTGCATATAGCCAACATGAGTGTGGTTTTACACTGGCAAAACTGGCATACATTAACTCATCTTGCATGGGACTGCATCCTATCAATACCAGAATACTGCCACATATTCTGGGAACAGGTATTATGACGAGTTTTAATGTGGCAAGTCTGAATTCATTGTGCGCAAAGATATGATAAAAAATTGTTGCCAAATGCTCCTGCATGCTGAGGGTGACCTGGCATTGAATGAATGTTTACATGTTACTCTGCAAAACCGATTGTAAATTGCATGAAATGAAACACTTGTGTATAGGCGCGTTATAAATGCCATATCATATCATGTAATGTTTTGGAAAAAGTGTAATGCAATATTAAAACATGTGTCAGGAGAGAACATCCGGAATGCCCTTGCTTGGTTGGAAGCTACCTCTATAGGCTTTGTCACTCACAATCATTAGAGGGAAATATGTATGCCGTGCAGTGTAAGAACTCACCAGCCACCACTGCTGTAGCCTTCAAAGTAACTTAATTGACTTTCATTTTACTTTGTGCGGGAATGATATCAATCTATAATGGCCAGTTGAATGTGACAGGCGACAGGTCCTTTTATATCGTTGTGGTTGTTTTGTAGCAGATATCTTTGAAATTGATGCATTTTGCAACAAGTGATGGATTGCATAAAGTGCACTGGTGCTGGACAATTTTGCATCGTTAAATGGCAGAGGCCAAACATTTTCAAGTTACTGGCACCAGTGCACATTTTGAAGTTTTTGGGTGCAGTTTGGGATCTAGCCCAAAGTGTTCCTTCGCCTGACATATACATCGTATGTGTTGATCCTGTGACAATGCTTTATTACAGCGTTGATGTTTCGTTAGAGAGATAGACCAACTAAGCTGTTTGTAAGAAGAATTGTTGTGACCTACTGTGTTTTAAGATGTGACTGCTACACTAGAATGCAGAGGCGCCCAGTACGTGTATCCACCGATTGTATGCATTTTCACTCACTAACAACAGACTTGATTATTTTTATGTTTTCCGGAAATTCCAGCAGATGGATGTACCTGAAGGGGTGATAAGGGTGTATGCTCCACTACATTCAAAGGTTTCCATGGCAATCCAGCTGAACAGTCGGACAAAAGCCAAGGATATTCTTGCTCGTTTTCACTGCGAAAACAGGTGAGCAAGGCAGTGTAGGACTTTTCATTGGTTTCCTCTATCACTATCTAATTGTCCCGAAATCAGTGTCATTTTAAGAAAATACAAATGCTTCCCATAAGGGTTGTTTCAGTCTGAGTACATACAGAGAAGACCACAACCGCTGAACAATGATATGATCTGCCTATAATAATTATATTTCCTGTTACTGTAGTGTGAGTGGGCTTGCAGCTCTTATTTCTGTGAAAGGTTTTGTCATTTTAGGCATGCAAAAATATTTTTTTATCTCCAGAAATGAAAAAATGGGTTGGTATATCATGAACGATCAATAAATATGAAGGTCTTAAAAACATCTCATTACACGGTATGTAGAAGAGACTAGGGATTGCTTCAAGAACAGCCTTTCTTGTGATAGATGTTACAGTGTTCCGTTGATGGGACCTCTCAAGGTTAGACCCTGTAATGGTTTATTGAGAGACCACCCTCAACACTGGGAGTTCCTTCCCGCCCCACTCAAGGTGTCATGCAACAAACTGTTTAACAGATTTTCTTCTGCAGTCCTACTTCAGAGGCACATCATGCCCCTTGGATCCCTCCCCCTGTGCTACCAATGAGTCAAGAGCCAGACCAATATACAGGGAACATATTTGTATTTATTTAACTTAAAAGTGATGGAAAATCACACTGACTTGCACGAGCCACCTTCTTTGTGACTCACCATCAACTTCTTATTACTCAAATTAATTACACCAATTAGTTAAAAAAATAGAAATCACAATTCTTTACTGTCTACAAATTTCACATCAAGAAATAATTAAACTGATCAATAACCAAAACATTTATAAATGTAATGTTGTGCAATTTTCTTTTCCTGTCGGCTTAAAAGGGTAGCAGTAGGGTTTCAAGTTTGGTATAAATTCATATGGCAGGTGTGATTTCAACCACACTTTTGGTTTAAAATAAACACAGTGTGATTTAGCGGTTTGTTTTTCAGACCCCCCTACTTTGGTCTGTGTTGGGGAATTCAGACAGAAAAATTGGAATTATTTGGGGAATTAGGGATTTCGGACTGCCCTCCACTGAAATGCCTGTGTTAGGGGAATCTAGACCAAACAAATGGACTGATTTAAGAACAAAGACACCCCTCTTCCTTAAAGAAGTCGGGGTCAACTGGACAAAAAGAATTACCCAATTAAATTATAGGCTATAGTTTTTTAGCGCACACTGGGAAGTGAGCTTTGTTAGTTTCGAAATTGTAATAAAAATAACCCTGTAGTGTTCCACCAAATGGGGAATTAATTAAAATAAAGTTTTTAGTTAAGTAGGCTAAGGAGCTACCAAGTTTTGCCCCCCACCCCGCCCATTAAAAGGGGAAAGGATTGAAGGCAAGCAAACACCCCACCTTGTGGTTTCTCTGGGCTCAGTTCTACTTGCATAAAAAACCTTTGTTTAAAGTTCAGGACAGCCCGCTGCATGTCAGGACACTTTGGAAAGATAGGGCAGGGGTCTGGTCATTCCACTCTGAAAGGATGACCTCCCGCTCTCCACCATAGGAACCAGTCAGCTCTTAGGCCTTCCTAGAAATAGACAGCTCCACCCAAATGCACTCTCAACAATCTCCTTTGGTGTTTCCTTGCAGATGTCAGATGGTAAATTGCAGCAGCACTCTTTTCATGGTAAATTTCAGAAGCTCTGCCCCCTCCTCCTAGTGCAGTCCCCCTTACATAGCAGCGATGAGACAGCCAATTTTACAATCTTGGGGAAGTACATTGCAAGAGGTTCGCCAAATAGGATTGGATAGTTACCCTTCTCTCCCATCCCAAACTCAGCCTCCCAGTCAGGATTGGTTTAGGGGTCTGGAGCTGAAATATGGCAGCTTAATTTACAAGCCCCATTTGTTCTCATGTCACATTTTAGCAAAAATCTAGTTATCTGGCAAACTTTATAATTTTACTAATAACCGCCATACTATTCATATTTTCTGATTCCACTAATCATGGGGAATTAAATAAGTCGGCAGCCAGGTCTGATCCATTTTACATGGCCATGTGGCACTTTTCTGCCCTTTTCACAAAAAGTATAACAGTTATGAATTTGTACCTTATTACCCATATTCACAATTTCACCTCCACCCGTTCACCAACTCTCTCATTTGGAACATTTTCAGATCAGCCAAAAACACAACTTAGATGGCCAATAAAGTTCCCTGGTGGATTAATTTTATATCTCCAAAATCGCATGGAAATTACCTAAAAAAGCTACATAAATGAAGACAATCCGCCTTCTGGTTGCTGGGAAAAAGGCCTAAGTTATAATAGTCCTTTAAAATTAATTGTAAATCTGTATGTTGAGCAAATGGGAGATCTGCTTCATCCAGCACAGCCATCTGTCTCCCTGGGCCAGCCTTTGACCAGAGGTTTTTTATGAGTCTCTCTGAGGTTGGTAGTTTGCTCTTTGAAGTTGCAGCCCTCAGTCCTCACACCTTTTAATCATGCTCCAGCCAAGGGGAACTTGTCCTGCAGTAACTGCCTTCAGAGCTAGCAAGTCTGGGGAACACTGGGCTTTCCACACCTCTAACAGGACACACATTTTTGCAGTTGTAATTAGATGGAGGATCGAATTTTCCGGTGGGGGAGTTCGTGGTGGCATGTGTCCAACACCAGCAAAAGGGTTTTCATGAAAACAAAGTGCTTTTCAAATGTCATAGGTATTTGGTATGTGAAAAATAATATACATCACTTTTTGTCAACACGCACCATGTCCTTTTCCCTTGCATTTTTCCTGTTAGCAGAAGTATATTTTCACATTTAAACTGCAGATACACATGTTAAGCCGTTTTTGTGGTCAGTATTTAAAAATCCTGCTTTTCAGGTGAAAGGGACCTTCAGTTTTCACTTGCAACCACAAGCAAAGCGGTGTTTGTGTCAGTGTTGAAAAATCCTGCTTTTCATGTCCTTTGAATGCACCCCACAACCCACACCACTTGGTCGTCAATATTCTTAATATATATCTGCTAAAGAAATTCAAATCCCTCTAGAAAATAGGATGCCATTGCGACATCATGACTCAAACATGCCTCCTTCATTCATCAATTAAATGTGTTAGAGTAGATTTCCATCTTTGTGTGAAATTCTCTTCACCTGTGAGTCCATCAGCACATTTTGCTGGACTCTTGGATTTTTTGACTGATTCACCTCAGTGAGTGGGATCCTTTTTCCACACTCACTCATTCTTTTACTCTGATCATGGGAACCCTTTTGACCTCTACTTGGTATTTCTTTGCAGGATGATGCTTTCCTCCAATTTTAAAGGCATCTACAATTTACTAAAGCAGCACACAATACTTTCTCTGCAGTGTTACTGGATGCTCCTAGAGCTTCTGTGTGATTGTTTTTGCTTTACTTGGCAAACTCTTAATGTTATCAAGGCAGTGTTATCCTACCTGTGTTTAATTTTGAGAGATCAGCATGCCCCACCTTATGTGGAGTGCTGTGGGGATCCAATGTGTCACTTTTCCTGACTCTCCAGTACATTTCTTTGGTTACTGTGACAAGTCTATCTGTTTAGGCTGCTGGCAGCTTACCTTTTACACAACGTTTTGTGAACTTTCATCGCAGGCTGTCTTTATACAATACTATACAGTGGAAGTGTGACTTGTCCAAGCATTTAATAATACAATTAATATTAATTATAATATTATTATAATCACTATTAAAAGCTTACCTAATGTAAATTTTGATATCGGGACAGTAGCTTATATATTTCATACTTATTTATTTACATTTATATATCTACATGTATAAAGTACTTACGCCTAAAAAAAATACATCGGATGTCATGCCACACTGCAGCCTCTGAGCGCAAGGTATTGAACCCGTGCTGCTTGACACTGTCTTTTTCCCAAAACCATGTTGCTTAGCATAGGCTTGTTTCTAAGACAAGCACATTGCCCCTGAGCTGTCCTTGCCCGGGCGCTGTATGCCATTACAAAAGAAACACTAACAAAGGCACATGAGCAAAAAGTGGGCAAACAAAATGGAATTACATTTGTATCAAAGGGGGAAGAGAGGAGAAGGTGAATTTCTGAAGAAGAAGCAAGATTAGAGACCAGAGGAGGGCAGAATATTCCAGAATGTATGGGTGAGGTGGGAGAATGCACAAATATGGGATTGAGCATAAGGAGGGCGAGGAACAGTTAGTAGAAAAAAAGGTGAAGAATCAAGTGGACAAGCGGGGGCTTAGAGGGACACAGAAACAACTGACCACAAATGCGTAGGGGCAAGGACTTCGAGGACACATTTAAAGGCAATACACAAGAAGCAAACATGGAGACAGGCTGGGAAGGAAGGCCAGTGGAAAAAGATAATGGAGGAAAGATATACAAATGAGGAAGAAATAGCAGACCAATATCAGAATTAAACATAGTGTGAAGCTGAGAAAGGGCATAGGCCGGGAGGCTGAGGAGAAGCGAGGAACAGTAATCAAGATGAGGGGAGATAGCGTCAAACAAGAGTTTTGGTGGCAGAAAAAATAAGAAAATTATACATTTTAAGGATATTGTAGAGTTCATAGAGGCATGAACAATGGGTGTGGTATCTTCTGATGCTGTATGCTTTACGATTGGCATCTGCGAAAAGCCATCCTTATTTGGGAGAGTGTGGATGCCAGCTATTCTAGACCTGAATCCTCGGCCCGTCTTTGCAAGGGTCATCCAGTGCTTGCATACCCTGGCTAGCAGCACAGATGCTGGGCGAGCAAGGAAAAAGCATTATTTGCACTCATAGTAATGACACTACATACACGTCACAGTCAATGTCAGAGCAAGGCTTACTCAATTCAGTGCAGAGTAAGGAGAAGGGGTGATAGAGGGAGGTGACTGGCCCACGAGAAGCAATGTCAATGTGTTCCTTTTTCTTTGTATGCTACCCTCATTCTTTCACAGCACTCTAAACAGTAGCAAGACAGCACTATTATGAAAACTGCAGTAAGAAAAGTAAGGGGGCATACACTGAGGAGCGGTGCAATAAGCCATGTTATTATTGTTGAAGTTGCAGAGCACCCGCTGGTTTTGTACCAGGACTACTGAGTGAAAGAGCTACAGTTATTGGAGCAAACAGCATTTTCCCTTCAAGAAAATAACTGGCAAGTTTAGTGTGTCTATTGTATATGCATTTTTTGACTGTCCCTATCGAAGTTCCACTATGTTTTTTCCAATAGTAATAAACCAGGTAGGTCGACATTTTATGCATTCCTCTACAAATAAAATAGTATGCAGGACAAAGAAGTGGTCTCTCCACTAAATTGTTTTATGGTTTTGGAGTAATGTTTGAGAAAAGGTACCTAGTGAAGGGGACACAGTGTGTTTAGTGCTCTCTTCAATTAATGATGGTTCCTAGTCATTAAGGTTAGTGAAAACATAAGATGAGACCATGCTCTGGTTGGCCCCATCAGGTACATTATAGTGTCCTGCAGTGAATGCATGAATGAATGTAGTTGTTGTTCAGATCTAGGTGTTTTATATATATATATATATATATATATATCTATATATATATATATATATCTACATATATATATATTTTTTTAACCAAATGTGCCCATAATGAAATGCCACTGTTTCCTTTTTTTTTTTTTAGCAACGGAACCTCAGACTGCAACAAAGAACCAAGTCAAAGTTTATATGAAATTGGAGGAAATATAGGTATGTCTGCCTGCCTTTGAGAAGTCTGGCACTCGGTTGCAGCAATGACAATAATGAAAGTAAACATGTTTGTGATGCTGAACACATAATCGGGACCTGGGTGCACAATGCAAGTCCAAGAACAACCACCAGAATTGCGTACGTCTTGCTACTGGGTGTACGCTGCATGATCCATGTGCTTTTCCTCAGCGTGGCATCCTCTGAACCGCTCTGCGGTGAGGCAAGAGATAAAGGGCCTGATTCAATAAGTGTTTTTGTCAGTGGGAAAATCCCATTGAAAAACCATTGTGAATCAGACTCAAACAGCCTCATTACGAGTTAGGTGGTAAGTGGTAACATTGGTGGTAACTTAGTTACTGCCAATTTTACCACTATGTCAAAAAGTACACCGCCACCACCACTTCTGCCTGACCAAGTGGCGGTAACGGTAATTCCTCAGGGATATTTTTGGGCGGATTTACCACTGAATTTCCGCCTAACCCCTAATGAGGCCCAAAGTATGTTAGTAAACAGCCCACACTTACACCAATATTAATTAAGGATACCGCCTGGCCTTGGCATTCTACTGAATAGTAAAACCCTGTCAAGTTTTAGGATATCCTCAGGGGATAAGCATGAAAAGAGACCATTGTTATTTTCAATGAGGAGTGATTACCTGTTTGTTGGCCTTTCTTTAAACCCACGTGGGTGTACCTATGATGTAATTCGCAATGTCTTGCCTTAACATGGATTTAGCATGATCATTCTGAAGCGCAGATATCACATGAAGCCTACATGCATATTTGCTGGACTATTGGATTTTTGGACTGATTGTCCCGAGTGAGTGCAGGCCCTTTTCCACACTCACTCATTCTTTTGCTCTGACCTTGAGAACCCTTTGTATCTCTTTGTGAAACTTTTTAATGAAGTTATACCTTCCTCCATATTTTCTGGTATCTACATTTTATTATTGCAGCACACAGCACTTTTTGTGTCGTGTTGCTGAAAGCTCCTTGAGCTTTGATTTTTGTTTTACCTCTCTTAACACACATTACCAGGGCAGTGGGACACCCTTTTGTCCCCCCTATATTTCATATCAGCACACCCCACCTTATGTGGAGTGCTGAGGGGAATCATTGTATCCCCTTTCTCACTGTTCCAGTAATGTGTAGTTACGGTTCAAATTTCAGCTGACAATGAAATTGTCAGTGCTGGCAGTCTACCTTTTTGCATTACTTTTTGTGGACTTTTGTTGTAGGCTGCCTTTGCAGATGCGTTAGGGGATACAGGGGTCACCATTTGCTTAGAATGGTGGCTGTATTTTTCTAAGCCATGTTCATGATGACATGTTCTTACTTGACCTTTCTTCCACCTGCCTGGGGGGGGGGGTCTTGATGGGTCTTTTGTCTTTGGTGGGCTTCCTTTGGAAAGCTTGCCAAGACTCGCTGAGTGCCTGAAAGGATAGGAAGTGGGAGAGGTGACCAAAACTCCTCTGGCCCTTGTCCTGCAGTGTGCCTGCCTGGAACCAGTTTGTGCTGGGAGGCTGGCTGTCGCCATTGGGCAGCCACCCCCAAAGTTTGAATGAATGTATGTCTGGTGATTAGTGGGCTTAGACAGTTTTCCTGCATAAAAGACAAGGGTCCTTGAGCAGAAACTGAGAGTCGACCACTGGAACTGAAGATCTGATGAAGAAGAAGAAGGATGTCCGCAGCCACTTCCAGCGACCACCAAAGTCATCTGAGTAAACGCTGCAGTCCCGACCTCAACTTCTGTGCGACAGGTAAGCCCCGAAGCAGAGGACTTCCTCTCTTCGACTCATGGGCCTAACCAGTCCCAAGACGAACTGCATTTTGCGCCCTCCCTGGAAGAGCCGCATGCTCCACCGCCTACAATTCACCAGTGGCTGTTGTCCTGTGCCATTTTGTGGTACAACGTCAACCTAAGCACAGTTTCATCTGAAATTTTGCAGGCATCATCCTGGTACTCCAGAGGCTGGATCCCAATCTGGAAAGTCACCTTAGCTGAGACGAGGACCGAGAAATGGAGCAAAGTCTACCGTACAACCACCATCCTTCAACCAAGGCACCAACGAGCTACTGCTGTAGAGATCTTCTGCTGGGCGTCCAACTACTTGAGTGTAACCATCAGATTCATAGCAAGTACGTTTCTTCAGTTGCCAAGGCCAAGATTCCTGATCCGGGGTCTGCTGTCACCTTTACTTGAGGACCGTCCTACTGAACCAGCTTCTTCACTTACAAAGTACTGTTCAGACCCTAATACTTATCGGAGGGTTGCAGTTAAGCTGTTGCTTGCATCCCCCCTAGGCCTACATTGAGCCACATTGGGGTGGACAACCTATTGTGCTCTCAACAAAATAAATTTACTGATAACTATCTGTAAACTTGAAGAACTCTTCATAGAATCTGCCTTGTCTGCTGTTACCTGCTTCTCTTCTTTGCGCTTGGTCGCTGGATCCCAGTGCCACCCTTGACTCTGAGACTCACCTAGAATAGGGATCGAACTTCTTAAGATTGGTTACACAGGGGTTAACTAAAGTTATACAAGTTGGTCTGAAGATTACATATTGGTTTCAGAATTTTCTATTACTTTTGTGTTACCTTACAACTGTTCTAAAGTATTTGTTATCCTTTGGATATTGCAACTATTCTCTGTTAATGCTACTGTGTGATAGTACGTAGCTTACTTAAATGTGTCAGTTTCAGTGAATATAAAAAAATTCTTATTTTTATATAACTTCTAGTGTTTAAGTGTTTCCTTGTATTGTATTGTATGTGTCATTTATATATAGTGCCCTTTACCCATTTGTATGGCCTCAATTCGCTTAGTGGTTGGAATGCGCTCGGTGATCGCAGTCCATGCGTGGGAGGTTCTAAGAGTTAAATTAAAGTTGCATGTGTGCATTTTGCCAGGTTAGGACTTAGGTGGGCTGGCTAGTCTCCAATAAGCAGCCTGGAGGTCAGGCCCGTGGGTGAGTGCTGTTGGTATTAGGATAGAATGCTAGTGCCAGAGATTCGATGTGTGCCCAGCTAGACCAACATGTTTTCATAGGTTGTCACTGCATTCTATTCACAGAGATGTTGAGGTACGTCAGGGGTTTCAGTGTGGACGGCTATGTGTGCTGCTAGACTGGAATAGCAAAGACATACTTGCATTCTAGGGTGCATGGATGGGTGGCCGTGCCTGTGGCCTGTGTCCACAGACGTGGTGTAGGGTATATAAGCTTGGATGGAGTTCGGCTTTAAAGTCGTTTTTCTTGGTCCAATGTGATTGGTTGGCCTCGATAGTCGCGGTCTCCCTGGAACGAAAGTCTGAGCAGTGGGATAGGGACCCGGAGGGAGGGGGGGTGATGGATCATCTCTCAGTGGGTTGGAAGGATGTGGGGTGAAGGCGAGGGTGTGTCATGGTGTGCCGCTGCAAACGCTGCTGGCATCTGTGGGGTATTGGTGGATAGGAGTGTTGCTTTCTAATATCTATCCACAATCCCAACTAAATTCCAACTAAATTGTACAAAACAATTGATTCCTTACTTCTGAAATTCTTATGGAATCGGAAAACACCAAGAATTGCCATTAATAGTAAATTAATAAACTAAGACTCCCAAAGCGTCTAGGAGAAGTAACATTTCCCAACTTTCAACTGTATAATGAAGCTTTTATTTTAAAACAACTAATTACTTTCAACCACTATGAAAATCTCCTTAGCGATGCCCCCTTATGGATCAATATAGAGGCAAATATCATCGCTCCGTTCTCTCTCTCTCTCTCTCTCTCTCTCTCTCTCTCTCTCTCTCTCTCTCTCTCTCTATCTAACTCTATCTAACTCTCTCTAACTCTCTCTCTCTCTCTCTTTCTCTCTCATTTCTTAGCCACATCCACATGGCCTATCATCACCTTACTCCCATCTCTACATTTCTAAAAATCCATTTACAATAAATGTCCTACCAACTCTTTTTCTGAAACTGAATTAGGAGACATTTTCCTTTGGTTTAATAAACACTGCTCTATCAAATCTAACCCTATTTATATACATAGATGGTACTTATCTAGTGTCAAACTTGTTAAACATTTGTCCATAATTCTATAGAAATCCCTTTTGCACAGTTCTGTATACAATACAATATCCCTGAATCTGATATACCCTTTCACACATCACTTCTCAAATCGGGAACTAAATCCATACCCACTTTAACTCAAAACTCCTCTACCCCTTTACTAACATGTTTAATTAGTAATCCTTCCATTGAAGCAGCCAAACTATATACATTTCCAAATGATCCCTCGTCTCCTAACTTATTAAATTCTAGGCAATGGTAGCTTGATTGGAACCTTCAACCCTCCTCAGAAATGTGGTCCAAAATATGGAAACTTTATTACTCAACATCTGTAGCTGCCAATCTAACTCAAACTAATTTCTTTATTTTACATCGTGCCTTCCTTACACCCTTGAGAATTGCAAAAGTAGCTGATAACTCATCTAATAATCGCTGGTCAAATGCCTATTTTCTGCATTTAATTCTTGATTGTAAATTTGTATATGCGTTTTGGACAAAAATGTGGATATGCTTGCAAAAGATTTTTTACTTTAAAGAACCTTTGTCACTCTGTAATCTAATGATTGGCTCTATTGATAATCCTTACATATAACAATTTGAATCACCTGCACTATTTAATGTATTCATCAGCATTATTTACCACAATATTACTTATAATTGGAAACATACTTCCAAGGTGTTTGTAACACTTGGTGGAACTTGATTTGCTTTACCCACCATATTGAAAATTGTCACACCTTTTCTGTCGATTGTTTACACAAATATAACAAAAAATTGAATGTGTGTATTCAATACCTTAATAATACTGAATAAGTAAGATTCATTATATATCACCAGTGCCACTATATTTAGATAACATTAGCCCCCTCTTCACCTTTCCTATTGTATTCTGTCTTGTTTGCTTCTCCTGTTCGTCTCATTATCAAAACTATGAAACAGCCACTATGTGTTTTTATAAAGCAGGCCATACAAACATTATTAGTGATCGGAAACTGTACTGGTGTATTAATACTTTTCTGTTTTGTTTTAGGGGAGCACTGTTTGGACCCCGACACTTATATGCTGGATGTGTACCATGCCAATCCCCAAGCGGAGTGGATTTTAAAGCCAAAAGCCAGTTGAAGTTATAGCGTTGGAATTTTCCCACTTACCGTCTTTGACGGAAACTATACCGGGCCACTCCATTCGGTAGCCTCCCTTCCATATGACATTGTGTGCTGGAGATGCACATGCTCTTTTCTCCTTGGCCATCACTGCTGGCAGGATGTTGTGTGATGGTTACACTACAAGGCTGGGGGACGTACGAGCAAATTCTTCAGTTGATGCCACTATGAACAAAGACATACTGTATGCACCAAGAACCAGAAAAGGAAGCTGGTGTGCAGAAGGAAGACTTTTCTTGGCTCATCCAGTCCTGCTTCCGAAGGGTGTTGTTCTACTTAGCAGTGTTCGCAAATACTTTTGATTGTAGGAATCGAAAGTACATTTCAGTTTAACTCTTACCAGCAAAAGGTCAACCCAAAGGAGTTTTGATAAGAAGGAAGAATCACAATCATATTGTGATTATTGACTGACAGTGCTTGACAAATGGAGTGCCAAACACAGGCTTGCCAGGACAATAGCACTTCTATTTAAAAAGATCTCTTTACTGATGTGAGTGCATGAATGTGATGATATTTATACCATAGCGGACTTCAGACCACTAATGCAGAGGAGCAGGAACTACAAATCAACGGCGCGATTTTCTGTGTATTTTTTTGTTTAGTGTCAACCATTCTTTTTTTTCTTCTTTTTTTTCAATCAAACTTGAAGCACGGTTTTGCTCTTGTAGAAAAGCTATTTCCAACACAGCTGGTGGACGTGCAAGGCTGCTGTTTTTTCACCTTCCAGCAGATTGACATTGGTTGTGCCATCAGAGATCGGAATGTTGTCTTTGTACCGGGACTTTCAATGTTTTTGTATAATTATTTATCTGTTTCTAAACAAAGGTATGATGTAATGGAAACACATTTATAAAGTACTGAATATCAACAATGTAGCTTTCATGCAGTTGTAACATAGTAGACAAGCGTTTTTTTTAATACAATTTTATTTTTCAACCTGTAAGTTACATTGGGAAAGACATTGATGCAGTCCATGTAGTGTGAGAATCAAAGCCCTTGAAATGGACCCAGAAGTCCTGAAGAAGGGTACATGAAGATCTTCTCTACTTGAGTGATACCTGTTTGGCCCCATTGTCGGAGTTGTGTGCCAGTGTTTTAACGCTTTCCAGACACAACCTCATTGTACAAATTGGTGCTCTGTGAGTGCCGAAATCATAATAAAGAAAAAGAGTTTGCTTCTTTTCTTCAATGTCTTAATTCCTTGTTAGGTACACTGTCCTAGTTGCTTTAAGAACAGCATGGTCCCTCAACCTTTATATTTGCTTCTTTCACCTTAAGTGTACATAAACATCCCAGTTGTGGACAACAAAAGGCAAAAGAGAAATTCAGATAACATACTCAAAATAAGTAGAATAGATTTGTGAAGGGTCAATCATTTTGGCCTTTGATTGGCTAGACATTTGCAAGCTATTGTCACCAAATGCTCAGGTCAAAGCATAATTTGCTCTCATAGTCACATCATATGACATATTGTTATCATATACAGGTTACTGCCATCAAAAGCCTAGCTACTCACAACATTGCCAAGTGATGGATAGTATCAAATGACCAGGTACTCACATCATTGACCGGGTATTGTGAAGCTGGCATGGAAAGTGAAAATGCCTTCATGGCTGCAGTCCGTACCCTCTTCCCCCCGACCCCACCGTTGTACTTTAAGCACACCCTTCCCTCTTCCTCATGAGCTTCACCTCTTTCTGCGCATTGTGTATCCTTTTCCAGTGCAGAAGGAAGCACACACCATTGAATGTTTGGAACAAAGCTTATCTCCTCAGTCGTTTACCAAGAATATGAAAACAATTGGCAATTATTCACATAGTTGGTCCACCAATCAGTGAACACTAAACAATGTATTTTGTATTATATTGTATTTATTTGAAGAATAGGGATGTCAACTTCAATCAGAAACAACTTACAATAATACATTACCAGATGGCAGAGGGATTCCTTGAAAGGAGACCTGTATAATAGCACAAAGAAGTGAATAAACAATAATCAAGTATATGAGGTTATGGACAAAATATGACATAACTGGGATAAAACATACATAAATATATAAGTATCCGGTGACTTACAAAGGTAACGTTTACCTACGAGGGGGGCAAGTGCTGCAACTAAAGAGGAGTGCTATGCAAATGTACAGAATTTCACTATTACATGACACTGGAGGGAGTGCTGGGGTCAGACATGTAGGATGAAGGTGTGGGTGTAGGAAGCGCCCTCTTTGGGACATCCAGATTGTCTTGCTGGTCACCAAAACTTTTGACGCTATTAAAGCCTGGATGAGAGGCAATTTCTTGGCACTGAATGACAAGAAGACGGAAATTCTGATTGTAGGCAGTGCGGTTAAACTTAAGACCTTAGACCCCGAATACAAATCATTCCAAGTTGAAAGGGCAATTATACAGGTCTCCAGCCAAGTTAAGACGTTGGAAGTGGTTTTTGACCACAACCTAAACTTTGATCAACATGTTGCCCACGTAAGCTCCAGTTGCCTGTATACAACCCATCTGCTGTGGCAGATCCAACCTTACCTTTCCGAGGTCAATAGAACCCTTAGAGCCACACTGACTATTAACTTGAAGATCAATTACTGCAATGGATTACTGGTTGGCACTAAAAAGGCTAACGTCAAGAAATTGCAGATAATCCAGAATGGAGCTGTAAGAACAGTCTGTGCCATAGGATGTAGGGACCCGAAGGAAGCTGAATTGGCTCCCTGTTGATCAAAAGATTAAATTTAAAGCATCCTGCCTGGTATATATGTGCCTTGCTGACACAGCACCTGGGTATCTGCAATCATGTATTAAGAGACTGCCACACAGATGGACCCTGCATTCTAATGACAAGGAACTTTTACTTCAACCACGTTCTAAATTAATGACATATGGTGACCTGAGCTTCAACGCCTGGGGACCAAGGGTCTGGAATGACCTCCCTCTTTCTAGTAGGCAGTTACCGTCGGCTGCCCAATTTAAGAGAGCCCTCAAAACCCATCTGTTTGATGGAGGTGGCAGATAGACTGATACTCCCGTTCTCATCCCCACTCACCATGGACTGGATGGTTTCTCAACGTTTTTCTTTCCATCCCGGCTCTCTGTTTCTTTGTTGTATTGTCTGTGAACGCTCTGAGGCCTGTGGGCGAGTTGAAGCATTATAAAAATCAAATAGAATTGAAGCCAAGCCTGGAAAGATAGCCACAATTGTTCTGGTTTTGATTTTGGTGGGCAGAGTGGTTCCAGTGCAGTGGGGCAAGAAGGGAGAAAGAGCTGAAGCATGAGGAGACACAGGGTGGGTATGGAACAGTGAGGTTGAGTGCAGAGGAGGAGCATAGGGAACAGCATGGCCAGTAGACAGAGACACAGTCTGCCAGGTTCTGAGGAGCAAGATCTTTGATAGCTTTGTAGTCTAGGAGAAAGAACTTGAAAAGGGAAGCAGTTGTGCATGAAGAGCCAAACACTGTGATGTCAAATGCAGAACTGGGAAATGATCTGTGTAGACTGTAGAGAGTACTGGTAGTAAATATGATTACTTTGACTAGTGGGATTAAGAACTAGAGAGGAAAGCCGAGAAGTAGGCGCACAGGTGGAGATTAGTGTTTTCGTAGCGTGGTGGGTAAGAAAGGGATGAATTTCCAAAGGTTGAGAAGGTTAATACGAGCAACATAGTCATGGTAGTAATGAATTGTTGTCTAGTGGGAGGTCACTATCAAAAAGGATTCAATGTTTGTATGCCTTTGCGAGGGAGCAAGGAAATTGGAGAGGGTAGCATGCACAATGCCATTGTAAACTGGGAGAAAATGTACTTACCTTTTTGTAGAGTACACATGAGACAGTGGATATCCATCCAGGGACGGATTGTACCAAGACTGTTGTTAATCTGTTCAATGACGGCTGGAGATCAGGACTATTGTCGGCAAAGAGGTGAAATATGGAGCCAAAAGATTATGTAAGTCTACCAAGCACAGAAGTAATGAGGCTGAAGAGCAGAGGTCCAAGGACTTATCCTTGGGCAACACTGACAGGGAGAAGGGTGTGATCAGAAGGTTGTGAGTTGCAGGAGATTTTGAAGGAGTGATCTTTCAAATCTGAAGCATTTCCGGCTACAGCAGATTGGTCAAACACCAAAGTCCTGGAGAGTGAGAAAGAGAGAGGAGTGGTTGACAGTGTTGAACGCAGCTTAAAGGTCCAAAAGGATTAATACAGAAGAGAGTTTGGAATAGTAAGCATCTGAGGGAAGTTGGAGACATGCATGAGTGCATGGCATTTGATTTCAGTTAATTACAGTTCATTATAGCGGAAATAAACTATGTGGTGTGTGGGTACCAACAGAGTAACCTTAAGTATTGTTTCGTTTTTTAACAATTAGTGTGACTCACCAGGTGAGGAATATGTTGACGCAACATCTCTCTCTGTCAGTACTCTCCAAAAATAATGTGGATTATGTGCATTTAATCAATTCTTGCCTTCTTTAAAAATACCAATACATGTTCACCAAATATATTTAATTTGATAGCATTGATAGCAATGAGCTTTCAGCAATCACAAATATGAAAGGCACAATGATATGCTTGCTACAAACACAACTGAAACAGAGTATTGGGACAATTGGAGAATGCAAGGGCATGAAGAATGGGGCTGTGACATGCCTAGCCATCAATTCCTAAGTGCATACGTTGACATTGTCTTACAGGGATAGACAACAATGCTGTGTCTAAAACAGGTTTACATTTATATTTCAATTCAACCTGTGTGTATCAGAGGATGCAGATATTCATCAGGATTCAGAAAGAAACCTGCAAATAGGTGTTCAAGACCATGTCTGTATGACATGTTAGTTTTATTTCTGCATTAGAGGTAAACTCTTCAAGCAATAACCTCTGTGATGAGGGGCATTACTAGTCAACTTGCAGGCCACAGTGAAGTGAGGGCCTCAACCCCGGTATAATTTCTGGGGTGCTAATACCAATTATTTTTACATTTGAGAAATGTAAACTTAAAAAACTACAGTTCAAAATGGCCACCATGGAAGAAAGGAGAAGAGAACAACTACAAGTCCTGTCTCCCTTTCTATAATAGCCATTGCTGTGGCACGGAAGGGACGGGATAGTGGGAGTGGAGGACTTTGGACATCAGGGGAGGTCGAGGCAGGTATGTTAATGGGGGATAGTGCAGAGAATGGGGGTGGAGGTTAAGATGATGGGTGCAGGTTTGTAGGCCTTTGCCCAGGGAGGTAGATGGCTGTATCACGTTGCTTGAAAGGGGGGCGGTAGGTGGACAATACCATGTGGTAATGCACTCCCAAGCTCCCTCATTGGCTCAGAGGCCTGGTGACACCACCTCCAGCTGCTAATTTGGTATACAAATGAAGAATTCAGGTCTTTTATTTAGCAGTAATTAATGTGCATAGACAATTATTGCGTGATAACAAGGTTGTCTGAACTATATAAATTCACCCCTAGTCATTCTTTTTCATCAGAAGTAAATGCTTGTACAAAATGCATGTAAAAGTGATCCTGAAAACTTGAAAAAGAAGCCCAGAGTCTGACGTGCAACCTATGTATTATATTTCCGTTAAGAAAATAATTACTTTTGTTAATAAAAACATGACAGTTACTTACATGTTACCTATGGAGAGGCTGATAACTTAATGGGTTAACAAAATGCTTATTGTCCCTTTTGCACTTACCTAATAACAAAGCCAGAAAAACAGCATCAGGGTAGTCATAGTGAACTAAAATCAGCGACACTGGTATGTAATGGTACTTGATGGTGGGGGAAAGATACATTTGTGGAACTACGCTGCATTAGTCACTATGGCTGTAATGCTTATTGGTGGCAGTCTAAAGATTTCTTCATATCAGCATTTATGTAATTATGTATGTATTTATTTATTTATTGGTATGCAGATAGTCAATTTAGGCTTTACATATTCCATTATAAAATCATCATTACATCATTTTCCATAAAATCATAAAATCCACCATTTGTAAAATATAACTCTTAGCAGAATCTTAATATACACTAGATAAAATCTCTAAAACTAACAGTTGAATTTAATAAAACAACACCCTGTGACAATTGATTAAGAATCACTATACAAAACTTTAAAAAGTTCATCATATGATAGATGATGTTAAGATCATGTCCATGTAAAAGTTTTTCCCAGATCTCGTTCATATTGTTTAGGTCGCAGCCATTATCATATGCTTTAACTTATCTTAATCTGATCTCACAGACTTTCACAACTACAAATGAGATGCTGTGCAGTCTCAATACTAGCAGTCCGACATAGGCGACACCATCTCTCTTTTCGTAAAATACCAAGTCTACTCCCCATGATCTTCAGACATATTAAGGGGGTAATTCATAGAATTCAGCACACAAGTGGCGCACGCGGCTGGCGCACAGTGTGCGCGTGCAAATCCCTGCGCCAGCCGCGTGCGCTAAAATCAATTTCCGCGCACAGCGTATTCATGGATTCCAGCCACCAAAACCAGCCGTGGTGCACAGTGGCGCAGCGACCCTGCAGCAGCGCCAGTTACGCCCCCAAGAACCCCTCGCGCGCAGGGAAAAGCCATCAATATACCCAATCCAGCGCAAAGGTCTGCGCTAACCCTGGACCAGCACAGCAAGCGGGCTACGTGTATCACTGGGGTGCGCGGGAAGTACCTCAGGCGATTGGCCCCGTGCGAGCAGGGTACGCGTATTTCAGGGGTGCGCGGGAAGTTCCACACGCAATTTCATCATGGTACGCATATCTCAGGGGTGCGCGGGAAGTTCCACACGCGATTCCATCAGGGTACGTGTATTTCAGGGTGCGGGGGAAGTTTCACACGCGAAATCAGCAGGGTACGTGTATTCTGGGGTGCGCGGGAAGTTCCACACGCGATTCCATCAGGGTACGTGTATTTCAGGGTGCAGGGGAAGTTACACACGCGATTTCAGCAGGGTACGTGTATTCCAGGGGTGCGCGGGAAGTTCCACACGCGATTCCATCAGGGTACGTGTATTCCGGGGTGCGCGTGAAATTCCACACGCGATATCAGCAGGGTACTTGTATTTCAGTGTGCAGGGGAAGTTACACACGTGACTTCCGCAGGGTACGTGTTTTTCAGGGGTGCGCGTGAAGTTCCACACGCGATATCAGCAGGGTAAGTGTATTTCAGGGTGCAGGGGAAGTTACACACGCAAAATCAGCAGGGTACCTGTATTCCAGGGCTGCGCGGGAAGTTCCACACGTGAATTGCACGTGTGGGCCCTCCCAGGTGTTCCCTCTACACCCTCCACGGCCCCTGCAGGTGGCCCACACCACAGGGGCCTACCCTGCACATGTCCTGCAGGCACCCCATCCACCATGGCCATGCCCCCCAGCCAACCCACATGTCAACTTGCACTACTGCCCACCAACGCATGTCCCCCTGCACCCCAGCCACCAGAGGCACCCTCCACAGGCCCCCACCCATGTCTCCCACCACCCCCACCCCCCAGCACTGTGGGGCACCCACCACCAGGCACCCACCCATGTCTCCCACCACCCCCACCCCCAGCAGTGCAGGGGCACCCACCACCAGGCCCCCACCCATGTCTCCCACCACCCCCACCCGCCAGCCACCAGGGGCAGGCTCCACCAGGCCCCCACCCATGTCTCCCACCACCCCCACCCCCCAGCAGTGCAGGGGCACCCTCCACCAGGCCCCCACCAATGTCTCCCACCACCCCCACCCCCCAGCAGTGCAGGGGCACCCTCCACCAGGCCCCCACCCATGTCTCCCACCACCCCCACCCCCCAGCCACCAGGGGCAGCCTCCACCAGGCCCCCACCCATGTCTCCCACCACACCCACCCCCCAGCAGTGCAGGGGCACCCACCACCAGGCCCCCACCCATGTCTCCCACCACCCCCACCCCCCAGCCACCAGGGGCAGGCTCCACCAGGCCCCCACCCATGTCTACCACCACCCCGACCCCCCAGCAGTGCAGGGGCACCCACCACCAGGCCCCCACCCATGTCTCCCACCACCCCCACCCCCCAGCCACCAGGGGCAGGCTCCACCAGGCCCCCACCCATGTCTCCCACCACCCCCACCCCCCAGCAGTGCAGGGGCACCCTCCACCAGGCCCCCACCCATGTCTCCCACCACCCCCACCCCCCAGCCACCAGGGGCAGCCTCCACCAGGCCCCCACCCATGTCTCCCACCACCCCCACCCCCCAGCAGTGCAGGGGCACCCACCACCAGGCCCCCACCCATGTCTCCCACCACCCCCACCCCCCAGCCACCAGGGGCAGGCTCCACCAGGCCCCCACCCATGTCTCCCACCACGCCCACCCCCCAGCCACCAGGGGCAGGCTCCACCAGGCCCCCACCCATGTCTCCCACCACCCCCACCCCCCAGCAGTGCAGGGGCACCCACCACCAGGCCCCCAACCATGTCTCCCACCACCCCCACCCCCCAGCCACCAGGGGCAGGCTCCACCAGGCCCTCACCCATGTCTACCACCACCCCACCCCCCAGCAGTGCAGGGGCACCCACCACCAGGCCCCCACCCATGTCTCCCACCACCCCCACCCCCCAGCCACCAGGGGCAGCCTCCACCAGGCCCCCACCCATGTCTCCCACCACCCCCACCCCCCCAGCACTGTGGGGCACCTGCCAGCAGGCCCCCACTCATGTCCAACTCATGTACCCCACCACCCCCACCCCCCAGCACTGTGGGGCACCTGCCAGCAGGCCCCCACCCATGTCCAACTCATGTTCCCCACCACCCCCACCCCCCAGCACTGTGGGGCACCTGCCAGCAGGCCCCCACTCATGTCCAACTCATGTACCCCACCACCCCCACCCCCCAGCACTGTGGGGCACCTGCCAGCAGGCCCCCACCCATGTCCAACTCATGTTCCCCACCACCCCCACCCCCCAGCACTGTGGGGCACCTGCCAGCAGGCCCCCTCTCATGTCCAACTCATGTACCCCACCACCCCCACCCCCCAGCACTGTGGGGCACCTGCCAGCAGGCCCCCACCCATGTCCAACTCATGTTCCCCACCACCCCCACCCCCCAGCACTGTGGGGCACCTGCCAGCAGGCCCCCACTCATGTCCAACTCATGTACCCCTGCACCCCTACCCCCCAGCACTGTGGGGCACATGCCAGCAGGCCCCCACCCATGTGCAACTCATGTACCCAAGCCAACATGTCATCACAATCTAGATCCCTGGTCCCTATGGTCAGCCTCCAAATGCAAAACACCCACCCGAGTATTGCATCCACCCACTCATAATTTGCAATTACATCACAGAACACCAATGGCAAGTTCCGAAACAAACACATTTCCCTCACATACACCCAATGGGTGTCAGTGAATCTCAAAACACATATCATGAAATGCATGAAACCAATGAGATACCACACATTGAAGTTCACCAAAAATAATATGTATTAAAGGAAACATCAATAGAATAAAAAATGAAGAAACAGAAACGTGAATGTACAAAAATGAAAAGAAGCATGTCCGTCAAAAAAAGCAAAACCAAAAATAAAAATCCAAAGTAATGTCCAAAGTCAATGTCCACAAAACAAAATCCAATGGGAAATAAAAAAGAAAGCCATTGCTCCATGGTTAAAAATAGAAAAAAAAATACAATCCAACTGTCAACTATGTACATGGGAACAATCCAGGGTCCATTATCCCAACAAAATAAAGGAAACCTATCTAACTACACTAATAAAATAAACTATATACAAAAATGTGGCCAATGTCCGAAAGGTCCAAATAAAATAAAAACAAAAATGAAACCTAACACTTTCTAGAAACTATGTACAAGGGCAGCGGGCTAGTTTCACGGCTCACTTGTGGATGTTCCGGGCCAGGGCATCATCGAACTCCTCCTCAATGTCCCGGAGGCGGTCCTCCTCCATGGCCCCGAGGGTCCGCAGGGCCGTCGACGTCTCCACCTCCAAACCCCTGCGGATTGCCTCGAGGCACTCGGCCCGCCTCAGGGCCCTCCCCATGGAGTTCTCCGCCCTGACCATTGTGAGCCGTGCCTCTTCCGCCCTCTGCCGCTCCGCATCTATGGCGTGGCCCAACTGCTGCCACACGGAAGACACTCTCTGTCCTGGGTCCTCCTGCCCTCCGGCCGATGCCTGCCCCTCTGATGTCGAAGGCCCCGAGCCTTCATGGCTCCCACCACGTTGCTGCTGCTGCTGTGCCTCTGCCCGTGCACTGCCTCCTGCTGCCTGCACATCCTCCGCCGGCTGGGGTGCAGTCGTAGATGTGGCCACCCCTGCTGGACGTCCGACTCCCGACTGTGGCAGGGATGCCTCCTCCACCAGCCTGGCCGCACCGTCAGAGGCAGCTCCACAGGGCACCCAGGTGACTGATGGGTGGGAAGATGGCACAGAGGACGACTGGCGCGTAGGGGGTCCAGTTGAGGAGGGGGTCGGAGCAAGCCCCATCAGACAGAGGAATCCGGCCTGGGTGACCTGTCCCAGCAGGCTGACGTGGTCAACGAGCCATTCGAGATGACTTGCAATCTCTCCATGAAAAGACTGCAGGTCACCTCGCATGGCCCGTTGACGCAACGCCACACCAGCCAGGACAGGCTCAACCCGGACCTGGATAGCCACGTCTGCAGGCAGAGGAAGGCCAGTTTACGTGAGCTCATCCCCTGCCTGAAAACGGGTCTGGACGTAGGCATCCCTTCTGGTGCAAGATGATGCAGGGACAGGATCGGGGACAGGATTGCACACAGGCACCTCCGCGGCGGCCTGTGCTGCCTCCTGTCCCTGGTCCTGCACTGCACCAGTGGGATACCCACCTCCAGACCCCGTCTCTGGTGCTTGCACGGCCTCCTCCTCCACCAAACCCCCCACCAACCTGGATGACTCCGTGCCATCTTCCACTGTTGGGCCCTGTGGGGTCCCAGCTGCCCCTTCTGCTGCCGAGGAGTCCAACTCCAACCTCCACCTCTTGGACCTCCCCCAGGCAGCTGCGGCCTGGGACGCGGCACCGGACTACTCACTCCCCGACGAGATGACAACCTGGGAGGGGAGCCGGGCCTTGCGTCTCCTGCTGGCGGTCGGATCCCCGCCGCTGTGCTCCACAGCACCTTTTCCACCCTCTTCATCAGTTGACGCTGCAGACAGGGAGAAAAAAAACACAGGCATCAGGGCACTGTACAATGGACACATACACACATGACAGTTGTACATGAGTGGCATTGGCAAACCTCAGACATGTCATCACAATCCCCAACACACATGTCATCACAACTCGCACACATGAGCCATACCACAGCCATATCGCAACTGCCACCACCATCCATACACATACGCATGAGCAGCCAAAGGTGAGCCAGACATCACATGCAACACAGGAAGTGCACCACACATGTACGCACACCACCACACTTGCATGCATGTGTACACCTCTGCCAAGTGTCGCACTGTTCAGACAGGCATCCATGTCACATCTGCCAATCAGGCTTCCACATACCGCTGTCACATGCATCCATGTTGCATCACTATTGCACCCTTGTCAAATACACACACATGCACATGTACACAGTGCTGATACATGCAGCCGAAAACAACATACATGCGTGACATCACGGACATGTCTACTTACATACACATTCATCCAAACATGTGTGCCCACACAACTGCATTTGGCATGCAAGCCTACACACACAAGCACCATCCATGTCTCACACATTACAGCCCTCGCATGTGTCAGCCCCACGGCCCTGTACACCCCCACCCATACTCGACCCCATACAAACAGATGTGCAACCTGCACACTACTGAATAATCACCACACGCACTGCTCACAATCAAGATGCATGTACACTCACCGCTCGACTCCAGACGGGTCTGCTTCTCAAGGACCTGGACGCGGAGCGCTGGGGATATGCGTTCCAGGACCCTCATCTGTTCTTCCGACAAGTGGCCCCGGCGCCCCTTGGCATCCGCTGCCTTCAAGAGGCGCCGGGCCTTGTTCAGGGTCCTGGACCTGAAGTCCTCCCAGCGCTTCCTGACATGTTGTAAGTCGCGGACTGCCACCCCCTCCGCGTTGATGGCAGTCACGATGTCAGTCCAGATCCGAGTCCGTCCTTCCTTGTCGGCGCGGGAACTGCCGAAGAGGGCATCATACTGCCCCAGGACTTGCTCCACCAGGACACCAACTTCGGTGGCACTGAAGCTGGTGCCCCTCTGCCTCTCTGGCCGGGGGTTGTCAGTGGTCACAGATGGTGTTTGCCCCGTCATGACAACCCCAGAGGCAGGAGTGGGTGGGCAACTGGGTCCTGGGGCTGGGCTGTGGAGCGATGGAATCCCAGTCGGGAGTCTTCGGTTCCAGCAGGGGTGGTCACAGCAACAGCACCCCTGGCTGATGTGCAGGCAGCAAATGGCAGTGCACGTGGGCAGCAGGCAGTCAGGCAGCAGCAGATGGCAGGTGGGAGCGTGCTCGGGGCTCTGGGGGGCAGTAGTTCGGCCTTCTGGGCAGGAGCGTGGTCTTCCGTGTGTTTTCGCGTGGCCAGCTTGATACGGAGTGATTTGGCACGTGAAAATCCTGCACGTCAGCGTGAAAATCGAGGAAAGGCCCTTAGCGCGTAAGCGCGTCAGCACGCGTACGCGATTTCATTGGACCAAAGGCCCTTACAGCGAAAGCGCGTCTGTGACGTTTTGCGCACGGGCGTTGCCCTGGCAGGGCTTGGAGATCCCGCGTGCCTTTACACTGCTCTGTACGTGCTTTTCGTGCGGTGCGTGTGTTTTCCATCCGTTGGGGTTCACACGCTATTACTTCACAGCGGGTGTTGGCTACGCGTTCTTCTACACGCAAGGCAGACTGTGAGTGGTATCCCGCTCCCCCAGGCCCGATCGACTTTTTCACGCGAACCCCTGAAATACACATAGCCTGCTCCCCCAGGCCCGATCGCTTGAAAAAGTTCACGCGAACCCCTGAAATACACGTAGCCCGCTCCCCCAGGCCCGATCGTGTGAGAAAGTTCACGCGAACCCCTGATATACACGTAGCCCGCTCCACCAGGCCCGATCGCGTGAGAAACTTCACGCGAACCCCTGATATACACGTAGCCCGCTCCCCCAGGCCCGATCGCGTGAGAAACTTCACGCGAACCCCTGAAATACACTTAGCCCGCTCCCCCAGGCCCGACCGCGTGAGAAACTTCACGCGAACCCCTGAAATACACGTAGCCCGCTCCCCCAGGCCCGACCGCGTGAGAAACTTCACGCGAACCCCTGAAATACACGTAGCCCGCTCCCCCAGGCCCGACCGCGTGAAAAAGTTCACGCGAACCCCTGAAATACACGTAGCCCGCTCCCCCAGGCCCGACCGCGTGAGAAACTTCACGCGAACCCCTGAAATACACGTAGCCCGCCCCGATCGCATGAGAAAGTTCACGCGAACCCCTGAAATACACATAGCCCGCTCCCCCAGGCCCGATCGCGTGAAAAAGTTCACGCGAACCCCTGAAATACACGTAGCCCGCTCGCACAGGCCCAATTGCTGTATGTTGCCACTTTTGTAATGCGCAGGGACGCTACCGCCTGCCTTCGTGTGGCGGACGTGTTTTGGCTTGTGCGTGTCTTTGGCTGTGCGTGGCTTTGCCCTATTCGATTCCATGAATACGTGTGGTTCGAGTGCGTGTGGGAGTTCCGTCTGCTTCCCTGCAGTACATCCCCAGTTACGCCCTTATTTTCGCACGTTGTTCCCCATTCCGCGCGTTATGCCCCCTGTCCCGCCCACTTTCTGGTGTATGCGCCGAGGTTGTGCGCTTTCACTGTGCGCGTCGCGCACGCCTTTCGGGATGTTGTAGTGACTTGAGCGCTATGCACGGGTTTGGCGCACATCCCGGGGTGTGCAAGCGCAGGGACTTCCATGAATCGCACGCGCGTGCGCCTGTTTTTTTCTGCTTGCGCCTGCTTGCGCGTAGATTTTCGGCGCTCGTTTGTTCCATGAATCGGCCCCTAAATGTAAAGAGCGAATAGTGACAAATTATTTTTGCATCAGGAAATGCTGTTAAATAAGCCGGGATGCCTCTGGTATTTTCTCTAGCTTGTATTTACATCCTGCTATTTTATTTTGTTGCCAGCTGTATATTATCTCTCTCTAATCCAAATGCTTGATTCTCCTTTTTCAACAAAAAATTCAATTTTGCTGTCGAATGTAATAGCCAACCAACCGCATTTTCTTTTGCCCATTTAAAATATGTGGATTTAAGTCATTCTAGTGTACCCAATACCTTATTTGATTCTGTTGTATTGTATGCCTTGAATATATCAACCATCAATGTACCATTGTCCAGGCAGCATAATGTTGTATATAACTTGGCATATCTATATTTAATACAATCACATATTCTCATCTGATTACTTTCTAGGATGATAAATTAACTAGGTAAGGCTTTCGGCATTCGTGCAAAATGTTTAAAATGTTACCTTCAAATTTATTCAGTTCAAATATTGGTTTTTTCCCCATATCTCAATTCCGTATAACAGAACTGCTGCAATTTTTGCTTCGAATAGCAATAATATCGTTTTTATGGAGATCCCAGATTGCTTCCCTATAAAATGACTTAATGTCATCGTACAATTCATACATCTGGTTTTAACATCTATCCATTGCTGCTTCCATGATAGATTTGGATCAAGGATCACCCCCCGATAGCAATAGCAATCAACAGTTTCAATTTTTTCACCATCAATCATCCATGTGAACTTTTTTTGTATTTGGCACATGTTTTTTGTCCTTTTGAAAAGACCATCACCTTTATGTTGGACAGATTAATTTTAAACCCATTTTCTAAGCAAATGATTCTAACACACATAACTTATACTGGAGACCTGCTGCAGTGTAATCCAATAAGAGCAAATCATCTGCGTAGCCAAGCCAGCCAACTCTCAATGGGCCTATTTTTAAATCATTTGATAGTAGTTCATTAAAAGCCTCAGGGAGATCTGCTAAATTAAGATTAAACAGCGCTTCCGGAAGATTACACCCCTTCTTGACTTCTCTACAGGTAGAGATCAAACCATATCAGCATTGAAAACGGAGGTCCAAGTGTGGCCCTCAAGACCCCCACCCAACTCGCAGCCCGAAGACAGAGAAATGATAGATGCACATCACTCTTAGGCCCTTCATCAGCATCGTCAATGTATCGCAGATGTGAGAAACATTACTCGCTCAGACAGCCATTCAAAACATACCCGATGGATATTAAGAAGGAGATAGCATAGTCATCAATCGAACAAGTTGACTGATTACAACCTTGAAAACGAAGGACATCATCACTGACATTACTGTCCTTACTGATATCATGACGTAGGTGTACGTAGACATGAAGCATATCGACATCCATGCATGAAGCTACACGAACATGCATTAGTTTATCGCAGATAGACAGGAAACAAATGCTTATGACTCAATCAGGTAGATGACTGACACATATATTTATGAAACAGCAAGATGCCAAGAATACATATATCCAGCTTGCACACGCTTTATTGCGACTAACATGGAAAGCCATAAGAGCAAAGATGGAAGCCATAGGTAGGTGCACTGAAGTGAATGGGGAAGATGAGACAGACTTCGAATACATGGAAAAAGACTGACAGCCTGATTTAGCTAAAGGCAGGCAGACAGAGCTTATTTTATTTATTATTTTTTCTTTTTTGTACCACACCTAATACCATACCTGAGTTTGGCTTCTAAGCGCGGATCGGGGATTCGAACATCTGTTGCACTTCGTGGTCTTGTTTCCAAGACCAGCGCATTGTCCCTGTAGTATCCTCCGTTCACAGACACAGTACACATCCTAGCGAAGGATGAGCAGAAACAGAAAGTTTCCAGTTTAACAAGGCTTTAAGACACCTGCAAGGAATATAGCTTAAAATCCTCATAATTACAAGCTGGAGAGCTCCATTTCGTGGTCTCTACACAAGTGACCTGGAAGAACAGGACAATGCTTATTCACTTAAGGTAGATGGAGGAAAGCTGTTCCAATTGAACCAGAGGTGGAAAGATACAATTGCTACAGAGATTTAAAACTGGATGTACTCTCTCAGGACTTAGGCGATCAGAGATGGCAACATGACGGGAACACACAGCACCTTTGAGATCATTCCAATTGCTTTGAAAAGGTCCACTCAGCCTCGTCCAAAGGCTGGGAAGACACGTTTTTCATATTATGTTGCAGTGCCCAATAGTTTCTCCACTTTCCTGCAAATTTGTATTTGTTACATGGAGAGGTGGTCCTAGGAGGAGCCACCAGATATGGCGATCCAATAACCAAATTAACCCCCATGTATTGTACATGTAGTTTCCCTAAACTTGCCAATCCCCATCACTGATAGTTTTTAGGGGATGAGCCATGTCTCTGTGACGTCACTTATGGTTAAAATGGCGTGACACACATTTGGAAGACGAGCGCTCTGTAAACGGCATGCTGTTCTAGTGTGATCCCTGTCAGTTTGTTGGATAATAATGACAGTATATTTTGCCCTATTGTTGAGTCTTCTGTTCTTGTAGCAGGGATTCTGTTGGGACCCAAGTGCCCTCTTGCTGGTAATCGGGGGAGCTGCTAAGAGTTCCCCTGCCATTCCTTTACAGTGGTAGCAGAGGATGGTTGCTAAGACCTTTCGACATTAAGCCCGCCTCATGCCACTGCATGCTTAAAGGGATGTGCAGCAAGCCATGAGGACTGACCCCCAATGCCATGCGTTCAAATTAGTGAAGAGGTCATCAGGGACTGCCTTGGAAGAAATCCTGCCCGATCCCCGTGGGATGCCAAGCAGACCGTATGGCAGAGTAGCAGATTGTGGGAGAGTTGGTTTCCGCCGGGCTTCAGCGAACCACCGAGTATTCGTGTAGACCCAGCTATATTGCAAATATGGTGGAAGGGGAAAGTTCTGCTTAGTGTTGTGATTCTATGTTTTTGTGTTTCTGTGTAGGCGGTCAGTTTAGGCAGTCATCTTAGACGGTCAGCTTGGTTTAAGTATGAAAAAGATACAAATATTATTAAAAGGTTACCTATATTTGAGACGTTAGCTTGGTTTACGGATGAAAAACATAATAAAATACAAAAATCGAATACCTATGGATTAGGCAGTTTAGCTTGGTTCATGGATGATTATGTATGGTTACCTGTGTATAGGTGCTAGCTTATATCACAGAAGGTGGTTTCCTAATTTATCTCTTTGAGATGCATTCCTATATACAGCGGTATAGAAGAGAGACCGTGTGATTTTGTTTTGGGATACCTGGTTAGGCAGGAAGACGGCTCTGCGTTATGTCATGTTAGTGTATTTTTTTTTTTTAAAGCGAACGTATATAGTGAAGTATGAAGGGCTTTTCCTCTGGGCAGTTGGTGACATCACCTGTGAGGTTGTGGAATAGTACTTGAGGTGTGTAGAAGGTGGTGGATTTCATTTGTTGAACTGTTTCGTTTCTTGAATCGATGGAAAGTGTTATGTCATTTGGGCGGAGCTACAGGAGCACACGAGTAGAGTCGAGGTTTGCACAGTGTGGGTGGTGCACTGAACATGCTCCTGTTGATGGTGGTGAAAGAATGTTGAAAAGATTATTTGTATTGTTATGGTTTGGAGAAATGTGATTAAAAAGTAATGTTAATTATGTAAATTGCAAAGTGACAAGGTGAATTGAATGTGTCTAAATCCCAATTTGAGGTCAAGTAAGGATTGACGATTACAAATTAACATGTCAAAATGAGGGATACACCCATTCAAAATTTGTGCAAGCCCCTCCCGCAATATCAAGACAAAAATGGCAAGTAAAGCGCAGAATGGACTTGCGATAACGAGGGCAAATTGGCGAGACCATGGCCCAAAGATGGAAGCTTTTCCAAATGTGTGCAGCAACATATGACCACATAGTTACATGCAGTTTATAAGGGGAAAACATTAAGTAACTGGTTGGCTATATTAGAACTATGGAAATGTTTCAGGATGAGGCAGAGGGTTCGTTCCAAAAGCAATGGATGCTGAGTGAACCCGATACTGAAGTCGAACAGCCGTCGGCTCCCCTCCTCAAACTGCAGACGTAGACCCAACCGCAGAAGGTCAGAGATTTCACCCTTTAAAGGAGTTGAAAGCAGTAGCATGATATACCAATCCTATTTTTGCACCTCCAGCATGTAGCAGCGAAGGCACACTTAGTGGCGCAAAGCAGGCGAATAAAAAAGCACACGTTAACAGTGGCAAATGTAAGGAGCGCAGCAAATTGCAATGCAAATGAGGTAAGATTATTTGGGAAAGAAAGGACACAGCAGAGGTCATGAGGCGATAGTCCTGACAGATGAATGGGCAGGTGGACCGATATTGCTAAAACTGGATGGGAAGACCGCAGGCAAGATGGACATATGGGAGAGGAAGCTCCAAATCATAAAAATGCGGGGGAAGAAGTTAAAGAATGGGCAGAGATAATGGAGGAAGTACAGAGAAGAGAAAGGGAAGAGAAGGAAGAATATGACACGTTGAGAAGAGAATGAGAGCGAGCAGAAGAAAGGGAGAGAGAGGAGACAGAGAAGATAAAGCAGATAGAGGTATAGGAGGCAGCAAGTAGGAAGGCTGGAGAAGAGCAGGAGAGACAATTGCAAATAAAGAGGGAGAAAAGGTTTGAAGTTGAGTGACTCGTTAAAGAGCACCGATACAGAGAAGAAGAGGAGGATAGGAGGCATGAGCGGGAAAGAGAAAGTAGGGGGAGACATTCTAAGAAAGCAATGGACATTAAACCAAACTTGACACCTCTGAATGACGATGACGGGGAAGAGATATGAAGAAGACTTGGGGGACTTTACAGGAGCAGAAGAGACAGTTTGGTTGCCAGAAAGATGAGTAGGGGTACAACAGGGTCCTTGTTGAGGGGGGAACATGGATTTTCAGATCAAGCGAAGGGGAAGCAACGGGATAAACCGATGTTAAGGAGGCTTAGTTTCGACAACGAAAGAGAAGAAGACAGTTGCGATAGCATTGGAACCATGGGGTTAGATGAAAGTCAACAGGAAAGCAATGATGATGAGGGGGAGAGGCCTTGCCGGTGCTCCAATAAAACAAGCCCTGACAGAGAAACATGGTGGGGAGAAGGGGAAAACATGAGAAGAGAAGAGGGGGCACCCGAGGGACGACTGGAGAGTCTTAGGGACAGTGCAATGAAATTACCCCTTATACGCAGAGGCTCAGAGCCCTGCCAGGACAGAAACTAGCAGAGATGACAAGGGTGTTTAGAGCCACTAAATACATAGGGAGACGTGACCGAGGAATGAGACTGACACAGTTTCCGTTACTAGAGAAGGTGGGGGACGACCCCAGTATATACTGTGGAAACAGATGGATAAGGTTAATTTAAGGTGTAAGCTACCTTCATTGACTGCAGGGGCCAGGAAACGGATTTACGAGATTGAAAGACTGACACTAGGGACGACACTGGCAATGGGCGGCATGAAGAGCCTACTTTCAGCCATTCTCGGGGAGGTAGCAGACCATGTTTGGAAAAGAGCAGGAACCCTGGAGTGACAGCAGAGAACACAGCATAGGATGGCGCACCGTTCAATAATTGCTGAGCAGCCGTATGGCAAGCTCTAAGAGTACAGTACCCAGGCACATCTGACATAAGCGCGATCATGGCACGCAAAATGCGAGAGGATGGAGAGGATGAAGACTCACTTCAATATATTCAGGAGATTCAAGAACATTGGCATCTTGAGATGAGAGAGCTGTGGGATAAAACAGTGGGGTTATTTTTATCACATATTATGTCAAGAGTTGCCAGAACAGGTACAGAAACAGCTGAAGAAGTTACTAAGGATGGAGGCCAGGCCATGGTCATAAATCCAATTAATTATAGTGCACTATTGTCGGCTTGCAAGAGAATGCGAGAAAGAAGCGTGAGGAGAGAAAGCAGGGAAAAGCAAAGTAAGTGCAGAAGAAGTTATCGAAGTATAAAATGGAAGGGAAAATTCTGAAAAGTGGAGAGGGAGTAGTTACTCAGAATATACAAAACTGACCACAGGCAACAGGAGGAGGTTTCATAGGAAGGGGCGATGCAAACCACTGGCCAAGGGGACAGGTAGGAGTGTCCCGGGGAAGAGGGTTTGAAGGCCTGATGCAGCAGGGTGGAGATGGATTTAATAGGGGACAGCCAAGACCAATGGGCATCCAATACAATGCTGGCTATGTGGAAGTATAGGTCACATAGCTCGAATGTGCAGAATCAGGGTCTGAATGCAACAGAATGGGGGAATGCCGCATCAGCCACCATATTAGACAGAGCATAACAACTATTGTACCCACAATCACATGCAAGCGCAGGCATATTTATTTATTTGTTCAGATTTGTAGAGCGCACGTCAGCCCGGGCGCATCGTGGCGCTTGTTACAGACAATATCTTAGTTACATAGGATACAGTATTTACATACAAATACAATATTTACAGTAGACATGTACACATTAACAATGTAGTATATTTACATGGATTCCTGAGAGTTTCCTAATTATTTTGCAAGGAATGAGGTGTTCAGTTTCCTGCAAAAAATAGGGAGTGAGTTTTCCGCTCTAATGTCTGCAGGAAGAATGTTCCAGGTCTTGGCTGCAATGTAGGGGAAACTTAGACCTCCGGCTTTGGCTTTTTTGATGCGTGGGATGCAGAGTAGGTTGGAGTATTGCGTCCTGGTGGGATGGGAGGAGGATGGTTTGAGGATGGTTTCTGATAGATAGGACGGGGCAGAGAGACAGAGGCATTTGTGAGTGAGGGTGAGGATTTTGAGAGTGATCCGCTCTTTGACCGGGAGCCATTGGGCTAAGTGCCTGGCATGGGTGATATGCTCTCTTCTTGGGATACTAAGAGCGGCCTGGAGAGCATTGTTCTGCGTGACGTGTAGTCTGTTTAGGTTTTTGGCTGTTGTGCCTGCTAGGAGTGCATTTCAGTAGTCCAGTTTGGCTCCAATGGTTGCTCTCGCTATAGAGAGGCAGTTGGGTTTAGAGAGGTAAGGCTTGATGGCGTTTATGAGTTTGGTGGTGTGCGCAAATGAGGAAGTGATTGCGCTGACTTGTCTAGTCATAGACAATGAGGAGTCAAGGTGTACTCTCAGTGTCTTTACGGCTGTGGATACGGGGATGATGGAGTTGTCAATGGAGAAGTTAGCGTACAGTTTGTCAAGTATGTCTAGGGTGTTCTGTTGACCTAATATCATGATTTCAGTCTTGTCTCCATTGAGGCAAAGGCCACTAACTGCCATCCAAGCCTTGATGATGGAGTAAATTCTGTGGAGTGCCTTGGCGTCTTCGTTGTATGATCCTGAAAGGGGTAGAAGTACTTGTGTGTCGTCACGTAGTTCGTGTATGTGATGCCGTATGAGTCGAGTATGTCAAAGAGGGGCTTGTTTGACAAGTTGTAGAGTGTGGTTGCAGTGCATGATCCTTGAGGGACCCCACAGTGGATTGTCATGGGAGTGGCACTGGCGAAGTCCGAGAAGACTTTCATGGCTCTTCCCTCTAGGAAGGAGTGATCCAGAGAGCTGATTCTTTAGAGAAGTCGGCTGAGTGTGTGAGGTGTGAAGTGAGAGTCTTGTGATCAACCAGATCGAAAGCGGCTGAGAGATCTAAAAGGAGCAGAAGAGCAGGATTGCCTTTGTCCATGATTTGGGTGATCTGACTCTTCAGATCCACCAGGGCTGTTTCTGTGCCATGTCCTTTCTGGAAGCCTGATTACCTAGTCCCGAGGATGGAGTGGGTTTCCAGGAAGTGTTGGATTTGGCAATGTGCGGCTTTGTCCAGTAATTTCAGCAGGAATGGCTCTGTGGTTATTGGTCTGTAGTTGTTTGGTTGTAAGGTTGTAAGGGGTCGAGAGTAGGTTTTTTTAGGAGAGGCTGGACCCAGGCCTCTTTGAGGTTAGCTGGGATGATGCCTGTTTTAAAGGACGCATTGATGAATGGCGTAAAGAGCCGCGCAAAGCAGTCTGCGCAGTCTTTGACGAGTTTTGGTGGGCAAATATCGCCTTTACAGGGGGAGGGTTTGAGATTTTTTAGTAGGTTGATAATTTCGGATTCAGTGACGTCTCTGAAGGAGAAGTCAGGTATGGTGGGCTTGGACGAGGTGGGTGGGGTGTTGGTAGGTTTGAGGAAGTGCTTTGCAGTGGTCTTTGATTTTCTTTTGCAGTGGTCTTTGATTTTCTTTTGGAGACGGTCAGTTTTGTGTAGCATGGCAGCTTGAATGCTGGTACACCAAGCTTCATCTTTGAAGCTTCATCTTTGATTATTTCGTCCGGTGTATTAGGTGGGGAGATGAGCTCATTAAAAATGGCGAAGATCTCTTTAGAGTGTGATTTGGCATTGGAGATTCGTGTGTTGAAAGCGTTGGCTTTGGCATCGGTGATAGCTATTTTGTATTGGTGGGAGATTAAATTGAATTTGTTTTTGGTACTGGTGCAGGGGTCAGATTGCCAGTTTTTTAGTACAGCTCTTTTGTGGGATCGCATTGAGTGCAGTTCTTCAGTAAACCATGAGTTGGTGTGTAGAGATTTCTTCTCTTTTTTTCCATTCGAGTGGTGCTATTTAATTGATAGCTTTGGTGATGATATCTTTGTAGATGTCTGCTAGGATATTGGGGTCATTAGCGAATGGGGGAGCTAACTCGGGGGTATTGAGGTATGGGCGCAGGTTATCCTCTATGAGTTTTTTAGAGCTTCTGACTTGTGCAGCACTAGCAGGGGTCAGAGTTTTGTGGTTTTTGGTGACAGGAATAGAGAACTCGATGCAGTTGTGGTCAGTCCAGGGCAGTGAGGAGTTAGAGGTGATAGTGGAGAGGCAGTTATGGTCTGCAATCCAGTCAAGAATGCAGCCTTTGGCGTGAGTAGGACTTTCTACTTTTTGGGTAAAGCCACAACTGGCGCTCACACAAAACATGCAAGTCTAACCATATCAGCCCATGACACATGCACCACAAGCACAGGAACACATGCAGCCACCTCAACCAGCACAGCAAGCACTGACACAGCAGAACATTGTAGCAATGACACACAGAGACTCCACGATGCAGACTCCCGTAAGAAAACTGGGAAGTGTGACTGTAGTGGGGGCAATCTGTTTACAGGGACAGGAATGTCATTATATCCATAATAGGACAGCCCATAGACAAACCTGATGTGTTTAATCCTATCCGTTACACCCAACTTCAATGAGGTACCCCGTATAGGTGACAAGACTTTCTCCTTTCTTGTAGATACGGGGGTGACTCTATCCTGTATTAGGGAGGGAAGCTACCAAATGTCAGGCATTGCCATAAATGTGCAGGGATTCTCTGGGGCTACACATTTGGTTCCTTTCACTGATGAACTTCCAATTTCTGTAGGAGAACACGACCTGACTATGCCATTCTTATATTTCCGACAGACACCAATAAAAATAATGGGTACGACATGATGAGTCGACTCAACATGGCCATTTCATTCGCTGACCAAGAGATAATTTGCTCGACACCTGGAATTCACTACATGAACATGAGGGAACTCATCCAGGCATATTGCATCATACAAGGCTGTTTCAAGCAGTGCGACCTGAAGGCATGAGGTTCTTTCCTTTAACCCTCTAACCTCAACCTCTGTGTATGCTGTGAACGCAGCGAAGACGAACTCCGCTGATTGCAGAGAGCTGGCAGGCATGGAAGAATGAGTACGGGTAGAATGAAACGCGAGCGGTGAACAGCGATAAACTTCAAATAGTGTGCGAGGACCCAGGAACAACTGGAGTAACCTGATGATCTGATCCGAGTGAGGGGAGAGTGCGAGAGAGCGGCATCATAGCCCTGACTGCCGGGTAAGTGTGCAGTGAGTGCAACCCGCACCCTGTTAATCGGCAATCTTGCAGAGTACCCTGCGGTTATGGGGCTGCTCTCATCATGTGGACCAGGAAACAGGATCCCTGGAGGACAGGGAGGTACTCCTGGCTTTCCCCTTCTACTCAACATCGTGAAGGTAGCGGAAGTGCGGCAAGTGTTTTGGTGTTTTGGTGACTCCATGGAGGAGAGGAGCTGAAATAGCGTTGTACCCGCTATATAAGAAAGTACTTTTATTAGAATTAGGTTGGAAGCGGGAATTGGAGTAGAAGTGGGTTGCCGTGGTCTGTGATAGCCCTGGCAGGATCAGGCCAATAGGCGCTTCACTACACGCCAATTACTCTTCATAGTGTATTGCTTTCTTGCCATAGACACTCGTCAATTGATGATTTCTGAACCTGCAGGTAGAGCGTGACTTACAATAAGCTGTGGTGGCGGTAGCCATCTGGACTCTGCCTGGCTGTTTGTTTGTGCTCGTCTTGTTTGGGAGCACTTTGCAGCCCCTGCTGCTACTCCTTCTAATTGTACCCTGTTCTCCTTGGAGAGTGACTATTTAATTTTTACCGGCAGTAAGCAGCTGCTCGGCACCGGCCAATGCTGGTAACATAAATTTTCATGTGAACTGCTGTTACCTGGTTTTAAACTCAACTATCATCAGTCCAAATATCTAATTTTAGCTGCTGTAGGATGAATAAGCTTCTACGTAGTGCAGGATTAAGTGCCGGAAATCATGCTCTGAGTCCAACTACTGATAAAAATGGTTCTTCACTGCCTCCGTGCACAAAAAAAGGGAAAAGGGACCCCAAGAGTAACAAGGCGATGACCCAGCAGAAAATGTCAGTGTTCTTCCAGAATAAGGCTGCGCCATTGGTAGGATTGTTTTCCTCCATCCGAGTGGGAAACAATCCTCAGAACAAACACTCCGATATAGACCTATCAGCAAGCCCAGAACTGGAAAAACTGGTCTCATCTACTGAGATTTCTTGGGGAGAAAGTGACAGTGAGTTGGACTTTTCAGTATATAACAAGGATCCTAAACAAAGCTTCTCCCACAGCACCGGCCATCGTACATTGGACTGGAGTCCTTTAGCTAACAAACTGGATGCTCTCTTTTTATTATGCACAGAAATGGCTGATGACCAATGCGAAACGTTGCACATCAGCCATGCTGGGCCTTGTGGCTGACATAGCTATTGCTCCTAGTACAAACTGTCTGAACATTGCCAACCAGAATCAGAGTCGAGGAAACAACACCAAAGGGAAAAAAGTCATTGCATACAAACACTGAGGTTGCATGTATGAGTAAAGATTTAACCACCCCCTCAGAAAACCCTGAAGTTATAGACTTGGTAATCCAGCCTGAACCACGTGAAACTGTCAGTGTTACGGCAAGCACTAGGGAGCAGGCAATCGAGATTATTGGCGTAGAGCAATCTCTATTCAATGGCCCAAATGGAAACTGTAGACCAAGGCTTAAAAAAACGGAATATACAGTCACCGTTGCTGCAGGGGGGGAAAAGGTGCAGAGCCATACTCAGCTGCTGGGAAAAATAGGAAGGTTGTGAAACAGGCTACAGCAGGGCAGGTGCTGATGGTAAATATATTGCTAACAGTGAATTTAGTCGGATGGCACCCTAAGGGAAGCAGCATTGCGGGGCCCACTGAACAACTGGGTTAACACTTCACATCTAAAGCCAAGCAATGAGGCTCTTGCATTGCGCAACATGGGGGCGGGGGGGGGGGAAATCTTGTACTCATTGATTACAATGCCACAAATGCTTGCAATCTCCTTGCACCTGCTGAACAGGGCCGGCAAATAAGAAAATGTCTGCCCTGAGCTGCACGCGTTGCCCCTGTTGAGTAATGCAGGTCAATCCCAAGGTCAACAAATCATGTCGGCAAATCCATCAGGGGGATTGTGCCCTCGGCCCTCCTCTCATAATTATGGGGTGGGAAAAATTCAAGCATATTCCCCCTTGCACAGCCACAACCCAGGCTAAATACCCAACATGATCAAGTGGGGACTGCTGAGCTGGTTAGCTCTGCTGCCTCAACATGGTACACACAAGTGGCTAAGGTCAATTATTCTCCCTCGGCCAGGCACTATGCCAGGGTATCATCTAAGTACTTGGAAATAGTAGAAACACAGCCCTTTGCCAACAGCACGTTTTTTTAATAGATACTGGCTACTGAAGTCATTCTAATTAGTGCCTGGCTTAGAATTGATTTCTTCCGAGGACATTGAATGCATAGAGCTTCCTAAATATTGCAGTCAGACAAATTGATAGCTGGTTACCTTTATCTCTCCACTGATAACATAACGTGTGTGTATGAATGCTAAGTTCTTTAACGGACTTGGTTATATATATATATATGTTTGAGCCTGAGAGGGTACAGAGAGATCGGAAGGTATCATGCAGGAATTGGCAGATGCAAGAAATGGATACCCAAAATGGTAAAAATCGGTCTTCTAATAGGAGGATCCGGTATTGGCAGGAAGTATATGCAAATGCTACCAGAATGCTGGGAAACTGGTTGAGGGCAAATGATGATTGCAAATGACCAAAAGCAGGTTCACTGACGCCATTTACAGTGTTATCTTGGAATGTGTGTAGCCACTGTTCTTTTCTGGCAAACCCTTTAGGTGTGCACAAACTCAGGATGTCTAAACTTTTTATTTTGTAGAAACATGGCTAATGGCCCCTTCATACATGGATGGCTACTCTACGGTCTTTCGGGTTATCACCCCCTGTAACCAAGGGTCGCCCAAAAGGTGGCTTGTGTATAGGGGCGGAGATTAAACACACGCATAGCCAGTACCAATGTACTAGGGAACATGAAAATGTACTGACATTGGTACTGGGTGGCTTTACTCATCGCTCTGGGGACAGACTGGTTCTATGTTTATATGATCCTCCGGGGGTAAACAAACAGGACACCTTATGGAGGTCATCAGGGACACCCTTTATTCATGGTTGGACCAGAATAAAAGAGGCAGCATCTTTGTGGCAGGAAATTTCAATACGGATTGTTCGCAGGTATCATTACCCTGCTTAAGGGGTGAGGATGGTGTCTCTGGCACTGGGGCGTTGAACAGAGTAGACTGCAGCCTTGGCAGAACTCGATCTTGTCCCTCTAGTCACAAACACGCCAGAAACAAACTTTACTTGGTCTAACGGTACCTCGTCTTCCCTCACTGGATTTGTCTTTGTCAATCAGGTGATCAGCGAACAAAAGTGGTTCCCATGAGTGATCACGCAGCATTAAAAATGACTTTACACATATCTGAGACCAATCCTAGGGAAAAACTGAAGGCAAACTCCACAGTAAACTTGCAAGGTAACCGGCTTTGCTGGTCTCATACAAATATAAACAATCTGAATGCCATAATCAAATAAGACAATTCTCATGCCAAAGCAATCCTTAGAAAGCACGCATGGGACTGAAAACCTTTTGGTCTCTACTTTTAGGGACGGCGACAAGGGGCAATAGACAGTCAAACTGAAAGGCAACAAGCCCTGTGTCCTATTTGACGCTGTTATTGCAAACAAAAAACAGATGCTCAACCTGAGTGATGCAGAATAAAGAGGAGCAGATTCTTGTCTGCTTTGGATATTAAGAGTAGGCCGGCCTAGATAAAAGGTTTCTATAAACTGTGGTTTAACGAATATCGATAAAGAGATACCACCGCCAAATGGAAGAACATAAACAGGATCATCTGAACACATGATTCAAAAATGTTTTGATTTATGATTCGTTCCATCAGAGGTGGACAAATAGCTTTAGAGGTTAGCCCTATTGCCGATGAGGACTGGGCCCGTCATAGAAAAAAGTATTTCTGGGGAGGAAAAGAAAGTAGGTCCAGCTGCATGTCCAGCTCGATGGAAGATTCACTTGTATGGTTTCAAGTGAAGAATGCAAATCTTGAGGAGCTAATTAAGAAAGTTAGGCCATCCAAGGCCGCTGGCCCTGACGGACTATCAAACATTGTGCTAAAGAAAGAGCCCACTATGTGGGCAGCCCTTCAGAAAACCCTTTTCCTGCACATTTTGTCAAACGTGCCAAATCCCAAATTCCTGGCGGGATTCAACTTTGATCCCTGTTTACAAGCAGTGTCCCAGGACGGATCCGTGTTGCTATAGATTACTAGCAATGTTGGATTGTAGTTCAAAAATCTTCTTGACATGCTTATTACATGGACTGAAGCGAATCATCTCCTAAGTAAGCACCATCTTGGATTTAGAAAAGACTTTGGCACTAAGCACCCCCTATGGGTACTTACAAATCTAATCTCTGATGTCCATAGGTATCCCAGTACATCGCTATATGTTTGTTTTGTTGATTTTAGCTCAGCTTTTGACACTGTCATCCACTTAAAACTGTGGGAGAAGCTGACTAAGTGGGGTATAGATACATCTCTCCTCTACTTTATCAAACAGCTGCGCTCAAAAACATTGGTGCAAGTTCGCCTTTCGCAGGACAGTAGCCTACACAGTCTATTGAGACAAATGTGGGCTTAAAGCAGGGGTGTGTATTGGCCCCACTACTATGCAACCTTTATATGGCAGACTTGGATACGACCCTGAAGGCAGTGCCTAATCATCCCCCACAATATGGGCTTGATGTAGTAAATATTCTTACCTATGCAGATGACATTGTTATACTAGATAAAACACCTCTTGGGCTACAAAACTCACTGAAAACTTTACAAACATATGCTGTCTCAGGTTAAACATGGGGAAAACAAAGATAACAGTGATTGGTAAGAACGCAAATGGGGGAAATAAGTTTAACTGGCAATTGGGGACAAATACATTGGACCAGATCGACACATATAGATACCTGGGGATACAGGTGAAAGCAACACCTTCTTTTACATATTTGTTTGATACCATAAAGCCCAAAGTGTGGGCTAAATTGTTTACCATTAAGAAGTTGATTGACATGTGGGCCGGTTGATCACTGGAGGCAAAACTGATTGCTTATAAGACAGCAATCGTGCCAGGGATTCTATATGCCCTGGAGAGCTTCCCTAAGAGGGCAGTCAGTTGGCTCCCGAAATTGGAGGGGAGAAATTAAAGGTCTTTATTGGGCCCACCTGGCCCTGTACCAGTGGATGTGATAAGATTGGAATCAGGTCTTCAATCGCTCCTGTCCATCTGGACGATTGCAGCCTGCAAGTTATGGGTCAGCACAAAATGTGGTGGGGGCAGGCACGTATCCCTATTGCATTCCTGTTTGGCCCATGCTGAACAATATTCCTGCAGCATTTGATTTAAAGATTTGGAGAGTACGGTACACTCACACTGCCAGGACATATCCTTAACATGCTGCCTTCGGCAAGACTTCTCTATTTTCCTTGGTAATCTTGATCTCAGGAGTCAGGATCACAATCGTGTACTGACGCTGGCCACCCTGGAGGGAAGGCGTAAATATGCGCAGTATACCCATCAAGTGGGCTTTGGCCAAATCCAGAGGAAATACATAATTAAGTGGAGCCTCCCAACATTCATACGCTTTGTCCTGTACTTACGATTGGACATGCTGACTGTCAATGCCGTTAGGGGAGCTTGGCAGGGCTTACCATTTGAGAAACGCCTCTTTCGCCTATGTGGCCAACAAATAGAAACCACAAGACACATTTTGACGTGCTGTCCCACTCTGGATGACTGCTACACTAATGCTTATACCAAGTTTACGATCTACAAGAGTGATCAATTCTGGAGCATGCTCTTTGCAGCTGAATCATATGTGGTGGTGTCTGCTGCTCACCATGTCTGGCTTAGGGCTAACTCTATATTGGAAGCCAAGGGTGCCTGATCTGTATGATATTTGGTTGGTTGAGATCATAAAAGTTATAATAGTCTGTTATAAGATAAGGTCAATGTTTTAAATAGTCCTTTATATGATATGTTGAAATGTGCATGTAAGATGAGGTGGGGTGGGTTTTAGCTTGGTGGAGTCTTATGTATTTGTTCATAAAATGGTTTTAAACTGAATTCTTTTTTTTTATAGGAAATGGTTTTTATTAATTTTTATAACGATTATTTAGATGAACAGTTAAAAAGTTGGTCTTTTTCAACTATATGCACTCAAATAAAGCAGAGATTCCCCTAGATGAAAAGGAAAGACAAGTGATACCGATTGTTCTGCTTTCCCAAAATATGCACGGACATATATCTGTATTGCTCATCTTTCACCCCAGCACACTAAATGGAAACACTTTGTACACTTGAAAGGCAAGGATTCACACACACACACACACACACACTCAGCTATATTATGAAATGGCTCCTTATGGCCGTTTATTACATTAATGAATACAACAAAATACTACATAAAAATGTTAATTATACATCACTGTTAAAGCGCCAGCCATGAGACGTCTCCTCATCCCTGCAAAAGTCTGTACTAGAAAACTCCAAAATAGGCAAACAGAGAGGTTTGTGCTTAACGGGCAATAGAAAGTAATACGTCTATCCTTTCCCCAGAGCTTCTTTTGAATCTCCTAATCTGGTGCTCTCCAATTTAAATCTCCTACAAATGCAGGATAGTAATTTTTCAGAACGTTCACCTGTTGCAAGCCTCCAGTGGCATTCGGCAAAAAATGTTGCATGTAAAACTCCAATGTGTAAGCACTTCTCTTTCTCATGGGAGAGCGAAAGACAACTTTCGGCTCCTGCAACGTTATCAGGCAAAATAGTCTTTGAAACACTGCAGACAAGCATAGGCAAAACAATATGTTTTTCTAGTGATTCAAAGAATGCAAACATTACTCAGAGCTCACATTAAAATACAGCCTTCACTGAGGCTTGAGGAAAAGGTCAATTGCTGCACCCAGAATGCATTTCAAACAGACTCCATGTTTTAGTCAAAGATATTACATTTTTAAAAGCATTGCATCGATAGAAATTGAAGCAGTTATAGTAAAGGATGAGAGAGTACTATTGCATGGGACTGACAACACGGGACGATCATGGAGGACAATAATCGCAGTAGGGGAAGGGCAGAGGCTGACTGACTTGACAGATGAGGAACTGTATCTAGACGATTGCTAAGATCACGAGACAGTGTTTTTCATGAGCATTACAAATTAGATGAAGATACATTACCGGAGAGTACAATAGAGAATGGTTTTGCTGCAAAAGGCACCACCACCACCATTTCTCAAGGAAGACTTGGGGCGAGTGCCCAGTTTCCTATGACTTCCTTCATATATAGAAACCAGAAGTGGAAACACACGCGATTACCACAGGGGTACTGTGAGTCACCCTCTATCTTTAATAGCGTCTTCCAAATGGCCTTCGGCAACATACAGATGGAGAGTATTGTCATTCAGTATGTAGACGACATTTTGATTTGCAGCAAATCTGAAGAGCAGTAGCGAAATGGCTCAGTACACTTGCTGACAGTATTAGCAGAGAAAGGTTACAAGGTAGACAAGGCGAAACTGCAATATTGCCAGAAGGAAGTGTTGTATATTGGACACTTGATATCACAGGAAGGCGGAAAGGTAACTCCAGAAAGGGCAGAGGTGATCTTCAAAATGCTGATGCCAAAGACAGTGAGAGAAATGCAGCCATTCTTGGGTCTCTGTAATTATTGCATAGCCTGGGTATTTGACTAGACCATGTATATGAGACCCCTATTAAGCTGGCTTCATGAGTCAGAGAGAGTGTACGGTAACCTATTATGGAAACACGAAATGACCAAAGCATTTGAAGAGCTGAAGAAGACAATGGGCCTCATTAGGACCCAGGCGGTAAGGGGTTTACGGCGGCGTAAACAGCGCCGACCCTTACCGCCTGATTCCGAGGTCCCTTAGCGCCATGGAGGATTTAACACCTGCTTTTAGCAGGTGTTAAAATCCATGGCGCTAAGGGACCTTGTTGTTAATTACGCCACCGTAATTTACGGTGGCGTAATTAACGCCTTCCCCACTCCCATTATGCCCTATGGGGCAAAAATGGGAATGGGGAAGGGTAAATGGGGATTGGGGACTTACCGCCCCGCCAACCTCGGAATGGGGCGGTAAGTCTGCCAACCACCATGGCGTAAACATAGTTTACGCCATGGTGGTAAAGGTACGACCCAGGCGGTAACTTACCGCCTGGGTCGTAATCAGGCCCAATATGTCCTGCTCCAGTGTGGGGGATTCCCAATTACCATGACAAATTCTACCTGTTCTCACACTCCGATGGAGTAGTGATGACTGCGGTGCTTACACAAAAGACAACCTTAGGACACAAACCAATGGCTTACTATAGTGGGTATTTAGACCCAGTGATGAGAGGACATTACTTGTGCGAACAAGTTTTGACTGCTGCTGCATTCGCAGTAGAGAAGTCGGCGAATATCACAATGGGGTGCAGCACCAGACTTTATGTGGAGCATGCCCTCTTGCAATCCTCAAAAAACCCAAAAGCATGTTGACCATCCAGGGAGCATCTGGATACGAGGTAATTATCTGGAATCCAGCAATAAAGATCACAAAATGCAGAATTTTAAATCGAGCAACATTTTTAGCTGAACCAGTGGAAGAGGGAGATTATGTGCACGACTGTACCATGTACATGGAAGAATATGATGACATTCCTAAAGTGTGAGAGAATGTCCTTGAGGAGGGAGAAGTACTTTATATGGACGGATTCTCGACGATAGACCAGTCGACAGGAGAAAGGAATACTGAGACGGCAGTGGTGAAAATGAAATCGAATGGGACAGCCGAAGTAGTAGCAAGCACGAGATTGCCATCACATTTTTCAGCGCACGCAGCAGAATTAGTGGCTCTCATAATGGCATTCGAAGCACGCAAGGTGAAGGAGGTTACAGTTTATTCTGATTCGGCCTACGTGATGTCTACAGTTCATGCTGGACTGTCACAATGTCAAAGGAGGGGCTTCCGACGTGCTGATGGCAGACCAATGCAGCACCCACTGCTATTGGGCAGGCTCATAGACGCACTGCAACTTCCATCATCCATAGCGGTTGTGAAGTGCCAAGCAAACACAAAGTTGGAGGACCTAGTCTCCCATGGCAGCAAACCCGCAGACTCAAAGTATGCAGCATATTTAGGCAAAACAAACAGGAAAGTCAAGACACGAATTATAGAACATCAAAGCTGCCTGTGGAACAAGGTTGAAAAAGCGCCACTGGTTAAATATTTTATGATGAAAAATCATGGTTTTGAAGAATTTACATGGACAATACTACAGGTCCCCAAAGGATATAACCCCACTCAACTAGAGGACAGATTACTGAAAAGGGAACAAGAAATGATATACATCATGAAAAGTGATATCAACGGGCTAAACAATTGTATTGAATGGGACAAAATCAAAAGATGAAAAGCAGCACGATTTAGGATTGGAGGAGACACACGACCTCAAACATAAATGGAGTCCACCATTTACATGCAAATACCTGGGCAAGTGTTGAACGATACCGGGATGTGATGGGTCCTATACACTTTGGTACACCACTGGACATAGGATTCGAATTAATGGATTAGCAATAGGCAGAGACTCACCAGACATTCATATAAACTACATTTCTAGAGCTTGGATGGCAATATAATTATGGAGATTATTCTACTTTGACGCCAAGATCCAAACCGCAGAATTACAGTTGGACTAGTTTGCCCACCACTTTTGAGAATACATTGGATTCTACCAACGCATGCCATTCTAAAATGGTTCCTGGATTCTCCTAAGAGGACATTCCCTTAGAGAACGGACTCACGAATTGGAGCTTCACCAGGCAACCGAACAAGCTGACGTCTATAGCACTATCGCAGCACCGCTATCTGTGATAACCGGCAGATGAAAAGGACACGGAACACAGAAAATAGTTGATCGAGAAAAGACAGCTAAGCAGACTCGTGTTTAGGAACCTGGTGAGCCAAGGTAAATTCTAACTCAGTTACACCGCGATCCGCATCGCATATGAGCAACCCGCTTAGACTTGCGCGCCGACTAACACCGATCACATCATTGCTTTCAGAGGCACAGCTGAAGTACTGCACAAGGACAGCGGTATACCAGGTGATTTACCCAACACTGATCTGCCTGTCACACACGGTAGAGCCCCGTATGTACTAGACAAGCGACTGAAAGATATTTTGTGTATACTTTCTTTGCCACAGGCAGACAAGGACCATGACACAGTCCTTCTACAACAAAACCTTAAGTTGTACGCCCCCACAATAGCCAGTCAAGGTAATTAACCATGGACCTAGGTTCAATGTCTCAGTAACAGAGCAGTAGAGAATACAAGCAATAATAGCTGACCCTATGTTTTGTTTTATGATAACAGGCTAAGCAGATTTTAACAGCCAAAAGCCAGCCAGGCACTCTGAATTCAGAAGCAAACTTGTTTAATTTCTCCTGAAGAATGGTTGATATTTGGTATAACAGAACAGAAACATGTTGAGATTGCAACTTATGGACTAACACATAGTAGAAATACCGTAAAAAGTATAGAACATTAACTAACTACTGTGTTCGCAGATATTGTTTGCTACATACACTTTGTTTAGAATAACAACCATTTAGTGTCTGCTTCTTTCCTATTGTTTTATACACAAATGGTTGCTACCTACCAGCTAATGTACAGGATTGTGTGACTATTGTACTGTATGCATTTGTTTAAATATTGTGATTGATTTATAATAAAATTGATTTTATATGAGGCTAATGGATGATTAGGCCCTCTCCTAATAGCTAGATCTGTCAACATAGTGTCTTTATCTCTCATCTGCTATGCCATGAGTACATCCAGAACATTTATAGCAACAGCAATTCCAACCGCCAGAGCACAATGTCTCAAGCATTTGTCGCTCTGCACCACCAATGGCTGATTTCAAGGGAGGTGGGTTACATTAAGATGGATGTCGCTGAATACGTTCACATATGAAGATAAGTTACATCAAGACTCAAAACATGATAGATGATTACTGGAGCACTGACAAGACAATAGAATACATCTCTGATGGCCCACACAAAGGAGAAGCAAAGATAGTGACACAAAAGGAATTACAATGCCCCAAGACAGGGCAAAAGGAGATAGGAGGAATGCCTGAATGCTGGGAAAGGCCACAGCTATTAGTATCTGGACAAATCTACACATCAGAAGGATCGAAAGAGGGAATGGTTGGGAGCAAAGCACACCCACTCCTAACAGTTCCAGTAGAAATACAGCAAAAAGTAAACGACAACTGCCTCAAGGATTGGGAAGAAAGTGCAAGGGTGTTCACATGAGTAGAACATTACAAGGTCCTATGCCAAATCTCCCACTCGAGAGTGCTTCATTGTGTTCCCGGAAAGATGGACCAGTGAAGGTTGGAGAGAATACAGGATGCAAGCATATCTCAAAGATACCAGGCATGAAGGTTGGCACTGCAGTACTAATGGACCACTACTGGGCCTGCGGATCAAAGGCAAATATGCAATTGTCACCTAACTGGGGAGGGATATGTTCTCTCGTACCGCTAATCTGCTTTCCATTGTTTACTCCTCCATTTTTAAAGTCGGCTTTAGGTGTGTATAGATTATATATCACTGTAACACCAATCCAATGTAATTGTATTTCCTCTGTGTTTCTCTTATTCTCTCTGACTCATTGTACTAGGCCTCCTAGTGAGTTTAGCGAGAACTGTCCGGTGCTGATACTCCTCCCTCATTCCTTGGCTAATCCTCTGCCTTCCTATGGGTCTCTCTATCTCTCCTATATTCTCTAACTGCTACACTATCACCTATCCCCCATCTCTCAACAAGTCCAGCAGGGTAAGCACATAAAAGACATCCTGAGTGCAAACCCTGGACTTCCTATTGCAGACCCCTATGTCAGTGCCTCCTCTAAAGAGGTTTTCACAGAGATCCTTTTCTCTGTCTCCTATCCTGATCTTTGGACCCCCCCATCTCATCTCCAGAGTCTCTCCTTCCCCACACTCCTCCATTAATGGTGGCACCAAGTGGGAAATCCTCTTGGCCGGTTTCGCATCCTCTCCTTGCTTCGTTAATGTCTATCACACTGGCACCATTATGGTTCAGGGTCCTAAACCCACCCTCCCTCTCTTTGACCGCATCCTGCCTTCTCTCATTAACTTCCTTCCTCCACCTGCATCTCCCCCTTCTACTCTCTCTCCCCCTCCTCTGATTGGTGTACCAGGCCCCTGTACCCCACCTCAGAAAACCTTCAAAAGCACTGAGCACCTCCACCTGGTGACTCTTAATGCCCACTCAGCCAACAAACACGCCTCTGACATCTGTCTCCTTCTTGAAGACATTGACCTCAACATTCTCGCTCTTTCCTATGCCTGCTCAGTCACTACCTTTGACTCCCTCCTTCCTGAGGGCTTCAAGAACATCTCCAAGACTCAACCTCACCACACTGATTGGGGGGGGGTTGCCTTAATCTTCCTTGAGTGGGTTCCTGCCTCAATCTTACCTACCCAGCCCATCTCCTCGTTTGAAATCCTGGTGTGTAAGTTAGTCACCTCTCCCACCACCACCCTGACCATTGCTACCATCCTCCGGCCTCCAGGCATCACCTCCCTATTGCTCTCTGATTGGACTGACTTCTGCTCTTTCTTACTTTCATACACCTCTAACCTTCTCCTCCTGGGTGATTTCAACATTCAACTGGACTCCCCTGGCTCTGCATACACTCTATTCATTGACCTCTGCACCTCGCTGTCCCTCTCCATTCTCCCTTCCGAGTCAACCCACACAGTTGGACACACTCTTGATGCCCTCATTCACTCTAACCTCTCTCTTCCCCCTGTCAGTCACCCCTCCTGGTCAGACCACTCTCTCCTCTCCTAAAATCTGGGTCCCATTGGCCCACTGACCACCCCCAAACGCCCCACCAACCTCATTCACTAATGTCCGCCCGATGAAACGAGTGACTACAACAGCCTTTACCTCCACCTTCGTCCCCCCTCACTCCCTCACCCTCTCACCTCTGACTCTACCTCTGACACTGCCCTCAGCAACCTGCATCTTTACATCACCAACACTGTTGACATTCTTGCCCCAGTCATGAGGATCCATCTGAAACCTGCCTCAAAGCATAACACTTGGTACGAAACCAAATTTGCAGACCTGAAACATAATTGCAGGGCAGCAGAACAGAGTGGCTAACTTCAGACTCATCCTCTTACAAACTGACATGCTGCATGCTCCAAAGGCAATACAGACTCGCTATCCGTGCAAAGAAAAGAGCCAACATCCAGGCACTGGTCTCCGGCACATCCAATAACTCAAATGAACTTTTCAAATTCTGGAGGGAACTTGCCAACCCCTCCACAGTCTCCTCCTTCCCTTCTCCTTCCCTAGGCCTTCTGCAATACATTGGCCTCACACTGCCACAAAGGCTCAGGACACTCTGACCTCCCTTTTCACACTCCCTCACATCCCATACTTTGCTCTCTTTGCACGCCTCATCACCTCCTTCTTCTCCAACTTCCAGTGTTACAGAGACATCACACAGCTCTTCTTCAGACTCCCTGCTGACCCAATTTCACCCTCCATCATCCCTGACTGCCTATCTGGTATCCTGTTATGGTGCGCTTCTAATGATCTCTGCCTCAATGCCTGTAAAACTGAGATCCTTCCCATTGGAATCCTTGCTCCCTCCTTCTTCCCCTCACTCTGGCCTTCCTCCTTGGGCCCTTCCCTTTCCCCTTCAACTGAAACTCATAACATTGGAGTCATCTTTGACTCCCCTCTCTCCTTCCTCCCTCACACTCAGGACATTGCCAAGAAGTCCAACTATCAGCTCTTCCTTCTCATGGGGATTTTATCTTTTCTCACTTTCCCTCAGAGGCTCAATGTGACTCAAGCCCTGGTTCTCTCTAGACTTGACTACTGTAACAGCCTCTTCCTGAACCTTCCTTCTTCAACTCTGTGACCCCTCCAGCTTATCCAGAATAGGGCAGCAAGCCTTAAGCCCAGGGACCGTATCTCTCCTGAACTTGCTAAACAGATTATCCACAAGGCTGTCTGGGCCCAGAGACCACACTATCTTCAAATTTATCTCACTAAATACTCTCCTTTTAGGCCACTTCGTTCCTCAGGCACCAACTCTCTGTGTGTAAAGCTTTTTGCTAAATAGAGGGCAGGGGGTCGCTCACTTTCCTCTGTGGGCTTCCTCCTCTGGAATAGCCTCCCCTTCCCTCTGCGCCTTGAGCAGGATCTTCTCAAATTCCAGAAGCTCCTAAAGACCTTCTTCATTTCCTCCTCTTTCCAGTGAATGTGAATGCCAAATGGCTCCAGATCACGTGATGGAAACTGATGCAGACGATAAATTAAACCGCTAAATAGTTCAATGCCATCAAAGAACAATTGAGAGCTGTCAGGTGAATGGCCTTACAGAACCGATACAATTTAGACCTTATCACAGCAATGGAATGAGGCACTTGCACCAAGATTGGGCCTTCTTGCTGTACATTCATACATTGCCCACGATAAAGAGAATGGGACCCTGACAGAGGCTATCACCCAACCATCGGAACTGCACGCTAAAATGGAGGCAGAGACGAACGCCATAGGAAAGGACTATGACTAGTTGTCAGATATCTTCTCCTGTATACCATTATGAATGGCCAACGGACTGAAAGTACTGGTAACAGCAATGGTACTAGTGTTATTTGCCTTCTGTGTCATCAGAGTAGCAATATCGCAATGCAGGAAGATTGCTGAGAAGACTATAGGGATGAAAGTATTACTACACTTACAGACCAAACAAGACGAAGAAACAAACACACGTAATGTCCTCTGTTCCCGGCAGGAATAGTGTTTGAGTTTCCCTTCAAATTACCTTATGCCATGACCCGGACAATCTGGCCACTGCCCATGGTCACAGGCTATACACCAGTAACCAAAAGTATATCACTATTTTTTGTACCTACATTATGACACCTGTCAAAAAATAAATCACAGGCACATTTACAAAACCATGCTTTAAGGTCCTTGCCAATGCTCCTTACTTGAGTTTGCTGGGAATCCGCCCGTGTTTTTTTTTTCTTCAAAAGTGTCAAAATGTATGTACATACAATAGTCCTATAATTTAGCCCCCACTCGACAAAATCCCACCAAACTTTACAAAAACATTCATATCTAGATGTAAAATGTTTTTGCAAACTTGTGTGTAGATTATTCAAATGGCACCACATTTATAAGCCTTTACAATGTGTTGGGACTCCCCCTCTAATTTTGCCCCCTCTTGACAGAATCCCACCAAACTTTGCAAAACCATACAGAATCGAGTCTAGAATAGAATTGCAGACATTCGTGTGGTCTCATTCAGTGGTGCCAAAGTTATAAGCCATCCAAAAACTGCTTTTCACCCAACCTGTAATGCAGAAATAGGCATAGATGTCCCCGAACATCTGAAGTGTTTGCGAACATCACAGGACTGCCCCGAACATCCAGATTGTTGGCGGACTTCGGGTAACAAAAACACCTGTTTTTTGGCTTTATACTGCCATATCGATCCCAGCCTCATCACCCCTCACCTCCCCAGAGATTGTTTGATAAGTTTGACAAGTGCAATGTTGTGATTTTTTATATGTTTTTACCGCGATGTCCATGGACACCAGCCTCTGCCGGCGAATCCAACATGGCAGGCATTTCCAAAAATCTGACAAACTTCACGCTTTTCACCATCCAATCAGTGGGAGCATCCGATGTCCGCCGACATCACGTCTACCTCTAGGCCAATCGGATGCCCGTCTGCGGACCAAACAGGGAAGTGGGTCAGCGGACCAAATCCAGACATTGCACATTTTTTTGTTACCTGCTTTTAGCCCGTTTTAAAGAAAACTACTGGATGGATTTACACCAAATGTCCAAAAGCACGCTTTCAGTGCAAAGCCGCTGCTCCTGCCGCACATTTGGTGAAAATCTGTCCAGCGGTTTGGGCTGTAGGCGTGAGCAAATATTTTTTTTCATTCCGTCTATGGAGGAAAAATAATTGGTACCCTCCTATAATTTTGCCCCTCCTAGATGAAACCTCACCAGACTTGGCCAAAACTTTCAGACAGGGACATATATTTTCATTGCAAAGTTTGCTAAGGATTCGTCCATGGAGAGCAAAGTTATAAGCTGCTCACAAAGTGCTCTTCCTATGAGTTGAGCAATTTAATCATAACTACAGGGCTGCTACCGCAGGCCCTGTAATATAACCTTTGCTAAAGCGGAAACACAAAGATGCCAAAAAAACATATATCTAACTTGCACATGTTTAATTGCGACTAACATGGAAAGCCATGATAACAAAGATGGAAGCTATAGGTGCACTGAAGTGAACGGGGAAGATGAGACAGACTTAGAATACATGGAAAGTCTGGCAGCCTAATTCAGCTAAAGGCAGGCAGACAGAGCTTCCAGCACAGACACAGTGCAGATCCTAGCCAAGGACGAGCAGAAACGGGGAAAGTTTCTAGTTTACCAAGGCGATAAGACTCTGCAAGGAATATAGCTTCAAATCCTCATTACAAGCAGGAGAGCTCCATTTCGTGGTCTCTACACATGACCTGTAAGAACAGGACAATGCTTATTCACTCGAGTTAGATGGAGGAAAGCTGTTGCCATAGAACCAGAGGTGGAAAGATACAATTGCACCACAGGTTTAAAATTGTATGTACTCTCTCAGGGATTAGGCGATCAGAGATGGCAACATTATGGGAACACAAAGCACCTTTGTGATTGTTCCCATTGCCTTGAAAAGGTCCCCTCAGCATGGTAGCTGTCCAAGGTCCCAAAGCTGAGAAGACATGTTTATCCAAACTGTGGCTATCTTTCAGGTTAAGGCTCATTATGTTGCAGTGGCCAATAGTCGCTACGCTTTCCTGCAATTTTGTATTTGTTACATGGAGAGGTGGTCCTAGGAGGAGCTACCAGATTTGGTGATTCAATACCCAAACAAACCCCTATGCATTGTATATATAGTTTCCCTAAACAGACCAATCCCCATCCCTGATAGGTTTTGGAGGGTGAGACATGTATTGGTGATGTCACATATGGTTAAAACGGGGTGAGACGTGTTTGGAGGATGAGAGCTCTGGAAACGACATGCTGTTCTAGTGTGATCCTTGTCATTTTGTTGGATAATAAAGACAGTAAATGTTGCCATATGTTGAGTCTACCGTTTTTGCTGCAGGGATTTTGTTGGGGCCTTAATATCCTCTTGCTGGTAATTGGGGTAGCTGCTAAGCCTGCCCCTGCCACTCCTTTACAGCAGCATATATAAAAAATGTTTTGCACATCATGATACTAGGTTTACTGCTCATCATAATGTGACAGAAAAACTTTATCTTGTCCTCAATAAATATGAGCTAAGGAGTGTGCATGCTATGCAAATAGGGAAGATCTTCTGACACAAACACATTGCCTGTCCATAGAAGATAAGTTTGTACCCCTGTAAGAACCTCTTCGCCATTGACTAATCCTATAGCATAAAATTGGGTGCAAGGACAACATCAAACCTTCTGATTGCTTTCCAACGAGGCATGCATAGTTAATTAACTAGTCCACGCTTTTCTGATTGAGCAAACTATCAGTTTACAGCCAGTTGAAGCCTTGCCCCAGTGACTGGATATTAAGATTGTTGAAATTGATCAATTTGTCCTTTTATCAAGCCGAGAGAAAACCTTAAGCACAACAATAGAAGTTGGGTGTTAAACGGCAATTTAAATTTCCAGACAGACAATGTTATTGACACCATTATCTATGCATGCAAACCTAGGTGTGAGCGGACATGATGCAGCAAACAATTGTCATCAGAATAGGCTAACAAAAATGCAGTATTTCCAGGGTGGAATCACACTAACCAGGGAAATTCAAGAAAGTAACTGAATCGTTTGTTATCGAGAAAGAGCTAAACAATTGTAGAGGTGATAATCAAGAAAATACCCAACTACCCAAGTACGGAAGAAACATTATTAGATGGTGCCTTAACACCGTCCAGCACAGTCTCATCGGACAGACCCAGTGGCACACATTCATTTCCATCCAGAGATGAGTAAAAACAAAAGAAGAAATGTGACACGTGATTAGTTCATGTTTGATACAATCAATCATAATCCACCTGGAGTGGGCTTTCTCAGTAGAAGCAATCATACACGTCCATGAGAAGCCGCTATATACACGGAAAGTCACCCCTTTCTACATAGCTACCAAAAGATCCATGTGAGGCTGTTTATGTTAGACTGTCATCTTGGCATCCATACCATGTTGTGTAAGATTCGGAACTATGGCACAAGCCTTTGGATTTCCACTATTGGGTGTTACAGGTCTACTGCAAGCTGGAAACAGCTATACACGTATCATTCTCCCACTGTTAAGTGCCTTGATGTACAAGTCTCACACCTGACATGTTATCCAATTGGAAAGAAGGTTAACAGGCACATTGGTCTGATGGGTTGAGTCACTTGAGTAGAATCCATTCAGGACAGCTCTTATGGCCTGACAGTTTCTGAATATGTTAATTGCTGTCTGTTCTGCATATATTGTACCTCTGTTAGGGTATTCAGATGGTAATTTGTTTACCATCATGCTCACACACATACACACTCAGGATTACATGAACAGATAATGCTGTCAGTTGATGAAGTCTAGCGGGTTCTGCTGTCCCAGAATAAATCTTCTTAAATGACCCAATCCTTCATGCTAATGTGCTTATTGACCTCCCCTCTAATTGGATAACATGTCTGGATTCACCACGAGCCCAGTGGTCAGTTTTAAATTTCATGTGTTAAAGCTTTGACAAGTGCCTGTGCAGAAAACACACAGTGGCTTTTGTTGCATACAATCTCCAGTCCTGTGTTCTGATAATAATTTAGGGACATTTGCATCATAACCACCTTAAGCTAAATCTGCTAACAAAGGAATTCAAATATGTTTTCAAAAGAATTCTCACTGCTGTTGGGGCTATGTCAACTTTGATACAAATACTGTATCTTACAAATCGTGTGTAAGAGAAATGTATGGAATTGTGATATACTGTTTGATGTTGTAATAGACTGTTTGAGTATACACAACATATGCTCAGTCCAGAGGAATGCAAGGAAACCGCTCTTTTTTTTACCAATCCTGCAGCCTTACCCTAGATACAACTTCAAGTAAAATAGTATAAATATTTCCAAAAATAGAACCATACGAGTAGCGTAGACACTGGTTCCTCATTTTCCCACTGGGTTATTGATATTGATATTGATATTTTATGTCTATCACGCTCATACACAAGTGTTTCAGAGCGCGGCAAGGCAAGGGAGGGGAGGGGAAACAGGGGAGAACAAAACAACGTTCTTACTAGGCCCAATGACATTGAGAAAGCGCAAGTGCATGGGAGAGGGGGAGGGAAAAGTGCATGGAAGGGGGGAGAAGTGTAAAGTGCGGAGCAAAGGAGAAACAGATACATATAATATAAAGGCAAAAAGCAGTGGTAGTGCAGCCAGCAATTGGCAAGTGCTGGGTTTAAGGCAGCAGACAGGGTAGGTCTGATAAATGCAGGAGGAAAAAAGCAGGAATCTCGTATACTAAGCACCTAGAAACTGGGGACCCCATTCACAAAGACTTGCACTGGAGCAAATCAAAGAGCCTGAGCATTTGACATTTGCTCTCACTCCTTTAAACCTGATTCATGAAGCCTAAATCTAGATCAAATCCTCAGCGGCCTGGAACACCGTTGACAGGCCCTTGAGTGCAATCTTGGAGAATCACATTTGTAGATGAGCATCTGAAGGATCTCCCAGGCAGCTCCAGATGTGCTCCCGTGTTAGGCTTCTGTATAAAGTCTAATGTGGCTGGAGCCCATCTGATGGGCTCAGGGCATACTCTGATTTGCCCCAGCGGTCAATTTTGAGAACCAAGCCCTTGATGCCTGGGCAGGTAACAACATCACATCCCCTTAAATCCTACAATCAACACGCTACTCTTTTCTTAATTGTGCTTAGCCACATAATTACCGTGTATTTTTCCTACATGTGATTGGAATAACAGCAATGAAAGTCCATTGCTGACAAAAGAAACAGGTTCTTTAAAAATAATTATGATTTGTAATGAAGGTTGGAACTGATAACATGTACATACGCCATATCTTTTGAGGAGAGTAACCACTGATGTAACAATTGAAAAGGTGCGCAACTACAATTAGTGAAATTATAATCATGTTTAATCGAATTGAATACAGCCGACACATGTTTCGTCCACAGGTCTTCTTCTAGGCTAGTATCCACATAGTGGTGCATACAAAAGAACTAGCATGATTGTCATGCGCATACATTCAGTGCAAAAGGCAGAAAATGTTTGGATTATTGAAAATTGGGGACAAATCAAAGAAAAGACCAGGGGCATAAGAGCAGGGGGAAAACAATCCACAATATTTATGTAAATTAAGAGAGTTCAATGAAAGCAATTTAATAGCGAAATTAAAGAAAACATTTTCTGAGCCCAACCATATATATATGGAACAGAAAAAGGATACAGTTGTTGCATAACATGTTCAGAAAGAGAAACAAATAAAAGCAAAATAATAGGACCATGATAACAGAACCAACATGTTGTAAACCGACAGCAACATACACAACTCTTATATAAGTAGGTGACATAACAAAGTTAATATGATATGAATAACACCCATTATCAGACCCGTTTGGTTACATCATAGCCGCACTGGCGGGATTATTTACATTAGCCATGCAAGGGAAAGTGGTCTCCAGCTCTCCTAACAAGTGATCTCAGACATTCCCTTTAGGTTATGCCTTAGCCAGTAATGACGGCTGCTTTCATCTTATTCTAATCGGTTTGTATAGTTCGCATTTTCCCAAAGTGGGTTGTCAATACAGGAAACATTGACAGGTAGGAAGACGACTTTTCAACTCCGAAACACAACGGAGCCCCATTAGTCGTTCAACTTAAAAAGGCAGCATAGTCATACACTGTATGTATAACGCATGTGTCATGGTGCTTGGCTCTGGTGTAACCCAACGGGTCGTAATAATGAGTAGTATCCATCTTGTGTTAACTTGGTTATCATGGTCTTATTATTGTGCTTTTATTTCTGAACATCTTATGCAACAACTGTATCCTTTTTTGATATATATGGTTGGGCTCACCCAATGTTTTCTTTAATTTCGCTATTAAATTGCTTTCATTGAACTCTGTTAATATACAAACATTTTGCGCATTGTTTTCCCCCTCCTCTTACGCCCCTGGTTTTGTGTTTGATTTGTCCCCACTTTTCGATAATCCAAAAATGTTCTGCCTTTTGTATTGGATCTATGTGCATGACAATCATATTCGTTCTTTTGAATGCGCCACTATGTGGATACAGGCTAGAAGAAGACCTGTGGTCGAAACACCCATCAGCTGTATTCAATCATATTAAACCTGATTATAATTTCACTCATTGTAGTTGCGCAGTGTGGCTGTGTAACCTTTTGAATTGTTAGTTCTGCTTGGATTCCTTGGTCAAAGGATCCAGTTTGGCTCAACCACCTGCAGCAGTTACACCCCATTGTTACCTGAGTACCTTAAATGTACACTCAATCCTCATGATAGGTAATAGACCCGACAAGCGCTTAGGATTCCAGTCTTATGCCGCAATTGGTTTTTGTGTAACCACTGATGTAGGGGTTAAATCAATGCATTCTTTATTTGGTGACTGGAAAATTGTTGTAAAATAAAACAATACAATACTTCTGGTTAATCAGTAGATCTCTACACTTCCTGTAATGTTGTGTCTTCAATACCAGACCGATTGTGTTGGTTGCACTGCCCGTGCAGCCTTTCAACATTCACATTTAATTAACAAGAGCCTCAGAATAAGACTCAGGGATTGATTACCATAAACAAGAGGTTTAACAAACGGATTTAATTAAAGATAATGAAAATGTTACATCTGCAAAGGCTATTTCTCAAGCGGTGTGACTGCCTCAACCCCACCACCACAACCAGTGTTCAGAATTCTAATTGTTCACTCACACTGCATCATCTAAACCCCCCCTTTATTTTTCTTTTCGAGTTCATTTAGAAAACAAGTCCAACTTTGGTAGACTGGCCTATATCATCCACACTTGGGATGAAAAGCAAGACTGCCTATATGGAGGAGTCCATCATGGCCTTTACCAAGGTCCCATAATTAGGTTATTCTATGTAAATAAGTCTAAGGGTTTCACCTAATTCATTGCCCTCCTACAGGTCATATTAATGTATGCAAACAACTTCTGCGTGCCTAATTCTATTTCTTGGAAGTAAGTGCAAAACACCTCCAAGAGGCTCATTGTGTATATTCCCCTTTCAAAGTCTATGGGGTCTTCATGTATGCAGGCACTGTTATATTAAGATCATAAGCATGTTATGCTATACTATGCTGTGCTATCATCTAGTAGGGTAGCTCACTATGCAGGAGATTAGTCTCTTATTACATTGTGTCAAGCTTCTAGTATCAAGAGAGTGATGGCCAGGAGGGTAGTGAATTTCTGAGTAAATATGCCAAGCACACACTGCTTTTAAAAGGTTACTATCAGCCTGAGGCCTATAGTTAGCATCTCACACTGTCAGTGTATGATCTGCTTGCTATGATTATTGTTTTGGCCTGAGTGCCATTTTAGTCAAACTCCTTGGTTTCCTCCTAGCAACAGTTGCAAGGCTGTGTAGACTTGTCCTCCTGCTACGAGTACAGCGGTCGCAGCAAAACAAAGTGGTGGTGATGGATATTCCTCCGTTTTACCATTCCTCCATATTCCAACTTTGGAAGTAAGTTGGAGGCAACATTGATCATTTATGGGTGGAAATATCTTCAAACCACACTGGAGTCCAGTGGGGCTCCACAATGACTAGTTGTACCGCCTCCCCACCACTCCTAATATGGTGGATTCACCCAAAAAACGAATGTTGGATGTTGGTAACAGTCAACGAGTTTGGTGGAATCACCATAGTTATCTCAGATAATTCTGCCAAACTCATAATCTCATAATAAGACCTTTTGCATTGATTTCTGCCTAATTGTTATTTGTTGGTAACATTTGCATAGATCCAAAGCTCATCAAGCCTTCTTGCAACAATACTTGTGCTTTTCACCTTAAAGCCATGGAGATGTTTGCCTTGTGATAGTGGACCCTTTTCAATGATTCCAGAGATTGCCTAGTAATTAGTTATGTTACGTTATGTTGATAGGGTTTTATACTGCACCCAATGAACACTGTAGTAGTAACTGTGTAAGCATCCCTTTGCTGGAACACAGTTTACTACGACTGGGATGCTATGAATTTTCCTGGGACTTCTGCACCGCATGCCGCAGAGCGGTGCCTTTCATCTTCTCTTTAGACACAATGGGCCTCATTACGAGAATTGCGGAATGGGTTAACGGGCGCCGCTAATGGTGGCAGGCCCGTTAACACCATTCCGCAAAATTACGAGGTCCCCTCGCGGGACCCGGTAAGGACGCCTGGTTAAACCAGGCGTCCTTACCGGGTCCCGCGAGGGAACCAAGGAGCTAACAACGGGCCGGTCGTAATCGGCCCATTGTTAGCTCCCGCACACATTCCCATTGAGCCCTTTGGGGGCTCAAATGGGAATGGGGAAGGTCTGGGCCCGGTTCCCTGAAGGAGGAATTACTGGGCCCTCCATACTCAGAATGGCCCGGTAATTCCCCATTCAGGGAACCCGGACATGGTTTTGGAGGCAGCATGGCTACCGCCAAACCCGTAATGAGGCCCAATCTCTTTTTAAACAAAATATTTGATTTTAAAAGCATTTTTTACAGGAAATACAACAGTGTACTTACAGACTCAGACGCACCCGAGATTTGAGATCAAATGAGACTAGAAACCGTCCTGCAAGACACATGTGAGAAGTAAGGTGTGAAGGATGTTGGAGAGGAGAGCAGGGTATCTGGAGGAAAGTGAAGCAAGAAGGATTAATCAAAGAAACATCTTTTAAGGTCTGGACACAAAGGGCCTCATTCCGAGTACGGCGCTAACCAATGGCGCTATTAACGCCTTGGTTGACGCCGTACCCGGACCGGCAGCGCCTTGGTGGATGGCGGAATCACCGCCCCATTCCAAGGTTGGCGGGGCGATAATTCCCCATTCACCAAGGCTCTTCCCCATTCCCAAATGAGCCCCCATAGGGCTCAATGGGAATGGGGAAGATGCAAATAACGGTGACCGTTCATTACGGTCACCGTTATTGGCTTGAAGGCCCCTTTGCGCCCTCGACTTTAACACCTGCTCAGAGCAGGCGTTAAGGGCGAGGGCGCAGAGGGAACTCGGAGTATGGCGGTAAGGGAATACCGCCACCGGTCTCGTTACCGGTGGCCGCTATCCCTTACCGCCATACTCGGAATGAGGCCCAAAGCCTTTCTTCCTTTCTTATTTGTTACTATAATACATCCAAATTGGCTGTTTATAACAATTCCATAAAACAGCATGCATAAAATGAATTCTCTATCATACAGAGTCAATCAAATATTAAAATGAAGTTAATATTCAATCCAATAGAAAAAGAAGGTCAGGCGCGCACTCTAGTTCCCAGTCATTCACCGCAATCCTGATGCAAGTAACAACAGGGTTAAATCCCCACAATGTTAAAAAAATAACAGGGTTGAATCCCAGATGCAAGTAGTAACAGGGTAAGTCCCAACAATGTTAAAAAAAATACCACGGTTAAGTCCCAACTGCTGCAGTTCAAATGCACAATAGTTCTACTCCTCCAAGTACTTTCAAGTCTCAAACTCTCTTCAGGGAGGCTGTGTTCCTTTTCAGGTGTTGCTAATTACCTTTTCAATTTCAGTCTCAAGGGATTCTGGTTACTGTAGTGATGGCACAATTGTTTCATTCAGGAGACCAGGAACCAACTCTCCTCCAAACACGCAAATCTTAGCCAAAATTGGGGCAGGTGGAAAACCATGACTATGGATCTCCAAAGTGGGGGCATAATAACCCCCGGTGCTGCTGCCTCTGGAGCCCGGGTCTCCTGCAAAATTAAGTAGAAAAAGAAGGTCAGGCGCGCACTCTAGTCAGGCACACACTCTTTCAGTTCCTGGTCACCTGATTGCCAACATGAGAAAACTACAGCTTCCAGAATCCATAGAGACTATTAGAGCTACTAATTGGAATCACCTGCATACAGCACAGCCTCCCTGATTAATGTTTGTGACAGGAAAGCGCTAGGAGGAGAACAAAGACAGAGCAACAGAACAGCAGAAGGGATCCAACCCTTTTAATACCTTTTCAATGTTTTGGGATTCAACCTTGTTAATACTTACTAAGTTGTTTTTGGGATCTAACCCAGTTATTTTTGATCAGGTACAATTTGACTGGGAACTGGAGTGCGCGCCTCGCCATACTCTTTTTTTCTGTTTCCTAAAGTGTGGAGCTCTGGGCTCCAGAGGCAGCAGCATCGGAGTTACTGTGCCCCACTTTAGAGAACCATATTAATGGTTTTCTCCCCTCCCCCAAATTTGGGAAAGACTTGTGTATTAGCAGGGGTGTCAGTTCCTGGTCAACTGATTGGCAACATGAGAAAACTACAGCTACCAGAATCCCTAGAGACTATTAGAGCTACTAATTGGAATCCCTGCATACCAGCACAGCCTCCCTGATGAATGTTTGTGACAGGAAAGCGCAAGGAGGAGAACAAAAACAGAGCAACAGAACAGCAGAAGGGATCCAACCCTGTTAATACTTTTTCATTGTTTTGGGATTCAACCCTCTTAATACTTACTAAGTTGTTTTTGGGATCTAACCCAGTTATTTTTTATCAGGTATAATTTGACTGGGACCTGGAGTGCGCGCCTCTCCATTCTCTTTTAATATTCTATCTATTTACATTCAGGTTCATGATCTACTAGACATTCACTATGCAGTTGTTTTTTGATATTTACCCAATATGTAATTAAATGATACATACAAGGGATATAATTTCCATCCATTAATCTATTCCAAATTTGATCTGGTGTATTACAAGTGCTCGGATCGACCCCTGCCGCTCTAAGTGCACAGTTGCATTACCTGTGTACTTCAGTGCATCCACATACAAGATTTTTCCCAACCTCAATGCAAAGTTCTTTACACAATCTACATAGATAAGCACTTCCCATTTCTTCCTTTCCTGGTTCTACCCGAGAAGGCACATGTAACTTGCTCCTAGGCATGCAAATAGGAGCTGGTATAACACAGAGGAAAAGGCTACAATGGGAGAAAAATCTGTATGGTTCCCACACCTCCACCCTGCGTCACCCAGGCCCAGAAAGGTCTTAAACCGAGTAGAAGTTAAAGGGTCCTCTTGCAAAGTCAATACATGACAAGGAAAATACTACAAATTGACCAATGAATGGAGAAGGACAGCAGGAAACAGATCATGCAGAACGGGCAAGATAGAGTACGACAACTTTGCCATCACCTTAGAGAAGTCAGGAAATATACAGCTGCACTGGACTGGGCCTGCCACCATGACATAATAGCTAAAGATCAATACACAAATCAAAGGTCTCAGAGGTTGTCATTGAACAAATTAATTATTGAGATAATTGCAAACACATATAATAGAACCACAGCTATTGTTTATTTTAATAATAGTACTAGTCATTCAGTTAGCATTGTTAGGCATGGCAACACTCCCATCCCCTGTCTTTTTATCAAACCTAACCAATCAAAAGATTTTGCTAAGTCACCTTTCTCTACAATGCATACACTTAATTGGGCCAATCTGTAACACTTTAAAATGCAACATCAAGGTATTAAAAAAAACCTAGTCCAAAAGTTCACTTTTGATTGTCTAAAATTGTTTTCTGCTTTAGCTTAATGTTATACAATGTGGGATTCAGAATTCAGCTCCATTTATTGCAGAAATTATGACAGGATAAAAGCAAAGCATCCTCTTCATTTTCCATTCTTGAAATTGAAATGTTTTGTGTTTTCTTCATCACATAAAATGCAATGTAGATTGATAAAAAAAACATACAGATCCAGAAAGATAATCTGTATCACCTGAAATAATTGGGATGACCTTGTTTAAGAACTTCATTATTAGGTCCTCTTCGCTCAAATATACGTGATAATAAAGACAACGGTGCTACGATACATCCCTGTTTGACAGCAGAACTTCACTTGGAAATTCTTAGTCATGTCAACAATTAATCTGCCTTGATCAATTGCCTAGATATCCTAGTGTGGAAAATGAAAAGTCATGGTGAGACCAACCCCACCCTATATTTGTTTCCTGCAGCTTCACCAAAACATGCAGGAAACGACGATTAGAGATGATTTCAATATTATTTTTAATCATTTACTAAAACGTTTACCCAGAAAATATTTATTACATTGAATGCATACAAATTGCAATACACATACCAGAATTTTAACCCACAATTGCTAGAGCAAAGAGAGTGGGCCTCATTACGACCAGGCGGTAAGTTACCGTCTGGGTCGTACCCTTACCACCATGGTGTAAACTACGTTTACACCATGGTGGATGGCGGATTTACCGCCCCATTCCAAGGTGAGTGGGGCGGTAAATCCCCATTTCCCATTTTACCCTTCCCCATTCCCATTTTTGCCCCATAGGGCATAATGGGAGTGGGGAAGGCGCTAATTACGCCACCGTAAATTACGGTGGCGTAATTAGCACCATGGTCCCTTAGCGCCATGGATTTTAACGCCTGCAAAAAGCAGGCGTTAAAATCACCATGGCGCTAAGGGACCTTGTAATCAGGCGTTAAGGGTCGGTGCCGTTTACGGCACCGTTAACCCCTTAACGCCTGATTCGTAATGAGGCCCAGTGCCTTGTATGATACCTCAATTACTCTTATGTCTCAACGGTGTCTGTCCAATTAATTGGACATCGATTGTCAAAGATTTGCGCGAAAGCAGGTGGACCAGGGCCTTAAAAAAGAGGATTGACCATGGGCACTGGCTGAAGCCTTAAGAAAGAGGATTGACCATGGGCAGTGGCTGAAGCCTTAAGAATGAGGATTGACAATGGGCAGTGGCTGAAGCCTTAAGAAAGAGGATTGACAATGGGCACTGGCTGAAGCCTTAAGAAAGAGGATTGACCATGGGCAGTGGCTGAAGCCTTAAGAAAGAGGATTGCCCATGGGCAGTGGCTGAAGCCTTAAGAAAGAGGATTGACAATGGGCAGTGGATGTAGCCTTAAGAAAGAGGATTGACAATGGGCAATGGCTGAAGCCTTAAGAAAGAGGATTGACAATGGGCATGCCTGAATCCCCTCATGCCCAGCTAAACTCACCAACTAGGCCCTTTTTTGAGTTAGAAAATAGATTTACGGCAGCAGTCTCTGCATCTTATCCTTATGGTTCCCCTCTCAACAGTTTACACCAGATTTATGTATGTAACCTCCTTGGCCCGTTTTGGTTTTGGAGCACCTTGTCTTCCCCAGGGAAATCTCAAAGTATTGTGGAAAAGGGAAGGAAGACATTTTAGTGACCCCTGCAACAGCAGACAACTAAGTCCACGACCCAATCTAGGTGTCACCCTGGGCAGATGGATACATTTGGAGCCTTTTTGTATGGATTTTTCCAAATTTCATTTTATCCTAATTCTAGGACTTACCTTTACACCAGATTCTTTCATGAAACCTTTGTTCTCATCCTACTTGTCAAAGTCAACAATCTAGTCTACTCTGGTGCAACACATCTCAAGGAACTGTCCACAGCTGTACTTTGGGGGCAACAGAAATATCACTCCAAATGTCCTCAGATGTGTTTAACTGCTCCTACCACTGTGATTTCTCCCATGATCACTCTAACGACAGATGTTGGGTGTTGTTTGTCTACCCCTATTATTGCTGCAGATATTGTGATGGGTACTGACTTACTACTCATCACCAAACTAAACCCGATGACAACACTCCCAACTACTAGAATATTAAAGGCCGCCCAATCACTTTGGCCACTGATGTGGATTTTGACGCTATTATAGGCACTAGTGCACCTGTCCCTTACCCTCAGAGAAACCATGCGACAACGAACAAGGTTCAGCAGATCTGTGGTTCTCTCATTAATACCCAGTCAGCTCTGAGCACGGTGTGCAAATTGCTGGCTATATTTTAGAAAATAATGTGTATATCTTATTTGTGACGGAGACTTGGTTGCATGCTACTGCAGACCCTCTCTTAGCCGTAGCAACTCCACCAGGCTATCGTAGTGCCATGAAGGATAGGATTGAGGAAGAGGGGGTGGTAGCAGTTATCTTCTCAGACTCCCTTGATATTCACGAGAATGTAATAGAAAGTCCAGATGGGTGCAAACTATCACATCTAAAAATGTCATCTGACCCCTGCACCACCTACAATTTTCTATCCTTATATTGTCCGTCCAACACAATGGGCCTCATTACGACCCAGGCGGTAAGGGGTTTACGGCAGCGTTAACAGCGCCGACCCTTACCGCCTGAGTACGAGGTCTCTTAGCGCCATGGCGCTTTTAACACCTGCTTTTAGCAGGTGTTAAAATCCATGGCGCTAAGGGACCATGGAGTTAATTACGCCACTGTAATTTACGGTGGCGTAATTAACGCCTTCCCCACTCCCATTATGCCCTATGGGGCAAAAATGGGAATGGGGAAGGGTAAATGGGGATTGGGGACTTACCGCCCCGCCAAGGTCGGAATGGGGCGGTAAGTCCGCCAACCACCATGGCGTAAACGTAGTTTACGCCATGGTGGTAAAGTCACGGCCCAGGCGGTAACTTACCGCCTGGGTCGTAATGAGGCCCCCTGCCATTCTTTGAGTCACAGATTATGACAACTCTCTTTACATTACTGAAACCCATCTCCAATGTTTTATTGGTTGGTGATTTCAATTATTGGTTTGACAACCGCTGTTACATCTGCTTAAGCGTTGGTTCAATCCCTCGACACTTGTAGACTTACGTTTGGTCCCCTTGGTCCTCATATTGAGGGTAATACACTAGACTGGATTCGTAGTCATAATGTTCATATTTCCACACCCACCATTATGCCCTGTCCTTGGTCTGATCACTCATGTGTTTCTTTCTCACTGCTTGTAAAGAATATGAAGACCAGAACCTTACCGGTTAAAAAGCATGTCACTACACGTAATTCTTCGTAATCTCAGTAAAACTGCTATATTGCCATTCATTTCTACATCACCTCTTGAGTTAGCCAAGTTGTCCAATCCCCAGCAGCTTGCTGATCATTATCATCGTCTACTTTAGCATGCAATTAACACTCTGACACCTGAAAGTTCACACATTGGTACCATCTCTTTGCCTAAGAATCAGAAATGTACTGAAAAGCTTAACACACCTAAGAAAATGATCAATAAAGCGTGCAGGCACTAGCAAAGATCACCTACAGTGAGTAATACAGAATCCCATGTGTCATCAGCCAAGGTGTATAAGGAAGCTATCTTCTTAGCTAAAGAGAGCTTTACGAGTAGGATCCAGGAATCTCGTGATGATTCAGCTGAATTATTTAAAATTCAGAGACAGTTCAAGAACCGAGACATTAAGCTGCCGCTGTAATAGTGTTACTGCTGCATTTTTCCCACTCCGCCCAACCTCTGATGGGGCCCATAATCTTCTCACCAAACCTCAATTCGACCTCCTGGATGAGAAAGGCATTATATATACAAACTATGTGGATGATGCGCAAGTCGCCCTTCCTATTTCAGGCAACTATGCCCCAGATGCAGCCTTGATCAATCAACACACATACTCTTTGAGGGCTGGATGGCGCATAGCTCTCTGGCGATGAATTATGCAAAAACAGAGCTGCTTCTAGTGGGGACTCCCGTCCATCTGAAAAAACCTGCCCTTGATTAATAAAGTCGACATTGCTGGTACTTGCATTGGAGTATCTTAGAAAGTTAAAACTCTGGGGTATACTTGGATGCACATTTAATGATAAAGCCTTATGTCAGCAACATTGTTTCTTGTTGCTGTAACTATCTATAGGCGTTAAGGGTTAACGCCGGCGTTAACCCTTAACGCCTGATTCCAATTTTAACGGCTGCTTTTAGCAGGCGTTAAAATCCATGGCGCTAAACCGCCTTGGTGCTAATTACGGCACCGTAATTTACTGTGCCGTAATTAGCGCCTTCCCCGCTCCCATTATGCCCTATGGGGCAAAAATGGGAATGGGGAAGGGTAAATGGGAAATGGGGATTTACCGCCCCACTCACCTTGGAATGGGGCGGTAAATCCGCCATCCACCATGGTGTAAACATAGTTTACACCATGGTGGTAAAGTTGGTGTACTTACCGCCTGGGTCGTAATGACCCCATATGACTGCTTGGACAGAGTCATCCTTTTCTGTCTAAGCAGAGTTGTACATGATTGTCTGGGCTATTATTATTGGAAACTTGCCTACGGCTGTAGCCTGCTGCAGGGAGTTAGTCAAGAAAATGTAACCAGATTGCAGACTATACAGAATGGAGCTGTTTGAATCGTACAGGGCCTGGCTTGCAAGGACCAGGGGCCTCATTACGAGTTTTGGAGGCAGCCATGGTGCTATTAGTACCATGGCTGCCTACAAACCCCTGTATGGGTCTGGATAGTCGGAATGGGGATTTACCGGGTCATTCCAACCTTGGAGGGCCCGGTAAGTCCCCATTCTGAAAACCATTACCCATTCCCATTTGAGCCCCCATAGGGCTCAATGGGAATGGGGAAGGAGCTAACAACGGGCCCGTGAATAGCAGGCCCGTTATTAGCTCCCTGGTCCCTTAGTGGGTCCCGCTAAGGGTGGCTGGTTAAACCAGCCGGCCCTAGTGGGACCCGCTAATGGACCTCGGAATGCGGCAGTAGGGGGTTAATGGCACCGGCATCATTACCGGTGCTGTTAATCCCCTACCGCCGTACTCATAATGAGGCCCCATGTCTCGGAGGCCGAAGACAGCTTCACTGAGTTCTGGTTAGATCTCCCATTTTTTTAGGACTCTGGTTATGACCCATAAATGTCTTTGTGGTGACAGCCCGAAGTACTTGAAGGATAGAGTTTGCTGGTTACCAGAACGTCTGAGTTTGAGATCAAATCATTCTTGTCTGTTGGTTGCTCTTTGATTCAGTTTGCAGCAGGTTGACCATATGGCCTTTGATTGCTCAACCCCGTATCACTGGAATAAACTAGCTCCTGACTTCAGATGCACAAAATCACTGGAACAGTTCAAGCGTTTGCTGAAAACACATGTTTAATAAGGCTGCTCCACTGGTTTCTGCTGCATGTCCTCTGTTGAATTAATCCTCAGTGAATGTTTTTGTCTTGTCATTACTGAATCATGTTTTCATATTAATGTACACCCCTGTGGGCCGTTGGGTGCTTTATAAATAAATTAATATAAATAAATACATATTTTCATTGGCAGTTCGAACTGTGAGTCCTCTTTTCCTAAATTCTGTTCAGATGATATCCCCCACCAACACATCTGACAGGTCAAGCATGCTGGCTTCTGATTACAGCATTTGGCCTCAAGGTAGCAACAGAGTCTATGGGCCTCATTCCGAGGTTGGAGGTAAGTAACTGGCCCTCATTACAACCCTGGCGTTGAACCATGGTGCTAATAGCACCATTGTCCATGCCGGTAACTTACCGACTCCGCCATGGCGGAATGGGGAATTACCGCCCCATTCCGAGGTTGGCGGGGTGGTAATTCCCCATGCCGCCATGGCCCTTCCCCATTCCCATTTTTGCCCCATAGGGCTCAATGGAAATGGGGAAGGCGCTAAGTACGGTGCTGCAAATTGCGGCACCGTACTTAGCACCAAGGTCCCTTTGCGGGTTGGTTTTTAACGCCTGCAAAAAGCAGGCGTTAAAGTCTCCAACCCACAAAGGGACCTCGTAATCAGGCGTTAAGGGTTTAACGGTGCCGACACCTTTTACGGTGCCATTAACCCCTTAACGCCTGGGTTGTAATGAGGGCCACTGTCCTTACTGGCATGGAGCAAATACCATGTCCGTGTAGTTAAGAGCCCGCTAATAGAGGGCGATTATGACTTTGCGGGCACAAGCTTTGCGCCATGCCGGTAAGGGCATTACCGCCATGCTGTAAAAGGCCCGAAAAAGCCCCTTAGCGGCATCATGCAAATCGCAAATTGCACTACCTGCATGAATTAATGCGGCATTAGCGGCCAACGCTATTAGCGGTGACCGCTAATAACGGTCACCGTAAAGAAGTGGAACCGGAAATAGCGTCATCGCACAGGAACGGGAAGGAGCACGGCGGCCGTCTTTAAAAACACAATCCATTGCGATCCTCAGCAGCCAGGACCTGTGGAATACTGCTGTGTGTGAAATCCTAATCACAACAATACCACAATGCCCAAGGCTGTGAAGAAGGGTGCCTCCCGCTAGCGCAAGGAGCGCTTCAATTAAGATGAGCTGACCATGCTAGCGGAGACCCTGGATGAACATACAGATGTCATTTTTGCCCAGAGTCTCAAGAGGGAGGCCATAATCCGTAAGAAGGAGATCTGGACACTGGTGGCACAAAAAGTAAGCACGGTCGGTATCACCCCCTGCACAATAAAGGATTGCATGAAGAGGTGGGATGACTTGCGCCTGCGGGTCCGCAATATCCTCTCGTCGCCAGGAGCCCGGCCATGTCAAGTGGCGGGGGAGCAAGCTCTCCCATTATGCTGTCCCGTAGAGGACATCTGTGCGAGCCTGATCGGCATGGAGGCCATAGAAGGGGTTAGAGACATGGAGTGTGGCGCCACGACATCGGCGGATGGAGGTGAGTGTCCTAAGAAAACACTGTAATGCCGAGTCTGATGAAAGCCCACTAATATGTCTGTCCAAAGAGGCAAGCCATGGCCCAATACACACACATTCCCAGCAAAGTTGTCGGATGCAGCACAGACACATGCAGTTGCCTGCAGCAAGGCAATGCCGTACCCAGCACAAACTACACAAAGATGTAAATGGCATAAGTCACACTGCATGCAGGCCCCAACAAATATGCATGTCACATACCATACGTCTGCCCCAACATGAGTGACCCCGACGTATGACTGCATTACCCACCCATGTAGCAAACAACTTGATCATCCAAACTCAAACGCCTATTACCCTCTATTGTGTAGATGATCAATTATACAAATGTATGCATGATGCCTATCAAACCATCACTCATGCTGTCCCTCTCTTCGACCCGTACAGGCTCAGACCATGACAGCGAGGCGCAGGACTCACCCCCACAGCCAACCACATCCCGGAAGAGGGCCCGGGATGAGGCCAACAGGCCTTCGACCTCAAAGGCCCAACCCAAGGCCCGCCATGCACCACCAAAGAAATCACCTCAAGATGCCACGCCACTGGTGCTGCCAATGGCCGTCGAGACGGAAACCGCAACCCCTGTCTCACAGCCACAGGACACAGCTGAAGCTCCACACTCAGCAGAGTCCAGTTTGGTCGGGGAGGTGGCAGCCACAGCACCCCTGGCTGAGAAGGAAGTGCAGGAAGAGGTGTGGGTGCCCGTGGAGGACGAATCCTCTGAACTGCCCCACACACCAAGTCCAGCACCATCCCCCAGATCACATCTCTAGAGTCCCATAGAGGAGCCTATTGAAGCCGAACATGACACCCAAGCACCGTCCACCTCCACAGGTGCACCGGCGGGGCCACAGCGGCATGAGGAGCTGATTGCCCTTGTGCGTCAATTTGTTGATGACAATGCCCAATCAAGGCTTGAGTGGCATGAAAATACTGCCTCTCTGGGCAAGATAATTGCCAAAAACACTGCTTCCCTGGGCAACATCTTTGCAGAGAATACCAGTAGACTTTGCGAGGAGGTATCCACCCTGCAGCAGGTCCTCAGCCGTATCGCTGATGCTATGGAGGCTGAACGTCCAGCACCCCAGATGGAGCAGGCGGCCACACCATCCTCCTCCAGTACAACCCAGACAAGCCCACTGCACAGGTCGGTGCGCACACTGCGCCGCCCAGACATGCCGCCACCAGGTGCAGGGAGTGGCAGGAAGTAGATGTAACGCTCACCTGGCTCCCACGGAGGCGCAGGCGTGGCTGGGACTGCTGTGACCTCTTCTGCAGAGATGCTTAAGACCCGGAAGATGGACTGGACTGGATTCCCCAACCTGGCTTTTCTGGCTCGGAGGAATATCCCACTGTGTGTGAAAAGGAAGGGTTAATAGTCTGCGGGTGATGTTCCGACCTCCCACTTCCCTTCTCTCCCTCCGTGAAACCCTTTTGGGATTCCCTGCGAAGACTCACCTTAGGGACCAAAATGACGAGCTCTCCATCCTACTTCTGACGCAGGGGCGCGTTGTGATTCCAGTTACTTCACTGGATTGATGAGTTTAAACTAGTTTGTCCATTCCCGTCGTACCGCAAATGTTTATGGCAAGTTTGGGTTTATATTCACTTGTCTGTTCTTTTCTTTCGCAGGTGCTGGAGAAGATTCCGGGCTGCAGGCGATTTGGATGAAGCCAAATTCTGGTAAGAATTCCGATGAGGGATTCCTTTGCCGTTTTAAGTATCTCCTTTAATGTCCAATGTCTTCTTCCCCATAGGGGCCGGGGTACGGCAATGCCGGAGGTAAGGCGCCGACCTGAAAAGAGCTGCTGTGTCTCTCTTGCAAATGGGTAAGTCTTGAGTGAGCGTATTGCTAATGTTCTCACATGCTCTCACTAATACAATGTCTGTTTCTTTTCCCCTTAGGGGCCGGGGTGCTGAGATGCCGAAGGTATGGCACAAACCCGAAGGCGGAGAGGGAATTGAACCACAGGTAAGTTCTACTTAGATTTGTGTTTCCCTTCTCACCTCTCTTTCTCCTTCCTTCCAATAGGTGCTGGATGGCGGTGGAAGCTCTGGATGGACGTCGCAGGACTCGAAAACGCCACGTGCAGGTGAGTGAAATGCAGCGTGCTGCGCGCGACGCGATGCGCATTTGAAATGTTTGCCTTCTTTGCAGGATCGTCGGCGTGCAGAAACCAGAGTGCAGATGTATCAGGTAAGGTTCTTGTTTTCACCTGTTCTCTTCCCTTTTCTTCTTTAGGTGTTTCCAGGATGCTGGCAGGCGTGATGGAGGACCAAGGCAGGAGCAGGCACGGTGAGCGTCCAGCTGCTAAGTGCAGAACAACGCAAAGCGTGGTCTGCTGCTTGGGTGTGGCTTAAATAGCCTTTCAAGTAGTTCCAGGTATGTATTCTTCCCCCAGAAATATGTATTCCTCCACCGGTCATACCCTAGAGATCAAGTAGTCCCTAGAAAAATAGTTCCTTCCAGTCTTGGAAGTTGCAGCATGGTCTGCACAGGTAAGTTTACACCAAGCACTACTCCCAACCTACTTCTGTATGAGCCTGGCGCCGATGGCGCCAGGACTGATGTCCCCTATGAGCCTGACGCCAACGGCGCCAGGACTGAGTCCAAAGGGCCCCCATCTGGGGCTGCTGGGACTTCCCTTGAATGCATGGTGTCTGTCTCTGAGGGTGCCGGGCCTGGTTTGGCTCCTTGGAGGCAGGCATCATGACAGTACCTCCAGCCAAGGCCCCTCCCAAGGGTGTCCAACCTGGAGGCCTCGGTTTATTTGGGAACTTCCTGTGAAAATTCCCTATTAGTCGAGGTGCATGTACATTCTCACTTGGTTCCCAAGATCTTTCCTGAGGTCCATATCCTTTCCAATCAATCAGATATAAGAGTTTTGACTTGGACATCTTAGAATCCAATATGTCCTTAACTTCGAATTCCAATTACCCATCTATTGGAATTGGTTCTGGTGGTTTGCATAACCTGGTTCCGGGTGGTACTGGTTTCAACAGTGATACGTGAAAAACGGGATGGATTCGCATATTAGGTGGCAGATCGAGTTTGAAGTCTACCGGGTTAATGATAGCTTTGATTGGATAAGGCCCTATATATCTTGGGTTAAAAGTTTGTGGACCTTTAAGCGGTAAATGTCTAGTTGCAAGCCACACTTGGTCTCCTACTTTGTAAGGAGGTACTTTACTTCGATGTAAATCAGCATTTTCCTTGTACCTTTCTTTGGCTTGTTGTAAATGAGTCTTTGCTTCCTTGAAGGCTTGGGTTATTGTGGCATGTAAATGATCCACGGCGGGCATTTCAAGGCTTTGAGGGGATTCAAGGTCCGAAGTCCTGGGATGATGGCCGAATAGGGTATAGAACGGAGTCTGACCCGTTCCAGAATGCACAGAATTGTTGTACGCGTACTCGGCAATCCATAGAATGTCCTTCCAATTACCCCCAGATTGAGGTAACATACACCGCAGATACTGTTCCAGGGTCTGGTTTGTTCTTTCGGTTTGACCATCGGTTTGAGGATGGTGGCTGGTGGATAATCGCACATCAACTTGGGCCATTTGGCAACACCTTTTCCAGAAATGAGAAATAAATTGACTTCCCCGATCAGAAACCAATATGGATGGGAAGCCATGTAAATGAACAACATTTTCAAGAAATTCCTTTGCTAAGGTGGGGGCTGAAGGCAACCCCTTCAATGGGACAAAATGAGCCATCTTGGAGAAGAGGTCTACAATCACCAGGATAGTATCATACCCATGACTAGGAGGCAGGTCAGTTATAAAGTCCATCGATAAGGTGTGCCACGGTGCCGGAGGGATGTCCAGGGGCCGTAAAGGACCGGCTGGATTTTGCTTCTGACTTTTATTTTGGGCACACACTCCGCAGGTCATCACAAAGGATTTAATATCCTTTCGCCAGGATGGCCACCAGAAATGCCGTTTGATCTTTTCCTCTGTTTTAGCGATGCCCGGGTGTCCTTCCATTAGTGTATCATGATAATGTGCTATAACGAGTTCTTGCACTTCCTTGTGAGGCAGAAATAACCGCCCTTGGAAATAGGGTAAATCATTATTAATGGAATAGTTTGAGCCTTTCTGGCTCCATTCTTGTAAAGCTGTAGCGTCGAAAAGCAATTTAATTCTACCTTGAACATCCTCAATAGTTTGAGAAGAGATTACACCCAAAATCCTCTGTTCGGGAATAATCGGAACTGGCTCTAGACTTGAGGCAATGTCACCCATTCCAATTCGAGATAGAGCGTCTGCCTTGCCATTCTTGCAACCCGGGCGATATGTGATTATAAAGTCAAATTCTGCAAAGAACAGAGCCCAACGGAGTTGACGAGAAGATTGAGCTTTGGCCGTTTTCAAGTATTGCAAGTTCCTGTGATCTGTAATCACTGTAACGGTGTGTCTTGCGCCGAGCAGGTAGTGACGCCAAGCTTTGAAAGCTGACTTAACAGCCAACAATTCCTTGTCTGTGATTCCGTAGTTCACTTCAGGAGCCGAGAATTTCCTGGACCAAAAGGCTACGGGATGTAGTTGATTTGAAACTGGATCCCTTTGAGAAAGGACAGCCCCCATGGCTAAACTAGAAGCGTCGGTTTCCACAACGTAAGGGAGGTCCGGACGAGGATGTTTTAACACAGGTGCGGAGGTGAATTTTGTTTTTAGTTCCTGAAAGGCTTGTTCTGCCTCCTTAGACCACTCGAAGCGTATGTTTTTTCGTAGGAGCGCCGTGATGGGTTGAACCACTCGAGAAAATTCTGGGATAAACCTTCTGTAAAAATTGGCAAAACCTAGCATACTTTGAACTCCTTTCACAGAACTAGGAGACGGCCATTTGAGGATCGCACCCACTTTCCGTGAGTCCATTCGGACTCCTTTAGGTGTTAGGACGAATCTGAGAAACTCAACTTCCGTAACATGAAAAAGGCATTTTTCAAGTTTTGCTGACAGTTTGTGCTGGTGCAGTTTCTCCAAGACAGTTCTAACATGTTTTCGGTGATCGGATTCCGAGGAGGAGTACACCAGGATGTCGTCAATATATACAATGACACAAACATCGATGAGTTCTCGAAAAACGTCATTCATAAAATATTGAAAGGCAGCAGGTGCGTTGCACAACCCGAAAGGCATTACCTGGTACTCAAAGAGTCCATATTTGGTGCGGAAGGCAGTTTTCCATTCGTCGCCTTCTCTGACACGCACCAGGTGGTAAGCTCCCCTTAAATCTAACTTAGTATAGATACAAGCATATTTTACCTGGTCAAGGGATCAAGGGCAGAGGATAACGATTCTTGACCGTTATCTGATTTAAGGCGCGGTAGTCAATGCAAGTTCTAAGGTCGCCTTCTTTTTTCGGTACGAAGAATAGAGCTGAGGAAGCAGGTGACTTTGACGGGCGAATAAAACCATTGGCAAGGTACTGATCCAAATACTGTCGCAAATGAAGGTTCTCCGGTTCAGTAAGGGCATAGATTCTACTACAAGGCGGTTGAGCATTGGGTACCAGGTCGATCTGACAATCATATGGCCGGTGAGGAGGTAAGGTGTTGGCCTGTTCCTTTTGGAAGACGTCTTGAAAGTCTTGATATTCAAAAGGTAATGGTACTGTTGTGGAGGTTACTGAGGCTAGACCCATCTGTGGATTTCCTGGATAACACTTTTGTGCACAATCAGGGAAGGTTGTGCTCTTTGCTCGCCAGTCAATTCGAGGATTATGTGTTTCTAACCAAGGGATCCCTAAGATTACCTGAAATTGTGGAGCCTTTATTACGTCAAACACTATGGTTTCTCGATGGCCATCTTGGCCAACCAGTGTCATTTCTGTGGTAGAGTGTGTTACCGGCCCGCGGGCAATTTCGGTTCCATCAACCGTGGTAATGACATCCTTGGTGGTTTTTGGACGGAGAGGGAGACCAATCCTGGAAGCCAATTCAAGGTCAACATAATTTCCAATAGCCCCACTGTCGAGGTAGGCTTTTATTCCGTGCAACCGTTGAGGCTGTTTTGGATCTACGAGGACCATAGGCATGATGAAATGCGAGGTCAAAGAGTCTGTCTTCACGCTCGGCAAGCGGACCTCTACGCTTGTCAGGCTTGGTCGTTTCCCGAATCAGGTTCTGGAAGATTACTGTCTGTGGCTCCAACCACCTTCTTAGGTGGTTTTACCGGGCAATCCCGCAGGAAGTGTCCAGAAGCTCCACAGTAAAGACATAATTGTGTTTGTCTTCTTCTTTCTCGTTCTTTCTGAGTTAGTGGTCCTTTAACTCTCCCAATTTGCATTGGCTCTGAAGCGTCGGTACCCTTGGGGCTTGTGTGGGTTTTGATCAGAACTCGGGTTTCAAATCTGGACCGATCCGCTTTTCTATTCTGGAGTCTATGATCAAGTTGGACCACTAAGTCAATGTATTCTGCGCAGAGTTGAGGCGGGTTCACTATTTGAGCAAGAACATCTTTTAGTTCTCCACGCAGACCTCGGTGGAATAATGTAATTCTTTTATTCTCAGGCCACCCAGTCTCTACGACCAATCTGTTAAATGTGGCTATATAAGATAGGAGATCTTGGTTTCCTTGCCGCAAGGACAGAAGTTCGTTATCCAAGGCCTCACCCTGAGCGTGTCGAGCGAATAATCTTTCCATGCTTGCCTGGAAGCCTTGAAAGTCCTGAAGGATTGGGTCGTCTTGTTTTACCAACGGAATCGACCAATCGGCAGCACTGCCGCTGAGATAAGATAGCACAAAAGCCACCTTGGTTTGGTCATTAGGGAAGGCCCCAGGTCTGCATATGAAATGTAAACGACATTGATTCATGAAAACGGCGTATTTTTTGGGATCCCCAGTAAAACGCTCAGGGGGGGCCAGAGGCATATTTCCTGGCAGGTTAATTTGCACCGGGTTGGTTGAAACCATCGTAGTGGGATTCATCCCGGAGCCGGGTAAAGGCGTTTGTCCTGCCTGACTCTGCAAAACCTGTTTAGCCAAATCATCAGTTCGTTCTTTGGATAAGATTAGTTCCCTTCTAAGGGCGTTAGTTTCCTGGCGGGAGGCATGCACTTCTGCCCATAATTCCCCCAATAATTGGGCCATTTGGTCTGTCTCGGAAGTCTCCATGGCACCTGGGTGGGAAATTATGGGTAGTCTTCGCGTTCTGTAACGCTCACCTGGCTCCCACGGAGGCGCAGGCATGGCTGGGACTGCTGTGACCTCTTCTGCAGTGATGCGTAAGACCCGGAAGATGGACTGGACTGGATTCCCCAACCTGGCTTTTCTGGCTCTGAGGAATATCCCACTGTGTGTGAAAAGGAAGGGTTAATAGTCTGCGGGTGATGTTCCGACCTCCCACTTCCCTTCTCTCCCTCCGTGAAACCCTTTTGGGATTCCCTGCGAAGACTCACCTTAGGGACCAAAATGACGAGCTCTCCATCCTGCTTCTAATGCAGGGGCGCGTTGTGATTCCAGTTACTTCACTGGATTGATGAGTTTAAACTAGTTTGTCCATTCCCGTTGTACCGCAAATGTTTATGGCAAGTTTGGGTTTATATTCACTCGTCTGTTCTTTTCTTTCACAGGTGCTGGAGAAGATTCCGGGCTGCAGGCGATTTGGATGAAGCCAAATTCTGGTAAGAATTCCGATGAGGGATTCCTTTGCAGTTTTAAGTATCTCCTTTAATGTCCAATGTCTTTTTCCCCATAGGGGCTGGGGTACTGGGGTACGGCAATGCCGGAGGTAAGGCGCCGACCTGAAAAGAGCTGCTGTGTCTCTCTTGCAAATGGGTAAGTCTTGAGTGAGCGTATTGCTAATGTTCTCACATGCTCTCACTAATACAATGTCTGTTTCTTTTCCCCTTAGGGGCCGGGGTGCTGAGATGCCGAAGGTATGGCACGAACCCAAAGGCGGAGAGGGAATTGAACCACAGGTAAATTCTACTTAGATTCGTGTTTCCCTTCTCACCTCTCTTTCTCCTTCCTTCCAATAGGTGCTGGATGGCGGTGGAAGCTCCGGATGGACGTCGCAGGACTCGAAAACGCCACGTGCAGGTGAGTGAAATGCAGCGTGCTGCGCGCGACGCAATGCACGTTTAAAATGTTTGCCTTCTTTGCAGGATCGTCGGCGTACAGAATCCGGAGTGCAGATGTATCAGGTAAGGTTCTTGTTTTCACCTGTTCTCTTCCCTTTTCTTCTTTAGGTGTTTCCAGGATGCTGGCAGGCGTGATGGAGGACCAAGGCAGGAGCAGGCACGGTGAGCGTCCAGCTGCTAAGTGCAGAACAACGCGAAGCGTGGTCTGCTGCTTGGGTGTGGCTTAAATAGCCTTTCAAGTAGTTCCAGGTATGTATTCTTCCCCCAGAAATATGTATTCCTCCACCGGTCACACCCTAGAGATCAAGTAGTCCCTAGAAAAATAGTTCCTTCCAGTCTTGGAAGTTGCAGCATGGTCTGCACAGGTAAGTTTACACCAAGCACTACTCCCAACCTACTTCTGTATGAGCCTGGCGCCAGGACTGATGTCCCCTATGAGCCTGACGCCAACGGCGCCAGGACTGAGTCCAAAGGGCCCCCATCTGGGGCTGCTGGGACTTCCCTTGAATGCATGGTGTCTGTCTGAGGGTGCCGGGCCTGGTTTGGCTCCTTGGAGGCAGGCATCATGACAGTAGACTGGCAAGCCTGATGATAGCAATGGATACTTGTTTGGAGATGTGTGGGGGAGTTTTGGTGGGAGATGGAGGGGGTGAGGGTGTGTTGGGAGTTTTGGCGGGAGTGCGAGGGGGTTTGAGGGTGTGTTGGGGAATTTTGGGGGAGGGGGAGGGTGGTGAGAGTGGTGGGGGGTTGGTGCACTTTCTTCTTCATTGTAAATTTCAATACACCCATTGTGTGAAAAAAAAAACATCTTGAGTGGACATTCATCATTGCCATGTGTCATTTATTCATATACAGTGCATAGTGTACATGTACTCCCACACCCAGTGCCCTCTGTCAAACTATCATGTCACCCTCTGCAGCCATGTGTGTCAGAAATATTGTGCTATCACTGACTGACGCACATCACGTCCCTCCTGTGCATCGGCACCGCGATGATGTGCAGCCACATCTTTTTCATCCCCTTCATCATCACTAGGTGGTAGCAGTTCAATGTCAGGGGGCAGTGGCACATTCCGCCGGATACACATATTGTGCAGCATTACACATGCCATGATGATCTTGGCCACCTTCTCATGCCTGTAAAGGAGTGCCCCAGCCGACTGCCTGAGGCAGCAAAATTGTGCCTTTTTACAGGCCAAAGGTCTGCTCAATGACCACACGGGTACGGGTGTGGGAACGATTGTAGTCCTCCTCGTGAATGTTCTGTGGGTTTCAGACAGGGGTGAGGAGCCACGGCTTCAAGGGATAGCCACTGTCACCTGCATGGGAGGCAAACAAAGGTACATGTCAGTCGAATCATGATGGACAGCTGGCCTACTAGTCACACTAGACAGCTGGTGTACTAGTCACACATGCCTGCAGGTTACTGTTGGTCACATGCACATGTCCCTGGTAGTATGCACGCTATTTTCAGGCCCTCATTGTGTCCTGTGCCATGGACTAATGGTGTGGGTTGAATCTTCAAGATGATGCACAGTGTGCACTGCCATCTTGTTGGACATGCATCATGTACGCATACAGATGTGTTTGTGTCTACTTTGTGATGTGTTGTCTTCTGTAGGAATTGCTGACTTGGAGCGTTGGCAGTAGGCTCAGCAATTTTAGGCATTCAGTGCTGATTTGTGCCATGGTGACATGCTACATGTGTATTCCCTTGGTGGTTTGGTTCAATGCACTCCCATGGATGCTTGTCCTGTGTGGTGATTTGCTGGAGACAGCAACATAGTGCATATTCACTGCATGTTGCTGGATGGTGCTACGGAAGATGAGGTCCGCTGATGAGTGGTACACATTTAGTGGGATGTGGGGGGGTTTACTGTTTGTCATGTTGTGATAGGTGTCGACCTTACTTCTGTCCTATGGAATTTGGATGTCATGTTCTGTTTGGGATGCTTTGGGGCACAGTGTTTAGTAATGTGCACATCATGCTGTGACATCAACATTGACACCATGGTAGTGTGTGCATCTCTCCCCCCGAATCAGTGCCATATGCCAGTCATGCAACTTACCAACCAGCCAGGCACGTCGTCCAGCATGTCGCTCCATGTAGTGTGGAATTTCGCAGGACCATAGAGACATGAGTTTGTCCGGGATATCGGGCACAACGTGTTATGATCTTGCTGGCATCACATACCATCTGCACATTGATGGAGTGGTATTGCTTGCGGTTGCGGTACACCACCTCCATGGCATGTGGGACCACCAACTCCTGTAAGAGGATTCAATTCAACACTACAGCTAAGTCAACGCCTAGTCTATAATACTGAATGAAAACCCTTATTGATATATCTTTAGGTCCAGTTCATGCGTTCTGGATGACTACCCCTATATAACACCCCTCTCTTGGAATCCCCCTGACCCCACTGAGCCAAGAAGTAGTTCTGTTTTGCAAGTTTAAAAGGTTTATTTGATAAATTAAACAATAGATATATAGATCACACTTTATAATAAATTAATAATTGAATAGCACACTTAATCTAATATGATAAATATTAGCAACGGAGAATCTGGCACTAACACGCTTCTTGATAATCACTAAGGAGTTGACATGAAATGGATAAGGTAGCACAGTGGTAAATAGGTACAGAAGTATAATGTGGTAGAGAATGCTTTATAAGGTTCAAGGAAATGCAAGGTTGAATGAATGAAATGCAGTATAGAAAACAACTTGATATGATTTCAGCAAAACAATGTAATCACTTTTCTCTGGCAATCCCCTCCCCCCTTTTATGCAATGCAAGGAAATGGAAGGAAAACACACAGTTCTCAGAAATGCAATCAAATGTGATTGAGTTCACCCCAGCAAGCTTAGACTACAGAAGTTTGAAAACACAGGCCCAAATTGCTTTGATATGTGCTGGCAATGAATTAAAATATGCTAAAATGCTTTTAATTCCCCTTCAGAGGTTCAGGGTGAGTGGTCTCTAGTTAATATTAGTCCAGGCTCACACTAGCAATGATGCAGGGATAGTTAACAGGTTAAACGAATTTCTGGCAAATGGAAGGCAAGCAGCAGCTGTTTTACACGTGAAGAAATTTGCAAATTGCGGTAAAATTCGCGGATGCGCCGAGCGCTATTACAGAGGAACCGCAAGGACTATCTCTATCGTTTTGGGGTCCTAGGAAAGCCTAGGATCTCATCTTCCAAATGAAAGTTACTGCAAGTCTCTAGCACAAACGGTTGCGGAGATATGAGCGATTAAATGAAGGTCGTTTTTCAGATTTGAAATTTTAAAGTTCAAAAAGACAAGTGCAACTTGCAACTAGTAAATGACAAGTGACAGCTTTACAAATGACAGGTGACAGTTAGGAGGCAGTTCTACTTAGATTAAATAGATTGAATTATATTATTTTAACTAAGAGATTGGTTCTGCACAGTTTTCTAGGTACTCACACTATATTCTTGAGTGAAATGGGCCTCATCACGGATCTGGTCAGGGTTTTAAATTCGCCTCTGGTCTCTGCACTTCACAGTGATCTGGGTCAGCTCTCTCTGGTTCTCTGGTCTGGGTCTCTAGTTCTGGATAGATTGAAGTCTCTAGTTTGGCTCTCTGGAGGTTTGATGGAGGTAAAGCATGGATTTTTCCGGCAGAGCGTCCCGCTGCAGATGGAATTGAGAAGTCCCTATCTGTCCTGTCTGTCTGCTTTTATGTGTTTAGAATGTGGGTGTGTTCTAGCATCACTGACCCTACCTCTCTCTCAGCTTCTAATTGGTCAAACTTCCATTTATCATTTGATTGGGGAATGAACTGTGAGTCAGAGTGATGTCATTTTACAGCCTGCAGAAAGTCCACTCCTCCTGTCAACTTACACACAAATCTAGATTTGAAACAAATACATATTTGCAGAGGTACATATTGTTTTAAAATCATATGCACCCATCATGCATTACAGGAGGTATCCCCTGTTCAAACTCTGCTCTTCCTGGGAGCTTGCATTCAGAAATGGCACATATTTCACTTTTTAACAGATTTTTCAATTTCTGACATTGACCCAACTTTACATACATGTGTGCAGGGAGTATGGACATTAACTGAAGAAGTTTCAGATTTTTAACATGCATACAGTTAGAGTAATATCCATTTTTCCGCTAAAACCCCCCTGAACATACCACCGGTTCTAAAAACCTCTTAAACTGTGGGCAGAAAAATCACAAGAATTATGGTATCATTTATAAAATTTTCACATGTCCGCACCATGAGTTATTAATCTTTTTCTAAACAATATTCTGGCTACAAAGGGGTGTGGTTTTCTCTCAGCACAAGGTAGAAATACTGGTTAATCCAGTTCTGCCAAGCCAGCTTGCTCTCACAGGCAGTGCCCCTCCCAGCTCCTGCCAAGAGGAAGCTACATTTTACGACTGCGGTAATAAAAACCTTTGCCTGAGTGAAGAGGGCTTTGTTCACTCTCCTGCAGAGCACAGGTAATTCAATTATCAGATAGGTGGCATATCCTTAGTGTGAGCAGCAAAAGGAAGATTGCCTGGGAACACAGTTGTGACTCAAGTTTCACTCCTGATGGGGGTAGCTGTCAAGCAAAATCACGTTCCTTAAGCCAGACCTTCAGCTAACTGGCAGGTTTTTTGTTGCTTTTTAACTTAACTTGCAATTTTACACATGCAGCTAGAATGCTGATTCTAAGTGCAAAACTATGACATCTCAACAGTTACAAAGGCATGTGACACCAAACATAGGTCACTCATTTAATCTAAACATTTTCGATTTTAGTGTCTTTAAATCCAGTGCAACTTAAACTGCTGACTCCATAGCTCAGCCAGTTTTGTTATAAGCATTGTTCTGGGCTCTTCATTTCCCAGATTTTGTAGGCACACAAAACTCCATTCTACCAAATGTCTGCTGGTGTTCAGTGAATATTTTGCACACATTGCAATGTTTGAAATAGGCACTTTGGCTTGCCTTCAGAGAAACACAGGGTGGTTTTAAACTGCCGGCTTTTGGATAGTGGTGAGTACTGGTACTGCACCCATTTTTGGGATTTAAGAAAATGAATTCCTAACAATTCTAGGTTGCATTTGGCAATCAGCATTGCCATTCCCAATGGTTTCAGACTACTGTGCGGGTAGTCCAATGGTGATTTTAAAGCGCTTTGAAGCTAACCGGCGCTACTGTTTTTCCTTTGGCAACCCATTTCCCTCATGGCAACCCGGCCTTTCATTCTCGCACTGGTGGGTGGCAAGTGAGGCAACCATTTTGGTGGGCGCACAAACTGCGCAGCTTTCCTGGATTTCGGCGCACATGTGGGTTTTCCGCCATCTTGAATTTTCTAAGCCCACAGCACCAAATGTTGCAGCATGATAGCTTAAACGTGGGTCAGGACACCCAACAAGCCCCCCCATGCGACTACACTTTGAATTTGAGTCGATGGGGAGTCGGGTGCACAAGGGTTTTGACCCACGCACCGGTCTGTCCGCATAATCTTCTTCCTCTTCTGTAGATGGCACAGTTCAGCATCTTCTTCTCCATCCGGTACTGATCGATCGGTTCTCCTCGCCAGTCCTGATGGGAGTATTGGGCGGTCCACTGGGCCCATTGGATCTTCGTTCCCGGTCTCCGGATCGTCCTCCTTGGCCAGTCTCAAGGTCTTCTTTCTCCTAGGATGACAAAGGAAGAGCGGCAATACCTACTCATAGACGTTTTTCCACCACTGTTGAGATAGTGGGGCAGCATATGCATTTCATCATAACGAAACATTACATTCTTATTTTGAAAAAAAAACAGTATAACTAAGAGACAGTTTCATGCAAATCACAATATTTTAGAGACTAGATGTGGTATGTTTTATGGTTGGAACTGAATTAGTCTGATACAGTACCCGCTAGGATTCCAGAGGATTCCTCCAGTTGTTGCAGAGTGTGCCTGGGATGGCAACATTTCAACTGGTTTATGTGGACCCACTTGTCTTCCCCCGCTGCCAAAGGACCTTTGGGGATGTGGATTTTGTAGGCCACAGGGGAGATTTTGTCTATGATCTCGAATGGTCCCTTCCATGTAGGCAAAAATTTGCGCTGCTTGGCCTGGTTCCTTTGGAAGTTGTATAGATAGACCCGGTCCCCCACCTGATATTCCTTCCTGGAAGTTTTCAGGTCATAGTGGGTCTTCATGCTATCAGCTGATCTTTCTAGATTCCGCTGAGCATAAGCAAAAGCATGTTGGAGGTGTTTCCTTAAATTCTCTACATACTCATGAGTAGTGGAGGCATTTATCAGTGTCTGCTCTTGGGTCCTATAGAGCAAATGCTGAGGAAGCACCATCTTGCGCCCAGTCATCAACTCAAATGGTGACATTTTGGTTGCAGATGAAGGGGTAGATCTGATGGCCATTAGGACCAGAGGTAATCGGATATCCCAACTTGGCCCAGAATCTGCCACAAACTTCTTTAATATGCTCACAATTGTCCGGTTATATCTCTCTACTGCCCCAGAAGAAGCTGGCCGGTAAGCAATATGCAGCTTTCTCTTGACCCCCAGTATCTCCCACATCTTTGTCATTACCTCACTGGTGAAGTGGCTACCTCTGTCTGACTCAATCCTTTGAGGTAGACCAAAACGGGAAAAGATGTGGTTAATCATCAAGGCAGCTGCAGTTTCTGCCTTGCAATTTGGGGCTGGGAGACATTCCACCCACTTGGTAAACAAGCATGTCACAGTCAACATGTACTTATTCCCCCTAGCCGAGCGAATCACAGGGCCTACAAAGTCGATTTGTAAATCTGACCATGGCAGTGTCATCCCCCTCTTTTGGAGAGGTGCACGATGCGTGAGGGATGATGGCTGAAATTGTGCACACACAAGACACCCCTTCAAGTATTGGTCGAGGTCCTGCCCCATGTGTGGCCAGTATGCAACCTCTCTTAAGATTTCCAATGTTGTGTGAAACCCCCTATGACCGGCAGTGGCCGCATCATGGGCGTGACTTAACATCAGGCTTCGGAATGAGGTAGGAACCACCCACTGATCGTGGCCAGCTTTGGATTTCCTTACCAGCAAACCGTCTTGGATTCGGAACATTTTTGGACATTTCATCAACACTCTTAGGTCCTCTTTCCCAATGTAATCGGTATCCGTCAGGGGAAAGTTCTCAGGGTCCTCAAGGTGCTGGTAAAATTTACCAATAATTGGATCCCCCTTCTGAGCGGTAATCAAATCAGCATCAGGGGTCTCCTTACTCCATTGTGCAATTGAAAGGTCGTTGTGAGCATTTGTCTGGGACCTAGTGATGGCAGTGACCTGGATTTCCCCCAACAGGGACTCAATCTCAATTAGATCCCCTTGGATGGCCCCGGTTTTGGCCAGCTGATCAGCTAAGTCATTTCCAGTTTTGTCTGGTCCCTCTACTTTGGAATGACCCTTGATCTTTTTCCAATAGATGGTCATCTCATTCGATGTGACCAGATCATCAATGTTTTGGATCAACTTCCCATGTTTCAAGGGTTTGTTGTTAGCACATAACATGCCTCTGGTTTTCCAATTAACCAGGTGCTCCACGAACCCGTTCCGTACATAATCCGAATCTGTGATTATGACCAGTTCGTGGAGTTGATGCTGGACAGCAGTGTGGATGGCCTGATGCACAGCCATCAATTCTGCCACCTGACTACTTCGGGGACCAATTTTGTATCCAGCGGAGGGTTCTGGAGACTCATTCACCCATGCATTCCCTACGCCGGCCACCAGTTCTTTCTCCCCGTTGTTGTCAACATGGTAAGAGCATCCATCCACATAGACAGTGGGCATTCCCTCACACTTATCCTCTTCAAAGACTTTGTGGGGGGAATTAAGGTATGCCTCCATGTTGTCCTTTATTTTTAGACTTTCGTCCTCGAGACAGTTTTCTCCGGCACAATCATGCAAGTCAGCCAGACCTTGCGCGAGGGGACTCTTCTTGTTTTGGCCATATCGGACCTCCACAGGAAAGCCTTGCATTGACAGAATCCAGGAAGTAATTCGGGAATTACTCACATTTCCGGCCCGGATTCTGTCACTTTGGAGATATTGCAGAGGCTGGTGTGGAGTCTCCACTATGATGTGTTCCCCCTGGATAAACGGGCGGTAATTCTTCAATGCCCACACCGTTGCCAGGAGTGCCTTCTCACAATCGTTGAATTTTTCCTCCACAGAGGATAAAGTTTTGCTCGCATAGGAGATTACTTTATTGACCTTGTCATGCTTTTGGTATAATACGGCCGTCAAGCACGTATTAGAGAACCCTGTCTCCAGGAAGAACTCCTTGTTTCTGACAGGGTAAGCTAGGCAAGGCGCTTGTGAGAGGCTTCTTTTGAGTTGTTTTACCGCCTCGGCTTGTTCTGGACCCCATTCCCACTTGACCCCCCCCTTCAGGAGATGAATCAGGGGTCTGGTGATCTCTGCGTAGCCCTCAATGAACTTTCTGCTGTAATTAGTCAGTCCAAGGAGGCTCCTTAGTTCCCGCAGAGTTGTGGGGTCTTTCAGTTTCTGAAGTGCTTCCACTTTCTTTTCCTGGGGACAGAGACCCTGAGGAGTAATCTCATGCCCCAAGAAATTAACACGGGTTCTACACCACTGTGCTTTCTGAAAGGAAAGTTTTGCTCCGGCGGCCCTCAACTGTGTCAGAACATAACGGATCTCCGCTATGTGTTCCTCCACAGATGAACTTTTGATGAGGACATCATCTACATAAGCCAGGTTACCCCTCGCACCCAGGTCGGGCATGGCCTTATGTAGGAAAATGTTGAACTCATTACCGGAGTTGAGGTATCCGAAGGGAGTCCGGGTCCATGTGTACTGCTGGCCCCCAAAGGTAAAAGCCAGTTTGTATTGGTCCTCCCTACTGACAGGCACGGTCCAGTATCCATTGGTCAGGTCTATTGCAGTGAATACCTGTGACCCCTGAATCTGGGCCAGCCCTTGGTCAATGTAGGGAAGAGGCCATCGGGAAGTATGGACCCGTTTGTTGAGCTCCCTGAGGTCGGCGCAGAGTCTCCACTGGCCGTTTGGCTTCAATATTCCCAGCACCGGATTATTGAAGGTGCTGTGGACTGGACGGATTATTCCCCGGGACTCAAGGTTCTTAATTATTTCAGTAAGGGACTCCATTGATGCGAGAGGCAAGCGATATTGCTTCACAAACACTGGAGTCATGCCAGGGTCCGTGGGGATTGTTGTTGTGTGGATGTCAGTGCAACCACAGTCATATGAGTCTACCGCAAAGAGATCTTGGAAATCCAAGAAAACTTGTTTCAACTTTTGCTTTTGTTCCAGAGTCACACAGGCATCAGCTAGGTTGACTCTCTCTTCCACCATCTGCCTGAAGCCTGGAAAGACTTCTGGTTTGGCTATCTCCGCGGCCTCCTCCAGCTGGGTGGAGAAGTCCCTGGTCAGAGTGCTGATTTGGACTGGAGGCTTCAGGTGGGAAAGGCAGCCCTCATGGACCTGGAAAATCACCTCATCCCTCCTGAAGTCACAAGTCACATCTTCCTTACCATAGGGGCAAGAAGTGTACACCAGGAAGTTCCCCCCATGCCGGGTAAAAATCCTGTCTGGTGTTGTATTGTCATCCCTGTCACTGTCAAAACAGTCCTTGGGGATTGGTCCTAACAGTTCATTTACTAAGTCGATGGAAAAATGTCGGTCATCAACCGCCATTCCAATAATGGTGCCTGCGGCTAGAGTAATACTCTTTAAGTCGCTGTTATCCACCTCTATTGGAATGGTGTCATGTTCTATGTTGACTAATGGTGTTGGGTTTACCCCCAACCCTTGCTGTTGGAGAGAAGCATTTAGATGTATGTAAGCATCAGGGTTTTTCAACTCTTGTCCCCTTTTAACTTTCACTTCCAGGGAGAATTGTCGGGTCCTTTCTGGGATGGTGACTTCCTCTTTAACCTGAATTTCAACTGCATAAGGTAGCAATTGAGCTGACCTAAATGCTTTTTCTGGATCATCAAAGCCCATGGGATTATCCGCTAATCGGGACCAAGCTTTGAAGTTTATTAGGTCCAAACTAATGGCAAAGCGATTGAGAATGTCACTGCCTACGTAAAAGGTGGCAGGGACGTCTCGCACGACCCAACAATTGTGGACTATGCTCTTGTTGCCAATGGAGATTTTGAGCATACACCTGCTTGGCAGGAGATGTTTGGAATTAGGTGCTTCCAGGTCCATTTCCCATTTATCTATCAGTTTGAAGGTGGGAATGGCTGGATCTTTTGGAAGTTGGCGAAACATGGCTTCGCTGATGAAGCTCTTACCGTTTTTCACACACACTCGAGCGAGAACAGAGTCCTTCCCATCATTTAACTGAACAGGGATGAACAACTGCTCTCCAATTTGCTGAATATCAGCCAGGCTTTGAGCTGATTTCACATCTTTCTGGACTATAGGAGTGGGAGTTTCAGATTGTGGATTGGTATAAAATTTCAGAGTGTTTCCTTCCAGCGTGGAATACCACTTTAAACTGGAAGGAAGGTTGATTTTCAGAAATAGAGAGGACCCCCCATCACCAGTCTGTTGTCCTACTGCTATTACTGTCACGTCTGGAATTTGGTTATTCTGGAAGTGAAATTCTACTTGGTCAGATTTTTGTTCAACCATGTGGCAGGTGCCGTTTAAACTAACATGGTTGACACTCTGTTTTAATTTTATTGGTCGGCTAGTCTGGGTCCAGAGGACCCTGTTTACGCAATCTATTAGGGGTGACAACCTTCTCAGGAGGTCATTCCCTAGTAAACAAGGGGTGCCCTCTGGGGTCACAACTATGACCGGGTGTTTCAACTTGTGTCGCCCAATTTTAATGTCCAAGTCTGCAGTCCCCTCAACGGGAATTTCCTTCCCGTCAAAGTTCTGCAGTTGTCCAGGAAGAGAGGTGAGAGGAATTTGGTAATTCTCTCCCCTTCCTGCATTCAGTTCGTCAAAGGCCCTTCTGGACAGAAGGGTAGCTTGAGATCCAGTGTCCACCAGTGCCGAGATTGTACCCTGCCCCTGTACTTGTACCGGGGCATAATATCTTCCCTCCTTCTCCTCAAGGGGGCACAGATAATGTACATTTTTGGACAACTGGTGGGCTAACTTTCTGGTTTTGGACATTGCTAGCGAAGAGATTTGGGCAGAATTCTGTGGAGAGCCTTGGGAATCTGAAAGAAAAATTTGGCAACTGGAGATCAGAGCCATTGTGGGTTCCCCTGGTTCCGGTTCTGGGCCGCCCCCCCCTTTTTGGAGGCAGTCACCAGGATGGGTTTGAACCAGGGGATTTTCTTGCTGTTGGTTCTGGGATGAGATGGTGGGCGGCGGTAGCTCAGTCTCCACATCTCCCCAGTCTGGATTTGCATCCCTAGGGACCCATTTTTCTTTGGGAGGAGTTCCCCCCTCTCTGAAGGAGAAGATCCTTTTCCCAGGATCCTCGGAGGATCCCTCTCCCTCAAATTGGAAGATCTGTACCTCCTCCTCAAACTGAGTCTGTTTGGGTCTTTTGTTTCTCCTACCCCCCCTCTGCTCCTTAGGAGGCAGACTTTCAGGGGCAAAAGATTTTGTTTCCGGTTCCTGGGTTTCCAGGGGCTGTTTACAAGTGAGGAAGGAAGCTTCCTCCAAGGCTTTACACCCCCCTTCCCTTTGTGCCTCCTCCCTGGGAACCGGTGAGTTATCGGGGTGCTGCCCCCGTCATTGTTCTGGAGCACCAGGTCCAGAGTTGGGTTTGTTCTGCGCCGGCATGCTGATCTGAGGGTTCTGCTGCGCCCTCAGTATATGACCCATGTCCCGCGCCATGTTTTGAACCTGGCGCTCTAACTGGGAAACCCGCTCCGGCTGATACGGGGCCCTGTTTTCTCCCCTGGGCTGATCCCGGGAAGGGTAGCTGTCCCTCCTCTGGTAATACCCCGGGTTGGGAAGATTTGGGTACCCCTCCACCCTTGGCCTCCCCTCTCCCGGATTCAGTGGTCTGGGCTCAGGGAATTGGGGAAAGAAGGATGGATGGTTTTGGGGCTGAAAGTCGGGTGGATATCTGGGGAAAAAGTTCTGCCCAGGGTTTGGTAAATTTCTGCCCTCCTGTGGGAAGTTTGGAGGGAAGTTCCCTGGGTTAGGTGCTTGGCTGGATCCCCCCCCTTGGGCTGGAGGAGTCCACACATAACCCAGGATGGGTCTGTTACCTTTGTAGCGAGGACTTACATAGTCAGGAGAGCGAGGGACCCCATTTGTGGGGCTGCCTCCCTGGCTCCCTGTCTGTGACTGACCCGAGGACCTCCTGGGCCTAGCATTATTAGGTGCAGGTGGGTTTTTAGGCCCCCCCATCTCCAAATCCAAAACGGGGGTGACCTTTACCTCTGCCACCTTGGCAGCAGCAGGGGTGCTGTTGGCTTTGGGGTTTTTCTGGGCATTACTTTTGCTATCTATCGGTTTCTGCACCTCATAGATCCGGGTAGCCTGTTCAATGACCCAATCTAAGGATCTTTTCTCGTGAAAATCCCTCACGAGCTGGGTCATGATGTATTTGGGCAAGGCATGGAAAAACGTATTTATGAACTCTCTACTATCTGTGCGCACCCTTCTTGTGGTCTGTGCAAAAGCACGCTTTAACTCCTGCACAAATTCTTGTGGGGCCTGATCCTCCCCACATTGCAAATTGTAGGCTGCCTTGCGAGCCTCTTGAGGATTTCTGTGAACAGAAAAAATGTTTCAGGATGGCCGCCTTATAGGTGGACCATCTTAAATGATTTTGGTCCTCCAGCCCCGCAAAGAAACTGGAGTATTCCGGGGAGAAGGTCCACTTTACATATTGAATACAGCTTTGGCTGTCCTTCAAATGGAAAGTCTCCATCATTTGTTCAAACAACTCTAAGTGCTCCCAAACAGAATACTTAGCGTTCTTATGGTAAGGCGTAATGACGCTCCTGATCGCCTTAATCTGCTTTAAGGGGTCCTTAAGCAAGGCCCTTTTTGCCTTATTGGCCTTTTTGGTTCGGGTAACCCTTGTCCATTCATCCTCGGACTCAGAGGCACTGCTCCCAGAGGTTCCCGTCTGATCTTCCAGGTTTTCCCGGATTCTGCGAGCCTGGGAATGGCTGGCAGAATGTGGGGACCTGGTCTCCTGTGTCCTGCGCCGTTCAGAGGAGTCTTCAGATTCCTCCTTGCTGCCAGGATTTGATGGGTACCCCCTCCACTGACCTAACTGGGCAGAGGTTTTCAGGATGCCCTTAATGGGCCTACTCTCCTGGGGTTCCCCACTGAACTGTACTGTACTTGGGTGCCCATACCCGGATGCCCACCCCTCCATTCCTGAGTGGTACTGGCCTATGAGCCCCATACTTTTAGCTGGATAGTAATCTGCCATCCCTGTGGCCCTGTGCTCATGTGCACCAGGGGACATGGGGGTGGCAGAGTCCAGGGACTGAGAGGTATGAGGGCCTCTGGTACTAGGGCTCCTGAGGTTATGCTCCGGAGTTTCCATTTCCCAGCGAACCTCATCTCTATCCGCCCCTGCTCCCTGTTGCAATGCAAGAGCCTGCATTTGTGCCTTCAGTTCCTCTGTTAAGGCCTTACTCGACTCTATCAGTTTCTCCTGCATCGCTACCTGTTGCTGGAGCCTATCATTGTGTTGACAGAGGGCCTCATTCTCCCTCTGTGCTTCCTGGTTGGTCCTGGAGAACTGGGCCAGTCTTTGCTGCAGGAGGTTTACCTCCTGGGCAATGTCCCTATTGGCCTGCTCCTTTCTTGCTAGAGCATCTTCCACCCTTCTGGTGTGCTCTACCAAGTTCTGGTTTTCTTTTTGGAGATCACCCAGCCCCTGGAGGGCCAGGTGATTTTCTTCCATTTTTCTTTTTAAATGGCAGACTTCCTGGCCTAAGGCGTCTCTTTCCTGACTAAGAGCCTGCATTTGTGCCGCCAGGTCGTCCCTTTGCCTTTGGAAGGCACCAGCTTTCTGGCGCTCCTCATCAAACTCTGCCTGGGTATCCAGGTCTTTCAGAATCAGTTTATTGCTCTCCTCTTTCTCTCTGTCTAGTTGGATTTGCAGGGTGGCTACCTGCTCTGTGCATGCCCTGTTGAAATTGATCTGTTGCTCCAGCTTTTTCTGGTTCTGCAGTAAGGAGTCCAAACTGTCTTGGTGCTCCTTCTGCAGGACCAGAAATCGGGTATTCTGTTCTACCTTTTCCTGTTGCAGCACATCCATATCCTTCTTTATTTTAATGATGTGCTGCCTACTATCATCTTCTGACTCCTGGCTCCTCTGCAGCCTCTGCTCAGAAGAGTCCAGATCAGATTGGGCCTTCTGTAATGCCATCTGTTGCCTATTTGCCAGATTTTGGCTTTCAGCACATCTATCCTGCATGTCTCCCATATATAGGTACAGGTATGCTGCTATCCTGGCAATCTTGTCGTGTTCCTCTTTGGCTTTAGGAGCCATATATAGTTCACTCAGGGCCACATGTAAGGGACCCTGATCTCTATATATATCTGACCCTGTTTCAGTGACCTGTTGTGTAATGGCCTGCAACCACGCATCCTGGCCCTGTTCAGTCCATTCACCTCTCACAAATAGCTTATGCAAGAGGTGCTCTCTGGCTATTTTCATGTCTACTAAGGTCGTCATTCTAGAGATTGGTCTCTGTCCTGACTTACAGAAGTTAGTGTTTTATTTTTGCAGAACAGAACTTTTCTTGGAGTGTCCCTTTTGAGGAATGCTTCACAGCGTAATGCAGCGTGGTGATCCGACCGGATGTATGTATCCCGTCAGTTCGCACACTGTATTAAGCTGCACAAATGGTAAATCTAACCCAACGTCTCGGCTCGAGCCCCCAATTTGTAAGAGGATTCAATTCAACACTACAGCTAAGTCAACGCCTAGTCTATAATACTGAATGAAAACCCTTATTGATATATCTTTAGGTCCAGTTCATGCGTTCTGGATGACTACCCCTATATAACACCCCTCTCTTGGAATCCCCCTGACCCCACTGAGCCAAGAAGTAGTTCTGTTTTGCAAGTTTAAAAGGTTTATTTGATAAATTAAACAATAGATATATAGATCACACTTTATAATAAATTAATAATTGAATATCACACTTAATCTAATATGATAAATATTAGCAACGGAGAATCTGGCACTAACACGCTTCTTGATAATCACTAAGGAGTTGACATGAAATGGATAAGGTAGCACAGTGGTAAATAGGTACAGAAGTATAATGTGGTAGAGAATGCTTTATAAGGTTCAAGGAAATGCAAGGTTGAATGAATGAAATGCAGTATAGAAAACAACTTGATATGATTTCAGCAAAACAATGTAATCACTTTTCTCTGGCAATCCCCTCCCCCCTTTTATGCAATGCAAGGAAATGGAAGGAAAACACACAGTTCTCAGAAATGCAATCAAATGTGATTGAGTTCACCCCAGCAAGCTTAGACTACAGAAGTTTGAAAACACAGGCCCAAATTGCTTTGATATGTGCTGGCAATGAATTAAAATATGCTAAAATGCTTTTAATTCCCCTTCAGAGGTTCAGGGTGAGTGGTCTCTAGTTAATATTAGTCCAGGCTCACACTAGCAATGATGCAGGGATAGTTAACAGGTTAAACGAATTTCTGGCAAATGGAAGGCAAGCAGCAGCTGTTTTACACGTGAAGAAATTTGCAAATCGCGGTAAAATTCGCGGATGCGCCGAGCGCTATTACAGAGGAACCGCAAGGACTATCTCTATCGTTTTGGGGTCCTAGGAAAGCCTAGGATCTCATCTTCCAAATGAAAGTTACTGCAAGTCTCTAGCACAAACGGTTGCGGAGATATGAGCGATTAAATGAAGGTCGTTTTTCAGATTTGAAATTTTAAAGTTCAAAAAGACAAGTGCAACTTGCAACTAGTAAATGACAAGTGACAGCTTTACAAATGACAGGTGACAGTTAGGAGGCAGTTCTACTTAGATTAAATAGATTGAATTATATTATTTTAACTAAGAGATTGGTTCTGCACAGTTTTCTAGGTACTCACACTATATTCTTGAGTGAAATGGGCCTCATCACGGATCTGGTCAGGGTTTTAAATTCGCCTCTGGTCTCTGCACTTCACAGTGATCTGGGTCAGCTCTCTCTGGTTCTCTGGTCTGGGTCTCTAGTTCTGGATAGATTGAAGTCTCTAGTTTGGCTCTCTGGAGGTTTGATGGAGGTAAAGCATGGATTTTTCCGGCAGAGCGTCCCGCTGCAGATGGAATTGAGAAGTCCCTATCTGTCCTGTCTGTCTGCTTTTATGTGTTTAGAATGTGGGTGTGTTCTAGCATCACTGACCCTACCTCTCTCTCAGCTTCTAATTGGTCAAACTTCCATTTATCATTTGATTGGGGAATGAACTGTGAGTCAGAGTGATGTCATTTTACAGCCTGCAGAAAGTCCACTCCTCCTGTCAACTTACACACAAATCTAGATTTGAAACAAATACATATTTGCAGAGGTACATATTGTTTTAAAATCATATGCACCCATCATGCATTACAGGAGGTATCCCCTGTTCAAACTCTGCTCTTCCTGGGAGCTTGCATTCAGAAATGGCACATATTTCACTTTTTAACAGATTTTTCAATTTCTGACATTGACCCAACTTTACATACATGTGTGCAGGGAGTATGGACATTAACTGAAGAAGTTTCAGATTTTTAACATGCATACAGTTAGAGTAATATCCATTTTTCCGCTAAAACCCCCCTGAACATACCACCGGTTCTAAAAACCTCTTAAACTGTGGGCAGAAAAATCACAAGAATTATGGTATCATTTATAAAATTTTCACATGTCCGCACCATGAGTTATTAATCTTTTTCTAAACAATATTCTGGCTACAAAGGGGTGTGGTTTTCTCTCAGCACAAGGTAGAAATACTGGTTAATCCAGTTCTGCCAAGCCAGCTTGCTCTCACAGGCAGTGCCCCTCCCAGCTCCTGCCAAGAGGAAGCTACATTTTACGACTGCGGTAATAAAAACCTTTGCCTGAGTGAAGAGGGCTTTGTTCACTCTCCTGCAGAGCACAGGTAATTCAATTATCAGATAGGTGGCATATCCTTAGTGTGAGCAGCAAAAGGAAGATTGCCTGGGAACACAGTTGTGACTCAAGTTTCACTCCTGATGGGGGTAGCTGTCAAGCAAAATCACGTTCCTTAAGCCAGACCTTCAGCTAACTGGCAGGTTTTTTGTTGCTTTTTAACTTAACTTGCAATTTTACACATGCAGCTAGAATGCTGATTCTAAGTGCAAAACTATGACATCTCAACAGTTACAAAGGCATGTGACACCAAACATAGGTCACTCATTTAATCTAAACATTTTCGATTTTAGTGTCTTTAAATCCAGTGCAACTTAAACTGCTGACTCCATAGCTCAGCCAGTTTTGTTATAAGCATTGTTCTGGGCTCTTCATTTCCCAGATTTTGTAGGCACACAAAACTCCATTCTACCAAATGTCTGCTGGTGTTCAGTGAATATTTTGCACACATTGCAATGTTTGAAATAGGCACTTTGGCTTGCCTTCAGAGAAACACAGGGTGGTTTTAAACTGCCGGCTTTTGGATAGTGGTGAGTACTGGTACTGCACCCATTTTTGGGATTTAAGAAAATGAATTCCCAACAATTCTAGGTTGCATTTGGCAATCAGCATTGCCATTCCCAATGGTTTCAGACTACTGTGCGGGTAGTCCAATGGTGATTTTAAAGCGCTTTGAAGCTAACCGGCGCTACTGTTTTTCCTTTGGCAACCCATTTCCCTCATGGCAACCCGGCCTTTCATTCTCGCACTGGTGGGTGGCAAGTGAGGCAACCATTTTGGTGGGCGCACAAACTGCGCAGCTTTCCTGGATTTCGGCGCACATGTGGGTTTTCCGCCATCTTGAATTTTCTAAGCCCACAGCACCAAATGTTGCAGCATGATAGCTTAAACGTGGGTCAGGACACCCAACACTCCATGTGGGTGCAGTCGAGGGCCCTTATACAATTTGGCATGCCTTCCATTGCATGAAAGCCAGCTTTGGTATCAAGAGTCTCCTGGGGAGTCTGTGGTAGGGATATATAGTCCCTTGTGTGCTTGAGGAGTGCATCCAGCACTTGGTTCAGAATGCGAGAAAATAAGGGTTGTGATATGCCATGCACCTGCACCACTGTGTGCTGGTAGGTGCCTGTGGCAAGGACGTGGAGCACCAACACTACCTTCAGTAGAGGGGGGGATGGAGGTGCGTATTTCAATGAGGCTGACAATGTCGTTGTGTATCATGTCCACGATGGTAGTGATGGTGTCCCGGTCCAGACGGTACAGGGTGTGGATCTGCTCCGGGGTTAGGTTGAAAGGACTGGCTCTGATGCGAGGGATTGTGGGATGCTGGCGTAGTGCTGCTGGCTACACTGGTGGGGCATGCTGGGCCTGTCTCACCCTCCTTCTCCTCCCGCGTCTCCTCTGCTGTTGCTGTTCTTGTTGTTGTTGTTGTTGTTGTTGCTGGTGTTGCAATGCAAGCATGTCCTCCAGATCCAGTATTGCTACTACTATTGGAATCATCTTGGTGTGGGAAGGGGTGTGGTGTGTGGGTGTGCTCCTTTTGTACTGGCCCAGACTCCATTGCCTCCACCTGTGCTGATTGTGTGCATCTGTGGCAGTTAGGAACACTGCACATTGCATTTTACGGTTGGTTCGAGATGCCGGTATCCTCTATTAGCGCCTTCATGATGCCGGTATTTGCTTGTCCGCCTGACTTGTGATTTCCTCCCATTAGCGGCATGCCGGTATTGCCGGTATGATGGGCCGCGTGCCCGCGCCCATGCCGCTATTAGAGGCACCGCAATTAACAGTGCCGCTAATAGCGGGGTGTCAGGTCGGGCTGGCCCGGAGCGGTAAGCGATGCCGGTAATCCTTATCTCCAACCTCAGAATTACCCCCTATGTGTACCCAAGCTTTTCCAGAAATGCCTTCAACATAGTTGACAGGATTGCTCTAAGATGTCTCCTGAAAGTCTGAGGCTAATTCCAACGAGGTGAAAATGGTCCAGCATGTGAGGATTGTGCCTAGGTGCTGCAGACTTTCACTTGGATTCACCTTCAGGGGTCAGCAGTCATGAAAGCCTAACTCCCTGATCATTGTATCTGTATATAAATATGGCCTACCCAACACGGTGTAGTATACAACTAAAACCCTTCGTAAGGGCCCTAGTGTCCATCCCATCTAAATTGATATCAGTGATCTTAGTACTATCTGGGGGAGTTCTTCATACCACTGATGGAGCAGATGTTAGCACCAGCATGCTGACAAAAATGGTGGAAAACAAAGCCACGGGCCACCAAACAATAGTACCAGTATTGGTTCCTGGTGCAAAGTCTCAAAGCAACCTGAATGTACCCACGCAGAAATGAAAATGTCCCTACTAGGATCCACATAATCCACAAGATGACCACTCTCTCAATTGCACATCCAAATGCACAATATGGGACTTAAGTGGCAGCACATTCCGTTTTTGCACAAGAGTTTAGCTATACATTTAATTTTGATTTACACTTAAGAAATGAAATCAACATAATCACAATGAGGCTACTTTATTGTAAAGGTTTATCCAGCCACATAAAAGTGTGTTCACCTTTTGATGTTAGGTAGTTCGGGGCATGAAATACAGATTCCAGCGGAATATTGAAGTCAAACCCTTACTTCTAAGTGTTAAAAGTGTTGACAAAAAGCACACTTTGAGTTCATTGGTACCTTCAGATTAGCGTGAATGACAAATATTACTTACCCAGTAATTGTCATTCTGTAGCTTGTATTTGCTTAGAGTCACATGCCATGCATAGTCCACCATCTAGTGGTTGGCTCTGAGTATTAAATCTTCTTTTTCCAATTCCTACAATTGTCCTATGTGTACAGGTAACCACAATGGTTCATGCATCAACGCCCTCAGATTCTTTGTTTTTCCTACCTTGAGTATATTATTTATACTTTAACTGACTAATATTCTTTAAAGAAAACACTGCTCCACTTCTCTCTTGTGGGGAGGCAGGGTGAGCTAGGCCAAGCAGATACAAGCTACAGAAAGACGATTGCTGGGTGATTGATATTCGTCTTCTGGAGCTTGTGAATCTGCTTATTTTCACATGGTATGCATAGATTAGCAAGCAGTACTTGATACAGGTGGAAGGTGAGAAGTAGTAACAGAAGAAAATAGGTGTTTAAGAATTGCTTGTATCACTTGTGAATCTGCTCTTGCTTGTTTGTCTACACAATAATGTTGGGTAACTGTATGTACCTAGCTCCAGGCATTAGGTGATGAGATGCATGTTTATTTGAAAATGATGAGTCAAGTATTTCTTTCATTTCTCAAAAGATCAAGAATCAACGGGAGGGGTCAAAAGTTAACAAAACGGACAATGTGCCTATTATTTTGAAAGACTCATTAAAACCTCCAGGACTTTACCCAGGGGACCAGGTGCTAGTGAGAAAATGTGTGCATACCTGGAATACTCCTCGATTTAATGGACCTTACGAAGTGGAGGCAGTAAGCTCTACTGCCACAAAGTTCAAAGGCTGATGGGCTGGGATCCATTTGCATGATATCAAGCCCTATAAGGCTGAAGCATTGACCGCTCCTGCATCTACCCACAGTGAGGCAAGTATCCCCAGTGAAGCAAGTGCCCCCAGTGAAGCAAGAGAAGAGAAGTGATCGAAGTGTATGAAAGGAAGCAGTGGAACTATGTTCACTACCGGCCTGACCCCGCTCCCCAAAAACCCCATTGCCACGCCCCCCCACACACATTACAAACCCCCCAAACACATGTGCCTGCTGTTTAAGGGAACGTTCAGTGCAGTGCAAGTTTCAACTGCTTCCTACACTTTTATTTTAAAACTAACCATTCCGGAATGGTTTCTTTTTTTAAATAAAAGTATAGGAAAAGTAAAACTTAATTAAAAAAAAGTAGAGGAGCACCGCTCCCAAATGCTCCCGCCCACTTCCACCATTGGAGAGGAGTGGCAATGAATGACAACGCGATCGATGACCAAGAACACAGATAAAGAAAACATTTTTGTTTTAGATTAACAGATTAATTTACAATGGTCTTGGAACACTTTCCCTAGATAAGCCTAAAGAGACAATGGGGGTCATTACGAGTACGGCGGTAGGGGGTTAACGGCACCGGTAAGGACGCCGGTGCCGTTAACCCCCTACGGCCGCATTCCGAGGTCCCTTAACGGGTCCCACTAGCGGGACCTGTTAAGCGACCAGGGTGCCAATAACGGGCCTGCAATTTGCGGGCCCGTTATTAGATCCTTCCCCATTACCATTGAGCCCTATGAGGGCTCGAATGGGAATGGGGAATGGTTTTCGAAATGGGGACTTACCGGGTCTGCAAGGGTCGGAATGTCCCAGTAAGTCCCCATTCCAACACCATGGAGCCGGACACGGGTTTGGAGGCAGCCATGGTGCTATTAGCACCATGGCTTCCTCCAAACTTGTTAACCCCCTACGGCCGCATTCCGAGGTCCCTTAACGGGTCCCACTAGGGCCGGCTGATTTTACCAGCCGCCCTTAGCGGGACCTGTTAAGCGACCAGGGTGCCAATAACGGGCCTGCAATTTGCGGGCCCGTTATTAGATCCTTCCCCATTACCATTGAGCCCTATGAGGGCTCGAATGGGAATGGGGAATGGTTTTCGAAATGGGGACTTACCGGGTCTGCAAGGGTCGGAATGTCCCAGTAAGTCCCCATTCCAACACCATGGAGCCGGACACGGGTTTGGAGGCAGCCATGGTGCTATTAGCACCATGGCTTCCTCCAAACTTGTAATGACCCCCAATGACAGAAGAGTTCAAGCTTTGAAAACAGGGAGAAAGAAGAAAACATTTCTCATCTCCATTTATGATACCCACCATTACATTATTATATACATTCATAGTTATTCTTTTCCCTACATTTCTCAAACATATCCAGCTTTGATTAATTTGAAGAGGAATACACATTGTTGCATTCCTGGAGAACCCTAAAAATAATTGGATTGTGTGGAGAGTGATGATTGAAACAATACTCCAATTTCTGATATAGAATTTATTAAAATAAAGATGGTAATGCATTTGCATATTCATGCAATGGACAGGCTTCAATATTTTAGAGATTCATTACCATCCAAAGAATCGATAGGGTTGCATGTGATATCAATGGTGATATCAACCGGTATTATGATTTGTGTTTTTCTCATTATTATGGCATTGGGAAGTGTTGCAGAAGATGGCAATAACATGCAGGGTATTAATGGCACTGATATGAAGTGTATCAATGAAACACTTATTATTGTCCCCACCAGAAGCACAGGTATAGTGTTGCATAGTATAACTAGAATGTTATTTCAATCTAAAAGAAATGTTGAGGAGAACCATGAAGGTATACATATGTATCTTGAAAATTCAGTTAATTTAAAGAATAACCTATGGTACCAGCACATGAAAGAGGTGGGCAAAAGAACATCAGACGAACGTTGTTATGTTTGTTCCTTGATGCTGTATGCCATGACTGCAGCAAGAACCTTTATTGCAAGAGAAAAGTCTTTACATGGCTTAAAATGTCTCAGTCAACTAGCAGCATGCACAACCTGACGACAATTTGAAAGAAAATGGCCTATGTTACGATGGCAATCAAAATTGGCATTCCCATATGAAGATACCTATGTGAAAACAAGAAGGATGGGAAATGAATTAGGATGGACAAACAAGAAACTCATGTATCCATCCCAGATAAGAGAATGAATAAAGGTTGTCCAGATGAAGAAGTTGAATTGCACAGGCATCACTGAAAAACCAGAAGAGTCAAGATGTGGAGAAAGACACAGTTAGTGATATATGGACGTATTTTCACTAGTACTGGGTGGGAAGAAGGGCTATTGGCCTGCCCTGCACATTTATTGAAGAAAGAATCAGCAAGTATAGTGCAGATAGTGAGTGATAAATGTCTGGAATCATGGGCCAAGAATTCAAAGTTACTCACATGAGTCGACAATGAAGCAGGACCAATTTCTATAATACCACTGAAAAATGAAACTACGTGCTTCAGAAATGATGGCCTGAACCCGGATGGGGAAAATAAAGGACGTGGACAGATAATTGAAGTGCCAGGAATGAATGGATGAACTGCAGTTTTGATTGATTCATATTGGCCTGTGGATCCAGAGCCTACATGCAGTTGCCTAAGAATTGGGGAGAAATATGCTCTATGGTAATGCTATATGTACCAGCATTGGTGATTACCCAAAGTGACCTCGATATTAATGAATTTCCGAAAATGGATGTACATTTAAGCATGAAGAAATCACCTGAACTCCGCTGACTGAAGAGTAGCTATTAATTTTCAAAAAAATCAATTGAGTCACATGACAATATCCCAGATGAGCATTGTTCAGTGAGACGGCAATGTCTCAACATTCTTGCCAGGACTTCAAGCTGCAGTAAACACCAAGTTGCTGCAGATTAGAAGATGGGAGATGCTGCAGACCATCAATGCAAGTCCACCTGGCACCTGGGTATGAGCTTATGTGCTGCTAGAGAGCCGAATGTTCCAGGCATGGCACGAGCATACCAACCAATTGTAGAAGGCCATTTAACTAAGGACGTTATAGTTAAAGAGCTAAGAGTATTCTGAGTACTTAATAAGTGTTGAGGATGACTTGCATTAGAGAAAGGCTTAACGCTATTAGGTAATAATATCCCCATATATAATGTTGCCGGGAAAAGCCATTGGCGACATTATATATGAGGACATTATGTGTGGGGATGGGTTGCGGGGATGTCCCCTGCTCCCCTTTTAAAAAATAAACGTGGAGGTTGCGGGGGTGTCCACCGCATGTTCAATATAATAATTTCTCTGCAAAAAACTGCAACATTTTCTGTCAGGATACATTTTTGTGGGGACATTATTACATGGAACCGGCTTAATTGGTCCACCTGACAGTAGATGTCCTATCACAACCCGACCCCATGTAAAAAGTATACTTAGATGTTCCCCTTAAGCCAACCACAAACCCACATAGGTTTTTCTTATTTGCCACGTAGTATGACGTCACTTATGACACATTTTTAATATAAAAGACTGTGTTTATGTGATTTGCGTTGAGAGAAATTGTTGTGCGTTATCCGTTGATATACGTTGTAACTCCCTGTTTTAGCCAATTGATATTAAAACAGTAAATTGGACTTTGCCAGCTCCCTGAGTCGGTCTGATTAATGGTGTAAGATTTACTCTGTATCCATTCCTCTGTATGACATGTTACTTATTAAAGACAATGGGTTCACGTGGTAGCAATGTCGGATGGTTCTGACCCATCGACCTGCTAGCTCCAGATTTTCAGACGATCCGTCATCCTCCGCCATCTAGCCGGAAGATCGCAGGGTTTCCCATGGAGAGCAGCCAAATAGACCTTTTGCAAGAAAATCGAGACGGTGGGTAGGGCCCCTCTTTGACAAGATCCCAGGCTTCCATGGAAGATTAAGATGGAAAGTGAAAGTGGTCGTTTGGAGGAGGAGACGATACCGAAGGCCTTGAGCCAAGTGACGGACGAATGGTGGGTAGACTAAGGAGAAGCTGTTTTATAAAATCTGGTAAGTATTGACAGTCAATTGAGACTTGTCACAATGAGAGACACTCCTCTGATGCATTTATGTAAGTCACTACCAAAGCACATGCCCAAGCTCAAAAAGTATAGTGTGGAATGGGTGTAAGGCACAGCAGATAAGATGTTCATGCGATGGCCACAAGGGGGATCACTGTCAAAAGCAGTATTGCAACACATGACCACATACTTTAATGCTGCGTACAAGGGGAAGAAATTGGAGAAAAGATTAGCTATTTTAGAGCCTTGGAAAATGTACCAGGAAGAGAGGGAAGATCTGGCACCTTAGGAGTGGATGCTTATCCAGCGTAAGGAGAAAGGTGTTGAGCCCTCAGTTGCCGTTACTTCGTCTGAAGACAAAAGGCGCTAATATGGAAGAAGTAGGCTTGAATCCATTATAGGAACTGAAAGTGGTGGCAGGGGTAATCCGTTATACGAACTGCCCGCTTATAGCAGTGATGATAGTCCAGAGGAGAGTAAGAAAAAAGAGGAGATCTCAAGGATCATACAAGACAAAGAAAACAGTGAGCGATCATATGTGTCGACAGAAATAGAAAGAGAGATTAAGAGATGGAAAGGAGAAAAATATATAACTGACGAGATAACGCTCGTGCAGAATGAATGGATGGGAGGACAGATATTACTCAAGCTAGATGGGAAAAGCATTGAAGAAGTAAGACAAAAAGAAGATAAAGACGAGCAGGATAGAAAAGACAATGAACGAGAAAAGGAGACTGAAGGAAGACAAAAACAAAAGAAAGATCAGAGAGCATTGAGAATGAATGTATCAAGAGGAGAAACAAATGAAAGAAGAAAGGGCAGAAGAGCAAAGACTATATGATAATAGAGAGCGATGGAATATAAGGATAGAAGAGAAAGAAAGAGAGAAGAGGAGGAAGCGCAGAAATTAAGGGACAAAAGAATACAGAGACGAAGGGAAGAGGAGGAACGAAGGGAAGGAGTGAGAAGGGAAGAACAAAGAGAGGAAGAAGATAGAATTAGATGGAGGAGAGAAAACGATGGGAAATAGATGAAGAATTAGAACAAAAAAGGAGATAGCAGGATTCTGAATCTAGCCTTGCTCTAAGGGAGCCAGTAAGGCTGAGTACAGCAATACCATGGGACAGAATAGAAGAGTTCCTTCCGTTAACGGAAGCAACATCAGGGGCATCTAGAGTAGCATTAGAAGAGGAAGACTTTGATATAGGAAGCATCAGAGACAGGATTTATAAGGCCTATCAGGAACTGAAGAGTGGTAGCAGCTATGACAGTTGAGGGAAAGGGGATGTGTCCCCAGCATTTCAACCACAAAACTAAGAAGAAGAAAATCAGTTTTGTCTTGAGCATAGGGCGGGGTCCTTAAGCAGACTGAACCTAGACCAGGGTGAAGGGGAGGGTAGTCATATTTCTTGGGGACAAGACATATCAGGTGAAGAAAGACAATCTTTCCTTGGGAGGGAGGAAGGAAGGGCATGCATCCCTGAAGGCGGCCTGCAGATAGACAAGGAAGTAAGATGGTCGGATCTGGAACAACCTAAGGATAGGATGATCGTATAGTAAAAAAGAAGAATCACCTCGATATGTGAGCAGATTAAGATTGCTACCCTCAAGGAGACGGTCAGAAACCATTGTCCCTGCTATGGATAGACAGACTGTGGGTTAGGATTTACGCAGTTTCCCTTACTGGAAAAAGAGGGAGCAAGGCTGCAGTATATTCCATGGCCGCAGATAGACAATGATAATTTAAGGTGCAAGTTCCCGAGTTTGACATTGGGCGCTGAAAAATGGATATACGAGTTAGAGAAGGTGACAGAGTAATTGATTAGAGGCAAGGAGAAAAAATGGTAATCACGGGATAATGTCGACTAATTTGTCTTGTTTGTCTGTTGAAGTAGAAATATTGAGGAGGCAGTAGAAGCTGTGAAATTATTGTTGAGAAAAATTGAGAAGCTATAAGTAGATACCTTAGTGGAGAGGTTTTTACCAATGAAAAGGCAGAAATAGCTAATTTAGAGACTAGAGGCTTGAGCAGAGATTGTTGGGGCATGCTCCTATTTATTGTTTTCAAATTATTTAAAAAGCGGTGAAAGCTGTTTTATAAAATCTGGTAAGTATTGACAGTCAATTGAGACTTGTCACAATGGGAGACACTCCTCTGATGCATTTATGTAAGTCACTACCAAAGCACATGTCCAAGCTCAAAAAGTATAGTGTGGAATGGGTGTAAGGCACAGCAGATAAGATGTTCATGCAATGGCCACAAGGGGGATCACTGTCAAAAGCAGTATTGCAACACATGACCACATACTTTAACGCTGCGTACAAGGGGAAGAAATTGGAGAAAAGATTAGCTATTTTAGAGCTTTGGAAAATGTACCAGGAAGAGAAGGAAGATCTGGCACCTTAGGAGTGGATGCTTTTCCAGCGAAAGGAGAAAGGTGTTGAGCCCTCACATGCCGTTACTTCGTCTGAAGTCAAAGGCGCTAATATGGAAGAAGTAGGCTTGAATCCATTATAGGAACTGAAAGTGGTGGCAGGGGTAATCCGTTATACGAACTGCCCGCTTATAGCAGTGATGATAGTCCAGAGGAGAGTAAGAAAAAAGAGGAGATCTCTAGGATCATACAAGACAAAGAAAAACAGTGAGCGATCGTATGTGTCGACAGAAATAGAAAGAGAGATTAAGAGATGGAAAGGAGAAAAATATATAACTGACGAGATAACGCTCGTGCAGAATGAATGGATGGGAGGACAGATATTACTTAAGCTAGATGGGAAAAGCATTGAAGAAGTAAGACAAAAAGAAGATAAAGACGAGCAGGATAGAAAAGACAATGAACGAGAAAAAGAGACTGAAGGAAGACAAAAACAAAAGAAAGATCAGAGAGCATTGAGAATGAATGTATCAAGAGGAGCAACAAATGAAAGAAGAAAGGGCAGAAGAGCAAAGACTATATGATAATAGAGAGCGATGGAATATAAGGATAGAAGAGAAAGAAAGAGAGAAGAGGAGGAGAAGCACAGAAATTAAGGGACAAAAGAATACAGAGACGAAGGGAAGAGGAGGAACAAAGGGAATGAGTGAGAAGGGATGAACAAAGAGAGGAAGAAGATAGAATTAGATGGGAGGAGAGAAAACGATGGGAACTAGATGAAGAATTAGAACGAAAAAGGAGACAGCAGGATTCTGAATCTAGCCTTGCTCTAAGGGAGCCAGTAAGGCTGAGTACAGCAATACCATGGGACAGAATAGAAGAGTTCCTTCCGTTAACGGAAGCAACATCAGGGGCATCTAGAGTAGCATTAGAAGAGGAAGACTTTTATATAGGAAGCATCAGAGACAGGATTTATAAGGCCTATCAGGAACTGAAGAGTGGTAGCAGCTATGACAGTTGAGGGAAAGGGGATGTGTCCCCAGCATTTCAACCACAAAACTAAGAAGAAGAAAATCAGTTTTGTCTTGAGCATAGAGCGGGGTCCTTAAGCAGACTGAACCTAGACCAGGGTGAAGGGGAGGGTAGTCATATTTCTTGGGGACAAGACATACCAGGTGAAGAAAGACAATCTTTCCTTGGGAGGGAGGAAGGAAGGGCATGCACCCCTGAAGGCAGCCTGCAGATAGACAAGGAAGTAAGATGGTCGGATCTGGAACAACCTAAGGATAGGATGATTGTATAGTAAAAAAGAAGAATCACCTCGATATGTGAGCAGATTAAGATTGCTACCCTCAAGGAGACGGTCAGAAACCATTGTCCCTGCTATGGATAGACAGACTGTGGGTTAGGATTTACGCAGTTTCCCTTACTGGAAAAAGAGGGAGCAAAGCTGCAGTATATTCCATGGCCGCAGATAGACAATGATAATTTAAGGTGCAAGTTCCCGAGTTTGACATTGGGCGCTGAAAAATGGATATACGAGTTAGAGAAGGTGACGGAGTAATTGATTAGAGGCAAGGAGAAAAAATGGTAATCACGGGATAATGTCGACTAATTTGTCTTGTTTGTCTGTTGAAGTAGAAATATTGAGGAGGCAGTAGAAGCTGTGAAATTATTTTTGAGAAGAATTGAGAAGCTATAAGTAGATACCTTAGTGGAGAGGTTTTTACCAATCAAAAGGCAGAAATAGCTAATTTAGAGACTAGAGGCTTGAGCAGCGATTGTTGGGGCATGCTCCTATTTATTGTTTTCAAATTATTTAAAAAGCGGTGAAAGCTGTTTTATAAAATCTGGTAAGTATTGACAGTCAATTGAGACTTGTCACAATGGGAGACACTCCTCTGATGCATTTATGTAAGTCACTACCAAAGCACATGCCCAAGCTCAAAAAGTATAGTGTGGAATGGGTGTAAGGCACAGCAGATAAGATGTTCATGCGATGGCCACAAGGGGGATCACTGTCAAAAGCAGTATTGCAACACATGACCACATACTTTAACGCTGCGTACAAGGAGAAGAAATTGGAGAAAAGATTAGCTATTTTAGAGCTTTGGAAAATGTACCAGGAAGAGAGGGAAGATCTGGCACCTTCGGAGTGGATGCTTATCCAGCGTAAGGAGAAAGGTGTTGAGCCCTCAGTTGCCGTTACTTCGTCTGAAGTCAAAGGCGCTAATATGGAAGAAGTAGGCTTGAATCCATTATAGGAACTGAAAGTGGTGGCAGGGGTAATCCGTTATACGAACTGCCCGCTTATAGCAGTGATGATAGTTCAGAGGAGAGTAAGAAAAAAGAGGAGATCTCTAGGATCATACAAGACAAAGAAAAACAGTGAGCGATCGTATGTGTCGACAGAAATAGAAAGAGAGATTAAGAGATGGAAAGGAGAAAAATATATAACTGATGAGATAACGCTCGTGCAGAATGAATGGATGGGAGGACAGATATTACTCAAGCTAGATGGGAAAAGCATTGAAGAAGTAAGACAAAAAGAAGATAAAGACGAGCAGGATAGAAAAGACAATGAACGAGAAAAAGAGACTGAAGGAAGACAAAAACAAAAGAAAGATCAGAGAGCATTGATAATGAATGTATCAAGAGGAGCAACAAATGAAAGAAGAAAGGGCAGAAGAGCAAAGACTATATGATAATAGAGAGCGATGGAACATAAGGATAGAAGAGAAAGAAAGAGAGAAGAGGAGGAAGCGCAGAAATTAAGGGACAAAAGAATACAGAGACGAAGGGAAGAGGAGGAACAAAGGGAAGGAGTGAGAAGGGGTGAACAAAGAGAGGAAGAAGATAGAATTAGATGGGAGGAGAGAAAACGATGGGAACTAGATGAAGAATTAGAACGAAAAAGGAGACAGCAGGATTCTGAATCTAGCCTTGCTCTAAGGGAGCCAGTAAGGCTGAGTACAGCAATACCATGGGACAGAATAGAAGAGTTCCTTCCGTTAACGGAAGCAACATCAGGGGCATCTAGAGTAGCATTAGAAGAGGAAGACTTTGATATAGGAAGCATCATAGACAGGATTTATAAGGCCTATCAGGAACTGAAGAGTGGTAGCAGCTATGACAGTTGAGGGAAAGGGGATGTGTCCCCAGCATTTCAACCACAAAACTAAGAAGAAGAAAATCAGTTTTGTCTTGAGCATAGAGCGGGGTCCTTAAGCAGACTGAACCTAGACCAGGGTGAAGGGGAGGGTAGTCATATTTCTTGGGGACAAGACATATCAGGTGAAGAAAGACAATCTTTCCTTGGGAGGGAGGAAGGAAGGGCATGCACCCCTGAAGGCGGCCTGCAGATTTACAAGGAAGTAAGATGGTCGGATCTGGAACAACCTAAGGATAGGATGATTGTATAGTAAAAAAGAAGAATCACCTCGATATGTGAGCAGATTAAGATTGCTACCCTCAAGGAGACGGTCAGAAACCATTGTCCCTGCTATGGATAGACAGACTGTGGGTTAGGATTTACGCAGTTTCCCTTACTGGAAAAAGAGGGAGCAAAGCTGCAGTATATTCCATGGCCGCAGATAGACAATGATAATTTAAGGTGCAAGTTCCCGAGTTTGACATTGGGCGCTGAAAAATGGATATACGAGTTAGAGAAGGTGGCAGGAGGAAACACATTGGCCATAGGGGACATTAAGGGTCTCTTGAATGCCATCCTTGGAGAGAGAGAGAGAGAGAGAGAGCTGATGACATATAGAGGAGAGCAGGATATGCAGGTGTGACAGCACAAAACACAGCGCATGATGCAGCACCGTTTAATAATTGCAGAGCAGACATGTGGAGGGCTCTCATGGTGCAGTATCCTGATACATCCGATATGAGTGCAATTATGACACGTAAGATGTAGGAAGATGAAGACCCTAATGCTTACATTCAGGATATTCAAGAGCATTTCCTACCTGAAATGAAGGAGCAGTGGGAAAAAAAGGTGGCATCATTTTACCGCATTTTATATCAGGGGTTGCCTGAGCCAGTACAGAGACAAATGAAGAAACAGATGGGATTGGAAGACAACCCATGGGCTGAGATACAGTTGACAATAGTGCATCACTGTCGGCTATTGCAGGAGAAAAACAGGAAGAAAGATGAGGCTAGGAAAACTGAGGAAGCCAAATTGGTTCATAAGAAATTGTCAAACTATACCATAGACGGGGCGAAATTGACGAGCGGAGAAGGATTCGGGATGCAGCAGACAGTGGGTATTGTCCCCATCACAGGCGAATAATCAGTGCCCGATGGACAAAAGAGGGAATGGATTTGTGCCACAAGGCAGAGGTATGGGCTATAGTGGAAGGAGTGGATTCCAAAACAATCAAGGTGAGTTTCAGAATGCACAGAATGATAATCAAAATGCAAAGGCAGAATTTCACCAAGGAGGACTTGTTAGACAAGCACCTCCTATGTGTTGGACTTGTGAGATTACAGGACATATTGCGTGCGTATGTGGGAGCCAAGGAAATGTACAGAATGGCCAATTCACAACAGGGAGGTCAGCTTCTCCTCCACCATATAACACATAAACTAGAGAAGGGTTTGCCCAAGATCAGACAGTGTATCAGATGTAAGTGCCGCAAATGCAACAGACACAGCAACCAGAATAAATGCAAATGAATCCACAGCAAGGGCAGTTGCAACACGCCCCCATGCAGACACAACAGTATGCAAACACAGGACAAGTGTTGACACCCAGAATAGAAGGTGCCTCTGTAGTGGGAGGGAATCCTTTCACAGGTACACGGGTATGCATGTATCCACAATAGGACAGCTCTCCGGGTGACTTGATGTGTTCAGTATTATCAGTGACACCAGACCCCCAAGAGAAACCAAGGGTCGATGTGATGATAGGAGGCAAATCATTTTCTTTTCAGGTAGACACTCGGGCTACTCACTCATGTATACGAGAGGAAAAATATCCAATGTCGGAATTGCCATGAATGCTCAAGTCGAAGTCCTTTTACCGATGAATTACCCGTCTCTATAGGAGAGTGTGACATGTCTGTTCCATTGTTACATTCACAACAGACACCAGTTAACATTTTGGGAAGAGATTTGATGACAAAGATTAACATGACGATTTCATTTACTGATGAAGGAATAGTGTGTTCTACTCCAGGAATACACTATTTAAACCTGGACGAGTTTATAGTGGCGTTCACAGGGCAAGTGGCTCTGGGAGGCGTTCTAGTAGAGCCACAGGTTTTCTTTTATGAGGTGAGCATTCTGCTGACATAGCTACCTGGCTTAGTGGGAAAGACTGTGAGGATACCTGACAAATGTTTCTTTAGAACACAGATACCTATGGACGAAGAGGGGGCACAGACTATCCCTATAGAGTTTAAAGCAGCCATAGCATGAAGGGAAATGGCAATGCTTGAAGGAACGGATGATGAGGGTAGACCATGGAGGACAGTAATAGCTCCCGAAGAAGGGTACAGACTGACTGACATCACTGATGATGACATGTTTTGAGAAGACCAAACAGAAAACAAAGTAGTGTTCTTTATGAGCATCACATACTGGATAAGAATAGAGGAGAGGGAAGTCCCACAGCGGATGTCAATAATGCAACAGCATCCAGCATTTTCTGAAGAAGACTTGGACAAGGTGCCAAGCATTTTATGGACTACAGGTCCTTATGACGTAGGACTGTTAAAGGGATAGGGGAAGTCAAAATAAAGTTGAAGCAAGGAGCAATTTTACCTTGAGCAAGACAGTACCCCATGTCTTGAGAGGCCGATGAGGGTATATTTAAGACCATTTTAACACTGAGGAAACAAGGCATTCTGGTGCCATCAGAATCATTGTGCAATACCGCGTTGTAGCCTATCAAAAAAAATCAAAGGTAGGGTCATGTAGATTTATACAAGATATGAGACTGATTAACCAGACTGTAGATGCAGAGTTTCCTTTAGTGCCTAACCCAGCAATGCTACTATGCAGTATCCCAGTGTAAGTTCGATATTTCACAGTGATTGATTTGAAAAATGCGTTTTTCTCAATCCCGTTGCATAAGGACGCACAAGATTTGACTTCATTCATGTTCTGCCAAACTCGACTGAAACAGTACTCGTTTGTCTGAAGGTTATTGTGAGTCTCGATCAATCTTTAACATAGTCCTACAGATGGACGTAGGCAATGTTGATTTGAAAAGTACAGTCATACAGTACATAGATGACATTTTAATTTGTAGCACTACAGAAGATGAGTGCAGAGAAGACTTGATTCAGTTGATGACTATCCTAGCAGACAAGGGATACAAGGTAGACAAGGAGAAAATGCAATATGGCCAAGAAGAGGTCTTATACATAGGGCAGTTGATTTCACATGAGGGAAAGAAGGAGATACCTAAAAGGGCTGAGGCAATTATGAAAACCGCGAAGCCGCACACGGTAAAACAGATGCAACCGTTTTTGGCACTATGTAATTATGTTAGAGCCTAGGTGTTTGACTACTTTGTAAACAAGACCCCTTTTGCAGGCTTTAAAAAAGGCATAAGGGGACACACTTACAATAGAATGGACTGAAGAAATGGAGGAAGGGTTTGAGGAGTTGAAAAAAGCAATTTGTACAGCTCCTGTTTTAGGGATTCGCAATTATGCTGAGGAGTTTTATTTATTCTCACATACGAATGTGACAGTCATGACAGCAGTGCTTACACAGAGGACCACATTGGGGTACAAGCCTTTAGTATTTTACATTAGGATTTTAGACCCAGTTATGAAAGGACACGTTCTTTGCAAACAGTCTACACGCATTTTGATGGGATGCTCTATTACTCTCTTTGGGAGCATGTTCTGTTTGCCATTTTAGAGAAACCCAAGGGCACATTGACATCCCAGAGAGCTTCTGCCTATGAAGTAATGATTTCAAACCCAGTAATCAAAATTGTCAGATGTAAATAAAATAGTGAATCATGCCACGTTTATAGCTGAGCCAGTGACAGAGGGTGACCATGTGCATGATTGTGCTTATTACGTTGAATTCTTTGATGATATACCTTGTGTGAAAGAAAATGCTTTGGCGGAAGGTGAAATTCTCTTCATTGATGGTTCTTCGAAAACTGATCAGACTAGTGAGGAAAGACATTCTGGCGCAGCTGCAGTAAGGCATAGACTGTATGGGGAATTTGAAGTGGTAGCAAGTGCAAGACTACCGTCTCACTTTTTGGCACAAGCAGCAGAATTGGTAGCACTTATTGCCATGCTTGAGAAACACAAAGGGCAGGAAGTGATGGTATACAGTGACTCCTCCCATGTGACGTCAGCTGTACACGCAGGGCTAGCACGTTGGAAAAGGAGGGGCTACATCCGTGCAGACAGCACTCCAGTGCAGCAAACATCCTTATTGGACAGGATTATTAAAGCATTGCAACTCCCAGTAGCCAAAGCGGTTGTTAGGTTCGCAGCTCACACTAAGCGAACAGACTTTATTTCTTGCAGGAACGAAACTGCAGACGTAGAAACCAAGTGGGTTGCATATTCTCCAGATATTTCAAGCTTTGATACACCAAATTTAAAAGAAAAAGTACTCACAGCTATGGTGATGCAAGAAGGGTGTAATAGAATACCAATGACCCAATTAATGGAGATTCAAGGAAGTTCACCACAAGAACAGCAGGAATTATGGAAGCAAAGGGGGTGTTCTTTATCCCGCACAGAAGTATTATGGTGACAGAATAGAACTGGAAAGCCGCTGATGCCAGTACCATTATTAAAGATCGTGCTTGAGCAGCTGCATTACCCCGCCCATATAACTAGGGAAAGTCTTGCTGCAATGATTGCAGAAAACTGGTTTATTCCAAATTTGTTAGACCATGTTGCATTTTATGTAGTAAACTGCATTGTATGTCAAAGGTTTACTGCTGGGCATACGCTGAGAATGATTAGAGGAGTAATTCCTAGACTGAATGGTCCTTTTCAGCATTTACATATTGATTATGTTGGTATGCTGCAGGTGTGTAGTGGATACAGATATCTGATAGTGGTGGTGTGTCCCTTCTCCAGGTGGATCAAGGCAGGTCTGTGTACACACAATGATGCCACTTGCGCAGCAAGGTTTCTAGTACACAAAGTCTTTACGAGATGGGGAGTGTGTGAAGTGCTAAGATCCGATAATGGGCCACATTTTGTTAATGAAGTGTTTGAACAGATAGGACTATTATTGAATATTAAGCATACGTTTTCTTCTGCTTATCACCCGCAAGTGAGCAGAATATGTGAGAGACTCAACGGCCTCCTTGAAGAAAGGATAGCCAAGATAAAATTGACTCTGAAAAAGGGATGGCTATATTACCTGCCCTTAGCTTTATATGCCCTACGGAATCAGCCTGGTTCGGAACACTACCTCACCCCCCATGAACTAGTAACAGGGAGGCGAACGAGAACACCTCTTACACCTCCATTGAGGAGTAGAAGTGATGCCCAGAGCACAGCAAACATTTTGGGAAATGAGTTAAATGAATATTAGACATGTATGACGTCTAGCATCTCTCTCATTTCAGATCAACTCAAGTGCCAGGGGGGTCGGTCTCAGAACACAGATGAAGACCATTCAGCAACCGGATCAACTGAACTATTATCAACACCTAAACTGTTTATTGGTGACACCATTCTGATCAAAAGTTTTATCCAAAAGTGCCATGAGCCACGGATCCATGGCCTGTTGATCGTTAAAACATAACTCCCTCAGCAGTAAAAGTTCAAGGCAGGTAAGCTTGTCTTCATTTGAGTGATAAAAAACTCTACAAAGGCAAGACTGTACCTCCCACCATTGCCGATCCAGAAGCAAGACAAGAAGAAGAATTTCAGCGTGGGCGACTCGGTTGATGACAAGGAAGAAGGATGATAAAACAACCAGCTGATAAATGCAGATTTTGCATTTGGACTAAGGTTCAGTTGGACACTCCTTATAAATATTATAGCAGGAGTGCAAACCCCTGATGTGAGCCGTAGGAATCTTTTGAAAAATGAACTTTAGAATTGTGATGAAGTATCACAGATATGCCTAAACACCAATTTCTAATTCATAACTGGAAAAGAGCACAGTATCCAGAATTGTTTCTTGGTACATACCGGTTCTAAGTATTTGAATCCCATGGTGTTGTCCGATAGCGATGTGCATTGGATTGTGCTTGCTGTTTTTATATTTATCCTTCAAGCTTATCCTGCTCTTGTCAGAAGAAATCTTGACATTCACACTTTTTTACAGGATCCTAAAAATGGGACAGTGATTAGAAGATTGCTAATTGCAATAATTGAACAAGCATTGCAACTGCTTGAGTAAAGATCAGTTTGGTAAAGTACATTAACAATGAGAAATATAGAAGCTGATGTGGTTCTAGGAGATGAACAAAAGTGGTGAAATGTCACAAAAAGTGGTTGCTCATGTTTTGGTGTATCATGTATGCACGACCACACTCTTTATTTTTCTATTCCTCACATTTCACAGTACGTACTGCATTAGTACTTCTGCAGAGACAGAAACTTTTACAGTTCCCTTCACTACAGGAACTACTGTTGATTTGCCCATTACCGATGAGCCAAAACCCTTTGTGTTGCCTCCCCGTAGTAGAGCTGCTTTAGAGTTGTTTCCACGGGCTGCAACCATTCTGTTAAGGAGGGGCAGGAGAAGCATAGAGGAAGATAATGAGGGGATAAATACATACTTGGACAATGCAGCACATTTGGGTCACAGCATGTGGTATCAACACATGAAAACTGTGGGGGAGAGAACATCTAAGGAGAGTTGTTATGTTTGCGCTCTCATACCCTTTGACATGAATGCCGCCATAACTTTTATTTCCAGAGAAGTACCAGCACACAATGCCAGATGTCTTATTCATCTTGCAGCATGCATGACTCGAGGACAGTTCCAAGGAAATTGGGCCACTGCCTGCAGTGGAGATCGAAATGGTCATTTCCATTCCAGTATGATATCAAGACTACATAGATGGAAAAGGAACCTGCATGGAAGAGCAAGATGCTCACGTATCCTAGGGCAGGACAGGATGAAGTGGTCATAGAAGAAATGAAGAAAATTGACTGTCCTGATAGAACAGAAATAGGTGAATTACCTGTATGCTGGAATAGAATCCAAGTTTTAGTCTATGGACGAGTGAAGTCCAAGAAAGGATGGGACGAAGGATTGATGTCCTGTGCAGCTCATCTATTAAAACCAGAATACGTCCAAGAAGTGCAAAGAGTAAATGATGGGTGTTTGAAGTCATGGGCCAAACATGCCAAGCTTCCGACATGGGTGGAAGATGAATCAGGTCCAATGGTCATGATTCCACTGGAAAATGTGGCACTGTGCTTTCGAAGAGAAGTAAAGAAGCATGTGGCAGACAACAAAGGTTGCAAAACTACAGTTGATGTCTCCAGGATGAGAGAATGGACAGCTGTCCTGATGGATCAATATTGGACTTGTGGGTCCAGAGCCTACATGAAGTTGCCCAAGGACTGGGGAGGGACGTTTTCTTTGGTGCTTATCCATGTTCCAGCATTAGTGATTCCTCTGAGTGACCAAAACATTGGAGAATTTCCAAAAGCAAATGCCCATTTGAGAAGGAGAAGATCACTCGAATTTCTCAACTGAATCAAAAGAGAGAACTATTTCTCAGCTAAGTTAATATATGCATATGAGGCTATCCCGTATGAGCATAGGCTGTTCAGCAAGACTGCTTCAATCTTAACGACTATCTTTATGCCTGCGATCCAGATGATGGTCATTGCTAAAGGGTTGCAAATTACCAGATGGGAGCTTCACAGACAATCAACACTACTTTTTTTTTCTTTTTTTTCCATCGAGTAAGAGCGGTGAGTGTGTTTGTGTAGAAGCCCTGCTCCTTGTCGAAGTATTGGCCCTTTCTGTGCCCATTCCAGTTGTTTAAGCAGCCCCCCAGGTCCCCAAAGCTTTCCACACCCTCTTCCAGCTCCCGATTCCTCCAGCCCCGCGACCCGCCCACCCCTGCTCTGATTGGGCCTTCGGCCCTTGCTGCCTGGGTCTATCGACCCGTGTGTACACCGGCTCCTCTTTTCCATCAATCTTCCACTGGAAAATGCAACACTGGCTTTCGAAGAGAAGGAAAGAAGCATGTGGGAGATAACAAAGGTTGCAAAACTACAGTTGCTGTCTCCAGAATGAGAGCAGGGACAGCTGTCCTGATGGATCAATATTGGGCTTGTGGGTCCAGAGCCTACATGAAGTTGCCCATGGACTGGGGAGGGACATTTTCTTTGGTGCTTATCCATATTCCAGCATTAGTGATTCCTCAGAGTGACCTAAACAATGGAGAATTTCCAAAAGCAAATGCCCATTTGAGGAGAAGATCACTCGAATTTCTCAACCGAATCAAGAGAGAGAACTATTTCTCAGCTAAGTTAATATACGCATATGATGCTATCCCGTATGAGCATAGGCTGTTCAGCAAGATTGCTTCAATCTTCACGACTATCTTTACGCCTGGGATTCAGATGATGGTCAATGCTAAAGGGTTGCAAATTACCAGATGCGAGCTTCTACAGACAATGAACACTACTTTTTCTTTCTTTTTTTTTCCATCGAGGAAGAGCGGTGAGTGTGTTTGTGCAGGAGCCCTGCTCCTTGTAGAAATATTGGCCATTTCTGTGCCCATTTCAGTTGTTTTAAACGGCCCCCCAGACTCCCGAAGCTCCCTTTGCCATCTCTCCCCCACCCCACACCGTCTTCCTGCTCCCGATACCGCCCACCCCGCCCTGCTCTGATTGTGCCTTTGGCCCTTGCTGCCTGGGTCTAGCGACCTGTGTGTACACCGGCTCGGAAGAGCGGTGAGTGTGTTCGTGCAGGAGCCCTGCTCCTTGTAGAAGTATTGGCAATTTCTTTGCCCATTTCAGTTTGCCGTCCTTCTGCCACCCCACACCCTCTTCCTGCTCCCAATACCTCCCGCTCCCCCCTGCTCTGATTGTGGCTTTGGCCCTTGCTGCCTGGGTCTAGCGACCTGTGTGTACACCGGTCCTCTTTTCCATTGAGGAAGAGCGGTGAGTGTGTTTGTGCAGGAGCCCTGCTCCTTGTAGAAGTATTGGCCATTTCTGTGCCCTTTTCAGTTATTTAAGCGGCCCCCCAAAACCCCAAAGCTCCATTTGCTGTCCCTCCCCCACCCCACACCCTCTTCTTGCTCTCGATCCCTCCCGCCTCCTGACCCGCCTCCCCTGTCTGATTGGGCCTTCGGCCATTGCTGCCTGGGTCTATCGACCCGTGTGCATACTGGCTCCTCTTTTCCATCGAGGATGCGCAGTGAGTGTGTTTGTGCAGGAGCCCTGCTCCTTGTAGAAGTATTGGCCATTTCTGTGCCCATTTTAGTTGTTTAAGCGGCCCCCCAGACCCTTGAAACTCCCCTTGCCGTCCCCCCACCCCACACCCTCTTCCTGCTCATGATGCCTCCTGCCTCCCTACCAGCCCCCCTACTCTGATCAGACCTTCGGCCTATGTTGCCCAAGCCATAACTGACCTTCCCAGGGCAGCCCTCTGCCCGTGCAGCCCCTGCAGGTAAGGGCCCAAGGCAAAAGGTGGCTCCAACAGAGGCGGCTCCAGAAAGTGTCAGCAGGTGTCCGAAGGGGAAGCCAGTGGCCAGCCGTCAACCAGCAACGACTAGGAGCAATAAGGTAGGCCTAGGTGAGGAGTAGAGCAATTACTCTACCCTGGAAGCCTAGATCAATTATCAAACCTATCTAAAACACCTTAATAATGCTGCCTACCTCAACAAAACACTATTTTTTTATTTTATTTTTTTTATTGAATTTAGCTGAAATGTAATCAATTTTTTCAATTCATTACAAAATAGAAGGAAATGAATTAACAAACATATTCAACAGCAAAACAACATGAAACATTGCATTAATTCGAGACAAAATGAAGTGGAATCTCGAAGTCCATCTAAAGAAGAAAGAACAACACTTAAAAGGATCTTAAAACAATAACACACAATAACACACAAATAAATGTCAAAAAGAGAAAGCAATAAAAACAGTAAACTATTTCTAAAGCACTCTTATAGTGGTGTTCTCTTGAAGTACAATCGACAATTTTTCCATATAAGTTGCGATAAAATTTCTCTCAACATTTCTCTTTGTGTGAGATCTTTACAATTAATATACATGTTATAATACTTTTAAAAAGAGAAAGAAATTAACACCTCTGCTGCCTACCTCAACAAAACACTATTAAACAAACCATGTTTAGTACAACACACATTTGACCTGTTAGGCGTACGACTCTCCCACTATACAGGACTCTCAAATCAAGCTGTGTTTATTTATTGTAATCTTCTGGTCACATGTATCTCAAACATAGCTGTGTTTAGTACGACACACTTTTGACCTGTTAGGTGTAGGACTCTCTCCCACTATACGGGATTCTCAAATCTGTCTGTGTTTAGTATGCAATCTTTTGTCACCTGTGTCTCAAATCTTGCTGTGTTTAGTACAACACCCATTTGACCTGTTAGGCGTATGCCTCTCTCCCACTATACAGGATTCTCAAATCTAGCTGTGTTTAGCACTGTAATCTTTTATCACCTGTGTCTCAAATCGTGCTGTGTTTAGTACAACACTCATTTGACCTGTTAGGTGTAGGCCTCTCTCCCACTATTCAGGATTCTCAAATCTAGCTGTGTTTAGCATTGTAATCTTTTGTCACCTGTGTCTCAAATCTTGCTGTGTTTAGTACAACACCCATTTGACCTGTTAGGCGTGGCCTCTCTCCCACTATACAGGAATCTCAAATATTGCTGTGCTTATTCATTGTAATCCTCTGGTCACCCCTGACTCAAATCTTGCTGTGTTTAGTACAACACCCATTTGACCTGTTAGGCGTAGGCCTCTCCCCCACTATACAGGATTCTCAAATCTAGCTGTGTTTAGTGTTGTAATCTTATGTCACCTGTGTCTCAAATCTTGCTGTGTTTAGTACAACCCCCATTTGACCTGTTAGGCGTTGGCCTCTCTCCCACTATACAGGATTCTCAAATCTTGCTGTGTTTAGTACAATACCCATTTTACCTGTTAGGCGTAGGTCTCTCCCCTACTATACATGATTCTCAAATGTAGCTGTGTTTAGCATTGTAATCTTTTGTCACCTGTCTCTCAAATCTTGCTGTGTTTAGTACAACACCCATTTGACCTGTTAGGTGTAGGCCTCTCTCCCACTATACAGGATTCTCAACTCTAGCTGTGTTTATTTATTGTAATCTTCTGGTCACCTGTATCTCAAACATAGATGTGTTTAGTACAACACCCATTGTACCTGTTAGGCGTAGGCCTCTCCCCTACTATACATGATTCTCAAATCTAGCTGTGTTTAGCATTGTAATCTTTTGTCACATGTATCTCAAACAAGCTGTGTTTAGTACGACACACTTTTGACCTGTTAGGTGTAGGACTCTCTCCCACTATACAGGATTCTCAAATCTGTCTGTGTTTAGTATTGCAATCTTTTGTCACCTGTGTCTCAAATCTTGCTGTGTTTAGTACAACACCCATTTGACCTGTTAGGCGTATGCCTCTCTCCCACTATACAGGATTCTCAACTCTAGTTGTGTTTATTTATTGTAATCTTCTGGTTACCTGTATCTCAAACATAGATGTGTTTAGTACAACACACATTTGACCTGTTGGGCATAGGCCTCTCTCCCATGATATAGGTTTCTCAAATCTAGCTGTGTTTAGCATTGTATTCTTTTGTCACCTGTGTCTCAAATCTTGCTGTGTTTAGTACAACACCCATTTGACCGGTTAAGCGTAGGCCTCTCTCCCACTATATAGGATTCTCAAAACTAGCTGTGTTTAGTATTGAAATCTTTTGTCACCTGTGTCTCAAATCTTGCTGTGTTTAGTACAACTCCCATTTGACCTGTTAGGTGTGGGCCTCTCTCCCACTATACAGGACTCTCAAACCATAACACATCACAATGACCCTTAGTTACGCCCACTAGGACAATTATGTAGTTGATAGCTATCCTCCTTAAACACAGATAGCTAGCTCACTGTACTGAACCTCGTCCAGGGAGACAGACATTAGGGACAGCCACCAATAACTCCCAACGATATAACCCTAACTACCTCCCCTACTTCACGCAAAAAAGCAACTGAACCAATCAGCAACACCAACACCAGCTGACAACACCAACTACAGACAACTGAAAATTCTAGCAGACAATTCTCTACGCCCAGCACTACACCACAAGACAACCAGACGAAAAATATAAAAATAATAATAATACAAAAAATATTTAAAAAAATACGCTTGGCATCAACAAACAAAACAAGAACCAAAACAACTCTCCAACTCAAAATGCCACATTAACGACCTATACTGAGGGAAAGGAAAAGAAAAGAAAGAACAAACACACCAGAACAGCAACAAAGACTCACAACTGCAGAACACACTCCCACAGACAGAAACGAAAACCGAACCAACGATGAGAGAAGAGACAAATCCCTCTACTTAACTCCATACCTCGCAAACAACTGGTCACCATAACGAACCAACCCAATGCTCCAATCAGTAACAGCAGACCATCAAACACAACCACGCAGAAGAAGTACGGACAACACTAGAAACAACAAAAACATAATCGATGCAATAACACCTTACATCACCAAAACAAGAGGAACTTCCACTTGACACCTACAATTCTTGGAAGAAGAACCTGGTGAAATCAGAATCCCAAAACAGAAACGAGAAGAACTTTTCGACGACACAGACACACCTGTACCAACACCTCAACTAGAGATCAACCCGAAAGGAAATCTCAACACTGATCGGAAGATGACTCCAACAATAAAGCCCAAACCAAACTACACCTACAAACTCCACTGCAATCTGATAAACGCAAGATCCATGTCAAAACACTCAACAGAGATCTTTGACCTACTCACTGACAACGATATTGACATCCTATTCATCACAGAATCATGGCTGGATGACAACTACAAAATCACACTCCAAAGCTGCCACCCAAACAATTTCAAATGCCTTCAAGTAAATAGGGAAAATAAAAAAGGAGGGGGCATTGCAATAGAATTCAAAGGACACCTGAAAATAAAAACAGACTAACATCTCACCATCATAAACTCTGAAACCATGGTCATACACCGATCAGCAAACGCAAAAACCAACATCACATTCATCCTGGTGTACAGACCACCGACATACGATGCAACCCCCGTTGATAACTTCACAGAAGCCATCACCAAGATAGCCATCAAGCACGAACATCTAATCATCCTGGGGCACTTCAACATCTGGTTTGAAGAAAGTGACACCAATTCCCAGAACTCACTGATTGGACAATTTACAACCATGAAACTACGACAGCTGGTCAAAGGGGCAACACACTCGGCAGGACACACCCTCGATGAAATCTTCGCCAAGGAAAAACTTACGATACAAATACTTTGGAGCAACCATCTCATCATCCCATTCGTGATCAGACTACCAACGCAAGTCTGCATCCAACCCCCCAAACTCACAACCATCTCAAAAATAAACTGGAAAAGCGTCAAAGCATGCAACCTATTCGAACAACTGGAGATGACCAAACCCTCAACTATAGATCTAGAGCTGGCTGACCTAGACGGGAAAGTGGAGCTACTACACAAATGGATTGCTAATACAATTGATAAGATCACCCGAGAAAAACCATTCACCCCATCAAAAAAAAGAGCAATGGTAAAATGGTTCACCCCACTACTAAGCACCATGAAAAAGGACGACAAGAAGATGGAACTGGAATGGAGGAAAGAACACAATGCAGACAAAACAATACTGTTCCAGAAACAAATCTGCGCATACAAGAAGGAAATACAAAAGGCGAAAGAAGGCATTGTGATTACAGATTCACCAATTCCACCGACACAAAAAAAAAAAAACGTTCAACAACATTAAAGTAATGAAAAACCAACCAGGCTGTGACAACACCCCAAGCCCCTCAGATAAACTGTGCAATAACCTGGCAGACCACTTCAAGAACAAAATCAACGACATCCGACAAATCATACAAAACAGAACAAACAACCACAACATTCAACCAACCGAACCTAACACAGAACCACAGCACAAACTCCAAAACTATCCAGAAATATCAGCAGAGGCATTTGTCTTGTTGGTAAAACACTGCAAGAAAGCAGGCTCACCCATGGATCCCTGCACCCATGACATCTATACGTCAATCCTTGCACAAGGAAAGCCATCAGAATACTACAGAAACCTCCTAAATCTCTCACTAGCAACAGGAGTTGTACCAAGAGCCTTCAAATCAGCATATATCAAACCACTTTTAAAAAACACAAGTGGCTACGTAGAAGACCTCTCCAACTCCAGGCCGATTTCAAACATTCCCTACACAGCAAAACTCCTTGAAACCTACGTATACAAATTAACCCAAGAACACGTAGAAACACACCAAATACTAGACCAAGCACAAGTCGGTTTCATACCTGTAAGAGGAACGGAAACAGCACTACTATCCATCTGGGATGGCCTAAAAACCAACGTGGACTCCATAACGACCTTAGCTCTGATTCTGCTCGACCTCTCCGCAGCCTTCGACACAGTTAGCCATGAGACCCTAACCAAAAGACTGGAAGACATAGGCATAACGGACATGGCACTACTCTGGATTAAATCATTCCTAGCAGACAGAACAGAAACCGTATGGATAAAAGCCTTCAAATTCACCCCACGAGTTAATGACTGTGGAGTACCACAAGGGTCCTCACTATCACCACTGTACTTCAACATCTACCAGACTCCAGTAATCAGAATCTTCAAAAAATACAACATTACATGCTACAAGTATGCAGATGACACTCAAATCATCTAAAAAATCGAAGACACTCAAGCCGATCACTCAACCCTAATCGAGTGTCTAAAAGAAGACTTTAAATGGATGAATGCCAACAACTTGAAAATCAACCCAGGAAAGACAGAAATCATGATTATATCCAATAACCAATAGAACAAGAGTAAAATGTGTGTGTTTGGAGGGGAGTTAGTTCCTGGTCTCCTTAACAAAACATTGATGCATCACTACAAAGACCAGAATTCCTTGAGACTGTAATTAAACAAGTAATTAGCAACAGCTGAATATAAACACAGCCTCCCTGAAGAGATTTGGAGACTCGAAAGTACTTGGAGGAGCAGAACTATTGTGCATTTGAACTGGCAGTTGGGATTTAACCCTGGTATATTTCTTTTTGAACATTTTGTGGCAGTTGGGATTTAACCCGGTTATCTTTTAACATTGATGGGATCAAACCCTGTTATTACTAGTTTGAGGATTAAAAAGACTGGGAACTAGAGTGCGCGCCTGACCTTTTCTTTTTAACCAATAGAACAACACCAACATTCCATGGCCAAAGGAAATGGGAACCGCAACCACACCATCTAAGGTAGTAAAAAATCTGGGAGTGCTAATGGACAAAACCCTAACCTTAGAACCACAAATAAATGCAATCATCAAGAAATGCTTCTTCCTCCTCACGGCAAGAAGAATCCTACCTTTCCCCTCCTTCACCCAAAAAACACTCACAATCGTCGCCCTCATCATGTCAAGAATCGACTATGCAAACAGCCTCTATCTCGGGATAACAGAATACCTCCTGCAGAAACTACAACGGATCCATAATACAGCAGCCAGACTGATCCTCAAACTATCCAGAAGAGACCACATCACTCCAGCCCTAAAAACATTGCACTGGCTCCCAGTCAAACATCACATCGCCTTCAAAACAATGTTCATAACACATAGGGCAATCAGCGGACAAGGAGCTGAATTTGTACAAAAGTAAATAACAATCTACAAGCCAACGAGACTACTCAGATCAAGCAACGAAATACGCCTGGAACAAAAACCATACCTTAAGAAAAAACTTGGGGGCTCCTCCTTCTCCCACTTAGCCGCAAAAACCTGGAACATCCCGGAAGAAATAAGAAACACTAAAGACCACCTACAATTCAGAAAATTACTAAAAACCTGGCTCTTCAACACCACAGATGCAAACTGAAAAACCGAAACAACCGAACGGGAAACACAAAGAAAAGGATGACTTAACTTAGGAGGAGACTCAGAACCGACCAGAGAAACTCTTACCACGACAAGAGAGACGATGCTAAGTCAAATAGGGCACAAGCGACACCAATGAGGACAGAAATCAGCATCGCTAGCCACCTCTGGCCAACAACCTCACCATCCCCATAGTTGCTGCCAGGTATCATACTTGTATAGAGTTGTGTGAATGTTAACACTAGCCACACTTGAACTAAGTTGTGGACATTGGAATTGGCATTGACCGTATGGAGTTGTGAATGAAGGCAGGTGCCGCCCCTGGACGGAATTGCAAACGATGGCATCTGCCACTTTTCAAAGGGGCTGGGAGAGATGGCCTGCATAAACAACTGAATAAGATGATGAATACCATTCATCCACAACATATGGATGGAGTAGCCTTGGCTAGTCAATGCCCTGCGCTGACTGGATTGGGAATGCTCTCTGGGCCAGATAAGAAGGGACACACATACACCTGCCTGCCCTGCATACAGACAGGTATCTCATAGATGGCCGAGGCCGAACGTGGATAAGGTTATGAATGTGAGTGGATGCCATGTGTGAAAGGGACTGTGAGGATCGGACGGCCCAGATTAGGACAGGGATGCAGAGATGCTCCTGCACCCCACCGGGAGAGAATACGGAAATTCACCCCTCACTTCCGGACAGCAATGCCAATTAATCAATCCACTAACAATTTTGAACCCTCTGCATTCACCTCTCAAACTCTAACCAAACACAACCACAAGCCTTCAATACAACAATCTGCACAAACTTGACTACACTGCAAGAACAAAACAAATCACACGTAGGCCCTCATTACGAGGTATGCCGGTAAGGGAAAAACGATGCTGGTATGTAAATACCGGCATCATTTACCGTTCCGTAGCATTCCGACCTGGAACCCCGGTATTAGCGGCATACCAAACAACGGTGCCACTAATAGCGCCATAGGTGCGTACACGCGCCTCTTCAGGTAGTAAATACCAGCATGCCGGTAATAGGGGGTAATTTCAACCTACGCAAACATGCAAATACCGGCATCGCGAACCCGGTAATAACGGGATGCATGATGCCGGCAAAACAGGCATCGCGGACCACCCGCAAACAGCAAGCAAGATACAAGGCAGCTGCCACAGGTGCACCCAATCCCCACAGGTGGAGTCAAAGGAGGCTGTGCCAGTATGAACTGAGCACACCCACACACCACAACCCCCCCCCCCCGGTGTAGGCAATGCAGAGTTGCCCAGTACAAAAGGAGCACAACTAAACACCACACCCCTTCCTACACCAAAATGCCACCACTAGCATTTGCAAACATGGTGCAGAAGGACATGCCTATACTGATACAGCTACAGCAGCATCTGCAACAACAACAACAACAGCAGCAAGAACAGGCAGCACAGGGGAGACACAGGAGGAGAAGGAGGTTGAGACAGGCCCATCCATTACGACCAGCGCAGCCACCAGAGCCTCATAGGCAGCCAGCAATACCTCGCACCAGACCCAGCCCATTCAACCCTACCCCTGAGCAGATCCACACCCTGTACCGGTTGGACCGTGACACCATCACCACCATAGTGCACATGATACAGAACGACATTGCCAGCCACATACAAATATGCACTGCCATCCCCCCACTACTAAAGGTGGTGTCTGTGCCACACTTCCTGGCCACAGGCACCTACCAACACACAGTGGGCCAGCTGCATGGCATTTCACAACCACTATTTTCACGCATGCTGAACCAAGTGCTGGATGCCCTCCTGAAGCACGCAAGCACCCACATATCCCTACCACGGACTGCCCAGGAGATAGCCGAAACCAAAGTAGGCTCCCATGCACTGGCAGGCATGCCCAATTGTGTCGGTGCCATCGACTGCACCCATGTGGAATTGATAGTCCCCCATGCCATAGAGGCGTGTACCGCAATCGCAAACAATACCACTCCATCAATGTGCAAATGGTATGTGACTCCAGGAAGATCATCACCCATTGCTGCGGCCGAATTCCTGGATCAACACATGATGCCATGTTACTGGGTAAATCCACAGTACCCCATCAAATGGAGCGACATGCCGGACCACGTGCCTGGCTGCTTGGTGAGTTGCACAACCGTCCCATGGCAGTGCTTTGGGGTACTGATGTGTGGGGATGCATGAGGGGGGGGCAATACTGCACCTGGGTGGGAATAGCCGATGATTGGAGAATGCATGCAGACCCAAACACTCCTGACCTGAACCAGTGAAATGGTACATGACACTTCACTGGGCCACATATCACAAATAATGCATATCAATGAGAACAAGTAAGAGGCACAACCAGGCCACCATGGTGGCAAGCAATGCATGAATGAACAGGACGGCAAGTGTGGCTATGTGGGCAGTGTGACCATGCATAGTAAATAATGAACAGCATGGAGTCAAATCATTGTTGCACTACCACAGCATATCTGCCTCAGCATGCATGATTACACCCTGCATCATCTATTGAATGCCAACCAGACTACCACACCTCATGACAGTACAGATTGCACCTAGATAGCATTTTTTCATGCTTACCGGGACATGTGCATGGCCACACCAAATAGCTGGCGGCATGACTGTGCTCCTTGAATTATGGGAGTTCAGAGTGACACACACCTATTTGAATCTGCTTGCAGGTGATGGAGGATATCCCTTGAGGCCGTGGCTACACACCCCTGTGCCTAACCCGCAGAATGGCCATGAGGAGGAGTACAATCGTGTGCACACCCGTACCCGTGTTGTCATTGAGCAGACCCTTGGCCTGTTGAAGGGGTGTGATTCCGCTGCCTCAGCAGGTCTGGTGGGGCACTCCTATATAGGCCTGAGAAGGTGGCAAAGATCACCATGGCCTGTGTCATGCTGCACGACATGTGCGTCCGGAGAAATGTACCATTGTCACCTGACATTGACATGCATGGGCTGGGTGAGGATGATGAGGACGGAGAAGGAGGTGAAGTAGCCCCACTGCCAGTACGTGATGCACGGGATCGCCATGCTGTACGGCAAGCACAAATTCAAGTATACTTCTGAAACACAGGGACTATGAAAGACTTGTGTCAGTCAGACACTGGGCCAATGTGAACATGCACACAGGGAATGTTGGGAGTTGGGCACTGAACACCGTAACACATTAAATGGATGCACACGAAAAATAACAATGTCCAGCCATGGATTTTTCTTCTCACAACTTGTGTATTATTTAAAACTGCAAAAATGTGCCCACTCCCCCTCCCAGACTCCGCTAACAAACTCCCTCACCCACCCCACAAACCCCAGAAAATACCCCAACAAACTCCCTCACCCACCCCACGAACCCCAGAAAATACCCCAACAAACTCCCTCACCCACCCCACAAACCCCAAAAAATACCCCAACAAACTCCCTCACCCACCCCACAGATCCCAAATGTCCCCATGTGTGCAACAAACAGTGTTCTTCACATTGTCATTGCCCATACTGTTATTTCTTTGAGAATTTTGGGTCTGGGGGTGCCATGACCGAGCACCGTGCGCTCCTCCGCGTTAACCGCACAGGGCTCAATTGCACCGAGGTGGAAGGGGTTGTTGTAGTGGAGGTGTCTATTGTCAGTCCCATGGATGGGCCAAGGTGTGGTTGCTGCATTTGCGGGATGTTTGCAAGAAGAGCCTGTGTCAGTGACCCCATGCACTCCCTGAATGCACACGTAGATGCCTCCACAGCAGCTGTATTGGCTGCAATGGCCGTGGCTATGGCCCTCATGGCCTCATTCCCAGCGTCGACCTGTTGACGCATGATTTGCAGCATTGACTCTTGGCGGGCCTCTACCCTTGCCAGGCGAGCCTGAAAGGAGGTGTCGGCCCCAGGTGTACTGGTGGCTGGCAGGGTGGTGGCTGGCAGGGTGGTGGAAGGCACCTGCGTGGGGTCCTCGTCCTGGGCACTGTCCTCCTGGAAGATCCCAATGTCTGATTCTCCAAGGTCAGAGTCATGGAGACACGGATCGTCCAGGCTCTCAGACTCCACAGGTTGGTGGGGGCTGGCAAAGGGGCTTAGGGTGGGTGTTCCAGACATGATTCCAGCCTCATCATCCACCTCTGTGGACACAACATCCGTGGTGGCTGGCAGAATGGCTCCCACTGTTGTGGGTGCCTGCTGCTGTTCTGTCGCTGCAGGTGCCCCCTGCAGGGTTGATGCCTTGCGTGGCACACTGGGTGTTGCTGCAGGCGTTTTCTTGGACGGGGGTGGCAGTGGCCCTGGTCCCTTTGTGTGCACTGGATGTACTTGCACCCCTGTCCTGTGTTCCACCTTCCTCATCGGTGCCTGGGAGATAGAAGAGATGCAGGTCATCAGTGATGTTGTCAAATGGCAGCTATGATGTATTGCGGTGTGATATGTTCATAAATTCAGGCATCATTTCATTTCTGGTGTGTGGCATTTGGTGTACTGAGGGGACATGTTGGCAATCAATGAATGGCTGGTGGCATAGCATTGGTTTGGTGTCTGTGTGGTGGGTCCCATGGGCATGGTTGGGTCATGTTGCACCTCTGTTGGGATTGGGATTTTCACTCAGCATGCGTGTGGTGCAGGGTGTGGCACTCATTATTCTATGGATGTGTTGATGTAGCCTTGGAACATGCATTGCCTTGCCTAGTCTAACTTCCACATCACTTGTGCCACATCATGTTTTGGTATATGTGGATGTGATGGTTCACTCACCTTCCTCTGTGCTAGTTGCAGCGCCAAACTCCTGGTCTCTTATTCCCTCTATGGCTTCCGGGTCAATGAATGCACTTGCGGTCTCCTCCCATGCGGTGAGCTTCACAGGGGAGTGTGGACCACCGCCTGTCGCCATTGCGGCCCTCCTGTTCTCCGCCAGGATCTTCCTGACCCAGAGGCGGAGGTCGTCCCACCGCTTCCAGCAGTCACGTACACTCCTTGGGGTGCTCCCCACTGCCGACACCCTCTGAGCGACCTCCTGCCAGACCTGTTTTTTTTTGGTTTGGGCCGCATACTTGAGGTCTGTGCTTCTGATTTGTCTGCATGCTGTTCGAGGGTGTTAGCAAGCATAGTGAGTTCAGCATCAGAAAAACCCTGCTTCCTCTTCCTTTGGGAGGATTTACTGGTGGCCTTCGACATCCTGCTTCAGTTGTGGCACACAACAACACGAGTGTAGTGGTGATTATGTAGGATGGCAATGGATTGTGTTTTTAAAGATGGTCGCCGGCTCATTTCCCGTTCCTGCGCGATGACGTAATTTCCGGGTCCTTTTTTGCGACCACGGTAATACCTGTATTACCGTGCCGGTGTTTAGTGGTTGTTATGACGCGGTTACGGAATGTGCGGTGGTTGGTGGCCCGTTACCGGCATGGCGGTTTTGCCACTACTGGCATGGGGTAACACACGTGCTCGCGCACCCGTAATCACCCGCTATTAGCAGGTTCATACGAGCACGGACCCGATCATTCCGGCATGCCGGTAATGAACCCGGTTTTATCGGGCAACTCGTAATGAGGCCCATAGACTCGCACAACAGAACATGATGACTACCGACCGTAAAATACCCCAAGCTCAACCCACGGATCCACCCGGTTGAGGCCGCCAACGGCACATCACTGCTCTCTTACACTTCTCCAGCTTATTCCCACTAACTCGCCCTCCCCTTCCCTTTAGTTTTTTTCAGAGCCGCCAGAGCGCTAGGGGACCACTCCGGTGGTGACAGTGCGCGGTACAAATATCCTTAACATTAACTACCCTAAAAGGATTCACTGCTATCAAGAAAGAATTGAGGACCATACGACTAATGATCCTCCAGAACAGATACGGTCTTGATATGATTACAGCGATGGAAGGAACAAGTTACTTACCTGTAACTGTTGTTCGCCAGCATGGGTCTGGCATGGATTCACATGCTCATGAATATTCCCCGTCGTCAGGCTGGGAATCCTCGGTAAAGAAAAAATCAGTATCAGTTTTGTTTCTGAACTGTCTTTCTTAGTAGTAACCAATCACTGGTCTCTGGGTCATACTGCTCCCAGCCAATGACTGCCCTCTCCCTAAGCCCCTCCCCTGGCAGCCATCCTCAGATTTGGTAGCACGTAAAGTGGCAGTATGACCAAGTGAAGAACCGCAGAGGGGAAGGAGGGAGGGTTCGCATGTGAATCCATGCCAGACCCATGCTGGAGAACAACAGTTACAGGTAAGTAACTTGTTCCTTCTCCAGCATGGGGTCTGGCATGGATTTACATGCTCATGAATATAAGAATACATCGCAGTACACACATGCACAACCACGGGAGGTGGCAAAAGGCTCAACATTAAGCATTACATAAACTCAACATTAAGCAACTCTTACCTCCTCACCAGGCCCACCTTCAGATGAATAGGTTGCGCAGCAATGCTTGGCCGACTCTGGACTCCTCCCTGGAATCCCAGTCGACGCAGTAGAATCTCGTGAAGGTGTGCGTCGACCTCCACGTAGCAGCCCTGCAGATGTTCAGCAGGGGCACACCAGATAAGAACGCCGTAGTAGCAGCGATCGCTCTGGTCGAATGGGCTCTCGGGCGGCCCGGCAACGGTCAGTTGGCCAACCGATGACAGTGCATGATGCAGCCAGAGACTCATCTGGAAATGGAAGCCTTCGAGAGAGCCTTCCCTTGGTTCACTGGTCCAAAGTTCACAAACAGCTGTGATATCTTCCGAAAACTCTTTGTTCGGTCCACGTAGAACTTAAACGCTCTAGCTACATCCAGCGAGTGCAAAGTCCTCTTGGCCGGCGACGAAGGCGACGGTAAGAAAACTGGCAACACCAAAGGCTCGTTAAGATGGAAGTCCGACGGCACCTTGGGCATGAAAGAGGGGTGCGTCCTGGATAGGGCCTGAATCTCTCCCACGCATCGTGCGGAGGTGATGGCCACAAGGAACGCTGTCTTCCACGAAAGGAACTTCAACAGAGCCGAATGCAAAGTCTCGAATGGTGGCCCTATGAGCCTGGTCAGCAACACTTTGAGCTCCCACGTCGGGGCTAGAGCCTTCACCGGCGGGAACGATCGGAACAGTGCCTTCACCAAAATTCCTTCGCCAGTCGATGAGACCACAAGGACGGCCGTCCTGCCGTTCTGGTGTATCGGGAGATCGCTGCCAGATGTATCTTGATGGAAGCGTGAGCAAGTCCAGCTTTGGCCAGAGACAGTAGGTATGGTAGCACTTGAGGTGCCGTAATAGAGGGTTGATCTTCTATGCACGGCACCAGACAGAGAACCTCTTCCACTTATGTCCGTAGCACTTGAGAGTTGAGGACACCCTGGCCTTTGCAAGAACCTCTCTGCAGTCAGCCGGGATATCGTACCCTCCAAACTCTAGTGCTGCAGGAGCCAGGCATTAAGTTCAGTGACTCCGGGTCGTGATGAAGAATGGCGCCTCCCTCTCTGGAGAGAATATCTGCGTCCATCGACAGCTTGACTGGTGGGGACGCTGAGAGGTCCAGAAGGTCCGGGAACCAGATCTGTCTCGGCCACACCGGTGCGACAAGGATCATCCTGCACTGGGACCTCTTGAGCTAGCTGATGAGTCGAAGCAGCAGTGGCAACGGTGGAAACGGATACAGGAACAGGCTGTCCCAGGGGAACGAGAAAGCATCGCCCATGCTCCTCGGCTGGGGGAACCTGCTGGCGAACCTCTGGCACTTGGAGTTCATCACCGTCGCAAACAGGTCGATCTGGGGTTTGCCCCATCGTTGGAAGAGCCGATCCACTTGATCCTGGTGTAGTTTGCACTCGTGGCACGAGCGCAGCTCCCTGCTGAGTGAGTCGGCAATGGTGTTTTAGATTCCTGCCAGATGGAAGGGAACCAGAAACATCCCCTGGGCGACGGCCCAGTGCCACAGATCCTGGGCCTCCTTGGATAGGGCTGGGGATCTGGCGCCTCCCTGGTCCGGATGTAGAACATCGTGGAGGTGTTGTCGGTGAAGATCCTCACGACCTTGCCCTTGAGGGATGGGAGGAACGACTTGAGCGCCCAGAACACGGCGCAGAGCTCCAAGATGTTGATGTGGAGAGACCTCTCCTCCGGGAGCCAAAGGCCTCTTGCATGGAGATCTCTGGTGTGGGCCCCCCAACCCTCCATAGAGGCATCCGTCATCACCGTCTCCTGATGTGCCAGGGTCTGGAAGTCCGTGCCCGCCGTGAGGTGTGCACGGGTGCCCCACCACTGAATCACCCGACTGAACACCTTGTTGAGCGGGATCTTGTCTTCGAAGCTGCCCGCCGCTTGCATAGAGCGGGAGTCGAGGAACTCCTGTAGAGGACACATCCGTAGCCTGCACAGGCGCACTAGAAAGATGCATGAGGACATCATACTGAGGAGGGACTTGATGGATCTCACCCTGGCCATGTCCATGGCTAGCAGGCACTGCACCTTGCCTAAGATGGCCTTCGTCCTTTCCTCCAACGGAGACGCCAATCGTTCCACTGTATCGAGCTTCGCTCCCAGAAACAGTGCGACCTGCGACGGAACCAAATGGGATTTCGGGTAGTTGATGGGAAACCCAGCTCGTGAGTAAGCGGATGGTCTCCGCCGTGTGCTCGACGGCAAGCTCCCTTGTCCTTGCACGGATGAGCCAGTCGTCCAGGTAGGGTTAGACGTGGATCCCCTGCAGGCGCAGCCACGCCGCCACTTGTGCTAGGCACTTGGTGAACACCCTGGGTGAAGACTTCAATCTTTCAGTGTCCTTTTAGGATGGGGATGTGGAAGTGAGCATCCTCCAAGTCCGACGACGATAGGAAGTCGCCCTCCTCCAGCTCCCCCATTACGTGCTGGAGAATGACCATCCTGAACTTCTGTGCCTTGATGTATTTGTTCAACCGACATAGGCCCAGGATGGGGCGCCAACCGCCTGCCTTCTTTCTGATGAGGAAGTATCTTGAGTATACTCCAGAGCCCCGGAGCCTCTTGGGGATGAGCTCGATGGCACCTTTCTTGAGCATCACCTTTACCTCCAACAGCAGTTGAGGGACGTGATTTTCCTTCCTGGCCACGGGAGGAATGCGGGGACACTTCTTTTGGAATTCGAGAGCGTGCCCGTGGGCCAGGGCATCCAGCACCCAACGGTCGGTGGAGATGGACTCTCACACGCAGACGAACTTCGCCAGACGGCGTCCCACCGGGGTGCTCCGGTGGGGGCCCAACGCTACGGCCAGTTCAATCTTGCTTAGAGGCGGCCTTGGCCTCCTTGGCAACGACGCCGAGATCCTCCTTGCTTGCTGCGACCTCTGTAGGCCTCCTGGGGCGAGGAGCGGGCCGCCTGGCGGTACATAGAGGAGCCACTGCCTGATCCCTTGGAGGCCCCCTGTCTGCCTCCGGCGCTCCGAAAGGGCCATCGTTGCTGAAGGACTCCGAGGGCTTGGGCCGTCTCTGTGTCGGCCTTGATGGCCTGCAGCGACTCATCCACCATTTTCCCAAAACCCTGGTCTGCACGTCCTGACGGAAGTCTGTCGCCTTGAGCCAGCCAAGTCGTCGAAGGCAAACACCGTTGCCTAACTGGTGAAACCCGGTGTGGGCAATGTCCGTTGCCACTGTTATGGCGTGGTCCGACGCCACCTCACCTTCCTGCAGAATCTCCAGGGCCTCCGCCCTCTTGTCCTCTGGTAGGAAGTCCAGTAGGGGAGCTATCTTGTACCATAGCTCCCTGTCGTAACGGGCCACAATCGCTAAGGCGTTGGCCGCCTTAATTGTCGTCACCGCCGACGAGATGACCCGTCGCCCCATGGCGTCCAATTTCTTACCCTCGCCGTCAGGTGGGGAAGTAGAGGTTGAGGCTGTTGCCCCCGCCGCCTTCTTCTTGGCCGCCGCTGAGACATCCGAATCCGGAGTAGGTTGAGCCCTGAGGCACTAAGGGGTGGCGTCGGGGACCCGGTACTTCTTCTCGTACATGTCCCTCTTGGCAGGCGTCGTGGACGGGTTCTTCAGGATCGCAAGTCCCTCGTCCCAGATATCATCGAGTAACGGTACCGCGAGGACCGTCTTTCTCTTGGCCTCTCGCCGTTGATAGAGGAAACCCTCCTTCTTCTGTTCCTCGGTGCAGAGCTGGAAGAGCTCAGATGCCCTGGCGATCATGGCGTGAAAGGAGAAGCCTGAGGGAGTGGTGATGGAAGGTCCGTCCTGTCGTCACCACCGTCGTCATCCGTCCCCGTTGTCGTATCCGTCGCCGTGTCATCCCTGGGGTCCGGTGAGGGGGATGAGGGCTCCACAGGTCGTGGGGGCATGAAGGGCGGGGAGGGATAAACTCTCCTCTGCTTGTTCGGAGGGCTTCCGGATGGGCCCGGTTCAGGATCGTCCGAGTTGTCCTGAGGCTCGGGCAATGGCTGCGACGGGAGGGAAGGCTGCTCCTCCACAGGGACCTCATCGGCACCACCGTTGCTTTCTTCGACCACCTCTTCAGGATCCTTCCCGTGGGATTGTACCTTCTCGAACCTCTTGTTGAGGTTCTTCACGGTTTCCACCAGCTCCTCCTCAGAGCCTGAATCCGTGTCCGTAATGGCCACCGCCGCCGCCCCTCTTTTTCCACCGGGTCTTCACAGGGGTCTTGTCGATGGGCTGGAAAGAGGATTCCCTCCACGGTGGCAGGGAAACTCTGGGCCCCGAGGTCATCTCCACTGGTGTAGCCTCCACAGGCTTCTCCAGGGTCGCTGCTACTCCCTCGATAGAGGCCTTTGCCGGGTGAATCAAGGCCTTCACCACTTTAGGCGAGCTTGAGGCCTTCACCTTGGGGGGAGGGTCACTGCCTCGCTCCCTCTCGGCTGAATCCTTCGAGATCGACCGGGCCCTCTCCAGAAGCTTACCCGGGTTCTCGGATTTCCTCTTCCCCTGGCAGCCGAAGAGCCTGACCGTTCGCCGCTCCCGGTGCCCGCGGACTCGCAGTGCTTAGCCTTCTGTTGGGCCCCCGTCGCCGGGGTGACCTCACTGGACATAGAAGACCGCGCTGACCTTTTCTTCTTCTCACCTGCTGGGCCCTTCTTCAGCCAGCTGGCGAGGTGGGAACGACGATCCCTCATGGTCCGTTCCGATAGGTTCTTGCAGAACGCACAGTCCTTCTCCACGTGCGTCCTCATGAAGGCAGTAGAGACATCTCGAATGCTCGTCCTCCTTGAAAACATTCTGTAACCCGCATCCAGGGCAGTTCCTGAACAGCTTGGATCCGGGCGTCAAGCTTCCCTTGTCCTGGGCCATGTCCATGGTGGAATCCTCCAAGAAGCGTAACTCGACAAAAGCTTCACCCTTGAGGGGCGTAGAAAATTCCAAAACGGGTCACCGTTGATCGGAAGTAGAACAGTGGAGCTTGAAGCTCGATTTAACCGAAAAATGAGAAAATCTCTTTGAAAAAAGTGTGAAAACGCAGTAAAAGCTCGAGAGCTATGGCACGAGGACTCCCAATACTTGAAAGTGCAGTAAAAATCTGAGGATGGCTGCCAGGGGAGGGGCATAGGCAGAGAGCAGTCATTGGCTGGGGGCAGTATGACCCAGAGACCAGTGATTGATTTCTACTAAGAAAGACAATTCAGAAATGAAACTGATACTGATTTTTTCTTTACCAAGGATTCCCAGCCTGACGACGGGGAATATTCAGGAGCATGTGAATCCATGCCAGACCCCATGCTGGAGAAGGAGGAGTTTGCGCCAAAAAATCGGGCCATCATGTTGCACATTCATACCTTCTCAGCATGATGAGAATGAGACCTTGACGGAGGCTATAATGTTGCTGCCGAACCTGCCTAACAATATGGAAGATGAGACAGAGGATGTTGCAGACGATAGTTGGTTTGCATCGATCTTCTCATGGGTTCCACAGTGGATGGCAAACATCTTCCAAGTTTCTTGGAGCAGTGTTAGTGATGGTAATGTTTGGATTCTGTGTGATCAGGATAATAATTGCACAGTGCAAGAAGACAGCCAAGACAGCAGTGGGAATGAGGATCATGATTGATGTCAAATCAGGATTTGTACCAAAGGAATTGACTGATGAAGAAGTCAGAGAATACATAAAGGCCAGCATTGTAGCACCTGAGGGAACAAAGTTCCTATATCCAAAGAATCACAAGACGTATGTGGGGCAATGGGTCTATTGCAATCCAAATGGACAGTGCAGATACATGACCTAGAGTGTGGATGAACATTTCAAATTAGACGGTTCCTTGAAGGGAGTGATGAAGATCTGGACCCCAAAGAAGCTCTTCTTGAAGAGAACATTTCAAGATGTGTAGGCTGTTGAAGGTGTGGTTGATGGCTCGACGAGAGGGGGGTTGTAGAGGAGCAGCCAAATGCCTCTGCAGGAAGTCGTACCCCCCTACTGCCTGTATGCTGGAAGCCTGAAATTGTGCCATGATTGACACCAGCGGTTGTGATTATTCCACAGCGAATCTTTGAGAAAAGGTATCCATTGAAAAGACCATACCAGATGTATGCCCGAAGAGATGAAAATCTCTTGGAAGAGGTCCCTGAAGGAATATGAAAATAAAAGAGAAGCTGGTGACATCACAACAAGCGAGAGTGACGCACTAAGCAGAAAAGAAGAAGAAGATGTATGGACCTTATAGAAACTGATGATGAAATAAGGAACTGACTGAACATTCCTATGTGGAAAGAAGATTGCATGTGTGTGTGTGATGCACTGCAGAAAATGCAAGCCCTTCAAAGAATGTACAGATGCAGCAACGCAAGTAGACTAAGTGATCATAGAAGCTAGCTATATGTAGTGAATAGACTGCAGGCGAAGCCACCATTATATACAAGCTGGACATCGGTGTCACAAACTTTAGCAAGTTCAAACCCACGGCGAAAGAAGGATTGAGAGCTGTGTGTCACAGCAAAGAATTCGCTGAAAATCGCAGACTCAAATGATGAAGCTTTTTGGCCTGGTATCAAAGTTGGAGCAAGCCAAGGCCGGTTAACTATTCTCAAAGGCAGCAAACGTGAGAACCTGAATCTCTCCTTGAAAAGGTGCAAAGAAAGAAAACCATGAGTGCCAAGTTTTATTTATTTAAGACAATTAAATGCTAAAACTCAGGCTGAAGTACTGTCTCCTGTCATGTGAGCCGAGGATGAAAATAGCATTGGGCATTCAGTTCCAGAACTATGATAAGAGCATGCTCTCACTCCCTTAGATTCCCACAGACAAGAGTACACTGCAAGGCCAAGTTCAAAGAAAATATTCATGGCAGAAGGCATGGACGATGAGAGATGTTGGGCTAATTGGGTGGGGGGTACAGTTAAATCCACCTCCTGGCACCTTAGTATGAGCTTATGTGCTGCTAGAGAGCTGAATGTTCCAGACATGGCATGAGCGTGCCAACCATTTGTAGAAGGCCATATAACGAAGGGCCTTATAGTTTAAGAGCCCATAGTATTCTGTGTACTTAATAAGTGTTGAGGATGACTTGCACTACAGGCAGGCTTAAGTTGTCCACCTGACAGTAGATGTCCTATCACAATCCGACCCTGTATAGAATATGTACTTAGATGTTCCCCTTGAGCCAACCACAATCGCCTGTAGGATTTTATTTGCCATGTAGTATGACAACACTTATGAGGAATTTTTAACATAAAAGACTATATTTATGTGATTTGCGTTGTGAGAAATTGCTGTGCGATGTCCGTTGATGTCCATTGTAACTCCATGTTATAGACAATTGATATTAAAACAGTAAATTGGACTTTGCCAGCTTCCTGAGTCGGTGTGATTATTTGGTGTAAGAGTTACTCTGGATCCCATTCACTGCATGACATGCTACTTATTAAGGACCATGGGTTCTCATTAAAAATGTGACGAGAATCGAAAGGCTTTGTTGGGCTGGTAACAACTTGCGAGGCCCACTGAGATTGCTTGTTACAATCTCATTGTCCCTCGCCGGGTACTTATTCATCCCTGTCAACTAATACTAATACTAATTCATCCACTGCCTTGATCTGGTTACTTTCATCTGCTTTTCACTGAGAGTGAGGTTCTGTTTCCACCCTCCTGGCCATCTGTTGTTTGCTGCACAAGTGGAGTTTGTGCCTGGCTGCTGACTCCTCTATTAGGTAGGTGCACTTTCTGTGCATTACTGCACCTCCAGGGGAATTATTGAACCTGAAACATCGAAAATTGAAAAAAAGAAGACAAAATGAAAATTTCTTAAAATTGTTGGAGAAGCACTGTTTTATTGGGTATTTCTATTGTGCTGCTGTTTTTTTGAGCTTTTAATACCTGAAGCTGCTTTGCTATTTTGAAAGCACACATTTCCCCACTATTACCTGCTTATTTGACTGATTTTTGGCCCTTCCAAAATGGCCGCCATGGTTTTCTTAGTTGTGTAGGCAGGCTGGCTGAACTACCTCTCCCTGTGCAGAACTACCATTGGTTGCTGAGTGTTTTCTTCCATCCAACCAGGGACTGGTAGGCTTTAGCTGCCCCTCTTAACAAGGGCCCACTTCTAAGGCCCCTGTCTGCTTCCAGAAGGCCAATTGGAGTCCTCCCTGCACCTTAACCACAATGACGCTGCCACCTCACTCCTCTAAGAAATCTGAACTGCCTTGACATTGTCACCTCCAGAACTATGGGTTAGTTCCCTCCTTCTGGACTCACCGCTGCCACCTTTGACTATCACTGTTCTTTCTGCTTGTTACTCCCATGTTGTCATCATGATGCACAGTGCTTCTTAAAACCATTTGCTAACATCTGAATCCCTGATTGGATAGTCAAATATTGCTGTTTTTGCTTTTTGCTAGAAACTCAAATCTTGCTGTTTTTGCTTTTTGCTAGAAAGTCACATCTTGCTGTTTTTGCTTTTTACTAGAAAGTCACATTTTTCTATTTTTGCTAAATTCTCTGTATTTTGCTTGCATACTGTTGCTTCTCTGTAACTTGCCAGCCCAGTGACCTTACCACTCTCTTTTGTCCCACACCTACCTGCCCTAGCCCCCCAGTTTCTCCATCTTCTCCTCACTTCCACCCCATGGCGCTTTCTGTTTCTGCTATCTTTTCCAACTGCTTCTCCATTGACTATCCTTCCCTTCTCACTAGGTCTTGTAGGAAGAAGTTCAAAAACGATATCTTGGCATCTAGCCCTGGTCTTCTTATCGCTGACACCTACTCCAATACTTCCTCCAGACAAATTGCCACTCTCAACTCTCGCTCTACTGTCAAACACTCCTCTGACATCTGCCACCTCCTCGAAGAACTAGTGCAAGGGAATTGGGAGTTTAGTGTCGGGACAACTTGTCCCCTGCGCAACCGTTCATCTGTGGTTGGGGGTGACTATTCTACGTGCTCCAACGTGAGCCTGCTAGACAACTTTTCTTTGGTAAGCCCCGGCCTCCATGGCCCTCAACTGTGAATTTCTTTGCATTAACTCCAAGGGTTACAAACCTTCACTAACTCTCTTTCTGAACTCTTCCATTTTTCCCCTGCTCCTCTCTCCTTGGTACTGTCTGTTTGCTTGAACTTTTAAACGTCTAAATGCCTTTGCCTGTACATGTGTCAATAACAATGACAAATGTTATTAACTTGCCATCCTACTCTTTACTAACTACCACCACCCAGTAATCACCACATATCCAAATTCACTTATCATGATGTTCAACTACTGTTTTGCCTTAGCCTTACTGTGGCCAATCTTGTTTGAATGTGATATGATTTTCTCAACCACTACTTTTAATACGGAATATGCCACTGCACCACTAACTCTCCCTTTTCACTTATCACTCACCTACCCCCACCCTACACAGCCTTGATAAAGACTTTGGTTGAAACGTGCATCAGCTTTTTTCTGTTTCACCACTCTGGCACAATGTGCCTCAATTGTTCAATTGTTATGTTGCAGTTGAACAAATACATAACAATGCACAACAATAACCCAAGACTGAATTGTGAATAACTATCAACAGTACTGGACCACCAACTTCCTGCAAGGGCCCACAACTAACAAGGTGTTGTCACCCCACATAGTCCTTGAAGAACTAGACCCTGATGTCCTTGGTCTTACTGAGACATGGTTCACGGCCAGCTCTGTCACAAGCTTTGACACTCTCCTCCTTGATGGCTACAAGATCCTCTCTGTACCCAGATCCTCCCCGTCCGGTGGGGGGTAGCCCTGATCTTTCCTGAGTGGATTCCTCCCTCTATCATTCCCACTCAGACCTACTCCTCTTTTGAATGCCTTGTCTGTAGAATTTCTCTCTCTCCTCCCATTCTCTTACTGCGTCTACCATCTACTGGCCTCCTGAACAAATCACCTAATTTCTCTCTGAGTGGGCGGACCTCTCCTCCTCCCTCCTGGCCTCCACCACTCAGCCCCTCCTCCTCCGTGACCTAAATATCCATTTGGACTCTCCTTGTTCCTCCTCTGTACTCTTCTGTGACCTCTGTGACTCCCTCTCCCTGTCCATCCTCCCCTCTGGCCCAACTCACTTTGCATGGCACACACTAATAATAAACATAAACAAACAAACTCAATGGGCCTCATTACGACCCTGGCGGAACGGGTTAAACGGCGCTGTAAAAGGCTGCCGTTCAACCCGTTCTGCCACATTACGAGGTCCCCTTGCGGGACACGTTAAGCACGCCTGGGAAAACCAGGCGTGCATACCGGGTCCCGCGAGGGGAAGAGGGAGCAAACAACGGGCCATCTCGTAATGGCCCGTTGTTTACTCCCTCTCCCATTCTCATTCAGCCCTATGGGGGCTGAAATGGGAATGGGATGAACCATGTCTGTGTCCTCGAGTGAGGAATTACCGGGCCATCCGAACTCGGAATGGTCCGGTATGTCCTCATTCCGAGGACACGGATGAAGTTTTGCCGGCAGCCATGCCGCCAATAGCGGCATGGCTACCGGCATACCTCGTAATGAGGCCCAATGTCTTCATCTCCTCTGACCTTCCCCTCTCCATCCCTCTGTGCGCTCCTCTCTCCTGGAGCGATCACTCCCTCCTCTCCTCTCATCTCTCCTTCTCTTCCCCCCAAGCCACGCCTACCCGAACACTGCCACCTAACTTCTCTGACACCAGGCCCATGAAGCGTGTGTCAGTTGAAGCTTTCAGCACCACCTTCTCTCCCCCGGTCCATCTCTGGCTGTCTCACCTCCTGACACAGCTCTGTCTCTGCTCTACTCTTCAATTTCTGATACTCTTGATGCTCTTGCTCCGTCATGAGGATCCGTTTGAAGTCCAAAACCAAGTGCAATTCCTGGTATGTCTCTGACTTAACTACATTTAAACGTAAGTGTAGGGCGGCTGAGAAGGGCGTGGCTAAGAGGCCATGAGATAGGACGTAACTCTGAGGGAGCTCCTGTTGATCCGACGGAAGATTCATTCGAAAATGCTGCAGAAACATCGCCCAGCATAATGAAATAAGGAGCAGGGACGTGTGAATAGATACGGCACGCGAAGGGTGAACAACAGAGGCTGATGATGTAGTGTTTGACCCACAACGGGTTAAAAACACGTGAAACCCCCAGACCGAAATCCAAGATGGCGGTATCCCGAGACCAAAGAAAAGAGGCGCAGGACGAAGGCGACCGTAGTAGTTGTACTTCACGAGACAGCCTGCAGCAGATTTACATGCATTAAACAGCCGGAGGCCGAAAAGAAGGGAACTTATGCACCAAGGGTGAATGCCGCATACCGAGCACTGTAAAGATGGGAACGGAACATAAGACAAAGGAAAAAAGGTGCGCACCGAAATCGAAGAAGAATCAGCCCAGCGGAGGTCTGAGCGTCCCGGACGAAAAGCAGACTGGTGAAGTGAGCGGCCCGCAGCTCGATACATAATATCGCTGGAACGGAGTATCATGGGATATATATCCACACTGTCGGGCAGACAAGCGCGCAGAGCTAGGCGAGGCACAAAGTAGCAGCAGGGAGCTGCGGCGCACATCAACGCTGCAAATGCTAATCCCAGCTTGGGCTGCAGAAGCTGGAAAGTGGGATACAGAGGTCTGATGAACACCGCGGTGCCTCCTGAGGCAGCACATGTCCCCGGGTAAGCAGAAGCGGCGAACAGGGCCCCGCACAATGCACGGAGGAGGGAGGCGTTTATGAGATGGCCAGAAATGCATCAGGAGGGAACCAAGCGGTTTATACAGATATTGATGGCGGCCAGAGAGGTGGGAGTGCCCTGCGCAGGACCAACATCTGTGAAATAACACTAAGCTGCAGCTGCGGGCCTGAGGGCAACGCATGGGGGAGAAATTGGCTTAAATAGGGATGGAAAGACCAGAAAAATATCTGTTGCGGATGGGGGCGCCAGGCAGCGATATGGTCAACGTTGATGTGCACACCAAGTAATAAGAAGCTCCATGGGACAAACCAAGCTCAACAAAGGCACCTCCAGGGGCGCAACGCTTTGGTTGAGCGCATGACCGCCTCTGGCACAGCAGTGAAGTAGGGAAGGAGCAGACTGACAGTTCATTGGGAGCCGCCCAAGACTGGCTGAGGAGGAGGCGGGATGGACTGTTGCGGTGTTGGTGTCCCCAAGATTGGGTGGCGCTAACAACACTGAGACTAAGTGTGAGTCCCCCTGCTTAGGACAAAGAGAAGCGTGCTGGCTGGTCAGCAAGTCCAATAACTGGTGGACTCAGGATGCGGCTAGAGGCGGCAAGACCCATGGGTGGGGCCCGATAATTGAAACTAAGGCTTTCAGTGGCAGTAGGCACTCTCCGGTGATCCGGACAAGAATCATAAGGCATCCCCATGGATACCCAGATGAATTGGGGAAAGGACTTATAAGCTTACGTGGGAGAGCAGAATCCATTGCGGCGAATAAGGGCTGAGATCGGAACACCTCGCGGAGGCTGCCTTAAACACGAGAGACTGCGGCGGGTCGCCCCGCTGGAACCGCAGACCACGAGTGGTGGGGCTGGCCTACTATCTATAGCTGAAGCGCCATGTCAATCAAACCTCCAAGATTCAAAGGGAAGCAGCCTACGCTGGACGACTACGCCAGGACTCCGCCCGGCCCGGAAGGTGCCAGGAGCAAGGACAGGCCCCCTGATGGCAACATGGCCGTCGCTGGCACGAACTAAGAGGTCCTGGCAGCCATTGCAGACTTGAAGTTAGCATGGGAAGCCAAGCTTGAATTGGCTGTGACTGAACTCAAAACAGCGCTGGATCGTAAGGTCGGAGAGGTGCAGGAAGAGGTGAACCTTCTCCGGCAGGATCTGAGGTCACTGGCGGAGCGCACCAAGAACCTCGAGAAAGAGGTGAGCCTGAACACGGCAGACTGCGCTTCACACAAGTTGAAACTACATGCCCTGGTGCAGCGGGTGGGCAATCTGGAGAATAGGGCCAAGGAAGCAGAAGGACGGGCCCGGAGGAACAACATCCGCATTGTGGGCTTGCCGGAAGGAGCAGAAGGCCATAACCCGGCAGAGTTTATCGAAACCATGTTTTTGCAAGAGATACCTGGAGGGGCCCAGTCTCAGGGGTTCGCAGTGGAACGGGCGCATAGGGCTCTGATGAGGAAGCCGCCACCGGGTAACCCGCCTAGGCCAGTGATCACCAAGATCCTTAACTACCGGGATCGAGAAAGGATACTGGAGCACTTTCGCAAAGGTGGAACAATTCAAAGGGGGGCGGCACACATAACAGCCTACCCGGAGTATACATTGATGGTGCAGCGGATTCGAATGAACTTCGGGGCCGTCAAAAGGAGATTGAAAGAAGCGGGCCACAAGTATATGTTGCTTTACCCGGCGAAATTGAAAGTCTTTCACAAAAACAGAACTTTATTTTTTTAAACTCCAGCTGATGCCATGGGATGGCTCGATACGCAAGGCTGCCCCCAGGAGCTGGACATCCAGGCGAGAGGAGAGGATGGAGAAGATAAGTAAGGCACAGTGGGGGCACCTGACGGAGGTGTGGCTTGAGCCGATGGGACTTGATTATAGTCATTGATGCGGCCCATTGGCTGGTAGAACTAGATTGGAATAGAAAATGAATCATGAGCACTGTGACCATTGCTTCATTATGGAGCCTTGCAGTGCTGGTCTTTATACCCCCATTTAGAAGTTAGTTAGGTCACCAATAGTGTGGTGACACCCTGCTGGGGTCTTGGCCTGGGGTTCCAGGGTAGGTCCAAACGCAGGGGAGCCTGAGATCCAGGGATGGAGCTGGGCATTTTTTGGGGTAGGGTGCGGAGGGGGGAGGGAAGGGGGTGTGTGCAGTGGTTTGTTGTAGCTGAGGAAAGGGAAGCAGGGGGCAGGGGGAAAGGGAAGTTTGGAGTGTTTGTAGTTTTAGGAAGTTTGAATTGGGGAACGAGCCTGGGTAGACTGAGACAGAAGTGGGATCTGTATTGCATTGGCGGGGGGAGAAAGGGAACTCGTATTGGTCATGGGAGATCTTAAAATAATTACGTGGAATGTCAGGGGACTTAAGAGTTATCTGAAAAGGAACAAGGTAATGTTGTACCTGCGCAGACAAAAGATAGATATAGCACTGCTGCAGGAGACCCACTTGACACGGGAAAAGATGGGGACGATTGCGAAGAAATGGAAAGGGGTTGTGGGGGGTTCAACATACTCGACTTACGCTAGAGGGGTACTCACTTGGGTGGCACCGCACGTCCCGTTTCGACTGTTGCAGGAGGTGGCTGAAAAGGATGGGAGGATGGTAATACTGCGAGGGCTATTGGAGAATAAGGAGATCAGTATTGTAAATACATATGCCCCCAATCAGAATACGGCGGCGTATTTCAGGACTCTATGTAATAGTCTTAGCGAGTGCGTGAGTAGTGCAGTGATTTGGGGAGGGGATTTTAATTGTGTACTAGACCCCACAGTAGATAGATCAGACGGCAAGTTTGAGAGACCAGCTGCAGTGGCAAAAGCATTGCAGACACTGCTAGACGACTTTGGTCTGGCAGATGTGTGGCGAACAAGACACCCCCAAGAAAGACAATATTCACACTACTCCACTCCGCAGCAGCTACATACGAGGCTGGATTATGTCTTTGCCACAGCGGAAGTATTGATGGAGTTTACTCAAGCAGAATACAAAGCAAGGGTCCTTTCGGACCACTTGCCCCTGGTTCTCGGGTGGCAATATTGCCCTCCGAGAGCAAGGATCCCGACATGGCACCTCCGGGCGGAGGCGCTTAGGGGTCCGGTGTTTAGAGAGGATGTCAGGGAGGAGATTATAAATTACTTTGAGGTGAATACGGCTAGTGTTGGCTCGGCAGGTACAGTATGGGAAGCCTTCAAGGTAGTGATGCGAGGGGTAGCCATTGCTAAATCAAAAGGCCTACAGGGAGGAATTGTAGCTGAACTACAAGAAACTGAAAAAGAACTAGAAAGGGCGTTAAACAAAAGGGATGGAGACATGGAGATGATAATCAAATTGCAACAGAAATGTGCGGAACAATGGGAAAGGCTGTGCAACCTTAGCTATAAAAAATATGTAGAGAGACAGCATGCGGGAGGTGATAAAACTGGAAGGCTTCTGGCATGGTTGTATAAGAGTGAAACTCCCAGACCCATGATCAACACGATAATTAGAGATGATGGTACCGTAGCGGATACCCAAGAGGGAGTTAATCAGGAGTTTGCAGAGTATTATAAGGTATTATACTGGGATAACGAGGGAAGTCGTCATGAGGAAATAATGAAAACATTAGAAGACATAGGACTGCCTAGAATAAGTGTGGAAGAAAGAGAAGAGCTGGATGCACCGATCATGTTGGATGAGTTAGAAGAGGTGGTGAAGCAGCTACCTACGAGTAAAACTGCAGGAGCGGACGGATTCCCCAGTGAGGTTTACAAAGTCTATAGAGCAGAAGTGCTCCCCCCAATGCTAGAAATGCTAAATGAGGCATTTGAGGTGGGACGGTTGCCGGAGTCGCTAAGGGAAGCGATCATAATACCACTTCCCAAACCCAACAAGCCGGGGCATAGCTGTGGCTCCAATAGACCGCTGTCGATGTTGAACCAAGACAGCAAAATGTTGACTGCGGTCTTGGCAAACAGACTGAAGAGAGTTACTGGCAAACTTATACACCCTGATCAGACGGGCTATGTTCCGAACAGAAATATAACACACAACCATAGACGACTCCACCGAGTGGTCGAATGGGGAAGTAAGCAAAATGGGGAAATGGCAATCGTGGTTAAGGATTTTGATTCGGTTAAATGGCCATGGCTGCTGGCAGCCCTGGCGGGGTACGGAATGGGGCAAGGATATGTAAGATGGGTGAAAATGCTATATAGTGAACCACAAGCTAGGGTTAGAACAGGATCAGTAATATCTGGAAGATGGCAACTTAGCAGAGGCACCAGACAGGGATGCCCGTGGTCCCCAATGCTCTATATACTAGCCCTAGAGCCCCTAGCAATATATTTGAGACAGCAATATGACACTATAGGTATCAAGGTGGGAGGGGAACGACACCTGATCTCCTTATACGCGGATGACTTGCTGCTGTACTTAAGGTACCCGGAAGAAAATCTGCAATATATCCTGGAGGTGATGGAGAGATGCGCGAGGCTGTCTGGAATAGCGGTGAACCCTCAGAAATCCCGCATTTTTCCGCTTGGCAGTTACAAGGGGACTCCTGGGGGGAGGCTGCCGGTGTTGCAAATACCATGGTCGGTGAGCACCTTTCGGTACCTTGGGGTAGACGTGTACCATACGGTCAAGGAAGAACATAGGCATAATACTGAAGTAGCTATTGTGAAAATTGAGAAGTGTATGAAATTCTGGGTGAAGTTGCCCCTAGAGATGATGAGACGAGGGCAATGCTGAAGATGGTGGTCCTGCCCAGGCTACTGCATTCTTTTGGGAACATTCCATACCTAATACCTAAGATGTTTTTCAGCAGACTGAACACGATGTGCAGAGACTTCCTATGGCATGTTACCCGAAATAGGGTGGCGCTAAGGAAGCTGCAGAGCTTTTACGAAAAAGGGGGGATAAAACTGCCCAATTATGAGGTTTATTTTGTAGCGAGCCAGCTGCAATATGTTGCTAAATGGCTCTCAGACGAAGCGACCCCTGAATCTAGACTGTTTGGTCATGATTGTGTCCCATTTTATTTAAGAGAAATGATCTGGCTGCCTAAGGCAGAAATGGGAGAGTGCCCTGAGATGATGAGGCTTGGGTGGAAGATGTGGCGCCAGGCGTGCCGGATGATGGGGAACCCACTCCCGTGCTCCCCGCAGATACCATTGGCAACACTGGCAGGGGGAGATGAGCAATTAAGAATGACAATAAGGACCCATTGGGAATCGGTGGGATTGGTTACGATGGGAGATATCTGGCAAGAGGGGACTATCACGAAGTTCGAAGTGCTAGGGGAGGAGACGGGATTACATACGGGCCAGTATATTACATATCACAGAATGGTGCAGAGAATTAGGAAAGCATGGCCCGAAACAGTATTAGGAGAAGAACCGGACGCCATCATAGACGGGATATATGATGTATCAGAAGGGGGACATGAGATCTCTAGACTGTACGAGATGGTGATTTCTAGGATCGGGGAAGAATTAACGAAATTGAGGCTAGACTGGGAAGCGGAAGTGGGAGCCTCAAGGGAAGATGGGATATGGGAACGGGCCCTGGGATACCATAAGAAGGTTTCAAGGAACGCCAGACTGAAACAGATTCAACTGTACATTACGCATAGGGCATATATGACACCTCAGAAAATATCTAGGTTCAAGGGCGCCGGACGGCAGGCATGTCCCAAATGTGATGAGGAAAATGCCGACATGGCACACATGTTTTGGTCATGCCAAGTGATCGAGCGTTTCTGGAGTGAAGTAGCACAGAAACTGGCGGAAAAAGGGGTCACTATTGTCGTAGACACGGCCTGGGCATTCTTGCTGGGGGGGTTCCCCAGACCACAGAAACTTAAACATGTCAGTAAACTGAAGGACCTAGCATATGTGCTCCCAAAGAGAACGATTGCCATGGGGTGGAAGACATGTCATAGGCCACGGCTGGAGGTGTGGTGGAGAGAGCTGCAATAATGGGCAGAGGCAGAAACTACGGTATGGGAAGAGGCGAGCAATGTGGGGGGGAGGAGGCGGAAACCCTGATGGCATGGAAATTATTAATAGCGGAATTGTTTGGAACAACACAAGATCTATCGGAATCCACAGAAAGTGAGACCCTGCCACGTGAAGCAGATGCAGAGTGTCTGGAATAAACAGGCTCGTAATGGGAGTGGGGGGTTATGGGGAGCAGTGATCAATTTTTCATAATTTAATTTCGAACTGTTGATGTATGCACTGCGGGTTTGGTTTGTATTGTTGGTTTGTAAAAATTAATAAAATTATTTTAAAAAAAAAAGGTGTAAGGCGGCTGAGAGGAAATGGAGGGCTTGTTGTTCATCCTCTGACAAACTGGCCTGTTGCCTGCTCCAAAGGCAATACCTACTTTCTGTCCTCACCAAGAAGAGAGTCCACATTGAAGCTTGTGTCTCTGCGCCATCTAACAATTCGGCCGAACTCTTTAAAATCTGCAAGGAGCTGGCCAACCCTGCGGCAGTCTCTACCCCTCCTCTTGCCACCCAGGCACTTTGCAATGCCCTTTCCTCTCACTTTATCTAAAGAACCCAGGACATCCTGTCCTCCCTCTCCACCCCTCCCCCTCTGCGTCTGTGCTTGCTGACCCTCCTTCAGCCACCCCCCACCCTCCTTCTCGTCCTTTCCTCTTTTCTCCAGTGATAAGGTCACTAGACAAGTCTAATTTATGAAAGCCTCAACAAAACAGGTTCATCCCTGTTCCTCTAAAACCATCAAGGACCACATTGACACCCTTGCACTGGCCCTTACTGATTTTTGTAACCACTCTTTTGCCTCAGGATCTTTCGCCTCCCCTCTGAAGCACTCCCTTGTGCATCCTCTTCTCAAGAAACCCACATCTGATCCTTCTTGCCCGGCTAACTATTGCCCAATTTCCATTACTCCCTTTCTGGGCAAACTGCTGGAAAAGTTGCCCATCTCTCAGTTTAACCTTCATTCTAATTCTGTTGGCTGTCCCCATGACCACCAGTCTGGCTTCAGAGCTGCCAGAAGCATGGAAACTGCTCTCCGGAACATCCGTGAAGACCTGCTCTCCAACCGTGACTGTAACATTCCCCCTGTCCTCATCCTCCTCGATCTCTCTTCTGCCTTCGACACGGTCAACCATACCATCCTGCTCAACCGTCTCCGTGATAACCTGGGTATCACTGATCAGGCTCTGGCCTGGCCGACCTCTTTCGTCTGATCGACTCTCCCAGGTACAACTTGGGTCCTTTCCATCATCTATCTTCGTCTCTACCTGTGGTGTTCCCCAGGGGTCTAACCTCTCACCCTGGCTTTTCAACCAATACCTGTCAACTTTTGCCCACTGCATTGCCATTTTCTGTTCAAATTTCCAGTGCTACGCTGATGGCACTCAACTAATTTTCAGTCTGCCCTCGGCCACCTCCTCTCCCTCTCTCATCTCTGATTGCCTAACTGCCATTCAAGATTGGAGTGCCGCCAATGATCTTTGTCTGAATGCCAGGAAGACAGAGATCCTCCTCATCGGCACACCTTCACCATCTTTTCCCCTCACTGTCTGGATGGCCTCCCTTAGCCCTCCTCCTACCCCCACCTGCGAGGCTAAGAACCTCAGGGTCATCTTTGACTCCACACTTTCCTTCTCCGCCCACACATCTGATGTCTCTAAAAAGTCAAACTTCCTACTGCACCTCCTCAGAGGTACTCTGCCTTTCCTCTCCTTCCCCCAGAAGCTCATGGTCTCCCAAGCTCTGGTTCTCTCTAGGTTGGACTATTGTAACGGCCTCTTTCTAAATCTACCTCCTTGTACTCTCTGCCCTCTGCAACTAATCCAGAATAGGACTTCAAGACTTTTCCTTGGCCTCAAGCCCTGGGATCGTATCTCACCAGCTCTGAAATCTCTCAATTGGCTCCCAGTGGATGCAAGGATTAAATTCAAAACCCTCTGCATTGTCCACAAGGCTTTCTGGGGCCTGGGTCCAAAATACCTTCAGCTATCCCTCCGCAAATACCTCCCCTCTCAAGCTCTTCGCTCCTCTACCTCTAACTCCCTCAGGGTCAGTCGTTTTTCAAAGAAGCAAGCTGGGGGTAGATCTCTGTCTTCGGCTGGGGCCTCCCTCTGGAACAGCCTCCCTGCCACTCTAAAACTTGAGGAGAACCATCTCTGGTTCCGGAAGCACCTCAAGACCTTCCTCTTTGCTTCTGCCTTCGCTTCCCCTCTCCCCTGCTGATCTGTTCTCTCTTGGCACCGTGCACCTGGCCACCCTCTGTACTCCGGGCCCAGGTAGCTGCTCAGCCTGCCACCCTCCTGCACTGCCTCCGGGCCACCCCTTGCACTGGGGTCTGTATCTGTACCCATACAGTTCCCCCCTTTTTCTTCCTGCACTTATCAGACCTACCCTGTCTGCTGCCTTAAACCCAGCACTTGCCAATTGCTGGCTGCACTACCACTGTTTGTTGCGTTTATTATTTATTTATTATTATTTATCTGTTTCTCCTTTGCTCTGCACTTTCCACTTCTCCCTCCTTCCATGCACTTTTCCCCTCTCCTTCTCCCATGCACTTGCGTGTTCTCAATGTCACTGGGCCTAGTAAGATCGTTGTTTTGTTCTCCCCTTGCCTTGTCGCTCTCTGAAACACTTGTGTACGAGCGCGATACAAATAAAATATCAATATCAACACCAATGTAAAGGTTTATAAAGCACACAATGGGCCTCATTACGACCTGGGCGGTAAGGGATTACCGGTACCAGTAAAGGTACTGGTGCCGGTAATCCCTTACTGCCCAATTCCGAGGTCCCTTTGCGGGTCCTCGCTTAACAGCTGGTTTTACCAGCTGTTAAGGACGGGACCCGCAAAGGGACCTTGGAGGTAATTACGGTACCGCAATTTGTGGTACCGTAATTACCGCCTTCCCCATTTCCATTGAGCCCCATGGGGGCAAAAATGGGAATGGGGAAGGGCCAATGGTGAATGGGGAATTACCGGCCCGCCAACCTTGGAATGGGGCGGTAATTCCGTCATTCACCATGGCGGAATCGGTAAGGTACCGGCGTCAACCATGGCGCTAGTAGCGCCATAGTTAACGCCTGGGTCGTAATGAGGCCCAATGTGTAATACACAAAACCAACCAGAAGATGGCGGGCAATGCCTATCATGGGAATTCTAAACAGAGTTATATGCTGCAAAATTTGGAGCTAGAACACATCCTGTGCCAGCGGCACTCATGATGCAGTGTTCGAGCAGGTTATGTTTTTTTTGAGGCTACTAGCAGTTTAAAGATTTCCAGATCCAATCTGCACCTGGATCAATTTCAGAGATGAGGAATCTCTAGAAGGAAGCAATCTGTTTGAAACACAGAAATATAAACAAAATCGAAAAATTATAAGACCAATAGGGCATTCATATCCACTCCATTCATGTACTTCTGGAGTACAGCAATACCTCTCAGTCGTTACACAGAAAGCCCATTTTAAGAATAATACCAAAATGCAAAGTTGAAAATCATGCTTAGTTTATTGCTTGTGTGGTAAGTGGTCTGATGACCAATACAAAAATGTGTAATACTGTCAAGTAATCAGAAGAGCCTTCACTGTAAACAACGATTAATTAAAAAATGAAAAACTATACTCTAGTCACTTGGTTAACATTTCAGTAGAGGTACTTGTTGTACAAATGTATTGCAGTTAAAATGTACTTGCAAAACATGCGGCTAAAATATTGATCCTGAGTTGGGAAGCAAATTATTAAAACAGAGGACTCTTGTCCTCTGAAGGTACTTCATTAAAAAGGTGCCTCAAAAAGTAGACACATGTCCCTGAGGTTTAGTGTTCTGTCACTGGGCAGGAGTGAGCGAGGACGCCAGGGTGCTCAAAGGCTTTGCTGAAGTCCTGGGCCTCAGTGTGCTGTCCCTTTGTCAGAAGGAGGTTTCTCATACATCCGCGGAATGGAGTCCGGCTTGTCAAGCAATTTTGCTTTACTGTGGCTGTGAAGAAAAAAACAAAATAAAGACTTAGGAAGATTTGCTTCTCTGCCTTTGGCACATGTTTTAACAAAGCAATTTGATGGCAATTCATGCATGAATGGAGGCTATTACTGTCGTTTCCTTCTCCATCACATTCAGAATTCTACAACTTCTGGCCTCAACCAGACCTCACATTCAAAATGATTCTTTGTACACCATCTCACGTTCAACTTCCTCCTGCAACAGGAAATGGTGACTGCCACGCTCCCTGCTTTTATTTGGGACTCCACCCTCTATCAAGTCAATTACATTCTTCAACAATCTACATTGTTTTAACACCACCGCCCAGTGCAGGTATCTACCAACTTTGGATCTCCAGATGTTTTAGAATTCAACTCCCATTAACTCTAGCGAGCACAGTGAATTGTGTGGGATCATGGAAGTTGTAGTCCAAAAAATCTGGAGAGCCACAGGTTGCATACCCCTGGCAGTCAATCGTTTTGAAAAATTGTACCTTTGACGAAATTCCTACAGCTGTGCAAGTGTACATGGATGAGCAGTGGATATAACTTTCATTCAGCCCCAAGGTACTAGTAAACCAACACTGAGCCTAATCTTTAAGGTGAAACAGGCACAGTCTGACGGGTATACCCACTTCGTCTATACTCTTCAGAGGGCATGCAAGTCTATAAAGAAGCATGCAGACAGCAATAGCACCGGGGGCAAAAATAAAGTAATATCCAATCAAGATTCTATATAAAATAGGGATCTTCAATAAACTAAAAATATACACAACTAATACAAATATTAATAAACCATCCCTATAAGAGAAGAAAGAGAATATGCAGACTTTTTAATGAAAGGGGGCACTCTTGGTCTGAAGAAAGGGGTACACAGGCAATATTTTCAGCCAAAAAGCCAAGTTCCAAGAAAAATTAAGTGTTACTCACCGCAGTGACTAATGTATTCCTAGTCCATAGTCCTCTTTCCTCCATCCTGTATAGGCATCCCTCACTAGGGACGGGAACAGAACCTTTTACACCAGAAAAATAACACTTTCCCTTTAAATGTATAAGTGCACCGGGGCACAGCCTCGGGTGCATGCGCTCCCGTAACCGCACCCACCAGAGCCATACCTCAGTCCCCTTTGACTGGTCGGCTGTATTAAACTGCTCAACCTCTCTGCCCTTTACTAGGGGAAAGGATGTTGGGACGTATGGAGGAAGTCTGGTGTGTAACAGTTTATTACTCCTACGTCCCGCCCCCTTACCTCCATCCTGTATGGAGGACTACCAATGATACAACGCCCTGGGCAGAAGAGCTTGACACTCTAGGCAAACAGATTACGAAGGACAGCCTGGCCAAATGCTGATTCAGCCCTGGCACTGGTATCCAGACAGTAATGCTTGCAGACGGCTGATGGGATGGCCCATGCAGCCGCCCTGCTATTCACCTGCCATGGTACGGTGCCCTGCAAGGCAATGGTTGCTGCCTTGGCCCTGATGGCGGGAGCGTGCATGCCCCATGGTGATTCATTGTGCTTAGCCTTGCATGCCTCCTTGATGGCTGCAACCATCCATCTAGCTATTGAATCTTTGGACGCTTGCTGTCCAGGCCTTGACCCGCAAAATGTGATGAATAAGGCATCTGTCTTGCGAAAGGCCTTGGTTCTGTCAAGATAGAATTTGAGTGTTCTTCTGATGTCCAAACAGTGAAGAGCCTTCTCTGTGTTTTCCTTGGGGTTTGGAAAGAAAGTGGAGAGCACAATTTCTTAGTTAATGTGGAAGGAGGAGACCACCTTTGGAAGGAACCTGGGTGAGTGCGGAGCACAACCTTGTCCCGATGAAACAGTGTAGGGCTCGGAAGCCACAAGGGCCTAAATCTTGCTAACTCTGTGAGCTGAAGTAAGCCCCACTAGTAGTGCCGTCTTGAGCATGACCAATGTGATGTCCACTGTGGCCATGGGCTCAAATGGTTTGTGCGCATTAAGATCCCAGACTGGGTGTGGGCGTCTGACATGCGGGTACAGCCTGGTTAACCCCAACAGATGTCTTTTCACTACTTGGTTGGCAGAAGAGAAAGTAAATCTATCCGAGTTGCTTTATGCGCCAACCGCCGCTAGGTATGCCTGGCAGGTGTCAACCTGACCCCTGATCTGGCTACGTATGCCGAGAAAGACAACACTTGGTCCAGCGTTCAAGATAGTGGGTTCACTCCTTTTTCCTTGGACCAAAAGCAGAACCTGGTCCATTTGCTTTTGTGCTGTTTTTGAGTTGCCTGACTCCCAGGTTGTCTCGAGACAGCCGGAGCTGTTGAAGAGGTACCTGCACAGGTACCAGGCTGCTCATGCTAGCCTCTCCAAGCAGGGGTGAAGGACTACCTCTCCTCTGATGTGAGAGAAGCGGGCCCTTCCCAAGCGGGAGAGGCACTTCTGGCTGGACTGACAGCTGTCGAAGGTCTGAGAACCAGGGCCTGGCTGGCCATTGAGGCGCTATGAGAATGAGATGCAGCCACTGGGTCTGCCTGATCTTGCAAACAACCTTGGGAATGAGAGGGGTAGGACGAAATGCATATGCCCACATCCAATCCCATGGGATCTGAAAAGTGTTCCCCAGGACACGAACTGCTGACAAGTCCGGTTGTTCTCCATCGTAAACAGGTCTGTTACCGGGTGACCCCACTTGCTGAAAATCTCTTGAAGGACACTCTCCTTCAGTTGCCACTCGTAGTTCTATGAGCCCATCCGACTCAGTCTGTCCCCCTCCAGGTTCGATTCTCCCAGCAGATGCACTGCTGAGATCCAGATGTACTGTGCAATCGCCAACTCCCAAATACTGAGGGCCATCTGCATGGGAGCAGGGATCTGGTGCCCCCCTGCTCATTGAGGTAATACATGCAAGTAGAATTGTCCATCCAAATACAAACTGCACTGCTCCTGATTAGTGGGAGGAATGCCTTGAGTGCGAGCCAAATGGCCATCATTGCCAGCCAGTTGATGTGATTTTGTTGGTTGGCTTGGACCACAGACTGTGTACTGAATGTGTCCCCAGGGTAGCGCCCCACTCTTGTAGTGAGGAATCCATAGTCATAGTATGATCTGCTGGAGGCAGTCTGAATGGTCTGCCCACCATGAGGTTCGCATCCTGCTCCCACCATGTGAGGTCCTGCTGTATGTGAGCGGGTATAGTGACCGGGGCTCCCTGATGACCAGACTCCTCCTGGTCCCAGGATGCCAGAAAATGCAGCTACAGCCTCCTCATTCTCAGTCTGGTGTAAGGGATAGCCAGAAGGCATGCCCCCAGTACTCCCAGCAGGTGCTTGTACCACAAAGCCATAGTTACTGTTCTGCTGAGGAAGTGAGCAATGGAAGATTTGATTGTCGCCATTTTCTTCCCCGTGGGGAACACATTTCTGCTTCTGAGTATCCCACAGCATCCCCAAAAACACCAGTGTTTTTGTAGGACAGAGGTGAGACTTCTGGAAGTTGATTGAGAACCCAAGTTCATAGAGTGTAGTCATGAATCTGGGCGCTGAGTACCTGATCTGCTCCGGTGACCACCCTTGGACTAACCAGTTGTGGAGGTAAGGATATACATGGAGGCCCTTCGACCTGAGTAGGGCTGCCGCCATGTTCATAAGCCTTGTGAATACCCTTGCTGCTGATTTTAGGCCGAACGGCAGCACCTTGTATTGAAAGTGCAACCCCATGACGCAGAACCTGAGGAAGGCCCAATGAGATTGCACTCTAGGGACATGTAAATATGCACCCTTCAGATCCAGGGTGCATGTCCAGCCCCTCCACCCCCCACACACACAGCGTATTTGCTATAAGCGCTGGCATCACCATTTTGAACTTCTACAGAGGTAGGTACAAATTCAGGAAGGAAAGATCTAGGACCACTCGCAGGCCCGCCTGGTTCTTCTTTTGAATAGCAAGGATGCAGGAGTAAAAGCACTGCCCCTGCTGAGGGAGAGGAAACTCCTCCACCGCCTTGCTCTTCACAAGGGAACGTATCTCTGCTAAGAGTGAAGGAGTCACGATCTGTGGGAGGAGAGGAAATAGGGGGGGGTTGTTGGGGACTACCGAATCACCCATGAATCCGGAAAGCATAGGCACCAAGTCTGACTATGCAGGGCCAACCTGCCCCTGACTGGGTTGCTGTGGATCTGAAACAAGCAGTCATTGCGTCATTGCTTCTTTGGGTCAGAGGCACATGACAGGGACTGAAAGATGCCCTTGTGCAAATATTTCTGGTGTTTTCACCTATGTTGGCTGGGCGACCTGTGTGGTTGCCTGGCCAGGTGGTCCTGGAAATCCCGGAAACCGAAGGCCCACCCTCTGTCTGAATAAGTGTGGCCCTATGCTGGTTTAGAAAGAAAGGCCAGGGATTTTGCCCTCTGTTAACTGCTCTTCTAATTATCTGGTTCCTCTGTGGTTGAATGGAACAAGTCGCTGCCCTTGAAAGGCAGGTCTAGGATTCTGTCCTGAACGTCAGGGTTGAACCTGGTCGTCTTAAGCCAGGCCTTCCTTCGCATGTCCATCGCCATGCAGATTGCCCTGCTAGCCGTATCTATATGCGCGACCATGGTTTGCATGATGTTCTGTGCCACTTGTTTTGCTTCGGGGAGTCCTGCCTTGAAGGAGGCTTGTTTGTCTGCTGGAATGTCCGGGAGGAAGTCAGCAATTTCCCTCCACATCAGTTGATTAGCAGCCGCTAGAATGGCATTGGCGTTGGCCTCTCTGAGGTGGAGCCCTGCATTTGAGTACACCTTCTTCCCATAGGCTTCTTCCATTTTTTCTTCCTTGCCCAGTAGTGCTGAAGTTGAGGTGCTCGTCAAAGAGGTCTGAAAATTTGGAGTTCATAGACGCCGCCGCAAGGACCGACGACAGTGGCTGGGGTTGAACTGACAAGAGCAGTATGTCACCCTCTATTTGCCTGAATTTTTCATCTAGCCTTTTATTTACCGGCTGAGTGCAGTGGGGCTTGAGACAACCCTTCTTCGCCAGAGCCTCCACATCCTTCTGCAACGGGTTGTCAGATCTTGATTCCGCATTGATGGCGAGTACTTCCGCCAGTACCCCCGACTCTGGCAGCTCCTTCTGGGGCTGAGGGATGCCCAGGTTTTCACCTAGGCCAGTGATTCTATCATGAAATGCCCTTGCCAAAGAGGGCATGTCCTGCCCCTCCTCATCAGTGTCTTGCTGGTCACCTGAGTTAGAAGGGGCCCGTAGGCGTCAGGTGTGTCGCTGGAGCTGGCCCATGCGCTGGAACTGGAGGTGTAGACACTGCAACCAGAGCTACAAGAGGCATGGGCAGCAGTGATGGTGGCGGTGCAGGATGTGCAGGTACCGGCTCAGTAGGCGGTGTGGGCGGCAGCATTTCCTGAATTATGACTTTAAGAAGGTTCCCCAATTGTGGAGACCACATAAGGGTCAAAAATATGTTGAAGAAGCGATCCTCGCAGGCGGACTGGGAGAAGTCCTGCACCAGTGCCAGCTGTGGCAGCATAAAGGCCTGTTGCTTGCCTCCACATTGTGAGTACATGCCCTCACTGTACCGTGTTTGTCCCATGAAGGTCGGGTATGAAGTGGTCCAAGTGACCAGAGTCATAGGAACCCAATCCATCCTGACAGTAGGTTTGTGCCTTCGTGGTTCTCCCTCTTGGCAGACGCCAGAGTGGGCGAGGTGCACCGAGAAGGAGAGCACGTCGTCCAAAGTGCACACCAGGGGATCGATTTCTTTGGAGTCTGCCCAGTGGCAGAATCTGGTCCATTTGCTTTTGTACTGGGCCCTGGTAGCCTTGCTCCTAGCGCCCTTTATGATCTCCAGATTAGCCTGTGAGAGGCTGAGGTGCCGCAGTGTTGCCTGCTCAGATACCACGCTGTGAGGGCTAGTTTCTGTGGTGCGTGGTGGATGGCTCTGCCCCCCTGCTGTGCCAGAAGATGTGCTGGGCCTGTCGGGAGGTGAATCGGGGCATCTCAGAGGCTGAGCAGCTCCGAAAACCCTGGCCTGGCCGGCCACCATGGAGCTATTAAAATGATGTGGAGTTGGCGAGACTCCTTGATCTTGCAAATTACTCTGTGAATCAGCCACATGGGTGGAAAGGCATAGGCCTTCATGCCGTTCCACTGGAGGCGAAATGCATCACCCAGGGAGCCGGGTCCCTGTCGCTGCCAGGAGGTGAACTGAGGGCACTTCTTGTTGTGCCAGGTGGCAAAGAGATCCACCTGGGGATGACACCACCTGCTGAAGATCTCCTGAATAATGAGGTCACTTAGCTGCCACTCGTAATTGTCCGCTCCCAGCCTGCTGAGCCTGTCCGCTTCCAGGTTGTATTCCCCTGGGAGGTGGACTGCCGTGAGGTAGATGTCATTTTCCAGGGCCCACTCCCACATGTTGATTGCCATTCTGCACAGAGGAGGGGATCTGGTGCCTCCCTGCTTGCTGACATAGTACATGCTGGTCGAGTTGTGGATGAGGACAGGAAGTGGTAGGAATGCCCTGAGCGCTAGCCAGATGGTGTTCAGCTCTAGCCAATTGATGTAGAATACCTGCTCCTGTCGCGTCCAGGTGCTGTGGAGTGAGAGATCGTCCAGGGTGGCTCCCCAGCCGTCGAGCGAGGAATCCGTGGTGACGGTGGCCTGCGGAGTGGGCAGCCGGAAGGGCTTGCCCGTCCGTAGGTTACAGTCTCTCGACCACCATGTTAGGTCCGGGTGGCGAGATGGAGGAACGTTGATCATCTTGGATTGAGAGCCCCGCAACTGGTTGCATGATGCCGCGAAGTGCAGCTGAATCCTCCTCATCCTTAGTCTTGTGTGTGGGACGGCTAATAGGACTGCTGCCAATAGACCCAGGGGATGTTGGTACCACCATGCCGAGGTCACTTCTCTGCTGAGGAAGTGGGTGGTGGCCCTTTTGATGGCCGAGATCTTGTCCTCCGACGGAAAAAGCTTCTCGGAGCGCGTATCCCAGATGAGGCCCAAGAATGTCAGAGTCTGCATAGGCAGCAGCTGCAACTTCTTGAGATTGAGCGAGATGCCCAGATCGCGCAGTGTGTTCATAAGGGCATGGGAAGTGTGGAGAACCGCTTCCGGTGATGTAGCCTTGACGAGCCAGTTGTAGAGGTATGGGTAAATGTGGAGGCCCTGCGCTCTGAGGAGGGCCGTCACCGCATTCATGAGCCTGGTAAAGTCCCTGGTGGCCGAGTTGAAGCCAAAAGTATGGACCTTGTATTGAAAATGGTAGCCCATGATCTTGAACCATAGTAAAGAACGATGGGGCTGCCAAATCGGGACGCATAGGTAGGCGTCCTTCAGATCCAGGGAGCACATCCAGTCTCCCTTGTCCAATGTCTACGCTATAAAAGCTGGCGTAACCATCTTGAATTTTTGCAGGGGTAAGGAGAGGTTGAGGGTGGAAAGGTCCAGCACAACTCTCAGGCCCGCCTGGTTCTTCTTCTGAAAGGCGGAAATCCTGGAGTAAAAGCCAAAGTCTCGCTGGGAGGCTGGGACTTCCTCCACTGCCTGGCTCTCTACGAGCGACCGGATCTCTGCTAAAAGAGTTGCTGTCCCAACTTGTGGGAGTGGAGGGGAGGAGGGAGGAGAGGCTGAGATAGGGAGGCGGTACCCCGAGAATACTACAGAGAGGATCCAGGGGTCCACGAAATTCTGGTAGCAGAAATGTGCATGGAGAGCAAGCCTGCCCCTCACCGGAGACAATTGGACCCAAAGGGGCGTGTCATGCCTTCTTTTCCTCAGAGGCTGTCAAGGAGGAGGGGGACTGGAAAAAGCCCTTACTCCCCCCCCTTTTTGTTGTTTGCGCTGGTTCTGAGACGACGAGTGGTCCGGCTGCCTGGATCTCCGTTCCTGGAAGCTGCGTAACCCTCGGTACGTACAACCCCCGTTGGAGCGCTGCTGAGATTGGGTGCACAATTTGGGCGTGGTCCTTGTCAGAATAGATAAAGACTCGACCGTTGAGAATGGCATATCCGGATCTTCCTCCTCATCCGTATCCTGTGGATCGTGGGGATCCTGTGGAGTAAGAGGAGTAGTTGGCGCCAAAGGCTGTGGTACAGAGACCGCGGCCAGAGGCTGAGGAGGCAGCGGCGGCTGGTACGGAACTGCCTGAGGAGTCGGCTGAGGAGCCGGAGGAGGCAGCTGCGCCAGGGCCTGGAGCACCGGCGGAGGCATCTGTGGTGCTGCTAGCATTGTGGGGAGGACTTCCCTGATGCTGTCTTTGAGGATAACCCCCATCCGAGGTGACTTCATGAGGCCAAGGAACCTCTCGAAGAAAACCTCTTCACTGGCCGAGGAGGTGGCAGGGGGTGCTGACGGGGTAGCGGGGAGCTGCTGGAGCCGCTGCGTACCCTGCCCATATGGACGCAAAGGAAAGCTGCCCTGCGCAAAAGAGGGGTAGGCTGTAGGCCACGTACCTGGTTGAGGTCAGTCCAACCTTGACACTCGTTCTTCGCCGAATTCCTGGAATGGCATCGGACGGTGCCTCTGTCTGGCGCATGGCCATTTTGTCGAGCTACCTGCCACATGCCTGCAACGTGTTGCTCGGCCCGCTCGGCCCAGCCTCCTCCAAGACTCTTGCATGTGGATCATGAGGCCTACCCTTCTCCTTGGGCTGAGGCCCGGTAGGTGTGACACCCTCGACCTGGGGGTCAGTAGAGCTGCATTTAGGCACCCCCTAGGACGTATTGACGGTATTAGGGCGTAGCCCCTCAGCCATGATGACGGTATAAAGGCGGAGCCCCTCGGGTGAACACCCGGTAAAAGAACTTTCCAGTCCCTCAACACTGTTACTGGGAGGATCCAAAGATCCCTCGGCCCGGAGGCCGGTAGCTGTAGCAGCCTCAGTGTACATGCTGGTAGAAGGAACTGACTGGTCCCTCCTGTGCGGGAGAGTCCCTGGGAAGGAGTCTCCCTTGCGGGGTGCGATGGAGAATGTCAGCCCTACCTTGGGCTTGGTTCCATGTTTACGAAGTTGTTGAGGTCCTCTGGAGGCGACTTCTGGAAGAGCTCCCTTTACCTGGCTAGTCTGTTCTTCAGCGCTTTCGAGAACACCAAGCCACACGGTGAACAAGCTTGCCAACCGTGGTCTGGGCCAAGGCAATGCAGGCAGAGGGTGTGTGGGTCTGAAGTTGGGAAAAGCCAGTTGCAGGATGGACACCTGCTGTACCCTGTGGAAGTCGACATGCCCCAAGGAGGAGCGCGACGCCTGGGGACCGATTGCCTGAATAATAAAAAGACAAAAAGATAACAAAGCGAAGAAGTATCCGAACGTGGAACTACATGGCCAAAGCCAAACCCAGGAGAGCTGGTGAATTCGGCCGGTTCCCGTCGATGCGGAAAAGGGGACTGAGGTGTGGCGCCAGAGGGTGGAGTAAGGGCAGCCCATGCTTCCTGGGCCACACCCCAGCGCGCCTCTAAATTTAAAGGGGAAGAAGGTTTTTTTCTGGAGAAAAAGGTTCTGACTCCCATCCCTTGGAAGGGATGCCCATGCAGTATGGAGGAAAGGGGACGGGACGTACGAGTACGGTGCATATGAGTGCACCCAAAATGGTAAAAATAAAGGTGCCACTGCAAACAGCCTGGCTGGGCATCACTTACTATGTCAAAAGTACCTGTTATCCAAAAACAAATTGGAAAACAAGGTTTCCTGCAATGCTCTCCTTAAGGGAGTTAGTTGAGATAGAAAAGACTTAAGTGGGAGACACAGTCCCCTTCCAGTGGTAGTCTTAAGGACTGACCAGTGCCCCAAAACAAAATGTCTTAAGCAAGGGAGTGAGGTTTAAAAGGCTTAAAAAGACTGCACTTTCAATAATCAGGTCAGGGCAATAAAATAGTTCACATCCTGTGTGCCCCAATGAAGTAGATGGGGAAAAGAAACATTGCCCCTAAACCTACCCAAACTAACTACACAAACTGACATGGATTACCTATATGTAAAATGATACTAACATTCAATTTTATTTTGAAGGCCTTTTTTGCTTTAATAATAATAATAATAATAATAATAATGTAATAATAATAATAATAATAACAATAAGCATTAGAACACATTTCAATTCATCTAAAGTAGCTTAAACATTTATCAACCTGCAAATTGTGTTCTGCTGTTTCGAAGAGTGTTATGTTTCTTGTCTCTACTTGGTTATAAGACTTGCCTGTGAGTATTTTGTATGAACTTCCATGAATTGCAGGTATTTCTTAATGCTTGACTTCAGAACAAAAAAAGATTATATTCCCTGTGCCCTTCTAAGAGGGGAGCCAGACTGCTTTAGAACAACCAACTGTTAGTGTATGTGCAGGGTCCACTCAGTTTTCCCGACTCTCACAAAGGAAAGGTGGAAGTCGGGAACAACTCATTGCAAACCCTGCATATACACTAACACCTGGTCTTCCTAAGCCCTCAGCAGGGGACTATCAAAACATGCTGGCAATAGCTATTCTAAAGAATTGGTAATACTTAAGGAGAGTGCTTGTATGACAAACAGGCAATTCAAAAGGTTTTTCTACCTAAACTAATATTTGGATTGTAATGTGAGCTCCTGATGTGCAGTTGTTGTATTCACATTTTAAAGAGGGAAGAAAGTTCAGTACGTACCAGGGTATCCTCCAACATAAATCGGATTGTTAGTATCTGCTGAGGTAGACTGAGCATGGGGATTCTGGGCCCTCACCAAGTGGCCGTCAACAATTAGAATATTGTGGTGTTTACTCTTGTTTGCTTGAAGTTTGTGCCATTTTCCATCGCACAGGGCCTTGGCTTCCTTTGGTTCGTAGATGGTTGTTATTCTGCCAGCACCATTGTTTACGTGGAACAAAACCTGGACGTACATTAGAAAACATGTTGATCAAAGAAGAAATTACAGCAAGGAGGCATTATAACATAAAAAAGTAAACAAGTTTATGTGAACGTCTGAGAACAAAATACTGTCAGTTTTAGTTACCCTCTGTATTTCTGCATGGGACAATATGCTTGAAAGAACAATGATTTTATCATAGACATCAAATATGTGGTTTTCCAAAGGGAATATTTTCAAACACTATCGTCTGTGATTATGAGGGAAATCTCCTTAATAAAGGGTAAGGGGAGGGGTAAAGTAGTCGGGGTGTAAAGGCTATGTGCCGTAGCAGTGATTACGGGCAATGGCTCATGTCTATAGCATGTTGCTTGCAGGAGCTTTTTAAAACATTTGAAAAAATTAGCTCTGATACGAGAGTAGGAGTATGTGTTAAAGTTACTCACTCTAGTGACTAGAGTATTTATAGTCATTTGTCCTCTTTCCTCCATCCTTGTGGGTGTACCCCAACAAGGATACGGTACCGGAACCTTTGCCAGTGAAAAATTGAGCTTCCCATTAAATTTAGTACAGCGTGTGGGGGCGTGGCCTGGGTGTGGGAACGCCCCCTGAAGCCTCACTCTTCGCCGCCTCATCTCAGTCCCCTTTTTAACACAACACTTTAATACCTGCCTATGCTGAATACGTTAGTCCCTGGCATACAAGCGGTGGAAGGTGGGTGGGACGAATGGAGGAAAGGGGACTAAGGACTATTTGGCAGTAACTCTGTTATCGACAACTTTACCACTACGCCAAATTACGAGTTTGGGCCTGGAGTGGGGGATTTGCCTCCAGGAATATCCTGGGGGTAAATCCTCCAACTCACTGCCAAAAAATCAACAGAATCGGCAGAATTACCACAGCAGATATTCTGCCACAGTAATTCTGTCAAAAAAACCCCATTGAGTTCAATGGACTCAAATTAAATGGGGAATTACAAAGCCATCTCTACTTGTAATCCGGCGGACCAAGTGGCGGTAACAGAAATTTGGGCGGTATATAATGAGACCCTATGAGTACTCTAGTCACTACAGTGAGTAACTTTAATTGCTCATACGATACGTCCCATCCCCTTTCCTCCATCCTTGTGGGTGATTCCACCGAACAAGAACATAGGGTGGAGCTGTGATAAGCAGGATGAAGCAAAAAGGTTCTGAACCACCTGACTGAACTCTGCATCTCGCCTGGAGCTGGTTTCCAGGGAATAATATCCTGAAGGCGCCAGAAGTACTGTTTGCGAGTAAGATGTGAGGCGTATGCTGTATTGGATCTAAAGAGATTTACTGACTTGGAAGGTACTTTTGGATAATAAGCTCTGAAAGTTGGAATTTGCAATTGGGAATAACATAGGCAGATGAAGTGATCTGAACAACCCGATGATCAACCCTCACAATGTATATTCTGGAGACTGAAGAACCTCCCTTGAAGAAGAAAGGATAAGCTTTGAGTGTTTTCATTAAAAAACACTTTGATGTGATGATTTTGAGTGGTGTAACTCACCCTAGTCGTTGGTAATGGGGATGGGGAAACTCCCCATATTGGTCCTGACGAAGGTTGCGTTAATAAGTGGGCGAAAGTTTTTGATGTCCTAACAGACAACCGAAACACGCGTAGACAGATAAATCGGTGTGACTAGCAGCACACGGATAGAACCATCAGACCATTTGGTGGAGGACTTTTCACAGTACAAGAAGAATTTCATTGCTGATTATTATATCAGAAAAGTATATGTTATTTGTTTGTTTTAGAAATTAATAGTGAATGATTGGTAGGAGTGAATCAGTATGAGTTGAAGATAAAAATCATTATTTTTTGTTTAAATATTTTAAGAAAAAGATATTTTATATTTGCTATGAAAATAAAAGATTTTGAATTTAATATTTGGCACTTATTGGTATATGTAAAAAGATAAATGTGTTAAGTTGGCTATTTCCTATCGCAGTGGTCCATTTTTTGCTTATTGTTAATATATTGAGCCTGGAGGACCAGGGATTAAGACCAGGCACCCCTTTTCTTTTGAAGCAGGAAATAAAGCTTACAGAACACTGACGGAGTGGCCCAAGTAGCCGCTCTGCTGATGACATCCCAAGAAGCATGTCTCTGAAACGCGACAGCCGCAGCCTTAGCTCTGACCGTATGGGCATGAATTCCCCCCCGGAACTGGTTTGGCCATGGCTGCATACGCCTCAGAAAATGGAGTTTTCCTAAAGTCACACTTGGATGTAAGACTTTAGTACGTTATCCCAGTGGTTTATAGATACCCAACTCTTTGTAACAGTCCGTACTACCCAGAGACCTTGGTAGAGTGGCAGAGCAGTCAGGCTTATGTTAAGAGGAAGATGTAAGCTGTAGGTAAGCACACTGAATCTAGCTAGTAATGCACATCAACGAAACACATATACATACATTTATATTAAAATATAGATTTATTATATGTACACAAGTCACTGTTAAATACTTAGCACAATAAACCAACACACAAAGGTATACTTTTCAATACTGTCAAAAGGTCACTTCTTGCATAATTGTTACAGGATTTTGACAGATTTACTGTATTATCGGTAATAATGAGCACCCACAAAGTAATACAGTAATTGCATGTAGTCTGCATACACATATATGATAGGGATTTTTGAGAAGGAAAACAGTTGGCTAGTGTTATCCTAGCAGAGCATTAGGTTCTAGAGGTGGTTTCCCTGCACAGCAAGTCTTTTAAAGTCCAAAACGTAACAGTAGCTAAAAGGCAGTTCGGAGAGGCTTAAAGTCTTGAAAAGCAGCAGAAGTCAAAAGTGCCTTTGAATACTTTCTATTCTCTAGGAAAGAAGATACAAGAAGGCTTAACCAATGTTGGAGACCCTGTTAAAGGACTCGCTGTTAGGCAAAGTTTGTATGCAGTAGCCTCTGGGAACACTCCAAACAACTATGACTACAGGTACAGGCAACCCAACCTTTGGTATAAGCTTGTACTACACAGTTTTGGTAGCGTGTCGAGCAGCCAGGCTTATCTCAAGAGGGGAACTGTGAGTTGTAGTGAAGTTACACAAAGATTCACAGTTACAGGTATTCAAATAAACTCTTACATTCAAAGTTTCTTGCATAAACAATTAATAATTTATCAGTCAGTTATAAAGCCTTCTTCTGAAGGGAGCAATAAAATAGTAACACACAAATATACTTCAATACTGTACACTCTGAGTTTCTGGGTTAGACAAGGCCCTTTTGGGATGGCCCACAGACACAACATACACCCACAAGTGACTTCAGTAACAAGGGTGCTGGGGACATTAATACCTTACTGTTGGCATACAGAATACTCTTAATAGATTGTAAAAGGCAAAAGTTATTAGAACACAAGAAATACACATGTTCTTAAGCAGGGCAAATACTTTCACATAGCAAGACTAGAGTCATTCAATTCAACAGGCTAAGCCAAAGTCAATTGGCAAAAGTCTTTGTATAGTATGCAGCACTTCAGGTAAGTAAATGGAAAAGACTTTGCACACGTACTTAGGAGTCTTTGATAAAAAAAACAAGAACCAAATGTAGGGCCACAAGTTGATTAGATTTGTGAATTGCAGAAGTTTCAAGCACTTCCACAGTAAGAAGTAAGTTCTCTTAGGCTAGTTTTACAGTACCTTAGTAAAGAAGAAAAGGATGCAGCTGACGACTTCGGTTCCTGTACAGCTCTGCAGATCTCACTGTTCCTGAACCTCAGTTGTGGGGGCAAGAGGGAGGACGTCGGGGGACTCCTGCACTGTATTGGTACCGTCAAAGCTGGCAACCGGAAAACTTTACTTTCAGTGGCTGTTTCGCATTTCAGCTCCTTGCCGTACAGCAAATAGCAATAAGCGCGGTTCATGGCTGTCAAGGTGGACTTTCCTCACATCTGAGGTCCTGCACTCAACTGAGGCGGGACAGGCTTGGTCAGTCCTGTTTCGTGGGAGTCCGGAGTATCTTCCAAAAGCTTTCGGCCAGCTTACAAGCAACACACACAATCTGGTGTCCCTCTCCCTGGCTCTACGGTTTCCTGCAGCACTCTGAGAAAATGCAACTAGCTCCGAGATGGGTGTCCAGGTGGTTTACTTTGAAGTTGATTGGTCCCACCAACTCAAAGGGAGAAGTCGTCCTTGCAGGGCTTCTCTGTTGATGCGAACATGGAGATTCAGACCTGCAGCAGGGCTTTGTGGTCGACTCTGCCCTCCAAGCCAAGAGATCTGCCCTTTATTCAGTTCTCTCCCAATCATCCCAGCCTAGATGCCACTCACCCAGCAGGGTGGCTGTCCTTGCCAGACAGTCAGCCAGCCAATCGTCACAGAGTGCATTTGGGTCTCCTAGGAGACTAAGCACAGGATATTCGGGCACCTCCGTCACTTCCTGCCTACCCCAGACACTCTCGAGCCAGAGGCGGGTTTCACTCCTGAAGTCCGCCAAAGGCACAGAGAAAATCTCGAGAAGGACCTTTCCACAAGGAAATGGCGAAAAAAGAAGACCGGAGACCATTTTAACAAAGGAGGCTCAGCGCCATTTTGAAAAACATGGCTCCCGTGATTTAACATTACCGGAGCTGCGAACAGTTTGCGGTCGGGGTAAATTATGGTAGTTCATTGTAAAACCATTGCCATCAGCCATTCTGAGAGGAATGGCTAACATATGAATGCTACATGAGTAACTAGACATAGAAGATTCTAAGTAACCCCTCCAGCACTCTATTGTAAGATAGGGTTTGCTGGGTCTAGAATTTTACAGGACTAAGTGAAGTCAATTTCACTCCACTGTTCTGGGAAAAAGTAGTTGATCCCAGAGAAGGTATTTAAACCTTGGGAACTCTGAAAGACTTCACTGTGTCACTGCACTGAAGGTGCTTTGTGACACAATTGTAAAAGATGATGCCTATGGAGTTGGTTAGACTCCATAACCAAAAAGAAACAGTGTAGAAAATCACAATAAAATACACAAGAGAGTGAGAAAAAGGGTTGCACTTTAAAAAAATCAAGTCCTCAAAATCCAGCAAAGTTGCTGCGGGTCTCTAAGGTGGAGGGAATTAGCACATTTTTGAGAATTCTCCCTAACACTCACTAAAGGGATGCAAGCAACAGCTTGAGTCGGAGGTGAGAGGGAGTTTCCCTGGACACCTGTACGTGCACTCCAACGTCATCTTCATCTTCGGTTTCTTCTGCTTCCAGTGGTTGACTTGCTTTTCACTCCAGGAGCCACACCTTTTATCCAGTTGTATCCAGGTCCAGCTCTCACTCCTCTGCAATCCTCCTCAGCAGTTTACAGAAAAGGGCGTCTAGCTGTCTAATCAGGACAGCTAGACCCCAGTGGTAGCTGGTCCCATTCAGACACTCTGGCAGACAAAGGACAGGGGGGGTGCAAAACTCCTCTCCCACTTCCTGCCTGCCCAGACACTCTGGAGCCTAGGTGGGGACAGCCAAGGGTTCCCGCCAAAGGTGAAACACACACACAGGCCTCCCCCTCTCAGAATGGTGGAAGGGCTGACAAAGAACACTCATCCCCCTCCATCCCCCCCTGACTAGGGACAGGAGGGTCTTATCCACTTCTGGATGAATCCCTTGATCTAGTCGCTCATACTTTCTGGAGAGACCATCAGCATTCTTATGTTGGGTACCTGACCTGTGTTCAAGAGTGAAGACAAAGCTTATTAGGCTTATGGATCACCGAAGCAATTGTGGATTTTCTCCTTTCATCTGCATCCGCCACCTTAAGGGTTGGTGGTCAGTTTTAATCCTGAAAGTAGTTCCAAAGAGGTATGGTTTGAACTTGTTCAATTGTTGCCCACCTGGTTTCCCTATCTTTTAGTTTTCTACTAATAATGCAGATGGGGCGCTCCCTGCCTTTGCTATAAAATTGACTCAAGACTGCTCCTATCCGTGTGTTGGAACCATCAGTTTGGACTAAGAAAACCTCAGTACAGGCTGGAGCTCTCAGCACTAGAGCTTTACAGAGGGCACCCTTCAGCCCTTGGAAAGCTTTTTCACAGTCCTCATTCCACTTGACCTTTTTAGGGTACTTGGGAGAGGATACAGTATTCATAGGAGAAGCTATGTTCCTATAGTTCTCAATGATATTCCTGTCGTAACCAGTAAGTCCTATGAAGGCTCTTTAGTTTGAATAGTTGGAGTTGCCCAGTCTTACACAGCCTGTACTTTGCTGGGTATGGGCTTAATCTGCCCTCCTCCTACCTCATGACCAAGGTAGACAACTTTACTCTGACCAACTTGGCATTTACTTGCTTTGATGGTCAGATTGGCCTGTTGAAGTGCCTGCAACACATGTCCCAGGTGGTCAAGATGTTCTTCTCAGGTAGGGCTGAACACTGCAGTGTCATCCGAGTATGCCATGCAGAAGTTCTCCTCTAACCCATTCAAAACATAGTTAACCATTGTGGCAGGTGCATTCTATAAGCCAAAGGGCATGACCTTAAACTGGTAAAAGCCTTCTAGAGTGGAGAATGCTGTATTTTCCTTGGCATGGTCAGTCATGGCAATTTGCCAATAACCACTTGTCAGGTCAAAAGTACTGAGGAATGTGGCTGAGCCCAGTTTATCCACCAGTCCATCTGTCCTTGGCAAGTGATGTGCATCAGCCTTGGTAACTGCATGTAATGCCCTACAGTCCACACATAATCCAAGTTCCTTAGTTCCTGCCTTTGGCACAAACACAACTGGGCAGCCCATGGACTTGTAGAATGTTCAATCACTGCAAGCTCAAGAATCTTGTTGATCTCCTCCTTTATGTGATTCCTCACATTATCTGACATCCGGTAGCCCCTGCTTTTAACAGGTACACTATGACAAGTGTTAATGTCATGTTGGCCCCAAGGGGTCAAGCCTGGTGTAAGTGAGAACAGAGGGGCAAAGTGAGTTAACAAATCTTTGTACTCCGGCTGTTGCTGCATTGTCAGATTAGTCGAGAGTTTTACCCCTTATATTGACCCATCAGAAGAATGTTCCCTTAGAAGATCTGGAAGAGGCTCACTCTCCTCTTCTTCCTGATCATAGGTGACTAGCATAACACCTATCGCTGGTTGGAGACATAAGCCTTCAGAAGGTTGGTATGAAAGACCCTAGGGGTCTCCTTGGGGTTCCGGATTCCTTGGTCTGCTGACGAAAGGCAGGACAATGGACGGGATCTCTCAGCAGCAGTGTCGAGGAAGGACCTCTGGCATGGCTTTCATCAACATTTCTTTTGTCACTCTGCGGGTTTGGCACCGTTTCTGCAGCACCAACAAATGACACGATTTGCCCGGTCAATCTTCTTCGGTTCCTGCACTCCCACACTCTGATGAGGGGGTCTGGACAGGTTGGATTGTGTCTCTGAAGTGTCCTTGAGGGCTCAGCAAAGACTTGGACAGTTTCGTCCTTTCCATGACGATGCACTCAAAATGGGCTACAGGTCTCCTGGTATTGGGGTTCTGCAGCTCTGGAAACTCACAGGACCTCGGGAGATGGCTCAAAACAAAGTTTGTCTGCCATCAGCCATAGCTAGGAGTTTGTCTATGTTCCTAAAAAGTCACAGGAGCAGAGAGAAGGGGGATACTAGGTATCCCTTTGGTACTCCACATAAGGTGGTGTGTGCCAATGTCTCAGACTATACAGTTTTACGAGAGATACTAAGAACTGCAGTTACTCTAGGATAAAGAAAATAATCTCAAAGGAGGACCCTAAGGGTCCCCGGCAACACTGCCCATAAGTGTGCTGCAATAGTAAATTACAGATGCCTTTAAGAGTTTTGGAGGAAAATAGACTCCATAGGGCAGGTAGAATACAAATTATAGAGTTCCAAAAGATAGAACCTATAAGAATAAATTAGTGGAAAAAGGCTCCACTCATTCAGGATTTCAGAAAGAGGTCCAGAGGTCCAGCAAAAAGTGCTGGGGGGTTTCACTAGGAGAGGGGATGAAGCATACAAATTATAAATCTTCCTAACAACCATCCAATGGGCGATAGAAGCTTTTAAAGCCTGGGACTGTCGCTGGGGACATGCGCCCAAACGTGACAAATGCCTCAGACTTCCTGAAGGATTTTATCCAAGAGAGGTAGAACTTGAGGACTCTCTTGAGGTCCAAGGAATGCAAAGCCTTACGGCACCCGACTGCGAGTTCGTAAAGAACACTGGCAGGCAGATCTCCTGATTCAAATGGAATGGAGTGAAGACTTTGGGCAGAAAGGTAGGATGAGTGCGCAAAATGACCTTGTCATTATGAAATGTGGTGAAGGGCTTGCATGATGACAAAGCCTGCAGCTCACTGACCCTGTGCGCCGAAGTAAGCGCCACCAACAATACCGTATTCAGTGTCACCAGCCTGATGTTCACCAAGGCCATCGTCTCAAAGGGCTTGTGCTGTTAGGCCGCCAGAACCACATTAAGGTCCCAGACCGGATGAGGCCTGTGTACCAGAGGAAGGAGCCTAGACAAGTAATTGAGGTGGGCCTTAAACACTGGCTTGGCTGCTGAAAACACGTGTTCTGTGGAATTTTTGTAGGCCCCAATGGCCGCCCGATAAGTGCAGCAGGTATCGACCTGAATGCCGAATTTAAAACCAGATGTGTGGAAAAAGCCAGCATGTTGCCCAAGGAGCAGGTAAGGAGGTCTAGCCCCTTGTCAGGACCCCAGTGGCAAAATCATGTCCACTTACTCTTGTTCTGAGCCCGTGCAGACGGCCTCCTGGCTTCCTGAATGATATCCCATTTGTCCTCAGAGAACTGTGCATGGTGAAGTGTCATCTGTTCAGGAACCGGGCCACTAGGTCCAGCCTGGCTAGGTCCGGGTTCCCCACTGCCCCGCCCTACTGCGTCAGGAAGCCCCTGCTGGGGATTGGTAGATCGACCGGTCCCTGGAAGCAAAACTGCAGTAGATCCGGAGAACCACACCCTCACTGCAGGGTGATCGGGATGAGGCTGCAGCCCACTGAACGACGGAACTTGGAGAGGGTCAGCTGGAGCAACGGTGGGGGAGGAAACACAGTGCTAGCAGACCTGGAACGTGGCACCCAGAGTCCACTGACTCTGGCCTGTCCAAGGTGCAAACTGGGGCCACTTGGAATTCAGAGGAGATGCAAATAAGTCAAGATCCAGAAACACCCATCTCTGGAACAGGGGCAACAAGGAGTTTATGTGTAACTCCCACTTGTAGCTGTTGAACCCCAAGCGGCTGAGCTGGTCCGCATCTGCATTGCTGTCCCCCGGGAGATGGCCTGAGGAAATCGAAATCCCTTCCATGAAGGCCCATTCCCCGACCGCCACCACCTCCCTGCACAGGAGGTGGGAACGGGTGCCAAGTGAGCGGAATAGTCCAGGGTCTTAAACTGGCCTAGACCAGTTAGGAGCAATATAGAGGCTGCCATTGTAGGCTCACAAAGTGTCCATGTGATCATAAAAGGCATTTTAAGGTCTATGTCATGATTAAGGCTTCCGGTTTTATGAAAAATAAATTCTGCCATTTTTGTCTGTATTTGTGCATATTTATTTTTTGCCCTTTGTTCACCATTTATCCACATTTATTTTTTGTCACATAAAAAGATAATTCACAACCATTATTTTTCTGCATTTATTCTAATTAAAAATGTATTTATTAAATTACACATGTAGCCATAATGGAAATAATTACTAGCTCCATTTTTTCCATAACAGTCACAGGAGCAAACAGTTGCTCCTGTGACTGCTGCTGTCTTAAGATATATGCTGTCAGCAATTTAGAGAACTTTAATACTATTTTGTACATGCCTCTTACTCTCTCCATGCTGCCACGCTGCAATGCGATTGGCCTGCGATGTATGAGAGACATCATAGAGAACCAGACATAGATCTGTTTTTCTGTTTTTTTCCATTTTCATAAATTAATACAGACAGAAAGCAGATTGATTTCCGTCTGTATTTATGTATAAAAATCAGGAAAAAATTGAAAACGGGGACCCTTACTAAGGATCCCCTAAACAAAGGGAAGCCCTAGAACACAAAATGGCTGAGAGCTTGATTTAAAACAAAAACCAAAAAACATTGGTACCCCCAATGGTTACCAAAAACATACTCTGGGATAGCAATGCGTTAAAAGGCTTGCATCCTTGGTGAAGGATCCAAAAAAGACAGGGGAAAAAGCCGAGTGTTGCGGGGACTTGAAAAGTGGTCAAAGAACCCCCAAAATAGGATTCCTGGCTTAACATTGTTCATGCTGGTTTATCATGTGCTTTGTGTACTTTCAAAATCAGATCACAAAGCATCATATAAACTGAGATCTTGAAAGGTAAACCTACAAAAAAGTGCACCTTGCTTTCTGAAAAGAGATGTGAAATAATGTGTCACACACCAGGCATTGCAGACAGAGCAAAAATCCCAGGATTACAATTTAACCCTAGTCTGTGCTCTTGGGCAACTCAGTTAATCTCACCCAAAATGACAACATTGCCAATCCCAACATTGTCAACCCCTTACTATGATTTTGTTTTCTGTGTGTGCTCTTCAAAAAGCCTAATTCATGATTAATGTAGTTTTAGTCTCGCTTCATAACATTGACAATCCATATATTGCACATCACAAAGAACTACGAACTAGAAATCAGACCGATATGCCTTCTGGACAAAGAACTCAAACCGAAATCCAAATTTACATCACAATTTTCCAATGAAAATATGATTGAGGTATTTTATAAAGCAACCACCAGGGACATATACAATATGTATGATGACACAAAAACAAGACTCAACAAACAAAACTTAACCAAGTATGAAAGATTAGCATTGAAAAACTTGGAGAAGGACAGGACCATCGTAATAAAGGAGGCATATAAAGGTGGGAATATTGTTGTGATGGACAGACAAGACTATGGGCCTCATTACGACCTAGGCGGTAAGTTACCGCCTGGGTCGTAGCTTTACCGCCATGGCGTAAACTGTGTTTACGCCATGGTGGTTGGCGGATTTACCGCCCCATTCCAAGGTGAGTGGGGCGGTAAATCCCCATTTCCCATTTTACCCTTCCCCATTCCCATTTTTGCCCCATAGGGCATAATGGGAGTGGGGAAGGCGCTAATTACGCCACCATAAATCACGGTGGCGTAATTAGCACCATGGTCCCTTAGCGCCATGGATTTTAACGCCTGCAAAAAGCAGGCGTTAAACTCACCATGGCGCTAAGGGACCTCGGAATCAGGCGTTAAGGTCCGGCGCCGTTTACGGCGCCGTTAACCCCTTAACGCCTGACTCGTAATGAAGCCCTATATAACAATGGCATATAACCACCTAACAACACCATTATGCTATTTGGAACTTTCTAGTAACCCCAAGAACAAAATTATACTCCGAGTGGAACAACAAATCATTGGATGGCATAGAAAAGGTCTGTTAAATGAGGAAGAGAAATCTGCATTACTCAATAAATATCCCATAATTCCAACCATGTACTTCCTGCCAGAGATACACAAACAGTTTGTTAAAATTCCAGAAAGCCGCCCAATACTGAGCGGCATTGGCTAGCTGACTGAGAGAATTTCTGAGTACATTGACAATATATTGAGACCACGAGTACCGAAATTGAAAGCCTTCATCAAAGACACCACAGATGCAATTAAGGCAGTTGATCAAATAGTCTGGAAACCATCATATCTACTGGCAACTTGGGATGTCCGCATGCTATATACCATTATTGAACATCAAGCGGCTATTCAAACTATTGACTTTGAATTTAAAGGAGATTCTGCATCCCACTAACATTATATACAAATGTTCAAGGAAATGCTGACACTAACATTGGAGAATAATGTTTTCATGTTTGACAATAAATACTATCAGCAAAAAAGAGGGATTGCAATGGGCACAAAGTATGCACCAGCACTGGCAAATCTTTTCATGGGAATGTATGAAGAGAAAACTGTATATTTGGATGAAGCATTTGGAACACACGTAATATTGCGGGTCCGCTCTATTGATGATGTCCTGCTAATTTGGGATGGTACCAGTTTGGAACTCAATGAATTTAGACTGAGAATGAATCAAAATGACCTTGATATCAAATCTGTGGGACAGGACAACAGTAAATCCATTAATTTTTTGGACTTAACAATTTTTGTACAGGACACTAAACTGTCCACACATACATATCGCAAGGAAACTGAGGTAAACACAACCCTTCATGCACAGAGTTGTCATCATAGACCTGTCAAATGGAATGTTCCTAAGGGCGAGTTTATCAGAGCTAGGAGAAATTGTAAAAATAAAAATGACTTTGTGGCAGAATGTGACTTATTGCAGGGCCGATTTAGACAAAGGGGATACTGAAATGATTGCATCAAAGCAGCTAAACAGAAGGCTACAAATATGACGTGGGAGCAAACTTTGTTGCCCAAAACCAACAATGACAGGAATGAGTCTAATGAAATCAACTTCATCACTACCAACAGTAGGAATAGCTCAGACCTGAGGAGAACTCTGAACAAGAATTGGCACCTACTACAGTTGGATCCTCATTTTACAGGATTTATCAGTGACAAACCAAAAATGACATATCGAAAGTCTAAAGCACTGAAAATGTCTTTGAGTCCTTCACTGCTCCCAGATTTGAGTACTGAACCGACCAGAACTTGGCTTCATACAAAAGTATCAGGATTTCATAAATGTGGAACATGTACTATGTGCCACTTTGCACATGAGGCAACCAAGGATGTTGTGGACTCAAGAAGAACTAGAATGAAAATAAATGAGAACATTAACTGTCGATCCAAATATATTGTATACGCCATAATATGTCCATGCAAAATTATATATATTGGAAGCACTATCAGAGAAATTAGAACATGCATACGTGAAAATGTTTCGACAATTGGAAGTCAGGATGCCTCGTTGCCATTGGCACATCATTGGCAGTTAAAACATCAGATGGATGATAAAAAAGAGCTGAAATGTATTGGATTACAGAAAGTAAAATTGGGAAGAAGAGGAGGAAATCTTGAAGAAAAACTCAGGCAGACGGAATCAAGACTGATTTGTAAATTCAGATCAATAGAATTTGGTCTGAATCAAGAAAATTAGATGGGGCATTTTTTATAATTGTATTCCTGAATGAAAACTGTCCTTCTAAAACCTTGACCAGTCACCCATTTGCATTATATACAAATTAAAACAAATTAAAACAAGTTAAAACTGTGTTTAAACTGGGAATAAGTGGGGGATGACTCACTCTCTCCAGTCAGAATAACTGAATGTATAACAAACTATTAATGTTTTATCAGTAACGCAATGTGAATGCACATTTTGGTAGGCACGGAGCACAATTTTCGAATGTTACAAATGACAGCTATAGGGTTACTTTGCCCGTTGTATTAACTTTATAAATACTGATGTTTGGGCTTGAGCGCTTCACATCTGGCTTACTATACATACTAAAACTCAATTTCTAAGTAGGGACAACGAAACTAACAATTGATACAATTATTTGGCATGACAAGCATCTGTGAACATGGAGCTTAATGATCTAAACCACTTCCAAATTTAAATATTTTAACACGCCACGTTATCTTCACACCGTGATCGCCGTCATGAACAATGCTAGAGTAACCTGTCACATAGACTACATATTTAACTATGCATTTGGTGGCTTGACTTGGGAGTTTAATGCATGTACATAACCCCTTTTACCATTCCAATATGGCACCCACAGAACAGGAGCAGTAAGGGAAAAGGGACAACCACTGTTACCATGGCAACCATATGAAAACACTGGTGCACAACGCGGCGGCTCATTACTGTGCAGAGCCGACGCGTGAAATGACATTGTACAGATACGAGGTAACGGGTCCTGAAAGCGTGCAGACTGGGAGAAAGGGGGAGACGTTTTTGTATGTCCTCATTGTTAGGCATGGATACGCGAGAACACAGAGACCTAAGAAATTAATTGGGCTGATGCAACTTGATGCGTGTGTCTAGTGACGATCTGAGAAGCGGTGTGGATCACTAGGTGAATGCTTACTCAGAATTGGAAATAGTAATTAAACGGCTTATTTTAAATACACAAGACTCATTATATTTAGACATTCAGGACCATTTTTGAGTATGCGGCACACGTAAATATGGGACTGCGTGTTTTTCATTCTTAACAATTAATACATGTCGTGTGTTAACATTACTAATACATACAATATTCTGGTATTTAGGGCTTTTTACGCTGTTGATTGGCATGTTCTCTTTTGTTACCCTGTGTGGTACTCAATCAAACCAGCAAGGAAATGCATGTTTGTCTTTGCAGTAAATTGTAGTGGATTCATAGTATATGTGTTAGCACTATTGAGGACCTATTAGACAAATTAAATTCCACCATTTTTTGTGACTCTAGGGATTTACCCGGGACATCACTGTGAGAAGGGTTTTTGGGTAAAACAGAACCCTTTTCTTATTATAGGGGCAAATTAGGGGAATTCAGCAACAATGTTGAATTGTGAAACATTAAACAACTAGAATCCTTAAGCTCAGTCAGATGTGATATGCCCATACCCCGAACACAATGGTTACTTGCCATGGAACTTATTCTGGTATTTTGATAGATTTTCTCAAACAATGGGCCATAGTTTTTAGACTTGGTCTGAGACAAGTAACACACGTAGTATGAACTAAAATTAGAATTTGTGAATGCATTATCTACATTTAAACCTATTCTAAAAAAAAATGTTTCTTTTTTTCTCTCATGTCTTTTCTTTGTGTTTATTTGTTTTTCCATTTTTTTCTGTGTTTATTTTGTTGTTGCCTTTCATCTTTGGAAATATATTGATGGACTCATGTCACTCATGTCTTAAGATCACAATACACTCAACCCTTCGTCTTTACCCTTCCCCTTTCACTATTTCCAAAGTGTTAATTGATCACCAAAAATTGTGTACAGAACATGAACATGAAAATGAATGTTAAAGGCATGGTCTAGTAAAAAATTGTATTTAAAAAATAGATAGGCAACATAAAAAAAACATACTAGCATTCTCTTTTTTAAAACTTCCTATGTAAAATTTTGAGCTGTTCAAGCTCAAAATTTGCAAAAGCAAGCACATGGGCGCATCCATTTTGTGAAATGGATGCCCTCCTGTGCTGGCTTTTGCTTTTGCGGCACTAATGAAGGAAAAGCCAGCCAGCTGTAGTAAACAAAAGCTACCGCTGGGTGGCTTTCCCTTCGTTAGTGCTGTACGCGGAGGACGGGGACCGGAGACCAGAGCAGGAAAGCTGCAGCTGAATCTCGGTAAGTGCTATTTATTTTTTTTTAAAAATAAGCACTAGCTGCGTTTTTTTTTCTAAGTTTTCCGGGCTGGAGGAGCCCGGAAAACTTAGAAATAAAACCACAGCTTTAAAAACGTTGTATTTATGTTTGCGGTCGCTTTTGAAGCGACCGCAAACATAAATACAACGTTATTGTGTTGGAAAACGCTGCGGTTTTTCTTTCCAAGTTTCTCAGGCTCCTCCGACTCGGAGGAGCCTGAGAAACTCGGAAAGAAAAACCGCAGCGTTTTCCAACAAATCACCGCACTGACGTGACACAGCCGAAAGGCAATATCTAACAAGGTCGCCGACAGAAGAAGTTGCATCCAAAAGTCACCCCCAAAAAAACTCTGCAAGCTACAATTTAACCCTAGTCTGTGCTCTTGGGCAACTCAGTTAATCTCACCCAAAACGACAACATTGCCAATCCCAACATTGTCAACCTCTGACTATGATTTAGTTTTCTGCGTGTGCTCTGCAAAAAGCCTAATTCATGATTTATGTAGTTTTAGTGTGGCTTCATAACATTTTCAATCCATATATTGCACATCACAAAGTATTTTTTTTCTTGGCTCACTCAAGGCAACACCCCTTGAAAACCACAGCCCTTTCCTGGTAACGTCTGATCCATTTCGGTACTTCCAATCCCTCCCTTCTATCCTTGCTTGAGCACATGCACATCACGTGGGGCAGCTGCTAATCTGAGTCCTGTGGAGGGAGGCACAACCTTTTCACATGGATCGAAGAGAGTGGGCAGGAATGAGGAATAAAGAATAGAGGAAACAACTATCAATACAGGCAGGCCCTGCGTGTGCCTCAAACCTGCCCCAGTGGGATGCAGAGTTCAGACCCCATCCCCCTTGTCTCGGGAGGATAGCTCAGGGGCAGCGGGCCCGCCTTGCAAACAAGGCGACATGGAGCAACACAGATTCGATCCCCAGGTCCGCGCTTAGAAATCTCTGGGTATTAAGCAGGTTATAAATAACCAAATACACTTCAACCATTGTTTGGCCTCTCAGCTGAGACTGACAACAGGGGCACATGTTGTGCCAATTAAGGCAATGGGCCTCATTACGAGGTGGGAGGTAAGGGATTACCGGCACCGGTAAGGGCACTGGTGCCGGTAATCCCTTACCTCCCTACGAGTTCTGAAAAAAACAGGTGTTAAGGAAGGACCCGCAAAGGGAACTCATAATAGGGCGGTAAGGGATTACCGGCACTGCTGCCCTTACCGGTGCCGGTAATCCCTTACCTCCCACCTCGTAATGAAGCCCCTGGTTTTTGAAGGCATTAAGGAGGGGACCCGCAAAGGGACTCTAGAGCTAATAACGGTCCCGCAATTTGCTGTATGGTTATTAGCGCCTTCCCCATTGAGCCCTATGGGGGCTCAAATGGGACTGGGGAATGGCCCTGGTGAATGGGGAATTACCGGTCCCTCCGACCTCGGAATGGACCGGTAATTGCTCCATTCACCAGGGCGGAGTTGGAAGGGTTTTGGAGGCATGTCTAGAAAACAACAGGGAAAGCTTATACAGCTAAGGTGCTTGGTGCACCGTATTCATCCTTTAACCGTTAACAAGGTAACGTCTGGTAACACAACAAAAGCGGTTTTATAGGAAGGTAGGTATTCAAGGTGCATCAAAGGATTGCAAAACAAATGAATCGATTAGAGTGCTCACACTCAACACACATGAAAAGGGGGGAGGACCACCCGACTCGGCGTACCTGACCCTAAGGAAGAACACCCTGAACCTGGCGGGGGTGCCTATCCCTGGGTGGCGTGTGGTGTATCGCCTACTAAAAAGATATAGAGGAGAGTACTATCCCTCAACCTTCTATACTAATGGCAATGTCTGGAAAGAGACACGGGTTGTCCAACAAAAACATTTAAAACAGTGGTAGACTCCAGAGGGTTAAGCAGCATACAACAAGGCAATGAATTGGGTCTTGAGGCTGCTTGATCTTAAACGTGGATCCAACCTGTGAATCAGGTCAACTACTTATATTCCATCCAGAGTGTGCAACTTTAATGATACCCGTAGGTCACTGTGGTTGGGGTATGTAAGAGTACTGGTGGAGTGACCACTGGTGGATAAGTAAAATGACCAGCCAGGGGTCTGGGGGGCTAGAAAAGGCTCTTATAAAAATGTGTGGCTCACCCAGTGGTAATGAGTGTGCTACAGTAGATAGTTATTAGAGGATTGTGTCTCTTTAGTAGGTGTACAAGAGATCAGGCGTTGGTCATGAGAGCCCTCATGACCGAAAGGGGTCGACCGGTTTCGATGGCGTAGGAGATTCAGGCCATCTTCTTCAGGACCATGATTTAGAATGCAAACAAGTTTGCCAAGTGTTCAGTGAGGTGCTGAACAGGAATGGAGATACTGGTGTCTCCTGGAGGGAGACAAAAGAGGGGGGGGAGAGAAATGGAGAGCAATCAATGAGGGGGGGAAACAGAAAATAGGAAGGGGAGAGTTTGGGGGCACAAGGGAGTTGGTGCAAAGCGCTAAAGGGTGGTGCTTTTAACATGCCTTGAATGGAGCATGTGGGAGCAAGGCCATTAATTGGTCAAAAATTACAGGAGTAGTGAGGGTGCCTGTACACCAGTGGTTGAACTCGTCGCCAAAGGGTGGGGAGAGGAAGGGGGTGCCAGACAAAGTCTCTAAGGTGACTGGTGGGCTGCTGCCAGGGAGTGAGAGGCTCTGATGTGCACTAAATAGGATGGAAATTGTGCACTACAGGGTGGAGATGGTGAGCCCCTAGTTCGTAAGCAAGTTGGGTGAAGGGGGGGACCAGCTCCCAGTTAGGTGCAAGAGGGGAGCCTGAGGGGTGGAGAGGCAGGCTGAACATACCTCTAAACCAGCTTGCTAGCTGGAATGTAAACGGTGAATCTGGCTTTCTCAAATTTCCGAGCTGCAGGTAAAAAGTCTACCTGTGGGGAGTGAACAAACCATATCAGGTATAATAGTCTGTGCTGGGCACATGACAGAATTAGCATGATCAAAAGGCCATAGTGCCTAAGTGTGGTCTGTACCTGTGAAGGGGGCAGCTGCTCTCCTCCGTGTTGTCTGGGAGCTGTATCGAGCTTGTACAGCTCAAGACTGCTGGTTTGTTGGGGTAAGGCCCAATGCCTATAGAAACAACGAGCGACGCGCTCGCGCAGGCGTCTGCGTGCCGACGCTGGCTCCCTGTGAGCCTCGAGCGTCGGGAGGCAATGAGAAAAGCTCGAGCGCCTCTAGAAACAAAGGCTGAGCGCGCTCGAGCTCGAAAAGGGAGCCAGCGTCGGCACGCAGACGCCTGCGCGAGCGCGTCGCTCGTTGTTTCTATAGGCATTGGGCCTTACCCCAACAAACCAGCAGTCTTGAGCTGTACAAGCTCGATACAGCTCCCAGACAACACGGAGGAGAGCAGCTGCCCCCTTCAGAGGTACAGACCACACTTAGGCACTATGGCCTTTTGATCATGCTAATTCTGTCATGTGCCCAGCACAGACTATTATACCTGATATGGTTTGTTCACTCCCCACAGGTAGACTTTTTACCTGCAGCTCGGAAATTTGAGAAAGCCAGATTCACCGTTTACATTCCAGCTAGCAAGCTGGTTTAGAGGTATGTTCAGCCTGCCTCTCCACCCCTCAGGCTCCCCTCTTGCACCTAACTGGGAGCTGGTCCCCCCTTCACCCAACTTGCTTACGAACTAGGGGCTCACCATCTCCACCCTGTAGTGCACAATTTCCATCCTATTTAGTGCACATCAGCGCCTCTCACTCCCTGGCAGCAGCCCACCAGTCACCTTAGAGACTTTGTCTGGCACCCCCTTCCTCTCCCCCACCCTTTGGCGACGAGTTCAACCACTGGTGTACAGGCACCCTCACTACTCCTGTAATTTTTGACCAATTAATGGCCTTGCTCCCACATGCTCCATTCAAGGCATGTTAAAAGCACCACCCTTTAGCGCTTTGCACCAACTCCCTGGTGCCCCCAAACACCCCCCTTCCTATTTTCTGTTTCCCCCCCTCATTGATTGCTCTCCATTTCTCTCCCCCCCCCCTCTTTTGTCTCCCTCCAGGAGACACCAGTATCTCCATTCCTGTTCAGCACCTCACTGAACACTTGGCAAACTCGTTTGCATTCTAAATCATGGTCCTGAAGAAGATGGCCTGAATCTCCTACGCCATCGAAACCGGTCGACCCCTTTCGGTCATGAGGGCTCTCATGACCAACGCCTGATCTCTTGTACACCTACTAAAGAGACACAATCCTCTAATAACTATCTACTGTAGCACACTCATTACCACTGGGTGAGCCACACATTTTTATTAGAGCCTTTTCTAGCCCCCCAGCCCCCTGGCTGGTCATTTTACTTATCCACCATTGGTCACTCCACCAGTACTCTTACATACCCCAACCACAGTGACCTACGGGTATCATTAAAGTTGCACACTCTGGATGGAATATAAGTAGTTGACCTGATTCACAGGTTGGAACAATGTTTAAGATCAAGCAGCCTCAAGACCCAATTCATTGCCTTGTTGTATGCTGCTTAACCCTCTGGAGTCTACCACTGTTTTAAATGTTTTTGTTGGACAACCCGTGTCTGTTTCCAGACATTGCCATTAGTATAGAAGGTTGAGGGATAGTACTCTCCTCTATATCTTTTTAGTAGGCGATACACCACACGCCACCCAGGGATAGGCACCCCCGCCAGGTTCAGGGTGTTCTTCCTTAGGGTCAGGTACGCCGAGTCGGGTGGTCCTCCCCCCTTTTCATGTGTGTTGAGTGTGAGCACTCTAATCGATTCATTTGTTTTGCAATCCTTTGATGCACCTTGAATACCTACCTTCCTATAAAACCGCTTTTGTTGTGTTACCAGGGTTTTGGAGGCAGCCATGGAGCTAATAGCACCATGGCTGCCTCCAACCTCGTAATGAGGCCCAATGTCTATTTGGCAAAATGAAATTGAAAAGAACAAAAAGACGCACGCCCCCCTGGATTCTGGTGTTGTTCCCAGCCACGCGTAAACTACCCAAGCAAGGGAGGAACCAGTTTATCTTATGATGAACATTAGAGTAGCTTGGACATGAATAGCAAGCCGAGAGGACCCTTCCATATGACCCCCGTCTAAGCATGCATATGCCTTCCTAATGCAAACGTAAATAAGATTCAATGGGCCTCATTACACGGTAGGCGGTAACCATTTTACCGTGTCCGCCTTGGTGGATGGCGGAATTACCGCCCTACTCCAAGGTGAGCGGGGGCGGTAATTCCCCATTCACCAAGGCACTTCCCCATTCCCATTTTTGCCCCCATAGGGCATAATGGGAATGGGGAAGGTGCTAATTACGGTACTGCAAATTGCGGTACCGTAATTAGCACCAAGGTCCCTTTGCAGACCCCCTACTTTAACAGCTGGTAAAACCACCCGTTGGGGTCAGGTCCCGCAAAGGGAACTCGTAGTAAGGCGGTAAGGGTTTACCGGTACCGGTGCCCTTACCGATACCGGTAAACCCTTACCGCCTACCGTGTAATGAGGCCCAATTTTCCCTATGAAACTTCCCACCCCAAGGATGTGAGCCTCTTGAATGCCCTGGGAAGGGGTGCCTGTTATGTAACAGGCTGCATGGCTCTGGATTGTGGCCGATGCAGCACACATTACACTGGCAGGAATGAAGGTTGATGCACACTTCACATATAGTAGCCAACTGCGTCACAAGGAACTACAGTAATGAGCACAACAAATGAGCTTCCATCCCAGTGACACATTTAAACCCCAATGCAATGTTTATTATAATTAATACACTTAAGAAGAATTCTCCAGCAGTTTTTTTGCCGTTATCAATCAACCCAGCTTATTTTCACAGACTTCTTACATAAAAGGGCCGAAAAATGCGGCCTAGACTGCTAAGCCTATGCTATTGCCGAACAACAGATTGCCAGACAAATCCCACCTGAAAAACTCTGAGAACATGCAAAGGTCTCACCTTGCCATTCACCATCTCCAGGCCGACAGCGTCGACCTTAGCACTGCTGATCCCGACGAGGACGCCGTTCATGGCCGCTGTGCGGAACTCCAAAGAGATATTCACATCCGAGCGGACCTTGTATCCCTCCTTGACTGCAAAAACCACAGTAACAATTCAAAAACGGAAGTCTCCGTCTGACAACAACAAGCATTTCGTCAGTTACTGTTTCATTGAAAGCCTCAAGTGATGACACCGGACCCGACTCTGCCAACACTTTGCTTTGAGAATAAAGTTGAAATACGACTTTGTTGAACAGTCGTTAGATTTCTTACTTTATTTATTTATTTTTTGTGGTTCAGTTTCAATAGAAATGTTCACATAATCACATAAACATATTCACCGAAAGAAAATATAAATACAAATTATTGAAATACACACAATACAAATGAAGAATTCTTATAATACAAAGATGTGAATCTATCAATCTTTAGTTTAACAGCAATAATAGTCCGTATTCTAAAAAGTGCATTGTGCAATGAAACGTTCTTAGACAAGATGCCCAGAAATCCTGGCTCTTAATGGAATCGTAACGTTAGTGCATAGTTGCTAAGGTTTTTTTTAATTGCATGTACATTTGCAAATGTACCCTTATATGATGACTGTCCTACATATGAACAGTGTGTCATCCACACAGGCTCGCCCTTCCTTATTGTCTATTGTTCAATGCTCAGCTAGTTTATGCAGTGAGCATTTGTTTAACGCTGTCCACCAACCTGGCACGCTATGTCCGTACCATCTACACCACTTATGTTTATAGTGCCACAAGTTTCCCACAAGGTGTCACGAGTGTTTCCAGAGAATGGCCCATTAAAGGGTCAAAATCCACGTGATCTCACGCCTTGTTTTGTGCTTTCAGGATGAAGGGTTGGGTTCTGTCACTTCCAGTAGCCCCAGGTCTTTGGTGAAATGACACTACTGGCTGCACAAAATGAATTCAGTGTTGCAGACAGGTTCAGCATTCAATCTTGCATGCAAGCAGTGGAAACACTTGTCCACTCCCACCGCATGACAAGATCCCAAACCTCCCACCTGCCCAAATTCAGACAGCAATACAAGCAAAGGAGAACACTGGCATCATCAACGACTGGTATTTACCAAGAGCTGCATATCCACTTCCATCAAAAAAAGTTCCCTCCTGCACGGTCACGTAGCATTTATCCACCGAAGCCTTTGAGAGAGGGGCTTCTGTATCCAGCTGCTTGGAGTTCACTGTTACATTGCCAATGCAGGACACCATGCTGTGCGTCACCTAGACAAACAGAACAAGGTCATTAGTGTGCAAGAACAGCAACGCCTTGTCAACACACCGGGCTGGTGCCACAGTCCAGGAGACACCATTACTGAGGACACACTGAAGAAGCAATGCTCCTTCTAGAAACATGATCTGATGAGCATAGAACCAGGCATCAGAAAAGGCTCAACATTTTCATATCACAAGATTGGCAACATCTGGTCTTATTAAGCCATGCAGGGTCGCCACGGCACCAGGTGCATCCGCATAACTGCTGTGGCATTTCCTATTTATGATGCTGTGTTCAAACATAATACCAGTACAGGATTGACGAGGAATATGAGACCTTTACTCGTGAGGTTATCTTGGGTGGGGATGGAGTAGCAAATGGGTCAGCAGGGAGAATATGGCATCCATTGTAAGCAATGGCACCATCAGGAAACAGGGGCCATATTAGCTGACATTTGCAGAAAATTAAGCAAATGCTTGCATAATAGCGCATAGAGCAAACCGTTTTTGTCACAATCCATATTATCTAAACACATTTGCACTAGGGCAAAAATGAATGGTGCCATCCAGCGAAGAGTTAAATGCAGTCGGCTTTTAGAATGGCAACTATGTGCACATATTCAATATTAAAATATATTATGGGCTCGATTCATGGAATGTTTTGCACGGTTAAAGTGACTTTGCACCGCTGAACAGTGACTTTGCAATGCCAACACACCCTGATTCATGGAACAGTGCAAAGTGTATTTTTGCAGTGCAAAGTCCGTGCAAAATCAGTGCATAGTCATGTTTGCAGTGCAAAATGACTGCACTGCAAAAATACACTTTGCACAGTTCCATGAATCAGGGTCTGTCAGCAGTGCAGAGTCACTTTTCAGCAGTGCAGTCACTTTGAACCGTGCACATAATTCCACGAATCAGGCCTTAAATGTGCACATTTCGCCAACATTTTCATTGGGGATACTTGAGTGGACTTTCCTGGTGGGTTAGCGAACCATCCTAGTCGCACCTGAAAGTCATTCATGCCAAGGGTAGTAGTGATAGTTATTTGGGCTTTATTTGATTTGTATGGCTGGTGGGGAGGTACTTTTACGCTTGTGCAAGAAATGGTGTCAGTAAAATGCAGGAGAAGAGGCCTTCCTCCTCTGGCCCTAACGTCCTGCTTGAGCGATGTTACTACTGTTGTGGAGGGAGGTCTTTACGCTTCATCTGCAGCACTGGATTGTACCCTGCTTGTACATTCAATTTGCTATTACACATTGTATTACACAGCTGGATTTTGCACATTTTCCTGATTTACATCCAATGACAGTGCAGGGTGCTGACTGCAGCAAGTTCGCGTTTTTGAGTTAAATCATTTGCCAGGCCCTGGGATCTTACATTAATTTAATGTAAAAAGATGAAACGTTCTGATTTTTGTGCTTTTATTTGAAAGATTAGCTATATTTTGCAAAAGCTAGAGTCTAGGCAATCGACCTTTGGTCAACCTCTTCATCTCATGATGATTCCAGCAGCTTGGCTTGCTTTATTACCCACATCTTTTTTGTGCCATGCCACAGGTTTCACAAATGCTTCTCTTAACACATTAGAAATACCTCACTGTGCTTCACAATCTGGCAAAGAGTAGCCAAGTTGTTCTCTATAGTTCTTTGCTCTTTCTACCACTTGGATAGCAGCCTCACCAATATAAGTAGCCCCAAAAACGCCCCACAAAATAAAATGAATTCTCTAAAAAAAACGATTTTGCACCTGTTGCTAGATATGCCCTAAAGCAAAGCCGGAAAATACTATGAACAAGAATGAATGCAAGGAAACTGATTTCCCACGAACATGTCACTTAGCAAATCTGCTAATTGGTTGCCTGGAATAGACATGTTTTCTAAAGGGATGGCAATAGCTTTAAATTTGCAGCTATTTTAGTGGCCACATGCGCCCCGCTTGGGGTCCTCTGATCCACATTGCCACATCCCCTGCCCATTACATGAACATGCCACCCAATCAGAAGCAAGCTTACAATTCCATTCTTCTTCACTGTGTAGTTGGATGGCAGCCCTCCAAGGTGAAGCTTGCCTTCCACGTCCAGGGTATTGCCGTCTCCCAGGGCAGTGACTGCTGTTGACTCCTCTGTGTCGACGGCGACTGAGCCTTTTCGTTTCACATATTCAGCTTTTACCTGGATGAAAGAGGAGCAAATGTTTCACACCTGTGCATCCATGTTATTCTAGAGGTAGTACATCACCACAAGAAGGGCCATCAGTCCCCTTGATGCCACCGTGCACAACCACAGCATGCACAATCCTTCTCCTTGATGCTGCCCTCCAAGTTCTCAATATGCACCCTCCTGCTCATTGATGCGCCCCTATATAATCGCAGCACCCACCGAAGTGCCCCTCGAGCCTACCCTGCACAATCTCAACATATTCCATGGCGCCCCATGAATCTAGCAATATCAGAAGTAGTAGGTGATGTTGTGGCGCTAAGAATTTAACCCAAAAAAAGATGCAGTTACTTACTGTTACTGGAGAAAGTATTTGCTGTCAGATCAGTCTTAATTAAAAATAAAAGGACCACCCTCACAGACATGACATTATTTAGCATTTATTATCAACCCGCAGTGCATGAATGCACCTATTTCCTGCGCCTTTTGTTTGTTACAAACTCCATGCATGTCGTCTGTCATCACATGTGCTCTGCTCTCTATATAGTATTGTTCTCCTTACGCCCCTTTAGTTCATTCACTGTTTTTGCTTTCAAAACGACATCCGCTTGGATAGTGTTATGTTCATTTACTACTGTTAAAGAGACAAATATGTATTTAAGTCCCCAAAGTCCAAATATGGATGTCTAGTTGGAGGAGTAATCTTTAACTGGCAAAATACTTGCCTTGTGCTCTATGTTCAGTACCTTTAGGAATTGGACTGGGAACCAAAGGAGGCCCTGGAAATAATTTTCAAAGTGGCCCCATATTGCACATTTTCAGCAAGCAAGCCCAACCCTTTCCCTATCAGAAAATGTACAAAGTAAAAGATAAAAGAGTCCCAAGGTGTAGAGCCCTACCATGAAATCAGAGTTCCCTATAGGCCAGTCCAACCCTGATTTGAATGCCTCCAATCTGTTTCTATTTCCCTTTCTGTCCCATAATCTTGCTCCATCTTTTTTGCCTGCCAGGGGATTTACTACAGGGAGGACAGAATAGGATTTTAAAAGCTCCCCAAGCATGTGAGCTGGTAGCAATGGCGGCTTTGAAAACTAGCCTGAGATGATTCCATTTAGCCCTTTCAATGTACACATTACACGTCTATATGCTCCCTAGGACTCCTAGTCATGAAACAGTGGACTCAAGACTGCCGATCAGCTTCCACCTCCAGTACTTACAGTGTGCCATTTCCCATCGCTGATGACGGCCGGGTGAGTGGCCACTGCCCGCCCCTTCCCAACATCAAACAGGAACTGGAGCTTCCCGTTGTGGAGTTGAAGCGCTGCATAATCGCCTTGGTTCTGATGGGCCACGAAAAATATCAAACCACTGGAGGCATAGGTTCTGATGCTCAGCTGGACAGAAAACCTAGAAAAGAAGGAACACACCAAGATGCGTGAATAGATGCGTGTTGGATTTTCTGGATCCTTGTCATTGGTTTTGTGGATAGGGTAGCTTCTACAGAAATCTCCCTGCCGCTGCAGCCCTTTTTGATGTGCTGCTATTCAATCCCCATACAACAGTTGTGGTGTAGGATGCGGACACCTGTGATTTCGTTTTAGCTTCACCAGCGGTGCAACTGATTTTACCGCATTAATAGACAAAAGTAGCAATATAGTAGCCATTGGAGTACTAATGTATTTTGAATCTCTACTTGTAGACATTTTTATTGGGGTTTGCCCTTTGCCTGTTGGGATTAAGAAACAGGTTTATAATTGCAGTTGTGTTAACATGGGCTTACCACAAGCCTAGCCCTACACACTTTAGTGTAGTTTTAAGTGACCTAACCTAGGCACCAGGCTAGCCCAATACATATCCCTTGTAGTTGAACCACAGTGTTTGGCAATTTTCCATGGTAGCCTGTTCAGAAGGTCATTAAAACATGTGTGTGTCTGCCTGGTGTGTAACTGGAGGGCAGCACATGAGTGAATGTGTATATCTAGCGGAGAACCTGTGCATTCCTCATCTCAGTTGTGTCTTGTGTGAATTACGGGACGATTGTCCACAAAAATGAGCTGATGATTTCCTCGGACAAGGTTTGGCCATATTTGCCATCCTTCCTGGGCTGTTCCTCACTCTCCTCTCAGTCCTCCTTGCTGGCAGTACTGACTGTCCCTAACTGGAACTGTTTCTAACTCATTGCAGTGTGGCCTCCCTGTGAAATACTCTTGGACGAAGCACCGCGAGGTAGGGAGCTTCCCTATTGGTGAAGAGCGGAGGGGCACCATTACTCCACTTCAGATCCATCTTGCGTCATCCTAGATCGCCCCTGCCCATTGCTCCTGCCGTGGAATGATTCTGTGGTTGCTGACTGTACAATTTTCCCTCTCAAGCTGACCTGTTGTGCTTTGTCCGATTCCTACGTATTCCTTGTCGGCTAGTTCTTGTATCTGGGATTGACGCTCCTGAATGGTGTCTCTTCTAGCTTTCACTAGGGTTGGTTTCTTCTTTGTCTGCACCAGCGGGGTAGAGATGGTACTTACCTGGCTTTAACCCATAACCACACCTTGTCACATTTATTCCCATGGGGAACTTCCACAAACTTTACAAAGTGGCCTTGCTTGGACTAATGGAATTTCAGATGGTGCGAAGTCTGTTTATGCCAGAAACATTTTGGGTGATTTGGACAAAATCATTTGAGCATGGAGGGTAGGGCAGGCTCTGCTTCAAATGGTGTAAGGGTGTGTGTCAGGAATACCACGAGGAAGGCTCCCATTCGAACTTTGCCTTCTTCCGAGTATCGTACAAGTAAGGCCATAAAGTTTCTACACGCCAATATCACCGCAAGACTTCAGCGACCACGTTACCATGGCGACTATGGCTGCCGCTCCACAAACAGCGCTATCGCGCTTTATGGGGGAGGAGTCACGCGCTCGTACGGCCACCCGTTAAAGCACTTCCGGGTGACCGCACTCACCTCTTCTGATTGTTTCAATCTTAGCGCCTAGCTGGTTTGCTCCAACTCTTGTTCTTGTTTCCCCTTTGTCCCCGTTACCCTGTTCTGCCCGACCTTGTCCTCATCCATTTTCCTGAACCGCCCTGTATTCTCGGTCCTCGATTTGAGTCTTTCTGCAACTGCTGACTCGGAACGCTCCCTTACCACTGCCTGCTGATTTGGTACTTCTCTGCTTGCACATTGCCCACTCGGAACGTTATCTTACCTGCAACTGCATGCTGAATTGGTTACTTCGCTGCTTACACATTACCGACTCAGAACGCCACCTTACCTGCTACTGCCTGCTGATTTTGTACTTCGCTGCTCGCACATTGCCAACACGGAACGCCATCTGGACTTGCCCCCCTATCGAATTGGTTACCTCTGTTCCGCACATCACTAACCCGGACTTCATTTCTACACTGCAACTGGAACATCCCGCAACTTGTCAAACGGTTGTCAAAGCTTTCTGGCCTAGAACCTGGAGAGAGCCTGCATTGCCCAGTAAATTGCACCCGAACTAGAGACTTCCACTTGGCGCTTTAGCTCGAGAGGTGTCCTTGTTCTGGCGGGACAGGTTCGGACAAGAGACTGCCTGCTGTACCGTTTAGGCGTCCTCATGCCGTCGGGTATAGGGTAGGCTGGGTAGTGCAGAGCTCCTCACTAACTACACATTGGAAAGCTATTGGTAAGTGTCTAAACCCATGCATTTGATGTTCTTTGATGTACTGTTCTTTCCTGGTTAGGCTTGGTCCCTGTGTTTATTGCATTTTGTTCTTGCTCTTGTAAAGTTGCATCCCAATCCTGTCTCCTGAGTTCCATTCGGGGGGCCTTCATCTGTCATCCTCCGGGTTTACGAGGATCCACTTTTCGGCTCCTGCTCATCGGTTGCTGCTGCAGCGATCCCGTCTTTCGGCTAATTGCTACCTTTGTAGTTTTCCTTTTGGAATACAAAGGGAGACATTGGCAGGGAGAATTCTACGGCTACAAGTCGAGAGTTCTTTGGCTCCGGATTGGCAAAACCTGACAGTGTGAAAGGAGGAGACTGACACACAGGTGGCATTCATTTGGCTGTAGACTTTTATTTGTGGTGTTAAATAAAGAGAAAACCCTAACTTTCTCATTTTCTAAGAGGGGTTTCCCAGCCTCAAACTAAACACTAAGGAGACTGGCAGGATGTCCAGAAAATAATGAATCCACCGTCCTGTGTCAAAAAAACCTGTTTCCTTCCCTTACAAATATAACTAAACGAAAGGATTGGACCAAGAAGATTCGTGTTGAAGAATGGCTCCCTTCTTCTGGAGAGAAGACTCCAATTCCAATGAAACAAGCAACTGTTCCCCAACGGAATGACTCCCTTCCCCAGGTGACAATCCTTTCCCAAGGTGAAAACAAAGTACTAAGAAAAAGTCTTGAAGAGGACAAGTTCTTGATTCAACTCAAAGTTGAAAGTTCCAAAACATCAGCATTCCTTATTGACCATGATTATTGACTTTTACTGTTGCATCTCTGGAGGGTGTCTCCCCTCTACAGGTATTCTACTTGTATTCTAGGGTGTATGCCTCTCTTCCCTTGGATCTTGTTCAGACTTCCTTCTGTGTGGTGTTTTATGTGTAACACCAGATGTGGTGTCTTCTCAGCACCAGGGGGTATGCCCGTCTTCCCCTGGTCCTTTACAGGCTTATCGCAACACGAGGTGGAATTACTCCCTTCCCCATGTCCTACTCAGGCCTCTCACGGTGCCCAAGGAAATGACTACCTTTCCCCTGGCTCTCCTCAGGCTTCTCTGTTGATCGGATAGCAGGCCTGGTTTCCTATTCTGCCAGGTACTACTACTGTCCACATACTTGTTGTAACTTTTTTTCTGTACTTAGGGTCCCAGTTCCTTACCTCAGGTGCAATTATTTGTTTCAAGTCTCTTTCCTAGGCTCCCTTCCACTGTTCTTTAGGGGGCCCAGGCCCTTCTTCTGTCCCCACTAGCTACCCCCTGCAAGCCCTTATCAGGAGGGAGCTTCTGTTCGGGCTCCGGCCGATCCCAGGACTCGATTTCTTCCCACCCGCACTTTTTGTTTGGTCCGCTCCAGCTACGGCGTCTCCGCAGCTGCTGTTCTTTGCTGGTCTGCTTTCCAAATGTGGACCGCATGGTCCCGGTTCTCTTCTGTCGGTACCGGCAGCCTGCTTCCAGTTGCGGGAAGGGTCCTTCTTCTTCCAACCCTTTTCGGAGGCTTCACCTTCTCGCCTTGCGTCTAGGTTCCCTGGGTTTCCCTTTGCCACACTGCCCACCTGCTTGTGGCTTCTCGAGGGAGGGCTGAATGCCATCTTCAGTCCTTCATCCCCATTTATGTTCCAGTTATTCTGCGCTTCTTCTTTGTCTTGTCTTGGTACTGATGTTATTCCTCTCAACTGGGTTACTTGGATTCTTCTTCGTCCCAGTCTCTCTGCATGACTCACACAGGTATTCCCTACTCTTCCTCATCTCAGTACTTTTTAGGGCGGTTGGATGGTCTACTTTACATATGTACATGGAAGTATGGGAAATTGTGGCACCTTGTACAGGGTAAGAGGATGAGGGAGGTATTGGTCTTGCTTCTGCTAGAAATTAAAAAAAAGAGTCTACCTATTTTCAGAGGAAGAAGGCCTGCTTACAGTAGAAAATAAGTGGTCAAGCAAGGTCTCAAACAGAACAGACATATTTTCCTATTTCCTTTATCAGCCGCACCTTGTGCCAGAAATATTAATCATACAGATTGCCATGAAACTATCGGTCAGATTCATGCCACAATTTGTATCTTTTTCTATGTCTAGCACCAGTGTGTAAGATCAACACCACTGCCGAGGGTTCCCTGCAGGGTATTACAGTTAAGGGGATAATGTTTACATAAGGCAACATGGAGGTGCTAGTGAGGAAAAGGGGTGGGGTGGTTGGCAGATGTGGCTGTTCCAAATTGACACAGGAATACTCATGGATCACAGAATCGTTACAGGGGTTACCAGACGTATAGCAGATCACATATCTGGTTCTTACATTGCATAGCACTGTTCAGACACTGAAAGGAGTTTTTGATCTCAGACAATTGGCATACACTGCATACTTACTTCTTTCGGACCGCAGACTGATCGAAGGCCAGCACCATATGGCTCCTTAGACTGCTTCCAAAGTGATGCGCTCCAGTGAGTGGAACTGGTCTATCATCATCGGCACACTGCGCCTGCATTCAAGAGTCAAAAGGTTGACCACATGTACAAAACACTAAAAGTGTACAACAGACATTTAAACCAATGAAATTAACACATTAAAAAAGAACAGTAACATTTAAGCAATTTGTTTCATAGCTTCATTAGTGGAAGTCAGCAACTTCATCGTCTTGGTTTTCTTTTTGAAAAGACAAGGAACAAGTTACTTACCTGTAACTGTTGTTCTCCAGCATGGGTCTGGCATGGATTCACATGCTCATGAATATTCCCCGCCGTCAGGCTGGGAATCCTCGGTAAAGAAAAAACCAGTATCAGTTTCGTTTCTGATCTGTCTTTCGTAGTAATAACCAATCACTGGTCTCTGCGTCATACTGACCACAGCCAATGACTGCCCTCTACCTAAGCACCACCTCTGGCAGCCATCTTCAGATTTTTGGAAGCACGTGAAGTGGCAGTATGACCAAGTGAAGAGCCGCAGAGGGGTAGGCGGGAGGGTTCGCATGTGAATCCATGCCAGACCCATGCTGGAGAACAACAGTTACAGGTAAGTAACTTGTTCCTTCTCCAGCATGGGGTCTGGCATGGATCCACATGCTCATGAATAAAGAATACATAGCAGTACACACATGCACAACCACGGGAGGTGGCAAAGGCTCAACATTAAGCATTACATCAAACTCAACATTAAGCATCTTACCTCCTCACCAGGCTCACCTCAGGCGAACAGGTTGCGCAGCACTGCTTGGCCGACCCTGGACTCCTCCCTGGAATCCCGATCGACGCAGTAAAATTTCGTGAAGGTGTGCGTCGACCTCCACGTAGCAGCCCTGCATATGTCCAGCAGGGGCACACCAGAAAGGAACGCCGTGGTAGCTGCGATCGCTCTGGTGGAATGGGCTCTCGGACGGCCAGGCAGCGGTCGGTTTGCCAACCGATGACAGTACATGATACAGCCGGAGAGCCATCTGGAAATGGAAGCCTTCGAGAGAGCCTTCCCCTGATTGACAGGTCCAAAGTTCACAAAGAGTTGTGACGTCTTCCGAAAACACTTCGTGCGGTCCACGTAGAACTTCAGCGCTCTAGCCACATCCAGCGAGTGCAAAGTCCTCTCAGCCGGCGACGAAGGCGACGGGAAGAACACAGGCAACACCAAGGGTACGTTGAGATGGAAGTCCGACGGTACCTTGGGCATGAAGGAGGGGTGCGTCCTGAGCACTACCCTCGTGTCGTGAAAAGTCAAGTACGGGGCCTTGCAGGAAAGGGCCTGGATCTCTCCCACCCGTCGTGCGGAGGTGATGGCCACAAGAAACGCTGTTTTCCACGACAGAAACTTCAACGGGGCCGAGTGCAGAGGCTCGAACGGAGGTCCCATGAGCTTGGTCAGCACCACGTTGAGCTCCCACGCCGGGGCCGGAGCCTTCACCGGCGGGAACGATCTGAACAGTCCCTTCATGAACTCTTTCACCAGACGATGAGACCACAAGGACGTCCGGCCCGTGGCTCTGGTGTATCGGGAGATCGCAGCAAGATGAATCTTGATGGACGCGTGTGCCAGTCCAGCTTTGGCCAGCGTCAGCAGGTACGGCAGTACCTGGGGAGCCGTAATCCGTAGAGGGTTAATCTTCTGTGCGTGGCACCAGACAGAGAAGCTCTTCCACTTATGTCCGTAGCACTTGAGAGTTGAGGACACCCTGGCCTTTGCAAGAACCTCTCTGCAGTCGGCCGGTATGTCGTATCCTCCAAACTCTAGCGCTGCAGGAGCCAGGCCTGCAAGTTCAGCGATTTCGGGTCGTGGTGGAGGATGGCGCCTCCTTCCCTGGAGAGTAGATCCGCGTCCACCGGCAGCTTGATTGGCGGGGACGCTGACAAGTCCAGAAGGTCCGGGAACCATATCTGCCTCGGCCACACCGGTGCGACGAGGATCATCCTGCACCGTGACCGCCTGAGCTGGTTCACGAGCCGGATTAGCAGTGGCGAAGGAGGGAACGCGTAGAGGAACAGGCCCTCCCAGGGGAACGAGAAAGCATCGCCCATGCTCCTCGCCTGGGGAAACCTGCTGGCGAACCTCCGGCACTTGGAGTTCGTCGCCGTCGCGAACAGGTCGATCTGGGGTGTGCCCCGCCGTCGGAAGAGGCGATCCACTAGATCCTGCCGTAGTTCCCACTCGTGGCACGAGCGCAGCTCCCTGCTGAGTGAGTCGGCGATGGTGTTTTTTATCCCTGCCAGATGAAACGGCACCAGAAACATCCTTTGGGCGACGGCCCAATGCCACAGGTCCTGCGCCTCCTTGGACAGTGCTGGGGACCTGGTTCCGCCCTGTTTCCTGATGTAAAACATGGTGGTGGTGTTGTCGGTGAAGATCCTCACCACCTTGCCCTTGAGGGACGGAAGGAAGGACCTGAGGGCCCAGAACACTGCACGGAGCTCCAGGACGTTGATATGGAGGGACTTCTCCGTCGGGAGCCAAAGGCCTCTCACGTGCAGATTTTCGGTGTGCGCTCCCCACCCTTCCAGGGAGGCATCCGTGGTCACTGTCTCCTGGTGGTCTGGGGTCTGGAAGTCCATGCCCGCCGTCAGATGCGCGCGGGTGCCCCACCACCGGACCGCTCGGCGGAAACTCTCGTCGAGTGTGATCCTCTCCTCGAAGCCGCCCGTCGTTTGGATCCAGCGCGCGTCCAGGAACTCCTGCAACGGGCGCATCCGGAGCCTGCACATGGGAATGAGGTAGATGCAAGAAGACATCATTCCGAGGAGGGACTTGATGGACCTCACCTTGGCCGCGTCGGAAACCAACATCCGCTGTACCTTGCCCAGGATGGACCTGGTCCTTTCCTCCGACGGGGAGGCCAGAAGGGACACTGTGTCGAGCTTCGGTCCCAGAAACAGTGCGTTTTGCGCGGGTACCAGGTGGGACTTGGCGTAGTTCACAGAGAATCCCAGGTCCGTGAGAAGTTGGCTGGTCCTTGCCGTGTGCTTCACGGCGAGCTCCCTTGTCTTGGCTCGGATGAGCCAGTCGTCCAGGTAGGGGTAGACGTGGATCCCCTCGCGGCGCAGCTGCGCCGCCACCGGTGCAAGGCACTTGGTGAATACCCTGGGTGCCGACCGTAGTCCAAAGGGGAGGGCTTTGAACTGGTAGTGACGCCCTTGGACCACAAACCTGAGGAATTTTCGGTGCCCCTTTAGGATGGGAATATGGAAGTAGGCATCCTCCAAATCCAACGACGACAGGAAGTCTCCTTCCTCCAGCTGACCCAGGACGTGCTGGAGGGTGACCATCCGGAACTTCTGCGCCTTGATGAACTTGTTCAGACGTCGCAGGTCTAGGATGGGGCGCCATCCTCCCGTCTTCTTCTTCACGAGGAAGTATCTCGAGTAAACTCCGGAGCCCCGAAGCCGCTTTGGGACGAGTTCGATGGCGCCCTTCCTGAGCATCGCCTTTACCTCCAGGAGAAGCTGAGGGACGTGAAGCTCTTTCCTGGCCACGGGGGGGGGACGCGCGGGCACCTTCTTTGAAACTCGAGCGCGTGGCCCCGGGCTAAGGCGTCCAGCACCCAACGGTCGGTGGAGATGGACTCCCACACGCTGACGAAGCTCGCCAGCCGGCCTCCCACCGGGGTGCTTCGGTGGGGGCCCGACCCCACGGCCGGTTCAATCCTGTTTCGATGAGGATTTGCCGCCTTGACCTCCTTGGCGACGACGGCGGGGTCCGCCCGACTTGCCTCGTCCTCTGTAGGCCTCCTGAGACGACGAGCGGGCCGCTTGACGGTAGGTGGAGAAACCGCCGCCGGAACCTTTGGAGGCGCCCTTGCCTCCGCTGCTCCGAAAGGGCGTCCGTCGTTGCTGCAGAACCCCAAGGGCCCGGGCCGTCTCAGTGTCCGCTTTAATGGCCTGAAGGGAATCGTCCACTGTTTTCCCAAACAGGTTGTTCCCATCGAACGGCATGCCCAGGACTCTGGTCTGTACGTCTTGACGGAAGTCCGTAGCCTTGAGCCATCCACGCCGCCTAAGGCACACGCCGATGCCCAACTGGCGAAACCCAGTGTCGGCGATGTCTGTCGCAATAGTGATGGCGTGGTCCGACGCCACCTCACCTTCCTGTAGGATCTCCAGGGCATCCGCCCTCTTGTCGTCCGGTAGGAAGTCCAGCAGGGGAGCCAGTTTGTACCATAGCTCCCTGTCGTAGGTGTTGGCCGCTTTAATCGTCGTCGCTGCAGACGAGATGACCCTGCGTCCCATAGCGTCCAATTTCTTTCCCTCGCCGTCCGGTGGGGAAGTCGATGTGGAGGCCGCACCCCCCCCCGCTTTCTTCCTGGCCGCCGCGGAGACGACGGAGTCCGGGGTAGGCTGCGCCCGGAGGCACAGGGGGGCCGCGTCCGGGACCCGGTACTTCTTCTCGTACCGGTCTCTTCTAGCTGGCGTCGTGGAAGGGTTCTTGAGGAGGGCGAGGCCCTCATCCCAAATGTCGTCCAGTAGAGGCACCGCGAGGACCGTCTTCCTCTTGGCCTCGCGCCGTTGATAAAGGAATCCTTCCTTTTTCTTCTCCTCAGGGCAGAGTTGGAAAAGCTCGGATGCCCTGGCGATCATGGAGTGGAACGATCCAATCTCGTCGGGCGGAGAAGCCCTGGTGGGAGGTGACGACGGTAGATCCTCGTCGTATACCTCGTCGTCCGTACCCGTCGCTGCCGTGTCAGTCCCCGTATCATCCCCTCGGGTGGACGGGGAGGAGGGCTGGACGGGGCGCGACGGCTGAAAAGGAGGTGGAGGGTGAATCCTTCTTCTCTTGGGCGGGGGAACACCAGAAGGTCCCGGTTCAGGATCCCCCGACGGGAGAGGTTCCTCCGTCGGCAACGGTAGTCTCGTCCTTATCTCTGAGCATAAGGACTGTATAGCCAACAAAATGGCCGCCGAGTTGTCTTGCGGCGCTGGCAGAGGGGAATCCGACGGGCGATCAGGGGCCCCGTCGTCACCTGCGTCGGGATCCATCCCGACGGGCCGGTCTTCTTCCACGCCAAGGCCGTGGCTTAAGACCTCGATCAGCTCTTCCTCCGAAGTTGAAGCCGAATCTACGACGACGCCCTGCCCCCCCTTTTTCTTCCCCACCGGGGATTTCACGGGGGTCCTATCGATGGGCACAAAAGAGGACTCCCTCCGCGGTGGCAGGGAGACTCTGAGCCCCGAGGTCGCCACCACTGGTGTAGCCTCCACAGGCTGAGCCAGGGCCGCCGCGACAGTATCGATAGAGGGCTTGGCCGGATGGATTAAGGCCTTCACCACCTTAGGTGCGCTCACCGCCTTATCCTTGAGGGGGGGGGACACTGCCTCGCTCCCCCTCCGATGGGGCCTTCGAGCTCGACCGGGGCCTCTCCAGGAGCTTCGCCGGGTGCTCGCCCTTCCTCTTACCCGACCCAGAGCGTTGGCTCGTGGCTGAAGGTGCCGGGGAGGGTGCGCCCTGCCTGGCGCCCGTAGAGCCCGACCGTTCGGCGCTCCCGGTGCCAGCGGACTCGCGGTGCTTGGCCTTGTGTTGGACCCCCGTCGCCGGGGCGTCCTCAAAGGTCTTAGAAGACCGCTCGGATTTCTTCCTCTTCTTCTCGCCTGACGGGCTCTTCCCTTCCAGCCAGTTGGCGAGACTTTGATGGCGGTCCTTCATGGTCCGCTCCGACATATTGCCGCAAAACGCACAGTCCTTCTCCACGTGCGTCTTGTCCTCCTGTAAGCAGTAGAGACAAAAGGAGTGTTCGTCCTCCTTAAAGACGTTCTGCAGCTGGCATCCAGGGCAGACCCTGAACAGCTTTCCGGGTGTCGAGCTTCCCTTCTCCTGGGCCATGTCCGGGCCTGAGAAGCTTCTGGAATCCTCCAAAAGCGTAGCTCGACGAAATCTTCACCCTTGAGGGGCGCAGACGAATCTGACACGGGTCCCCGTTGATCGGATGGAGAGTCGGTGGAGCTTGAGGCTCTTTTGACCGAAAAAAACAAAGTTTTTGAGAAAAAACGTGAAAAAATAGCACTAACGCTCGAGAGCAATAGCAGGAGGATCCCAACACATGAACGTGCGGTAAAAATCTGAAGATGGCTGCCAGAGGCGGTGCTTAGGTAGAGGGCAGTCATTGGCTGTGGTCAGTATGACGCAGAGACCAGTGATTGGTTATTACTACGAAAGACAGATCAGAAACGAAACTGATACTGGTTTTTTCTTTACCGAGGATTCCCAGCCTGACGACGGGGAATATTCATGAGCATGTGAATCCATGCCAGACCCCATGCTGGAGAACAATGATAGGTTGCCTTGTTGCCATACCGTAGTGCTGATATTCACACTAGTCCAATAAACCATTCATCCGGAGATGTATATGCTTAAATATTAGTGTACATCTATGTAGATAGAATACATGTGCCATTAAGGCTCTTAAACTCGTGTTTTCTGTCTAACAAGATTGGAAGCCCCAAAGTTGGCTACACCTTTCAAAAGAGTATGTTTATCTTGATCCATGCAAATGTCTTCCTTTTAGGATTATCTAGGCTAATCATTGTTTACCTATGAAGAGAATGCAGGAGGTTTGCAACAAATGATGCCATTCATTGCAGAAACATCACAGGAATTGCCTATTCTCATTTGTTATATGGTAACAGGCAAGCACAATTTACCACACTGCATCCCCACATAAGTTGCATCAAAATGGCGCAAAACATGTCACATGTAGAACTGGAGTTACTGTAAAATTAAACTCAATTTGAAACTTTGAAACCGTTATTTCAATTCTGATTTCCAAATATGTCCTGGCAAAACCAGGTTGGCTCCGTATCAGTGTAACTCCCTTTTCCATCTTCCCTTCCACTTATAAATAAAACATCAACTTTTATTATACATTAATATGCACTGATAAGTTGTGCGATGTGGCCACTAGGCCAAGACAGCTTTTGAGTAATTTATAAGTTACTCATCGTAGTGACTAACGCACTCTTAGTCCATAGTCCCCTTTCCTCCATACTGTATGGGCGCCCCTCCTAGGGGCGGGAGACGGAACCCTTTTCACCAGAAAAAATCGGCTTCCCTTTAAATTTAGAGGCACGCAGGGGTGCAGCCCTGGGAGCATGCGCTCCCCTGAAACTGCCCACCGGCACCACTCCTCAGTCCCCATAGACGCGTCCACAATATTGACATTGCCTAATGACACTAGTTTTATTAGGGGGGTGGATGGTGGGACGTATGAAGGAAAGGGGACTATGGAATAAGAGTAAGTTAATCACTACGGTGAGTAACTCATAATTACTCTTATGCCCTGTCCCCTTTCCTCCATACTGTATGGGTGATTACAACTCAATGTAACCCCAGGGTGGAGGAGTGACCCTCCTTAAGAAAACAAGTTCCTTAATACTGCCTGCCCGAATGCTGTGTCTGACCTGGAGCTGGCATCCAAACAGTAGTGCTTACAGAAATCCGAGGGAGTGGTCCACACAGCCGCCCTGCTGATGATCTGCCATGGGGCATGTCTCTGGAATGCGATCGCTGTGGCCTTGGCTCTGATAGCATGAGCATGCATGTTCACTGGAAGCGGCTTGTGCTGCCCCTCATAGGCCTCCTTAATGGCTGCCACCATCCATCTTGCTATGTAGGCCTTGGAAGCCTGATATCCGGGCCTTGACCCGCCAAATGTGATGAATAAAGCCTCAGATTTGCAGAAGCTCTTGGCCCTGTCTAGATAGAACTTTAACGCTCTTCTAACATCTAAACAGTGCAGAAGCCTCTGAGCATCGTCCTTGGGCTCTGTAAAGAAAGTCGGGAGTACTATCTCCTCGTTTAGGTGGAACGCCGAGACTACTTTAGGAAGGAACGCAGGATACATTCTGACGACCACCTTGTCCCTGTGAAAGGTAGTGTATGGCTCAGAAGCCACGAGAACTTGAATCTCGCTGACCCACCAAAAGGGCTGTCTTCATGGTGGTCAGCCTGATGTCCATGGACGCCATAGGCTGAAAAGGTTCATGGGCCAAGGCGCCCAACAGTATATTGAGGTTCCACACGGGGTGTGGCTTCTTGATGGGCGAGTAGAGCCTAGTGCATGCCGTCAAATGTCTCTTAACCACCGGATTGGAGGATGAGAAAACCTCCTCCTCCGAATTCCAGTAGGCTCCGATGGCTGCCAGATAGGTGCAGCATGTGTCTATCTGCACCCCAGAGTGTGCTATGTGTGCAGAAAAAGATAGCACATCGTCCAGTGATCAAGTGAGAGGATCTAATTCCTTGGCCTCAGCCCAGTGGCAAAACCTAGACCACTTGCTTTCTTACTGGCTCCGACTGGCATCACTCCTAGCACCCTGAATGATGTCTAGATTAGCCTGCGAGAGGGGCAGATGCTTCAGAGTGAACTCTTCAGGAACCACGCTACAAGGGCCAACTAATGCGGGGCCGGGTGTATGACTGTGCCCCCTGCTGTGACAGTAGATGTGCTGGGCCCAGTGGAAGGTGGATTAGAGGTTGGTCCAACAGGCTGAGTAGCCCCGAGAACCATGGCCTCGCCGGCCACCACACAACTATCAGAATGATGCGGAGGGGCCAGGACTCTCTTATCTTGCAGATCACCCTGTGAACCAGTGGAGTGGGCAGGAAGGCATAGGCGTTCATGCTGTTCCACTAAATCTGTAATGAATCGCCCAGTGAGCCTAGACCCTGTCCCTACCAAGATGCAAACTGAGGGCACTTCCTGTTGAACCAGGTGGCAAATAGGTCGAGCTGAGGATGACCCGATCTGTTCAAAATCTGCTGAAGGACATGGTTGTTCAATTGCCATTCGTAATTGTCCACAACCAGCCTGCTGAGCCTGTCCGCCTCCAGGTTCGACTCCCCCGGAAGGTGGATCGTCATCAGGTGAATGTCGTTCGCCAGGGCCCATTCCCAGATGCTGACGGCGAGGATGCATAGGGGAGGGAACCTGGTGACACTCTGCTTGTTGAGGTAATGCATGCTGGTGGAGTTGTCTGTTTGAATGAGGATAACTTTGCTGCTGATGAGCGGTAGGAAGGTCTAGAGAGTTAGCTAGATGGCCTTCAGCTCTAGCCAATTGATAGGTGCTTCTTGTTCCTGCCAGGACCAAACTCTGTGGACGCTGTGGTGGTCCATGGTTGCTCCCCAGCCCTCCAGGGACGAATCCGTGGTAATGGTAACCTGCGGTGCTGGTTGAGGGAAGGACCTGCCTATCCTCAGATTGCAGTCTGTGCTCCACTGTTCGGGAGAATGCTCATAAATGTGCTAATTCCCTCTACCTTAGAGCCCTCCAGCTCTTTTGCTAAACTTTGGGGCTTTGAACTTTTCAATTCTGTTTGTTTTCTGTGTTTATTTCTTTGATTATGGAGTTTTAAAATAACTCCATAAGCATCATCTTTTCATGTGTGTTACACAGCACCTTCGGTGCAGTAACACAAGGATGTCTTTTAGACTTCCAAAAGGTTTAAATACCTTCTCTGGGATAAACTACTGTTCCCCAGAGAATGTAAGGTTAAATTGACTTTATTAGTCTTTTTAAATTCCTAGACCCAGCACACACTATCTTCCTATAGAGTGCTGGAAGGGTTACCTAGTATCCCCTAGGTCTAGAAACTCATGTAGCAGTCAAATTCTACCCTTTCCTATCGAAATGGCTGTTGGCAGTGGTTTTACAATGAACTACCATGATTTTTCCCGACCGCGAACACAGGTAGCTAAAAATCGCGGGAGCCATGTTTTTCAAGATGGCGCCTTAAGCCCCTTTGTTTAAACAGGTCCCGGTCTTCTTTTTTCGCAGTTTTTTTTTTTGAAAGGTCCTTCTAGAGTTTGTCGCTGTGCGTCAAACCAGGTTGGGTCCCTTTGTTCGTACGCCTTTGGCAGGCTTCAGGATTGAAGACCGCCTCTGGCGTCTATGTGTCTGGGGTAGGGAGGAAGTGAGGGAGGTGCCCGAAACTCCCTGTGCTTAGTCTCCTAGGAGACCCAAATCCACTCTGGTGTGATTGGCTGGCTGACTGTTCGGCAAGGACAGCCACCCTGTGGGTGAGTGACAGCTAGGCTGGAATGAAAGGGAGAAAACTGTTTAAAAGGCGAGTCTCTTGGACTAGAAAGCAGAGTCGACCACTGGAACGAAATAACCGAAGATGAGCTGGAAGAGGACGTCTGCTGCAACTCCTGGACCATTGGTTTGCCCGGTGAAGCCCTGCTGCAGGTCTGAATTGCCAGGTTCATCTCGACAGAGAAGCCCCTTCACGGACGACTTCTTCTTTTGAGTTGGTGGGACCAATCACCTCGTGAGCCACCTGTATACCATTCTCGGAGCTGGTTAGGTTTAGCCAGCGGGAAGGACACCAGCTTGTGTGCTTTAAGACAGCTACTCGAACCGAAGATCTTCCATTTTGCCAGCTTGTTTGACCATTCCTCGTGCAGTGCATGCGTCCCCCGACGTCCTCCTTCTTGTCCCCATGACTGAGGCTCAAGAACAGCGAGATCCGCAGGAACTGCCAGGAACCAACATCTTCAGCTGCATCTTTTTCTTCATATTAAGGTACTGTGCCAACCCAATTGAGAGAACTTACCTCTCGCGGTGAAATTTCGCGGAACTTTCCCAACTTGCAGGCCTAATCAGTTTGTGACCCAACATGATTCTTTTTTGTACAAACTACTTCTGAAAACATTGGCAAAGACTTTACCGTTTACTACAAGAAGTGCTCTTTCCTAACCACGACACTAGCCCATTGACTTTGGCCTAGGACTATTGAACTGAATCGAGTCCTCTAGTGAACTGAAACTCTTTGCATTGCCTAAAGAAAGTATATGTTATCTATTCTATCAACTTGTGCCTTTACTCCCATTCAAATTAAATGAAATGCCAATTTGCTCCTATTTCAGGGGAGCCTAATTTACTCAGAAATGTATTGGTTCAGTATAGAAGTGTGTTTGTGTATAATATTAAGTTGCCTCCTTTTAGTGAATGTTTTCTAAATGATTGTGTAATAAATTAGGAAGGGTTTTGCCAAAGAAACCTTGAGTGTAAGTGTCTACTTGAACCACTGTGATTGTAAGACCTCTGTGTAACATTCTTGTACTGGTCACATTACTTCTTGAGATAAGCCTGGCTGCTCAGCTCGCTACCAAAAACTGTGTAGTACAGACTTGTACCAAAGGTTGGTTTTGCAACCTGTAGTCCTAATTGTATGTGGTGGTCCCAGAAGGTACTGCATGCAATTCTGCCTAACATCCACCCGACTAGGTCCTGGAGTAGGAGGGGAGGAATACTGACAAGTTCCGCCTGTGAGCACTGCTCCTGACTCTATGAGGCTGCAAAGTGCAGCTGTAATTTCCTCATCTTGAGTCTGGTGTAAGGGACTGCCAGAAGACAAGCCGCCATGATACCGAGGAGGTGCTGGTACCACCATGCTGAAGTCACCTCTCTGCCAAGAAAGAGACCTGTGGCCCTCTTGATGGCTGCAATCTTTTCCTCAGAGGGGAAAACTCTCTCGGTTCTCAAATCCCAGATGAGACTGAGGAACGTTAGACTCTGCGTCGGCTCCAGTTGAGACTTGTTGAGATTGGTGGAGAATCCTAAGTCATGTAACGTGTTGATGAGGGCAGAAGAGGTATGCTGGACTGCCTCCGGAGAACTCGCCCTGACGAGCCAGTCATCTAGGTACGGATAGACATGGTGACCTTGGGCCCTGAGAAGGGTTGTCACTGCATTCATAAGCCTGGTAAAGAACCTCAGGGCTGAATTGAGGCCAAAGGGTAGCACCTTGTTTTGGAAATGGAAGCCCATGATCCTGAACCAAAGGAAAGACCGATGGGGCTGCAAAATCGGGACCTGTAAATAAGCGTCCTTCAGATCCAGGGAGCACATCCAGTCTCCCCTGCACATTGTCTCTGCAATAAACGCTGGGGTAACCATCTTGAACTTTTTAAGCGGGAGGGAAATGTTCAGAGTGGAAAGGGCTCAAATGGGAATGAGGAATAAAAGTTTCCGGCCCCCGGCAATGGGGAAATACAGGGTCCGGCAGGGTTGTAATGGCCCTGTATTTCCCCATTGCCAGGGGCCGGAAAAATTCACAAGTTCGGCGGTAGCCTGCCGGTTTTACCAGCAAGGCTACCGTCAAACTTGAAATGAGGCCCATTGTAGTGTTCAGCCCCACTTACGAAGAGCATATTGACCACTTAGGATATGAATTGCAGGCTCTTGAGCAGGCCCATATGACAATAAAGGCAAGCAAGTGTCAACTTGGTCAGAGTAAAGTGGTCTATCTTGGACATAAGTTAGGAGGAGGTGACATAAGGCCATTTCCCAGCAAAGTATAAGCTGTAAAAGACTGGGCCACCCCTACTACTCAAACCCAGGTGAGAGGCTTTTTAGGTCTCACTGGTTACTATAGGAACTTCATTCAGAACTATGGGACCATAGCTTCTCCCTTGAATGTGATCTCCTCACCCAAATTCCCCAAGAAGATCAGGTGGAATGAGGAGTGCACTAAGGCATTTGAAGGACTTAAGAAATCCCTTTCTGAAGCTCCAGTCTTGAGAGATGCGGACTACAACTAATCCTTTATTGTACAAACGGATGCTTCAAATACAGGAATAGGTGCAGTTCTGAGTCAGCTGGGTGGGAAAGACAGAGAATACCCTATCTGCTTCATCAGTAGGAAACTGAAGGACTGCGAAAGAAGTTGGGCAACCATAGAACGTGAATGTTTCGCCATTTTGTGGTCATTGAAGAAGTTTAGACCATACTTGTATGGATCTACGTTTGTAATTCAAACAGACCACCAACCATTGAGCTGGTTATTGCAGGTGAAGGGGGAGAATCCTAAATTGTTAAGATGGTAATCAGCCTTCAGGGGTTTGATTTTACCATAGAACACAGGTCAGGGTGTAATCACCAAAATGCTGATGGTCTCTCCAGAAAGTATGACTGACTGGAGTAAGGAGACTCATCCAGGAGTGGATTAAATCCTCCTGTCCCTTAGTCTGGGGGGGACGAGTGTTAGGGAGAATTCTCATGAATTTGCTAATTCCGTTCTACCTTAGAGACCCCCAGCTCTTTTTGCCAGACTTTAGGACTTTTAATTTCTAACCTGGAGAGAGTGAGACCTTTTTCCCACTCTTTCATGTATTTATCTGTGATTTGGACTCTGTGTTTCTTTTGACTTTGTAGTCTGACAAACTCCATAGACATCGGGGGTCATTCCGAGGTTGGAGGTAAGGAATTACCGGCACCGTTAAGGGTGCCGATGCCGGTAATCCCTTACCTCATATTCCGAGGTCCCTTTGCGGGTCCTTCCTTACCTCCTGCTTTTAGCAGGAGTAAAGTACGGGACCTGCAAAGGTACTTCGGAGGTAATTACGGTACCGTAATTTACAGTGCCGTAATTACCTCCTTCCCCATTCCAATTGTGCCCTATGGGGCAGAAATGGGAATGGGGAAGGGCAAAAGGTGAATGGGGAATTATCGGTTCCTCCAACCCTGGAATGGACCGGTAATTACTCCATTCACCATGCCGGATTTGGGACGGTTTCGGGGGCAACCATGGAGCTTATTACTCCATGGTTAGCTCCAAACCCGGAATGAGGCCCACTATCTTTACATTGTGACACACAGCACCTTCAGGGCAGTGGCACAGGGAAGTCTCTGAGATTTACCAAAGGTTTAAATACCTTCTCTTGGTTAAACTACTGTTTCCAAGGGCAGTGAAGTGCAATTGACTTTACTTACATTTTATAACTTTCTAGACCCCACACACACACTATCTTACAATAGGTTGCTGGAGGGGTTACTTAGTATCCCCTTTGCTAGTTTTGCATGTAACATTTTTATGTTACCCTTTCTATAATTAATGGCTGGTGACAGTCGTTTACTTTTTACTTCCATTGTGTGGTTTTACCACGGGCTGCAATTGCAGCTGTAGTAAGACACCCATGGGTGCCCATTTTGTCAAAATGGCCCTGGTCGTCTTTTTTAGCCATTTCTTGTTGGAAAGGTCCTTCTTGTGATTTACTCTGTACACCAAACCATGTTTGGCCCCTTTGTTAATTTTGTCTTTGACGGGATTCATGAGTGAAGCCCGCTTCTGGCTCCAGCATGTCTGGCAGGGGCAGGAAGTGAGGGAGGTGCCCGAAACTCCCTGTGCTTAGTCCCCTTGGTTAGAGGAATGCACCCAAGGGTGATTGGCTGAAGGGCTGTCCTCAGAGGACTGCCACCCTGCTGTGTGATTGACAGCTAGGCTGCGAAAGAATCAGAGAAACCTGCATAAAAGGTGAGGCTTTTGGCTTGGAAGGCAGAGTTGACCACTGGACGAAGGAATCCGAAGAAGAACTTGGCAGGGATGCCTGCTGCAACGCCTAGACAATTGGTTTGCCCGGTGAAGCACTGCCGCAGTGCTGAAGCTCCAAATTCGCATCAACTAGAAATGACCTGCAAAGGACAACTTCTCCCCTTAGGTTGATGGGACCAGTCGACCCCAAGACGAGCTCATCTGGAAATTCTCTCAGAGCTGGCTGTACTTCCATTGCTGCTGCAGGAACCGAAGTGCCAGGGAGAGGAACACCAGAATCGAGTGAGTGTCTTTAAGTCGGACCCGAGCTCCAGGAAGATCCTCTGGCCTCCCAGGAAGTAGGACTCACCAAGCCTGAGCCACCTCAACAGAGTGCTGGACCCCAGATGCGAGAAAAGTCTGAAGTGGTACCCGAGAACAGCAGTGTTGCTATTTGCTAGAGACGCAAGGAGCTGAAACCGTGATGTGCTGCTGAATTGAAGTTTTCCCATTGCTAACGCTGACCTTCAAGTTGTAGTGCAGGAGTCCCCAGATGACCTCACTCTTGTCCCCATGACTGAGACCCAGGAACAACAGGATCTGTAGACCTACACAGGAACAGAATCCAGCTGGAACCATTCCTTCTATCCAAAGGTACTGTAAAACTAAGCGGACCTACCTCTTGTTGTGTAGCCTTACTTGTTCTCAGTTGACACCGGTCTTGGTTGCTTTTGCAGAGTTGCTTGCAGCTTTGCCCCTCACAAGCCTCCCAGCTTGTGGCCCTACAGTGATTCTATTTTTCTGCAAAGACTTCTAAAACATTGTGCAAGACTTTTATTTACCTGCAAAAAATGCTTCAGTTCACCTAGACTTTTGCTCAATTGACATTGGCTGGCCTGGCTCGATGAAAGACTCTTCTTACCTTTGACTTTGTGTTTTACCTTTCCTCCAGGAAAGGGTTAATTTACTTGGCATTTGGGGTTTCAAAAGTACTTAGCTGCTTCAGAATATTTGTTTAACCTTTGTTTTATTCCCAAACCCTTTTCTTTGACACCAACTCAGCATTGCTCTAAATGTTGCAGTGATATATTAATGTCCACAGTGTCCTAGTTATTTAAGTCACCTCAGGGTTTAGGATCCATCTGTGTGCCATCCGAGAAACTAAGAGTGTGTATTTGTGTGTTGCTTTTATATTGCTCCCTTCTGGAGAAGGCTGATTGAACTGACTGTTAAATGAATTAATAATTGCTTCATCAAGAAACCTTGAGTGTAACAGTGTATTTGAATACGTGTCACTGTGAATCTCTGTGTAAAATCCCTACTGTTCACATTGACCCCTCTTGAGATAAGCCTGGCTGCTCAGTCACACTACCAACCTGTGTAGTACAGACTTATATCAAAGGTTGGGTCCTATTGCCAGGAGGTCAAGGTTGCTGTAGTCTCCCAAAGGGCACTTCACACAATCTTGCCTAACAACTACCCATAGGGAGCTTTGTGCTGCAATAGAAAAATACAGATGCCTTTAAGAGCTATGGAGCAGACAGACTCCATAGGACAGGTAAAATACAAAGAACAGAGTTCCAAAAGACAGAGCCGAAAAGAATGAATGAGTGGAAAAAGGCTCCACTCATTCAGGATTGAAAGAAAAAGGTTCAGAAGTCCCAGTAGGAGCCAGGATGAAGCATACAAATTATAAATCTCCCTAACAGCAACCTTTTGTGTGTGTCAGGTTTCCGGCTACACAGCTTGTAGACGCTGAACGAAATACTAGATATTTTGGAACTGATAATTGTTTTCTATGTCACGTGTTCTTTGCGAGGGACTAGGTCCATCAACCATAATTCACAAACTCACTTTAGAAGCGGTTGGGATCTGAAGTGTCGGCATAGCTTCCACCTCCCTATAGGTGGCAGGTCTGGCAGGGGCTGGTGATGGAATAGGATCTGGTTGAGATTCCAAATCTTCTTCTTGTACAACGGGCCGGGGCCGTTCGGAGAGCAGGCAGCTACCCTTGTCCACCTGCTCATACCTCAGCGCAGAGGTGAAATCCACAATCCTAGGGGAAAATTAAGTTGAAGACATTTAGTAACCTTGACTCGCAGGCATTTTTCCAACTATAATTACAGTTCAGTCAATCTGTATTTTTTAAGAAGATCTATTATGTTCAGTAACAAGTTAGATAATAAAAATTAAATCCCTCATAGATTTCCCTTGTCAACTTACTCCATGTTAAAGATTAGGTTTTGGATGCACCCGTAGAACGATCGATTTGTCTTTAGCGCTGGTACAATCTCCCCCGGCGGGATTCCGCCCACGTAGACATTAGATACATTCAGAGAACTTTCTTCTTGCAGCTGGGTGCTAAATTTCATGTCTGTTGGCTTACTCTCATCCACCTGCACTGTCACGTTCCTAAAACATAACACAACAAACATCAAATTTACACAAATGGCTCCAACAAAGGCATTAAAACATTATAACCATGCAAGTCATTTTTGAGGTGTGTCCCTATTTCCTTGATTTGTGCTGGTGTTTCTGTGGGGTTTTGGCTTTGCTGGGAACTTTCAAAAGTGACAAAATAATGTAATATTGTATTAAAATCTTTGCAGGGTATCATCAAAGGATGAACAAGCAAGAATGAACCATAGGCAGTCCCTAAAAATCGGATAAGTCACCAGTGGAAGCTCATCACGCCGTCTTTACCATGTTACTCGTAACTCCTCAAAATACCTCTTGTTCCGGATCAGGATGATGGAATGTTGTTGCCCGTCGCTGAAAGTTCCAGAAGCAGATTTCAAGACCACCTTTCTTGTACCCGTGCCAGGGTTCATGTGCACTTCAAGGTTTCCCGACACCAGCATGACAGAAAAAAACGGCTGCAAAGAGGGAATCACAGTCTTGCTTTAGGACATTTCATTTCAACCCTACCTAGTTTAGTGTCTGTTTTTAAGTGTCCTGAAACAGAAATCCTGCCATGGTTGGACAATAAAAGAATGCACTTTATGAAGAAATGGGCACAGGTGTAGATCAGAAAGAAGAATGGCTTTTGCCATGGGTTAGCCACCTGGTGTTTTTGACAACAAGTCCCATGATCCCACATCATTGACTATCTTAGCTAGATTTGATATGAGTTGTAGGGCAAAACACCAGGAGAGCCAAGTGTTACAGATCCCTGTGCTGGTGTGTGAGTGATTTTTGTAACAATAGTCTCGAGCTACTAAAGGCGGGGTTATGTTGATATGCACAGGCAGAACATTTTAAGAAAACTCATATTGCCTGGATTTAAAATGGCTATGTTCATTCACATCTTGCATGAGCAGACATATGTACCAGCCCCAGTAGTGACATACCTCCTAGATAAAAAGGCGCATATCGAGGGCATTGTATGGTGACAGTACATTTTTGTTTGCATTTGAAATATTTTCTTGTAGTTATTTGAGTTTATGCATTTATTTATTTATTTATATAGCGCACCGAGCCCTGTGGAATGATGGATAATTGTGATGGTGCTTCCATCACAATTGTTAACCTTTAGACAAGTCAGCATACTGTTAATAAAGCTTAGGCTGAATGGACCTCAGCTTTAAGGTGTAGGACGCTCCTATGGGCAAAATGTCTTCTTACAAGAGAAAATCGACAAGAACCAAGCCTTCATTCGCACCAAACCCTGGCTACTTAATTCCTCCCTGCCCCCTGATCCTGCATTCCCTCCACTCAGTTTCCACAATGTAACAGAAGCTGCCCATCTCACAAATCGCCTTAAGCCCTCATGCTGCCAAGGAGACACCTGTCCAGTCCCTCTCATCAAAGGTTGTGCCAAATCCATCATTCCATTAATCACTGCCATCATTAACTCCTCCTTTGCATTATGCTCAGTTCCAACCAGTCTCAAGGAAGCCTGGATCTCTACTGCTCAAAAAACCCTCACTTTACCCAACTATCCCCACAAACTACTGCCCTATCACCACTGTTCCTTTCCTTCTCAGAATCCTGGATGTGCAGCTTATCTCCAGATCCAGGTTTATCTCAAGCAACACAGCATCGTTAGTCCTCGTCAAACTGGCTTTTGCCCTCGCTATGATACGGAATCTGCTCTGCTGAACCCGAAGAACCAGTTTGGTGACACCTGAGATTCAGGCCACCTTGCCCTTCTGCTCCTACTTGACTTATCTGCCACCTTCAACCTTGTTAACCATAAAACCCTCTGCCACCATCTTTCTCCCATGGCTAACTTCTCTCCTGAAGCTTCCAACTGGATTGCTTTGTTTCTCACAGACAGAACTGCCTGAGTACTCGCTGAGAATGCTGCTGCCCACCCAACATCTGTTTCATGCAGAGTTCCAAAAGGGTCCTGCACCTCACTCACACTCTAAAAAGTCTATACACGACCACCTTCACTCCGTTGGCATCACTTACAACAACTAGCTGATGACACCCATATCCTCTACCTCTCTGGCAACTACTCCCATGCCACCACAACATTCAACATGGTCTACGACACCATCCAAACATGGATGGCTTCCCACCAACTCTGCCTCAACGATGACAAGACTGAAATCCTGATTGTTGGCTCATGCGTCCGACTGTCCAAGCTTGATCCTGCTTATCATGCCTTCAAGATAGATATTGCAACCATCCTGGTCTCTTCCAGGGTCAAAACCCTAGGAGTCTACTTTGACTCGGCCCTGAACATTTCACGGCAAGTCAATGCCATTCCATCGTCAGCAGCCAACACCACCAAGCTCATAAACGCTAGCAAACCATTCCTTTGCTCGCACAACCACCTCACCATAGCCTGCACCATCATCATAACACAACTTGACTACAGGAATGCTCTTTTTGCAGGCACTTCAGAATGCAATGTTAGTAATCTGCAGGTAATCTAAAACACACCCTGCTTGCCGCCTTGGATCTCCCCTGTGGTGTTTAAACAAAGGCCCTAACAAACAGAACTGAAGCACCCACTGGAAAAATGACCTGCCAGCCTTCATTAAAATATTTTTAAAACCCTTCACACTGAAAATGGGCCTGTTAAGGCAGACTGTGGGGGTTTCTGTAAGTAACACAAGGAAGAGCTATGTGACAAAGGCTTACCTGTCATTATAAAAGGAAGGAAAATCCGCCTTTTAATTCACAGTGGCATAAGACATTTAAAGGCCCCTTTCACATGAAAAGCAGGATTTGCAAACACTTGCACTAAACTGGCTTTAATATGTGTTTGCAGTTTTAAAGCGAGATATGAGAAAAAAATGTTCCCCTAATATCAAAGATGTCAGGGAAATGTGGGTTGACAAGATGTAATGTATATTATGCTTCACCTGCAAAATATTTCATTTTTGCCCGAGGCAGGCCCTTTTGCTTGTTGTATGGCAGACTTCACAAAGGACTCCCCCACTTCAAAAAGGACTCCCCCCACCGCAAGCCTGGCTTTTGCATCCCAGCTATTTACAACTGCAATAAAGTGTGGCCTGTTCAGGGTGTTGAATACAAACTTTCCCCAGACCTTTTGTCCCTGAAGGCTCATTTCGGTGAATGGCAAAATGGCCTAGCCAGTGCGTGACTGGAATGTGGGAGGAGCTGCAATCAAGAGAAGCTGGATTCTAAAAAATATACAAATAAATAGTAGGTTTTTCAGATCAAAATGGTGGTCCACTTCAGATAACAGGACAAGATGCCAGATGTCAGTAGGGCCTTGTGACATCACAGGGCCGGTCTAGAACATAATCTGCAGTTGGAGATCTCTGTGTAGCTAATGCATCAGACAAGTATTTACGACTTGCAGCCTACCAACTTCAAACAACAAAGAGGCTAATAAAAACACAGTCCAGGAAGCTCTGGTCATGTGCTGGCCAGGAATGGCAAATGGCCTGTAGGAAGGGGAGCTCAGATTTGCATAACATGAAGATTTCCCATTAGTTTAAAAGGAATATCATAACTCATGCATGTTTCTCAGCAACCGCAAGTACTACTGCATTCATGTATGTGTCATTTGTCTCATAAATTCGAGGTCATTTTGTTGAAATAAAATTAATCCAGCTGAGATTTAGGGAATTGTAATGGCAAGCTAAAATGTGTTCCTGGCTGCTCTGAACATGTCCAGAATTTAAGAGTTGACAAACTGGTGGAGGGTAAAATTAGAGGCATTTGGAGAGTAAATTCCATGTTCATAACTATTATCCTTTTGTATAAACGGCAGAAAACTACCACACGCCTGTGCAACATGGTGCAGACACGGCTGTCGTGTTATTGAATAATTCCCCATGATTATGTGAAGCGGAATTTATATATATATATATGTATATATATATATATATATATATATAGGATACATTACTCACCGTAATCGTATTTCTGATGCTTGTATCTGCTTAGATCACATGCTGTGCAGATCACATGCTGTGCATAGGCCGACATCTAGTGGAAGCTGCGGAGTATTACAGTTTGTTTTTCGAAACTCGAAAATGGGCGTCGACACAGGCGTGCCAGTAATACTATCCCTAGTGTGACGTCCACTGTACCCAAGATCCCTCACGCGTCTAGGATCCTCAGATTGTATTTTTTCTGACATGTGGAAGCATGAGGAGTAGCGTGAGTACAGATAATCCAAGCAGATAGACAGAAAGGTAAGACTACAAGTAATCATGCGCCTTCTCTCGGAGGGGAGGAAGGGTGGGTCGCATGTGAATCTAAGCAGATACAAGCATCAGAAATACGATTACGGTGAGTAATGTATCCCTTCTGAGGCTTGTGGAATCTGCTTAGATCACATGCTGTGCATAGATTAGCGAGCAGTACCAGAAGAAGGAGGTGGGATGTGAGAAGGGTCATGAGCAAACAGGTGTCTTAGAACCGCTTGTCCCACTTGTGTATCTGACTTGGAATGAGTGTCAATGCAGTAATGCTGAGTAAAAGTGTGAATAGAGCTCCAAGTAGCTGCTTTGCAAATGGTGTCGAGGGGAACATTTGCAATGAAAGCCAGAGTGGCCCCAATGCCTCTAGTAGAGTGGGCCCTTGGCGTAAAAGGCAGAGTTTTTTCAGAAAGAGAGTAACACAGCTGTATACAGTTGATAATCCACTTCGAGATAGCGCCCTTAGAGACGCGATCTCCCTCTCTGCCTGTAGCTACGGAGACAAACAGTTGATCTGTTTTCCTTAGCGGTCTGGTTTTATTTACATAGTAGAGGACCGCCCTACGCACATCTAGGGTGTGTAGTTTCACCTCAGCCGAGCTTTGCGGGTTCTGGAAGAAAGCCGGAAGCTCGATGGACTGGTTTACATGGAACTTTGATATAAATTTAGGTGAGAACCTAGGGTGTGTGCGTAAAACCAGTTTGTCTTTGTGGATAGTAAAGAAAGGATCCTGCACTGAGAGAGCCTGAATTTCACTGACCCTTCTTATAGAGGTAATGGCTACTAAGAAGGCCGTTTTATAAGTCAGGTGTTTGAGACTACTTTTATGCATGGGTTCGAAAGAAGGGCCCATGAGCTTAGCTAGCACCACATTAAGGTCCCATCCTGGCGGTGGGTTTGAAATAGGAGGGTGAAGTCTCTTTACTCCTTCCATGAAGGCTTTAACTACTGGTACTTTCCACCACGACACCTTGTTATGGGATGTGGTGTAAGCCGAGAGGGCTGCCAGGTGTACTTTCAGAGAGTTAAAAACCAATCCTGCATCCAGCAGGTGGAGCATGTATGTCACGACGTTGGAAGGAGTGCAATCAATAGGGTTGATTTGTTTATTCTGGCACCAAATAACAAATCTCTTCCACTTGTCAAAGTAACAGTGCCTTGTGTTTGGTTTCCTGGATTCTTTTAGGATGTCCATACACCTCTGTGGTAAATTGAGATGTCCAAACTCTATGACCTCAGGAGCCATGCTGCCAGGTTCATTGAGTTGGGTTGCTGGTGCACTGTTTGACCTTGTTGCTGGGACAGTAGGTTGTACCAGGCTGGGAGTTTGATGGGCTCGCACACCGCCATCCTGCGTAGGTGTGGAAACCATGGTTGTCTCGCCCACATGGGAGCAACTAGGATGAGCGTCATCGATTCCTTGTTCATCTTGTAGACCACCTTCCTGATGAGAGGAGTGGTGGAAAAGCGTACGCAAACATCCCTGACCAGTTTATCCACAGGGCGTTCCCTTGGGAGTCTGGCTGGGGGAACCTGGATGCAAATCCTGGGCATTGTTTGTTTTCGCTTGTGGCGAATAAGTCTATAGTGGGGAAACCCCACTGAGAGAAGAGATCTTCTACGATCTCTCTGTGAAGGACCCATTCGTGTTCTTCTGGGAGGGAATCTCTGCTTAGAGCGTCCGCTAGGGAATTGAGCTCCCCTGGAACATGTTGCGATGACAGGAAGATGTTCCATTTGAGTGCCCATATCCAGATTTTCTGGGCAAGCTTGGACAGATTTGGCGAACGAGTCCCTCCTTGCTTGTTTAGATAGAACATGGCTGTCGTGCTGTCCGTCCGGATCTGCACCGACAGGTTTAGTAGATGGGGCTCGAACGCCCGAAGCGCTCGGAATACTGCCAGAAGCTCTAGGAGGTTGATGTGGTTCTTGGCTACTGAGTGAGACCAGAGACCCTGAGCTGTGTGGTGGAGATGGTGAGCTCCCCACCCAGTCAGGCATGCATCTGTAGTCACAACTGCCTGTATTTCGGGATCGTAAAAGGGTTTTCCCCTTACGAGATTCTCTCTTGTCCACCAGTGTAGGCTCTGTACAAGTGTTGGCGAAACGACCACTAGATCGTCCCACTGACCACTTGCCTGAGACCACTGTTTCGCCAACCATTCCTGCATGGGACGCATGCGCAGTCGCGCGTGGGGGACCAGGTAAATGCATGACGCCATCATGCCCAGTAACCGCATTGCTTTGCGTACCGTTATTTGTTGACCGGACTGATAATGTGGAATTTGCAGTAGTATATTCCGAATTCTCTCTTCCGAAGGGAAGGTCAACCCTTCCTGAGTATCTAGAATTGCTCCTAGGAACTGTTTTGAGGTGCTTGGCACCAGGCTTGACTTCTTCTCGTTGATTGAGAAGCCTAATTCGTGGAGGAGGTCGATAGTCCTCTGAATGTTGGTCCTGCAAATTCCTGGGGTTTCCCCCGTTATGAGCCAGTCGTCCAGATAAGGGTACACTGGGATTGCCTCCCTGCGTAGGTGTGCCGCTGCCACCGCCAGTACCTTGGTAAATACCCTTGGTGCTGAGGCTATCCCGAAGGGCAGTACCTTGAATTGATAGTGGCGACTGTCCACCTTGAAGCGCAAGTACTTTCTGTGCGCCGGGAGCATGGAAGTATGAAAATAAGCATCTTTCATATCCAAGGTAGCCATGTAATCCCCCTTTTTTAGGAGGGGGATTACCTCTTGTAGCGTGGTCATACAGAATTTTTGGGGCTTGACATACTTGTTGGCAGGCCGTAGGTCTAATACTGGGCGCATTGTCAAATCTCTCTTTGGCACAAGGAAGTAAGTAGAATAGATACCCTTGTTTACCTGGTGTCCTGGGGCGAGTTCTATCGCGTCCTTTTCTAGCAGAATGGCGATCTCCTCGAGAAGGATTTTCTGATGTTCTAAGGAGTGTACTTTTTGTCGTGGAGGATGGTTCCGGGGACGCTGCAGTAATTCTATACAATATCCTGTGGACACTGTTGACAGCACCCATCTGTCTGAGGTGATCCCTTCCCAAGCCTGGGTGAAGTTGGAAATGCGTCCCCCTACTGGGGATGCGTGAGAAGGGACCCTGAACTGAGCGTCACTGCTTTGGTGGAGGCGTGCCACCTCCCTTGTTGGGGCTGCCTCTGCCTCTCCCACGACCTCTTTTGTTACCCCTGCCGTAACTTTGGGTAGACTGCTGGCTGTTGTTCCACTGTGTACCCTGTCCCTGGGCATAGTTGCCTCTTTGTGAATTTTGGCCGCGTGGGCGACGAAAATTACTGTTCCCCCTCTGGTTAGGGGGTTTGTTGGTTAGTTGGCCAAGGGATTTCAGTGTTTCGTATTCGTCCTTGGCGTTTTTCAGTGCGTCTTCGACCGCTTTCCCAAACAATAGATCGGGTTCCACCGGCTTGTCTATTAATGAAGCCTGAGTTTCTGTCTTGAACCCCGACTGCCGTAACCACGCATGTCTCTTGATAACAGTACCTTCTGCTATCAATCTCCCTGCGTTGTCCGCGGCATCGAAAGTTGCTTTCAATATGCAACCAGACACGGCTCTCCCTTCTGCCGAGATCCGGGCCAATTGGCCCTTTAACGGTTCAGGAGCAGAGGCTATGAGTGCCGCGACCTCTTCCCATTGATGGCAGTTGTAGCTGGCCAACAGGGTGGTGGAGTTAGCAATCCTTGCTTGGTAGGCGGACGTTGAGGCTACCTTCCTGCCAAACCCGTAAAGTTTCTTGCTCTCCTTGTCGGGAGGAGCTTCTGACGAAGATAAGGGTGTTCCAGCCCTCTTCCGAGTGTTGGTAACAACTAGGGAGTCTGGTTTAAGATGTCCTCTTATATAGAGAGGGTCAGACTGGGCTGCCCGGAAAAGTTTTTCGACCCTGGGGTTGACTGCTCTGGTGAGGTTTGGGTTCACCAGGGACGGATCTATTCTTCGTTGGATGGATTTAAGGATAGGGATGGTCTGAGCGACCGGCCTCCTCTCTCCCACCAACTCTTCCGCGAAGTCCCTTTCCTCCTGTACACCGTGGGTGTCGATGTGAAAATGTTCTGCCGCGCGAGCGAGAACCTCATTAAGGAGGGGCTGGTTATCGACTGGCGAGTCGGTAACTGGGGCTTCGTTCTCTACCGGGGAATCTACTCTGTACATTTCCTGCTCATCTTCTCCCTCCTCCTGGTCCTCATCATCCGCATAGTATTCCGTCCCGGTTTGTTCCTCCATAATTTCAAACTCCTGGTCCCCCTCAGGGAAAGGCTCTCCTTGGTACCTGGGGTGTGGAGTAGAGTATGGAGTAGAGTAAGGCTGTACCTCGAAGGGTTCAGGTGTTTCGAACCGGGCCCTTTTACTTAGGGGGATGGGATCAGTGGAACCTGAGGGTGTGGCTCCCTGAGGGTCATACGAGAGGAAATGCTCTGGATTCTTGTCGTAAAAATCAGCCAAGGAAGACATCCTTGACATGACCCTGTCTATGTCTTCGCTGGACCATTCTTTGGAACAGGGGATGACTTTAGTAGGCAATTTAGGGGACTTGTCAAGGGTACCCTTGCTGGATGTTGATCTCTCAGTAGACTTGTATTTGTTTGTCTGTTTAGGGGGGAAGGATGGTCTTACAGGAGTGGAAGAATGTGCTTTCCGCTGTTTCCCCCCCTCCCCGTGCGTGGAAAAATGTTTTCCCTGTCCCTTGGAGTCCCCGGAGACTTTCGACGCCTGGCGTCGAGGATCGGGAGAGGTATCTGTGTTTTTCGAGCGTGGGGCCTCGCTGGTGTTAACTGCGGGCTCCGTCTCTTGGAGCGCGGTCTGGGGGTGGAAGTCGTCTTCGTCCTCCGACGATCGAACTTCCATTAGTCTAGAGAGCGAGGCACTCTTGGCAAGAGTGGATGATTGCCTTGCGTCATGAGGCGATCTCGATCGAGAGCGCCCAGAGGACACCGAGTCGGACCGTTCTATCTGTGCCTCTTTCCGAGAAGTCGACGTCGTCGAGGTTCGGTTGGACTTAGTGTGCTTAGTGTGTGTAGGGTGTGTAGCGCTTGCGTCGCCGGGGGTCTTCCCCATAGCCGCCCTGCCGGACGACCTTCCGAGGTCGGGGACCTGCGCTCGGCTGTCTTTCGACGCCGTAATGCCCTCGCCGTCCGAAAGTAAGGCGTCGCTGCCATCGCTGAAGGCGCCCTCCGCTGCCATGGCCGCCTGCCTGGCGTGGTGGGCCCAACGCTTTGTCGAACGGTCCTTAAGTGTCTTAGGTTTAAACCTACTACACGCTCTGCAGTTCGCTTCGGGGTGGTCCCTCGGCAAGCAGAAATTGAACGTGGCGTGCCTTTCGACCCAAGGGTATTTGCAGTTGCACTTGGGGCAGAATTGGAAAGGGGTACCCTCCATACGCACCTTGAGGCAGCGGGCTGATAAGTGTAGGAAATATATAAGTGTATCTATATACCAAGAGTGAAGAGTATGTACCACCCCCCACTCTCCCTACTTGCAGGGCCGAGGCCAGCGGCCTACTAGGCCCGGGCCGAGGCCAGCGGCCTTCCGAGGCCCAGATCCGTCGTGCAGCAGCCGACGGTCGATGTCTTCTCCAGCCGTCGTTGAGGGTCGACGTTGGTGTGGGGAAGGATGTTAATAAGAATAATAATTTTCAATTATTAGCAAAAGTATGGCTAAGGCCAGGGGACTCCGCAAGATGCTTCCGACCAGTATGGCGGAAAAAAACAATCTGAGGATCCTAGACGCGTGAGGGATCTTGGGTACAGTGGACGTCACACTAGGGATAGTATTACTGGCACGCCTGTGTCGACGCCCATTTTCAAGTTTCGAAAAACAAACTGTAATACTCCGCAGCTTCCACTAGATGTCGGCCTATGCACAGCATGTGATCTGCACAGCATGTGATCTAAGCAGATTCCACAAGCCTCAGAAATATATATATATACATGACAATGCATTACTTACCGTAAAAGCATTTCTGATGGTTGTATCTGCTTAGATTCACATGCTGTGCATAGTCCGACATCCAGTGGTCACTGCAGAGTATTGCATTTTGTTTTTCGTAGTCGAAAAGGGGACGTCGACAAGGCGTGTCTGTAACACTATCCCTACAGTGACGTGCAGTGTACCCCCAATCCCTCACGCGTCGAGGTCCCTCTGTTTGTATTTTTTCTGCCCTGAGGGTGCCTATTAGACGTGAGTGAGTACAGAAAAGAGAGATATAGAAGAAAGTCTATGTTCCTTCCATCCGAGCGGGGAGGAAGGGTGGGCGCATGTGAATCTAAGCAGATACAACCATCAGAAATGCTTTTACGGTAAGTAATGCATTGTCTTCTGATGTTTGTTAATCTGCTTAGAATCACATGTTGTGCATAGACTAGCGAGCAGTACCCGCAGTTGGAGGTGGGTTGTGAGAAGGAACAGTAGAGAAAAGATGTCTTAATACTGCTTGTCCCACCTGGGAATCAGATCTAGACTGGGCATCTAGACAGTAGTGTTTTGTAAAGGTGTGAACAGAACTCCAGGTTGCCGCTTTGCAAATGGACTCAAGAGGGACATTTGCAATGAAGGCTATGGAAGCCCCGGTGCCTCGAGTGGAGTGTGCTCTTGGCTTGAAGGGTAGTTCTCTCTTAGCAAGAGTGTAACAGAGAGTGATGCATTGTAAAATCCATCTATAAATAGTGGATTTCGAAACTGCATCTCCTTCTCCTCCTGCTGCCACCGAGACAAAGAACTGATTAGTCTTTCTCAATGGTCTAGTTCTTTACATATAAAACATCACTGCTCTGCGAACATCCAGTGTATGCAGGCTCTTCTCACCTAAGTTTGACGGATTTTGAAAGAACGTTGGTAGTTCTATTGACTGGTTGACATGGAATTTAGAGATACATTTTGATGCAAACCTAGGATGTGTGCGTAGAACGACCGTATCCTTGTGAACTGTAACAAAGGGGTCTAGTACAGAGAGCGCTTGTAGTTCACTTACTCTCCTAATGGAGGTGATAGCTATTAGAAAAGCAGTCTTAAGAGTGAGGTCTAAGTGTTGCTTTGTGCATGGGTTCAAAGGGAGACCCCATGAGCCTGGTTAGTACCACATTTAGGTCCCATCCGAGAGCGGGGTTAGCTATGGGAGGGTGGATCTTCTTCACTTCTTCCACGAAGGCTTTAATAACTGGGACTTTCCACCATGACACTTTAAGTTGGGAAGTGGTGTATGCGGAAAGTGCAGCTAAGTGGACTTTAAAAGAGTTAAACACCAAGCCTGTGTCTTATAGGTGAGTCAGGTACAGAACAATTTGTGTGGGAGAGCAGTCAACTGGGTTGATGCTCCTTCCCCTACACCAGATGACAAATCTCTTCCATTTGCTAGAATAACAGTGACGAGTGTTAGGCTTTCTAGTCTCCCTGAGAATGTCCATACATCTCTGCGGGAGTTGTAAATGTCCAAATTCTATGATCTCAGGAGCCAGGCTGCTAAGTTCATGGTCTGAGGGCATGGATGTAGTGTCTTCGTCTAACCGCCATTCGTACTCTGAGGGCGGAGGGAAGTCTCTGCTGAGTTCATCTGCTAGCAGATTGAGTTACCCTCATAAATGTTGTGCCAGTAGGAACATGTTGTGTCAGAGAGCCCACTTCCAGATGTTCTGGGACAGCTTGGACAGTCCTGGAGAGTGAGTGCCCCCCTGCTTGTTGAGGCTGTGGTGCTGTCCATGAGGACCATCACTGTTTTCCCTTGCAGGTGTGCCTGGAAGGCTTTCAGTGCCTTGAACACAGCTAGCAGCTCCAGTAAGTTTATGTGCTTGAATGCTACGCTAGAGTCCAGACTCCGTGGGCAGTCTGATGGGATAGGTGAGCCCCCCATCCTGTGAGGGATGCGTCTGTGGTTAGAGTGGCTTCCACTGCGGGGGTGGCAAATGGTTTCCCTATTACCAGGTTTTCCTTCGACCACCACTGTAGCGAGAGAACCAAGGCCTGCGAGACCACCACTAGATCATCCCATTGTCCGCTGGCCTGACACCACTGGCTGTTGAGCCACTCTTGCATTGGGCGCATGCGCAGGCGCTGTCAAGGAGTTCCCCCCTTCTCACCAGGGTCTGGTGTTTGCCGGTGTCTTCGATCGCTGCCTTCTTGCGAACGCTCCTGGTCTTGAACAGTGCTGCTCGAGTCTCGTCTGGTTCCAGGTTGCGTTTAGTTCCGGGAACGCGGAGTACAGGAATCCGGGAGTCTTGGAAAAGCTAGTAATGCTCGGAATCAGGAAGGGGGAAGGGTCAGGAGCGGGTAATAGCACTGGGACAAAGGAAACAATACCGCAAGCTACAAACACACGTCTGAGGCTACTCTGCAATAGCATTGAGACGTGCAGAGCTGCGGAAGGCGTGGTCTATAAATAGATCACGCCGCGTTCAGCGCATGGAGCGAGCAAGGGCTTCTGCTCTGGACGGCCATGTTGGAAGTAGTACGGAATGTAAGCCCCGTTGAGACAAGGACCAGGAGGTCCAAAAGGGGCGTGATCTGAAGTTCATGACAGCATGCCTCCTCCGAAGGCCTTTTCCTCCAGGTATGCCCGGGTGTATTAGGTGAAATCTTCTGAGCAACCGAGGAGCCTTGATATTTGAAACAGGTTCCCAGGTCCTTTCGCTAGGAGGATATCCTTTCCACTCCACTAGGTATTGAAGATGGCCCGCTTATACCTGCAGTCACAAATCCGGGACACCTCATATTCCAGTTGGTTGTCAACCAGTAGAGGAGGAGGTCTACTGGATTTTCGAGAGGATTGGATGTAGGGCTTCAATAAGGATGTGTGAAAAACTGGATGAATTATTTTCCAGGAGTCAGGTAGCTTGATTCGATATGAGACAGGATTGATAATCTTCTTGATGGGAAATGGACCATAGTAGCGGGGAGCCAGCTTGTTTGGTCGCAAGTGTCGGGTAAGTAGTTTTGATGACAACCACACTCGGTCACCGACCATATAGGAAGGACCTGGTCTTTTCTTGGAATCCGCATACCTCTTGGTCTGTAATCTGGCTTCCTCCAAGTGTTCTTTAGCCTCCCGGTGAATGTTGATAAGAGTTTCGATCCAGGAGTCAACAGTAGGTACTGGTGTAGGGTAAGGAAGAACCGAGGGTAAAACCGATGGGAGGAACCCCTGACTACAATAAAAGGGGCTGGTCTGTAGCGCTGAGTGTTCCGAGTTGTTGTAAGCGAATTCCGCAACGGGTATCAGGAGAGACCAGTCATCCTGGACCTTGGTGGCGAAACATCAGAGATATTGTTCCAGGGTCTGGTTTGCACGTCCTGTGGCTCCGTTGCTTTGGGGGTGATATCCTGAAGAGAGGGCACGTTGGATTCCTAGAACTCGACAGAGGTGTTTCCAGAATTGTGAAATGTATTGGGGACCCCGGTCAGATATGATCTTGGAAGGAAGCCCATGTAGTCGGAATATGTGTTCCAGAAATATTCCAGCTAGCTCTGAAGAGGAGGGTAGTTTCATCAGTGGCGTAAAATGGGCCATATGGGTAAATAAATCTATGGTGACCATGATGGTAGTATATCCTCGGGAAGGTGGTAACTCCACTATGAAGTCTGTAGCGATGATTTCCCATGGTTTAGAGGGTAGAGTGGGCTGCAGAAGAAGACCCGCCGGTCTTTTGTTATGTTTATTTTGGGCACAGGTCATACAAGCCTGGACGTATTGCTGTATGTCAGACTTCATTTTATGCCACCAGAACTGTCTCTGTATAAGACGGAGGGTGTTGGTGATACCTCGGTGCCCGGAATGGAGTGTGTCATGACAAAGATTTATTATTTTCTGCTGTAACTTCCATGTAGGAATAAGTAATGCATTGTCCTTGAATAAGTAGCCTTCCTTGGCTCTTAATTTCCAGTGGTTTCTTGTTGAGATGTCCTTCCACATTTCCGAGGATTGGGTTTGCGATCGTACTTCTTCCAGGAGATGAACTGCTTGGGCTACGAAGATCGTGGGAGAAAACATTTTAGGAAATGCCTTATCTTCAGTGGTCACGTAGTCAGGACGGCGAGACAAGGCGTCAGCGATCAGGTTCTCTGATCCAGGGACATGAGTAATGTGGAACTGATACTGGGCAAAAAAGTAGGCCCAACGTGCCTGACGACTGTTCCTGCACTCCAGTGACTGTAGAATCTGAAGGTTTCGATGATCAGTACGGACTTGGACAGGATGTCTGGCTCCCAGAAGTAGGTGTTGCCATTCAGTGAAGGCTTGGAGAATGGCTAACAGTTTCTTTTCCAGGACGGAGTAGTGTGTTTCACTCGGAGTTAAGGTTCTTGAAAGATAAGCAACAGGGTGTTCCAAATCGTCCTCCATTTTCTGCTTTAACACTGCTCCTATAGCGTAATTAGAGGCATCCGTTTCCACTAAAAAGGGTCGACTTGTATCGGGTTGAGCCAAAATGGGAGCTTGTGTAAACTCGGTCTTTAAATGCTGGAATGCAGTTTCTTGTAATGTTGACCACACAAATGGGGTATCCTTCTTTAGCAGAGCCACTATAGGTTGTACAATCTCGGAAAAGGTGGCTATGAACTTTCGGTAGAAATTGGCTAGTGCTAGGAAGGATTGGATTTGTTTCACGGACGTGGGAGTAGGCCATGCGAGAATGGCCTTTACTTTTGAAGGGTCCATGCCAATCCCCTCTGGACTAAGGATAAATCCCAGATAGTGCACAGAGGTAATGTGAAACAAACATTTTTCAGGCTTGGCTAAGAGGGGATGTTCCCGGAGTCTTTGTAGAACTGCCTTAACATGTCCTTCATGCTTCAGAGGGTCCTTGGAAAAAATCAATATGTCGTCCAGATAGACAATGACGAAGAGAAACAACATGTCAGAGAACACCCTTTCCATAGAACGTTGGAATACTGCTGGGGCATTGGCTAGTCCAAAGGGCATGACCAGGTACTTGTAGTGGCCAAAGGGTGTTCTAAAGGCGGTCTTCCACTCGTCTCCTTCCCGGATACGGATCAAATGGTAGGCACCCCTGAGATCCAATTTGGTGAATATTACTGCACATCTCACTGCTTCCAGGATATCCGATATCAAGGGTAGTGGGTATCGGTCCTTAAGAGTGCATTGATTTAGGCCACGATAATCTAGGCAAGGTCTTAGTTCCTGGGTATCTTTCTTAGGAACAAAGAACAATGATGCACCTGCTGGTGACTTTGAAGGTCTTATGGTACCGTTTTCAAGGTTTGTATCCAGATATTCTTTGAGGGCCTTTTTCTCAGGTTCGGAAAGGATAAACATCTTACCGAAAGGGATCACTGCCAAGATTTCCGTTTCAATTGCGCAGTCTTCGGGTCTGTGTGGAGGTAAAGCCTGGACTATGGCAGTGGAAAAGACATCGGAGAATCCTTTGTAGGCCTCCGGAACCTGTATTATATTGGAAACCATGAGTGGAGTTTCTTGCTCCTTAGGTGGTTGCTCAGGGGGTGTTAAAGGAAGTTCCAGGGATAGACAATGAGACACAAAACTCTGAGCCTAGGAATAGTTATCCTGCTGTCCAGTTTATATACGGATTGTGTTTTTGTAACCAGGGCATACCCAATACCATGGGGTAGTGGGCGGACTTAATGATATCGAATCTGATTAGCTCTTGATGGTGGTTTATTGAGAGCTGGATTTCCTTGGTCTGTAGCCTTATGGGCCCTGAACTGAGGGGTCTTCCATCGATGGCTTCCACAGGCTGCATGGTGCTTCGTGCCTCATATGGGATTTGATGACTGACAACCCATTCCTGATCTATGAAGGTTCCCATAGCTCCACAGTCAACCAAGGCCAGATAGGGGTAGATCTTACTCTTCGAGGGTGAAAGAAATGCCTGGAGAAAATGTCTGTTTTGTCCAGGAGAGTTCAAGGATGGAATTGATGTGGAGCAAACATCTCTCCCGAATCTCAGCTCCATTTAAGATCGGGAGCTGGCATTTCCCGAATGCCGAGGAGGTGCCAGAGGACATTCCCTGACCAGATGTTTGTCTGAAGCACAATACATACACAAACCCGTATGGATCCTTCTCAACCTTTCTTGAGGTGATATGGGCCCACGAAAGGCTCCAATTTGCATGGGTTCAGGTTCTGGGGCTGGGTTTGGGTTTGCGTCTGTTCTGGCTGTGCTCTCAAAGGACGTCTTGGGTGGGTTTCCCTTGGATTTCTTATTTTCAGCCTTCCTTTCCTGGATGCGAAAGTCTATTTGCAAGGCCAGGTCCATTAGTGCTTGGAATGAATTTGGTCGAGCCACGCTGGCCAGTTTATCCTTGATCTCATCGTTCAGGCCTCTCCTGAACAGGGTAAAACTAGCCTCAGAGGATCAGTCTGCTTCCTTAGCCAATTGTTTAAATCTGGTCACATAAGTGAGCATATCTTGGGAGCCCTGTTGAAAGTCCAGCAAGCGTTCCTGGGCAGTATAGACCTGCTCTGGACGGTCAAACATGCCTTTAAGGGCCTGTATGAACCCATCATAGTCATCTAGGAGGGCATCGCCGGAGTTCACAAGGGGTGTTGCCCAAGTTAAGGCATTGCCGGAAAGGTGAGATATGATGAAACCCACCTTAGCCCTAGGAGTCTAAAAAAAATAATAGGGCTTAAAGGTAAAGTGGACCAGGCATGAATCCAGGAATCCGCAGTGTTTTTGCCGAACCATCATACCTGTCAACAATACCGCCCAAAAGGGCACTCTCCTTTGTAGCAGAATCCCGGGATAAGACCAATTGTTTGAGCGCAGCGTTTTCCGCCTTAAGATTTTGGACCTCGGTTGATAATTCTTGCATGCGTCGCATTAAGTCCTGCACGGCGGCTTCCATCTCGTTTTTAGGTTCGATCGGGTGGCGTCTCAAACTGTCAAGGAGTTCCCCCCTTCTCACCTGGGTCCGGTGTTTGCCGGTGTCTTCGATCACTGCCTTCTTGCGAACGCTCCTGGTCTTGAACAGTGCTGCTCGAGTCTCGTCTGGTTCCAGGTTGTGTTTAGTTCCGGGAACGCGGAGTCCAGGAATCCGGAAGTCTTGGAAAAGCTAGTAATGCTCGGAATCAGGAAGGGGGAAGGGTCAGGAGCGTGTAATAGCACTGGGACAAAGGAAACAATACCGCGAGCTACGAACACACGTCTGAGGCTACTCTGCAACAGCATTGAGACGCGCGGAGCCGCGGAAGGCGTGGTCTATAAATAAATCACGCCGCATTTAGCGCATGGAGCGAGCAAGGGCTTCTGCTCTGGATGGCCATGTTGGAAGTAGTATGGAATGTAAGCCCCGTTGAGACAAGGACCAGGAGGTCCAAAAGGGGCGCGATCTGAAGTTCATGACAGGCGTGCTTGAGGTACCAAATAAATACATGACGCCATCATTCCTAGTAAGCACATTGCTTTGCGTACCGTCACCTCTCGACCGGCCACATATTGAGGGATTTGAAACAGCATGTTTTGGACCCTCTCGTTGGAGGGGAAGACGAGGCCGTCCTTTGTTCGAATCAGAGCCCCTAGGAATTGTTTGATCTGGCTGGGGTCTAACCTGGACTTCTTCTCGTTGATGGAGAAGCCCAGTTGAAACAAAAACAAAAGGTCTACAGTCTTTTGGGTATTTGAGAAGCATGTTTCATAAGAATCGCCTGTTATGAGCCAATCGTCGAGGTAAGGGTATACTGGGATGGACAACCTGCGCAGGTGGGCTGCTGACACTGCCAGTACCTTCGTGAATACTCTCGGCGCTGATGCTATGCCGAAGGGTAGCACTCTGAACTGGTAGTGTTTCCCCTCTATCATGAACCTGAGGTATTTCCAGTGTGCTGGCAACATTAAAATATGAAAGTATGCATCTTTCATGTCCAGTGTTGTCTTGTAATCTCCCTGTGAAAGCAGGGGGATAACCTCCTGTAGAGTCACCATACAAAACTTTTGAGTTTGACAAATTTGTTCGCTGGGCGCAAATCTAGTACAGGGCTCATGGTTAAGTCCTTTTTGGGTACAAGGAAGTACACTGAATAAATACCAACGTTACCTGGGATAGAGGCACGACCTATATAGCTCCTTTTTCTAGTAGTTGGTCCACTTCTTGAAGAAGGATGGCAAGGTGTTCTGGTGAAATGCGTCGTCCCCTTGGGGGTCTCTACGTAGGGGAACTGTTGAATTCTATACAGTAGCCGTGGGCTATGGTTGATAGTACCCAGCGGTCTGATGTTATACCCTCCCATGCTGGAAGAAAGGATGTTAACCGGCCCCCGACCGGCGAAGCATGGGAGGGGACCCGAATCTTTGAGTCATTTGGTGTTGGTGGCTTGGGAACCTCTAGGGGTGGGACCCCGACCTCTCCCCTTGCCATGACGTTGTCCTCTTTGGTTATATTGTCCACTGGTGCCTTGGTTAGAGGACCAGTTACCTGCAGAGTATTGCTGCTGCTGTTGTTGCTGCTGGCGCTGGCATCGAATAAAACGTTTGTTGCCATAACCACGTTTGTTGGGAGGCCTTGAAATTTGATCTAGTGTCTTGATTGTGTCAAATCCCTTCTTTGCGGTCTCTAGTGCCTCATCCACTGCCTTAACAAAGAGGTTTGCATCTTCTATAGGTTTGTTAATAAGAGATGCTTGTGTTTCAGGTTTAAAGCCTGAATTACGTAGCCATACATGGCGTTTGAGTAGGATTCCTTGGACTAAGGAACGCCCAGCCGTCTCTCAGCATCCAGAGTATTTTTAATGATGCTTTGGTTGACTAAGGTCCCTTCAGTCACCATGGCTAGAAGGCGAGTACGTAGGGGTTCCGGTACCTCCTCAATGTCCTTACGTAGTTTGCTCCATTGTGCATCTGCGTAATTTGCCAGCAAAGAGTTGTTGTTGCCACTTTTTGCGGAAAAAGCAGCTGAGGCTGTAATCCTCTTTCCTAGGGCATACAATTTTTTACCCTCTTTATCTGGTGGTGCCCCACTAGTTGACAGCGGGACCCCTGCTCTCTTCCTGGTATTTGTCACCTCTAAAGAGTCTGGTACAGAGTGGCCCCTGATGTATAACGGGTCCGATGGAGAAGGACTAAATAATTTTTCTATCCTCGGGTTGACCCCTCTGATCAATGCGGGAGTGGATAGCGAAGGAATAATTTGTCTCTTTACTGAGGCGAGGAGGGGAATTGTTTGGCTGACAGGGGGTTCCTCCTTAATGATCTTTTCTACAAAGTCGATGTCAGGAGGAGTTTCCCCGGTCTCGATCTCGAAATGCGCTGCTGCCTTGCGTAGGAGTGCATTAAAGGTAGGTTGATCGTCTATAGGAGATGTATTCCTAATAGGTGAGTCTTTGGGTGGGGACAGGTTTATGGCTTCAGGGTCTGAAAACGCTGATGGGGACTGCCAGGGCTGTGAAGTGCCGTCTTCTGGGTCTTCTCCGAAGCCACCATCACCCATATCCGGGTTGTCTTCAAAACCTTCCTCCTCTAGGTTTTGTTCCCCTTCATTGCCTAAGAATTCGTCATCCTCCTGAAAGTGGGGTCTTCTCCAGTGAGGTCATATAGATCTACATCCTCTTGGGGGGATCAAACAGCCTGGGGTACTTGGCCCTGGGATCCTGTTGAGGTCCCTCTCTTGATCTCTTGGGTGTTGGAAGGTTCTGAGTCTCCATAAACCTCTCCATTTTGTCCATACAGAACTGGAGTCTCTCTAGGGTTTCTTGAGGTACCCCGGAGCGGTTAGGGGGAGAAAAGGGAGGGCCTTCTGTTAGAAAACGCTTCAACCTATCCCATAACGTCGAAGAGAGGTTCCCTTCGCCTTCTGAAAAGCCTTCTGGTAGGCTAGGAGTCCCACTCGATGGAGCGGGCGGTTCCTGCCTTCCTTCTGACCTTTTCGGCGTTTCCCGGGCCTTATGAGCGGTAACCGACGTCTCTTTCGCCGTCCGTCTCTGGCTATCGGTGGAAATAATCCCTGCCAGGCTCTCGACTACTAAACTGTCTGTCGAGGGTACCTCCGGCGTCGACGTTACAGGCGTCGCTTGCTCTGCGCTGAGGGGCGCTCTCTGCCAGTGTGCGTCGTCTGGTGGTTTAGTGATAGCGCCCTTATCTGGGGGTAGCCCAGACGCAAGTCGCATTTGCGGTTGTGAGGGGGGCTTCAGACTCTTACGGTCTGAGGAGGCCGCCGGTAGGACCTGCGTCTCCGTTGGTGCTAATGCTCTCTTCGTCTTCGACGAGGAAGAGCCGTGGGTTGTATGTTTATGGGAGTGTTTTCTGTGTGCGTCCTTGTCGCCGGGGTGTTCATCCCCATAAGCAGGGCATGAGCCGAGCTTGTCGAGGCTGGGGACGGGCGACGAGGAGCGTGAACGCTCCTTAGAGAGGTCTACGACTTCCAAAACGGAGGTCGGGTTGTTACATTCCTCGTCACTTTCTGGGGCGGGTGATGAATCAGACCTAGACATGGCGTAGGCTGCCCACCTCTTGACCCTACCGCCTTTCAAAGTCTTCGGCTTAAGGAGCTGACAGGCCGCACAGCCGCCTTCTTTGTGGTCGAGGGGCAAGCAACGGTTACACCGTTTATGCTTGTCTTTCCAGGTAAATTTGCCTTTGCAACGCGGGCAAAACCTAAAGGGTGTCCTCTCCATAGCTGAGGAACAGATTGCATGTGACAACAACCCCGAAGGAAAGGGAGGGGAAAGGGAAAGGCATTCTCAAAGAGAAACAATAAATGTCCCACGACCCCACTCTCCCTACTGTATTTGGCCGTCGAGGCCAGGCCACGTGTTCAGCGAATGCCGAACAACCTCCTCCGTCGAAGGAACCGCCGTCAGAGATCTTGATCGGCGGTGAACAGCTTTGCAGCTACAATGCCGAAGGAGGGATGTAAGTCATAATATAAGTTAAGGGCGACCAAAGGTCGAATAATGTTTTTTGCAATGTCTCCCGAGGAGCTCCGCGTATAGGCGACCAAAATTTGGGCAGAAAAAAACAATCTGAGGGACCTCGACGCGTGAGGGATTGTGGGTACACTGCATGTCACTATAGGGATAGTGTTACAGACACGCCTTGTCGACGTCCCCTTTTCGACTACGAAAAACAAAATGCAATACTCCGCAGTGACCACTGGATGTCGGACTATGCACAGCATGTGATTCTAAGCAGATTAACAAACATCAGAAATATATATATATATATATATACACACATATTATGGCAGTTACTAGTACATTCTGAAGTTTTGCCACATGAATACTTTTTGCCAAAAAGTTGACATGAAAAAAAATATGAGTTACTCACCGTAATGACTAACATACTCTTAGTCCTTAGTCCCCTTTCCTCCATACTGCATGGGCGTCCGTTCCAAGGGACAGGAGGCGGAACCTTTCTCACCAGAAAAAACCTTCTTACCCTTTAAATTAAGAGGCGCGCAGGGGGGCGCCCCCTGGGAGCATGCGCCACCCTGACTCCGCCCACCAGCGCCACTCCTCAGTCTACATGGAGGCATCGACAAAAAATGTAATATTGCCTAATGACACCAGTATTATTAGGGGGGAGGGTGGTGGGACGTTTGGAAGAAAGGGGATTAAGGACTAAGAGTATGTTAGTCACTATGGTGAGTGACTCATAATTACTCTTACGTCCCGTCCCCTTTCCTCCATACTGCATGGGCGATTACAAATTAATGTAGCCCCAGGGTGTAGAGGAGACCCTCCTTAAGCAAATAAGTACCTTAGATCTGCCTGTCCGAAGGCCACGTCTGATTTAGAGCCGGTGTTCAAACAGTAATGCTTACAGAAAGTCGAAGGGGTGGCCCAGGTAGCCACCCTGCTTATTACTTGCCACAGAACCTGCCGCTGGAAGGCAATGGCCGTGGCCTTGGCTCTGACCGTGTGAGCGTGCATGTTGGCTGGAAGTGGCTTGTGCTGACCCTCATAGGCCTCTTTGATGGCCGCAACCATCCACTGTGCAATAGAAGCCTTGGATGCCTGCTAACCAGGTCTGGAGCCCCCAAAGGTGACAAAAAGTGCGTCCGACTTGCGGAAGCCAGTGGTCCTGTCCAGATAGAATTTCATAGGCCGTCTGACATCCAGACTGTGGAAGACTAGCCTCGTCCTTGGGGTCAGCGAAGAACCTAGGTAAGACAATTTCCTCATTTAGATGGAAGGCACGTTGGGTAGGAACTCCGAGTGAGTCCACAGGGCCACACTATCCCTGTGGGAAGTGGTGTAAGGTTCTGAGGCCACCGGAGCCTGGATCTCATTGACTCTGCGAGCGGAGGTAAGTCCCACCAGCAAAGCAGTCTTAATGGTGACCAACCTGATGTCCATGGACGCCATTGGCTCGAATGGTTTGTGCGCCAAGGCGCCCAACACCACATCGAGGTCCCACATGGGTGTGGCATCTTAATGGGCGGGTAAAGCCTGGACAATCCCAGCAGATGTTTCTTGACAATGGGGTTGGAGGAGGAGGAGACCTCCTCTTGAATTTGTGTAGGCCCCTATGACTGCCAGGTAAGTACATGTGTCCACCTGAACACCTGAGTGTGCAAGGTGCGCCGAGAAGGAGAGCACATTGTCCAGCGTGCACGTAAGGGGTTGATCTCCTTAGAGTCCGCCCAGTGACAGAACCTGCTCCATTTGCTTTTATATTGGCTCCTGGTAGCCTTGCTCCTGGCGCCCTGAATGATCTCCAGTGTAGCCCGTGATAGGCTCAGGTGCTTGATGCTGATCTTCCCAGGAACCACGCTGTGAGGCCTAACTTCTGAGGCACGGGATGGAGGACCCTGCCCCCCCTGCTGGTACAGGAGAGGTGCCAGACCCATCGGAAGGTGAATGGGTGGTCTGCAGAGCAGTTGGGAGAACCACGGTCTCACTGGCCACCAAGGAGCTATCAAGATGATGCTGAGGTGACAAGCTTCCTTCATCTTGCAGAGTACCCTGGGGATCAGGGGTATGGGAGAAAAGGCATATGCTGTCATGCCTTCCCATTGAATCTGCAATGCGTCTCCCAGGGAGCCGGTGCCCAGCCCCTGCCAAGACGCAAACTGATGATACTTCCTGTTCTTCCAGGAGGCAAATAGATCCACCTGAGGGTGGCCCCAAGTGTTGAAGACCACCTGCAGCACCTGGTTGTTCCATTGCCATTCGTAATTGTCCTCTCCCAGCCTGCTGAGCCTGTCTGCTTCAAAGTTGGCCTCCCCTGGGAGGTGGACGACCGTGAGGTAGATGTTGTTTTCCGGGGCCCATTACCACATGCCGACCACTAGGCTGACCTGGTTCCCCCCCCCTGTTTGCTGACATAGTACATGCTGGTGGAGTTGTCAGTCTGGATAATGGTGGTCCTGCCCACAATGAGCGGAAGGAAGGCTCTGAGGGCTAGCCAGTTGATATGTAACTCCTGCTCCTGCCGGGTCCAGAATCCGTGGAGACTGGCTGTCCAGAGTGGCTTCCCAGCCCTCCCTATGCAGTCTGCATTGATGGTGACCTGAGGGGAGGGCTGCGGAAGGACTTGCCTGTCCGCAGGTTGCTGTCCCTGGACCACTACGTGAGGTCCGAGTGGAAAGAAGGTGGTATGTTGACCAGCTCTGCTTGGGAGCCCTTCTCCCGATTCCATGAGGCTGCGAAGTGCAGCTGTAATCTCCTCTTCTGGAGCCTTGTGTGTGGCACAGCCAGGAGGACCGCTGTCATGATACCCAGTAGGTGTTGGTACCACCAAGCCGAGGCCACTGCTCTGGTAAGGAAGTGCATAGTGGCCCTCTTGATGGCTGTAATCTTGTCCTCCAAGGGAAATACTTTCACGGAGCTCGTATCCCAGATGAGGCCCAGGAAGGTGAGGCTCTGCATGGGCTGCAGCTGAGAGTTCTTGAGGTTGATTGTAAACCCCAGGTCGTGGACTGGGTTCATAAGCGGGAGGAAGTGTGGCTAACCCTGAGGAGACAGTTGTCCAGGTACGAGTAGACATACGGTGGCCCTGGGGGCTGAGTTGAGGCCAAAGGGTAGCACCTTGTACTGGAAATGACAGCCCATGATCCTGAAGCGTAGGAAGGAGCGATGAGGCTGCCAAATCAGGACGTGTAGGTCGGCGTCCTTCAGATCTAGGGAACACATCCAGTCTCCCTTGTCTAATGTCTCTGCAATGAGTGCTGATGTAACCATCTTGAATCTCTGAAGAGGTAGGGAGAGGTTGAGGGTGGATAGGTCCAACACAACTCTCAGGCCAGCTTGGTTCTTTTGTATGGCAAGAATCCTGGAATAGAAGCCTAATCCTCTCTGGAAGGCTGGTACTTTTTCCACTGCTTGGCTCTCGATGAGCGACCGGATCTCCGCCAATAGAGTTGCCGTCCCAATCTGCAGGAGTGGAGGGGAGGAGGGAGGTATTGGTAGGCAGTATCCCCTGGATACTACTGAGAGGAACCAGGGGTCTGCACAGTTCTGGCACCAGAAATGCACGTGAGAGGCAAGCCTTCCACCCACTGGAGACACGTGGACACGAAGGGAAGCATCATGCCTCTTTACCTTCTGAGGCTGCTGCTGAGCAGGGGGACTGGAAGAAGCTCTTGCCCCCCCCCCCACCCTTTTTGTTGCTTGCGCCAGTGCTGTCTCTGCGAGCGGTCAGGTTGTCTCACCCTCAGTTCCTGGAGTTGGTGCGAATGGGTGTAAGCCTTAGGCGTGGGCTTCGTCAGGATAGATAAATACTTCGCAGTTTGCGAGCTGTTCTTCTTTTTATCTAGTTCCTCATCGGTGGTAGAGTGGAAGAGGTCACTACTCTCGAACGGAAAGGTCCAATATGTGATCCTGGATGTCAGGGTTAAACTTAGTAGCCCGAAGCCAGACGTCCTTCTCATGTCCGTGGCAATGCAGATGGCCCAGCAAGAGGTATTGATGTGGGCCACGGTGGACTCCATGATGTCCTGCTCTACCAACCTGGATTCTCCTAGACCCGCCTTGAAGCGTGCTTGGCTCTGCACCGGAAGTTCTGGGAGGAAGTCTGCTATTTCCCTCCACAACCTCTGGTTAGCGGCCACCAGCATGGCATCCGTGTTGGCCTGACGCAGGTGCAGGGAGCACAGCTTCTTCCCGTACATCTCCAAGATTTTCTCCTCCTTTCCTAGCAGCACCGAAGACGCAGTGGCCGAGGGCGACTGAGGCTTAGAGTAGAGTGACGCCGCAGCGATCACCGAAGATCGGGATGGGGATTCGTCAATAGCAAGAGTGTATCCCCTTCTATCTGTCTACACTTTGGCATTGAGGTGCCGATTGACAGGTTGGGCCGAGTGTGGCTTGAGCCACCCCTTCTTGGCCAGAGCGACAACGTCCTTCTGCATCTGGATACACATTTTGGTAGGGAATCTTAGGGTGAGGACCTCTGCCAAGACCCCCTCCTCGGGCTGCTCTACCTCGGGTTGAGGAAGGCCCAGATATTCTGCCAAACCTGCAAGCCTGTCGTGAAATGCCTTTGCTGATGACAGGGCCCTCCTTGTATCCAACTGAGTGTCCGGCTGGTACGGAGCGAGAAGAGGGATGCTGGGCACCGTGGGCTGTGGCGTGGAGACCGGAGCCGGAGGCTGCTTCGGGACCGCCTGAGCTGTGGGAGGCAGGGGAGTCAGAATTGTAGGAGCTGACAGGGGCACTGGGACCTGCGCTGGGGCCTGTGGTGCCAGAGCCATGGGAGGAATAACTATGGGCGCCGGTGGAGTGACCGGGGGAAGCAAGTCCCTGACTGTATCACGTAGGATGGCCCCCATCTAGGGGGTTCGCATTAGCGCCAGGAACCTTTCAAAGAACCTGTCTTTGGAGGCAGAAGAGGTGGCAGGAGATGTTTATAGAGTGTCTGGGGGCTGCTGGGGCCAGAGCACACACTGTCTAGGTAGCAGGGGAAACCTGCCCGGCACTGCTAATGGATAGACTGTAGGCCATGTACCTGGTTGACACCAGTTCCACCGTGAAACTCGTTCACCCGCCTGCTCTGTTCCTAGGAGTGTCATCGGACGAGCGGCCATGTTGTTTTGCACAGTGGCCATTTTGTCGAGCTGCGGGCCACGTGTCAAAGGTGTGGTGCATGGCTCCCTGGGCCCAGCCGCGTCCAAGACTCTTGGTAATGGAGCCTGATGCCTAACCTGCACCTTAGGTCTAGGCCTAGGAGGTGTATTGCCCTCGGCATTGTCGCCGGTAGTGCTGCGTGTAGGCGCCCCCTCTGATATTGAGCTGGTACTAGGGCATTGCCCCTCAGGTTTACATCCGGCAAAAGAACCTTGCAGTCCCGATTCCAGAAGGATCTGACGACCCCTCGGCCATGAGGCAGGTAGCTGGACTATCCCTTGGTGCACGTGCTGGTACCAGAACTCGAGATGTTCCTCCCGCTTGGGCGTTTCCTCAGGAACGAGTCGCCCTTACGGGGTGCGATGGAAAATAGAGGCCCTCCTTTAGGCCTCGATCACTTCTTGACTACGTTTTTCAAGTCCTCTGGAGGCGATCTTTCAAAGAGCTCCCTCCACCTAGCTAGCCTGTTCTGCAGTGTTAGTGGAGTCAGTGCGCCGCACACAGTACAACTTTACCAGCCGTGGTCAGGGCCAAGGCAGCAGAGGCGAAGAGTATGGGGGTCAGACGTATGGAAAAGCCCCTTGCAGGCTGGACACCTGCTGATGTCCGCTGAAGTCGACATGTGCCGGGGAGGAGCGTGACGCCGGAGGACCGAGGACCTGAATGACAAAGATAAGACAAAAAGATAGTAGAAGAATTCAGGGAAGAGCGCGTGGTATTACATGGCCAAAGCCAAACCCAGGAGCACTGGTGAAATCGGCCCGTTCCCATCAATGCAGAAAAGGGGACTGAGGAGTGGCGCCATTGGGCGGAGTCAGGGTAACGCATGCTCCCAGGGCCGCACCCCTGAGCGCCTCTAAGTTTAAAGGGGAAGAAGGTTTTTTCTGGTGAAAAAGGTTCTGTCTCCCGTCCCTTGGAAGGCACGCCCATACAGTATGGAGGAAAGGGGATGGGAGGTAAGAGTAAAGGGGATTTCAATTGGGAGTTGCCATATTTCTGTTCTAGACTCCTAAACCAATCCTTAGAGAGAGGTTGGACTTGGGGGGAGAAAGAAGGGCAACTGTCCAATTCTGGTTGCCAGAAATCTTATAGAGCACTGTCCAATATTGAAATCTTGATGGTGCCATTACTGGTATATAAAGTGGATGAACTATGAGAGAGGGGGAGAGCTGCTTAAAATTACCAACTGACAGTTGGAAGGAAACACCAAAGGAGATTTGTTGAAATTGCATCTGCCGGAGCTGTCTATTGCTGCGGAGGCCTAACAGCTGACTTGGCCCTATGGTGAGCTGGGGACCATCCTTGAGAGTGGTGTGACCAGACCCCTGCCCTGTCCTCAAAGAGGATCCTGAAAGGCAGCTGGCTCCCCTGAATTTTACAGAGGGGTTTTCAATGTAAGTAGAACTGAGCCATTTGAAACCAAAAGGTGGGGGAATCTCCTTGGCGTCAATCATTTCCCTTTACAGTGGATTGGGGTGGGGGGGCTATTTGTCTGAATATCATTTAATTAATTCCCATTTAGCAAAACACTCTGGGGCAATTTATTTGTTAACATGACCCTGATTTCTTTAAGGAAGAGGGGTGTTCTGGTCCCTAAACTAAAATCCTCCCACTTTTTCTGTCCAGCTTCCCCAACACAGGCCTTTAAGAGTAGGGGTGTCTGAAATTCAAAATTCACAAACCATCTCAATTTTTCTGTCCAACTTCCCCAACACGCCAAAGTAGGGGCGGGACGTTATGGGCAATTTTCATTTTAGTGCTTTATTCCCCCCACCTTAGAGACACCCAGCTCGTTTGCTGGACTTTAGGACTTTTACATGTTAAACCCTGGAGTGAGTGAGACCTTTTTCTCACTCTCGCATGTGTTTTGACCTGATTTGGATTATGTGCTAACTCTGTTTTTGAAGTCTGACAAACTCCATGGGCATCTACTTTTTGTATGGTGACACACAGCACCTTCAGTGCAATGTCACTGAGAAATCCTTTAGATTTCACATAAGATTTAAATACCTTTTCTTGTGCAATCTACTGTTCCCAAGAATAGTAAAGGGAAATTAACTTTACTTACCTTTTCTCTTGGTAGGTCCAGCACACACCATTTTATGTGGAGTGCTTGGGGGTTAGCTGGAAGCCCCTTATCTTACATTGTCATGTAAAAATAATTATGTTTCCCTCAATACTTTAAATGGCTGGTGGCAGTGGTTTAATTTTCCTACCATTGTGCTTTTCTACTGCAGGCTGAATCCTCAGCTGCAGAATCGACTTCATGGGTCACCATTTTGTCAAAATGGCACCGGTCTTGTTTTTTTTGCCATTTTCTGTATGTGAGGTCTTTCCTGGGTTTTACTCTGTGTATAAAGCCAGGTTTGTGCCGTTTGTTCATTTTGACTTTGGCAGGCTTCAGTCCTGAAACCTGCCCCTGGCTCCAGTGTGTCTGGAAAGGCAGGATGTGAGGGAGGTTGCAGAATTGCAGAAACTCCCCTGTTCTTTGTCTCTAGGAGTGCATGAAAGCAACCAGTCCTGATTGGCTGGCTGGCTGTCCTTTCGGGACAGCCACCCTGCTGTTTGAGTGACAGCCTATGCTTTGCATGAATGGGAGAATCATGCTTAAAAGGTGAGGGTTTTGGTACTAGAGTCAGAGTCGACTAGAGGGAAGAACACCCGACGAAGAAACTGTGAACGAAGCTTGCAGCATCCTGCTGGACCTTTGAATTGCCAGGTGAAGCCCTGCTGCTGTGCTGAAACTCCTTTTTCTGATCGATAAGAGAAGCTCTGGAAGGGACGACTTATTTCCTTGGTTAGTGGGACCAACTAAGCCTGAGACAAACTCCACTGGACCATCTTCCCCGACTGGCTGTACTTCTTTGCTGCTGCAGGAACCGAGTGCCAGGCGTGGAGAAATCCGTAGTCGAGTGCAATGTCTGCAATCCGGCAAGAAGCTCCAGGAGTCTCCTAAGGATCCTCCAGAAGTAGGACGACCAGAGCTCGAGTTCCCTCACCAGAGTGCAGGACTCCAGCAGTGAAGGAAGCCCAACTGGTATCCAAGACCCGCTGTGGTGCTGTTTACTGTGCTCAGAAACCGCAAAGTGCTACTGATCGGAAAAGAGCCAATAGCTGCTTGCGACCTCTAAATTGCTGCCGCAGGAGTCCGCCAGACGTCCTCCCTCTTGTCCCCACGACTGAGGCCCAGGAACCCAGGATCTGTATCGTTGTAACAGGACAGAAGCCAGCTGGACCACTCTTCTTTAAACCATAGGTACTGTTCAGACTTGAGGTACTTACCTCAGTTTCTTTAGCTTTGATCTTCTCAGTTGAGACTTGCAGTAGCTACTTTTGTTAAGAGTTAATTTCAGCTCTACCCTCTAGACTAATCTCACATTGTGCTTTGGATGCCACACAACAAATTCTTCACATTTCCATGTGTCTAAATCCGGTTCATCATTTAACTTCGCTACCCTGACTTAGTCCACCCACCAGAAACCCTGTGGATCGGTGAGATGACACCAGAAGACATTGTCACATACTTACCAAATCCGTACCTGGATTGCAGCATTTTTTTACACATGACGTCAGTACCTTTACACGCAGTGACATCACAAGCACAAACTAAACATTTAACTGCGCTCAGGACACATCGGTCCTCTCTATTTTCGTGCACCATGGAAGCTGTCTACACTATCTACAATTGACAACAATTGACAACAATCCCTTTTTTTCTACGTTTTTTGTACTCGCATGCAAAATAGGATTTGTCTTCACGTCGTATCTATCAATAACTGACTTGATATGTACATCTAAGGCACGGCTACCTCCTTTAGTGTTCTAACCAATGACACATAGATTGCTACATAAAACTAAATATAATTATGACAATGGCTACCGGCCATTGACTTATTAGAACTAACCTCGAATGAGAAGCTCATCATTACATATATTATTTATTTTGACATTCAGCCGGCCATACGTGACAGTGCATAATACGCATGATATATATGATATAAGCTTTGGATTAAGGGGCTACATAAATAACACATCATTATCATTATCATTATATAACCTGTTTAAGGCTATGGATACGCACAGCTGGCCTAATATATGTATCTTGCTATTTTCATCTATACATGTGATGCCATAGTACCATAATTACGGGATCACTGCGAGCCCAAGACTCGTCTTACCATCTGTGCTCCACATAAAAGGTAGGCTACGCCATTAATTATACCTTCTAGATGACCATATGGTTTGAGATTAAGGATAGTCCGCCCTCATACATACCTCCGTTCCCCTTTTTTGTACTCCTCACGTACGTAATAGTGAAAGCCAAGGACTTCACCACCATTGGGAACCTTAGAATGTGTCCAGCTGAACACATCAGAAGTGCAGCCCTTCAATTCAAGTCCTTGAATCCAGGTGAATGACTGTCTAATATATGCGAGTAAGACTTAATGAACTATGAATGTATGTACTACCTGAAACATTTCTGCAAAATTGTAAATAATGACGCCCCTATGTTTTACTTGGGTCATAGGTGTTTCCTGAAATGGTTGGATAGAAGTATACCTAAGTGGATTGCTCCTGGTGCAGGCTACTATAGCCGAAACGCATTGAGCATATGATTTTTTGAATTATTTGGACTGTATGTCTGAACACATTGAGTTAGAATTGTTTGGATTAAATGTCCTGACTAATCTTCCTATATATTTGTTTTGGTTATTTGATACATTTCAGAATATAAATTTGGAACATATACATAATGACTTGAGATGTATTAAGATTATTATGAAATATCCACATCAAGATTGACTAATATATGTTATAACGTTTGACTAACAACAGTATATTGGTGTGCAGGGGGCGTGAGGGTTTCCTTAAATAGAATCTTCTTTTTCTCTGCAGTGAAATAATAATTGCCATATGCTTTTGTACCAATCTGTAAACCAATCTGCTAGCCTTTCTAAGCACGCCAGAAAATCGAAATTGCACAGCACTGCATATAAAAACTGATTTTGTTCATTGATCAGTGTTGATTATTTCTTGAATTGAAATTGGAATAAAGTATTGTGATTTGTGTTTTTACCAACCAATTTATGCGATTTATTTGTGTAACAAGAAGTTTAATTGTGTGCCACAAAGAAGGTGGCGTGTGCAGTTTTAGCGTGATCTCCATTATTTATATAATTCAAATAAATACAAATATGTTTCCCGTACACCTGGTGGCACAGGGGGAGGGATCCAAGGGGCATGAGATGAATCGGAAATAGGACTGAACAACGAATTGACATCAAACAGTTTGTTGGCCCTGTACTCTGAACCGTCCTCTTGGCCTTTCATAAGCCAATTGGAAAAATGGCCCTTAAACTGACTTTAAACCTCTATGGCATTTATAACCTGTCTCTTACACTACCTCTATCCTGCATTCTAACTCCTCGACTATTGCTTTCTATTTCTACCTGACTTGGTACAGTAATCAGCACCTTGCTGCCTCCGGCTTTAGTGTGCTTCTGTAAATGCAAAAATTAATGAATTAATTGATAAGTGAAGTACTCATTGCACAAGCCCATTGACTGCTGCATCTGAAGGGCTTAATCTGCAGGGCAAAAAACTGGTCCAATCTGGGGGTTCTTCCCAAGGTGCATGGTTTGGGTCAGTGCTGCACCTCCACACAAGGAGAGTGGGGATGGAGCAATGCAGCACTATCTGGGTTGCAACGTTATCCACACACTGCAGTGCAGCTGTCCTCAGATTTCCTCAGAAAGAAGTAATTTGGGGTCATTATGAACCTGGCGGAAGCGTACCGAATTTACAGGCACCCGGCAAAGGGGACGTACCAGGGCATTAGTCTTGGTGGACCCGGTAAATCCCCATTGCCGGGTGCCTGAAATTATTCCTCCTCATTCCCATTTGAGTCCCATTGGACTCAATGGGAATGGGGAAGCCGGATGCACCGGCACCATTCATGAATGGTGCCGGTGTATCCGGCGAGTTCTGCTCGTGGGTGACGGTCCGCCCTTCAGGTCAGACATGGTGGCTGGAAAGGCACCTGCAAGCAGAACTCATAGTGTGCAGGTACGGTAACAACGGTGCCGGTAGCCTACTGGCACTGTTGTTACCGGACCGACAAATTTGTAATGAGGCTCTATTTAGTTTTGGCTCAACTATGAGATAATATCTGGTCAAAATCACAACTCAAGGCATACCTTTTACCACTGTGTGCATGGTTAAGAAATGTACATTGTGCACACCTACTTTAATTAAAGTGTATCATACGCATTTTCCGGGATTCGACCCTTGTACGCCAGTTATGATGCTTGCCTTGTTTTAAGTATAGCAAGCATTGGCATTCGGTCTCTTCAGAAGAGACAGAAGCAGGGGCGTGTCCAGACTCTTTTGAATGGGGTGGCACAAGTGGGGCACTGACTTATGCAGAGGTGGCATGAAGACTGAGCGTGTGCAAACACACACACCCCATATCTACTTTAATTACTAACATTAGTGTCTTACATTCCTGTGTATAAAGTTTAATGATCATAATTTAGGATACTGGGGTGGCACCTGGGGTGTCCAATCAGATTCCAGGGGTAGCATGTGTCAGCCCAGGACACTCCCTGGACACGTCCATGGACAGAAGGTAATTGAAGTGTACGGACAGCAGGGGACAATAAAGTGCATGAACCTGTGCATGCCTCCCTGTCATCCTGGGTGATATCCATGACATGTCGCTATTGTGTTTGACCACGCATTGACCTTTGTACAGGCTACGCTGCTTTTAAGCTAGGTTTACACTATATTAATACTGAAAATACCTACTTAAATACAAGTGTAACGAACGGCGGGCAGAGAGCATGTTGAGAAATTGCTGTAACACGCACTTCACTTTGTTAAATATTCATGACATGCAATCATGCCCACAGAGTCCTTGGACGAGCTGAATAGACATGACAATCGTGTTACGTGAAATATGCGATACACTACATTTAACAGACGTTTAAAACTCATGTGACTATTATGGTACTGGGGAAAAAATCTCCTGCTTTTAAAAGATTAACCTATTAGGAGGTTGTGGTGGCATGGCATGTTTACCACATGGGGTAGACGTAAAGCACTTCATGTGTTGAATACCCCATATTTACCTATGCACTCAGTGATAGAAGTGAGCCGGAACGGTCGGGAGCGGTGTTCCACTACTTTTGTTTTTTTTGTTTACCTTTCCTCTACTTTTTACGACCAAACTCACCATTCTATAAAGAGGATTTGGCCATTCAAGTGTAAAGTTGTAATAGAGCCTTAGTTACTAGTCACTTAGACTATTGCAATGTCCTGGCCCCAACACCTTGTCACATGTTGCGTTATGCTTCCGCCTACCCTCTCCCCTGCCAAGACCACAGTTCGACTACTTTTTTGGGTACAATTATACCACTGCGTGCACTGCATTCTATGTATTTAGAAAGTGTCTCAACGAGATCTCAAAACAGTAGGAGTTATTTTAAAAATGGAAGGCATTTGAAATACAACCTTTGGCCATTACCACTATAATCCGGACAATGGGATGTTTTACCACACACATACTCAGGGCATACAGGAGGATGTTGAGATTTGCCTGCATACAAGATTTTTTAAAATATTTCTCTACAAACGTGTGCACATGGTTTTAGTTTCTCTTTTGCCACTAAAACCCACAGTGAAGCCGAAAAAGGCCGGAAAATTGCTCCACCATGTTCGCGTTGCCAATACCCACCACACATCGGCTGCGAAATCCCAGTATTTATATTTCATTGTCTTTGGGAAAGCAAAGGCTTACCACGTGTGCTTGTCTGCGACTCCGCTTTTTCGTTCCCTTGCTGAGACCTGCCAGAATGATGCCGGTGTCGTTCTTAGTGGCAAATGTGGCCATGATCTCTGCCTTAGAGGACAATGAAATGGGCGGTAGTTCAATGAAGCCGCTGCTTAAGATAGTGGCACTGCGGACGGGCTGTTCAGGAAACAGAAACAGTAAAACAGTCAGTGGACTCTCAAGAGTCGGCCAGTATCGCGAGAATAAAGGCTACGTCACTACCAGGAGTAAGGTCATACCGTGTGTGCATCTTCATCATAGGAAAAAAAGGGATTGAACTGCGTTGCCAGAATTTGCCAAGAATTCTAGCCTGTCTGTTCCCTTACAGAACGCAACCACCCTGTCATAATCACCACAATATGTATTTGAGGGTTTATAGTGATAATTTTGAAAACAATAATGTCGAAAGTCATTATTTCGCGAAAAAAAATGTCGAAAAAAAAATGTTGAATTTTTTTTTCAATACTTTTTTTTTTTCGAAATGGGGGGTTCCCCCCACCCAACCCCCCTTTTTAGTTTTTTTTTTTGTTTTACCCATTTTTTTTACTCCCGGAACCCAAAATAAATATATAATTTAAAAAAACGGAATTCAACATTTTTTTTTTCCAAATTTTTGTCATTCAACATTATTTTTTCGAAATTATGACTGACCACCGTATTTGAGATAAAACCAATAATAATAAAACCCAAACGCGGGTTCAACTAGCAATGATATGAAGCTGGAACCAACTGTCATTTTCTACAGCTGCGCGTGATGGTATCCCCTTGGAATGCCATTGCACACACACATCACATTGGAACATTACAACATATGTTCCTCCTCTCACATAACATAACAAGAAATAATAATCTATAACATTTTACACTGAAACAACTTCCAGCATTTAAATACATATGACACTAACTGAGAAATGGAAAAGGGGTAATAAAAAACCCCTCATAATCATCCAGCTTAACAGGCCTCCTCTTCAACCGTCCTGTCACTCTTCTCATGCACTCATTCCCACCACCAACGTTTTCCACTGTGGCGCCACTCTCATAATCTTGAGCCACTCTAGGAACATCACCCTGCACAGCAAATGCCTCCCCACCTATAGGATCAACTTGGGGAGAACCTCCCGCCTCCCCCACACACCTGCCACTACCAAACTTCACATCCTTATACCATTTGTCACCACCACCAACCACATCTTCGTATCTCTCACAGGTGACTCATTTCTTTTATTTCAGGATGCCTCACGACAGCCTCTCTGTCCATACTCCAATGCCTCCCATAACTTGTAATCACATGTCTCTTGCCCAACTTTAAAACCTCAATAGATTCAAAGAAGCTGGAGCATCCCTTTGGTTAGCTGAAGGGTATCTTCACCCTCACCACATCACCCGCACTCGCACAACTCCATTCCACCACAGGCTCATACATCAACCAATATGGGTACAGCTCAGATCGCATACACACCCCTCATTTTTTCAAACGGGGTAACACCTGTCAATAGATGAAGAGTATCCCTGAAAGCCCTCATCCTCTCACTCACAAAAACTCACTAATCCAGTCCATTGGCATGGGATAACCGAATCGTCTCTTTAATTATTCCATTAGTTGGTTCCACCAGGCTATTGGCCTTGGGATTATACAAAGCTGTACAGTGATTTTGAGTTCCGTTGGAGTCTAAGAATCTAAACATTTCCTATGACACCAGCTGAATGCCATTAATCAAATTAATAACGGCGGATATCCTTCCAGTGTAAACAGCTTCTCCAGATAGTCAATCACAAGCTTAGTCGTGACACTCTTCACAAACTTCACCACAAACCACCTAGACATATAATCCGCCAATACAATGGTGAACCTGTTTTCCTGCCCCAACAAGCTCTTGCGAGCTCTGAAATCAATCGCCACCTTCTCCCACGCTTGCTCAGGAACATCCATTCCTCCCAACTCCACCTTCTGAGTCTTCAGTGACTTGTCACTCGCACTACACTGTATACATGCCCTCATTTTATCATCAATTTCCGCGTCCATCCCTGGCCACCAGAACTTGGCCCTTAACCTTTGCTTGGTCAAACTTTTCCCCAAATGCCCCTATGGGCACACTTTGTCAACTCTCGCCTCTCGCCAAACCCCACACCGAACTGCTCAATTCCTCCCTCACCTTGTAATATGGTGAACTGTTAGGTAAGAATAAGTGCAGTCCAACTGGTGTGGGAATACACAAGACTTATCTCTTGGTATTAGGTAACCCACCTTTTAATATAGGCCTGTACTACAACAGTTGGTAGTGTGATTGAGCTTCCAGGCTTTTCTTAAGAGGGGTAATGTGAGCTTTAGAGCTGTACAATAAAATCAGTAAACACAAGTATCCAAGTAAACACTTACACACTTAAAGTTATAATAAATACATTATTTATACACAAAGATATTTAAAGCATTCTTTAAAAAGCAGCAGCTTGTTTTAACATTAGTCCCAGGTTAGGATTCAATTAAAAAAGTGAACAATAAATCAGGTGAGTAATTCATTCATATGTTGCACATGTTCCAGCACTCAGAGGTGATGTCAGTTGAGGTCAGTATAACATTTATATTGGTATCACCTTTGCAGTATTGAGTTATTTAAGGAAGGATAGGTTAGGGTTAGATCAGAACAGGCTGATGTTAGCTTCTCCCACAAGGATGCAGACAGTCTATTATCCCAGCATTAAAGCGTTAAACATTTAAGACCTGTAAGGTAACACGCACAGCCAAAGTCAATAGGTTCAGAAGGAGGCCTTTAGGGCACCAGGACAGCCGAAGTCAATGAGCAAAGTCAAAGTTCTGATGCTCTTCTTAGAAAAATGTTCTTAAATTGTCCGTGTTCAAAAGAGAAATTATAGTATCTCAAGAGGAGTCACCTTTAGAAAGCACAAGCTGTAAGGCCAGTGCAGGTAAGTTGAGGTCAACTTAGTCTAGGGTTAAATTGCACTCCCAAAGGTTGGAAGCACCCCAAATGGCAACTAGATTGTATATCCCAAGCCCCACAGTACCTTGAAAATGAAGAAAGTGTTCCAGCTGGTTGCCTTCACTACGCAATGCAGTAGACCCCTGTTCCTGGTCCATTGGTCGTGTTGACGTGAGGGTGGACATCTGTCGGGATTCTGCAGCAGCACTCGGGAGAGGGGCTCGGCAGCAATGAATTTCTGTCAATTCAGAGGCTCTTTGTGGTTTTGGCACCTTTTTCTCAGCGCCAAAGAAGAATGAAAAGCTCAGGTTAGAAGATACTTAATCCCTTGGTCCTGGACTCTGGACACAGATTTCCTGCTTCTCTAGAGTCCTCTGGATACCCACGAAGATTTGGCCGGATTCATTCACAGATGGTTGAGGTACCCCAGGTATTGGGCTTCTGCAGCCTTGGAAAGTCGCAGCAAGTCGGGAGATGCCCCAAAATAGAGTTTGTCTCGAAGCTAGTTGGTCCACCCAGCCTAAGGGAGGAAGTCGCCCCACAAGGGTCTTCCCAGTCGATTTGAAAACGGGGTCAGCACAGCAGCAGGCTTGACCTGGCACTTTGCAGTCCAGGGGGGTGCTGCTGGCGTCTTCTGCTTCGGATGTTGTCCTCCAGTGGTCGACTCTGCTTCTAGTCCCAAAAAAATAACTTTTTATGCAAGTTTCCATTAATTTACAGCCCTAGGCTGTCATTCACACAACATGGTGGCTGTCCTGCAGGACAGCCAGCCAGCCAATAGGAACTGGTTTTACTCAGGTACACCTAGAGACAAAGGACAGGGACGTTTTGGGACCCTTCCTCACTTCCTACCTTTCCAGACAGACTGGAGCACTGGCGGACTTCAGGTCTAAAGCCCACCAAAGGCAAAACACACAAAGGACTCAATGCTGATGCAAACAACAGAGTAAAAGCCCAGAAGAAATGAACTAACAAGAAATGTTGAAAAAAGAAGACAGGGGCATTCAAGTAAGTTAGTGTAACAAAATGTTACATGAAGAGTGGGTTAAAGGAGTTACTTATGTTACCCCACAGCACGCCAAACAGGGTGGTGTGTGCTGGACCCCTGAAGTAAAGGTAAGTACGACAGGGGTCATCTTGGAAACAGTAGTTCACCCAAGAAAATGCAGTTAAACATTAAGAGAAGTCCAAGGGACTTATCAGTGACACTGCACAAAAGGTGATGTGTGTCAATGCAAAAGCAGATGCCTATGGAGTTTACCAGACTCCATAAAACAGTAAGGAACATAGAAAATCATAGTCAGGAAAACACATGAGTGAGTGAGAAAAAGGTCCCACTCACTCAGGAGTAAAAATTAAAATGCCCCGAGTCAAGCAAAAGAGCTGGGGGTCTCTAAGGTTAAAGGGAATTGGCACAGAAATGAAAATTCTCTCTAAGACTAACTGCCTCCCCAACACGCCAACCAAGCTCAATTCTTCTTACCACCTCTTTCATGTCTATGTCCTCCCTAACACTCTCCACCCAGACTACTTTGGAAAATGCATTGTCCACAGTATGCTCCACCTCTGCTATCCACTCATCACACATGTCCTCCTCCTGTACTTTGACATCCATGGGAGCCCTTGATAAGCAATCATAAGCAATCAGGCACTGAATTGCATCGCCCTGGTAGAAACTCTACCACAACATTAAAACCCCGTAAGGCAATGTTAGGCCAGTTTTTCTGAAGTCCAACTAAGGGCTTAGCAAAACCATACAACTGAGACAGTACAAAACTCCACTCTTAGTATAAGGCGGCACCACCTGAGTATATGATAACGTAGGCAGAGCAGCCAGACTTATCTTAGAAGGGAGAGAGGGCTGTAGGAAGGTACAAAGAACTTGTAGTATACCAAGGGTTCAATAACAACACTGACAACCAGAAGTATTATACAAAATAACGGTTTATTATACATACAAGTTAGGCCAAGTTAAGTCTTGGGGTAAGTACTTTGCCATAGAGTCATAAACACATTATAAAAACACAACACAATGGTTGAAGGTACACAGACCAAAGCATAAACCTTCTTCAGAAAACTAACAGTATTTCTAGGCAAGTCAGATCTTATCAAACACATTTAGGATAGGACACACCTATGGGGAGTAAAACCATAAATTACTTTCTTATTACTTTCAATAATACAAGGGTAGCAGACCCTAGCAGTTGTGCAGTGACAATCAGTTAAGGAATCACTTAGTAAACCAACCGTCAAGTATACTTTTCTGAATAGTGGAACACTCATTCAAGGAACAGTAGGTACCGATAATCACATTCAGGATAACACACGGTTATGCTAGGTAAGACCTTTTGGTGTAATAAACAACTATGGTTGCTTTTCGGCTCAGTGGAATTTAGGATTGCACCAGGAAGACCAAGGTCAGCTACACCTACAGAACACTGTAAGAATGGCACACAGCTATTCTAGGCAAGTAAAACCTAATGTTGTAATATACTATTACAGCTGCTTTTCAGGTCAGTGGAACCCAGACTAAGCTAAGTAATAGCTTATTTTAGGAGGGCCCAATGCAGGCCAAGGTAAGTACAACCCATATACATTTTAAACAAGCTATCAATTTAAAGGCAGGTATACACCTAAGACTGTTTTAGAATCTGTATAAAATAGACCAGGGTAAGCAAAACCCAATGTTACACTTTTTGAATGACTTATTCTGGGTAGGTAAAACCCAAGGCAGACTTAGTTTAGACAGGCTATACAGCAGGCAAGGGGAAGCAAGACAGAATTGGTGAACTTATACACTAATATTCTGAAAGAAATAGTTAAGTAAAGCCAACAGCATTACTTTTGGGAAAGAGGCATAACCAATTCACAGGTGAGTAAAATAACCTTATATATACTTTTCAGAATGGCAAAACACATTCAAGGTAAGTAAGAACTGTTGTAACTGCTCACTCTCAGAGGGACAGTTACCAACTAACTCTTTCACAAGTAAGTACACTTTTAAAAATGTGTTGTATTTGTCAAGTCTGAATCTTTTCCATATACATTCCTTCCCTATTCTATTGCATGATTTCTCTCAGAGGCAGAAGAGGGTGAGATAGGGTTCTGTTGCAGAAAAAGTCATAGTTCTTGTGGAAGATTATTTAAACAAGTAATTCACTTTAGTGTTGGTTAGGGTCCAGGGACTTCTGAGAAAACACCCTAGGAGGATGACAGCAGTGGGCCTGGGTGAACTGAATGAGAGGACTCCCAATCACAAGAAACACCCCAAAGCTACACAGGAATCACAAAGGCTTAAGGTAGGCAAATACCCCACTCAACACAGTACCTTAGCACGGACGAAGAGTTGCAGCAGGGGAGACTTCAGGATCTGCAGCCAAAAACCTGGTTGATGTATTCCTTTGTCATGAGGACAGAAGACAGGACTTTAGAAGGGATTTTGCAGCAAGGATCAATGGAGAAGGCTCCAGGCAAGAGTTTCTTCACAGCTGGATGCGGCTCTGTGGTATTGCAACCTTTTCAGGAGCCAGAAGACTGAATATCGCTGATCAGATTCTAGTCACTTGCAAGGTCCAGCACTCTGATGAGGGGACTTTTCAGACTTGATTCATGTTTTTGGAGGTCCTGCAGGATGCCACTAACGTTTCAGCTAGATTCGGAAGACAGTGCACTGCACACTGACTCTAGGTCCCAGGGTATTGGATCAATGCAGCACTGCAAGGTTTAAGCATGACGTGCGATGGCTCAAAATGCAGGTCTTATTGAGTCTAGTGGATCACACCAGGCTTTGGGTCGGGGTTGTCATTTTCAGAGTCTCTAGTTATCTTCGAAGGAAAGGTAACAGCAGGCTCTGGGTACGCAGCAGGCTCTCTGGTTGCTGGAAATCGTCTCTGCCACGTTTTCTTCAGGCAAGAGTTTCTTTGTGGTTGGATGCGACTGTGGCTTTGGCACCCTTTTCAGGAACCAGAAGAAGACTGAACATTGCTAATTGGATTCACGTCGCAAATCTTGTCCAGCACTCTGGTGAGGGAACTTCAAGGACTGGGATCATATCTTTGGATGTCCAGCAGGATGCCACCAAAGTTTCAGCTTGATTCGGAATTCGAAAGACCAGGCACTGCACGATGGCTCGGAGTCCTAGGATATTGCAGCCCTGCAATGTCGCAGCACGACGTGGGATGGCTCAAAATGCAGGTCTTCTTGAGTCCAGTGGATCTCACCAGGCTCTGGTGCTCGTTTTCGGAGTCCCCAGTATTATTTTTTATTTGAGATAAAAAACAATAATAAAAAGACCCCAACGCAGGTCCGACCAGCAATGATAAAAAGCTGGCGCCAACTGTCATTTACCACAGCTGTGCGCAATGGTATCCCAACATTCTTTCATGGAATGCCATTGCGCGTACACATCACGCGTACACATCACACTGGAACATTGCAACACACCCCCATCCAAGCAAGTCAAAGACCACCTAACAGGATCTGCCTGGCTGGAACTGCTAGGCCCCTGTTCCCTCTACAGTTGAAAAAAAGCAAGACAGACACATTACAGCCATAAGCATTTTGGCTGATTTTGTAGTTATCTGATTATAATACATGGCAGCCTGCACAACCCATAACAAATCCTGTAAATATATGGAATATATTTCCCCATACAGCATGTTCTAAGCATATTACAAGGCACCGGGGAGGTATGTGACCATAGAGAGGAACATGGACAAATGCAGAGTTAATTTGCAAGGTTATGGAACTACGAGGTGACTTGCAATATCGTTTTTTTTTTACAGTAGGGGGTATTTTATTCCTTATAATACTTGGCCACACACTGTCATCCCCTTTAATGCCTGGCCTTTAAGTCCAGTCTTTGGTGAAAAACTAATGGGACCCAACTGGGGTCCCATGACATGTTTTAACGTTCAGGTAAGTACCCTTTTTAGTCACTTTAGGAAATGTTTTACAGTTTGTAGACAATTTCGTGGGAAGGAAACATTGCAGCAACCCAGCAATGGTCCTAACAAAGCACAGCCAATCCAGCCAGCAAGGAATGCTAAGAGGAAGATGGGCAATATACCAGGAAGGACTTTCACCACCCAAAAGAACAAACCATGGCAGAGACAGGGGAACAAGGTGCCTGCAGTTGGACATCACTGGTTCTAAAAATTCAGCAGTCCATCTTTTTTTTCAATCAATCAGGTAAGAATTTCAGGAATGGGCAGGAACTCCCATAGATATGGCATTCACTCATGGACTGTCAAAACCCAGTCCTTCAATCATGCACCAGGCAGACGCACAAAGGTTTTGGTGGCCTGCCAAATGAGGCTAGTCTGAAATATGATACCAAGCACTCAGGGCCAAATATACAGGTTATGTTCTCGGCCTGTATGTGGCAGGAAACCAGCCCAAGACAGTCTAAACTACAAATGAAAGTGGATTGGTCGACTTAAAGTGGCCCTGTGTTAGCACAACTACCATTTTAGGCCAGCCTCGTGTTCCCCACAGACAAAGAGATGGGCCAAAAACGAAATGGCAAGGAGTTGGGATTAGAAATGCAATTGTACCCAAATGGCTACCATACTGGTACACAGGCTGCCAATGTGGTAATATTAGCTGCACCCTGGGTGATGCCAAAACGAGTCTACTCCAAAACACAAGCTTGGTCTGATAGAATCATCTCGAGGCCAAATTGGGGTCCTTAAAAAGCAGCCACATGGGCTACCGTAGGACCCATAATCTAGTGAATCTAGACCCATAACTTCTAGTGAAGTCCCCCTGACACTGCAACCGTTTGTAGGAGTCCCACAAAATAGGACAGCAAAACCAAAAGAAATTGAATTCTGTCCTAAGTTCAACAAATCCAAAAGAGCAATACATTCGCCTTGAGAAATATAATTTGAATAACATCTGACATTTTTTAGAAAGAGGAAGAATTTGGTGATTTGGAGACAATTTCAGAGAATGCATTATTTCACTCTGTTGGTGGGTACAATAGGTGTATGAATGTCCTGACGAGAGAACAAATTGCATGCTTTGGCATCACATACTTTTTACGGATTCTGAGCAGAGGGGAGAATGAGTTATTTCTCTGCATAGTTCATAATGTACATGTGCAGCAATCCACTCAACAGCCCCCCCCAAGGCAAGCATCCTACCTCCAGTTTGCAGCCCTTTCGCACACCGTAGGAGTTAGTTAGTAAGTCAAAGTTGGAACGTGCAATCTCTAAGCTTTTGATGCATCCAACAAATGATCTGCTACTGAGCTCTTTTCTGTAAAGAAAAACACATGAAACCAATGTAAAATGTATGTTCCACACAGATAACAAGAAAAAGGTGAACAGCAGATCATTAAAGAACACACAGAGTCACTATGCAATCCCTGGGACATACTAGAACCAGAAAGGATAAAAAAAGAACAAAACACATTAGAACATTATTGCACAAAACACACATCTGGAAGCACGACAATACATTGTGTTACCATGCTGTTTACCCCTTTACATCTTTATTATTTTGTACACAGACATTGTATTTTATGTGGGACTACTGGTACAACTGCATGTACATGTCTACAATCCAATTTTGGGCACTACAAGGATGTGTCTTTTGTTAATGCATTTCATTGAGTAGAGTAGTATAGAGGCTCTGCGCCCCGTGACCTTACTTCCACCCGTTCTCCATAGTACGTTGATGCATGAGGGACCCCAGAACCAAGGTGTATTAGCTATACGCTAAGAGGGGCAGGTAGAGAGGGTGATGAATCCATGGGAGGAACGTCCATTGGAAAGAACATTACTGAGAGGTGAGTCATTTGTTGTTCTAATGGACTCCTTCATCCCATGGATTCCTCCTCTTTGTCTCAATGTCTCCAGAGCTCTGGTCCTCTCCAGGCTGGAATACTGCAGCAGCCTCTTCCTCAGTGTTCCTTCAATCTCCCATCGCCCCCTGCAACTAATCCAAAATAGGACTGCAAGACTTATCTTTGGCCTCAAGCCCAGCACTGCATCTCTCCAGCCCTAAAATCTCTCCACTGGCTCATGGTTGCTGCGAGTATCGAGTTGAAGACCCTCTGCATTATCCACAAGGCTTTCTGGGGCCTGGGAGCCCTCTACATCCAACTCTCTCTCTCTCTCTAAATACCTCCCTGTTAGAGCCCTTCAGTCGTCTAGCTCTAAATCTCTGCAGATCAGATGTTTTCCAAGCAGAGAGTGGGGGTGGAGGGGGGAGGGGTAGATCTCTCATCCGCCTGCGCCTCCCTCTGGAATGGCCTCCCTGCCCCTCTCAGACTTGAGCGGGATGCCCTTAAGTTCCAGAAGTTTCTCAAGACCTTAATTTTCTCTTCTTTCTTCCCTCTCCTCCTCGCCTGCTAATGTCACCATCTGCCTCTTGACTGGCTGCCAGTTTCCTTCAGAGTCTTACAAGGCACTAAGCCCCCCTAATCCAGTCTACCCCCACACTCGGTCTCCCCTGATCCCCCCACGTACCCACACCTGCCCTTCCGGGCTACTCCCCCCTCCACTAGCCTGGCTGGGCTTACAACCTTGTAGCCCTTCCTGCCCCTTACCTCGCGCTTAGCTTGTGGACCTTCCTTCCCCTGCACTCTCTGCATTCCCCTGGCTCTGTCCACCTCGTCTCCCCTGGCACTGGCTTTCTCTCACAGACCCATCTGCCTTGATCAGCACTTCCGCCTACTCCCCTCTTCCCTGCCCTTCTCTTTACTGCACTTGCACGTTCCGAATGTCACAAGGCCTAGTAGGATCGTTTTTGTTTTGTCCTCCCTGTTGCCCCACCCTCTTGTCTTGTTGCACCCCAAAACACATTGTGTATAGGCGCATTATAAATACCCAATAAATACTATTAAAAAAAATAATAATAACAGACTCCCAAAGCAATACAATAATCTGGAGGAGGGAGGATAACATGATCATGTACTGGCGGCTCATGAAACAAATGTTCTAAGTAACGGACTTAGTAAAGGACTTAGTTTTGTGCATATCAATAGAGCAGACCTTTTCCAGACCGAAATAGAGTTAAAATGGTTTCTCAGACTATTACTTTTGAAATATTTCCTTAGAGATCCAATTTCTGAAGTTCCTCGAGAAAGAAGTAAAACATGGCTAAAACCATCCTCCACTTTCCTTCCTTCAACAAACATGGTGAGTCCTGAAATATTGGCCTTTGAAAAATAAATATTGTCGGAAACGAAGACACTGCTGCTTGCAAAAAATAATCATGATAACCTGTGTAAGGATGAAAGAATTGCCCTGAAAAATCTATGAGGTAATTCCACCTTCATAGTCAAACCAGCTGACAAAGGTGGTGGAATTGTCTTATAGTCCCGTGAGGCCTGTAGAGAAGAGGTGTTTAAACATCTGAATAACCCTTTATTTTATAGGAAATTAGAGAGGGATTGTTAGATAAAGATTTGGGGGTAGTACCCTTGGTGCACTACAACAACCTTAGCCTCCTGGTAGTGGAACCCAACCTTTGGTATAAGTCTGTACTACACAGGTTGGTAGTGTGGTTGAGCAGCAAGGCTTCTTAAGAGGGGTCAATGTGAGCTGTAGGGTGGTTACACAAGGATTCACAGTGACAAGTATCCAAATAAACACTTACACTCAAGGTGTCTTGGTTAAACAATTATTAATTTATTTACCAGTCAGTTGAATAATTCTCTTAGACTGTACAGTACCTTTAGTTAGAAGAAAAATGCAGCAGATGACTTCTGTTCCTGTGCAACTCTGCAGATCTTGGTGTTCCTGGGCCTCAGTCGTGGGCACACGAGGGAGGACTTCTGCACTGCAATAGGACAGTCACTGACAGCAACCAGCAATCTTCAAACATGTGGTAATTCAGTGTTTCAGCTCTTTGCGTCTAACGCAAATAGCACCACTGCAGTTCCTGACTGTCGAGATGGGCTTTCCTTGCATCTGGGGTTCAGCACTCTGTTGAGGTGGCTCAGACTCGGTCAGTCCTGCTTCCTGGGAGCCCGGAAGATCTTCCTGGAGCTCTTCCTGGAGCTCTTGGCCAGCTTAAAAGCAACGCACACAATCTGGTGTTCCTCTCCCTTGCTCTTCGGTTCCAGCAGCAACTGCAGTGGAATTGCAATCAGCTTCGAGAGGATGTCCAGGTGGCTTATTTTTGAGTTGATTGGTCAAGGGGAGAAGTCGTTCTTGCAGGGCTTCTCTAGTTGAGGCAAATTTGGAGCTTCAGCACAGTAGCCGGGCTTCACCGGGCAAACCAACGGTCCAGGAATTGCAGCAGGATCTATTTCAAGTTCTTTTTCAGATTCCTTCAACCAGTGGTCGACTCTGCCTTTCAAGCCAAAAAGTCTCGCCTTTTATGCAGGTTTCTCCCATTCATTCCAGCCTAGCTGTCAGTCATCCAGCAGGGTGGCTGTCCTTGCCAGACAACCAGCCAGCCAATCACCTAGGAGTGCATTCCTGTCTCCTAGGAGAATAAGCACAGGCAGTTTCGGGCACCTCCCTCACTTCCTGCCCCTGCCAGACATACTGGAGCCAGAGCTGGGTTTCACTTGTGAATTCCGACAAAGACAAAATGAACAAAGGGACCAAATCTGGTTTGGCGCGCAGAGTATATCTCAAGAAGGACCATTCCACAGAGAAATGGTGAAAAAAGAAGAACAGGGCCATTTTGAAAAAAAGGGCACCCAAGGGTGCTTCACTGCAGCTGCGAACGCAGCCCGTGGTAAAAACACACAACGGTAGTAAAAAGTAAACCACTGCCACCAGCCACTAATCGCAGAAAGGGTAACATAAAAATGTTACATGAGAAGCTAGACAAAGGGGATACTAAGTAAACTCTCCAGCACCCTGTTGTGCTGGGTCTAGACGGTTACAAATGTAAGAAAAAGCCAATTTCACTTTACTGCTCTTGGAAACAGTAGTTTATCCAAGAGAAGGTATTTTACCCTTGGGAAATCTGAAATACTTCCCTGTGTCACTGCACCAAAGGTGCTGTGTGTCACCATGTAAAAAGATGCCTATGGAGGTTGTCAGACTCCACAAAACCAAAAGAAACACAGAGATCAAATCACATAAAATACATGAGAGAGTGTGGAAAAGGGTCTCACTCTCTCCAGGTAAAAATGGAAAGGTCCTAGAGTCCAGCACAAAAGAGCTGGGGTCTCTAAGGTAGAGAGGAATTCGCACATTTCTGGGAATTCTCCTTAACACTAGGCGAGTAAGACCTTTTGGTGTAATGACAATGCATTACTTACCGTAAAAGCATTTCTGATGGTTGTATCTGCTTAGATTCACATGCTGTGCATAGGTCCGACATCCAGTGGTCACTGCGGAGTATTGCATTTTGTTTTTCGTAGTCGAAAAGGGGACGTCGACAAGGCGTGTCTGTAACACTATCCCTATAGTGACGTGTGTTGTACCCACAATCCCTCACGCGCCGAGGTCCCTCTGTTTGTATTTTTCTGCCCTGAGGGAGCCTTCTAGACGCGAGTGAGTACAGAAAAGAGAGAAATGTAGAAAGATGTCTATGTTCCTTCCATCCAAGCGGGGAGGAAGGGTGGGCGCATGTGAATCTAAGCAGATACAACCATCAGAAATGCTTTTACGGTAAGTAATGCATTGTCTTCTGATGTTTGTTAATCTGCTTAGAATCACATGCTGTGCATAGACTAGCGAGCAGTACCCGGAGTTGGCGGTGGGTTATGAGAAGGAACAGTAGAGAAAAGATGTCTTAATACTGCCTGTCCCACCTGGGAGTCAGATCTAGAGTGTGCATCTAGACAGTAGTGTTTTGTAAAGGTGTGCACAGAACTCCAGGTAGCCGCTTTGCAGATGGACTCAAGGGGAACATTTGCAATGAATGCTATGGACGCCCCCGTGCCTCGAGTAGAATGTGCTTTTGGCCTAAAGGGCAGTTCTCTCTTAGCAAGAGTATAGCAGAGAGTGATGCATTGGACAATCCATCTAGAAATAGTGGACTTTGAAACTGCATCCCCTTCTCTTCCTGCTGCCACCGAGACAAAGAACTGATTAGTCTTCCTCAGTGGTCTGGTTCTTTCCATGTAGAACATGACCGCTCTGCGCACATCTAGTGTGTGCAGAGTCCTTTCTCCCAAGTTGGAAGGATTTTGAAAGAACGCTGGTAGTTCTATAGACTGGTTTACATGGAATTTTGAGATGAATTTTGGAGCAAACCTTGGGTGAGTGCGTAGAACCACTTTATCTTTGTGAACTGTAACAAAGGGGTCTAGAACAGAAAGAGCCTGTAGTTCACTTACTCTCCTGATGGAGGTGATAGCTATTAGAAAAGCAGTCTTAAGAGTGAGGTCTTTAAGAGTTGCTTTGTGCATGGGTTCAAATGGTGAGCCCATGAGTTTGGTAAGTACCACGTTAAGGTCCCATCCGGGAGCTGGGTCAGCTATCGGGGGGTGTATTCTCTTTACTCCCTCCATGAAGGCCTTTATAACAGGGATCTTCCACCACGACACTTTGAGTTGGGAAGTGGTGTATGCAGAAAGTGCCGCTAGGTGGACTTTAATGGAATTGAACACTAGACCTGAATCCAATAAATGGGTTAGGTATAGAATAATATGTGTGGGAGAGCAGTCAATTGGGTTGATGTTCTTTCCTCTGCACCAAATGACAAATCTCTTCCATTTGCTAGAATAGCAGTGGCGAGTGTTAGGTTTTCTGGCTTCCCTGAGGATGTCCATGCATCTCTCTGGGAGATGTAGATGTCCAAATTCTATGATCTCAGGAGCCAGGCTGCTAAGTTCATGTTCTGGGGGCATGGATGCAGAGTCCTGCCCTTGTCTTGTGACAGCATGTTGTACGGGCAGGGGAGTTTCACTGGGGGAGATAGAGACATCTCCATCAAGTGAGCGAACCATGGCTGTCGGGCCCACATTGGAGCCACCAGTATCATGGTTACTTGTTCCTGGTGCATCTTGTGCACTACCTTGTTGAGAAGGGGAGTCGGGGGAAAAGCGTAAACAAATCTCCCTGACCATTGAATCGACAGACCGTTCCCCTTGGATTGGTTCTGGGGGTACCTGGAGGCGTAACTTTGGCATTGTGAGTTCTCCAGGGTTGCGAACAGGTCTATTTCTGGGAACCCCCATCGCGTGAAGACGTCGAAGACGATGTCTTCGTGCAGCCGCCATTCGTACTCTTCGGGCAGGGGGAAATCTCTGCTGAGTTTGTCTGCCAGCAGATTGAGTTCCCCTGGTACATGTTGTGACAGAAGGAACATATTCTGTTTGAGAGCCCACTTCCATATGTTTTGGGCCAGTTTGGACAGTCCTGGAGAGTGGGTTCCCCCCCGTTTGTTGATGTAATACATGGCTGTGGTGCTGTCTGTAAGGTCCATCACTGTCCTGCCTTGTAGGTGTTCCTTGAAGGCTTTTAGCGCCTTGAACACCGCTAGCAGCTCCAGAAGATTGATGTGTTTGGATGCTACGTTCGGAGTCCACTCTCCGTGAGCAGTTTGATGGGATAGGTGAGCCCCCCATCCTGTGAGGGATGCTTCTGTGGTTAGAGTGGCTTCCGCCGCGGATGTGGCAAAGGGTTTCCCTTTTTCTAGGTTTTCTTTTGTCCACCACCGTAGCGAGAGAACTGCGAGACCACCACTAGATCGTCCCATAGTCCGCTGGCCTGACACCACTGGCTGTTGAGCCACTCTTGCATTGGGCGCATGCGCAGGCGCGCGTGAGGTACCAAATAAATACAAGACGCCATCATGCCTAGCAAGCGCATTGCTTTGCGTACCGTCACCTCTCGACCGGACACATATCGAGGGATCTGAAACAACATGTTTTGGACCCTCTCTTTGGAGGGGAAGACGAGGCCGTCCTTTGTTTGAATTAGAGCCCCTAGGAATTGTTTGATTTGGCTGGGGTCTAGGCTGGACTTCTTTTCGTTGATGGAGAAGCCCAACTGGAACAAAAGGTCTACAGTCTTTTGGGTATTGGAGAAGCATGTTTCGTAAGAATCCCCTGTTATGAGCCAGTCGTCGAGGTAAGGGTAAACTGGGATGGACAACCTGCGCGGGTGGGCCGCTGCCACTGCCAGTACCTTCGTGAATACTCTCGGTGCTGATGCTATGCCGAAGGGTAGCACTCTGAACTGGTAGTGTTTGCCCTCTTTCATGAACCGGAGGAATTTTCTGTGCGCTGGCAACATTAAAATATGAAAGTATGCATCTTTCATGTCCAATGTTGTCATGTAATCTCCCTATGATAGCAGTGGGATCACTTCCTGTAGGGTCACCATACGAAACTTTTGGGGTTTGATAAACTTGTTCGCTGGGCGCAGATCTAATACAGGGCGCATGGTTAGATCCTTTTTGGGTACAAGGAAGTACACTGAATAAATACCTTCCGTTACCTGAGATAGAGGCACAACCTCTATGGCTCCTTTTTCCAGCAGTTGCTGTACTTCTTGTAGAAGGATGGCAAGATGTTCCGGTGACATGCGTCGTCCCCTCGGGGGTTTGTATGTTGGGGAACTGTTGAATTCGATGCAGTATCCGTGGGCTACGGTGGAAAGTACCCAGCGGTCTGACGTTATACCCTCCCATGCTGGAAGAAAGGATGTTATCCGGCCCCCGACCGGTGTTGCATGGGAGGGGACGTGAATCTTCGCGTCACTTGGCGTTGTTAGGGGCTTGGGAACCTCTGGGGGTGGACCCTCGCCCTCTTCCTTTGCCCCGGCGCTGTCCTCTTTGGCTGTACTGGCCACTATTGGTCTGGAAATTGGTGGCATGGTACTGTTGCTGCTGGTTTTGTTGTTGGCGTTGGCCACGAAAAAAGCGTTTATTGCCATATCCGCGCCTGGTAGCGGGCTTAGAGATTTGGTCAAGAGTTTTGATTGTATCGAACTCTTTTTTAGCCATCTCCAGAGCCTCATCCACCACTTTCCCGAAGAGGTTAGAGTCTTCAACAGGTTTATTTATTAAAGACGCCTGTGTCTCCGGTTTGAACCCTGAGTTGCGCAGCCATACGTGTCGTTTTAGGACTATTCCCTGAACTAGGGAACGTCCCGCAGTTTCTGCCGCATCCAGAGAGCTCTTCACAATACTCTGGTTGACCTGGGTTCCTTCGCCAATAGTTGAAAGCAGGCATGTACGTAATGGTTCCGGCGCTTCTTCGGCGTCTTTGCGCAGTTTGGCCCACTGCGCGTCCGCATAGCTAGCGAGCAAAGAATTGTTGTTGGCAATTCTTGCCGAAAAGGCGGCCGAGGATGTAATTCTTTTAGCAAGGGCATATAACCGCTTGCCCTCCTTGTCAGGTGGTGCCTCACTGGTGGAAAGTGGTACCCCTGCCCTCTTTCTTGTGTTGGTTACTACCAGGGAATCCGGAATGGAATGTCCCCTGATGTACAGCGGGTCTGAGGGTGAAGGAGTGAAAAGTTTTTCAATTCTAGGATTGACCCCTCTGATTAGTGCGGGTGTGGACAGCGAAGGGATGATTCTTCTCTTCACCGAATCGAGGAGGGGAATTGTCTAACTGACAGGGGGTTTCTCCTTAATTACCCTTTCTACGAAGTCTAATTCAGGGGAGAGCTCCCCAGTGTCCAGTTCGAAGTGTGCTGCTGCTCTGCGCAACAGGGCATTAAATGTGGGTTGATCGTCAATGGGAGACGTGTTTCTAACAGGTGAAATGTCAGGAGGATTTACGTTCAGGACATCAGTGTCGGAATATATTGATGGTGATTGCCAGGGGTGAGAAGGTCCTTCTTCTGGATTTTCTCCGAAGCCTTCTCCTACCAAGTCTGGGCTGTCTTCCAGACCTTCCTCCTGGTTCCGTCCGTCTTCCTCGTCCATAAAATCATCCTCTTCCTCAAAATAATGTTCTTCCCCAGTGAGGTCATATACACAAGTTCCTAGAGGACAACCGCCTCCTCGGTCTACGGCAATCTGGGTTCCGCCCTCGCCATGGCACTGAAACGGCCCTCCTAGACCTGAAAAACCAAATGGACGATCTCAGAGACTCAGGCAAACAAAGATAGGGCCATGAAGTCTTTTCTGAAGTTGCTGCTGCCACCCCCAGCCTCCTCACCTGCGGTGTCCCCCAGGGTTCCTGTATCGCACCTACTCTCTACAACCTCTTCACGAGGCCACTGTTTAGCATCTTGGACTCCCTGGGTATCTCATATACCAACTATGCGGACGATACGCAGGTACTCATCCCACTCACGGGCGACTACCTAGCGGACTCCAACACCCTCTCCTCTATCTACTCTACCATCCAATCCTGGATGGCGGAGAATTGGCTTTGCCTCAATGGTGAAAAAAACGAACTCCTCCTTATTGGCTCACCTTTCACCCTCGGCAATCTTGGAGAACAGTACGCCTCCTTCACCATTGATAATATTCCAATTAAAGTCTCTAACCATGTTAAGACACTCGGAGTCTACCTTGACTCCGACCTGTCGATGGACAGACAGGTCAATGCCATCGCCGCCTCCTCAGCCTACTACACCAAAGTCATCAACGCAACAAGGCCCTTCCTGGCCCGTCAAAGCAGCCTCACGATTGCCAGGGCCATCATCGGGTCAAGACTTGACTACTGTAATGCCCTTCTCGTCGGGACCTCCAACAAAAACATCGCCAAACTTCAGCTAGCCCAGAACAATGCTCTAAGGGCAGCCACCGGCACCGCAAGGAGAGACCACATCTCCGAAATCAGAAGGCAAGTGCATTGGCTCCCTGTTAAAGAAAGAATTGTCTTTAAAACTCTTGCCATCACCCACAAATGCATTCACGAGCTTGCCCCCCCCTGCCTGACGAACAGAATCAACAGGCACTCCGCCACAAGACCGCTTAGATCTTTCTACGCCAACACCATTGTCAGGCCTACCTCTCGGAAAGTGCGTGCTGGTGGCTCCAGTTTCCCCACCCTTGCAGCCACGCACTGGAACGCCCTGCCACCTCATCTCAGACTCATCGAGTCCCACCTTGCCTTTCGTAAGGCTATCAAAACCAGACTCTTTGTGTGACTTTAACCTGTTTCTGCCTTTATGCCTGCTAACCTCTAACTAAGAGCCTCCTGCACCCGAATGTAATCTTAAATCTGTGTTTCCTCTGTAACAGCGCCTCGATGCCTCATGGGCTGCAAGTGCGCTTAACAAATGCAAATAAATAAAAAAAAAAAACTGTGGAAGTCTGAGGCTGTGTCCTGGTGGGGATTGACTAATCTTGGAATTTTGGCCCTGGGTTCCTCCTGAGGCCCTTCTCTTATTCTCTTTGGAGTGGGAGGGTTTTGGGCATTCATAAACCTCTCCATTCTTTCCATGCAGAGATGGAGCCTTTCCATGGTTTCATGGGGTACCCCTGAGCGGTCTAGCGGGGGAAAATTGGTGTCTTGTAGCTGAAAACGGCTCGACCTCTCCCATAACGTCGAGGAAAGTGTCCCGTCGCCTTCCGAAAAGCCTTCAGGTGTGCTGGGAATCCCTTCGACTGAAGGAGATCGTCCCTGTGTTTTCGGCGTGTCTTTTGACCTTTGCGTAGCGCTCGACGTGTCTTTCGGCGTACGCTTGTGGGCGTCGGCTACCACGATCCTCGCCAAGCTCTCAGCGACTCGTTTGTCAGCGGAGAGCTGTGGTTTCGACGTTATGGGTGTCGAACGCTCTACGGCGGCATGCGCTTTCTGCTGATGCGCTCCGGCCGATGATTTGGGGGCGGCGCCCTTATTTGCCGAAAGCCCAGTCGCTGGTCGCGGCTGCAGTTGCGAGAGGGGCTTCGAACCCGAACGGTCCGAGGAGGCCGCCGGTGAAACCTGCGTCTCCTTGGGCGCTGATGCTCTCTTTGCCTTCGGCAAAGAAGAGCCATGGGTTGTGTGCTTATGTGTGGTCTTGTGTGCGTCAGTGTCGCCGGGGTGTTCATCCCCATAAGCAGGGCGTGAGCCGAGCCCGTCGGGGCCGGGGACAGACGACGAAGCGCATGTGCGCTCTCTAGGGGGGTTTACGACTTCCGTAGCGGAGGTCGTGGTATCACGTTCCTCCTCACTGTCGGAGGTAGCGACGGTGGGTGGAGCGTCGGCCTTCGACATGGCGTAGGCCGCCCACCTTTTGACCCTACGGTCTTTTAGAGTCTTCGGCTTAAGAAGCCGACAAGCCGTGCAACCTTCCTCCTTGTGATCGAGGGGCAAGCAGCGGTTACACCGTGAATGCTTGTCCTTCCAAGTAAACTTGCCCTTGCAAAGCGGGCAAAACCTAAAGGGTGTCCTCTCCATAGCTGAGGCAATAAAACGTGATAACCACCCCAAGGGAAAGGAAGGGGAAAAGGAAAGGCATTCTCAGAAAAGAATTAGAGATGTCCCACGACCCCCACTCTCCCTACTGTATTTGGCCTGCGAGGCCAGGCCACGTGTTCGGCAACGCCGACGGATCTCCTCCGCTCGTCCCCTCCGTCGAAGATCTTGCTCGGCGGAGAAGCTTCACAACAGCGTCGAGGGGAGGATCGATATGTTCTATATTAATATAGGAAAACGACCAAAGGTCGAGGAGATGAAATCTGCAATGTCTCTCGAGGAGCTCCGCGTAAAGGCGACCAGTATCTGGGCGGAAAAAAACAATCTGAGGGACCTCGACGCGTGAGGGATTGTGGGTACAACACACGTCACTATAGGGATAGTGTTACAGACACGCCTTGTCGACGTCCCCTTTTCGACTACGAAAAACAAAATGCAATACTCCGCAGTGACCACTGGATGTCGGACCTATGCACAGCATGTGATTCTAAGCAGATTAACAAACATCAGAAATACAATTACAGTTGCTTTTCAGCTCGGTGGAACACAGAGTAAGATAAGCAAGAACTCTTTAAACGAATTTAGGATTGCACCAGGCAGACCAAGGTCAGCTACACCTAAAGAACACTTTTTAAGAATGACACACAGCTATTCTGGGCAGGTAAAACCTAATGTTGTAATATATTATTACGGTTGCTTTTTAGGTCAGTAGTAGACAGACTAAGGTAAGCAAAAACCCTTTAACTGATTTTACCATAGCACACAGCCAACGCAAGGTAAGTAAAACCCTTATACTTTTAAAAGGAGCTACCAGCAACTTAAAGGTAAGTATAACCTAAGGCAGACTTATTTTAGACAGGCTAACAACAAGTCAGGGGAAGTAAGACCCAATTGGGGCACTCATACGTTTATATCCTAACAGGAATAGTAAAGTGAAGCCAACAGCATTACCTTTGATAAAGAGGCCCAGCCAATTCAGAGGTATGTAAGAACTTTTGTAACTGTTCACTCTCAGAGTTACAGTTACCAGTTAGCTCTTTCACAAGTAAGTAATTTTAAACACTTGTTAAACATTTCAAGACAGAATCCTTTACTTGCCCAGTCCTTCCCTAGTCTATTGCTTGCATGAGTTCACTCAGAGGCAGCAAGAGGGACCCTACTGGTCTAGGAGCCAGTTGTAGGCAGGGTGAGATAGGGTTCTGTTGCAGGCAAAAGACAGAGTTCCTGTGGAAGACTGTTAAAATAAGTAAGTATTACACTTTAAAGTTAGTTAAGGTCCAGGGACTTCTGAGAGGACACCCTAGGAGGATTCAAGCAGTGGGCCTGGGTGAACTGGATGAGAGGGCTCACAATCACAAGAAACACCCCACGGCTTTACAGAAATCACAAAGGCTTAATGTAAGTAACTACCCCAGACAACACAATACCTTAGCATGGAAGAAGAGTTGCAACCAGAAGACTTCAGGATCTGCAGCCAAAAACCTGGTAGTTGAATTCCTTTATCATGAAGACTGAAGACAGGACACTGGAAGGGCTTTTGCAGCAGGGATCATGCGGAAGGCTCTAGGCAAGAGGATCTTTGCATGGTTTACTCAGCACAGAAGAAGGTGGCAGTGGGGGAGACTTCAGGATCTGCAGCCAAACCCCAGTCACTGAATTCCTTGTCATGAAGCCTGAAGACAGGAAACTGGAAGGGCTTCTGAAGCAGGGATCAACGGGGAAGAATCCAGACAAGAGTTTCTTTGTGACTGTATGCAACTCTGTAGTTTTGGCACCCTTTTCAGGAGCCAGAAGAAGACTGAATATCAATGATTGGATTTGCATCGCTAATCTGGTCCAGCACTCTGGTGAGGGGACTTCAAGGACTGGAATCATGTCTTTGGAGGTCCTGCAGGATGCCACCAACGTTTCAGCTCAATTTGGAATTCGAAAGACCATGCACTGAATGATGGATCGGAGTCCTAGGGTATTGCATCCCACAAGGTCGCAGCACAGCATGGGATGGCTCAAAATGCAGATATTCTTGAGTCCAGTGGATCTCACCAGGCTCTGCTGCTCGTTTTCAGAGTCCCCAGGTCGCTTGGAAGGAAGGGTAAGATAATGCTGCGGTTACACATCAGGCTCTCTGGTCGCTGGAAATCATCTCAGCTGCGTTTTCTTCATCTTCCTCTTCGGATTCAGGCCAGTGGTCGACTACCTCTTCAGCTTCCAGGGTATGACTTTTATGCAAGAACCCAGCCTATCAAACATACTTACAACATTCAAACCGGGGCAGGGGGTGGGGGGCAGTCCATTGAGGACAGCTGGCCTCCCAGTTTGAACTGGATTCTTGCAGGCAGGCTGGAAGACAAAGGGCTGCAGAGTTTTGGACTCCTCCCTCGCTTCCTTCCTTCACAGACACTCTGGAGCCTGAGCAGGCTTGACCTAGGTCCCCCTCCGAAGATAGAAAATACACAAAGGACTTTCCCACCCTGGAGGACAGGGGAAGATCCCAGAAAGGAGAAGGAATGCTAAAATGTCAAAAAAAAGAAGTCAGGGCCCATTTTGGTAAAATTAGCACCCATGGGTGCCTTTACTGGGGCTGTGGAAACGTCCTGTGGTAAAGGTGCACCGAATTTGTAAAACGGTTCACTGGCACCAGCCATTAAAGGTAAGCCTGTCCCTGTAACAGAAATGTTACAGTTAAAATGAGAAAGGGGATACATAGCATCTCTGCAGCACTCCACATAGGGCGGGGTGTGCTAGTCTCACCTAAATAAAGTTTAGAGAGGATAAAATATCCTTTCTATCCTTGGGTAACAAGGTTAGTCAGGGAAAGTTAAAAGGGGAGCCAAAAGGGCAACCCAGCAACATTAGGCAGTATGTGCCAAACATTGTCAAAGAGGATAACATTTAAAAGGCACTATGGAGAGTCTTAAAAATTACACCCATAAAAAGAGTAAAAGGATCTGTGCGTGCGGAAAAAGGTTCCCACTCACTGAGGTATAAGGAAAAATAATCCACCAGTAAACCAAACAGTTCTGGGGTTGACACAGGTCCGGAAGATTTATCATTGATATCAAACTATTACCTTACATGTACCAGTACTATGCTCCCTTTTGCCAGAAGCGGACAAATCTCCTCCAGCAGGACAGGTTCCAGAGGCAAGGATTTGTGGCTCGGGGGTGGTCTGGAGGGCGAAGGGCAAAAGGGAGGCAGTAGCTCCGCTGGATGGCCTGTAAGGCCCAGCCATCTGAAGTAGTATTTTTCCATTCCTCGTCAAACAGGGATATTCTCCCTCCCACAAGAGACTGATGGCAGAAGTCCACTTCAGAGAGGCTTCGCCCCAGGGCTGCAGAGGGCACAGTGGAGGTAGATGTACCTCCTCTGGGCACACCCTAGCCTCAATCCCTGTAGAGACGAGGTTACGCTCGCATACCCAATGGTGTTTGGCCTCTACCTCTTTGGACATAAGTGGCAAAGGGGTAAAAACCCCACCCCCAACCGCCCAGCCTTGCTTTCTGCTGTTGTTGGACTGCTAGCCCCAGTGACTTGCGGCAACCTTGCAGGCTTGAAAGTTCTGCATGGACTCATCGGCCTTGGTGCTGAATCATTCATGGCATCGAAGGGCATGCCCAAAAGTTTGTCTTGGACGTCAGCAGCAAACCTGACGTCCTGAGCCAAGAAACTACCCACCTCATTGGTTGTAGGTGAAGTGGTGCTGAATCAGGTAGTAGCAACACTGTACTGCAGTTTTCTTTTAAGGTATCTTTTAGATCGATGGCAGCCTGATTACTGGGAATATTCAAAGGGTGTGCATCAATGAAAGACCCAACAATGTTATACTTCTCATTTGCATCTAGATTTCATGGACTGTTCAATAACAGGGCAAAAACACACTGAAATGATTTCCATGGAGATTCTAAAAATCATGCTTGTTAGACTTGGAGATAGCCTTATTTCTTCAAACAAACGCATTTTCTATTTCATGACAACATCTTAAGATAGCCTACAAAAAGGAATCTCGCCAGCTATGTGATGCCCAAAAAGTGTCAACCATCTACTGACTTCTTAAATATATCCTGCAACAATTAAATCAGAAAATTGTTACAAGAAAAGTGGTGCTCGTCTTTCTGACCACACAGCAATGGTAATCAGTGGAGAATACTGATAAGCAATTCTTCAAATACACTACCTGACTGTCCTTGACCGTGGGAGACCGCCAATGTAAATTGGGTCCTTTGCTGATCGATTGAGGTCTGCAGCGTTGCCAGGTGATTCTCCACGCATGGTTTCATTCTGCCTGGTGTTAAAGGCATCCATCACCGCGAGGTATCCTGCGAAGGGATTCAAGCAGATACAACGTAACTGCTCCGCACAGCCGTTTAAAATATTGCAGAATAATGTCTATGATCCAGGCATTGATCCAAAATTCTACATGAAAAAAATGCTTATGGTGGATGTTACCCAGAGCATGTTCTTAGCACTAACTATATAACCCCATTATGAGCTTTTAAATCTCAATTTTGAGATCTGTTCTGGTCTGTTGGATCATGGAAAGTATTGAATTGTGAACACTGGCAAATCATCTTCTTTTAATAGGACATGTCAAGTCAAACATAACAATAAAATGATACATTGTGATACCAAAGGTTCTGGCTGCTGTAATGTGCCATAGGATGGATAGTAAATATAATTAGTGCCAATATAAAGCGCTACCTCAAAGTAATACGGGAAAGTAATCTTGACTCTTATACTATTACAAAAAAGTGTTGAACATCAACATCACAAACTAATAAAACAACACATCTCAGAGTTTTTCATAAAACATTCACATATCTGAAAAAAACATAATATTTCTTCTAGTTCTACGATAGCATCCCTGTCTCAATTTCTTAATCACACAGATTTTGTTTTTATTCACTCCCGAATAGCATGTTTTTCTGATCATTTCCAGTAAGTAGTAATAGGGGGTCTTAGCAAATAAGTGCCAGAGAAACTTATAATTATGGCTTCTTACACCAAAACAATTATTTCACTTTCCCCAAATCCAGTAAACCATATACGGTTTGTGTTCAATTTCTAAATTTAAAATTTAACTGAACTCCAGAAGCCGGCAAACATGTGATAATGAATGTCTCTTACATTGGTAAACTTCACTAACATAATAATGTTGTGAAAATTCAGAGTTGATAGATTGCCATGTATTGAAGAAAGTACATGTCATAAAGAACATACCCTATATACACAGATGTGTGTATCATCCAACTTTTGTAGATACGAAAAAACAAAATAAAGGGAAGTACTGAGCAAGCAAGGAAGAGTACGTTTCAAGTAACACTGAAATCAAACCAGTCTAGATCATGTGTATTTGTAAACCTATTGTATTACACTGATAGAAATAGACAATTATACATTAGAAGACTGTATCTTTTGTACTTTTCTTGAGATTTGTGTAAAGTGAATAAAGGGGTTAATGGCTCAAAACTGGTGTCAGCAATTGATGAATAAAGGGGTTAATGGAAGTAGACAATTGGTAAAGTAGCTTGTTAGTAGATATGATAAACAATCACTCTGACATGTAATACTATGCAAAAGACTGTTCATTATCTTTTCATTTTCAATATGCTCGTGTACCACGACAACTAGCTGTGAAGCAGAGCACAGTAGCCAGGCAGGTTCAATGGTTAATGTGCAATAGTGAAGGGACCAAGGGGAGGGAGCCTGCTGTCTTGGACAAAGATCGTCGACTGCCAATTTAAGTGATATATACTAAGCACGGATGGCAATATTTAACTTTCCTCTTCAATCTTTTTCTAAAACCCAGAAAGGCTTCATTTCAGAAGCTTTCCCATCCACAAGAAGGGCAAAACACATGATTCCAGGCTACAATTTCCATCTTATGAAGAACATCAATTCCTAGATAAAAAAAAATAAGCATTATGTTGGGATATAGCCTATACGTATTAACTAATTGCATTCTCTGCAGATGAGTACCAACTGAAACTGAATGAGACAATTTATGTGAATACATAAGCACAATTCCAAAGTGTACCCACCCTAGAGCGTTTTCATATGTTTCTCTTCTGAGAAAATTCCAGAGTTTTATATACTTTAAATACACTCAATATTCCAAACAATGATCTTGCTTCAATTTGTGAAATTACTTTGCCCCCCCCACTGCCACGTTTCCCAGTTCTATGTTTGACACCTAGAGCCAGTGCTGGTTTATGCTCCCAATTGCATAGCATGCTGGAACTTCTTTTCCCAATTGCAAGGGTGAGCCTACAAGTCCCAGCATGCAGTGCGAAAAAAGGACTAGCTCAAAGATTCTGCCTGAAACTAGGAAACTTGGTCACTATGTATGGCACTGACCAGCAGAGGTCTGAGTGTGCCCCAGGGGTGTCCCCATCCCTCCCTGGAGGAAAAAGCTCTTTTGCTCTGTGGCCAGAGCTCCAGGATGGCTAGGGATGCTGCTGTGGCCATTAGGTGCCTGCCTCCCACCTGTGCATGCTGCCCCCCTGCCCAGCGGAGGTCCCAGCATGTCCGGCCAGAAAGCCTTGCAGGGAAATCTGTAATGAACGCTGGGCAGAGCACCATGACGGCTGGGAGTGCTGCCCCCTCCCTTGGGTGCCTACCTCGCACGTGTGTCGATCATTCCCCTCCCCACCGGTGTCCTGGTGTCTTCCTGGAGGGAAAAGCTCTATCGCTCCTCGGCCGGGCTCCAGGACAGCCAGGGTTGCTGCCCCCTCCTTTGGGCGCCTGCCTCCCATGTCTGTCGACCATCCTCCTGACCAGCGGCAGTCATGGGGTACCACGGTAGGGTCCCCATCCCTCCCTGGAGGGAAAAGCTCTAACATGCCCAAGTCCGAGCTCCAGGAAGGCGGGGGTGCTGCCCCCTGAATTGGGCACCTGGCTCACACATGGGTCGACCGTGCCCCTGCCCAGCGGCGGTCTCGATGTGCCCTGGCAGGGTCCCCATCCCTTCCTGGAGGGAAAAGCACTAATGCACCCTGGACAGAGCTCCAGGATGGCCGGGGTGCTGCCCCCACCCTTGGGCGCCTAACTTCCATGGGGGCAACTGAGCCCCAGCACAGTGTTATCCCGGGTCACGCCGGTGGGATTCCAGTCCCTCCCTGGAGGGAAAATCTCCATAGCTCCCTGGCCAGGGGCATTCATGGTGCATCCCGCTAGGGTCCTCATCCCTTCTTGGAGGGAAAAGCTCTAACATGCCCTGACCAGAGCTCCAGGAAGGCATGGGGTGCTGCCCCTGTCCTTGGGTGCCTGCCTCTGGTGGAGGTTGACTGTACCCTTGCCCAGGTGCGGTCCCAGGGAAAAATATCGATCACTCCTAGGCCAGAGTTCCAGGGTGGCTGAGGGGCTGCCCCCTCCCTTGGGTGCCTCCCTCCTGAAGGGGTCGGCTGTCCCCCTGTTCAGTGGCAGTCCCGGAGCACCCCAGCGGGGTCCCAGTCCCTCCCTGTCGGGAAAATCTCCATCGCTCCCCGGCCAGAGCTCCAGGAAGGCTGGGGGTGTTGCCCCCTCAATTGGCCACCTGCCTTACATGTGGGTCGACTGCCCCCTGCCCAGTGGCGGTCCCGAGGCACCCCGGCGGGCTTAGTCACCTTCCCTCGGATTACTGTAGACGGTGTGTTAGGTTCCTGTCTGTGCTCCACTTGCTCGCTGTCCCGCCCGGGCTCCTTGTCTAAACCCTCTTGCCACACAAACCCGACCAAGGGCTGTTACCTATGAGATATCCCAGCAGAGCTGGACTTCTGGGGGAAGCCCTGCATGAAGCCGTTGGCACTCTTCCGAGAGGGCTACCTTTTTGGGACCTACCACCTATTTGTTCCCTCCAGGGGTGGGGTTACGAAGAGCTTGCCATTCCTTTGCCAGGGTGCCTGGAGTCCTTCGAGCCCAGGCACCATTGGAATCCATGGCACTACCAGATGACTGCGCTCTCAGCCCTCCCAACTGGTAGTTGGCCATAGGAATGAATGGAAGGATCAGATGGCGCCAATTTGAAATCTTTCTCCAGTTGGATCTAAAAGGAGACTGGGATCAATTTGGCCCACTTGGCCCATCTAGGGTTGGACTGCTTAGGCAGTCTCGAAGTATTGCTTCAAGCAATTAGCTTCCACCAGCTTTGGGACTGTGTCAGCTCGAGGATGGGTGCCTCTCCCCTCTAAGCAGAGCCAAGGCTGAGCAGCCCAGCAGCTCCCTAGTGGTCAGATCAGAGTGGACGGGGTCGGGTGGTGCTAGCCCCAGCCACCACGTGGCACTGCAGGCCAATTAAGCCATGCTGTTACCTCATTTCCACTGAACACATTTCTCCAGCAGTTTGGAACTACTGTTTCGTGGGCCCCTCTGTCACCACACCAGTGGTGTCAGTTGGCAAAACCCCTTCCGCTTTAAGTTGTACCAGGGCCATGCCTCTCCACTTCCAGCCCCCTTCTGTGGCAGAACAAGCTGGGCTGCCGGTGCCCATGTGGGTGACTTGTCCATCCACCCCCCCAAGTGTTGGGGTATGCACTGATGCTTGGGTCCCACAGACCACCGAGGGTGTGAAGGCAGACCAGAGATGCACGTGCAGCTTTGCTGTTGCAACTTTCCAGCAGGCGTGGCTACTTGGTTGATCCTGCCAGTATCATGTGCTTGTTTCAAACATTAAGCCATGCATGTTTAAGTACACATGGCCGGTACAGTGAAACTCATTAAATGCTCATTAAATCAGTTATGGTTCCTTTTGAATGCTCCATCTGTTACTTGGAAAACAGTGGTAATTCTAGAGCTAAGACATGCCGATGAGGGCTGACCTCCTGGGGTGCGTGCATTTATCAGACCAAGACCAATCCGGGCTCACACAGCCACTTTGGTGACTAAAGATAACCTTGGGCCCCATGGCGGTGACTATACATATGGATGCCTGCCCTATGAACTTTCAATGGTATGCCCTATCAACTTTCAATGGTACTTTCTGTGCATACCATGGTGGCCATGGGTAATCAGGGTTCGATTCTGGAGAGGGAGGGTGAGAAACGACTACCACATCCAAGGACGGCAGCAGAAGTGCAAATTACCCACTCCCAACTCAGGAAGGTAGAGACAAAAAATAACAATACAGGACTCTTTAGGCGAGGCCCTGCAATTGGAATGAGTACACTTTAAATCCTTTAACGAGGGCAAGCCTATTGCCAGCAGCCATGGTAATTCCAGCTCCAATAGCATATGCTAATGTTGCTTTAGTTAAAAACCTTGTAGTTGGCTCTTGGGACCGATCCGGTCGGCGTACAGGGCATGTGGGGGGGGGATCAGGCTCTGGGGAGCGGGACCCATTCCACCGGAGGGGACCGTGACCCAGCAGATGGATGGGGATGTCTGGAAGGGTTGGGCTAACCTGCTAGGAGATCCACAACCACACACTGGAGAGTGAGCCCAGAGCGCCCCCCCCTCGTGTGCCAGCCCCCGAGTCGCTGTGCCTGCTGATGGAAACCTGGCTGTTCTCCAAAGCTGCCTCCCCAGGTAGACATGGCCCGGCATACCAGGCGAGCTCTGAGCCTTGGCAGAGCCGGCCTACCTGATGGGCTGGAATCGACATTCAGACCACCCACCACTGTGGGTGAGCGATGGCCAGGTTCTCTGGCGCAGCAGGAGCCCTTCCCTCATGTCCAAGTGCCTGTGCAGCCGGGCTAGGGTTTGAATAGTATAGCAGTCCCACCCAACCATGCTTGCCACCTCCGGCCTTCCTCTCTGTCCCCCAAAGGAGAGCAGGAGGTCATGGTCATGGGATGAGCATTCACCGGGTGGCCCTGTTGTGAAGCAGCCTGCCTCTGTCACTGTGGAAAGACTTGTCATGCTGCTACAGAAGACAGTGCAAGGGCTTCCCGGGCTGAGCGCCTGGAACCCGTTTGTTGAAAACCCTGATTCTATATCATGGCCCAATATTATAGATTTTTCTCAAGAACGATAGGCAATTATGGCACTGCAGGAGCTGGGTACATGATAACAAAGAACATGGCAGCAAAGTTTATACATTTTTCAATAAACAATCAGAAAGCAATTGTATTTAGTGTGGCAATTTATGCAACCTGGCCACGTGAGGTGAGCTACCTTTCCTCTTGTTTCGACCGTAGGACAGCATGTACCAAGAACCATCATTGTATCGTTTCTCTGTAGTCATTACAAGAGGTCCCGATCCAAGATCAATCGTCAGCCTCACTCTTCCATCAACCAGCTCAAAAGATAAGAAATCTCTCTGAAAGAAAAAGCATCACTGTAGTGAGTAAAATAATGCATAAGGAACTGAAATAATGTAAGCACAACTATGCAAGTAGGATAACAAGAGCGGACCATAAGGAGAGTATTATATGATAGCCAAATTAATAAAAAGAGTAGATGTTCTATACATCTGTCTCAGCTACTCATTTTTAGACAAGAAAAGATAGGACAACAAACACATTTATGGTAACCACTACATGATATGATAGGTTATTTATAACGCGCTTAATACCCAGAGGTTTCTAAGGGCGGACCCAGGGATTGAACCTGTGTTGCTCCGTGTCTTCTTGTTTCCAAGTCGAGCACGCTGCCGCTGTGCTATCCTCCTGGGACACATGTTTTAGGATACCCTTTTGTGTGTTTTTATGATATGCTTTTAAAAAGTCAAAAAATGTAGTGTGGGCATAGTTTATAGCCATTATCACACTTGTTGGAGTACCACTACATACGAAAAAGTAGGGTGTGCTACGATCTAGCATTACTGATCCAAATGATTTTCTTTGTAAAGTTGCAGCTTTATTTAGCCAATGAGACTAAGTGCTCTTTCTAGGTCAAGACATGACTAGGTGAATGCATACGAAATCACTAACATGGTGATCCGACATGGCCCCTAGATGCATAAAGGCTTGCTACGTTGACGAGGGGAAGAGGATGGTTTCCAAATATCATTTTCCAGAGGGTGGAAAAAAATGTAAATGTCCTTTTCCCAGATTGACTCAAATAGTAGGTACACAATTTAATGGAAACATTTATACATTTTGCATTAATTCCTTCTAGACACATACTATTTTACAACCTATGGCAGGATAATTTAAAACCAGAGACAAGAAGCCGCAAAAATGCCCTTGGCAAAGCAACACTTCTGGAACTATTGGTGTGCATCCTCAAGGCTCTGGCAAAATAAATGATGGCCAAATGACAGGCGAAAATCTCGTGGCACGGCCATTTTACATTATTTGGTACTCTAAAAGGCATTAAGTGGTCAAATGCAAGCATGTCCGAGACAATGGAAAGAAAAACAGTAAAAAAAAGATCCACTGTCACAAGCCTATCTTTGAAACCTCATGCAAGTAATCACAAAGTTACGAAAAAAACAAAGTTATAGGGTCACAAAATATCCCTACGACATCTCACTGAAAGGTAAAGAGGGGAGTGCAAAATAAACAAGAATTCCACAAAGACAGAGTCCCCTACACTAGAGCCATAGGGACTGACCAGTGCCCCAAAAAAAGATGAGCTTAACGAGACAAGTGAAGTGAGTGAAACGGCGTCCCTTGCGTCCAAAGTTCAAGACAGGTTCAAACCAACAGCAAAACGTTGGCAGGAGGTGTTCGGTAAGAATTAGTGCAGTCCAACTGGTGTGGGACTAAACTCGATTTATCTGCTTGGTATTAGGCAACCCACCTTTTAATATAGGCCTGTACTACACAAGTTGGTAGTGTGAGTGAGCAGCCAGGCTTATCTTAAGAGAGTGTAATGTGAGTTGTAGATCTGTCCAATTGAAATCAGTAAGTACAAGTAGCCAAATAACGCTTACACACTTAAAGTTATATATAAATATGTATTTATAATATACAAAAGGTTTAAATAAGCATTTTTTAAAAACCTGTATCTACAAATAACATTCAAACAAAGTTAGGATTCCGTTTTTAAAAGACAATAAAAGTTAGTAAAGACTTTTCTTATGCTAACACATGTTGCAGCACACAGAGAGACTTCAGTATTGCACTTACTTCAGTCACCAATTCAGTTATTGAGTTGTTAAAGGAAGGAAAGGTTAGAATGATATTTAGAACATATTTTCAACACTTTGAAAAACAATTACAATCTCCTAAAGAGAGGCAGGTAAACCTTTATCCCAGCAAAAATAGTGGCAACAATTAAAACCTATGAGGGAACAAGTACGCCAAAGCCAGCAGGTTCAGAGGCTGTCCTGGCCTTTAGGGAGCCAGGGCAGCCACATTCAATGGACAAAGTCCATAGTTCTGATGCACTTCTTCTTAGATAAAGTCTTGATAACATTAGAAAGTTCAGGAGAAATCACTGTAACTCAAGTGAGCTACTTTGTAGAGAGCACAAGCTGTTAGGCCTGTGCAAGTGATTTGAGATCTACTCCAAAAAGCACTTTGCAAGACAGGAAGTACAGCCTATGGCTTAAAGGTGAAAACCCCAAGCCCACAGTACTTTCATTTGAAGAAAAATGCTGCAGCTGTATTCCTCCTTGCTTCATCTTGGCAGACCCTTGTTCCTTGACCTTGGTTGTGGTGCCGAAAGGGAGGATGTCTGCCGGGCACCTGCAGAAGTACTAGGGAGAGGGACTCCCCAACGATGGATTTTCTTTGTTTCAGCAGCACTTCAGTGTTTTGGTGCCTTTTTCTCAGTCTCAATGAAGAAAGACAAACTCTGTTACTAAGAGGCTTGCTCCCTCGGTCCTGGACTCTGGTGAGGGGACTCTGGATTAAGATGTCCTGCTTTGATAGGGTCCTCTGGATGCCCATGAAGATTTGGACGGATTCGGACTTCGCAAGACGATGCACTTGTCAATGGTAAAAGGACCCTGGCATTGGGCTTCTGCAGCTCTGGTGAGGCACAGCAAGTTGTGCCAAATGGAAGCTTGTCTTGGGGCTAGTTGGTCCCACCAGCCTAAGGGAAGAAGTTGTCCGGAACGGGTCTTCCCAGATTATATGAAAACAGGGTCAGCACAGCTGCAGGGCTTCACCGGGCACTTCGCATTCAGGAGGGTGCTGCTGGCGTCTCATCACACATTTTCTTCTTCGGATGATCCTCTTCAGTGGTCGACTCTGCCTCTAGTCCCAAAAACATTGCTTTTTATGCAATTTCCCATTCATTCAAAACCTATGCAGTCAATTACACATCAGGGTGGCTGTCCTTTCAGGACAGCCAGCCAGACCATCAGGACTGGTTTCACTCAGGCACACTTAGAGACAAAGGACAGAGAAGTTTTGGGACCCTCCCTCACTTCCTTCCTTTCCAGATACACTGGAGCCGGGGCGGGCTTCAGGGCTGAAGCCCGCCAAAGGCGAAACACACAAAGGAATCAAACATGTTTCATCTAACAGGGTAAAAGCCAAGAAGGAACAAACATACAGAAAATGGTGAAAAAAGAAGACAGGGGCCATTTTAGGAAAACGGTCACCCATGGGTGCTGAACTGCAGTTGGGGGCTCAGCCTGCGGTAAAAATGCACACTGGTAGTAAAAAGTAAACCACTGCCACCAGCCATTTAAAGTATGTTAGTATAACAAACCATTTCACATGAGAAGTTGGATAGGGATTACTAAGTAACCCCATAAGCCCTCCACATACGGTGGGGTGTGCTGGTTACACAAAGAGAAAGTTAAGTAAGACAGGGATCATCTTAATATTCTTGTGAACGGTAGTTCACCCAAGAAAATGTATTTAAACATTCAGAGAAGTCCAAGGGACATCTTAGTGACACTGCACGTAAGGTGCTGTGTGTCACCATGCAAAAAGCAGATGCTTATGGAGTTTGTCAGTCTCCATAAAACAGTGGAACACAAAACTCCTAGGCAGGAAAAATACATGGGAGGGTGAAAAAAAGGTCCCACTTACTCAGGAGGAAAAAATCACAAGCCCTAAATCCAGCAAAAGAAGAAGTCTCTAAGGTTGAGGGGAATTATCACAGACATGAAAATTCTCCTTAACACTCTTCTCTTCCCACTCCTTGTCTATATGCAGCTTAATAAAGGTGAATATTTTTCTATACAATAATGCGGTTTATTTTCTATGGATACGTGTGAGGACTGATTGTACCTTGGAGCCAGTCTGCTTCCTGTCGTTTGAATCAAACCTGACTGCTCAGCCTCGTTACATACCTTAAGAGAGGTTTGGCTTCCCTTTTGGGTTAAGTGTACTCGCCCCATCTTAAGGTTAGTGAATGTGCACCTGTCACCAAAGGACTGCACAAAAATCATCTTAGAAAGGACCGCCATGACTTATAACTCAGGCTCAGCAGTTCAGACTCGTTCAGACAACTCTCTTTGTAAAGAAACATCAAAGTAGTATTTGGACAACAGCATGAAAACAGAGAACAATTTGAAATCTCAGGATCACTCTTTCTCACCGTTCCATCAGAAGCCAAATAAAGGAGGAGTCCATTTTGAGATAGGGTGCTGAAATGCATCTCTATGTAGGTGGTCTCAGGTCGGAGCGTCTTCTCAACAATTGAATATCCGCTGCCATCAAACTGGAATGATGTGTCTCTTTTTTCACTAGAACTGCAAAAGTAAACAAACAATAGGGCTCAAATCCTAAAACATGTTGAAAAACAGCATTTAGCAGGATAAACTTACTAGAAAATCCACCCTCAGGAAAATACTTTTGAACGAGGCAACAAATCATTAAGGACAGTTACCAATCAACCTATCATTACGAAACATTACATTAACTATTTAAATGTGTAGGCAAAGCAGAACGCCTCTCGAGATGCGTCATTGCTCAGGCAGTCCCTATTACACTCGGGAGGATAGCTCAGGGGCAACATGCTCGCTTTGGAAGCAAGACGACACAGAGCAACACAGGTTCGATCCCCGGGTCCATGCTTAGAAACCTCTGGGTATTGAGCGTGTTATAAATAACCCATCATATCATATGATGCACTTGTACTCTTACATCATTTCAGACAGTTCTTCAGCCATTCTGTGTCACACATGTATCTTGTGTTGCGGAATATTTGCATCCATGATGGCCTCAAGCATAGCACTCTCACTGCAATCATCACTGCCAGAGATGTATGTTAGATGTGGCTCTGGCCTCAGACCCCTGATACTTAGGGTAGTCGTGACTTGGTCCAACAACATTTTTCCATTGTGGGACCTCATCCAAGGCCTCACCATGGCTGCAACACTGTGTAATATGCCTCATGAGCTACCTTTAGCCTCACAGGGTGGGGATCTCAAAATATACCCAGAGTGGCACAGTTACCTGTGCCAACCCTGCACGATTGTGACAGCTAAAATATGCAGAAAGTGCTCTTAGTACGTTTCAGTAAATAATAACTAGGGGACATACCTGGTTACTACTCGTAGGGAGATTTATCATTGTTATGCTTCATCCCCTCTCCTAGGACGTTTTCCTGGACTTCTGGACCTTTTTCTTTATTTCCTCCATATCTATTTTAAGGCATCTGTGTTTAACTTTTGCAGCACCCGGCTCCTTATGGGCAGTGTTGGTGGGAACCCTTTGAGATTCTTTCCATAGCCTTACTTACTACTGTTAAGTCAATAATGTATGCCAATCTCTCAGAATATAAGGTTTTTGGAGGGATAATCCCTCCAAAACTTTATATTCTGAGAGATTGGCATATACTACCTTATGTGGAGTGCCAAAGGGTTACCAGGTATCCCCTTTTCTCGGCTCCTGTGACTTTTTAGTCACATAGACAACCTTCTAGTTATGGCTGGTGTCAGTGGACATGTCTACCAACTATTGTGCTGTTTTTTTTTAACGCAGACTGCATTCATAGTCCCGGTTTGCACAACAGGATCACCTAAGTACTAACATGGTGGCTTCTTTCTTTGGTCACAGTTTCCAGTATGGTTTTTCTTTGTTAGCCCTTCTTCTACCTTTCTGGGACGGGGGTCTATGTGTGTGTTTTGCTTTTGGCAGGAATCCTTGGGTGTCCCTGCCTAGGCTCCAGTGTGTCTGGGCAGGCAGGAAGTGGGGGAGAGGGTTATTCATTTCCCTGCCCTTGTCTGCCTGAGTGCCTGAATGGAACCAGTGCCACTGGGAGTCTGGCTCACCTGATTGGACAACCACACGCCCCTTTCAGTAACCTGCTGAGAGAGATTGCAGAGGAGTATTTCAGTATTTGCTGAAACTGAATAAAAGGTGAGGTTCCTGAGGGGAAAGGAAAGTCGACCAATGGAAACTGAAGTAACCGAAGAAGACGACCAGAGATGCCTGCAGACCCTTTACAACACAGTAAAGCGACCACTGCTGTCCTGACCCCATTTTCTTTGTGACAGAAGAACTCTGAAGAGGATGACTCCTTCCCTTTGGCTGGTAGGACCAACCAGCCCTATGGAACTACAATCTGAGACATCTACCGAGGTGCTGTGGTGTTCCAGAGCTGCGAACCGTGAATACCAGGAGACCTCTGACCCAATTGTAGCACATCATCTTGCCAAAGCCGAATAAGTCAAAGTCTTTGCTGAACTCCAGGTGACCCTCTATAGACACAATCTGACTCATCCACTGTTAGGGAGAATTCTCTGTAAGGCTAATTTCCCAAACCTAGTGAGTCCCTCAGCAGCTTTGCTGGATTTTTGGGGTTTATTTTTTTCTCTCCTGCTAAAAGTGAGATTCTTTTGCTCCCACTCTTAGACATGATTTGAGGTGTTCCTTTAACTTTCCATGTGTTTTATGGGCTATGGGGTCTTTTACTCCATAGGGTCTCATGTGTTTTTTTGATGTGGGTTACACAGCACCCTCCGTGCCGTAACCCAGGGGAGTCGTAGCGACCCCCCAACATAGACTCCATACCCTGGGACTGACTACTGTCTCCCAGGGCATGTAAAGTCACCATTGGCTTTGCTAGTCCCAAATTATGAACAGAAACCAGTACAAACCATCATATTGTGGATGTACTGGTCGGGGCAATTCGATTGCCCCGGGGTCTGTTGTTCGAGGGGGCACGTCTCCGTCCCCCCCGATCGAGTTTTGGCTGGTGGCAGTGGATACTACTTTTTATATTCGACCGCGAATATATCTCTATGGGATTTTCCCATTGTTCGAGGCTACCAACTTTAATTATTTAATTCTTATAGCCTCGAACATACCGCCGGTTTATTTATTTAATATTAATTCACCAGTTGGTATTTTTTTGCCAGAACTCGATTCTAAAATGGCGTTTGTGTTCTCTTCTGTGACTCCAACCCAAGTCGAGCCCTTTGTTCCACTTTTTGGCGGGCTTCTCCACAGAAGCCTCCAAAAGTGGTGCCACTCTGTATGGGTACCACAGGGGCTGTGGGAGGGGGTTTAGGCACCCTGGACTGAGTTACCTTGGTAACTCAAGTCGCACTCTTGTGTGATTGGCCCAAGTGGTGAGCCGGCCGGCTCACCACTTAGCATGTTTGATTGACAGCTAGGCTAAGTGAATGGGGGTGTGCTGCATAAAAGCAGGGCTTTGGGGACTGGAACTTGAGAAGTCACCACAGGATCTAAGAATCCGAGGAGGGAGAAGCTTTGCCGGCCTGCAATGACGACACCACCGGTGGAGCCCTGCTGAACCGTCTCACCACTTTTCCCAACGACAGAGGAGATCTCCAGCCCGGAGAGTCTTCTTCCTTCGACTGGTGGAGATAACCAGTCTACCTTCTTTTCGCCTTCCTGGAGCATCTCGTGGCCGCCTTGCCTGTGCCAAGCACCCCGGCAACCGGGATACCACGTTTTCACCACTACCGCAAACCGAAAGGGTAGTACCTTTGTACCGGAGAACTCCGCGGCTGGTTTCTTCCCTGGCAGTGCAACGACCTTCATCCTTCCTCCACGACGAGATCTTCTCTTCCTCTGGACGACGCTGTGACTTGCACCCGCTGCCAGGAACAACTGTCCCCGCTGGAGGATCCTCTCCATTTAAGGTACCGTGTTCCGCCTGGCTTCACCTGCAACCGTTTGAACGGGGTGTATTAAATCCTCGTCTCTCGAACCTGGGTTAGCCTGGGACACCTTAGCTAACTTTTCTGCACTGAACTAAACCTTTTTCGAACTACCTCCATAAACTTCGAAGACTCTGTGTAACTGTCTGATCTTGGGCATCTTCCGCCCGGCTCCCTTGAAAGTGGGCCTGGCGCCTAAACATCCTTGCTCACCAGTAGACTGAGCCTTCCTAAACTTGCTGTGGTTCTTTAAAATGCTTCCATTATTCTGCTTTTCCCTCCCTTTTTATTTAACTTGTTGGAGTGCCATCGAACGTTAAGCGCTCACCTCTGTCTGGAAATAAGTGGTGTTAACTAAGACTTGTCCAACAAGTAATCAGGGATGTACATATGATAATAGTGATTGTGTTTTGAACGTATCTTACCAATTTAGTGCTAGTGTGTTTTATAAGAGTGTGTTAAATAAATAAGTGTATACTTTTACACCCAAGCTCTGGTCAGTGTTTGCTTGTGCTACTGTATTTCTGTACCTATTTTGTATGCTCTGGATACTGCCTAACTCTTCTTGAGGGAAGTCTGACTGCTCAGCCACAGCTACCAAGTGAATCTGTGTGGTACAGACTGCTACCAAGTGGGTTTACTGCCAAACACCTGTATTCTTAAATATTTTGCAGTGGTCCCTAAGGGAACTGCACAGGTTTCTGCCTAACACTGGTGTACAGCGGTGGGATTTGTATTGAGTATACATTTTAGTGTGCTTAAAGGTACCTTAGTGCAACTAACCACAAAGCTTAGCACTAAAAGAAGTATTTTCTAAAAACCTGTCAACTATGGAAAGTTATAGTCAAGAGTCCCTTGCTACAAAAACTACTGATTGTTTAAGAGTTCTGTGTAAGCATAAGAATCTCCTGACTAAAGGCAAGAAAATGGAGCTAATAGAAAGGTTGTTAGCAAACCAAAGTCTGGATGGTGGTTCAGAGGAACCTACCACTCCAGCAACTTTAGATAACAGCAATGATATTGATATGAATGTTAGTATTGATAACTTGGAGTCAGAAGCAGAAGAGGAGGTGGAAGATGTTAGCGTTGTCTCCCCTTGGCCTCTACCTGCCCTGCCAGCTGTGCCTACTGGACCCTTACCAGGTCCCACACTTAATCCTCAGTATATGGAACTACAAAAAACGAAGCTTGAATTAGAATTCAAAAGAATTAATGCTCAAACAGAACAACGGCACCAAGAACTAAGGCTCGGAGAAATGGAGCTCAACCATGAGCTAGAAATGAAAAAATTGTCTGTGGAAAGTGCTTCTCTCTCCGAATCCTCTAGGAGTTCCAGTCCCAAAAGACCCCGGATGCCTAAGGAGTTGGTGGGTATGTATGAACCTAAGTTGGATGTGTTGGACTGGTTGAGTTTGTTTGAATATAATCATGGGATCCAGAACATTACAGGAAATGAGTTACTTTCCTGGTTGTTCTCTAGGCTCCTCCCTGTTGCAACTGATGTGGTAATGGAGTTGGGGGAGGAGGATAAGAAGGATTATGAATGTGTGAAACTAGCTTTGATAGCTAGATTTGGGAAGACCCCTTCCCAGTACCTTAAGAGGTTTAGGACCCTCAAAAAGCATGATGGTACCCCTTGGGCTACCTGGGTGAGTGAAAGTTTGAAGAACTTGGAGGGATGGATTAAGGGTTACAAGGTGAACACTTATGAGGGAATGAAGAATCGTGTGATGTTGGAGTCAATTTATGATGCCTGCTCTCCTGAGCTCAGACAGCACTTGGCTGATTCAAAGGAATTAGATTCCAGGAAACTAGCTAGGGCTGCTGACTTGTGGGTTGCCAACAGGGCTACTCACAAGGACTCTGGGGTAACTCAGAAAAAGGATGAGGGAAAGCAGCCAAAAAAGGACTCCAAAGAGAATTCTAATAATTCCAATCCCAAAGAGGGCCCCAAACAGAACAATAAGGGTAAACCACAAGGAAAACCAAATCAGAGTAGTGTACCTTCTGGTCACAAACCAGAAGGAGGTCAGGCCAAGCCACCCTTTCAGAGAGCATTTGGAACATGCTATCTCTGTGGGGCCTCTGGCCACATCAAAGGAGATCCCAGGTGTAAGGATGAACCTGCAGGGATCAGCACAGTCTCCTTAGCCTTCACTCCTCAGGAGGAAGTCCAAATGGCTAGTGCTCACTTTGAAGTCTTTGCTGAAGAACCTTTGGGTCTTCAAGCAAGTGTAACAGTAGAGTCCATGGGTCTGGTTAGTGATCAGAATAGAAGTGTGTACAATTCCATACCAGAAAACTATAAAGTTTATTATATGGACAGTGTTCTTGTCAATGGCCAGCATACTCCTGCCAGGCGAGACTCTGGGGCCAGCAGAGCAGTAGTGGATGAAAGCTTTTTCAGGCCTGAGGATGTTGCTAAGGCACCCAAAGGTCCCACTAAGATGTCTGGAGGCCCTGTCCAAATGGTTCCAATTCTACCAGCCCTCATTCAGTGTAATGACTTGACAGTGTTGATTCCTGTCAGTGTTCAGACTGAGGTGCCTGGGAGAGTCCGGTTGGGGAATGATCTAAGAACTCTAGGAGTAGTATCCAGTACCCCAGACCTCCCAGTATGGAGACCCAGAACCAAACCAAATTGGCTAGAGAGGCCACCTTAAGGAACCACTCTAAACCCGTGGGAACCTCTACTGAGAACCCCACTCCAAGCCCTGGTGTTGGTAAGTTGACCTCTGACCCAGGCAAATTTCAGGTTAACATGTTAGGGAAATGGGAGCCCCAACCAAGCTCCATCATTGTTCCCCCAGTTATAGAGTCTGTGACTCCCCCTGCTTCTGAGGAAGAGGTGGATAGACCTACTGGAACCCTAACTAGGCCTAAGAGAACTGGTAATTCTCAGTGCTGGTGGAAAACTAGAAAAGAAAAGTCTAAAGCCAAAAACCTTCAGACTGTTGGACCTTCCACAGAAGACTCCAACCCAATTCCTAGTCTTAAGGGGGAAACCCCTAAAGTAGGTAAATGTAGATCTCAGAGGAAGGAGAAGCATGTACCTTGCTTATCTCCATCCCCTCCAACCAAGAGGCCTAAAACCCAACCTTCTCCCAACAGAGAGGTGGGGAGGACCTCTGGAGGCCCCTCTAGATCTAAGGGAATCCTTTATAAGGACCCTTTGAAAAAGCCTAACAGGTTCAGAAGTTGTAATAACTTCTGACGGACTGGTCAACCAGATCCCCTATAACTTTAAAAAGACTGATGTTCCTCAAAGGGTTTGTAGGTCATATAGCTTACAAAGGAAAACCTTTCACTCTACCACTGAACATAAGTTAGGGTGTCTCCACCAAAATGCTGATGGTCTCTCTAGGGTGTTTGTAACCGACTAGAGGTATGAGATTCATCCAGGAATGGATTAAATCCTCCGGTCGCTTAGTCTGGGGGGGGAGGAGGGAGGGAGTGTTAGGGAGAATTCTCTGCAAGGCTAATTTCCCAAACCTAGTGAGTCCCCCAGCAGCTTTGCTGTATTTTTGGGGTTTATTTTTTTCTCTCCTGCTAAGAGTGAGATTCTTTTGCTCCCACTCTTAGACATGATTTGAGGTGTTCCTTTAACTTTCCATGTGTTTTATGGGCTATGGGGTCTTTTACTCCATAGGGTCTCATGTGTTTTTTTGATGTGGGTTACACAGCACCCTCCGTGCCGTAACCCAGGGGTGTCGTAGCGACCCCCCAACATAGACTCCATACCCTGGGACTGACTACTGTCTCCCAGGGCATGTAAAGTCACCATTGGCTTTGCTAGTCCCAAATTATGAACAGAAACCAGTACAAACCATCATATTGTGGACGTACTGGTCGGGGCAATTCGATTGCCCCGGGGTCTGTTGTTCGAGGGGGCACGTCTCCTTCCCCCCTGATCGAGTTTTGGCTGGTGGCAGTGGATACTACTTTTTATATTCGAACGCGAATATATCTCTATGGGATTTTCCCATTGTTCGAGGCTACCAACTTTAATTATTTAATTCTTATAGCCTCGAACATACCACCGGTTTATTTATTTAATATTAATCCACTGGTTGGTATTTTTTGCCAGAACTCGATTCTAAAATGGCATTTGTGTTCTCTTCTGTGACTCCAACCCAAGTCGAGCCCTTTGTTCCACTTTTTGGCGGGCTTCTCCACAGAAGCCTCCAAAAGTGGTGCCACTCTGTCTGGGTACCATAGGGGGTGTGGGAGGGGGTTTAGGCACCCTGGACTGAGTTACCTTGGTAACTCAAGTCGCACTCTTGTGTGAATGGCCCAAGTGGTGAGCCGGCCGGCTCACCTCTGTCTGGAAATAAGTGGTGTTAACTAAGACATGTCCAACAAGTAATCAGGGATGTACATATGATAACAGTGATTGTGTTTTGAACTTATCTTACCAATTTAGAGCTAGTGTGTTTTATAAGAGTGTGTTAAATAAATAAGTATATACTTTTACACCCAAGCTCTGGTCAGTGTTTGCTTGTGCTACTGTATTTCTGTACCTATTTTGTATGCTCTGGATACTGCCTAACTCTTCTTGAGGGAAGTCTGACTGCTCAGCCACAGCTACCAAGTGAATCTGTGTGGTACAGACTGCTACCAAGTGGGTTTACTGCAGTGGTCCCTAAGGGAACTGCACAGGTTTCTGCCTAACATCCACGTCCCCTCACCAGAGTGCAGGACTCCAGGAATCAACGAGGTTTGACCGGCAAATCGTGTCCTTTGTTGGTGCTGCAGAAAAGGTGCCAAAATTGCAGACTGACCAGAGAAGCTGAAGAAATATGTGCCAGGGGTCCACACTTGAGACTGCTGCTGAGAAATCCTGATCAGAGTCCAGCCTTTCGTCGCCAGACCAAGGAATCTGTAGACCGGGTCCAGTGCTGCTATCCAGAGGAGAATCCATCCACAAACAGTTCTGCTAATCTAATGTACTGTGGGGAGAAAGGGCATTGCTTACTCCTCTTTACTTCACCTTTCCTTCCATTTCTGTGGACCGCCATTTTGCATTTATTTTTGTATCTGACGTGTTCTTTTTACAGGGGAGTTAAGCCTTAAGCTTTCACAGTCCCGGTTGTGCACAATAGGGTCACCGAAGTACTAACTTGGTGGCTTCTTTCTTCACCATTTTTAGCATGGTTGTTCTTTGTTAACCCTTCTTCTACCACTCTGGGAGGGGAGGTCTGTGTGTGTGTTTTGCCTTTGGTGTGAACCTGTGGGTGCCGCTTCTAGGCTCCAGTGTGTCTGGGCAGGCAGCAAGTGGGGGAGGAGTTTATCACTACCCTGCTTTTTGTCTGCCTTAGTGCCTGAATGGAACCAGCTCCCACTGGGAGTCTGGCTGTCCCGATTGGACAGCCACCCTCTCCTTTCTATAGACTGCTGAGAGAGATTGCAGTGGAGTGTGTGCTTAAACTGAATAAAATGTGAGGTTCCTGAGGTTAAAGGCAAGTCGACCACTGGAAACTGAAGAAACTGAGGAAGACGAACAGAGATGCCCGCAGACCCTTTGCAACACTGTGAAGCGACCACTGCTGTCCTGACCCCGTTTCCTATGCAACAGAGGAACGCTGAAAAGGACGTCTCCTGGGTGACCTTTTTATGTCTTTCCATAGTGTATGGCTGAAGTTATAGTTTCCTACAATGTTTGGGCTTAGGCTGGGTTGTCCCTATGGGCTACCCTGTTAATTTCTCTTCCATGTGCTTGGGTGAACTACAGTTCCCAAGTAGTAAACAGGGATTTTCATCCCCCATTACATGTTATATAGTGAGCCAGGACACACCACCTTATGTGAAGTGCTGGGGGATACATGTAACATTTCCTTACAATTGCAAGTTTTCTTGAATGGCTGGTGGCAGTGTAACTGAAATTGTAGTCTACATTACTTGCAGGCTGTTAATTCAGCATCGGTAATGCACAGAAGGGCCACCATTTTGCTAAAATGTTGGGCACCTTTGTTCGCCTTTCCTTGTGTGCTTGCTGTTTCTGAGGTCTTGCCCTGCCCTTCTAGGTGGGAACAACCTCAGTGGCTGTTTGGTCTTCAGCAGGAATCCTGTTGATTCCCAGCTCAGAGTGTCTGGAAAGGCAGGATGCGAGAGAGGAGTCCAAAACTCTGCAGCCCTTTCTCTTTCATCTTGCCTGAAAGAAACAAATTCCCAGTGGGGGGCTGGCTGTCCAGATTGGACTGCCAGACCGTCTCTTGCTGTATAATGCAGGGAGAGAATTCAGTGGTACTGCAGTCATCTGCAATCAGTTCCTGATAAAAACTCTGAACCTGGAAGCTGTTGACAAGTTGACCACTGAGCTGAAACCGAACAGGAAGATGAAGCAACGACGGCCGTATCTATTTCCAGCGATCAGAGAGCCTGCTATGTAACTTGAGCCTGCTGTTACCATTCCTTCCAATTGGCCTGGGGTTCCCGAAAAGGATGTACCTGACCGAGACCCTGGTGAGATCCACTAGACTCAAGAGGACCTACTTTTTGAGCACTCCCTCATCGTGCTGCGACCTTGCGGTGCAGCAATACACAGTACCCTGGGACCTTGAGCCATCGTGCAGTGCATGGTCTTCCGAATTCCTAATCGAGCGGAAACTTTGGTGGCATCCTGCTGATTCTTCAGAGACGTGAATCAAGTCTGAAAAGTCCCCTCCCCAGAGTGCTGGTCCTTACAAGCTACCAGAATCCTATTGCTGATATTCAGTCTTCTTCTGGCTCCTGAAAAGGGCACCAAAACAACAGAGCCGCATCCATCCACAAAAAAACTCTTTCCTGGAGCCAACTCCATGATCCCTGCTGCAAAGCCCTTCTAGCGCCCTGTCTTCAGTCTTCGTGATAAAGGAATTCAACTACCAGGTTTTTGGCTGCAGATCCTGAAGTCTTCTTGTTGCAACTCTTCCTCCGTGCTTTTGTGATTTATGTAAAGCTTTGTGGTGTTCTTGTGATTGGGAGTCCTCTCATCCAGTTCCTTTAGGACTTGCACCTTCAGTGCAGCGTCACAGAGAAATCCTTTAGATTTCTCATAAGGTTTAAATACATTTTCTTGTGTGAACTACTGTTCCCAAGAATAGTAAAGTGAAATTGACTTTACTTACCTTTTCTCTTACTAGGTCCAGTACACACCATATTATGTTGAGTGCTGGGGGGTTACTTAGTAGCCCCTTTTCCTACCTCCTCATGTAACATTTATTATGTTACCCTCACTACTTTAAATGGCTGGTGGCAGTGGTTTAATTTTCCTACCATTGTGCTTTTCTATCGCAGGCTGAATCCTCAGCTGCAGTATAGCACCCATGGGTGACCATTTTGTGAAAATGGCCCTGGTCTTCTTTTTTTCAGCATTTTCCAGTTGTGAGATCTTTCTTGGGTTTTGCTCTGCACGCCAAGCCATGTTTGAGCCCTTTGCACATTTTGCCTTTGGCAGGCTTCAGTACTGAAACCCGCCTCTCGCTCCAGTGTGTCTGGAAGGGCAGGAAGTGAGGGAGGTTCCCGAAACTTCCCTGTCCTTTATCTTTAGGAATGCCTGAATGCACCCAGTCCTCATTGGCTGGCTGGAAGCCACCCTGCTGTTTGAGTGACAGCTAGGCTGTGCACGAATGGGAGAAACTTGCTTAAAAGGCATGGTTTTGGGACTGAAGACAGAGTCGACCACTGGGAAGAACAACCCGACAAAGAAACCGTGAACAAAGCTTGCTGCATCCTCCTGGACCTTTGTATTGCCTGGTGAAGCCCTGCTGCTGTGCTTAAACTCTTTTTCTAATCGACCCCACGAAGTACAACCAGCTTCGAGAGGATGTCCAGATGGGCTTACTTTGGAGTTGATTGGTCCCAACTCAAAGGGAGAAGTCGTCCTTTGCAGGTCTTCTCTAGTGGAGGCAAATTTGGAGCTTCAGCACAGCAGACGGGTTTCACCGGGCAAACCAATGGTCCAGGAGTTACAGCAGGCATCTCTTCCAAGTTCTTCAGATTCCTTCGTCCAGTGGTCGACTCTACCTTCCAAGCCAAAAAGCCTTGCATTTTATGCAGGTTTCTCCCATTCATTCGCAACCTAGCTGTCCATCACACAGCAGGGTGGCTGTCCTCCAAGGACAACCCTCCAGCCATTCACACTTGGGTGCATTCCTGTAACCAAGGAGACTAAGCACCAGGAGTTTCGGGCACCTCCCTCACTTCCTGCCCCTGCCAGACACGCTGGAGCCAGAGGTGGGATTCACTTGTGAATCCCGCCAAAGACAAAATGAACAAAGGGACTGTTATGAAGAATTGCAGGCAGTACCCTCTGGGACCACTACACACAATTAGGACTACAGGTGTTAGCCAAACCAACCTTTGGTATAAGTCTGTACCATAACGTTTTTGGTAGCAAGCTGAGCAGTCAGGCTTATCTCAAGAGTGAATGTGAGCAGTAAAAGTAGTTACACAGAGGACTTTCAATCACAGTAGTTCAAGTAAATACTTACACTCAAGGTTTCTTGCTAAAAACACTTATTAATTTATTACACAATCATTTAGAAAACATTTCACTAGAAGGAGGCAACTTAATATTATGTACCAATACACTTCAATACAAAACTCTAAGCTTTTGAGACAGTTTGAGCTCCCCTGAAATAGGAGCCAAATGGCAGTTCAGTTACTTAGCAGTGAGCAAAAAGGACACAAGTAAGTAGAATAGATCAAACATACTTAATAAACAGTGCAAATAGTTTCAGTTCACCAGAAGAGTTCAATGCAGGACATTAGGCCAGGCCAAAGTCAATGGACTAGTGTTCTGGATAGGAAAGAGCAGTTCTGCTATCAAATGGTATAGTCTTTGCAAAAGTTCTCAGAAGTAGTTTAGACGAAAAAGAATCATTTGTCGGGTCACAAGCTGATTAGGCCTGCAAGTTGGGAAAGTTTCACGAACTTTCACTGCGAGAGTGGCGTTCTCTCAATCGGGTTGGCACAGTTCTTTTGTTTGAAGAAACCAATGTTTCTGAAGTCGTGGTTCCTGGCAGTTCCTGCAGATCTCGCTGTTCCTGAGCCTCAGTCATGAGGACGTCGAGGGACTCCAGCACTGCACGGGATCGTTAAAGAAAGCAAACAAGGTGGAGTCACTTCAGTTCCAGTAGCTGTAGATTCAAGAACACAAACTCGTGTCCCTCTCCCTGGTTAATACTAACCAGCCTTGAGAATGGTATCCAGGTGTCTTATGAGTTGATTGGTCCCACCAACTCAAACGAAGAAGCCGTCCTTGAAGGAGCTTCTCTGTCGAATGGAGTTTGGCGATTCGGACCTGCAGCAGGGCTTCACTGGGCAAACAAACGGTCCAGCAGTTGCAGCAGCTGTCCTCTTCTAGCTCGTCTTCGGGTTCTTTCGTTCCAGTGGTCGACTCTGCTTTCCAGTTCAAGAGACTTGCCTTTTAAACAGATTTCTCCCTTTCATTCCAGCCTAGCAGTCACTCACCCAGCAGGGTGGCTGTCCTTGCTGGACAGTCAGCCAGCAAATCACACCAGAGTGCATTTGGGTCTCCTAGGAGACTAAGCACAGGGAGTTTCGGGCACCTCCCTCACTTCCTGCCCACCCCAGACACTCAGACACCAGAGGCGGTCTCCAGTCCTGAAGCCTGCCAAAGGCACACGAACAAAGGGACCAAACCTGGTTTGGCACACAGACACAAACACTAGAAGGACCTTTCCAAAATGAAATGGCGAAAAAAGAAGACCGGGACCTGTTTAAACAAAGGAGCTTAAGGCGCCATCTTGAAAAACATGGCTACCGTGATTTTTAGCTATCAGTGTTCACGGTCGGAAAAAATCATGGTAGTTAATTGTAAAACCACTGCCACCAGCCTTTTCAATAGGAAAGGGTAGCATTTGACTGGTACATGAGCATTTAGACACAGGGGATACTATGTAACCCCTCCAGCACTCCATTGTAAGATGGTGTGTTTTGGGTCTATGAATTTGGAAAGAATAGTAAAGTCAATTTCACTTTACATTCTCTGGGAAACAGTAGTTTATCCCAGAGAAGGTATTTAAACCTTTGGGAATTCTAAAAGACATCCCTGTGTCACTGCACTGAGGGTGCTGTGTGACATACATGAAAAGATGATGCCTATGGAGTTATCTAAAACTCCATAATCAAAGAACACAAATGTAAAACACACATCAAAATATATGAAAGAGTGGGAAAAAAAGGCTCACACTCTTTCCAGGTAAAGAAATCAAGTCCCCAAAATCCAGCAAAGTTGCTGGGAGTCTCTAAGGTGAATGGAATTAGCACTTGTATGAGAATTCTCCCTAACAGGGACCAAACCTGGTTTGGCGTGCAGAGTACATCTCAAGAAGGACCTTTCCAACAAGAAATGGCGGAAAAACAAGACCAGGGCCATTTTGACAAAATGGGCACCCATGGGTGCCTTACTGCAGCTGCAATTGCAGCCTGCGGTAAAAACACACAATGGTGGTAAAAAGTAAACCACTGACACCAGCCATTAATTGTAGAAAAGGTAACATAAAAATGTTACATGAGAAACTAGACAAAAGGGATACTCAGAAGTAACCCCTCCAGCACCCTATGGTAAGATAGTGTGTGCTGGGTTTAGAAAGTTACAAAATGTAAGTAAAGTCAATTTCACTTCACTGCTCCTGGAAACAGTAGTTTCACAAAGAGAAGGTATTTAAACCTTGGGGAAATCTAAGAGACTTCTCTGTGTCACTGCACTGAAGGTGCTTTGTGTCACAATGTAAAGATGATGCCTATGGAGTTTGTCAGACTCCAAAGTCAAAATAAACACAGAGTCCAAATCACAGAAACATACATGAGAGAGTGGGAAAAAGGTGTCACTCTCTCCAATTTAGAAATTAAAAGTTTTTAAGTCCAGCAAAAAGAGCTGGGGTCTCTAAGGTAGAAGGGAATTAGCACATTTCTGAGAATTTTCCCTAACAAATATGAATCAGTGAAGCTGGCATTAATAGCCAGATTTGGGAAAATTCCTTCCCAGCACCTTAAGATGTTTAGGACCCTTCGAAAAGACTGATGGACCCCTTGGGCTACCTGGGTGTGTGAGTGATTAAAAGAACTTAGATGGTTGCTTTAAGGGTTACAGAGTGAACTCCTTTGAAGGACTGGGGAATATTTTGTTGTTATAATCTATTTTTGATGCCTGCTCTCCTGAGCGGAGACAGCACTTGGCTGACTCAAAGGAGATTGATCCCACAAAGTTAGCACAGGCTACTGACTTGTGGGTAGCCAACAGGGCCACTCACAAGGGCCATGGGGCAATTCACAAAAAGGAAGAGGGGAAACAGCACAAGGAAGAGGGAAAGGAGAATTCTAATTCCAAACATCCAAAAGAGGGCCACAAACATAGCAAGGGTACATTCCATGGGAAACCTGGTAAGTCTAGTGAAACCTCTGGTGCCAAACCAGAGGGAGGTCAACAGAAACCCCCATTCCAGAGAACATCTGGGAAATGTTTTGCATGTGGGTCTGTAGCTCAGGTGAAAGGGGATCCCAGATGTAAGGGTAAACATTCGGGGGTCCACGCTGCGTCCTTAGCCTTCATCCCTGAGGGAGAAGTTCAAATGGCAAGTGGAAACTTTCAATTACTGGCTTATGACCCCATTGGAGTTGAAGCCAGTGTATCTTTAGTGTCCCTGGGTCTGTGGGAACAAGAGAATGTGGATGTGTACACCTCATACCAGATAACACAAAAGAATATAAGGACAGTGTATTTGTAAATGGTCAGGAGACCCCTGCCATCAGAGACACAGGGGCAAGCATTACAGTGGTAGATTAATGTTTTTTCAAACCTGAATGTTAGGCAAGATTGTATGCAGTACCCTGCGGGATACTGCACTAGCCTTGACCTCTAGGCAATAGTTAACCGAACCTTTGGTATAAGCATGCACTACACAAGTTGGTAGAGTGACTGAGCAGCCAGGCTTATCTCAAGAGGGGTCAATGTGAGCTGTAGTGTTATTACCCAGAGATTCACAGTGAGAAGTATCCAAATAAACACTTACACTCAAGGTTTTTTGATTAAACAATTATTATTTTATTTAAGAGTCAGTTGAATAAGCCTTCTTTAGAAGGGAGCAATATATAAGTAACACAAAAATATACTTCAAAATACACACTCAGTTTCTTTAAATCAGTAAATACCCATTTGGGATGGCACACAGATTATTCCTACACCCTGATGTGACTTAAATACCCAGGACACTGTGGACATCAATATACCACAGGTACATTTAGAGCAATACTGCGGTTAGTGTCAAAAGGAGAAGATGAGGGAATAAAACAATGGTTAACAAATATTCGTAAGCAGGTAAGTACTTTTTGAACCCTCCAATGCAAAGTAAATTAACACTTTTCTCAGGGAAAGGCAAAGCACAAAGTCAGAGGTAAGAAGAGTCGTTTGGGGAGCTAGGACAGCCAATGTTAGTTGAGCAAATGTCTAGGTGAGTTGAAGCACTTCTTCCAGGTAGGTAAAAAGTCTTGCACAATGTTTTAGAAGTTTTTGTATAAAATGAAATCATTGTAGGGCCACAAGCTGGGAGGCTTGTGAGGGGCAAAGCTGCAATCAACTCTGCAAAAGCAACCAAGACAAGTCTCAACTGAGAACTAGCAAGGCTACACAACAGGAGGTAAGTCCCCCAAGTTTTACAGTACCTTTGGTTAGAAGAAATTGGTTCCAGCTGGCTTCTCTTCCTGTGTAGGTCTACAGATCATGTTATTCCTGGGTCTCAGTCATGGGGACAAGAGGGAGGATGTCTGGGGGCTCCTGCACTAAGAATTGAAGGTCAGTGGCAGCAATGGGCAAACTTCCGATCAGCTGCACTTTGCGGTTTCAGCTTCTCGTGACCCTTACAAATAGCACCACAGCGGTTCTCGGATACCACTATGGACTTTCCTCACATCTGGGGTCCAGCACTCTGTTGAGGGGGCCCAGGCTTGGTCAGTCCTGCTTCATGGGAGTCCGAAGGATCTTCCTAGAGCTCGGATCCAACTTAGACACTCACTCGATTCTGGTGTTCCTTACCCTGGCAATCGGTTCCTGCAGCAGCAATGGAAGTACAGCCAGCTCAGAGAGGATTTCCAGATGAGCTTGTCTTGGGGTTGATTGGTCCCACCAATCCAAGGGGAGAAGTCGTCCTTTGCAGGTCTTCTCTAGTAGAGGCAAATACAGAGCTTCTGCACTGCAGCAGGATTTCACCGGGCAAACCAACGGTCCGGGAGTTGCAGCAGGCTTCTAAGTTCTTCTTCGGATTGGTGAAATGGCTTGCACCCCTAGTGCAGACAAAAATAAAGTACAGCTGCCACCAACCTAGCCCGTAAAACCAGTGTAGGGTGCTAAAATTACCCTCAGGCAAAAATGGGGAACATTAGAGGCTCCCCGGGTACTGTACACCTTAGGGTTGACCCAATACTATATATCTTATATTAGGTAAAAAGGAATGTAATGAAAGGGGGGGCTTCTGGAGAAATCCCTCTGGCCACCAAAAAAAAGTCAATGAACAAAACAAGACATAAGGAAAAGCACAAAGTTAAGCAACCCCAAAAAGTGGTCATAGAATCCCCAAAACAGGAATTCTGACTTAAAAAAAGCATAGGGCTACCCTAGAACAGAACATCAAAAAGTGTTACAGTGGCAGGGGACTTTACTAGAAGTCTCTCTGAACACAACAAATAAAGTCAGATAACTAGACAACCCCACAAAAAAGGTGTCCTATACAATCGGACAGAATAAACTCCAAAATTGGAATTCCAACCATTAATGTGAGCACAATGCCTGGGCGAGGCTACTTGTCCAGAGCTACTAAGGGGCACCTTCGTCGTACACACACCTTGTGAGATTTAAGGTATCCCGAGGGCACACAAAAGGTAACAATGTTCATCTCCAGTGAGTTCTGGATAGGGGTCACTGGGGAAAAGGGTCGAGAGCATCACAAAAAGTGCAGAAAGAAGTTTATGGTGCTACCACAATAGGCAAGAAATTTGGGGTTTCCACCAACATTTATAGTTAATTAGAAACAGCAAATGGATCTAGAATACCTATGCATTGCTCTAAATACCACGGGTAAATGAAGCCAACATGCCTGGTGATCGTTCCAGTGCATATATAACAAGCAACTTACTGCTAAGCCCCATGGAAAGCGTAAAAGTATTCAAAAAAGAAAGAAAACACTAGTTGCTATTACCTTTCATGGCATCCACCACATTTTCCTTCCCTTTCGATGTAGTTCCAGAGACCGATGGGTTTGCCATTCAATGATACGTCTTCCACACAGCCCCTAAAATGGGTCACCTTAACTGCTGGTGATTTCTATCAAATAAAGTGGAAAACCCATAAGAAAAGCACACTAAAAAATAAATACATTTGTCAAGATTTAGGCAAATAATGTACCACCCGGACAAGGTTTCTTGTCATTTTCAGTGGTGCGTTATGGGCGATTTTCTGATTTGACAGCCATACCGAGGTGGGAACCATAAAAACATGTGGCATTTTAAATAATGCTTATAGTTTTAAAACAGCACCCATTTAGGAGTGGAAATTTGATAGGATATTTAACACACAGATTACAAAAAAAATTCAGTAGGAGGTAATAACCCATATTTACCCCAGGCAATGCTTGCTATGTACCCCATGCAGTCAATATCTCACCTGACCCAAATTCATACCTATAAGGTAGTTTAAAAACAAATGGTATTTACAATACTGCATATTTGACGGATACCGCTACAATCATGAGGCGGCCCGTTCACAGCCAAGATCCTACCTTAATTTGTCCTCCTAATCCTCCCACAAACATTAGAGTTGATTTGTCCACATCCAATATGGTTGAGGTTCCTGTGGCGGTTGCCGTTTTCACTAGTGGTTTCTGAGTGGATTTAATTTCGTTCACGCTCAGTGTGCCTGTCTTTCCAAACCTACACACCACATTGAAAAAAAGACAACACATATGTTTTGCTGTTAGTTCATGGAAGTGTACATTATAATGCTTATATGAGGTGAGCTTAAAATGCACCCTCTTCAAAAGTCTGAAACTTAGAATAGTTTATTCATCGGAAAGGCTTTATTGCAGCAGAAGCCATGGGACATATTCCGTATTAATTTCAGTACACTGTATTATTATTATTATTATTATTGTCATGGTATTTTTTTAGCACAGACCCAGCTTTGGGAGGCAACAGAGCACTTTACAATCATAGGGGGAAGAACACAGTGAGGGAAGCAGAGAAAAAGGTGCAGGGAGCTAACAAGGGAGGTCGAGGGTGACCAATTGGCAGCAAGGCACCTACAAGCAACCTGGGGGTTTGGGGGAGCATCCGATATGTACATCATTCCTCATTGGGGTGCCACTGAGGGCCATACAGACACACGAAGATGGGGTGGCTACTTCCAGCCTGAGAATAATTCAGACCACAACACCTCAGCTTTGAAAAGGTTTCGCTCTCAGTGAAGCACCTGTGATGCAACACTTCACATTCGAGATACTGTGCTAATGTTGGTCAACAGCACTCAGGCTTCTGTGTACAATCACCTAGACTCATTCCTCACTGACCTCTACTGTATTACCTATTCCAAACAAAACCCAACACCTCCCAATCCCTTCCCTGATAGGAATTGTATGATCGGACCGAAAACAAAAGGTCCGACCGTACAAAAAGACAGAAAAATGCTACCACCAAAGGTTCGGACACCAAAAGTTCGAACCTTTGTTGGTAGCACTGTAGGTAAATATGGAAAAAAAAGACTGCGGGGGCTGCTGGGGTGTCTGCCGCATCACACCCGAAAGAAAAAAAAAAACAGGAGCTGCGGGGGTGTCCCCAGCAACACCCTGCTCACTATACTTTACAGTATACTGAGCGGTGGTTGCGGGGGAAACCCCTGCAGCTCCATAAAAAACAAAAAAATTAAAAGAAAAGGAGCCTGTGGCGCCGGTTCCCGATCACGGAAGTGAAAGGGAACTGGCACTGCAGGGACACAGATGTCAGGTAAGTGGGGTGTGGGTATGTTGGGGGTGTGGGTCGAGGTTTGTGGGCGGGTGTGTGTCGTGGGTGTGGGTTGAGGTATGGGTATGTAGGGGTTATGAACATGTGTTTGCATGGGAAATGTACAAACCTTTTGTGATTCGTACATTTCACATGCAAACATTTCGGACGCGGCAAAATCAGCCGCAGTCGGATCACGTAGATCCTCCCTGATAGTCATGTGGGTGGCAGCTTTCTTTGTGCACTTGGCTAGCTGGGATCGTCTTCTGCCCACCTCCTTCATATTCCTCAAACAGATGTCTCTCTTTTCGAACAGTCAATTTCCAGTGGAGTCCCATGACTATCCTTTGTCCCGTGTGTGGTGGGTGGGCGGTGTGGCCATTGCTGGCCACGGGATGCGTGAATCCCTGAGATGAGGAAGGTAAACAGTCTTAACCAGTTCTGACTGGAAAATGGGTGACTATCCCTCTGAGGCTGGATGCAAATAAATTGCGAGGTGCGTGATTGAAGACTGGCGATGAACCAAACCTCCTGTGTGCGATAAAAGAAGCACCCCTTGCCTTCTCACATGGCACCGCTGTTTCAAGACAATTCTGCACACTTGGAAAGCCTGTTCCTCATGGAAGTGGGCTCCAGGTCTGCACAAGTATCTCAGGCTCTGCAAGACATCCATTGGAAACACTCTCTCTCACTGACAGCAGTGTTGCTTCGCTCTGCTCCAGCAGAGAGCTGGTCCAACATTTCTGCCCAATCGCCCCACCCCTGAAACTCCCGACTGTGCCTATTCTACCTGACCCAGAAGTAGAAGACCCTTTGATGCAGATGCTCTGGTGCTCATGCATTGCTGCTGGACTCGATCCTCATCACCGGGAGACATCTGACGAATGCCCTGGTTCCATTTTCCCCATCTGAAGCTCCACGGGGGGTGGGGGGGCGTTGGGGGAGGTGACTTGTTTTCTGGCCACATTATCAAGCCTCCCCTCAAAGGGTTCACAGGTGGCAAGCTGCTTTCTGGGATGGTCCTGAGCCCCAATCCTCCTTCCATGGTGTCTACTGAGTCAACCCGCTCATCTGATTCCTGGTCTTAAGCCTGTGGACGTCGCTGTAACATTGCATACACGGTTGGCTACAACGGCAGCTCCACCTACTTCTCCAATTGCAGACTCAGACGCTTGGTAGAATTAGTGGGTCGCTTGGAACAAGCTGCCTTCCATGTGACTGGTGCTATGCTCTGTAGTGGCAAACCATCACTGAAGCCATTGAGGGCCTCTGGAGAACCTTGTCTCTGGACCGACTCTGGTACCGCTCACCGTCTCAACATAGGGAATGGAAACTGGGGTTCATCTTACATCTCTCCCGCACTGCTGGTGGGCATCCTCTACATCAGGATCCTTATCTTGGGGTCCCTCCTTGGGGTCCATGCGACTGCCTTGTTTGGAACGGGAACCCTTGGGCTGAATCTGGTCGGACATGTCACCCGATAAAGTCTTACTGTACGTCTTTGATTCCCAGGTGCCCCCAAGAACAAAACTTTCTGCCCTTTCCGAGAAGTTAGGAGAACCTTTTACCTATCTTTAAAAAGTTATTCCCACCTCCGAAATAACTTTGTATAACTTTCAAAAACTTTAAGAGACTTTCGACCACTTTTTCCTACTTTAAACCATTATCTTAAAAAGTTAATACTCCCCTGTAACTGTAATAATTGTTCCCTCTGACTAATCTATATAAAAGATCACATTTTTCTAAAAATATGTTGTGTTGATAGTCTTCGGTTGTGTGTCTATTCAAGTGTCTGCTCACCCTCTAAGAGTTAGGTGTAAGCTGATCTGCCACGCTATGCCATAGAGAGCCACTTACAATTTTGGCAGCCTCCCAGTCACTGGCAGATGCCAAATTCCGCTCTGTGGGCTGCATCCCAGGAATGCTTTCCAGGTGTGGATTCCAGGCTGAATCCAGAAACACTTCACAAAACGACTGGCATATGGTTCACACAACAATAACATGAACTCTCTTTGACAGGCAGTGCCATCATCATATGTTCTGTTATTTAATTTTTGTATAGATTAGCTAGCCCTCTGCCAGAACCTGTTAGCCCTATTCTGCACGAGTGGGGAGACAAATGACTTTGCTAAGAGGTCTCTTTTCAGGAATGTCCTTCCTCACTGCAACATCCATATCCTGCTCAGTCTCTGAGGAAACAAGGTTTGACTTTTTGGCGCAGACGCTTCTGGGGTACAGCAGTGCCCCACTATAATTGCCAGGAACTGCCACTGAACCCTGGGGCAACCTAGTCCTTGAGAGTTAGGTGCTCTCAGGGGCATATTTGCAAATTGCTTCATTGATGGGGCACAGCTGAAAGTCAATGGAGAACAATGAAAGAGGGGATCTGCAGAACAGCACTGTTACCAGATCCACGGGATGCATGATGGGAAATCTGTTAAATAACCCACCAGACCAGGACACAGGGACACTCACACTGCCAGTTTCAAAGGACTTGGCTTGTGAACTGCAAAAACAACCTGGTAAGTACGGTATCCAGTCCCTTGTTCGCCCACATCGGGAGTAAATGTCTTTTTTTCCTCGTTAGATCCTTCTTTCATTTATTCACAATCTCGGCTCTGCTGCCGACATTCATGGAGCTTCGCTTCCCTCTACTGGTCACTGGCGTCTACATGCAACAATATGAACAGTAATCGATTTGATTACATGTGCTGAGTAAACAAGTAGTTTTAGGGCCAACTAAAAAGTTTAATTAAAGGCAGTTGTGGGAGTGGAGTGTTATTTGGGCAGTTAAGGGGGGGCTTGCACCCCTTTTTTATTGTTTCACAATTATATCTTGACTGCTGGAAGCCGAGATTTAGGCATGAAATCATTTCCAGACGACTTTTAGGACAGATATTATAGTAGGTGATTAAAAGACATAGGGCCTCAGTACGAGTATGGAGGTAGCCATGCCGCTAAAAGTGGCATGGCTACCTCCATACCGGGTTCCAGGTCCGGGTCCCGCCAAAGGGGACCTACCGGGCCATTCCGACCTTGGAGGGCCAGGTAAATCCCTTTCGCGGGACCCGGACCCGGTACATAGGGCTCAATGGGAATCGGGAGGATGCTAACAACGGGCCCGTTAATAACGGGCCCGTTGTTAGCATCCTGGACTGCTAGCGGTCCCGCTAAAGACGCCTGGTCTGACCAGGCGTTCCTTAACAGGACCCACAGCAGTCCTCGTAATAGGGCAGCCCGTAATGAACGGTGCCAGTCCCTTACCGCCACTGTTAATTACGTGGCCGCCTGGGTCGTAATGAGGCCCATAGATCTGTTAGTACAAAGCTTCTTCCACAGGTCAAGTGACAGGATCTGGTATTCAGGGACTCGCACCACGGACCAGCCACAATCCAGGTGACCCAAAAGAAGAAGAACCGGCCTTCCCAGGATGGTGACGTAGCAGCCCAGAGTAGAAGCAACAAAGTAGAAGGTATCGGGCAGGATTGCTTGGAAGGCAAAATGGTACAACCAGCCAGCAGAAAACAGTCCCATAATTGAGGTAAGAATGGAGGTGAGCCAATATGGATGAGAGGTGGGGTAGTGGTGTTACACCACCCTTCAGGATGACAGAGGACCCCTACCTCCAGGTGCTCAGACCAGGAGGAAAAAACAGGAAGACAGCTGTTAGGAAAAATTGATCTCTTGGCAACATTCCGTCCATAGTTGCAATGGACCCCCAATATTGTTGCTTTGTTTTTTCACTTTTTAAGGTGTTCTGACCTTTTGAACGGCACCAGAGCCTTCAGCTTCACTTCCTTTGCCTCTTGCTCATTTCTAGCGGGAAACTGATCAGTCCTTCCGACAATCAATATTGGGCAACTTTGTTTCCCTTTTATCTTTTACATTTTTTTCTAACTTTTTAACATTGCACAAAGCATCTTACGATGCAGTGCATTGGTGATATGTTTGTACCACCTTAGCTTTTTATACTTGGGATCTTTGGTTACTTTTATAAGTGCGTAAAGACAAGTTGGTGGCAGCGGATATATTTGTAAAAAAGTGTTGTTATTTCTAATGTGCACATTCGCGTTTACTGCGTATGACTACTAAACGTGGCTAGTGTCCTAAAATGGCAGTGCCACGAAATGTTTGCTTGTTCTTTGGCCATATTGTAGTTTTGACTTCTTCCTGGCTTGCCAGGCCAGGAGATTCCATATAAGGTCAAGTACTTACCCAGGAAAGCTGCTGCTTCCGTGGACTAGTGCTGCCTTTGTGTGTGTGTGTGTGTGGCCCAGGAAGGGGGTGGGTCTATCTTTTCCCATTCCACATCCATGGACTCAGAGTCTAGGTGTGGGGCATGAGTGAAACCAATAGTTTTCCCTGATTGGACAACTACTGGCTGTTTGAATGGTGCAGATCCTTAGTGGGCTTGGACTTGCTGCCAGGCTGATTTTTGGATAAGAAGAGGGCTCCTGCAGCCATTTCTTCAGATCAGCGTTAGAGCCAAGAAACACTTGTAGACAAACAGACAAAAGAAGATCCTAAGAAGACTCCTGAAGAGACCTGACATCCCTTCCTGCGTCGGGCCCGGTGAAGCACTGCTGGGCTGCCTGATTTCCAAAGACTGTGAGTGATGTTTCAGCCCTTGGACTAGTGGGTGTGAAGGTGTGCCACCGTTGTTCCTGCAGACCTGTTATCCAGGTATTCTAGTGAACCAGTGTAGCGTGGGGAGCTGGTGTCTGGTCCTGGGTGTGAGCGGCATGGCAAACCACCCCCAGCTACTAGTCTGAAAGATAACCCCAGCTAGGGAGGAATCTCCCAACACCATGAGAAGGGTATGGAACAAGTTACTTACCTGTAACTCTTGATCTCCAGCATGGGTCTTTCATGAATTCACATGCTAATGAATAGTCACCACCATCAGGCTGGGACTCCTCTGTAAAATTAAAGCAGTTTAGCTTTAAGCTAAAAAAACTGGTTGTGGCTTCTATAGCCTATTAAAGTCACCTAGGGCCATACTGCCCCAGCCAATGACACTCATCCTCCTAAACTCCCCCCCGGTGGCCATCTTCAAATTTGGTCGCACACATAAGGTGGCAGCATTAACCCAGAAGAACCAGAGACGGGAAGGAGGGAGGGTTCACATGTGAATCCATTCAAGACCCATGCTGGGGAACCAAAGTTACACGTAAGTAATTTGTTCCTTCTCCAGCATGGGGTCATGCATGGATTCACATGCTCATGAATACAATTACACAGCAGTACATATATACAACCACGGGAGGTGGCAAGGCTCACAGAAGCAATACACTTACCCCTGGAACAGACTCACCTCAAACAAACAAGTTGTGCAGCACTGCCTGGCCATCCCGGGACTCCTCCCTTGACTCCCTGTTGACACAGTAGAATCTTGTGAAGGTGTGGGTAGACCTTCACGTAGCAGCCCTGCAGATGTCGAGAAGGGGAACACCAGAGAGAAATGCTGCGGTCGTTGCGATAGATTTGGTTGAGTAAGCGCTCGGCCGGGCCTGGAAGCAGTCTGTTGGCCAGAAGATGGCAATACATGATACAGCAGTAGATCCACCTGGAGATGGTAGCCCTAGACAGGGTCTTCCCATGTCCCATAGGATCAAAACTGACAAAAAGTAGAGACGTTTTAAGAAAGTCACTTGTGCGTGCAACATTGAACTTCAGAGCATGCGCAAGGTCCAGCGAACGCAGTGACCTTTTAGCAGGCAAAGAATGATTTGCAAAGAAAACTGGCAGAACCAAAGGCTGGTTCAGATGTAGGTCAGATGGCACCTTTGGCATGAAAGAAGGGCAAGTTTGCAGAACCACTTTAGCGGGGTCGGACAACAAATATGGATGTTTAGAGGAGAGAGCCTGCAGTTCACCGACCCGTTTGGTCAAAGTGATCTCCAGCAGGAAGGCGGTTTTCCACGACAGAAACTTCAAAGAGGCTCAATGCATAGGTCCAAATGGGGGACCCATCAGTTTTGACAGTAGCACATTTATTTCCCATGCAGGCGCAGGAGACTTCACTGGAGGAAATGTTCTGAAGAGGCTCTTGGGGAACTCCTTTACAATCCTGTGCGACCCCACGGAGAGCTTGCCTGGAGCCTGGTTGTACCGGCAAATGGAAGCCTGATATACTTTGATAGATGTATGGGCAGGGCCAGACTTGGCCAATGAGAGCAGGTAAGGGAGAAGCTGCATAGCGGTCAAGCGCAGAGGAGAAATCTTCCCTGGCCGTCACCACACCATAAAGTGCTTCCACTTGTGTTTATAACAAGCAAGTGTAGTGGGGGCCCTGGCTTTGGCCCGAATTTTCATAAATTCCAAAGGCAGTGAGTAGTTTCCAAACTCTAGCGCTGCAGCAGCCAGGCCATGAGGTTCAGACACGCTGGATTGTGGTGATGGATTTACCCTCCTTCTTTGGAGAGGAGGTCTGGAAGTGGATGCAGTTTGATGGCTGGTGCCACCGACAGAGGGGGAAGATCTGAGTACCAGATCTGCGTGGACCATGCTGGTAAAATGAGGATCATCTTGCAGTGGCAATGTCTGAGTGTGTTGATCACACATAGGAACAGCAGAATTGGCAGAAAGGCGTACAGAAAGAAGCCCTTACAAGGGAATGAGAAGGGGTCTCCCAGACTCCTTGGCTGAGGATACCTGCTGGAAATGTTTGACACTAGTCTTTGGTAGCTGTCGCAAAGAGGTCGATTTGAGGGAGACCCCAGTTGTTAAAAAAACGAGACACTTGCGCTTGTTGAAGCTCCCATTCATGGTAGGACCGCAGCTCCCTGATGTGAGAGTCAGCAATGGTTTTCTGGATGCCTGCCAGGTGAAATGGGATGAGAAACATGCATTGAACAATGACCCAGCGCCACAGATTCTGGGCCTCCAGGGAAAGAGCGGGTGAACACGTCCTGTCCTGCTTCCTGATGTAAAACATGGTGGTGGTGTGGTCCGTGGAACCCGCACCACCTTCCATTGGAGCTGAGGGTGAAAAGACTTGACGTCCCTGGACGTCTTCTGCTTCAGATCTTCTGTTCCAGTGGTCGACTTGCCTTCTGCCTCAGGAACCTCACCTTTTATTTGGATTTCCCATTAATTCGTCTGTAAACACTCACTGGAGTTTAAAGAAAGGGGTGGGTGGCTGTCCAATCAGGAAAGCCAGCCCCCCAGTGGGAACTGGTTCCATTCAGGCACATTAGCAGACAAAAGAGAGGGGAGTGTCAAACTCCTCCCCTGCTTCCTGTCCTCAAAGACAAACTGGAGGCTAGGTGGACACACAAAGGGCTCCCGCCAAAGGCAAAACTCACATTCAGACCTCCCCCTCCTAGAATGGTAGAATAAGTACTAACAAAGGATACACACAGACAAAATGGTGAAAAAAGAAAGGAACCACCATGTTGGAACATAGGTGACCCTTTTGTGCATTACCGGTGCTGTGGATACAGCCTGCAGTGGATAAGTGCACAAAAGTTGTCAGAACACATCCACTGCCACCAGCCATAACTACAGGGTTATCACTGTAACCAAAACATTACAGGAGCAGAGGTAAGGGGGGATACTAGGTATCCCCTAAGCACTCCACATAAGCAGAGGTCGAAGTGGGCGGGAGCGGTCGGAAGCGGTGCTCCAATACATTTTATTTTTAAGTTTCACTGTTCCTATACTTTTTTTTTTTTAAAACCGTTCTGGAATGGTTTCGTTTTAAAATAAAAGTGTAGGAAGAAGTTGAAGCTTGCACCTCAGTGCACTGCACTGAACGTTCCTTTAAATAGCAGGTGTGCTTGTTTGGGGGTTTGAATTGTGTGTGGGAGGTGGTGGATGGATGGGGGTTGTGGAGAGCAGAGGCAGGCCAGCATGGGACATAGTTCCACTATTTATTTTCGTACACTTCGACCACTGCACATACGGTGGGTTGTGCTAATCTCTCATAGGTTAAAGTTTTAGGAAGGATGCAAAGTAGTCCTCTTTCCTTAAGAACAGTAGTCCTTACGTAACATGAAAGAATATCAAAGGAGAACCAAAAAGGGTCCCCAGCAACACTACACACAGTGTGTGCTGTGTTCTGCAAAAGTGAAACACAGATGCCTTTAAGAGATGTGGAGGAAAGCGATACTCCATGAAATAAGGCAAAACATAAGGAACAGAGTTCCCATGGTTAGAGCCAATAAGAATGAATGAGGTGAAAAAGGCTCCCCTCATTCAGGAGAAAAAGAAAAAGGAATCCAGAAGTCCAGCAAAATGTGCTGGTGGTCTCACTAGGAGAGGGGATTAAGCATACAACTGATAACTCTCCCTAACAACAAGCAACAGCTCAGGAAGGACAACCAGTAGTCAAAAAGGGAAATCAGAGCAAGAGACATAGTTTCTATATTGGGTCTCTCTGGAACAGAAGGCCAGTTTAAACCGGTCCAAACCAAAAACAAACGGTGCAGGGCTCTCCTCAGGGTGAGCCCATGTGGTCACAGCTGCCATTTTACAACAATAAAAGAACAAACAATAACAGAAAAGTAAAACTCAAAAGAAGGGATGACCCAAACCAACAATGAGCATTATCCCTTTCGGGCTATAATTAGGTTCCTAAAAAGAATTACTGTTCCCAGAGCCATATGGGCTACCATACAACACTAGAGGAAAGAGTTTCAGTGGCAGGAGAACTTCAGTAGACGTCCCTCACACCTCCAAAATAAGGTCAAAGTGACTAATAGGAAAAAGCTAAAAGTGTAGGGGTCCCATACAATGTGACAGAAGAACCCCAAAAAGATACTCTACCCTAACATCTACCCAGGTAGTTTGGTTAGGCCAAAGTGTAAAAAGCCCTTGAAGATCCACTAAGTTGGCCTGTCAGGAGACCATACCCGAGCTGGTTCTGAAAATTCCTCCTAACACTCCTTCACTGCCTATCCTATCCCAAATGACACAAAACGGCAGAGAAGGCTTGCAACCAATCATGAGGTAGGCAATGGATGCCATGTGCCAGTGGGAGAGCTCAAATCCCTGTCACTCTCCACCCTAGATAAGGCAGCTGCTCACAAATACTGAGGCAGTTTCTGAGGCATGCTTTAAAAGGCATTTCACCTGACATGCATCCCTTTCAGCAAGCAACTCCGGACAGCTCCCTGGGGACATCAGCGCCTCACAATATTGCCTATAACTGTGCTAAATATCATTAGACTTATGAAAGAAAACAATGTAAACATCCATTTTAAAGAGAGTTTAAAAATGGACTGTAGCATATCAAAGATGACAGAATTTTTGGGCTGAAGTATAAACTCAAAGGTTGCACACATGGAAGTTATTCAGGAGTTACCAAGCACTTATCATTTCAATTGCATACATATGACTTGCAAATACACACGTGCAATGGCATTTTCACAAATTACGTAAGGTATACCTGGTTGCATGTATTCTGTACCAGGTGTTATTTTTTAGTTGAAAATTGGAATACTCCAGCTTTGTGGCTCCGGATCCCAAATCCCAAAGGAAGGAGACTAGGCCCCGCCTCATTTCTAGTGCCAGGAAGTCCATCTGAAAATGTTTTACAAAACTTATTAAATGACAGATACAATAGACTTTATCTGACAAATAGTCACACTTCTGAAACACACCCTCTTTGTCATTGCCACCATGGTCACCGTAGAAGAAGCATCTGTTTATTTTTTTTGTTATGCTTTCTAGTCTATATTTATATTCCCTTCCCGATTGCACAATATGCTTCCTCTGCCAAAAGACAGAAACATTTAAAAACTTTTGAAAAACATTTGAAAACATTTTTCACATAATTTCACAACAACGCGACTTAGAATTTAAAGAAAAGGTGTTCCACAACCATGGGATTCTCTCTACAAAAGTAGACCACATACAACTACTATCATACTATATAATAAAAGGTCAGATTTATGTTTGTCCAAAGCCGTCCTGCCCGCTTTGCCGGTTATCACTGCTAGAGGGAGCTGTTGCCTTACGCACACAACAATATTTATTTATGTATTTATAACGTGCCAACAACCCGCAGGCATCAGGGCGTGACACAGACACAAACAGACGAACAGATAGCAAAGGACAATGCCATAGAAGACTGCAACGAAGGGTGAATTTACTTAAATAACCTGGTTTTCAAGGATTTTTTAAAGGTTCAAAAATTCTGCTCCTGCATCATGGGAAGAGGGAGAGTATTCCAAAACTTGGCAGCTCTGACCAACTGTTAGGCAGGATTGTATGTAGTAACCCTGTGGGAGACTACACCAGCCTTGTCCTCTTGGTAATAGTTAACCCACCCTTTGATATAGGCCTGTACTACATAAGTTGGTAGTGTGACTGAGCAGCCAGGCTTATCTCAAGAGGGGTCAATGTGAGCTGCAGGGTTATAACATAGAGATTCACAGTAACATGTATTCAAATAACACTTATACTCAAGGTTTCTTAGTAAAATGATTATTTATTAATTTAACAGTCAGTTTTCAAATAAGCCTTCTTTAGAAAGGAGCACATATATAACACTTAAATATACTTCAAAATACACACTCTCAGTTTCACTTCCTACACCCTGAGGGAACTTCAATAACTAGGACACTGTGGACATTGATAGATCACTGGTACATTTAGAGCAATACTGAGTTTGGTGTCAAAAGGAAAAGGTTAGCGAAGGAAACAATGGTTAACAAGTTACTCAAACAGGTAAGCACTTTTGAACCCCCCAATGCAATGTAGATTAACCCTTTCCCAGCGATACAAGTAAAGAATGTATGACTTTTTGGAGGGACAGATTAAACACAAAGTCAGAGGTTAGAAGAGTCTATCAGGGAGCCAGGACAGCCAATGTCAATTGAGAAAAGTCTAGGGGAGTTGAAGATCTTCTTGAAGGTAAGTAAAAAGTGTTGCACAATATTATAGAGAGTTTTTGTTGAAAAAGAAATCACTGTTGGGCCACAAGCTGGAAGTCTTGTGAAGGGCAAAGCTGCAAGCAACTCTGCAAAAGGCAGCAAATGCAAATTTCAACTGAGAGCTAGCAAGCTACACAACAAGAGGTAAGTACCCCTTAGTTTACAGTACCTTAGGTCTGAAGAGATTGGTTCCAGCTGGCTTCTGTTTCTGTTATAGTATGGCAGATCCTGTTGTTCCTGGGCCTCAGTCGTGGGGACAAGAGGGAGGACATCTGGGGACTCCTGCACTATGATTCGAAGGTCAGCGGCAGCAATGGACAAAGTTCAGATCAGCAGCACTTCGCGGTTTCAGCTACTCGCAAATAGCACCACTGCGGTTCTCTGATACCTTGTGGACTTCCTTCGCTTCTTGGGTTCTGCACTCTGGTGAGCTGACTGAAGCTCGGGTCGTCCTGCTTCTTGAGGGTCCTGGGGAGACTCCTGGAGTTTTTGGCCAGCTTACAGATGTTGCACTCGACTACAGATGTATCGACCCTTGGCACTCGGTTCCTGCAGCAGCAAAGAAGTACAGCTAGTTGGGGAAGGTCTTCCAGCAAAGTTAGTCTTTGGTTAGTTGGCCCCACTAACCCAAGGGAAGAAGTCATCCCTTCCGGAGCTTCTCTTATCGATTAGAAAAAGAGTTTCAGCACAGCAGCAGAGCTTCACTGGGCAGTTCAATGGTCCAGGAGGATGCAGCAAGCTTTGTTCACGGTTTCTTCCTCGAGGTGTCCTTCCCAGTGGTTGACTCTGTCTTCAGTCCCAAAACCCTCGCCTTTTAGCAGGTTTCTCCCATCCATGCAGAGCCCAGCTGTCACTCACAAAGCAGGGACAGCCAGCCAATCAGGACTGGGTGCATTCAGGATTCCATGGAGACAGAGGATAGGGGAGTTTGGGGCACCTCCCTCACTTCCTGCCCTTGCAGACACACTGGAGCCAGAGGCAGGTTTTCAGCACTGAAGCCCGCCAAAGACAAAACAAACAAAGGGGGTCAATCCTGGTTTGGCATACAGAGTAAAACCAAAGAAAGACCTCACAAACAGAAAATGGTGAAAAAAGAAGACCCGGGCCATTTTGACACAATTGTCACCCATGGGTGCTATATTCCAGCTGAGGATTCAGCCTACGATAGAAAGGCACAATGGTAGGAAAATTAAATCACTGCCACCAGCCATTTAAATAGTGAGGGTAACAAAAAAAATGTTACATGAGTAAGTAGGAAAAGGGGCTACTAAGTAACCCCCCAGCACTCCACATAAGATGGGGTGTGCTGGACCTACAAAGAGAAAAGGTAAGTAAAGTCAATTTCACTTTACTCTTCTTGGGAACAGTAGTTCTCACAAGAAAAGGTATTTAAACCTTAAGAGAAATCTAAAGGTTTTCTCTGTGACACTGCATTGAAGGTGCTGTGTGTCGCCATACAAAAAGTAGATGCCTATGGAGTTTGTCAGACTCCAAAAACAAAGGAAATATAAAATCCAAATCAGATCAAAAAACACGAGCGAGAAAAAGGGCTTACTCACTCGGGGTTAAAATTAAAAAGTTCTAAAGTCCAGCAAAAAAGCTGGGGGTCTTTAAGGTTGAAGGGAATTAGCACCTAAATGAGAATTCGCCCTATCAGTTCTCCAGACCATAGACATTCCAGCTCATTATTCTCAACTGTTGTACCATAACTTATATGTTATTACATAATGTACTGTGTTTACCAATACTCCAGAATTCTGTGCAACTTAAGAACATGTTTCCTGAGCACTCCATTGCCAGTATTTTAAGTATTTCCACTCCCCAAATCACCTGAAGTGTGCAAATGCTGCAGAACTGTACATCCTGATCCTTTATAATACCAGACCGCACCCCCCTCATCCTCTCCAACCTGCAGCCTCCCTCCCCCCACCGTCACAACCCTCCCCAACCTAGCAGTGTAAGTCCCCCGTCCACACCCCTGGTCCCTGTGGCCTAACCCAACATGGCCTATTTCTGGTATCAAAACACAACATTAATTTAGCAGCTGATTCAGGGTTAGCTGTTGCTGCTATGGCCCATTCCACGTGGTCATTGTAGGACCGGTAAAGTCAGATATATCTGTAGTGGCGGTAAATTACTTCTCAGGTACTATGTGCTTGTCACAAAAGTGAGGAGAGCTGATGGTGCGACCTATAGAGCTCCTTCATTTTGGTGGAGAGGTGTCCTCATCGATTTCTTGGTTATCTGGGATCTGTATTTGAGCCTCGATGAATTGAACCGCCTCATCAGGGACTGTAAAAAAATACATTTTGCAACAAAAGTAATTTCTTGACTCCAATGAGCTGGCGTCTTTCATGCTGCACTGAGACAGAGGAGCAGATCTCTGTCCCGGAAACTCAGTATCTTCGCAATGATGGGTCTTGGGAAAGTCGCCTCGTTTTGGTTTGGGTCCAAGTGCCTGGTGGGCCCGCTCCAGCGCAAAGAAAGGTGAAAGCACTGGGCCATCCAATAGGTCCTTAAGTAGGTTTTCAATTGCATGGTCCATGCTTCCAGGTAGTGCATCCTCAGGGACCCCAACAATTCTGATGTAATTTCTCCTAGAGCGTGATTTTAAGTAATCACATTTGGCTTTTACAGCTTTCATGTCTTTCACCAAAATCACCACTGTGTTGTGGAAGCCTTGAACTGTATCTTCCGTCATACCCGATCCTTGTTTCAGCCTCAGTGATACGTACAGCTTCCTTAGCGAGGTGTGATCTCATGGATGCAACATTGGCCGCGATATTGTCAATTTTCTCATGAACAGCCGCAAATCCTTTTTGCCATGGCGTCCTTCATGTGAGTTAGGTCAGGGGGTGGACTCATGGTTGGACTTGTTTGTCCCAGATGTGAGATAGAGCAGGGGTGCACAACTGCTTTTCGCAGAGGGCTGAATGTACCTTTGAAGCGGCGTACAGTGGGCTAGACTACTAATGTGTGGGATGGAGCAGCGGTAGGGGAATCGCACGGCATGAGCAGGGGGCATAGCAAGGAAAAGAAAATACAAAAAGCGTCCTGGTCATGAAGACGGGGGCCTCAGAGAGAAAGTATTGTGACGAAAAAGATCAGGACTCCCTGTCTATCTCTGTGTCTCTCTCTTTCTCACTCTCTTTCTGTCTTTCTTTCTTACCCTTCTTCCACTCTTTTGCTCTGTTACTATTTCTGTCTCTCTCTTTTTCTGTCTTTCTATTTCTTTACATCTTCCTATTTCCCTCTCTATTACTATTTATGTCACTCTCTTTTTCTGTCTTTCTCTCTCCAGTGTTACTGTTTCTGTCGCTCTTGTTTTCTGTCTTTCTATCCCTGCCCTCTTCTCTCTCCCAGTATTACTATTTCTGTCGCTCTCTCTGTCTTTCTCTCCCATATTCCTCTCTCCCTATGTTGCTATTTCTCTCTCTTTCTGTCCTTCATTCTCTCTCCCCTTCTCTTTCTTTCTCTCTCTCTCTCTCTCTCTCTCTCTCTCGCTATGTTACTATTTCTATCTCTCTTATTCTGTCTTTCTATTTCTTTCCTTCCTCCTCTCTTTCTCCATCTCTCTCCCTCCCTGTTACTATTTCTGTCACTCTCTCTGTTTTTCTTTCTATCCCCTTCTCTCTCCCAGTTACTTTCTCCGTCTTTCTTTCTCCCTCTCTACCCTTCTCCTCTTTCCTTCTCCCTCCCTATGTTAACATGTCTGTCCCTCTTTTTCTGTCTTTCTATTTCTTCCTTTCATCCTCTCTTTCAGTCTCTCTCTCCCTGTTACTATTTCTGTTGTACTCTTTCTTTCTGTCTCTCACCTCTTCCTCTCTACAGATGTTACTATTTCTGTCTCTTTCTATCTGCCACCCACTCACTCTGTCTCTCACCTCTTCCTCTCTACAGATGTTACTATTTCTGTCTCTTTCTATCTGCCACCCACTCACTCACTCTCTTGTATGTCTTTCTTCATCTCGATCTTTCCCCTGTATGAAAATGACATGGACTGAGGCAAGATGGTAGAATGCAAATCTAAGCTTGTTTCACATGCTGGCTGGCAGCAATGTGCCCAGCAATTGATCCCTGGGAGCAAGAATAACCCCACGCAACATGAAATCAATTGCTCTCTCTCTCTCTCTCGCACTGACTCACACACACACTCTCTATCTATGCCCCCCTCCTGTCGTAAAACCCCCTACCCAACAGCCACCATCCACCCGAGCCCTCTCCTCCTAGCCCCTCCTGCTTGTGAAATGTGCAGTGATCGAGCTCCAAAAACAGACAACCACTCGGGACATGCATGCATATGCCCATTTGAAGGGGCATTTCTGGTTTTGGCTAACACACACATAACTGTGTTATCTCCTTCCACTTCAGTGTGCTTTTTTTTGGTCCACAGAAGGTGAGAAGAGGGGTAACGTTATCAGGCGCTGTAGGGAAAGAAGTGAAAAAGGGTATGCTTGCGCTGTTAAGCATGGGAGGTGAGGAAGAGAGGTGGAAAATGAAGTGGAAAACAAAGTATCCTCATGTTTGTGTTTGAGTTAAATGCGGGATGCTGATTTTTACAAGACGCTCCTTACAAGGGAGTCAAGGCCCTCCAAGGGGAAGATACTTTTGGATAAGAGCTGGGAGATGTTGCAGTCCTGTTGACACATGTGAAAACAGAATAAATGTATGCGGCTAACTTTTACTGCGGGATTCAATGATTCAGCTCCCTGCCGAGAAGCAATGAATCCTTCTTTGTAAGCAAGTGGCTGACAGCTGACTCGCTGCATCGTGATAATTGGCCTCTAGTAACCTTATCTTTATTTCCATTGTCCCCCCAGGGGTGCCTCAGACTGCTTTCCACTCTAAGCAAAAGGGGGTGGGGGGCATATATTATAATGGAGATAAAGATAAGGTTAACAGCCGCTCTAATAGAGGTGCAGACTTGTCACAAATGTCTGGCCCCAGCAATGGTCCCAAGCAAACTGTTTACTTATGTAATAAAATGCTGGCAACTGCTTGAAGTGTACCGTATCTGATTACAAAAGTAAACACTATTGGCGGGCAGCATTTCGTGGGATGAAAGGCCACATTTGGCCTGCGGGCCATATGTTGAGCACCCCTGTAGTAGAGGGTTCCGGATTGTCACGAGGAGCCGCTGTCATGAATTTGTCCATAGCCCTCGACTTCTTCCCTGCATCTATGCCACTAGTAATGGTGGTTAGGCTGGGTCCACACTGATGAACAGAGGGATGCACAAAACCCAATATGGATTGTAACATGGGCAAACAGGAAAACACAAATCATAGTCTCAGAATCTGTCTCCTTGCCAGTTTATTTACATGATTAAAAAAATGTCCATTAAATTCATAGAATGCAAATATTTAAAAAAACAGAAAGATAGCCAGCACATTTATGTTTCATACAATAGCATTACTAACTTACATTAGTACTGCTCCCGAGGTAGAATAGAAGGTTGTCAGAATCATGAGTTCTCATGTTCAATGATAAGGTATTGAAGTTGCTGGAAGAAATGGGTGGCTGGTAGGCACGGACGCAGTCCCGGTCTGCTAAGACTGCAACTTTGATCTGCAATGAAAAATCACAATAGTGTATATATCAATTAATGATAATAGATTAACAGACAAAAGTATATCTCTTGCCACACGACCTATGATCAGGTGTGCAAGAAGATTCTGAAATGAGTTATGACTATGGTAGCCTGATGACACAGGTCAATAGGATACCACGGTTCCAGTCCCTGACGTTCCTTCAACAAATCATTGAGATCCAGTACCTAATCCAATTTGTTCAAGTAAAAGTAAGAAACAAGTTACTTGCCTGTAACTTTTGTTCTCCAGCATGGTGTGGGGTACATTTATCAGCCCAGCAGAATTCCCCTACATCACCAAACTGCAGTTGCAGCAGTTACAAGCAGAATGGCTGCACTGGCCCTGCTGAGCGCTATTCCCTTGCATCAAAACTGCGTTTTGCAGTGACAAAAATAATGGCTCCGTTGTATTTGCTGGGCACATATGGGGCGAGATGGTACCTGGAACACCCCGAGAATGGCTGCCAGTGTTTTCCTTATGTGCACCAAAGAAAATAATTCAAAGGCAACGCTGCTATGCTGCCAGCTCAAAGCTTCTTACTGAAAAATAAAATGTTTTGCATTTAAAATGACTGCACACTGATGCCCCTTTCAACATTACCCAGTTTGGTTCCAGTAAGACACATTTATGTACACCAGCAAAGACGGCATTCCTCACAAAATGGCATGTTTTATCAGGCAAAATCTGTGAAAGAGCAGAGAACTTAACTCCAAGCCGTACGGAAAATGCTTTACATTTTGCAACATAATAACACAAACAAACCCTTCACAAGAAGCTCTCTCTCTCGTTGCTTATGTCAGTTTCATTGGACCCTTGCCTTGGACAGACTCCTGTGTGGTAGAAATTGACTAGGGCCATGGAAATGCTCAGAACACAGATATGAGCGAAAACCGCATTTTGTAAAGGGACATTTAATGAATATTAACCCACGTGTAAAATGGTGCTTTTGACAAACAAGAAAATGCCTTTTAAAATGTGAAATGTTAAACTAAAGCCCTGTGCGTGCATGGAAATGTAATGGGGTTTGCTTTAAAACATATATAGGATATTCAATTCCAAAAGACTTGCTTTCTGGCTAAAAAAAGAAAAATAAATAAGTAAATAAAATTACTGTGAACCCAGAAGTACAGGTTTTTGCAGGCCCTGGCTTCAAAAGGCCTTACTTTCTGGGAACAGAACCACCTTCCCCCAAGTGGACCTGCCCCCTTGGGCATATGAAAGGGCCAAGGTGGGGGATTTCACAATCTCATAAGACTGCTTGGCATCCTGAAGCCAAAAGACAATGGGCAGCCCTGTCACTGACGTGGAATTCCTGTCGACACCTCTCCTCAGCTGCAACTGCCAGGATCAAAGAAGTGGGCATGACAACCTCTGTGCCAGTGGTCCAGAGAAAGACATTTGGCTTGGAGGGTTGGAAGATCACACCTCTTTGGGGGTAAAGCCAGCCCACTTGGACATTTCTTGTTAAAACATTTATTTCTGTAACCTGAAAATGTAGTAATGTGAAATTTTGACAGTACGATTGTAACTTCTACACTTTTAAAACAAGACGATGTAGACCTTTCTGACAGGTTGTGGACGCAAATTGCAAGAAAAATGACATTTCTGGGAAAAGTACAAAGGAAACGGCTATGAAAGTTGGATGTAAATATGACCCACATTAATATGACGGTTCTCACTAAAAATTGTGAAAGATTATTAGAAGGACTAAACAACATTGTACCAACTTGGGAGTTGGAATGCCATGCTCTGTGTCAAATATGGAATCTGCCTATGTGATTTTCAAAAGCGCAACAATTGTAAAAAGGTTAATTTCTGTGTCATAACTGTTTTTTGGCAAATGTGACTGTGGGATGGCTCTGTACCTCATAAAGACACACCCCATACAACTGAGCCCCCTCCTTCATTCCAATCTGCTTCCAGGGAGGAGGTGACATTACAGTCTGACCTATCTGATTCTTAGAGGTAGGTCTAGCTTAGTACTGTCCGATAGTAAAATCCTGTGATGTCATGCACCTTATATAAAGGGGAGGCATGGGGAACTCTGGACAGACTTTCTTCTGACTTTTCCAGCTCCTGCACATCCAGAGATCCAGACATTCCAGATTCACCCTGCAAGATTCCAAATTCCACTGCCAGACGAGAGCTAGCTGACCCTATTCAGGCAGAACCACTGATATAGAAAAAGCCCATAAAAATCCCAATAATTCAGGGAGAAAGTGGGGAATAGCTGTGGTATCCTTTTGGGAGAATCCTGTGAGCAGACCGGTTTTTGTCCCGCTATCTGCTTGCGCAGCTGATCCACGCCGATGTGTGCAGTGACCAGACCTTGCCTCGCTGTCTAGAAACCCGGTCCGCTGTCCAAGCTACCCCATTCAAGTACTTGTTGTGAGTATTTCCTTTCCCCAGCAACCACAAACTGCATCCCTTGCTTTGTTACCTTGTATTAGGTCCAATCCTATAGAGATACTATAACTGCCCAAGCAAAAATCCTTAAAACTGTCCAAAACATCTGTGTACCTTGTTTTTAGGAAAATCTGTAGTGTCTCCAAGTGCTAGCGCCATTCTTTCCAACTCTTTCCAGTCCTTGTGTAAGTCCTTAGTATTATTTTGAATTAATTAATTAATTCCAACATAAAGAGACACACGGTGTGAAGGGGTTGAAACTGCAGCTTAACCCTTTTTCACAGGCGGTGTTTATCTTTTCTAGCCACTAAAATCTAGTCTCAGTAAAACTTGACATTTCCTTTTCAAACCGATTTTTCCTGTGCAACTGATTAAAAACCGATTTTCCTTCCCATTTAAGAATCTCATACTGTCATCCCTTCAGAGTTACCCATTCATTTCCATATTATACCTGTGATATGCCTTTGTTCATTAGCATCAAAACCGCATTCCGATTTTGTCTGTTTAACCCATTTTCCAAGCCATTTTGCTATTTTTAACCTGTGAAACTAAGTAAATGCAATTTCTCCATGTGTGATTTGGCTGCACTGTGTTTTTCCTTCCAAGGCCGATTTTCCAAACTGTATGCCCGTTGTTAGTACACTGCCTTGTAGTTTGCTATTGTGCTTACATCTTTGATACTGCTGTACTCATTTTTACCTCATTCATTCAACCGCACAAGTAAAAGAAAAAACAGTTTAACTTTCACTTACAAACTGTATTTATCCTATAAACCAATCACTGAGCCTATCACCAATCCTACTGCCCCCAGCCAATGACTGCCCTCTCCCTATGCGCCTCCTCTGGCAGCCGTCTTCATATTTGGTAAGCACATAAAGTGGCAGTGTGACCAAGAAGGGCTGCAGAGGGGACAGCGTGAGGGTTCGCATGTGAAGTCATGCTAGACCCATGCAGGAGAAAATAGATACAGCTAAGTAACTTGTTCCTTCTCCAGCATGGGTTCTGGAAAGGATTCACATGCTCATGAATAAAGAATAAATAGCAGTACAACATTACACAACCACGGGAGGTGGCAAGGCCCAACAGAAGCAATCATCCTTACCTCCCGAACAGGGTCATCTTCAAGCGAACAGGTTGCGTAGCACGGCTTGGCCGACCCTGGACTCCTCTCTGGAATCCCTGTCGACGCAGTAGAATCTTGTGAAGGTGTGCGTGGACCTCCACTTAGCAGCTCTGCAGATGCCCAGCAGGGGCACACCAGACTGGAATGCTGACATTGCAGCGATAGCTCTGGTGGAAAGGGCTCTCGGACGGCCGGGCAGCGGTTGGTTTGCCAATCGGTGACAGCGTGTGATAAAGCCATACAGCCACCTGGAAATCGAAGCCTTGGACAAGACCTTCCCATGGTTCCCAGAACCAAAGTTCAGGAATAGTTGAGACGTCTTCCGGAAACTCTTTGTGCATGCCGCATAGAACTTCAGAGCACAAGCCACATCCAGCGAATGCAAAGCACTCTCAGCCGGCGATGAAGATTTCGGAAAGAACACAGGCAACCCCATAGGTTTGTTGTTAGGCAAGAATTGATGTAGTAACCCTGTGGTAGACTACACAGCACTTGTTTTCTTGGTATTAGGTAACCCACCTATTGGTATAGGCCTGTACTGCATAGGTTGGTACTGTGACTGAGCAGCCAGGATTATCTCAAGAGGGGTAAATGTGAGATGTAGAGCTGGAGCAATGCATTCCACAAATACAAGTAGCCAAGTAACACTTATACTCAAGGTTTATGTTATAAATAATTATTTATTTAACAATAGGTTTTAAATAAGCATTCTTTAAAAAGGGCAATATGGGTAGCAATCAAATACATTTCAATATACTTTTTCAGAATCAACACAAAGCTAGTAGATACTCTTTAGAGATGCTTCTTACACACGTTATACACTCTGAGGTGACTTCACTAACTAGGACAGTAATGGCATTTATGTATCACTAGTACACTTTGTAGATTCTGAGGTTTGTAGAAAGGAAAGGTTAAGGGAAGGAAAAAGGTTAAACATGCTCTCAGAGCATGTGAGCACTTTACATTTTCCAATGAAGTCTAGATAAAAAACTTTTCCCAGCAATATTAGTTTAAAACCAAAGTATCACCTATGAGGGACATTAAGTACCAATGTCAAATGGACTAGAAGAGTCTGCAGAGAGCCAGGACAGCCAAAGACAAATGGAGCAAAGTTTATGGAGCTGAGACACTTCTTGGAGAGTAAAAGACTTGTGTTAGGGAGAATTCCCAGAAATGTGCTAATTCCCTTCTACCTTAGAGACCCCTAGCTCTTTTGCTGGTCTATAGTGTAATTTTAATGTGATTTATTCTCTGTGTTTCTTCTGACTTTGGAGTCTGACAAACTCCATAGACATCATCTTTACATGGTGTCAGGCAGCACCTTCAGTGCAGTGGCACAGGGAAGTCTCTTAGATTTCCAAAAGGTTTAAATACCTTCTCTTGGTGCAACTACTATTTCTAAGAGCAGTGAAGTGAATTTTTTTTCTTTTTTTATTTGAACTTTACGCAGTAACAACTAAGTTTTGTCAAAGACCTTCCCTATCTACAGAAGCAGTTCAGAAAGGGACGTTCGAACGCCTCCTCTATTTGCTGGCCAGATCTTCTAACTCGCCGGTGGACTAGTTCCTTGACGGATCACAGTGTGATGTTTATTTACGCTGCTTCTTGATCTAGTACAGATCGACCATCGGGCCGTAGCTGGTTGATCTGGTCAAACGCTAGTTCTATCAGTTTGGCCAAGGCTTGAGTCCATCTGGTGTTCTCACCAGAAATTAATCTATTCCATAACTCATCTGTTTGGAATATCCACAGGTTTTCAGCCAGCGAAGGGAGATATGTGTTTCTGTTTTCATTCGTGTTCGGACATTCTATCACAAGGTGCTTCAAAGTCTCGATGGATAATTCCTTTTTACATAATCGACATCACTTCTCGGCACCAGCTCCTCCGATTGTTATGATTTTTCTGGTTGGCAACAGGTTTAACCTTGCTCTCATGATCGAATTTCTCAGCTTCTTATCTGGAAACTTGGCACAGTATTTCAGTGGTTTTTTCGCCTTATTGAATGTTGGAGGTAGGTGTTTTAGAAGTTTGTTCCCTCCTGCTTTCTCTATTGTCAGAATCCATTCTAGGTCTTCAGTTTTTCTTTTAATTCAATCAGGATTTTCTTTCAGGTCTTTTTCGCTGCATTCGATTTTTGCCAGGTCATCCTTTCTGGCTTTGACCCAGTTTTTAAGGGCCTCGCATTTGCCGGTTTCATTTTCCTCACGTATGATGTTGAAGATGGGGAGGGTGTCTGACATGATAATTCTTCTGTACAGGCGCATGGCACTTTGATCTACCATAGACGCATTGACTTTTACATTTTGTAACTTTCTAGACCCAGCACACACTATCTTACCATAGGGTGCTGGAGGGGTTACTTAGTATCCCCTTTGTCTAGTTTCTCATGTAACGTTTTTTATGTTACCCTTTGTACAATTAATGGCTGGTGGCAGTGGTTTACTTTTTACTACCATTGTGTGCTTTTACCACAGGCTGCGTTCGCAGCCACTGTAAGGCACCCATCAGTGCATATTTTGTCAAAATGGCCGGGTCTTCTTTTTTCACCATTTTCTGTTGGAAATCCATCTTGAGATTTACTCTGTGCACCATACCAGGTTGGGTCTCTTTTGTTCATTTTGTCTTTGGCAGGATTCACGAGTGAAGCCCGCCTCTGGCTCCAGTATGTCTGGCAGGTGCAGGAAGGGAGGGAGGTGCCCGAAACTCCCTGTGCTTAATCCCCTTGGTTACAGCAATGAACCCAAAGGTGATTGTCCAGCTGGCTGTCTGGTGAGGACAGCCACCCTGCTGTGTGATTGACAGCTAGGCTGGAATGAATGGGAGAAACCTGCATAAAAGGTGAGGCTTTTTGGCTTGGAAGGCAGAGTCAACCACTGGACTAAGGAATCCGAAGAAGCACTTACAAGAGATGCCTGCTGCAACTCCTGGACTGTTGGTTGGCCCGGTGAAGCCCTGCTGCTGTGCTGAAGCTCCGAATTCGCCTTGACTAGAGAAACCCTGCAAGGACTTTAAGTTGGTGGGACCAATCAACTACAAGGTAAGCTGGTCTGGACATCCTCTCGAAGCTGGTTATATTTCCACTGCAGTTGCTGCTGGAACCGAAGAGCCAGGGAGAGGAACAACAGATTGTGTGCGTTGCTTTTAAGTCAGACCCGAGTGCTAGGAAGATCCCCCGGACTTCCCTGTTGCAGGACTGACCCAGCCTGAGCCACCTCAACAGAGTGCTAGACCCAAGAAGCAAGGAAAGTCTGAAGTGGTATCCGAGAACCGCAGTGTTGCTATTTGATGTCAGACGCGAGGAGCTGAAACACTGAAGGACCGCTGAATTGAAGTTTGCCCATTGCTGCCGCTGACCGTCCCATTGCAGAGTAGGAGTCCCCAGACATCCTCCCTCTTGTCCCCACAACTGAGGCTCAGGAACAAAAGGATTTGCAGAGCTGTACAGGAACAGAAGCCAGCTGGAACCATTTCTTCTAACCAGAGGTACTGTAAAGTGTAGGAGAACTTGCCTCTTGTTGTGTAGCCTTACTTGCTCTCAGTTGAGACCTGTCTTGGTTACCTTGCAGAGTTGCTAAAGCTTTGCCGTTCACATGCCTACCGGCTTGTGGCCCTTCAAGTGTTCTATTTCCTACAAACATTTCTACAAACATTGTGCAAGACTTTTACCCACCTGCAAAGAAGATCTTCAGCTTCCCTTGACATTGTGCAACTAACATTGGCTGTCCTGGCTCCCTGAGAGACTCCTCTTTACCTCTGACTTTGTGCTTTGGAAGGCGTTTAGAAGTACTTCCCTGTTTCTGAGTTCTTTTTTAACCTTTGTTTTATTCCTCTATTCTATCTTTTTCACCTAGCTCAGTATTGCTCTAAATGTACCAGAGACAAATCAATGTCCACAGTGTCCTAGCAATTTAAGTCACCTAAGGGTGTAGGAAGTGTCTGTGTACCATCCCCAATGTGTGTCCTCTGATTTAGATGAACTAACAGTTTGTTTTGAAGTATATTTAAGTGTTACATCTTTTGCTCCCTTTCTGAAGAAGGCTTATATAACTGTTAGGCAACGTTTGTATGCAGTACCCTCTGGGAACACTACACACAACTATGACTACAGGTGTAAGCAAACCAACCTTTGGTATAAGTCTGTACTACACAGTTTTGGTAGCGGGTTTGAGCAGTCGGACTTATCTCAAGAGGGGAACGTGAGCTGTAATGATGTTACACAGAGGTCTACAAACCTAGGTGTTCAAATAAACTCTTACACTCAGGGTTTCTTTGATAAATACTTATTTATTTATTTATCTGTCAGTTATAAAACATTCATTAGAAGGAGGCAACTATATAATCACACACAAATATACTTCAATACTATTTCAGAATACTTTTCAAGAGGAGTAAAAGGCAAAGATTATTAGAACATGAAAGGTTACAGTTATTCTTAGACAATGCAAATACTTGGAGTTCACCAGAACAGTCAAGTCAATTCAATAGGCTAGGCCAAAGTCAGTGGGCTAAAGTCTTGGATAGGATAAAACAGTTCAGGTAAGTAAACAGTAAGGTGTATGCACAAGTTCTAAGAAATAGTTTGTAAAAAGAAGAATCATATGTTGGGTCACAAGCTGATTAGGCCTGTGAGTTGCAAAAGCTTCAAGCAGTTTCACTGCAAGAGGTAAGTACTCTCAGTCTTGTTTCACAATACCTTACGATGAAGAAAAAGAGGCAGCTGATGACTTCTGTTCCTGCAAATCTCGCTGTTCCTGTGCCTCAGTCGTGGGGACAAGAGGGAGGATGTCGGGGGACTCCTGCACTGCACTTGAACTGGTCAAAAAAAGCTTGCAACTGGCAAACTTCAATTCCGGTGGCTGTAAGTAACACACACAAGCTGGTGTCCCTCTCCCTGGTCCTTAGGTTTCCTGCAGCAACTCAAAGGAAATTCAACTAGCTCCGAGATGGGTATCCAGGTGGCTTACTTTCGAGTTGATTGGTCACACCAATTCAAAGGGAGAAGTCGACCGTTGCAGGGCTTCTCTGTCGATGCAAACTTGGCGATTCGGACCTGCAGCAGGGCTTCACCGGGCCAACCAACGGTCCAGGAGTTGCAGCAGTTGTCCTCTTCAAGCTCTTCTTCGGTTCCTTCGTCCAGTGGTCGACTCTGCCTTCCAAGTCAAGAGATTTGCCTTTTATTTAGTTCTCTCTCATTTATTCCATCCTAGCTGTCACTCACCCAGCAGGGTGGCTGTCCTTGCCGGACAGTCAGCGAGCCAATCACCACAGAGTGCATTTGGGTCTCCTGGGAGACTAAGCACAGGGAGTTTCTGGCACTTCCCTCACTTCCTGACCACCCCAGACACTCGGGCACCAGAGGCGGGTTTCACTCTTGAAGCCTCCCAAAGGCGAATGAACAAAGAGACCAAACCTTTTTTGGCACGCAGAGAAAAACTATAGAAGGACCTTTCCACAAAGAAATGGTGAAAAAAGAAGACCGGGACCTGTTTTAACAAAGGAGGCTCAGACGCCATCTTGAAAAACATGGCTCCTGCGATTTAACGTTACCGGAGCTACGAATAGTTCGCGGTCGGGGGAAAAATCATGGTAGTTCATTGTAAAACCACTGCCACCAGCTATTCTGAGAGGAAAGGGTAACATTTGACGGTTACATAAGTATCTAGAAATAGGGGATACTAAGTAACCCCTCCAGCACTCTATTGTAAGATAGGGTGTGCTGGGTCGAGGAATTTAAAAGACTTGTAAAGTCAATTTCACTTTACTTACTCTGGGAAAGAGTAGTTTATCCCAGAGAAGGTAGTTAAACCTTGGGATAGCCTGAAAGGGCTCCATGTGTCACTGCACTGAGGGTGCTGTGTGACAAAATTGAAAAAGATGATGCCTATGGAGGTGGTTAGACTCCATAACCAAAGGAAACACAGAGGTAAAATACATTGATTTGAAAGTGCAAAGTCCCAAAGTTCAGCAAAAGAGATGGGGGTCTCTAAGTTAGAGACTGTATTGTGAAACTCTGGTTCACAACCTTACTGCTCACATTGACCCCTCTTGAGATAAGCCTGGCTGCTCGACCACACTACAAACCTCTGTAGTTCAGACTTATACCAAAGGTTGGGTCCCTATTGCCAGGAGGTCAGGGTTATTGTAGTGCACCCAAAGGGTACTGCATACAATCTTGCCTAACATCTTGCACAAAGTTAGAGAGTTTGTTGAAGAAAGATCACTGTAGGGTCACAAGCTGTTACACTTGTGAAGGGTAGAGCTGAACTCATCTCAAGTAAAGCAGCTAATGAAAGTCTCAACTGAGAAGAGCAAGCTACAGACACTGAGGTAAGTACCCCAAGTCAGAACAGTACCTTTGGTTAGAAGAAGAGTGGTCCAGCTGGCTTCTGTCTGGATGCAACAATGCAGATCCTGTGTTCCTGGGTCTCAGTCGTGGGGACGTCAGCAGGAATTTGCAGGTCGGCGGCAGCTACAGGCTCTTTATAGATCAGCAGCACTTCATGGTTTCAGTGCCCGGTAAACAGCACTAGTGCGAATCTTGGATACCGGTTGGGCTTCCTTCACTCCTTGAGTCCTGCACTCTATTGAGGGGACTCGAGCTTTGGTCGTCCTGCTCCTGGAGGGTCCTGGGGAGATTCCTGGAGCTTCTGACCGGATCACAGATGTTGAACTCGACTATGGATTTCACGACCCCTGGCACTCGGTTCCTGCAGCAGCAAAGAAGTCCTGCCAGTCGGGGAAGGTGTTCCAGTGGAATTCGTCTTGGGTTTAGTTGGTCCCACTAACCCAAGGGAAGAAGTTGTCCCTTCTGGGGCTTCTCTTGTGGATCAGAAAAAGGAGTTTCTCTTGTGGATCAGAAAAAGGAGTTTCAGCACAGCAGCAGGGCATCACCGGCAGTTCAATGGTCCAGGAGGATGCAGCAAGCTTCGTTCAAGGTTTATTCGACGGTTGTTCTTCCCAGTGGTCGACTCTGTCTTCAGTCTCAAAACCCTCACCTTTTAAGCAGCTTTATCCTATTCATGCACAGCCTAGCTGTCACTCAAACAGCAGGGTGGCTGTCCTAAAAGGACAGCCAGCCAGCCAATCAGAACTGTGTGAATTCAGGCATTCCTAAAGACAAAGGACAGGGGAGTTTCGGGGACCTCCCTCACTTCCTGCCCTTCAAGACACACTGGAGCCAGTGGCGGGTTTCAGTACTGAAGGCCGCCAAAGGCAAGATGAACAAAGGGCTCAAACATGGATTGGCGTGCAGAAACGGAATAAAAAGACCCGGCCCATTTTGACAAAATGGTCATCCGTGGGTGCTATACTGCAGCAGAGGATTCAGCCTGCAGTAGAAAATCAAAATGGTAGGAACATTAATCCACTGCCACCAGCCATTTAAAGTAGTGAGGGTAACATAAAAATGTTTACATGAATAGGTAGGAAAAGGGGCTACTAAGTAACACCCCAGCACTCCACATAAGATGTTGTGTGCTGGACCTACAAAGAGAAAAGGTAAGTAAAGTAAGTTTCACTTTACTTTTCTTGGGAATAGTAGTTCACACAAGAAAAGGTATTTAAACCTTATGAGAAATCTAAAGGATTTCTCTGTGACACTGCACTGAAGGTGCTGTGTGTCACCATACACAAGGTAGATGCCTATGGAGTTTGTCAGACTCCGAAAACAAAGAAAACACATAATCCAAATCAGGTCAAAACACATGAGAGAGTGAGAAAAAGGTCTCAATCACTCCAGGGTTAAAATTAAAAAGTCCTAAATTCCAGAAAAGGGCTGGGGGTCTCTAAGGATGAAGGGAATTAGCACAGAAATGAGAATTCTCCCTTACAAAAAAGTACTTATCTGCTTATGTTGGTTTTGTAACTTCATTTTATTCCTGAAACAGAATATTTTACAAAGCTTAATACAAAGAGGTTTTTACTTACCTTGAATTGCATACTGTCATTCTACAAGTCTTTTAAACTGTGGTTGACTCACGAGAAGCATTAAATTGGTTACTATTGAGTTTGCTAATTGTGATAGTCTGAGGGCAATTTTTCTAAAATCCACAAGTCCAGCAAAAAGGGCTGGGGGTCTCACAGGTGAAGGAGATTTGGCATAAAAATGAAACAATTAGCTAACATGCTCTCATTGTGAAATTCCACGTTTTCCACTGCAGAGTACCTACCGATGCTGCCTCTTTGCGTGCCTGGCTGATCAGCTCTTTAATCTCAGAGAGGTTTCTGCTTAGATTCTCCTCAAGAATTTTCAGGGGCTTCAGGCGATCAAATAAGAGGCCGACTTGTGCCTGCGCTTCTTTGACTTTCTTTTCAGCTGAATGCACTGTAAAAAAAAGGGCTTTGTAAATATTAGAAAATCTCAATCATGCATGCGCTGGCCATAAATGGAACCCATCAACAAATGTGTGAACACATCCCTTCAACCAATTTTAGATTTTATTTGTACAAGTACTGAACACATTGAAAACATTTTTAAATGTTTGGATAATGTGTTAAATGGAAACCATAGCATCAGTCAGGTGATCGCCTTTTCATTTAACCAATTAGACTATTTCAGTGACTTAAAAAGCATGATGTGTTCATGATTAGCAACCAGGCCATACCAGCTGTTATCAAGAATGTACAAAATGGTACCGTCAGGGCAAATATGGAAGCTAGCGTACCGGCCATTGAGGAATCCTTTATCAGATCATTGGTTTTTTGCAATGCTTCAATGACGCCGGGTAGTGCAGAAGATGTGTTCTGCAATCGTTGACTAAAATTCCTGATTCGGTTTAGAGCATCAATCACTGTGGCATTGGCAGAGATGGCTAGCTCCTTGGCTTCAGGAAGTTTTTCACTTGTATCTGCAAAATATTGTTAAAATAAACACGTTAATTATTTTTTTACTCAATTTTGATTATTTATTTCCATGTACATGTTGGAAAATGTATACAAATCAAACAGAAGTGTTTTCCAATACTTTAAGCAAAATAAGATTGTTATTTTTGCTGATTTCCTCACAGAAAAGTCTATGGAACACCCTTGTTTACCTGTTTTTAACCCTGTCCTGACTTTTTGGAGGTGAATAAAGCACTCAGCTTTACGTTCCTTAGTTTTGCTCACTTTTTATGGGGGGGCTGATCAGTGTTAGGCAAAGTTTGAATGCAGTACCCTCTGGGAACACTACAAACAACTATGACTACAGGTATAGGCAACCCAACCTTTGGTATGAGCTTGTACTACACAGTTTTGGTAGCGTGTTGAGCAGCCAGGCTTATCTCAAGAGGGGAAATGTGAGCTGTAATGGAGTTACACAAAGATTCACAGTTACAGGTATTCAAATACACTCTTACACTCAAGGTTTCATGCATAAACAATAATTTATTTATCAGTCAGTTATAAAGCCTTTTTGCAGAAGGGAGCAATAGAATAGTAACACACAAATATACTTCAATACTGTACACTTTGAGTTTCCGAATCAGACAAGGCCCTTTTGGGATGGCCCACAGACACAACCTACACCCACAGGTGACTGCAGTAAAAAGGGTGCTGGGGACATTAATACCTTACTGTTGGCATTCAGAATACTTTTAATAAGTTGGTAAAAGGCAAAGATTATTAGAACACAAGAGACCACAAACATTCCAAAGCAGTGCAGACACTTAGAGTTCACTAGAAGAGTCATTCAATTCAATAGGCTAAGCCAAAGTCAATGGGCAAAAGTCTTGGATAGGATAAAGCACTTCTGGTAGGTAATGGAAAAGTCTTTGCACAAGATCTTTAGGAGTCTTTGATGAAAAAAAGAATCAAATGTAGGGCCACAAGCTGATTAGAATTGCGAGTTGCGGAAGTTAAAAGCACTTCTACAGTAAGAGGTAAGTTCTCTTAGACTTGTTTTACAGTACCTTGCTAAAGAAGAAAAGATGCAGCTGATGACTCCTGTTCCCGTGCAGCTCTGCAGATTTCACTGTTCCTGGGCCTCAGTCGTGGGTACAAGAGGGAGGACGTCGGGGGACTCCTGCACTGCACTGGCACTGTCAAAACTGGCATCCGGCAAACTGCTTTCAATGGCTGTTTCGCGTTTCAGCTCTTTGCGTTACAGCAAATAGCAGTAAGCGTGGTTCCTGGCTGTCAAGGTGGACTGTCCTTGCTTCTGGAGTCCTGCACTCTTCTGGGGGGGGCTCAGGCTTGGTCAGTCCTGCTTCGTGGGAGTCCAGAGGATCTTCCAAAAGCCATAGGCCAGCTTAAAAGTAACACACACAATCTGGTATCCCACACCCTGGCTATACGGTTCCTTCACCAACTCTGAGGAAATTCAACAAGCTCCGAGATGGGTGTCCAGGTGGCTTACTTTGGAGTTGGTTGGTCCCACCAACTGAAAGGGAGAAGTCGTCCTTGCAGGGGCTTCTTTGTCGATGCAAACTTGGCAATTCGGACCTGCAGCAGGGCTGCATCGGGTCAATCAACGGTCCAGGAATTGCAGCAGCCATCCTCTTCAAGTTCTTCTTCAGTTCCTTTGTCCATTGGTCGACTCTGCCTTCCAAGCCAAAAGACTCGGCTTTTATTCAGTTCTCTCCCATTCATTGCAGCCTAGCTGTCACTCACCCAGCGGGGTAGCTGTCCTTTTCCGGACAGTCAGCTAGCCAATCACCACAGAGTGCATTTGGGTGTCCTAGGAGACTAAGCACAGGGAGTTTTGGCCACCTCCCTCACTTCCTGCCTACCCCAGACACTCGGGCCCCAGAGGCAGGTTTCTCTCAGAAACCGTGCCAAAGGCGAAATGAACAAAGAGACCAAAACCTGGTTTGGCATGCAGAGAAACTCTCTAGAAGAACCGTCCCACAAAGACCTGGCGAAAAAAGAAGACCGGGCACCATTTTAGCAAAGACAAAATAAATGGCTCCCGCGTTTATTTTACCGGAGCCGTGAACGGTTGCGGTAAATGCCAACCAATGTAGTTCAAAATGAAACCACTGCCACCAGCCAGCCATAAAAAATGTTACATGAACATTTAGACAGAGGGGATACTAAGTAACCCCTCCAGCACTCTATTGTAAGATAGGGTGTGCTGGGTCTAGAAAGTACAATGCTAAGTATAGTTAAATTAACTTTATTGCTCTGGGAAACAGTAGTTGATCCCAGAGAAGGTATTTAAACCTTGGGAAATCTGAAAGACTTTCCCTGTGCCACTGCACTGAAGGTGCTGTGTGACACAATGTAAAAGATGATGCCTATGGAGTTTGTCAGACTCCATGACGAAAAGCAACACAGAGGTAAAATTCACACAAAAATACATGAGAGAGTGGGAAAAAAGCGTCTCACTCTCTCCAAGTAAAACAATCAAGTCCTCAAAATCCAGCAAAGTTGCTGGGGGTCTATAAGGTGGAGGGAATTAGCACATTTCTGAGAATTCTCCCTAACACACGCTCTCCCCCCCCAGACTAAGGGACAGGAGGATTTTATCCACCCCTGGAGGAATCTCCTTACCCCAGTCGGTCATACTTTCTGGAGAGACCATCAGCATTTTGGTGATTACACCCTGACCTGTGTTCAATGGAAAAATCTAACCCCTGTAGGCTGATTGACCATCTTAACAATTTCGGATTATCCCCCTTCATCTGCATTAACCATCTCAAGGGTTGGTGGTCTGTTTGAATCACAAAAGTAGATCCATACAAGTATGGTCTATTCTTTTTCAAAGACCACACAATGGCAAAACATTCACATTCTATGGTTGCCCACCTCATTTCAGGTTCCTTCAGCTTCCTACTGATGAAGCAGATTGGGTGTTCCCTGCCTTTCTCATCCAGCTGACTCAGAACTGCACTTATACCTGTGTTGGAAGGATCTGTCTGTACAATAAAGGATTGGCTGCAGTCAGGAACTCTTAAGACTGGAGCTTGACACAGAGCTTGCTTAAGTCCTTCAAATGCCTTAGAGCACTTCTCATTCCACCTGACATTCTTGGGGAATTTGGGTGAGGAGATCACATTTAAGGGAGAAGCTATGGTCCCATAGTTCTCAATAAAGTTCCTTTAGTAACCAGTGAGGCCTAGAAAGGCTCTCCCTTGGTTTTGAGTAGTAGGGGTGGCCCAGTCTTGTACAGTCTGTACTTTGCTAGGCAATGGCCTTATTTCACTTCCTCCTACCTCATCTCCAAGGTAGACCACTTTACTCGGACCAATTTGACATTTACTTGCCTTTATGGCCAGATTGGCCTACTCAAGAGCCTGCAATACATATCCTAGGTGGTCAACATGTTCTTTACAAGTAGGGCTGAACACTGCAATGTCACCCAAGCATGCCATGCAGAAGTCCTCCATCCCATTCAGAACCTGATTCACCATCCTTTGGAATGTAGCAGGTGCATTCTTTAATGCAAAAGGCATTACCTTAAACTGGTAGAGGCCTCCTGTGGTGGGAAATGCAGTTTTCTCCTTGGCATGGTCTGTCAGAGCTATTTGCCAATAGCCTGAGGTTAGGTCAAATGTACTGAGGTAATTGGCTGAACCAAGTTTGTCCACCAGCTCATCTGTCCTAGGTAAAGGAAGGGCATCAGTCGTGGTGACTGCATGAAGGGCTCTATAGATCACACAGAATCTCAACTCCTTGGATCCTGCCTTTGGTACTAGCACAACTGGACTAGACCAAGGACTTGTAGATGTCTCTATTACCCCAAGATCAAGTATCTTGTTGACCTCTTCCTTTATGTGGGTTCTTACATGGTCTGACATTCTGTAACCTCTGTGTTTAACAGGTAAACAGTCACCAGTGAGAATCTCATGCTGGCCCCAAGGGGTCAAGCCTGGTGATAGTGAAAACAGAGGGGCAAACTGATTTAACAGAACTTTACACTCCTCCTGTTGTTCCAGTATCAGATCAGAAGAGAGATTAACTCCTTCTATCTTTCCGTCTAAAGGTTGTCTCCTGAGGAGGTCAGGTAGAGGCTCACTCTACTCCTCCTCCTGATCAGAGGCTACAAGCAAAGCTCCCAGGTCTGGTCTAGAGACATAGGCATTTAGGTGGTTGGTGTGAAAGTCTCTGGGGGCCTCCTTAGGATTGCCTAAATCCACCAAATAACTGACCCCTCCAAGTTGTCCCACAACCTTGAAGGGTCCAATCCATTTTTCCTGCAAGGCCCTCTTCCTTGTAGGAACCATAACTAGAACTAGCTGGTCTTGAGTAAACTCAACCATGTTGTCCTTCTGGTGATGCCAATGCTTCACCGGAGCCTGACCTGCTTTCAAGTTTTCTGAAGCTTCTGTCATCATTTGTGTCATTCTTTCGGAGACCTTACACATAGTGACTTTCACTGTCTTGTAGGAAGGATCACTCTCCAACCCCTCCTTGATTAGGGTGAATGGACCTCTAACCAGATGACCATAGAGAAGCTCAAAGGGACTGAATCCAACCACTTCTTGAGGGACTTCTCTATAAGTAAAGAGGAGGCATGGCAGTAGAAGTTCCCACTTTCTTCTAAGGGGTTCTTCTAAAGCAGCTATCATGCTCTTCATAGTTCTATTAAACCTCTCTACCAATCCATTAATCTGGGGATGGTAGGCTGTTGAGAACTTGTAGGTCACTAAACAGTTTTTCCACATGGCTTGCATGCAGTGGGACATAACATTTGATCCCCTGTCAGAGATAACCTCCTTCGGAAAACCTACTATGGTAAAAATACCAAGTAGGGCCTTGGCCACTGCTTGAGCTATGACAGTCGTCATAGGTATAGCTTCAGGATACCTGGTAGCATGGTCTACCACAAACAATATAAATCGGTTGCCTGAAGATGTGGGAGGGTCTAATGGACCAACAATGTCGATTCCTACCCTCTCAAAAGGAACTCCCACCACTGGGAGGGGCACCAAAGGTGCCACATTCTTGGCTCCACTCTTGCCAGATGTCTGACAAGTGTGACAGCTCCTACAGAATTTATCGACATAAGACCCCAACTTAGGCCAGTAGAAATATAGAGAAATCCTTTCCTTGGTCTTCTTAAAACTTAAGTGACCAGCTAAATGAATCTCATGGGCTAACTGTAGGAACTGATGTCTCACCTCCTGGGGCACTACAAGTCTCCTGTAGTCTCCTGGGGTAGACTCAGTCGGTTCACTGTAGAAGAGGCCATCCTCCCAGTATAAACAGTGCTTCCCTGGCTCTTGCCCTTCCAGCTGGGAAGCTGCCTGTCGGCGAAGTCCTTCAAGGGTAGGACACCCTCTTTGACCTCTGCTGAAGTCTGCCCTACAGGAGCCACCTTCTGCCAGTAAAGATTGCAGCTCAGGATGGTCTTTAGGATCCAGATCTCAAACAGGGGGAAGGTCTTCTTCCAGCTCTTAATCTTCAGCAGCTGCGTCAACCTCTCCTGGTTGGTTCTCATACTCAGCCTCAGCTGTTGGAGTAGTCATAGGCGTGACCTTGGACTGTCCTCTTTGGGATGTCCTGGTTAGATGCACAGGAGTGCTATCTTTCTTGTTTCCTGAGACCTTGGGTTTCCCCTTTGTCTCTTTCTTCTTGGAAATAGCAGTTGGCTTTTCCTGTGGATAGGGTGTTACAGGTTCTTCTGAAACAACTCACTGAGAGTCATTTAAAGTGAGCTCTCTGGCCTTCCTTGTCTACTCCTGCTTCCTTTTACTGGGAGGCCTGGGGGTGCTTGATACAACTCCAAAAGTTTTTAAGTCATTCCCCAACAGGACTCTCCCAGGCACCTCACTTTGTACACTAACAGGTATTCAGTCATATTGGTGCAATGTATGAGAGCTGGTAGTATTGGAATCCTCAGGATAGGGCCTCCAGCAAGCTTTGGGTGATTTAGCAACATCCTCAGGTTTGAAAAAGTGTTCATCCACCACTGTGATGATGGCCCCAGTGTCTCTAATGGCAGGGGTCTCCTGACCATTTACAAGTACACTGTCCTTGTAGTATTCTTTGGTGTTATCTGGTATAGAGTTATACACATCTATATTCTGCTGTTCCCACAGACCCAGGGACACTAGAGAGACACTGGCAGAAACTCCAATGGGGTCTTCAGCCAATAGTTGAAAGGTTCCACTTGCATAGTTACTTCTCCCTCAGGGATGAAGGCTAAGGAGGCAGTGTGGATCCCTGAAGGTTTACCCTTGCATCTGGGATGCCCTTGCACATGGTCAGTAGCCCCACAAGCATAACATTTTCCAAATGTTTTGACAAATGGGGGCTTCTGCGGACCTCCCTCTGGTTTGGCAACAAGAGGGTTCACTAGCCTGATTCGGTTTCCCTTGTGGTTTACCCTTTTTCTGTTTGGGGACCTCTTTTGGATTGGAGGTTTTAGAATTATCTTTAGCATCTTTCTTGTGCTGCTTCCCCTCATCCTTTCTATGAGTGGCCCCAGAATCATTGTGCGTAGCTCTGTTGGCAACCCACAAGTCAGCAGCTTTTGCTAGCTTCTTGGGACCAATCTTTAGAGTCAGCCAATGCTGTCTCAGCTCAGGAGAGCAGGCATCAAAAACGGATTCCAACCCAACAGATTTCTCATTCCTTCAAAAGAGTTTACTCTGTAACCCTTAACCCAACCATCTAGGTTTTTCAAACATTCACACTCCCAGGTAGCCCGAGGGGTACCATCAGTCTTTTTGAGGGTCCTAAACCTCTTAAGGTACTCGGAAGGAGTTTTCCCAAATCTAGCTATTAAAGCTAGCTTCACATTTTCATACTCCAATCTTTCAAGTCCCCCCACCTCCATAACAGCATCAATTGCAACCTGGGGGAGCCAAGACAAAAGCCAAGGAATCAACTGATTCCATGTGAAACCCTGAATCCCATAGTTATATTCAAAAACACCCAACCAATCCAAAATATCAAGCTTCACCTGATACATATTCACAGCTTCCTTAGGCATGCAAGGTCTCTTAGGACTGGAAGACCGAGAAGACTCTGGGATAGAAACATTTTCAAGAGACAATTTCTTCATTTCAAGAGCATGATGCATTTCCATTTCCTGTAGTTTGATTTCTTGATGTTTGCTTTCAGTTTGCATTTGTAGCCTTTTGAACTCTAACTCAAGTCTCATTTTTTCAAGAGAGACACATTCTGGACTCAGTACTAGACCTGATAGGGTCTCTGTGGCTAAAGGTTGAGGCCTAAGAGCTTGTTTCGTTGAGGTACAGAGGGGCTCACATCCTGAGACTCCTCTAACTCTTCTGACTCTTCAATAACATTAGAGTTAGACTCTGAATCATTATCATTCTCATCAACATTTTCAACATTTTCTGAGATAGCAAGTGTGACAGACCTACTATTCAGATTTTGATGATTCAACAATCTTTCGATCAATTCATTTTCTTTCCTTTAACAGGGAGATTCCTGACCTTACACATTTCTTTCAGTTGCTCTACTGTTAGAATGATCAGGGCTTCCTGTCTGAAGTTATCCAAATCTGGCATGTTACAATTGCTTTTCTAGTGGTGCTTAGCCTTCTGAAGGTTACTATTTGAACAAAAGTAAAGCAGAACTCTCAATGTAACAACTCTACAATTTATCGTCACCACCTGCCACCAGTGTTAGGGAAAGTTTGTATGCAGTACCTGTTAGGGAGAATTCTCATAAATGTGCTAATCCCCTCTACCTGAGAGCCCTCCAGCTCTTTTGCTAAACTTTGGGAACGGGAACTTGGTTAAAAACCAAAGGTCCAGGAGTTGCAGCAGCCGTCCTCTTCAAGCTCTTCTTCAGTTCCTTCGTTCCAGTTGTCGACTCTGCCTTCCAAGACAAGAGACTTGCCTTTTATTCAGTTCTCGGCCATTCATTCCAGCCTAGCTGTCACTCACCCAGCAGGGTGGCGGTCCTTGCCAGACAGTCAGCCAGCCAATCACCACAGAGTGCATTTGGGTCTCCTAGGAGACTAAGCACAGGGAGGTCGGGCACCTCCCTCACTTCCTGCCCACCCCAGAGACTCGGGCGCCAGAGGCAGTCTTCACTCCTGAAGCCCGCCAATGGCTAATGAAGAAAGATACCAAACCTGATTTGGCGCGCAGAGCCAAACTCTAGAAGGACCTTTCCAAAAAGAAATGGCGAAAAAAGAAGACCGTGACCTGTTTAAACAAAGGGGGCTCAGACGCCATCTTGAAAAACATGGCTCCTGCGATTTAACATTACCGGAGCTACGAATAGTCTGCGGTCGGGAAAAATCATGGTAGTTCGTTGTAAAACGACCGCCACCAGCCATTCTGAGAGCAAAGGGTAACATTTGACTGTTACATGAGTATCTAGACATAGGGGATACTAAGTAACCCCTCCAGCACTCTATTGTAAGATAGGGTTTGCTGGGTCTCGGAATTTAAAAAACTAGTAGAGTCAATTTCACTTTACTTCCTCTGAGAAACAGTAGTTGATCCCAGAGAAGGTATTTAAACCTTGGGAAAGCATGAAAGGCTGCGTCACTGCACTGAGGGTGCTGTGTGACACAATTGAAAAAGATGATGCCGATGGAGTTGGTTAGACTCCATAACCAAAAGAAACAAACACAGAAAACAATTAGAATTAAAAGTACAAAGTCCCAAAGTTCAGCAAAAGAGCTTGAGGTCTCTAAGGTAGGGAGAAATTAGCATATTTATGAGAATTCTCCCTAACAAAGACTTAAGAAAGCCCTTTGTCAAACTCCAATCTTGAGGGCTCCTCACTACAACCGATCCTTCATTGTACAAACAGATGCTTCCAATACAGGGATACGTGCAGTTCTGAGTCAGCTGGATGAGAAAGGCAGGGAACACCCTACCTGCTTCATCAGTAGGAAACTGAAGGACCGTGAAACAAGGTGGGCAACAATTGAAAGAGAATGTTTTGCAATTGTGTGGTCTTTGAAGAAGTTTAGACCATACTTGTATGGATCTACTTTTGTAATTCAAACAGACCACCAACCCTTGGGATGGTTAATGCAGATGAAGGGGGAGAATCCTAAATTGTTAAGATGGTCCATCAGCCTTCAGTGGTTTGATTTCACCATAGAAACACAGGTCAGGTTGTAATCACCAAAATGCTGATAGTTTCTCCAGAAGGTATGACCGACTGGAGTAAGGAGATTCATCCAGGAGTGGATTAAATCCTCCTGTCCCTTAGTCTGGGGAGAACGCGTGTCAGGGAGAATTCTCAGAAATGTGCTAATTCCCTTCAAACGTAGAGACCCCCAGCTCTTTTGCTGGACTTTAGGACTTTTTCATTTCTAACCTGGAAGGAGTGAGACCTTTTTCTCACTTTCTCATGTATTTTTCTGTGATTCATACTCTGTGTTTCTTTTGACTTTGGAGTCTGACAAACTCCATAGGCATCATCTTTACATTGTGACACATAGCACCTTCAGTGCAGTGGCACAGGCAAGTCTCTCAGATTTCTCCAAGGTTTAAATACCTTCTCTTTGTGAAACTACTGTTTCCAAGAGCAGTGAAGTGAAATTGACTTTACTTACATTTTGTAACTTTCTGGAGCCAGCACACACTATCTTACCATAGGGTGCTGGAGGGGTTACTTAGTATCGCATTTTGACTAGTTTCCCATGTAACATGTTTATGTTACCCTTTCTACAATTAATGACTTATGGGAGTGGTTTACTTTTTACTACCATTATGTGTTTTTACCGCGGGCTGCGTTCGCAGCTGCAGTAAGGCACCCATGGGTGCCCATTTTGTCAAAATGGCCCCATTCTTTTTCCGCCATTTATTGTTGGAAAGGTCCTTCTTGAGATTTACTCTGCGTGCCACGAGCGAAGCACGCCTCTGGCTCCAGTGTGTCTGGCAGGGGCAGGAAGTGAGGGAGGTGACTGAAACTCCCTGTGCTTTATCCCCTTGGTTACAGAAATGCATCCAATGGTGATTGGCCGGATGGCTGTCCGGCAAGGACAGCCACCTGGCTGTGTGATTGACAGCTAGGCTAAATGTACCAGTGATAAATCAATGTCCTAGCTATTTAAACCACCTGAGGGTGTAGGAAGTGTCTGTGTGCCATCCCAAATGGTTATCATCTGATATAGAGAAACAGAGTGTGTTTTGAAGTATTACTGACTGTTAAATAAATTAATAATTGTTTAATCAAGAAACCTTGGGTGTAAGTGTTTATTTGAATAACTGTCACTGTGAAACTCTTTGTTACAACTGTACTGCTCACATTGACCCCTCTTGAGATAAGCCTGGCTGCTTAGCCACACTACCAACCTGTGTAGTACAGACTTATACCAACGGTTGGGTTCCTATTGCCAGGAGGTCAAGGTTGCTGTAGTCTTCCAAAAGATACTGCACAGAATCTTGCTTAACAGGCCTGATCCTCATGAATCAAACAGGATTGCAGGTCCTTCTTCCCAGTCAATACCAGCACCCCCCCTCAATGCACTGCCCTTGAGGGCCCCTGCCAGAGGGCTCTTCAGACCACCTTTGGGAGTCGCCTGCACTAGCACTTAGCCTGAGGTTCTCCTCCTTGGCTCCCCTTAGCACTGCCCTACGGGCCTCTCCACCAGAACCTGCCCTCTCCTCTGCCCCCCGGCCTCCGTGTCCTAGTAGGACTATAACTGTATTTTACTGTTCTTGCCATTGTTATTTTCCCTTGTTGCCTTCCCATTTAGCCTTGTGGCGCTTTGAGAAATTATTCAGTTGTATAAGCGCCTAACAAATGCTCAATAAAATAAAAATAAATAAATACAACATTCAAAGCATAATGGGCCATATAAAATGGACAAATTGTATAGTTTGCATCTCATGCAGAAGTTAGATTTGCATACTAGCGCCTCATTCCTCAGAGGCAGTTCTTGCTTTCTTGGTGATGACTGATTACCCAGGGCATGCGTTCAGCTCCTGCCCATCAAACCTTGATTTTAATCCCTGCTGACCATTGGGTGTTTTAAGCATAATGCAGCTATCAGGTGGACTATCCATTTTAACAGTGAATTTAAAGCTAAGGCATAAACCAATGAAAAGGAGGGGAAAGATCAAACACAGAATCAGGTCAGTACTTTTTAACAGGCCACATTTATTTTGTTGCCCACAGAAAGGAAAACTTGCATTACGTATGGGTGGAGGGGCACATAAAGCTTAGAAGGGAGTGAGATAAATTGAGTTAATCAGAATTGTTTGTGTTTATTTGTACTACTCTGTAGATTATTGATCCAACAGAGTACAAACTGGAGCTCCTCCTAATAAGACAATCATTTTGCTGATACAGCCAGGTTCAGCAGGAATAACCTGATACTGCCAAGGAAACACAATCAAAGAGGGGTGGATCGAATACATGTCCAATTATATCTGCTTATGTCATGTGAGTAGCATCAGTGGGGTGTGCTCTGCTATTGTGGTGGCAAAACAGGCTGGAAAGCACAGCAGTACTGCCTACGCCTCCCGAAGAGAATACATTTCTTTGATTTCTCTATATTGGGCCTTCACTGCCCATGAGCTACCGGTCTCCAATCCATTTCAGGTGGGCCACATGTACCACAATGTTAGCCTGGCTCTTTTCCCCTACAAAGTCGGCTCCATATCTTTTCTTCATCTGAGAGGACTTCTGAGCAATAGATGAGTCATGCTCTTAACAACCAATCCAAGCAATGCTACTTACCAATTGGTAACATTTGCAGGACATTAAGTGATTCATTTAACAGACTGGCCATTTGTGAAGTATTTTTCCGTATCAGATCCACTTTCGTTTTTATTCTTTCCATGCCAGACACAATACCTGAAAGAAACCAATAACATGTGGGTTAGCAGGGTACTATATTTCACTGTATTACATTAAAGGCAAAAAGTACCTGTCAACCTCTTATATGTTTTGGTAATGCTATGTTTAAAAAAAACTCAACTACGCCATAGCCTATCTACACATCACATTCCCTGCTAAATGCTGACATAATAACACATAATACTATTAAATGTGCCTGAGTATACTCAGAAATTTAGAAAGGGGAAAACCCCCAAAAACTACTGTATGAGTAGTAATTTGTCTACCTTTTGATTTGGGGAAGTTAAAGAGACCATATATAGAGCAACAAGGTAGAATTATCAACAACAGCACTTCCAGTCAGTTAATACTTAAAAAACATCTACATTTTATTCATAATCCATAAAAAACACAGTAAAAATCAAACATTAGTAAAAACAAAGTGCTAGTGACATAGAAAAAAAGCTAGCAATTTACTAGCAGCAGTTCATTCCTGATGTAAAAGTGGCATCATTTACTTCCTCCTTATGATTCATTTGCCTTGTAGAGATGAAGTGTGATCAATAAAGATCTCAATAGGTATCTAGTATATCAAAGTACTAGTATTATGCCTCTCATCCCAGAAGAAAACTCAAACCCAGTATTATGAGTAGATGTGCCCATATCTATTCATATAAAACGCTTAGGTATGTTTCTGTACTCAGCTGATGCAATTTCTCAGTGTGAGGTTGCTGTCCAAATAGCAAAGTGCACCTACCTTAACAACAGCTATCATTTCAACATATGGATGCAATTTATCAGTATTAGGTTGCCCTCTGCTGTCCATATGGCAAAGTGCACCCACTTCTACAACAGCAACCATTTCAACAAACAAAATGAGCATGGATCTACACGGTCACCTTCCACTATCGCAAACATTCAGAAGTTACTTCTTTCAACCCCCTCTTCTCTTCACACAGGGCAGCGCGGTTCCAGTGTCAATAAACAGTTAATTACCGCCTCAACGTTTTAGTCATCAAAGAGGGAAACGCCATAGGACGAATGCCTCCTCACGAGCTAAAACTGGAAGTAGGCGCTGTAATTATACTACTACGCATTCTTATTTCATCACAGGAACTCAGTAATTAAACGAGGTTGACAGTTACGCATCTACAAAAACACATCATAGAGACCTGTGTGATGAATGGAAATCAGATTCTGTTCTTGTACTGTACATACCTCTCATTCCATCTGATACGTTTAGCCTTTTCAATGACCATTAATAAGTGACAGGGACCTATGCTCTCCTCCTGGAAGAGATCGGTGGTAATTTCCAATATTTAAGAAGGGGGACACTGGTGACCCTATGAATTACCAACCAATATTGACCTTTAAGATATGCTAGTATGGCATATGTTACGCTGGGAAAAGCTAGTGCCACTAGAACTGTTTTAGGTCATCACGTATTGCTTCACTCTTAAGTGCCCATGGAATCTAGAGAAAAGTGCCCAATCGATTGTGCGTCTGTTTTGTCTGTCGGCAACTTCATCCAGATTAAGATCTATCTATGTGCATGGCAGAGAGAGTCACTGTATGCTGCGGTGGAAGGCATGGGTACCCGTGACCCACCCGAATTTCCTTGCCTTTCACTGTAGAGTGTGGTTATTCTGATGAGATGTCCAACATGTGTGCCATGGACTTGTACAATGTTAGGAGCCATGGCAACAATGGCGGCCTTCATTGTTCCTTTCATTCGGCTTGGTGTTTCCTTGCACAGGATAAACAAGTGCAGTGAGCTGAAAAAAAGTCAGTATGTGGGGATCAGAAAAAGACCCTGGTGTAGCAACATCAAGAGTTGACAGAGGGTGTGGCAATTCTGCTTGGAAGCGACAGTACAGACTTTTCCACATTGGGTTCCGCAGGAGTGGGAACTCCCTTTCACTCAGATCAGAATGGTATGGATAAAGAAACTACTGTTGACTGCATACTCAAAAACACAGAAAGAAACAGAGTAAAAGAGAGAGAGTTAGGTAAGAATTGATGCAGTCCAACTGGTGTGGTACACACGACTTATCTCTTGGTATTAGGTAACACACCTTTTAATATAGGCCTGTACTCGGGAGGATAGCTCAGCGGCAACATTCTCGCATTGGAAGCAAGACGAGGCAGAGCAACATAGGTTTGATTCCTGGGTCCGCGCTTAGAAACCTCTGGGTATTAAGCGTGTTATAAATAACCTATCATACCATATCATACTACACAAGTTGGTAGTGTGACTGAGCAGACAGGTTTATCTTAAGAGGGGTAATGTAAGCTGTAGAGCTGAACAATGAAATCAGTAAATACAGTTATCCAAATGAACACTTACATGCCTAAAGTTATCAAATACATATTTATTTATATATAAACAAAGATATTTGAAGCATTCTTTAAACAGCAGCAACTAATAGTAACATTAATCCCAAGTTAGGATTCAATTCAAAAAGAGAACAATAAAGCAGGTCAGTAATTCTTTCAACTCAGTCAGGTTAGGTGGATCATCATTCTCAGCCCTGGCCCCCACTCTGTGGAACACACTTCCACCCCACATTGGACTTACTGAGGACCTCATGTCTTTCCGCAAATTACTGAAAACATGGCTCTTCCCCTAAAATTGACTCTTAACTCAAACTCGATAACAGCAATCAATGTCCTTAGCCCAAAGCTACTTTATCATAAATAACAATCCAGCAGCATGATCCGAGTGAGAAATCGAAAACTAATAATCGCTTTTGTAAATTAAAACGGATAAACTGAATAGAACGAGTGAAGTAGATGAAAGTAGTGAAGTGGATGAAAGGAATAAACTGGATGAAAGCAGGGAAGTGGATGAAATTAAGGAAATGGATGAAATAAATGAAATGGACGTGAGGAACGAAGTGGACGAGTGGAATAAAGTGGACGAGAGGATGGAAAGGAGGAGTACATGATTCAGATGGAGTGCACCAAATAGATAGAGCGCATGGAACGGATGGATGGCATGAAATGACAAAGTGCATGGAATGAAAAGAACAAATGGAATAGATGAATCAAGTTCCTGACAAGGATAGAGTGTTAATGTTAAACGATATTTGTACCACGCACTCCACCGGAGTGGTCCCCTGGCGCTCTGGCGGCTCTGAAAAAGGGAGGAGGGGGGTGGGTTAGTGGGAATAAGCTGGAAACGTGCAAGAGAGCAGTGATGTGCTGTTGGCAGCCTCAGCCCGGTGGGTCCGTTGGCTGGGCATGGGTTGCTTTACGGTCGGTAGTCGTCGTGTGCTGTTGGGCAAGTCTATGTGTGGTTTGTTTTGTTGTTGCGGTGTTGTGAAGTTTGTGCGGATTGCTGTGTTCAAAGGATTGTGGTTGTGTTTGGTTAGAGTTTGAGAGGTGTATGCAGAGGGATGAAATTGTTAGTGGGTTGGTTAGTTGACATTGTTGTCATTGCAATTATATGATTCCATCTAGGTGTGGCACATGCCGAGATTCACATTTCTATCTAGATGCGGCGCAAGCTAAAGTTCAGAATTCCATATGAGTGTGGCCCATGCTACCAATCACATTTCTATCTAGATGCGATGCAAGCTAAAGTTCAGAAATTCTAACTGGTGTATGCTAACAATCACATTTCTATCTAGATGCAGCGCAAGCTAAAGTTCAGAATTCTAAGTTTGGTGTATGCTAACAATCACGTTTCTACCTAGATGCAGCGCAAGCTAAAGTTCAGAATTCCATACGAGTGTGGCCCATGCTACCAATCACATTTCTATCTAGATGCGATGCAAGCTAAAGTTCAGAATTCTAACTGTGGTGCATGTTAAGAGTCACTTTTCTATCTAGATGTGACGCAAGCTAAAGTTCAGGATTCTAAGTGTGGTGTATGCTACCAATCACATTTCTATCTAGATGCGACGCAAGCTAAAGTTCAGAATTCGAAGTTTGGTGCATGCTACCAAACACATTTCTATCTAGATGCGACGCAAGCTAAAGTTCAGAATTCTAAGTTTGGTGTATGCTACCAATCACATTTCTATCTAGATGCGACGCAAGCTAAAGTTCAGAATTCTAAGTTTGGTGCATGCTAACAATCACATTTCTATCTAGATGCAGCGCAAGCTAAAGTTCAGAATTCTAAGTTTGGTGTATGCTACCAATCACATTTCTATCTAGATGCGACGCAAGCTAAAGTTCAGAATTCTAACTGTGGTGTATGTTAAAAGTCACATTTCTATCTAGATGCGATGCAAGCTAAAGTTCAGAATTCTAAGTTTGGTGTATGCTAACAATCACATTTCTATCTAGATGCAGTGCAAGTTAAAGTTCAGAATTCTAAGTTTGGCCCATGCTACCAATCACATTTCTATCTAGATGCGATGCAAGCTAAAGTTCAGAATTCTAACTGTGGTGCATGTTAAGAGTCATATTTCTATCTAGATGCGACGCAAGCTAAAGTTCAGAATTCTAAGTTTGGTGTATGCTACCAATCACATTTCTATCTAGATGCGACGCAAGCTAAAGTTCAGAATTCTAAGTTTGGTGCATGCTAACAATCACATTTCTATCTAGATGCAGCGCAAGCTAAAGTTCAGAATTCTAAGTTTGGTGTATGCTACCAATCACATTTCTATCTAGATGCGACGCAAGCTAAAGTTCAGAATTCTAACTGTGGTGTATGTTAAAAGTCACATTTCTATCTAGATGCGATGCAAGCTAAAGTTCAGAATTCTAAGTTTGGTGTATGCTAACAATCACATTTCTATCTAGATGCAGTGCAAGTTAAAGTTCAGAATTCTAAGTTTGGCCCATGCTACCAATCACATTTCTATCTAGATGCGATGCAAGCTAAAGTTCAGAATTCTAACTGTGGTGCATGTTAAGAGTCATATTTCTATCTAGATGCGACGCAAGCTAAAGTTCAGAATTCTAAGTTTGGTGTATGCTACCAATCACATTTCTGTCTAGATGCGACGCAAGCATAAGTTCAGAATTCTAAGTTTGGTGTATGCTACCAATCACATTTTTATCTAGATGTGACGCAAGCTAAAATTCAGAAATTCTAACTGTGGTGTATGTTAAGAGTCACATTTCTATCTAGATGCGATGCAAGCTAAAGTTCAGAATTCTAAGTTTGGTGTATGCTAACAATCACATTTCTATCGAGATGCAGCGCAAGCTAAAGTTCAGAATTCTAAGTTTGGTGCATGCTAACAAACACGTTTCTATCTAGATGCAGCGCAAGCTAAAGTTCAGAATTCCATATGAGTGTGGCCCATGCTACCAATCACATTTCTATCTAGATACTATGCAAGCTAAAGTTCAGAATTCTAACTGTGGTGCATGTTAAGAGTCACATTTCTATCTAGATGCGACGCAAGTTAAAGTTCTGAATTCTAGGTTTGGTGTATGCTACCAATCACATTTCTATCTAGATGCGACGCAAGCTAAAGTTCAGAATTCTAACTGTGGTGCATGTTAAGAGTCACATTTCTATCTAGATGCGATGCAAGCTAAAGTTCAGAATTCTAAGTTTGGTGTATGCTAACAATCACATTTCTATCTAGATGCAGCGCAAGCTAAAGTTCAGAATTCTAAGTTTGGTGTATGCTAACAATCACGTTTCTATCTAGATGCAGCGCAAGCTAAAGTTCATAATTCCATACGAGTGTGGCCCATGCTACCAATCACATTTCTATCTAGATGCGACGCAAGCTAAAGTTCAGAATTCCATACGAGTGTGGCCCATGCTAACAATCACATTTCTATCTAGATGCGACGTAAGCTAAAGTTCAGAAATCCATACGAGTGTTGCCCATGCTAACAATCACATTTCTATCTAGATGCGACGCAAGCTAAAGTTCAGAATTCCATATGAGTGTGGCCCATGCTAACAATCACATTTCTATCTAGATGCGATGCAAGCTAAAGTTCAGAATTCTAACTGTGGTGCATGTTAAGAGTCACATTTCTATCTCGGTGCAACGCAGATCGAAGTTCAGTTCCTTACAGGTGTGGCACTAGCTAAAATTGGCAAGTAAGTTAATATGCAACACAAGGCAGCATTTACAATCCATTTTCAGTGGTCACAGGTCTTACTAAGTATGTATTGTCTAAGTCTATGGCAGTCTGCGCTATGGAAGGTAAGGTAGAGTGACAGGGGCTTTCTGGAGTAGAGTAATTGCGCAACACCCCACCCCAGCCACACTCACAGTTTTGTTGGTGTCTGCGGACTTCCTTGGCTTCCCCTGCAGACACCTGCAGACACGTCTTGGGGCCATCTCTGTTGGAGCCGCCCTTTGCCTTGGGGCCCTTAGCCACAGAGGCTGCTGGGAGTGCATGGGAGGAATGGAGTGCATGGGACTGACGGGGTGCATGAGATGGATGGGGTGCATGGGACGGATGGAGTGCATGGGACGGATGGAGTGCATAGGACGGATGGGTTGCATGGGACGGATGGAGTGCATGGGACGGATGGAGTGCATGGGACGGATGGAGTGCGTGTGACGGATGACGTGGATAGAACGGATAAAATGGGTGGAACGAATGAAATGGGTGGAACGAATGAAGCGGGTGGAACGCATGAAGAGGGTGGAGCGGATGAAGTATGCGGAAGGATGAAGCCGATAGAACAGATGAAGTGGGTGGAACGGAAGAAGTGGGTGGAAAAGATGAAGTGGGTGGAAAAGATGAAGTGGGTGGAACAGATGAACTGGGTGGAACGGATGAATTGCGTGGAATGGATGAAGTGGGTGGAATAGAAGAAGTGGGTGGAATAGAAGAAGTGGGTGGAACAGATGAAGTAGGTGGAACGGATGGAATGCATGGATCGGACGAAGTGCATGGATCAGAAGGAATGAATCGAACTGACTGAACAGATGGAGTGCATAGAACTGAGGGAGTACATGCGACAGATGGAATGCATGGAACATTGAGAGGGCATGGAATGGACATTATGCAAGAATGGTTGGAGCGCAGGGAACGGTTGGAGCGCACGAAACGGTTGGAGTGCAGGGAACGGTTGGATCGCAGGGAACGGTTGGAGCGCATGAAACGGTTGGACCGCATGGAACGATTGGAGCGCATGGAACGGTTGGAGTGCAGGGAACGGTTGGAGCGCATGGAACGGTTGGAGTGCAGGGAACGGTTGGAGTGCATGGAACGGTTGGAGTGCATGGAATGGTTCAGTGCATGGAATGGTTGGACTGCATGGAACGGTTGAAGGGCATGGAACGGTTGAAGGGCATGGAACGGTTGAAGGGCATGGAACGGTTGAAGGGCATGGAACGGTTAGAGTCCATGGAATGATTAGAGTGCATGGAATGATTGGAGTGCATGGATTGCATAGAGCATGAAGGCGCTCGATCTCAAGCACCTACTGAGAACCACCATATCACATCACCAGGCTTCCTCTCTTCTATCAACTAGAACACAGCGATACTATGACACATTCAGTATAGCTGTTCTCATACCAACACCTGCCACATACTCCTAGTTGGGTGCACACCTTCTAGCGTTCTCCTCAGGGCTAACGCAGCCAGAATCAGTCTGGTATCACCCTGCCAGAACGAACACATACTCCTGATCTCCCAACCACCACACCTACCACCAAGAAGCAGCTATCATACGAGTGCCACACATGCTGCACACATATCCGATGTACACACGTACCTTATGACTCTCTCTCTCTCTCTCTCTCTCTCTACTGACTTGAACTACAGTTCCCGAGGGCGTTCAACCTACCAGCGCCTTGAGATCATACCAATGGTACATAAGGCGCTATATAAATGCAAAGTAACACAACACAACATAACATATGTTATGCATTTTCCAGCACGTTGAGTGACGTCCTTTGAGGTCAGTAATAACTTACTTTGGGCCTCATTTCACGGAAGGCGGTAAGCCATGGCGCTATTAGCGCCATGGCTGCCGCCGGTACCTTACCGGGTCTGCCTTGGTGGATGGCGGAATTAGCGCCATATTCCAAGGTGTGTGGGGGCGCTAATTCCGCCATTGCCCCTTCACCATTGCCAGTCAGCCCCATAGGGCTCCATGTTAATGGTGAAGGTGCTAATTACGGTACCGCAAATTGCAGTACCGTAATTAGCACCAAGGTCCCTTTGCGGGTCTTGTACTTAACGCCTGTAAAAACCAGGCGTTAAGGGAGGACCCGCAAAGGGACCTCGTAGTAAGGCGGTAAGGGTTTACCGGTACCCGTGCCCTTACCGGTACCGGTAAACCCTTACCGCCTTCCGTGTAATGAGGCCCTTTGTATCACCTTTGCAGTATTAAATTGTAAGGGAGGGAAAGGTTATAGTTACATCAGAACATACTTGGTATTCTACAAAAACAGTTAGATTCTCAAAGAGGGATGCAGGCAGTGTTTTATCCCAGCAATAATAGTGTTCAACAATTAAAACTGCAAGGGAACAAGCACTGCCAAAGCCAGTAGGTTGAGAAGGGGGCAATTAGGGAGCTAGGACATCCAAAGTCAATAGGCCAGTTCAAAGTTCTGATGCTCACTTCTTAGAAAATGTTTTTAAATAGTCAGTAGTTCAAATAGAAAATCACAGCAACTCAAGAGGAGTCACCTTAAAGAAGCACAAGCTTGAAGGCCAGTGCAAGGGAGTTCAGGTGAACGCAAAAGGGTTTAAAATAGCACTCCCCAAGCTAGGAAGCACCACAACTGGCAAAAGGTAAATCTACCCCAAACCCCAAAGTACCTGTGAACTTTAGAATTTGATCCAGCTGGAGGCCTTCTGCTTACAGTGCAGCAGACCCTTGTTCCTGGTCCTTGGTCGTAGTGACGAAAGAGAGGATGTCTGGCAGGCTCCTGCTGGCAGCACTCGAGAGAGGGACTCGGCAGCAATGGATTCTCCTTGATTCAGCATTTCTTTGTGGTTTTGGTGTGTTTTTCTCAGCACCAAAGAAGAACGAACAGCCCCGGTAAGAAGTTACCTGATCCCTCGGTCCTGGACTCTGGCGAGGGGACTCTGGATGAAGAAGTCCTGCTTCTGTAGGGTCCTCTTGATGCCCACAAAGTTTTGGCCAGATTCACACTTCGGAAGACAATGCTCTCGATGATAGTCAGGGGTCCCCGGGTATTGGAATTCTGCAGCCTTGGTAAGTCACAGCAAGTCAGGGGTTGCGCCTAAATGAAGCTTGTCTTAAGCCTAGTTGGTCCCATCAGCACAAGGGAGGAAGTCGTCCCCTGCATGTCTTCCCAGTCAAAAACGAAAACGGGGTCAGCACAGCTGCAGGGCTTCAATGGGCACTTTGCGGTCCAGGACGGTGCTGCTGGCGTCTCTTCATGTCTTCTTCATCAGATGTTGTCCTCCAGTGATCGACTGCCTCTAGTCCCAAAAACCTCACCTTTTAAGCAAGTTCTCATTCATTCACAGCCCTAGGCTATCAATCACCCAGCCGGCCTATCAGAACTGGTTTCACTCAGGCACACCTAGAGACAATAGACAGGGAAGTTTCAGGACCCTACCTCATTTCCTGCCTTTCCAGACACACTGGAGCCTGGGCGGGATTCAGGGCTGAAGCTCACCAAAAGGAAAATACACACAGGACTCAAGCCTGATTCAAACAACAGAGTAAAGGCCCAGAAGGAACTAACTGACAAGAAATGGCGAAAAAAGAAGACAGAGGCCATTTTGGGAAAATGGTCACCCTTGGGTGCTGTACTGCAGCTGAGTGTTCAGCCTGGAGATACATCACAAGTAGTAAAAGAGAAACCACTACCACCAGCCATTCAAGTAAGGTGGTGTAACAGAATGTTACATGAGACGTGGGATAAAGGAGTTACTATGTAACCCCCCAGCACTCCACATAGGGTGCTGTGTGCTGAACCCACAAAATGAAAAGGTAAGTAAGACAGGGGTCATCTTACTTTTCTTGGGAACAGTAGTTCACCCAAGAAAATGTAGCTAAACATTAAGCGAAGTCCAAGCGACTTCTGAGTGGCACTGCACAAAAGGTGCTGTTTGTCACAATGCAAAAGCTGATGCCTATGAGTTTACCAGACTCTATTAAATAGTAAGAAACCCAAAAATCCTAGTCAGATAAAAACACACGAGAGAGTGAGAAAAAGGCCCCACTCACTCAGGAGTTGAAATTAAAAAGCCCTGAGTCTAGCATAACAGCTGGGGGTTTGTAAGGTTAAAGGGAATTGGCACAGAAATGAAACTTTGCCCTAACAGAGAGGGAGATTTAAAGTCTCTACCAGAAATTATATAATGAAAGGGCGGCTATTTGCAACTTAGAAATGTTAAAATGCCAATAAGCATCCAACTCTCTGGCAGTGGTAAGAACACTGTCCAAGCCTGAGGTTTTCCTATGAAAAAGCACTTGGCTAATGTGATTTTCCTTTTGTTTCCAATAGAGAAGGAAGCAACAAGGGCATTTATTTTTATTTTTTTGTTCACTTTATTCTGTGTGTACAAACTTCTTTCTAGCTCGAGAGGACCACAACTGTGGTGTTAGGTGAAGCATCACACAACGTAAATGCATCGTGCACAAGCTAAATCCCCCGAAAAGCAAAATCATCTTTCAATTCTCCATACAAACGTCTCGTCCCAACTCACCCTCTGTTTTGTTGGTCATAGTTTTCACTTCAGTCAGAAGTTCTGCGCTGATGTTCAGAGCTTTTCTTCCAGCAGAGTCAAGAGACGAATTCTGTAGAAAAATCTAAAAGTATAGAAATTAAACACTTCAAAGAAATGTATCAAGGAGAGTAGGTGAACATGCTACAAAATAACCAATTGTGTAGGTAGTAAGTAACTATGATGATGGACACACTTTAACATTTAGAAAAGCAAATTGCGTTGCTATATATCAGTAATTTTGCCACTTTATACGTGCTATAGATTCTTGTGCTCTGCACATACAAACATGTAAACCATATAGTGGTTGGGATAATGCGTATATTTTAATGTGTGAACCTTTGTTGCAGCATTGCATCTGTTAGGTGGGATATCCCAGCCCTGTGTTTAGGGTGTGGGGTGCCTTCATTAACCTAGTTATAAGGCAATCCTTAGGCTGTCCTTTCTTGACTCACTAAGTGTTAGGAAAGCTTTCACTTTTTTGCAACGTTCCCTCATTTCTATGGACCCCCAAAAATGTTGCTTTTATTTTTGTACTCTATCCTGACTTCTTCCAGTGAAGTGAAGCCTTCAGCTTCTCTACGCTGTATTTTTACTCATTGTGATGGGAAACTGACCAGTCCTTAAGGCTGTCAGTACTGGAAAACTATGTTTCCCTTTTTATTTTACATCTTATCTATTTTTTGGGTAACTTCTTATCATTGCACAATACATCTTACAATGCAGTGCAGTTGGGTTTCTTTTGTATGACCCTAGAATACAATAAAAGGAATGTTTTGGTTACTTAGGATGTGCCTAAGGACAAACTGGTGGCAGCAGTTACTTTTTGCTCATGTTTACTGTACTTTTTGTTAGCTATACTGTGTTTACTGCATTTGTCTACTAACAGTGCAGTGCGTTTGACTACTGACAGTGGCTAGTGTTCCAACATGGCCGTGCCACAAGGTTTTTTGTTTGTTCTTTGGCCATCTTGTCCTGTTACCTTCTTCCTGCCTTGCCAGGTCAGGAAATTCCTTTCGTAGTCATGTACTGCCTGGGAAAGCCACGCTTTTCACAAGCTAGTGCTGGGCTATGTGTGTGTGTTCCAGGAAAGTGGGCTGGGACCGCCTGGTACCAATCAACAAACTGGTTTCTATATGTCTAGACAGTATGCATGAGTTTCACCATCAGTGGTCCTAATTGGACCACTGCTGTGGTGTGTGTGAGGGGCAGATCTTCCATTGGGCAGGCTGGGCTTCGTGCTCACCTGAGTTTCTGGATAAGAAGAGGAGTCCTGCAGCCACTCCCCAAAGATCCTGCAAGGAGCCAGGAATCCTGCACAGCTGAGTAGACATTGGAAGACCAGTGGACCCGTCCCAAGAAGGCTTGGTGATCAACTTTTGCTGCAGTCCCGGTGGAGCACTATCTGGCTGGTGATCTTTAGAGGACCTTCGTGGTACCTCGACCTTTGGACTGGTGGGACCAACCATTGCCAATGTCTGCTCAGTGCCCAGCCATCTGGAGTCTTCAGAGGTGTCCCCAGAGCCAACCTGTGGACTGACCAGCTCCGGTTTGGGCTACCACAGTAGAGGTGTTGTGGTTTCTGCGTTTTGGCTTAGAATTTTGGGGGTCCTCAGCTTGTTCTAAAAGAGTGGCTCCTGCTAAATTCCGGCGTTCCAGCATCAACGTGACCCGAGATAGGAGGCTGACTCTGACCGCAACAGCTGTGTCCCCTTCTAACGCTGTGCATTGGTGACCATTTCTGGAACCTTCTTTCCTATGTCCAGTTGACCATCCTGAAGAGTCCTGCACCAATGCCTGCTGTATTGTTTATCAAGAAGAGGTTACACCAAGCTCCTGTGCCCGACTGTAACTCGTCTTGCATCTGCAGCTCCTGGGGACCTGTGACCAGAACCAAAGGCGGGAAAACTTAACTCAGGCGAACCTCGATCGCCCTGCCAAGTCTGGAGAAAAACCGGAGTATGGATGGTAAACTCACCCAATACTTACCTGCCTTCCCTATCTTGACCCTTTTAAAGGTTTGGAAAACCTTTAAACGGTTACCATTGTTTAGCTTTAGCAATACCTTTTGCCAAAAGCCCTTCAAAAGCTGGGAACAGTTTTATCCACTAGAATACATCCTATTCTAATGTTTGAAACCATTTGCCCATCCACAAGACCATCCTCCTAATTTTTCACAGCTCAAAACTTCTGGAAACTTTGTGAGCCTTTAGGTCACAAAGCACCAATCAACCAAGGGTTGGACTTTCTATGTTGGGGTTGAATTATTGTGGACTGCCATTGCCATTTCTAATCACTGCCTTTCCTTTCAGTATTGTGGGGTGGGGGATTATGATTGTATTGCAATGGCTATGGTGGTTGTATATATATGTATTTTATTATTAGTGTTGTGTGATAGTATTACATGTTAGTAGTCATTTTTCATAGTTTGTTATTGGCCATAAATATAGTATTTTTATAACTACTTGTCTAAGTGTAATCCTTGATTACTTACCTTGTGGACTCATTACCACAATCACTCACTACTGAGACTAAGCCTTGACCACTATCAATGCCACCTTGATTGGTTTTGCTACAGTTCACAGAGGTGTTCGTCCCTGTTCACTATAACTAGGTTGGCCTCCTAAACTCTGACCAGAGTTTAACAATCCAGTCTAACACTGAGTGATATCTGTGAGGGCATTAGCCCCAAACAGTATCTCTGAGTAGAGGCTTTGTATTTTTGCTTTATCCAGAGTGGTGTATACATCTTTCTCAGAGAAAAGTCGACATCCATGATTTACCGGTGTTGCACCTCTGATGTGGCACATGAGAGACCCTTACCCTCTTAGGTTTGGCATGTCCCAAAGGCACAATTTTCACTAAATCAATCACCTCGCACAATTAGATGCGTGTGTGTGCACTCATCTACTTTTTCAGAGACCTTAATTCGTAATAATGGGATTTAGGTTGCTGTATTCTGAGGGATGCACTAGAGGGGGTTGTTGTGTAAAAATACACTAGATGTTCCACCACTATATCTTTGTTGCCTTCACGTGAAAGAAAACGGATGATGGCATATATGGTCAATGTTATAATGGATTTGTCAATTCTGGCCTTGTGGACAGATGTTTAGGAGGCCATCCTTGTTGGATAACAGGGATTTCTTCTTTGAGCTGAAGCCACACCAATCAAGGCAACGTGGAGAGTGATCTAGGCTTAGTCTCAGGAGAGGTGAGCAGGGTGAGGGGTCCACAAAGAGTCCACACAGTGAAACACCAAGAATTATACTTAGACAGTTAGTTATAAAAGTCTATTATTTAATATAGGCCCAGGATAACACTATCACACAACACTATCTACTATAGAACATATATACAGTCACATTAGTCAGTGCACATAAATTAATTACTTCACCAATACCTATAAAGGAAGAAGGTAAGTAATTTAGTCAGCACCAACACTCTTCAGAAATTACAATCCTCACTTAAGAAGTCCAGCGCTAAAATGAATGGAGCCTTGTGACCAATGTTCAACGTGTGCGTAAAAACGCACAGGAATGCATAATGTTCACAAAGTTCCAATACTTTTTTGGAGACAGGAAAGAGTTAGGAAAAGTGTTTTGAAGATGTGAGGAACATTCAAAAGTCTGGTAGGTATCTGTTATTGCTACCGAAACTGTTCCCAGCTTTTGGATGCTTTTAGAAAGCACGTACTTCCCAAGCCAAAGTATTACAAAATGTAGCCCCAAAGTTAGAAAAGGTTTTGGATGAAATAAGGTCACTGGTAAGTATCCTCACTACTCACTGCCCTTACTCTGATTTTGGTCCAGACTTGTTAGGTCTGGAGGTGGTCACCAGAGGTACGTTTTCTCGCCTTCCTTTTGGTTCCCCAGATGTCCAGATGGTGCGGGAGCAGAGACAGTTCCAGCTGGTCACAGGAGCTTCTGCACTCAGTTCTGGAGGAAGAATGCGGAAGACACCACTGCAGCACATCTCAGGACACTGGAATTGATGTGGGGAAACTACTCTATTGCGACCATTACCATTGCAAGGTGACGCAGAGGGATTCAGCTTTCGCGCTCTGATACAGCCTTCTATCTTGGGACCCAAAGGTGTTGGGAAGACAACATTAGGTGGAAGGGTATCTTGTTGGATATGCTGGTGAACCCCTACGCCCCCGATCGAAACACAGTACGATGGCGCTCCTATCACAGAAGCCCACATTTGAGCTGGACAGCTTAGTGGATGACTCAGGGACACTTCCGAACAGGCTCGCTTGCAGTGTTACCAGGAGACATTGGGAATGGTTGGTCCCACCGCTCAAAAAGGGTTGAAGCAACAATTAATGTATTCAGAGACCAGTTGGCAAGCAGCGCATCTCTTGGACAGCAGCAGGATTCAGTTGCCAGGGCTCGTCAAGTGCGTCTCAGGATCGCCCTTCATCTGCTCAGCTTCTCAGTATACTTAGCTCCTTCTTCAGATCTGCTGGAAAGACTGCAGGGATCCTTGTCTTATTCAAAATTAGGTGAGTCCTCAGACTCACTCCTCCAATGGAAAGATCTGCCCCACACATGCACACCAGCAGTGGTCCAAGCAGGGACCACTGTGGGTCTAATGCATGCATGAACACCAGACTTTCTGAAGTCAGGTTGTGGATTAGTACCAGACAGTCCCAACCCACCTCCTGGCTCCTCCCACAAATGCCCTGCAGTAGCTCCAGTGGAGTAACTTTGCTGAAAATGTTGGGGGGGACATGACATCTGAAGAAAAGGTGCCCCAGCCAAATATATGGTGACAAAATGGTGTGCCATGAAAGTTGGGGGGGACAAACACCCCCGCTCCGCCCTAAAATTATGCCCATGACTAGCTCTGCGAATTCTTTGTTTCCCTGGCAAGTGCATGACCATACAAGGATTTTCCTGACCTGAAAAGGCCCAAACACAAGATGGTAAAAGTACAAATGAAAGCCTCATGTCACGGCCATTGTAGAACACTAGCAGTGGGTAGCCAAACACAGTAAACACAGTGAGGCCAACCAAAAATATAGTAAAAAGTACACAAAAGTAACTGCTGCCACCAGTTTGTCCTTTAGCTCATCTTAGATAACCAAATAGTCTAGGGTCACACAAACCGAAACCCCATTGCACTGCATTAGAAGATGCATTGTGCATTGATAAAAAATTACCCAAACAGGCAACAAAGTAAAAGATTAAGGGGAACAAAGTTTCCCAGTACAGACAGCCTGAAGGACTAGTCAGTTTCCCCATAACATGTGAGTAAAAGGCCAGTTAGGTGAGGCTGAAGGCTGGACTGCACTGAATGCAAAAAGTCAGGACAGGATGTAAAACAAAAGCAAAACGTTTAGGGGTCCATAGAAAATGGAAATACAATTGCTTCTAGAGAAAACTTTCCTAACAGTCATGACTTCTGCCAGCCTAATAAGAATGGGCCAGGGAGAGTCATGAATGGATAACACTGTGTTAGGACTGTTTTTCTAAAGTCCAACTAGTCCAACTAAGGGCTTCATAAGACCTTATCTGAGGCAGTACAAAACTCCACTCTTAGTATAAGGATGTAGCACCTGAAAAATGTTGGTAGCGTAGACAGAGCAGCCAGGCTTATCTTAGGAGGGAGAGAGGGCTGAGGCTTGGTACAAAGAAATTGTAGCATCCATATGGGCCAAAGAAACACTGAAGCACTATGTAAGGTAAAACAAAATGGTTTATTTAAATACAAGTAGGCCAAGATAAATCTTGGGGAAGTAAGTACTATGACATATCATATAAACACAATTATAAAACCACCTCAATACTTATGGTTTACAAACCAAAGTATAACCTTATTTATATTACAATAAGCAGACAGGGTGAGCCAAACCTAAAACACATTCAGAATGGCATTACGCTATTCCTGGGGTGTAACACCACAAAAGTTAGACCTTTAGAATACCATAAGTAATTCCAGGGCAGCAGACCCTATTGGTCAGAATATGACAATGCATTACTTACCGTAAAAGCATTTCTGATGGTTGTATCTGCTTATATTCACATGCTGTGCATAGGTCCGACATCCAGTGGTCACTGCGGAGTATTGCATTTTGTTTTTCGTAGTCGAAAAGGGACGTCGACAAGGCGTGTCTGAAACACTATCCCTATAGTGACGTGCGTTGTACCCACAATCCCTCACGCGTCGAGGTCCCTCTGTTTGTATTTTTCTGCCCTGAGGGAGCCTTCTAGACGTGAGTGAGTACAGAAAAGAGAGAGATATAAAAGGAAGTCTATGTTCCTTCCATCCGAGCGGGGAGGAAGGGTGGGCGCATGTGAATCTAAGCAGATACAACCATCAGAAATGCTTTTACGGTAAGTAATGCATTGTCTTCTGATGTTTGTTAATCTGCTTAGAATCACATGCTGTGCATAGACTAGCGAGCAGTACCCGGAGTTGGCGGTGGGTTATGAGAAGGAACAGTAGAGAAAAGATGTCTTAATACTGCCTGTCCCACCTGGGAGTCAGATCTCAAGTGTGCATCTAGACAGTAGTGTTTTGTAAAGGTGTGCACAGAACTCCAGGTAGCCGCTTTGCAGATGGACTCAAGGGGAACATTTGGAATGAATGCTATGGACGCCCCCGTGCCTCCAGTAGAGTGTGCTCTTGGCTTAAAGGGCAGTTCTCTCTTAGCAAGAGTATAGCAGAGAGTGATGCATTGAACAATCCATCTAGAAATAGTGGACTTTGAAACTGCATCCCCTTCTCTTCCTGCTGCCACCGAGACGAAGAACTGATTAGTCTTCCTCAGTGGTCTGGTTCTTTCCATGTAGAACATGACCGCTCTGCGCACATCTAGTGTGTGCAGACTTTTTTCTCCCAAGTTGGAAGGATTTTGAAAGAACGTTGGTAGTTCTATAGACTGGTTTACGTGGAATTTCGAGATGAATTTCGGAGCAAACCTTGGGTGCGTGCGTAGAACCACCTTATCTCTGTGAACTGTAACGAAGGGGTCTAGAACAGAAAGAGCCTGTAGTTCACTTACTCTCCTGATGGAGGTGATAGCTATTAGAAAAGCAGTCTTAAGAGTGAGGTCTTTAAGAGATGCTTTGTGCATAGGTTCAAATGGTGAGCCCATGAGTCTGGTAAGTACCACGTTAAGGTCCCATCCGGGAGCTGGGTCAGCTATCGGGGGGTGTATTCTCTTTACTCCCTCCATGAAGGCCTTTATAACAGGGATCTTCCACCACGACACTTTGAGTTGGGAAGTGGTGTATGCAGAAAGTGCCGCTAGGTGGACTTTAATGGAATTGAACACTAGACCTGAATCCAATAAATGGGTCAGGTATAGAACAATATGTGTGGGAGAGCAGTCAATCGGGTTGATGCTCTTTCCTCTGCACCAGATGACAAATCTCTTCCACTTGCTAGAATAGCAGTGGCGAGTGTTAGGTTTTCTGGCTTCCCTGAGGATGTCCATGCATCTCTGCGGGAGCTGTAGATGTCCAAATTCTATGATCTCAGGAGCCAGGCTGCTAAGTTCATGTTCTGGGGGCATGGATGCAGAGTCCTGCCCTTGTCTTGTGACAGCATGTTGTACGGGCAGGGGAGTTTCACTGGGGGAGATAGAGACATCTCCATCAAGTGAGCGAACCATGGCTGTCGTGCCCACATCGGGGCCACCAGTATCATGGTCACTTGTTCCTGGTGCATTTTGTGCACCACCTTTGTCTGCCAGCAGATTGAGTTCCCCTGGTACATGTTGTGACAGTAGGAACATGTTTTTGTTTGAGAGCCCACTTCCATATATTTTGGGCCAGTTTGGACAGTCCTGGAGAGTGGGTGCCCCCCTGCTTGTTGATGTAGTACATGGCTGTGGTGCTGTCTGTAAGGACCATCACTGTTTTGCCCTGTAGGTGTTCCTGGAAGGCTTTTAGAGCTTTGAACACAGCTAGTAGCTCCAGTAGATTTATGTGTTTGGATGCTACGTTCGGAGTCCACACTCCGTGAGCAGTCTGATGGGATAGGTGAGCCCCCCATCCTGTGAGGGATGCGTCTGTGGTTAGAGTGGCTTCTGCCGCGGGTGTGGCAAAAGGTTTCCCTCTTTCCAGGTTTTCCTTTGTGCACCACCGTAGCGAGAGAACCAAGGCCTGCGAGACCACCACTAGATCGTCCCATAATCCGCTGGCCTGACACCACTGGCTGTTGAGCCACTCTTGCAATGGGCGCATGCGCAGGCGCGTGTGAGGTACCAAATAAATACACGACGCCATCATGCCTAGCAAGCGCATTGCTTTGCGTACCGTCACCTCTCGACCGGCCACATATTGAGGGATCTGAAACATCATGTTTTGGACCCTCTCGTTGGAGGGGAAGACGAGGCCGTCCTTTGTTTGAATTAGAGACCCTAGGAATTGTTTAATCTGGCTGGGGTCTAGGCTGGACCTCTTTTCGTTGATGGAGAAGCCCAGCTGGAACAAAAGGTCTACAGTCGTTTGGGTATTGGAGAAGCATGTTTCGTAAGAATCCCCTGTTATGAGCCAGTCGTCGAGGTAAGGGTAAACTGGGATGGACAACCTGCGCAGGTGGGCCACTGCCAGTACCTTCGTGAATACCCTTGGTGCAGATGCTATGCCGAAGGGTAGCACTCTGAACTGGTAGTGTTTGCCCTCTATCATGAACCTGAGGTATTTTCTGTGCGCTGGCAACATTAAAATATGAAAGTATGCATCTTTCATGTCTAGTGTTGTCATGTAATCTCCCTGTGATAGCAGTGGGATCACTTCCTGTAAGGTCACCATACGAAACTTCTGGGGTTTGACAAACTTGTTCGCTGGGCGCAGATCTAATACAGGGCGCATGGTTAGATCCTTTTTGGGTACAAGGAAGTACACTGAATAAATACCTTCCGTTACCTGAGATAGAAGCACGACCTCTATTGCTCCTTTTTCCAGCAGTTGTTCTACTTCTTGGAGAAGGATGGCAAGGTGTTCTGGTGTCATGCGTCGTCCCCTCGGGGGTCTGTATGTTGGGGAACCGTTGAATTCGATGCAGTATCCGTGGGCTACGGTGGAAAGTACCCAGCGGTCTGACGTTATTCCCTCCCATGCTGGAAGAAAGGATGTTAGCCGGCCCCCGACCGGTGTTGCATGGGAGGGGACGGGAATCTTCGCGTCACTTGTTGTTGTTGGGGGCTTGGGAGCCTCTGGGGGTGGACCCCCGACCTCTCCCTTTGCCACGGCGCTGGCCTCTTTGGCTGTACTGCCCACTATTGGTCTGGTAATTGGTGGCAGGGTACTGTTGCTGCCGATTCTGCTGTTGGCGTTGGCCACGAAAAAAGCGTTTGTTGCCGTAGCCGCGTCTGGTAGTGGGCTTAGAGATCTGGTCAAGAGTTTTGATAGTATCGAACTCTTTTTTAGCCATCTCCAGAGCCTCATCCACCGCTTTCCCGAAGAGGTTTGAGTCTTCAATAGGTTTATTTATTAAAGACGCCTGTGTCTCCGGTTTGAACCCTGAGTTACGCAGCCATACATGGCGTTTTAGGAGTATTCCCTGAACCAGGGAACGTCCCGCTGTCTCTGCAGCATCCAGAGAGTTCTTCACAATGCTCTGGTTGACCTGGGTTCCTTCGCCAATAGTTGATAGCAGGCATGTCCGTAGTGGTTCCGGCGCTTCTTCGGCGTCTTTGCGCAGCTTGACCCACTGCGCGTCCGCGTAGCTAGCTAGCAAAGAATTGTTGTTCGCAATTCTTGCCGAAAAGGCAGCCGAGGATGTGACTCTCTTTCCAAGTGCATATAATCTCTTGCCCTCCTTGTCAGGTGGTGCCTCGCTGGTGGACAGCGGCACCCCTGCCCTCTTCCTTGTATTAGTTACTACAAGGGAGTCAGGAATAGAATGTCCCCTGATGTACAGCGGGTCTGAGGGTGAAGGAGTGAAAAGTTTTTCAATTCTAGGATTAACTCCTCTGATTAGAGCGGGCGTGGAAAGCGAAGGGATGATTCTTCTCTTCACTGAAGCGAGGAGGGGGAATGGTCTGGCTGACCGGGGGTTTCTCCTTAATTACTCTTTCCACAAAGTCTATTTCAGGAGAGATCTCCCCAGTGTCCAGTTCGAAATGTGCTGCTGCTCTGCGCAACAGGGCATTGAATGTGGGCTGATCGTCTATGGGAGACGTGTTCCTCACAGGTGAATTGTCAGGAGGATTTAGGTTCAGGACATCAGTGTCCGAATATACTGATGGGGATTGCCAGGGATGAGAAGGCCCTTCTTCTGGATTTTCTCCGAAGCCTTCTCCTACCATGTCTGGGCTGTCTTCCAGACCTTCCTCCTGGTTCTGTCCCTCTTCATCGTCCACAAATTCATCCTCCTCCTCCAATTATTGTTCCTCACCGGTGAGGTCATACACATTATGGAAATCTGAGGCTGTGTCCTGCTGGGGATTGAATAGTCTCGGATATTTAGCCCTGGGGTCCTCCTGAGGCCCTTCTCTTGTTCTCTTGGGAGTGGGAGGGTTCTGGGTCTTCATAAACCTCTCCATGCAGAGATGGAGCCTTTCCATGGTCTCATGGGGTACCCCTGAGCGGTCTAGCGGGGGAAAATTAGTGTCTTCTAGCTGAAAACAGCTCAACCTCTCCCATAACTTCGAGGAAAGTGTCCCGTCGCCTTCCGAAAAGCCTTCCGGTGTGCTGGGGGTCCCCCCGACTGAAGGGGGTAGTCCCTGTCTTTCTTCGGGCTTTTTCGGCGTGTCTTTCGACCTTTGCGTAGCGCTCGACGTGTCTTTCGGCGTACGCTTTTGGGCGTCGGCTACAACGATCCTCACCAAGCACTCTGCGACTTGTTTGTCAGAGGAGGGCTGTGATTTCGACGTTACGGGTGTCGATCGTTCTACGGCGGCGTGCGCTCTCTGCTGGTGCGCGGCAGCCGATGGTTTGGGGGCGGCGTCCTTATTTGCTGAAAGCCCAGTCGCTGGTTGCGGCTGCGGTTGCGAGAGGGGCTTCGAACCTGAACGGTCCGAGGAGGCCGCCGGTGGAACCTGCGCCTCCTTGGGCGCCGATGCTTTCTTCGTCTTTGACGAAGAAGAGCCGTGGGTTGTGTGCTTATGTGTGGTATCGTGTGCGTAAGTGTCGCCGGGGTGTTCATCCCCATAAGCAGGGCGTGAGCCGAGCCCGTCGGGGCCGGGGACAGACGACGAAGAGCGCGAGCGCTCTTTAGAGGGGTCTACGACTTCCGTAGCGGAGGTCGTGTTATCACGTTCCTCGTCACTGTCGGTGGTAGCAGCGGCGGGTGAGGAATCAGCCTTCGACATAGCGTAGGCCGCCCACCCCTTGACTCTACGGTCTTTTAGAGTCTTTGGCTTAAGAAGCCGACAAGCCGTGCAACCCTCCTCTTTGTGATCGAGGGGCAAGCAGCGGTTACACCGTGAATGCTTGTCCTTCCAAGTGAACTTGCCCTTGCAACCCGGGCAAAACCTAAAGGGTGTCCTCTCCATAGCCGAGGCAGTAAATCGTGATAACGACCCCAAGGGAAAAGAAGGGGAAAGGGAAAGGCATTCTCAGAAAGGAAACAGAGATGTCCCACGACCCCACTCTCCCTACTGTATTTGGCCTGCGAGGCCAGGCCACGTGTTCGGCAACGCTGAAGGATCTCCTCCGCTCGTCCCCTCCGTCGAAGATCTTGCTTGGCGGAGAAACAGCTTCACAACTGCGTCGAGGGAGGGATCTATGTGTTATAAAACGACCAAAGGTCGAGGAGATGAAATCTGCAATGTCTCTCGAGGAGCTCCGCGTAAAGGCGACCAGTAGCTGGGCGGAAAAAAACAATCTGAGGGACCTCAACGCGTGAGGGATTGTGGGTACAACGCACGTCACTATAGGGATAGTGTTTCAGACACGCCTTGTCGACGTCCCTTTTCGACTACGAAAAACAAAATGCAATACTCCGCAGTGACCACTGGATGTCGGACCTATGCACAGCATGTGATTCTAAGCAGATTAACAAACATCAGAAACAGTGTTATTCAGTTACAGAATCAATCAATTAGATCAACACTGGTTACAAGTATCTCTTGCAACCTATGTAACCTTATAGAAGTGCCCTAGAGCAGTTCAGGGAAAGCACAACCCAGTGTTACAAGTTTAGAAGAGCAGCAGCTATTCAGTATAACCTATTGGTACATAACGTTTACACTATTATTAATCCAGGAATAGATAGTTACACCAATTATTCTATTCAGATGTGTATTATACAAATCTAAGTTAAATAAGAACTTCTAGCAGAGTAGGTAAGTATCACCCAAGCCAAGAAAGTACCTTAGGAGAAAAGAAGAGCTTCTGGGTGGATGCCTTCAGGATGCAGCAGCATAAGACCCGGTCCCTGGATTCTTGGTCTGGAGACTGAAGAAATGGACACTGGATGGTAACTTGCAGCAGCAGTAGTCAGAGGAGACCTCCAGCAAAGTATTCTTCTCAGTTTCTCGCAGCTCTGTGGATTTGGTGCCTTTTTACAGGAACCAGATTAAGGACGAATATTACAGGTCGGATTCTCGTCACTCCGCAAACACCCCAGGCCCAGCCAACGGACCCACCGGGCTGAGGCCGCCAACAGCACATCACTGCTCTCTTGCATTTTTCCTGCTTCCTTCCACTAACTCAACCCCCCTCTCCCTTTTCAGAGCCGCCAGAGCGCCAAGGGACCACTACAGTGGTGATAGTGCGCGGTACAAATGTCCTTTAACATTAACATAACATTAACACTCTCTCGGTCCTGCATTCTGGTGAGGGGAATTCAAGGATTTGAATTGTGTCGATGGAGGTCCAGCAGGAGTCCACTAAAGTTTCAGCAGGATTTGGCCTTCGGAATACCATGCGCTGCATTCAGGCTCAAGGTCCACTGGTATTGGCGGTTTTAAGCCCAGGAAGGTCAGAGCACATTGAGGTATGGCGCGTTTTGCAGGTCTTCTTGAGTTTAGTGTATCTCACGAGCCTCTGAGTAGGTGTCGTCGCATTCGCGATACCCAGGTTGATTGGAAGGAAGGGTTGCATCAGGCTTCTCTTACACAGCAGGCTCTCTGGTCACTGGAAATCAAGACAGATGTCTTTTCTTCATCTCCCTCTTCAGATTCAGCTCCAGTGGTCGACTTGTCAGCAGCTTCCAAAGTCAGAGTCTTTATAAGGAAACACAGCACAACTTTTGCAAACTCTCCCTGCAGTTTACATAAAGGGGTGGTCTGGCTGTCCAATCAGGATAGCCAGCCCCCCAGTGGGAACTGGTTCCTTTCAGGCAAGGTGAAAGACAAAGGGCATCAGAGTTTTGGACTCCTCCCTCGCTTCTGACTTCTCAGACTCTCTGGATCCTCTGCTGGGAATACAAAGGATTCCTGCAGAAGACAAAACTTCAACCAATGACGTTCCTGCCTAGAATGGCAAAAGAAGACAGAGTAAACAACAAGAAAACAAGAAATGGCAGAACAAGAAGGAGCCCACCATTCTAGTAGAATGGTGGCCCTATTACCACAGCTGATTTGACAGCCTGCAAGTAATAATGACTCAAAGTAGTTTTACTGCCACCAGCCATTCAAGTAAACTTGCAATTCTAACAAAAATGTTACCAGGTAAGTAAGAAAGGGGATATCCCCCCCAGCACTTCACATAAGGTGGGTAGTGCTGGCTCACTAAATTCAATGTAAAGGGGATGAGAATTCCACTTTACTTCTTAGGAAGGAACAAGTTACTTACCTGTAACTGTTATTCTCCAGCATGGGTCTTCTGTGCACGGCACCAGACAGAGAACCTCTTCCACTTATGTCCATAGCACTTGAGAGTTGAGGACGCCCTGGCTTTTGCAAGAACCTCTCTGCAGTCAGCCGGGATATCGTATCCTCCAATCTCTAGTGCTGCAGGAGCCAAGCCTGCAAGTTCAGCGACTCCGGTTCGTGATGAAGAATGGCACCTCCTTCTCTGGAGAGAAGATCTGCGTCCGTCGCCAGCTTGATAGGTGGGGATGCTGACAAGTCCAGAAGGTCCGGGAACCAGATCTGTCTCGGCCACGCTGGTGCGACGAGGATCATCCTGCACCTGGACCTGAGCTGGTTGATGAGACGGAGCAGCAACGGCAACAGAGGGAACGTGTACAGGAACAGGCCATCCCAAGGGAACGAGAAAGCATCGCCCATGCTCCTCAGCTGTGTGAACCTGCTGGCGAACCTCTGGCACTTGGAGTTTGTCGCCGTCACGAACAGGTCGATCTGGGGTATGCCCCATCGTTGAAAGAGCCGATCCACCTGGTCCTGGCGTAGTTGCCACTCGTGGCACGAGTGCAGCTCCCTGCTGAGTGAGTCGGCGATGGTGTTTTTTATTCCTGCCAGGTGGAAGAGAACCAGAAACATCCCCTGGGCGACGGCCCAGTGCCACAGATCCTGGGCCTCCTTGGATAGGGCTGGGGATCTGGTGCCTCCCTGCTTCCGGATGTAGAACATCGTGGTGAGGTTGTCGGTGAAGATCCTCACCACTTTGTCCTTGAGGGACGGAAGGAACGATTTGAGCGCCCAGAACACGGCTCGTAGCTCCAGGATGTTGATGTGGAGAGACCTCTCCTCATGGAGCCAGAGGCCTCTTGCATGGAGATCTCCGGTGTGGGCCCCCCCATCCCTCCAGGGAGGCGTCCGTCGTCACCGTCTCCGTATACGCCAGGGTCTGAAGCTCCATGCCTGCCGTGAGGCGCGCACGGGTACCCCACCATAGAATCGCCCGACGGAACTCCTCGTCGAGCGGGATCCTGTCTTCAAAGCTGCCCGCCGCTTGAATCCAGCGGGCGTCGAGGAACTCTTGTAGCGGACGTATCCGAAGTCTGCAAAGGGCACAAGGTAGATGCATGAGGACATCATCCCGAGGAGGGACTTGATGGACCTCACCCTGGCCACATCCGTGGCTAACAGGCGCTGCACCTTGCCCAAAATGGCCTTCGTTCTTTCTTCCGACGGAGATGCCAATCGCTCCACTGCATCGAGCTTCGCTCCCAGAAACCGTGCCACCTGCGACGGAACCAGGTGGGATTTGGGGTAGTTGATGGAGAATCCCAGCTCTGTGAGCAGGCGGACGGTCCTCACCGTGTGTTCGACGGCGAGTTCTCTTGACCTTGCACGGATTAGCCAGTCGTCCAGGTAGGCGTAGTCGTGGATCCCCTGCAGGCGCAGCCACGCCGCCACTGGTGCGAGGCACTTGGTGAACACCCTGGGTGCCGACTTTAATCCGAACGGCAGGGCTCTGAATTGGTAGTGACGCCCCTGGACTACGAATCTGAGGAACTTTGTGTCCTTTTAGAATGGGGATGTGGAAGTAAGCATCCTCCAGGTCCAACGACGATAGGAAGTCGCCCTCCTCCAGCTGTCCCAGCACGTGCTGGAGGGTGACCATCCTGAATTTCTGTGCCTTGATGTACTTGTTTAACCGACGCAGTCCAGTATGGGACGCCAACCGCCTGTCTTCTTTCTGACGAGGAAGTACCTTGAGTATACTCCGGAGCCCCAGAGCCTCTTGGAGATGAGCTCGATGGCACCTTTCTTGAGCATCGCCCTTACCTCCAACAGCAGTTGAGGGACGTGATTCTCCTTCCTGGCCACGGGAGGAATGCGAGGACACTTCTTTTGAAATTCTAAATGTCTGCGGGCCAGGGTGTCCAGCACCCAACGGTCGGTGGAGATGGACTCCCACACGCTGACGAACTTCGTCAGCCGGCCTCCCACCGGGGTGCTTCGGTGGGGGCCCGACGCTATGGCCAGTTCAGTCCTGCTTGGAAGAGGCCTTGCCGCCTTGGCCTCCTTGACGATGACGGCGAGACCCTCCTTGCTTGCCGCGGCCTCTGTAGGCCTCCTGGGACGAGGAGCGGGCCGCCTGGCGGTATGTAGAGGAGCCACCGATGGATCCCTTGGAGGCTCCCTGTCTGCCTTCGGAGCTCAGAAAGGGCCGCCGTTGCTGCAGGACTCCTAGGGCTCGGGCTGTCTCTGTGTCGGTCTTGATGGCCTGGAGGGACTCATCCACCGTCTTCCCAAACAGGTTGTTGCCGCCGAATGGCATGTCCAACACTCTGGTCTGGACGTCCTGGCGAAAGTCCTTCGCCTTGAGCCATCCTCGTCGTCAAAGGCAAACCTTGTTGCCCAGCTGGCAAAATCCGGTATCGGCAATGTCCGTTGCCACCGTTATGGCGTGATCCGACGCCACCTCACCTTCCTGCAGAATCTGTAGGGCCTCCGCCCTCTTGTCATCCGGTAGGAAGTCTATCAGGGGAGCTATCTTGAACCAAAGCTCCCTGTCGTAACGGGCCACAATCGCTAAGGCATTGGCCGCCTTAATCGTCGTTGCCGCTGACGAGATGACTCGTCGTCCCATGGAGTCCAACTTCTTGCCCTCGCTGTCCGGCGGGGAAGTGGAAGTTGAAGCCGCCGCACCCGCCGCTTTCTTCTTGGCCGCTGCCGAGACGACCGAGTCAGGCGTAGCCTGGGCCCTGAGGCACAAGGGGGCGGCATCGGGGACCTGTTACTTCTTCTCGTACCTGTCCCTTTTGGCGGGTGTCGTCAAGCAACGGTACTGCGAGGACCGTCTTTCTCTTGGCCTCCCATCGTTGGTAAAGAAAGCCTTCCTTTTTCTGTTCCTCGGGGCAGAGCTGGAAGAGCTTGGATGCCCTGGCTATCATGGCGTGGAAAGAGCCAATTTCGTCGGGCGGAGAGGCCCGAGGGGGGGTGATGAAGGAACGTCCGTTGTATCATCGCCACTGTCGTCGTCCGTCCCCGTCGCTGTATCCATCGTCATATCATCCCGAGGGTCCGGCGAGGGGAATGAGGAATGAGGGGTCCACAGGCCTCGTGGGCACAAAGGGCAGTGCGGGGTGGACTCTCCTCCGTTTGTTCGGAGGGCTTCCCGATGGTCCTGGTTCTGGATCCTCCGTCGGGGTCCGTGGTAACCTCGTCCTTATCTCAGTACATAAGGATTGTATCACCAACAAAATGGCCACCGAGCTATCCTGGGGCTCGGGCAATGGCTGCGACGGGCGGGATGGCTGCTCCACTGGGCCCTCGTCGTTGCAATCGTCGCTATCTTCGATCACATCAGCAGGAACCTTCCCCTGGGATCGAACCTTCTCTAACCTCTCGTTGAGGCCTTCAAACCTCTCATTGAGGCCTTTCACGGTTTCCACCAGATCCTCCTCGAAGGCTGAATCCGAGTCCGTAATGGCCAACGGTCCCCCACCCCCTCTTTTTCCATCGCGGTCTTCACGGGGGTCTTAACGATGGGCTGGAAAGAGGATTCCCTCCGCGGTGGCAGGGAAACTCTGGGCCCCGAGGCCGCCTCCACTGGCGTAGTCTCTGCCGGCTTCGCCAGGGCCGCTGCGACAACCTCGATAGAGGCCTTTGCCGGGTGGATCAAGGCCCTCACAACCTTAGGTGTGTCCTGGACCTTCGCTTTGGGGGGCGGGTCATTGCCTCGCTCCCCCTCGGCTCCCTTCGAGATCGACCGGGCCTCTCCAGAAGCTTACCTGGGTTCTCAGACTTCTTCTTCCCCGAACCATTGCGCTGGCTCGTGGTTGATCGTGGTGGGGAAGTCGCACCCTGCTAGGCAGCCGAAGAGCCTGACCTTTCGGCGCTCCCGGTGCCCGCGGACTCGCGGTGCTTGGCCTTCTGTTGGGCCCCCGTCGCCGGGGCACCCTCACAGGACTTAGAAGACCGCTCAGACTTTTTCTTCGCCTTCTCACCTGCTGTGCCCTTCTCCAGCCAGGCGGCGAGGCAGGAACGATGATCTTGCTTGATCCGTTCCGACAGGTTCTTGCAGAACGCACAGTCCTTTTCCACGTGCGTCTTGTCCTCATGAAGGCAGTAGAGACATCTCAAATGCTCGTCCTCCTTGAAAACATTTTGCAATCCGCATCCCGGGCAGCTCCTGAACAGCTTGGATCCGGGAGTCGAGCTTCCCTTGTCCTGGGCCATGTCCGTTGAGGTAGGCCTCAGATCTTCTGGAACCTCCAAGAAGCGTAACTCGACGAAAACTTCACCCTTGAGGGGCGTAGAAGAATTCCGAACCGGGTCCCGTTATCGGAAGTGGAAACGGTGGAGCTTGAGGCTCGATTAAACCGAAAAAATGAGAAAATCTCCTGAAAAAGTGCAAAAACGCAGTAAAAGCCCGAGAACTAAAGCACGAGGACTCCCAACACTTGAACGTGCGGTAAAAATCTGAAGATGGCTGCCAGGGGAGGGGCTTAGGGAGAGGGCAGTCATTGGCTGGGAGCAGTATGACCCAGAGATCAGTGATTGGTTACTACTAAGAAAGACAGATCAGAAACAAAACTGATACTGAATTTTTCTCTACCGAGGATTCCCAGCCTGACGACGGGGAATATTCATGAGCATGTGAATCCATGCCAGACCCCATGCTGGAGAATAGTAGTTTACCGAAGAGGTAATAAGAGAAATTAACAAGGGAACCACAGAGGGGCAACCCAACCTAATGCCAAAAGTTATAGGAAACTAATATTGGGCCTCATCGTGAGTATGGCGGTAAGTGGTAAAATTGGAGGTAACTGAGTTACCTCCAATTTTACCACTATGCCAAATTATGAGTTTTGGTGTTGAGTGGAGGATTTACCTCCAGCAAAACCCTGGAGGTAAATTTTCCCACTCAACGCCCCAAAAATCGGCAGAATTACCATTTATAATTCCACCGGTAGTAATTCCGACAAAAATCCTCAATGGAGTCCTATGGACTCCAGAAAATGGTGATTTACACCAGCTACCACCATTTGTAATTCTGTGGTAAATCCACAGGAACTAGTGGTGGTAACTGTAAATCCGTTTGGTGGTATTTCAGAGGATTTACCTCTGAAAAACCTCCAAACTCGTAATTAAGGCCATTAATAACTCCAATCATACACTATGGAGGGACATAAAAAGGATACTCATAAAAAGAGTAAAAGACTAGGTGAGAGGGGAAAAAGTTTCCCACTCTCCTAGGGACACATGTAAATAATTACCAAGTCCAAGCAAAATATTCTGGTGTTGACACAGGTCAGGAGGATTATCCACATTCATGAAAATCTTACCTAACAGACCGGGCGCCTAAATCATATTTGCGAAACAGATGTACAGTACAATTATAGGTATATTTCTTCATACCAGAATTACTATTACTTCTTTATCTTTTTTTTAAATTCTACATGTGAGAAATGTGGGACTAAATGTGCCATAAAACGAGATAAAATGTCCTGATCAAAATAATATGATCCAATTTTTCAAAAGCTGCAAATCTTACCCACATATTATGAAAATGTCACCAAATAGCAATCCAGAAATAATCAAGGTTTATTTGGGATTACAATATCATTTGTACAAACTTTATGACCAATAAAACACTTTGAAAATGCATTACAAATATATATTTGTTTTACATATTGTTAGGAAAGATGTTCTTTTTGCTGTTTTTCTCTCTAGACTTCTACGAGACACCCTTTCTTTTTGCTTTGATTTAAACCCTGAACTGACTTTTTGGAGGCAAGTAAAACCCCTGCTTTACTTCCCTTGCCCTTTTGCTCATCCTTTTGGGGAAACTGATGAGTCCATCTGTACTGATAGGGTCTCCTATAGAAGTCTATGCGAAGAGAGCAGATACAAAAAACCTTTCTAACAATTAGGAGGAAAAATGTTTATAGAAATACTCCCCAAAGAAAATAACAGGACAGAATCCATGGGTAAGCTGTGTTTATGGGTTAAATCGAGGTAAGTACTTGTTCTACACCACAGCTGCGGCCAAAGAAGCAACCAACGCCAAGGAACACCATAGGAGACCTCCTTGAAGAACCCTAGCACCAGGTTTGAGACCTAGCCAGAATGAGAAAGATCAGAGTGAAGCAAGATTCAGGCCCATGAAAGTAAATGGTGATTTACAGAGGAGCGGGTGCATGCACAATCCCACTACTCCTGAACCAAGGGGACCCTAGAAAACGATATCTAGGTATGTATCCGGACCCAAGCACCCGGTAACATCTACTTACATGCAAGCTACTGGGGATTTGTTTCAACAAGAGGAGTTAGAACAGGGCTTCCTTTACAGGGCTTGGACAAAGTTTCAGTATCCAGGGACTTGAACCATGGAAAATCGAAGACCCAGACAGATGAAAAGAAGACAAGTCTGTTCCCACGAGGCCGACCCACCAGCCGTAAACAGCAACAGAAAATACACCAGGAAGACCGAAGAACCCCTTGGGAAGAACATGGCCATAGGGATCTGGGTAGCTCTAGGGGCAAGACACATCAGCTAGACAACAAAGACTAGCCTATTGACAGGAGCAATCAATGGAGGAAACCCAGGATTGTCCAAGATGGAGCTGAGGTGGGTAGCACAGACCCACCAGTATTCTGAGCCCGGGGAGACCCCCTACCTCAAGGAGCTTGATCCAGGAGGATTTTGCAAGGAGGCAGCAAAGTAACAACCCAGAAATGGTTTTCAGACAGTAAGCAGGACTGTGGGAGGGACAAGGAAAGAAAAACAGGAAGTAGTTCCGGCAATCTTAAGAAGAAACTGGGGCAAGAACAAAGGAAGAAGGGTCACGCCAGTATGCCCAAACCAGATCCTCAAATGAAGCAGCACACCTTTTTGGCAATCCGCCAGTAATTCATTTAAGAAACTGAGGAATGTACAGGGTCTCCACTAGACACTAGATAGGGACCCGCACGCAGTCACATACCAGACACATACACAATTGTTTTGGCATCCAGCCAATCAGACTGGTACTAAAATCTGCCAAAAGCTCAGCTCCACACGGGATGTGTACTTGCCTTGTCTGGGGCAGAAAACCATGCTAGACTAATTTAAACCACCGTGGAGGGTGCAGGAATGGGGTCAGAGTGAGCCTACGTCAGCACAACTATGCCCTTCTTGAGGTCCACACAGACAAAAGGGGTGGCCCAAAACAAAATATCCAAGAATAGAAACTAAGAAAATGCAATGGTTGTATACTGCTACATTGGGCTACTAATGTGGTAAAAACGACTGCACCACTGGTGAAGGCAAAACTAAATTGCTTTGGCTTACGATGCACCCCTCTCCTAGGGAGCCATATTGGCTACTGTAGGGCAGCTGATGCAAATGTGCTGGCATGACATCAGAAGTCCCTCTCTTCACAAAAAGAAAGTCACAGATTCAAGAAAATCAGCAGAGAAAAAGCTAGATGTTTAGGGGTGCCACAAACTGGGGCAAGAGAACCCCAGAAATTGAATTCTGACCTACCAAACATGATGTTAGTAGGAAAGACCCAAGGGTAGGTAATGTGTACCTGGTACACTCTGAGCTCGTAGAGGAAATAGTGTAGAAAGTTAATGGCAATAAGGATATAAATGCATAATATTAATATCACATGTGGACATAGTGCATTTTCCCTGAAGAGGCAAGGCTACATCATTTGGGCAAACACGCTTCCAACCACGAGTAACACAGCTGCCCGGTGTAATTTTGTGCTTACCAATTGCACTGGATCTGCCAAAGTGCTGTTGACTTCCTGTGCCAAACGACCCGCTTGATCAATTCTGCTCTTGATGAAGGCGTGAGAATGAACAGCATTTGTTGCATTTAAGGTGACATTTCTGACATCTGAAAGGGAACTGCGGTAGAAGAGAAAGCAAGCTTAATACACTGGTCCCGCCCTGCACACACATCAGAATTCTGGATTTGGCATTTTAGATCATCACATAGAGTCGCTCATTACATAGAGATGTACTATTTTAAAGTTGTTACCGTTAAGTCCTGTGCCATATAACAGATACGAAATATGTGTTGTGAAAATGTTAGCAACCAACTTTTGGTGTCAGTTGAGGAGCAGTTGTCAGAATGATAATAATTGGTTATTTCTAACACGCTTAATACCCAGAGGTTTCTAAGTGCGGAACCGGGGATCGAAGCTGTGTTGCTCTGCGTCGTCTTGCTTCCAAGGCGAGCGCGTTGCCCCTGAGCTATCCCCCCGAGACCTCCTCTGTTTTCTTTGACAAATAATTGATTATAACGCTGATTGCATGATGGAACAATGCAAACTCACATTGATCCCCCAAAACCAACCTCAGTGCTATGCTGTCAAATTTTAAGGGTCATTATTTCCATGATTAGGACCAAGCCCATTCCTTTAAGCCACGCATCATCACTTTCTGCCAACCTTCCAAAGTTCGGTAGACTTCATGCAACTGCCAGGAGTCAATCTCACCTTTCTAGTGAGTTTGCAAGTCTTTGGAGTTCCGTCGCGTGGTCCTCTGCCCGGTAGACTAAGCCAAGAGCTTCTCTCTTTGACATCTGCATGACCAGATTGTCCACGTGGTACCTGAGGTTGGCGCTCCACAGCATCATCTCATCACGGTGGACATCTAAAGCCTATGCAATGACACGGATCAAAGAGCAACCATTTGAAAAAAAACTTGATGCCCAAAAGACAGCACAGGTTAGAAAAAAGAACGGGCTAGTACTCACCGATGTTGAGTTGCTCACATTTTCCGAAAGGACCATTGCTTCATTCACCAGAGCCACTCCTTCTTCAATAAATGTCACGGACTGGTTCTTGTTATCAAGGATGTTTTGGTTTTTGACCTATCAAATACATTATTTGACAGTCAGCAACATATTAAAACCAGCTGTTCAAAGTACTTGTGTTCAAACACCCTGAAAGGTTGGTCATCCTCCCTCTATACATATATTGGTATGGATGCCTTAAATACACATGAGCAGAACATTAGCTTCATAAAGCTAAGCTCAAGGGCTACACACATTTGTTGGGCAGTACACTGTGCATCGTACACTTACATTCAACTCTCCTAGGTTTCTCTTGAAAAGGAGTTGGAGGTGGCCGGTCTCAGTAGTGCTTGCGTTGGCTTCATCCACCAGTTCTTTGGCTTCACTGAGCGAGTTCTGGTGGCTTGCCAACAGAGCTTTGAAACTATCTATTTTCTCTCGCTCTTCCTGGTGATTTTTCCCATAATCCTTCTTGACCCGTAGTAACACCTTGTGTGCTGCTCTGTAAAATAAGCAGCATGGTTTAGTACTCTTAGACAAAAGTCATACAATGACTGGTATATACGTGAAAACATCAAACATGGACAAATATTTATGTGTCATGAGACGTCCATAACCAGAGCCCAACTGGGAGCTGTGAGCAATATCATTATCCAAGCCACAACTGCAGCCAGGATATGCCTGTTTTGCTTGATTCTTCTACCCTGCTCCCCCCTGGCCCCCTCCAGCCAACTTCTGCAGGAGTCTGTTCTGATACATTCTGGTTTCACCATCACCATCTTAAGGCCAATGCTGGATTTTACTTTTATGGACTTCATTGTTTCATGTTGCGTCACCCTTTCTCAACTCTCATGATGGACTTCATTTGCTTCTTGTATTCATGGTGGCCTTGAAGGGAATAGTTTCTTACCTGTAACTCCATTTCTCCAGCATTGGTATCTTTCATGGATTCACATGCTTTGAATATTCCCCGTCGTCAGGCTGGGAATCCCCGGTACATTATATAGACCCTTTCCCGTAGGAAAACTTTTTCGACGCTTATGCGTCCTATCCGCCTCGTTTTGTATCATGCGTGCCCGTGCCGTCAGGACGTCATGATATAAATACAGGCCCCGCCCCCGCGCTCCCTCAGATTTCGGCCCCCAAAGTAGTGGGGGAACCGGTTTGCATGATCAGGGGAGGCAGGTGGGCGCATGTGAATCCATGAAAGATACCAATGCTGGAGAAATGGAGTTACAGGTAAGAAACTATTCCCTTCTCCAGCATAGGATCTTTCATGGATTCACATGCTTTGAATAGATTACATAGCAGTACTACCCCCAAGAGGAGGTGTGCATGCAAACCCATATACTTTCTTCGCCAAAGGCCGTTCCCTATGATCATGTATACATCAGTAATAGTTTACATAGGAAAAAACAGACCACATACAGTCATAAAATTCCACAGGATGCAACCCCGCAGCCGGGGCTTACCTTACTGGAATAGGTGTCGAAGCACTGCCTGTCCCATCCGGGTGTCTTCGGCATGTTGCTGCGACAGGCAGTAATGGCGGGTAAAGGTGTGTGTAGACGCCCAGGTAGCCGCCATGCAGATGTCCCCTAGAGGGACTCCGGCCCACAGTGCCGTCGACGATGCCGCTGCTCTAGTTGAATGAGCTCTTGGCCGTCGTAGAAGAGGCTTCCCTGCCCTGGAATGGCAGTACGAAATGGTAGATGACACCCATCTTGATAGTCCTTGCTTTGAAATGGCTTTTCCTCTAGCACCCAACCCATAGGCCACAAACAGCTGCCTCGTTTCTCTGAACGGTTGCGTACGATGAAGATAAAACTTGAGAGCCCTTTTTACATCCAATGTGTGTAGCATGCGCTCCGCTCCCGAGCATGGCTCCGGAAAAAACGTAGGCAACACGATAGAAGAGTGTTTATGAAACACCGAAGGAGCTTTTGGTATGAACTGTGGGTTAGTGGCTAGGACTACCTTGGTCTTGAAAAATCTTAAGTATGGTGGGTCCACCATTAGAGCTTGAACTTCTGAAATACGTCGGGCTGAAGTGATGGCCACCAGGAAGGCCAATTTCCACGACAGAAACTTTAGAGACGATGATGACATTGGCTCAAAAGGAGGTTTCATAAGAGACGTTAAGACCAGATTGAGGCTCCACTCCGGTGGAAATTTCTTCTCTGGAGGGAAACTCCGAAAAAGGCCTTTAAGGAAGTGCTTAATCAGGCGGTCGCTGAACAATGGCGCCGAGTGCTGTCGACGAGTAAACCTGGAAATGGCTGCTAGGTGTACTTTTATTGACGACACCGACAGGCCCTTTTGAGCTAATAACAGCAAGTATGGAAGGAGCTGTTCCGGCTTAATCGATTGCGGGGCCAAACCTGGTTGATCCTCACACCATTGACAGAACCTTTTCCATTTGTACGCGTATGAGGCGTTTGTGGAAGGTGCTCTTGCCGCTTGCAGGATACGTCGACAGTCCTCCGGAATCGTTAGCCGACCAAATTCGGCGAAGTCAGGAGCCAGGCCGTCAATTTGAGGCTGTCCGGGTCGTGATGCCAAACGACACCCTCCTGTCGAGACAGAAGGTCGGGGGTCTTCTGGAATCTCATCGGTTCCGCCGCCGCTAAGTGTAGTAGGTCTGAAAACCACACCTGTCTGGCCCAGTATGGGGCCACCAGAATTACCCGACATGGGTACCTGAGGATCCATTGCAACGTCCTCCGGACAAGGGGAAAAGGAGGAAATGCGTACAGGAATTTGTTCGTCCATGGGAATGAGAACGCATCCCCCAGTGAGTCCTGCTGAGGCCATCTGCTTGCGTACTGATGGCATTTCTTGTTGTTCTTCGTTGCAAACAGGTCTATGGAAGGGTGTCCCCATTCCTTGAATACTTGTTGAAGTTGTTGGTCGTTCAGCACCCATTCGTGAACTTCGTTCATTTCTCTGCTGAGAGCATCGGCTTCCACGTTTTTCACTCCTGGTAGGTGAAACGCTAAGATTTGCATGTTGTGTTGCAGGGCCCAGTGCCAGATTTTCTGTGCCTCCGTCGACAGGGACCTGGAACGTGTCCCTCCTTGTTTCCTCAAGTAGAACATCGTAGTGGTGTTGTCCGTCATGACACGCACCACCGAGTCCCTCAGTTGCGGAAGAAAAGACTTCAGAGCCCATCGCACTGCTCTCAGTTCTAGCAGGTTGATATGCAGAGAGGACTCCTGCAAAGACCACTGGCCTTGTACCTGTAACGTATCCAGATGAGCTCCCCATCCGCTCAGCGATGCATCCGTCACCACCGTCTTTTGGAACTCTGGTTCCAGTAGAGGCATCCCTTTCGTTAGATGAGTAGACACTTTCCACCAGCCGAGTGCTTGAACTAGTTGTTCGTCGACGACCAGTCTGTCGGACCAGCGACCTCTGCTCTGCGCCCAACGGTCCGCTAGAAATTCCTGGCAAGGCCTCATAAACAGACGGCAGTTGTTTATTAACGGAATGCAGGACGACATGGTCCCTAGCAGGGACATGTACTTGCGCACAGAGACCTTGGTACCGCCTCTCCATTCCGACGCCTTGTTTTGAAGTTTCTGAATTCTTTCGCTGGATGGTTTCACCAGGCTTGTGTGTGTATGAAACTCCGCTCCTAGAAAGACCAAGGTCCTCGAAGGCTCTACTGAGGACTTGTTGAAGTTTATTGCGAAGCCCAGTTCCTGTAATATGGACATTGTGGCTCGTAGACTGTCTCGTGTTTGTTCCCTGGATGACCCTCTGACTAGCCAGTCGTCTAGATATGGATAGACATGATGACCATCCTTCCTTAAATGGGCCGCTATAGGGGCCAAGCACTTGGTGAACGTCCTGGGGGAGGACTTGAGTCCGAACGGGAGGACCTTGAACTGAAAATGCTTTTTCCCGACGACGAATCTTAAATATCTCCTGTGTCGTGGGCGTATTGGGATGTGAAAATAAGCATCCTGAAGGTCTAGTGATGATAGATAGTCCATGGGTTGCACCGATCTGATAACCTCTTGGAGTTTTAGCATTTTGAATTTTTGGCTCTTTAGCCACTTGTTGAGTACCCTTAGGTCCAGAATGGGCCTCCATTTGCCGTTTGGCTTTTTGACAACAAAGAACCTGGAATAAACTCCTTGGCCTTCCTGTACCACAGGAACTCTCTCTACCGCCCCTTTTCGCAACATAAGCGCCACCTCTTGTCGTAGGATTTGGAGGTGGGGCTGTGTCGAGAATAAAGGAGGAAGACGCGGAGGCTTGTCTTTGAATTGTAGCGCATGACCCATGCGAATCGTGTCAAGGACCCATCGATCTCTGGTTATGCATTTCCATCGGTCGAAGTGATGAGAGACTCGACCCCCCAGGACGTTCCGAAGACCGTCATTGGTTGCTGGTTTGCTTGTTCTTCGTTGACGACGGACCTGAGCCTCGCCGCCTGGAGGATTGATAGTCCCTGCTTCCACGTGCCGACTGGGACGCTCGTCTGAACCCTTGTGAAGAGTACGAGGGCCTGTTAAATCCACGGTCCCTCGAGGCACCAAAGCGGGAGTTTCCAGAAGCACCTCTGAAGGGGCGAAAAGAGCGAAAATTTCTACCCGTTTGAAGGGCGCCGAGGGATCTAGCAGTATCCGTGTCTTCTTTCATCCCTTTTAGCGCTTCATCAACCTTTTCGCCAAACAGGTGCTCCCCTTCGCATGGCATGTCCAGGACTTTGTACTGTACTTCAGGACGGAAAGTAGTACATTTGAGCCACGCTTGTCGACGAAGCACTACTCCATGGTTGATTTGTTTGAAACCAGACTCTGCTAGGTCAACTGCGATATTAATAGCGTGGTTCGAGGCCTCTTCGCCGTCCCGCACCAGTAACATAGCTGCTTTCCGGTGTTCATCTGGCAGGTGTTCTAGGATAGGGGCTAATTTGTGCCACATTTCCCTATCATATCGTGACACGATCGCTAAGGAATTGGCTGCTCTTACCGTCGTCGCACCGACCGAGAGCACCTTCTTTCCAAATGCGTCCTGCCTCCTAGCCTCGCTTTCCGGTGGCGTTGAACATTTTTGCTGGACCCTGGCCTTCCTAGCCGCTGCCGCCGACACCACCGAGTCAGACAGAGGCTGTGATGTTAGACATTTTGGAGTGGACTCCGGAGCTTTAAACTTTTTCTCGATCCGTCCCTTTATGGCTGGTTCCGAGAACGGATGGCGCATCGTCTTGAGACCTTCTTGCCACACGTGGTCAAGGATTGGAATGGCAAATACCGATTTTCTCCTTTGACCCATATGGTCAAAAAGGAAACAGTCTTTCCTCTGCTCCTCAGGAATCAAGCCGAATTCCGAACACGCTTTCCCCATCATTGCATGGAAGGCTCCCACATCATCAGGGGGAGATGGCTGTGTCTGGCTCCTCGTAGACTCCAATTCTACATCCGAATTCCATGTCGGGTCCCTCGACGGTGACAGGGAGATGTCCGACCCCGAATCATCACGTATAGAGTCGGACTCCGACAACTCACCCTCCTCCTGAGCTCGAGGACGATCTTTCGCCGCCTGGGGAGCCGATGGGTGTTTCGTCGACGGGCGAGCAGTACAAGTTTGCTCGTCGACGGAAGGTACAGACAAAAGTGACGATGACGTCCCAGGTTGAGGGAACTGCGTATCCATCCGTTGTAGTAGCTTCTGAAGAGTATTAAGCACATCCAGAGACAAAACCGTTTGGGGGGTCAGTAACGTGGATGGTATAGGTACCATACCCCCGCTCGCACTCGTCGCCGTCGTCGTCGACGTGGAAGGCCTTAAGCCTAAATCCGATGGCTGTAGAACCATGTCACCGTCCCCTTCCGCCAAGCAGGCCGTGTCTGGCTGCAGTAAGACCTCAGGGGGGATCGGGTCATAGACCTCAGGCAGCCAAGCCAAAGACTGAGCCTCCGTCGACGAAGGAATCCCAACCGCTGCTTGAACGGTAATAGGCATCGTCAATGACACTGAGGTCGACGAGCAAGTCGTCGTCGTCGAGCCCTTAGACTTCGTCGTCGATTTCGATGCCGACTTCCCGGCTGAAGCTTCCCGACTCACGGAAGACCTGTGACGGTCCCCTGAGGAGGATTTTGACAGCGCTAGCCTCTCCGTCTTAGATGATGAGGAGGAGGAGGGCTTTTTATGTGATGAGGAGGATCCAGCCTGTTTCCCCTTATGCTTGTCCTCAGCGCGAATTTCTGCTGGCCGCACCTTCTTCGATGGAGGCTCCGACTTGCTCCTGGAGGCCGTGGAGCCAACTTCCGAAGCCGGGTAGGCACCCGCTCCGTCATTAAGCCAGTCGACCAGCCTTCTTTTTCGGTCCTTATCCGCCGTGTGGTGCGGGTGGAGACAGTAGATACAGTCCATGTGGCCGTCTCCTTCATAAACCTTTTTGAGGCCACAAGTTGCACATGGGCGAAATAACGCCTTTCCAGACATAATTCTTCAGAATTTGAACTTCGCTTACGCGAAATAGACAAAAAAATAATAAACAACCTAGTTTTCACTAGTAGTAAACACGAGGATCCCACTACTTTGAAAGACGGTTGAAATCTGAGGGAGCGCGGGGGCGGGGCCTGTATTTATATCATGACGTCCTGACGGCACGGGCACGCATGATACAAAACGAGGCGGATAGGACGCATAAGCGTCGAAAAAGTTTTCCTACGGGAAAGGGTCTATATAATGTACCGGGGATTCCCAGCCTGACGACGGGGAATATTCAAAGCATGTGAATCCATGAAAGATCCAATGCTGGAGAATCATGCTGTTCCCGTTTTCATTTTGTATCCTGGCTTGCAACATTATGTGTTACTATTGACTTCTTCAATAGTATTTGCTCTCCCCTCTTGCTTCTCCACTCTTTTTTACTGCTTACTCTGTTCTGTTCTCTCCTCCTCTCCCTTTCTCCCTTTTCCTATCTCCTCCCCTTACTTTCTTCTATGCACTTACTCTATCAGAATTGTCCCTGGCCCTAGTATGATAGCAACCTCATCTGTCTGTTCCCCTAACCCCTTATACCCCCTTCCCCCTCCAGCACTATCTGAAATGTCACCAGGCCTAGTACGATAGTCACTTGTTTGGTTCCTCCCCTCCCTTTCTGCACCCCTCTCCCTCACCTTTGTTTTTCTCCGGCTCTACCAGAAATGTCGTCAGGCCTTGTACGATAGTCGCCTGTCTGTTTCAATTTCCTTCCCACTCTCCCCCTCCCTTCCTTATCTGTGTCTTAGCTCTTGCACTATCTGAAATTTTGTCAGGCAGAGTACGAGGAACAAGTTACATACCTGTAACTGTTGTTCTCCAGCATGGGTCTGACATGGATTCACATGCTCATGAATATTACCCGTCGTCAGGCTGGGAATCCTCAGTAAAGAAAAGAAAATCAGTTTCAGTTTCGTTTCTGAACTGTCTTTCTACTAGTAACCAATCACTGGGCTCTGGGTCATACTGCCGCCAGCCAATGACTGCCCTCTACCTAAGCCCCTGCTCTGGCAGCCATCTTCAGATTTGGTAGCACGTAAAGTGGCAGTAGGACTAAGAGAAGAGCTGTAGAGGGGTAGGAGGGAGGGCTTGCATGTAAATCCATGCCAGACCCATGCTGGAGAACAACAGTTACAGGTCAGTAACTTGTTCCTGGTCTGGCATGGATTCACATGCTCATGAATACAAGAATAAATAGCAGTACACACATGCACAACCATGGGAGGTGGCAAGGCTCAACATTAAGCATTTCAACTACTCAACATTAAGCATCTCTTACCTCCTCATCAGGCCCACCTTCAGGCGAACAGGTTACGCAGCACTGCCTGGCCGACTCTGGACTCCTCCCTGGAATCCTAGTCGATGCAGTAGAATCTCATGAAGGTGTGCTTCGACCATGTAGCAGCCCTGCGGATGTCCAGCAGGGGCACACCAGACAAGAACGCCGTGGTAGCAGCGATCGCTCTGGTCGAATGGGCTCTCGGATGGCCGGGCAAAGGTCGGTTTGCCAACCGGTGACACTGCATAATGCAGCCGGAGAGCCATCTGGAAATGGAAGCCTTCGAGAGGGCTTTCCCTTGGTTCACAGGTCCAAAGTTCACAAACAGCTGTGATGTCTTCCGCAGACTCTTCGTGCGGTCCACGTAGAACTTCAGCGCTCTAGCCACATCCAGCAAGTGCAAAGTCCTCTGAGCCGGCGACAAAGGCGACAGGAAGAAAACAGGTAACACCAAGGGCTCGTTGAGATGAAAGTCTGACGGCACCTTGGGCATGAAGGAGGGGTGCGTCCTCAGCACCACCCTCGTCTCGTGAAATGTCAGGTATGGAGGTTTACAGGAGAGGGCCTGGATCTCTCCCACTCGTCGTGCGGAGGTGATGGACACAAGAAATGCTGTCTTCCACGACAGGAACTTCAATGGTGCCGAGTGCAGAGGCTTGAATCGCGGCCCCCATGAGCCTGGTCAAAACTACGTTAAGCTCCCACGCCGGGGCCGGGGCCTTCACCGGCGGGAACGATCGGAACAGTCCTTTCATGAACTCCTTCACCAAGCGATGAGACCATAGGGATGACCCCCCTGGAGTTCTGGTTTAGCGGGATATAGCCGCCAAATGGATCTTGATGGAGACATGTGCCAGCCCCGCCTTGGCCCGCGATAGCAAGTACGGCAGCACTTGAGGGGCCGTACTCCACAGAGGGTTAATCTTCTGTGCACGGCACCAGACAGAGAACAGCTTCCATTTGTGTCCATAGCACTTGAGGGTCGAGGACGCCCTGGCTTTTGCAAGCACCTCCTTGCAGTCCGCCGGGATATCGTATCCTCCGAACTCTAGTGCTACAGTAGCCAGGCCTGCAGGTTCAGCGAACCCGGTTCGTGGTGTAGGATGGTGCCTACTTCCCTGGCGAGAAGATCCGCGTCTGTCGGCAGTTTGACTGTGTGGGACGCTGACATGTCCAGAAGGTCCGGGAACCAAATCTGCCTTGGCCACACAGGTGTGCCGAGGATTATCTTGCATCGGGACCGTCTGAGTTGACTGATGAGTCGCAAATGCAATGTTGGGAATGCATACAGGAACAGGCCATCCCCGGGGAAAGAGAAGGCATCGCCCATGCTCCCCGGCTGGGGAAACCTGCTGGCAAACCTCCGGCACTTGGCGTTCGTCGCCGTCGCGAATAGGTCGATCTGCGGATTGCCTCAATGTCGGAACAGAAGATCCACTTGATCCTGCCGCAGCTCCCACTCGTGGCACGAGCGCAGCTCTCTGCTGAGTGAGTCGGTGATGGTGTTCTTGATTCCTGCCAGATGGAAGGGTACCAGAAACATCCCTTGGGCGACGGCCCAGTGCCACAGATCCTGCGCTTCCTTGGATAGGCCTGGAGATCTGGTGCACCCCTGCTTCCGGATGTAGAAAATCAGGGTGGTGTTGTCGGTGTAGACCCTTACCACCTTGCCCTTGAGGGACGGAAGGAACGACCTGAGGGCTCAGAACACGGCTCGGAGCTCCAGGACATTGATGTGTAGTGACCTCTCCTCCGGGAGCCAAAGGCCTCTTGTGTGGAGATCTTCAGTGTGCACTCCCCATCCCTCTAGGGAGGTATCCGTCGTCACTGTTGCCTGATGTGCCGGGGTCTGGAAGTCCATGCCCTCTGCCAAATGTGCGCGGGTGCCCCACCAACGGATCGCTTGGCGGAAAGTCTTGTTGAGTGAGATGCTGTCTTCGAAGCTGCCCGCCGCTTGCATCCAATGGGCGTCGAGGAACTCCTGCAGTGGTCGCATTTGCAGTCTGCATAGGCGCACGAGGTAGATGCACGAGGTCATCATGCCGAGTAGGGACTTGATGGACCTCACCCTGGCCATGTCCATGGTCAACAGCCATTGTACCTTGCCCAGGATGGCATTCGTCCTTTCTTCCGACGGCAAAGCCAATCGCACCACTGTGTCGAGCCTGGCTCCCAGGAACAGGACGACTTGCGACGGTACCAGTGGGATTTTGCGAAGTTGATGGAGAATCCCAGATCCGTGAGCAGTTGGACGGTCTTTATTGTTTGATCGGCGGCGAGTTCTCTTGACTTTGCTCGGATGAGCCAATCGTCCAAGTAGGGGTAGACGTGGATCCCCTGTAGGCGCAGCTGCGCCGCCACTGGTGTGAGGCACTTGGTGAACACCCTGGGCGCTGACTTCAATCGGAAGGGAAGGGCCTTGAACTGATAGTGTCGCCCTTGGACCACAAATCGCAGGAATTTTCGATGTCCTTTTAGAATGGGATTGTGGAAGTAGGCATCCTCTAAGTCCAGCGACGATAGGAAGTCGCCTTCCTCCAGCTGTCCCAGCACGTGCTGGAGGGTGACCATCCGGAACTTCTTGGACGTCTTCTTCTGGACGAGGAAGAACCGCAACTACACTCCAGAGCCCCGCAGCCTCTTGGGGATGAGCTTGATGGCTCCCTTTCTTAACATCGCCCGTACCTCCAGCAGCAGTTGAAGGATGTGGCTTTCCTTCCTGGTTACGGGTGGAAAACGGGGACTCCTATTTTGAAATTCCATAGTGTGCCCGCGGGCCAGGGCATCCAGCACCCAACAGTCGGTGGAGATGGACTCCCACACGCTGATGAATTTCACCAGCTGGCCTCCCACCAGGGTGCTCAGGTGGGGGCCCGACGCCATGGCTGGTTCAATCCTGTTTCGTCGCGGCCTTGCCGCCTTGGCCTCCTTAGCGACAACGACGGGATCCTCCGGTCTTGCCACGTCCTCTGTAGGCCTCCTGTGACGAGGAGCGGGCCGCTTGAGGGCACGACGAAGAACCGCCGCCGAATCCTTTGGAGGCACCTTGCTTGCCTCCGGAGTTCCGAAAGGACGGTCGTCGTTGTTGAAGAACACCCAAGGCCCGAGCCGTCTCGGTGTCCGCCTTGATGGCCTGTAGTGACTCGTCCACTGTCTTGCCAAACAGGTTGTTCCCGTCGAAGGGCATGTCCAGAACCCTGGTCTGCTCGTCCTGGCGGAAGTCGGTGGCCTTGAGCCAACCGCGGCGGAATAGACAAACGCTGATGTCTATCTGACGAAAGCCGGTGTCGGCGATGTCCGTGGCCAACGTAATGGTGTGGTCCGACGCCACTTTGCCTTCCTGTAGGATTTCCATGGCCTCAGCCCTCTTGTCATCTGGGAGGAAGTCCAGCAAGGGAGCGATCTTGAACCACAGCTCCCTGTCGTAGCGTGCCACGATCACAAGGGGTTTGGCAGCTTTAATCGTTGTCACTGCCATTGAGATGACCCATCGTCCTATGGCATACAGCTTCTTTCCCTCGACGTCTCGCGGGGATGTTGAAGTTGAAGCCGTCGCCCCCACCGCTTTCTTCTTGGCCGCTGTGGAGACCACTGAATCTGGGGACGGCTGTGCCCTGAGGCACATAGGGGCGGAGTCCAGGACCCGGTACTTCTTCTTGTACCTGTCTCTCTTAGCATGAGCCGTGGACGGGTTCTTCAGGAGCGCTAGCCCCTCATCCCAGATGTCGTCCAGCAACGGGACTGAGAGGACAGTCTTCCTCATGGCCTCCCGCCGTTTGTAGAGGAAACCTTCCTTCTTCTGTTCGTCGGGGCAGAGCTGGAAGAGCTCAGATGCCCTGGCGATCATGGCATGGAAGGAGCCAATTTCATCGGTGGGGGAGGCCCGAGGAGGTGGTGAAGGGTGGTCCATTCCGTCGTCACCACCGTCGTCGTCGTCCGTCCCCGTCGTCTTCGTTCCCGTCTCATCCCTCGGAGGAGGGGATGGGGGTGAAGGCTGGAAGGGGGGAGGAGGGTGGACTCGTCTCCACTTGTTAGGCAGGCTCCCCGACAGGCCAGGGCCTGCTGGGTCGTCGGTGGGGGGTAAGAGCATCCTTGTCCTTATCTCTGCGCACAGGTTCTGTATCGCCATCAAGATAGCTCCTGAATTGTCCTGTGGTACGGGCACAGGCTGCAACGGGACCGACGGTTGGGGCGTGGGGTCCTCTGCGGCCCGATCTTCCTCGTCGGCACCCCGTTGCTCTCCTCATCGGGGTCCTTCCCGTGGGCCCTGGATATCTTGAAATTCTTGTCCAGGATCCTCTGGACGCTCGCCAACTCAATCTCAGAGGTGGTATCTGTGTCTGTTAAGGCTACCGGGCTCCCCCTCTTTCTCCTGCTGGGGTTTCACGGGGGTCTTCTCGATAGGCAGAAAAGATGATTCCTTCTGGGGTGGCAGGAAAACTCTAGCCCCCGAAGTCATCTCCACTGGGGAAGCCTCTGTAGGTTTCACCAGGGCCGCCACGACTCCCTCAATCGAGGCCTTAGCCGGGTGAATCAGGGCCTTCACGACCTTGGGTGTGCCCGAGGCCTTCACCTTGGGGGGAGGGTCACTGCCTCGCTCCCCCTCAGCTGTATCCGTTGGGATCGACCGGGGCTTCTCCCGAAGCTTACTTTTCACCGACCAACTTCCTCTTCACCGAGCCATAGCGTTGGCTCGTGGTTGATGGCGTCGGTGATAATGCGCCCTGCCTGGCAGCCGAGGAGCCGACCGATCGGCGCTCCTGGTGCCTGTGGACTCGCAGTGCTTAGCCTTTTGTTGGGCCCCCGTCGCTGGAGCGCCCTCAAAGGTCTTAGAAGACTGCTCGGATTTCTTCCTCTTCTCACCCGCTGCTGGGCTCTTCCCCTCCAGCCAGTTGATGAGTCGAATACGACGATCCTTCATTGTCCGTTCGGACATGTTCTTACAAAACGCACAGTCCTTCTCCACGTGCAATTTGTCACCGTGAAGGCAGTAGAGGCACAGAGAGTGCTCATCCTCCTTAAAAACGTTCTGAAGTCTGCATCCAGGGCAGCTCCTGAACTGCTTGGGTCCAACAGGCATCATGCTTCCCTTGTCCTGGGCCATGTCCACATAGGGTAGGCCTCAAAGATCTTCTGGAATTATCCGAGAAGTGGAAAACACGACGAAAAGATGCCCTTGAGGGGCGTAAAAAATTCCGAAAATGGGTCCCCGTTGATCGGAAGTAGAGTCGGTAAAGCTTGAGGCTCGATTGACCGTAAATATAAAAGTAAACTCTTCGAAAAAACACAAAACGCAGTAAAAGCTCGAGAGCTACAGCACGAAGACTCCCAACACTTGAACGTGTGGTAAAAATCTGAAGATGGCTGCCAGAGGAGGGGCTTAGGTAGAGGGCAGTATGACCCAGAGACCAGTGATTGGTTACTAGTAGAAAGACAGTTCAGAAACGAAACTGAAACTGATTTTATTTTCTTTACCGGGGATTCGCAGCCTGACGACGGGGAATATTCATGAGCATGTGAATCCATGCCTGACCCCATGCTGGAAAAAGATATCTGCTGCCACCAACTTGTCTTTAGGCAAATATGAAAATAACCAAAAATCCCAAGTGTAAAAGACTAGGGTGCTACAGAAGTATCCCCACTGCACTGCTTTGCAAGATGCTGTGTGCACTGTCAAACAAATACCAAAAATGTAAAGAGACAAAAGGGAAACATAATTTCCCATTACTGAAAGTCTGAAGGACTGATCAGTTTCCCCATGACAAAATGAGCAAAAGGCCAGGGGGTGGAGCTGAAGGCTTCACTTGCCTGTGAAAAGTCAGGTTAAAAAACAAAGAAAAATGTCTGGGGGGGGGGTCCATGGAATATGGTGGGAAAGTTGCCTAAAGAGAAATCTTTCCTAACAGTCCCCACCTTTAATTCTAGCAGTCAAAGCTTTGCGACCACCTTCCGTCCCTTCCCCCAATGTGACTGATAATATTCTGCCGAAAATGATTGCCCTGAAAGTCAGAGAACTGCAAACCTTTTACACGTATAGGACCCATAAAGCAATCCATATTTTCTCCAGTACACCATGGAGTCAATGCGAGTTAGTTTGCTTAGCTCTTTTTCACCCTGAATAGGGTAATTGCAAAGTTAAGAACAGCTCAGGTTTGCCCAGAAAAGGACAGTTGGGAGGTGTGCATGCAGGCTCCCTAAACTCTGCAGTGCCCGATCAACAATCCTTAAAGGACTTTGTGCGCAGTGAGAGTAGATGCTCAAAGCAGGAAGCGGACTACAAGAGTGCTGGTTGCCAAAGGTCCACTCGGCTGCAATGAAAGGCCCGGCTCAGGATCGCTGCCGTTTTACAGCCATCTCCAGGAAGAATCCCGACAATCCATCGGTCTGCGATGGAGTCAGAGCTGGCCTGGCGGTGGGGGGATGGGGGGGCACCACGCCCCCCAGGGCACCATTAGCTCCCGCCATGTCAGCTCGGGGTGAGTCTTTCAAGGGCTCCCCTGAGCTGGTGTAGTGGGAGAAGGCGCAGCAGGCCCCCCATTGTTATTAAATGCACCTGCGGCGGGGGAGCGCATATAATAACAATAGGGGGCTGGTGCACCGAACTCCTATCATTAACTCCTCGCCTGAGCGAGGAGGTTAAAAAAAAAAAAAGAACGGCACCCCCTCACTCCTGCCCCCTGTTGACCAGGGACGTGCATGCAATTCACCCAGAGCGCTGCTGCCCCTAATGCCAGCCATGGATGCAGTGACCAAGGGCTGTTAAGACCCAGCCTCTGTCCTCCACGAGTCACTGAGAATCCTCGCGTGAAGTCAAGTCCTCGAGTCCAGTCACTGCGTGAGTTCATGGGGACGGGCAACCGAAGCTAACCAGGTTTGTTTATTCATCAACACGCAAAACGGCCATTACCCCAAGAAAATGGACTTCTGACCCCATGGACATTTACATGCGTCTTCACTTAAGCCGTATTTGTGTAATGAAATTGTATTTGAGCAAAATTGACTTTTTCCCCCCAAAGCAGATCCTGACCACAAACAGTTTGTGTACCGAGTATAAAGTCAGGGTGTGCACATAAAGGGTGAAACACCCCTGGATCAACCATCTCCTCTGCAACCCGGTGCATCCGCATGTAAAGAACCTTAAATTGAGTTTTCTCCATGAGACAGCCATGAGTACTCCACTGTAAACTCACTAATTCTCAAAACATACTGCCATTCTGTCAGCCTCGTCCTGCAGCTTTGCTAAAGTGACTGCATCTATCTCACTGTTTCACTGCTTCTTCACTGCTATTGTTCTATACACCGACCACAGCAGAGGGTAACTGCTGCTTCCCAGAAGACTTCAGCGGGTAGGACGACCCCACTGTTTCTGATTTTTAAAAAACCATAAAAAATGCCAAGTATAACCGCGAGATGGCACCAAAGTACAGAGCATAAAAAACGGCCTTTTCGGTTGTAAAACTCATCTACTGCTATAACATAAACTTCAGGCTTTACTTTTAATAAAACGTGGGTTTACTAATCTGTGATTTATTTGATGCGATGATGTCACGACACAAATGCACCCGCATTTGTCTTCTTTTGCTAGTTGAACATTGGCTCCCTAACTGCACTAGGAGGAATGCTGGCATTAGCGAATTCGTGAAGATCACTCCCGCAATAGTCAGTCAATCCTTTCACCATCTGTCCCATCGCAATATCATTATAAGGAGCAACGTGGTTAAATGCAAATACTTTTTGCTAAACACAATTGTTGTTGGAAATGTTAAGGGAGGATAGCTCAGCGGCAGCGTGCGCGTCTTGGAAGCAGGACGACACGAAGCAACAACAGGTTCGATCCCCGGGTCCGCGCTTAAAAACCTCTGGGTGTTTAAGCGCGTTATAAATACGCAACTAAGAGAAAAATAAAAAACAATTACGCAACTAAGAAAAAACAAACAATCCCTGTAACAGCGCCTCGATGCCTGCGGGCTGTGTGAGCGCTTTATAAATGTTAAATAAATAAAATAAATAAATAAAAGATCCACTGCAAAACGTGTCCTTGCCCTTACACATCTTCTATCCAAATTCTTCTTATGTAATACAGCCATCCCACATGTTCTCCCTTGCCTACGAACTTTAAGTTACTGGTATATTTAGAACTCCTTTGTACTAGAGTTCCACTCTTTTAATCATGAGCTTTGGACGTAAAAGGTGAAAAACGATCAAGCGACAGTAGGTGGCGCAAATGTATTAGTAATTTCAAGAAAAAGCCGGCAACCGCAGTTTCACGAGGGCGAAAGAATATCGAGTGCCCTTGAGGACAAATGAAAAAAGATTCATGTTTTATTTATATAGCCGGTGGTGGTCAATGGGACGGCTCTTGCAGGGTCTGAGATACAGCATCGGATGTCTCGCTGGATCTCGACTCTGACAAGGCATCGCAAGGCCCCCAGGTTTGCAGAGGGAAGTTGGGGGCTCGGTGATCTGCTCTGCTCTGTTGTCCTCCTTTTCCCTGCTGCCACTCACGCCTTTGCAGGCTCTCTTTGCTTATCCTGTTTCTTTCTTCGGGCCTGAAAGGGACAAGACGAATTTAATGGGCCATGAAGAACACTGGGTTGTGGGCCATCCCTGTTGAAAACAGATTTTCTACATGCTGGGCACACTATTGTTTTCCAAATGCACATTTTACACTTTCATAGAAAAAAAGTGATTTCCAACCTCAAAAATGCCCCTTAAACTTGCCATCGCTAGTTTTCTTTGAAATGGGTTTCTTTTTTTGTTTGACTACCACACAAATACTGTATAATTTTTGTGTCCCTTCCTTTGTGTTTTATCACAGGTTATATTTATAAAGATGTTATATGCTTGTCAAAAATGCTTTATCACAAATAAAAGCTTCAGTTGAGCTGACAGCAGTTATTAGGAAATTAAACTGTGGATTCATGAGTGCCCACGTTTGATTTTCACAACAGAGTAGAAATACCCCCACCTCCGCCCTCAATATAAGAAAGCACATAGTAATTTCAAAATGTCATACAATTAACAACAGATTTTAATATATAACATCTCAGCAACGGTCTCTCAACCTGCTGAGCTACTCATGTAACCTTCAACTGTAGAGCGCGTCTGTGGATTCCTTAATCTAAAATCATCACTGCATTGCCAACAGTATTTTGGGTGCAGCACTGCCATGGAAGTGATTTCAAGTGGAATTGATGTACAGTGTGGAGTTTGGGAAGAAGCAGCCTGCAAGGCCAACTCCGCCCACTCAGAACTCCACACCCTCCCCCAAACTCCGCCCCACCCTGTACCTTATGGGATTCCCGTTCAAATGTTTTCCATTTCCACCACTGTATACAGGGCTTTCACCAAAGCTCTTGACAGAGAAAATATTTACATACAACATCAGCCAGCCGGAGTTGGTGCTCATTTACCGACAGGTGTCCTACATGCTGTGAAATTGTAAACCCTTTGCAAAGGGATACTGCCTAAAACTACAACATGTCCAGCCAGCGCCAATACGAAATCAAAGGTTTGTCATCCCAACAAGCATACAATATATTCCTCTTTTCCCATGTGATGTTTCAGACGCAGACTGCACTCTACCTTAGTTTCAACAGTAAAGCAGTTGTAAAAATACAAGAAACTCCTTCAGAACTCATTTTAAACCACGTTTTAAACATATACATGGATGACATCCGTTTTATATATTGCTTTTTTAAAAATGTATAATGAATGGAAACATTTCAGGCTGCAGGTGCATAAGCCAACAGTGAAACAAGCATTGACAATGTCAACAGTTTGGGCTTTTGTGTAGGCATGGGAAAAGCACTTACCAGACACTGCCGTAGTGGTATTACCTGGGCATTGATGGTAGCAGGTGCAAAATGGTGCGAGTACCTGGCATCTAATAGCAGAGCCTGGCAAATGCTGAAAGGACTTCAGTGAAGGACACATGTAGTGCTTATAAATGGAATGGCTGACGGCAGACCTGGTTAAGACATTTTCATTACACCAGTACCCGGTTTACTGTTCCAATGAAGTAATTCTCAGAAGGCTACTATGAAAAAACACTTGCAGGCACTTTGAGTGCAAAGTTTGATGGTAAGACTTAATTAAAGCGATCTCAAAGAGTTCTCATGAGGAGGTGTTTTGGGCTGGAGGGACAGGAACTGGGTGGGAATGGCCATGGGGATGAATATGGCCATGGGCAGTCAATGGGTGGATAAATAATCAAGCAACACCTACAAGCTTTGTATGCCTCCTCATGTGCCATTTCTCCCCATCTGTACTCTAATGCAATAGTTTTGGCTTATAGGTGGCAGAGTCCAGATTAAAAAGTGCATTCCAAGGAGCAAAGGAGAGGATACTACAGATTCCAACCAGCGATGCTGTCTACTCTGCCACAATTGCAACAACACTGCCCTAGTGTCTGCCGGTGTGATATGGGGGTCCAATCTAGGCCTGTAGTTGCTGCTAGACAATAAGAGCGGTTACATCATTCTGTTAACCTCATTGGCTAGAACGCCACAAATTCTGGCAATAGGTCACATGCAATATCTCAACTCGCTGATTGGCGGAAATGTCCATGTGCGATTATTTTCCATAATTATGGGCCTCTTAGCTTAGGTGAATGATGTGCAACGTGAGAGGCTGTTTGAAGCTGGCATCCAGTCCCACAGAATGAATGACGGGACAGATTTTGCACGAAATGTGCCATTCCATTTTACAGGTTTGAAAACGGGTTTTTTCACCTAGTGCTTTGCAAACAACAAGTCCTATTAATTAGTGAGTGAATTTCAATGTACAGGACTCCTATGTGTGCGTTTCTGCAAATCCATGCATCCTTACTTGAGCTCTGAACTGGAGCTGTGGTTGAGCTGCAGGAAGTCCCTCCTGCGCATGGACTCCAGCATGCCAGACACATTCTGCTGCAGCTCCTCGAGGCTGCTGTTGGACAGCAGGAACTCCGAGGCCAGCGACTCGTTCAGGGTCAAGGCCACTTCGGCATAAACTGGAGAGGAGAAAGCAAACAAAATACTGAGCCACGTGACGCCCTCTCATGCCAAATGACACTTTGTATTCCTAGTGTTTAGCCTGGGATGGTCCATCACCCCCCCCCCCCCCAAACCAAGTACCTTAGCTAAGTACTCTCGCCACCCCTACTGGGTACATGCCATTTCACCCTTCTATGGAACAAAGAGACACTACTTTTTGTGCCACTGGGGCCACTGTAGGAAGTTAATTGAGCAGTTCAGTGTCCACAGAGGGTATTAGGGAGGCCTTGGTAGCCCTCAAGACTGTTGTGCCCCAACCAATGAAATGCACACATGGCCTGCAGGCCCCACCGACTCCCAGGACACCAAAGCGCATGGTCTGCGTTTGGCACAAACTTGTTTCCTCCACAGTTATCTTTCGATTTGTTTTTTACCGGAACTTCTTCATTGAAAAACTCATCGAAAAATATGGGGTGGATGGCAAAGGTTTATAAGGGCCAGGGGGTGGGGAATAGGGAATAAATAGTAGGGGAGGGGATTCAAATTACAAATGTAATACATTTTCGATGAGTTTTTTCGAGAAACAAAAGTTTGGGCAAAAAACACATTGAAAAAATAACTGTGGAGTAAACAACATAGAACCTGGGTTTCGATCGAGAGAGGTCCATGGACGCAAAGTGTACTGAAGGATTCGAGCTGGCCTTCGGTGCTTCGATGGGAAAGCCGGCCTCGTGAGCACCTCGGTACAGATACTGATCTTGGGCGACCAACAACTCAAGGTGACCATTGCAGCCAATCAGGTTGGCTGACCTAGCGCCAGAGTCTTGCCGCACAGATCAGGTTCCCAGAGCAGGGCGCGGGTTAGAAAGGGAGGGAGAACAATGGTGCACACACACTATGCTGCTGCGTCCTCTTCTGTACCACAGACTCAAAGAACCTTGTTGGTGCCTGGATCCCAAACACACCCATGTACCTGTGAAGTCTATTTAGGAAATGTGCTCATTAAAAGTGAGATCACAGGAGTGGCGGACTCAGGCACTGAAAGCATAACTTGTGCAGGTCAGCATAAAAAAAAACAGGACGTGCATTATTTAAAACCAGCGCGTTCAGTGGGATACGAAATCGAGGGGCGTGGGACCTCTGGAAATGGGACGTGGCCAAATTGTGCCGGGCATGGTCTAAAGGAGGGGCAGGTGACTTAGGCAAGGAGCATCTGTCCAAAACAAACAATATAACATGAGTCCTTGCAAATGGTATTACCCAAATTGACCTTTTCAAATTGACCTTTTCTCCTAATTGACCTAATAATAGCGGTCCTAATCGGACTTCTGCACAATTGACCTTTACCTGTATCTTAGTTCTTTTATATATGTGTGGGGTTGGTTTGGGATAATAAATAATATAAGGTGATTGGGTGGGGGATTGCAGGGTGTTTTGGATTGAGTAGGGTGTTGCGGGGGGTTCTCCCCCCGCATATATGTCCTAATTGACCGAATAAATTTGATCCGTTTTCCCACAAGCAATTTTCCCGTGATCAATTGTGATTAGAGCAATTCGTATACATCCTTACAAGCATGTGCGTTGGGCCCCCAAGCTTGGTTTCATCCAGCATTCATACCATAAATGAAACTCCCTCTGGGTAGGTTTCTAATAAAACTACCGCCCGTAACTAAACCCCTTTCTGGCTCGAAATATAAGCATATAGGTGTTTAGCTCCTGAGCTGTGTCCCTGTCCCAAGATAATCTGCAGCCTTTAAGCCCCTGCAAGGAAGGGTGAATAGCATGCTCATGTTCCCTATGGAGATACCAGTCTTCTCAACCTAAAGGCTGTCTACCTTTAAATGTGCTTATGCTGGCCACAGACAGAGCTCAAGCTATTAACTTCTCCCTGACATCTTCAGCCAGCCCTGAAATCCCACAGGAGAGCACTCTGGAGAAAGAGGAGGGCGAGCGGGAGGGCCCGGCGACGGGAGAACAAATAGCACCAATGTAAGACTACTTGGCACTTTGCAAAATAGCACCAATGTAAGACTACTTGGCGCTTTGCAAAATAGCACCAATGTAAGACTACTTCGCACTTTGCATAACATCAAAGATCATTTTGGGAGCATAAGAATGAAACCATTTTTTTTAAATATCTGTGACAATGATTGAAGCCTGCAGCCCTTATAAGCACATAATGCACACTGGTATTTCTGTGAATGTCATATGTAAAGTGACAACAGGTCACATAATGTGGAGCAAGTTAACCTTCGGGAGTCAGGTGCTGGTGGGTCTGATTCAGGACACAGACAGTTTCTTTCTCCACATTTCTTTCACAGGCACCGGGGGCAGTCTGTCAGGGACTGAGGGAGCAGCGCCCTGGCACAAGGGCAGTTTGTGGAGACTTTTGGGGTACTTCCCCAGCTAACCGCAGCCCAATTAAATCCCTGCTGGAAACGAACAGTGCGAGGCAGGAACGTGAGGCACCAAGGTGCGGGAGACATCAATACACAAAAAGAGGAGCCCACATTTGGAAAAATAAAGGCAAGGGTGGAAAGCGTAAGTTGCTAAATAATACATCCATCACCCAACCCAGAGGGAAAGGACTGGAGAAGGGGCGGCGGGAGGGGCGGGGCCTGGGTGCAGGAGGCCTCACAAACAATGACTGCCACCTATAATGTTCTGGTCACAGCACTGTGGTGCAGAGTTGCAGACATCTCATGTGTGCCAAATTATACCTGCAGGTTCTTCTAAAAAACATCAAGCGTAGACTCAAGCCACTTATTTTCCACATTGCAGGTAACGGAAAGGGAAAGTGAACTATGTTGTTATGCAAAGCAATTTCTTTCTGCTCTGCTCAAGCCTATGCTATCATAGCTTACATTTCCTGAACTATATATCAATCTGCAGTTCATGTATGCACCACCACTTTCTAAGGAATGCCACACTATGGCCCGCCGTCAAGTACCATTCAACACAACGGGCCTCATTACGACCCTGCCGGTCCGGAAAGAACGGTGGCGGTAAAACCGCCACCACCGTTGTTTCCGGACCAGCTGATTCTGAGTCCTGCAGGCGGGAGGTGTCACTCCCGCAAGGTCTGACCTGGCGGGATTTACACCACCCGCCTATGGGACTCCATGGGAATGGGGACTTACAGAATTCCGCCTCTGGAATTCCCGGGTCACCGGGGTCGTAATGCCCCGGTGATTCCAGAAATCACAGATGCGGAATGGTAATACGGGTCCGTGGGTAGCCTGCCGGTTTTTCCAGCACGGTTACTGATGGACTGGTAATGAGGCCCAACATCTCGAGGCTAGATGCAGCGCCCTTAAGCCGTATCAGTGGCTCACAAGCGCTTTACAAATGACAAATAACAACAAGAGGAACAGTAACAAAAGACGCTTGATTGCAGATTGCTTATTGGAAGTAAGCAGCAGAAAAGCAGTGCAACAATCCCAGTCGGTGCCCAGTGTTCACGCTCAAAAGTGTGCCCCCTTAACAACTAAACGTTACCTTTAATAGTGCCTCGCAGTTTCTCAATATTTTCCGCCACCTCTTTTGTCTTCTGAAGCATTCTCACCGAAGCACTATTTAAATGCTTTCCTTTCTCAAAGGCTTGGGTCACCTATTGAAAGAAAGTACCAGCTTTTTACTCAATGTAGCTTAATCTGAAAGGGGTCCACAAAAAGGTTTACGTTTTCACTCTGCTGCTTTCCCTACTAACAATGAAGACTCACTACAGCAGCAAGTGCACAAACACATCAGCTGACCCCATGGCATAATTTAATAGGATCAGCTTGGCTCCTTTTAAACCTGGTGTAGTTGAAAGTTTAAGTCATTCTTTCATAAGAGTTGCTTTACTGTTACATGGGCTCCTGGGGGCAGAGACAAGACTTACATGTGGGTATCACTCCTTTCTCGACTCGACCCATCCTTGTGGGCAAATGGTGGCTGTAGGCGACTTACCCTCCTGAGCTGCCCTAGGATCCTGTTACTGTTGAGGCTGCAGAGCATAAATGCATGAAAAACAAACAGGCCAACTGTTTCTGGAAGGATCAGCTAAGGGTATAGTGCTTGTTTAGGAGGAGTCTGCCGCCTTTGGCTCTCCAGATGTTTTGACTGCAACTCCCATAAACTCTAGCCAGCATAGTCAAAGGGGAGGGGATCATGGGAGTCATAGTTGAAAACACCTGGATAGCCACAGGTTGCGGACACTTCACTTAGGCAATAGTTCCAAGTCAAACATTGTTGGAATGGAAAAGGCTCCACTCATTCAGGATTAAAGAAAAAGGTCCAGAAGTCCAGCAAAAAGTGCTGGGGGTCTCACTAGGAGAGGGGATGAAGCATACACATGATAAATCTCCCTAACAGAGAGAAACCCCCAATGCATGCAATTGTATTCAGAGCATGTTGAGGACAGAAGTACACTGAGGGCAGGCAGCTTCCTTAGGCAAAGAAAAGGAGAAGAACAGAGGTATGGTGATACCGTGCCACATGGCCCGGGAGCTCCTTCAGAGAACGCACAGGGCACGCATGGCTCAGTTGTGTTTTACGCCTTTTAAAATGGTTACAGCGTCCCATCTCTGGAAGGCCATAGGTTTGAGTGTCTGTATCTCTGAAGGACGCATCACATGAGAGAAGGAACTGCAACGTCTTGCAAGTGTGCAGGGTATAGCTGGACCCGTGTCCAGACACAGGCCTGGAAGAGGCTTAGGTAGAAGGATTCTTCATTAAGCGACATGTACCGTTTCTTACTTCTTGAACATCGACAACAGAAGCCGATTGGACAACGTGAGCATCACCTCTGAGAATTCTCCGTTCAAGCCTGCAGGCGGCAGGGACATGCCAGAAAATACATGAAACACTGAGAAGAGAGAACCCAAAAGATTGATGTACATCATTTGCCAGGCTTCAGCACTGATGGGACTGTAGACCGTGCATGCGGGTAGAATGACCCATGGAGCGCGATGCATTATTGCCATCTCAGGTTATACTGGCCGTGGTCCCAGTTCATCTATATGAAGGGGTGACTGGTATATTGTTGCAGATGCTGATCATGGGAGCCCCCATTTCTTCACACTGCAAAGAACTTCCAGTGCATTTGGTGACTGCTCAACAAATACGAACGAGAACATAGTTCCAACACTCTGGCACGCCTAAATGGTTGTTCATGTGTGTCCGAGATGGTGAGTTACTGCAGTCCAACATTGGCAATGTGCGACAACAGCACTGCCAATGCTGTCATCTACAAATGCCCAGGCCATCATCCTTGAAACACCAGCAAAAAGCTCCTAAATGTTCCAAAACTCTGAGAGGTGTTTGGCATTAAGGCACTGGCAGAAAGTTCACCACAGAGTCAAGAGAATTGGGCAAACAGGCATCACCCTGGACTCCCCACTGCCACCCAATCCTAGAATTCAAACCATGCGCCTGTCCAAGGATACTTCCTACTGGCTGATTGCAAAGCTAGATAACCCTTTGAGTTACTGAAAGGTGGTAGATTATGGGCCATGTATTCAATGGGTCTAACCGCGTGCATACTCTGGAGTATATGTGCTGTGTTATTGGCCTGGATGACTCACACCATGCATACCTGTTCGTGGAGTTTATTTGCTGCTTCAGAATTGTTGGCAAGCGTTTCCGCAGACCTGAGCACAGAATGGGACGCGTTCACTCTCGAGGACAGGACTTCCTTTAATAAAGAACAAAACATGTTCAAATTAGAGACACATTGTTTACAGAGGTGCTCAAGACACTCACATCCATTTGTCCCAGGCGAAAAACTGTAACCCCGTTTGGACAGGTGTCAGAACGCCTGCTGCGTAAGCTCCAGCCTCTGGATGCCAAGTGTCAATGGATTCCTTGCGTAGGACAAAGTGCGTGGGGATGGGTCCATCCGTGTGCCCTGCTACAGAATTATTTGGATGCACTCATACTCGCCTCCCTCTACCAGCTGCAATAGAATGCTCCAAGGCTGGGGCAGGAGGGTTCTTTTGGACCATCTCTCTGCCTTGAAACCCCACATCTGACTGTAACTGTATGTTTTGTTTCTTGTAGCAATGGCTCAACTTGAGTCAGTGAATATCAACAGCTTTGCCTATCTCAGATGGAACCAGTGGACTTATCCAAATAGGGCAAAACAACAGTTAACCTCTTATTATGTTAGAAAATGTTCATGCCCCATTTGAAGAGGAGGCCATATGTTATTCTTCAATGATTGGCAAAGTAGCAGTTCAGGCCAGCAAATCCACATTACTATCTCAAAGGAGGACTTGCTATGAACCAATTGTTTTGTTTACATATAAGTCAAAATCTTCTCAAATATTCACCATCCATCCACACTTGCACTCTGCACTAGCAGCAAAGTTTGCTGGTGGATTGGTGAATGTCGAGACTTTAAGAGCTATTAGAAACTGCAAGGGTAGTCATGGTGCAAGGGTAGTCATGGTGCAAGGGGAGTCATGGTAGTAAAGTACTTTCTAAGAAAACACCTGTGAGCATGCTTAATGTGGAACATCCTTCCCAGCTCCCAGGGCTCACAACTTTGTGGGTCTGTGCGACAACGACATAAAGCTCTGGCAAGTCATTACATCGGCTTCCTCAGCGACAGGGTTACGCCTTCTAAACAGCTGCCAGGTTCTTCGTCGCCGCTTTCATCCCTCTACTGAAACTTGAACCTCCACCCTGGTCCTCAGTCATTTTGACCGCCTCTGTAGTCTCATCCTGGGTCTTGCTCATCACACATTTCTGCTCTGGATAAACTTTCCAAGCCACACTCTACATCCTCACACATTTCTCCCCTACGTCTGTCAATCGACTTCACGCAGCTGGGCTGCCTACGCAACACAGATCGCTCCTCAAGCTGCGCACCCTAGCATTAGCTGTCTATTCGTGGAACACTCCCTTCCTTTACCTGGCCAACTCCAGCCGCTTCACTCTCCTTCTCGGCCCCTACCATTTCAAGCCATATGCCAGCATCTTCACCCTACTTACTCACTATTCCCCTTAGTCAGAAACACAGCCTCTTTCCTGCCCCCCCACCCCCCGTGTTGTGCAATTCTGCACTGTACACATACAAAGAACTGTACCAATTGCCGTGATTATCAGTACCTTTTTGTAATGTACATTACTTTCTGATAGCCTGTGAGGTAATCGTCCAACCTCTCTCTCAATCGCATTATGAACCTACTTTACTTCCAACTTCCCTTTTGATAAACCCGCCTGCCTGGGATTGCTCCACTCGCTGTTATTGTCCTTTTCTACAGCGTTTATGGTTGGAGTGCTGCTCTTATTACTCAAGCACCACAACATACAAAGGAAACAGGATTTAAATAGGTCCGAACACTTAATTAAAGGGAAGTATAGTTAAAAAAAAAACATATGTTGTTCCTATCTGTTAATGTCTTACCTTCTGCATATTTTCCAGTGTGCGAGAAAAATATATCATTCTACCTTATTTTCAACATTTTTGTAAGCATTTCCTTGCTGCGATGTCCATCCTTTTTGTGAGTGGCTTTTAAGCCCTAAAATAGGAAGTGACACTAGGGGACAGGAAGTACAGTCTGCATATCCATTATGTAAACACAGGGGCATTTTTTCTTTTTATTTTACAAGAACACGTTTACTTACCTGCTGATCCAAACTCACAAATAATAATAGCATCACTACTGCTAGTAGTTGCACTAGTACTACTACCTACATGAGTACCTCTAATATGAGCAATAGTAGCACTAATACTATTAGCAGTAATAATACTCCTACTACCAGAAGTTCTACCTTTAGGGACAATATCATTACTACCAGTACTACCAACACTAATAGTAGCAGCGATATTGCCACCAGTAGTAGCCACATCAGAAGCAGCCCTACTACCAACAGTAGCACTACAGTACTACCAGTAGCAGTACTGCTACTAACACTGATACCAATACCATTATTGTTAGTAGTAATAGTAGTAGTACTAACTGCAATACAAATCACAGTAGTACTCATAGTAATAGTACTAAAAGTAGTACTACCACCCATAGTCATATAATATTGCTTCTGATATTGGTTGAAGTAATAGTACTACTGGTAGCAGCATTAGGGTTACTACCACTATTACTGTAACTACTGCTGCTGCTGCTACTGGCAGCAATATTACTATAACTACTACTGACAGTAGTAATGTAGTACTACCTGCAAATTTAATATTGGGAGTACTGAGACTAATGCAACTGATGGTAATCATACTACTACTGGTAGAATCAAACATATTAATTACTACTCTTGTTAGTAGTGGTACTACTGACCGTAGTAGAAGTAGTACTATTACTACTGAATATTATTATTACTACACTACTACTTCTGCCACTAATAAAAATACTACTATTGGTGGGGTGGGATTAATAGGTAGGTATACTATGGTGAAAATGAAAATAAATTCTACCTCTCATTTTGCCCGTTTGCTGCTACAATGAATCTACAGAGTGCACTTCCTCTGCTCCCCTGATGCCACTTCCTCTCCTCCCCTGATGTCACTTCATCTCCTCCCCTGATGTCACTTCCTCTCCTCCCCTGATGTCACTTCCTGTTCTCCCCTGATGTCACTTCCTGTCCTCCCCTGATGTCACTTGCTCTGTAGGGGCTTCAAAGCAGCTTACACAATCGAGGTGAAAGATAGCAAGAAACATGCTGACTAAAGTATTGAAAAGAAGATGAATGATGACTTTCTTCCCACTAAAAATAGTGAGATACAACAATAAGAGAAACATCATATTGTCTTTAACTAAAATCGGCCAGTTCCCATTAACTATGAAGATAAATAGTGACAGCTTTTCATGCACAGAACTCGAAATGGGTTCATTTTTACAACTGCTAACGAATACATTAAGTGTCTTTATGTGTTCTGTTCCTAAGAGGTTTGAGTATGAGCAGTGTAGCTATTTTTGAAGTTAATTAGATTCTGACCTTATTGGGTGTGAAATACTTTGCCCCTTTGTGGTTCAAAGATGAGATAACAGAATTGGAATACATCAATAAAACAAATCAGACTCTCGAGAAAGTCTAATCAGTAAAAGCAAAGAGCATTTGCAGCATGCGAGAAGGAGTACAGAATGGAGGTTTAGGTTGGGATTCTATTTGCTCCTTAGCTTTGACAGAGTGCATATAAGGCATCATGACACAGGCCCCTGCTCGCGGAACAGCACTGCCCCAGACAATGTGACATCCACTTATGCTATCTGCCTACCTACCTGCTCAAAAGAGTCAGGGCAGCCACAAACCCGGATGAGCAATTCCACTTGTCACATGGCTGTTGAGTGTACCTCAACCTCTGGGTGCTGAAGTACTCAATCAAGCACATATCTACAAATGGAATAAGAAATACCCCAATTTTCTAGGGAAATGAAGAAAGCACTCTTACTCAATGACACCAGATAGCACTCGGCACGTTATCGTACCCTGCCAGCCAGGAAGAACCCTTTCTGATTTGGTCAATGATCTAGAAGCTTCCATTGGGTCCAGCTTTGCTCCTTGCTGACAGGAGATGCGGCCTAACTTGCGAAAGCGCTCTTCTCATTAAACTTCAACACACGGTTGCGCGAACAAAGGCCAAATCTGGGTGAACCAAAGGTCTTTTTTTCCACATGGACCAAAAGGCAACGGGAGACTGAACTCAAACCAGAAGGCAAGTGACAGCCTTATGCGAATAAGAACCTCCATTTAGTGCCTAGGAGTTTAACCTGTTTTGCTGAAGACATGGCCGCCAAAACATGCCGATTGTTGAGACGTAGATGATATGCAGATAAAAAATTAAGATGAATTACCTGAGACAAAGCATAACTACACATTACAAAGAAACCTATTTGTCTTCGGCCTCTGGTGATGAAACCGAGACAGGTATCAAGGCATTGCATCGAATACATAGTATCAAATGCAAAAGCATAGGAAAAAATGTATCGAAAAAATGCATTTTTTTTGTAGGTAAAGTTTTTTTTTACTATAATGTGGTTTAAGGGGTAAAAAAAACGGGGGTTGGAGGGGATCCCGCATTTAAAAAAAATGCATTTTTTAATGTATTTTTTTCAATGGTTTTGCATTCAATGGTTTTGCATTTGATGCAATCACTAGGAACCACCGAGACAGGCTCTGAAAGTGAACTGATTACAATGCACAGTGCCGGAAGTGCAACTCTGATCTAAAGAGTGCCACAGAATTCAAACAGGGTATCAGCAAAACAGCTCATGCTCTCCGAGTTTCATCTTGATATTATCATTCACAAAAAAAAATAAAGGAAGATTCGAATGAAATTAGATTCCAGTTGTGGTATGCGAGGCAGAAGAACGCTCTTCATTAAGATGGATTTTAAGCACTTGAAACAGACTCTGGATCCAAGTAACCTCAATGTATTCTCAATAACTGCGCGTAGGTAACTTTGGGTTATGTGCATAAATAAATGAATGCACATAGAAATACTTAACAATTTGCCTTCCTAGACAAAGCTTTCAAATTGGTAATATTGTCCAATTATTTGGCTTTCAGCAAAAAAGAAAACCACTGCGAACAATGTGAGACTGCCTAGTTTTCTAAATGAATGCTTGTTTTCGAAACTCTTTGGGCGTCCTTACGAGTTCGGTGGCGTGGGGGGAAAATGGCAGTAAAATGACAGCAGCAGATATCCTGGCACTTTACCGCCCCGTTTCACGGACCGGCGAATTCAACTACAGAGCTAAAGGGGGAATTTACCTCCAGCATATAGCTAGAGGTAAAGGCCCCAATTTACCTCCACAAAAGTTCGGTTTTACTACGGGTGGAATTACCAAAATGGTAAATCCTCCAAAATATCCTTGGAGTCCTATGGACTCGGGACTAGCACCACCCTTACCTCACTCGTAATATCACAGTAAGTTTGCAAGGCCAAGTGGTGCTAACTTTAAAGGGGCACCACTAGTCTTTTTGCTTATTTTTTAACCCTATCCTGGCTTTTGGAGGTCAGTAAAGCCTTAAGCTTTAATTCCTCTGAAACTACCGCCAAACTCGCAATGAGGCCCTTTGTCTTCCATATTCAAATACTCGAAGGCATCCCACACAAATCCCCAGAGCATCTCCTGGAAGGCTGCTGTTCTTTGCCTATGTTTCAGTGGCATCAGCCATTTTGGAGAACTGGGATTGCAGAACACTCATTTCCCTCTATAAAATGGCAGGTGCTTCTGCTACAGGTAAGGGCTGTAGACCTGTGGGAAATCCCTTACCACATCTGCTGCGGCCTGAAAGGTTCTAGGAGGCAACATAGTCATAAGAAGGGAGGGTAAGTCTAAGGAAAGCATCTTCCAATTGATCCATGTAACCACCGTCTGTAGGCAATGTACCAGATGTCTATTTCCACTCATCTATTTTATTTCATGCATTAAGCTATTAACAGTGTCTGGTGTAATGACGTGCAGGGTTGGAAGGTTAGGGTAAAGCTTTCGTGCAGTGCAGATCACTAACTGCATTCTCTCTAGGCATCAAACCTTTAGAGCCCGTGTTCTGAGACGGAGAGGTCACTGGCTGGGCCACTATTGTCTGCCATGGAGGTCCCGGCTGGGCCACATTGCCTCTCTGGGTGCTCAAGTTGGCATTGCTGGCTGAGGGGGAGAAGGAATAGGTCTCTTTCTCTGTCCTGCCCATGCAGTCCTGCTTTCTCCTTGGCAGCTGAATGCCACACAAATGCGCACAAATTACTGCTACTGTACCATGCATTACTGGGTAGGGTCAAGAGTGTCGGCTGATGGAACACAGACGCTGCAGGTAACGTGGGGTCATCTGGGCAACCTACCAACACTTATGTCTTTTTAGAAGCCAAATGAGGAGGGGAAAGGCACAACAGAGAGCGGGTCTGCTACGGCCAGGGTTAGCGGATTTGAAAAAGGCCTGAATTGTTTGCCCTAGCCCCCCACGAGCCCTTCATGTGCCTTTGTGTGCCTGACAGCCGCTGTATTCTCTCAAAAAAGATCCCAAAAGGGTGAACCCAACATAGCTACAAGACACACCTTTTAAAATGTTACACAGGAAAAATGTTACACAAGCATTTAATGTGTGTTTCTATTGCAGGCCTTAGACAATAGAACATGTTTGAACAATTCCCCACATTTCCTGGTCACTGCACAAGCCTAGCAGATGATCCCTCCAAACTGACCTTCACTAAAGAGATACACAAAGAATTACACTTTGTAAGATCTGGACATGGCTTGTAGTCATCAGCCCTGTGAATACAATCTGTCCAGCGTCTAAAATCTTAATTATGTGATTCAACTTTAAAGAGGAGAATGAACAAGCCCAAGGAGTTAACTCATTGCTGCACAGGTTGAAGTGGCTGTCTTGGCAATGCATAAATGAATCATGAGTTAGCGCTACCAGTTGGCCATTGAGTGGCAGGAAAGGAAAGGACTCATTCCTCATCATTGCATAAGTATCTTTAAACTTGTGATGGTCTCCACAGTTCCATTAGATGATCTGGAACAAAACAAAGTGCACTATTCTTACCATTTAAGAGTGCAGTGGTTCTATATTCAGAACTGGGAATACCGCTGCACATTCCTGAATCATAAGGAATGCTGTTGCTGTGCAGTACCACTAACCTTCTACTATCTGACTACCATCACAATTAATAGCAGGGCTGGGACTTCTGTTAATTCATTGGATCTAATCTCCAAATTTCAATCAATTGGCTCTCAGGGAGCGCATTAATTTACAGCAATTGTTTCAACCCACGGAGATAGCTAACCAGCTAACAAAACTATCTGTGCGAGCTCCTCAAGTCATGCACGCTGATCTAGATCGCCATTCTATGACAAGACAGGAGGCTCGCATTATGCTTTACCTTCTTTATTACTGCCACGACAGCTTTTCAACTATAACTTTTGAAATACAACATTTATAACTTTTTTCTGTCCATTTGGAACACAAAAATGTGTAAATTTGAATTCTAAAGTTCTCTACAACCAGGAAAGTTCTAGAGTCCTGCTGAAACTACCGAACCCATGATCCTTTGGGTCTATGTAGTCCTGAACTCCCAACCTGCACCTATCACCTATCAGCCTGCAGGTCATCCTATAAGAACTCCTCTCTCCAGGTCCTTTCCTCTTTCTTTTTGCTGCCCATGACGAGATAAGTACTTTGTAGTGTTAAACGCTTATGTCGGGCGTAATTGGTTTTCGTTTTGTCACATACATTATAAGATTAGTGCGTGCATAATTATAAGATTAGTGCGCGTGAAAGACATATTTTGTTCTAGTATGCAGATAGTAAGTAGGAGTGTTACCTGTAACAGCGTGTGATTGCCGAGCGCATTTCTTCGACGTAGTCGAGGTGAGGAGACTTCGTATCATTGTGGAGCAGGAGGCGGGGCCATCGTCGCAAGTGAACGCGCTCGCCTCAGGCATTGCGAGGCCATGCTGGCGAACCCGGCGGGCTTCAAGGCCCAGGGGAGCGGGAGAGTTTAAGCTTCTCCCAGCATTCCCTGCGTGTGTAACGCTCGCGCGCACAGATTTGACAGTGCGATCGCAGAGCAAGTTGATTTTACGTCACCTTCAGTGAATTTTGGAGAAAAGAAAAAGGAAAAAAAAAGAGGGCTTCTTGAGGTGGACCTTAGCCTGCCAAGCTGACAGAACACAAGTAGTAGCTAGTCCAATCCCCTTGGCTGACATTACAGATTTGGCACTGCCAACTTTAAGATATGGCTCAATGCAACAGCCCTGGTCAGACTCCATCCACTTCACCGGAGGAGGAGTGGGAAGAGGGCCCTTATCAACAGGAGGAAGACCTCTCCCAAAGTTTTAAGCATGTACTGGGAGACTCGCTCACCAAACCAGTTTCTCAAGGTGTCCAGCCTATCGCACAAATATTGGAAGTCTTGGAGGCTATTATGGCGGAACAGCAAGCGCGCCTCGCCAGAAAAAGAAGAGCAGATAGCCCCGGAGAGGGCACGTCAGCCAGACACCCCGCTGGGGTTGATTATGAGGGGCGTAAGGTAGCTCGGTAGAGCAAGAACTCTTTCACCCCCCTGAGCAACTTGGAAAGGGGGGATACTGCTCCCCAAGGAACAAGCGACCCTGTCGCCAGGCTAAAAAGAGCCTTCCTGGAAAAGAAAAAAGAATGCCAGGACAGACCCCCAGCCCCAGGGGTGAATAATCCAGGGGACAATGATGAAGGCTACATGCCTGATGATGAGGGAGAAGAGGAGATGGACTCCTGTCAACAGATCGATGAGGAGGTCAACCCTCAAGAGGGATATAATACTGCTGACATGTTTGACCCGGAGGCCATCCGGCACCCGAAATCCTCTGAGTGGGTGCCATCCCCCAGAGTAGCGACGTACATGGAATAGCACATACGAAAACCGCTAAAGCAAGAAGTGCGATCTTGGATGAGAGCAGAATGCCCCAGGCCAGACCTACCGGGGAAGCTAGCGGAGACGCCAGATCTTGACCCTAAGATGGTCACATTTGTAACTAAGACCGCACGAGACATTAGAAAAGGAATTGACCGTGCATGGCGAGGATGCCAGGACAAGCTCCTCGATATCGCAGGTCCCCTAGACAAAATAATGGATCTGGCGGAGAGGGCGAAAGAAACAGGTTCCCCAGTGGACGTTCCTGCGCTGGCAAACTGGGCCCAAAGAGCAGTTTGTCTCCTCGGGAACGCGAATTGTGCGATGTCATCAGAAAGGAGAAGAGTTGTTTTGCTTAAAATTGACAACAAACTAAGCGACCTAACCTCGTACGAAGCGGGGGAGAACGCCAAAGGCCTATTATTTGGCGAAGCATCCGCTAAGGAAATGTCCCAGTTCGTGGGCACTTATTCAGCGCTGGAAAGAGCTCAAAGTTCTATAAAGAAGATTTTTCCAGGGCGAGTTTTTTACGGGACCGGACAACAAAGGGGTCGTGCATCCGGTCGTTTCAATTACAACCACAGACCCCAGGGGCCGCGCGCCCAGTACTGGGAAGGGAAACAAGACACCTTCTTTCCGACCAGACCCAGGTTCCCTAGGGGCCGTAGAGAAAGAGGATCCTACCGCCAACCTAGTGCATCAGGAGGTGAGTGCAGTGTGCATGCGAGTAGGAGGGAGAAACCTTCATTTTCTGGATGCATGGAAAGCGTTGTCGCACAATGCATGGGTGTTGCAAGCAGTAGCAGGGCTTCGGCTATAATTTGTGGGAACTCCCTTTCAGACTTCAGAGCCACGTCCCATTCACATGGCAAGCGAAGAGTCATTACTTTTGCACAGCGAACTGCTCAAACTGAAAGACAAAAACGCTATAGAGCGCCGCAGGGAGAACCAGGGTTCCTCAGCAACATGTTCCTCGTACACAGAGGGGACAAGATACGGCCAGTAATAAATTTGAAAAATTTGAACGAGTGGCTAGTATACAACCACTTCAAGATTGAGGGTATCCATTTGTTCCAGGATCTACTTCGTACGGGAGATTGATTAGCGCGCCTCGATCTCAAGGACGCCTACATAGCGATTCCGATAGCTCGGGAATATCGGAAGTATCTCCGATTCCGGTGGAACGGCAAAACATGGCGCTTCTCATGTCTACAGTTCGGCCTGGCGTCGGCTCCCTGGGCATTCACGAAAGTGATGAAACCCGTGGCAGCGACCATAAGAGAGAGAGGCATCCGTATTATAATTTACCTAGACAATATCCTCGTCCTAGGTACGGACAGAATGTCTCTCACCAGGAGCGTCCAGTGGATCTTCTCGCTCCTGTCGTCACTAGGATTTGTAGTGAACTTGGACAAATCCCAATTGACACCCATCCAGATCATAGAATTCCTGGGGTTCAACATAAATACTCGCAACGCAACGCTCGAACTTCCACAGTGCAAAGTAAGAGCTATAAAGAGGGAGCTCAAGCTCGTGATAGCGAAGAAAGTGATTTCGCTGAGGAACCTGGCCAGAGTAGTGGGTTTGCTTGCAGCTACTATTCAGGCGATTTTTCCCGGTCCCCTTCACTATCGAGCCCTTCAGAGGCTAAAAATAAGGCACTTACAAGGAGGACTGGGTTATCATCAATTGGTGACGCTAGCCGCCGAAGCCATTACAGAGCTGCGCTGGTGGCTCCAGAATATGGAAGCCTGGAACGGCCGGGCTATTTCCGGCGACTCCCCAGACCTCATCACAGAGTCAGATGCGAGCAGATCAGGCTGGGGAGCACGATGCGAGAACATAGAGAACATAGAGACAGGAGGGAAATGGTCGGAACAGGAACTGCGCCTCCACATAAATTGTCTCGAGCTGTTAGCAAGCTCTGCGCTTTTACGAAGGGCAGAGTAAAGTGTTGCGTGTTGCTCAAGATGGACAACATCTCGGCAGTACGGTATATCAACAAATTAGGGGGAACGAAGTCCAAACTCCTCGCAGAATTGGCGAAGGACTTCTGGCATTATTGCCTCCTGAATCAGATATCAGTCTCAGCCAAATACCTACCAGGCGCTCTCAACGAAGTGGCGGACTGGAACTCACAATATCTTGTGGATTCCAGCGACTGGATGTTACATCCTCGAATATTCAAGGAGCTGCAGGATCTCTGGGGACCCTTTTATATAGATCTATTTGCGTCCAGACTGAACGCGCAGATTTCGATTTACTTCAGCTGGAGAATAGACCCGGGCGCAGCTGGCATGGATGCGTTCCTTCAGCCATGGCACGGAGCAATACACTATGCCTTCCCTCCGTTTCTCATGATCACAAGGGCATTAGCGAAGATCCGCAGAGAACAGGCGCAAGTAGTGATCATACTCCTCATTTGGAGATCCCAGCCCTGGTTTCCAGTAGCGATGGAACTTTCTATGGATTTTCCGAGGACAGTTCCCCATCAACCGGACCTTCTGCTCAACCCAGCCGAACAGAGCCACCCGCTAATAACGGAGGGCAAGTTGTGGCCTGCAAGGTTTCAGGAGAAAATGGGACCTGCCAGGCATTTCGCAACTCGCTGCAGATTGCATCAGAGACTCCTGGGCGCCTTCCACCGTCAGGAGCTACAATGCCGCTTGGAATAGTTGGACCCAGTGGTGTTCAGAGCAGAGTCTGGATCCCATTTCTGCCCCTGTAGTGCAGATACTCAATTTCTTAGCGAAAACATTTCAGGAAGGTAGCGCCTTTAGAACCATAGGAGTATTCAGATCAGCGATTTCAGCAGGACACAACAGAATAGAGAATGCCGCCGTTGGCGAGCACCCCACAGTACTGCGATTATTGAAAGGAATGAAGCTCAAGAGGCCTCCCGAACCAAAATACGCAGTACTCTGGGACGTCAGAGATGTTTTCTCTCTGTTCCTCGCATGGCCTGGGAACGAGCACCTTTCCAGATCCCAGTTTTCAGGGAAATTGGCCATGCTGTTATGCCTCACGGCGTGCCGTAGAGTTTCCGATGTCAAAGCACTAGAGATAGATAGGAAAATATTCTACCCAGAGGGAGTAGCCTTTACTATCGCTAAACGAACAAAAACAGATTCTAAAGTGATATCCTATTCTTATTTTGTGGAGAATAAGAATCTGTGCGTAGTGCAATGCATTAAGGATTATGAAACCGCAACTGCGCATTTAAGACCTACGGGAGTTACCCAGTTGCTAATAGCACGTAGGAAGCCTTTCCATGCAGTAGCAACCGCAACAATTGCCAGATGGGTGTGAGAGATCATACATTGGGCAGGAATAGACCTAACCCTTTTTGGCGCGCATTCTGCTAGAGGCGCGATGGCTTCTAAGGCCTTTTCAGCAGAGGTGTCCCTTCAAGATATCATGAAATCAGCGGATTGGTCCTCCGAGTCCACCTTTAAGACATTTTATTTCAAGCCAGTGTCAGACATAACAGATAGAGTGGTGGCAAGCTTTGAACAAGTATAATGTAAGCCTCCTGTCTTGTCATAGAATAAAGATTGCCCACGCATACAGCTCAGGAAGTCTTCATTCTATTAAAGACAAGGTGGCGACCGAAAGTATAGACAAAAGTTGAATTTATATGTGATGCTTGACATGTTCATCTTTGTCCACTACCCTCTCTGATGTATTATTATATGTTCCTCACAGGAGACGACCAAAAGGCGATCTGATCAGAAGCTAATGATTGAGACGAGTGCATCCATCAGTAGTTTGAGAGGTTCCGAGACAAGTCTGCCGGTGGCCCAGTTACAGTTCTGTTGAAAAGACTTTCGTTGATGGACATTAAGGATTGTTCAAGTTCTTTTCGAAGTTGTATGGAAAAAGAAAGAGGAAAGGACCTGGAGAGAGGTGTTCTTATAGGATGACCTGCAGGCTGATAGGTGCAGGTTGGGAGGTCAGGACTGCATAGACCCGAGGGATCATGGGTTCAGTAGTTTCAGAAGGGCTCTAGAACTTTCCTGGTTGTAGAGAACTTTAAAATTCAAATTTACACATTTTTGCGTTACAAATGGACAGAAAAAAGTTATAAATGTTGTATTTCAAAAGTTATAGTTGAAAAGCTGTCGTGGCAGTAATAAAGAAAGTAAAGCATAATGCTCGCCTCCTTGTCTTTAATAGAATGAAGACTTCCTGGGCTGTAAGCGTGGGCAATCTTTATTATACAATATGTGTTGGGTGACAAGGTAAGCTTGAAATGACATTACTCTTAAGTGCTGCTATTTTGCCCATATGGAGGCCTGAGTTGTTGGAGCTGCAATCAAAACCTATGAATTCAATTACTAAAAAGTCATATGAAATGACACAAGCTCCCCCACTCCCCTTATCTTACACATATAACGCCTTCTTAAAATCATCAATGAAAGATGAGTAGCAGGAGCATAGGAAACAGCCGACCTTTCTACAATCACGAGCAACTACCAAGAGCTGGAGTCAAGCTGCCAGACTCCACGTTCAAAGAGTGGGATCAGGAGTACCTTAATGGTTGGACTGTCTGCTGCGTGAAATCTCTAGGACATATCATACCTTCAGGTGACCGGAAACATGTGCAAGGTCGGAGACAATCCCATGCGGTGCCAGGGCAACCCCAGTGAAGTTCACCAAAGAGACGGCACGGCCGAGGCTGTCCAGGTCATTCAACAGCAGCCCCGTGCAGTCATCGTCACAAGCTGGGGAGCAAAGGTGGCAAAAGAGGGACTTGTCACATCGATACATGCATCATATTATTTTAAATACCAGGTGTTTATTTTATAAAACATGGCCAACTGATGGATCACTTGTGCAAGTTGTTCCCATGCATTCACTGAATGATGGCTATTTTAGCAGTCATTGGGGGTCATTACGACCTTGGAGGTAACCATGCCGCAGTTTGCGGCATGGTTACTCCCTTAACGGGTATCAGGTCCGGGTTCCTCAAATGAGGAATTACCGGGCCATTCCCACCTTGGAGGACCCGGTAATTCCTCATTCGAGGAACACGGACCCGGTACATCCCCATTCCCATTCGAGCCCCCATAGGGCTCAATGGGAATGGAGAGGGAGCTAACAACGGGCCCGTTAATAATAGGCCCATTGTTAGCTCCCTGGTCTGCTAGTAGGACCCGCTAAGGGCAACTGGTTTTACCAGGCACCCTTTGTGGGTCCCGCGAGCAGACTCGTAATGTGGCGGTAAGCGGTTGACGGCTCCGGCACCATTACCGGCGCCGTTAACCCCTTACCGCCAAGGTCGTAATGACCCCCATAGTCCAGAATATCTGGACAGCTGCAGGTTGCAGACCCCTGGCACCCAATGCAAAAGGCCCATTCCAAACTTAGAAAAACAATTAGAGATACAATTATAAATAAAAGTGACACCCTATGCCACATGGCATGTGTGTGCATGTTACATTATTTCTGTTGCAGGTTCCCGCTTCTGAAAACTGCCAGTGTTCATGATGTCACTAACACTGCATGCAGAAAAGGTTTTAGATGTTTGTTGGAAAATTCCATAAAGGCGATTGACTTACAGACGCACTCCTTCTCCAGGAGGATATGCCTGGGCTCGCAGGTGTCACACCGCAGTCCTGTCACGCCCTGCTTGCAGACGCACTGGCCAGATCGTCTATCACAGTGATCGTGCACGGAGCCACTAGGGTTGCAGTCACACTGCTGACATCGCCCACCGGCCTTGCTTGGGTTTCCGAAGTATCCCAAGGAGCACCTAAACAGGAGACATAAGCACTTTATTTTGCCAATGGTGTTCAAAGCACGACTGGAAATATGCATGTGTGTGCAGAATGTACCAGCTTGTGGGCAGACCAGACTGTTGCTACACATTACAGATGGCCATTGGTACCAGGCAGAGCGTCTCACCATTGGGAAAAATCCAAGAGACAGGACCCTCCTCCGTGACCTCGGAGGGGGGAAGCAGGGGCGGGTACATGTCATCATGGAGGAGCGCACCATGCTAATTTTGGCAAGTTCGCTAAACCTGCGCATCATTGGATTCCATGGCTGAAATGGAACTAAGATGACGGTAGTACACGGATGAAATCCACCAAGTCTTATACCCGGTCTGGTATAAAATTGAGTGAAATTTGTGGGGCACCACGACTCTCTGCGAGGCCCACTTCCTGTCCAGAGTTTTAGGGAGAGCACAGGGTGTTCTCACACTACCTCCCTCTGTCAGCAGAGACCTATCCCTACTGCTTTCCGGTGGACTGATACGCAGGGAAGCCCAAGCAGGTGGCCACTCTGATTGGGCCTGCTCCCAGCCAATGGAATTAGCATCCACTCAATTGGACAGACATTCTTATACCACGAGGTTCAAAGTGATTCAGAATGGAGGTTGTCATTGTAAAAATGACTGAACCACTCTACACAGGGATATAAAAAGGACTACCATTGTGACTACAGCTGCCCATGAAGACAATGACCCTCTTTACGTGTATGTCATGCAGGAAACAACTTAATACATACTTGTGGGAGGAGTCTGATTGTTTTATTTATCAGAGACTGACCATTCCTCCTTCACAATTTGCAACAAAGCGGCATTTAACGGTCATTGTCTTTCTGCAACCACACAGAGTACCACGGACGAATAATGACAGCACATTTGAGCAACTTTAGAACAGCCCTAAAAGCGTGGGAATAGAAAGGTTCAACAGAAACAATAGGGTGCGGCGAAGACCTTGAATATGTGACTTTGATCTGAAAAGTGCTTAGAAACTCCAACTTTGACTGACAGGCAATTTCTCTTCACATCTTGTTCTATACCTTTCACAGTATTGCCCCTCGTATCCATCCAGGCAGGCATTGCAGCGGAAGTCTGCCATTCCTTCCAGCACACACGTGGGACTGAAACTAAAGAAAGAAATATACGTTTATAAAGATTGTTTGTTAGTTCAGACGTTGAACAGTGATTTATCTTATGCCAAATTTTCGGAAATGTGGATCAATATATACAGAGTAAATATCAGTATTAAAAAGACTCATAATAGAATATTGAATTTAAATCAAAATAATAGAAATGTTAACAAGAGACAACATTCATCAGGCTACAATTACAAAATATTGCACACAGAATAATGTTTCCTGTTTTTCCTGAATACAGTAATAATATAATTTAAAAACCAGACACCTACATTAAAATAATAAATAGACACAGTGCACAGTAAAACAAGACATACCTTGAAATTTAAAATTGTTCTTTCCTTCCCATTTAAAAATAACCAATAGCTTGAAATAGAATGAAATCCTAACATTAAAAACAGCAAAAAGTGTAACACATTTTTCTTTGTCGGCTTTTAATCAGAAAATCAGCATAGCGAATGCATTGTTGGAAAGGCACAAGTTCTTCAGTTGAGGTAACCAATCAATGCATACATGCTTACTAGGAGCTGCTGGAATGCGCTAATTTGCTCTGGGATAGCTAACTGTTAAGTCAGAATTCCAATTCTTCGGGGTGCCAGGACAATTTATTTCCTTGTGTTTTGGGGATCTCTGATTTCTTTTTGGTGGCCAACGAGGCTTCCCCTGAAATCCACTGCCATTACACCCTTTTATACTGTTAGGTAAAAAGGAGTGCAGTCCGACTGGTGTGGGACTACACAAGACTTATCTCTTGGTATTAGATAACCCACCTTTTAATATAGGGCTGTACTACACACGTTGGTAGTGTGACTGAGCAGCCAGGCTAATCTTAAGAGGGTTAATGTGAGCTGTAGAGCTGTGCAATGAAAACAGTAAATACAAGTATCCAATTAACATCCTATATTTGTACATTTCAAGGTTCATCCATTTCTCTTTTCCTCTTTTCTCTCTTATCATTTACCTCTCCTTTTCCTTTCCTTATTTTAATTTTCCTCATGCAGACTATGATCAGGTGATCCCAGGGCAGGACACAATACGCCCGAGAGGTTAGAGAAGGATGGATGTTTTAAGACCACTGTGGCGGTGATTCAGAGCATTAAAAAAGCTCAATAATTAGTTAATGTATATATAGTCAGGAGAAACATCTGCATGCAATACATTTAATTGAGAATTATTTATCCATTTTAATTTTGGTATTTTTAAAAATCTGCTTTTCTTTGCTATTCAGAGTTGACAAGTCCAGCCCTAAACAAAACAGATATTGATCATGACTAAGGCCCATTGAAATTGTGGTGATTAGAATGTTATCGCCACTGTGCACCACTGCTCCAGAGGCTGAATCAGTACACAAATTGTTGAGTAGCAGAGCCCCTATACTCTTAAATAACAGAAAGTTCACAAACACGTATTCTCTGTTACAATAGAATCGAGAGCAGGTTGAAAAATAGTTAAATACCTTTGTGGGCTGCGGTGCGGGCAGGCACACAGGGAACAATCACTGATTGACCCAGTTACACTCCCATAGTATCCAGCTGCACATACATCACAGTGGTCTCCAATGGTATGATCTCGGCAACCCTGTAAACATAAAAAAGAAATTTAAAACTTACACTATAAGCTGCACTCAAGAAGCAATTTCAGTAATGAGTCACACTCTCTTCATCCGCCGACAGTATCACCGAGTTAGTTAAGGCCCAAGGTGCCAAATGCATGCATACATATGATCACAGGATCAAACTCATTTGCTTGAAAATGAGTGTTAGAAACTCTGAACTCAAAACTTTTCATCTGTATGTCAAGGAAACCACGTCCCCATTCACAACGATGCAAATGGAGCACAACCATGAAATTGTCCAGCAATTGGCGATTAGAATTCCACTAATTTAACAGAAAGGAAATTAGATCCCCCATGTGCCCCTAAATTAAAAGGGGAAGAATGTTTTTTTCTGGTGTAAAAGGTTCAGTCTCCCGTCCCTCACAAGGGACGCCCATACAGTATGGAGGAAAGGGGATGGGACGTAAGAGTACATTGTCTTACGATGCTACAAATGTAACCGCGAACAAACATAAAAGTGAAAGTGCCCTTTGATGTGTATTATCTAGTATTCCTAAGTGTTCTACCATAAATGTCGAAGTATTTAAAGTGATTCTGGTGTAAATATATATCCTTTATATAAATAGATGTGTAAGTGCTTCTTTGCTGTGTCTAAGATTCAGAGTGCTTACCTACAGCTCACATCTTCCTCTTAAGATAAGCCTGACTGCTCTGCCACACAACCACAGTCCTGGGCTAGTAAAGACTCATACTAAGAGTTGGGGATCTACACACTGGTATAGCTTACTAAAGTCTTAATGCCAGTAGGACTTTAGGAAAACTCCCTGAACAGTATGTATTGTGCATTTTAGTAAGGATTGCTAGGAAGGGCACTATGGGAAAGGAAAGTGTTGACACTGAATATTATCATCCTGCAAAGAGTGTCAAAAGAGAGAATAAAAAGAATCTGGTTCCAACTTGCAACCACAACCTGAGATGTTCTCAAGATGTTACAGTTTGTTTTCAGGGACCGTTCCTTAGTTGTATGTATGTATTGCAATTTTAGTAAGGATATCTAGAGAGGCCACTATGGGAAAGGAAAGTATTGACACTGAATGCTGGCCGCATGCTAGGCATGCAGCATAACTTAATTACAGCAAAAATGTCAACGGCACCGTTCAGCCAATCACACACTAATACATACCTGGCATTCACCAGTTTCTGGGTCACATGTCTCGCTGTGATTGTTGCACTCACAGGGTACACAAGGGGCCATCAGTGGGCGAGGCCCTATTACATTCATGTCTGAGACTTTTTCCCTGTAGTAGCCCGGAGAACATTCCTAGAGAAGGAGAGAGACATGTTGTTAATAAAGAATATAAAAGAAAATGTATCTAATATTGTTGAGAGCAACCTTTGAACATATCACTCTCTTCTTGCCTGAAACAGCCATTTCATTGACATACTACCACTAATTTGGCACCAAAATATTCATGAGACTTGGTCGATACAACCGCGCATGGTGCTGTCCACCGATTTGTGACTGGGAGCCTCCTTATCATGCGAAAGCTGTCACCCAGTATGGGCAAGTATGCTTTTTCCACAATGCCTTTGTGAAAGCATGCTCTTCACACCTCAGGCATCCACCATTGGCAGACTGTCGATGCAGCAGAGATTAAAACACCTTCGAAGTAAACAGACAAAGAATTGTGGGCTCAAGCCTCTGAAATACTGTACTCACATGGTTACATTTCTGCCACCCATTGTTAGTTGTACCACAGTCATTCTTAGGGAAAGATACATCGAAATTTACAGTAAAGTGCTTAATAATGTCTCTAGTAAGAGAAGGACTATATATTAAAGTCACATTATAAATACTGCAGTCTGGTTACCTAAAACATGGTGTGTCTATTCATTCAGGGTGTCGGTAGTGTAGGGGAATTAGCGGAGGCGGCATCATTTTATCAACAATGTCACTCTTAAGGCTTGGCGACTGCCATTTGCTTTTTCAGTAAGCATTTTCCCTTTTCAGTACATCAAAATATTTTTTCTGAGTATTATTGCTCACCATTCCTTTTTGCACTCTGAGAGTTGCAGTCCTGGCTTTATGAGGGTCAAATCAGGAGTATGAGTACTATTTGTTACTGGACACGCTTATCCAAAATGGAATGGCATATGTTGGCACTCCCTTTGCATTTAGCAAATATGTTAATCACACTCCCTAGTGAGGAACAATCAAGGTAACCTTTGTGAAAAACCAGAAGGTGTTTCACTGCCCAAACCCCGAGTTTCCTTTCCTCAGGTGGCCAGGGCACAGCCCATCGCCTTTGGGTCCTGACACTGGGAGTGGACAAGTGTGGGAGGATCACCTGAGTGAGAAGTGTTCGGGAGTGGGGCAGAGACACCTGATGGCGAGATGCGGTATCCCCCTTCTTGCAGTTACCCACAATCGCACAACCCATTTATCATTTTTGGACATTTCCAAATACACAACATCTTCCCCTCCCCATCTTCACATAGTATTATGAAGAAGAAGAGACGATTGGGAGTAGTAAAGATTACCCATATAAACCACCTTACGTCACATAAGAAAGACTACCACCAACCACCCTCCTGTTGTCCCATTAATGAGATCAGGCACGGTCAGGCACTTAATTGTAATTACTCACACCTGACTTCACTTGACTCTCCCAGGCAGCATAAAAGGCAGTGCAGGAAAGCACACTTTGAGCGAGTTGGGGATGCTGGAATGTGCAAGAAGCCAGAGGAAGACCAAAAGGGCTGCAGAGACCCTGGGAGACCTGGAGGAGGAGAAGCCCTCTCTGACACTGGCCCTCTGAGTTCAGTGGAGACTGCACTGTGGAGAGTGAGCTGTACCTCCAGAAGGCAAGACCAGGGGCATTGGGGTTGCCTGCCGGTAGCTATATCAAAACTCGAGCCCAGTTGAGGGAAGCCTTCTTAGTGAGCTGTGAATCGTGAAGGGAGGCTCAAATCCGACTGAGGGAAGCCTTTGATGTGAACTGTGCTGCATGAGAGAAGGTTCGAGCTGAGAGAATGCTTTATTATGAACCTTGAGAGCTTGAACGCAGGTGAGACTCACCTTACCGAAAACCTTGCTGAACAAAGCAGCACCAGTAAAGACAGCACAGCCGGTGAGTCAGAGTGACTGAACTTTGGGAGGCCCAGAAAGATACTGTAGACAGAGTGGTCTGGTGCCACGTGGATGCCCATTCGAAAGTCTCTGTTAGGAATCCAATTGAATAGCAATTGTATTGTAAAATGGAAGCTTTGGTCCTGCAACGGGTCAAGCTAAATCCTGTGCACATTCGAAAGTGCTCTATAAACCAAGGTGAACTACAATTGGTCCAAGCCAGGCTGAGGGAGACTAATTGAGAAGGGCAAGGATCTGAGCCAGGCTGAGGGGGATACGGGGTGAACCGTGAGTCACCCAAGAAAAAAGAATGGCACAACGGCCCCTGTAGGCAGACTTGTAGTGTGATGTTCCGGAAAGGGTGCTGGTACATTGCTACCGGCATCCTTATTTCCAGACTGCCACACTTGAATGAGGCCCATTGACTACAAAGAGCAGCTATAAGCACAACCAGTAATCAACTTTTAGCATAAAGATAAAGAGCACTTGGCATAATGGATAATGTAGCTAAAAGACCCCTTCAAACTCCCTGGCAAATTGATGGCAGTACTTTGGGGAAGGGGCAGAAGACCAGTGTGCGGATTAGCCAGCGGGAGTGATGAGGCTTCAGTAACAAACCGATGCTGTGAGCGTTCAATGATGGCTTTAAATAATTTCAGCCACTTGGCAGGTGTTCACTTTGCATTCAAAAAAATACAAACAGACAATAAAAGAAGAACACTGGTGAAGTTCAAATCCAGGTCAGTCACCCCACTGGGACCCTCATGTACGGGCTGGAGTATGCACACTAATTTGATATAAAAAAAATAAAAAATGTGTGCAGGAGTGAGCCAGCGGCACTACGCCATACAAGTGAGTACACTGCTGAAAGGCATTACTTCTTCTGGGAAGCCACCCCTGGTAAAGGTGTCCAGTAAAACTAGAGTAACTGGCTTGGCAGCTGCTGTCTGACGTGGGTTAGCACTAGGACACCTTGTGGTGTGATAATCAACCACTAGGATTACCCTACTGATGAGGATGAAAAAGAGTTAGCCCCTATCACCCCAAAGGGTGCACCCACTACTGCTAGTGGTGCTGATGGATTCGGAATCCCTATTCCTCTTTTGTCAGATTGCTGACAAAGTGTAATCCCTGGAGTGGTTTTCTACTGGGACCCCCATCTTGGGGCAGCAGAATTGCATGGGTGAATACTCGGAGACACATAGGAATAGAGTGTGTCTGACAATCCCTCTTCTTCGTCAGATTCAGGGATTTGGCAACTGTTAGGCAAGAATAAGTTAGAATAAGCACAAGTACATGTTCCCTCTATCTTATTAAGTCCAACCCCAAGATGGTATGGGGTCATGTGCCCTGTGAAGTGACGCTTACAGCCCTCCTTTTATCCAAGATTTGGGCTGGGAGCAAGGCCATCAACGTTAAGACAAACCAAAGCCCCTGGACAATCCTGGGCAACCAGAGGTCATCAAATCCGTCCAGCAACAGACATGTGTGTTAAAGAGAATTCTCATGTATGTGCTAATTCCCTTCAACCTTAGAAACCCCGGCTTTTTTGCTGGATTATAGGACTTTTTAATTTTAACTCTGGAACGAGTGAGCCCTTTTTCTCACTCTCTCATGTGTTTTGACCTGATTTGGAGTATATGTTTCCTTTGTTTTTGGAGTCTGACAAACTCCACAGGCATCTTTTTGTATGGCAACACACAGCACATTCAGTGCAGTGTCACAGAGAAATCCTTTAGATTTCTCATAAGGTTTAAATACCTTTTCTTGTGTGAACTACTGTTCCCAAGAATAGTAAAGTGAAATTGACTTTATTTACCTTCTCTCTTTGTAGGTCCAGCACACGCCATCTTATGTTATGTTATGTTATGATACTTGGCATTTATATAGCGTATGTGGAGTGCTGAGGGGTTACTTAGTAGCCCCTTATCCTACCAATTCATGTAACATTTTTTATGCTTCCCTCACTACTTTAAATGGCTGGTCGCAGGGGATTAATGTTCCTACCATTTCCTATCATTGTACTTTTCTACCACAGGCTGAATCCTCAGCTGCAGTATAGTCAAAATGGCACTGGTCTACTTTTTTCATCATTTTCTGTATGTGATGTCTTTCTTTGGTTTTACTCTGCGCGGGAAGCCAGGTTTGAGCCCTTTGTTCATTTTGCCTTTGACGGGTTTCTGTACTGAAACCCGCCTCTTGCTCCAGTGTGTCTGGAAGGGCAGGAAGTGAAGGAGGTTCCCGAAACTCCCCTGTCCTTTGTCTTTAGGAATGCCTGAATGCACCCAGTCCTGATTGGCTGTCTCGCTGTGCTTTTTCTGATCAACAAGAGAAGCACCGGAAGGGACAACTTATTCCTTTGGTTATTGGGACCAACTACCCCGAGACGAACTCCACTGGACCATCTTTCCTGACTGGCTGTACTTCTTGGCTGCTGCAGGAACTGAGTTCTAGTGGTTGAGAAATCCATAGTCGAGTGCAACATCTGTGATCCGGCCAGAAGCTCCAGGAGACTTCTAAGCACCCCCCAGAAGCAGGACGACCAGTGCTCAAGTCCCCTCACCAGGACTCAAGGTGTGAAGGTAGCCCAACCAGTATTCAAGATCTGCGGGGATGCTGTTTACCGAGCACTGAAACAGCAAAGTGCTGCTGATCTGAAAAGAGTCCATAGCTGCCCCCAACCTCCGAATTGCTGCCACAGGAGTTCTCCAGACGTCCTCCCTCCTGTCCCCATGACTGAAGCTCAGGAACCCAGGATCTACATCTCTGCAAACAGTCAGAAGCCAGCTGAACCACTCTTCTTCTAACCAAAGGTACTGTTCTTACATGGGGTACTTACCTTAGTGTTTGTTGCTTTGTTCTTCTCAGTTGAGACTTGCAGTAGCTGCTTTGTAGAGTTGATTTCAGCTCTAACTTTCAAAAGTGTAACAGCTTGTGACCCTACAGTAATTTTTCTTCAACAAACTCTCCAACTTTGCGCAAGACATTTACTATCTAAGAATTGCCTCAGCTCCATAGACTTTGCTCCAATTGACTTTGGCTGTCCTGGTTCCCTGCAGACTCTTCTATTCCATTGACTTTGATTCTTACTGTCCCTCATAGGTGATACATTGGTTTTCAACTAATATTGCTGGGAATTTTTTTTATCTCAACCTCATTGGAAGATTTAAAGTGCTCACATGCTCTGAGAACCTGTTTAACCATTTTCCTTCCTCTAACTTTTTCTTTCTACCCACCTCAGAATTTACCATTTGCAAAAGTGATATATACATGCCAATACTGTCCTAGTTAGTGATGTCACCTCAGGGTGTAGGAAGTGTGTATTAAGCATCTCTAAAGAGTATCTCCTTGCTTTGCCTTGATTCGGAGAACGTAATTTGAAGTGTATTTTTATTGTTGCACATTGCCCTTTTAGAAGAATGCTTATTGAAAACAGACTGTGAAATAAATAAATAATTATTTTACTAGAAAACATTAAGTGTACATTTTATTTGGATAATTGTATTGGTGAATTTCAATGCTAGATCTCTACAGCTCACATTTACCCCTCTTGAGATACGTCCGGCTGCTCAGTCACACTACCAACTTGTGTAGTACAGCCCTATACCAATAGGTGGGTTGCCTAATACCAAGGGTACATGGGTTGTGTAGTCTGCCCCTGGGTTAATACATCAATTCTTGCCTAACAAGCCCATCAGTCACACTCCATGATGCACAAGGTTTGGATGGCTAGTAAATCATTGCTGGGTGGAAAAACCACCAAATGCACAGGCACTCCCATGCAGGATGTAGACTGGGATGACTGGGGGACTTTGAAATTGCCACATTGGCCATGCCTCAGGCTCCACACAGGCCGGAAAGGCTACAAACCAAAGTGGCTGGGAGCAGGACTTACCGAACTACATGGGTACACTATTGGCAACTATACTGATGAATTTGGCGACATGTGTGGTTAACATGGCTACATTCCTGGTGTAGTCAGAACTAAACTAAACTACAGTTTCCTCCAGCCTACTCCCCAACACACTTGCAGTGTGATAGTCTCAACATGGTATCAACATGGGGTACTTAAACAGCACCCCTGCCCAGGTAGCCATATGGACCTCTAATGGTAGCGCATGACAAAAAGGGGTTGCAGTTATAGGGGGACCATATTAGACATCCTTCTAGTCTCAAAATGAAAGAGTAAACAAAATGGATGCCAGCTGAAAGTTCATGGAACCCACAAAGTTAGGCTAAGGAACAATCAAATTGAATTCCGCCCTAACTGAATCACTAATGAGGCCTCAAATGGTAGCTCATCAGGGTCAAATGTCAGGTCCTCGAAGACAGAGGGGCACTATTGGACTTGCAGTCTGCATTGGTCTTGTATTCTTTATTTTATGATTGCCCACTGTAATGGCAGTCTTTCAATCATAAAGGTAGAGATGTATGTCTATTACGGGAGGGTGAGTGGCTAAGAGGGTCCACCACACATATGTGTATTTACTATGAGTACATTACCTGGCATGACAGTCCAGAATAGCCTGCAGGGCAATCACACTTCTCTATAAGATGAGCGGCTTCTCTTCCGGGGTGCATGCTTTGTTCTGCCACTGCAACCTCCATTGATATATTAGAGATTCTGATGGACATAAATACAAAAAAACCTTTGAGGCTGGAATTTGCACAACTGTATATACACATAACACATCTGTGAAGGCAACTGAAAATCTTGGAGCAGATTCACAAAAAAAGCCTTTTCTGACTACTTGTGCCCAGGACTCATGAAAGTGGGGGAAAAACCTGCATTCTACTGAGGTAGTTAGTCACAAAGGTGAATCTGCATGTAGGCAAACCTTTGCACATGCAGACACATTGCTGTCAATCAAGGCACCAGCAGACAGAAGCAGTTGGGATCATTTTGGGTAATGGCCTGTCGCAGCATCGGCACAATGCATATCACGGAGAGAGGTGCTTGTTAAGGTGATTTTCATAGCTCTCATTGAAACATGTCTGATCTCCCCTGTCACACGCTAAGTGCAAGGTAATGTACAATGCTGCCTGGCATATTTTCAGGCCCCTGGCACCAATGCATTTCCCAAAATAGAAACGCTCATGCTTTGCGTTTTACTGATCTGTTTTTTACTTTCCAACACCAACAATGAGTTGAAAATGTAAATAATGAATTAGCAGGCATGGGCCCTGTAAGTCCTGCCACTACAAAAGTGCTCACTGACCCCACGTCAGCGGGAAGCTGACACCTGCAGCAACCAACATATGGCCAGTGGTAGAATGCATATTCAAGTGCAGGGAGCACGCTCGACATTTGAACATGAATTCCATATAGGGACAGCCTTTCCTTCAACCACTACAAGTCACCTTCATGAATTGTGGACCTGTGGGGTTATATCAGCAGGCGAAGCTTCGAGAAAGCAGAGCACACTTGCACCCCTGCACCTATGGATCCTTGTGCATTGGCCCTTTCAAGGTTACACCAATCCAAGACTTTACTGAGACTTGACATTTACCCATAACACGATACAACTGCCTTTATCACAGTCCTTAATCTAAAGGACATCCCATACATTTTCACGCACTTAACAGAAACACAGTGTTCTGTGAAACGACTCGGCACTCACCTGCTCTGCTGCAGTGCCTGACCGTAAGAGGCCTTAATGAGAATGTACTCAATGTTGCTCAGAACTGAAAGGAAGTCCGAATGGCTGACAGAATGTTCGGACACAGAGTTGGAATATTTCCAGAAATGCTGCGAACACAAACAAGATGCGCAAAAACGAAGCATTAATACAATGCATTATTTGTCTCTCATGCTGCTGTCAATAGGAAGGACATTTCTTTGTTTTCATGTATTTGTTCTAAAACAGTGAACAGGCAAGCCAGGCTCGTGCACAGCTTTCCCGGATGATCAGCCAATGGCTCGTGATACATCTTCATGCGTTTGTTGTTTTATAGTTAACTTTGGAGAGATGCATTTTTCACGCAAAATGACTTCCAACATGTAGCAGCCAAAACAAGAGGTCACTTGAAACACAACCATGTTTTTCTGTGATCTTGACTGCCCAATTCACCTGTGACAGCACGTTTACCAGTGTCACAAAGTGATAAGACTCTAAATAAAACGCATATGGTTTAAAATGGAACATTAGGAGAGCAAGTCTGCACCAGGGAATCTGTATGTACACTTCTTGATTTTAAAGTCAGGCCCTCATCAAAAAGAAAATAAAACATGCCCATGGGTTAGCAATTCCAGCTGTCCACATGCACATGGTTTGTACTGCATCGAGTTGTCACATAGAAGCTTTTGGGGACTGGACTATGTGTGTCCAGCACAAGTAGGGACATTCTAGAGATTAAATAAATAAAAAACAACTGGAACCAGCAGACACAATTATACACAAAATTCCTAGTTACATGATGGCATTGACTGAGGCAGAGTGTTCCGAATAGAAGTACGGGATTACATTTAAAACCCTCTGCATTGTCCACAAGGCTTTCTGGGGCCTGGGTCCAAAATACCTTCAACTCTCTCTCCGTAAATACCGTCCCACTCGAGCTCTTCACTCCTCTACTTCTAACTGCCTCAGGGTCAGTCGGTTTTCAAAGAAATAAGCTGGGGGCAGATCTTTGTCTTCGGTGGGGGTCTCCCTTTGGAACAGTCTCCCGGCCACCTTGAAACTTGAGGAGAACCATCTCCAGTTCCGGAAGCAACTCAAGACCTCCCTCTTCGCTTCTGCCTTTGCCCCTCTTCTCCCCTGCTGATCTATTTTCTCTCCGCACTGTGCACCTGGCCACCCTCTGTTATTCGGGCTCAGGTACCTGCTCACCCTACCACCCCTCTGCACTGTCTCCGGGCCACCCCTTGCACTGGGGTCTGTATCAATCAAATATACCCTATCTAAATAACCATGCACTTTGCACTGGCTGGCTGCACTACCACTTCCAATGACTTTATTTATTTATTTAGTGCACTTATCTGTTCTCTTCTCTGCACTTTCCACTTTCGCCCCCTTACTCGCACTTTACCCCTTTTTCCCCTTTCCATGCACTTGCGCATTCTTAATGTCACTGGGCCTAGTAAGATCATTTGTTTTTTGTTCTCCCTTGTTCCCCTCCGTTTGCTTGGTCGCGGTCTTGTGTATGAGCGCAATATAAATAAAATATCATATCATATCATACAGTAGATGGGCAAAAACCCCTAGGACATCAACGGCATCACGTGTAAAGCATTTGTAACAGGATAATTGGAATTTCCACCTGGGCACAGCTAGCCTTAGGCAAGTACGGAAAGGAGCGCTTTCTTCCCGCCAAGCTCTACCTTCTCATGACTGTATCTGGTGAATGGCAACCCAGCATAGCGTCAAGAAGCTTGTGTTGGGAGCCCGATTCCAGTGTAAGCATATGTTATTTTCATGGAAGGGCTGTGGGTCCTATTCTTTCTTATACCATGGCACTTCCATTTTACGCATCACAAAAAACTTTACAAATTATGCTGGAATTTCGACCTCTCTAAAGCAGACCTGCAAGTGGCCAAGAACTAAAAGCTCAAATGTATTACATAAAGCATTGCTTTTTTACAGAGGTAAGAACAGGATTAAAGCTTTATGAATTAACACCAGTGAGCTGCGGGGACTATGATAGGAATCTACAATCAATGACATTTTCGTAAAACAGCTTTAAACATGATCCCCGGACCAGAAATTAGGTCAACTGAGTAACTATGAACCAGGCACAAGAAATTGGGCATATTTGGACGTGGCCCAGGAAAATAAGGAAGTACTAGTGCTTCCCTGCTGAAATAATTAGCACAACTACAGCTTCAAAATATTTTGGGCAAGAAGGCTCTTCAAACTTGTCCAAAACATTAGTACAAAGACGCTATATCAACAGCACACTTCATTAACTCAAAGTATGTGCCGGACCAAAAACACTTCAAGTTTGAAGACTCAGAGCTACTAGATTGGAAAGGCATTGTGCATGTGCACTGTGTCAGGGACTAGAAGATGTACAATGCTCAGCGTTAGGGAGAATTGTCATTCCTGTGCCAATTCCCTTTAACCTTCCCCCAGCTCTTTTGCTGGACTCCGGATTTTAAATTTTTACTCCTCAGTGAGTGGGGCCTTTTTCTCACTCATGTGTTTACCCGACTATGATTTTCTATGTTCCTTACTGATTTATGGAGTCTGGTAAACTCCATAGGCAACTGCTTTTGCATTGTGACACACATCACCTTCTGTGCAGTGCCACTGAGAAGTCCCTTTTCTTGGGTGTATTACTATTCCCAAGATAAGTAAGAAGACCCTTGTCTTACTTACCTTTACTTTATGGGTCCAGCGCACACCACCCTATTTGGAGTGCTGGGGGTTGCATAGTAACTCCTTTAACCCATTCCTCATGTAACATTTTGTTACACTAACTCATTTGAATGGCTGGTGGCAGTGGTTTATTTTTTACTACCTAGTGACACGTATCTATCCTCAGCTTCAGTGCTGTACCCAAGGGTGACAATTTTCATAAAATGGGCCCTGTCTTCTTCTTTCACCATTTCGTGTTAGTTAGTTTCTTCTGGGCTTTTACTGTGTTGGTTGCATCAGGTTTGAGTCCTTTGTATATTTTGCCTTTGGCGGCTTCAGCCCTGAAGCCCGGCCAGGCTCCAGTGTGTCTGGAAAGGCAGGAAGTGAGGGAGGGTCCCGAAACTTCCCTGTCCTTAGTCTCGAGGTGTACCTGAGCGGAACCAGTTCCAATTGGCTGGATGGCTGTCCTAGAGGACTGCCACCCTGCTGTGTGATTGACAGCTGTGAATGAATGGGAACTTGCATGAAAAGCAAGGTTTTTGGGACTAAGAGCAGAGTCGAACACTGTAGGACAACATCTGAAGCAGAAGACAAGAGAGATGCCAGCAGCGCCTTCCTGGACCACAAAGTGCCTGGTGAAGCACTGCTGATCCCATTTTTGAATCAAAAGGGTAGACCCTTAAAGGACGACTTCCTCCCTTACGCTGGTGGGACCAACTAGCCTCGAGACAATCTCTATTTTGGCATGACCCTTGACTTGCTGCGACTATTCTAGGCTGCTGAATCCCAGTACCTGGGGTACCTCGACCACCTGTTAGTGCATTGGCTTCCAAAGTCTGAGGGATCAAGGAAATCCTAACAAGAGCTTTTTGTTGTTCTTTGGCACTGAGAAAAAGGCGCCAAAACCACAGAGCCGCTGAATCGATGCAAATCCATTGCTGTCGAGTCCCTCTCTCGAGTGCTGCCACAGGAGCCCGCCAGACATCCTCCCTTTCGTCACCAAGGACCAGGAACAAGGGTCTACTGCATTGCATAATGAAGGCATTCAGCTGGAACAACTTCTTCATTTCAAAGGTACTGTGAGGCCTGGGGTACATTATCCTTTTGTCATTTGGGGTGCTTCCTATCTTTGGTAGTGCGATTTAACCCTACACTAAGTTGACCTCAACTTACCTGCAATGGCCTTACAGCTTGTGCTTTCTAAAGGTGACTCCTCTTGAGTCACTGTGATTTCTCTTTTGAACACTGACTATTTAAGAATATTTTTCTAAGAAGAAGAGCATCAGAACTTTGACTTTGCCCATTGACTTTGGCTGTCCTGGCTCCCTAAAGGCCACCTTCTGAACCTATTTGATTTGGCAGTGCTTGTTGCCTTACAGGTTTTAAATGTTGAACACTTTACTGCTGGGATAATAGACTGTCTGCATCCCTTTGGGAGAATCGACACTATTCTTATAATATATCGCGTCTGTTCTGATCTTACATTTCCTTCCTTGCAAAGGTGATACTATATACATGCTACACTGGGTGTCCGGACATTTCATCGACAACAATTGGTCGACAGGACATTTGGTCGATGTAATTTCGTCGAAAACCAAATGGTCGATTTATTTTTTTAATTTATATATTTATTTTTAAGGTTGTAGTTTAGGGAAAAAAAGGGTTTTTTAGAAAAAAAGGGGGTGGGGGTCCCTCCCCGGGTGGGGGGACGGGACCCTCCCCGGGTGGGGGGACCCTCCCCAAAAAAAGGGTAAAAATAAAAGATAAAAAATATTCGACCATTTGGTTTTTGACGAAATTGGTTAAACCATTTATCCAGTCGACCAATTTTTGTCGATGAAATGTCTGGTAACCGCTACACTGACCAATTGGCATGCATGTGCCTGGGATTTGATTGCATTGTTTTATGGGCACTTTCTATACTTGGGGCTGCAAATGGTGTGGGCAACCTCTCTCCATCACTATAACCTTGCAAACATGCTGCTATCATCCCTGGTTACCGTAGATTTCTTTGAATATCATTTCCCCTAATGAGATTTCAACTAATATATTTAACTGAAAAAGGTAGGGTATATGTGTAATGCATAATAGGTGGGGTGTGGGTAAGGGTATAAGTTAGGGTAGGGAGAGGTGAGCCAGAGCAGCGGGGGGGTGTCTCCCCCCGCATAAAAAAAAGAAATGTAGAAAAGTAAAGAAGATTCGGTAAAATGATTGCGATTGGAGGGTCAAAGGCAAGGCTTGCTTTTGGAAGATAGAGGCAACTGAGTAATTGTTACGTCCTATATATGCATTTGCATAGTTATCAATGTACGACACAATATCTGTAATGCCCTTTCAGTGAAAACACATAAATACAGTATGTGGATGGTCACCTTTTTTTTCATTAACACATAACACAAAGGAAAAGTTATCAATGTTTCTGGTTATGACTCACCTCTTTCATCTCCACCTCAACCTCACTTCTCACACCGTTTTCGGGGGCAGAAATATCTGCATAGATGACCAGCTTACTCCGGTGGCCTCCCTTGATAAGAATTTGTGGCTCAACGTCTGAGGCTCCAGATTCACCCAAGGCATGGAATGCGGTGACGTACTTCAGTTTCCCACCGTAGGCCTGGAGCTGTGGAAATGAGAGAATGAAACTCAGTGCGAGTACTGGCGTTGCATGCATGTTTCTGTGCACACCAGAAGACATGGGTGTACGTCATTCCTGAGTCAGCACAGACTAGAAGTATGGTTGTGTTACCAGCAAAGAAACAGCTCCCCCTGCCGGTTCTCCAGTGTAATTCCCAGACCCCAGGTCATCATGTCTAGTAACTTTTGAACCTGTACCAGATTGATTCTATCATCCTTGAGGTGTTGTGAAGGGGGCTGTTGGCAGCTGTAATTTAGTTCTGGCTTCACCGGGTGTGCTCCATCATTAGTAGCTCAATGCATTGAGATTGGGATACTAATGTATATTTGCATGCATTGCAATTTTGTATTCAGTTATCCTTTTGTCTGTAGGACTAATGGGCCTCTTGTGCTGAAGTGGACTCACTGCCTGATCTAGAGTGGTTTAAACTGGACTTGCATGCTTTTATGGGCCAGTCTTTCCCAATACACATCCTTTTAGGGGGAGTCAATGTGCTTGGCAGCTTTTAGTTCCAGTCTAATTGACTGTTTGCCAAAACCTTTGTGTGTCTGCCTGGTGTGCTATGTGAGCGTTAGGTTAGGCTGTCGCCCTATCAGTGGGCAACCCTGAACAATCCTAGGTTTCATACCTTATTTACTGGAGGGCGGCTGCTGCTGGGGACCTGGTTTGGCCATATTGGCTGGAACCTGGTACTTTTGTCCTTTCTCCCTATTTCTTTGAAGGTTCCTGGAAATCCCTGCTGGGCTCTTCCTCCTCCCCTCACCTCCTCCCCCTCGCAAAGGGCTTTCTTGCTGGCTGTACTGCCTCTTCCATCTTGGGACAGCTGCCTCCCTTCAAAGTCCTCTTGGACCAAGCGCCTTGAAGTGTTTCCTGTTTCTCTGGCCTCGGTGCGTGGTGGGTCACTGCCCATCCACATTAGTTCTATATTGGGCCATTTTGGGTCACCCCCAAATGTTGCACCCGTTTCGAGAACATTCTTTGCGGGATGCCTGCTCCATTACCTTAAACCTTGGTTGTGTTCCTCCATTTTCCTGGTGTCTACTCTGTCACTGCTGATGCTGCTGCCTGCAATTTCTGTGTCATTTTACTGGTTGCACAGTGTTAGGAAAGATTTTCTTTAGGCACCTTTCCCTATTTCTATGGGACCCCCAGACCTTTTGCTTATTTTTTACCCTGGCACTGACTTTTGGAGGTCACTAAAGCCTTCTGCTTTACTTCCCTTGCCCGTTTTGCTTGTTCACATGGGGAAACTGACTAGTCCCCATGTGAACAAGCAATATTTCGGTTTCAGGTGTATGTGTCATCTGATCTATTTGAGGTTATAGGGAACAGTTATCCAGCACCTGATATGATATGGCATTTATAACGCACCTGTACACAAGTGTTTCTAGGCGCACAATGCTTGTGTACTGGTATGCCTATTCCAGGATACGCCCAAGTACTTACCTGTCTATTCAGGAATTCCTTTCCACCCACCTCTCAGCACTATGAAGTGTTTGCCACAGGATACCAGTCTTATAATAGCATCATAGTTGCATGTTAACACCAAGCCCTTTAACTATGTTTAGACATACATTGGTTTTACTGTGTGTTGTGTATGACTCTAAAGTACATATTTGACTTTTATAGTTGCTTGATGTGGAATTCCATAATAAAGAGTGTATATTTTAGAGTATAATTATTAAGAGTAATTTTTGGGGTTATCTGTTGGGACTAACTGCACCTGTGTTCCAGCCTCCCGCTTTGAAGCCACGTCGGTTCTGCCATTGCTACCCATAGAGTGATTTTGTTCCCTGTTGTGGCTCTAACCCTATTTACCCTTAGGATGCAGGTTATCACACTCCTCAAAAAAGGGCTCTGGTACAATCTCACTTACACAACCCTAAGCATCTCAGTAAAGCTTAGGTTTCCCCAAAGGCACTTTGTTCCCTGCGTGAGTCTCCTATCTCAAACAGCTGTGTGCGACCCAGCAGCTAGTGGCAACCTTTCTAATGGGGTAGAAACTGCTGTACCCTGGGGTGCTGCCCTGCAGGAACCATTGTGTAACTACAATACCAAGCACAATGGCTACACATTGTTCCCTACATGAGAGCGAGTGTGATATGGATGTTGCCAAATATAGCACTGGATGATGTTCATCGCAGGGAGCGAGGGCTAGAGTTGCCAGAACCATGTAAGACCTTTTTGTGATTGATGCCTGAATTAAACCTCGAATCCACACTTGGAGAGCAAGCACAGGAAGAATCCTAGCAGCCCCCATTGATTAGGTTGCCGTAAAACGTTTGAAATATTGTAACCCTGTGACTGAGAGTGGGGTTGCCTTCTACCACCTGCCCTCAGTGCTCATTTAAATAGGAGTTCCTCATAGGGACACCAACGAGGTACTGTACTGTTAGGTAGATGTTCAATTTTTTATGCCAAATCTCCTTCACCTGTGAGACACCCAGCACTTTTTGCTGGATTTATGGATGTTTTGTCTATGTTCCTGTGTGAGTGGGAACATTTTTCACCCACTCCTTTACTCTATGGGAGGCATTTTTGTGTCTCTTCAGACATTACTTTTGAAGTCATACTTTCCTCCATATTTTGAGACGGCCTAAATTTCGAGCCATCCCACGAACAACTGCGACCTTACTGGGCTGCAAACTGCCCATACCATGGACCTGCAACCACCGTACAGTGCGTCTTCAGGAGATCTTATTCTCCCCAAACTTTGGTGACTCCTTCCGGACCTCCAGAGTCAAGTGTCCACTCCTTGAAGTACCCTCACCAGAGTGATGGACCGAGAAAGCGAGGAGAATCGACCGGACGAGAACCGTTCTTCATCTGGTGTCTTGAAAAGGGTGTCAAATCACAGAGCGGGAAGCTATGAAGAATCCTTGCTGGGAGCCTCTCCACTCGACTGCTGCTGCAAAATCCCTTCCAGTGTCACTTTTTTCATCAGAAGACCAGGAATTCAGTGACCGGGTCCTGAAGCATTATGAGGGCGTCCGCCTGAATCATATTCTTCACTACTGAGGTACTGGGAGACTCGAGGTAAAAAGTACCTAGAGGTATTCTGACGCTCCTGTGTTGATGTGGTGGCGATTCGTGCGTTTGGGTGTTTACCCATACATGTTTGCACAGGCCTAATGCTGGTGTGCATTCGGGGAGCTTTCTACGAAGTCCGGGGAACCCTTTTTACCTACAAAAGCTCAGTACCTACTTGTTACAAAAGAATCCTCTGGAACTCTCACTTTTCTACGGCTTATGTATCCTGTTCTGCCTACAACAGGCCACTGATGCGCAGTGTCCTCTTCTGGCTCTGAGACAATCTCAAACCTAGATAGGGAAGGACAGTTGAAGCCTAAGACTCACTGTGAAAATCTTACAAGTGTTGAAAAGCGCTTAACCGCATATTTTGGCCATTCATTTTATTCCTGAAACAGAACATTCTACAAGGTTTACTACAAAAGTGTTTTTTATTTACCTTGAATTTTATTTCATACTGCCATTCTATATGTTATTTACACTGTGGTTTACTCACCAGAAGTATTGCATTGGTTTTCTATTGTGTTTACTCTTTATGAATAGTACTTACCTTCGTGAAGAATTCTCTTTGTCTGTGTGTATATATAAAATAAATCATTATTTTCATAGCTCCCGGTGTGGAAGTGTTTCTTTGGACCATATGTATGCTACAAGTTCTTTGTACCTTCCTACAGACAGCTCTCCCTCAAAAACCTCTGCCATAGCTACCCTTACCATGGGTGGTACATGCCTGTAATAGAGGTTGGAGTTCTGTGTTGCCAAGTAGAGAGAGCCTTATAGAGCCCCGGCTGGTTTATAGTGATTTTTTCGACAGTGATAGTTTCTAAATACAAAGGTTTCTACACAAAAGCCTAAAAAAAAAGTTTTGAATGCATTTTTCTTTTAATGGGGGTGTTCTGCCCTCCAACCACCCGTTTTCTTTTTAAAACAAACTTTTTTTTCTATACCAAAATAAAATAAAACCAGTACCATGAAAAAAAATGCATTCAAAAATGTTTTTTTCAAAACTTTGTATTCAGAACTTTTGTCTTTCGAAACTATGTTTTGAAAGAATGACTGGATACCCCCTGGATGTATGCACTTTAGAAAAACTCCTTAACACTACTGGCATGCAGTGGGATTGGTGTAGTGCTGGATTACATTGATTCTTGTGATACCTGTGTCCAGAGAAACCATCCACAACGTTGGTTTTTACCAAGAAAGTGCACTTCAAAGTCATCACAACTGTAACAGGAATTACACTATGCAGGAGACTCTTGTAACTCTTAGAAGATCTGAAAAATCTGAAATCTTAGAAGATCTGAAAGAGGCCTCAACTGTGAAGGTGATGAGAATTAATTTATACAAATACTTGTGTATTATATAAAAGAAACGGGCCTGTATCAGTTACCAAATATATTGATGGTGAAGATTTAGACACATCTGAGGATGAGGATGAGTGAATAATCTAATGAGGAAGCAGACCAAGCACAAGCTAGTAGCCCCTCCGCCCCCCACTACCTGCATCCCCTTCCACCATGTCTCCTGAAGTGTATTTTGAGCTGGACAAAAAGGATGCCTCTTATGGGACATAATATGGAGATCAAAGAAATGGAAAGGGAATACTAGAAACCTATGGAAAGCTTATCTCTTGACTTTTTCTCTTCAGGGTCTTCTCTGTCTGATGCTTCCAGGATCCACAAGCCAGAATTAGCCCATGATTCGGTGAGTCATTATGATCTGAAGAGTGATATTGTTGAATGGCTGGAAACCTTTGGTCTGTCTCTATGAGAGTGAGCAAGTACCGTGGGTTCTCTTTAGGCTTCCCAATGATGACTATGATGTGATCTTTGTCAGGTAGATTTTTCATTTCTATGCCAAATCTCCTTCACCCATCGTGAGACCCCAGCACTTTTTGCTGTACTAATGGATTTATTAGGCCTGTTCTCCTGAGCAACAGGAAGCCTTTTCCCCACTCCCCTATTTTTTACTCTGTCTATGGGAATCCTTGTTCAGGACATTTGTACTTTATTTTATGAAGTTATGTCTTCCTCCATATTTTCTAAGGCATCTGTAATTTACTTTTGTAGCACACAGCACGTTTTTGTGCAATGTTACTGGGAGCCCTGTGGGCTTCCCTTTGTATTTTCTTTTCCATGTGGGAACACATGTTCCCAACGGTAGAAGTATACTTTTAATACTTTCTACATTTTCTATTGTGAGATCAGCACACCCCTCCTTATGTGTAGCGCTGAGGGATTACATAGTATCCCCTTTCACACGCCTCCTGCAACGTTTCTGTTACAGTGACAAACATACCTGAATGTCTGGTTGCACTGGACGTGTTTTACTGACTTTTGTGTTATTTTTACACCCAGGCTGTGCTCACAGCCTCAGCAATGCACAGAAGGTTCATTGGTCCAAAATGGTGGCTATATTTTTATTTTGCCATTTCTTGTGTGCTTGTCCTTCCTTGGCCTTTCCTCTACTGTCATGGGTGGGGGAGGTCCTGGTTTGATTTCAGTCTTCTGCAGGAATCATTTGGGAAGCCTGTCAAGGCTCCAGAGTGTCTGGGAAGACAGGAAATGAGCAAGGAGTCTGAAACTCTACAGTCCTTTGTATTCTGCCATGCCTGCCTGGAACGCGTTCCACATGAGTGGCTGGCCGGCCTGAAAAGACAGCTCTTAGGGAATTTCCCATTGTTATGCCAAATCCCATATACCAGTAGGACCCCCAGCATTTGCTGGGCTTCTGGACCTTTTTCTTGTTCTTCTAAATTTGGGGAGCCTTTTTCTGCTCATTCATTCGCTGCTCTGACCATGGGAACCCTGTTCATTATGTGCTTATTTTGATTTATGGAGTCTAGCTTTCTTCCATACTTTTTTAAGGCATCTGTGTTTCACTTTTGAAGTACACAGATTTTTTTGTGCAGTGTTGATGGAAGCCTTTTTATATTATTTTATTTTCCAGAGAAACTACTGTTATCAAGGTTAGGTGGATACTGTTTTGTTCTTCTTAGCTTTTCCTTTCGTGAGATCAGCACACAGCACCCCATGTGGAGTGCTGAGGGGTTACATTGTATCCCGGTTCTCACTTCTACAGTAAGATTTATGTTACAGTGACAGGCATACCCTTATGGCTGGTGGCAGTGGACGTGTTCTACCGACCTTTGTGCAATTATTAACCGCAGGCTTTCTCCACAGCTGCGGTTATGCACACAAGGGTCATCACTGACCCAAAATGGTGGCTTCTTACTTTTATCACCATTTCTTGTGTGATGGTCCTTTCTTGTTCCTTCTACCATTCTACCATTAGGGATGGGGGGGTCCTGGTTTGCCTTTCATCTTCGGCAGGAACCCTTTCTGTAGCCCGCCGAGGCTCCATTGTGTCTTTGAGGACAGGAAGCTATCCTTTCTCTTCTGGTGTGCCTGAGAGAAATCAGTTCCCACTGGAAGGATCGCTGTCCTAATTGGACAGCCACCCACCCCTTTCTGTAACTGCAGTGAGAGGATGAGTGTGATTTCCTGATAAAAGGCGAAGATCCTGAGGCAGAAGACAAGTCGACCACTGGAGCAGAAGAACTGAAGAAGACCAGAGACACCTGCAGCCCCTTTCAACAACGGCAAAGAGACCACTGCTGTACTGACTACTTTTTCAAATTGACAAAGGAGCTCAGAAGAGGATGACTCATTCCCTTTGGCTGATAGGACCAACTAGCCATTAGACGATCTGCAAGATTAGCCATCGCCCGACGTGTTGTGATCTTCCTGGGCTGCAAACCGCATTGTCTTCCCATGAACAAATCCACCCAGAACCTTTGTATTTTTCCTGACTAGGATTTTTGTGTTTTACTGTTTTATGGAGTCTGACAAACTCCACAGGCATCTGCTTTTTGCATGGTGATACAAAGCACCTTTGTTGCTGTGCCACTAAGAGGTCCTGTGGACTTCTTTTAATGTTTAATTACATTTTCTAGGGTGATCTGCCGTTCCCAAGAATAGTAAGATGATCCCTGTTTTATTTACCTTTCTCTTTGTGGGACCAGCTCACACCACACTATGTGGAGAGCTGTGGGGGTTACTTAGTACTTTACATGGCTGGTGTCCGTAGTTTAATTTTATTACCAGTGTTTATTTTTACTGCAGGCTGAATTCTCAGCTGCACTACAGCACCTATTGGTGACCATTTTTCCAAAATGGCCCCGTCCTCCCGTTTCGCCATTTTCTGTTTGTTCTCTCCGTCTTGGCTTTTACTCTGTTAGATGAAACAGAGTTGAGTCCTTTGTGTGTTTGGCCTTTGGCACGATTCAGCCCTGAAGCCCGCCCAGGCTCCAGTGTGTCTGGAAAGGCAGGAAGTGAGGGAGGGTCCCAAAACTTCCCTGTCCTTTGTCTCTAGGTGTGCCTGAGTGAAAGCAGTCCCGATAATCTGGCTGGCTATCATAAAAGGATATCCACCCTGCTGTGTGATTGACCATATGCATGCTACAAGTTCTTTGTACCTTCTTACAGCCCTCTTTCCCTCTAAAATAAGCCTGGCTGCTCTGCCATAGCAACCTCTTTACTGAGTGGGGCCTGTACTAAGAGTTGGAGTTTCTGTATTTCCCAAGGTATAGTTTTATAAAGTCCCTTTGGGTGGACTTTAGAAAACTGTCCTAACATCACTTACCTTATCATAAAACGTTGTTTAAAGTATTGCTTTTAATTTTGCTTATAATTGCATAACTATTTTGAAGTGTGGGTGTTCTGTTAGCAGAGCCCCCTAACAGTGAAAGTATATATGTGTATAATAGTAGTTATGTGACAGTACTTACCTGAGAGTTTCATTGCTAAAAGTGTATTGAAAGAGCTAATGAATAATTGTATATTGTTTTACATCTTCTGCCCAAGTTAATGTATTGCAGTGCTCATTGTGTGTCTCACTGTAGCCCTTGCTCAATCTCACACCCTCTGGAGTCCATCCTTACTGCTCTGCTACTCTAACTTGATGGAGTTTGGAAGGACATCAGTGTCTTCTCCCTGTTCACTATAATAGGGTGGCCTCACAGAATCCACTGCCAGGGCTACTCTGAAAAAAACATGTTAACAACTACCTATATTTATATTTAAGAAGGCCAAGCCCCACCAGAAATAGCATTTTCCTGTACTGCCCTGCAGACAAAGAACTCTGATATTGTTTGGCTGTGGCCAAAACCAGTGTTAGGGAGAATTCCCATTTCTGTGCTAATCCCCTTCACTCTTAGAGACCCCCAGCTCATTTGCTGGACTTTGGGACTTTTTGATTTCTATCCTGGAGTGCGTGAGACCTTTTTCTCACTCATGTTTTTGGATCAGATTTGGACTCTGTTTCTTTGGTTTTGGAGTCTGACAAACTCCATAGGCATCTACCGTTTGTATTGTGACACACAATACCTTCAGTGCAGTATCACAGAGAAGTCCTGTTCCCCAGAGTAGTAAAGTGAAACTGGCTTTACTTACCTGTTTTTCTTATGTAGGTCCAGTACACCCCATTTTATGTGGAAGTATTGGGGGTTACTTAGTAGCCCCTACTTACTCATGTAACATTTTTGTTGTTACCCTCACAACTTTATATGGCTGGTGGCAGTGGGTTAATTTTTCTACCATTGTGCATTTTTACCACAGGCTGAATCCTCAGCTGCAGTAATGCACCCATGGGTTCCCATTTTGTCTTCTTTTTTCACCATTTCTTGCTTGTGAGGTCTTTCTTGGGTTTTACTATGCGCGCCAAATCAAGTTTAACCATTTTGTTCATTTTGTCTTTGGCGGGCTTCAATGCTGAACCCGCCTCTGGCACCAGTGTGTCAAACAGGGCAGGAAGCAAGGGAGGTGCCTGAAACTCCCTGTCCTTAGTCTCCTTGGTTACCTGAATGCACCCAGTGCTGATTGGCTGGCTGGGTGTCCTTGCAGGACAGCCACCCTACTGTGTGAGTGACAGCTAGGCTGTGCATGAATGGGAGAAACCTGCATAAAAGGCGAGGTCTCAAGGCAGAGTCGATCAATGGACAAAACATCCGATGAAGGAAACTGGAAGAGAAGCTTGCTGCACCCTCCTGTACCATTGAACTGGCTGGTGAAGCCCTGCTGCAGTGCTGAAGCTCCAAATTTTGCATCGACTAGAGAAGGCTGGAACGGATGACTTCTTCCCTTACCCCAAGACGTACTTTACTGGAAAACCTCTCCCTGCTGGCTGTACTTTTTTGCTGCTGCTGGAACCGCGTGCCAGGGGCCAGGAAACCCATAATTGAGTGCATCGTTGTTAAGCCGGACCTGAGCTCCAGGAAGATCCTGAGGACCCTCCCAAAGCAGGATGATCCAAGCATGACCCACCTCACCAGAGTGCTGGACCCCAGAAGCAAGGGAATCCAATCAAGTGTCCAAGAATCGCAGTGGTGCTATTGACTGGTAGCTGATACCGTTAAGTGCCACTGAATTGAAAAGAGCCCATAGTCGCCGACGACCTTCAAACTTCAGTGCAGGAGACCTCCAGACGTCCTCCTTCTTGCCCCCATGACTGAGGCCTAGGAACCCAGGATCTGCAAGACGGCAACCAGAACAGAAGCCAGCTGGATCACCTTCTTCAAACCTATGGTATTGTCTTGACTAAGGGGTACTTAACTCTTTTGTCTGTAGCTTGCTTGTTCTCACTGGAGACTTGCAGTAGCTGCTTTTTGCAGAGTTGATTTCCGCTTTGCCCGTCACAAGCCTTACAACTTGTGACCCAAAAGTGATTATTGCTGCTACAAACTCTCTAAAAACATTGTGCAAGATGTTTGTGCTATCTAACGAAATGCCCCAACTCCATAGACATTGTTCAAATTGTCTTGGCTGTCCTGGCTCCCTTACGACTCTTCTGACCCATTGACTTTGCGTTTCTAACTGTCCCTCATAGGTGGTACATACATTTAACTTGTATTTCTAGGAAATATTTAATCTAGACTTCATTGTGAGATTGAAAAGTATTCATATGCTATGAGACTCTGTTAACCTTTTCCTTCCCTAAACCTTTCCTTTTCCACAACCTCGGAATTGCATTAAGTACAAAAAGTGATATATTAATGTCAATCACTGTCTTAGTAGTTGAAGTCACCTCAGGATGTAGGAAGTGTGTGAGGCATCCCAAAAGGGTATCTACTTGCTCATCTTAAATCTGAGGAAGTGTTATGAAGTGTATTTTTATTGTTGTATATTGTCCTTTTTAAAGAAGGCTTATTTAAAAAATACCATTAAATAAATAATGATTTTACTAGAAAACCTTGAGTGTTATTTGGATACTTCTAAGTGTGAATCTCAGTGTTACATCGCTACAGCTCACATTTACCCCTCTTGAGATAAATCTGGCTGCTCAGTCACTCTACCAACTTGTATAGTACAGACCTTTACCAATAGGTGGGTTAGCTATTACCAAGAGGACAAGGCTGGTGTAGGTGCAGGGTTACTGCATCTTATTTTGCTTAACAATCAGTGCTAATACTACCACCACAAAATGATATTTTAGACAAAATACTGAAATGCATTCCCTTTATGAAGCACCAGCAGTGGGGGACAAGGCAATCCGTGAAACAAAGTCATAGAGGCAACAAACTTTGGGTTTATCCTCTGTGAGAAAAAAAAGAATTCTTTATTAACAAGAACTTTTCATCTGCTTCCAAGGCCTCCAAGGCCAAATTAGCAATCCAAATCTGTGAGCTCTATATTTGCTGAAAATATATTTATGGGTGTCACAGGGTTTGACCTCGACATGCTAGATCCCCCTACACCAAAATTGCATTACGTACAGAAAAAGCCCATCAAATTGACAGCACAGATAAGTGAAATGTGCATGTCAATGATAACTGATCCGTGCTGAAGAACAGGTTTCTGTAAATTGTGTGTACTGTAATATTATGAATACTGGATGTCTGGGATAAAGAAGGCATGCTGTGAGACTGGTCTTTTCAGACCCCTTACCTTGTCTCCCTGGAACTGAGCAGGCAGCCTCCAGTAAAAGGGCTCTGCTTGCAAGTGCTGCAGCACTGTGGCAGCATCCAGCACCATCTCCGAGGACTGCACAAAGACGCCTTCACTGGTTCCGGTCAGGTTGTCTTGGGTCACCACGCGCAGGACAGTGTTGTTTGGGATTAATGGTATCTGCACAGTTACAACAAAAAGACACATATATGATCTTGGTTTAAAAATAAAATCATTTTAGTTTTGTGCTATGAATTTAACACACACTTTTTTAGGGAAATGTGTATTTTTGACACTGTAGTTCAGTGTAGTGTGCGAAGTTATGCAGCAAGGCTAATAACAAACTCGAAGTACTAATCAATTTATTTCCTATTTTTCCATCCAAAATTAAAATTGAACTAGCTTTCAAAACAATTATGAATTTCCAAATTCAGACCTTTGTTCAAAATGAAGATATTAAGAAATGTAGGTAGCTTTTGAAGAATAAATCTGAAGACAAATAAAAATGAGCATGCCTCTCCCTACAATCCAAGACCTTGCGTACACGTCTTTCCCAATCTGTCTTCATCCTAGGGTGGCAATTTGTAAATGGCTGCTGTATACCATCATCTTTACTCTTGTGTCTGAGGCGCCTCACAAGTTGAAATGTGCTTTGCCAGCACCATATTCCTTTCAGTGTTGACCTTGACATGACACTGAGGTATCCAGAGTGTTCTTTATAGAGCGGTGCATTAAGCTGGTGATGGTATTACACATCAGAGGATACCTCCCACATCAAGGGTAAACCCCCTCCAGGTGCCTGAAACGTTATGGTACTGGTCCTCAGGAGGCTGCCACAGCAAGGGAATTTTGGAGTAAAATTTTAAAAAGGAATAGGAGTTCTGTGTTTAAAGATACATAAAATAATTACCATTGCCTTGGTCCATATAACCCAATGGTTATTTTGAAATGTATGCAATTGTTTCCATAGCATGTAGCTTGTGTTAGGACAGTTTTTTTGAAGTCCAACTAAGGGCTTAGCAAAACCAGATAACTGAGACAGTACAAAACTCCACTCTTAGTATAAGGCTGTACAACGTGAGTATTTGGTAGCTTAGACTCAGCCGCCAGGCTTATTTTAGGAGGGAGAGAGGGCTGTAGCTTGGTGCAAAGAAATTGCAGCATACATATGGTCCAAAGAAACACTGAAACACTATGTTAAATGGTTTATTTAAATATAAGTAGGCCAAGAGCCATCTTGGGAAAATAAGTACTATCACATTATATATAAACACAATGATAATAACACAACACAATTCTTTAAAGTACACATCCCAAAGCATAGACCCTGTTCAGAAAACTAACAGTCTTTCTAGGGATGTCAGACCTTATCACACTCATTTAGTATAGGCCACACCTATTTGTGGGGAGTAAAACCATAATTAACTTTCAGATTACCTTTAAGTAAAACAAGGGTAGTAGACCCCGTCAGTCATGCAGTGACACTCAGTAAGGAATCACTTAGTAAACCAACCCTGTTATCAGGATACCTTTCTGAATAGTGGAACACAGATTCAAGGAACAGTATAAACCTATAACTACATTCAGGATAATATAATGAAATGAAATTATATTTTATTTATATCGCGCTCGTACACTCAGCTATACCAGGTCAGTAAGACCTTTTTGGTGTAATGTACAATTACAGTTGGTTTTCAGATAAGTGGAACGCAGACTAAGGTAAGCAATAACTTTCTACACTACTGTAGGATTGCACCAGGCAGAGCAAGGAACGCTACACCTACAGGACACTTTTTAAGAATAACACACAGCTAGTCTAGGAAGGTAAAACCTAAGGGTATAATATACTATTACAGTTGCTTTTCAGATCAGTGGAACACAGACTAAGGTAAGCAATAACTATTTAACTTATTTTAGGAGGGCACACAGCTATTCAAGGAAAGTAAAATCCAAGGCAGACTTATTCTAGACAGGCTATACAGCAGGTCATGGGAAGCAAGACCCAGTTGGTTAACATATACACTAATATTCTGAAAGAAATAGTAAAGTGAGGCCAACTGCATTACTTTTGAGAAGATGCACAATCAATTCACAGGTGAGTAAAATAACCTTATATATACTTTTCAGAATGGAAAGATACATTCAAGGCAAGTAAGAACATTTGTAACTGCTCACTCCCAGAGGGGTAGTTACCAACCAACTCTTTCACAAATAAGTAACCTGTAAACACTTGTTATACTTTTCAAGGCAGAATCCTTTTATTATCCAGTCCTTCCCTAGTCTATTGCATGAGTTCTCTCAGAGGCAGAGGAGGGACCCTAGTGGTCTAGGTGCCAGCTGTAGGCAGGGTGAGATAGGGTTCAGTTGCTAGGAAAGTCAGAGTTCCTAAGTGTGATGCTGGAAATGCATCAGAGGGACATGGCCTCCATATCCTTATCCTTTATTGCTTTATCATGTATGTTCTGTCATGTTTTCCATGCAGGAGTTCACATGGGACTCCTGGCGGTGCAGCTCTTCCTCTTTTTGGTTTGGTGTACAGACCCTTGGGATACCCATAGGGCACCCATGGGTGGGGGTACAACCCTGTACCACTAGTTTATGCTTTTGGGCACCGGTGTGTGGCCCATAAAGCACGGTATGGGCTGGTGGCAGCTCCATGCTGAACTTGACAGGTGCACCGAGTATCCTTAATTTTGGGATACCCAGGCCCTGCCATTGGAATCAGTTGATTCCTGATAGGAGACAAGATGGCCCTTGTGGCCTCTTGCTTTCTATTGTCCGTTACCTTGTTTTCCCAAAGTCCTGGGAAGCCCTGCCTCTGTCCCTTCCCCCTGTCTGGCTGTTGGGTGGAAGTTCCATATATGGTATTGTGGGGAGGTCCAGGCCAGACTGGCTGGATCCTTCCCAGTGACTGTGTGTTGTGGGGGGTCCCCCTTGGGTTGGGACCTGGGTGAATGGAGGTTGTGACCAATATGCACTTCATGTTATGGGTGTCTGGTTTCTGGTATGTAATACAATGACAGCCCTGCCCGAAAATGGTATGAATGCAGTGTAGAGTGCTGAATGGCTGGGTACTTGTCCCAATACACATTTCTTGAAGTGAGTGTCTGGAGGGAGGAGAATGGCCTGAATGCACTGTGAGCCTGATTGTCTACATGGCTGCATTAATGCTCTTCTGAGTGATTGGTTGCCTGAGTGTGACCCAGGAGAGTGAATGAGAGACCAAACAGTATATCTGGTGACCTCTTACTGATGGAAATCATTCAGAATCTGAAGTTGATACTTGATGATTAACCTTGAAGCCCACTAGAAGAAGAAGAATTGCTGCTGCTGTCCTTCGCCAATCTGAGAGGACCTGGCTAGGAGACCTCTTCCCGAGCTATGAGGGACCACTGTACACCAGCTAACCTTTGCTGAAGCACCCTGCAAGTCAGTCCTCGAAAGGCTGCCGATCGGGGACAGGGACAACCGCAGAATCACGTAGCAAAGCAGCCGGACATTGAAATCCATCACCGTCGATGACGATCATCGTCGACCGGAGCCGCAACGCTCCATTGCCTAAGAACACTTTGAATCAAGGATTACCTTGCCCACTACCGACGACTGCTTTGTCCCGCCGGAGAAAGTCAAGCGTCTGACGACTGAGGAGAATCCGCCGGTGGGGTTCTGGCCACCCGAAGAGCACAAAGAAGCTGACAACCCAACGCCCTTGCTGGGCCAAAGTTCTTCATTGACTCTTTGCGGCAAAGAACTATTGTCTCCGAAGTGCACCGCATGCCTCATCTTCACAGAATATATGCGACCGATCATCAGCGAGCACCGCCAGGACCGAAGCTGCTGCCTTGCCACCGTTGTTCACCCTTTTCTTCGTGGGATCTCGACAATCGGTGGCTCTTGTCTTAAAGGGGGTCACTCAACAAGGATCCGTCGCCGACCTGACGTCAAACTCTGCTAAACCATGTACATTGGGGTAGTAGAACCTTGCTAGAGGGAAATAAGACTCTGCTGAACAATATATGGACTGAGCTTGTTTATATCTTTATTTATAGGTTGCCCAGGTGGGGGGATCCTCACACAGAACTGTGTCTAGGTAATGGGCCAGTATTCTGCCAATTGTTTAACCAACTTGTTTCCTCCTCAAGTCTATTGTTGGTTCACCCCATTAATTGATTTGTATACCATTTGAAACTGTCTACAGTTGATGCATGTTAATGGAATCAAAGAGGTAAGTGTGGTACTAGAAACTGTTAATGTTAAAGAACATTTGTACCACGCACTATCACCACCTGAGTGGTCCCCTGGCGCTCTGGTGGCTCTGAAAGGGGGAGGGAAGGTGAGTTAGTAGGAGGATGCTGGAAAAGTGCAAGAGTGCAGTGATGTGCTGTTGGCAGCCTCAGCCCGGTGGGTCCGTCGGCTGGGCCTGGGTGTATGCGGCCAGTAGTCATCGTGTACTGATGTGCTAGTCTATGTGTGTTTATTGTTTTGTTGTTGCAGTGTAGTGAAGTTTGTGCGGTTTGTTGTGCTGGAGGTTTGTGGTTGTGTTTGGTTTGGAGTTTGAGAGGTGTATGCAGAGGAGGAAATTGTTACTGGTATTGGTTAGTAGGCATCTCTATCATGAATTGACCAGTTGGCCTCGCGTAATCTCAACCGATGGGGTGCTTGGGCACCCTCTGCCTCTGAAGGTCTGTGCCCGTTTTGCATTCAAGGTCCCTTGAACATCTGGCTGCCTCCTCCGCCCGCTCCGTCAACAACCTTGCATATTCCTCACCCACACCCACATGGCTAGTGCACCTGCCAGTGTCCATACCTCAGTTAGTGTGGTGATTGGTGGTATCTCGCCAGTTCCACAACCCAGTGGTACCTAGTTGTAGCTAAACAGGCGGTTGGGGATGGTAAGGATTGGCTGGGATTGTTGCCTCCATCTCTATGGGTCTCGCATGTGAACCACTCTGTCTGGCGTCACTCCTCCCGGTGCCCTGAGTGCTTCTCAGTCGGTTCTGGGAGCTTGTCAATGTCCTTTCCCGTTTAGTCATTTTGTCTTACTGTTGTTTCGGTTTTAGTCTCTGGTATTGAAGAGCTAGGTTTTTAGTAATTTTCTGAATTTAAGGTGATCTTTGGTGTTCCTTATTTCCTTATTTCTTTTGGGATGTTGTTCCAGATTTTTGCGGCTAAGTGGTAGAAGACGGTTCCTCAGAGATTTTTCTTGATGTAAGGTTTTAGTTCCAGGCGGATTTCGTTGGTTGACTTGAGGGGTCTTGTTGGCTTGTAGATTGTTATTTTCTTTTGTAGGAATTCTGCTCCTTGTCCGCAGATTGCCCTGTGCGTTATGCACATTGTTTTGAAGGTGATACAGTGTTTTACTGGGAGCCAGTGTAGTGTTTTTAGGGCAGGGGTGATGTGGTCTCTTCTGGATAGTTTGAGGAGTAGTCTGGCTGCTGTGTTTTGGATCCGTTGTAGCTTCTTCAGTAGTTATTCCGGTATTCCGAGGTTCAGGCTTTTTGCATAGTCGATTCTTGACATGATGAGGGCGACGATAGTGAGTGTTTTGTATGTGTTTCCTGCCGTGTAGAGGAGGAAGAGGCATTTCTTGACTGTTGCAGTTATTTACGGTTCTAAGGTTAGGGTGTTGTCCATCAGGACTCCCAGATTTTTTACTACCTTAGACGGTGATGGTGCAGTTCCCATTTCCGTTGGCCACGGGATGACGGTTTCCTTCTCTTGGTCTTTGGATATGATCATGATTTCTGTTTTTCCTGGGTTGATTTTCAGGTTGTTGGCATTCATCCAGTTGAAGACTTCTTTTAGACAGCCGGTTAGGTTTGAATGATCGGCTTGGGTGTCTTTGATTTTGTAGATCATTTGAGTATCGTCTGCGTAGTTGTAGCATGTGATGTTGTGTTTCTTGAAGATTCTGATAACTGGGGTTTGGTAGATGTTGAAGTACACTGGTGATAGTGAGGATCCTTGTGGCACTCCACAGTCGTTAACTCGTAGGGTGGATTTGAAGGGTTTAATCCAAACGGTTTCTGTTCTGTCTGCTAGGAATGATTTAGTCCAGCGTAGCGCTGTGTCTGTTATACCTATGTCTTCTAGTCTTTTGGTTAGGGTGTCATGGCTAACTGTGTCGAAGGCTGTGGAGAGGTCGAGCAGAATAAGGGCTGATGTTGTGTTGGAGTCTGAGTTTGTTTTTAGGTCATCCCAGATGGATTGTAGTGCTGTTTCTGTACCTCTTGTGGGCCTGACACCGACTTGAGCTTGGTCTAGCAGATGGTGTTTTTCTACGTATTCTTGGGTTAGTTTGTATACCTAGGTTTCAAGGAGTTTTGCCGGGTAGGGGATGTTAGAGATTGGTCTGTAGTTGGAGAGGTCATCTACGTCGCTGCATGTGTTTTTCAGAAGTGGTTTGATGTAAGCTGATTTGAAGATCCTAAGTATGGTTCCTGTTACTAGTGATAGATTTAGAAGGTTTCTGTAGTATTCTGCTGGCGTTCCTTCTGCGAGGATTGATTTGTAGCTGTCCAGGGTACAGGGATCCATCAGTGAACCCGTTTTCTTGCTATGTTTTACCGGCATTGCGAATACCTCTGCTAATATTTCAGGAAAGTTATGAGTTTGTGCTGCGGTTCTGAGATAGGTTCCTTTGGTTGTATGTTGCTGTTGGTTGACCTCTGTTGGATGGTTTGTGGGATGTCATTGATTTTTTTTTAAGTGGTCTGAAAGGTCATTGCAGAGTTTCTCCAAGGGGGTTGGGGTGTTGTCACAGCCTGGTGGGTTTCTCATTTCTTTAATGATGTGAAACATGTCTTTTTGTGTGTTGGTGGCCTTTGTGATTCTGTCATCATAGTGCCTTCTCTTTGCCTTCTGAATTTACTTCTTGTATGCACGGATTTGCTTTCGGAACAGTGATTTTTTTTGTCTTGGTTGTAATCTTTCCTCCATTCCCTTTCCATCTTTTTGTTTTCCCTTTTCATGGTGCTTAATAGTGGGGTAAACCATTTAGCCATTGCTCTCTTTTTTGATGGTGTAACTGGTTTTTCTGGGGCTATCTTGCCAATTGTATCTGCAATCCATTTGTGTAATATCTCTGCTTTCCCGTCTAGACCAGCTAGCTCTAGTTCTGTTGTTGAGGGTTTGGTTAACTCCAGTTGTTCGAATAGGTTGCTTTCTTTGATGTCTTTCCAGTTTCTTTTTGTGGTGGTTGAGAGTTTAGGGGGTTGGATGCAAACTTTCGTAGGCAGAGTGATGACAAATGGGATGATGAGATGCTCGCTCCACAGTATTTGTATTGGTGGTGCTGTGGTGATGAGTTTTCCCTCGGCGAAAATTGCGTCCAAAGTGTGTCCTGCCGAGTGTGTTGCCCCTTTTACTAGTTGTCGTAGTTTCATGGTGATGAGTTGTTCAGTCAGTGAGTTTTGGGAGTTGGCATGATTGTCTTCGAACCAGATGTTGAAGTCCCCCAGAACGATTAGGTGTTTGTGGTTGATGGCTATGTTGGTGATGGCTTCTATGAAGTTGTAGACGAAGGATGCATCATAAATTGGAGGTCTGTACACCAGGATGAATGTGATGTTGGTTTTTGGGCTCACTGTTAGTGTATGACCATGGATTTGCAGTTGAGGATGTTGAGTGATTCATCTGTTCTTATTTTTAGGTGTTCTTTGAATGCTATTGCGATGCCTCCTCCTCTTTTGTTTTTCCTGTTTATTTGAAGGCATTTGAAGTTTGCTGGAAGGCAGCTTTGGAGTGTGATTTTGTAGTTGTCGTCCAGCCAAGTTTCTGTGATTAATAGGATGTCAATACCATTGTCATCGAGTAGGTCGAAGATCTCTGTAGAGTGTTTTGACATGGATCTTGCATTTATTAGATTGCAGTGGAGTTTGATGGTGTAGTTTAGTTTGGCTTTTCTTGTTAGGGTTGTCCTCTGATCTTGTTGAGGTGTAGGTTTCGGGTTGTCTGCGTCCTCGAATAGTTCTTCTAGGTTTTGTCTTGGTTTTTTGTTTTCATCGGGTTCGTCTCCCAGGGGTTGTGATTGTCGATTGGAGGTTCTTCTAGCTTTGGTAATGTAAGGTGTTTTTGCTTCGGTCCTGTGTTTGTTGTTTCTGGTGGTGTTCATCCTTCTTCTTTGTGATTTAATTAGGTTGTTTAATGTTGCTGCTGCTGGCGTTGCATTGGTTGTGTCTGGTGAGCCGTTCTCAGTGAGGTATGGAGTTAGGTAGAGGGATTTGTCTCTTCTCTGAAAGTTGGTTCGATTTTTGATCCTGTCTGTGGGGGTGTGTTCTGTTGTTGCGGTTCTTAGTTGCAGTTCCGGAGTGTCTGTTCTTTCTTCTCTTCTTTCCCTCGCGGTGGGTCGTTTGCGCAGCATTCTATGATTCCGAGTTGTTTAGTCTTTAAAATGAGTTGATTAAAATGTCCAGTTGGTTATGTTTTGGTCTGGTTGTCTTGTGGTGTAGTACTTGGTGTGGATGCTGTCCTCTACCGGTTTTAGTCTTTGTCTGTAGGTTGTATTTCCAGCTGATGTTGCCTATTTGTTCAATCGCTGTCTTGGTGAGGGTAAGGGAGGTGGTTAAGGGTTGTATAGTTGGGTGGGTGTTAACGGTGGCTCTCTTTAGTCTTTGGGCCTCATTACAACCCAGGCGTTAAGGGGTTAACGGCGCCGTAAAAGGTGTCGGCGCCGTTAAACCCTTAACGCCTGATTACGAGGTCCCTTTGCGGGTTGCACTTTAACGCCTGCTTTTAGCAGGCGTTAAAAAACCAACCCGCAAAGGGACCTAGGAGCTAATTACGGCACCGTAATTTACGGTGCCGTAATTAGCGCCTTCCCCATTCCCATTGAGCCCTATGGGCCCAAAAATGGGAATGGGGAAGGGGCCATGGTGAATGGGGAATTACCGCCCCGCCAACCTTGGAATGGGGCGGTAATTCCGCCATTCACCATGGCGGACCCCGGCATGGACCATGGTGCTAATAGCACCATGGTTTAGCGCTGGGGTCGTAATGAGGCCCTTTGTCTCCCTGAACGTGGTTCACTGTGGTGAGTTAGCCATGTGTGTTTAGGAGGGACATACACTGGCTGTGGAGTTACTTTGAGGGCTGCAGCTAGTATTTACTCCCTTGATGAAGTCTGGGCATCGAAGCCTTGTTAGATTTGATAGACAGGTCTGTTAATGCAATCTGAGTATCATACAGTGTAATTTGGAGACAGAACCCTACTAGACTTGAGAGACCTGTATAGTGGGAGAGAGGCCTATCAATGTAGTATGGGTATCATACAATGTAGTTTGGAGAGAGAACCCTGCTGGACTTGAGAGACCTGTATAGTTTTTTTTATTTTTTTTATTAATATTATAGTTGTTTGTTCACAACTTTTTATTAATTACCCAACACAACCAAGCGAATCACATGTAGCGCTACACAAATGTCCTTTGTTAATAGACTTCAGGAGTGCACCCCAGGATTCTCTGGAACCATTCTTTTTTCCATGGCCTTTTCACCACAATTCATTGCTTGGTAGAGTTTTTTCTAGAAAATTTATCACCGCACAAGTTAACTGAACATTATTACTGGTTAACATTCTAAACCACCATTCTTCCACGTTGCCATTGAGAGGTGCATATTTTCCTAACATTATTGAGCGTGCGCTTACTAATGCTTCACATTCCGTGATTAAGTGTTTCGACGTTTCATCAGATTTTTTACAAAATCTACAGATGTTATCTATTGTGTTTACGTCGTGTCTTGTCCAAAGCACATCCTTGGTATGATAGACATTTAGACGAAGTCTTAGGAACTTATTCCGGTTGTATCTGGAAGGAAATTGCTTTAGATATTTAGGTAACTTATCCAAGCTATTTTCCGCAGTTCCTAGAACTAGTGACGTCTTCAACATCTCACGGTCAGCTACATTCTGTATCCAACTCCATTGACGTAGTTTTTTTTTCGCTAATTGAGGTGTTGCCATCACCAAATCCCACTTGATGTTTGCAGAGTCAACAATGGTTTTAATTTTCGCGACCCAACACATTAGTAAACCTCCATACTGTCGTTGCGTGGTTGCTGACAAGATTCTGTAAGCCGGTGCTGGATCCTTCAGATGCATTTTCCTTGCCGATGTAATTGATTTCCATAAAACCGTTGTATATAGGGAATCAAGGCCCAGTTCATGCCTGATGGCTTTAATTGAGACATATGTGGGGAGCTTTAGTACACGTCTCCAAAATTTTCCCTCAAGAATGTCCCAACAGTACGCATTCAGGTTCCATCCAGCTTCTGCCCCAAAAGTAATTGCTGGTACAACTTTGTGTTTAAAAAACGTTAACACTGGAGTTAATGAAAATTTTCCATATTCAGCATGTATTCGAGCTCCCTGAGCTCCAAAACCATCCATACGATTTCTTAGGTCACACCACCAATCACATTCTCTTATAGAGTTATTAAAGAGAATTCCTAAATAGTGTATCGATGAAACTATTTCGATTTTCTCCTGGGCAATTGTCCACTTAAACATTCGATCTTTATTGGTTTGTACCTTGCCGACCATCAAAATCTTTGTTTTTTTTTCATTTATTGTTAGGTCATTGACATCGCAGTATTCTTCAAATTTAACCAGGAGCCTTTGTAGGCCAATTTGTGTGCAGTCCACTAACACAATGTCGTCCGCATAAATCGCCCAACTTAGATGTTGCCCGTTCACCTTTGGCGGAAAACATGCTGCTTCTTTGAGTCCGGTAGCAATGTCTGAGATGAACAAGTTACTTTCTTACCTGGTAACGTTCTTTCGATGGGATGGTCCGACGACGTATTCCATATCTATGACATGTAATCACCACAGCTGTGCTGCTTCGGAAACTTTTTCGGTGTCTGCCTCCTGCGTCGATGACGTCGATGCGCCGTCGTCGAGGACCTCCTCCGACGTCCGACGTCATCCGATGTGATAAGTAGGACGCACGACGCCCATAGCCTCAGTTGTAGTTTTTTCCCCCAGAACGTGTGACATAAGTCAACTGCCAGTCAGACACAAAGCCTTGCGGAACGTAAGCTGCAATCGCAAAAGAAATTCTGCAGCGGGGAAGGCCGGGCGGGAGCGATATGGAATACGTCGTCGGACCATCCCATCGAAAGAACGTTACCAGGTAAGAAAGTAACTTGTTCTTCGAGGGGATTGGGTCCTCCGACGTATTGCATATCTATGACAGACTCCCAAAGCAGTACCAAAGCAAGGAGGAGGGAAAGAATTTAGAATCAAAATGTAGAATAGCCAATCAAATAGCAGAGCAAAGGACCGCCTTGCCAAAGGCCAGATCCTGTGCTCGGATGGAATCAAGGGAATAGTGACGTACAAATGTATGTACTGAAGCCCAGGTGGCTGCATCACAGATGTTGCGAATAGGAACACCCCTCTGCAGGGCAGTAGACGCAGCCATACCCCTGGTAGAATGGGCCCGCAAGCCAGCCGGCGGGTCCTTACCCGCCAAACGGTAGCACTCCGAGATGGCCAAAATAATCCAGCGAGACAAAGTCTGTTTCGTCACAGCTTGCCCCAAACGCTTTCCAGCGTAACCAATAAAGAGTTGATCATCCACTCTGACCCGGGACATGCGTGAAACATAAAAGCTTAAAGCTCTCCTAGGATCAAGCCTATGGAGCCTCTCCTCTTCCTTACCAGGATGCGGAGGAGGATAGAATGCCGGAAGAACAACCTTCTGGGCCAAATGAAATTCCGTCACTACCTTCGGAAGAAAAGAAGGACGAACTCTAAGGACAACCCTGTCCTTGTGAAATACAGTGAAGGGAGGCTTAACTGAAAGAGCCTGTAACTCACTCACTCTGCGAGCGGAAGTAACCGCAACTAAAAACACAGTTTTCAGAGTTAACAGCCCCAAAGGGCAAGAATGTAAAGGCTCAAACGGAGCACCCATAAGAAACTTAAGAACCAGGTTTAAATCCCAACCGGGCACCAGGAAAGGTGACGGAGGGAACACATTAGTGAGCCCTTTCAGGAACTGTGAAATCAAAGGGATTTTAAAGTAAGAACACTCTTCAGACGAGCGCTTAAAGATGGACAGCGCCGCCAGGTAACCCTTAACGGTACCCACTTGCAAGCCCCTGTGGGCCAAAGAAAGTAAAAAGGACAGAACCATGGGGATGTCACATGCAAAAGGATCCACATTCTGAACTCTGCACCAGTCGCAGAACATACGCCAACGGCAACGGTACAGAGACTTTGTTGCCGGCCTTCGGGCCGAAAGCAACACCTCCATCACGTCCTCAGGGAGGTCCCAATCCTTATACCTCAACCTTTCAGAAGCCAAGCGTGAAGGTTGAGGGATCTGACCTCTGGATGGAGAACCTGACCCCCCTCCCGTGAGAGCAGATCGTCTCGGTAGGGAAGACGACGTGGAGGGCAGATGGATAAGTCGAGAAGGTCCGGGTACCACGTCCTCCGAGCCCACGCCGGGGCAATGAGGATCATCCGGGAACCGAACTTCCGTAACCTCCGCAGCACTTGCGGGATGACGGGGACTGGAGGAAACGCGTACAGCAGCGGGAATGACCACTCCACCACGAACGCGTCTCCTAAGGCTCCTTCTGGAGGAAATTCCCGCGAGCAAAACCTTTCGCACTTCCGGTTGACACTGGAGGCGAAGAGATCTACTTGAGGGGTCCCCCAAAGGGCGAAGATCTCCAGGAGAATCTCCTGAGCCAACTCCCACTCGTGAGAGATCGCGCTCTGCTTGCTCAGAGCGTCCGCCGTCACGTTTTCGGCTCCGGCCAGATGAACTGCCGAGATCGAAACTTCCTGCTGGATGGCCCAGAACTCGAGCTGCATCGCCTCTCTGCACAGAGGAAGTGACCCTGCCCCCCCCTTTTTGTTGAGGTAGTGCATGGCCACTGTGTTGTCCGTCAGGATCAGGACATTCTTCCCTCGCACAGACGGCAGAAAAGCCTTCAGGGCTAGCCTGACGGCCCTCAGCTCCAACAGATTGATATGGAGTCTGGACTCCGACGTAGACCAACGACCGCTGACTGTCAGCCCGTTGGCATGAGCTCCCCATCCCGTGAGGGATGCATCCGTCACGATCGTCACCTCCGGCCAGGGAAGCCAAAACGGAGCCCCCTTCATCAAGTTGCCTTCGACGGCCCACCACAGAAGGTCCCGGGCGACCGAGGACGGCACCTGAATCGAGTCCGACATCCTGCCGGAAGACTGCGACCATTGCGTCTTGAGTGCCCACTGCAAAGATCTCATCCGCAGGCGAGCCTCTGGCACCAGAAGAATGCAGGATGCCATGAGGCCGAGCAACCTCAAGAACTCGAACGCTGGGAGCGTCTGGGCATGCTGAAACCTGTGCACCATCTGGTGAATGTGAAGAGCCCTCACCTGGGGAGGAAAACACTGCCCCAGGGAAGTGTCGAGCACTGCTCCGATGTACTGGAGCCGCTGTGTTGGCGTCAAATGGGACTTCTTTAAATTGAGGGAGAAGCCCAGCCTGTGAAGGGAGTGGCAGGTGATCGATAGATGATCCAGGACTTGCTCGGGAGAGCTCCCCCTGATCAACCAATCGTCCAGGTAGGGGTAGACGTGAATCCCCCCTTGCCTGAGATGCGCTGCCACCACCACCATGAGCTTGGTGAAAACCCTCGGGGCGGAGGTCAATCCGAACGGCAGGACCCGAAACTGAAAGTGCGAGTCGCCAACCGCGAACCTCAGGTACTTCCTGTGCTTGGGATGGATCGGCACATGGAAGTAAGCATCCTTGAGGTCGAGTGACACCAACCAGTCCTGAAGCTGAAGGGCCTGGAGGACTTTAGAGAGAGTAACCATCTTGAACTTGTCCTTCCTGAGGAGTTTGTTCAAATCGCGCAAGTCCATGATGGGTCTCAATCCCCCGTCTTTCTTCGAAACCAAAAAATAAGGGGAATACCATGCCTTGTTCCTCTCCGCTACAGGCACCAGTTCTATGGCGCCTTTCTCCAGCAGGGCTTGAATTTCCTGCGCAAGGAGCGGATCCGGACTCTGCAAAGAGAGGTTCCCCAGTGGATTGTCGCGAGGCCTGTGCCGAAAAGGAAGACAGTAGCCGTGGGTTATGATCTCCAGAACCCACACATCTGAAGTAATGGCTTGCCACTCTACAAGATGCTGCGCCAGCCTTCCCCCAACCGGCGAACCATGGGACATGGCCTCACGACTGAGTGGGAGCGGCTGCGACGTTACCTGAGGGCAAAGAGGCAACTGCCCGAGCGGCCTTGGCACCACGGGTACCCTGTCGTCCACCTCTGGTACCCCTGCGATGGCCTCTTTGACTGCCAGCTCCTCTCGCTTTACTGAAGGATGAGTAATAGCGAAAGGAACCACCCCTCCACTGCTGTCCCCTAGGACGAAAAGGCAGAGGTTGGCGAACTGCAGCGCCCAACGACTTCGCTGCAGCTTTTGAGGTCTGCAACCTCTCAAGGCTCTCGTCAGCCTTGCTGCCAAAAAGGTGTTCACCATCAAAGGGCATGTTGAGGAGCCGGGACTGCACATCAGGAGCAAACCCCGACTTCCGCAACCACGCAAACCTGCGTATCACGGTGCTCGCCGCCATGGACCTACTCACGCATTCAGGCAAGTCCAGACCCGACTGAACGGACTCACACATGGCATCCTTACCATCCTGGACCATAGCAAGGAAACCATCCCGTTCATCCCCTTCGGGAATATGTTCAGCCGCTAATGCAACACAGTTCCACAGAGTGTGCGTGAAACGTGACAAGGCACAAATGGAGTTGGCCGCCTGAAGCGCCATACCACCAGAAGAAAACACTTTCTTCGCCCAGCCATCAAAACGTTTGTCGTCCCTATCAGGAAGGATGGTAGGGTACGACGCCTGCTTTGCCGGGGCCGTGGCTGCCTGCACCACCAAACTCTCCGGAGTGGGGTGCCTGGTCAAGTAGCAGGGGTCGCTACTGGCTGGACGGTATTTACGCGACAAGGATCTGCCCACCGCCGGGAGACTCTCCGGAGCATTCCAAGCCGCCGCCACCCTTCTCTGTAAAGCCATATGGAACGGCAGAACCGGGTCAGTTGGGGGACCAACATCAAGGATGTCCGTCAGATCATCCTGCACAAACTCCCCTGGGGTAGCAGACCATCCCAGATACTCAGACACCCTAGCCATAAGGCGCCGGTACGAGGAATCGGCATGGGAGCCAGGCTCAGGCCTACAAAATTCCACCTCCGGAGAGGTGTCCAGTCCACTGGCATCATGCAGTGACTGCCTCAAATCGTCAAACTGACTATGGCCCGAGACAATTTCATCTGGTACCTGACTAGGAACCAGGCCATCAGAATCCTCATCCGCCTCCGAAATATATTCCAGGTGGCGAAAAGGCACCCGAGAGTGCTTGCTCCTAACCAGAGCCTTCCTAGGGGGTACACCCGTGACACGGGGCACCTCCGACACGAAAGGCGTCGATGGCGTCGAGCGAATCGGCGCCGACGCCGAGAAAATCGGCAACGGCGCCGAGAGGATCGGCGTCGACGTCGAGGAAATCGGCGTCGACGTCAGATGCAGCGCCTCCAGTATCGGCGCCGTCGACACAGCCCTCGAAGCCGGAGCCCCGAGCGTGTCCCTCGACGACCTGATCGTCGACGGCTTCGACGAGGTCCTCGAAGCCGGAGCCTCGAGAAAGCCTGTCGACGCCCTCGACGCCTCAGACGTCGATGTCTTCCTCGAAGACTGCACAGGAGCACACGGTCTCGAACGCGTCGAGGACCGGGACCTGGAACGGGTACGGCGAGAACGAGCCTCCTTGTCCGAACGGGACCGCTCCCGTGACTCGTGCCGACCACTCTTGCGAGCGGCGTCTCTCGACCTCACACGGCCGACCCCACTCGGGGGCGCGGACGGCTGAGTACCCTGCGACTCAAGAATCGCCAACATTTTCTTCCCGAAGAAAGCCCATTCCTCCGGCGTCGCACGGCTGGTGGGGTAACCGACGTGCCGTGCAGAATCCTCGGAAGAGGACCTGGAAGGCGACCGGTGACGGCGCTTCCGAGAATGCCTCGAAGAGGCCGAGGAGTGGCGAGACCCACTCCTAGAAGAAGACCGACGAGACTTCCGACGATGACGAGGAGAGTCACCCCTCGAATCATCCGTCGAAAGCCCCGCCGACTTCGACTTCCGGGGCTTGGACACCCGACCTACCGACAACTTCTTCTTACGTTCGCGTAAGGCTTTGGACGTGAGCGACTGGCAGTCGATACAGTCATCCGTGTCGTGGGCCTCCCCGAGGCACCAGAGGCAGGCGTCGTGCGAGTCAGTCACCGACATCTTGGACCCACACTCCCCGCACTTCTTAAAGCCCGGACGCGGGGTTGAAGACGAAGTGGAAGACATCGCCGAAGGAAATTCACAAACGAACAGGTTCGAAGAACCAGAAAGAACAGAACTCCAAAGAGTCGAGGCTTAGAACCGAGAAACACGAAGCAACACGTTCGGGGAAAAAACGGAACTGAGGCTATGGGCGTCGTGCGTCCTACTTATCACATCGGATGACGTCGGAGGAGGTCCTCGACGACGGCGCATCGACGTCATCGACGCAGGACGCAGACGCCGAAAAAGTTTCCCAAGCAGCACAGCTGTGGTGATTACATGTCATAGATATGGAATACGTCGGAGGACCCAATCCCCTCGAAATATAGTTTAAACAATAGTGCCGCCAAAGGGCAGCCCTGTTTCACGCCTCTATTTGTGGGTATTTTGCTTGAGTGCTCACCCAGAGCATTCATACGTACCCGCATAGTAGTGTTCGAATGCAGGGCTATCACTGGATTTAATAGTGCGGGTGGGCAGTTCCACTTAGCTAGCTTATCCCATAATTTGAATCGATTTATTGAGTCGAAGGCCTGCCGCATATCAATAAAAGCCAGGTAGAGCTTGGATTTGTTCTTCAACGTTTCCAGTTTTAGCAGATTTAATAATAACAGATTCACCTCAGTACCCACCCCTTTGGTGAAACCGGTTTGTCTACAGTCTAGAAGCTTCGCGTCATTGGCCCATCTGGATAATTTACGCTGGATACACATAGCGAAAATTTTTCCTATGGTGTCCAAAAGAGCAATCGGGCGATAATTACAAGGGTTGTCCCGACTGCCCTTCTTGAACACCGGGACCACAACAGCTGATCTCCATGAATCTGGCACTTCTTTCACAGTTGCAATCAGATCGAACAAATACACAATAAAGCATGCCCAATTTTCTTTTTTTTCCTTCAGCATGATGTTTGTTATGCCGTCGGGACCAGCGGCTCTTGAATTTTTTAAGTGGCCAATTAAAGCGATGATGTCTTCAGCCTTCTCGGTAACATCCCAAGCACCACTGCAGTCGGCAACTTGGCTCAGTGTGTCAGCTGATGCAACACCAAAAACATTGGCAAAATGTTTTTCCCACTTAGAACTCGAGATTCCGTTTGATTGCGCATATTCTTGCGATAAAGTGCCATTGTTTAGGATCTGCCAGGTTTCTCTTGAGTTATGGGTCAGGATTACTTTTAGCATTTGTTCTCCTCTTTCTTGATCTCTCAAGGAAGCAAAAGACTTTAGCCAATTTCTGTATTTTGATTTCCTCTTTTTAATTTCCAAGGAGGCATTCGTTCCATTTTGTCTTCTAAGCTGTCTAAGATCTCTTCTTAGGGCTTTTTTTTCATTGTACACTGTACGGCTAAAGACATGCTTCCGTTCTATTAATTTTGGACCAGGTTTATTTTTGAAGCGAAACTCTGCTAATAATGGAGCAAAATTTATTTTGCTTCTTGGTGATACATTTCCCGTCATAATGACACAGTGGAATTTGGATAGTTGTTCGACATTCATTCTTAATCTATTTCCTCCATGGTTGACTGTGACCGCAGATTCATATGTTACTTTAGGCGTGTACTTGTCACACTTCCAAGTGAGATGTAATGGGTCGTGGTCACTGTTAGAGCACCTTTTAACTTCGAAGTCCACAATGTCAGACCACACATTATTTGAAATCCATATGTAATCTAAAATTTTTTGCCTGAGGCCACAGTGCCACGTGCGGATTGTCATTTTTAGTCGATCCATTTAGCATTTCGCAGTCACGGGTTTCCATGGCCGTCATCCATTCACGTTTTCTCTCAGCGTTCGAATTATCTAAGACATTTGTGCCATTTTTTTGCAGGTGATTCTCCTCCAACAATGAGCAATTTAGGTCGCCACATATGATGATCTTTAATTTGTGGCTTATTAGCAGACTGTCGTCGATGACTGCAGTTATTGCTTCTAAGTACGCATTAGTTGAGATCATCTTCGGATTCCAATAAGTGTTAATTAACAGTAATTTCTCTGGGTTATCAAAAATTACAGGTTTGAATTCCAACAACATACCTTGAACAAACAGGTTGGGCATGTATGTTTTCTTTATTTCCCATCCAAAGGAGTTGTTCAGCATTATTAAAAGCCCAGAGAAAGGACGGCCAAACTGATTTTTACCTGCAGGATTGAGTAATAGAGTATACCCATCTCTTGCAGGAGCGGCACGGAGCCACGTTTCTTGTAAGCATATTGCAAAGGTGTTGTCCATACAAAACGGTGAATCCAACAGCAAATGACTGAATCCACGTGTGTTCCAAGAGATCAGCTCACAAGTTATCTTTTCATTTTGTTGACCTAGTTACTTGTGACTTCGTGCTGCCAAATTTGCACCTTGTTTTACTTGTACATTATGTGGCATCTCATTAGGTTGGATTTTGAAGACCTCTTTTAGAATGTCTCTTCGCTTTTCGTTGGTTGTACGGAGATCTTCAACTGATGCTGTGCTCTCTGTTCTTTGTGTTATAGCATCATCTTTCTGGAAAGATACCTCAAAACCATAGGCCAATAGATCATCTTTCGCCGCGAGTAACGTTTTTTCAACAGCTTGTGATCGGATGTGTAGCAGTACCTGGTCGGAACAGGTCTCGGAAAGATAGTCAACTATTCTGATGTCTTCTGACGAGATAGTACGAAGTGATGGAATTACATGAAGTAACCGCATTACATTACTTCTATTTAGGTTTACTTCATTCCCATCAGGGAAAATATTTTCAATCCGTATTTTCCCACACTGATTTTTCATCACACTCTTTTTAACAAAGCACAGATGTGGGTCTTGCACTGGAAGTTTTGACCTTTGCGCTTTAGTTAATTTTGGATTTAAGGTACTAATTGACGGATAATTATTGTGTTGCAGACCATTGGGCTGTACATTTGGAATCCACGTGTCTATTTTATTTTGCACGGTAGACTTTGAGACTCGTTCATCAGTGAATTCAGTAACCTTGTTTAATGTTTTAGCTCTACAATTACAAGGCAAATGATTTTCCGGATCGGGAACAACCGTTGTTGATCGCGAGGGACCAACCAAGCTCGCCTCCTTAAATTCACTTGAGCTCTCATCATCGTCATCAATTGAGTATGTTGACCATTCACATACTTCGTTTGACTCTTTTACGGGCTCCGTTTTCTTCAAGTCTGAGTCAAGTCTTTGCCGTTTTTTTGGATTAGCAGTTTGTCCGACTGTTGGAAGCTCGTCTTTCTTTGCCTCCACTTGTTGGATACTTTTTACTCCCGTTGGAGGCTGAGACTTTACAATGGGTACTCGCTGGAAAATGCCTATTTTTTGAGGTGTCGATAGGTTTCGTATAAACTGCTTGGTTTTTGCAGGATTTTGAGTTTGTCGACGTTTGTTTTTCGCTTCCTTTGACTTCCTGTTAGTCTCAGTGTTTTTCTTGTGAGTTACTAATGTCTTGGCGGGGCCCACAAAGATCCCAAATGTGTTACACGGGATTTCTTTGGTTGTTGGGGCAGCATGTTCTTCAGGCAGCACTAAAGTGATACAGGAGTCTGCAGTCCTACTCTCTCCAATTTGCTCCTGGGTTTTTGCTGCGGATATCGCTGGAGCATCAGAAATCACATTTGATCCAGCTAGGTTGTCTAAAACAGCTATCTCAGGTGAAGGCGTATCAATGACCGCGACTTTCGTCGAATCTTGTTGGATTCCTTTGTTGGGCAATTTTGCTTTCTCAGTGACATGCTGACACTCATGTCGGGAGGAACAAGGAGTCGGCGCCGGCAAACGAAAAGCATCAAGATGGCGAAACCATTTCATACAATCCAAAATGGCGTCCATCAAGATCGCAGACTTATTATGGTCAGTCATTGCCAAATCGCCTAATCTATGTTGCCAGTGCATAGAGACGTTGGCATCTATTTCACTCTTTTGCTGTAATAAATCAAGATTGTGATTCAACGCTGCTAATTTATGATCCAAGTTGGCAATCACTGCCCCTTGATCTTTTATGGCTTCACTTAGTGACTCATACAATTTTACAAAGGGGAGAAGCGCCACGGACGTAGCCGCTAAAACATTATTATGTATTTGTATTGAGGCCGCGACTGACATATTGGCCTTCATTGCGCTTTCGGTGGAGTTATCTTTAGGTGAGCGGGCTTTTTGTGAGAGATTTTCGATGTCATCATTGGAGACTATTGAGTCGTCCTCATTACGGTTTAATTTCTCTTTAGTTGAATTCAAACCGTGTTGGGTCACCATCCGGTTTGCTGACATTCTTCCCCCTTTAGCACAAGCCATTTGTCTCTTATTTTGTAGCAGTGGGGAACTGGTTCTGTCTGTGTTCGCTGCGGAACGGCTTGCCCTTGTCTTGCACACGCTATTTATAGATGGCCTTTGGTCTTCATTTGTAGCAGTAAGTCTTGTATCTTGGTGGGAAAAACTTTGAACCAATCTGTCTTTGATTAGTTGATAGTCTTCCGAAAGGCGTCTTGACAAACGGGCTTCCCGCTCAACAGCCTCAGAACTGCTTTTTAAAGATTCTGACATGTTTATTTGCCATTTGTCAATGCCTGCGGCGTTCTCCTTCCGCCGCATGTCTGCTCCATCGTGTGTGACGTCTCTGTTTTCTGTGGTAGCCTTGTGATAAGTATAGTCCTGATAACCACATTTCACGGACTCCTCATTATCTCGTTTGTCCCCATTTGGGTCTATGACCTCGTTGTGGTTAGCTTCAAAACACACCACTTGACATATATCGTCACATCTATTTGGAAAAGGAAACGCGGTTTCAGTGCGTTGCGAGCAATTCGCCGGCCCATAATTTCGTGCACAAGTTCTAGATGGTAGTGGGGATGCTAGATGGAGACTCGAGGCATCACTAATCGATGTCACGGTGTGTACTGCTTTCACTTCAATCACTGGAATACCTTGCAATTTCAGGTTTGGCCGCTGGACTTCGTCATCCACAATACATTGTGTTTGGTCGTCTTGTGTCGACGGACCAAACGCCACTTCTCTTTGCTCGAGGGAAAGCCTTGGTACATGAATTTCCATCAGCTCTGCATCTGTGACATCGAAAGGCGATTCAAGCTGCGTGGGATCGATGGTTATATTAAGATCGAGCCCACGTCGAGAGCTGCTCGTATTATTATGGTGAGTTGTCATACCAACTTTTGTACCCGCTCTCGCTCCCGCTCCATCTCCCGCTGAATGTGCGGTTTGTAAAACAGGTAATACACTTTGTGTTTCCTGATATGAATGTACAGTTAATAAATCCTTGTCCATGTCCTTATTTCGTGTTCCACTTGTAACACTTATACCATTGGTAATGTTCTTTAGGTGCGCTGATGCAAGATCGTGTAGCGTAGGTATGGCAGGATGCAACCCAGTATTTCGCAGTGTTTCAACGCTTACCTCATCGTTAGCCTTGACTGAAGGCAGATGAATCATAGTCCGCGGTAATCTGGACTGCCGCCGCTCAAACAGCGTCCTTTGCCGTGTATGAGGACCCGGCTCAGACATAAGTCCACTGTTGACAATTCTCTTCGATTTCGCTCGACCCAGGCCTTTCGCCGTCTTGAGGCGGACTGGGCAGACTGGGCAGACTGGGCAGACTGGGCAGACTGGGCAGACTGGGCAGACTGGGCAGACTGGGCAGACTGGGCAGACTGGGCAGACTGGGCAGACTGGGCAGACTGGGCAGACTGGGCAGACTGGGCCTCGCGCGGCGCTTCGCGCCTGCAACACCTTTTTAAAGGTGGAGTCAAACCGATAAAGGGCCAGTACAACACTTTGTAGCAGTAGCAGCAGCTCCTCTCAGTATCAGAGTCCTGGGCAGACTGGGACTCCACGGGACTCGCGCGGCGCTTCGCGCCTGCAACACCTTTTTAAAGGTGGAGTCAAACCGATAAAGGGCCAGTACAACACTTTGTAGCAGTAGCAGCAGCTCCTCTCAGTATCAGAGTCCTGGGCAGACTGGGACTCCACGGGACTTGCGCCTGTATATACTGTATAGTGGGAGAGAGGTCTATCAATGCGATCTGAGTGTCATACAATGCAAATTTGAGACAGAGCCCCAGCTAAACTTTGTGAGAACTGTATAGTCGGAGAGGAGCCTATTAGTGCAATCCGAGTATCACACAGTGCAATTGGGAGACAAAGCCCCAGCTAAACTTGATAGACCTGTTTTGTTGGAGAGAGGCCCATCAGTGCAATCTGAGTATGATACAATGCAATTTGGAGATAGAGCCCCAGTTAAACTTGAGAGGCCTGTATTGTGGGAGAGAGGCCTATCGATGCAATCTGAGTATCACACAGTGCAATTTGGAGACAGGACCCCGGCTACACGAGAGACCTGTATAGTGGGAGAGAGGCCCATCACTGCAATCCGAGCACCACAAAGTGCAATTTGGAGCTGTATATATTTATCATTTTAGAATTGCCTGAGCACAAAGTGTGTAATTGTATGTGTACATAATCAAAGCCTTATTTATATAAAGAACTGTGTCATCTCTAACGTAGTGTGTGCACATTCCTTTATGGGTGCTTGGGGACTACACCGTACTTAAGAACCAGCCTGCATCACCTCCTGAGAGATTAAGCCTTGATTGCTTGTCCATTGCTACCCTATAGAGAATCTAAGCTGGGGTTCTCTGTGCTTCTACCCTGCCATTTAGAGGGCAGGAGTACAGATAACCACCCTCCAGTCTTTACACTAAGGAAGTCTCTTCAAACAAATAAGTATTTCACTTTAGAGTTACTTAGAGTCCAGGGACTTCTTTGAAGACACCCTAGGAGGATTACTGCAGTGGGCTTGGGTGAACTGGATGAAAGTACTCCCAATCACAAGAAACACCACAAAGCTACACAGAAATCACACAAGCTCGAGCTTAGTAGATACCCCAGCCAACACAGTCCCCAGCACAGAAGAAGAGTTTGAAGCGTGGTAGACTTCAGGATCTGCAGCCAAAAACCTTGTCGATGAATTCCCTGTCATGAAGACTGAAGACAGGACACTGGAAGGGATTTTGCAGCAGGGATCAAGGGTGAAGCCTCCAGGAAAGTGTTTGTTCATGGCTGGATGTGGCACTGTGGCTTTGGCATCCCTTTTTAGGAGCCAGGAGAAGACTGAATATCACTGGTCGGATTCTCGTCTCTTATGTGGTCCAGCACTCTGGTGAGGGAACGTTAAGAACTTCAATGATGTCGCTGGAGAGCCAGGAGGAGGCCACCACAGTTTCAGCTCGATTCAGAATTCAGAAGATCATGCACCGCATGATGGCTTGAGGTCCCAGGGTGTTGGGCTATTGCAGCCCGCAAGGTCACAGCACAATGTAGGATGGCTCAAAATGCAGGTCTTCATGAGTCTAGTGGATCTCACTAGGCTCTGGGTCAGGGTCATGCTTTTCGAGATTCCCAGTTCGATTAGAAGTAAGGGTTACAGTAGGCTCTGGTTACACAGCAGGCTCTCCGGTCACTGAAAATCGCTACAGCCATATTTTCATCATCTTCCTTTTCGGTTTCAGCTCCAATGGTCGACTTGTCAGGAGCCTGAAGGTTCGGAGTATGTAACAGGAACTACAGTACAACTTCTGCAATCTCTCCCTGCATTTTACAGAAAGGGGCAGTCTAGCTGTCCAATCAGGACAGCCAGCCCCTCAATGAGACTGGATTCCTTTAAGGCAAGGTGAAAGACAAAGGCTGCAGAGTTTTGGACTCCTCCCTCGCTTACTGTCTTTTCAGACACTCTGGAGCCTTGGCAGGGAATATAAAGGATTCCTGCTGTAGAGAAAACTCTCACTGAGGTCGTTCCCACCTAGAACCATAGGGGAAGACCTCCGATACTACAAGCAAATAAGAAATGGCAAAAAAGGAGCCCACCATTTTAGAAAAATGGTGGCCCTTCTGTGCTTTACCAAGGCGGATTTAACAGCCTGTGAGTAATAAGACTAAAAAGTAACTAAGGTAAAACCACTGGCACCAGCCATTCATGTAAACTCACAATTGTAACAAAATGTTACCAAATAAGTAAGAAAGACCATACATTGTATCCCCCTGCACTACACATAAGGCGGGGTTGGCTGGCTCACTTATACAAAATGTAAAAGGGGATGAAAATCCCTATTTACTACTTGGGAACAGTAGTCCACCCAAGTACAACAAAGAGAAATTAACAGGGAGCCCAAAGGGGTTACCCAGCCTAATCCCAAAAGTTGTAGGAAACTATAACTTACCATGCACTATGGAGAGACATAAAAAGCTCACTGATAAGAAGAGTAAAAGACTAGGTGAGAGGGGAAAAGGATTCCCCTACACCTAAGGACAATTTAAAATAGTTACCTATTCAAATCAAAAAGCTCTTGGGTCGACACGAGTCAGGAAGATTTATCATAGATATGAAAATCTTACCTGACGGCTTGATACACAACTGCAATCAATAAATCAGGGGTACAGCAGTTACCCCATTTAATAATTATACCCTTGATTCTTTGGCAAGAGCTCCATGTTGGCCTAGGCCAGTGAGTCAATCACTGGGGCTTCTACAGTCATAATAGAAAAGAGGATACAGAAAATGGAGGCAAGCAGCACATGATTTCTTCCATTTTATAGCATTCGCCCACGCCCCTTAATCCCCACAGGCCATACAAAATGTATAGAAGGGGCCTGGGGCTGGGAAGAAGGGTTGTCTTGGATGTTGTTTTTTTGTAGGTGTTAATAAACTGAAACACTATATTTAGTTTATGTGTCATCACCGCCTGTACAGGGTGTATTCTTGGAATGCGTACAACTGTTACCATAGTATTAATTATACCCTCTAAATTCGCCTGTCGCTGGAATGCAAATCTCTATGATGTTATAGGAGAGCATTTTAATTGTGCATTTTTTCTTTTTCGTTCACATCTGTGGTCAAAGAAGGACACAGAATACTGCGGCCTCCATTAAAACATCTTGCTTGACTTACCGGAATTTTTACATAGCCTTGCAATTCGGAACAGACTGTGGTTAATCCAAAGCAGAAACATGAGGAGCAACCCAAGGGATTCTCTGAGCGCAGAGCGAATGTTCCCGCTTTACATTTGCTGCAGAGGGGACCGGCCACGTTTTCCTGAAAAGAATGCAACAGTTGAAGAGGACAGGTTTAGGATACAATAAAAGAACATGCCTGAATCAAACGAATTTCATTTTGAAGTTTTCTCTAAACTAATACTTTTTACAAATATTTCTTTCCTCTGGCTCCTGAAAACAGGCTTGACTAGTCATGGTCTAATCCTGGCACCTGGAAACACTTGTGTATAGGTGCCATACAAATATCCAATAATAAATAAAATGGGATGGACTGTCAGCTTTTAACAGAGCAATGGGGCTACTGCCCGTGCAACGTAAACGCAAACAAACTTCTAGCAAATGCACTCCTAAAGACCATAATATGTCACGAAACAGAACAGGCAAATAGAAAAGAAAAACAGAAGAAGGAATAGACTAAAAAAGATCACACCACATCTCGCATCCACTAAACATAGACAGAACTGCCAAACACACCCCATCAAACCCAGTGGGCAATAGAACAAACCTCAGGAGAAGGGAAAGGTCTTTATACCCAACACAGTATTGCTCACAACTGACCACCCACCAGAAGAACTCAATACCACCAACAATACTAGACATACCAATAACATAATGAAACCACACAGGAGAAGACCATAATTACCCAGAAGGAATAAAAACAAAATCGATACCCTCACTCAATATTTCACAAAAACACGGGGACAACTCTATCAACTACAACAAAATATAGAAGAGGAACCGGAAGAAATCATGATTCCAATAAGCAACCTAGCAGACATACTCAACAACAAAAAAGACAAAACAGACACCACTAAACAACCATCACACCCTGAGTGCAACTTTGGAGCAGACTAATGCGACAATCACAAGACAAAGCCGATATTAACAAAAAACAAAACCAAGCCAAAAAAATACACTGCAACCTAATCAACGCAAGATCGATGTCCCAGCATGCCACAGAGATCAAAAACCTGCTATGCGATAGCGGTATTGCCATCCTATTCATCACAGAACCATGGTTAAACAACAACTACAAAAACACACTCCAGAGCTGCCTACCCGACAACTTGAAGCGCTCACAGATAAAAAGGGAAGAAAAAAGAGGAGGAGGACTTGCAATAGCATAGAAGGAACACCTGAAAATGAAAACAGACAAATCACTAAACATCAAAAACTGTGAATTCCTAATCCTTCACTTGAAAGTAAACCTCAAAACTAACCTCAAATGTATACTGGTTTACAGGCCACAACATACAACGCCACATTCGTTGACACCTTCATAGAAGCCATCACCATCCTAGCTGTCAAACATGAACACCTGATAATCCTCAGGGACTTCAACATCTGGTTTGAAGAAGAAAAGGCAAACTCACAAAAATCATGAATTGAGCAACTCAACACAAGGAAACTACAGCAGATGGTTAAAGGAGCAACACACACAGCAGGAAACATGCTTGATGCAATATTTGCCAACAGAAACCTTATCACGACTGCACCACCAATACAGATGCTCTGGAGCGACCACACCATCATTTCATTCGTGATCATGCTACCAACTAAAGCCCAAAAAAAGTCCAACCATCCTAAAAAGAAACTGGAAGGCCATCAAAGGTAGCAACTTAATAGAACAACTTGATCTCACAAAACTCCCAACCACTATCCTGGATGAAACCGACTTCGACGGAAAAACAGAGCTACTTCTTACTTAATGGATCACCAAAACAATCGACAGCATCTCTCCAGAAAAACCTTTCACCCCATCATGAAAGAGAGCAATGGCTAAATGGTTTACTCCCCTCCTCACTGCCATGAAAAGGAACAGAAGAAGCTTGAACTAGAATGGAGGAAAGAATATGACCAGGTGTTAGGCAAGATTGTATACAGTAACCTGTGGGAAACTGCACCAGCCTTGTCCTCTTGGTAATAGTTAACCCAACCTTTGGTATAAGCATGTACTATAAAAGTTGGTAGAGTGACTGAGCAGCCAGGCTTATCTCAAGATGGTGAACTGTAGGGTTATCACACAGAGATTCACAGTGACAAGTATCCAAATAAACACTTACACTCAAGGTTTCTTGATTAAACAATTATTTATTAATTTAACAGTCAGTTGAATAAGCCTTTTTTAGAAGGGAGCAAAACATGTGACACAATAATATACTTCAAAACTACACCCTCTCAGTTTCAATAAATCAGTAGATGCCTATTTGGGATGGCACACAGCCACTTCCTACATCCTGAGGTGACTTAAATAACTGGGACACTGTGGACATTGATATATCACTGGCACATTTAGAGCAATACTGAAATTAGTGTCAAAAGGAAAAGATGAGGGAGTAATACAATGTTTAGCAAATATTCTTCAGAAGTTAAGCACTTTTTGAACCCTCCAATGCAACGTAAATTAACCCTTTCCCAGCCCCACAAGTTATCTAATTTGTGACTTTTGTTGAGGGATAGTTAAAGCACAAAGTCAGAGGTAAGGCGAGTCTTTCAGGGAGCCAGGACAGCCAATGTTAGTTGAGCAAAAGTCTAGGTGAGCTGAAGCACTTCTTGCAGGTAGGTAAAATGTCTTGCACAATGTTTTAGAAATCTTTGTAGAAATTAAATCACTGTAGGGCCACAAGCTGGGAGGCTTGTGAGGGGCAAAGCTGCAAGCAACTCTTCGAAAGCAACCAAGACAAATTTCAACTGAGAGCTAGCAAGGCTACACAACAAGAGGTAAGCAACCCCTTAGTTTTACAGTGCCTTGGGTTTGAAGAAATTGGTTCCAGCTGGGTTCTGTTCCAGTTGTAGGTCTGCAGATATTGTGTTCCTGGGCCTCAGTGGTGGGGACTAGAGGGAGGACGTCTGGGGACTTCTGCAGTACAAATTGAAGGTCAGCGGCAGCAATGGGCAAACTCCAGATCAGCTACACTTCGCTCTGGTCTTTTTTCGCCATTTCCTGTTTGTAAGGTCCTTCTTGAGATTTACTCTGTATGCCAAACCACGTTGGTCCCTTTGTTCGTTTTGTCTTTAGCAGGATTCACTGGTGAAGCCTGCCTCTGGCTCCAGCATGTCTGGCAGGGCAGGAAGCGAGTGAGGTTCCCGAAACTCCCTCTACTTAGTCTCTTTAGTTACAGGAATGTACCCAAAGGTGATTGGCTGGCTGGCTGTCCTTTGAGGACAGCCACCCTGCTGTGTTAGTGACAGCTAGGCTGCAAATGAATGGGAGAACCTTGCATAAAAGGCGAGGTCTTTTGCAAGGAAGGCAGAGTCGTCCACTGGGAGAAGGAACCGAGGAAGAAACTGGTAGAGAAGCTTGCTGCACCCTCCTGGACCGTTTGTTTGCCGGTGAAGCCCTGCTACAGTGCTGAAGCTCCATATTTCGGATTGACTAGAGAAGCCCAAAACGGACAACTTCTTCCCTTGGGTTGGTGGGACCAACTGACCCCAAGACAAACTTGACTGGAACCCCTCTCCTTGCTGGCTGTACTTCATTGCTGCAGCTGTAACCGAGTGCCAGGGGACAGGAACACCAGAATCGAGTGCATTATTTTTAAGCTGGACCCGATCTCCAGGAAGATCCTCCAGACTCCCTCAAAGAAGGACTACCCAAGCCTGAGCCACCTCAACAGAGTGCTGGACCCCAGAAGCAAGGCGAGCCCACAAGGTGTCCAAGAACCACGCTGGTGCTATTTGCGAGTAGCTGAAACCTCGAAGTGCAGCTGATCAAAATTGTTCCCATTGCCGCAATAAGTCATACATACCTTTCTTGTATAGCTGGGAAAGAGTTAACCTATATTTCATTGGGGGATTGTAAAGTACTTACCTGTTTGGAGAAACTTCTTAAGCATTGTTTCCTTCCCTAGCCTTTCCCTTTTTCCACAAATCTAGTATTGCATTTAAGTGTAAAGTGATATATCAATGTCCACAGTGTTCTAGCTATGGAAGTCACCTCAGGGTGTAGGAAGTGTGTGTGTGACATCCCAAAAGGGTATCTACTTACTTAACTGAAACTGAAGGAGTGTATTATTTGAGTGTATTTAATTGTTGCTTTTAGGGACCCCCAGCAACTTTGCTGGTTTTTGAGGACTTGATTTTTTAACCTGAGAGAGAGACCCTTTTTCCCACTCTCTCATGTATTTTAATGTGATTTCGGAGCTTTGTGTTTCTTTTGGATATGGAGTCTGACAAACTCTATAGGCATCATCTTTTACATTGTGTCACACAGCACCTTCAGTGCAGTGGCACATGGAAGTCTTTTCAGATTTCCCAAGGTTTGTATATCTTCTCTGGGATAAACTACTGTTTCCCAGAGCAGTGAAGTGAAATTGACTTTACTTACATTTGTAACTTTCCAGACCCAGCACACACTATCTTACAATAGTGTACTGGAGGGGTTACTTAGTATCCCCTTTGTCTAGCTTCTCAAGTAACAATTTGATGTTACCCTTTCCTCAATGAATGGCTGGTGGCAGTGGTTTCGTTTTAACTACTGTGGTGTGCATTTACCGCGGCCTGTGTTTGCAGCTGCAGTAAAGCACCCAAGGGTGCCATATTTGTCAAAATGGCCCGGTCTACTTTTGTTCGCCATTTCTTTGTGGAAAGGTCCTTCTTCAGATTTACTCTGCATGCCAAACCAGGTTTGGTCCCTTTGTTCGCTTTGCCTTTAGCGGGATTCATGAGTGAAGCCCACCTCTGGCTCCAGGGTGTCTGGGGTGGGCAGGAAGTGAGTGAGGTGCCCGAAACTCCCTGTGCTTAGTCTCCTAGGAGACCCAAATGCACTCTGTAGTGATTGGCCGGCTGACTGTCCGACAAGGACAGACACCCTGCTGGGTGACTGACAGCTAGGCTGGAATTAATGGGAGAGAACTGAATAAAAGGCAAGGCTTTTGGCTTGGAAGGCAGTGTCGACCACTGGATGAAGGAACCAAAGAAGAACTTGAAGAGGATACCTACTGCAACTCCTGGACCGTTGGTTTGCCCGGTGAAGCCCTGCTCCTGTACTGAAACTCCAAATTTGTATCGACAGAGAAGCCCCTGCAAGGATGACTTCTCCCCTTGAGTTGGTGGGACCAATCAACTCCAAAGTAAGCCACCTGGACATCCTTCTCTGAGCTGGTTGAATTTCCACATAGTTGTTGCTGGAAACTGTATAGCCAGGTAGAGGAACACCAGATTGTGTGCGTTTCTTTTAAGCTGGCCTAGAGCTCCAGGACGATACTCCCAAGAAGCAGGACTGACTGAGCCTGAGCCTCCTCAACAGAGTGCGGGGCCCCAGAAGCAAGGAAAGCCCATCTCGACAGCCAGGAACCACAATGTTGCTGTTTGCGGTAGATGCGAGGAGCTGAAACACCAAATAGCCACTGATTTGAAGACTGCCGTTTGCGAGCGGTGACCGTCCCATTGCAGTGCGGGTGTCCCCGGAAGTCCTCCCTCTTGTCCCCACGACTGAGGCCCAGGAACAGTGAGATCTGCAGAGCTGCTCAGGAACAGAAGTCATCTGCTGCACTTGTTCTTCAATACAAAGGTAGTGTAAAAAGTCTGTGAGAACTTACCTCTTACTGTAGAGTTGCTTGCATCTTCTACTACTCACAAGTCTTACGGCTTGTGGCCCTACATTTGATTCTTCCTTTCTTCAAAGACTTCTAAAACATTGTGCAAAGACTTTTTCTACTTACCTACCAGACGTGCTTCATCCTATATAAGACGTTTGCCCATTGACTTTGGCTTAGCCTATTATACTGAATGACTCTGCTTAGGGGATCCAAATGTATTTGCCTGCTTGAGAATATTTGCGGTCTCTTGTTTGTTCTAATCACCTTTCCCTTTTACCAACTTCTAAGAGTTTTCTAAATGCCAAAAGTAAGATATTAATGTCCCCAGCACCCTAGCTATTGAAGTCACCTGAGGGTGTAAGTTGTGTCCGTGGGCCATCCCAAAAGGGTCTTTACTGATTTAGAAACTAAGTGTGCATAGTATTGACGTGTATTTGTGTGTTACTATTATATTGCTCCCTTTTGAGGAAGGCTTATTCTAACTGACTGCTAAATACATTAATAATTGTTTATTCAAGAAACCTTGTGTGTAAGAATTTATTTGAACACTTGTCACTGTGGATCTCTGTGTAATTCCCCTACAGCTCACATTGACCCCGCTTGAGATAATTCTGGCTGCTCAACACGCTACCAAAACTGCGTAGTACAAGCTTATACCAAAGGTTGGGTTTCCTATCACCTGTAGTCAGGGTTGTTGTAGTGTTCCCAAAAGGTACTGCATACAATCTTGCATAACAGTTGCCAATTGCCCCCTTCTAAAGAAGGCTTATTTTTGACCTGACTGTTAAATTAATAAATCATTATTTTAATCAAGAAACCTTGAGTATAAGTGTTATTTGAATACCTGTCACTGTGAATCTCTATGTTGCAACCCTACAGCTCACATTGACCACTCTTGAGATAAGCCTGGCTGCTCAGTCACTCTACCAACTTGTGTAGTACAGGCCTATACCAAAGGTTGGGTAACCTATTGCCAACAGGACAAGGCTGGTGTAGTCTCCCACAGGGTTACTACATACAATCTTGTCTAACACCAATCAAACAGCAAATTATGTTCAAAACTATGTCCATAATGCACAGAGCAACCCATGGCCAAGGAGAAGATTTCCCAAAAAAGAAAATAACCATTTACCTACCGACAAGAGTACTCAGATCAAGCAACGACATCTGCCTGGGACCAAAACCATACACAAGGAAAAAAACATGGGGGATTCTCATTGTCCCACCTGACAGCAAAAACTTGGAACACCCTTCCGAAAGAAATAAGCAATAGGAAGGATCAGCTAAGATTCAGAAAACTACTGAAAACTTTTCTCTTCAACTCAGAACCAGACGCAAACAACAAGGAGACAAAGAAACCACTGAAAATAAAATGTGCCACAACAAGCGCTCGTGGAAGGAAGAAGTCAGGGAGGAGGGAGCCCAGGCTATACCAACTCCCAAGTCAAACCCCTACGTTATGCATTGCTTAAGGGACATGCACCGCCCAGATACCTTCGTGTGAGGAGTGATGGTGCGCCCAGATACCCTCGGGTGAGGAGTGCTTTATAAATAAATAAACAAACAAACAAACCCTGCAGATGAGGGAGCATTAACCAATAACTGGAACTCCAGGAGGACAGGGAGCGCCGGTAATTCGGAGGGAGGGGGACCCACCCAAGGAGCTCAGGGAGGAAAGGACAGGCACACCCGATTGATGACCTAAGAGCAAATCCTACTACCATACCCATCTCGACCAATGTTGGGGAAGGGGGGGCCTTCACCACTATCATGCCCTAAGACCACCAGACAATTACAGAGACACGCCAACACTACGCGCAGAACCCGGCGAGTGACGGCTATCCGAAGCAACGAGGTAATAAAAGCTCGACTACCCCAACTTCTAAACCTAAACTCTACCCTCTACATACACCCCTCAAACACTAAACAAACACAACCACATCTTTGCACAGCAATCCACATGCACTTCACTACACTGCAAAAACAAAATAAACCACACATAGTCCCAGACAACAGCACATGGGAGTCTACTTATCCATAAACCACATCATGCTCAGCAAAGTGTCAACCGAACTGAAGTTGTCAACAGGTCATCAAAACTTCTCACCCTCGCTTTGTCCTGATATGTCCCACTAACCACGCTACCCTCTTACCTTTCAGAACCACCAGAGCACCAGGGGTCCACTCCGGTGGTAATAGTGTGCAGTATAAATGTTCTTTAAAATTAACATTAATATTCCCGGGGTACAGTGAACAAACAAAGAAGGCCCTCTGACCATCAGAATGCCCGGGGCAGTGAACATACCAGCACTGCCTGCTGAGCATGACAGAGTCCAGAGGACACTGTGCCAAGTGCAGGACTTTCAGTCAGGCATGTACACTGTGGATATATTAACAGTGCCAGCTGGAAATAACCTGCAGGGATATCCAATGGGCACTTCTGATAAGCTAACTGTGCCCAGGGCCTGACCTATGGTGATATACTGTGTAAGCCTGAACATACAGAACATTACTGTGTAATTCTCCCCTCTTGGTGAGTCTCCCAGTCCTCTTTGCTGGACTATTGGACTTTTTCTGACTCTGTGGCATCTGTATTTTTCTATTGCAGCATACAGTACTTCCTGTGCAGTGCTGCTGGAAGCTCCTTGAGCTTCCCTCTTTGGTTTTATTTTGATATTTCGGTGCTAACATGTTGTTACCAGAATAGGGGGATACTTTGTATCCTGCCTATACTTTTCTTTTGTGAGATCAGCAGGTGGGGTGTGCTGATCTCACATAAGGAAAGTATAGGCAGGATAGAAATTATCCCCCTATCCTGGTAACATTATGTTAGCACAGATTGCTGAAGGGATACACAGTATCCCTTTTCTCACTTCTCTTGTAACGTTTTATTTACAGTGACAAGTGTATCTGAGTAGCTGGTGGCAATGGATGTTTTCTACCCATGTTTGTGAAACTTACATCGCAAGCTGTATTGACAGCGCAGTAAAGGACAAATGGGCCAGCTTTGACATAAAATGGTGCCGGTCTTCATTTTTTCGCCAATTCACAAAGACTTGTCCTTTCTTGAGCCATCTTCTGCCGACCTGGGTGGGGGAGATCTTTTGCCTTCAACAGGTTTCCATGGGAAAATCCGCCGTAGGCGCCAGTGTGACTGGGAGGACAAGAAGCTGGGAGGACACCGAAACCCCATGCCGCCCCCCTTCCCCTTCATTACTACACCTACCCAAAGCCTCCCCACTCCCTGTTTACCCCTTAACCCATAAATACCCATATTTTTCAAAAACATTTCGGAGTAATAACTTTGTAGTAAATTACCACAAAGTAATTTCTGTTGATAAAGCAACGGGATACCATTTCTTCTACCACCTCCTGAAGTTCTCCTCCTATCAGCTCCTCGTGTTTCTTCTTCCCTTGCTGTCTTCCGCTACCGCCACTCCTCCCATCTCTCTTTACGCTTCTCTCAGAGCCTCCTTCCAGAAACGCCAACTCGCGCTAACATCCTGCCACAATCTTCTCCAAAAGCCCAGTTCTCCTCTTCATGACATGGCCATTTTATACGTTTAGTTGTTCCCTGGGACCGCTATGGGTGTTAGTGTCTGCACATGACTTAGCTCATTGATGCTGCTGTTTGATTGAGTGCTGTGGTATTGCCCCCCCGCCCCCACAGGTGTAGAATATGGCTGATTGAGTAATCTAAAAAGCAGCTAGACTGTAGCTTTAAGAAGCTGTCAATGTGCATTTATGCATGCATGCTGGTGATTACGGACACGAGCTGAAATGTGTCCACAGTAAGTATTGTCAGTGCCTTAGGGTGATAGTTTCTGGTGAGGTTGTTTACGGCATCTTGTTGAGCCTGGATTGTGTGTCTTGTAGCAAGCAAGGCTTTAAAATGGCCAGCAACATCTTTGTCTGGAATGTAACTGTGTCCTACCCATTGACAGGGGCTGGAGCGGTGGAGGGATTTGGAAGGGGGGAGGGGGGCGAGTTCTGCCCTTGCTTCGCCTGATGCCATCATTTCCATCAGTCACCCCAATAGCGGCCCCATCATAAGGCTGGGGCATTAGCCACAACAAATACACATGTACATTGTGCACACATATTTTCGGAAGGAAATAATAAGACTGAAGAAATTAGAGAGACATGGCTTGATGTTTGTTACATTGCATTTAGACCTTAGATAGAGGATCTCAGTTCGTCCCGGGTTCAACTGATGCTAGATATTTCTCAGCCAAGACTTTTTAGAGTTGGGGCAAGAGGAGACCAGGCTATATTGGTCCGGGTGACTTGAGAAGAACATACAGTTTTGAAAATGGGACACAAGAGAAATGGATAATATGTGCAAGGCATCAACAATCATTGAGAAAGATGACATTTTGGCAATTCTTTGGTAGAAAGCTTCTTGGGTTCCATATGCAGAGGGAGAAAGAGAGAGCGGTAGGCAACGGTGCTAGCCATTTAATGTTGAGGTCACTGGCACAGACCAAATTACTTTTGGGGCTCAATGCGGGAGAAACGAGTTACACCAGAGCAGGGCGACAGAAAATGAAAGAAGAGAGTAAAGATGAAAGGAGTATATAGGGGAAAAGATAAAGGGCACATACAAAAATAAGATTCAATTAGTACATGGGAAAAGATTAAAAGGCATATGAGGAAAGAAAGAAAGAAAGAAAGAAAGAAAGAAAGAAAGAAAGAAAGAAAGAAAGAAAGAAAGAAAGAAAGAAAGAAAGAAAGAAAGAAAGAATATAATCTGCATGCTTTAGACGAAGAGGGGAACAGACGTATATACGTATAGCAGTGTAAATGTGTACTGGTAGTATGAATCAAACATTTACCTTACAAGAACAGGTACCAGAATCCTCCTCACAGCTACAGAGTGCCTTTTTCTCATCACACCATTCCTTCTGTGTCCCCTTGGCATCACATTCACAGGGAACACAGTCGGGGTGTCCTCTGAAGCCAAAGGCACACCTGTCACAGTTTGCACCTCCAAAAGCATTGCTGCATTCGCACTGGCCAGACAGAAGGTCACACTGGAGATTGGTCGAACCAATTGCACTACAATTGCAGGCCTAAAAATGTGAACAAAAGAGGAAGGCTTTATTAAGAGGGAAGAGCATGTGAATCGTTCATAGTCGAGGTTGCGTCTGCAAGATTATTTTTGGGGGGATTGTGGCAATTGATGCCCTTCAAGTGAACTGTTGAAAGCGCTGTTGAAAAACAACACTAGCGTGGGGCTTTGTAGGGCCATCCTTGTTTTTTATACTTGGTCTAACCAAACTCTCCCTGGGTAGCATAGGTTGAGCAGTAATGCTTGGTCTTAGAAGATGTGCGGTTTAGCATGTAGGTACATTTATCAAAACCTAACATTATTCAAGTAATGGAGGGCCACACAGCAGTATCAAAATCAACTTTTTGTTGAGCCAAAAACAAATGCAGGTAAAAAACCAAGGACACTAAATACTTCACACTGTTATCTACACATATTGTACCCAATAGGTAGACCCAAAGAGGACTGCACAATACTTTACAATTACACGCGATTATACGCAATAATGCAACACCGTACCACAACTGCTTTAAGTAAAGTGGGGAGAAGAAAAGTGGTTAAACAAGTTTAAATCAACATCTATTTTAATTATGAGACAGTTTTAAAAAACGTAAGAAATCTAGCTCTAACCACATAAGTAAGTGCCCTAGTGTATTAAAAGTACCGTTCACAGCTAAGTACCTGGTAAGGGATTTGGGAAGTCACAAAAGTCCCCCTGAAATAAGACATAGCTTAAGTCAACAGCTAAGTTCTTTAAAAAATACCAACAGACTAGATAAAATCAGCGTCTATAGAGGGAAAGGGGGTCACTCCGAATTCTTACACAAGCCTCCCCCCTAGATTTCAGCTGTGAAGAAGATGAGTTCTATATTCAAGGAGGAGAAGGATGGAAGAATAGGCAAGGAGGGGTGCACAGTCTGGCCTCGCAGCCATGGAGGACCAGTGCGAGTTTAAAGAGATCTAGTATGGCTGCTGTCAGGCACCCAGACCAGGTAAAGCCAGAACACATGCCCCCGCCTCTTTTGGCTGTTACGGAGGTCTACTGTGATGGTGTGTGTAGGGCTGATTCTCCTTCGCAGTTCAGTGTCTAAGAGGAGGAAAATAAAGACGTGGGCCCGGAGCCTCGAATCCTTTTAAGTTCAATGGTCTTGAGTGTCTCCGATCTGACTCCTCCCCCCCATATACTCCTCACTGCTTCACAATGGCATCAACTCCACGTGCTGGCAAGTAGATGTTGACAGTCTCACGCCAGCAAAATAGCTCAGTGAGGTAAGGGCGTGCTTTGGCATCTGTGTTCAGCCTGTAGGGCAGCACCAACTCATCCATTCATGTATCCAAGGTTGATGATCGGAGGTGCTAATATTACAGTGCTTAGACACAGGAGGAGTCCGGCAGTAAGCAAGGTATAATGATATGCTAAGACAATTATCTTCTGTGCTATCTATGGTGGAGGCACATCTCGCTTGCTTCCATTTTCGTTTAACTTTTATTGGATAGTTAGTTTTTAGGGAAATGATCCCTTTTTGCAACTTTCAATCCAGTGATTTCAATGGCAGCCCCAACATAACTGTGAATGACTTGGTGTCGGGGCTGATTTTGTGGTGAGTGTGGTCTTTTTATCCTCACCCACCTGCTCAACTCATTTATTTTAGGTGCACTGGTCAATCCATAAAGCTACCAGCAGTGCAGGGAAGAGTGTTTCTCCCATTATCTTGTTCTTCCATTGTCTTTACTTTGTAACAATAGCCACCTTCGATGGAGTCTGACAGGGACACTCGGTGGTCCTTTTACTTTTACTCGAGCAACATGTTTGTTACCTTTTGGGTGCACACCTGATAGGCCGGTGGCAGTAAACTGTGCTTTCATTTCTTTCAGGTGCACTACTGTACACCATCCTTTTTACCGGGATATTGCCATTTTCAGTACCATACACTCAAAATGGCTGCTCCTCGAGTTTTAAGACCTGTCCTTTTGCCATTTTGTTTATTTGGTCCTATTTTTGCCCGCTCGGCTGGAAACTCCCCATACAAGGTAATGAACTTCCACAGGATTCAGCCTTGGATTGCTGGCAGTGGTGGAACTTTGCTGAAAATGTTGGGGAGGACATGATCTCTAAATTCAAAGGGCCTCTGCCAAATGAGTGGGAGAAAATGGTGTGAGGGGGACAGACACCCCTGTCCCTCCCTAAAATTGAGCCCACGATTCCTCATCAGTGCTTTATGTGACTGGAACTAGTTGAAACTGGGCTTTGGACTGTCTGGTTCCAATATACGTGTCTGTTGCCCGGCAGACATGAGGCAGCTGGCAGTCCATCACTGGACATCAACTACCCATTTGAATAGTGCAAAACATTTCCATTGGTGCGCTACGGAACCCCCAGTCCAACATTTTGGATAAGAAGGGAGGATCTAGAGCCATTCTAGAGGTCATCCACTGGAACCAAGAGTCAGAGGAATATAGACAATTCGGAGGAGAGCCAGAGGTCTGCTTCTGATGAGCAAGCATTACTAAGGCCATCCAGCAGGGGAGCCGCTGAACATTCTCCTGTGACCAGGGAAGACGTTTGTATGTCCTTCCTCTCCTATATTAGTGGGCCTAACCAGTTACATCTCATGCACTGTAGTGCTTCTATTACATGACTTTAGAAGTCTTCATGGAGCATGTTAGGGGCTGACCATCCATCGTATCATTACTGCAACAGACACCTTCTCACCATGAATTCTGAGACTTGGTAGATCCTTGATCTGTGGCACAGGAACCTTGTTGGCTGCAGCAACTGCTCCTACTATGAAGAGGGGCCTGTCTAGAGCTTGTGTTTCACCACCACAAAGTGTCACGAGGGGTTGTCCCTTGCTATGGGGTGCTTGTCCAAGATCACCTGTCCTGTGTCCAGCTGGGGTATCTCCATGAAACCATGTGTGATCCGGGAAACTGGAACCACCACTATCCAGACCCAAACAGAACAGCTACTCAGCCATGGCGCCCGCAACCCCTGGAATACCTGCAACACGTTCAGTTATGTGAGCAATTAGCCCCAGTGATCCTTACTTACCTGGGTATGGTAGTTAGCAGAATCAGAGTTCAGGGGCTGAGTGTTCATATCACCTTTATTGCGTTCAACCCCTACCACTCCCATTAACTGACTGTGGGTGGTGTAGTTCAGTTTAGGAATTCCTCGCTGCGGACCTCTGTGTGTAAGCCCTTTAACCAAGCACGATTAAAGGGCTTCCCGCTGCATGTTAGCTCTTTACTCTGAAATGGCCAACCCAACCCTCCTCCTGTTTCAGAATAAAGAGACATCACGCAGCAGACTTAGCCAAAGTGCTGCTCGGTTACACAGCTGACTTCAGGTGTCAGGAAATCCGAAATGCTGACCCCTGCAGGCAGCCATGTAACTATGCAGCGCTCGGCTAAATGACTGCCTGAGAGCTCGACATGGCTGGGGCTAGTTGGGGTGAGCCGCTGCAGGGCGCCGATTCAGGAGCCCATCTCAGAGACTGCCGGTGCTTGGCCCTGGATGGCTAGCGCAGGCCCACTCAAAGCCATGCGTGTTGGGTCGGCTATCCTATTTCCAAGAACCAACGGTCAGCTTCTACAATGTCAAATGACATTTTGCCCAATTTTCTTTTTGCCAATTTTGCCACTTTTTTTACTGCACAACGGGGTGGAGACTCCTTGCACCCCCCCCCCCCCTTACCACTCACCACCACCCATTCTATATACCTCACCCGAACTTAACATGTATACTTTTGCAGTAATAAAAACAGTGGTAAAGAAAGTGCACTTAAACAAATTCGGGAAAACTGTTATTCGGCAAAAGTGGGTAATACCCTCAAGAAAACAGCTCTGGCTTCTTCCCGGCATTCCAAGCGTCTAAGAATACAGCACACTACTTCCTGTTCCGCCTTGAGGCTATTGCCAGCGAGATATTGCTTTTACAGCCTCTGAGTGAGGTCCATCAAAACAATAGCAATTGTTTGTCATTGGCATGCAGGCAGAGGAGCCAGTCTCAGTGGAAGGAGTGGCTGGCGGGGCCAATCCCTGTAGCCGGCCTGGCAGGCCCTATTCCGAAGGAGTAAGGCAATTTGAAAATAAAACAAAGCATTTGGCAGCCTAAATGCACAGGTTTACATAACAATCATATGCAAAGACGAATTTACAACTCCACGCTATACACAATTATAAAATGAACTTGTCCCAAAGCTTGTTCCCCATACATGAATTACGTAATGTATGTTTTTAGTTAGGGTATTGCTAAAAACACAAATGGATGTAATATATTTTGTTTAATCTAGCACTCAACGTCAGATTCCTCCTCCTTCTAAGCACTGAAAAAATAGCTGGCATATTCACCCAGTTTAATGGTACTCAATGTATCGACCTCAGAAGGAAAAGGGCCTGAGTTGGCTCAATCCTGAGCAGAGCTTGAGAGCGGCAGTCTTACTCTCTTGCGCGGGGCGACTGCTTATGACGTGAACTCTGTGCATTTGTCTGGCGGGACGGCATTGGAAGGGGGTATGTTCCAATGGTGGAGTGCAGCATTTCACACAGTGCTCTATGGCTCTGTATTACCTCAGCACGGTTCCTAGTGATAGCCTCGACATCCAAAGCATCGAATGCAAAAGCCTCGAAAAAGAATGCATTGAAAAAAAACATTCATTTTCCCATTTTTTTTAATGGGGCGGTCGCCCCCCCCAACCTCTGTTTTTTTACCCTTTAAAACCCATTTTAATTTTTTTAAAAACCTTTACCTACAAAAAATGCATTCGAGGCTTTTGCATTCGATGCTATGCATTCGAGGCTTTTGCATTCGATGCTATGCATTCGAGGCTTTTGCATTCGATGCTATGCATTCGAGGGAATCACTGGATACCCCCCAGCACTGCTCCCATCACACAGAGAAGTTGTCCAAATGGTTCAATGTTGCAGTCTGCTGAGGTGGGGATTGGGAGGACCTGTGGCCTCCTCTGTAGCGCATCCAGTGACATCCAGAAGAAGGACTCGAACCTGAGACAGCCTGACTCCACACTCAGTGTCCCAAAGACACGGCCCGGTGTTTAAACGAGCGCGAAACTAAGCCTGAAATCAAAGACAAACACTCGGCAACATGACTGAGCCATAACCCTCAGTAGATGCTTCCACTAAAAGCTGAAAACATGGATAGTCTCTGAACTGGGGAATAGAGCCGTATCCAAGCTCCACTAAGGCGGGACACTGGGATGGCCTCCCACATTAGTGATACAAGTATTCAAGTTTTACTCAGACCCTGGTGAGATGGAGATCAGGCATATATCCCAACTATGACTAGGCTGTCCGCCACAGTCCCCTGTGCTCATCAAAACTGCAACCAGCCCCTCGGGTATATGGTGCACATGGCTGTTTTTCTCCCGAAAATTAGACAAATATTCCCAGCAAAAAAGATAGGCACACGCATGCCCCTTGCTGCTGCCTTCCCTGTTGTGTTGATGTGATAAGACCACAGGCCTCACCATCCATTACACACTAAGGGTTTTCTATAATTATGCTGATCTGAAGAGGGCCTTAAAGAATTAAAACAAAGATTTTCATTTTTAGTAATTACTGGGCACGAAGAGAATATAAACACATGTTTTTTAATGTAAATATATTTCTTTGCCTAAAAAAAAATGACAATGAGGGCTACAGTTTCACGCCCTAAAAATCCTTTTATTCCCAACTTCTCACACTAAACTACTCCCACTTTGAAATCCCACCGGAAGCCGGGATAATCATCTTATGAGCCACACACTCCCCCTATATAAAAATTGCAAGACAATATGCTGCTTAGAGAACTCCAAATACAATATCTGATGTCATCACTAAACTGCAAGTCCCGCCCACCTCAATTGCTTTAGGAATATTGCTAGAAAAGAATGTGCCAAGCCGCGGACCAAGCAGCTGCAGGTACTGTAACATGTGCATTAGAAAAAAGGACCCTGGGAGTCCAGTCCATCAACACTACACGTATGCAGTGCACCAGAAACAACCCTGCCAGATTGTGACCAACAGCCATAAATGGACCATCAGAATCAGGTGACTCTTCCAACCTATGCTCCCTACACATCTCCTGCACGCTGAGGGACACAGGTTTGCATGCACAGCATTTGTTTTGGAGGTGGGGTGCTCGACTGATGGGAGGCAAAACATGTGCATCACTAAGCTGCAAGTATTTGACAAGCAAGCCCAGCGTTAAGATGTCAGCGCGATCCATTATAGTGCCCCTTCCAGGGAAATGGCGGCTTCAGGCGCTCCATTGCCTATGCATAATGGCAGCCTTTCACGCTACACCGCTTTGGGGTGATTCGTCTGCAGGCCACAACGCTTTTGCTCGCATCCTATTACCTTGCACCCCAGCGCCGGGTTGTGGCCCCAGTAGTTGGCCTCACAGAGTTCACATTTCGGGCCCAGTGTATGTGGAGGGCAGATGCAATGGCCGGTTCCGGGATCACAATTGTTCTGGGTGTGAGCACAGTCACAAGCTGTAAGAAAAGACAAACAATGGCATTATAAACATGCGGGAGAATGCATGCCACAGCACAGAGCAGAACGCGACGGCCAATCACGGTCACCGGGTCTCCTTATTTCCCTTTACTGGCTTTTACCAGATGGCCCAGCACCCATCTGAGCACCGGCTCGCTCAGCCTTTCCCATTCCAAACCTTACCCTACTTACTCCCTTTCACCACGTTCTGCTTATATGCGGAAGGGCAGGTCGGGCACAGCTCTGAAGCATATTTCCTCCCACTGCCGTATTGGGCAGGGTACAATCAATGGGACTTGAGGCGTTTAATACCATCTCCGTGTTCTACATACATGCCAACTCGTCCCATTCCATTCCATTCGTGAGATGGTAGTCCAGACCTGATTTTTGATTGCGCTCTGGGACATATAATGGAGAAATCCAGCACCATCAGCCCCAGAAAGCAAAAGTGATCCAAGAATGCACCAACTCCTCCCGAATAGAATGTGGCATGTATGGTTAGGACCTAAGGATGGTTTAGTGGCATAAGGAAAAGGGAAAATAAAGGACGAACATAAGTCCTGACATTAATGAGCTTAAGAGTTTTTATCGCTCCAATTCCGACCACACATGCTAGCGACACTCATGAATTCTAGGAGATTTGCAGACCCATTTGTAATACCAAATTGGATCTGGGTTAAGCATTGGGGACAGAACCGCGTTCTCCGCCCAGTGTGCGCCTGCTCTGCTCCAGATGCACTGCATGCAAGGGGACACCTGGAGTGTGGGTTTTGGTTTAAGATAGAACGGATATTTTTGTGCTTGCAGTCTGGAGTCAGGTTTAGTTTCGTTTTTGTTGAGGCTCTAAAAGCCATAGGCATTTAAGCGCTCGCTCGGTCTAGCTGACGCAGAGTCAACAATGGCTAATAAGTATGCCATACCCGGACATCTAGAGGTAATCAACGCCATTGCTTGCTAGCATGCATAAAGCAAGCCCGGTCCAGCCCAAGAGCCAGTTTGCAGGGCCGGTCTGAGGCCAGATTGCACCCCAGAGAAGAAGCATCCGTGGCGCCCCACATTCCCCAAAAATAACAAGACATTGAACCTTACAAATGTAAATAGGTCACTCACTAAAGAACTAGATGGAAATACAATACAAAATGCACACAGTAGATACTAGGGGCCCGATTCATAGAATATTTTCCAGGTTCAAGGTGACTTTGCACTGCTGAGAAGTGACTTTGCACGGCCGACACAAACCCTGATTCATGGAACCGTGCAAAGTGTATTTGTGCTGTGCAAAGTCATTTTGCAGTTTAAAATGACTTTGCGCAGCAAAAATACGCTTTTCACGGTTCTATGAATCCGGGTTTGTGTGGGCCGTGCAAAGTCACTTTTAAGCAGTGCAAATTCACTTTGAATCGGGAAAATATTCCACAGTGTCAGCAATATGTTACCTGTATTATGTGTTCATAATACATATATAAATGTATAAAACAGAGTACTATTAAAAGCCAAGCGTAAGCACACACTGCACCAAATGTTGCTTTTAAGATAAAACGAAGGCCAGCAGTTGACAAATCTGGACTTGCAGAGGCTGCACGTGCTAGGCTTCGGACGCGCGGCTGCTGGCAGCAGCACCTTGTAGGACGGTGCTCGATGCTCAAAGAGAGAATTTGTTTTCCAGCACCTACTTTCATGCAACTATAAATAATGTATGGCAGCATTACTTTGGCGCCCCCTATTAGCTGGCACCCCAGGCAACTGCCTGGATTGCCTGATGCAAAGACTGGTCCTGCCACTTCGTAATGGCATCTGAGAGAGCTTGTGGGAGGGTATTTCTTAAAGTGGTTCTTGATATACTGTGAACACTTTCCATTATAGTGCAAAGAAGTTGGGCCTTGGGCTTGAAACTACTCTTGCGCTTCACTCTTTTGTCATTTGAATTCATTTTGAGCAGCGTGTTCACGGGTGGTTTAAGGCGCAGCCCACACCTCCTTGGAATGTAGTATGAAAGTGAACCCGGATACCTTGCGCTATTAGTTAAAGAGATGGATATCTACAACACAGATTTTCCAAAACTTGTATTGGTTTTATTAGTGCGAAGAAGACATGTGGTCTTGAATCATCAGCCGATACGTGTTTTGACCTCAAGGGTCCTTTTCAAGGCTAAAGCAATATTGATTAGAGCCCATCTGGGATTCGCTGGGCTAAGTTGGTTCTATTCCTGGTTAGGCTGGTGCATGTGTTCGAGACGCCGTGTACAGTGACACGCTTCTGGATCCGACTCTGCCTTGAAAAGGACCGTTGATGTTGAAACGCGTGTCAGCTGACGATTCAAGAGCACGTGTCTTCTTCACACTAATAAAACCACTACAGGTTTTGGAAAAACTGTGTTGTAGATATCCATCTCTTCAATTAATGGCACAAGGTACCGGGGTTCACTTTCATGCTACTGTCCATTATAGGCTTTAAAGGCTAATGTGAGAAGTTTTAATTTAATTCTGGTCTTGATCGGTAGCCAAAAAAGTTTCTTCTGGTTGGGGCGTATGTGAAGATGGAAGTGGATCATAAAAGATTATGCGGACAGCTGAGTTTTGTAACACTTGGAGGGATTTAACTGCGTACATTGGGGGCCTAGCACAGAGAGCATTACAGTAATCCAGGCGCAAGCCAATTATGGCTCTTGCAAGTGCAGCGTAATGGTGCTCTGGGAGTAATGGACCTAACTATTTCAGGTACAAACTACTGAGTTAATGTGAGGGGCCATGGAATGACTAGAGTCAAATTTAAGACCCAGAGTTTTAAACTTCTGTTGAATGGGTATGGAGCATCCTAATTAGGTGATGTTTGAGAATCCAGCAGGGGTGGGGCAATTTTTTTTATTTGGTAAAACGAGTAAGAGTTCTGTCTTATAGGAGCTAAGCCCAAGACAGTTGTCCAAGATCCATTTTTCTACCGTGTACAAAAATTCCATGTATTTTTGTGACTTGAGATGACAAATCCTTCCCAAGTATAAAGACAAAAGTTGGGTGTCGTCAACAAAGTTTTGTAAAGTAATGTCAAATTTCAATAGAAGATCATAAAGAGGTTTTAGGTAAATATTGACTATTAGTACCCAGTGAGGGTCAATGAGCTTGTAAAACACAAGCTAATTGGCCCTCGCCCGGGCCTTACCTGCTTCGGAAGGCTCAGAGCAGTGAGTGGTTTCCGCGACTGGCTACCATGGAAAGGGAGAAAGGACTAGATGTAGTCCCTTCTCCCTTTCCATGGCAGACATTTTTTTGTTTACTTTTTTTCATATTGGTTTTAATGGCCGCCATGGAAAGGGAGAAGGGACTACACACAGTCCCTTCTCCAACGTGCCCATTTTTTTTGCTTTTTTTTCTCAAGTCGAGAAACGCGTTATTTCTCGACTCGAGAAAAATTGCAATTAGTACACTGGTACAACATGCCAGGGTAACAATGGCAATATGACCCTCGGAGGGGAACACCTAAAATAATTGTGTTTACCCATGGAAAGAGCCCTAGTGTGGGTCCTGAAAGTATTATAACATCACAGTAGAATCACTCAGAGGGTACCAGTGAGTAATTCTCTTTTGTAAATTAACTTGATTAGTGAATAAATGGGTAAGGGTTAGTAATAGTTATTTAATTGTATACTTTTAGGAAGACAGAATTAAGAATTCTGCTGAAGAGGGACAAAATAAGTAAGAAAGAAACTAACTAACATACTGGAAGAAGAATTGGAAGCCAGTATCTTACATCTGTCTTGCCTTAAAGAACTGCACTTGTGTGTTTAATTTTTTGCCAATTAGATATGAAACTAATGTTTGTTTTTGGTTAGAAATTATATATATCATACGTATTTATTGTTTTGTCATTTCATTGAAACATTATAATGAAATAGCTGTTGATGTTTTTCTTACCTAAAAAGACAAGGAAGGTAATGTCTTAAACAGTGTATGTTTAGATTGTATTAATAAAGGAAGGTTGATTCCGAGAACGAGTTCCACTGTGGGTCCACATCTAAATGATATGCATCTAAGTAATTTCTTGCAAGAATTACCACTGGCTACCTAAGGCTCAGAACTCATTTTTTTCAAGAACACTTTGACAATAAGAGAGGCGTTAATCTTGAGAAGACAAGTGACAAGGCATGAACGAGAAAATGATTACAGCAAAAATCAATGACCACTTTAAAAAGAAATAAAAGTCTATGGCCGTCCTGACTAACTCTATAGCTAACCTGGGCATCATGTGAACACTTGCCACTATTTACCGATGCATCTTGCCAATGGACGACCCTACAAGGCACCAAACATCTCAAGAACTTGTTATCTTAAACGTGCAGAATCTTTCCTTACAAATTGGATATTAGCTTCCACGGTCTTTGTAAAGCTTGAGAAAAGGAGGGCATCGCAAATTATAGCTATGGGGCCAGATTGCCTAACAATCATGCACGCGCATATGCCTTTCTTTAAGGGGGAAAAAATAAAAGTATGTACAAAAAATGAATTGCAAACTTACGTGTGCAGCCGCCATCTTGGAATGCATAAAATCCATGCGCGCAGGCATCGCACTTCTCCCCAGAGACGCTGGGGGCGCAGTGGCACTGCCCTTCATCACTGCAGTCCCCCGAGAGCGATCCAGCCGTGCTGCAGTTGCAGGAGAGGCACCCCTGGCCTGTCGTCAAGCCATAATACCCAGACTGCGGGGAGAGACAGGAAGCACCTGAGTCACATGCACTGTATATTCCAGATGCACAAAGAGTTTAAAGGCAGTGCACGCTCTCAACTATGATTCATACGCATAAACATCTGCCAAGCTCCCCCAGGACCAGGAGTGCTATTCGACAAGGTAGGACACGTGCTTAACATGCTTTGCATTAGCCCCATAGCTCAGAGGACATCCCCTAAACTAAAACGCAGTCTTACAATACCCATGTGTACTGTGCACACATCCTGGAAGCGCCGCTCGTATAAACCTTGTTCTGTTCATGACATATCATAGACCCATTGGAGCCATCTGGCGTTTATCCGCGCTCTTGAGTAGAGCCTAGGACATGCCCGGGACGGGGCCCTATCCAGTAGCAGAAGAGTGCGAGAGAACAGCTTTTGAACAGAGAAAAACATCAGTAAAAGAGTTTGCCAGAATGAAGGGTGGAAAACCTAAAGTAAAAAATAAAAGATATGAAAAATTGTACGGTTTCACAAATCTCAAATAAGTTTTGTAGAAAAGGTTGACGCTCAATGTCGTGCAGGCATTTTGATGCCTGACTGACTGCTTTGAGAGGTCTAGCAATACGCTCAGAACGTGCACTCAACCCTTTTTTCACCACGTCTGAGGCTGAACGCGGAAGTCCCGGTGAAACTGTTGCAGTAAATATGGAGACATAGTGCAGACAAGCTCTCCCACAGGCTGACAACCAACCGCCAAAAGTGGAGCAACTACAAAGTGGGCGACTGCTCACAGGGTCAGAATAATCTAGCAGTCACTGAGACAGTCCAAGGTGCGGCCATTAGGTCCACCGGGACGCGCAAATTTCCTTGTGGACATATGTTTTTAGACTGAAATAGACATTCCTTAAAATTGGCAGATATATTTCCTTTGGGGAAGGTGCTAAGAGCATCAAATAAATAAATAAATGCTGCGTGCGGAACGACTCGAACGTGGAAAAGAATACAATGTCAGTCAGTGCTATTCAGTGGCCTGTGCCTGCCGAGCCAACATCCTAAGATTCCTTTGCCTACAGAGAAGTAAAGACGAGGGAATTTTAGAGTGGAGAGGTGGAGGTTGGGGACAGGGCCTGTGCAAGGTAGACCTGATTATAAATGAACGACAGAGCAAGGGCAAGGCGCTCTTGGGGTGGCGAGAAGTCCGAAGCGGCAACTGGACACAGTCCATAGGCAGAAGTTTCTAATGGCCTTATTGCCCGGCACGGCGGGCGATATCACCCGTTATAGGCCATTCCGTAGTCCCTTTCGTTACCGCTACAGGACGCAGTGGTTCACAATGCAACAAGACGCCTGGCAGTTTCAACTGCAAATTCTTCCCTTATTTCTAAAACAGAAGCTTTGTGTGCTTAACATCCGGACGGCGAGAGCACTGCTCACATTCCCTAGCTGCGATGCAATGTAACTCACCGCCGCAATTATTTTAGCTTCTCGTGGCTTTAATTAAAGCATCCACCTTGGCAGTTTTTCAGAACACAACAACATGGGAACACGATGGATAGATAAATAGTGTGCCAGCATCTTAAGAAAGGCAAGATGTGTCAAGCAGTCTGTTCATTTTCCCTGGGGGCTCTGCTGCAAGGAAGCAGACGTTGCTCCAAGTCTTTGCTTCGTGGAGGAAAGGCTAAACTTTCGCGGGACTCTTTTTTTTTTGTTGTTGCTGATGCTGCTTGTGTTGTATTTCATTTCTTACCAGGCACTGGTCGCAACGCTGTCCAATCACGTTTGGCTTGCATTCACACGTGCCCGTCTCATGATGGCACGTGCTGGAGTACGAGCTGTTCGCGTGGCAGGCACAAGCTGGTACAGAGGAAAGAGACAACAATATCACAGCCGTCCACCCTCAATGAAGGAAATGTTAAACTCATTGAACATTCATTTTAAAAGTGAAAGAAACTCAGGTCTATACTACGTGCACAAAAAGTGTGCAGCATATACTATATATACTGCCACGGCTAGCCAGACACATTATCCCAAAAGCAAATCGGTTAAAAAGACATCATTCAAAGAACCAAAAAGGTACACGTTTCCATATTGGTAATTAAATATTACATATACATACATATTTGACCTGTAGTTGCCATAGTTGAAAACAATCACGCAAGTAAAAAAAAAGCATAGAAGATGCACGTTTGACATGCCCTATTTCTAAGAAAGGACACCATTTTCACACAGGTGACCTGCACTTTTTCAGTGGGCTATGCAGCAGGGCAAAGGATGTGCTTCCCTGTCTCCTTGCAAACGTTTCTAGGAGCAGTGTGCGCCCCTGATGCTAATGCACAATGGGCAACCAGCACCTAGGCGGGTGCTTAGGCTGCCCTTTCCCAGATACAGGCACCTATCATTGTGAAGTGCTTAACAAAGAAAAAAGACCAATTTGTATCACTGTTTGCAAAGATAGAAATGCAAGTGGGACAGCAGCAGTCCAGACCGCCGCCTCCACACTTATATAAAATGCACCGAGGAGTCCGAAATTACAGTCTCTTGTCTTGCTCATTCTGCAGGGGAATGCGGAAACATACAAAACCTGTGACTCTAAAATGCCGATTGCGCTTTTACTGCGCGGTTGGCATTTTAGAGTATGCCGACTCCCATTACTGGGACCAAGTGGAGCGGGAGATGTGGGGGTGTCCCCCGCTCTCCTTGGTCACAGTAATGGGAGTCGGTTGTTGCAGGGTGTCCTCCTGCTTACTATTACGGAAAGATGGGGACATGAAAAAGAAAACTTTAAAAAAACATGCTCTGCAGCGTCAGCACAGCCCCACGCAAGTGGGAGGAACGGATGCTGCAGGGGTACAAGGGAGTCGGCGGCACACACAGAAGTGCACCGCGGTAAAGGTAAGTGGGGTGGGGGTTGGAGTATTGCGGGGGGAAAGTGATCTATCTGATCACTGGGCCGCGCAGTAATTGGTATCGTCATTTTCGTCTGCGCAGTTACGGGCAGCGCAATCATGATATAGATTCAGGAAATGCTTTGGTTTTCTGTGTATTACAAATTGCATTCCATATCTCAGTTAGGTGGGCACTTTCAAACGTTCAAAACTCTCTGCCGTGCATCACACATTCCAATACCCTTTGTGAATAGGGTGTATGTTTTTGTGGCACAAATAAAGGGAAATGCCCTAGCGCATCCCTTTATTTGTGGCAGAAAATCTTTTGAGGAACGGACCCAATGAGTATAATGGCTGTATAACACCAGACTTTAATATTTCAAAGTGGCAAGAGAAAGAGAAGGCACAGTGTTAAGATGCGTCTTCAGAAGCCAGCCCGTGGGCAGAGTCTGCGAGGCCACCCGGCTCTGGTGAACACAGAAAGGCACTAATGCTTAGCCAAACTCTACCTGGGTAGCGTGACTGAACAGCAAGGCTTAGCATTAGGACGTGTAGGAGCACTGAAAGGTTCAGTTAAGCACACACAGAGCACTCTTATGAATGCACGTTAGGAAGAATGCATAGAAATACTGTTATTTATTTAGGCCTTAGGAAACCCTTATCAATGAAAAATCACAATTAAGTAACTGCCTCACTGACATCAAATCCAGGATGACATCCCACTTTCGTACCCTGAACGCCGGGAAAACTGAAGTTCTATTTTTTCCAGCTAATGTCTGCCCCCCTCCTTCTCCGCCTCCTTCCATTCTCTTTCCTCCCTCCCATCTCCCTATCTACCCCTCTGCCCGCAATCTTGGTCTCCACTTTGACACTAATCTCTCCTTCGCTCAACACATCTCTCTTACTTCCCGGGCCTGTAGCTTCTATCGATACAACGTATGCAAAATTCGTCCCTTCTTTACTTTCCACGCCACTAAACTACTAATATCTTCCTTAATCTTCTCTCGATTTGTCTATTGCTCCGTTCTCTTCTTTGTCCTTTCTTCCTCTCGTCTAGCCCCTCTTAAATCAATCTACCATTCTGCCATCCATTCTCTCTGTCTTCTTTCCCATCAGGACTCTATCTCTTCATCCCTTACTTCAATGGGATGGCTTTCCTTTCACTCTCAACTCAAGTACAACTTACTCTGTCTTGTCTTCAAATCTCTCTACGGACTTGCCCCCTCTTATCTCGCATTCCTCCTCACCTTCTATTCTCCCTCTCGTTCTCTCCGCTCTGCTGATCACTTCTTACTTACTGTACCGCACGCCCCTTGTGTACAATCATGTTTCCGATCCCTCAAACATCTTACTCCTCTTCACTGGAACCTTCTCCCTCTCTCTCTCTGCTCTATTTCTTCCTACTCCTCCTTCCGCTCTTCTTTAAAAATGCACCTACTTCAGTCACCTGACTGTTCACGGCTGATTCTGAACACTGTCCCACACTGCACGAGTTTGTATTACTGACTGTTTCTTTGTAAATTGTTCTGCATATTGTTCTTTGCTACATGATTCTAAAATGGTCTCACATTGCTTATGTTATGTAATGCATATTGTTCTCTATAAAGCGCTATATAAAATTCAATAAATACAAATACAAAGTAACACACATTGTAGCATTCACTACTACCATAAACACAGTCGCTTTGTTGTGCTCTGCTAAGAGCACTAACACTTCACTTTTAGAACAGGGGTAAAGCCGTTTCAGAATACTGTGGAGTAGTAAAGCAAGTGAATAAAAAGAACCAGGTAAGTAACCACCAATTACAGTACTAATGTGCTGAAAATAAAGGAGTTAGAAACACCATGCAATGCTTTATAAATAAAGCACTATGCCTTAAATAGTCCTTCCCTAGCCAGAAAGGACTGGACCGAGTGCCCTGACACTGTTTTCTTAGAGTCTGAGTTGGCAAAGCCAAGAGGCCCTTTTTAAGTGTCTCAAAGTTAGTAAACAATTGAAAAAAAGTTCTTAGCGGGCTCTCTCTCAATTCAGCCACCTCAGGGGAAGCACAGGGGAGGATACTTGACCAGAACACCACCATTTACCGTCAGGCAAGGGAGAGGTAGTCAAAGGACTTTACATCTGTTAAACACTACTGAGATGGGGGTGGGGAGGCAGAACAGGTATGCATACACACCCGATACTCGGATTCACTCAGGGACTACTCTAGAAGTTCCTGAAATTACTTGGACCCCTATCATTTCTTTGTGTCATCGCATCTTCTCCTTATGACATCACTTTGCACCTGTCCAATTTCATTTACAGTTCTTCGATATTCAGTGGTGTCTGCAAATCTCCTGCTACCACTTCAGCTCGAGGGTACATTTGGTACGGTTGTCTGAGTGCATAACGTCTCTCATATACTCAATGCATTATTGGAATGATACCTGGTGTCATGCACATGGTCTTCTTGTTCTTTATCCAGTACGTCAGAGGTGAGGAAGCAGGTTCTATCAATGACATACACGTCTGCTTCTCTACAGTGGTGTGCACAAGTTCAGGGTAAGGGCTACGTCAGTGCCACAAAGAGGTGATGTCTGAAGGTAAAGAATTAATCTTCACCTCATGAATAGCACTGGGTAATTCTCCGGGCCATACTGCTTCTGCCTGCCAACCATTACAGAAAGGGAAAAGACCAAATGTAAATCAGGCTTGGTTCCACTCCCAAAAGTGGCAGTCCAGCCCAAACTGCGTAGTCACCATGTTCTGGAGGTCTGCCCAGCGCTATGGCAGAGGTTAAGATGAATTCTAATCCTTCCAGCCATCCCCTCTTTTGTTTTGCTTTAGTCTCCCCGAGTTGGACGGGTATGCCCAGATGTGGGTCCTGTAGGGAAAGTGCGGTTACAGATTTTGGCTGGGGCAGAATTTTATCAAAAACTTAGACTCTGACAGCAAGAGGTGTGAGACTCTTGTGTGAGACACTGATGTGCATCTGTTGCGAGTTAGTACTGTGAATTCATATAAGAGAAAGACAAATTAGAACCTAGCTTTGCATGGTGGCTATACCATAGCATGGATTGAGTTGCAATTAAGAATAAGACTAACACTCACTTACCATTAATACCCTAACCTACTAATTCCTTACTAATATTGAAGGCAGATCAATCCATAGCTCACTGGGGCAAAACATTGGTGCACGTTATTGGTAAGAACTGGCCCATTGCATAAGATTGCAAGCAGCGTTGCTTGAAAAATGAAAGAAGTAAAGCTGTTTCTGCAATGAAGATGTGAGCTGAGGAATGTGAAAAGCCACATTTCTCAAAGTAGCTCCATTGTTCATGTTCTGCTGCAGGAAGCCAGAATAGAGAAATGTACATCTTTGGCATCCGTTTGCTGCCCTGATTCTCTGTGGAAAGGCAAGCGCAACATGTCCTCTCTGGAAGATTCTAAAAGTTTGGTCAGAGGAGGTGGTGTCTGACTGGCATGTAACATCACAGTCATGGGCAGGCAATTCTTACACTTTCTGTAGGAAAACATACATCAAGGGGCAGATCACAGAGAGAGGCCTTAAAAAGGAAATGCAGAGAGAGTGGGGGGAATGTGTCTCGGAGGACCTGCTGCCTTTGCTGACTGAGGATCTGGCGGGTGTTTTGCTGGGTTTGTCCTGCTGCAGAGGAAGGAGGGTGCGCTGAGGCACAGGCAGACGTGCTGAGACCGAGAGCACACTGAACCTGTTACTCCCTGAGTCTGCTGGTGTGAATATTTCAAACATTTTATAGGTGAGAATAAAGTACAAGTGAGGTGTGTGTAACTTTTTATAATTACAAACATAGCTATTTTCATGTGTTTTTCTTCACCGTCCAAGTACCAGATCTCAAACCTAACTGAAGGATTTAAGTTGCCAGGGCAAATGCTAAGTTTCAAGGCCAAAGATAGCAGACCCGGGGACAAATATCGCTAATAGGGTGATTGAAGTTCATTGTGGGAAAACAACTCTTTATCGCGGGAAAAGCATTACCATGAAATGTGCTTGTGGTTATGTTTTAGACTGAAGAATAGAATCTGTTGTCAGTGCAAAGGGAAACAAGAGATTGAGATGTGCGCTTTCATTCTTGATTTACAGAGAAGGTCATGTTAAACTCATTGCACTGCACATGTCGTTTAGTATTACTCATATGCCCTTATTGCTTATAAAGTACTTGAAAAGAATTAGATCAGCTTTGGTCTATTTATTGTGTGTTCTAGTTAGTCGTGATGGCATATAGACAGGTAAAAAGCCAAGAAGGTATTTTTACTGCTGCCGATGGTAAAAAGTAAGCTACTCTAAATACGGTGAACTGGGTCAAATATTAAGGAGTAGATTCCCCATATTGCAGTTTCCAGGTGACCTGGTAAGTCTATTCTGAGCCTACACCACAATGAAAAACGACCAATAAATTACCACCAATGAAATACCAATAAACTAGAGAAATTGTACCCTATTGCGCACCAGGTCCAGTTTTTGGCTTGCCGCTTACGATCCCAATGTAGGAATAACACCAGGTAGTACTGTGTCTTTGGGGCTCACAAAATACCCCAACAGTCTCCAGGCCGCTTGGCCTAAAAATCCAAGTTACACCTCACTAATGTCACTCAATAAGGTCGAAACATGTCTGGGATTGCATGAGGTCTTGTGCAAATGAATGTGGCCAAGCAGTTTGAGAGAATGGCATTTGGGAGAGATTGTAGGTCACTGAGATAATTCTGAGAGGTTAAATAAAGATGTTCCATAATAACTTACTAGAAAGTCTTAATACTATTAAAGACACAGAGGTGAGCATTATCTAGATACTATGGAAGAGCACCTAAGAGGAACCTCTCCTCCTGGGAGGAAAAAGACACAAAAGAGGAAGCACCTTACTGAAGGGGGAGGTATCCCGGCTCGCAAGAGCAGAATCTCTCAGAGCCCCCAGCCCCCACCCCGAGCCAGCCAGAACATGCCACTGCTGCCGCATTGGATGCCTTCTCCAGGCTAAAGCAAGCCTTTATGAATAGGAAGGTAACCCCTTCCCATGATGGACCCTCTTACCCTGAGGAGGAAAACAGGGGTAATAGACCCTCAAGTCCGGAGGGAGATGGACAGGGCATGAAAAACGATCAGAGCAGAGGCGTTTACAACGCTGATCACTCCCACTCCTCCTCGGAGGATGAATTTCAAATAGAGGGTTCGAAGCCCTCAAGCTCGGGATTGTGGCAGCCCCCATCCACAAGAATACAACTGGGAACAAGTCTCCTGCAGAGGGGATGTTCAAGCCGGAACATCTAATACATCCCAGATCCACTGACTGGGAACCGTCTTCCAGGACAGCTAAATATATTTATTCCAGACTGCGCAAGCCCCTCGATAAAGAGGTTAGAGCCAGACTCCGAGCCGTATTCCCCATCCAGATATTGCAAACAAGGTAGCTCTAACACCGGAGCTGGATTCAAAGATGATTACTTTCTTAGGCAAAAATGTGAAAGACCCTAGAAAAGGCATAGACCGTGCCTGGAAGCCATGTCAGGACAAAGTACTGGACGTTGCAGGTCCACTGGCTAAGATTTCAGACCTAGTGGAAGCAGCCATTAACTAATCTGACCCCATTGATCCAGTGATTCTCTCTGGTTGGGTTCAGCGGGCTATCTGCCTGCTAGGAAATGCTAGTTGAGCCATTTCAATGGAATGTCGGAAAGGCATTCTAGATAAGATAGACGCCAAATTGAGTGAATTAGCGGACACAGAGTCACTCTCCTACTGCACAAGGCCTGCTTTTCGGAGATCCTTTCATGAAGGAAATGGCTAAGTTTGTCAGGACCTTCACAGCATTGGACAAAGTGCAGGCCTCCATCAAAAGAGTCTTCACTTACAAAATTTTCTCCAGGGCGGGACGAGGTAAAGGTCGCTCCTCTGGCCGTTATTTCTTCAACAAAAGACCTCAGCACTCCAGAGACCAGCATAACGCCTGGCAAGAACGCACCGACACATTCATCCCCTCAATGTCATGAACTACAGAACACGGCCCTTTTGGACTTCCTGGTCCTTGTCTCAACTGGGCTTACACTCCCTTGTACTCCCAACATGGCCGTCCACTATGAAACACTTTCCTCGCTCTACACCTTGGACGTAGCATGTTCTATTAATAGACCATGCCTCCCGCGGCTCTGCGCGTCTCAATGCTATTGCAAAGTAGCGACCTGATGTGTACTCCGTAGCTCGCGGTATTGTTTTACTTGCTTCTTTCCAACCAACCCCATTCATAGTCCCTTTCCTTCCTTTCTTGATTCCTGGACTTGTGTGCTAGTAGCGCACTCTGTAAATTTCCCGGATTCCTGGATCTTTGCATCCCGGAACTTTGAACGCACGCTGGAGTCGGAAGAGACTCGTGCAGCCTTATTCAAGACTCGATTCATCCGCAAGAAGGCATTGATCAAGAAATCCAGCAAAGTTCGAACTCAGGTGAGAAGGGGGAACTCCTTGACAGTTTGAGATGCCACCCGACCGAACTCGATATGGACAGGGAAGCGCCGTCCAGGACCTGAAGCGTGGCATGCAAGAGCTATCAACTGAGGTGCAGAATCTAAAGGCGGAAAACGCCGATCTCAAACAATTAGTTCTAGCCCGTGATTCTGCCACAAAAGAAAGTGTGTTGCGGGGCGGTATAGTGGACAAATGCGATGGGTCAGCAAAAATCCTTCGCGGATTCCTGGATTCATGTTTGGCCCACTTTACTTTTAAGCCCTACTACTTTTCAACTCCCAGGGCTAAGGTGGGGTTCATAATTTCCCACCTTTCAGGAAACGCCTTAACCTGGGTTACGCCCCTCGTTAATTCCGGCAATGCTCTCCTAGATGACTATGATGGCTTCATACAAGCCCTTAAGACCATGTTTGACCGTCCAGAGCAGGTCTATAGTGCTCAGGAACGCCTGTTAGACTTTCAACAAGGATCCCAGGATATGCTCACCTATGTTACCCGATTCAAGCAATTAGTCAAGGAAGCTGATTGGTCCCCTGAGGCGAGTTTTACCCTTTTCAGGAGAGGACTGAATGAGGAGATTAAGGATGAGTTGGCCAGAGTGGCTCACCCAAACTCATTCCAGGCACTAATGGACCTTCCATGCAAATAGATTTCCGTATCCAGGAAAGGAAGGCAGAGAAGAAGAAATCCAGAGGTAATCCTCCGAAGCTGTCCTTTGAGAGTACCACCAAGACGGATACAAACCCAGGCTCAGTCTCTGAACCAGAACCCATGCAGATAGCAGCCTTCCGTGGACCTATATCCCCGCAAGAAAGGATGAGAAGGATTCATACGGGGTTATGCATGTAATGTGCCTCAGACAAACACTTGGTTAGGGAGTGTCCTCTAGCCCCTCCTCAGCGTTCGGAAAATGCCAGCTCCCGATCATAGATGGAGCAGAGCTTCGGGAGAGAGATGTTTGCTCCACATCAATTCCATCCTTGAACTCTCCTGGACAGAACAATTTGGTGATACTACAGGCCTTCCTGTCACCCTCCAAGAATAAGACCTATCCCATTCTGGCCTTGGTAGACTGCAGAGCTATGGGAATTTTCATTGATCAAGACTGGGTTGTTAGTCATCATATTCCATACGAGACACGAAGCACCATGCAGCCGGTGGAAGCAATCGACGGAAGATCCCTCACTTCAGGACCCATAAGCCTGCAGACAAAAGAAATCCAGCTTTCCATAAACCATCACCAAGAGCGGATTACATTCGACATCATTAAGTCAGCTCATTACTCCATGGTATTGGGTATGCCCTGGTTACAGAAGCACAATCCGTATATCAATTGGACAGCAGGATCACTATTCCTAGGCTCAGAGTTTTGTATGCCCCACTGTCTATTCCTGGATCCCTCCTCAACACCCCCTAAAGAACCACTAAGAGACCAGCAAACACCACTCATGGTTTCCAATATCATACAAGTCCCAGAGGCCTATCAGAGATATGCTGATGTATTTTCAACTGCCATAGTCCAGGCCTTACCCCCTCACAGACCTGAAGACTGTGCCATAGATACAGATCCCTCAGCAGTGATTCCCTTCGGCAGAATGTTCATCCTTTCCGAACCAGAGAAAAAGGCCCTGCGAGAATACCTGAATACCAACCTTGAAAACGGCACCATAAGACCCTCAAAATCTCCAGCGGGTGCTTCATTGTTCTTTGTTCCCAAGAAGGACACCAAGGAACTCAGAACTTGCCTCGACTATCGTGGCTTAAATCAATGCACCCTCAAAGATCGGTACCCACTGCCCCTGATCTCGGATATCCATGAAGCTGTGAGAGGCGCCGTAATATTCACGAAGTTGGATCTCCGGGGTGCCGATCATTTGATCCATGTCCGGGAAGGAGACGAATGGAAAACAGCCTTTAGAACACCCTTTGGTCACTATGAATATCTAGTCATGCCCTTTGGACTAGCTAATGCCCCGGCAGTTTTTCAACGTTTTATGGATAGGGTGTTTTCTGACATGTTATTCCTCTTCGTCATTGTCTATCTGGATGACATATTGATCTTTTCCAAGGATCCTCTAAAGCATGAAGAGCATGTAAAGGCAGTATTACAACGACTCCGTGAACACAAACTTTAAGCTAAACCCGAAAAATGCTTGTTTCAGGTTACTTCGGTTCACTACCTAGGATTCATCCTTAGCCCAGAAGGAATTGGTATGGACCCTTCAAAGGTAAAGGCCATACTGGCATGGCCCGCTCCCACGTCCATGAAACAAGTTTAATCCTTCCTGGGGCTTGCCAACTTCTACCGGAAGTTCATTTCTACCTTTTCCGAGATCGTTCAGCCGATCGTTGCCCTCTTGAAGAAAGACACCCCCTTTATCTGGTCTACACCGCAAGATAAGGCATTCCAACGTTTAAAGACAGAGTTCACGCAAGCTACCATCTTGGCCCAACCCGACATAAATCGGCCATTCCTAGGGGAAACGGATGCCTCTAACTACGCCATAGGAGCAGTCTTGAAGCAGGAACTTGAGGATAAACTGGAACACCCCATTGCTTACCTCTCACAAACCCTGACTCCCAGTGAGACACATTACTCCGTCCTGGAAAAGGAACTGTTAGCCATCCGCCAAGCCTTCACTGAATGGCGACATCTACTTCTGGGTGCTAGATATCCAGTTCAGGTCCGCACGGACCATCAGAATCTTCAAATTCTACAGTCGTTGGAGTGCAGGAACAGTCGTCAGGCGCGTTGGGCCTACTTCTTTGCCCAGTACCAATTCCAAATCACTCATGTTCCCGGATCACAAAACCTGATTGCTGACACCTTATATCGACATCCTGACTATGTAACTACTGAAGACAGGGCCTATCCTAAGATGTTTCCCCACACGATCTTTGTAGCTCAAGCAGTCAACCTCCTGGAAGAAATTTGAGTGCAAACCCAATCCTCTGACCTCTGGAAGGATATTTCAAGGAAGAATCCATGGAACTTAAGAGTTAAGGAAGGATATTTATTCAAGGACAATACACTGGTCATTCCTACACAGAAATTACAACAAAGAATAATAAACCTCTGTCATGATACCCTTCACTCCGGACATCGTGGCATAACCAACACCCTCCGTCTCATACAAAGACAGTTTTGGTGGCCTGGAATGAAGACCAACGTACAGCAGTACATCAAAGCTTGTACTATCTGCAGTCAAAATAAACACGATAACAAGAGACCGGCGGGTCTTCTACTGCAACCTACACTTCCAACAAGGCCATGGGAATTCATTGCTACAGACTTCATTGTGGAATTACCACCTTCTCGAGGATACACGACCATCATGGTTACCATAGACTTGTTCACTCATATGGCTTATTTTACACCCCTGTGTAAGCTACCATCCTCGTCCGAGCTTGCTTATTCCATTTACATGGACTTCCTTCCAAGATCATATCTGATCGAGGACCTCAATACGTCTCTCAATTCTGGAAACATCTCTGTCTCATTTTGGGAATCCAACGCACCCTCTCATCTGGTTATCATCCCCAAACCAACGGGGCCACAGAACGTGCTAATCAGACCCTGGAGCAGTATCTTCGATGTTTTGCCACCAAGGTTCAGGATGACTGGTCGCTCCTGATACCCGTGGCTGAATTCGCCTACAACAATTCCGATCATTCAGCACTTAAGACCAGTCCCTTTTATTGTAGCCAATGTTTTCATCCATCGTTTCTACCCTCTGTTCTCCCTCATCCTACACCAGTACCTATTATCGACTCCTGGATAGAAACCCTCATCAACGTACACCAGGAGGCCAAAGAAAACTTAGACAGGGCCAGAACACAGACTAAGAGGTATGCAGATTCCAAAAGAAGACCAGGTCCTTCTTATGCAATTGGTGATCAAGTCTGGTTGTCCTCGAAATTACTACCCCGACATCTACGGCCAAACAAGTTGGCCCCTCGGTACTATGGTCCATTTCCCATCAAGGAAATTATCAATCCAGTTTCATACTGGATCAGACTACCAGACTCCTGGAAGAAAATTCAGCCAGTATTTCACACATCCTTATTAAAACCCTACACCCAATCCTCCCGGAAATCCTGCCGACCTCCTCCTCTGCTGGTCGACAACCAATTGGAATATGAAGTATCCCGAATATGTGACTCCAGGTATAAACAGGGTCAGCTTCAATACCTGGTTGAATGGAAAGGATAACCTCCTAGTGAAAGAACATGCGAACCGCTTTCTAATCTCAAGGCCCCTCGACTCCTCAGAAGATTTCACCTTATACACCCGGGAAAACCCAGAGGAACGGGTCTTCGGAGGAGGCATGCTGTCATGAACTACAGAACACGCCCCTTTTGGACTTCCTGGTCCTTGTCTCAACGGGGCTTACACTCCCTTGTACTCCCAACATGGCCGTCCACTGTGAAACGGCTTCCTCGCTCTACACCTTGGACGTAGCGTGTTCTATTAATAGACCACGCCTCCCGCGGCTCTGCGCGTCTCAATGCTATTGCGAAGTAGCGACCTAACGTGTACTCTGTAGCTCGCGGTATTGTTTTCCTTGCTTCTTTCCAACCAACCCCATTCCTAGTCCCTTTCCTTCCTTTCTTGATTCCTGGACTTGTGTGCTAGTAGCGCACTCTGTAAATTTCCCGGATTCCTGGATCTTTGCATCCGGAACCTTGAACTCACGCTGGAGTTGGAAGAGACTCGTGCAGCCTTATTCAAGACTCGATCCGTCCGCAAGAAGGCATCGATCATGAAATCTAGCAACGATCGAACTCAGGTTAGAAGGGGGGAACTCCTTGACACTTAAGAGGTCGTGGAAGAGGGCGTCCATGGAGAAGAACGGCTAGACACCCAGCCCAACAACAATCTTCAGGTCAGTGTACTTATAGCAGCACCACAAACGCCCATAGGAGGGAGGATAACAATGTTTTTAAAAGCTTGGGATAGCTTATCGGGAGATGCCTGGGTCAGGGACATAGCTCACGGTCTGCGCCTAGAGTTTTTCGTGCAGCCCGTTCAGACCTGTCATCCTACTCCTACAATAATGTCCCAAACAGATCAAATTGCTTTAGGCAACGAAATACACAGTCTATGTCAGAAACAAGCGATTCGCCCCTGTGTAAGTCAGGGAGGTTTCTTCAGCCCCATATTTCTAGTACGCAGAAAACAAAAGGTGTGTCCAGTAATAAACCTAATAGCTCTCAGCGAATTCATCATCTACTGCCATTTCAAAATGGAAGGTATACACATGCTCAGGGACCTCCTGAGACTGAACGATTGGCTCATGCGCCTAGACCTGAAAGACACTTACCTCGCAGTGCCGATTCATCAGGCACACGTAAGCTATCTGAGATTCTCATGGAGAAATCGAGATTGGGAGTTCACAAGTCTGCCTTTCGGGCTCTCCTCAGCGCCTTGGGTTTTTACCAAACGTCTAAGGCCTGTAGTAGCTCATTTAAGAGAACAAGGTGTCCGTTTTATAATTCATTTGGACAACATCATCTTTATGGCCCAGTCACAAGAACTAGTTCAGACGCAGACCAGACTATCCATAGACTTGTTACACAGCCTCGGTTTTCTCATAAACTGGGAAAAGTCAGTTCTTCATCCATCCAGGAACATAGAATTTCTGGGGTTCGTAGTGGACAATCAGAATTCTGAACTCCGTCTCCCATCAGCCAAGATCCACTCCACGAAAGGGAGATATGCTTGCAGAGGAGCCTGTTCTCTCTTCGAGAGCTAGCAAGAGTGATAGGTTTACTATCCTCCTCCATTCAGGCAATATTTCCTGGCCCCCTTCACTATCGAGAATTACAAAGATTGAAGGACCAGCACTAAAGACACAGCCTTTTTTATTCCCAACTCCTGACATTATCACCTCAAGCGAGGTCAGAGCTCAACTGGTGGCTCACTCACATGAAAGCCTGGAACGGCAGAGCCATCTTCGGATCTGCCCTAGATATCATCATCGAGTCAGATGCCAGTCGCTCCGGTTAGGGAGCGAGATGCCGCTCCATAGCCATGGGAGGAACTTGGTCTCCTCAGGAGCTGGATCTACATATCAACTGCCTAGAGCTTCTTGCAGGTTCTTTTGCAGTACGCTCTTTTGCCAGAGGCAGAGCGAGCTGCTCTATCTTGCTAAAAATTGACATTTCCACGGTAAGGTGCATCAGTCATCTGGGTGGCACCAAGTCGAGGCCTCTTGCAGAATTAGCCAAGGATTTCTGGCACTTCTGTTTGGAACATCGGATTTCAGTCACAGTGAAATATCTCCCCGTTCTCACAAACATGGTAGCGGACTGGTACTCCCATCACTCCACAGATTACAGTGACTGGAGGCTCGACAGATTAGTCTTTCTCTGCCTCCAGGAGATTTGGGGTCCGATGTCCATAGACCTCTTCGCTTCCAGACTCAATACCCAGCTACCAGTGTTTTATAGCTGAAGGTCGGATCCAGCAGCAGCAGCAACAGACGCATTTCTGCAACAATGGTCCCAGGGGATACTTTATGCCTTTCCCCCATTCACCGTGATAGCGAGGACCCTGGCAAAGGCCCGTCAGGGAAATTCGGATCTAGTCTTCATAGCACCGGTCTGGACCTCTCAGACCTGGCATCCAGTTCTTCTGGAACTTTAATCGGATTCTCCAATCCTACTACCCCAGTTTCCGGATATCCTACTAGATCCATCAGGGCAGCGTCATCCCCTTCTTCTCAGCGGTTCTCTGACCATAGCGGCATGGAGGATTTCAGGTCAAGATGGAGAGTCACCGGCATGTCCCGCATGGCGATCAGCCTCATCGAGGAAAGCTGGGCTCCTACTACCCTTAATAGGTATTCAAACTCTTGGGGCGCCTGGATCACCTGGTGCTGAAGGAAAGGATTACATCCAGTTTCAGCACCTTTAGAGGAGATACTGGATTTCCAAGCGTCTCTAGCAGAAATCTAGCAATTTCTTTGGGATGTTAACAAAGTATTGAAGGTTTTCCTGTCATGGCTGCATAATGAGGAGCTATCGTACAGCCCTATCTAGCAAACTTACTACCCTACTCTGCTTGGTCTCCTGCTGGAGAGTCTCTGACATCAGAGCTCTCGCTCTAGCGGGCAGGACCTTCTCTCCTGACGGCATCGTATTTCATATACAGCGAAGGACAAAATGTAATTCTCGGGTGATCTCTTACCCCGCCTTCAGAGACCAACGCAAGCTTTTCCTGGTTAAATGCTTGAAGGTTTAAGAAGAAAAGACAGTCCCACTTAGGACCTCCCTTTATCGGCAAATATTGATAGCTCTGCGTAAACCGCCAAAGCAGTTTCTGCCCCAACTTTAGCACGCTGGGTGCCCTGGACACTAACTCAAGCAGGGATAGATACCCAGCACTTCGGAGCTCACTCAGTGAGAGGAGCCATGGCCTCCAAAGCCTTTCAGGCTGGACTTTGCCTAGAAGACATCATGAGGATGGCAGACTGGGCAAGCGAATCAGTATTTAAGCAATTCTACCTGAAACCGGTAGATCAGCCGGCATCTATTGTGGTAAGTAAGCTTTAAACAAGCATAATGTGAGCCTCCGGTCTTGACATAGAATAAAGATTTTCCATAATAACTTACTAGAAAGTCTTAATTCTATTAAAGACACAGAGGCGAGGATTATCCCACACGGCGAGAAAATAACACTCTGTATCACGCTTAGTAGTGATTAAATGCATTACCATGAATTGTTGAGGACTTAGAATTTATATGTATTCTGCCAGAATAACTCAATGAAATTTCTCTCCCACCCCGATAAGGGAGCTAGGGTTGTAATATACATGAAGTAATTTTACTCTTTTATCCTTTTTTGACAGTGCCTGCAGACAAGTCTGTCTGATTGGCAGCTCGACACAGTTTTCTTCTACAAGATGGCTACAGTTACTATTCTACTATGGACTGCCAAGTTCGCAGCTTCGAAAGAGGAAGTTGCATCATGTTCAGGGCTGTTAATGAAGGGATCTGGATACCTATTGGAGGACTGGGTCACATGTTGGTGGACTCTAACTCTAGGGAAGTCTTCTGGGAAATGGAGTTTTTCCTTTCCTCAGAGACTCATGGACATATTATACTGTGTTACTATGTTGTTATATACTTGTTATATTTGGTGCACCTTTTTTCTCTATGCGCATTATTCATGTTACACTTGGTGCACAAAATATCTTACTGCTGAGCTTCCTTTACTGTTTTTAATAAAGAAAGAGAAGCATAATGCTCGCCTCTGTGTCTTTAATAGAATTAAGACTTTCTAGTAAGTTATTATGGAAAATCTTTATTGTTCCCTGGTGCGCACCGGGTCCAGTTCTTGGCTTGCCGCTTATGATCCCAATGTAGGAATAACATCAGGTAGTACTGTGTCTTTGGGGCTCACAAAACACCCCAATGGTCCCCAGGCTGCTTGGCCTAAAGATCCAAGTTACACCTCACTAATGTCACTCAATAAGGTCGAAGCATAGGTCACTGAGATAATTTTGAGAGGTTGAATTTGTAATAAATTCAGAATACTCATTCCAGATTCCAGTATAATGATGATCATCTATACAGCCCGCACTGCTTTAACTGCAAGTACTGAATGAATGACCCCAGAGAATTACATGATAATTCAGCCTTGTTGGAATTCAATCGCATGACCAGCTGATTATACACAGATCTTTGCAGCAGGTATTCAACCCAGTAGCATGTCCATCTTTCAAGCTTTGTGAAATCAAGGGGGCTGTGTGAGAGAGGAGCACAAAGACATTGAAAAATGAACAATAGCTATGTTTAATTAACCAGTCATTCTAGGCAGGACAACGACCGAACCATTATCAAATAAGGTATGTAATGTAATCTGGACTTGTGTAGCGCAACTTCTCACATTTTAGCAGCCTCTTGGCGCTGCACGGACAATACATATAGGTTAACGGCATTCAAAGGAAACACATTTTAGGTATCTAATATGATTTGATCCTAAATTTAACATAGCAAGGAAAACATTCAATGCTCTTTACTTACCGCTGCAGTTTTTAGCAACCACTGCATCCCCGTAGTACCCATCCGCGCACCTCTCGCACTGCCTGCCAGCGGTGTTCTGAATGCATTTCAGACATTCTCCGGTAACCGCGTCACAGTGGCCAGGCTCCAGGGTGTCTACATTGCCATTGCAATCACAAGGAACGCAGGTTCCGCTGGGCATCGATGGGTTTCCATAATGGCCATTGGCGCACCTTGATAAAAAATAAGCGGAGAGTACCGTCAGTTTGTGAATGCATCATAACCAGGTTTTCAGGATAACCAATGACCAGTTAAATAACGCCAATTTACTCAAATATATTTTATTTGGTAATCCAGCAATCATGGGTGGCTTTTGAGGCTGGGCTTGGAGACAGTTGGAATAGAAAATGTCCTGTATTGCACATGCACAGAATGCAGAAAAGAAAGAAATACCACTAATACACCGCTCTCAAGATATGAGTGAGGCAAACATGTGAGATGATTACACAAGGTATGTTGTATGTATTTTAATAGTACCAATTTCTGTCTATGGGGATTTTGAAAAGCAAATCTTCACCATAAAGGATGGTTCGTCCATGGTGAAAGGTGAGGACTACCTCACCCATGTGATGTAATTGCCAATTTCTAGGGCAATCCTAACACAAATCATTCGGTTTTAGGTGCTGATCCGGATTTATTTTTAAAGCTGTCATCTGTTGTGTTTTTACATATACATAACCTTTATAACGTTTTGGCAAAGAACAACAACTTTTCGTAAATCAATGATAGTTATTTATAATCATGTTTCCATTATTTAAAGCCTTTTAATATGTAAGCAAAACCTGCTGACACGGTTGCAATTCTAAACATCAGGCCCAGCATTTTTAAATGTTGGGACTTGTTGCATATCAACTGGCAGGCAACCGCCTGGAGTGCCAGTCTGCAGTGGGGGTGCGGTCACACACAGCGGAAGGGTTGAATATTCGGGTGTGACTGCAAGGACCGGCCAAACCTCACTTCATCTTGGCCAGCAACAACATGAAGGGTTTTTAAATAATGAAAATCAAGACCAATTGAATCTCGCCAGAGATGTTCTTTTTTTAAGTCTCTTCTATGGTGTTTTAAAAGATGTGCTTTGGACCGGGCTCTGGGTACAGCCGCACATTCATTTAATTCTGTATAACCAATGACCAGACAAAATATGGGGCAAGCCATCACTTGTTGCATCGTGCCCAAGAAACTAACCAAACCTAATTTAGGATAAAAAGGAAAAAGAGCTAAATTGAGGCCACAGGGCCAGGGGTTGGATTGCAAGCTCCACGTCATTTTTTTTGTAATACACAATGTGCCTACCTAACCGAAGCAATTTCAAAGTGCCTCACCTGATCTAAAGCATAAAAGAACCGGGTCAGCGAGTTGCTCGTGGTAGCGCTTCAATTATTTGTTTATTTAGTTGTATGGTTAAATGGCCAACATTACCAGGTGAGGTCGTGCATGTCACACTACACTACAAGAAACATCTTTTGTTTTCCAGAATTTAGAGTTCCTCTTCCTCCAAATTGTTGTTGACAGGTTGATGTTTGGCTTGATTGTTTGGTGTGGGCTTTGGGCTTGCGTCTGCCAACCTGGTCCTGATATGGTCCTCAAGGCCTTCAAGACCCCCTTTTCCTTCCTGTCACCCTACCACTTCAGAATACCTTCTCATTGAAACAATGGGAGTGGCCGAGTCTGCTACTCATGAAATTAATCAGTCGGGCAGGGTATGGCATACAAGATTTTATAGGTCATGTTAATCAATATTTTGACTGCGCCCATCAGCACCCTGGTGGTTTTATAGCACCTGACCTTATCCGAAAGAGGTGACATATTCTGACCCCATCAAACTTGTCACCAGACTTTAGTCTGGGAAAATATAATATAGGGGGCAGAGGAGGGTTAATGGGAAAGAGGGATTAGGCAGTAAAACGAACAATGACTTTGGATCAAGGATGCCAGCTCTCATACGTGCAAAAGCGAGGATGGTCTGGTGTATTGAAGATGAGGGGTTTACACATGAGGAACAACTGCAATGTCTCTCTTATAGAGCACAGTGTTTGTGGTCAAAGCAGCAGGTTATCTCAAATAAATAGAAGTAGTCTTCTGCTGCCCTTTCCCTTTCCACATTTTGCCTTCTTCTCCTCTCTTGACTATTTCTTGGTCGGATGATTGGTTTATGAAGTCTGGTGCCCCGCATTTCCGATGACAGTGTGTATCTCTGTGCTTTCACTACTTAAAAATACAAATTCTGTGGAGTCCCAGAATATTATGCTGTCACTGAGCATGTGCCAATACCTTGGCACAAGGTGTAACCTATTCACTGGAATGCAGGAAGAATGTGTGTTTAGAATCTAAATAAATGAAAAAAGCTCAGATGAATGGTAAACGCAAATTAGAAAGAAAATGGAAAAAGAGAACCGATAATGACACCACTCCTTTTATGGAAGATGGTGTGTGGCTCAGAAGCTGACGAGGGTGGTTGGTGGATGTCCCGTCTTGTGGGGCAAGCAACCACTACAAATGGAGTGGCAAGTAAGTTGCCTACAGTATCAAGTGTAGGATTAGCAGGGGTGCCGGAAGGAGGAGGCTCCCTCCCAAGGGAACACATGAATAAAAATAGAAACTACAGAGTGGTACAAACAAAATAAATAATGGCAGAAAAGGGAAGCATTTCTCACTAGCAGAGTGATGCGTTCTGGCCTTAGCACAGAAGTGGCTAAAGATAGGGCTGCTGTGAAAGCACAAAGACACACATTTTTCAAGCGAGGCACTATGAGCAGTGCAGATGCTTTCGCTGGCAACAACAGAGTATGTTAAGTGTATTTGCAACAATTAGGAATTAAAAACAGGTTAGGATATATGTGAAGAGAAGGGTTCAGGTCCACTCCATTAAGATGACCGTACATTGTGGAGATAGAAGACAAGACTACACTCTGCTGCCTTTTAGGATCCTCAGGCAATAACCATACACTCATTAGACTGCACGGGTTCTCCAGAATTGAGTAACACATGCATAACTGGGCTGCAGAATCAAGCTAGCTGCCATACTCACCTCTCACAGCGAGAACCAGCATAACCTGCTGGGCACTGGTCACAGATCACGGCACCTGCCTCATCCAAGTGGCACGTCGGGCTGAAGCTGAAACATACAAGGTAGGCTGTTCACATGCATGAAGAGATCCTGCTGAACATTTAACATGAAAACAAGCAATTCAAACACTGGAGATGATTGGCAAGGAAAGAGATTGTGTCATGACTGGGACAATAGAAAGGCACCTCCAACCCATTATTTTCAGCGTCTTCACCTTTCACATAGTCATACTTGACCCACCTAAACCTGAGCAAAAAGGGGACCCCTATGCTTTCCTCAGATCATCTACTCGTAGCTGTGGTCTAGCAGTCAAGGCCAATCCTTAGAAGGGGAGCAGGGCAGAGAAGAACAGAGAGCAACGAAACAGTACTTTGACTAATAAATTGTCCATACACCAAAATATAATTGAAAATATAATGTACATCTCATTAAAGGTAGGTAAGATGCGGTGGGTGGTTACAGGTAAGTAACCCAAGTTCTGAAAGTCTCTAAGAGTGTTTCTAACTCATTATCTGTAAAATGAATGTACTTCTGCTGAGCCACAAGCAAATTCATGGTGACCCAAAAATGTCAACATAAGGGTTGCAGAATAATAGTTTTCTGAATCTGAGAGCTTTGATTGTGCCGACGACAGAAGTTCCTGAAGTCGAGGTTGTGGTGGTGCCATTGGTGGGTGTTCGTCTGTGATGTGGTGCAGTGGAGTCCTTTCCAGCATGGAGGATCGCAAGGTCTGACAATGGATACAGACCTACAGAAACCATCAAAGTATTGATAGAAGAACATGTTGTATTGCATTAGGGTTCCTGGGAAATTATGAAGGATAAATGATAGCTCACAAACGCAGTCCTTAAGTTTGTATAAGAGCGGTTAAATTTAAACTAGATGCAAACATTTGATGAAACCCATAAGTCTCGAAGGACTTGAACAAGGACATGCTGAAGAAAGTAAATATAAGATTTGAGGCATGATTTATTTTGAATAGATGCTATGAAAACAGACACAGGAGTGATGAACAAGATGTGGCTCCTAAAGACTGTGTGTGGCAGCGTTAGGGAGAATTGTAAGAAATGTGCTAATTCCATTCTACCTTGGAGACCCCCAGCACTTTTTGCTAGACTTTAAGACTTTTAATTTCTAACCTGGAGAGAGTGAGACCTTTCTCCCACTCTCTCATGTATTTTTCTGTGATTTGGACCCTGTGTTTCTTTTGGTTGTCGAGTCTGACAAACGCCATAGGCATCATCTTTTACATTGTGTCACACATCACCTTCAGTGCAGTGACACAGGGAAGTCTTTCAGATTTCCCAAAGGTTTAAATACCTTCTCTGGGATAAACGACTATTTCACAGAGCAGTAAAGTGAAATTAACTTGACTTAGCATTGTAACTTGCTAGACCCAGCACACCCTATCTTACAATAGAGTGCTGGAGGGGTCACCTAGTATCCCCTTTGTCTAGCATCTCATGTAACATTTTTTATGTTACCCTTTTCTCACTGAATGGCTGGTGGCAGTGGTTTCGTTTGAACTACCATGGTATGTATTTACCGCAGGCTGTGTTGCAGCTACAGTAAAGCAAACACGGGAGCCATCTTTGTGAAAATGGCACCGGTCTTCTTTTTTCCACTATTTCTTTGTGGAAAGGTCCTTCTTCAGATTTACGCTGCGCACCAAACCAGGTTTGGTCTCTTTTTTCATTTTGCCTTTGGTGGGATTCACGAGTGAAGCCCGCCTCTGGCTCCAGAGTGCCTGGGGTAGGCAGGAAGTGAGGGAGGTGCCAGAAACTCCCTGTGCTGAGTCTCCTAGGAGACCCAAATGCACTCTGTGGTGATTAGCTGGCTGACTGTCCGGCAAGGACAGCTACCCTGCCGGGTGACTGACAGCTGGGCTGGAATGAATGGGAGAGAACTGAATAAAAGGCAAGTCTTTTGGCTTGGAAAGCAGAATCGACCACTGGACGAAGGAACCGAAGAAGAGCTTGAAGAGGACACCTGAGGAGGTCCAACAAGGCCGAAACATGTCTGGGGTTGCTTGGTTTTCTGTGCAGAGGGGACCTGGCCTAGCAGTTCGGGCTGGGCTGCTACCTTCGGTGGCGGCAGCTGCTGACTGATTTGCACATGGCTGGTCCCCTTTTGCAATGGCGCAGACGGGCTAAAAAACGGTGGTGTGGAAGGTTGCCCAGAGCAATTGCCAGTGGTTTAGATTCATTCAAAACCTTCCACCCATCACTTTTGTGGTCAGTTTGATAGAAGAACATGTTGTATTGCATTAGGGTTCTTGGGAAATTATGAAGGATAAATGATAGCTCACAAACGCAGTCCTTAAGTTTGTATAAGAGCGGTTAGATTTAAACTAGATGCAAACATTTGATGAAACCCATAAGTCTCGAAGGACTTGAACAAGGACATGCTGAAGAAAGTAAATATAAGATTTGAGGCATGATTTATTTTGAATAGATGCTATGAAAACAGACACAGGAGTGATGAACAAGATGTGGCTCCTAAAGACTGTGTGTGGCAGCGTTAGGGAGAATTGTCAGAAATGTGCTAATTCCATTCTACCTTGGAGACCCCCAGCACTTTTTGCTGGACTTTAAGACTTTTAATTTCTAACCTGGAGAGAGTGAGACCTTTCTCCCACTCTCTCATGTATTTTTCTGTGATTTGGACCTTGTGTTTCTTTTGGTTGTGGAGTCTGACAAACGCCATAGACATCATCTTTTACATTGTGTCACACATCACCTTCAGTGCAGTGACACAGGGAAGTCTTTCAGATTTCCCAAAGGTTTTAAATACCTTCTCTGGGATAAACGACTATTTCCCAGAGCAGTAAAGTGAAATTAACGTGACTTAGCATTGTAACTTGCTAGACCCAGCACACCCTATCTTACAATAGAGTGCTGGAGGGGTCACCTAGTATCCCCTTTGTCTAGCATCTCATGTAACATTTTTTATGTTACCCTTTTCTCACTGAATGGCTGGTGGCAGTGGTTTCGTTTGAACTACCATGGTATGTATTTACCGCAGGCTGTGTTGCAGCTACAGTAAAGCAAACACGGGAGCCATCTTTGTGAAAATGGCACCGGTCTTCTTTTTTCCACTATTTCTTTGTGGAAAGGTCCTTCTTCAGATTTACGCTGCGCACCAAACCAGGTTTGGTCTCTTTGTTCATTTTGCCTTTGGTGGGATTCACGAGTGAAGCCCGCCTCTGGCTCCAGAGTGCCTGGGGTAGGCAGGAAGTGAGGGAGGTGCCAGAAACTCCCTGTGCTGAGTCTCCTAGGAGACCCAAATGCACTCTGTGGTGATTAGCTGGCTGACTGTCCGGCAAGGACAGCTACCCTGCCGGGTGACTGACAGCTGGGCTGGAATGAATGGGAGAGAACTGAATAAAAGGCAAGTCTTTTGGCTTGGAAAGCAGAATCGACCACTGGACGAAGGAACCGAAGAAGAGCTTGAAGAGGACACCTGCTGCAACTCCTGGACTGTTGGTTTGCCCAGTGAAGCCCTGCTGCAGTGACGAAACGCCAAGTTTGCATCGACAGAGAAGCCCCTGCACGGACAACTTCTCCCCTTGAGTTGGTGGGACCATTCAACTCTAAAGTAAGCCACCTGGACATCCATCTCGGAGCTAGTTGAATTTCCACAGAGTCGCTCCTGGAAACCGTATAGCCAGGGAGAGGAACACCAGATTGTGTGCGTTGCTTTTAAGCTGGCCTAGACCTTTTGGAAGATCCTGAGGACTCCCAAGAAGCAGGACTGACCAAGCTTGAGCCCCCTCAAAAGAGTGCAGGTCCCCAGAAGCAAGGAAAGTCCATCTCGACAGCCAGGAACTGCGGTATTGCTATTTGTGGTAGTCACAAGGAGCTGAAACACTGAACAGCCACTGAAAGTGAAGTTTGCCAGTTGCGAGCTTTGACCGTCCCAGTGCATTGCAGGAGTCCCCTGACATCCTCCCTATTGTCCCCACGACTGAGGCCCAGGAACAGTGAGATCTGCAGAGCTGCACAGGAACAGGAGTCATCAGCTGCATCTTTTTCTTCATTTTTAAGGTATTGTAAAAAGTCTGGGAGAACTTACCTCTTACTGTAGAGTGCTTAAAACTTCTGCAACTCACAAGTCTAATCAGCTTGTGGCCCTATATTTGATTCTTCTTTTCATCAAAGACTCCAAATAACTTTTCCAAGATTTTTCCATTTACTTACCAGAAGTGCTTCATCCTATACATGACTTTTGCCTGTTGACTTTGGCTTAGCCTATTGAATTGTATGACTCTTCTTGGAGGATCCAAAAGTATTTGTCTGTCTAGAAATATGTGTGGTCTCTTGTTGTTCTAATAACCTTTTCCCTTTGCCAACTTCTAAGAGTATTCTAAATGCCAACAGTAAGATATTAATGTCCCCAGCATCCTAGTTATTGAAGTCAGCTGTGGGTGTAGGTTGTGTCTGTGGCCAATCCCAAAAGGGTCTTTACTGATTTAGAAACTAAGAGTGTATATTATTGAAGTGTATTTGTGTTTTACTATTATATTGCTCCCTTCTGAAGAAGGCTTATTCTAACTGACTGATAAATAAATTAATAATTGTTTATGCAAGAAACCTTGAGTGTAAGAGTTTATTTGAATACCTGTAACTGTAAGTCTCTGTGTAACTCCACTACAGCTCACATTGACCCCTCTTGAAATAAGCCTGGCTGCTCAACACGCTACCAAAACTGTGTAGTACAAGCTTATACCAAAGGTTGGGTTTCCTATACCTGTAGTCAGAGTTGTGTGTAGTGGTCCCAGAGGGTACTGCCTACAAACTTTGCCTAACAGCACCATATGCCACACAAGTTTTGTGTTGTAGGACAAAGGATGGTCCAAGTCGTTGTGTCCTTGCTGGCTCAGCGCTCAGATAGGCTTTGTAACGTGAGGCCACAGATGCGGTCAATTACGGGGCCTATCAGTGCATGCTCTCTCACCTCTTCTACATTAGGGTCAGCACAGTGGTAGGTCAAGCGAGGTTTCCAGAGGGAACACAGCTTGAGAATTGAGACTCAGTCGCTCCCATAGGGTTAATTGAATAGAGCACAACACCTTGATATCCCTCTAGTTTATAGACGTCCAGTGTCTGCAGACACTGGGTAGAGCATTGCCATCAGAAGTGCAAATTCTAGAGAACTTCCTCACGATTACATATCTGTTCTGCACCTTCTTCTGGCTTTGGCACAAGTCCACGATTCAATGAGATAAAGACAAATATTATTTGGTTAAATAAAAGATTGATGCATTCATTCAGACCTTTGGTAGGCGGCAACTGGAGGAGCTACCAATTTTTATTTAATTTTTTATTGTCATATGGCTAAGAAACCTTAATCTTTAACAAAAGAAGAAATACAAAACCAGAAAAGAACACAGGTAAAACAAATACAAAAAGAAATAATAATCACAATGTATACATAATACCGATTCAGCGAGCCAAACAAATCTCTATGCAAGTGCGTAGCTTTATATTACACTACGCAGGCTATTCAATGAAAGGCATTATGATGCTGTACACAGAGTGGCTTATCCCAGTGGTTGGCGGCATATGGATTGCAAGCTCTAACCATCAGAAATCTTCTCTGGCTTGAAAAAACGGAAGGTCTGTTTTGGCGTACTGTACTGGGCCTTCCTCCCACTTGCCCAATCGAATACATTTGTGTTGAACTCGGCTTGACTTCCCTTAAAGCCTTAATTCAACAGCAAAGAGGTCTCCTTCCACTTAAAGCATTGTGTCATCCTGAGAGCCAAATGCTGCGCATAATAGGAACAAACATTATTCGGGCACATAAGACTGAGGCACATAATAAGTATGATGCTATGTGTATCGATTTATATTCAGATTTAAATTGGCCAGTTGATCGCTCTCGCTGTGGTTGATACAATGCTGTAAAGACAGCTTTTAAAAAGTGTTAGCAGAAAAGAAACTGGGAAAATAACTCCCATCATATGAGTAAATTACCTAATTTCCATCAGCTCGAAGGAATTATTTACACTTACCTCAGCCCCCAGAGGTACTTGGTACGCTGCCCCAGTCCAGCGCTAAGAAGGTTTCGCCTTTTGATGAGGACGAACCAACTGCCAGTAACAAATGTCACCTGACCAACGTTATTGTTGTATTTGTAAAAATACTGCGATATTAGAGACAGTACGACATATTCTCACTGAATGCTCCTCACTGGAGCAGATACGTGTGATGTGTCCATCAGATAAAGTCCATTTCCGCCATCTACTTTTGGCATTATTGTTTAAAGTCACCTTTAGAATCGTTGCATATTGCCATGTTTAATGTATGGTCTACTGTGGAATCTAGGTGGAAATAAGTGATCTACGAATATGTCATTCCCTAGTATCTCTGACATGATATGTAACAATGTGGATAGTTATTTAGAATGTATGTCCTATTAATTTATGAAAGTCTCTAAGGGCTATGCGAAGATCATTTTAGCTATTATTTTGTGAAGAGATTATGGATTAGGAATTATGCATTGGCTTGAAGTCTCACCCATGCGCAGTCCCCTGCAGAAGGTACGTTTACGTTCATTTATTTTTTATTTAAATATGTCATTGGATGTGTGCATGCTTGTGTTATGGTGAAGCGTGCTCGTGTGAATGTGTGTTTGTTTTGGTCCGTTGAGCTGATTTTGGTGAGTGAGGGTAGAAGAGGGAAGAAGGGTTGTACAATAAAGGCATTTTAAAAAGGCCTTTGTTGCACAACATCCCTACCCACCTGCCAAAATCAGCTCTCCTTCTGAGGCGCTGTGGAGCCCCGGGGACAGGGATGGTATTTTTTTACTGGATATCTATCATAGATGCCCAGTCAAAAATACCATGCATTCCCCCATGGCACCCCAGCACCTTGCATACACACATAATCATGTTGATTGTGTTAGGCCCTGTGGGGCCCAGGGGACAGGGATGGTATCTTTTACTGGACATCTATCATAGATGTCCAGTAAAAAATGTCATGCCTGCCCCCTGGGCCCCCCAGCACCAATTGAAAACTGTTTGGCTTTTTACCCATTGTTTTTGTAAAGTATGCTCTACAATGCAACATTTTAACCCATTGGTTAAAAAAATTCACGTGGGGAAAACCCCCCGAATACCCCTTGAATGATTTGGGCTCCCTTGCAGCGCTCGGTCGCAATGGCATTGTGGGGGCAAATATTTACGCCCCTCCACTTAAAAAATTCACCAGCAGCCATTGGTCCTCGGACTGTGCTGGGAACAGGGTGGTGGGAGCCCAGGGAATATGGTGTGAGTAGGATGAGAAGGAACCATGGGATAGTGGAGGGAGCAGAGGGAGGAGAGCCCAGGGTCTGTGATGAGGTGGGGAGAGCCCAGGGGCTATACTGGGAGTAGGGTGCAGTGACAGTGCGCACTAATTCATAGTAATTTGTACATACTGTCCATTTGGCATTTTTGGGGGGCCTGGCCCGCCCAAAGTATGCTGAGGTGGGGCCAGGCAAAAAAGTTTTAAGACCACTGGTCTAGAGCTTAATGAATAGGTCTTGTTTTCCAATCTTGCATAACATGTGAGGAGGCCATGATTTTGATCCTTTTGACCTTTTATTAAATGCTATTTGATTCAATTATGCTGGGTGCTATTACTCCTCCTGGCCTCTGGAGACTTGGTTGCTCCGTCTGGCATATGCTTTCTGCATCTTTAATTGTGCAATACTCAGCACTTGCAAATGTTCTCTCTTTTAGTTAATCTAAGAGCAATGTGTTGTGCGAACGTAGCTTATCCTCTTTGACTCCTCTTGTGCCTTGCAGTGGTATCCTTGATCCCAAGCCAAACAAATATTCTTTGTTCTTTGCACAAAGCTGTTTTCCAGCGCCTGACAGCTCTGCAGCATCGATGTCTCTCCTTCAGGTTCTTAGCTCACTATTATACGAAACCGACGTCCATCTTCACATCATGGCAGCTTTACCCACGTTTTATTTTCTCCTGCAGCATGCTTCTACCTTTCTTATCTACCGTGCGTTTCTGCGTATGTACACCTACTGCATCTCTTCTCACTTATCTTCTTAGTGTACATGATTTTCTTCATATTTTGCATAAGTGCTTACTTTGTTTCTTCAATTACATCTTAATTCTTTAACTATTCTTATATTGTTTCAGTGCCTTCTTGTGTCTCTCTTTATTATGTCACTTTACTCTTTCCTGACTTCACTTGTAGCTCTTCTATGTCCAATGCTGTATGCAGACATCCTTCCACTACATCAGTGTGAGGGTACATTCGATTTGGTTGTCTGAGTGCATAACGTCTCTCGTATCTTTGATGTGGTATTGGGATAATACCTGGTGTCATGCACAGTGCTTTCTTGCTGTTCTTCCAATATGACGGAGGTGAGAAAGTGGGCACTAGAGGTGACATGTACATCTGCCCATCTACAACACTCTGACATGTCGGGATATTTCCTTTACTGTCAGCTGCTCGGCTCCGCAGCCGGGGCTCAAACAGCTGTTCTCCCAGTCGGTATTGTTTGTCACTCCTATTTCCGCCTGTGCTCTCGGATTACTCTCAGAACGTGTTGATTTCAGCAAACTCCCACATCGGAGGCGGCCACAGTGTTCAGTGAAGTTTCATTCAGGGCACCACAATACCTTGTCCAATAGGCATCTGGAATCTCCTGCTTAGTATTTCCCCTGCATGAACGACATCTGCAAAGGGCCCAACCTCTTTTCTCATGCCCGCAGGTTTGGTTGGTGAGTTTGCCGACACCGTTCCTGGCTTTCCGTGGCCGTGGACATTTGGGCTTACTTCACTCGCTAGTCTCTCCCATATTCTTGGCTTATGTCCTCTGTTTTGCTCTGCATCTCCCGTAACATACACAGGTATCACGTCTCTCTGTCTTCTAGTTTCCTCCTGCTGCAGCTACATCTGTCACCACGACTTCTACTACAACCATTGCTACAACTACAACAACAAACACCTGCCTCATCCTTCTTCCGTTTATATTCCCAGGGCGGCTTCCTTCACAGGGAAACATCTAGCACGTTTCCAGCAGTTCTGGGCCTCCTTCAGTGGCCTCCTGATCCCAGTACTACAGGTATTTAGCATTAGTGTTGATCTGCATAGGTACCGCAGTTGTTCTGACCCAAATGAAGTGGTAACCAAAGGCAGACTCCTTTGATCATGTCCTGCATTAACCACTGGGATAGGGTTTGTTGATGAAAAACAAGTGACATTGTCATTAGAATCGTCAGAGGAAGGAGACTCACATAGGGAAACAGTGTTACTCCGGAAACCCTAACACTGAGGGACGTAGTGCCGCCCAAGGGCACAATCAGTACTTTCATTTGGGAAAAATCCCAGACAACGGCTTATCAAGGAAAAGTAAGATAAACCAGGTAAAGGAAAATGAAAACCATTCAGGGATATGTGCAGAAAAGAAGGATGGGACTATTGGTCTCTAGCCAGGCACCAATGTGTAAGAGTCCAGCTGAATTTATTGCTATGGGCCTGCTCTCTCTGCAGCCCTTCTTACCGTTCCAGTTTACTTTTTGGAGTTACAATGCTGCTTTGAGGACAGAGGCTCCCTCAAAACACACTTAGGCTTTTCTGAGAATCATATACCTTTCTCGCTTCTTGCCAAATTTCTTCCATGTGCTTCACATACATTCTTGTGTTAAAAGGTGGCTAGGGGGTGAGCCCGGGATATGTACCTAAAGGAGTAAATTAGAGCTGGTGAGAGCCCTGCTCTTCATATGAAATGCTTCAGAGTGGAGTACGTCCCCCATGTCTGTTGGGGGAGTTGTGGAAAGTAGAAATGGGAGGCCTTAGCTCCGAGACCAAGCAGAAACTGAAAATGAACAAGTTAAAAGTTGCCAAAATGGGTTTGCTTGTGTGCAATCTGCTTTCTCAGTCATCAAGCTACAGGATGAAAACGGGCTGAACATACAGGTGGCCCTATTTTGCCTACTTATGCAGTGTGTCCATTAAGCATTAGAACTCTTTTGATAGACTGAATACCACTCAAATGACATTACATGTTTTGTAGAGTGGTATATCTCACAACACTATTAACTAGGAGGATAGCTCAGGTGCAACATGCTTGCCTTGGGTACAACGCTGTGCGCCATGGGTTTGCAACCCTGGCCTGGCTGACTCAACACTTCACCGACCCTCCGCCGTGTTGGTAAAATGAGTACCACGAATGGGTAATATTAGTGATCTTGATTATTACAGCACTTAAATGCTGGATGAATTGGGCATAACGCACTACATGAATCACCAAATTATTACTTTAATAGTATATTCACTAGACTTTTGTTTAATAACTTTTTTAAGTAAAAATGTGCATGACATTGTCAAGACTCTGATGCTCTGAACTTACTTGTTCGATGTAATGTTCAGAGGACAGGCACAAGGCTGGCAGTCATCGGGTGTTCCCCTGGATGGAGTCCCATAGAAGCCCGGCGAGCACTGATCACAATGAGGTCCAGTTGTATTGTGTTGACAATCCTACCATACAAAGATAAGCATTTTAATATTAGTTTAAATGGGGAAAGATTTCTTGGGGAAGTCATTTGAAAGGAAAGTTCCCATTCATGTTGTCATACATACACAGCTTTGCTGTCCACACCAACAAAGACTTCTAAATGAAAAGATCATCTACTATGAAACAATGGAAATATGGGTCTTTTATACAGAGCATTTTGCGACTGAGAACCATTTGTGCACCTCTCCCCATATACTGAGCTAGCATTAGCTTTCCACTTCTGGAACAATACATGACCCTTGCACGTGCATTGATCAGAGTTCAGTCTGATTTGTTTGAGCAGAAATATAATGCAGTGGTTGTATCAGCAGGTAGTTCCACTCAGTATGGGTGTGTTAGGCATGATTGTATGCAGTACCCCTAGGGTACACTACAACAACCCTGACCTCCTGGCAGTAGTAAACCAACCTTGGGTGTACGTCTGTACTATACAGGTTGGTAGTGTGGACGAGTAGCCAGGCTTATCTCAAGAGGGGTCAATGTGAGCTGTAGGGGAGTTACAGAGTTTCACAGTGACAAGTATCCAAGCAAACACTTACACACATGGTTTCTTGATAAAACAATTATTAATGTATTTACCATTCAGTTAATGTAAGCCTTCTGCAGAAGGTATCACTGTAAAACACCACACAAATATATTTCAAAATGATATACTCTCTTAAGTTCAGAATCAGTAACTACCCATTTGGGATGGCATACAGCTGAGACCTACACCCACAGGTGATTTCAATTGCTAGGGTACTGTTGATATTAATGCATTACTGTTGGCATTCAGAATTAGTTAAGAGCAAGTCAAAAGGGAAAAGATTATTAGAGCAAACAAGATACCACAAATATGTATGCAGTACCCTTAGGGTGCACTACAACAACCCTGACCTCCTGGCAGTAGTAACCCAACCTTTGGTATAGGTCTGTACTACACAGGTTGGTAGTGCGGAGTGTTAGGGAGAATTCTCCATAAATGTGCTAATTCCCTTCACCTTAGAGACCCCCAGCAACTTTGCTGGATTTTGAGGGCTTGGTTTTTGAACGAGTGTGAGCCTTTTTTCCCACTCTTTCATGTATTTTGATGTGTGTTTTACTCTTGTGTTCTTTGATTATGGAGTTTTAAGATAACCCCATAGGCATCTCTTCATGTGTGTTACACAGCACCTTCGGTGCAGTAACACAGGGATGTCTTTTTAGACTTCCCAAAGGTTTAAATACCTTCTGTGGGATAAACTATTGTTTCCCAGAGATGTAAGGTTAAATTGGCTTTACTAGTCTTTTCTAAATTCCTAGACCCAGCACACACTATTTTCCTTTAGAGTGCTGGAGGGGTTACCGAGTATCCCCTGTGTCTAGAAACTCATGTAGCAGTCAAATGCTACCCTTTTCTATCGAAATGGCTGGTGGCAGTGATTTTACAACGAACTACCATGATTTTTCCCAACCGCGAAAACCGGTAGCGTTAAATCACGGGAGCCATGTTTTTCAAGATGGCGGCTATGCCTTCTTTGTTGAAACAGGTGCCAATCTTCTTTTTTCGCCATTTCTTCTTGAAACGGTACTTCTGGAGTTTGTCTCTGCGCGCCAAACCAGGTTTTGTCCCTTTGTTCCTACGCCTTTGGCAGGCTTCAGGACTGAAGACCGCCTCTGGCGCCCGAGTGTCTGGGGTGGGCAGGAAGTGAGGGTGGTGCTCGAAACTGTCTTTGCTTAGTCTCCTAGGAGACCCAAATGCAGTCTGGCGTGATTGGTTGGCTGACTGTCCGGCAAGGACAGCCACCCTGCTGGGTGAGTGGCAGCTAGGCTGGAATGAAAGGGAGAAAACTGTTTAAAAGGCAAGTCTCTAGGCTTGGAAGGCAGAGTCTACCACTGGAATGAAAGAACCAAAGACGAGCTGGAAGAGGACAGCTGCTGCAACTCCTGGACCGTTGGTATGCCCGGTGAAGCCCTGCTGCAGGTCTGAATCGCCAAGTTCATCTCGACAGAGAAGCCCTTCAAGGACGACTTCTCCATTTGAGTTGGTGGGATCAATCAACTCGTAAACCACCTGGACACCATTCTCGGAGCTGGTTGCATTTTCCTCAGCGTGCTGCAGGAAACCGAATAACCAGGGGGAAGGACAGCAGTTTGTGTGCTTGACGACAGCTACTGGAATCGAAGATTTGCCGGTTTGCTAGCTTTGTGACCGGTCCCTGTGCAGTGCAGGAGTCCCCCGACGTGCTCCCTCTTGTACCCATGACTGAGGCCCAGAAACAGCGAGATCTGCAGGAATTGCCAGGAACAAAATTCTTCAGATGCATCTTTTTCTTCAAAATAAGGTACTGTGAAAACCCGACCAAGAGAACTTACCTCTCACTGCGAAAGTGCGTGAAACTTTGGCAACTTGCAGGCCTAGTCAGCTTGTGACCCAGCATACAAACCTTTCTTCTATGAACTACTTCTGAGAACCGTGGCAAAGACTTTTCCGTTTAACTACCAGAACTGGTTTTTACCTATACAGGACTGTAGCCCATTGACTTTGGCCTACTTATTGCATTGAATCAACTCCTCTGGTGAACTCAAATTATTTGCACTGTTTAAGAGTAACTGTACTATTCATATTATCGTCTTATGCCTTTTTGCTCCTACTTCAAATGCTCTGAATGCCATTTCGCTCCTATTTCAAAGTAGTTTAAATGTCACAGAGCAGAATAGTGTGAAGTACCATAGTATATTTTTATGTGATATCGATTGCCTCCTTTTAGTGAATGTTTTCTAACTGACTGTGTAATTAATTAAGAAGTGTTTTACCAGGAAACCTTAAGTCTAAGTGTCTATCTGAATACTTGTGATTGTAGACCGCTGTGTAACACCCTTAAAGCTCACATTCCCTCTTAAGATAAGCCTGGCTGCTCAGCTCGCTACCAAAAACTGTCTGGTATAGACTTATACCAAAGGTTGGTTTGGCTTACACCTGTAGTCATAGTTGTGTGTAGTGGTCCCAGAGGGTACTGCATACAAGCTCTGCCTAACACTACCTCTTCAGCTTCCAGGATCAGACTTTTATGCAGGAACCCAGCCAATCAAACAAACAGCCTTTCAATATACAAACCTGGGGGGGTTGCAATCCTTTTAGGACAGATAGCCTCCCAGTTTGAACTGCCTCCCAGTTTGAACTGGATTCTCATAATCAGGCTGGAAGACAAAGGAATGCAGAGTTTTGGATCCAACCACGCTTCCTGCCTTCAGAGACATTCTGGAGCCTGGGCGGGGAGTCCACAGGACTCCCGCCGAAGATAAAAATCACACAAATTAATTTCCCACCATGGAGGTCAGGGGAAGGAACAAGAAAGGACAAGAAATGCTAGAATTGCAAAAAAATGAAGACAGGAGCCATTTGGGTAAAATAGGCACCCATGGGTGCCTTTACCGGGGCTGTGCAAACAGCCCGCGGTAAAGGTGTACGGAATAAATAAAAAGGTTCACTACCACCAGCCATTAAAGGTATGTTTGTCCTTGTAACATAAATGTTAAATTTAAAATGAGAAAGGGAATACTCAGATCTCCCCAGCAGTCGACATAAGGTGGGGTACTGTCTCACCTAATGAAATGTAAAAGGGATCCAAAGATCCTTTCTACCCTTGGGAACTGTAGTTCTCATAAGGTTTAGCCAGAGAAAGTTTAAAGGGGAACCCCTGGGGCAACCCAGCAACAATAGGCACTTGTTGCCAAAATGGTGTCAAAGAGGATAACTTTTAAAAGACACTATTGAGAGTCTTACAAATGACAGCGATAAAAAGAGTAAAAGATTCTTTCAGTGTGGGAAAAGGTTCCCACTCACAGAGGTATAAGGAAAAATACTCCACCAGTAAAACCAAAAGGTTCTGGGGTTGACACAGGTCAGGAAGATCTATCAATGCTATGAAATTCTTACCTAACAGCCACTCGCCCCTTTCTGTAAAATGCTGAGAGACTTTGTAGATGAGTGTGTGGAAAACTGAATAAAAGGTGAGGTTGCTGAGGTGAAAGGTAATTTGACCAGTGGAACAGAACAATCGAAGCTGAAGACAACCAGAGAGGCCTGCAGATGCTTCCAATCACTGTGAAGCTACCACTGTTGTCCTGACCCCGTTTTCTAACCGAGAGAGGAGTTCTGAAGAGGCTGACTCTTTCCCTTTGGCTGGTGGGACCAACCAACCCAGAGACGAACTACACATTGAGCCATCTCACAAGGTGCTGTGCCTTTCCAGAGCTGTAGACCATGAATACCAGGAGACTTCCAACCCACTTGCATTGCAATGCCTTTGCAAGGCCGAATCCCTCCAGAACTTTGGTGAGCACCAGTTGGACCTCCAGAGGCACAATTCAGCTCATCTAAGTCCCCTCGCCAGAATGCAGGACTTCAGAATTGAAGAAGAAGTTCGACAGGGTGAATACTGCCCTTTGTTGGCTCTGAGAAAAAGGCACCAAAACCGCACACCAACCAAGGAGACTGAAGAAATACACGCCACTGGTCCTCTCTCAAGAATGCCGATGAGTCATCCCATTCAGAGCCCTTCCTTTCAACAGCAGACCTAGGGCCTGATTAATGGAAGTGTTTTATAACGGCTCAGCCCCATTGGAAAATGTTCCATGAATCAGGCCCCAAGTGTTAGGCAAGATTGTATGCAGTACTCTGTGGGAGACTGCACCAGCCGTGTCCGGTTAGCAATAGTTAACACAACCTTTGGTATAAGCATGTACTACACAAGTTGGTAGAGCGACTGAGCAACCAGGTTTATTTCAGGAGGGGTCAATGTGAGCTGTAGGGTTATACACAAAGATTCACAGTGACAAGTATCCAAATAAACACTTACTCTCAAGGTTTCTTGATTAAACAATTATTTATGAATGTAGTTGAATAAGCCTTCTTTAGAAGGGAGCAAATAGATGTAACACAATAATATACTTCAAAACTACACACACTCAGTTTCAATAAATCAGTAGACACCCATTTGGGGTGGCACACAGACACCTCCTACACCCTGAGGTGACTTAAATAACTAGGAAAATGTGGACATTGAAATATCACTGGTACATTTAGAGCAATAGTGAGTTTTAGTGTCAAAAGGAAAAGAGGGGGAAATAAAACAATGTTTAACAAATATTCTTAAGCAGGTAAGTACATTTTGAAATTTCCAATGCAAAGTTAAACCTTTCCTGGGGAATAGTTAAAGAACAAAGTCAGAGGTTAGAAGAGTCTTTCAGGGAGTCAGGCCAGCCAATGTTAATTGAGAAAAAGTCTAGGTGAGCTGAAGCACTTCTGGTAGGTAAGTAAAAGTCTTGCAGAATGTTTTAGAAGTCTTTGTAGAAAATTAAATCCCTGTAGGGCCACAAGCTGGGAGGCTTGTGAGGGGCAGAGCTGCAAAACTCTGCAGGGGCAACCAAGCCAATTCTCAACTCAGCTAGCAAGGCTACACAACAAGAGGTAAATCCCCTTAGTTTTCCATTACCTTTGGTTTGAAGAAAACTGGTTCCAGCTGGCTTCTGTTCCTGTGTAGGTCTGCAGATCCTGTGTTCCTGGGCCTCAGTCGTGGGGACAAGAGGGAGGACATCTGGGGGTTCCTGCACTACAAATGGAAGGTTGGCGGCAGCAATGGGCAAACTTCAGATCAGCGGCAATTCGCGGTTTCAGCTATTTGCGGCTCTCGCAAACAGCACCACAGCGGTTCTCGGATACCTTTATGGACTTTCCTCGCATCTGGGATCCAGTACTCTGTTGAAGTGGCTTGTGCTTGGTGAGTCCTGCTTCATGGGAGTCCGGAGGATCTTCCTGGAGCTCGGGTCTGACTTAAAAACGATGTACTCAATCTGGTGTTCCTCTCCCTTGCAATCAGTTCCAGCAGCAGCAATAGAAGTACAGCCAGCTCCAAGAGGATGTCCAGACAAGTTTGCTTTGGGGTTAATTGGCCCCACCAACCCAAGGGGAGAAGTTGTTTGTTGCAAGGCTTCTCTAGTCAAGGCGAATTCTGAGCTTTGGCAATGCAGCAGGGCTTCACCAAGCAAACCAAGGGTCCAGGAGTTGCAGCAAGCGTCTCTTCCAAGTTCTTCTTCGGATTCCTTTGCCCAGTGGTCGACTCTGCCTTCCAAGCCAAAAACCTCACCTTTTATGCAGGTTTCTCCCATTCATTCGGAGCCTAGCTGTCACTCACACAGCAGGGTGGCTGTCCTTCTTTGGGTGCATTCCTGTGACCAAGGGGATGAAGCACTGGTAGTTTTGGGAACCTCCCTCACTTCCTGCCCTGCTGGAGCCCGAGGCGGGCTTCCCCAGTGAATCCCACCAAAGACAAAATGAACAAAAGGACCAAACCTGGTTTGGCGCACAGAGTAAATCTCAAGAAGGACCATTCCAACAAGAAATGGCGAAAAAAGAAGACTGGGGTCATTTTGACAAAATGGGCACCCATGGGTGTCTTACTGCAGCTGCAATTGCAGCCTGCGGTAAAAACACACACTGGTAGGAAAAAGTAAACCACTGCCACTAGCCATTAATTGTAGAATGTGTAACATGAAAAGTAAAGTCAATTTCACGTCACTGCTCTTGGAAACAGTAGTTTCACCAAGACAAGGTATTTAAACCTTTGGGAAATCTAAGAGACTTCCCTGTGTCACTGCAATGAAGGTGCTCTGTGTCACAATGTAAAGATGATGCCTATGGAGTTTGGCAGACTCCAAAGTCAAAAGAAATACAGGGTCCAAATAACAGAACAATACATGAGAGAGTGGGAGAAAGGTCTCACTCTCTCCAGGCTAGAAATGAAAAGTCTTAAAGTCCAGCAAAAAGTGCTGGGGGTCTCTAAGGTAGAAGGGAATTAGCACATTTCTGACAATTCTCCCTAACTCTGCCACACACAGTCTATAGGAGCCGCATCTTGTTCATCACTCCTGTGTCTGTTTTCATAGCATCTATTCAAAATAAATCATGCCTCAAATCTTATATTTACTTTCTTCAGCATGTCCTTTTTCAAGCCCTTCAAGACTTATGGGTTTCATCAAATGTTTGCATCTAGTTTAAGTCTAACCGCTCTTTATACAAACTTCAAGGACTGCGTTTGTGAACTACCATTTATCCTTCATAATTTCACAGGAACCCTAATGCAATACAACAGGTTCTTCTATCAATATTTTCAAGGTTTCCGTAGGTCTGTATCCATTGTCAGACCTTGCGATCATCCATGCGGGAAAGGACTCCAATGCACCACAGCACAGACAAACACCCACCAGTGACTCCATCACAACCTCGACTTCAGGAACTTCTATCGTGTAAAGTCAGAAGAACACAGATCCAAATCACATAAAAATACATGAGAGAGTGGAAAAAGGTCTCACTCTCTCCAGGTTAGAAATTAAAAGTCCTAAAGTCCAGCAAACATGCTGGGGGTCTCTAAGGCAGAATGGAATTAGCACTTTCTGAAGAGACCATCAGCATTTTGATGATTACATCCTGACCTGTGTTCTATGGTGAAATCAAACCCTTGAAGGCCGATTCTCCCCCTTCATCTGCATTAACCATCTCAAGGGTTGGAGGTCTGTTTGAATTACAAAGGTAGATCCATACAAGTATGGTCTCAACTTCCTCAAAAACCAAACAATGGCAAAACATGCATGTTCTATGGTTGCCCACCTTGTTTCACGGTCCTTCAGTTTCCTACTGATGAAGCAGATAGGGTGTTTCCTGCTTTTCTCATCCAGCTGACTAAGAACTGCACCTATTCCTGTATTTGAAGCATCCGTTTGTACAATAAAGGATTGGTTGTGGCCAGGAGCTCTTAAGACTGGAGCTTGACAAAGGGCTTTCTTAAGTAATGCCTTAGTGCACTCCTCATTCCACCTGACCTTCTTGGGGAATTTGGGTGAGGAGATCACATTTAAGGGAGAAGCTATGGTCCCATAGTTCTCAATGAAGTTCCTATAGTAACCTGTGAGACATAGAAAGGCCCTCACTTGGGTTTGAGTAGTAGTGGTGGCCCAGTCTTGTACAGCCTGTACCTTGCTAGGCAATGGCCTTATTTCACCTCCTCCTACCTCATGTCCAAGGTAGACCACTTTGCTCTGAACAATTTGAAATTTGCTTTCCTTTATGGTCAGATGGGCCTGCTCAGGAGCCTGCAATACATATCCTAGGTGGTCAAGATGCTCTTCCCAAGTAGGGCTGAACACTGCAATGTCATCCAAGTATGCCATGCAGAAGTCCTCCATCCCATTAAGAGCCTGATTTACCATCCTATGGAATGTAGCAGGTGCATTTCTTAGTCCAAAGGGCATAATCTTAAACTGGTAGAGGCCTCCTGGGGTGGAAAATGCAGTTTCCTCCTTGGCATGGTCTGTCAGAGCTATTTGCCAATAGCCTGATGTTAGGTCAAATGTACTGAGAAGCTTGGCTGAACCAAGTTTGTCCACCAGCTCATCTGCCCTAGGTAAAGGATGGGCATCAGTCATGGTCACTGCATTAAGAGCTCTATAGTCCACACAGAATCTCAACTCCGTGGATCCTGCCTTTGGCACTAGCACATCTGGACTAGGCTATGGTGTCGTAGCTAGCTCTATTACCCCCGAGATCAAGCATCTTCTTGACCTCCTTTATGTGGGTTCTTACATGGTCTGACATTCTGAAACCCCTGCTTTTGACAGGGAGACAGTCACCAGTGGGGATATCATGCTGGCTCTAAGGGGTCAAGCCTGGTGTCAGTGAAAACAGTGAGGCAAACTGATTTAACAGAACTTTGCACTCCCCCTGTTGTTGCAGAGTGAGATCAGAAGAGAGATTAACTGCTTCTATTTTTCCAACTAAAGGCTGTCTCCTGAGAAGGTCAGGTAGAGGCTCACTCTCCTCCTCCTCTTGATCAGATGCTAAGAGCAAAGGTTCCTAGTTCTGGTCTGGATACATACGCCTTTAGGTGGTTAGTGTTGAAGACCCTGGGGGCCTCCTTGGGATTGCCCAAGTCCACTAAATAATTGACCTCTCCAAGTTTGCCCACAACCTTGAAGGATCCAATCCATTAGTCCTGCAAGGCCCTCTGCCTTGTATGTACCATAGCTAGAACTAGCTGGTCTTGATTAAACTCAACCATGTTGGCCTTCTGGTCATGCCAATGTTTAACCAGAGCCTGACCTGCTTTCAAGTTATCAGAAGCGTCTGTCATCATTTGAGTCATACTCCTTCGGAGGCCCAGCACATAGTCAGTGACTCTCAGTGGCTTGCGAGAAGGAGCACTCTCCAACCCTTCCTTGATTAGGGCCAATGGATCTTTAACTGGATGACCATATAGGAGTTCAAAGGGACTAAAACCAACCCCTTCCTGAGGGACGTCTCTATGACCAAAGAGAGGGCATAGCAGTTGAAGGTCCCATTTTCTTCTAAGGGATTCTTCTAAAACACCTATCATGCTCTTGATAGTTCTATTAAACCTCTCCACCAACCCATTGGTTTGGGACTGGTAGGTTGTTAAGAACGTGTAGGTCACTCCACAGTTTTTCCACATGGTTTGCATGTAGTAGGTCATAAAATATGTCCCCATGTCTAAGATAACCTCCTTAGGAAACCTACCCTGGTAAAAATACCAAGGAGTGCCTTAGCCACTGCCTAGGCACTGCCAGTCTCATAGGTATGGCTTCAGGATACCTTGTAGCATGGTCTACCACAACCAAAATAAAGCGGTTCCCAGTACAGCCTGTGCTTCCCTGGCTCTTGCCCATCCAGCTGGGAAGCTGCCTGTTGACAAAGTTGTTATGGAGAATTCTCAAAAATGTGTTAATTCCCTCCACCTTAGAGACCACCAGCAACTTTGCTGGATTTTGAGGACTTTACTTTTTTACCTGGAGAGAGTGTGACCCTTTTTCCCACTCTCTCATGTTTTTCAATGTGATTATATACACTGTTTCTTTTTCGTTATGCAGTTTAACCAACTCCATAGACATCATCTTTTACAATTGTGTCACAAAGCACCTTCAGTGCAGTGCCACAGGGAAGTCTTCCGGATTTCCCAAGGTTTGAATACCTTCTCTGGGATCAACTACTGTTTCCCAGAACAGTGGATTGAAATTGACTTCACTTAGTACTGTAAAATTCTAGACCCAGCACACCCTATTTTACAATAGAGTGCTGCAGGAGCTACTTAGTATACCCTGTGTCTAGTTACTCATGTAGCATTTATATGTTACCCTTTCCTCTCAAGAAAACTGGTTCCAGCTGGCTTCTGTTCCTGTGTAGGTCTGCAGATCCTGTGTTCCTGTGCCTCAGTCGTGGGGACAAGAGGGAGGATGTTTGGGGACTCCTGCACTACGAATAGAGGGTTGGCAGTAGCAATGGGCAAACTTCAGATCAGCGGCACTTCGCGGTTTCAGCTCCTCACGGCTCTCGCAAATAGCACCACCGCTGTTCTCGGATACGTTTATGGACTTTCCTCGCATCTGGGGTCCAGCACTCTGTTGAGGTGGCTCAGGCTTGGTCAGTCCTGCGTCATGGGAGTCCGGAGGATCCTCCTGGAGCTCGGGTCCGATTTAAAAACAAACGATGCACTCGATCTGGTGTTCCTCTCCCTGGCAATCGGTTCCTGCAGCAGCAATGGAAGTACAGCCCGATCTGAGAGGATGTCTAGACGAGTTCACTTTGGGGTTGATTGGTCCCACCAACCCAAGGGGAGATGTCATCCGCTGCAGGGCTTCTCTAGTCGAGGTGAATTCGGAGGTGAATTCGGAGCTTCAGCAATGCAACAGGGCTTCACCGGGAAAACCAACCGTCCAGGAGTTCTTCTTCAGGTTCTTTCGTCCAGTGGTCGACTCTGCCTTCCAAGCCAAAAGCCTCACCTTTTATGCAGGTTTCTCCCATTCATTTTCAGCCTAGCTGTCACTCTCACAGCAGGGTGGCTGTCCTCCAATGACAGCCAGCCAGCCAGCCAATCACCTTTGGTGTATTACTGTAAGCAAGGGGATTAAGCACAGGGAGTTTCGGGCACCTCCCTCACTTCCTGCCCTGCCAGACACGCTGGAGCCAGGAGTCGGGCTTCACCAGTGAATCCCGCCAAAGACAAAATGAACAAAGGGACCAAACCTGGTTTAGAGCACAGAGTAAATCTCAAGAAGGACCTTTCCAACAAGAAATGGCGAAAAAAGAAGGACAGGACCATTTTTATAAAATGGGCACCCATGGGTGTCTTACTGAGCTGTAGTTGCAGCCCGCAGTAAAAACACACAATGGTAGGAAAAATAAACCACTACCACCAGCTATTAATTGTAGAAAGGTTAACATGAAAATGTTACATGCGAAAGTAGGCAAAGGGGATACTAAGTAGCCCCTCCACCACCCTATTGTAAGATAGCGTGTGCTGGCTCTAGAAAGTTACAAAATGTAAGTAAAGTCATTTTCACTTCACTGCTCTTGGAAACGATAGTTTCGTCAAGAGAAGGTGATTAAACCTTTAGGAAATCTTAGAGACTTCCCTGTGTCACTGCACTGAAGGTGCTGTGTGTCACAATGTAAAGATGATGCCTATGGAGTTTGTCAGACTCCATAACCAAAAGAAACACAGAGTTGAAATCACATAAAAATATATCAGAGATTGGGGAAAAGGTCTGATTCTCTCCAGGTTAAAAATTAAAAAATCCTACAGTCCAGCAAAAGTGCTGAGGGCCTCTAAGGTAGAGAGGAATAAGCACATGTCTGAGAATTCTGCCTAACAGTATTAAACCCCCTCTTTCCCTTCTACATTACATATGAGTCTATGTGTGCATTTAAATAAGGGAATGTAGGCATCTGCACTTCAGATAATTCATAATTAAAAATGATTAATTCCCTCAGCATGATTTATGTTGCACAAACACCTAAGCAATCAGTATGGCTAACCCCAGCTACATGAATGCACGATATCACCAAAATGCATTCTGTTTTACATTTTGTTTTCCATACAAAGTAGGTTGGCTTTAAGGAAACAACATCTCACTTTATATTCATTGTAGATGGGGAACACATGGCATTGAGATATCAGGACCTGTGTTCCTGTTTTCAAATTGCATTAAGGCAGTTCACTTTCCTTTATCATCACAGATGTGACTCATGTCAGACTATCTGAACAGTTTGGGTCTGATTGGGGTTTAATTTACATGCTTTAATATGGCTTCAGATTTTTGACAGCCAGAAGGGGACTCAATCAGCTTGAAATCATTCATTCAGAAAGAACTCTCATCACGTGTATTATCTAGAACCCAAATTCTGACATAGACTGGTCTACTTTCTCTCAATGGACTGCTCTCCTTCTGCCTGAGGCTGAACCTACATGTTCATCTTCCAATATTTCATAATCCTCTCCTTCCATAATTCTCTCCTCCTGTATATGTGCATGCACGTATATATCTTTCTAACTTTGCCTCTGCCTTGTGATAGAGGTGCGGTTTTCCAGTCCCATGGTCAGTAAGGTGGGAGGGAAAAACCACTCCTATTGAAGAAAACCCAATATAATTTTCAGACTCCATTTCTAAAGAAAATATGCTAAATTAATAAAATGAATACTTTCAGATATGCACACATTTAGACACTAATAGATTGCACTATGGTACAATTTGTCAGTTATGCATTTTTGCCATTTTTCACTTATATATCTACAAACTGTCAAAATGTGTTAATTAGTGTTTGCATTGTGACGCAGCAAACAATTTAGTCATTACACATTTTAATGTCACATTCCAGTCATGTTTGTATGAATCAAGTTTTCTAGTGTAGTGTTGCTGACGTTTTCCTATAGGTGGCAGTGGTGGTGCATTAACTAACTAGTCTTCTTTCATGCTATCAATGTATGTGAAAATACGTAAAGGCACATAGGGCCTGATTCATGGAAGCATTTTATAACGGCACAATCCCATAAGAAAATGTTCTGTCAATCAGGCCCTTTGAGTGTGCTCTTCATGTTTTTTTATTGTGCATTCCTAGCTGGGTAGGCCTCATAAGCAGAATATTCAAAGAGTTTCCAGTTCCCCTTTTTGGGCTGTTTCAAAATTCCCTTTAAAAACAAAACTCAGGCAAACCACTTTGAATTTCAAACACAATGATTCAAAGTGTAAAATAACACATGCAAATCTAGCCACGGAAAGCATATACAGTTATATTTTCCATAAGGTTGTCATAGGCCTTGTCTGTTACATGAGTTAGTACTCCATAACACATTAGTACTATTTTTAGAGTGCAATCATGGGATGTTTTGTTAGTGATTAACAAAAGGTGACTTCACAAAATATATTCCTTATAATACATAACGTTTAGCACATTTCCGAATTCCACTACATTCAAGGTAGATACCAGAGCACTGTGATGGCGCTTCTTAGATGTTAAAGGCACTCAGCCCGAGATTCTCTGTGGCAATTGTGTGCACATTTTTTAACACCTTTAACACAGCATACCCCTGTAACTGTTTGTTTTAAATCATTAATAAATGAGTAGTATGTCAGTCATGTCACAAAGATTTAATCTACAAACGTATTAAAGTCGGACTTACAAAGCACATGCCATTGGTGTCACATTCTGTTGCATGGCCGTTGCATTCGCATGGTTGGCAATTGCCTCCAAATAGAATTCCATCCACACGGTAGTATCCAGAAATGCAAGACTGCAAGAAAACACAAAAGTGTATTAAAGTATTGCAAAAGGTTATTTTACAACATCACTACAACAGCCAATCAGAGTCAAGATCTTAAGGGCCACTGATGAAGGTGTCCATTTGGTAAGCCTGGCGGAATCCTTGAAAGCAAACTTTGGTAGTTATATCTCACACAGAATGAGTTAAGACTGGAGGGAGCTCAAAGTCACTGCTGTACTGCTTCTCTGACCATGTAAGAGGGAGGAGAGGCAGCCGCCATCCTCCTTCCCTTTATTCTACCTCAGAAAAGATTACAATTGTGTCTGCCTCGCTCAGGATTCACTAACTACTGGGTTCTAGGAGTTGGGCTCAAGGGAAAGCGGTAGAGTTATGAGTGGGCATCCATGAAGGGTAAGAGGAAGGAATATAAGGGGGATTAAAAACCAATATTTGTAAAAACATAACTTCACAAAAACTGGATGTGACGACGTGCATCATAGAACCACGTGCACACCCCTACCAGTTATTCATAATACCCACTGTGCAAAGTCCCAAAAAGGGATTGGAAGGTCGGTTTCCTCTTCATGTGTTGGGTTGGTACGCTACATTCCTGTGTGCCACCAGGCAAGCACACAGGGATGTATGGCTGTTCTCAGGATCATCCTGGCAGCAATGCTTCCATTGGATATAACCTTACCTCCGGACCACATCGCATGGAGAACATTATACGTTGGTTAATAGTCAAACCTCCCAGGATGGCAGTAGTAAGGTGGTAGATTGGCAGGAGTTAGAATCTCACCACCAGTGAACCCTTAACTGGAACTTTGTCCCAACTACGCAATGCACTTTAGACAATGATGCAAACTTAGTGCCAAAAGCTTGTGGGCCTAACGGGTAGAAGCTTAAACTTAAGTGCTGCAGTGGGCCCAGCCTGCAATCATTCCTTATGGGAATTCAGGACGAACATATACACCAGTAGCACTTAAGATCTAAAGAGCAAATTACCTACATTCTAAGACTATCATGTGGTAGTGATGTCAAATCCCCATATTTATGCTGTGATCCATGTAAGGTGGGCATATATGTTCAAGGTTCCTTAAATTTCAGCACAATAACCGATGTCTAGGGAGATAATGCACTTCTGTGATATCAAAGAGTAGATCAAGCTGAGAAACCAGGAATAGTACCAGAGACACCGACCTGAACAGCAGACCACCAACATTGATTACAAATAAAGTGCAGAATGCAAGATTTATCCAGGTGCTTTCCCAAGTAGGAGTACACCCATTATTTATTATTCCTTGAGAACATGTTACTTTCTAATATTCTCCCCCAAAAAGAATATACCTCACAGGACGTGCCGGTGTAACCGGGAGGGCATTCACAGTTTTCCACATTTACAGCAGGCAGGAGATCAATCACGTTTGGGCGGGCGGTGTCCAATGAAACAGAACTTAGCCTGAAAGAAAGGAATTTGGAACAGCATTTAGAATGAAGGAGTGAAGCCACAAACCCAATGGTCGGCAGCCCTGAGACAATGAGATTGATTCATGCATTCAATCCTGGGAGCTGTTAAATGCCATTTCTAGGCCTAGATGTTATTTCAGCGCAACCATTGTAGCTATATGTAGGGTAATACACTATTGGTTTCATTTTTTTTTAAACAATGAAGTAATGTATTGACATTTTCTGTACCAACTGTAAGAGCTTGGAATGTCATTATCTTGGAGAGTAGTAGCCCAAGACTACCTGATTTGACGAGGTCACATACAAGAGGCTAGAAGATAGGGACTTGGAAAGCCTAGCGGCTGGGACCTCTTACCGTTACGTGATGCTGGAACAGGGGGTGGAATATGGGGGTTGCCCGGAACCCCGGTACTATCAGTAACCTTGTATGCATGATATCTTGTGCTTTACCAAGACCCACACCATGGCACAGTATGTATAACTGATGCACGAGGCGTTCAGGAAACAATCCTTATGGCTCTGCAATAGCCAGTATCTGCTCACTGTGACTGGTCAATAGCGGGTGTCACTTGGAGGATGTACATAGGTACATTAGCGGAGCTCACAAGAGCAAATGCAAACCCATTCCATGTTTCAATCTGGGAGCCCATACCAAGGCTCTGTGGCATACCATACTAAGCCACAGAGCCTACTGTCAACAGAATAACAGACCCTCGGTTAGGGTATAAAAGGTGACCGAGACAAGAGGGGCAGTGTGGGTCTTAGACGTCAGGCGAAATGAGAGCAGAGGTGCAAACGAAAGGAGCGGGAGGTTGAACCGGAAGAGACGAGAAGAAGCAGAGCCGAGGAGGAGAAAGAGCGTGTAGAGAGAGAGGGGGTGGACCAGAGGAAGTGGGAGAGTGCAGAGTGGAGGAAGGCAGAATGAGAGAGGAGGGAGGAGGAAGATGAGATGAAACATATCAAGACAAAGAGAGTCGAGGAAGGGGTTAAAGAACAACAAGGCAAGAGAAAAAGGAAGAAGAGGAACAAACATCACAAGAGAGAGGAAAGGGCCAGTTACTGCCACCCGCTACATGATGCAAGACCTGGGTGTGGCATGGGGAGGACCCACTGGTCACGAGGGCTGAACTGTTACATGGCCCCTTTATGATGATTGTATCAACATTTGTAGCCTCAGGGAGACATGCAAGTAACACCCATAGGGAGACAGGTCCCACAGAGCACAGATCCCACAGTATGCCATTGCCAAGAAGAAGTTTGCAAGTGCCACTGGGAATGTGGGAGTTTGGAGAGAGTGGAGGCAAAGAGAATGACCATCCTGAAGTAAACAGGAGACTGCTTTGTAGGTAGCTTGAGAAAATGAGAGGAAGGGCGAGGGAGCAAGGAGGTGGAAGAGATAATTTAGAGAGCTGAGGCATTAGTTTGGTAGATAGCAGGGGCGGTGGTGAACATCCATAAATACCTCCCGACCAAAGTCTTTCGGTGCTCTGGCTCCAATTCTCTGCAGGTCAAGATTCTCCAAGCACAGAGTAGGAGGTTGATCCATTTCTGCGACTGGCTCTGCCCTCTGGAATGTCCTTCTTTCCTTTTCTCCTCTTCCTTCCCTCTCCCCCTTCCATGCTAACTCTCCCTCTGCCGCTATGACTGGGGACTGGTTCCTTCAGAGTCATATAGGGGCCAGACCAACCCCACCAGTGCCCGCTGCATCCTTTGCCAGCACTTGCCCTCTTGCTCCCTTTCCCGAACTAGCCCAACTTGGTCCACCCTGCCCACCGCATCCTCCCTGTCCCTCTTTTTTCCCCTGGCAATTGCCTTCTTGCCCCCGCCAGCTGTTCTCGGCCCATTTCTCTGGAGGTACCCCACTCCTGCACTTCTCCCTTCATTCCCCTCACCCCCTGCACTTATCCCCTTCTTAAGCACTTGTATGGTAAGATTGTTGCAAGGCCAATATAATTGTATTTTGTTGTTGCTGTTATTCCCTTGTTACCGTCCCCCCACCCCCCGACCCCACATCTTGTCTTGTGGAGCCTGGAAACACTTGTGTATAGGCGCCATACAAATATCCAATGAATAAATCTGAATCAGGAAGCTTAAAGAATAAAGCCACAAGAGGCTGGGAGGAGAAAGGCCCAGATGGCTGGGAAGAGATAAACCCAGGAGCCTGGGAAAAGAGACCCGGGAGGGTGGGGAGAGATAGCCAAGAGGTAGGGAATGGAGGTACCGAAGAGGAAACACATTTTGAAATTGTCACATTGTATGAAGACAGTAAGCTTCAAGGAACTTTATTGAAGTTGTTGCATACCCCTGACACTGCACAGCAGCTGGTGAACACATGCTTACATATTACTTCATGTTTTAACGTAAACTGTGTAGCAGTTTGACTGGACACTGAAATCCCGGACAGTGATTGTATGTGTGTGGCAGTCAGGGAGATACAGATGTATTATTTAGAAAAACTGGAGGTTCACGACAGCAATTATCTTTTAAGCATATCTGTTAACAATTTTCGACTCTATATGGAACCGAAGCAGCATGCCCCGCTTTCTAATTGTGTGTTTTTGAATCCGTTATTTCAATGCGGTAAAATGGGTCATTTTTCTAATTTCCTGGGTCTCGCTTTGGGTTTGTTTCTGCCTAATTGTATCAAATTTTATGTGCATCAGTTTTTTTTTTTTTTAAACTTTGTTTTTATTGACATAATGCAAATAAGGTAGGGTGCACGAGTAATCCCTACCAGCGATACACTAGGCCAACATAACTGACAGTATTTTTTACTTTTTACTCCCATTCCGCCACCCCCCTCCCACCCCCCCAACGTTTTTCAACATAATTCCCTTCCCCCACCCCCCATCCTCCCCTCCCTCCCCAACTTTGCAACATACCAAGCTTTGAGGTTTTTGCAGGTTACGGAAGCAGCGGTGAGAACTTTCGAACATCATTATATGCGTTTGTTGTACAATTTGACATCGTGGGAGCAGCATGGATCAAAGCAAATTGTTGGACAGTCTCCCGTTCTAGGGCCGGCGCTGGGGTGAGCCCGGGAGATACATATTGGGATCCATCATTACAGTCGCATAGAGACACATTCATCGTGGAGGAGAACTGCTGTCCATTCCTGTGAGAACTCCAAGACTATCGTTTTTTACTGCAGTAAGTTTTTCATAAGTGAATATAACCCTTAATTTACCGAGCCACTCCTCCTTGGTTGGTGCAAGAGCGCTTTTCCACTTTTGGGCCAGTGCTAGCCTCCCCGCCCTCAGCATGGCCCCGATGACCCTCGGGAATGCACTTTGTTCCGTTTCCGGCATGGGAGTACCCAGGAGGATTTCTAAGGGGAGAAGCGTTGGACAGAATCCCTCTATATCCTTAATCCAGCTGAGAAGCTCCGACCAGAACACCTGAATAACCGGGCATCCCCACCACATATGGAACCATGTGCCTCTTTGGTGACACAGCCTAGGAAAGTAGAGGGATACTTCCGCGAACATTTTGGAGAGGGTGTCTGGGGGGCGATGCCAGGAGTGGAGAATCTTAAAACTATGCTCCATGGCTGCAGTGTACAGAGTACCAGTAAATATGGTTTTGAAAACTGCCCTCCATGTATGGTCATCTAATGCCATGCCCAGCCTTTCTTCCCATATACGTTTGAAGGGTTGCCTCCCCTCCAGATTGGCCGTTATCAAGGTACTATAGAACTTGGACAGGGAGCCCTTTCGAGTGACACTTTTAGTTAATACTTCTTCAAAGGGGGTAAGGGGGCGGGTCAGATTGTCAGCCCACCGAGGATGAGTCAGAATTCCCTTCAAACGCAGGTACTCAAAGATTGTTGGTGGTTTATCCTCCAGTGCTTCGGTCAATTGTTCGTAGTCAATGAAGCCCTCCTCACGGGAGAGCTGGGAAACTCTCTCCAACCCCATATCTGACCAAGCTTGCGTGTCGCAGAAGCCTCTGGTGTCTAGGTTGATAGGGGGACCCCATAGCGACGTTAAAGGGGCCGGCCAGGACGACAACATTTTGTTATCTTTATTCGGCTTCCAGAGTGCCCACACACTGCCAGTGTGGGGTGTTCTCTGAGATAGGAGGGGATGGTTCTAGGGGAGGCCCATAGCAGATCTCTAACTTTTTTAGGGTGTGCGTGGACATCTTCTATATATGTCCAGTAGGTCCTCATATCCTCTCGCATGTGCTCCATCATCACCCGGAGCTGAGCTACTTTATAGTATAATCTAAAGTCGGGGAGGGCGAATCCACCGTGAGATTTCGGCAGGGTCAGGGTGGAAAATCTGACTCTTGGTCTTCTCCCGTCCCATATAAACTGGAGGACACGGGCCTGTAGAACCTCGAAGAAGGATTCAGGAATGGCCACAGGGAGGGCTGCAAAGAGATACAGGAGGCGAGGCAGTATATTCATTTTAACCGTTACCATACGGCCAAACCAGGAGAGTGTGAGGGGAGCCCAGCGTTTGAGGTCGCTGCTGATTTTGGCCAGGATCTCCGGGAAGTTATACTGATATAGTAGCGAGAGGTTCCTAGGGATGCTGGTGCCCAAATACCTGGTGGACACACGTTCTATCCTCACTCCCAGCGCCCTTTGGAGGAGACCAGTGCGGATGCGTCAGTGCATCTCGGCGCCCCCTGGTGGTCCCCGTGCATCAGTTTTTTATTAATAATGTCCAAGTTCATGATGCAAGATTGGCAGCACTTTCATTTTATTTCAAGAAACAAGGGGACGTGGAACTCTTACTCTTGTGCACAAGCCACTAATTAATACATTAGGTACTTATTCAGTAATATTGCTACTCATTAAATTGGTGCGGTATAGCAGCATGGACCAAAGACCACAGACTCAAAGTCCCGTATGAGTCTCACAGTGAAAACTAAATGGGTTTTAAGGTCTGTTCAATGCGCCTGACACTCAATCTCTAACACAAACAATTAACGTAAATCATTGATTCATCAAACTCCATATTTAATGCAACATAATTATATTTTCCTAATGTGCTTGGTCTTGCCAACACGTGTTTCAACCTCAACAAACTTAGGTCTTCTCAATCGATTTTCAAAATACAACAAATCCAGTGTGGCGACACTATAAACAAAGAGACTATGTCAAGGCGTTTGCGCGAAGCAGAACACTGCAGTCTTACTGGCGTTAAGGCAGAGATCATAGGCGGGACACCAATCCTGGATAGCCGACAGACAGTCAGAGATGAGAGAAGGAGAAGAGGTGGCTGCAAGGAGCCTGAAAATGAGCCGAGTGTCATCCGCATAGCAGTGAAAGTTGGGGCAGAGCGTGGCAATGCGGTGGGCAAGAAGTGCTAGGTATTGGTTGAACAGCCTGGGGGAGAGGTTAGGCCCCTGGGGAACACCACAGGTAAAGATAGAGATAGAGGAGAGGAAGGACCCCAGTTGGACCTGGGAAGGTCGATCAGAGAGGAAAGAAGTCAGCCAAGCCAGGGCCTGATCAGTGATACCCAGGTTGTCACAGAGACGGTTGAGCAGAATGGCATGGTTGACCATGTCAAAGACAGAAGAGAGATCAAGTAAGATGAGAACACAGGGGGTGTTGGAATCAAGGTTGGAGAGCAGGTCTTCACAGATGTTCAGGAGAGCAGTTTCCGTGCTTCTGGCAGCTCTGAAGCCAGACTGATGGTCATGAAGACAACCAACAGATGCAGTGTGAAGATTAAGCTGGGAGATGGCCAGCTTTTCCTGTAGTTTGCCCAGAAAAGGGGTGATGGAGATTGGGCGGTAGTTAGCCGGGCAGGATGGGTCGGCAGAGGGTTTCTTAAGAAGAGGGTGCACAAGGGAGTGCTTCAGGGGGGAAGGGAAGACTCCAGTGGCGAAGGAGTGATTGCAGAAGTCGGCCAGAGCAGGTGCCAGGGTGTCAATGTGGTCCTTGATGGTTTTGAAGGAACAGGAGTGAACCTGTTTTGACGAGACTTTCATAGATCGCACTTGTCTAGAAACCTCGTCTGGGGACAACAGGGGAAAGGCAGAGAAGGGGGAGGAGAGGTGGCCGAAGAAGGGCCAGAGGAAGAGCAGGGAGTAGAGGCAGGAGGGGGAGAGGAAGAGAGTGAGGACAGGATGTCCCAAGTTTTAGAGATGAAATGAGAAGCCAGAGCCGTACAGAGGGCCTGGGAGGGGACAGGAGAGGTAGAGAGTTCCTTGCAGATTTTAAAGAGTTTGGCTGAGTTGTTAGATGCCGCAGGGACAAAGACTTGGATGTGAGCACTCTTCTTAGTGTGGACAGAGAGCTGGTATTGCATTTGGAGCAGGCGGCAGGCCAGTTTGTCAGAGGAAGTACCAGAAGCACGCCATTTCCTCTCAGCCACCCTGCACTTGCATTTGAGGGTGATGAGGTCAGAGTCATACCAGTAGTTTCACTTGGCTTTGGGATTCAGGCGGATCCTCATGACAGGGGCAAGAACATCAAGTGTATCAGATATAGCAGAGTCAAGCATGGAAAGGGCTTTGTCAGGGTGCGAGTCAGTCAAAAGGGGAAAGAGGGTGAGAAAGTGGCAGTGAAAGCCTCAACTGACACACGCTTCATGGGTCGGATAACCGAGAAGGTGGGTGGCAATGCTGGAGGTGGCTTGGCCTGAGGGGTAGAGAGGGTGAGCTAGGAGGAAATGAGAAAGTGATCACTCCAGGAGAGAGGAGTGGTGAAAGCGATAAAAGCGTGATGTTGAAAGCATCCGAGGGGCCGAGTAGATCCAGGAGGTAGGGGTGGCCGTCGTCAAGGATGTTGAGGGCATTGTTGACCACCTGTATGGTTGCTGTTTCCATGCTGCATCTGGGTCTGAATCCGGATTAGTAGGTTTGGAGGAGATTGTTGGTGTCGCTGTTGCTGCAGTTGTGCGGCTACCGCTTTCTCGATGATTTTACCTATGTGTGATGGGGCGATAGTTACCTAGGTTTTCGGGATCCAGATGTGTGGCTTTTTCTTCTCAGCCTCTCTGGACAATCATCTGATGAAGAACTTTATGGGACTTCTAAAGATATTGCTTTGTAAAACCTCAACAAAATATTTTCATTCAGTTTAATAAATATTCAGGCAGAGACCTTTCCTCCCCTCCTCGCCTTCTAATCATAACCCTACAATGTCACTTTCTCCTGTGATTCTGTTAACAGACACACACCCTGCATTGCAGCCACATGAACTTCCTATGTGCTGGAAATGAATGACAGGATGACTGCTACAAGAATTCTGCGTCAAGGAAGAAGATCTTTCCAAGACAAAATATTGTGGAGTTCAGACAAACCCTCTTAGGAGCGTCTGGCAATATTTAGGACTGGTCACCCTGACTTACATGCTATCGGTCAGTGACTCTAGTGTGGTATGTCTTTGCATTGCCAAAGAAGGGTAGTCATTGAAATTGATTTCTTAATATTCTGTCATAGATGAGTCAACATCAACACACTCCACAGATATCCTCAGGAAATCCCTCTCTATGCATTATTCTCCCGTTGGCCCAGGACAACTCTTGCTTCATGCAGGTGTTTCAGGTCACTGACATCTCTCTCTGTGGAAATATACCATGAAGATTGAAGATGTTGATGAAGAAGTTAATTCCAATTTACTTTGGTGAAAACCCTGCAAAAGAGGCCCAGCAGAAGATAAATGTGCCACAGCTGATAAGACTTCCTCACAAATGGTTTGCAAGCCAATGATTATGTGTGAACAATTAACTGACTCAGAGCAAGCAGGCAACCTGGCTGGATTTAGAGCAGCAGAATGTTGGTACTGGCAGAATGACGATGCGACTCTCCAGGATTCTGAGTGCAGCAAACTTGGAGTTCTCTAGTGGAAAAACCCATTACACCGACCCCTTAGGGGTCTACCTGCAAGAGTCATACCCTACTGCTTTATCCCAGCAGTGCATCCCTTCATCACATCCGACTTTCCATCTTTGTAAAATCGTTCTCGTGTCAGTAGGAAGAACAGTCAGCTAGTTTTAGCAGCAGATAGTCTTAAGCAGGCCCCAGTTAGTGCCTTTTCATAGTTAACGCTTTAGCTTTGTACATATTTTACTTCTTTCGAACATGTCTTCCCATTCTATTTGTTCTTTCTTAAACGAAAGAAAGAAAGAAAAAAGAAAGAAAGAAAGATAGGAGAAAGGGGAGAAGAAAGAGAAGAGACGACATAAGCACAACTGCACTACTACAAGCCCATCCACCTGAATTAATTCCAGCTACCTGCCAAGCACATAGAGCAGCCATTCAACTCATGACAAGAGACGGCAATCTTCACTTATTATGCTTTTAATTTCTTTTTTATATAAGTATTACACAATAAAATATGACACCCAACACACAATTGCTAAAGGAAAATCTATTTTTGGGCAAGATCAGCACAACCGAAGCAGCTACAAAAGGAAAAGATGTAATACCAATGTAATACAGTGTCTAGGTTTGGGATTGTGAATTCAGACCTCTTGTGTCAAAATCAGCTAATACACTTAAAGCAAAGGGCAGTTGCACACTTGCTCTTATGCAACGCTGGCTTATGCACTGAGGCAGAAGGGACTAATGCAGATGGGTGGGTCAATTTCAATGTTGGCCTGGTAGTGGAGGTGGCAAATATAAGGGACAATGCCAGCTAGTGCAGCAGCAGGAAAGACGGGACTTTCACACCAGTGTGTGATGCAAAGTTGATATCATGTTTAACATTTATTCTATTCTTGCAGGCAGCAAGTTTGGTAGGTGGATTCTTTCACAAGAATTTCTAAACTATGATTTTTCCAGGAAATATTAGCCAAAATTATGGAGGACATTCCACATGTCATAAAGATTATTCTGCACAATCATAGTACAGAAATGAGTGTATGTGACACTGTAACTGTTACTATACAATGTACCATGAGAGCTCACAAGCTATCACAGAGTTCACTGTGCACATTAGATGAGTGTGATGATTTGGCTAGTGCCGCACTATTTTATTTATTTATTTATTGCATTTGTTATACGCCCAAAGCCGTGCACTGCATATTACTGAGGCGAGGGAGAATTTGACAGTCTCTTTTTTCTGATTCTAAACTTTCAGCACAAAAATCTGAGAAAGTGTAATCAATTATGTTCTTCTTTATTTTCAAGTAGACCAAGTGTGTAAGGTTTGCAGTATGACATATGAGTTGGATTGTCGTAGCAGATTTAACGGGATGGTAAACGTGATCCTAGACAAATCAATATTGGGTGAATCATTTAAAGATGAGTGTGAAACCAGGCTCTCACTCTACCCACCACATCTGCCGCTTCGTACCAACTCTTACCTGTAGACAGCCTTCTGAGCTACACTGTAGCTGGCTCTGATCTGGAGACTATTCATGTTTGCTAAAACGGTCATCAAGACGTCCCGGTCTACTGGTCTCTTGGTGTAGAAATCCACAAAGTTCTCGGGCAAGATTTCCAAACCAGTACTGTGCTCTTCAAAAGGCTGCAATAATAGCCCGTTCGACCTGGTGCTTAAGGAGCGTCCGTTTCCCTACAGAAAAACAAAAACATGCATTGGCTGAGCTATTGGTCCTTGGCTTTGATCAACAGTCTATGATAAATGCTGTGTTTTGTCCGATAGGCGAGTTAACCCATAATGCTGACCATTTGGTCCCTCTTCCCTAGCGGAAGGTTCCTTGAATGCTGTTACAAACATTTCTCCAGAGCCCGCTGGTAAGGGGCGTTGAACATCTACCCTAAAATGAATCAGGGCACCAACCAGAAGACAGTCCAAAATCACTCAATGGAGTAGCAATGGCAGAGCGGTTTTGCCTTCACTCGGAGGTGGGTAGATGGCTGGTAGGTAGTGTAATTTAAACTCATAAATTACACTAGAAGTAAACTGAACATTATGCAGTCTTAATTTGGAATTAAACAATAAGGAACCGTAACTTCAAATCAGCGCTATAGCTGCCATAACACACATAAACACGGAGTGACAATAAAAAAGGTACAGGGGCACTAGAGAAGGCCCTTCCCACTCTTACAGCTAATGTAAGATCTATAGCGGGTTGCACATTTGACACATTATAATGCTACATACACATCCTGGGCTCTCAAGGCCAGTTCATGGGTTGAACAATTGTTCCCCACAGCCTCTAACATATCATAGGAGGCATAAACCTAAAAGGGAGATCCTAGTCTCACGTAATTCATCTACATTGAGGGGTGAAACGGTTAAAACAATTAAAAGCAAGTCCCAAAATGCCACCCCACCATCCTATAAAATTAAATACAATGTACTTAGCCTAACAAGGTCTCAGTTCACCCCTCAAAACACTAGACATACCGTAGCAGAATTTGTAATGCAGTGTGCAGTGTTATCCTATGGGGAAAACGTTAACTGAAGCGGTTTATTGCATTAAATTCCCCACTGGATTCATCTAATTCCACATTTATGGTGGAGACCTCTAGAGAGTCAGGGAGGGTTCAGGGAACAATAGACCAAGTCCAGGTAAGTACCTGCTTTCAGTTAGTTTTCCTCAGTTCAGAAGTTATAAAAGGTTTGATCATAGGAAACAATGGGACAAATCCATAGGCAAGCCCAGGTTATGGGATAAAGTCAGGTAAGTATTAGATCTCCACCACAAGTACAGCCAAAGAAGGAAGCAACCTCACTTAAAACCACAGTTTCCCCCACTGACCAAGACGAGCTCCTGCTGCAGATTTGAGACCCCCAACAATCAGAGTCGGACGGAAGCAAAGCAGGATTTCAAGCAATGCAAAATACAGTAATGGGGCCTGCAAAACTCCACTGCTCCCAGTTCAAGGGAACCCCTGACAATGACTCCAAGGAATATATCAGGACCATAGTACCCAGGGACAAGAACACACAGAGTTGGCCATGGTGGATTTGAGTTAGAAATGGAGGGAGAAGCCAGTAAATACAGATGTTCCTTTTAGTTTGGGCTAGGCTAGAGGCATTGGGCTTTCTGAGACAGCCAGAGAAGGCCGACAACCAAATGCAGCAATAAATCAGACACTTGAAGGGATGACCCATCAGAAAGAAGCAGCTCTAGAAATGAAAACAACACCAAGATGACAGAGGAACCCAACCAAGTGTTCAGATCTACACAAGGTAGAAGTCAGCCAGCAAAGAATGGTCCCACAATGGAAGTAATAGCTGCAGGAAACCCAGAATGACCCAAGACCAAGCTGAAGCAGAGTGGCAATGACCAACCACTCAAGGATGCCAGGAAGGCTCCCCATCACAAGGCGCTTGTTCCAAGAGGATTTCTCAGGGAGTCAGCCCTACAGTAGCCACAAAACGGTCCCAAGAAGGAACTGTAATTCCAACTAACAAGGAGAACTGTGAAGAGGATGAGAATGATCACAGGATGGGTTTCCAGCAGCATCATAAGAAACCAGGAGCAAGGACAAAGGTGCCATGGTCCAGCCAATCGGGGCAAAGCGGAACCTTGGAGGCAGCAGCGCAGCTTCAGCAACAGTCCTCCATCAATTTAGGTAAGACTCTGAGCAACGCATTGGGTCGCCAACTGATAACACATTCATTCAACAGCCCCTAAATCTTCACCAGGAAGGCACACAATGGTGTTAGGCAGAATTGCATGCAGTACCCTCTGGGAACACCAGACACAATTAGGACTACAGGTGTAAGCAAAACCAACCTTTGGTATAAGTCTGTACCACACACTTTTTGGTAGCGAGCTGAGCAGCCAGGCTTATCCGAAGAGGGAGGTTCCATGTGTTAAAATCGCAACAAAAATGGCCGTTTACACAAATAAATTGCTGCAAAAAGGCTGTGGTTTTGCTGCCACAATACATGTAAAGGATGCGGGGGACACCCACACAACCCCCAGACCCATTTACCATCGAAGGGGAGCGCAGGACTTTTTGTAAAGGTGACATTCTTGCCGCGATTTCATTACTGCATACCAAGAGGGAATGTGAGCAGTAGTTGAAGTTACACAGAAGTATCACAATCACCCGTTCTGTTCTTGTGTCAAATGTCTTAGAAAAAGAGGATCTTGAGATTATTATATTGGGCGATTTGAATAGTCAATACTTGGATCCCAAATGGTACTATGACAAGATCAGACTTGGGGCATCTTTAATGGCGAGGAAAAGAGTTAGGCAAATAAGCGCAGAATTAAAAAGCTGCGACTTAATCCTAGCCAATGGAAATATAAGGGAAGATAACCCCCCAAATTTACTTGGGCAAACAGCTTCTCCAGATCCACTTTACAGTACATATTTTTATCCAAATCTTTATTTTGGAAATGTGACAATTTAAAAGTGAAACCCTTAACATCTAGTGACATCGCATGCTTGTTTTGAGCATGCAGCAAGTGGTAATGATAATCAAAGCACAAATTGCTCGGTGGTGGTGGAGGCAAACTTAAGGAATCCTGCATTAGTTTGGAAGCCAGCTTTATCACATTGTTTCAATGATTTTATTTTTATATGGGCTCCAATGAAGATGGTGATCTCTCTAACCCAGCCACCTATGATCAGGCAATTCAAAGGGCCTTGGGAAGTCTATACGCCGCCGAATCGGGGGAGTAGTAAGAATGTAAATAAGAACCATGGCTACAGGCACAAGTATGACAGCCTGTTGGCTGAGAAAAATCTATGCAAAACGACTGTGATCGAATAATTTTAAAAAACTAGATTGAACACCTCTGAAATTTTAGTGTTTGGTGGGAAGTTTGGCAGGTTCTCAGCTATTCCCATGGTTAAATATTATCATAAAACAATGTTCCCGCACCTGTTGTATGGACTGGAATCAGGCTTATTATCGAACATTTGGGGCAGAGTGGAGTCACTGGTGTGGGAAAGGCTACTCTCCCTTCTGAATGGGTCGCCGGTGTCTTTTATTAGACATGAGGTGGGCTTGGTTTTGTTGCAAGCACAGACAGACTGGAAGCGGCTGCAGCTTCTGAGATCTTTTCTGCTTCCACCACGGAATTGTGTATTAGCAGAGATGCGCACAGTGTTGTTTTGTAACTTCTCTAGAGTTTTGACATAATGGTGTCAATGATGCACAAAGCTTTTGGCTGAGTATGATTTGAACCTTGAGAAACTAGTAGCTGTGCACATCGATAAAAATAAATCTTTTGGAACTTGATTGGATTAGGAGTCAGAATTGGGGTATCATTTCTTTTACAACTTTAAATCTGAAATAAGAGCACTGAATGATATGCCTTTCTACTTGAAACAACATCCATCAAGGAAACCTTGTTGTGCATTGATCTGTTTCAAATTGAATGTAATTCCTACCAGGGAAGTTATGGGTCCAAGACCGGGTATTGAACGCTCTTTGCGGGTTTGTAGGTATTGCTCTGCACACATTGAAACAAGTCGCCATCTTCTGCTAGAATGCCTGGCTTTGGTTGAAATCCGCCTTGAGCTTTTTTGGTGCTTTGTCCCAGATGTAGATTTGATCAACACTGAGTGGTTTGTGCTAAAATTTAAAACAGCTGTAAGTTATCATTGGATATATCCATTTTTTAAATATCTTTAATATGTAATTACAGCGATGTCTAATGATTTGTGTGTTTTAATGATTTTGGAGTGCATAAAATGGTTGGAGTGCATAAAATGGTTGGAGTGCATAAAACAGAGTGCATGGAACGGTGTGAAGTGCATGGAACGGTGTGGAGTGCATGGAACGGTGTGGAGTGCATGGAACGGTGTGGAGTGCATGGAACGGTCGGAGTGCATGGAACTATTGGTGTATGCTCGATCTCAGGCACCTAAGGTAAACCACCATATTGCATCTCCACGCGTACTCTCTTCTTTACACCACCGCTCAACTAGAACACAGCGATACTATGACACCATTCGGTATAGCTGTTCTCATACCATCACTTGCCTCATACTCCCCATCATCCTAACTAAACACAGCTCGTTATGCACCCTCCAGCCTAGGCGTTCTCCCCAGGCCTAACGCAGCCAGAATTGGTCTGGATAACAACCTGCCAGAACAAACACATACTCTGGATCTCCCAACCACTACACCTACCGCTAAGAAGCAGCTATCACACAAATGCCACACCTGCATTGAGATCATACCAATGGTACTTAAGGCGCTATATAAATGCAAAGTAACATAACATAACAGTGGTTCAAGTAGACACTTACACTCAAGGTTTCTTGGTAAAAAATACTTATACATTTATTTACACAATCATTTAGAAAACATTCACAAGTAGAAATCAACTTAATATGAAACACCAATACACTACAGTAACAAACTCTGAGTTGTAGGGACAGTTTGCGCTCCCCTGAAAAAGGAGCCAAATGGCACTTCAATTACTTTGAATGGGAATAGAAAGACATAAGTTTGTACAATGGATTAGAAAACACTTCTGTTAGGCAATGCAAAGGTTCAGTGTACCAGGAGGGTCAGTTCAATTCAATAGGCCAGGCCAAAGTCAATAGTCTAGTGTTCTTGGATAGGACAGATCAGTTCTGGTAACAAATGGAGAAGTCTTTGTAAAAGTTCTCAGAAGTAGGTTAGACGAAAAAGAATGATATGCTGGGTCACAAGCTGATTAGGCCTGCAAGTTGGGAAAGTTTCACAAACTTTCACTGCGAGAGTTAGGATCTCTCAACCGGATGGCACAGTACCTTAATGTGAGCAAAAAAGATGCAGCTGAAGACGTTGGTTCCTGGCAGTTACTGCAGATCTCGTTGTTCCTGAGCCTCAGTCGTCGGGACAAGAGGGAGGACGTCGGGGGATTCCTACACTGCACAGGATCGTCATCGTAGCAAACAAAATGGAGTCACTTTGGTTCAGTAGCCGTTACTTCAAGACACAAACTGGTTTCCATCTCCCTGGCTAAACCTTAACCAGCATTGAGAATGGTATCCAGGTGTCTTCTGAGCTGATTGGTCCCACCAACTCAAAGGAAGAAGCTGTCCTTGAAGGAGCTTCTCTGTCGAATGGAGTTCTGGCAATTTGGAATTTCAGCAGGCTTCACCGGGCAAACCAACGGTCCAGTGGGTGCAGCAGACGTCCTTTTCCAGCTCGTCTTCGGTTCTTTCGTTCCAGTGGTCGACTCTGCCTTCCAGTCCTGGAGACTCGCCTTTTAAACAGTTTCTTCCCATTCATTCCAGCCTAGCTACCACTCACCTAGCAGGGTGGCTGTCCTTGCAGCACAATGGAGTCTGGAACAAGAGGTGCGAGACAGCAGAGGCAGCAGTAAGCTCAGAATGAGGTCTTGTAAAACAAGATCTGAGAGCATGTAAGAACCAGTCATGTGCTGCCAGGATTGAGAAAGCAGATGATTCCGATGATTGTATGTACATATAGCATGTCACCTCGCACCTTAGTTTGTATGGCTCACCCAGTGGCATTGATCACAATACATCAGTTTAATTCACCCGGTGATCGAATCTCTCAAAACAACCATTTCATGTGCTGTGAATGTAGTAAGGTGACCATGAGGTCACTGAACAAATTGACCACGTGATGGAATGTGTGTGGGATACCAAAAAAAGCAGCAATGTGGCAGTACTCATATCTCAGAGGCATATTCATGGATAGTTGTGGCGATGGGAAATGTGATGCATTACTATTTAAATGATAAAGAATGGGGTGAAGGTTTTAGAATCTGGAGCGAAGAAACATCTGGCCTCGGGGCACACCAACAGTCTATGTAACAATTTGCTCTGTTACGCATGGGAACAGTGTGACCCACATTCCACTGGGTGCAAGTGATGACATTATATGAGTGGATGCATGCAACTCTCCAATAAGGTGGTCCAGTGGTTTTGAAACAAGTGAAAAGGAGCAAAACTCACGCAGCTCTGCTAGACAGGCATCGCCTTACTCCAAAGCCCCCTCTCCCATACTGAATTTGCAGAGGTTTTCCAATGTATCTGGGTGCCTTATCTTCATGTTTCTGCACATTTTTACTAATTGTTTACAATAAACCACATCTTGTAGGATCCCCTAGGGACCCCTATCACCCAGACATCTTCAAAAGGAATCCCTGGTGACGCACCTCCGAAACCTAATGAATCTATCACTCAAAAAAGGAATAGTACCGTCCTCCTTCAAATCAGCATACATTAAACCACTGATAAAAAAAAGAATCAGAAAGCACAGAAGACCCAAGCAGCTACAGACCGATATCCAACCTGCCCTACCGAGCACAGATCCTGGAGAACCACATGTACAAAATACTTCTTAAACACATCGAAACAAACAGAATATTCGACTGATCACAATTTGGCTTCAGACCAATGAGAGGAACAGAATCAGCACTTCTATCGATATGGGCGACCTGAAAATAAACGCAGATGACGATGCCCAATCAGTCCTAATACTATTGGACATATCAGCAGCTTTTGAAACAATGAGTCATGCAACACTCTCAAAAAGATTGATGGAATGTGGCATACAGGAATATGCACTAAAGTGGCTTACCTCATTCCTAACAAACCGAACCGAAAGAACCTTTCTACCGCCGTTCACCTCAAACACCCAAAATATATCCTGTAGAGTCCCACAGGGATCCAGCCTCTCCCCTCTACTTTTCAACATATACATGTGCCCACTGATGAAAATCATTTGTACCCACGGACCTACTACCTACAACTATGCAGACATCACACAACTGAATGTCAAAACATACAAAATAACAGCCTCAACAATTGCCTCACAGACATCTACAACTGGATGACAATGAACAACCTCAAACTGAACCCGGCAAAAACAGAAATAATTCTCTCACCTGCAGGATTCAATGGAGGGAACCCACAACTGGACTAGCCGATCGGCATAGGAACACAATCAGAGACTACCGATGTAGAAAATAAACTAGGAATACTCATGGACAACTGACTATAACTGGAACCGCAAGTCAACGCAATCACCAAAAAATGCTTCTTCCTCCTACGACTGCTTGGAGGATTACTCCCCTACCTGTCCTTCCCCTACAGAACCCTCACAATCACATCCCTGATACTGACAAGAATTGACTATGCAAACAGCCTCTACCTAGGAATGCCGGAAAGAGTTACCAAGAAACTCCAAAGGATGCACAATACAGCAGCCAGGATCCTATTAAGACTAAACAGAAGAGATCAGATCACTACAGCACTGAAAAGCCTACACTGGCTAGAAGTTAAAAAGCACCTCAAATTCAAAGCACTCTGCATAGCCCACAAAGCCTTGCACAGACAAGGAGCGGAATTCCTCCAAGACAAGATTAGCTGGTGTCGCCCAGGAAGGGAACTAAGATCCAGCAACGACCTACAAATATATGAAACACACTACAAAAAAAGGAAATTTGGCAGAACAGCATTCTCACGTTTAATTGCTAGGATCTGGAACAACATGCCCAAACTAATTAGAACCACAGAAGACCACATCACATTCAAGAAACTGCTCAAAACCTGGCTATTCAGCAGACAATGACAACCTCGAAGGGACACTGGCAACAACACCACAGACAAACAACTAGAGGGGAGACGAGATGGGCCAAAAGAACCGGAAACAAGAACCTAGCTAGATACCATCAAGCGGCATCCAGAGGCTCCAACAAACTGACTGACTTTACTAACCCACTTTTCCTTTCCTGCTCCTCCTACATAAGGAACACGTTACTTACCTGTTACTGTTGTTCTCCAACATGGGTCTGGCATGGATTCACATGCTCATGAATATTCCCCGTCATCAGGCCGGGAATCCTCGGTACAGAAAAAAATCAGTATCAGTTTTGTTTCTGATCTGTCTTTCCTAGTAGCAACCAATCACTGATCTCTGGGTCATACTGCCCCCAGCCAATGACTGCCCTCTCCATAAGCCCCGCCCCAGGCAGCCATCCTCAGATTTGGTAGCACGTAAAGTGGCAGTATGACCAGGTGAAGAGCCGCAGAGGGGAAGGAGGGAGGGTTCGCATGTGAATCCATGCCAGACCCATGCTGGAGAACAACAGTTACAGTAAAGTAACTTGTTCCTTCTCCAGCATGGAGTCTGGCATGGATTCACATGCTCATGAATATAAGAATACATAGCAGTACACACATGCTCAACCTCGGGAGGTGGCAAAAGGCTCAACATCAAGCATTACATAAACTCAACATTAAGCAACTCTTACCTCTTCACCAGGCCCTTCAGGCGAACAGGTTGCGCAGCACTGCTTGGCCGACCCTGGACTCCTCCCTGGAGTCCCGATTGACGCAGTAGAATCTCGTGAAGGTGTGCGTCGACCTCCACGTAGCAGCCCTGCAGATGTCCAGCAGGGGCACACCAGACAAGAACGCTTTGGTAGCAGCGATCGCTCTGATCGAATGGGCTCTCGGACGGCCGGGCAGCGGTCGGTTTGCCAACCGGTGACAGTGCATGATGCAGCCGGAGAGCCATCTGGAAATGGAAGCCTTCGAGAGAGCCTTCCCTTGGTTCACAGGTCCAAAGTTCCCAAACAGCTGTGATGTCTTCCGAAAACTCTTCGTGCGGTCCACGTAGAACTTAAGCGCTCTAGCTACATCCAGAGAGTGCAAAGTCCTCTCGGCCGGCGACGAAGGCGACAGGAAGAAAACTGGCAACACCAAGAGCTCGTTGAGGTGGAAGTCCGACGGCACCTTGGGCATAAAGGAGGGGTGTGTCCTCAGCACCACCCTCGTGCCGTGAAAAGTCAAGTATGGAGGCTTGCAAGATAGGGCCTGGATCTCCCCCACTCTCCACGACAGGAACTTCAACGGCGCCGAATCCATAGGCTCGAATTGGGCTCCCATGAGCCTGGTCAGCACCACGTTGCGCTCCCACGCCGGGGCAGGGGCCTTTACCGGCGGGAACGATCGGAATAGTCCCTTCATAAATTCCTTCACCGGGCGATGAGACCACAAGGACGCCTGTCCTGTAGTTCTGGTGTATCGGGAAATTGCAGCCAGATGTATTTTGATGGAGGCGTGAGCTAGTCCAGTACTTGAGGGGCCGTAATCCGCAGAGGGTTAATCTTCTGTGCACGGCACCAGACAGAGAGCCTCTTCCACTTGTGTCCGTAGCACTTGAGAGTTGAGGACGCCCTGGCCTTTACAAGAACCTCTCTGCAGTCAGCCGGGATATCGTACCCTCCAAACTCAAGTGCTGCAGGAGCCAGGCCTGCAAGTTCAGCGACTCCGGGTCATGATGAAGAATGGCGCCCCCTTCTCTGGAGAGAAGATCCGCATCCGCCGGCAGCTTGACAGGTGGGGACGCTGATAAGTCCAGGAGGTCCGGGAACCAGATCTGTCTCGGCCACGCCGGTGCAATGAGGATAATCCTGCACCGGGACCTCTTGAGCTGGTTGATGAGCCGGAGCAGCAATGGCAACGGAGGGAACGCATAGAGGAACAGGTCGTCCCAGGGGAACGAGAAAGCATCTTCCATGCTCCTCGGCTGGGGAAACCTGCTGGCGAACCTCTGGCACTTGGAGTTCGTCGCCGTCGCGAACAGCTCGAACTGGGGTTTGCCCCATCACTGGAAGAGTCGATCCGCTTGATCATGGCGTAGTTCCCACTCGTGGCACGAGCGCAGCTCTCTGCTGAGTGAGTCGGCAATGGTGTTTTTTATGCCTGCCAGATGAAAAGGCACCAGAAACATCCCTTGGCCGACGGCCCAATGCCACAGATCCTGGGCTTCCTTGGATAGGGCTGGGGATCTGGTTCCGCCCTGCTTCCTGATGTAGAACATCGTGGTGGTGTTGTCTGTGAAAATCCTCACCACCTTGCCTTTGAGGGACGGAAGAAAGGACCTGAGGGCCCAGAACACTGCACGGAGCTCCAAGATGTTGATGTGGAGCGGCTTCTCCTCCGGGAGCAAAAGGCCTCTCGCGTGAAGATCTCCGGTGTGCGCTCCCCACCCTTCCAGGGAGGCATCCGTCGTCACCGTTACCTGGTGAGCTGGGGTCTGAAAGTCTGTCCGTGCCGTCAGATGAGTGCGGGTGCCCCACTACTGGATCGCTTGTCGGAAGGTCTCGTTGAGCGGGATCCTGTCCTCGAAGCTGCCCGTCGCTTGGATCCAGCGGGCGTCGAGGAACTCTTGTAGAGGACGTATCCAAAGTCTGCAAAGGCGTACAACATATATGCAGGAGGACATCATCCCGAGGAGGGACTTGATGGATCTCACCCTGGCCACATCCGTGGCCAGCAGATGCTGCACCTTGCCCAGGATGGCCATCGTCCTCTCCTCCGACGGCGAGGCCAGCCGCGCCACTGTGTCGAGCTTGGCTCCCAGAAACAGGGCGACTTGCGACCGGACCAGGTGGGATTTGGGGAAGTTGATGGAGAATCCCAGGTTCGTGAGCAGCTGGACGGTCTTCGCTGTGTGTTCTACGGCGAGCTCCCTTGTCCTTGCTCGGATGAGCCAGTCGTCCAGGTAGGGGTAGATGTGGATCCCCTGCAGGCGCAGCCGCGCCGCCACCGGTGCGAGGCACTGCAGACTTCAATCGGAACGGGAGGGCCTTGAACTGGTAGTGCCGTCCTTGGACCATTTTAGAATGGGATGTGGAAATACGCATCCTCCAAGTCCAACGACGACAGGAAATCGCCCTCCTCCAGCTGTCCCAGCACGTGCTGGAGGGTGACCATCCAGAACTTCTGTGCCTTGATGTACTTGTTCAGTCGTCGCAGGTCCAGGATGGGACGCCATCCTCCTGTCTTCTTCTTTACGAGGAAGTACCTTGAGTAAACTCCAGAGCCCCGAAGCCTCTTTGGGACGAGCTCGATGGCACCCTTCTTGAGCATCGCCCTTACTTCCAACAGTAGTTGAGGGACGTGAATTTCCTTCCTGGCCACAGGGGGGACACGCGGGCACTTTTTTAGAAATTCAAGAGCGTGCCCCTGGGCCAGGTCGTCCAGCACCCAATGGTCGGTGGAGATGGACTCCCACACGCTGATGAATTTCGCTAGCCGGCCTCCCACTGGAGTGCTTCTGTGGGGGCCCGACACCACGGTCGGTTCAGTCCTGTTTTGAGGCCGCCTTGCCGCCTTGGCCTCCCTGGCGATGACGGCGGGATCCGCCCGACTTGCCTCGTCCCCTATGGGCTTCCTGCGACGAAGAATGGGCCGCATGACGGTAGGTAGAGGAGCCGCCGCCGGAACTTTTGGAGGCTCCTTGCTTGCCTCCGGCGCTCTGAAAGGACGGCCGTCGCTGCTGGAGAACTCCTAGGGCCCGGGCCGTCTCCGTGTCCGTTTTGATGGCTTGCAGGGACTCATTGACTGTTTTCCCAAACAGGTTGTTCCCTTCGAAGGGCATGTCCAACACCTTTGCCTGTACGTCGCCTTGAGCCATCTGCGCCGTCTGAGGCAAACGCCGCTGCCCAACTGGCGGAAACCGGTGTCAGCGATGTCCATCACCACCGTTATGGTGTGGTTCGATGCCACTTCGCCTTCCTGCAAGATTTCCAGGGCCTCCGCCCTCTTGTCGTCTGGTAGGAAGTCCAACAAAGGAGCGATCTTATACCACAGCTCCCTGTCATAGCGGGCAACAATCACCAAGGCGTTGGCTGCCTTAATCGTCGTCGCTGCCGACGAGATGACCTGTTGTCCCATCGTGTCCAGATTCTTTCCCTCGCCGTCCGGTGGGGAAGTCGCTGTTGAGGCCGATGCCCCCCCGCCTTCTTCCTGGCCGCTGCAGAGACGACCGAATCCGGGGTCGGCTGTGCCCTAAGGCACAGATTGGCCGCGTCGGGGACCCGGTACCTTTTCTCATACCGGTCCCTTTTTGCCGGTGTCGTGGACAGGTTCTTGAGAAGGGAAAGTCCCTCGTCCCAGATGTCATCCAGCAGAGGCACGGCGAGGACCGTCTTCCTCTTGGCCTCGCGCCGTTGGTAGAGGAACCCCTCCTTCTTCTTCTCTTCGGAGCAGAGCTGGAAAAGCTTGGATGCCCTGGCGATTATAGCATGGAAAGATCCAATCTCATCGGGCGGGAAAGCCAGAGGAGGGGGGGGAGACGGGAGGTCCACCCCGTCATCGCCGCTGTCGTCATCAGTACCCGTCATGGCCGTGTCTGTACCCGTGTCATCCCCAGGCACCGTGGGCGGGGGCGAAGGTTGAGCAGGCCGCAAGGGTTGAAAAGGCAGAGGAGGATGTGTCCTTCTCCTCTTAAGTGGTGGACTTCCCTACGGGCCTGGCTCTGGCTCCTCTGTCGGGCCTGGCTCCGGCTCCTCCGTCGGGGGTAGGGGCAATCTCGTTCTTATTTCCGTACATAAGGATTGTATTGCCATCAAAATGGCCGCGCCAAGTTGTCCTGCAGCACTGGTTGCGACGGGCGCAATGGTTGATCTGGAACCTCGGCGCCGCTGTCGCTCTCGTCGTCCCCTTCGTCAGGGTTCCTCCCGACGGGCTGGGCCTCCTCATGCCCACGTCGTGGCTTTCTAAGGCTTCGATCAGTTCCTCCTCGGAGGCCGTGCCCGTATCCACGATGGCCACCGGCCCCCCCCTCTTTCTCCGCCGGGAACTTCACAGGGGTCTTCTCGATGGGCTTGAAAGAGCTCTCCCTCTGCGGTGGCAGGGAAACTCTGGGCCCCGAGGTCGCTTCCACCAGTGCAACCGCCACATGCTGAGCCAGGGCTGCCGCGACTTTCTCGATAGAGGCCTTGGCCGGGTGAATCAGGGCCTTCGTCACCGTCTGTGTGCTAGAGGCCTTCACCTTGGGGGGAGGGTCATCGCCTCGCTCCCCCTCAGCTGGAACCTTCGAGATCGACCGGGGCCTCTCCAGAAGCTTAGCCGGGTTCTCGGATTTCCTCTTACCCGAGCCAGAGCGTTGGCTCGTGGTTGATGGCGCCGGGGAGGATGCGCCCCCGACCGTTCGGCGCTCCCGGTGCCCGCGGACTCGCGGTGCTTAGCCTTCTGTTGGACCCCCGTCACCGGGGTGCCCTCACAGGACTTAGAAGACCGCTCAGACTTCTTCTTTTTCTTGTCACCTGACGGGCTCTTTCCGTCCAGCCAGTTGGCAAGACGAAGATGGCGATCCCTCATGGTCCGCTCCGACATGTTCCCGCAAAATGCGCAGTCCTTCTCCACGTGCGTTTTGTCCTCATGAAGACAGTAGAGGCATAAAGAATGCTCGTCTTCCTTGAACACATTCTGTAGCTGGCATCGAGGGCAGGCCCTGAACAGCTTCCAGGGCGTCGAGCTTCCTTTCTTCTGGGCCATGTCTGGGGTAGGCCTCAGAAACTTCTGGACTCCTCCAAAAGCGTAACTCGATGAAATCTTCACCCTAGAGGGGCGTAGAAAAATCCGAAACGGGTCCCCGTTGATCGGATGTAGAAACGGTGGAGCTTGAGGCTCTACTAAATCGAAAAATGAGAAATTCTCTTTGAAAAAACGCGAAAACGCAGCAAAAGCTCGAGAGCTATAGCACGAGGACTCCCAACACTTGAACGTGCGGTAAAAATCTGAGGATGGCTGCCGGGGGCGGGGCTTAGGTAGAGGGCAGTCATTGGCTGGGGGCAGTATGACCCAGAGATCAGTGATTGGTTACTACTAGGAAAGACAGATCAGAAACAAAACTGATACTGATTTTTTTCTGTACCGAGGATCCCCGGTCTGACGACGGGGAATATTCATGAGCATGTGAATCCATGCCAGACCCCATGCTGGAGAACTGACGCCACTACACCAGATCTTGGAGTAGCCACATTCCACATAAACAAACAGAGAATCATTACTATAACCACACCTCCAGTGAGCCACCCACATAGTGCATAAAACTCCAATAATGCAACTACACACCAAGATGCTGGATTATCTTACAGCTATGACCACCTCTGACCCTGGATCCCTTATGGACACTATATAACTAGTGCACACGAGCAACCCATCATAACCCACACAACACACTAACACCAACACAAAACACTACCACACGCCAAAGGCAAGGAATCTTACTGATACAGTTACAATGCATGATCTCAGAAAAATACCGCATGCAAAACAACACTCATAGACGCCAGTTACTCCTGGTTCTGAATCTATCCTCTCACCCTATCCCCACTAACCCCTCACCCCATCCCGACTAACCCCTCAACCCTGTCTCTTGCAGTGCCATGGAAGCCCCTGGGTGGTAGCGGTGCATGGTACAAATCAACATAACATAACATCATCATCCCGGGAGGATAGCTCAGCAGCAACGTGTTCGCCTTGGAAGCAAGACGATACGAAGCAACACAGGTTCGATCCCCGGGTCCGCGCTTAGATACCTCTGGGTATTTAAGTGCGTTATAAATATGCAAATAAGGCCAAAAAAAACCAATTACTCAACAAACAAAAAAACTATTCCTGTAACAGCGCCTCGATGTCCGCGGGCCGTGTGAGTGCCGTGTGAGTGCTTTAAAAATGCAAATAAATAAATCATGGCAAGATTTCAGTGGCCAGCCTCATTTATTAGCCCCCAATTTGGTTAGTATGAACCAACTAATGCAACAAGGAGAGCATCAACATGAACTTACCTGAATGATTACATCCATATCGGAGAACAATTCACTATCAGTACTATCCTCTGGAATGTCATACGAAACAGTGTATTTCAAGTAACCACCATAGGCTGTTAACTGCAATGAAAATCAAAGAGTAACATTGAATAATTACATATGAGAAAATGTTTGTATGTACATAATAGCTGGAGGTGGTATGCTGGGCTCTAAGGTGACTCAAATACAATACCTCTTTGGGCATGTGACTGGTCCAAGTAAAGTGTGACTTTATTAAGCTACACTACAAATTAAATTGATTTCTCTGCTAAAGACAAACTATGGTTACCCCAATTATCAAGAAACCGGGGTTGCCAAGGGACAATCCATTGAACTTTCACCCTATTTCGAATACTTCTTTCCTTTTAAAAATACTTGACCGGGTTGTGTATCATGAAATTGCTGAACACATGAACCAGTATCCTATCCTACGTTCACATCAATCTGGATTCAGAAAATTATTCGGGACTGAGACCTCGCTCTTAGAGCTTAAGTCCAGGCTATTAACACAGATGGATAAGAGCGGGTTCTCATTGATTATATCATTGGATCAATCCGCAGCCTTTCATTTAATAGAACATTCTATACTAAATATGAGGCTCAAGGAAGTGGCCAATTGCTCAGACCAGGCTGCATCTTGGATTGCTTCCTTCTTAGAACATAGACATAGTAGTGTCTGCTCGGATATTGCGGAAGCAGACCCAATTTCAGCACTCTATGGAGTCCCGCAGGGGGCTAGTACCTCACCATGTATTTATAATCTTTTCATGGCACCTTTCTTCTACATGTTAGAGCAGGAGGGGGTAGTTTTCTTAAATTATGCAGATGATACCCAATGTGTAGTTGCCCTAAGAGGTTCCCATGAACACGACAAGCTCAAAGTCAACAGAGGCTTTAGCTTGATTGAGAATTGGATGTTGGATAGTTTTCTTGCTTTAAATAGGAGTACGACAGAGCTAATGATTGTAGGTAGTCCACATGCTCTGAAGGCTCTAAATCACTCCTATAGCTCTTTCAAGCTAGGGGATGATATCATAAGTCCACTCTCAAAAACTAAAATACTGGGAGTTACTCTTGATCAGTCTCTCAATATGAAAGCGCATGTGACCTCGCTTGTGTCCTCCTCAGTTTACTATGTCCAATTACTGTCACACCTGAGCCCACTCATATCACAGAAAAGTGCAGAAAACATTGTGAGAGCGATAATAGGGGCCAAGTTGGACTACTGTTGTAGCCGTATGCTAGGCACCGGGAAGCAGGTCCTACAGAGATTACAAGCGGTACAGAACTGGGCAGTTAGAGTGGTAGTGGGGCTCTCAAGGCGTGAACACGTATCGTAAGCCAGGCGAGCGCTTCATTGGCTTCCTGTGGAGTCAAGAATTAAGTTCAGAACTCTGGTGATAACCTTTAAGTGTAGAAGGCAAATGATGCCTCCGTATCTTCAGTGCTACATTAAAGATAAAGTAAATACCAGATCTTTAAGGTCTGGATCTCAAAATCTTTTGGAGCAACTCAGACCAAGGACTTCCAAGGCAGAGAACGGTGCTTTTGCTTTCAAAGCGCCCAGTTTGTAGAACCAACGACCAGCTCATTTGCGTAAACACAAACTTCTTGAAATATTCAAGAAAGATCTTAAAACCTTTCTTTCCAACTGATATTAGCCCTATGGGGTAGCGCTATTGTAAGCACTCCTCTTTTTAGCCAGCTCTTTCATTAGTCTTAATTGGTCTTTAGAAGAGTAAATTGTGTTAAAGGTAGCTACTTTTTTGTGTGTCTTGTCCTTCTGTTGTTAGCGCCTTCATGCCTGCGGGTCCACAGCGCGCTATATTAATACCATGTAATGTAATGTAATGTAATGAAGAAATCCATCCTGTATTGAAAAGGATGGAAGCCAGGCACTCTTCACTGCGTTATACATTTTGGCCAGAGACAAGACCCTGAGCTGAACAATCAGCTTTACTATAAAATCCATTGATTGCTACATAACATTGTGTTCATTTCAGAGGCTGTGCTGCTCTGTGCTTCTGATCCCAATTGTTAGCAAAGCTGCTGATGTACACCTGGTCCCAAGCTATATACAAAGTGCATTTTATGGCATTGAAGTCTATGCTTGCTGTGAACCAGAAGAATACATTTGTTAACATGGTCCTCAGAACCGTACTGAATTTGTGTACATTACAACCAGTACATATTGCGATTGTTTCCAGCTCCTGCCTGACCACCACCTGAAGTAATGCATGAACTACTATATTGTCACTATTCATAACGTATAGCACCGTGCCGTTTGTACAGATGTACATGGTGAAGAACTTTCATTTTTAATAAATAAATGGAAATACCAATAAAGCTTAATTTCACTGAAATGATCCTGAGAAATAAAGAACAATCACTTCTGTTCCAAGCGTATCTTAAATATAACAAATTCAAAAGAGTGTAGAAGCAGACAGCTATCTTGGAGCTAACCTTTATTTGCATACATGAGTAATATCTTGCACAGACATTTTTCTGAGACCTCCATATTGTGCACTCGTGGAGGGAGGGAGTCACAGAGGCATTATTGATCACACATTACACTGTAAAATAGATGGGAAAACAGAGGCGAGCTACAGGTAGCGAGGTTTGTATAACCGCTTTGAATTTACTGGGACCTGCAAGGCACATATCCCCTAGATATGTAATTTTCATAGGGATCATTAAACAGTTGACATCTATCACAGGGAGCTTAATTAACTATGTCTTTTGATGTCTTCTTTGCGCACATGATATGTTTTCTTCCCTTCTGGCAACAGCAAGAATGCGCCCTCTTCTGAGGGAATAGCATATTACCTCAAAAGGGCAACACACACAAAATGTGATCGGAGAAGGAACTACTTACTTACCTGTAACTCCAGTTCTCCAGCATGGGTCTTACATTTGGGGTGCATGAGGGAATGCCCAATTGATGGCGATCTTGTCGTTCTATGCGCCAGTGACTTTTTGCCATCTGGCATCCAGGAACTCTTGAAGGGGTCTCATCTGTAGTCTGTGTTAGGACAGTTTTTCTAAAGCCCAACTAAGGCCTTAGTAAAACCATTCAAATGAGACAGTACAAGACTTCACTCTTAGTATAAGGCTGTACCAACTGAGTATATGGTAATGTAGACAGAGCAGCCAGGCTTATCTTAGGAGGGAGACAGGGGTATAGGAGAGTCGAACATTGGAAAATCATATCCAACGAAAAGGATGAGCACAGACACCAGCAGCACCTTCCAGGACCGCGGAAGCACCAGTGAAGCCTTGCAGCTATGCTGACCCCGTTTTCATTTCATCAAGGAAGATCCGTGCAGGACAACTTCCTCCCTTGGGCTGGTGGGACCAACTAGGCTCGAGACCTGCTTCATTCTGGCTCATCCCCCGACTTACTGCGACTTCCCTAGGATGCAGAATCCCAATGCCCGGGGACCCCTGACCATTATCAAGTTCATCGTCTTCCAGAGAACAAATGCGGACAAAACCTTGTAAGCACCTTCAAGGAGCTCCAGAAGCAGGAAATCTTTAGATTCCCCTCACCAGAGTCCAAGACAGAGGGACAGAGGAAACTCCAACCAGAGCTATTTGTTTCTCTTTAGCACTGAGAAAAAGGTGCCAAAATTACAAAGAGCCGCTGAATCATGTGGAATCCATTGCTGCCAAGTCCCTCTCCAGAGTGCTGCAACAGAAACCAGCCAGACATCCTCCCTTTCGTAACCACGACCAAGGACCAGGAACAATGTCTGCATCACTGCATCAGGAATCTTCAATTCTAAGGTACTGCGGGGCTTGGGGTAAAACTACCTTTTGCCATTTGTAGTGCTCCCTGGCTTGGGCAGTTTTATTTTAACCCCCTTTGGAGTTGACCTCAACTCACCTGTGCAGACCTTGCAGCTTGTGCTCCATCAAGTGGGCTCCCCTTGAGATCCTGTGATTTTTCAAAGAACTCCTGACTGTTTAATAACATTTTTATAAGAAAAGCTGCATCAGAACTGAAATTGTCCCATTGACTTTGGCTGTCCTGGTTTCCTAAACACTCCTCTTCTGAACCCGATTGGCTTTGGCAGTGCTTGTTTCCTTACAGGTTTTAATTGTTGACACTATTATTGCTGGGATACAAGACTGCCTACATCCGTCTGGGAGAAACTAACTAGGGAACCAGTTGAAAGTGTGTTCTACTTTAACTCTAACCAGTTTCCCTCCCAATCTCAATATTGTAATGTTAAACAAAAATAAGTGCTAATACTGACCTTGACTGATGTCACTCCATGTGCTGGAACATGTTTAACATAGAAAATAATTACTCACCTGCATTATTGGCTCTTGTTTAAATGAATTCCATCTTCCATTGAATGTTACTATTAGTTGCTGATTTTTAAAGAATGCTTAATTTACCTTGTCTTTGGGATACATTACTCACCGTAATCGTATTTCTGATGCTTGTATCTGCTTAGATTCACATGCTGTGCATAGGCCGACATCTAGTGCAAGCTGCGGAGTATTACAGTTTGTTTTTCGAAAGTCGAAAATGGGCGTCGACATAGGGCATGCCAGTAATACTATCCCTAGTGTGACGTCCACTGTACCCATGATCACTCACGCAAGTAGGACCCTCAGATTGTGTTATTCTGACATGAGGTAGCTTGAGGAGTAGCGCGAGTACAGATGATCCAAGCAGATAGATAGATAAGACTACAAGCATCCATGCGCCTTTGCTCAGAGGGGAGGAAGGGTGGGCGCATGTGAATCTAAGCAGATACAAGCATCAGAAATACGATTACGGTGAGTAATGTATCCCTTCTGAGGCTTGTGGAATCTGCTTAGATCACATGCTGTGCATAGATTAGCGAGCAGTGGAAGAAGGAGGTGGGATGTGAGAAGGGTCATGAGCAAATAAATGTCTTAGAACCGCTTGTCCCACTTGAGTATCTGTCTTGGAATGAGTGTCAATGCAGTAGTGCTGAGTAAAAGTGTGAATAGAGCTCCAAGTAGCTGCTTTGCAAATGGTGTCAAGGGGTACATTTGCAATGAAAGCCAGAGTGGCCCCAGTGCCTCTAGTGGAGTGGGCTCTTGGCGTAAAAGGCAGAGTTCTTTCAGAAAGGGAGTAACATAGCTGGATACAATTGACTATCCACTTTGAGATGGCACCTTTAGAGATGCGATCTCCCTCTCTGCCTGTAGCTACAGAGACAAACAGTTGGTCTGTTTTCCTTAGCGGCCTGGTCTTGTCTTCATAGTAGAGGACTGCTCTTCGCACATCTAGAGTGTGTAGTTTCACCTCAGCAGACCTTTGGGGTTCTTGGAAGAAGGCCGGAAGCTCAATTGACTGGTTAACGTGGAATTTAGAAATTAATTTAGGTGAGAACCTAGGGTGTGTTCGTAGAACCAGTTTATCCTTATGAACAGTAAAGAAAGGATCCTGCACTGACAGAGCATGAATTTCACTGACCCTTCCTATGGAGGTAATGGCTACTAAGAAGGCAGTTTTATAGGTCAGGTGTTTGAGACTGGGTTTATGCATGGGTCCAAAGGGTGGGCAAGCTTAGCAAGCACCACATTAAGGTCCCATCCTGGTGGTGGGTTTGAAATTGGAGGGTGGAGTCTCTTTACCCCTTCCATGAAGGCTTTAACCACTGGTACTTTCCACCACAAAACCTTGTTGTGGGAGGTGGTGTAGGCTGACAGCGCTGCCAGGTGTACCTCGAGTGAGTTAAATACCAACCCTGCATCCAGCGGGTGGAGCATGTATGTGACAATATTGGAAGGAGTGCAATCAACCGGGTTGATTTGCTTATTCTGGCACCAGATAACAAATCTTTTCCATTTATCAAAGTAACAGTGCCTCGTGTTATGTTTCCTAGATTCTTTTAGGATGTCCATACATCTCTGTGGTAAGTTGAGATGTCCAAACTCTGATGGGTTTGCCCACCGCTAGTCTGCATAAGTGTGGGAACCACGGTTGCCTCGCCCACATGGGAGCAACTAGGATGAGCGTCATCGATTACCTGTGCATCTTGTTGACCACCTTCCTCCACCTTCCTCATGAGAGGGGTTGGTGGAAAAGCGTAGGCAAAGATCCCTGACCAGTTCATCCACAGGGCGTTCCCCTTGGAGTCCGGTTTAGGGAACCTGGATGCGAATCCTGGACATTGGCTGTTTTCGCTTGTGGCGAATATGTCTGTAGTGGGGAAACCCCACTGTGAGAAGATGTCTTCTACGACTTCTCTGTGTAGACACCATTTGTGTTCTTCTGGGAGGGGATCTCTGCTCAAAGCGTTCGCTAGCGAATTGAGATCCCCTGGAACATCTTGAGATGACAGGTAAATGTTCCGTCTGAGTGCCCATATCCACATTTTCTGGGCAAGCTTGGACAGATTTGGTGAACGAGTCCCTCCCTGTTTGTTTAGGTAAAACATCGCTGTTGTGCTGTCTGTCAGGATCTGCACTGACAGGTTCAACAGGTGGGGCTCGAACGCTTGAAGTGCTCTGAATACTGCCAGAAGCTCTAGCAGATTGATATGATTCTTGGCCACTCTGTGATACCAGAGACGCTGAGCTGTGTGGTGAAGGAGGTGTAACAGGGATGCGTCTGTTGGGACTACAGCCTGTACCTCTGAATCGTAAAAGGGTTTCCCTTTGACAGGTTCTCTCTTGTCCACCAGTGAAGACTTTGTACAAGTGTTGGCGAAACGACCACTAGTCCCACTGACCACTTGCCTGAGACCACTGTTTCGCCAACCATTCTTGCATGGGTCGCATGCGCAGGTGCGCGTGAGGGACCAGGTAAATACATGACGCCATCATGCCTAGCAAACGCATCGCTTTGCGCACCCTTATCTGGTCACGGGGTTATATAGAGGAATTTGCAGTAGTAGATTCCGAATTCTTTCCTCTGATGGAAAGGCCAACCCCTCTTGAGTGTTTAGGACAGCTCCTAGGAACTGTTTGGAGGTGCTTGGCACCAGCCTTGATTTTTTTCTCATTTATGGAGAAACCCAATTCGAAGAGGAGGTCGATCGTTCTTTGAATTTTGGACCGCAAATTACTGGAGTCTCCCCCATGATGAGACAGCCGTCCAGGTAAGGGTACACTGGGATTGCCTCCCTGCGTAGGTGTGCCGCCGCCACCGCCAGTACCTTGGTGAATACCCTTGGAGCCGACGCTATACCGAAGGGCAGCACCTTGAACTGGTAGTGCTGACTGTCCACCTTGAAGCGCAAGAATCTTCTGTGCACTGGGAACATGGAAATATGAAAATAGGCATCTTTCATGTCCAATGTTGCCATCCCCCTTTATTAGGAGGGGGATTACCTCCCGGAGAGTAGTCATGCAAAATTTTTGGCGCTTGACATACTTGTTTGCAGGGCCTAAGCCTAATACTGGGCGCATTGTTAAATCTTTTTTTGGCACAAGGAAGTAAGTTGAATAAATACCCTTGTTTACCTGGTTGCCCGGGACGAGTTCGATCGTGTCCTTTGCTAGAAGATTGACGATCTCCTCGAGGAGGATCTTCTGGTGGTCCAAGGAATGTATCTTTTGACGTGGAGGGTGGTTTCGGGGACGCTTGAGCAGTTCTATGCAGTATCCTGCGGACACTGTAGACAGCACCCATCTGCCTGATGTGATCCCTTCCCAAGCTTGGGTGAAGTTGGAAATGCATCCCCCTACTGGGGATGTGTGAGAAGGGACCCTGAGCGGAGCGTCACTGTTTTGCGGGAGGCGTGCCGCCTCTGCTGGGGCTGCCTCTACCTCTACCACAGCTTCTTTTATAATTGGAGCCCCTTTGGGAATTCTGGCCGCATGGGCGACGTAAATTACCATTCCCTCTTTGATTAGGGGGCTTGTTCATCAACTGTCCCAGGGATTTCAGAGTATCATACTCGTCTTTGGCAGTTTTTAATGCGTCCTCTACCGCTTTGCCAAACAGGAGATTCGGTTCCACCGGCATGTCAATTAGGGATGCTTGTGTCTCGGGTTTAAACCCTGACTGTTTTAATCAAGCATGCCTCTTAATGACAGTGCTCACTGCTATGAGCCTGCCCGCGTTATCTGCGGCATCAAAGGTTGCCTTAAGGATGCAACCGGACACGGCTCTCCCTTACGACGCGACCTGGGCCAACTGACCCTTTAATGGTTCTGGTGCTGAGTCAATGAGGGCAGCTACCTGCTCCCACTGGTGGCAATTGTAACTTGCCAGCAGAGTGGTGGTGTTGGCAATCCTTGTCTTGTAAGTGGAAGTGGAGGCTACCTTCCTTCCTAACCCGTAAATTCTCTTTTTCTCCTTGACTGGGGGGGCCTCAGATGATGATAGAGCTGTCCCTGCCCTCTTTCTGGTGTTAGTAATTACCAAGGAGTCAGGCTTCAGTTGACCCCTTATCTGAAGACTTTGAACTGTCCTTATGTGTCTGTGGTGCAGAAGAAGAGTGAGATGGTTTCTTCTGCTGTTTACCCCCTTCCCCATGAGTAGAAGAGTGTTTCCCTGATGTTTTCACCTTCTCTGAGCTTTTCGACGCCTGGCGTCGAGATTCGGGGGTAGTGTCTCTTTCTTTCGAGTGCGCACGTCGGGTCTCGGAAGCAGACGCCGAACGGTCTGCCGGAGCCGACTTCTGGTGTGCGGCCTGGGGCTGGAGGTCGGATTCGTCTTCTGACGAGCGTACCTCTGTGACTTTGGTGAGTGAGGCACTCTTGGCAACTGTGGATGGTTGCCTCGTGTCGTGCGGCGATCTTGACCTGGAACGCCCAGAGGACACCGATTCGATGGACCGCTCTCTTCGTGCCTCTTTCCGAGAACTCGACACGCGTGTCGAATCTCGGTTGGACTTCGAGTGTTTAGGTGTGGTAGTGGTGTGGATCTGAAAGTACGGCATCGCTGCTGTCACTGAAGGCGCCCTCCGCTTCCATGGCCTCGAGTTGCCTGGCGTGGTGGGCCCAACGTTTAGTCGAGCGGTCCTTTAGTGTTTTCGCCTTGAACAGGCTACACGCTCTGCAGTTTGCCTCAGGGTGATCCCTCGGCAAGCAGAGGTTACAGGTGGCATGTTTGTCAACCCAAGGGTACTTGCGGTTGCACTTGGGGCATAATTTAAATGGGGTACCCTCCATATGCACCTTGTGGCAGCGGGCTAGTGTGTGTAGGAATAATAAGAGTGTAGAGTATGTTTCCACCCCCTACTCTCCCTATTTGCAGGGCTGAGGCCAGAGGCCTTCCAAGGTCCGGGCCAAGGCCAGAGGCCTTCTGAGGCCTAAAGTCCGTCGTGCAGCTCTCGACCGTTGTTTGTTCTTCGGACCGGCATCAAGCTTCGATCTTCGATGTGAAAGCCAGGGAACTCCGCGCAATGCTTCCGACAAGTATGGCGAAAAAAATAATCTGAGGGTCCTACACCCGTGAGGGATCATGGGTACAGTGGACGTCACACTAGGGATAGTATTACTGGCACACTCTATGTCGACGCCCATTTTCGACTTTCGAAAAACAAACTAATACGCTGCAGCTTCCACTAGATGTCGGCCTATGCACAGCATGTGATCTAAGCAGATTCCACATGCCTCAGAAATATAAATACATCATTGAATATAACTTTAAGTGTATATGTCTTTACTTGGTGCCTTGTGTTTACTGATTTCATTGTGCTACTCTACAGATCACATTACCCCTCCTCAGATAAGCATGGCAGCTCAGTCACTCAACCAGTAGTACAAGCCTATATTGAGAGTTGGGCCTGCCTAATGCCAAGAGATAAGTCTTGTGAAGTCCCACACCAGTTGGACTTTACAAAACCTTACCAAACAGCCTGTAAAGGAGAACCAGGTGTATGCAGGAGGACATCATCCCCAGCAGGCACTTGATGGACCAGACTGTTGCAATGGAAGCTGTCGATAGCTGTTGGACCTTTCCCAGGATGGCCTTCATTCTGTTTTCCCAAAGGAGCTGCTAGACACAAGAGTGTGTTGAAGCGAGATCCCAGGAATAGTGTGCTCTGAGATGACGCTGCACAGGATTTCTGATAATTTATCGAGAATCCTAGAGGAGTTAGGGCTTGAACCTCCTTTAGTAGCAGCGCTACGTGCTGCTCTTGTCTGGGAACGGGAGGAATGTGAGGGCATTTGTCCTGGAATTCCAGGGAGTGACACTGTTGAAGGATATCAAGCACCCATTGTATGTGGAGATGTTGAGCCACTGGTCGTCAAATTGTGATAACCGGCCTCACACTGGGGTGCGGAGGTGAGGGCGCAGGCCCAGGTCAGGCTTGCTGTGGGGTCTGTGCTCTGGGTGTTGGAGCACAACAACGCTTGTTGCCACTTCTATAGGCCTGGGAACGTCCCCTATATGCCTCCTGGGTAGCTGAACGGGAGGGAGGGCTGGCGATAGGGAGAGGTGAGCCCTTTGGAGGACCTTGAAACCTTCTCTTTAGAGGAGCGAAATGGTGGCTTCCTCTGTTGGAGAGTGCCCAATGAACGTGCAAATCTCTGTGTATGTTCTTATGGTCTGCAGGGTGTCATTGACTGCCTTCCCAAAAAGGTTGTCACCCACCATCGAATGGCATGTCTACCACCCTTGTCTGTACATCTGTGCAGAAGTTGGTGGCCTTGTGCAGACCTTGGCAGCGGAGAGGGCCACCCTATTGCCCATCTGCCGAAATCCTAAATATGCGATGTCCAGGGTGACGGTAATCGCATGGTCAGAGGCTATATCTCCCTTGTGCAACAACGCCAGGACCTCAGCCTTCTTGTCCTCCAGAGAAAGTCGATGGGTCCCAACTTATGCCAAAGCTCTCTGTCATATCGCGAGAGAATGGCTAAGGTGTTGGGGTCCTTGATAGTAGACGGCGCCGTCATGATGATGTGCTTCCCAGTCGCGTCTAGTTTCTTACCCTCTTGATCAGGAGGAACCATAGAAGAGGGAGAAGGGTTAGAGGACCTTTTTCTAGCCGCTGCAGAGACCACCGAGTCTAGTGATGATTGTGATCTGAGGCACATCAGGGCTGTGTCCGGGAGCCAGTATTTCTTTTCCAAACCATCCCTTTATGCTGGGGTCGTGCCAGGGTTCTTCATAACCAACACGCCATCTTCCCAAATGTCAGCCAGATGGGGAACTGAAACAATAGTCCTCTTTGAGGACCTTCGCTGCTCAAAAAGGAAACCTTCCTTTTTCTTCTCCTCATGCTTGAGATTGAATAGCTTCGCTGCAAGTAAGATCATTGAATGAAACAAACCATTTGCTTTGGGTGGAGAACCCTGCAGAGCCCTTCGATGTCAGGAGGCTCCCCATCTGCGGGAACTTATTCATCAAACCCATCAGTTCCTGTGTATCCTAGGTCATGACAGTATCGGTATTAATGTCTGTCTGGCTGGCCACAAGGAGGAGGTGCAACCAGCAATGGTCGAGGGTTAGTCGGGGCTCGATGAGGCAGCATCAGCTGGGCTCATGAAGGCCCTGGAGGGCTGCTTGATGGAGTAGGTATGGGTGCAGCTGGTAGACATTGCTGAATTTCCAATAACAGCATGTGGAGAGTGGTCAAAATGTCCATTGAAATTTCCCTTGGCGCAGCAGGAGCCCGGGCTGGTTCATGACGGCCAATAGGCTGAGATGGCAGGTGAGGTGGCTGATTCCCTTGCTGACGCACTGCCAAAAAGTTAAGGCTCCCCTTGACTGCCCTCCTGTGGTAGGCTTTCCTCAGAAGGTCTGGAGGGTTGAATCACTGGCAATGGTGATGGCACCATGGTAGGTCTCAAAAGAAAAAGGGTGAAACATCGAGTGGCCTTGGTGAGTCTAGGAAGAGAAGGAAGAGCTGGAGGCATCTCTCTCTCCAAACGCAAACCCCTAAGAAAAGAGGCAATCACAGGGGCCTGTGGAGCAGGTAATGGTGCTGTCGTAGATGGGGCCATTGTCGGTATCGCAGACTGAGGCCTAGGCAGCAAGGATACTCTGGGCTGGTAATTGCCATCGTCAGGATGGAAGTCGTTGATGGAAGACAGGTCTTTGTGGATGAAGTCATAGAAGGCTTTGTCGTCGACGGGGTAGTCGTTGATGGGGTAACGCCCTTGGCAGATGAGGCTGTCGCTGTGTCCCTCAACGAGGTCTGTGATGACGATGAGGTTGTCAATGGTGGAGCCACCGACGGGTCCCCTGGCGTGGTCCTTGTTGACGGGGTTGTATGCTTAGCAGCTGGAACCAGCGATTTCCTCGCAGACGGAACCTGGCTGCTCAACGGTAGACCACCTGTCGACGGGCAGGGTGACGTTGACCGGTTTCTCTCAGACCAGGGCTCTGCTGCCACGGAGGTCGTCGACGAGCGCTGGAGCGTGAGATGATTTAGCCTTAGTTATCTTCCCCTGTGAAGTATCCTGAAAGGATCTCAACCTCTTCTTATCAGAGGGAGAACGCTCTTTGGGTCTGTGAACCCTAGAGAGGCATGATTGCCTACAGAGGCATAGTGAAAGGCCTTCCCTTCCTCAATGCATGGCACTAACCTTCTATGGCGGTCTTCCCAGTTTTGGAGGAGAAGGCCTGGCATATGGAACATCCGTCCGCATCATGGTCGGGATGTAGGTTGTAGATGCACTTGAGGCGCCGATCTTCAATAAAGATGTTTTTCAGGCCACAATTTTTACAGGCCTTGAAGAGGCTTTTTCCTGTAGCACCCACTCACGGTCCAGAGATCCGACAATAGAAGGATCTTGTCCGGCAACGGGTCCCCACCGCCGGTAGTCAAAATGTGACTGAAGAAGAACAAATGGAGACGATTTCTCTTAAAACTAGGCAAAAACATTATTGATATTTCGAGGCGCGAAACACGAGGACTCTCAAAACAAAAACGTACAGTAAAAATCTGAAGATGGCCACCAGGGGTGGAGCTTAGGCGAATGAATGCCATTGGTTGGGGAAATATGACCCAAAGTGACAGCAATAGGCTATAGAAGCAACAAACAGTTTTTTGTAATATTAAAGCGAAACTGCTTTAATATTACTGAGGATTCCCCACCTGAGGACGGGGAATATTCATGAGCATGTGAATCCTTGTAAGACCCCATGCTGGAGAAGATTCTAACATACAGTAGAAAAATAAAACAAGAATTACAACAGCCTGTTTCAGGTGGCTAGCTGCTATAATCTAGTGGAATAAAGGTTGGTACCCTGTTCTTAAACGGTTGTACACAGCACATCATCTTTCGCATTGTTGGCTACGAGTGTGGAGTCGTTTTTTTGTGCGATGCTACAGAATATGACTCTCGCAATCCTTGTTAAATGGCTACAGGAGGCATAACTAGCTGATTATTTGGTCTACATCCATTTCAAATGTGTGATGGTGGTTCCCAGATCCAATATTCGGCCAGAAGGCAGAACTGGGAATAACTATTTCATTGTCAAGTGCCCGTCGTACGAATTCCCCTGGATGGGAGATCCTCCTCTGCATTATTGGATAAAAATGGATGTTGCGATTTTTGGGGCCAGTTCAACCAGTGTCTTGCCATTATCTTGGCTGTTCCCCACTGGCAAAGTTCCCTACTGTAAAACGAAAATAGAAGCTGGGCATGTTTGATCCAGAGCTTACCACTCCCTAGTCCAAGTAGAGGTAGAAGCAGTTTGCAAAAGGAACAACCTATCTGTTTGTGGTGAGAAGGCTTCTCCTGCTGCTGCAGACAAACCATTCATTGAATTACTCATTCCAGATTCTTTATTATGTCACACCTGAGTTACTGCAAGGCCCTCTACTGCACGTGTGCACTTTTGGTCAAAATCGATCAATTACATATAGGTGTATGTGTGGGTAGAGGGTGAGAGTGTGGGGTTATGGGCTCGAAGAGAGGGCATGGATCATAAAAAACGCGTCAAATTCATTGCGACAAAAAGTGCCAAAACAAAGTGCACACATTTAAAAAGGTGTCTATGAAAGAGGTTTTTCATGCAGTGGGCACATGTGGGAGGATAATGCTAAAAGAAACGGCTACACGTTTGGCAATGTGCATTACAGCTAGAAAACGTTTCCAGATTTAGAAGAGTTAGATGTAGCACATGGCACCACGACAGGTCTGTCTGGCAACCTACTTTATTCCCGAGGTAGGCTCTCGGGGCTTCCCAGTAGATGGTAGATGTCAGCGTTTTCCGTGCTTCCGTGCTGTTGATGCTTATTTGATGAGGGCCGTCAAACAAATCTCTCTGAGGCTCCATACTATTTTCGCCTTCTTGGTCAGTAACAAGCCAGCCAGAAATTTCTGACACCTAAATGGAAACAAAGGAGAGGGGGGGAAATAACTTAAAACGGAGGAAATCTCTCACAGTCATCATTTAAATATTTCTATCTCTAGACACTAGTACTTCGATAACCTTATCATCGATATGCAATGGGCAGCATTATCAGATGTATGTCACTCAGGAGTAATCAGAAGTCCCTTTATTCATTCACCTGTGAGACTTATGGCCATGTCATGGGAGACTTATGGCCATGTCAGATCTTGTGTTACATTAGACTGAAGAGGAACTCACAGTTCTCCAGACCATAGAGCAGACTGTGATCTCCCAGTGAAGACAGGGCTCGCTTTTAAACCCCTGTGTGCTATAGATAAGTCTTCTAGCAGCAAAGGGCAGTGACTACCGCCAAAGATTTAGCTTCCTTACATGGTAGATGAAGAAAATACAGAGGTAAATCCATTAAGACAGTAGCCCACCCTTAAACCCCTCTGGAACCCTACTCAAGCCCAGTCAAGTCTCACGTCATCAAAAAGGACCCAAAGACCTTATTTTCATCCTAGACTGACTACACAGGGACGACACCCCACGTTTTGACCCAATTTCTCAAAACTCGGCACTAGAACATTTAACAACAACAATAACAGAGGACCATAAAAATATCTACACGCCATCCTAAACAACCTTTTCCCTGGGTGGAACCGCCAATATGGGCGGCTGAAAAGGAACTTGCTCCTCTTTATGGATGAACAGCTTTGCAAGAGGCAGGCTGGCCACGGAAAAAGTATGGGCAGGTCTCAAGTCGAGGGTACATGTGGGTGGACGGAGTCCCCCCATTTGTTTAGAGTCCCCCACTTTTTTTCTGAGGGCACCGTGATGTGCTAATTTCTGGTGATGCCACATTCAATTGGTATGTTAATGAGCCCCCCACTTTTTTTAGGGCTTGACCCCTAAGTATGAGGCTTTAAGTATTCACATCTCCAACCATGCAGCCACCAGAGCTGGAGTCTCTTTCAACCCAAAAGTCAAAAGGGGAAGGATAGAGACTGGGGCACTTCATGCTTGTTTCCATCTCTCCTCTCAGCGCTGTAAAAACGACTGTTTCTTTGCACTGGATAAAGGTTGGCGAAACTTGGCATTAAGAGGGTATTCCAGGTCTGACCCTTCAGGGAATGACCATCACATTGTGCGGTTGTGGCATACAACAAAATTAATCAACGGGGTCTTGGGGAATACTTGGGTCTCTTGTTTAAGTCAATGAAATATTGATGGAATACCTGTATGGTTTCATTTTTAGTTTTGGCTGTTAGGTAGTGCTATAAGCACTGCTAGTAAGACAACACTATTGACATACGAATAGAAGAGATGGGATGTAAGGAGGGATGACAGCCTGTGGGGGTTCTTTGGCTTTTTACCCACCCATTGGTATTCAATGGCCATTCTAGTCCCCATGCACATTCCTACCCACCATCTGCCTCTCCCTGCACAAACCACACAGCTTGGTTGTGGTGAGCAAGCTATATGATATGATGGGTTATTTATAACTTGTTTAATACCCAGAGGTTTCTAAGCGCAGACCTGGGGATCGAACCTGTGTTGCTTCGTGTCGTCTTGCTTCCAAGGCGAGCACGTTGCCGCTGAGCCATCCTCCAGAGACAATGCTTTTAAGCAGATGCCATTGATAGTTGTAAACAGTATTTTAAAAGGTAACAGCTTAATTGCAGCTGAAATCCAGATCCTGGCGTAATAAAACATTGGAACCAAGTGTTCCCTCAGCCGCACAATATATGTTTTTCATCTGTCCATTGCACTGAATTTATGTTAAAAACAATCTTCATTAAAGCCAAGAGTTTGGCTCTCAGTTAAGTATTAGATTGGCATCAGCTAAGCACTGCCATAATATGCCCATGTACCAACAACATTTACCAGCTTTTGCCATATCATGCCCTGCAGCACCATTATGTCACTAGAAAAGGCCTATGCTGTGCCTACATACAAGCCAAAACGGTTAGCTTTGCCAAGGCTTATTTCATAACACTTCATGGTGACAAACCTAAACGAGGTAACTCACAATCGAGTCATGAATGCGACTAGATCTCCAACTATGTTAAACAGTTTGGGGGGCAGAAATTGGCTGTGGCAACACAATGTTATCTCAACTGAACCGGCTTCAGAAGTAACATTCAGCAGTCTCCCCATCATCCCGTTAAGTGCATGAGCCACATCACCTATGCTAATACAATTTAGAGGGTAAAAAAACACTTAGTGATTCACAACTTGCAAATTGTTAAATGTATTGAATACAGAGAGGAGGTCGTGCTAGTGCAAAGTCTGCCATTTAGTGCTGCTAAAGCTGCTGACTTATGCAATATATGGCCGCATATCATGAAAAAAAACAGCAATGTTACAAGCAGCATACTTTCAAACCCAAAAGAAATGGATTCCTCCAACCATAACACTGTCAAACATCTTGATTTTCTAGTATTCAGGCATACACTTCCTTCCTCCTCTAAAAAAATCCCTCACTTTGCTATCTGCACTCTACAACCTACCCAGAGATCCTCCCACACGTCTAAATACTGACAATATGTCTGTTCGCTCTCCATGCACAACCACCCTCTTTTCTTCAAATTCTTTCTCCTATTCTACAAACCAATCAATGGTCTTGCTCCAGGGTACCTGTCTGATTGTGTCTCAGTTTTCTCTCCATCTCCTTCCCCCCAATAGCCCGTTAGGGAGAATTTTCATTTCTGTGCTAATTCCCTTTAACCTTTCAGACCTCCAGCTCTTTTGATGGACTTTCTCACTCTCATGTGTTTTTTCTGACTTGGGTTTTTGTGTTTCTTACTGTTTAATGGAGTCTGGTAAACTCTGTAGGCATCTGCTTTTTGCATTGTGACACACAGCACTTTTTGTGCAGTGCCACTAGGAAGTTCCTTGGACTTCTCTTAATGTTTAACTACATTTTCTTGGGTGAGCTACTGCTTCCAAGAATAGTAAGATGACCCCTATCTTACTTACCTTTTCTTTTGTGGAGCCAGCACACACCACCATGTTTGGGTGCTGGAGGGTTACATAGTAACTCCTTTATCCGGTGTCCGGTCAAAGGGTCGACTACAAAGGGTCGAATGGTCAAAGGATCGACACCAAAGGACCGAAAACAAAAGGATCACATTTTTTTGTTTAAATAACATTTTTTTGGGGGGGTTTTCGTTTATGGAAAAAATTGTTTTTACCACAAAAAACAGGGGTTGGGAGGGGACCCCCCCCAAGAAAATAAGAAAATGTAAAAAAAATATATATAATTTTTTTTCGATCCTTTTGTTTTCGGTCCTTTGGTGTCGACCCTTTGACCATTCAATCTTTTGGTTGTCGATCCTTTGACCTACAACCCCTTTATCCCACTTCTCAAGTAACACTGTTACACTAACTCACTTGAATGGCTAGTGGCCGTGGTTTCTTTTTTACTAACTTGTGCCATGGATCTGCCGGCTGAATCCTCAGCTGCAGTACAGCACCCAAGGGTAACAATTTTCCCAAATTGTCTACTGGTTTCTTTTCTTCACCATTTCTTGTCAGTTTGTTTCTTCTGGACTTTTACTCTGTTGTGTGCATCAGGATTGACTGCTTTGTGTATTTTGTGTTTGGTGGGCTTCAGCCCTGAAGTACCCAGGACCCAGTGTGTCTGGAAATGCAGGAAGTGAGAAGGGTCCCGAAACTTCTGTATCCTTTGTCTCTATGTGTGCCTGAGTGAAACCAGTTCTGATTGACCGACGGGCTGTCCTGCAGGACAGCCACCCTTCTGGGTGATTGACAGCCTAGGGCTGTGAATGAATGGGAACTTGCTTAAAAGGTGAGGTTTTTGGAACTAGAAGCAGAGTCCACCACTGGAAGACAACATCCTTTGAAGAAGACATTAAGAGACGTCAGCAGCACCCTCCTGGACCGTGAAGTGCCCAGTGAAGCCCTGCAGCTGTGCTTACCCTGTTTTCATTTTGAATGGGAAGACCTGCAAGGGACAACTTCCTTCCTTGGGCTAGTGGGACCAACTAGCCTTAAGACAAGTTTTGTTTCGGCACAACCCCGACTTGCTGAGACTTTCCAAGGTTGTAGAATCCCAATACCTGGGGACCCCTGGCCATCATCTAGAACATTGTCTTCCAAAGTGCGAATCCGGCCAAAACTTTGTGGGCATCCAGAGGACCCTACAGAAGCAGGACATCTTCCCCCAGAGTCCCCTCCCCAGAATCCAGACCCGATGGATGAAGTAACTTCTAACCAGAGTTGTTCGTTCTTTTTTGGCGCTGAGAAAAAGGCGCCAAAACCACAAAGAGTCAATAGATCAAGGAGAATCCATTGCTGCCGAGTCCCTCTCTCGAGTGCTGCTGCAGGAGCCCACCAGACGTCCTCCCTTTCATCACCATGACCAAGGACCAGGAAGAAGGGTCTGCTACACTGCAACAAAAAGGCATCCAGCAGGAACAAATTCTTCAGTTCACAGGTTCTGTGGGGCTTGGGAAACATCAACTTTTTTGCCATTTGTGGTACTTCCTACCTTGGCGAGTGCTATTTAACCTTCTTTAGAGTCGACTTCAACTCACTTGCACTGGCCTTTCAGCTCGTGCATCTGCAAGGTGAATCCTCTTGAGTTGCTGTGATTTTCTATTTGAACTACTGACTTTGCTAGAATATTTTCTGAGAAGAGAGCATCAGAACTTTGAACTAGGCCATTGACTTTGGCTGTCCTTGCTCCCTAAAGGCCCCCTTCTGAACCTATTGGCTTTGGCAGTGCTTGTTCCCTTACAGGTTTTAATTGTTGAGCACTATTATTGCTGGGATAAAAGACTGCCTACATCCTTCTGGGGGAATCTAACTGTTTTTCTAAATAAAACGTATGTTCAATCTAACTATAACCTTTCCCTCCTTGTAACTCAATATTACTCACTATAACTCAACATTGCGAAGGGGATCACAAATAAGTGTTATTACTGACCTGAAATGACATCACTCTATGTGCTGGAAAATCTATAACATATGAAAAGTTACTGTCCTGCCTTATTGCTTGTTACACATTGAATTCTAACTTTGGGATTAATGCTACTATTAGTTGCTGCTTCTTAAATACTGCTTTAAATAACTTGTGTAAGTGTTTACTTGGATACCTGTATTTACTGATTTTATTGTACTGCTCTACAGCTCACATTACCCCTCTTAACATAAGCCTGGCTGCTCAGTCACACTACCAACTTGTGTAGTAAAGGAGTATATTAAAAGGTGAGTTACTTAATACCAAGAGATAAGTCTTGTGTAATCCCACAACAGTTGGACTGCATCATTTCTTACCTAACACCCCCTCTCTATCGCATTCCCTGTGATCCTCCTCTGCACTCAACCTCGCCATCCCATACCCTCTCTGTGCCTCCTCTTGCTGCCACTCTTTCTCTCTACTCGCACACTTCTCTGGAACCCACTGTGCATATCAAAGCCAGTCCAACTGTGGATCTCTTCAAAGCTCAGCTTAAACTTCACTTACTTGCTAAAGAGGGATCTCCGCCTGACCTCTCCCCAATCTTCCTTTCTTGACCCACCACTGTCTCCAGTGGCACTTAATATTGTAACTCTGTATATTTAAATAGTACTCATCTTTAGTTTGAAGCAGTTTGCCCCTAGGTTAATATCACCTTTGTAAGTCAACTGTTTTTATATATATATATATATATATATATATATATATATATATATATATATATATATATAAAGAGAGAGAGAGTTTTTTTTCTGTTTTGACCCTGGTATATGCTCCACTTGTTTAGACCATTATAAACTGGCTCACTGCTTATTCAGGCACACTTCGTGGGAATGCCTCCACCCTCTGTAAATGCGTTATTGTAAGTCATTCCTATCGAAAAATGACATCCTTGTTCTTAAAATAAATATCACTACAAATACAAGACAAATTCAGAGCAGATCCGTACCCTAATGCAGAAATAGACACCGAGGCAGCAGCCATTTTCTTTTGGGAAAGCTGTGTTTGTGTGCACCAGAAACTTGTTAAAGTATGGGCACAATTTACAGCGCTGTTGAGTATTTGTTAACACCATGGCTGTGCGATGAAAATGTCATGCGCACATGGTTCAGGGCTGAAAATTGCATATATTTACATATGACAACTTGCTTTGGAAAATCTGGAGCGGGCTAAACCATGATCAACTGAGACATTCAAAAGGATCAGAAATATGCAGTTCTGTTGCATCAACTGGAAACCCTACAAGACAATACAACAGAAAATCCCAGGAGAAGAAGCAGACTACCATGTACTGCTGCCAGATACAGACCCGTGTAACATGCCAGAAGAGGCTCTCGCAGACATCGGACACCCCAAAGCAGAAGCAGTCTGTGCAGCCACGAGGATTCCTCTCTTGCAGGTTGTAGGATCCCGGTTTGCAGCGGTCACAGTTCTCACCCTCCACGTTTTCCTGTAGATTAGAATGAAATAAATGTCTTTCGATTTGGCATAGCAATGTGAGTGGGGGTCAAGGATTCAAACACAAGTCATCAAGCAAAGCTTAAATCATTCATGGCTAAAGAAAGCAATGGCGGCCACTGCACTCTAGTGTTTAAATTCACACCCAACATATGTTCTGATTAGGATGTGTTCACAACCCTTTGTTCATTATGTATATTTGTCTCTCACACATTTCTGTGGAGGTATTGAGTGGCTGACTCGATTTACTTATTGTATCAATGAAGACTGTCCTATGTTTTACATTCCCAGACTCGCTCCACGCCTTAGGATAATGCCAGTGATGTATGCCTTTCCACCAGAGATTCAACTTATCTGTTATGGTCATGGAATACAATACTGCACTGAGTCAGTGCTGGAAATGGGCAACATTTACTGGGGTAAATCTCCACCTCCCCCCGTCTGCACGTGGGGGACAGGGCAGTAAGTGGGGGTGGATTGTCAGTGGTGTGGGCAGGACTGAGGGGCGGAGCTAGGTGTTGAATAATGTGGGTGCCCTCAATATAGAATGCTGGCTGCTTTGCATAAAAACAAAGCGCATTTTGTGAACATTAGAATGAGCACCAATTAATGTCTGAAATAGAATTCACACAGGCATTCCTTCTGATCATGCAATGCACACTGGGTATGGTGCTAATTTCATCTGTTAATATAGTCACCATGACAGTACAATGTGTGCAAAGCTTGAGAAATATATAGAGCTTTGGACCATTTCTTTTCTCGAGTTTGGGATGCCCTGGTGAGCAAAGGGCGCATTTCAAATGTAGTCACATTTGGCTGCTTGCTGCACGCATTGCGTCTCATATTGAGACGCACGACGTTCAGGAGTCTCAACGCAGAGAGCTTTCTTAACTTGGCTGGGGTTTTGGGACTCTGGTTTACGCGAGTGCTCGGACAAGACCACTTTTTCAGGAGCACAGCTCCGTCTTGTCTTGCCCAATTCCCTACATTGAGCATCGTGCAAGGCTTCTAGCTATACATGCCGTTGCAACACCGCAAGACTGCTTGTTACCATTCACAGATTCTGTATGGCAAAGCGTTTCGTCACACCCATAGATTTTACAGGGGCCATGCAACCTTTGAGAAAAGGGGGGCTGTACACCTCAGCAATTTTCCTAATATGTAGAAATATTGATTTTCCATTTTTTCTGGCATCAGTACAATCATGAAATCCTATTTTTCTTTGCAACTAACAATATATATATATATATATATATATATATATATATATATATATATATATATATATATATATATATATACTGGCTGGGCTTGTGTTGAAAGTGAACATCATGGCTTCCCTCTGCATTCGTCTTTCGGAGCTAATGGGTCTGCAAAGGGGTCCCCCTCACCAGTGGAGTAACTATGCTGAAAAGGTTGGGGGGGACATGACATCTAAAGGAAAGGCGCCCATGACAAATGAATGGGGACAAAATGGTGTGCCACGAAAGTTGGGGGGACAAACACCCTTGTCCCCGGCCTAAAATTACGCCCATGCCACTTACACTGAGCAAGGAGTCCCTCCACAAACGCTGGCATAAGTGGGGACAGAACACCCATGCACCTTCATGCTTACCTTACAGAAACATGGCTCTGTGCAGGGGTCGTCGTTCACGCTGCCCACCAGGCTGCAGTTGCAGTGTAGGCAATGTGGGTAGCCTCGGTATCCAAACACGCAGCGATCACACTTTTCCCCCGTGTAGCCTTCTCTGCATTGGCACTGGCCTGGGAGGATGCCTTGAAAGTCAAGATGCACAACATGATACGACAAATGAAGTTTTGTACACGAGAAGGCGCTGCTGTTGACGTGTGTCAAAAGTGCATGAAATAATCATTTCATAGTCTAGACAAGAAATCAATTATATAAGCATTTAACAGTAATGAAGATGGACAAAGCACAATGACCTGTTCTGTGGGATAGGACACCGACCACAGCAGCTACTCTTCACTGATGAAACCAACAATGCAGAATCACATGTCCAGTTTTGCTTTTTGGCCACTTGTCCAGAGACTTGCCTAGCATTTCAGTGCCAGACTGCCCTTGTGGGGGAAGTGTGAAAGAAGTGATATGCAAATAAATATTTCTCCTCTGGTAAGGCACACTGAGATAAAAGAGTGATTGTAGGTGTTCCTGGTTGGGCAGCAGCCAATGGAATAGTGTGTTCTCCCTTGTTTGTTCTTAGTGGAAGGCATCTCACATTTTGGCAATTATTGCACACAATTTAATGTTTTTGTTTCCACTGACATAGTAACTCACACTGTAGAGAGCATTGTGTTGCTCTCCCCGCCATGCCATAAGCAACATGTGTCTCGGTCTCTCTCGGGTATCTCTGTGGGTGAGAGTTGCAATGACTGATGCACTCTCTCTCTGTTCTCTCTCTAGCTGTCAGTGCAGTCTGGTAGGCTCTCAATGTATCTTTAAGTCAGTGCAATACGAACCACCCATCAGAGCCAACACAAACTCACTGCTTTGGGACTCATAGAAGAAACAGATCATTAGTTGAAATCTGAGTGTGTCCCGACAAAATACTGTGGATTCTCGCCAAAAAAAAGTATTTCAAAAAGGAAATTACTTAATCATACTAACAGTGTAAACTGGATCTTAAAAAAAAAGAAAATAGTGTTAATTTCTCATGATCACTTTTTATAGCTATTGTACTCTTAATAAGGATGGTAAACTTGCCTTACTGAGCAAACACATTATCAACACCTACAATAACCATATGGCATGCATTAGTTACCGTAATCGTATTTCTGATGCTTGTATGCTTTGCATAGGCCGACATCTAGTGGTAGATGCAGAGTATTACAGAATTTGTTTTCGAAGTTTGAAAAGTGACTAAGCGTGTTTGTAATACTATCCCCAGTATGATGTGTACTCTACGCATGGTCCTTTATGCCTCGAGGTCCCTCAGATTGTTTTGTTTCTGATATGAGGGAGAATGAAGTGTATGCATGAGTACAGGAAGTAAAGAAAGGTGTTAGTTGTCTATGTACCTTCAACTCCAAGATGAGAGAAATGTGAATCTAAGAAGATACAAGCATCAGAAAGCAGCTGGGCCCGCCTTTAGGGGCTGGGGACTGACATGCGGGAGCCATTAGGCTCCTCTAAAATGTCTTTGGCATCCGATTAGGAGCCGTTGCTGCCATGGCCTTCTGGATTTGATACACAGTAGACGAGTGTCCTTCCATAGGAATTTTTTGTCGCACGATGGACAGAATTTTAGGGGCGTTCTTTCCATTTTCCAAAATATGTGAAAAAGCAGCTGGACAAATGTAGTGCACAATGGAGTGAAAGATTGCACTCTCTAAGAGAAGTGAAAGGTAATCAGTCCCCCCACTATCCCTACTGCAAGGCTGAAGCATGGTGTAGACCAAAGCCTGCTATCTATTCACTGAGGAATTTGTTCGAATCTGTGGTTGAAGGATTTTAGATGTTGCTCGTCAAAACTGCATCCTTCGAAAAGACGCAATAAGTTTCACAATAAAGTTATCATTAAAGTTAAAGTATCAAAGATACAGACTCTGTATTAGAAATGACTGACCACGATAGCAGACAAAAACAATGTGAAAGACCTTGACAAGGGAAGGATCATGGGTACAGTACATGTCACACTAGGGATAGTATTACAAACACGCCCAGTCGACATCCCTTTTCAAACTTTGAAAACAAAGTATGCAATAGTCTACACATACCACAATATGTTAGCCTATGCAAAGCATGTGATTCTAAGCAGATCCACGGGCCTCAGTAAAATTATTACATAGTGCAGTCTTTAAAATACTCCTATGAGGAAGGGGGAGGTACAAATAGCATCAGTGAGGGTTCCTGGCTGCTTTGCAAAAAGTCAAAGAGCATACTGTGAATATATGAATGACCACAGATCTTTATATTTCACAAATATGCTTGTGATAAAATGTTGTACGTTTAACTCTCTAAATATATAAATCACACTGCGCTTGTTGCTTATTTCATGTTTTACAACACTCATCATAACATTAAAATGTTTGTAATCATGTACCATATATACACACTATATATACACTCAATCAGATAGCTTCTGAATTTGGATTTGGGAATAAAACGGCTGTGACATTTTCACTTCATTGAAGTCTTATCATCCTCCTTCTAATTTCTGACAGCAATGTTTCCTCTTCCCAAAGACAGAAGCCTCATTGGGGTTGAGAGGGGAAGACGGGTCTCAGGGTAAATAGGGCAAATATGTCTGTGCTCGTGCCCATCAATGCACAATCAGCCTTAGAGAATTGCACATATAAACATTAGTTACGGTGCAGTTAAGGTTATCAGATTTAACGCAACAAAAGCCTTGAAATTCAGCAGATGTGGGAAGTTATGACCATCTTAACCCGGCGCTCACCCATAGATGTACCCCATAATTTATGTCATTGTGAATCCCTTGTCTTATAATATGCATGTGCTCATGGGCTTTGCAATGGGAGAGCGCCGAGTTAAGATGGTCATGACTTCCCACATCTGATGAATTTCAAGTTTTTTTTTGTTAAATCTGATCACCTTAACTGCAATTTAGCTAATGTTCTTTCAGTGAATTTCAAGGATTTTGTTATACCATATTGTTTTCACGGGCCACTAGCCATGACCAGTGGCTATGGCCTTGTACACTGTACATGTCCCACAAATAGGTTTATTATGGGCCCACTAAGTAGCCACAGCCAACTGAAAATGTTCCACCTCTAGATTTCCTTTGACTTCAGCCCTGGCCATGGAGCACAGATTTTGACCGTGCCCACTGTATCTTTTATAACACTACTTTTCATTCCCGCTCACTAGCCATGGCCTTCGACCATGACCATTCGCCACGCTTTTGGCTGTGGCCACTGTTTATGTTCCACCAATAACTTTCTTTGAGGCCCACTAGCCATGGCCTTCAGCTGTGGCCACTGTACATGTTCCGCCAAGAAGTTTCTTTGGATCCCACTAGCCATGGCCTTCGGACGTGGCTACTGTGCATGTTCCACCAAGACCTTCCTTTAGAGCAGAGGTCTTCAAACTGTGGGGCGCGGCCACCCCACTGTACATGTTCCACCATTACCGTTCTTTGGAGTACCTTAGCCATGGCCTTCGGCAGTGGCCACTTTTCATGTTCCACTTATAGGTTTATTTCTGGTCCACTATACCCACTATATCTTTTAAAACACTACCTTTGTTTGAACAAGTTTTCCTTTTTTTAAAAAACGAATTTTGTATTCCTGCAATTGGTCTGCGATTATCACGCGGCAATAACTATGATTATGCTCTGAAATGTAAAAGTCTCATCCCTCCTCAAAGGCGCTTCTCATGTGCCTCCTTCTCATTCTCAAGGTCCCCACCTCCCTCAGCCATCTTTTAGCCCCCTCCCTTTAATGCCTTTCTCCCATCTTTGTTTCAAGTGATGCATTTTCATTTCTGAGCAGGCCTTCCGTTGTAATTGCAGTTAGCTCATGAAATGACTGTGGTATTCTCTCAATAAGCCGTAAATCTTTATTCTGTAACTTGGTCTCCCGAACCCCCCCAACTCTCCAACTTCCCACGGTGTGCGCCTCCCTCTCCCCACCTCTAGCCTAATGCATTTTTATCCCTTCCCCACTACAAATAGCATTTTTGAGTGCTTTTCAGTTTTGACTAATCCCGATACAACCGCGGTTATCTGTCGCATTGAGCACAACAAAACATTTCGGGTTTTCATTTTTGAAAAGTCTCTCTGCTGCAATGCACCATGGGAGAGAGAGCTATAATTTTGGGTTAAGGGGGTACCCCCTTCCCAGTAAAATATTTGTACAACTACTGCTCGGTATAACCCGAGACCCCTCCCATAAATCGAGTTAATGCTTTGTGCTCAAGTTGTTTATTCTTTGTTCCAATTCCATCAGTTTTTAACCTGTGCTGCGCTGAAATGTGGTCTTTTTCGTTATGGGAAAACGAATGGGAGCAGGCTGAAAACAGCATTTGTTTGCTTTCTTAATAACTTTTTGGGGTGCATTGGGACAAACCTTTTGGTCACAAAATATCAGCCAAATCCGTCCTACAAGTCAAAGGTTACTAGCAATTTAATTTTCGGGTTTCCTGTGGAACTAGCTACACCTTGTGCAGTGACTGCTGCACTGTCATATATACATTTATGTGCATATATATGGGATACATTACTCACCGTAATCATATTTCTGATGGTTGGATCTGCTTCGATTCACATGCTTTTCATCGGCTGAAATCTAGTGGAAGCTTCAGAGTATTACACATGAATTTTTTTAAAGTTCGAAAAGGGACATCGACAGGGCATGTCTGTAATACTATCCCTTTTATTAGCTCAAAAGATTGGATAAACGCCTCACTATCCCTTCCCTGGCGAGGATTTCCCTGCTTAAAATAAAATAAGGGAAACACTCTAACAAAAGGTCTCTGTCACTCAACAAGCTAATCCATGGCAGCTCAAAGGCAACAAAATAATATAACAGTTACATTCACAATATGATGATAACTTATGATGTAGGTGAATTTCCATTCCCCAGATTCAAAGAAAATTCTGTTCCACAGTTTGAAAAGAAATAAGGAAATCCTGTTCTGTAACAAAAAGGTCCAACACAGTTCTTTGTGGCTTCAATCTGACAACACAAAGTTCCAACAAATCAGAATTGTTCAACAAAAGTTATTTCTCTTCCGCTTAAAATAATAGAACTCAAAACAATTGTCTTCGCATAAACCAAGAATATTTTCTTAGCTCATTATTAACATGAATTGACCTAGTCAGGATGCTTCTGCAACAACTTTTTAGTTCTAAGGATATAGAACACTTCTGCTGCAGCTTTATATACAGTTCTTACTTCAGCAATGAAAGTTTGTCAAAATAATTTGTCAACACCACTTCACAGCACTTCATCAACTTCCACCTGGTTTTCTTCCATGGCAGACCTACTACTTCAATCACACTGGGTTTACTTCCATGCCAGCTCCACTACTTCAAAGTTCCCTGTTCGGGGATACTCCCCTGCCCGAACAGTAATTTACAAACAACAAGTGCCTCTGTGGTTAAGGTCAGTTTACAACAACTTCGTAGTGATTCTTACTTTACAACGTAAAGCTTTAAGCAATTCTTCACGGAAGGCAAGATTCACATTGGTGCTCTTTAGTACACTTTTGTGATTTCCAAAACCTCTGTACATTTTGCAAATCTCCTTCTCAGCAGTCTTCTTGACACTTTTTCCTCCACTTCTTTAATAACCAAACACTGACAATTTTATGGTTTTATTCTGCTTCTCCCTTGACTTGGTAATGTGAGTTTATATCAGCTTTTGACATGGACTTCTTCACACATGGGCAATAAACATTACAACCTTTGGGATTTTCATGTGCCCCCTTCTGTCTTTGGTAATGCTTGTTGGTTTTAAATTGTTTTCGTTTTATTTTATTTTAGCTTGGTTAATGGTTGTTTGCAGTTAATTTTAGAAGTATTGACCTGTCTTGTTGCTGGGTTTTAAATAAACTCGAATTCTTAAAGTCACAGTCATTTGGTCTTATATAATAATGTTTTCTCTGTCTTCTGCTAGTTCGGTATTCAAAATTGCCTTCAGTCTTACGTTCACTCACACGTGATTGCTTTTCAATCTGAAAACACTTACATTGAACATGCGAGCGGTCACGAAGCACTCCAGTGTTACAATCACTTGTTGAATTTACAGTGTAAGGGTTGCGCATCTGTTTCCCTTGCTGCTCACAGGACATTCGCTACAGCGGCTCCTCACAATATGGTAATCTGCTAGTTTCAGTCTGCCGCCGCACGTGCCACTTGCACACAGAGCTTCCATTGCTGCGGGGGCTCTCTGGTCCTCGCCTGCTACCAGAGATAGCCTTGAGGAAAGGAAATCTTTCCTAACGTTTGCTTCCTGCTGGGCAGCCTCTGCAAAACAGGGCTCCAGGGGGTAAGCTTCCCTCTATCACGCTTCCCACTGCGCGGCCTCTGCAATTAAGGCTTATGGAGGCAAAGACCCTCTTAGGACCAGCTACTGCTCTCTGCTCAACAGTGGTCCGGGTGTCTTATTCCTCCTCCAGTATCTACTTCTGCTGCAATGTGGAGAGTTCCCAATACTTCCACCTACGACTGCTACTCTGCTCCTTCATCTTTCTAATGGCCTACGCCTGAGGGGGCCTTTTAGGCCTCCCAGTATCCCTCGGGCGTGGGTCATTCCCATTAACAAGCTGCATTTTGCAGTTTTGTTCCTCTTCAGCCCTATTCTTCGTCCCAGTACTTCGTGAATTATGGGACTTGAAGTCCCTAATGCACAAATTCGTTTTTATAGCTTAATTGTTGATCTCAAGCTCATTTCTGTTCCCACTAATATTCTCTAAAGTTATATCATAAGGATCAACCACAAGACTTGATTTGTTAGAGAAATAAAGGTTTTTAGAGTTTTTAAGTTGTTATTATTCACAAACTCCTTTTTACTGTACCTTTGGGAGCTAGGGGAGCTTCTAGCTCTATAAATCTCCCTATCTTCACAATGTTTTTCATTTTCCCCAATGCCTAAGGGTTTATGAATGTTTTCACCCATATTAGGATGTTCAACTTGGGGAGCTAAAAGATCTTTCTGACAATAAGCCATTACATACTTTGACATTGTTGAAATGTCTTCCCAAGAGGAAGACAAATACAGCATCTCTGACAACAGAGTCTTCTTGTTCTTCTGGGCACTTTCCCATCCCAGGTGATCCTCCCGCAGAACACCACCCCCTAGGTCAGGATTAGAAAGCATCTGACTTTCCCTGGCCACCTGGGAGGAGACTTTAGGTAGGGTGTTTGTTGTTAAGAGGTTAGGACATATACACCGAGGCTCATCAAAGTACAACAGTGCAAACCTTTATTTACATGTAACAAGGTTCCTGGCAATGACCTCCAAGCACCCCATCCAGCTAACCGACTGGTGTGAAACCTGGAACCTCTGCTCCACTCCAGACCTCCTAGAGGTTCCATATTCCATATGCTGGAACTCACTGTCTATGACAAGCAACTATATTACAAATTAGCTCCATACTAGAGATGTGTAGGGCACACAATAAAATGTAAGTAAGAAAAGTATGAACATGAATGCACTCCTAACATTTGTGAGAACTCCGCAGGAGTGATCACACTTAATATGAAATCCTAAAATTCTGTTGCTAATAACTTTTGACTTGCATGATGGATTTGGCTGATATTTTTAAAACTTTTATCCTGGGCCTCCCCTATATCCCCAGACTGGGCATTTTGGGAAAGATCTGTAAAAAAATGAAAAACTTATTAAGAAAGCAAAAAAAGTTGTATTCGGCCTACTACCATTCATTTTCCCACAGAGAAAAAGTCCCAATTTTTGGGTGCCGAAATGCAAAAAACGCTGGAGAGAATTGGATCATTACTGGAACAATTTGGGCAAGAAGCGTTGACTCGATTTACAGGACAGGTTTGGGGTAAATCCATACAGGAGTTTTAAAAAATATTCGACAGAAGGGGGTGCCCCCTGCTTCAAAGAATTGCTATATCTCCCATGGTACTTTGCAACAGAGAGGCTGAGATGGTTTTCAAAAATGAAAAGCTAGCAATTTCTCTCCAATATTTTATTGATAATAACTTTTGACTTGCTGGATGGATTTGGATGACATTTTCAAACAACCCGTTTGTCAAGGTCCACCCCCGCCCAAAACTGGTAATTATGGGAACAATTCATTATGAAATGGAAAAGTTATAACAGAAACAAAACACCAGTGTTCAGCCCATTCATTTTCCCATAGAGAAAAGGGACGTTTTTTTTAACAGATGTAGCGTGAAAACTGCTAGGCAGATTTGGACCAAATAAGAATCCACTTGGGCACAAATCGTTCACTTGATTTCCTTGACAAGTTTGGGGTAAATCCATCCAGTCGTTTTTGAAATATTCAACAGAGAACAGAGTGCCCCATGCTCCATAGAACCTTAATATAGGTATTGGTGCTTTGCAGCAGAGAGGCTGAGCAAGGCTAAGACCTTTTGACTTGCTGGATGGATTTGGATGACATTTTCTAAACAAAAAGGTTGTCAAGGCCCCACACCCCAAACTGGATTTTTTGGGAACAATTTGTTAACAAATAAAAAAAAAGTTATTAAGAAAACATCAAAACGGCGCAGTTTTCAGCCTACTCTCATTCATTTTCCTATAGAGAAAAAGTGCAGTTTTGTTTTTTAACAGCCATAGAGCGACAACCGCTATGGTACATAGCATTGATTTAATTTCCTTGACTGGTTTGTGGTAAATCCATCGAGTAATTTTTAAAATATTTGACAGAGTCATAGGGGTGCCTCCTGTTCCTTAAAACCTTTATATATATATATCGGACTTGGTGCTTTGCAGCAGAGAGGCTGGAAGTATTTTCAGAAATGAAAATCTGCAATTTATTTGGCTCGATGTGAGGGACTCACGCAATATTACAGGGAGAAGCTGCAAATGAAAGAACTCAAAATGCTATTTGGAGAAGGAAAAAGGATGCCATCAAATTTTGGAATGAACTTCCCCATGACCTTACAGACCCTAACAATGTTCTCGACATCAGAAAGAGACTCAAAACTCTTCTGTTTATGTAGTCACTCCTAGGGGAACACAGATTGTTTTGAATGACAGCGCTAATATGGCCTTGGCGTAGACCCTATATAAAGAGCTATATCAATAGCAATCACGCCTAGAGATCAGGAGTGGGAGAGAAGACACCATGTAAAGTTTGGCATTTGGGGGTGGTTTGGAGAGCCAGTTACAGGCAGAATATTTTCGGTTAATCAGGGGAAGAGTGCGTGAATCTCACGAGATTACAGCATCAACACAACAAGACGTGCTCAGAAAAAAATGTGTATTACACAAAGCAATGAGTGATGGGGGTAATAGGATTTGGTTAAGGAGGGAAAAAGCATTTGAGAGGAGTGGGGAACCTGGAAAAAAGAAGAGGGACACAAGTTCAGTGCCTTTGAGGACGTGGAAGACTTTTTAATTCTGAGCAATTTTCCCCATTATTGTGACATTTTTGCAGGAATAAGGAGTTAGAAAAAAAAGTTTAACAGCTGCAATGCCTACATCTACTGGACGAGGGCAATGGGTGTTTGGTAAAAAATGTATGGTGTGACATGGCCTGTGGGCCCAAAAGAACGATATTGGTGCAACACGTACAGAGGCCACGGCCGAAGGCCATAGCTAGTGAGAACTCAATACACTATGCAACATGTTTGGCAATTACCACTGGCCATAGTTGAAGGCCATGGCTAGTGTGCCCAAAAGAAAACTATTGGTACAACTATTGGTACAACATGTACAGTAGCCACTGCAGATTAATCACAGAAGAAAATGCATTAAGTGATAGGGGGGAAATGGCCAGGAGAGTGCCAGAGAGGAAAAAGGCAATTGAGGGGTTTGAGGGGGACCATGGAACCAGGTGGGTGGCACTTGGTGAGTGCCTGTGAGGACAGAGAAGAGTTTTGGATTTTCAAGCATTACAGGGGGAATACTGGGGGAATCCTGCGGGCGGGGTTAGTTCAATGATACTGTATGTGTGCTTCATTGCTATTATCGGAGGAATATCAGGAGGATCCTGCAGGAATGGGGAGAGAGTGAAAACATATTTACACCTGCAATTATCACATCTCCTAGGCTGGGGGTAATGGGTATCTGTGCTGAAAGGCATGGCTAGTGGGCCCCAAAGAAACCATTTGGTGAAACATGTACAGAGACCACGGCCAAAGGCCATGGCTAGCGGGCCCCAAAGAAAGCTATTGGTGCAACATGTACAGAGGCCATTGCCGAAAGTCGTGGCCACTGGCGATAGCCAAAGGCAATGGCTAGTGGGCCGCAAAAAAACCTATTGGTGCAACATGTACAGTGTGCACAGCTAAAGGCCATGGCTACTGGGCCCGAAGGAACCTATTGGTGTATCATGTACAGTGCCCACGGCAGAAGGCCAGGGCTAGTGGGCCCGAAGAAATCTATTGGTGCAACATGTACAGTGTCCACGGCCGCCGAAGGCCACGCTAGTGGGCTCACAAGAAACCTATTGGTGTAACAAGTACAGTGTTCTCAGTTGAAGGCCGTGGCCACTGGCCATGGTCAAAGGCCATGGCTAGTGTGCCCCAAAGAAACCTATTAGGGCAACATGTACAGTGGCCACGGCCAAAGGCCATTGCTAGTGGGCCTGAAGAAACCTATTGGTGGAAACTGGCCAGGACCAAAGGCCATGGCTAGACAGCCCCGATTAAACTACAGTATAACAAAACCTTTGAAATTTCTGTGAAAACATTTTGGTTTACGAGAAAGTTAAGGTGATCAGATTTAACGTGAAAAATACATAGAACAAAACCTTTCAAATTCAGTGAAAACAAACTTATATTAAAAGAAAGTTAAAGTGATCAGATTTAATGCAACAAAACCCCTGACATTCAGCAATCACATCTCGAGCAAGCCCACCTAGCTATGCGCCCCCCGTTGTTCAGCATATGACCACAGTGATGACCACAGTGATGACATCACTGATGGAGTCACTAATTACATCATGCAAGACATCACTGATGTCACTGGATGATTCATTACATTTTGAAAAATGGCGTACATGTATCTATTTCATACTTACACAGTACAATATATGCTGCCTTGTTTCTTTAAATGTAACATGCAGTATAAAATTATGCAGCATAAGTAACTGATTTGTGTGTGCATATTAACCAAACTTCGAATTGTTAGTTACATATTGTCACAATGCACACAGGCACATATTTTCTTTTGTATGTGATTATTTATTTTAGAAAACTTGTCATTTAGAACACTATGCATTCATGCAACGTTATTACAATAAGGAGAATTGTAAATTGAAATGTGAACATTGACTATTTTCACAACACTTACTATTAAACATGTTTCTACTGCTATCTATTCTATTTTTTACTACTACATGTGCTTATTATATTATGTTTGCAATATCTGAAATAGATTCACCAGAATCTGATGCTTTCCCTGCAATGAAGTATTGTAATTGTTTACCAAGCCATGTAATTCAAACCATTTGTATAACGTTACATATTTTTATTTTAAAGTTTATAAGTTGATAAGTACTGCAAATGAATGCTCCACACATAATCAATTCATACTTCGGTGTCAGTGTATTGACCCATGAAATGCTGTTAAAATATGTATCAAAAGTGGTCAACAAAAGTATTCTAATTTACTTCATCATAATGTCACATTGGATGGAATTATTGATCTCATGGGTGAGATCATGTACGATGTAATTAGTGATGTCACTGGTGATGTCATCAGTGATGTGACCTGTGATGTCCGCATCATGGTCATGCACTGCGCAACAGAGGGAGCATAGTTAAGGTGGACTTGCTCAAAATTCGATTGCTGAATTTGTCGGGATTTTGTTGCATTAAATCTGATCATGTTAACTCTCTCTTAATCAAGGCTTTGTTCACTGAATATACATAAAATGTACAGAATACAACAACATTTGGATTACTGTGTAAATTGTGCAACAGGGACATGTGTGTTGTGTGAGGAAAGTAAAACGAAGTTGAATTTAATCCTACAGTTGCATTAGTCAAGCAGATGTGAAGTACATTAATAGATTCATGGCATCCAGCATTTCAATACAGCCATCATAATTCTGATAAGGATGGCTCAAGGGTGATAGAACAAATGCATTTGAATAAACAGGTAGCTTACCCTTCTCTAATTCTGCATGTTTGTCGTCCTTTACACATATGGGGCTCAGAGACCCAAAAGCATCACATTCACAGGGACGGCACGGGTCGGCCTCATATGGAGACATCTGCAATAAAAGAATATAGGAATGCCTTAGAGGTTTGGCTTTAAACAAGCAGGAAGACCAGCCAGTGAAATGGCCTGCAATCCAGTCTATGGCCATACATTAGGAGAATGCATTTCAGAGTGCTTAGCCATAGAGCAATCTATAGTCCCTCCGCTGTTAGTTCACAGTGTAGCCTGACATGAGTAGGCGTGCCAGATCCCAACACCTTTTAAATGTCATGACTGAGCTAAATTAATGGATTATTGGGAGGAGTCTTGAAGTACAATGGCATGCTGCAGACCACTTAGCATGTAAAGTCTACAGTCCATTCTATAGCAAGCACTCATTTTAAGGATTACATGAAATCAAGGCAAAATCCATATTTTACAATGAGAATAATAATGGCTACAATTGTACACAAGTGCAAGAAAGCCCTTACTTGGTATGGCCTGAAATACCCATCAATGCACGTTTCACAGTTGATGCCAGCAGTGTACTCGGTGCAGTTCATGCACACGCCTCCACCAACAAACAGGCCGTGCATATTCAGACTCAAGTTCCGGTCTGCCACATTCTGGTCAAAATAGCAGTCCTCTGCTTTGTTGTGGCAGTTGCACTCTGCAAAGAGAAATTGGATGGGTGATTGTTAGCCACTTGCCGTGGGACACACCAGACCTATCTGTTTGTTAATTGTGGGGAGGGTAATGACTGGAGATTATAGAGCAGGACTCAGAGGATCAAGAAACCCCTTCAAACCAGCTTCTTGATCTTTGTGATAACGCAGTGCGCTTTCCAATTTTACTCAAGGTCCCATTACTGGCTTGTCTGGTGTTGCCTTCAAACTTCAAAGGGGGGGTGGGGGGCTTGCAGATGTCAGTAGGTGAAACATCAACTAGTAGACAGAACTGCAAGGGCTCCAGCACTCCCCCTATCATCTAGTTTCAGTAGTATTCATAAATCACTTTGAAGTGACTTCAAAGTGATTTAGCTATCAATCACTCTGAAATCGGAAAACAAGGGTAGCACTTTTAGAGCAAGGTACTGTGGGCAATATATGTCAATTTGTTGAAATGGCAACTGATCAACACCACTGTCTATGCATAATTCTTGGTCAAGTGTTGTGACACTTATGATTAAATCTCAAGGTGTTATTAAAATGCGAGTGGTTAAGTTTGAAATCCAGAATCAATCACAAAGTATCTTGGCGTAAAAGCACGGATGACGTCAAATTCTGTAAAGCCTTGATGCCAATAGTTTGCGGCAGGCCTTCTGAGAGTGATACATGTGATTAATTGCAAGGTTTTGGCACCACCTTTTTAGGCTGAGATACTGGAATGAGAGACCTGTTTAGCTTTGGGAATGTAACTGTCTAAATGTGTCAAACTGACTTTTCTGTTTAAGGCTCAGTTGTAATATCCTCTAAAACCCCCGAGGTGTCTGTGCCCAGGGGCCACACTTTCGGGCCGGGATACTCAGCCAGTTTCCCAGCCCATTCCTGCACAGCTGTATGTGGATAAACCTTCCCTACATTTGCAGCCTGGTTTTCCTACTTGATTATTGGTTATAGGCTGTGGCGTTTGACAATTCCGTGCCAATTCCGTGCCCTCTTTCTCTTCCCCCACTCAATCCTGCGCTAAGAAGCGATATTTTAAGTGCGTGTGGCTTGTTTGCTACAACAGACTAATTGTTCTTACTCCCAAAACGACACAGACAAGGCCCTAAAAGTGTACAATGAATGGTTAATAGCAGGTATGAAAGCAGAGTCAGAGTCGCAGAAAGATTTCACATCTTTGAAGAAGAACGTGTGCTTGCCTGAATTGTGTAGTCTGCAATATCATTTGATACATACGTTACTTTCTTTAACATGTGAACCCATGACATGTTTAACACGTGTTCGCATATACATTGCATATCTAGTTAATTGACTTTGTGCGTTGGTTTATGTGGACAAATTGGCTTATCTATGAAAGAAAGAATAATAGAAACAAGTCTGACGCAATGATCAAACTCTAGCGCCCGAATGCGATGCACAAAAATCCTGATTTCCGTGGCTACTTCAGGCATATTCCAGAACAGTACGTTTTGAGATGTCTGTCTTTCCTTTCGTTTTTTGAAGGTGGAGAACAGAGAGCACGCACTATCATACTAGTAGTAGTAGGACTTATCACTAACAAAAAATGTGGTACACATTGATGGGCAGGTGAGTGTGGTTTAAGGGCATCGCCTCTCTGAAAGCAGAGAAAGCCCATTAGGTGAGGGATAGTGCCCCCCACACAGATGACTAATTAGCAAAATTAGAGGCAAATTTATTTTGAGGGTTAGTGTGTAGAAATGACATTCTGTTATATATTTCTTGTAAGCTGTGCACCTGTCATGATGGGGTATCCTAAAAGTGTAAGGCTCGAATGCACACGGGGAATGCCAAATAATTCCATTGTCAACCATGTGAATGTCCTCATCCATTACAGGCAAAGGGCCAGACACCATGAGAGGGGTTTATCAAATTTGAGGGTGTTAGTTTGTATAGACTTCTCAGGAAACACCTTATGTTTCATTGGCAAGATCTGTGTCTCACTCTTTGTATTACTGAGAACTCTTTTTCAAAGACCACCTTGGCCGAGTGCGCTGCTTCCTGCTTAACTAGTAAGACCCAACTCTTTGGAATATAATACTTAAGCAATAAGCCCAGAGCAGGGGGGGCATTACCACTTCAGGTAATGCACCGGGGGCCCATAGTTACAGGCCCGAGCGAAGTGGACGTGCTGGGGACAGAAGAGTTCCCAGCGTCTCGGGAGGATAGCTCAGCGGCAACGTGCTCGCCTTAGAAACAAGATGACACGAAGCAACACAGGTTCGATCCCCAGGTCCACGCTTAGAAACCTCTGGGTATTAAGCGCGTTATAAATAACCTAACATATCATATCATATCACCGCGTTATAAATAACCTATCATATCATATCACGTATGCTCCTGAAAAGCAGGTAAGTTGCCGGGGGAGGGAAGGAAGAGAAATCTTGGGAAGGTGGGGGGTGTTGTGGAGGGAGCACTTACATCAGTCCCCAGTGGGGGTAGATGGTGGCCTCCAGCCCTGAGGAGGCTCAGGGCGGCAAGATTACCATCTGGTAATCCCCACGTTCTGAGCATCCTCGTTGGCTGGGAGGCTGTCACATCAGCCGCCCCCCACCCCCGACCCTCCCACAGGGTACTAATTAAGCATCTTTAGTTTGGACCTCTTGTAGGTGGAATGAACAGCCTGCTGTGGCGTGTTCAACAGGGAGTCAGTTGTCACACAAGGGCTTAACTAGTGAATTTTGCTTCTTGGAAACTTGATTCTACACCAAAAGGAAAAGTGTGTTTCCATCAGCATCTAACGTTTCTTTACAGAAAAAAGTCAATTCCACAAAAATAATCTTATAATCAATTTATGACCCGACATTGACTCTTCCGAGATCTAACATTTCAATCCCATTGTCCACAGTCTCGCTGATCTCCAATGAAATTCATGCCTCAGGGATCTACGCCGTGCACCACTGATATCTCTGGAGCTGAACAGCGTCTATTTCTACCACGAAAAGCAAAAAGAAAACTGAATATGGTGCTCAGGTAGGAGGTGTTGCTGGATTCCTGGAAAGGGGCGTGATAAAGGGATGGCTTCAAGTAGATCAGTGATCCCTTATTTTTTAAACAAGCATTGGCAGAGCCAACAGTTTTGTCTTTGTGTAGTCATGGGATAAACATTTGTCATCACTGCCATGATGGTACTACCTGGCCATAGATGGCATCAGATCGATGAATGGTTTGATTACCTTAGCGTATGATAGCAGTGCCTGGCAAATGCCTATTTAATACCTGTACATTAGCCAAAACTGTTGGCTTTTTCAATATGTGTTCGTAACAGGAATTCAGTTACAGATATAAATCAAGTGGCTGAAGGCACACTTGGATAAGAGATTTGATTTTTGCCATTAGCAATTTACAGCAGCAATTAAGAAATTAACTCTAAACAAACTATTTATCAATTACACTGGAAGGCCAAGGTTTCATTTCACTGCTTGATAGGGCTAGCTCAGAGACTTCACGGGATGATGTTATTTGGGTGGGGATGTGTAGGCAGTGGGTGGCAATGGATATAGGGATTAGCATTGTCACGGGCAGTCAATGGGTGGGTGAATTCCCCAACAACATCCACAAACTGTGTGTTGCTCCTTACACGTATCTCCCTCCTAGCTGTACCCCAATCCAATAGTTTCAGCTTTTAGTTGGCGCCTAAGCATAGCCTAAGGAACAAGTTACTTACCTGTAACTGTTGTTCTCCAGCATGGGTCTGGCATGGATTCACATGCTCATGAATATTCCCCGTCGTCAGGCTGGGAATCCTCGGTAAAGAAAAAACCAGTATCAGTTTCGTTTCTGATCTGTCTTTCGTAGTAATAACCAATCACTGGTCTCTGCGTCATACTGACCACAGCCAATGACTGCCCTCTACCTAAGCACCGCCTCTGGCAGCCATCTTCAGATTTGGAAGCACGTGAAGTGGCAGTATGACCAAGTGAAGAGCCGCAGAGGGGTAGGCGGGAGGGTTCGCATGTGAATCCATGCCAGACCCATGCTGGAGAACAACAGTTACAGGTAAGTAACTTGTTCCTTCTCCAGCATGGGGTCTGGCATGGATTCACATGCTCATGAATAAAGAATACATAGCAGTACACACATGCACAACCACGGGAGGTGGCAAAGGCTCAACATTAAGCATCACATCAACTCAACATTAAGCATCTTACCTCCTCACCAGGCTCACCTCAGGCGAACAGGTTGCGCAGCACTGCTTGGCCGACCCTGGACTCCTCCCTGGAATCCCGGTCGACGCAGTAGAATTTCGTGAAGGTGTGCGTCGACCTCCACGTAGCAGCCCTGCATATGTCCAGCAGGGGCACACCAGATAGGAACGCCGTGGTAGCTGCGATCGCTCTGGTGGAATGGGCTCTCGGACGGCCAGGCAGCGGTCGGTTTGCCAACCGGTGACAGTACATGATACAGCCGGAGAGCCATCTGGAGATGGAAGCCTTCGAGAGAGCCTTCCCCTGATTGACAGGTCCAAAGTTCACAAAGAGTTGTGACGTCTTCCGAAAACCTTTCGTGCGGTCCACGTAGAACTTCAGCGCTCTAGCTACATCCAGCGAGTGCAAAGTCCTCTCAGCCGGCGACGAAGGCGACGGGAAGAACACAGGTAACACCAAGGGTTCGTTGAGATGAAAGTCCGACGGTACCTTGGGCATGAAGGAGGGGTGCGTCCTGAGCACTACCCTCGTGTCGTGGAAAGTCAAGTACGGGGCCTTGCAGGAAAGGGCCTGGATCTCTCCCACTCGTCGTGCGGAGGTGATGGCCACGAGAAAAGCTGTTTTCCACGATAGAAACTTCAACGGGGCCGAGTGCAGAGGCTCGAACGGAGGTCCCATGAGTTTGGTCAGCACCACGTTGAGCTCCCACGCCGGGGCCGGAGCCTTCACCGGCGGGAACGATCTGAACAGTCCCTTCATGAACTCTTTCACCAGACGATGAGACCACAAGGACGTCCGGCCCGTGGTTCTGGTGTAACGGGAGATCGCAGCAAGATGAATCTTGATGGACGCGTGTGCCAGACCAGCTTTGGCCAGCGTCAGCAGGTACGGCAGCACTTGGGGAGCCGTAATCCGTAGAGGGTTAATCTTCTGTGCGTGGCACCAGACAGAGAACCTCTTCCATTTGTGTCCGTAGCATTTAAGAGTCGAGGACGCCCTGGCCTTTGCAAGAACCTCTCTGCAATCGGCCGGTATGTCGTATCCTCCAAACTCTAGCGCTGCAGGAGCCAGGCCTGCAAGTTCAGCGACTTCGGGTCGTGGTGGAGGATGGCGCCTCCTTCCCTGGAGAGTAGATCCGCGTCCGCCGGCAGCTTGATTGGCGGGGACGCCGACAAGTCCAGAAGGTCCGGGAACCATATCTGCCTCGGCCACGCAGGTGCGACGAGGATCATCCTGCACCGTGACCTCTTGAGCTGGTTGACGAGCCGGATTAGCAGAGGCAAGGGAGGGAACGCGTAGAGGAACAGGCCCTCCCAGGGGAACGAGAAAGCATCGCCCATGCTCCTCGTCTGGGGAAACCTGCTGGCGAACCTCCGGCACTTGGTGTTCGTCGCCGTCGCGAACAGGTCGATCTGGGGTGTGCCCCACCGTCGGAAGAGGCGATCCACCAGATCCTGCCGTAGTTCCCACTCGTGGCACGAGCGCAGCTCCCTGCTGAGTGAGTCGGCGATGGTGTTTTTTATCCCTGCCAGATGAAACGGCACCAGAAGAATCCCTTGGGCGACGGCCCAATGCCACAGGTCCTGCGCCTCCTTGGACAGCGCTGGGGACCTGGTTCCGCCCTGTTTCCTGATGTAAAACATGGTGGTGGTGTTGTCGGTGAAGATCCTCACCACCTTGCCCTTGAGGGACGGAAGGAAGGACCTGAGGGCCCAAAACACTGCACGGAGCTCCAGGACGTTGATATGCAGGGACTTCTCCGTCGGGAGCCAGAGTCCCCTTGCGTGCAGATTTTCGGTGTGCGCTCCCCACCCTTTTAGGGAGGCATCCGTGGTCACAGTCACCTGGTGGGCTGGGGTCTGGAAGCCCATGCCCGCCGTCAGATGCGCGCGGGTGCCCCACCACCGTATCGCTCGTCGGAAACTCTCGTCGAGCTTGATCCTTTCCTCGAAGCTGCCCGTCGTCTGGATCCAGCGCGCATCCAGGAACTCTTGCAACGGGCGCATCCGGAGCCTGCACATGGGAATGAGGTAGATGCAGGAAGACATCATCCCGAGGAGGGACTTGATGGACCTCACTTTGGCCGCGTCGGCCACCAACATCCGTTGCACCTTGCCCAAGATGGTCCTGGTCCTCTCCTCCGACGGGGAGGCCAGAAGGGACACTGTGTCGAGCCTCGCTCCCAGAAACAGTGCGACTTGCGCGGGCACCAGGTGGGATTTGGCGTAGTTCACGGAGAATCCCAGGTCCGTGAGGAGTTGGACGGTCCTTGCCGTGTGGACCACGGCGAGCTCCCTCGTCTTGGCGCGGATGAGCCAGTCGTCCAGGTAGGGGTAGACGTGAATCCCCTCGCGGCGCAGCTGCGCCGCCACCGGTGCGAGGCACTTGGTGAAAACCCTGGGTGCCGACCGTAGTCCGAAGGGAAGGGCTTTGAACTGGTAATGACGCCCTTGGACCACGAATCTGAGGAATTTTCGGTGCCCCTTTAGGATGGGAATGTGGAAGTAGGCATCCTCCAAATCCAACGACGATAGGAAGTCTCCTTCCTCCAGCTGACCCAGGACGTGCTGGAGGGTGACCATCCGGAACTTCTGCGCCTTGATGAACTTGTTCAGGCGTCGCAGGTCCAGGATGGGGCGCCATCCTCCCGTCTTCTTCTTCACGAGGAAGTAACGCGAGTAGACTCCGGAGCCCCGAAGCCTCTTTGGGACGAGTTCGATGGCGCCCTTTCTGAGCATCGCCTTTACCTCCAGGAGAAGTTGAGGGACGTGAAGTTCTTTCCTGGCCACGGGGGGGACGCGCGGGCACCTTCTTTGAAACTCGAGCGCGTGGCCCCGGGCCAGGGCGTCCAGCACCCAACGGTCGGTGGAGATGGACTCCCACACGCTGACGAAGCCCGCCAGCCGGCCTCCCACCGGGGTGCTTCGGTGGGGGCCCGACCCCACGGCCGGTTCAATCCTGCTTGGACGCGGCCTTGCCGCCTTGGCCTCCTTGGCGACGACGGCGGGGTCCGCCAGACTTGCCTCGTCCTCTGTAGGCCTCTTGCGACGACGAGCGGGCCGCTTGACGGTAGGAAGCGAAACCGCCGCCGGAACCTTTGGAGGCGCCCTTGCCTCCACCGCTCCGAAAGGGCGTCCGCCGTTGCTGCAGTACTCCAAGGGCCCGGGCCGTCTCAGTATCCGCCTTGATGGCCTGAAGGGAATCGTCCACTGTCTTCCCAAACAGGTTGTTCCCGTCGAAGGGCATGTCCAGGACCCTGGTCTGGACGTCCTGCCGAAAGTCCGTAGCCTTGAGCCATCCGCGACGTCGAAGGCAAACGCCGTTGCCCATCTGGCGGAACCCAGTGTCGGCGATGTCCGTCGCCACGGTGATGGCGTGGTCAGAGGCCACCTCACCTTCCTGCAGGATCTCAAGGGCCTCCGCCCTCTTGTCGTCCGGCAGAAAATCCAGCAGGGGAGCTATCTTGTACCAGAGTTCCCTGTCGTAGCGGGCCACGATAGCCAAGGCGTTGGCCGCTTTAATCGTCGTCGCCGCCGACGAGATGACTCTGCGTCCCATGGCATCCAATTTCTTTCCCTCGCCGTCCGGCGGGGAAGTCGACGTGGAGGCCGCACCCCCCCCGCTTTCTTCCTGGCTGCCGCGGAGACGACGGAGTCCGGGGTAGGCTGCGCCCGGAGGCATAGGGGGGCCGAGTCCGGGACCCGGTACTTTTTCTCGTACCGGTCTCTTTTCGCTGGCGTCGTGGAAGGGTTCTTGAGGAGGGAAAGGCCCTCATCCCAAATGTCGTCCAACAGAGGCACTGCGAGGACCGTCTTCCTCTTGGCCTCGCGCCGTTGGTAAAGGAAGCCTTCCTTTTTCTTCTCCTCAGGGCAGAGTTGGAAAAGCTCGGATGCCCTGGCGATCATTGAGTGGAACGACCCAATCTCGTCGGGCGGAGAAGCCCTGGTGGGAGGCGACGACGGAAAATCCTCGTCGTATGCCTCGTCGTCCGTACCCGTCGCTGCCGTGTCAGTCCCCGTATCATCCCCTCGGGTGGACGGGGAGGAGGGCTGGACGGGGCGCGACGGTTGAAAAGGAGGCGGTGGATGGATCCTTCTTTTCTTGGTAGGGGGAACACCAGAAGGTCCCGGTTCTGGATCCCCCGACGGGAGAGGTTCCTCCGTCGGTAACGGTAGTCTCGTCCTTATCTCGGAGCATAAGGACTGTATAGCCAACAAAATGGCCGCTGAGTTGTCTTGCGGCGCTGGCAGAGGGGAATCCGACGGGCGAGCAGGGGCCCCGTCGGTATCCTCGACGATGTCGTCGTCGTCACCTGCGTCGGGGCCCATTCCGACGGGCTGGTCTTGTTCCACGCCTAGGCCGTGGCTTAAGACCTCGATCAGTTCCTCTTCTGAGGTTGAGGCCGAATCTACGACGACGCCCTGCCCCCCCTTCTTCCCCACGGAGGGTTTCACGGGGGTCCTATCGATGGGCACGAAAGAAGACTCCCTCCGAGGAGGCAGGGAGATTCTGGGCCCCGAGGCCGCCACCACTGGTGCAGCCTCCACAGGCTGGGCCAGGGCCGCCGCGACCGTTTCGATAGAGGGCTTGGTCGAATGGATCAAGGCCTTCACCACCTTAGGTGCGCTCACCGCCTTATCCTTGAGGGAGGGGGCACTGCCACGCTCCTCCTCTGCCTTAGAGCTCGACCGGGGTCTCTCCAGGAGTTTCGCCGGGTGCTCGGCCTTCCTCTTACCCGACCCAGAGCGTTGGCTCGTGGTTGATGGTGCCGGGGAGGGTGCGCCCTGCCTGGCGCCCGTAGAGCCCGACCGTTCGGCGCTCCCGGTGCCAGCGGACTCGCGGTGCTTGGCCTTATGTTGGGCCCCCGTCGCCGGGGCGCCCTCAAAGGTCTTAGAAGACCGCTCAGATTTCTTCTTCTTCTCGCCAGACGGGCTCTTACCCTCCAGCCAGCTGGCGAGACGTTGATGGCGGTCCTTCATGGTCCGTTCCGACATGTTGCCGCAAAACGCACAGTCCTTCTCCACGTGCGTCTTGTCCCCATGAAGGCAGTAAAGGCAGAAAGAGTGTTCGTCCTCCTTGAAGACGTTCTGCAGCTGGCATCCAGGGCAGGCCCTGAACAGCTTTCCGGGCGTCGAGCTTCCCTTCTCCTGGGCCATCTCCGAGACCGGGCCTGAGAAGCTTCTGGAGTCCTCCGAAGTGTAGCTCGACGAAATCTTCACCCTTGAGGGGCACAGATGAATCCGACACGGGTCCCCGTTGATCGGATGTAGGATCGGTGGAGCTTGAGGCTCTTTTGACCGAAAGAATCGAAGTTTTTGTGAAAAAGCGCGAAAAAATAGCACTAACGCTCGAGAGCAATAGCACGAGGATCCCAACACATGAACGTGCGGTAAAAATCTGAAGATGGCTGCCAGAGGCGGTGCTTAGGTAGAGGGCAGTCATTGGCTGTGGTCAGTATGACGCAGAGACCAGTGATTGGTTATTACTACGAAAGACAGATCAGAAACGAAACTGATACTGGTTTTTTCTTTACCGAGGATTCCCAGCCTGACGACGGGGAATATTCATGAGCATGTGAATCCATGCCAGACCCCATGCTGGAGAATAGTCAAAACCTGAAAACGTGTGTGGATAATTCTGTCTGCAGGATAATTCAAAGCAAGTGCGGAGCAGGCACCTTGAAAACAAATAATCCTGCAGATGTCGACAGGACAAAGGAATACAGTTGTTTAGGAGGTTGACTGTAAGGGTTCAAAGCTAATAAAACCGTGAGGCTTGCTCACGCGCCATCAGAAACACCATCTTCTTATTCGTAGGGTGTAGGAAGAGTAACACAATGTAGCAAGTAAAGAGAGATGGAACTTGTTTTTAATCATAGACCAGACTTGCATGTGTGGGAAAGTGTTTCAGAGAGCAGGCCTTAGTCCTGTGGACGTGCCAAAACAATGCAGTCATGATTTTGGTACCAGTCTTGCAAACCCTCCTCTTCCAGGGAGAAATGGACAGCTAAGGTGGAGGGGCTAGAGGTCAAGACAACTTAAGGAGCTTGGCAGCCACTCAAGAGATCTCAGGTGAACATGGATCAAGGAACCATCGGCTTCTGTAGATCTTGTTTGGCAAGAGGGGACAAGTCTCCTTGTACCATGGAGCTATATGAGAAGGTATGGTCCCCACTGTCAACTTACTATGGTGCGTCATTCCATTTATGGCAGGTCAATAATAAACTCAAGTCCAGAATCCATTGAGCATGATACTACAAGTAGAAACGAGGACGGTTATGTTCAACAAGCTGTAAAAACATGCATTGGACCACTTGCCTATTTTCCAGAAAACGAATTCAGCTGGAGCATTCTTAACACTGTCATATTTAGCAAACTTTAGGAATCGCTTGAAAGGCGGCACATCACTGCGTTCTCGAGAAAACAATGTGGCCTGGCTACACAAGTGACACTTTTGTTGTAGTAATAGAACCTCTGCCACCTCTGCCATGCGAGGGGCAGAAAGGGAAGTCTGGGACACTTACTTTCACACCTGTTGCCGGTAGACAGGGTCCCTGGTTGCCACAGCGTCTGATGGTGCCCCGGGCAACACTCGTCACAGCTCACGCCGCAGGTATTGTGCTCACAGACACACTGCATTTTCTTTAATGATATTGGAGAAACATATTTCAGACAGGTCATTAGTCAGGCATTCCCGTTACGAAAAACACAACAAAGACCCTCTATGCTACAGTTCTTGGGTGTGTTGAGGCCCCAATGTCTCTGTCTTTGTCCAGAAATGATTTGGCAGAGCCAAGGACGCTTCTACGCTATTTCAAAGGGACATTAATCATCTACTATAGCCCATGTGTACAATCTGACGATCATTGACAACCAACTCTAATCTAATCTGATTAATATTCATGAGAGCAGCCTGAATGGAATGTTATTTGCATATTCATTGCTTATTACAAAAAGCCTGAGTGGTGTGGGCCTCAAGGCCCCGTGATCTAGCGTGCAATGCCATTTCCTTCATAGACCGAACCCAGACTCATTTTATTCTCCCAAGACGAGATATACAGTCACAGAGACAGCAAGGAAAACCACAAAGTAGAAAAAAAAATCGAACTTTTGTGGCTAAATGGAAAAATAAGAGAAGGGCAAGAACGTGAAGGTTAATGGCTTTTTGGCATGTAATATTTTTTATTTTGATATGTTAAATACGTAGCTGTATCGATTTTTAGCATGTCGTGGTAAGCAGCGCAAATCACAAGTCAGTGCATGTGTTTTTATGTGACTCAATCGACAGACTATATTCTTCCCATCAGTTAAGGCTTCAAGTAAACATAATTTGCAGATGGTCTCCAGGACAGATGTCCCTTCATTGCCTGGCGGAGGCTCTACTGATATCTTGCCACTTAAAATGTCTCCTCTGGGCTACCATCACTTAATTGTTTTTGTCGCCATTGTATGTCTTCCATCCACCTTGTGACCGTAAAGTCTGAAGAAATCAGGGAGGGACAATTTATTACGGCGCTTAAGGGGAGTGAGGCCCAGATCTGCATGTCAACTACCCCATGTTGGTCTTGAGACCCCAGCAATCTCTCTCCGTCTTTCTTTCTTACTCACACAAACATATACGCACACATATGCACACACACCCACCCCGAGAAAGCAATGTGCCGCACACACACACACACACACGCAGTAGCCCTTGGTCACCTGATACCCATGGAGTAGGACAAAGAAAAGAGGGACATCAAGATCAGTGCCCCTGAAATCAGTGGTTCCCACCAGCCTCACCAGAGGAGATGACCCTACTGCACACGGCTATTGACCTGCACAACAATAGACTTTCTCTATCCACCCCAAACAGGAAATAATATAGAACGCTTTCATAGATCGCTGGTAGTCATGATTGCGGCACAAGCGAGATTCTGGAAAAGGTCTTTGAGCTGAGGTTGACTGTTGAGGCATTATTGAGAATGGAATTGGGCATCAGGTCATCATATGATGGGTCACCCAGGCACATTTAAGATTGTGTTTTAAAGGATCCAAAGCAAGGGATGAGACTATTTATATATGTTGCTGTTCAAGAGTCTTAATAAAGGTTGGTGGTACCTTGAAACATATAAATAATCGATTGCCGAAATATAGATAACTATGAAATTGAATTAAAGGGTTGATGTCTGACAGTTTATAGAAGCTGATAAAGGGATGCTTGGATGCAGAGAAGGTTCAACTTCATTTTTTAGAGCGGGGCAAACAATCTCTTCCCTCACATTCTAGAAGTAGGGATAAAACCATCACATGCCCTTATTTGATTTGATTGCCCTATAAAGAGTCAAGAGGTTTTGATATATTCTATAGTTTTTTTTTATTTTTATTTAAGTGCATATGGTTGCAAACAACCTTTTACACTATTTATCTAAAAGAAAGTTTTGTTAGATTTACAAAATAATTTACACTGCATACATTTCAATTTTTAAGAGACCGCCTGTGAGAAGAAATGGTGAAGACCATTTCTCAAAACAGAACAATAAAAATGTGATACATTAAAATCTCCTTGAGCATTAGGACCTTTCCTCAACTATTCAATAAAAGGCCTCAATACAATGTCTAGCATTCAATCTGTGCTGATCTGGGGCATCATAAAGGACTTTACCCCACAATAGTAGTAGACCCTATTATTCCAGCATGGCCTTGCCCTAAGCAAGACATGGTGCACAGTTGAGACCATCACATATGACTCAGCTGCAAAGAGAATGCCCCAAAATTGATCACTCTCATGTGATCTGAACTTGTCATATGACTTATCATAGCTAGGGCTCAATTTGGGGCAGGAGGTTAGGATGTGTCTTGCAGTTTCAACTTGTCGCCCACAAATCTGGCAAAGACGTTGCTCAAACGGGACTCCCAGCCAGGCTCCCCCGACACTGAAGACTGGCAAGATGACAAGACACAGCTGTAGAGAAAGATAAATCACAACAGGGTAACGCCACTTAATCAAATAGTATCTGGGGGCCTGGGAGAAGCCCCCCTGTTGAGCGTAAAGTGCGTGTTTGCGACTTCCCTCTAAGGACGCAAGGGTCAGGATCCTACTCTCTTCATCAAGTTTGTTCAAAAAGACAAGGACATCTTGCTCAGAGCAACATGACAGGGATGTCCCAAGACAGTGGTCTTTCACCGTGCTCTCCAATTCCCTGAGGTATACAATGCGGGAGTATCGTTCTGCATGGGCCACGCTAGCATGCATCAGAAAAGGATGCCTATCACCCCCAAATCTTATGGCAACCCACAGTTTACAGGCAGCCACCGTCCAAATTGAGACAAGCGACTGACAGCCTAGTTCCAGTCTTATCATCTCAACTGGTACAGTGGCATGCAAGCCCAGCGAAGGCCTTAGACTTTTTCTCTCCAGTTTAGGTAGCCATGGTAATGCTCTCCTGGGGACGGTCTCCAGGGCATACAAAACTCCTGGCACAATCGCTGTTCTATAAGCTATTACATAGCCTCCAATGAGCACCCCCCCCACATGTCAATGACCTTCTTGATGGCCAACCACTTACCCCGCACCTTAGGTTTAATGGTATCGTATAGGTATGTATAGGTCAGGGATGCCTTTACCTGCAGCCCCAGATACCTATATTTATCTGTAATTTCCATTTTGTTCGGGCCTAGGTACCAATTAAAAGTCGTTCTCTCCTGTGATTTCCTATCAAATACCATTATCTTTACTTCTTAAAGATTTATCTTAAGGTCATTATCCTCTGCTTATCTCAGTATATAAATACAGTATTAAGGGAGTGCTGTAGGCCAATAGGAGTCCTGTAAAGAATCACAATATCATCTACATATGCAAAGGTGTTTGCTACTTCTTGCCCATATCGTGGCGGATAATTGTGGGCTGCCTGCATGGCCTTTTCCAAGTCAGCCACGTATAAATTATATAATAGTGAGGCCAGAACTTAACCTTGCTTTAGGCCCACCTTTATCTCTATAGGCTGAGACAGACTACCATCCTGTGATAACCGGACCTTCACCGTTGTTTTATGGTGAAGTTGTTTGATAAAGTACATCAAGTAAGGATCAATACCAAGCTTCTCAGTTTCTCCCACAGTTTCCTGCAATTAACTGTATCAAAAGCTGCAGCAAAATCGACGAAGCACATGTATAAAGGGGCATCAGGGTACCTGTAGAGCGGGCATAGTACCAAAACCCTTTCGGAAACCAAAATTATGCTTACTTAAGAGATGATTTTCTTCTGTCCAGCAGACAAGCAATATGCCAGCAAAGATTTTTGAGCTGCTGTCTAGCATGGCAAGAAGTCTGTAGCAGCTGGGATCAGTGGGAGGACCTTGATTGTACACAGGAATTAAAATTGATTCACGCCAAGAATGTGGAATATCACCAGTACTGCAAATATGCAGAAACAGAGTTTTCAAAAGTCCCGCCCAGATAGTGAGATCCTTCTTAAATACAATAATAGAGAGCTCATCAGGACCAGTGGCACTAGATGGCTTCATCTTCTTGTCGCCACCAAGTCTGTGGCATCAAAATGAGACCGCAGACTTGAGGCTTCTTCCAGGGGATTTTTATCAATAAGCAAACATACTCCTTGGCCCCAAAAGCACTTATTTATACGAATTACCCAGTCCTCATCAACGATGATCTCCAAGGCCTGTTGTCCCCCTCTAATGGTGCGTATCATGTACAAGAACTTCCTGGTGTCATGGGTACGTATAATTCTGTTAATGTGATGCCAATTAGCTGTAGTTACTCTATAAAGGTGGTCTCTAAGCCACCGTTGATATGTCCTTCTTGAGAAGGCTGTCTTGATCTTAATGTCTGCAGTGGTCAGCAGACAACTCCTTTTTATTTGATGACAATCAGCGTTAATTTCACACTTTTTATTTGCGATGACAGTATCATATGGTATTCCCCTTTAGTTCAACGGTCCATTGCTTCTTATCTCATCCCCTTATTATGGTAACCAAGGTTTTTAAGTCCCGAGCATGGTTCGTCAGTAATACCTCGATTTGATTGCAGTGTTCAGATTGTTCATTTTTCTGGAAGACCAGAAATGTCTGTTTCCCAGCAGATTTATAGTCGGTTACACCTCAATCTTTCAGTAGAACGAGAATTCATCATTTTAAAATGACATTCTTAGAGTTACATGATCGCTCATGGTCACCGCTTTGTATTGCAAAGTTGGTCACAAGTCACAAATCACCTAGTTGACAAAAACAAAATCAATGATAGTGGAGAAGAAATCATTTGACCAGGTGTAGTTCCGTCCCGCACCACTCACAGGGAGTGGAGCGAGATCAAACTCAGCCAAGACGGCACTCCATTAAGGGCCAGTCCCCCTACCAGACGAGCACTCCTTGCCATTACCACCAAGAGGCCCACTGGATAGGAAATTCACATAAAAATCTCCAGCTAGCAGGATACCCCTCTCCTGTTGTGCGGGACGCATGAACATAGAGTATCACGAACAGCTTCCATCAGGGCACTTGTTTGTTTTTGGCCTGGAGGATCGTAAATGCCCAGAAACAAAGTGTCACCTGGTACCTGGGCAAAACCCCTCAATGTCGCTACCAGTAGATTAGGACCTTCCCTGGTGCACTGGAGAGGTCTAAGCATATATACAATTTTTGCCCCAATACATAGGCCACCTTTCGGGCGGGCTCCTAGTCACGGGAGGCGAGCCAGAAGACTGTAGTATAGCCATCCATGTAGAATGGGCCATTAACCAAGTTTTCTGCAAAACAAAAAGGTTAGACATCCGAAAGTACCTGTCAACACTGCAGATCTACCAAGAAAGACTGATAACCACATGTATTACAGGATAAAACAGAGCATGGAGTTTCCAGACCAACTGGCGGTTATTTCCCAAAATTATGGGTTTTTAACCATCTTCCCTGCATTATAGGGAGATTAAAATATTCTCCATTCCCTTGCCTAGTCCCGCATTATCCGCCCAATTTTTAGCCTGATGAAAATCCCCATCATGTGATCTTTGGTTACTGTGTATCATTCCTTAAAAGTCCCGGCGTGCATGCATACTCTTTGAGTTATCATGTGTGAAATAAAAGTGATCAGTCCCCAATTGTCTGGCTAGAAATTTAGAAAGCTCTACGCACTAAATCGCCTAGAAGAAATCGCTTCCAGATCCAGAATTAGATGGAATAAGGCCAATAATCGTGTCCGGGTAAAAAAACGGGCTGAAATTGGTAGGTGACATTTCCATGATTTTTAGATATTTAGTAGGAAGCCCAAGGCCATTCCCGGACACTGGACCAAGTGGCCTCTGATTTGCCAATGATGCCATGGAGTGTCTTCAGCAGTTGTCAACAGAGGCTCACTAGTTTCAGCCACTTCATTTTTTTGTTTGTCTTGAGTGGACACCGTATTTTGGTTGGTCAGATGTAGGCCACTAGTTCTTATGGCAGGACATATTTGGGGGCCAAGGCAGGGGAGTACCTTTTGTTTTCCCTGTATTGATTTTTATTTTTTCTTAGAGCGTACGTTTTACGCTTTCCCACCATTACAGTGGAAGTCAAATTAGGTAACATGGGCCGATCTCCTCCTTAAGGTCTGAATTTCTGCGTGTTTAGCTGAAAGGTCGTGGGGCCTCGCAATGTGACCTTCCTTACAGTTCCATCTAATAAGGTATTACTAATTTGGCAGCCGTTACCAGCCACGGTCGCACGGCCAGTGAAACTCACTGGCCGTTTAGTGGTGTTGGGGTTCTGGAATTTTGGCTTTGAGGGACCCCCTCCGAACAGCAGAGACTGTGTTTGCAAAATGTCTTCCTTTAGATGTGAACAACAAATTCCATGTGGAGCATTATACATAGCCTGTTGTATTGCAATGATTTAATGGGCTTGTTCCCTCATGCTGGCCGTAACTCTAGCAGACTCCTCCTCGAGATCTTGGGTGACCAGGTCAACCACCTCACTGGTTCCCGCTAGTATAATAGGGCGTTTGGCCTTCATGCCAATGCGGGAGGCAAGATGCCCTTTGGGTTTGCAGACGCCACACTCCCAACAGTTCTTGGTATTTGTAAGCTGCAGTTTTGAGTTAGTGTTCAGGCAATTCCTGCTAGGTGCCATGGCAATATCAGCAACAAGAGCGAGCATACAATTAGTTTCTTGCTGGCCCTCTGCCATTTTTGTACACAATAAGTAGAGGGAATCGGGGGAATCAAGTTTACGGACAGAGTGGATGGAATGGATAGAGTGGATGGGACGGATGGTGCGGATGTAACAGATGCCGTGGATGGTGCGAATGGTGCCGATGTGACGGATAGTGTGGATGTGGTGGATGGTGCGGATGTGGTGGATGGTGCGGCAGTGGCAGATGTGATGGATGGTGCGGATGTGACTGATGGTGCAGTTGCCACGGAAGTCACGGGTACTGCGGATGTCACGGATGGTGCGGATGTCAGGGATGGTGTGGATGTCACGGATATTACAGATGTTACGGATATTACGGATGTTGCAGATGGTGCGAATACTGAGGATGTTGCAGATGTTGCGGATGTGCGGATGTTGCGGATAGAGGCAACACCTGTCCGCCATGATGTTACCAAACATCTGTATTCGCTATATATGCTATGTACCTGTATCCCCATATATATCTGTATCCCATATCCATCCTTCGCATTATATATGTATGTCGCTATGTACGTCCTGCTCACATGCCTGGTCTCGGGCGTTTTTACTGATAACCACCATATCACACCACTACGCTCACTCTCTTCTATACACGAGCATTCAACTAGAACACAGCTATACCCCTGTGAAAATTCAGCCTAGCTGTTCACATACAAAGACGACCCCGCGATCACCTCATCACCCTAATAAAACACAGCTAGCTGAAGCACATTCCGGCTAGCATAGGCGTTCCTCAGGCCTAACGCAGCCAGAACCCAGTCTGGGCTTCCACCCACCAGACTGAACACATCCAACCGATTTCCACAGCACACCTATCGCTAAGAAGCAGCTACAACTACACCAGCTGCACACATATCCGGTGCACCCACACACCATACGACACTCTCTCTCTCTCTCTCTCTCTCTCTCTCTCTCTCTCTCTCTATCTCTCTCTCTCTCTTTCTTTCTCTCTCTCTCTCTCTACTGACTTGAACTGCGGCTCCCGAGGGTGTTAAACCTACCAGCGCGTTGAGGTCATACCAATGATATATAAGGCACTATATAAATCCCAAGTAACATAACATAACATAACTTGTGAAGAAGTTCCAGGCCAGACCTTAAGGGACTTTGTTCTTGACAAGTTTGCTCAGGTTCATCTTCATAAATGGAGAAGTCCAAGTCACTGTCTTCCTCTCCTGAGGAGCTTTCCAACGATGTGACCAGCTTTTCCAGGTCCGGGCTAGCAGACAGGTCTGCATCTGAGATTGAGGTCTGGTCATCGCTCCCCAGTAAGGGTGTATTTGGTTTCAAGCCCTTACAAAAATTCAAAAGAGAGCCATTGATATCAACAGAATATGCCATTGCAGCAGAGTTTGATGTGATATTAGGGTTTGGAGTAGACAAAAGGGGCCGGGCCCCAGTGACTGTACTTTCAGTGCCTGGGATGATAGCAGCCTTATGTGGGGCAACTGACTGTATTGCAGCCTTCGCCTGTGCCTCGGCCTTCCTGCCGAACAATGCTGAGATATCACGCTAGTTCACCATCTGATTCCATTTGAAATCACTTTTTCCCTTCTTTGTACTCAGGGGCAAGGAAGCGCCTATTTGGTCATTAATAGTGCTATGTGCCTGTTTTCCAACAATGGTCCTGGCACTGCGCAGACCCACCCTGATAGGTGTTTTGTTCGGGCAGAGGCACTGGTGAAAGAACAAAAACAAATGGCGGGCTCGGCAGAGAGAGCACCCCCACTTGATCCAAAGGTATTTAGAGTGGATGCCCCATGTCCTCAAAGGGGGGCTCAAGCAGAGTATCATGTGTGTGCAAATCTGCCTTTGTCGATTCATGGAATCAAAAGATCTACTTTTCCTGGACTTTTGTGGAGTACACGCTGGCTAGGCACATCTGTGCCAGCCATCGAGGCACTTGCGCGAGGGGGCTGGGAAGGGGGCAGAACACCATAAATGGGGAAGAACTTACGAAAAATTGGAAGTTCTGAGGGACGGCCTGCAGGCACTCCCTCGCACACCCATAAATGCGTGGCACGAAACGTATTCAATATAACCTTGATCTAACCAACAATGACAACTACAGGCCCATAACAAACGTGCCTTTTTTTCCTCAAGATATTAGATAAACTTGCCTACCTGCAGTTACAGGCCCATGTTGAAAAACATAACATTCTGGGAACCTGTCAGTCAGGTTATAGAGCTCGTCATGGGACTGAGACAGCTATGCTAGATCTTAAATCCACCCTAGCTAGCATAGCTGACAAAAACCAAGCTGCATTGCTCATGCTATTGGACCTCTCCGCAGCCTTTGATCTAGTTGATCACAGCTTACTGGTGTCAAGGCTTGGAGAGGTTGCCAACTGCTACGTAGCAGCATCTAGATGGATAGCCTCCTTTCTAGGTCCCAGAATGATTAAGGTTTGCGTAGGCAACAATCAATCTTCCCCCATCTCTCAGACATGCGGAGTTCCTCAGAGCTCCTGTCTGTCGCCTTTGCTTTTTAACCTATACATCCGTCCCCTTCTCGATCTCCTAAGCAAATTAGGAGTGCAATACACAAACTACGCTGACGATACTCAGGTAGTCATACAGCTGAGTGGCTCTTATAGCAGTGACGTTGAAACCATCAATAAAATACACAAAGCCATACAGGACTGTATGGCCTGCAACTCCCTTGCTCTCAACGACAAAAAAATCAAAGTCCTTATTGTGTCATCTAAAAATATTCGGACTAAACTTGATTCCAACTATGCCAGCTTCCCTATTGCAGATAATATTATCACCGTCCAAAAGAAAGTCAAGTCCCTAGGAGTTGTTCTGGACAAAGAACTATCCATGAAGGCCCACGTTTCCAGCATTAAGTCTAGCTGCGGTCTCATAAACAAGTGAATAGGATACATTAGCCCATTCATCTCGGAAGAGAACTGTGCCCTCCTGTCCACTGCACTGAGTAATTCTAGATTACACTACTGTAATAGTCTCCTAGCTGGCACCACAGACTCTAACATTCAATCACTACAAGTGGCTCAGAATAATGCTGTGCGTAATATCTTCAACCAATCTCATCAAACACACATCTCCACCTTTAGGAATAAACTTCACTGGCTTCAGGTCAAACATTGTATAACAAACAAGGTGCTTACTACGACCCACAAATGCCTTAGTCCTACATACCTGTCAGCCCGTACTAGTACCACGTCTAATGAAAGGAATCTTCGCTCATCCACTGCGGTTGTCCTTAAACACGCCAAATTCAGGACAGCCAAATTTGGAAGTACCACTCTCGATGCTCAGGGTCCCCTTCTTTGTAGTACACTACTAGCCCGGATACGGCAGATCCAGAGCTATACTGTGTTAAAACGCACCATAAAAACTCACTTTTTTAACCTGGATTAACACATTGACGCTGCCCTTCTCTTCTGCCTCATGTGCCTGTTTGTCCTTGTCTCGTCTTTATGTGTGCCCTGAGGCCTACGGGCATGTTGGTGCGTTACAAAAATTAAAATAAATAAATAAATTCATGAATTCGATCGTGCAACGTCTCGGCTGAGAAATGGACACGATCCGCCACCGAAGGCAGGCGTAAGTACACTTGCGTGTAGGATTTGTAGTATGCAGGTGGGGTTGCATGTGGGATTTCGGGGTACGTGTACTCAGTCGGGGTTCTGATGTAACTTAGGGGTGTGCGTAAGCAGTATAGCGGGATGCAGGAATGTTTTACGGGCGTTCACAAGCAGATTTTCCGAGTTATTGCTGAGTTCTGATTTTTCATACGCATGTTGTCGGGGTGCCGGATACAGTTACTGGGGACCCCGCGCAGGATCTCCGTGTCGCAGGCCTGCTTATGGGGGACAGCACGCACTGTTTGAAGGGTGCATGTATTTGCGCCAAGGGGAGCACGCAAAGGTAGCTGTTCTGGCTGTTTATGCTTTGCGTGTGGGCGTCCGGGCGCAACTTGCGAATACGGTTACCTTGCTGTAAATTCCATGAATACGCGGGGCAAGCATTTTCCTTGCTGTGCGCAGACTCGCAAACTGTCCTTCTCGCCGCACGGCCCTTGTGGGATTTCTGCGCATATTTTCATGAGTCGGGCCCTATGAGTCTACTCATTTTGGAATGCTGTTTGACGCCACACACAGATATTAACTTGGGCCATACTTTTAGAGAGTGAGGCATTTAACAAACAAATGATCTAACACTTGAAGAAGCTATAAATACGCTACAGAAATATGGTGAACATGACTTTGTGAGGAAACTCTTTCCCAAAGCCTTTGCCAAGTGTTTCTTGCACACCGAGCTGTTGGTTTGATTGATATGGGCACATATTTCTTTGAGTACATTAGCGAAGGGCTCAATTAATGAGACATTCCAACTTGCTTCGCTGCTGCAGCACATAAAAAGATGTGCTGACTTCCATGAGCATCTTTGGTCAGCACTAAGAGGCCACCTAAAAATGGCAGATGCTACACTTTACAAGATCCAGTTCCATCACATTACCTTACATTACATTACATTAAATTGCATACATGCTGTGGTCCACATGATCTGATACCTCTAGTGACATATTTAGTGTTTTTTGACATGTCGAATGCTGACCAGATGAACTAACACTCATTTCTACAGAGGTTTGTTGTCCCCTGAGATTCAGTCAATCAGGTCATCCACTGCACATATAGAGTCACCCATTGTTAAATGGTGTCAGTAGCTAAATACTCCTCAGGTCAAAAAATGTAATATAGATAGGAACCATGCAGTTTAACAAGAAAAACTTTGCCTCAGCTATAGGCGTAGCCACTGACTTATAACTGCTTGGGGTACACAGTTTGCGACTCAAGGGATTTTGCTTCTCATGTCAAATACAAAAGATTTTCCTAGGAAACGCCTTTGAACCGATGTGAACAGAGTCTTTTTAAGTCATAGAATGAGTCGGATGCCTCCACCAATGGAACAGGGGGCCACCACGTTCAGATAGAGGAAGCCCCTCTTTTCAGGGGAATGGATGCACGTTTCCAGAATTGGAGGAATAGCAATGAGACAATCACTCTTCTGATAGCATAGTAAATAATCAATAACTTCTCCTCACACTGACAACTAAACCCTGCAAAACCTTCAAACTGATTTTTAGTAACAGCTTAAAAAACGGCAGACGGGAAACCTAAAGAAGGCGAACCGCAACTCATGGGATGAAACATATGTCAAGAAAGGTTTTGTTCGTATCACTGATATTTGGACATCTGTCCTAAAGAACCTCAGGAGCATTAGCCAGAACAGAAGCAGCTTCCCTCTCCTCCCCCTCAATCAGGCCGAAAAGCAATGGGAGTCATTCCTCAGTAATGCTTTCTTTACTTGGGTACACAGTAGGGTAAGAAGTCTCACCTTCGTTTCTTCATCCCACGGGCAGCTGCTGGCATGTCCATAGCAGATGCACATACCCCCGACAGAGATGTCCTTTATGGAATAGTAATACTGTGAACAAAGGTAACAGACACGTTTAATTCAAACGACAGAAACTTTAATAAAGTTGACAACCGAAAAGAGCATTGCTTTGTGGTCACATTGGCTCTGCCTAATTGTCCTCATTGTACTCGGTGTCCATTCTAACATAGAAGAAGAAGGACATTGAGGTCTGGCCAAGTGGAAAGGGCCTGGCCCTGTGCTGTGGTAAGAAAGGACGTGTAATTGCAGTAGTAGCACAGGCCAGACATTACATCATGAGCGAGTAAAACCAATGTGCTGTTTCATATTGGGAAGCCCCCAGATTGTGAATGATGTTCGTGTAAAAAAAGCATTGCAATTTTTGTTGTTTTGTTAATATGTAATGTTATGTGATATTTGGGTCTGACGTTTCATCGCCAGATTTCTTTCTGATTAGTTTTTTACTGAAAAATGTTCAACAAAAATCTCATTGACAAGTATAGGGGGCGTGGGTAAAGGGATATAAGGGGTGAGAGGGATTGAGCATATGGATTAAATAATAGGGGTTGGCTTGGGGAAAACCCCCAAATATTTTAAAAAAATGTTCGTTGAGTTTTTTCATTGAAAATATTTAGGTAAAACGCTCATAAAAAAAATACCTGGTGATGAAGGAACGTAGAACGGATATTTGTATAGCGTCTTACTGCGATTTATTATGGCTTTGAAGCACTGTAGGTTGAATGGCCCTTCGGCAGACCGTAGTCTGAACCGACATGAGACAAAGGAGCACCACATTGCTTGTAAAAAGTTATTATAATTTCAAGCAAGTGTTCATTTCGTAGCAGAGATGACTAGTTTAGTGACATTATAGTAGTGTGAAGAGTGTTAAGGTGCGGCCTGGATGGCTATGTCAGTGCTGGGCCGAATCTTCCATGGGACTCCGCCGCATTGTATGGGATGCAGCGCTACAGGGGGGGAGGGAGCTAGTATGAATCGGTCTCTCAGTCAGGTGTTCTGCTATACTTTACATGAAGATGTTGCTTTTGCTGTTTTGCAATGTATGGGTTCCATCATGAAATAGATATCCATATTGTCTGTATACGTCATTATAGCAAAGCAATACAACAAATGAAATGCATTAAATAAATAAAGGCTCAGGGGCCCTTTCCTATGGGACTGTGGCGAAAAGCATCCTAAACATGAAGGGGGTGGGGCGCCAGTATCCACTCTCCTCTCACTCCTTCTTGCGCTCTCGTTTCGGGCCAAGTCTCAGTTGCGCGCCCCCCGTCCCAGTGCCCTGTATCACTTGCATGGCTTTCGGCTGCAGAGCGCAGCGTGCCTCGCCAGGTTATCAAGAACAATATTCCATCGTGTGGAATCCTCCCACTACATTTCCACAAAGTAATGGTACTTAATGTTTCTACCTGAAAAAGAGGAAGGGCTGAGTTTGCCCTGGCAAAATGGCAGCAGCGTACACATAGATGATAGGTCAGGAAAGCGCTTAACTCGCAGGGGCTATCTCACTGCTTACAATATATATATATATAAAGTCGGTCATTTGAGAGAGGGAGGAATGTGAAGACCATGCTGTGGACTGGACTGCCTCTTGCATTTGTTGCTTTGGGTGCTAGAATTAAGCAATCGCATTGGATTACTGGTGTTTGTCTAATACCCCAAGGCTAAAGGAATCGCTTTTCCATTTCGCTTGCCAACCACCTGCTGCCGGGGTCTTTCTTATTTTCAGCTTAATTGTATACTAAGGGCCTGACTCTCAGAGAGTTTTCCAATGGGATTGTGCTATTATAAAAAAGCTTCTGTGAATCAGGCCCACAATGTGCCCATGATGCAGTTTCACCTTTACAGGCTTTTTATCAGCTGCAAAATGTCTGTGAGCCTCATTGCAGAATGCTTCCCTCTCATGTTTTCTTACCAGAATTATCATTTTGCACGCTTTTTAGAGGCGAGTTATGCATTGTGGGCCCAATTCATGGAATATTTGCCTGGTTCATAGGGGATTTGCAATGCTGAAAAATTACTTTGCACTGCGGACACAAATCCTGATTCGTGGAACCGTGCAAAGTGTAATTTTGCAGTGCAAAGTCAGGGCAAAGTCAGTGCATAGTCATTTTTGAGGTACAAAATGACTTTGCCCCTACTTTGTATGGCAGAAATACACCTTGCACGGTTCCACGAATCAGGATTTGTGTCCGCAGTGCTAAGTCACTTTTCAGCAGCGCAAATTCACTTTGAACCAGGCAAATATTCCAAGAATCGAGCCCTATGGGTTCAATGAAAAAATACTAGGAAGCTTTCATTCACAAAGTTAATCTGCCACCTGTCTCTGTTGTGACCTCTTTGCTGGAAACATCTGATCACAGTTATTGACATACCCTTCTTGTAACTATGGGATCGACGTCCTTGAGGTCGCGTCGGTTCAGCGTCATGAGGTCGGCGTTGAGCGTTCGGATGCGCTGCAGGCGCAGCCGGATATAGCGAGCGGAAGTGAAATCCAACAAGGCCGGAGTCAGGTCATCAGCGCTGGGTCTGCCGTTGATCAAGGAGGTGTGAATCTAGAAAGAGAGACACAATGCCACATGGAAACAGTTCAGTAGGTGCCTCCACTTAGTCTGAACACGCTCGATTGGGCATGATTAAAAGGTTGTTTTCAAACACAATAAATAAAATGAAGTTCTAAAGGTAGGTGGCCGCACGTGCTTGTATGACTACATATGTAAATGGCTCTTAAACATTACCACTGAACTGAAGATAGACTTATTTTCATGCTAATGATATGCTACTGTAGGAATGTGATTAATAGCGCAGAACTTCTAGCTGGAATGGACCCGCCATGTTGTTGTGCTAGCATTGCCACATAATTGCTGCACTGTTTATAGCACCACCAAGCCACAAAATGGGAGAGGTTGTGCTATAGAAGACCACTTTATATCAATCCACATATTTATGAGACTGATTGAATTCTGTGCCTATGTAAAAATCGATCAATCCCTTTTTTCTTTGATTTGTTTCATGAAAAGAGACCGCAAAATGTATCCAGCAGTTCTAATGAACGCTATCACTACAACATGCGGAATCCCATGACTGCGAGGTAGGACACCTTGAATGCAAAACAACAATTTCCCCCCAAAAAGTACATGGGGGGTTGGGTAGGGGCATTTAATAAAGTGGGGAGTTGTGGAGGGGGCTCCAGTGGATTCCCCCACATTAAAAATACCGAAAATTCATTGTTTTACATGAGAGGTTTTCAACCTTCTAGTAAACAATTCGACATTTAAACGTAAATCCCTAAAAAGGCACATTCAATGTGGAGGGAATAAACGAATGCACTGTTGAAAAAAACATTCAAACCAACAAGTAATTTCCACACTTGGTTGGATAGATGAGTGCCTCAGCCATTTAGTCCAATATGGCAGCATTTTAAGGCTCAGATCTTCATAGAGAAATGATCTGAGAAGGTTTTGCTTGGGCCATAAGATTTGTCCTCGTCAATCAGCTATCTCTGGCCTTATCAATGACTCCCTGGGCCGAACTGGAGAAAGCAACTGGACTACAAATAAAAGCACATCTGATTTGAGGGGACACTTGATATGCAGCAGCCGCCAAGTTATGAACATGTGCATTAATTCATTGTGGCCAATCCAGAGCGTCTAAATATAGTGCCGAGAATGCATTTTTTTTTCTTCAGTTGCCCGATTCTAAGAAATGCGCAGGTCACCTTATTCACAAAGTTGACCTTTGGGTACAACGTCCTTTCATCGCCTGCCTGTTCATCTCCAGGCTTTTTAACGTGCGCATTCCATCGAATGTGGTCATCAAATTTTTTATGGGGGGGGTGGGAAAGGGCAGATAAGGGTTTGGACGGGTGGGCAATAGCAAAAAATAAGTGTGGGACGGGGGATTGGGGAGGTACCAAAAAAAAACAAAATATGATGAGCACATTCGATGGAATGTGCACGTTAAAAAGCCTGGGGATGAACAGGCAGGCGATGAAATGACATGGAACCGACCTTTGAATGTCAAAGGATTGTGCCTGCACCCATGATGCTCTGTCCTGCTCCCTTGAATTCTTCAGCACTGGGCATACATGCTGGATACTAATTTAGTCAAAGGCCCCCTAGAACCTGTCTGAGTGCTTGGAGTGCATTTCACCAGGACAGGTCATTAAGTGGCCTGAAAGTTCTATACCTTTTAAAGATATAGAACTATCGGCCGAGCAACAGAGGACCATAGCCATCATGTCGTCAGTCTAAAACAGAGAAGGGTCACCACTTCCCCTCCTATGCATTGCATATACCCAAGTGCCTTCTGCAATAACGTGTAGAGCTTGTGGGCTTTGTCCTCACTTGGAAAAGCAAATCGAGTCTGTGAATAAGGGTACGGCTCTGCACATCCAATATGCTCACATTCTAGTCTCCTTTTTGAATCACACAAAGCCCCTTTATCCGAAAGGGAAGCGGTGCCTGTATCCTTAAAGGGAACTATCTTTATGCGAGTAGAGTGACTGGAGCATGCTAAATCCACCCACTTCAAATAAAATAAAAATGCTCCTCGAAATTACTGTTTAGGTCCATCCATTCATCTTGGTCTTTCCTGTGTGTATCAGAGAAACATATCCTGAATATTGTACCCGGCGCGGGTTATTCTGAAGGAAACAAACGCACTGGTTAGTGCATTTGCGCACCTACCTGAGAGTAAGCCCGCTCACATCCGTGCGCGTCCCTCTTCTTTCAGGCCACCATGGAAAGGGACAAGGGACCACATGTAGTCACATCTCCCAGTTCCATGGTGGCAATTTTTCTGTTTACTTTTTTTTCAATGTACGTGAATGGCCGCCATGGAAGTAGTCCCTTCTCCCCTTCCATAGCGACCATTTCCTTTGTTTACTTTGGCCGCCGCGGAAAGAGAAAATGGACTACGTTTTTCTGTCCACGGCGGCCATTTTTTAATACGTTTTGTACTTTATTTCCCTCAGCTACGAAAATTAGTATCCCAGTCTTATGGGCCAGGGCACTAATGGCAATATGCCCCTCGACTGCGGGCCATTAGCTCATAGGTAATGCCCCCGGGTCCTAGTCTCGGGGCGTATTGCCAAAATGTTTCCTTCAGTAACAATTTCATAACATGTCTTCCCAACACAGACAACAAACGCATACCTTAATTAACCTTAAATAAACCAGTAATGCGTTTGCATTGAAGCTGGGACTCGAGTAAACTTACTGTGTAACTGCATTTGCCACAAAGGCATCAATTGCCGTTAGCATATTTCATAATGCCTGTAAAGTAAGTTTACAGCGGAAACAGCAGAATGTTTTCGCTCCCAGTCACAAAAGAGCAGCAGCTCTTCGAATGATGTCCAGTTCAGTGCCACTGCGCCCCGAGATAGACAATGGACTCACCGCCGGTTTCACTGCCCTGTCTCATTGTGCGGCTGAAATAAATTATAGAGGGTGCCATGAATGGACCTGATGAATTGAGGGAACAATTGGGAGCGGGCTTGAGCATCTTGAATGACGCGGCCGCCCAACAATGCAAAGGATTGTTGTCGCGCTCCAGCTGAAGGAAACAGTGCAGACGACGTTGGCGACTTTCATCTTCCAGATCCCAGGTGGTCCCGGCGGATAGGAGGCCGCTTTCACAGTTTGGAGTAAAGACCTGGCTTCAAAGAAGGTCGCTTTCCTTGGGTGTGAAAATAAGCGAGAGAGAGACAAAGAAAGAGAGAGGGAGTGTGTGGGTGTGTGTGTGTGTGCATAGAGATGACAAAACGCCAGAGAAACCGCAGCTGTTACATGGTATTGTGTTATGTCAAGATTTTATTCACAATTACATTTTCTTAAATACAAATGTCTTTACAGTATGATAAAGAAACTGACTACTATGTAGATAACCCTGAGCAAGCAGGCTATAGATAGATCCCGCTGACTCGGCATTCTTAACCATTAGAAACCCGGACTAGCATCCAGGGTGCTAAAAGCCAGCTTTTGAGCGAAAAATGTGGGCCGTGCGGATCAAACAAACTGGTTTTGCCCTAAAAAAGAAAACTCACACTGAAGATGGATTTCATGGAAATGGAGGCCAGAGCTTCAGCCGGAGCCTCTCTTTCATTTCCATGGCAGCATTTAACACCGAAGTGGGAGCAGAGAGAAGGAGGTGATTAGGCAATGTTGGGGGGCACCAGTGAACATGTATGTCTTCTGGTGGCGACATGGCTTTCCCACGCTGGCTTTGTTGCGTGGCACTGTAGCACAACAGTTTTACAATGCAGGGTATTTAGCACACTGCAAAGCACGGAGTGTAGGTGGCAGGAGGGTTCGGAAAGGATGGGCGTTGCGGCAGAATTGACAGCGAAAAAGAGGCAGTTGCAGAAACATGAAATGAAGGAGGGACAGGTGAAGCCAAGAAAGTGGGTTGTCGGGCGGGGACAGGTGGGGGGTACATCTATAAGGGGGAAGGGGAGGGGCCCATTATAAAAAGGGATCACCAAGAAGAGGGAATGAAAGAGGGGACTGTTAGGCAAGACTGTATGCAGTACGCTGTGGGAGACTGCATCAGCCTTGTCCTCTTGGCAATAGAATCCCAACCTTTGGTATAAGTCTGTACTACACAAGTTGGTAGAGTGACTGAGCAGCCAGGCTTATCTCAAAAGGGGTCAATGTGAGCTGTAGGGTTGCAACATAGTTTCACAGTGGCACGTACACACATAACACGTACACTCAAGGTTTCTTGATTGAAATAATTATTGATTAATGGAACAATCAGTTGAATAAGCCGTCTTTAGTAGGGATAAAATACGTAACACTTAAATATACTTCAAAATACACCCTCTCAGTTTCAATAAATCAGTAGATACCCTTTTGGGATGGCACAGAGAGACCCTTCCTACACCCTGAGGTGACTTCAATAAAAAGGACACTGTGGACATAGATATATCACTGGTACATTTAGAGCAATACTGAGTTTGGTGTCAAAAGGAAAAGGTCAGCAGAAGAAACAATGGTTAACAAGTTTCTCAAACAGGTAAGCACTTTTGAACCCCCGCTGTCCCCCCAATGCAATGTAGATTAACCCTTTCCCAGCGATACAAGTAAAGAATGTATGACTTTTCAGAGGGACAGATAAACAACAAAGTCAGAGGTTAGAAGAGTCTATCAGGGAGCCAGGACAGTCAATGTAAATTGAGCATAGTTTAGGGGAGCTGAAGTTCTTCTTGAAGGGAAGTAAAAAGTCTTGCACAATGTTATAAAGAGTCTTTGTTGAAAAAGAAATTGTGTTGGGCCACAAGATGCGAGGCTTGTGAAAGGCAGAGCTGCAAGCAACTCTACAAAAGGCAGTAAATGCAAGTCTCATCTGAGAGCAAGCAAACTACACAGCAAGAGCTAAGTACCCTTTAGTTCACAGTACTTTAGGTCTGAAGAAATTGGTTCCAGCTGGCTTCTGTTTCTGTTGTAGTATGACAGATCCAGTTGTTCCTGGGACTCAGTCATGGAGACAAGAGGGAGGATGTCTGGGGACTCCTGCAGTATGATTTGAAGGTCGGCAGCAGCAATGGGCAAAGTTCAGATCAGCTGCACTTCGTGGTTTCAGCTTCTTGTGAATAGCACCAGAGCGGTTCTCGGATAACTTGTGGGCTTTCCTTGCTTCTGGGGTCCAGCACTCGGTTGAGGTGGCTCAGACTTGGTTAGCCTTGCTTTCAGTGAGTCTGGAGGATCTTCCTGGAGCTCGGGTCTGACTTAACAATACACTTCATTCTGGTGTACCTTCCCTGGCACTCAGTTCCTGCAGCAGCAATGGAAGTACAGCCAGCTTCGAGAGGATTTCCAGATGCGTTTGTCTTGGGGTTGATTGGTCCCACCAACCCAAGGGGAGAAGTCGTACTTAGCAGGGCTTCTCTTGTCAAGGCGAATTGTGAGCTTCATCAATGCAGCAGGGTTTCACCGGGCAAACCAATGGTCCAGGAGTTGCAGCAAGCTTCTGTTCCAAGTTCTTCTTCGGATTCCTTCGTCCAGTGGTCGACTCTACCTTCCTTGCAAAATACCTCAGCTTTTATGCAAGTCTCTCCCATTCATTTACAGCCTAGCTGTCACTCACACATCAGGGTGGCTGTCCTGCGAGGACAGCCAGCCGGCCAATTAGTTTTGTGTGCATTTCTGTAACGATTAAGCACAGGGAGTTTCCGGCACCTCCTTCACTTTCTGCACCTGCCAGACATACTGGAGCCAGAGGCGGCCTTCACTTGTGAATCCCGCCAAAGGCAAAACGAACAAAGGACCAAACCTTGTTTGGCAAGTAGACTAAATCTCATGAAGGATGTTTACAACAAGAAATGGTAGAAAGGGTAACATAAAATGTTTCATGAGAACGTAGACACAGGGGTTACTAAGCAACCCCTCCAGCACTCTATGTAAGATAGTGTGCGGGGCTACAAAGTTACAAAAGGTAAGTAAAGTCAATTTAACTTTACTGCCCTTGGAAACCGTAGTGTAACCAGGGGAAGGTATTTAAACCTTTGGGAAATCTGAACGACTTCCCTGTGCCACTGCACTGAAGGTGCTGTTTGTCACAATGTAAAAAGATGATGCCTATGGAGTTTGTCAGACTCCAAACCCAAAAGAAACAGAGGATCCAAATCAAATACAATATACATAGAGTGGGAAAAAGGTCTCACTCTCACCAGGATAAACATTAAAAGTTCTAAAGTCCAGCAAAAGAGCAGGGGGTCTCTAAGGTAGAAGGGAATTAGCACATTTCTGAGAATTCTCCCTAACATGGACCTTCGAACAAAGGGGGAGGCTGGGGCTGGAGCCCTAACCAAGTAAGATCATGCATGCTGCGGGAGACGCACCAGTGTCCTGTGCCAGAAATTCATTGCGGGAAAGACACAGAGCCCTTCTGGCTTTCATTTTTATTTACATTGTGTAGAGAGGGCAATGGGAAGGCAAGGTATCAGGTGGATAAGGACAGGATCCTAGTCATGGGGAGCAGTTATTGGCTTGCTTTTGACCTGTGCCGTTAGGCATACTTCTTATTTTGACAATCTGTGTGGTTGCGTTACCCACCCATGTGCTAATATAATACAATCGTTTGTTGGTGCGAAGTATAGCACAATCAAGAACAATGTTATCATGAGTGTTGAACATGGAATTCATGGAAGACAAGGGCAAAGAAAACAAGCCCTGGCAAGCAGAGTGCAGATTATGCAGCGGTTAATATGGTGGAAAGCACGCAAATGAGTGAATACACGGAAATGTAATACATGAAAATGAAAGCGATTAGTGTGATATAAAATAGGGAGATTAAGAGGACAACAATGGTAAAGAGAGGTCTGAATGAAGATGATACGATCAAATAGTTTGCGGAGAGCCAAGTGGAGGATAGATTGGAATAGAAGTATGACGCTGTTGGGAAGGACTTTAATGAACCATGAAAATAGATTTCTCTTAGTGTTAAGACATGTGTGGTGAAAAGGGAGGTTGCAAGGCTGAACTTAATTGTGCACTTGGTTTCCTCTTCTCAACTCCATGCATAGCACACCACACTTTATCAACCTACAGAAGCATTCTTTAATTGGAATGGAACTTTCCGATTATAAGCGGACAGCGCAGCGGCTCACCCCACACAGGTCCCTTGTAGCGTCTCTCAAAGCTCGTGCGTCCCTCCAACCTTTTAGAATATTAATACAAAACCTCTTCTTGATCACCTTGTCTCACTGGGTATCTCATTCACAAACTAGGCTGACGATACTCAGATTCCTATCCCACCCTCAGGCAACTATGAACATGACTCCCGCCAGGTCTCCAACATTTATGACATCATCCAAACCTGAATGGCCAAACACCAACTGTGCATTAATGATGACAAGACAGAGATCCAGCTCATCGGCCCACCCACTGCCTTGCCAAGCTCGACCCAGTATACTGTGCCTTCACGATTGATGCCTGCACCATCCCGGTCTCCTTGGCTGTGAAAACACTTGGCGTCTACCTTGATTCTAGCCTTTGCATGACAAGCCACATCAACTTGATTGCCTCCTCGGCTGCTCACACCACTAAACTACTGAATGCATCTGAACACGTCCTCTCTTCACAAGACTGACTATTGCTATGGCAGTGATAGGATCGCATTTGGATTATTGCAACTACCTCCTCGCTGACACCTCTCAGCAGTACTTGGACAAACTCCAGACTATCCAGAATAATGCCATTCATGCCGCCCTGGACCTCCCCAAATGAAACCCTGCCTGTACCCACAGAGGAAAAGCCCACTGGCACCCGGTGAGAGCAAGGATTAACTTTAAAATAGTCTCCATCACTCACTGCTGCATTGCCAACACTGTTCCACTCTATCTATCGCAGTGGATTTCTATGGTTAACTCCACAAGACCGGCCAGATGCCTCTACAGCCACAGACTAGGCACTCCTTGTTTCAAGCGTAGTAAACCAGGCAACGCTAGTTTCCCTGCCACCGCTGCACGACTGTGGAATAACCTACCTCTGCAATTATGCTCAGTAACCTCTTACTGGCCATTCAGAACACATCTAAAACTGCCTTATTCAACTGACATGACATCATTCTAGACAAATGATTGACACTTGACAATTTGCTCCATTACTGTACCTTGTAACCTCTCCTCCCCCTCCTTCACCAAGAGAAGCGCCCTGATGCGTGCTCTACAAATTCAAAAATAAATTAAAGAATATGCTTTGTGGAATGGAAAAGAGTAGCCCCTTCCCATGTCTCCTCCAGTAAGTTATCGCTATATCACTATGGCAACCACGATCACGCTACTGACCTGTTTCAAAATAGGTAGGAATGGAAAAAAAGACTGCTGTCTCCCACAAAAGCCCAGTCCCAGCCCACGAGGGAACCAGTCCAACCACACTACTCAATGCCCATGAAACTACTAGGCAGCATCGCCAGGACACTGGGCAAAGAGGGGCAGCAGGTCAATGCTCCCCATCATTTGTGAGGGCTTATGATCCCGCCCAGCTGTCATGGTGGTGCTCTCTCAGGCAGTGCCAGAGCATAGCACGTTCCTCTAAATTTAGCTCATGGCAACATGATGAGTTTAGACGATGTCCCCCCTATCATCTTTCTGTTTGGAACGGCAACCATATTAGGTTTAGGTGCTTCTAGCTGTATAAAACACGAGAGCCGAAGCATAGATTTGATCCTGTCGAAGTCTGAGCCACGACCACCCTACGACAGCCAAACGACTGAGCCCCACCTCTCCTCTTCTCGCTCTCCTTGAAAACTCAAACTGAAGTCACCCATATTTCGAAAAGGGAACGACAGCGGCCATTCAATAAGAGGCTATGATGCTGTTCCCTAGGCAGACAAGCACTTTGAAAATTCCTCAAGAAACAGGGCTCAAGTCGAGTGTGGGAGCGGGTGGGTGGCTTCCGCCCACTTGTTTCGGAACAACGCCACCGCCACCCCACACGTTTATTTTAGCGGCTGTGTGTAAAATGAAAAACATTGGCTGTCTTTTCTGAATTTATTGATATTGATATTTTATTTGTATCGTGCACGTACACAAGTGTTTCAGCGTGTGACGAGGCAAGGGAGAGAACAAGGGAGAACAAAACAACGATCTTAATAGGCCTAGTGACATTCAGAACGTGCAAGTGCATGGGAGAGGGAAAGGGAAAAGTGAATGGGAGGGGGGAGAAGTGGAAAGTGCTGAGCAAAGGAATAAAAAATAAATAGTAAATGAAGAAATAATAAAAAGCAACAAACAGTGGTAGTGCAGCCAGCAAGAGGCAAGTACTAGGTTTTAGGCAACAGACAGGGTGCGTCTGATAAGTGCATGAAAAGGAGGGGTGGGGACTGTAGGGTTACGCCGACCTATCGAACTGCCGTCGCCACACTCGCAGACCAGACACTTCACCACTGCACCATATAACCTTACGAGAAATAACAGACATCTAAAGTTGAAATGTCACATTTCAGGACTGCATGTTCCAGGGAAAACATCGGTATTGATTCTTGGGAGTTTTAAACAGGCACACCTTTTATTGTTTTCAAAACACTATCAGAAGAAAATATCCTTTCTTGGTTTGTGTGCGCCTTGATCTTATGAAAGGCAAATGCCATTCACCCTGTGTAATTTGTATGGTTATGCAAAGCCAATTGAATGAAATGTGCAAATTTCACCTTGATATGCTAATTTCTGGTGATGTCACATTCCATTCCACATGTAAATGATTCCCCCTACTTTTGTTTTAGGACTTGTCCCCTGTCAAGGACAGATGTAGCACAGCTAAAACCAGGGGTGAGGAAATCCTATAGCCGGAGTCAAGTTGTTTGTTGTCAAGGACAACACGTTTTGGAAATGTGTTTGTACACTGGACAAGTAGCTCCTGCATGGAAACGTCTATTGGTTGGTGCCAGTATCAGCACTTGCCATTTGCCCAGGTGTCCATAAAGGGGCAGCAGAGTGCTGCTTTGCTATTTTAGAATAAAGATAACCCTTTAACGTTAACATTATCTTGCTGTTTACATTATATTGCATAATCACATGTTCTAACATACACTGCGTAATGCTCACATTTTCAATCATGAATAAATATGTAACTGGCAGGTGTGGCATTTCTCAGGGCAGATGCCTTCATTTGCCCTTTCGCATTCACTCAGCAGCAGTGGTCATTATTTTCTGGAAAGCAGAAATGAATGCACATCATTCGCCTAGAGACGGACAATGGGTCCTACCAACATCAATCTCATGAAGAGGAAGGGTAGAGGAAACCTCAATACAGAAAGGTTTTCTGTGTTCCTGGTGAGGGCCTTCGCGTTCTATGAAGAGCGAAGTTACAGTGTAAAACTTCAACCTTTGACGTGTGAGGCCAAAGGGAAAGACATTCGCATCATGTGTCCACAGTTGGAAGAACCCATTATGTTTTGCACCATGCTTATGACATAGCAACACCACCAGGGTGATATTTGCATTGGTCCTATATAGGACATGCCAGGGCCCCTTTACCAAAGCTGGCACATACTAAAGGCTTCTAGATTAAATAGTCACGATCCTCTTAGAGTGCCACCTGCTACCGACAGAGGAAAAGAGTTCCTGGCACTATCGTTCTTGATGCAATATAGGCAGTGGTTGGAGCTTTAGCCCAGCACACACTGCTGCTCCCCCCCACCCACCGACCCAGTGGGGAGTTACAGTGGACTGTAACGTGGCATTGTCAAACAAAATGACAAAAGGACAGACATTTTTTGTAACATAGTTAGCAGTGCTAGCTGTAAGATGGAACAGATCCGGCAGAGTTCAAATCCCCCAAAAATGCCCCAATATCTCAGTGCCCCATGTGACGAATTGAGGGAATTTGTCTCTTCTGCCCAAGGAGAACCCCTCCCACCCCCCCTGTGAGGCTAGGGAGGTGAGCCCGCTCCACAACACCCTCCCTAGGGGTCGTGGCAATTGGAACCTCAGAGGAGAGACCCCCCCCCTTGGGGACAAGGACTCCTGGTCCTGTGAGGAGCTCCCTGATGCCCTCAAAGTGACAGTCTATATGGATTTGTCTGACATAACAGAACATTATCAATTCCATAAAGATGAAGTGAATGTATGCTATCCATAACAGGAAACTAAGACTATTTATGTATTTATTTATAACACGCTAATACCGTACCTGAGTTTGGTTTCTAAGTGCAGGAATCAGTATCTCCAATTGGCTGTGCTGAAAAATGATATGCCAGGCGAGTGAGAGACGGCGAGAGAGGGCGAGAAGCAGAGAGAAGCAGGAAAGCAAAGAGAACCAGGGGAAGCACCCTGTGTGTAGCAGAGCAGAAGAAGGCAGAGCTCTCGCAGAACACAGAGCCTACATATGCGAGTCGAGATCTGACACATAGCCAAAGATGCTGGGAGACCAGTGTATGAGAATTGAAGAAAGCAAAATGGGTTGTGGCGTGACCCCACAGCAACGGTGGTGGGCAGTCCACCCACAGAACAGCACTAATACCACTGATGGGAGAAAACTACTTTTGACCCGAGATACAGCACAAGTTCAATTCAGAAGGCGAGAACGAAAATGTATGTGAAACAGACGGCGTGACAAGTGAGCCATGGAGAAAAGAAGAAGCAGAAAGAGTGTCCAAGACCTTACCGGTACCGCTGACGTTAGCACTCGGAATAGAAGGTAATACGGCGAACGGGCTTACCGGACAGTTAAGAGGGACTCATTACAGCTAAAAAAAAACCATCCCACTGCTAATGAGAAAAATATTGGAAATAAGATGAGGAATAAAAACCATATTCATGAAAGGCGGAGCTGAATGAAATACACAAAGTGGGAAAAGAAGTAAAGTTGAAAACTTGATGCCTTGGGAAAAGGGAAAGGTCATCCTAGGTCCCTGAGAAACACACACCCAAGAAACCAGGAAGACAGAGCTCATACATGAAACAGAACTCTGGGAAGAGAGGTTTGAACCTGATAAGAAAGACAGAAGGAACGTATACAAAAGTAAGATTGTTTGGGAGGAGAACTATCAGTCCCTTACAAGAGTTACAGAGCGTAATCCAGAAGGTAACAAGAGGCTATTTGCGTATGGTCTATAGAATGGAACGAAAGAACATAGAATACCATGTGACAAAGCACAGCAACCAGTAGAAGGGAGTCATTCTCCTGTCCTTACTTGGTTACACTAGTGGTAGGGTCAGATAGGTTAGATTTGGACAGTGGACGGACTTGTTTTTGGACCTTCATCCTGAACGACAAGCACCTTAGTTACTTTTGAAGGCACAAACCCTCTTATACATTCTAACTCTCAATGCTTTTTTGGTGATTAGATTAGTCCATATCATCACAGCCTTTCCAGTGATGGGCTTTTTCTTAAGCAGCAGTGCATTCCGTTAGAATGCCTGTCAGAAAATGTATCACTAAATTTGAGGGAGCTATGCACACACAGTTTCCCTCTATTTGTAAGTAGGCAGGCCTTTCCCAAATACAGTATAAAATGTTATAATTAATCCCAGTGTGATGCTGCAAAAAATATAAGATATATTTCAGGGAGACCTGATGCTAATTATGTTCCATCATTTGCCAGTGTCCTTTCCAACATGTTTAAATGTGGGCTTTGTGAACATAACTTTTAGCAAATGGTATTCCAGCTAGTCAGGAAGTCAATATCAGCATGCCCATAGTTCAGATGGAGCTCATGCCTGGCTGGATGGCTGAAAGTGACCTCTTCAGACGCCAGTGTACATCATATCTGTTTTTCCATCAATTGTAGTGCTTTTTAAAATATGTTTATGAAATGCTTATGTATAACCGCAGGAGGTTGTCTCTTTATCTGAAATCACACATATGCCTTCAAGATGTAGTTTGGTCCATAAAGTTGAATCTTTGAGACAATCAATATCCTATAGATTCCAACCTTCTCTACTCCAACACAATCCCGATATACATCGACATTCCTCCTTTTCTTAACAAAACATTTGAAAACTCTCAATGTTTCTAAGAGCACACACAAAACTCATGAATAGTCTTTACTCCTAAGGATTTTCCTCTGTAAATCTGCATCTCTTAGTGACATGTCGATAACTGACCAGGTATAAAAACAGACTGGCTCCAGGTAAAAACAGAGACATGGTAGAGCAATGCACCACAGCTGTACATTCAGAACTATCTGGACATTTTGAGCAAGCCAGCAGGTATTTTTCCATGAAAGTGGTTCAGGCTGGTTCTTGCTGAAAATACTGCAGCCTCCCAACTAATTACAGCAGCAGTAGACCTCGGTCAGATAATTCTACTTACTTATGTATGAGCTTCATAGGCCATAACATGCCAAATGCAGGACTCTCTTTGATTTACAAAAGGTTTGGTCTTTCCCATGTTAAAACATTTTTGTAAATCAGGCCCTGAATGCCTAAAGGTGCAGCACACACAGAAGCAAAACAGGTTCAAAAACCTTTGACAGATTCCAATGTGTTGCTTTGCAACCAACTTTCTCAGCTCATGATATCAAGCCCATTAGGGTTGTATGCTTTGTCTTAACCACTGATGTGCATTATGTAAAATATCATTATGCCCATGTGTAAAAAAACAGGGTTTTCAAAATACTGTTTGACAGTGACAAGCAGGGGTGGACTGGGAACTAAAAGAGGCCCTGGAAATAATGTTCAAAGTGGCCACACATGACACATTTTCAGCAAGTCCAATGATTTTCCTACGAAAGAATTTGGAAATACCCCACAAAAGAGGCCCACGGTGCAGAGGAAATCTCCAGAGTTCCCTATAGGCCTGTCCACCCCTGGTGACAAGTGATATAAAGACTTAACAAATTCCCATATTTGTCAGTGTGAATCCTATATTATTTATCAGCTAACTTTCTCCTGGGTCATTTCATCTCGTTTTCTGTGGTCGATGACTCTTTGATTCTTTGCATTACTTCCTAAAAAAGAAAATGCATGTAAATTGATTGATGTGGCTGATGAAAACAAATGCCCCATGCACCCTAGAGAGGGGCTGGCACCAATGTAATGCAAGGAATCCAGCTATAGATGCTGCTTTTCCTTTGTTGCCCAGTAAACTCAGGCATTCTGTGTGCTGGAAGGTTCATGCCAACAGCAGTGATACCAACAGTCTGCTCTATTCCAAAAATAGACATATCCGCTTTTTACAGAGAACCTAATGTCAGATTCCTCCCCACTGCCAGCGATGCAATGGCTGTTCTAATCTGATAGAATGGCAGCAAGAGTGTGAAAGGCCTGTGGGTGACAAGGGAAGCGAGGGATGCAGAATCGGTATTGATTCAGGCAGCACGATGGGACATGTAGGCAGTTCTACAGGACAAGTAGATTTCTCATACATTTTATCTCTTGGACAAGTAGATTTAAAAACAAATTTCACACCCCTGAATAAATGAGTCAACACATTGGGCCTCATTATAAGTTTGCCGGTCCGGTAACAATAGTACCGGTAAGCTTGCCGGTACCATTGTTACCGGACAGGCAAACTACGAGATCTGCTCGTGGGTGCCTTCCTGCCCGCCAGATCTGACCTGCGAGCAGAGCATGTCGGATGCACCGGCACCATACTGAATGGTGCCGGTGCATCCGACCCCCCCCATTCCCATTGATCAATGGGAATGGGGAGCATTTCATTCCAGCGCCCGCCAATGGGCAATTACCGGGTCTGATAGGGCCGTAATGCCCCAGTAATTGCCCATTCTCAGGCGCTGGAAAATTTTGCACGTTTGGCAGCAGCCTGCCAGTTTTACCGGCAAGGCTACTGCCAAACTTGAAATGAGGCCCATTCACTTCCATGTGCAGGTATTTTTTTCCATATGCAGGTATGTGCCCCCCCCCCCAGTTCGCCCTTGATGCTGTGTGCCCACACCCCCCTGGTTGCCCATGATGCTGTGTGTGCCCCGCCCTCCCTGGTGGCCTGTGATGCTGTGTGTGCCCCCAAGCCCCCCGGTCCCTGTGATGCTGTTTGTGCCCCGCCCCGGGTTGCCTGTGATTGCCCCCCCGGTCACCCATGATACTATGTGCCTCCACCCTCCCCTGGTCGCCTGTGAGGCTGTGTGTGTCCCCCACTGCCCCCCTGGTCGACTGTGATGCTGTGTGTGCCACCCAACCCCACCTGGTCACCTGTGATGATGTGTGTGCCCCCCACATCCCCTGGTCACCTGTGATGCTGTGTGCCCCCCGGTCGCCCGTGATGCTCGGTGCCCCCACCCTCCCCGGGTTGCCTGTGATGCGGTGTGTGCCCCCACACCCCCTGTTCACCCGTGATGCTATGTGCCTTCACCCCCACGCCCCCTGGTTGCCTGTGATGCTGTGTGTGCCCCCACCCCCTCTATTTGCCTGTGATACTGTGCGTGCCCCCACACCCCCCGGTCACCTGTGATGCTGTGTGTACCCCCCACCCCCTCTCCTGCCCTTGATGTCCTCCCCCACCCTCTCCACTCATCCCTCTCTTCCAAGGCTAATAGTGTCCCCTTAGTAATTCTCGCATTTGCATGCTGCTGCATGGGGAAGGAACCATGTTTTTGCCCACATATTTGACTTTTGCATCTGTGTGCTGCTGCCGCCCTGCAACATGGGGTAGGCGCCATGTATTTGCCCACTGATTTCACTTTGCATCTATGTGCTGCTGCCGCCCTGCAACATGAGGTAGGCACCATGTATTTGCCCACTGATTTGGCTTTGCATCTATGTGCTGCTGCCGCCCTGCAACATGGGGTAGGCACCATGTATTTACCCACTGATTTGACTTTGCATTGGTGTGCTGCTGCCCCCCTGCAACATGGAGTAGGCACCATGTATTTGCACATTGCTGGACTTTCATATGTGTGCTGCTGCCGCCCTGCAACATGGGATAGGCTCCAAGCATCTGCCCACTGTTTGACTCTCGCATCTTTGTGCTGCTGCCGCCCTGCAACATGGGATGGGGTCAGACTCAATGTATGTGATCACCATGTACCGCTCTTTTGCACTTTGCTTATGATGTATTACCATGCACGTATCACGTTGTTGTAATTCACCCCTTCCGCTTCGCTTCCTGTTAACTGAAGCACCGAAACTAACCTCTTTAGTTTAAGCGCCTATAAATATACAAATACAAAACACGGCCAGCTGTGTGGTGTGCAGTCATCCTATAAGTGACGCTTACCTGTGCAGTACTATTCTAAAAACCACGTCCACACAGAGATGTGGCGTTACTCAACTGCAACACACCCAGAATGGCACGGAATTAGTTTGATACAAGGTAGATGAAGACTGCAAGGGTGTCAGAGTAGCAGAGGATGGAATGTTGTCCGAGTAGATATGGGTGAAATTTTGTTACATTTTAGAATAAAAATAACCTGTGCACATGACTAACATAGGCAAAGAAAATTAGAAAGGGTACACTTCTACAGATGAGTGAGTGCTCTTTCAGTCGGCGAGTAGAAGACACAAGGCTTTTTTTCACACAAAACATACTCTATGGAACCGTACTGTATGCATATACGTGTATTGGCAGAGTCATGCAATCATTGGTGGTCTCATGTTTGCCTATCTATTCCCCATCACCCACGCACACCACCTCACAGGCTACAGCATTGTGACGTTCTTTCTGATGGCTCAGGCATTCAGGATAGCTTAGTGTAACCCCCCCCCATCTTTCAAGTAGTGTCTCCCTTACCCGAAAGCATGATACATTAACATAGTGCTCTAAATGCACCAAACTTCTCCCAATGTGTGTGCTCCACGCTAATGGTAATTTCACTTTAAATCCAATCCTTCACTGTTCAGAACAATAATCGGCTCGGGCAATGGCACAGTTTGGCCTGATTGAGGTAATAGCCTGCGGTAATAGCCCGCTGCCCAATTTAAGGGCCCCTTTGGGGGTGGCATGGACATTACCGAGGGGCGGCCCTCCCTGTTAGATGATATTGCCATTAGCACCTCACAAACACCAGGCGTGGGTGCTAAGAGGTGTCTTCAGTTTAGAAAAAGATCAAGCTTACTGAAGCATCTTCCACGTATCTTCCACCTAACGTCATTTGAAAGAAGTCCATTTTCTGTGTTGATTATAATGACACAATGAAGACAAAAAACGGACTTCAAAGGCGCAGCACAGCATTGGATGTGCATCAGGAAAGTTACATTTTTACTTTTTGTAAATGTGAATACAGAACTTAGCACCTGAATCTGGTGTCCGTGGGTGCCAATAAGACTCTGGGCAGCTACGGGGGCAGAGGTGTGTGCCAGAAGCAGCAAAGAGGGGCGAGAGCATACTCCTTTGTGGCTATCTAAAACACAGGCTTGTACCAGTGAATACACCCCATGTTTTGAATAGCATCATTGCTTGGCAACCCCACCAAGGGTATTAAAAGACTATCTGTTACATTATGAAAATGGTAAACTACCATGATGGTGCAACATGTCTGTCCATTTCTGTATTATCCTGAAACTGGTGGGGACTGACATTTCAGACAGTTCCTGGGATCAGTACTCTGGAACTGTGATATTTCAATCTGAACGAGCAGCTATGGAATTTACGGGATTGACGTAAAACATTACTGCGGGCAGGTCAATCCAGCAAGGATGGGTAATATGAGAATATTACCACGTGCCGCAAGCTCCTAGAATAGATATGGATGTAAATATTGCATGACGTATTCTACAGAGCTCCAACGTTGGTGAAAAACGTTAGATCAGGACGCCCTCAAATGCAGTACCATGAGTGCCAATATCCTTCGAGGTGAGGGCATCAGAGATGTCATTTGGGGTATTTTTCTATTCCTTGTCTCATAACTAAGAAGAAATGCAATTCCCACAATGGCCACACACTCATAGACTATTCCCTGTTTCTGCATTCGAATACCCTCCAAACGCCCTTGTGTCTGGGCGTTACCACACCAGTTAACCACCATTCACTGTATGACGGTTAAAGTCTGTGTAAATCTTGAATTGAATTGAATTGATATTTTATTTCTATCGCGTACGTACACAAGTGTTTCAGAGCGCGACAAGGCAAGGGAGGGGAGGGGAACAGGGGACAACAAAACAGTGAAGTTACTAGGCCCAGTGACATTGAGAACGCGCAAGTGCTTGCCAGAATGAAGAGCCATTACCAGCCATATATTCTGACTGCTCCCCCAACAGCAACAATGAAGAGGTGTAACATAGAGGCAACAAACACTAAGGAAAAATGAATCATCCTAGTGGCAGTATTTAGACTGGAACCCCTCTCGAGGTTGGGATGGCTCACTTCTCTTCCAAATTAATAAGGAGCATGCGGACGAGGAAGTCTTCTGCTCCGATTTAACTATCTGCTGGCCAAGAAACAATAGGTTTCCATATGACCGGTGTTGTCCTGGCAGCCAACACTCTGAGAATACTGCCCTTCCGTATTAGGACCATTAAACCGGAGATCGTTTAAAACAAGCGCAGAGTGCCGCCTGCACTGTAACTAACATGACAGACAGTTGATACATCCAACACACACTTTGGGAATCTTCTGAAGAGCGGCCCTTGAATACTGGGACATTTCATTGTTAGATTTGGCTGCATTAAAAGAGAATTCGTTAATAACTGGTATAAAGAAAGCTGGAGCATTCACTCTCTGCAGGCGGGCGGGTTCACCTCCAGCCCACCCGCCTGCTGGGATTCCATCCAATCAGACATCGGACTGGTACCCTAGTGCCCAAGATTTAAGGAAGCTTGGGTGGTTCCAGAACTAAGTTCTCCTTTTAGCGAGTCGCCTTTAGCCTGCATGAACCCCACCCTGCCATCCTCCACCCCGCTTGCATCTACGGTCCCCTATGGCACTTAGGTAACACTAGGCTATGGTTTGCCTTACTCTACTTTTTATTACTTATCATATATCGGGATGTAATCTCCTTTTTCTTTGATTTTTATAGTGTTTATATTGTTTTTTTCCTCTACCAAGGTGCTCTTTCATCATTATCTCTGTACCCTAACCCCATCTTCTTGTTGAATACGTCGGAGTATTAGATGTGCAATTTCTGTGCTATACAAAACAATGAAATACAAATAATACACATACAATGTGCGATGATCGCAATATACTTATATTTTACCACCCTTTGCGGCCTGTCCCAAGACTTTTTGGTTCGCTGGAAGGGAGCTTGCCAATTTATTGTATACTTCAGAACTTGTTCTGCCCATCACACAATTCTGACAAGTTCTTTGATGTGTCCTTTACTTGTGAGTAGAAATGTATGGGATTAGAATTGTAACAGAATTTGGTATTTTCTTCAAATAAACAGAAAATCTATACTAATAAGCACACAGCAGAGTGCAGCTGGGCCTGTGTGTGTTAGGGGGTGGCGACACACACACACACACACACACACACGCACACACACACACACGCGCGCGCGCCAGCAGATACACACACATCCTGCTGCATGGGGAAAGCAGGGGTTTCATGAGATTTCCATAAAAATTGACAGAAACAGACGAAAAATTGCATAATCAAGAACAAAACAGGAATCAAGAATTAGAAAGCTATTTAAGCCATTGTCAGTGCAATATGGATTACTAATATGGACAAAACTGTCTGCAAAATTAAAGGAGGTTGTCCTTGTGCATTATAGTCATTATTTTCAGAATAGTACTAGGTTTCCTACCTCTCCATGTTCCAAAGGCACAAGCCTGGAGTAGTACGACGTGCAGATTACTTCGTTATCCCTCTTGTATGTGGGCGGTCCGAGGCGCGGTGTTACATTATATCGAGTCAAACATTCGGTGTCACTGATGGCATAATACTGCCATGGGGTGTAGTCAACACCATCAATCGAACGTTCCAAAATCCAGTTTCCAGGTCGAGGGGAATTTGCAGCTTTAATGATGATATAGGCGACTTGAAAAGTCTAGTAAAAATGAAAAACGAAATATTGCACTTTAATTCATTCTGTTTAAAGAGCTACCTTTAACAAGTAGACCATCATGGGAATAGCTTCACAAATCACATGGTATGCAACATTACAAAAGAGCTAGCAGTGCGACAGATGCGATCAGAAACATAACTCTAGTTTATTTTACAATATGGCATTCACCAGGGAAGCAGAATTACGTGGGGAACTATGTATGGCATAGCCGTGCCGTGTGTACGGTATAGCTGTGCCGGTGCTACCATTGTGTGACAAGCAGAGAAATACATCAATAATGCGACAATAACCCGGGAAAGTCAACATGTTTAAGACATAGCCTTGCAGGTGGTGCCATCATATCTGAAGTGCAACCCAAAAAGCCTTAATAGTGTCATCATACAGTGGTTAAGCCACCATATTTTATAGCCTTATAGGTTCTACCACCATAGCATGAGATGATGCTAGCAGGCTGCATGTAAAAGTGATCTTCTGCCACCAATTCTATGGATCTAGCTGTATTCTATGCTCTTTAGCTACCCCTCTTCATTTTTTGCGCAAATAAGGGAAACAAGCCACCCACACAGATATTAGGTGGCTCACTCTATGCAGGCTGCCCTACAGCGCCGAGCTGCCCCTCTTCCCACAGCTAGTGGCAAGTATGGGCTGGGGGGCAGCCCTGGAGTCCAGAATGTGGCCTTTGTCTATGAACACATCAGTTCAGGGACCAGGTCAGGCCCTAGAACAGCACCCGAAAGAGCATGTGCCTGCTCAACGCCTGGTTCAATGACCACTGCAAGAGCCCGGGTACCCCACTAAAGGCGAGATGATCATTTCTTGTATTTTCTGAACTTTTTATTGTTTAGGCTTGGTCTCCCACTCCTGGTTTTGTTCATCTAGGTTTATGTGGTGGAGTCGTCTGATTTTGTCTGTCTGACAATATTCATACTATTGCTTGACCTTCATTATTAACTGTGTTAAGGTTTGTCATATCATTTGTGTTGCCGTGATGGTGTTCTTTTTTCTCTTCTGTGCTTTTTCATTCATGTATTTTTGCAACCAGTTCAATGTGTGTACCTGCTCATTAATGTTTATAAAAAAATGAAAAACAAGCAGAGAAACAACCCATATGCCAGGTGCATGGATAACTGGTCCAATAATGCCATCATCAGCCCTTCTAGTATTATTTAAATCTTCCTAGAGAGGCGTGAAGGATCCAGTTGGCCTCCAGCATTTTTTTCTTTTCTTTTAAGCACATCTCTAGTATCGTTAAGTATATATAAGTCTAACTGGTGTGGGAAGGTCTTCTAAAAAAAAATCAAGAAAAAAATGATAGGCCTACTATTGTCATCTTTCAACTTCCTGGAGGTGTCAAACATTTTTAGGAGTGCAGAGTAACATTTATTTTGAATTTGGCTTCTGCGCATAGAAATGGAAAATATACTATTTATACACACAAGTGACATTAAGAACAAATGGCAACCAGCACTAGTTATTTAGAGGTTCTCCTGCAGGGCTGTACCCATGTTTTCATTTTTGTAGGCACTTCTCCGGTACCGTTAAACAAAAACCTTTTTAATATGTCCAACAAAACTGAAGAGGTCCTTTAAAACTTGTTTTAAAATTATAGCAATGCTGGCACCTGTACAGGAGCTCTTTACAGTCATTACCTTGTAACTGTGCAACATCAGCCCAATCATTTGAATGCAAGATGCAGTCAAGCATTATGGGTGCCATCTTGGAATGGGCATCGGGCAAAACTTCTTGTAGTAGAGTCAGGATAGACAGCATCTTGGATTGGGTCCATATCATAAGCATTAGTAGATACTGTGTTAATGAGACACAATTTTTCTCTCTGTGTGACTTGTATGCGAATTCATGACACACATATTCGCATACCATAGATTAATTTAAGGGACTATTTTAAGTTTAGAGGTATTTCAAAGTTGTCAAAACAGATTGTAATATATATGTTAGCTGGAGACGTGCAGTGCAATTACAATAACATTTGTAGCTGTGCTGTTGGTGTAATGCGGCCAGGAAGCATGACTGGGGCTAGGTGGCATGGATAAAAGACACGAGAGAAGCCCAGGCAGCGAACAGAGAGATGACAACACACGGGGTGGCTGCGGGAACACAACACAAATTGAAGTGGTGGGAAATATGACATGAGGGGTTAGGGGAGCGGAGGCAAGGCAGAAGGGAAAGCTGGAGGCCTGCGACATTGATGTCATTCAGGGTCTAATCCAGAATGCAGTGTGTTTACATCCACACACTGAATGCAAGAGTGAGATCCGGAATGACACCACTCAAGAGCGTATGGAAGCCATCTTGTTATGTTCGTCCCCAACAATGCCTGGCTGGTATGATTGTTGTGAGGGCTGGGAGACGGCCAAAAAACACATGACTCTGTGAGTGTGATCGTCCACGTTCTACTCTCATACCCGAAACCTCAAAGCTGTGCTGCAGTTGCCTCAATATCGCTACTTGGGAGCAAATCTCGCCTTTTTAAGTTCGTCGCACTATCTGAGCGTTACAGTCTCAATCAAGTCAGCTTTCATAACACAGTGGAACTAAATAGCAGCACCCGTGTGAGTCGCTATTTGTATTCTGAAATGTCATAGGTAGTACCATACCCCAAGGATTCTTGGGGACATTGGATGCAGAGATCTCGAATTGGGGCACCCTCCTCCCGCTTGTGACAACTGCCAGCTGCGCGGTCTTTATCTACGAGGCGATCCTCCGAGTTTTCCTTAATGTTTCAAAATGCAGTGCATATGTGTATGTGCTATGCTAATACAGGAGCAAGCCTTAAAACAGCCTGCAAACCTCTCACCAGTATTTTGCAAATTATCATGAATCACATGAACAAGGATTTATTTGTGCAATTTTACTTTGCAGCTAAGAAGTCCATGTTACTTACTAACAAATACGGCACGGTGAGATATGTGTACGTGTCTGAGTAGTCGTGAAGGCACAAGGTTTTCCAGGGCCTCTTGCAGTAGCGCAGAGTATGACCCCAGCGTCCCCCCTCCTCCACCATCGAGGGCAGCCGCCGTGGTGAATATTTTACCCTGTGTTTGCCACAGTCCGCTAAGCCGTATCTTTGCTTGTTATGCGGTTGGCTGGACAACAAGTGAACCGATCGCTTTTTGATTACGCTGGCCTTTTTCAATGGCTCCAGTGCTACTACTGTCTCGGCAAAAATGCTGCTGAAGCAGCCAATGTCAAACCCAGTCCAAACAAGTGACGTACGAATCCGACCGTGCATGCACGCAGGGGGCCTGCACTGTGGGAACGAACAGCGTGCACTACAGGCAAGGCAGCTGAAGCAAAAGAGGCGATTCCCGGGAGCATCGGAGATATCGGATTCAGAAGGACACATCTCAATGGAATGGGTGCATTTTTGAGTTGCCCACGTGCAAATGTGATTCACAAAGATTTGCTCAAGGGCATCTCAGTGATGCTCCAGAGACATCTCCAGATTGGCTCCCGTTTTAGGCTTTGTGAACCAAGCCTAAAATAGCATTTGCCAATGAGCAATGCTCACAGACATTTCCAGATTGGCTCCCGTTTTAGGCTTTGCGAACCAAGCCTAAGATAGCATTTGCCAATGTGCAATGCTCCAGATATCTCCAGATTGGCTCCCGTTTTAGGCTTTGCGAACCAAGCCTAAAATAGCATTTGCCAATGTGCAATGCTCCAGACATCTCCAAATCGGCTCCCGTTTTAGGCTTTGCGAACCAAGCCTAAGATAGCATTTGCCAATGTGCAATGCTCATAGCATTTACCAATGTGCAATGCTCCAGGCATCTCCAGATTGGCTCCCGTTTTAGGCTTTGTGAACCAAGCCTAAAATAGCATTTGCCAGTGTGCAATGCTCCAGACATCTCCAGATTGACTCCCGTTTTAGGGTTTGCGAACCAAGCCTAAGATAGCTTTTGCCAATGTGCAATGCTCCAGGCATCTCCAGATTGGATCCCGTTTTAGGCTTTGCGAACCAAGCCTAAGATAGCATTTGCCAATGTGCAATGTTCATAGCATTTACCAATGTGCAATGCTCCAGGCATCTCCAGATTGGCTCCTGTTTTACGATTCATCTTCAGATTGGCTCCCGTTTTAGGCTTCGTGAACCAAGCCTAAGATAGCATTTGCCAATCGGCAATGATCCAGACATCTCCAAATTGTCTCCCGTTTTAGGCTTTGCGAACCAAGCCGAAGATAGCATTTGCCAATGTGCAATGCTCCAGACATCTCCAGATTGGCTCCCGTTTTTAGGCTCTGTGAACCAAGCCGAAGATAGCATTTGCCAATGTGCAATGCTCACAAGCATCTCCAGATTGGCTCCCGTTTTAGGCTTTGTGAGCCAAGCATAAGATAGCATTTGCCAATGTGCAATGCTCCAGATATCTCCAGATTGGCTCCCGTTTTAGGCTTTGCGAACCAAGCCTAAAATAGCATTTGCCAACATGCAATGCTCCAGACATCTCCAAATCGGCTCCCGTTTTAGGCTTTGCGAACCAAGCCTAAGATAGCATTTGCCAATGTGCAATGCTCATAGCATTTACCAATGTGCAATGCTCCAGGCATCTCCAGATTGGCTCCCGTTTTAGGCTTTGTGAACCAAGCCTAAAATAGCATTTGCCAGTGTGCAATGCTCCAGACATATCCAGATTGACTCCCGTTTTAGGGTTTGAGAACCAAGCCTAAGATAGCTTTTGCCAATGTGCAATGCTCCAGGCATCTCCAGATTGGCTCCCGTTTTAGGCTTTGCGAACCAAGCCTAAGATAGCATTTGCCAATGTGCAATGCTCATAGCATTTACCAATGTGCAATGCTCCAGGCATCTCCAGATTGGCTCCTGTTTTACGATTCATCTTCAGATTGGCTCCCGTTTTAGGCTTCGTGAACCAAGCCTAAGATAGCATTTGCCAATCGGCAATGATCCAGACATCTCCAAATTGTCTCCCGTTTTAGGCTTTGCGAACCAAGCCGAAGATAGCATTTGCCAATGTGCAATGCTCACAGGCATCTCCAGATTGGCTCCCGTTTTAGGCTTTGTGAGCCAAGCCTAAGATAGCATTTGCCAATGTGCAATGCTCCAGGCATCTCCAGATTGGCTCCTGTTTTACGATTCATCTTCAGATTGGCTCCCGTTTTAGGCTTCGTGAACCAAGCCTAAGATAGCATTTGCCAATCGGCAATGATCCAGACATCTCCAAATTGTCTCCCGTTTTAGGCTTTGCGAACCAAGCCGAAGATAGCATTTGCCAATGTGCAATGCTCCAGGCATCTCCAGATTGGCTCCTGTTTTACGATTCATCTTCAGATTGGCTCCCGTTTTAGGCTTCGTGAACCAAGCCTAAGATAGCATTTGCCAATCGGCAATGATCCAGACATCTCCAAATTGTCTCCCGTTTTAGGCTTTGCGAACCAAGCCGAAGATAGCATTGCACATTGGCAATGATCCAGACATCTCCAAATTGTCTCCCGTTTTAGGCTTTGCGAACCAAGATGAAGATAGCATTTGCCAATGTGCAATTCTGCAGGCATCTCCAGATTGGCTCCCGTTTTAGGCTTTGCGAACCAAGCCAAAGATAGCATTTGCCAATGTGCAATTCTGCAGGCCTCTCCAGATTGGCTCCCGTTTTAGGCTTTGCGAACCAAGCCTAAGATAGCATTTGCCAATGTGCAATGCTCCAGGCATCTCCAGATTGGCTCCCGTTTTAGGGTTTGCGAACCAAGCCGAAGATAGCATTTGCCAATGTGCAATGCTCCAGGCATCTCCAGATTGGCTCTCATTTTATGGTTTGCGAACCAAGCCGAAGATAGCATTTGCCAATGTGCAATGCTCCAGGCATCTCCAGATTGGCTCCCGTTTTAGGGTTTGTGAACCAAGCCGAAGATAGCATTTGCCAATGTGCAATGCTCCAGACATCTTCAGATTGGCTCTCGTTTTAGGGTTTGTGAACCAAGCCGAAGATAGCATTTGCCAATGTGCAATGCTCCAGGCATCTCCAGATTGGCTCCCGTTTTAGGGTTTGTGAACCAAGCCGAAGATAGCATTTGCCAATGTGCAATGCTCACAGACATTTCCTGATGGGCTTCAGTGCTAGTCCCGGGGAGGTATTCATTGTTGGTATTTGATACTACGTGGACCTATCCTGCAGGAGCAGCAGAGAACTTGCCAATGTGCAATGCTCACAGGCATCTCCAGATTGGCTCCCGTTTTAGGCTTTGGCAAATGCTATCTTAGGCTTGGTTCGCAATGTGCAATGCTCCAGGCATCTCCAGATTGGCTCCCGTTTTAGGCTTTGTGAACCAAGCCTAAGATAGCATTTGCCAATGTGCAATGCTCCAAGCATCTCCAGATTGGCTCCCGTTTTAGGCTTTACGAACCAAGCCTAAAATAGCATTTGCCAATGTGCAATGCTCCAGGCATCTCCAGATTGGCTCCCGTTTTAGGCTTTGCGAACCAAGCCGAAGATAGCATTTGCCAATGTGCAATTCTGCAGGCATCTCCAGATTGGCTCCCGTTTTAGGCTTTGCGAACCAAGCCAAAGATAGCATTTGCCAATGTGCAATTCTGCAGGCATCTACAGATTGGCTCCCGTTTTAGGCTTTGCGAACCAAGCCAAAGATAGCATTTGCCAATGTGCAATTCTGCAGGCATCTCCAGATTGGCTCCCGTTTTAGGCTTTGCGAACCAAGCCTAAGATAGCATTTGCCAATGTGCAATGCTCCAGGCATCTCCAGATTGGCTCCCGTTTTAGGGTTTGCGAACCAAGCCGAAGATAGCATTTGCCAATGTGCAATGCTCCAGGCATCTCCAGATTGGCTCCCGTTTTAGGGTTTGCGAACCAAGCCGAAGATAGCATTTGCCAATGTGCAATGCTCCAGGCATCTCCACATTGGCTCCCGTTTTATGTGCAATGCTCACAGACATTTCCTGATGGGCTTCAGTGCTAGTCCCGGGGAGGTATTCATTGTTGGTATTTGATACTACGTGGACCTACCCTGCAGGAGCAGCAGAGCACTTGCCAATGTGCAATGCTCACAGGCATCTCCAGATTGGCTCCCGTTTTAGGCTTTGCGAACCAAGCCTCAAATAGCATTTGCCAATGTGCAATGCACCAGGCATCTCCAGATTGGCTCCCGTTTTAGGCTTTGTGAATCAAGCCAAAGATAGCATTTGCCAATATGCAATTCTGCAGGCATCTCCAGATTGGCTCCCGTTTTAGGATTTGTGAACCAAGCCAAAGATAGCATTTGCCAATATGCAATTCTGCAGGCATCTCTAGATTGGCTCCCGTTTTAGGCTTTGTGAACCAAGCCAAAGATAGCATTTGCCAATATGCAATTCTGCAGGCATCTCCAGATTGGCTCCCGTTTTAGGCTTTGTGAACCAAGCCAAAGATAGCATTTGCCAATATGCAATTCTGCACGCAGCTCTAGATTGGCTCCCGTTGTAGGCTTTGTGAACCAAGCCTAAGATAGCATTTGCCAATGTGCACTGCTCCAGGCATCTCCAGATTGGCTCCCGTTTTAGGGTTTGTGAACCAAGCCGAAGATAGCATTTGCCAATGTGCAATGCTCCAGGCATCTCCAGATTGGCTCCCGTTTTAGGCTTTGTGAACCAAGCCGAAGATAGCATTTGCCAATGTGCAATGCTCCAGGCATCTCCAGATTGGCTCCCGTTTTAGGCTTTGTGAACCAACCCGAAGATAGCATTTGCCAATGTGCAATGCTCCAGGCATCTCCAGATTGGCTCCCGTTTTAGGGTTTGTGAACCAAGCCAAAGATAGCATTTGCCAATGTGCAATGCTCACAGACATTTCCTGATGCGCTTCAATGCTAGTCCCGGGGAGGTATTCATTGTTGGTATTTGATACTACGTGGACCTATCCTGCAGGAGCAGCAGAGCACTTGCCAATGTGCAATGCTCACAGGCATCTCCAGATTGGCTCCCGTTTTAGGCTTTGTGAACCAAGCCGAAGATAGCATTTGCCAATGTGCAATGCTCCAGGCATCTCCAGATTGGCTCCCGTTTTAGGCTTTGTGAACCAAGCCTAAAATAGCATTTGCCAATGTGCAATGCTCCAGGCATCTCCAGATTGGCTCCCGTTTTAGGGTTTGTGAACCAAGCCGAAGATAGCATTTGCCAATGTGCAATGCTCACAGACATTTCCTGATGGGCTTCAGTGCTAGTCCCGGGGAGGTATTCATTGTTGGTATTTGATACAACGTGGACCTATCCTGCAGGAGCAGCAGAGCACTTTGGGGAGAGCATCTGTAGTAGCAGAGGCATGGGGGGTATAGCTCAGTGGCAACGCGCTAGTCTGGAAGAAAGATGATGCAGAGCAACACAAGTTCGAATTGGGGGTCTGCACTTAAAAACCTCTTCGGTATTAAGCGTGTTATAAAAAAACAATTGTAATTATAATCTGAAGCACCGGGTGCCATACGCAGAGCTGTATGGTGTATGGGGCCAGACTGAGATGGAATTGCAGAGCCTCACACTGAGGTGCCCAAAGAACAACACCTATCAGTGAGCATTGACCATCTTCAACAGTGGGATGCCTTTGACTGACAAAGTCATGTTTAAAGTGGCACTGCCCTTAAAATATGACATCATTCTGAGTTTATAAGTCGAAAACTGAGGACTTTCTTTTTGAAAGAATGTCATGCTGATGTGGTTTGCATTGAAGGTGCCTTGATTTTTAGGCCCATGCCATACTTGACATGGGGTCACATATTACCAGCTTCTAGGGATGAGTTTACTCCCTTAGAAATAATGGAAAGAATATCACGGGTCACTGATCCAAATTATTTTGCAGGTCCCATTTCAGGGTGCAAATCAGCTCCTCTCACCTCCACATTTTCGTCATTGCCTCACCCCACCCCTGAGCACACTCCACTGCTCCGCGTGGCTCCATCAGCATCCAAGTAAAAACATGCCCCAATGCCACGTGAGGGCTTGTCCGCCCCGAGTACGGCAGTGGGCCATAAGACCCGTTTAGGGCCCGTGGTTGATGGCAGTAGACTGCTTGCCCTCCGAGGACCCACACGTTTTACAATTTGGTGAACCTAAACTTTTCTAGACGAATCTCCGGGAAAGTTCGGAAGGTTCATGGGACTCAAACTACGCAAAGTTGGGGTGGCTGGAGTTTTGCCAAAACTAGCTCACCAACCTACCCGCAGCCTAAAATGCCACCACCTCAAAGGGTCAGGAAGCAAAATGTTACTTTGCTAAAAGAAATCTTTGACTGGGGTTGGGGAAGGGGTTATCGGTGAAGTGCGCAGAGGATCACGGGGAGGATGACTTTTGTACTTCACATCACAGATACTCTTTTCCATGTGTTTGTTTTACATTGTATAGACTTTATTTTGCACTCATTAAAAACAAAAGAAACAGTTCTTTCCTAATCAAAGGGGCATGAATGCAACAATTAAATAAGAAGTAATGCATACGCACAATACATGTGTACACAAAACATACTGACTGCTGTGCTACTTTTAGCACTAATATCAGAAACTGCAATTGATATGTAGATGCAAACCCACATTATGCATAGTACTGACTTTACTCTGCTCTCTACAAAACAAGGTGTTTTTCTAACAGAAAACTTCAGAGTTTCTAACATGAGTATGTGCTATCATTTTCAATCCATGTGTTACCAAAGACATGTTTCTTATAGGAAGTCCCTAATTGTAAGATTAGCTGTAAGCAGGCAGTATTTTACTACATGCACTATTCCTGGGACTACGGCATGAGGTAAATACCACCACAGTGCCTGACTAGGAGGTCAACGACCTCAGCAGAAATCCCCCATTTTTTACATCGAAAAAGAGTTGGATGGGGAAGTGCAGAAGAAACGAAGATGCAAATGATATTGGACCCTGTGGCAAAAACAAATCTATATGTGTGCAGCCAAGAGGTGAAAGTGGCCCCCTCAGCACCTCCTCAATATATTGCTGAACTGGATCCGTATTGACCCTTCTTTAAAAAAAAGTGCAAACACTTCTGCACAGAATCTATTTTGATTTTGATTTAAAAAATAAACAAATAATGCATGCAGATCTTCGGAAACACTGCATCCGCTATTCCTGAAAACCTGCAGCCATCGCCGCTTTCTGGCCCTTTTCTCATAAAGAGGAGCATGTGGCAAAAGCTCGTAATGAACTGCACAGTGTGATATGCCTGAAGAAACCAGGTGCACTATTTCTGCTTCTTTTGCAAATGTGGCCATGGTTGCAAATCATTCAGAACACGATGCTTCACGAAAATATCCACTCTTTTGCTGAAAATGTTGCACAAGCGCAACCCTTCCGAAGCGTGCAGACCTAGGCTACGTACACACGTCCCACTGGAGAAATTATGCGCCAAAGACAAAATGCTTTAAAAAGTCGAGCTTTAGCGGTATCTAAAGTTCTACGCCCTGAAAATGTGCTTATTAAAGAGTTTCGTCATTACTGCCAGCGGGAAGGCAAAAACAATCACCCTTGAAAGCATCATGTTGGCAGGGTCTGCCGCCTCCGATGTAATATTAGGTGTTATCCTTAACCAATGTTTTCGGTGCGCAATGTATCAATGACCAAAGGCTGGAATTTGCAATTGTGACAAAGGACGAGCACAGTTGTCTGGTGTAGGCCAAATAGCTCATCTTAAGCAAAAATAAATATCTTTTCAATTCAGTGCTACACGGTGCTTTAAGTGGCATGCAAAATCAAGCCAGGGCCCTTATGGGGCGTGGCCTGGCAGGGGTCGGTGCTGGAGACCACGCCCCTTTTCCACCATGCTCAGGTAAGTATTGTCTCTTAATTTGGTGCCGATCCCCTGCCAGGCACCCCTTTGCGTTGCTCATCACCCTCTCACCTGGGGTGCAAGGGTGATTTTCACTGCATCACAGAGGTGTCTGGTGGCAGTCGGCGCACACTTCAGAACTAAAAGGCAAGGCCTTTTTTCTAAAGCCTGAAGCTCTCGCTTATAGGTGAGAGCTTCAGGCTTTAGAAAAAAGGCCTTGTCTTCTAGTGGCCTGGGGCTGCCATGGGACTTTAGGAAGCCTCGGCAGGGCCACATCTCAGACACAATTTTCAGAGACAGTTGGGGCTCTCCTCGGCTATCCCAGCCCACTTAAAGCCCTGGTGCCACACCTCATTGCTGTTGCCCAATACAGTCCAACGGATGTATGTGATTATACCGCAGCGTGAAATTACGAATGAGAAAATGTTGAATTCAAAAATTGCGCCGCAGTGTAATCACAGAGATTAGGTTTCCCCACAACCGCATATCCGCAACTCCTGCACGCCCTACTTACCTTTGGCACACAAAGATATGTGCCACCAACTCCCCTGTCTCTCTGTGAAGTCACTTCCCTTCACATACGTGGATGGGAACTGGCACTGCAGGGTCCTTTATTATTCTTTTTTTACTTCATCCACCCCGCGCCCCCCCCCGCCTGCTTTTCATTTTACAAAAGCGGGGGACATCCCTGCAACCCCCAATCCCATTATTGCAAACAGGGAGAGCGAAGGAAACACCCCTGCAATCCCTGCTTTCCCTTTTTGCTATAATGGGATAGTATGGTATAATTGTTTGTCATTTTGGGATGTTCGAAATTTTAGTACAGCCCAAATTCGAACAATTATACCATACGTGTATTTATTTTCAACCTTTTCGGGCAAAACGAGGTCGAACATGTCTTTTTGTCCCCAGTGCAAGGACAGAGATGGGGGAAGATGATAGGAGTATACTCCCTAGAGGTTGATCATGCTATCATGATCGGCAGATGGTACATGTAGGCGGCAATGGGACTGTTCGTCTGATAATATAAAGCTCAATTGTGATGGGAGAAACGAGATGAGTCATAATTAACTGTGCTAAGATTGCTATGTGAGGAGTACCTGTTTCATATAACGCATTGGTTCTATGGTCTTATGTGTATAGTCTGCTCGTGAGCACTCTCTGTTCTTTTGTACATACAAACGTTTCTTTATAAAAAATGGTCTTGAAAAAATCACGAAAAAACGGATGCAAAAACAGAGCCTTGCCAGTCTTGCCCATTTGCCTTTGCCCAGCACACTGTGCCTGGACAAGGAACGTTCTCCCAGTGGATTTTGGGGCTCCTAACGCTCATAAAGCGGCCAGCAAAGCACGTCACCACCAGTAAGCCCTTGGGAAAACGGAGAGGGTTGGTCCCGGCATGCTCAAGCTTCGTGTCAATGACTGAAAGTAAAGGCAACTCTTCTTTAAGACTTCGAAAGGGACTGGAGAAATTAAAGGGCTTGGTCTGAGCGGTACACCCCGTTTCGGCACCGCTGTTTGGACACGGGCCGGTTTGGCGCGACCGCTTCGGCGCAGCGGCCTTTTCGGCGCTCCCATTTCGACACAGGAGCCTTTCTGGCGCCGTCGATTTGGCGCGAGCGACATTTGGATGTGGCTGACATTACAGCCACGTCTAAATGCCCTCACGCCAAATACAATCTAAGCCTCAGTAAATAATACAACGGATTCACGAGTGTCATTGGTTACAAACTTACAATGGGCGCTTATTCTGAAATGTGCATTTCAAATACAAATTAAATACTTTTATTTGTTTCAGTTGCAAATTACAACTTTTGAACTATATATAATAGATCAAAAGCAATAGGATTATGATAATAAAAAGCATGAATTCGATTACATTAAACATATTCACAGATTATTGCACCACACGATTTCTCTGTGCAGTGAAAATGGAACACGGAACATATAATATGTCAGTATGTTTTGGCACGACACTGTCATTTAAAAAAATGACAGATTTGGCGCCCAAAAATACTGGCGTCGTAACGTCCCCGCGCCAAAGTGGGCACGCCAAATCGGCTCCTCTGGGTGAAACTTCCGCGACAAATGAGCCCGCGCCCAACTGGACGCGCCAGTCTGTCCTGCTCAGTGGTCTGAGATAGCTCACCGAATTAAGCGCTCTGTGCAGGTTTAAACGTAAAAGACCGACTCAGCCTTTCACCCTTAAGGTCAATAGACTGAACACCCTTCATTTGTGGACCGGAGGCACTTGTTATTACGAGTACTTTAAAGCAGCAAAAGTACGGCAGAAGGGGCTGTAAGAAAGGTGACGGTTACTAATAATATTATTGTTATTATTAGCGCCATGATGCCTTTATTGTTCGACTTAGCATAACATATTAATAATAATGAATTGCTTTGAAGAAAAAGCAGTGCACAGTGATTCAGAATTGGATGGACACGGGGGCGGGCCCATTCCGAGTCCTGATGATTCCCAGTGGCCTGGAACACATTTTAACTTTAGAGAGACCCGTGGGAGCCCTAGATTTTTTAAACTCCTGCCATTATCAAATAAGATGTTCCCCACTGTGTCTGGATGTGGAGCGAGAAATAGGACTATGGCATTGTGACGCAGTTGGACGTTCGCTTACGCCGACTGCTGTCATGTGACACACCATTCACTGCTCTTGCACCAGGGCCCTTATGATTTCTGTCATCAATCCAACAAAAGCGGCACTGCTCTTCCCTGGCAGGGGGCTGGTTCACTGTCGTCCCTGCTGATGGTGACATGTTTCCGCAGTACAGGGGTGGGTGGAAGAACAGATGCCGACCGCCCCATGAAAGACTCCCCCATGCCTGACCCTGAGCCTCCGAGAGGTTGCACAGTTGGGTGTTTGCATATGCAGAAGACACCCGGCCCACACAAGCGCATGTAAATGCCGGCCCAGCTGCACAAACAGCCCAATTCAGCCGTGTCATTCCTGAGGCTGATGGAGATCCCCAGTGCGCATGCGTAGCACAGAGGCGCACGTCCATGTTAAAACAGCTTTCGCATTTAGGGCCTGATCCACAGAAGCGTTTTATAATGAGGCAATCCCATAGGAAAACGTTCTGTGCATCAGGCCCTTAATACTGATTCCCCACCCAAAAGTTTACATAGTGATCTTGCAAGATTTTTTCTTTTTCACCAAGTGGAAAATTAGTGCAAACGCGGGATGTTGGCAACAAATGCGAATCCTCATTCTTTATGCTTCTGGAGTTGTGTCCATAATCTGAACGGTGTGCAGTACATACTCTCCAAAGTATAATGAGTCTGGAAAAGGTCATGGAATGAGGTTACTCCTATATAATTGGTACCCGGGGATGGACTGGCCTACAGGGAACTCTGGAGATTTCGCGGTAGGCCTCTCCAACCTGGGCTTCTTTTGCATGGCATTTCCAAATCTTCCCATAGGAAAAGAGTTGTGCTGGCCGAAAATGTGTACTATGAGGCCACTTTGAAAATTATAACCAGGTTGGTTCCGTGTCCACCCCTGATTGGTACCCACCATAGGTTTTGAGATTCATTCTTATACTTTAAAATCGACTGAGGAACTCCACACCAGCTTCACATTAACATCAGTAGTGTGGTAGTCCAGGAGTTCCTGGTGACCACCATTAGTCTAATGATAACGATGTGTTATTTATATAGCGCCTTAATCCAAAGCACTTTACAGAGCACATATTTACATACAATATCACCCAACCAAAATTGGTACTCATTCGACCACGGAAGGATGAAAGGCTGAGTTGGCTTTGCCGGGATTCGAACCCGCGACCTGCAGACCACGCTCATATCGCAGCAGCGAGCGCTCAACCCGCTGAGCTATGTTACCACTGGGTTATTCTAATACCCTCAAACTCCAGGCAGGGCGTTGTAAATATGTTCTGCATCATTGAATTGCAATGGGGCTTTTATGCTGAGGGAAGGAGCATCTCCTTTACACCAGATGAGTGCACCATGTGCCACTTTGGGCCACAACCTGCCAAGATCACTGCTGAACCTAAGTCTTTTTAAGGCAGGTTATCCTCTCTTGAGGATGGATCCAAGGATGCAGCGCAGAGTCTGGGACTCTGTGTTGGGGCCTGTTAGTCACCCCAGACACCTGGAAGACAGGCACGGCGGGTTGACTGGCATTCTCGCTCTCACATGTGCCTCGCCAGTTCCACCGAGAAGCATATGGGCTTGCAGTGCTGGTTGGGGTGCAGGTGGTGAAGAAGAACTTCAATACCACTGCGAAGGGCCATGCCTGCACTGACAGCCATCCTAACATGGCATCAAAATTATGCAAAGGAGTGCTAGCAGATCCCTGGAAGATGTGGCAAGACCAGGGGAGAGCATCAGGTCCACTGTATCAGCACACACATATGGGTGCATGTTTCTTTTGCCTAACACCTTTCCAAGGAGCAGCGAACTCAGTGAGTTACGCAGGCCATTCTAGCAATAATATCAAGAAAACATAAAATGCCGGTTCACGAGGTGGGACAGGGTGAAGGGGCCAAACAAGTGCTGCAGCTTGTACCATCTCTCCCATTAAGCACACAGGCACAAATCCCCTTTTAGCAAGCAGTCGCTTGAATTCAGGAGCCAATGTGTTCCTCACAGCCTCATTGGAGCCCACCGCAATGTGAAGAGACATATTTGCCAGATGTGGCAGGGGGCTACAGTCATTGTAGGAGGATCCGGTAGTGAAGCCAGTGATGATGGTCATGGGGTGCCATGACCCTGGCACAGAAGAAGGATATCCTTCTGCACTGCTGCTCCCGCTGCCCTGGCCATGACTGCCACGATAATACTATACACACCTTGGCTGATGCAGCAAGGTGAAGATATGACAGCAGGGGGCTACAGCTGCTCTCTGTGTAAGAGGGGCAAGCTGGAATAGGTACAGCATCATGATGGGTTACGGGCAAGTGTGAATACAAACAGCTGATTCCCTGTTCAGGGGGAAAGGGAGGGAAGGGGAGAATTTAAAGAAGCATTCCTAGGAACACAGTCCCCTCGATCCTCCTTCTCTGTTCATATCCTGATCATTGTATGCATGTATCAACGTGCCAAAAGTGAAGACACACAAAATCCTTTGGACAGCGTCTTCCCGGCCATGTTAAATCCATTTTGAACCATTGTTTCTGAAAAGGTCTCGAAATCCAACACAATGACCTTAATGAGTAGGACAGGGGTGGCTCGTCCAAAATGGGCGAGGGGGCTTCGACCCACCGGGTCTTGCCCCTCTCTCACCCATTATGGAGGAGCCAGCCCAGAGAAATACTGAGCGCTCCCTCAGCTGTTTTTCTTTCAGCTGCAGGAGAGCTCTAACTGTCTTTGACAGTTACAGTTCCCCAGCCATGCAAGATCAATGAGCCATGCACGGCCTGGGGGCGTTTTGCTTCCCCAGCCTTGCATGGCTCATTGGAAATGCTGGCTGGGGAACTGCATGTCTGTGTGTGCAAGGGGGTGCTCCTGCACCTCCTCCTTCATACAGACAGAGCAGGTTGGAGTGGGGTGTCTCATCACCCACTCTCAGGCCCCTGCATGCATGTGCAGGAACCAGGAAGCTTCATGATTCCTGTTCATGCTACCAGAGGGCTGGACCGCTGGAGAGTAAAGACCCATGGCAGAAGTTAAGTGAGTTTATTTTCATGTATTTTTAATTTAAATTATGTGTATGTATGGATGTATGTATGCGTGTGTTGTTAGATGAATGTATGATGATGGCTGCTGGTGTGAATGAGCGCGTGCCTGCTGTGTGCATGTTGTGTAAATGTGTATGTTTGCATGTTCATTTATGTGTTATTTAAATATGTGTATGAATGCGTTTATGCTTGTGTTACGAGTCAGTGTATGATGGGTGCTTGTGTGAATGAGACCGAGAGAGCTTGCTGTGTGTATGTTGTCTAAATGTGTGTGCTGTATGTTCAATTATTTATTATTTAAATATGTGTATGGATGCATGTATGATTGTGTTATGAGTGAGTGCATGATGGGTGTTCATGTGAATGAGACGGAGTGCTTTCTGTGTGCATGTTGTGTAAATGTTTGTGTGTGTGTATGTGTGTGTGTGTGTGTGTTTGTGCTGGTCCGAGCTGATTTTGGCGAGCGGTGGGAGGAGTTTTGTACAACAAAGGCATTTGAAAACTGCTTTTGTTGCACAATCCCCCTTCCCAGCGGCCAAAATCAGCTCTCCCTCTGAGGTGCTGTGGGGCCCAAGAGACAGGTATGTCATTTTTTTTATTATTGGACATCTATCATAGATGTCTAGTCAAACATACCATGCCAGCTGCCCCCTAAGAACCCAAGCACCTCACATATTCACATAATTATGCTGATTGTGGGAGTGTGTTAGGTGCTGTGGAACCCAGACGACAGACATGGTATTTTTTACTGGACATCTATGATAGAGGCATAGTAAAAAAAAAACATACCTGCCCCCCTGGTCCGCCAGCGCCTTGCATACACACATAATCACTTTGATTGTGTGTGTGTGTGTTTTTGGCGCTGTGGGGGCCAGTGGACAGGGGTGGCATTTTTGTACTGGACATCTATCATAGATATATAGTCAAAAATACCATACCTGCCCTCAGGGCACGGCAGCACCTTCCAGACACACATAATCACATTGATTGTGTGCGTGTGTTAGGCACTGTGTAGCCCAGTGGACAGACATGATATTTATTTTTACTGTACGTCTATGAGAGATGTCTAGTAAAAAAATACCATACCTGCCCCCTGCTCCCTCAGTGCCTGGCATACACACATAACCACATTGATTGTTTACGTGGGTTAGGAGCTCGGGACCCAGGGTATAATTGTCCAGTAAAAAATACCATGCCTGATCCCTGTGCCCCCCTCCCCAGTGCCTCGCATTTACACAATCACATTAATTGTGTGCGTGTGAGGCACTGGAACCCAGGGGCAAGGCATGGCATTTTTTACTGGGTATGCCAGTAAAGAATGCCAGCCCAGTCAGCTGGGATTCCTAGCGCCTCACATGCAATGTTATTACTGATCGCTAGGCCCCCCAGCACCTCGCATGCAATCATAATTGATTACCTGTGCATGTGAGGCACCGGAGTGCAATGAGGGAAGGAATGCCAATTATTAATGGCCATCTAATAGATGCCCAGTAAAAAATACCCAGACTGGATCCACCAGCAACTTGCATGCACACAATTAATATGTGCCTTTGAGGCACTCAGGCTCTCAGGGGGCGGGCATGGCAGTTTTTACTGGCCATCTATACCCAATAAAAATGCCATGGTTGTACCCTTGGACTCCAGCTCCTGACACACATCTGCCACCTGCCCCCCCTCCCAGCGCCTAACAATGACACATAATCACATTCATCATTAATGTGATTATGTCTGGGTGCAAGGCGATGGCGCACCATGGAGCAGGCATGGCATTTTTTATTGGGCATGGTTGATAAAACAAGCATGATAAGTGGTATTAAGTAGCTAGGATGGCATTTTAATGCAGCCAGTCTAGCCATTTTTATAGTGGTATGGCATTTTACATTGGGCAGCTTTGATTAAAGCAAGCATGATCAGTGTTATTATTCTTTCTGTGGCATGACATTTTGTATTGAGCATCTTTGATAAAGCAAGCATGATAATGTTATTATGAAGCAAGACTGCCACTTCTTATGTAACCAGTCTAGCCATTTCTTACTGAGGCATGAGATTTTGTATTCAGGCTCTTTGATAAAGCAAGCAGCACCAGTGGTATTAGTCTTACTGTGGCATGACATTTTGTATTGGGCATATTTTATAAAAACAAGCATAAGTGTTATTATGTAGCTAGACTGGCATTTCAATGCAGCCAGTCTAGTCATTTCTTATTGTGGTATGACATTCTGTATTGGGCATCTTTGGTAAAGCAAGCATGATAAGTGTTATTATGAAGCAAGACTGGCACTTTTATGCATCATGTCTAGGCAATTTGTATTGAGGTGTGACATTTTGTATTGGGCATCTTTGATAAAGCAAGCATGATAAGTGTTATTATGTAGCTCGACTGGCATTTTAATGCAGCCAGTTTTCACATGTTTTCATATATTGGCAGAACAAATATGGCCATGTTTTCTTATAGTATCATTATTGGCATTGTGCACACAGCAAACATGAGTATACTCTTATATGGGAAGACTAGGGTATAATGGTGCAGTCAGCAAGGAAATGTATGGGCACAGCCAGTGTGAAAATCTTTTATATTGGCACATATTGTGTGAAAAAGCATCATGAAAACGTGTTAAAGAAATGCTCTTGTGCACTGTTGGTGACTTGCATCTATTGGAATTTTTCATGAATTACCCTACAAAACCAATTGCAAACTGTTTGGCTTTTTCCCCAATTTTTCTAAAAAGCGTGATCTAAAAAGCACCATTTTAACCCATTATTTAAAAACAATTCTCGGGGGGAGAACCCCTACAAACTCCCTTTTATTATTGCTGGCTGCAGTAATCTGTGATTGTCTAGAGGAGAGCCTCGTTCTTGAATGAAGCATCCAATGGCAATGGCTGTAGATCTCCTATTGTGATGCTCTACCCCTTTTGGCATCGGATGTGAGAGAGTGAACCAGAGTGGGGTTGTGGATTCTTTTGAGTGGAAGAGACAGAAGCTTGCATTTGGTGGAAATCAGGTGCCTTGGTCCGGGGGCTTTCTCACCATGCTTTTAGTTTGGTCTGCTGGTTTCCATTCCTGGACCCTGCTGTGCCCAGACATTTTTCACCTCTCTGACAAGCAGAATGCTGATCCCTGAAACCACAAACTTTACTAGTCTTACCAATCCCTGAGGTAAAGGGACATCAAGGACTGCCAGAGGCTTAGACATTGAAAAAAAATAGGTTTACTGGGACAAAACCATTATTAAACCCATTCCCCCATGTATTAATAAATCGAACCAAGCTTGGGCAATGGAAACTACCCACACATGATGGGCTAGGCCGATTGTTTTTACGGAACTTCAGGGCCTAGACACAACAGCACCACATTTCAGATTTGACGATAGCTGTTCATTGGCTTCCACTGGATACCCAGATAAAGTTTAAATTAGGATTAATTATTCATAAAGACATTTAGGGACTTCCCTAAAAAATGCTGCCAGGACAAGATGTGTTGTCATTTTCTCACTAAAGCTTCCAGTTCAATTAGTCTGGTTTGACTGTGCAGTGCAAAGTTTGCCCAAAACATTTGTTGGAGTGAGGTTTTCAGAGATCCAACCCCAAACTCAGTTCCTCAGAGAGAGGAAAAGGACCAATTATGTTGTATAAAATCCACCACACAGCAGTCGGGCATGGGTAGGCAACCCTGTGGTCCATTCCACAGAACTGTGTTGAATACAAGTATTCATTCACTCCCTCTCCCAATAGACAGGTCATAATGGCCGTAGGATGTTGGAGGATTATTTGTACTAGAAATGACGACAAAGATCTTGCCATACTCTAGATGGGATTATGGCTTTATAGTTGACCTAGACAATTTACCCACTGGCTTATTTCCCAGTCAGTTTGCTTCAGCTGGTTTCTGCACTTCTGTGGTACTGCAGACGCTTCCCATATCAATTATTCACATAATTCACTGGATCCCAGTTAACTCTTCAACTTTGAAAGGCTCCATCCTCCAAAGCATTTTCTACTAAAACTCTGGCTGTAACCTGGTCATCTCATGCATCTCTAAATGGGAACCTCTAATCCCCCATTTGGGCATTGGCTGATATATGCCCTTCCACACCCCTAACTCCTCCCCCTGGCTATAAGACATTCTCCCTATTGAGTCACTTTGAAGTGCTCTTCAAGTTATCCCCATCTCTGCCATTCTGAATTGAGTGTCCAGTCATCCATTTTAACCGCACAACTAAGATTACAGCCTTTCACCACTCACTCTTCCTTGGATTTATGATACTGCTTTAAGGTGTTACATTGAAGAGCAATTTGGGATTCCCCATAAACGTCTTGATATCTATTGATTATCAAATTGACATTTGAAATTTTCAAGATAAGCCCATTATGGTGTTCTTTTGATGCGAAATTAGAACAGGCCCCACTTCCATCGCCAAAGTTAACGATATGCCATGCACATCTTCAGTAATTACTTCATAATTCACTTTTTGGAGATTACTAACTGATTGCAATTAGATAATTTTCAGGTTTAGTTGTCTTTTTTTGCTTTTGATTTATTAAATAAGCATTGTGGTAAGGGGGTATCCCATGTATATGATCTACAATTATTTTAGATAAAATGCCCTTTCACCAAATTCACGCTATAAAAATCACAAGGGTTAGAGTTGCCTAAGTGGCCTCCGCTGCAATGTAAATAATTACTGGTAGCTTCAGAATCTGACAGTGTGAAAGTGACGATGTAACTAACTGGTGATGTGACTGCTGCATATGTATAAGCATACATGCTTAAACTAGAGCCACTAAGGCTATTTTATATTCTTTGGGGTTACTATATACTTCACCATGACACAGGACGCAAGACAGAAGTGGCAACAGAGAGTAATAGTCTACCTATGCCGGTTCCTCTCACATAGGAGTATTGAAATCTGTTCCTGCTGTCCTTGTTTCTGCTCATTACCCTTTAAGCGACAATGGTGGTAAACACAGTGTTCGAAATTGAGGGGAGCTGGGAGCTATTCAGCTCTTGCTTGTAGCCTAGAAGAGCCTGGTTTGCTTGAAACCAACAGCTGTCAGGAGCTAATTCTGGGTCCCCCTGCCAACAGATGCCAAAAAAACACACCTATTTGAATTGAACTCTGTGCATTTGAGACAGAGTTTAAATAAATATTAGGACACAGCTATACAATATTTAAAGCATAAGGGTCATACATGATGGACAGAATTGTATATGTGCATCTTATTTGGAAGTTTTATTTGTGGAACGCTACATACTAGTTCCTAGTTCCCCAGTTGTAGCGCCTGGTCTCTGGTTAATGTTCGATAGCCGGATCGGGGTTGAAAGCCTGAGATCCAAATGTTCGAAGGAGAAAAGACCGAAGATAATTTTTCTGAAATATCCTTCAGTCTTTTCTCCCCTGAACACTTCTGTGATCGGGAACCGGTGCCGCACGGTCCTTTCCTTTTTTTTGTGTGGCTTTTTCGGGATGGCTGCGGGGGACACCCCTACAGCCCCTGCTCACAATATAGCGAGCAAGGGTGCTGGGGATGCCCTGCAGGCCATCTTTTTTTTTTTACTTTTTCCTTTTTTTTGTAGATCTTTTTTTCGGATGGCTATGGGGGACACCCCCACATCCCCTGGACCCCTTAGCACTGCATGGATGATTTGTTTGAACTTTTCTGCCGTTCAGAATTTTCAAATAGCCGAAATTCGGCCAAATAAACCATTCGGTCTAATAAACTCGGTCATTTTGGATTAGTCCGGATAGCCAGGAGCTGCTTTTAGATTCTGCTTATCAATCTTAATTTTGAACCCTGTAAACATACTTCTGCAGTACACTAATTGAAACGTCTGTGGTCTGCCCGTTCCCTGCTATGCCATTCCCTTATTGCAAGGCCTTTTTGTAGTCTTTTTAAGTGTTCCTAAAATACTCTTCTCATTCATTCACTCTTTTCTCTATTTATTATCAGAAACTGTCTCACAAAAGCTGGTAGGCCAAAAGAATTCAATAAGAAGCAAATTGTACAATGTACAATTTACAATAATATAGACCATTAGAAGCCAGATTTTATTGGCAAAATTGAATTCTGTTTTTTAAAGTAAATTGACATGCCAAGCACTTCCCACATGCCTGATGACTGGTAGTGGGTACTAAGCATAATTGACTGCGAATGTCGCTATTCGTATTTGTCCCTTCTTTTTTATGCAAGGCATGTACCAAAGATTCCCACAAAAAAGAGCAACTTCTGCAGGTAAATTACCAGGAAACTCGCTGATATTTTCAATTTGACAAACACACAATTGATACTGGCCGAATCCAGCCTTTAAAATAAAGGATTATCTTTTGTGTCATCAGCCCCTGTGAGTTTAGCCATACTAAAGATGAAATCAAATGGTTGGTTCTTGAAAAAGTATAGGTTGATTCTTAAGGAGGCACAATTTAAAAGTGCATTTTCCATGTGGGCCACTGAGTATCGACACCACGCTAGTGAAAATAGCATAGATAGTGTAAAGGGACAGAGACATTTTCTAGGCCTGTAAGGGTATTAAAAACATTTTTTAAAGTTTTAAAACATAAATCTGTGGCCCCCATCCGCACTACTGTATGCCTCTTCACAGTCGTGCCGAGTAGAGAAGTGTTATCATCCGACAGTGCTGCGGTGTTAAAGTTGGTGACTACCCTCATCTACAGACCATATCTCATCTACAGACCAGGCAAGCCAAACCATCCTTCATCGAAGACTTCACAGATATGGTGTACACATGTTTCTCACGCATGCTAAAAACGTCTTCCACTATGACTTCAACATCCCTGGCAACTCAACAACCAAGTCAATGAAAGATAATCTCCACTGCCTACTGAACACTCAGAACCTTACACAACACACAAAAGACCCAAGTCACGGGAATAGTAATATCCTCGACCTCATCATCCCTGCCTTGCCCACCCTCCCATCAAAGCTGTCTAAATCCACTTAGCAGGTCAAACCATCTGGCAATCCCCTTTGACATTAGTCACACCACACCTGTCAAGCAAACCCATTGGAAACCCAGAAAACAAGGCCTTTAGGTCATTCAAGAACTTCCCAGTGGAGTCTCACACAGTAGACCTTGCCAAACTGCACTTCACATGGGCTGATCTATCTCTGACGAACCAGGACCGTGACTCGCTTCTCCAATATTTCAACACCATCCTCACAACCAACATCAATCGCCATGCCCCAGTGAAACAACGCACCTTCAAACCCAAACATTCAGCACCCTGATGCACTCAAGAACTCAACTTCAACAAATGAACCATCAGATAAGAGGAATAGACGTGCGGAAAATCCTACAGAGCATCCAACCTTGTCCTGCTCAAGGAACTCTGTGCTGCATACAGACGACTGAACACAGCTGCCAAGGCCAACTATTACCATAGCTAAGGCCAGAAAGGAAAGTAGAGCTCTCTTTAAACCCCTAAAGCGATGCATCAACCCTCTGCCTGACCCACCCATACCACACTCCATCAAAAAGTCCACCGCTGTCAACTCTTTCTTCATCAACAAGGCCATCCGTATCCATAAACACATAGACACTGCAGCTACAACTGACAGCACTCTACACATCCCATCTCACACAAACACAGCTACCTGGATAACTTTCAAGAAACTCACTATGGAAAACCTCACTGCTACCCTAGCATTCCTCTAGGCCACATCATCATGGACGCCATCCTCACTGTTACCGTACTCAAGACCCTTCCTACTGAAGCACTCCTCTCTTACCTGACACTCATCACCACCTCCCTAACTCAAGACACCTTCCCCTCGTCCATCAAGACTGGAAAAATCCTCATGCTTCTAAAGAAACCAACACTGAACCCTGACAACCTCAGTAACTACCATCCCATCACCTATCTTCCCTCCTTAGGGAAGATCCTTAAGAAAGCAGTAGCCACACAGCTACTCGAACACATCGAAGCCAACTACCTTCTCCAGTCCTACCAATCTGGTTTCTCACCCAGATACAGCACAGAAAGGGACAACATTAAGGATTTCGAAAATGCCCTTAAAATCCTCAATGATTGCTATCCTGGCCTGCTGCATCTCCTTGACCCTTCAGCAGCATTTGAAACAGTAGACCGCCAGATAAAAATTGACAATCTACATCACCTCATGGGCATCAGAGAGATCATCCTCAGCTGGTTCAAATCACACCTTGCCAATCTCCACCAGTTTGTACAAATGGATTTCTCCATATCCCCAACTATACACATCACCTGTGGAGTCTCGCAAGGATCCATCCACTCCCCTGTGATTTTTAATCTTTACATGGAACCACTTGAAACCCGCCTCGCTCCACAAAAAATCCACATCCATCAATATGCAGATGACACATAGCTCTACCTCAGGATATCCTCTTTCAAAGACATCAACAGGTTCAAGGCCTGCCTCTCATTGGTCTAGGTTTAGGTTTGGATGTCTAGTGCTTACCTGAAGCACAACCCTTCCAAGACTGAATTCCTACTTCTGACCAACAACATCGAACACCATGACATCTAGACATGGCTCTCTGCTGCATGCCTTGTGGGCTTCACACCGCATCTGGCCCTTCGTGCCAAGTCACTTGGGTTTGACACACACCTCTGTTTCAAACAGCACATAGCAAGGAAGACAAACAGCTTGGTACCAACTTCTCCCCTGTGGGAAATCAAGCCCTTCATCCCAGAAAACAACTTCAGCTCTGCTTTCCAAGCCTTCGTCCTCTCCCAAATGGATGGGATCAATGCCCTTTTGGAAGGCATTTCGACAACTACCCTGGCACCCCTGAGATGTGTCCTGCATGCAGCAGGATGATGCATCAAAGGACTCCTTAAATTCAACCACATCACCCCAAACCTCATTGAATTGCACTGGCTCCAGCTGGAAGCCTGTATCATCTTCAAATCCAGCTGCATCATCTACAAAGCTGTCACGTTGAAGTCCCCAAGCTACCTCAGTGAGAAACTCAGCATCTCCAGAACCACCAGAATGAATGACATGTGCAGACTTCAACTCTGCTGGTACAGGAAAGAAGCAGAAGACATGCCTTCTCTGTCTACGCCCCTAGACTGTGGAACCTCCTCCTTGTGAACATCAGACTCGCCCCCTGACCTCTAAAGTTCAGGAAGTAGCTCAAGACCCTCCTCTTCAAGGAATGGCTCCTCCCTAACACCTAGGTCCACATACCCTCCACTCCCCACCCCACCTGAGACGGGGTGATTTGATCTCCACTGTTTACTCCCCTGGTTACTTGTAGATTCCTTGCTGACAAATTGCCCTCCTTCCCCTTCCCTGTTAGCTCCCCACTCCCTTGTTTCTCTGCTCTAATCACCATGTTCTTCCCCCTATGATTTTAGAGTGCTCAATTGCTTCTCGAAGCTAGGTCTGTGCCCAATAAATACCACAGTTTGAAAATTAGCTGTTTAACTGGCAGTCCCGCGTGTGGACCCCTGGCAGTCTATACCTGCATTTCACATATATTTCACTTGTTGTTTACTACAGGCCTTCTGTATTTTTCCTTTTTCCAATGTATTGCTAAAAGTATTTTATGCTTGTGGTTTATTTCAGCCAAGTGCTTGTATGTTCTCCTGTGTTTGTATTGTGTCCTGTATTTGTTTTTTGCATTGATGCTTCACTGTACTTAGTAGAAAACGGATTGTAAGAACCACATTCACCTGGGCGCTGGATATTTAATACATTGGGTATATAGAGCAAGAAAATGAGAAGTCTTGTCAATTTGTTTGGGTATTAAGTGCTGGTCTATTCACATGCAAAGTGCCTATTTCAGAGCCCCTCAAGAATGGGGCTCAGTATTGTGTCTTACTGGGTTTTATGAGGTTCAATACATGTAAGCCAGGTGATGAGCTCCTACGTAGTGGCTCTGCTGAATAGCAAGCTGTGGGAGAATGAGATTACATTTTATATGTGTAAAGGATTGTGGTTTCCACAGTATGTGGGATATTTGTGGAGGTAGGGCCAATAGCTACATCCTGGGAGATGTTTGAGGGTAGTGGAGGTCAGAGTAGCTAGTTGTCCTGACAATTTAGTGTTGTCAGTGCATAGGGCTGCGCATAGCTTCGTGTGCTCGAGTGAGGTGAGCGATAAATGGTTAATGTGCCAGTCATGGAGCGACTGGTGCATTAGGCAGGTCTGATCTGATTCGGCACGGAAGCAAAGTAAAGGGTAGGCGGGTGCCCGCGGCCGTGATAGTGATGGCCTTGCTTGGCGGTTTCAAAAGTGAAGCACGGGCATATGATTGTAATTGCCGGGTTGTGATTAGGTTTGATGTGGAAGCCCTTAGGGTGTGAGAAATAGAGCGGACTGAAAAGGGAAGTGCGATCCATGTCGGTCATGGAATAATAAAGGATAGCTGCTGGGGCGCACACTTACCTGTTAGGCCAGTGAGGCCTCTGCAAACAAGATGGGCGGTCACAGTGATCTTTAGATCCTGACTGCCATCTTGAGTTGCAGTTAAGTAGTGCGGAAAATGTCAGGAGATAGACATTTTTTCAAAGCTGCCATCTGATTGGTTTGACACAAAGCGAACCCCTGTGCATATGTTCAGTGTGTTAGAGGTCAGGTCGATAGTGACTAGTTAAGGCATCCCCTAACGTGTGATGCTAACTGTGGATCTGGAACACGTAGTGGACATGGCCCTGAGGGGTTGGGGGGGTGTACATTTGGGGACTAGGGTTGTTTAAGAGAAGAAAGAAAATAGGGTCATGTTGAGACAGTTGGCCGAGTGGTCCCTGTTGTTGCTGACAGGGATAACACCTGCAGTGGCAGCCCTGTGCCCGATCACTGTACTGAGTTCCAACATTACCTTCTCACTGCGTGTTGTACTTTATGTTATGATCTCTATAGTTGCTTGTTTTCTGGCACAATGGCATTGCCCACCGTTTACCCTGTGGTCCTGCATTTGAAGTTCTGTTGATTAAACAACAACTCTGGCATTATATGTATAATATTTAGGGAAGGATTGCATTTGAGCATCAGGGGTTCAACTAAAAGTAGTTCTTTCTTTTTTTTCCTTGGTTAGCAAGTGCTTCCATGTTAGGTGAGCAATTGTTGCAATAACTCCATGACAGAAAACCATCTCTCAAAATCTTTTTAAAATCTTCATTATGCAAGCTCAAAAAAGGGAAATGTGGGAGGAGCTACTTGATGGTTTGGTGCCTTGAGGCCATTCAAGGGATAAAAAGGCAGCACTTCTTCCCCAATGTCCATACCAGGAACAGCCTCAGATTAGAACAGTGACGCAGACCCACTGACTGAACATTGCAGTTTTTGAATGTGAGATGTATTGGAACCTCACAGAAATACAGCTTCAAAGTTGGCAACTGTATTTTATATATTTGTAAGTGCTTCTGTTTTGAGGTTGAAGTTCTATGAAATAAACAACTTTGGAAGTATATGTTACAATATTCAGGTATGGATTGCATTTGAGCATCAGATGTTCACCAAACAGGACTTCTTTCTACCGTTTACCCTGTGGTCCTGCATTTGAAGTTCTGTTGATTAAACAACAACTCTGGCATTATATGTATAATATTTAGGGAAGGATTGCATTTGAGCATCAGGGGTTCAACTAAAAGTAGTTCTTTCTTTTCTTCCTTGGTTAGTAAGTGCTTCCATGTTAGGTGAGCAATTGTTGCAATAACTCCATGACAGAAAACCATCTCTCAAAATCTTCATTGGACAAGCTCAGAAAAGAGTGGGGAAAATGTGGGAGGAGCTACTTAATGGTTTGGTGCCTTGAGGGCCATTCAAGGGATAAGAAGGCGAGCACGTCTTGCTTAGTTCCCACACCAGGAACAGCCTCAGATGAGAACAGTGATGTATACCCACTGGCTGAACCTTGCAGTTTTGAAGTTCAGATGTATTGGAACCTCACAGAAATACAGCTTTAAGGTTGTCACCTGTGTTTTATATAATTGTAAGTGCTTCCCTTTTGAGGTTGAAGTTCTGTGAAATAAACAACAACTCTGGGAGTATATATACAATATACTCCCAGAGTAGGCTCCCTCTGGAACAGCCTCCCTGCCTCACTGATTTTGGGCCCAGGTCCTTGCCCGCCCAGTTGCACACCCGCACTGCCTCCTGCCAACCCTTGAACTTGGGTCTGTATCTGTAAACCTACAGTCCCCCCTACCTGCACTCACCCTTGCACCTGCCACCCGCACTTCTTGTTATTGTTTTTATCCCATGTACAGCACTGGCACCCTCCCCCTTCCTGTGGCACTTTTCCCCTCCACTCTCCCCCGCACTTGCATGATCTCAATGTCACTTGGCCTAGTAAGATCGTTGTCTCCGTCCTCCCTCTGTTCCCCCTTCCTTGCCTTGATGCGCCTTGAAACACTTGTGTATAGGCGCGTTACAAATGCCAGTGTGTGTGTGTGTGTGTGTGTGTGTGTCTGTGTGTGTCTGTGTGTGTCTGTGTGTGTCTGTCCCCTGCTATGCAGACCTGTGTTGAGTTCCTGCTATTGTGTTTAATCTACTATGTGTCCTCTGCACTGTGTGATTTGTGTTGAGGTAGTGGAACCGAAGCCATGCTCCAGCCCTGGGAAAGGACTCCATTCCCTTCAAAAACCAGTTCCCCTGTCGTTTAACCTGTTCCCATCCCAGGCAAACAGCTGCATCATTTACAGCCAGCGTAATCTGCAGCTCAGGGCTGGCCATTTACATCTCTTTGTGGGAACCTCTTTGCCTCCCCAGTAACAGCAATCTGACAATCTGGCCTGCCCTTTTCATCTATTATCCATGCCATTTTGCCCACTTGTCCTACACCCTGTGGTTTTCTCGAGAACCTTGTGGCCTCCCCAGTAACAGCAATCTGACAATCTGGCTCGCCCTTTTCATCTATTGTCCTCGTCTGTTTGTGCACTTGTCATCTACCCTGCAATGACCCTCCCCTTTGTCATGTCATCAGGGTAGGTTCTGGAGGGATACATGTCCTCTACTAAGATATTACCTTCACCTTTCTCATGCCACCAAACATCATGGGAGTGGGTAGGGAGCGGGCTCTAGAGTGGGGGTGTGAGAGACGTAGCATGGAGAGAGAACCTAGCTGGGCTCTCTTTTTGGTTGCAGTGGTGAGCTGGACATGTACGGGGGGCACAGAAGCTGCAGAGGCCCTTAATATGTACAATTCTACCAGTTTGGCCTTCTTCTCCCCCCCTTGTATCCCTTTCTCCCCAACCTGCTCACCTCTGCCCTTCTCTCCCTCTGTCTCCCTCTCTCTTTCCCTCTCTCTCTTTCTATATTTATCTATCACTCTCTTTCACTCTGTATCCCTGTCTCTCCCCTCTCATTCTGTCTCTTTCTTTCTCTCTCCCTCTCTCCCCTTCTCTCTTTATTCCTCTTGTCCTCTTTCTCCCTCTCTCTCTCTTTCTCTCTCTTTCTCTCCTCTTTTTATCTCGCTATCTTTAGCTTGCTCTTTCTTTCTCTTGTTCTCATCCTCTACCTTTCTTTTCCTCTCTCACTCTCTCTCTTTTTTCTCTCTCTCTTCACTCCCACCGGGCCTGTTTCACATCTTTCTGCTGGTTCTATGTTCATTCATCTGCAAAAATAAAATAGGTGATGAATGAACGTTGTACCCTTTCTGCCACCCAGGGCCCAAGTCTCTCTCCCTTCTATCAGCCATCACCCTCTTCAACCCTTCCCTTCCTCCCTTGGTGTCCCTTCTCCCCACTGCATACAAGGGTACTCCCTGCCCACCCATCCTGTGTCCCATGCAGGTGGATGTGCCTCGCTTGTGTGCCTGCCATCAGTGACCTGCCATGTGCCCGCAGCCCGGTGCAGACAATCATCTGTGTCCAGTGTGCCTAATTTACTCTGCTGGTAATGAGTCTACTTTTCTGCCCGTAATAAATCTGTTCTTGATTTCTGCAAAGACTTTGGTGCCTTCATTTTTGTTCCATTTTTTCAGTGTAGCCTGCCTGTTATTGCCAGAGGGGAGATCCAGTCATCTGCATACACAACGCACCCTCACCGGGGTCTGTTAATTCCCTGGCCCAAAACTGTGGCTCTACTTGGGGTCTTGCACACAGCCGTCCTTATTTTGGCCCACCTTCAACATCCACAGGGGAGATGGGAGCTATTTAGCTTTTGCTTGTAGCCTAGAAGAGCCTGGTTAGCTTGACATCCAAAGCTACCAGGAGCTACTTTTTGCTCTTCAGGCCAACTGATGCCAAACAAACACACCTATGTGAATTTAACTGTGTGCAGTTGGGGCAATCTATTAATAAACATTAAGATACATGTGTACAACATTTAAAGCATATGGGATTATAAATAATGGACAATAATGATAACTTTGCATCTCACATGAAAGTTAGGTTTAAGGGACGCTTTGTACTAGCTCCTCGTAACCCAGTGCTAGCTCCTGGTCACTGGTTAATGCTTGATACCCAGGAGCTCCTTTAGCTCCTACTTATCCTACTTATCCAACTTTAATTGCGATCCTTGAATACCATAATAATAATAATAATAATAATAATAATAACAATACCCTTCTAACGGTATTGAACTGTTTCTCTCTGCTGAGAAAGACTTGCTATCAACTGATGTCAGGGAAAAAAGATTCTGGAGATGTCGACTCGTGAGGGATTATAGGTACCTGTACACTTGGTATAAGGATAATGTGACAGGACTGCCTCTGGCAACGCCCTTTTTCTTGTTAGTTTAAAAAAAACACGTGTAATACGCTGAGCCAACCACCAGATGGCGGACAAAGCAAAACTTGTGAATCCAAGCAGATTCACAAGCACCAAAAATGAATTATATGACAGAAAGGAGGCCAAATGTGAAATGGGTAAATCCGCACTTTTGATCTTTGCCTACAGACCTCTAGACAAAACTTCAAGATTTCATATTGAAAAAGTGCCACCTAGGTAGTATATGGCTGCCAAATGCAAAAATCTAATGAGGGTATTTTCAGTTTTGAAATAAATAAAAGTTGAACTGATCGTAAAATTGTGTTACCTGTAGTCAAAAGTAATCTGCTTATTTTGAGCAAATATTTGGGGAAATAACAACAGATCAATTTTGCAAACTGTTGAAAATAGTTTATGTAAGGCATTATGGAGCCTAAGTGATCCTACTCAGAATTGCTCTTGTCTTTGACAATTGGGGCCTGATACCCTAGACATACATTTGCAAATTGTTGTGGTAGATTTGCTTATAAGATTCTATATCCAATAATAACTAATATTTTAAGGGAAAGTGGCATAGGGATAGAGGTGCTTATATATCATGTGTTGCTCATGTGAAAAGGGAATTGTTGAAGGCAAACGTGAATTTTAATTTAGAGGAAGGAACAAGTTACTTACCTGTAACTGTTGTTCTCCAGCATGGGTCTGGAATGGATTCACATGCTCATGAATATTCCCCGTCGTCAGGCTGGGAATCCTCGATAAAGAAAAAATCAGTATCAGTTTCGTTTCTGATCTGTCTTTCGTAGTAGTAACCAATCACTGATCTCTGCGTCATACTGACCACAGCCAATGACTGCCCTCTACCTAAGCCCCGCCTCTGGCAGCCATCTTCAGATTTGGTAGCACGTGAAGAAGCAGTATGACCAAGTGAAGAGCCGCAGAGGGGTAGGCGGGAGGGTTCGCATGTGAATCCATGCCAGACCCATGCTGGAGAACAACAGTTACAGGTAAGTAACTTGTTCCTTCTCCAGCATGGGGTCTGGCATGGATTCACATGCTCATGAATAAAGAATACATAGCAGTACTCACATGCACAACCATGGGAGGTGGCAAAGGCTCAACATCAAGCATTACATCAACTCAACATTAAGCAATTCTTACCTCCTCACCAGGCTCACCTTAGGCGTACAGGTTGCGCAGCACTGCTTGGCCGACCCTGGACTCCTCCCTGGAATCCAGATCGACGCAGTAGAATTTCGTGAAGGTGTGCGTCGACCTCCACGTAGCAGTCCTGCAGATGTCCAGCAAGGGCACACCAGATAGGAACGCCGTGGTAGCTGCGATCGCTCTGGTGCAATGGGTTCTCGGACGGCCAGGCAGCGGTCGGTTTGCCAACCGATGACAGTACATGATACAGCCGGAGAGCCATCTGGAAATGGAGGCCTTTGAGAGAGCCTTCCCCTGATTGACAGGTCCAAAGTTCACAAAAAGTTGTGACGTCTTCCGAAAACACTTCGTGCGGTCCACGTAAAACTTCAGCGCTCTAGCCACATCCAGCGAGTGCAAAGTCCTTTCGGCCGGCGACGAAGGCAACGGGAAGAAAACAGGCAACACCAAGGGTTCGTTGAGGTGGAAGTCCGACGGCACCTTGGGCATGAAGGAGGGGTGCGTCCTGAGCACTACCCTCGTGTCGTGAAAAGTCAAGTACAGGGGCTTGCAGGAAAGGGCCTAGATCTCTCCCACTCTTCGTGCGGAGGTGATGGCCACAAGAAACGCTGTTTTCCACGACAAGAACTTCAACGGAGCCGCCTGCAGAGGCTCGAACGGAGGTCCCATGAGCTTTGTCAGCACCACGTTGAGCTCCCACGCCGGGGCCGGAGCCTTCACCGGCGGGAACGATCTGAACAGTCCCTTCATGAATTCTTTCACCAGACGATGAGACCACAAAGACGTCCGCCCCGTGGTTCTGGTGTATCGGGAGATCGCAGCAAGATGAATCTTGATGGACGCGTGCGCCAGTCCAGCCTTGGCCAGCGTCAGAAGGTACGGCAGTACCTGGGGAGCCGTAATCCGTAGAGGGTTAATCTTCTGTGCGTGGCACCAGACAGAGAACCTCTTCCATTTGTGTCCATAGCATTTAAGAGTTGAGGACGCCCTGGCCTTTGCAAGAACCTCTCTGCAGTCGGCCGGTATGTCGTATCCTCCAAACTCTAACGCTGCAGGAGCCAGGCCTGCAAGTTCAGCGACTTCGGGTCGTGATGGAGGATGGCGCCTCCTTCCCTGGAGAGAAGATCCGCGTCCACTGGCAGCTTGATTGATGGGGACGCTGACAAGTCCAGAAGGTCCGGGAACCATATCTTCCTCGGCCACGCAGATGCGACGAGGATCATCCTGCACCGTGACCTCTTGAGCTGGTTGATGAGCCGGATCAGCAATGGCAATGGAGGGAACGCGTATAGAGGAATGACAGAGAAAGTAACTAATTATTATGGACCTCAAAAACCTACCTAAACTTCATGATGTTCCGGCAACACAGTCTAGAAAAAATTGGACTGTATGCTGATGAAATATAAAAATAATGTCGATTTATTACAAAATGTACCACAAATGGTTAAAACATCAATGGACCCACAAACACCAAACACAGTGGAAGAATATTAACAAATAACCTAATACCTAGACCTATCGTCTAAACAAACTTCTTACGTAATTGCACAAAACACAACAAGACTCAAAAATAAAACAATAAACATTCTACATGTGTTTAAAAAAAGAAATTCCCGACATGTTTCTGTTCATCAACGACTCAAACGGTTGAACATTCATCAGGGGAAAGCTTCTGTAAATATGCTGTAGACTGCTTCAACACTGTGCACAATGGGTCAGTTTTCACATCTCAAAAATGGATGTAATCTTAACTGTATAATTGCTAGTACAGTGTGCCAATAATCAGAACTACACGACACACCAATCGATGGGTGCATCTATTGTTTCAAAAAGCGCAAGTAAATTGCCGTAAAACTTGATCCGGGGCGCTTTAGTCAAAAACCAGGTTAAATCCGGAGGTCGAATCTCAAGAAAAGGATCAACAACACTATTTCAATCCGATCTTCAAAGTGTTGATATCCACACTACCCTGAAGGAGGTTGTCTCCACATAGAGTTTGTATCGGGGAAGAGAAGGCGAACAAACGGTGAGTTCCAACAGGTCGATCGCCAGATGTAAACCTCCTGATGGAGGTGGTGAATCAATTCAACCGGAGGGCACGACCTCTGGGGTGTCCCAATGATCCTAGTCACTGCGCTTTCTGGATTCTGTTTAGCGCCGATACCTGAATCCACCCGCCGGCTAACAAAGCAGTGCATGCTTATTTGTTACACCTGCTTGCGAGCAAAGAGAGAAGCAGGATTACGGCCACCTTTTGGGGGACATCGTGGTCTTGAAAAACATCAGGGACGTATTAACTTGGTACCTTTGCTCTGCCCATTTTTGGACCGCATTGGAGAAAGCGCAGTTTGGCTTGATTCCCCACTTGGAATCCAGCAGTTTAAGAAACAGCCTAGATCTCGGCAAGACACTACCGAGTCTATGTAACTAGGATCATTGGGACACCCCAGAGGTCGTGCCCTCCGGTTGAATTGATAAACACTGCACGGAGCTCCAGGACGTTGATATGGAGGGACTTCTCCGTCAGAAGCCAAAGGCCTCTCGCGTGCAGATTTTCGCTGTGTGCTCCCCTCCCTTCCAGGGAGGCATCCGTGGTCACTGTCTCCTGGTGGCCGGGGGTCTGGAAGTCCATGCCCGCCGTCAGATGCGCGCGGGTGCCCCACCACCGGATCGCTCATCGGAAACTCTCGTCGAGTGTGATCCTCTCCTCGAAGCTGCCCGTCGTCTGGATCCAGCGCGCGTCCAGGAACTCGTGCAACGGGCGCATCCGGACCCTGCACAGGCGGATGAGATAAATGCAAGAAGACATCATTCCGAGGAGGGACTTGATGGACCTCACCCTGGCCGCGTCCGCAACCAGCATCCGCTGCACCTTGCCCAAGATGGCCCTCGTCCTTTCCTCCGACGGAGAGGCCAGAAGCGACACTGTGTCGAGCTTCGCTCCCAGAAACAGTGCGTCTTACGCGGGCACCAGGTGGGACTTGGCGTAGTTTAAGGAGAATCCCAGGTCCGTGAGTAGTTGGACGGTCCTTGCCATGTGCTCCACGGCGAGCTCCTTCGTCTTTGCTCGGATGAGCCAGTCGTCCAGGTAGGGGTAGACGTGGATCCCCTCTCGGCGCAGCTGCGCCACCACCGGTGCGAGGCACTTGGTGAACACCCTGGGTGCCGACCTCAATCCGAAGGGAAGGGCTCTGAACTGGTAGTGACGCCCCTGGACCACGAACCTGAGAAACTTTTGGTGTCCCTTTAGGATGGGAATATGGAAGAAGGCATCCTCCAAATCCAACGACGACAGGAAATCGCCCTCCTCCAGTTGACCCAGGACGTGTTGGAGGGTGACCATCCGGAACTTCTGTGCCTTGATGAATTTGTTCAGTCGTCGTAGGTCCAGGATGGGACGCCATCCTCCCGTCTTCTTCTTCACGAGGAAGTATCTTGAGTAAACTCCGGAGCCCCGAAGCCTCTTTGGGACGAGCTCGATGGCGCCCTTCTTCAGCATCGCCTTTACCTCCAAGAGAAGTTGAGGGACGTGATGTTCTTTCCTGGCCACAGGGGGGATGCGCGGGCACCTCTTTAGAAACTCGAGCGCGTGACCCTGAGCTAGGGCATCCAGCACCCAACAGTCGGTGGAGATGGACTCCCACACGCTGACGAAGCTCGCCAGCTGGCCTCCCACCGGGGTGCTTCGGTGGAGGCCCGACCCCGCGGCCGGTCAGTCCTGCTTCGACGAGGCTTTGCCGCCTTGTCCTCCTTGGCGATGACGGCGGGGTCCGCCTGACTTGCCTCGTCCCCTGTAAGCTTCCTGTGACGACGAACGGGCCGCTTGACGGTAGGTGGAAAATACGCCGCTGGAACCTTTGGAGGCACCCTGTTTGCCTCCGCCGCTCCGAAAGGGCGGCCGCCGTTGCTGGAGAACCCCAAGAGCCCGGGCCGTCTCCGTGTCCGCCTTGATGGCTTGAAGGGAATCGTCCACTGTTTTCCCAAACAGGTTGTTTCCGTCGAACGGCATGTCCAAGAAGCTGGTCTGCACGTCCTGACGGAAGTCAGTAGCCTTGAGCCATCCACGCCGCCTAAGGCACACGCCGTTGCCCAACTGGCGAAATCCAGTGTCAGCGATGTCCGTCGCAATCGTGATGGCGTGGTCCGACGCCACCTCTCCTTCCTGCAAGATCTCTAGGGCTTCCGCCCTCTTGTCGTCTGGTAGGAAGTCCAGCAGGGGGGCCAGTTTGTACCACAACTCCCTGTCGTAGCGGGCTACGATAGCCAAGGCGTTGGCCACCTTAATCGTCCTGCCGACGAGATGACTCTGCGTCCCATCGTGTCTAATTTCTTTCCCTCGCCGTCCGGCGGGGAGGTTGACGTAGAGGCCGTGCCCCCCCGGCTTTCTTCCTGGCCGCCGCGGAGACGACCGAGTCCGGGGTCGGCTGTGCCCGAAGGCACAAGGGGGCCGCGTCCGGGACCCGGTACTTCTTCTCGTACCGATCCCTTCTAGCCGGCGTCGTGGATGGGTTCTTGAGGAGGGCGAGGCCCTCATCCCAAATGTCGTCTAGTAGAGGTACAGCGAGGACCGTCTTCCTCTTGGTCTCGCGCCGTTGATAAAGGAAGCCTTCCTTCTTCTTCTCTTCCGGGCAGAGCTGGAAAAGCTCGGATGCCCTGGCGATCATGGAGTGAAACGATCCAATCTCGTCGGGCGGGGAAGCCCGGGTGGGAGGTGACGACAGGAGATCCTCGTCGTAAACCTCGTCGTCTGTACCCGTCGCGGCCGTGTCAGTCCCCGTATCATCCCCACGTGCCGTGGACGGGGAGGAGGGTTGAACAGGGCGCGATGGCTGAAAAGGAGGTGGAGGATGAATCCTTCTTCTCTTAGGGGGAGGGCTCCCAGAAGGGCCTGGCTCCGGGTCCCCCGTCGGGAGCAGTTCCTCCGTTGGTGGTAACGGCAGTCTCGTCCTTATCTCCGAGCATAAGGACTGTATAGCCAACAAAATGGCCGCCGGGTTGTCTTGCGGCACTGGTTGAGGGAGATCCGACGGGCGATCAGGAGCCCCGTCGGCATCCTCGACGCCCTCGTCGTCTTCCAAGTCGGGGTCCCTCCCGACAGGATGGCCTTCTTCCACGCCAGAGCCGTGGCCTAAGACTTCGATCAGCTCCTCCTCAGAGGTTGAGGCCGAGTCCACGACGACCTCCTGCCCCCCCTTTTTCTCCGTCGGAGGTTTCACGGGGGTCCTGTCGATGGGCATGAAAGAGGACTCCCTCCGCGGTGGCAGGGAGATTCTGGGCCCGGGGTCGCCACCACTGGTGTAGCCTCCACAGGCTGAGCCAGGGCCGCCGCGACTGTCTCGATAGAGGCCTTGGCCGGATGGATCAAGGCTTTCACCACCTTAGGTGCGCTCACCGCCTTCTCCTTGGGGGGAGGGTCACCACCTCGCTCCCCCTCCGATGGGGCCTTAGGGCACGACCGGGGTCTCTCCAGGAGCTTCGCCGGGTGCTCAGCCTTCCTCTTACCCGAGCCAGAGCGTTGGCTCGTGGTTGATGGCGCCGGGGAGGATGCGCCCTGCCTGGCGCCCGTAGAGCCCGACCGTTCGGCGCTCCCGGTGCCAGCGGACTCGCGGTGCTTGGCCTTCTGTTGGACCCCCGTCGCCGGGGCGCCCTCAAAGGTCTTAGAAGACCGCTCGGACTTCTTCTTCTTCTTCTCGCCTGACGAGCTCTTTCCTTCCAGCCAGTTGGCGAGACGTTGATGGCGGTCCTTCATGGTCCGCTCCGACATATTGCCGCAAAACGCACAGTCCTTCTCCACGTGCGTCTTGTCCTCATGTAGGCAGTAAAGGCAAAGGGAGTGTTCGTCCTCCTTAAAGACATTCTGAAGCTGGCATCCAGGGCAGACCCTGAACAGCTTTCCGGGCGTCGAGCTTCCCTTCTCCTGGGCCATGTCTGAGATGGGCCTGAGAAACTTCTGGAGTCCTCCAAAAGCGTGGCTCGACAAAATCTTCACCCTTGAGGGGCGTAGACGAATCCGACACGGGTCCCCGTTGATCGGATGAAGAAACGGTGGAGCTTGAGGCTCTTTTGACCGAAAAAAGAGAAATTTTTCTGAGAAAAAACATGAAAAAAAGCACTAACGCTCGAGAGCAATAGCACGAGGATCCCAACACTTGAACGTGCGGTAAAAATCTGAAGATGGCTGCCAGAGGCGGGGCTTAGGTAGAGGGCAGTCATTGGCTGTGGTCAGTATGACGCAGAGATCAGTGATTGGTTACTAGTACGAAAGACAGATCAGAAACGAAACTGATACTGATTTTTTCTTTACCGAGGATTCCCAGCCTGACGACGGGGAATATTCATGAGCATGTGAATCCATGCCAGACCCCATGCTGGAGAAACACCTTAACCTCACCAACAGATTGCACAAATGCGCTTCAGTGCCCTGGAGGGATACAAACTTTTTTGACTTGGTCTATGATTTATAAAAAGTGAATAGTTTTAACAAGAACTTGCTTTAGCTGGTCTAGGATTAAATGCCCCAGTGATGAATTAATGATAAAAGTAAAACCTGGAAGATTCTTTTTGCCCTATTTGTAAAGATGGAATTAAGACACCTGTGAACTTGTTTTTGTCCCCCTGTTTATCTTTGTCTCTATGTTGTGGGTGGCATATATAAGGCAGCGCAGACCTGCTTTATTACCTGCTTTATTTTTTTTTTAAAGTAGGAATTCTAAAGGATATGCCGGGTCACACAAAGAATTTGTTGAAGGAGTAATCAGATTGGGAAAATAATATCTGAAAGCAAACCCCCAATATGCTCTTGATTATTACGTGAAATTGTTTTGTAGACAGATGACTGGGTTGTAGGTAGTATGGAATTTTAAAGGCATTGTTCATGTTTTCACCATACTTTATTCAATTAATGTTTATTTCTGTACTTTTATGGACACTTTATTTTAAAAATAAAGTTATTGCGTTGAATAGAGTGGCCATTTTCATTTCGCCAGTAGAATTGGCCTTCTTTATTCTGCTGCGCAAATACAGCGCCATGTTCAACAACTCATTCCACATCGGCACCCAGTAAAAACCATGTGTAACTGCTGAACTCGGGAAATTCAGGTGCTCTTGTGCATTAATTGTGAATCAGAAATGCATGATACGAGTTAATGTACTTCCCCTGCAATGTAATGTACTGTTTGCAGGCAACCTGAAGAGCATCAGGGTCATGACAATGGCATTTAGGGACTATACAAATATCACATAACATTAGATTACATTACATCTGGCTGGTTATGACAGGTACTTTACTCTTAAACGGAGCCCTAAGAGTATTTGATTATTATTAGCATTGCAACAGAACATGTGTGACAATTGACTTTGCAAATTATGAGCTGGTTGTGTGTGGATCTAGAATCATGGGCTGAAAGTTACCCTTTGAGGAGGTGGTACCATGTGAACTGTATGGTTGAAAAGACTTGCCTGACATTCTACATGCTAACAAATCTGCATGGAAATCTGGGGAATAAGTCGTACATTTTGGAATCTCCCGAAAGCAGAACGGGGGCGCATTCTGCGGAACTGCAGGATCGAGGTATTAGTGTTTAATATGTGAAAGCTTAAACAGTCTTAGAAACACATGTTGCCACCTGGTGTGGAGGAACATGGAATCACCGTCACATATGCTAAATGTGATTGTATGGATGGCAGGGGCCACAAAGGGATATGTTCCACCAGGGAGTTATGAATGACATCTGATAAGACAATGAGAGTGAAGCTCGAGTTATCTAGGATCCCACTTGGGAGGAGTCAGACATAGAGTACAAACTGTAGTTGAAAGACGCTAAGCTATTATATGTGTTGTGTATGGCCACTGCATGCCCATTTTCCATCCCTTGCATGGACACGCCCTACAGGGGTGGGATTGGTGAGGCATGAGGGACCTATATAAACACACAAAACAAGCGTTGGCAATGCCAAAAGTTTGGGCTTTTGTGTACACATAGGAAATATGCCATCTCTCCTTTGCTGCACTCTATTTCAATAGTGTTGCTTATAGATGGTGTTTATCGCCACCTAATCGCGAAAAACGAATAATACCACGCTCCCCCTCATACCCCTGCGGCGATGTGATGGCAGTTGATTGTGAATTCTAAAGTCCTGTGACATCACAGCAAGAGGATGAACCAGTAAGAAATGGAAACTGTTGAAAATAGGCAATGTGATGTTAGCATTGCATATTTACTTGGTAAAGCGAAGACATTAGTTGTTCATAAGCTGAAAGGTTGTATGCATTTAGTTCTGTAGTAGGTTTTTTCAGTTTTTTTTTTTCCCCTTTCTCTTGGTTTAGTAATTATGTGCCGGTGTTTCTGTGCTGGCGTTTCTGCGCCCTGCATTTGTGCTTGTAACACTTCTATGTGGTTCGATACAAAGTGAATCAGAGAATACAAAGAAAAACATTAAAAAGTTATCGCAAAGGACCTGACACAGCAGCCGTGTTGAAGCACCCACGATTTAAAAGACAAAGTAGGGTGAATTCACAACATTCGGCGTGCTTTCAACATCTGGAGCTTTCGACATGCAACTTTGATCCAACTCCTTCTAGTAGCCTCCCTTGATGGATACGCCAATCACTGTAATTATTTCAGATCAAAGGGGGCTGGCAGCTGCGGAGATGGCCTGTCATTTTGCCGCAGCCCGGGGGCGTGCTTCAGATCCGCCCTTCCTCCGCGCGACTTCCGCATTCCCAAAGTATGCGTGTACAGATGTGGGCCCCGGTCCATTGTCGACGGAGGGCTCTTTGAAATGAATCAAGGCAGTAACCCTCATGCAGCTACACATTTCTAACAAGGGAGTGTGCGGGTTATTTCTAAAACCTCCTACACGTGTGCCATGCCTGCCCTCATAAAGCAGTCCCTTGCTATGGTGGTGCAATCACCGCTACCTTCGCTGGCATAGCGTTCTGCTTGTGGAATGCGCATGCGCCTTTTCTCGCAGCTTCTTGTTAAAGATGGCCTCTTCCACTATCTGTCTGAACAGCTGCACATTACTGGAACCGATTGGGGTCCCAGCAGGAACAATATGCACCCTTATTGTTGATCGCTGAACATATGTTCTCCATAAGAACAGTCTGTTCTTTTTTCCCCAGACTCTAGTTAATTAAACGTTTATTGCTTGAGCCTTTGGTCTAGGAATTGCCGCACAGCGCCTAATCGAATCAAGGATCTCCGCTGGAGAAGAGAACGAGGCCCAGGGAAGGCTTTCCCGGTGGAGAAAGAAGCCGGATCTCTGTTCCTGTAAATAAAGTTCAGGTTGAGAATGTGCTGAGTCAGCAGCCAGCATCCTTCCCACAGAGCAGGTTCCAGTCTTAGCAGTGAGCAGGGGAGAATTCCACTGAAGACAGACTCCAGCATAAGAGCACTGTCACCAGGGTCGGGCCGGGGCATACAACCTGCAATTCATTCCTTTTGTGATAAGACTGTTGGAGTAGCACCCAAAGGGGAGTTTTTGGTTGCATGCGTGACAAATTCTGCATTTTAAAGGATATATACTCAGTAACACTGTTCAAAACTACTAGCCACATAGTGAAGTAATTAAGCAAAGTGGCCCACTTTGGCCATAAAACGGGCCCATTTTGACGGAAAAAATCAGGCCCAAACTAGCATGTTGCACCTGCAAATCGGGCATTGCCCTGTTGCCATGTAGGGAAGTGCGAGCCCGACTCCCACCAACAGTCATTGGATCTACAAGAGTCACGTGGAATGGGGCAATCGTCTCTACCAGGTTGCTGTTGGCTTTCCTTTCTTGTCGTTGATCAGTCCATCTAGTAAACCAGCTTAAAAGACACCTATTGCCAGCTAAAAATAACTGCCAAGCTCTATCGTCCCACCATGCCAACAGGTAACCAGACAAAAAAAAATGTAATCGCTTTCTTATATTGTGCTTTATGCCGCGCACACTCCACCCTCAATGCCAGTACCGGGACTGGGTATCGAACCTTGCTGCTCAGTGTAGTCTTGTTTATAGGACCAACGTGTTGCCCCTGAGCTATTCTTCCCGCAGAAGGTCTGCAGCTTCCCATAACCTCGGCGAGCACTTGGAGACTAGAGGAGAGCCATGAATCACTGCAGAAATCACTAACTCTGTTGTTCTCCTCATTCCTTTTGTCTCCCTTTCTACATCTGTTCTCGTCCCTTTTCCCATTGCAAGCTATACAGAAAACCTAAATGCATCACATTCACAATCAGGTGTGTTGCTAGCTCTGGAAAAGATCAGGGCCTAAGCTAACGTCGGGACTGGCGGGACTCGGGGCTAGCTAGCATTTTGATTGTAGCACCTGAGCTTCTATCCGGGTCTACAACAGCTCCCCCTAGCAACGCCTTTGTTCACAATTACCATCCAACAAGTGCAGAGAGCAAAACCCATAGAGTGCTTTAAACACGCCCCTCTCCCTTCACCCCTAAGATTACACCACCTCTAAACTACAACAGTCATCCGCCCACGATTCTCATAGGGCAGGGCACTTTCCACTTTTGGAGGGCTAACATTTTTTGGGGAGGGTAAACGCACACGATTTAACAAAATGGAATTGAATCGGGAGACGAGCCAGAAATTGCCTTAAAAGAACAGGGTGCTGCACCCTGAAAATAACGATTGAGGCATATCAATGCTAGACAAAGGCGCATACCCCTGGTAGGACCTTGTGTATGGCAAGCTATCTCCCTATTGAAAGACACTCTTAGGCAGAACAAAAAAAGTGCCAGGCTATTATGCAAGTCTATGCAAAAAGGACATGCATACTCGTCCTTGGAATTTAAGGGGTTAATGCAGCTACTTCAGCATGCTTTACACCTTTTGGGGTTTCCAACTGAACATAAAACGTTGATCCATCTCCAACTAGAAGCCTTTCCTGATGGTGAATTGTGGTAAGCATTACCCTGAGGCCTTTACATGCAGGCCATCCCATCCACTGCGGTAGTTATTAGCACTGAAGACTTGATGAAGATCTGCATCACAGCGGAAGGCAAGTCTAAATTCCAGATCTCCCCACCATGCCACTTTGCCCACCTACTTGGCACTGAGCCCCCTGCACAGGAAGGAGGGCTCATCACTGACCTGTTGTGTGGGTCTGGCATTTGGCACATTAAAGAGGTGTTCGGAAGTTTGAGTGAGGTTTCACTGGAACCCGGTGTATTTGAAGCAAAGTTGACAGGATGTATTCCCATCTTCTGTGCCCTGTGATTAATCTTGCAGCCAAGTTGTCTGCTCATTGTAGGCCAGGGGTGCAACAAAACGTACATTTCGGGGGAGGGGGCCAGCTGGTAATGGGACGGGCCACATCTGAAACTGGGCGGGGCAAACTTGGAGGCTCCCCCTTCTCCATTCTACCCCCAAGGGTTGTCTAGCGTGGGGTCCAAGCAGTGGTCGAAGTGGGCGGGAGCGGTCGAGAGCGGTGCTCCTCTAATTCTTTTAATTATGTTTTACCGTTCCTATACTTTTATTTTAAAAAGAAACCGTTCCAGAAAGGTTTCGTTTTAAAATGAAATTGTAGGAAGAAGTTGAAACTTGCACTTTCAGTACTGCACAGGACGTTTCCTTAAAGAGCAGGCACATGTGTTTTGCGTTTTTTATTGTGCATGGGAGGGGGCGCGGCAATGAGGTCTGTGGGGAGCGGTGCAGGCCAGTAGGGACCATAGTTCCACTACTTCTTTTCGTACATTTCGATCCGTGGATCCATGCATCAAATGGTACATTTTAAAGAGCAATATGCCAGTCAGAATTTATATTTATATTTATGATGAGAAAGTAATTGGATTTAAAGACAACATACACATTTAGTTGCTTTGATCATTTTTTATATCTAAAGCCCAGATCAGGCATTACCTTGTAAGCAAAGACCAGCAGGGGGACCAGGCTGTAATGCAGTGTGCCACAAATACAACTTACACATGAGATACAAACCATACATTTCTTTTCATTATACCATTATATGCCAGTATAAAAACATTTTCAAGCTGGCTGTGCCCATACATTTCCATTCTGGCTGCACCAAAATATGGCAATATTCCCATATATGAACAGAACCTGTTAGACACTAACAGGAGACCCAATGATGCACTCCTATAGGGACAGCTCCTTGGGCCAGTGCGCACACACACAGACAATTACACAACATTCACTCTCTCATTTAAACATACCATTCACTGTACACTCACTCACAAACATGCACACCCAGCCCCCATACATCATACTCATCCACACACACTCACTGTTTCACTCACTCACACACACAATACACACATTACAGAATAAATATACACACTCCTTGCACACATGCATACATACATACATACATACATAGATAATGAGCTAACATGCAACACCCTTTAACATCGCTAGTTTCAGGAAAGGCGTCGCTTGCCTCTCTGCCAAAGAAAAAGCGTGCACTCTGCCAAAGAAAAAGTGTGCACTCCAGCCACCTCCCCACAGATGTGGAAGAACACATAACGGTGTTTAAATTGTTGATGCATTTGTGAAAATCCATGTTCCTGCAAGAACACAGTAAAACTGGTACACTGCCTGCTTCAGGAAAGGGTTCGCTCACCTCTCTGCCTCACAAAAAGCAAGTGCGCACATCAGCTCCCTCCCCTTAGATGTGAAAGAACACATAACACTGTTATAAGTTGGCACACACCCGTGGGGATGGGGCTGATGTGTGCACTTCATTTTTGTGAGGCAGAGAGGTGATGGAAGCCTTTTTTAAACTAACAGTGATGCTGTTTGTACAAATACATTATTCTGCAAGAACACAGTAAAACTTTAACGCTGCCAGTTTCAGTAAAGGCTTGCGTCCCCCTCCATCTAACATAAAACAAGGGCAGAAGCCCCACCCCTCAAGCACATTTCGAGGGGGTTAAAGTCTGGGTAGCCCAATGGCGTTGTGCGCTTGCAGTAGGCATCCCGGACTTCCACACAGACGGTGTGTAGCTGTGAAAGAAATTGGGCTTGAGTGGCAGAGAGGAGTTAATCTTTGGAATTGTAGAGTTGTAGATTGTGAAGTGGCTTGACTAGCCCAAAACATGTGTGTGACATTGCTGTTGTAAGATCTTAACTATAGCTAAACAGTGAACAGTTTAAGTGAGGCACACTTTTGTGTATGTCACAGATCCTGTAGGAGGCAGCTGGTGGCCCCAATGTTGGCACCATTATGGTTCCCTAAATGCCACTCTAGTTTTGGAGACTACAGAAGTTCCATTGGCCCCCAAAAGAACTGCTTTCATGCTTCACTCTGATGAGAAAGACTCTATGATGGAGTTCCTTGTCTCCTTTGAATATCAAAATGGCAGATTATAATTGGAAATGCCTTATCAACAATTCTTGGATGCTCCTCAAAATTCTAAATGACAACTTAGCTAATTAAGTGTGCTAACATTTCAGTCTGTATTAGTCCATATTTATTTTTTGCTCATTTTATCTGTATTTATCGACACGTCATTAATTTTTAAAGGCCCTCTGTTATGTTACTTTCAACAGACATTGTACTAAAAGGCGTGAGTGATAACCTGGAGAGCTAAGCAGGAGCCCTTCATTTCTGCTTTACCCCATTGTTTACAAACAAATACGGAGAGGAAAAAAGGCATTTCGGTCTGAATTATGTGTAAAAATGGAAAACTGGGAGCCTTACCTATAACGAGCTTAATGCTGGGGGACCAGTCTCTAAGCGCGGGAGAAGGATTCGAACCTGGTTGCTCTGCTTTGTCTTGCTTCTAAAACTAACGCGTTGCATCTGAGCGGTCCTCTCGACCTGACCCACTCACCCTCGACTCCCACCCCTGACACTAAGACACCTTAATTTATCCTCATCATTCACCCTCGTGCTTATCCCCAAAATTCCAATGCACTAGTATTCTGTCAGTATTGTGGTCTGCTGGTTCATTTTTACATGTCTCATCGGCTGCACAGGACACTGCTGTCCCCTTTTACTGTACCGTGCATGTCACATTTACACAAATAACACATTACCCAGAGATGCAACACAAACCAAAATGGGCACCTACCTGCTTCAGATCCAGTGTGATGGTGACCCCGTGGTACTCTCTGCCGTTCTGAATGCTGGGACTTTGCCACCAGTTGTTAGTGCCATCAATGGCATTTGAGATGGGATGCTTCTCTGCAAAGGAAAAGCCCACACAAACAATGCAGTAAACTAACAAACGACCACAAAGTGCATGATTGACAGTCATTACCTCGGCGGATCCAGTAGAGACACTTAAGGATATACTTAAGGCACAAACCTCGCTAGAGGTGATTAGAACCCTGTTCACAGTGGGTCTGCATATTCTCTGTACCGCTGCTACTATACTGTAAATGTGTCATTTTCTTGCGCATTGTGACAGAGATTTAACTTGTGGATGGACCTTCTTCAGGCTCAATATTGGGCCACCAGCAAGTGTCTTCAGTCAAATACATGTACGCTGTATTACACATTGAAAAAGTTCCATTGTGTACTTGTTCAAGAAACAAACACCAACCGCACACTGACCAGAGGACAAGCTGATTGTTATAAACACATGTCGGGAGTGGGATGATCAGCCCTGATGAAAGCGAATTATCATGAAATCTACCCACCAGCAAAAAATGTGGCTCATTGCTTGCTGGTTTCCATGTTGGGTAGAAATTAATTTCAAAGCATAACAACGAATAAACGATCAAGTGAAATATATGGCTATAATTACATGCCAGTAAACCAAAAGTATACAAAACAAGACTGTACACAATCATAGAAGTCCAGGAGGATCCCAAGGCGGGAAAGTAAATGAAGCAGGGCGTGGGGCAAACATCTAGCCTTACCTTTGGGATTGGCACTGTTCTGGTCGCAGACGCGGCACTGTGCATTGCGTATCGGTCGACCCGGCACATGTTCCACAAGCTTGCAGAACATCTCGGGCCCATTTTCACCACAAGTCGCATTGGTGGTGATGTCTGCATTGCTGGCGAGATTCAGAATGGCAGGAAAGAGACCTGCAAAAAAAAGACACGTCTTAAAATGTGCAGTCAAAATGAGGTTCCATTTCCGAACATTATAGGCTTTTCCGAAAGTTCACAAAGGTTTTGGGCCACATTTCTGAAAGTATAATTGTTTAAAGTGTCAGTGGAGCAATTTGGGTATTCCCCTAAGAAACACATAAGTAATCGGAGGCCACGTGGCTACGTGGAAAGTGTCCCTGCACCTGTTTCAGGGAACTGCTTTCTTGTGATAAGAGTCAATAAAAAAACAAATATATATATGGAACAAGTTACTTACCTGTAACTGTTGTTCTCCAGCATGGGTCTGGCATGGATTCACATGCTCATGAATATTCCCCGTCGTCAGGCTGGGAATCCTCGGTAAGGAAAAAATCAGTATCAGTTTCGTTTCTGATCTGTCTTTCGTAGTAGTAACCAATCACTGATCTCTGCGTCATACTGACCACAGCCAATGACTGCCCTCTACCTAAGCCCCGCCTCTGGCAGCCATCTTCAGATTTGGTAGCACGTGAAGTGGCAGTATGACCAAGTGAAGAGCCGCAGAGGGGTAGGCGGGAGGGTTCGCATGTGAATCCATGCCAGACCCATGCTGGAGAACAACAGTTACAGGTAAGTAACTTGTTCCTTCTCCAGCAAGGGGTCTGGCATGGATTCACATGCTCATGAATAAAGAATACATAGCAGTACACAGATGCACAACCACGGGAGGTGGCAAAGGCTCAACATTTGGCATTACACCAAACTCAACATTAAGCAATTCTTACCTCCTGACCAGGTTCACCTTAGGCAAACAGATTGCGCAGCACTGCTTGGCCGACCCTGGACTCCTCCCTGGAATCCCGATCGACGCAGTAGAATTTCGTGAAGGTGTGCGTCGACCTCCACGTAGCAGCCCTGCAGATGTCCAGCAAGGGCACACCAGATAGGAACGCCGTGGTAGCTGCGATCGCTCTGGTGGAATGGGCTCTCGGACGGCCAGGTAGCGGTCGGTTTGCCAACCGATGACAGTACATGATACAGCCGGAGAGCCATCTGGAAATGGAGGCCTTTGAGAGAGCCTTCCCCTGATTGACAGGTCCAAAGTTCACAAAAAGTTGTGACGTCTTCCGAAAACACTTTGTGCGGTCCACGCAAAACTTCAGCGCTCTAGCCACATCCAGCGAGTGCAAAGTCTTTTCGGCCGTCGACGAAGGCGACGGGAAGAAAATAGGCAACACCAAGGGTTCGTTGAGGAGGAAGTCCGACGGCACCTTGGGCATGAAGGAGCGGTGCGTCCTGAGCACTACCCTCGTGTCGTGAAAAGTCAAGTACGGGGGCTTGCAGGAAAGGGCCTGGATCTCTCCCACTCTTCGTGCGGAGGTGATGGCCACAAGAAACGCTGTTTTCCACGACAAGAACTTCAACGGAGCCGAGTGCAGAGGCTCGAACGGAGGTCCCATGAGCTTGGTCAGCACCACGTTGAGCTCCCACGCCGGGGCCGGAGCCTTCACCGGCGGGAACGATCTGAACAGTCCCTTCATGAATTCTTTCACCAGACGATGAGACCACAAAGACGTCCGCTCCGTGGTTCTGGTGTATCGGGAGATCGCAGCAAGATGAATCTTGATGGACGCGTGCACCAGTCCAGCCTTGGCCAGCGTCAGAAGGTACGGCAGTACCTGGGGAGCCGTAATCCGTAGAGGGTTAATCTTCTGTGCGTGGCACCAGACAGAGAACCTCTTCCATTTGTGTCCATAGCATTTAAGAGTTGAGGACGCCCTGGCCTTTGCAAGAACCTCTCTGCAGTCGGCCGGTATGTCGTATCCTCCAAACTCTGCTGCAGGAGCCAGGCCTGCAAGTTCAGCGACTTCGGGTCGTGATGGAGGATGGCGCCTCCTTCCCTGGAGAGAAGATCCGCGTCCACTGGCAGCTTGATTGACGGGGACGCTAACAGGTCCAGAAGATCCGGGAACCATATCTGCCTCGGCCACGCAGGTGCGACGAGGATCATCCTGCACCGTGACCTCTTGAGCTGGTTTATGAGCCGGATCAGCAATGGCAATGGAGGGAACGCGTATAGAAACAGGCCTTCCCAGGGGAATGACAAAGCATCGCCCATGCTCCTCGGCTGGGGAAACCTGCTGGCGAACCTCCGGAACTTGGAGTTCGTCGCCGTTGCGAACAGATCGATCTGGGGTGTGCCCCACCGTCGGAAGAGGCGGTCCACTAGATCCTGTCATAGTTCCCACTCGTGGCACGAGCGCAGCTCTCTGCTGAGCGAGTCGGCAATGGTGTTTTTTATCCCTGCCAGATGAAACGGCACCAGAAACATCCCTTGGGCGACGGCCCAATGCCACAGATCCTGCGCCTCCTTGGACAGGGCTGGGGACCTGGTTCCGCCCTGCTTCCTGATGTAGAACATGGTGGTGGTGTTGTCGGTGAAGATCCTCACCACCTTGCCCTTGAGGGACGGAAGAAAGGACCTGAGGGCCCTAAACACTGCACGGAGCTCCAGGACGTTGATATGGAGGGACTTCTCCGTCAGAAGCCAAAGGCCTCTCGCGTGCAGATTTTCGCTGTGTGCTCCCCTCCCTTCCAGGGAGGCATCCGTGGTCACTGTCTCCTGGTGGCCGGGGGTCTGGAAGTCCATGCCCGCCGTCAGATGCGCGCGGGTGCCCCACCACCGGATCGCTCATCGGAAACTCTCGTCGAGTGTGATCCTCTCCTCGAAGCTGCCCGTCGTCTGGATCCAGCGCGCGTCCAGGAACTCGTGCAACGGGCGCATCCGGACCCTGCACAGGCGGATGAGATAAATGCAAGAAGACATCATTCCGAGGAGGGACTTGATGGACCTCACCCTGGCCGCGTCCGCAACCAGCATCCGCTGCACCTTGCCCAAGATGGCCCTCGTCCTTTCCTCCGACGGAGAGGCCAGAAGCGACACTGTGTCGAGCTTCGCTCCCAGAAACAGTGCGTCTTACGCGGGCACCAGGTGGGACTTGGCGTAGTTTAAGGAGAATCCCAGGTCCGTGAGTAGTTGGACGGTCCTTGCCATGTGCTCCACGGCGAGCTCCTTCGTCTTTGCTCGGATGAGCCAGTCGTCCAGGTAGGGGTAGACGTGGATCCCCTCTCGGCGCAGCTGCGCCACCACCGGTGCGAGGCACTTGGTGAACACCCTGGGTGCCGACCTCAATCCGAAGGGAAGGGCTCTGAACTGGTAGTGACGCCCCTGGACCACGAACCTGAGAAACTTTTGGTGTCCCTTTGAATGGGAATATGGAAGAAGGCATCCTCCAAATCCAACGACGACAGGAAATCGCCCTCCTCCAGTTGACCCAGGACGTGTTGGAGGGTGACCATCCGGAACTTCTGTGCCTTGATGAATTTGTTCAGTCGTCGTAGGTCCAGGATGGGACGCCATCCTCCCGTCTTCTTCTTCACGAGGAAGTATCTTGAGTAAACTCCGGAGCCCCGAAGCCTCTTTGGGACAAGCTCGATGGCGCCCTTCTTGAGCATCGCCTTTACCTCCAAGAGAAGTTGAGGGACGTGATGTTCTTTCCTGGCCACAGGGGGGACGCGCGGGCACCTCTTTAGAAACTCGAGCGCGTGACCCTGAGCTAGGGCGTCCAGCACCCAACTGTCGGTGGAGATGGACTCCCACACGCTGACGAAGCTTGCCAGCCGGCCTCCCACCGGGGTGCTTCGGTGGGGGCCCGACCCCACGGCCGGTTCAGTCCTGCTTCGACAAGGCTTTGCCGCCTTGTCCTCCTTGGCGACGACGGCGGGGTCTGCCTGACTTGCCTCGTCCCCTGTAATCTTCCTGTGACGACGAACGGGCCGCTTGACGGTAGGTGGAAAATCCGCCGCTGGAACCTTTGGAGGCACCCTGTTTGCCTCCGCCGCTCCGAAAGGGCGGCCACCGTTGCTGGAGAACCCCAAGAGCCCGGGCCGTCTCCGTGTCCGCCTTGATGGCTTGAAGGGAATCGTCCACTGTTTTCCCAAACAGGTTGTTTCCGTCGAACGGCATGTCCAAGACTCTGGTCTGCACATCCTGACGGAAGTCGGTAGCCTTTAGCCATCCACGCCGCCTAAGGCACACGCCGTTGCCCAACTGGCGAAATCCAGTGTCAGCGATGTCCGTCGCAATCGTAATGGCGTGGTCCGACGCCACCTCTCCTTCCTGCAAGATCTCTAGGGCTTCTGCCCTCTTGTTGTCTGGTAGGAAGTCCAGCAGGGGGGCCAGTTTGTACCATAACTCCCTGTCGTAGCGGGCTACGATAGCCAAGGCGTTGGCCGCCTTAATCGTCCTGCCGACGAGATGACCCTGCGTCCCATCGTGTCCAATTTCTTTCCCTCGCCGTCCGGTGGGGAGGTCGACGTAGAGGCCGCGCCCCCCCCGCTTTCTTCCTGGCCGCCGCAGAGACGACCGAGGGGGCCGCGTCCGGGACCCGGTACTTCTTCTCGTACCGATCCTTTCTAGCCGGCGTCGTGGATGGGTTCTTGAGGAGGGCGAGGCCCTCATCCCAAATATCGTCCAGTAGAGGTACAGCGAGGACCGTCTTCCTCTTGGCCTCGCGCCGTTGATAAAGGAAACCTTCCTTCTTCTTCTCTTCCGGGCAGAGCTGGAAAAGCTCGGATGCCCTAGCGATCATGGAGTGAAACGATCCAATCTCGTCGGGCAGGGAAGCCCGGGTGGGAGGTGACGACGGGAGATCCTCGTCATAAACCTCGTTGTCTGTACCCGTCGCGGCCGTGTCAGTCCCCGTATCATCCCCACGTGTCGTGGACGGGGAGAAGGGCTGAACAGGGCGCGATGGCTGAAAAGGAGGTGGAGGATGAATCCTTCTTCTCTTATGGGGAGGGCTCTCAGAAGGGCCTGGCTCCGGGCCCCCCGTCGGGAGCGGTTCCTCCGTTGATGGTAACGGCAGTCTCCTCCTTATCTCTGAGCATAAGGACTGTATAGCCAACAAAATGGCCGCCGAGTTGTCTTGCGGCACTGGTTGAGGGGAGTCCGACGGCACCCTCGATGTTTTCGTCGTCTCCTACGTCGGGGTCCCTCCCGACGGGCTGGTCTTCTTCCACGCCAATGCTGTGGCTTAAGACTTCGACCAGCTCCTCCTCAGAGGTTGAGGCCGAATCCACGACGACCTCCTGCCCCCCCTTTTTCTTCTCCGTCGGAGGTTTCACGGGGGTCCTGTCGATGGGCATGAAAGAGGACTCCCTCCGCGGTGGCAGGGAGACTCTGGGCCCCGAGGTCGCCACCACTGGTGTAGCCTCCACAGGCTGTGCCAGGGCCGCCGCGACTGTCTCGATAGAGGCCATTGCCGGATGGATTAAGGCTTTCACCACCTTAGGTGCACTCACCGCCTTCTCCTTGGGGGGGGTCACCGCCTCGCTCCCCCTCCGATGGGGCCTTCGAGCCTGACTGGGGTCTCTCCAGGAGCTTCGCCGGGTGCTCGGCCTTCCTCTTACCCGAGCCAGAGCGTTGGCTCGTGGTTGATGGCGCAGGGGAGGATGCGCCCTGCCTGGCGCCCGTAGAGCCCGACCGTTCGGCGCTCCCAGCGCCAGCGGACTTGCGGTGCTTGGCCTTCTGTTGGACCCCCGTCGCCGGGGCGCCCTCAAAGGTCTTAGAAGACCGCTCAGACTTCTTCTTCTTCTTCTCGCCTGACGGGCTCTTTCCTTCCAGCCAGTTGGCGAGACGTTGATGGCGGTCCTTCATGGTCCGCTCCGACATATTGCCGCAAAACGCACAGTCCTTCTACACGTGCGTCTTGTCCTCATGTAGGCAGTAAAGGCAAAGGGAGTGTTCATCCTCCTTAAAGACATTCTGAAGCTGGCATCCAGGGCAGACCCTGAACAGCTTTCCGGGCGTCGAGCTTCCCTTCTCCAGGGCCATGTCTGAGATGGGCCTGAGAAACTTCTGGAGTCCTCCAAAAGCGTGGCTCGACGAAATCTTTACCCTTGAGGGGCGTAGACAAATCCGACACGGGTCCCCGTTGATCGGATGAAGAAACGGTGGAGCTTGAGGCTCTTTTGACCGAAAAAAGCGACATTTTTTGAGAAAAAACGTGAAAAAATAGCACTAACGCTCGAGAGCAATAGCACGAGGATCCCAACACTTGAACGTGCGGTAAAAATCTGAAGATGGCTGCCAGAGGCGGGGCTTAGGTAGAGGGCAGTCATTGGCTGTGGTCAGTATGACGCAGAGATCAGTGATTGGTTACTACTACGAAAGACAGATCAGAAACGAAACTGATACTGATTTTTTCCTTACTGAGGATTCCCAGCCTGACGACGGGGAATATTCATGAGCATGTGAATCCATGCCAGACCCCATGCTGGAGAACAACAGTTACAGGTAAGTAACTTGTTCCATATATATATTTGTTTTTTTATTGACTCTTATCACAAGAAAGCAGTTCCCTGAAACAGGTGCAGGGACACTTTCCACGTAGCCACGTGGCCTCCGATTACTTATGTGTTTCTTAGGGGAATACCCAAATTGAAAGATTTCCAGATACTTTGGGAAGGTGTTTAATGGTCTGCTTTCAAGGAAAGGTTTCCCACATGCTTTTAACTTTTGTCTTTCTGTTTGTGTGATGATCCAATCCTGCAAATAAAGTTTCTTCTTGATCTTATCTGGATTCTCTATCTGGATTGTATTATCTGGATTCTCTATCAGTGTTTCCTTGGTTTCGTCTAAATCTGACGTATTACTTTCCATTCATTAATCTTTAACAGGTGCTCCTGGGGCTGGGCGCCTCTAGCGGCAACAGAATAGCAAATACTTAAGGTAAGGTAAAAAAGGTTAACAATCGCAGGGGGACTTCGGGAGAAGTACCTCTGGAGACCAAAAAGAAGTCAGAGATCCAAAACATAAAAGGAAACAAGCAACAAAAAGAGGCACCCTATAAAATGGCCCTAGAATCCCCAGGTATAGGAATTCTGTCTTAACACTTGGCATGTGAGCATTTATATGTCATATAATGGCATTTTAGTCAGCACAACGCGTATGATGTCATTATCTGGACATGAAGCAGTACCTTACATATCATGAACATGGAGAGTACTTTTCCTAATATAAGATAGCAGCGCTCAGGTGTTTAAGGCTTCACTGGACTCTTTGGTGTTGAACTTGGCCTTATGGGATTGTGCCTTCTATATGATCAATATAAACATCTTATGGGGCTTGATATGGTCTAAGATGGCCATACTTAGACAGTTGAGGCTGTGCTTGGTGTGTTAGGGCAGCATCTGCAAATGCGAGTTTGTGACTTACTCATACACGGCTTTAGTATCTTAATGTGGAGTATCTTAACACCTCCACATTAAGATACTAAAGCCGTGAGGCTGTGCTTGATGTCTAGGACATTGCATGTGATGACCATACTCGGCAAGGGCAGCCATAGCAGGCATACGATGGCCGTGCATGGGAAGCTGTACTTGGCAAGTCAGAAGTACACCAAGGCACGTGGGTGAGCAACATTTCAGGGTAACACTAGTGCAGGGTCGGAATTCAGATTTCATGAGCAGGAGCCAATTCTATCTCCTAGGTATCGGGCATCACCTGCTAGGCACATGTGCTCCCCCTAGAGAACCAGCAGTCTGCAAATTAACTTTTATGTGAGATGCAAACTTTAAATTTCTGTCCACTATTTACAATCCATGATGCTTTAAATAAATGTGTCTTTGTACACATTCCCAAATAGAGAAAGCGAATGTCACATAGGTATGTTTGAATGGCATCAGTTGGCCTCTTCAGTCAAAAGTAGCTCCTGCTAGCTGCTGCTGCCAAGCTAACCAGGCACTGCAGAAATAGAAGCAGGAGCTAAATAGATCCCAGCAATTTAGAACCCTGTAGTGCATACAATGACAGTAAGTAGCCACGTGATTCTATACTGGCATGAGAAGGCATTGCCCCTACACTACCGGGCTCTTTGAGGTGTTCCTCAAGGATATCATAATTGAGCCCATGGCATATTAAGGGAGCAAGCGCCTTAGATAACGAATGGATGGTAAGTAAACTAATGATTTAATAACCCTGCTTATTTACATTGTAGGTTTGTTTACATCACTTGCATAAAGAAGTCTGGGAAACCCTCTACCGGTACGAACACAGCCCATTGACCTTTTCATGGATGGATGGCCCCTGGGAGGGTCTCAACCACGTTTTAGCTCACTATGCTTTCCACAGAGGAGAAATTTCCATACACATATCGGTCTTTGTCCCACCCATAGGTAGTCCAGCACCGAAATGGGAGGCAATTCTCCTCTGAACAAGAGTACCGAGAAGCAACCCCAGACACTTGCTCACTGTTCTTAGAGAGGCACAGCTCCACCTCACTGATGAGCCCGATGAGGCTGAAACACGTGTATGGGGTTGCTGTTGGTACTCTTGTTCAGAAGAGAATTGCCTAGCATTTCAGTGCTGGACTGCCCCTGGGCAGGTCACAGACTGATATGCAGGGATATTTCTCCTCTGTGAAAGGGACAGTGAGCTAAAGACATGGTTGAGACTCTCCAATGGGCCATCCACACAAGTACAGGTCAATGGGCTGTATTCGTGCTGGTGGAGGGACTCCCAGACCCCGCTTTGTGTTGTTTACATCACTTCCTGGAATGTCATCAAGGTCAACAGTGAGGTAACATCATTTCCGGTAGTCGTAGATCAAGAGTCATGTACATCCACATCCTATTAAGTGCAAGCCACTAAAATCATGCGGTGTGTACTGGTGACACTCAGTTCCCTTCATAACACCAGCAAATTATATTTACATGTTTCATTTCTCTTCTGAGGCAATGTTGGCTTAACTGTTCTTCTCTAACCCAATGAACAATACATTATTCATCTGAGTCGAGAGTAATTATTTAAGGCATAGAACCTCTGCAATTGGGGCAACTGGAAGAAAGCTTAATTCATTAGATGAGGCAGCATTAACAGTCTTCACAAAGTGTTGACATCATGCAACTTCGAAATTGATGACAATCAGATAATTTGGACTATGTCCAAACCAGTTCTCCCATCTTTTTTTCAGAACCAGTCAAAGAGAGTTTTCCCAGCTGTCTCTGAAGCTGCAGCACACTTACTCCATGCACGCCAAGTGCACAGAACAATTGGAGCAGTCTGCGAATCATTGCACAGATAAGCAGCATGTACAGGCGATGTGCAGTCAAGCGTGGCACTTCATTTAGCTGAACATGCAAAGAATGTCCATTCATAGCAGATGTTCACTCAGCGGCCAGTACAGTGCCGGCCTTGTTAACTAGACTGATGCTCAAAGCACTGTATGAATGTCTGGAGAAAAATGCTGCCTCCTCGCTGGCCGCCGACCTTCCCAATTACTGTAAAGGAAAATGTTCAAAAGATAAACTATACATTTCCCGCAAGGTCAAGGCTGTTGGGAATTTCAGAAGCATTGAAAGTGCAACATTCATTCTTGTATGAAGTCCCATGTAGCCCCCAACAGCCCCAACCCTGTTCCCTTATTCATATTTCAAATTCCCCTTTTTAATGTGAGATGTTTTAAAAAACAGCCAAACATCGCTAAGAGACAAGACAGTGGCAGCCATTTGCAGTGGTTTATAGTGATTGCATCGAATGCCAAAGCATCGAATGCCTTAGCATCTTAAAAAACAACGAAAAAAAAAGCATTTAATTTATTTTTAGCCATTTTTTTAATGGGGTGGGTCACCTCCAACCCCTGTTTTTTTACCCCTTAAACCCCATTATATTTAATTTAAAACCTTTACCTTTGAAAAAAATGCATTCGATGCTTTTTTTCGATGCTTTTGGCATTCAATGCTTTGTATTCGATGCAATGACTTGGATACCATTCGGCAGCTATATGGCAAGATAACAGAGAAGGCCATCTCATCCTCGCAGAGGATGCAGCTAGACATGGATGGGCTGGTGGCGGTCGGTCTGCCAGGCGTCTTTAATACAATAGGCCTCACATTGCTACTTATGTGTTCAGAGGAAGCTTCTGGTGCTTGCACCTGGCGCCCATCAATCACCAATAATTGTGAATCTCAACTCCCCAAGAAGGGAATGAAACATTCGCCTCTCACTCCCCTACCGAGTTACACAAATTCCGATATACCTCCCCGCCCACCTTGCATTTCACACGCACTTGAAAGCACTTTATGAACGGCTACTGGGGATCAGCACGACACTTCATGGTGGAGCACACTACACTCAAGGGTACAGCCAGAGCTCCAGATAAGATTATGAAGTGGGAGTATTTTACTCCCTATTTGTTATGGTTGGGAGTAAAAAATACTTTTATGGGAGTAGAAAGTCCCATTCCTAATCAGAGTATTTTATAAGTGAGTAAATATGTTGTAACACTTTTGGACTAAATGTGTCTTTGCACCTAGTTATTCGTGCACGTTGGAGACCATGAAAATGGCAGCGGTGGCCAGTATATGTCCCAATAACATAACATATTAAAAGATACCTCTTACTCCTTCAGATCAGGCAGTAGTAATGGTAGTTTCTTCTTATTGCACTGCGTGTACTGGTCTAAACATACCCATGGAGCTCTGCGGGTGAAAGCAGGAGGGAAACACTCCTAAATGCAGTCCTATGTATTGTTGCCAGCATTTCTACTCCCTGTTGTATTTCTTTTTTGGGAGTATTTGCCTATTTTTAGTGAGTAAAAGTGGCTGATACACCCAATTTCTATAGGAGAAGGAAGGAAGGAAGGAAGGAAGGAAGGAAGGGAGGGAGGGAGGGAGGGAAGGGATTGAGAGAGGGAGGGAGGGGTGGGGGGAGGTTCAGGGAGTAGTTTAGTGGAGCTCTACAAAGGAAATCTCAAATTGCTCCCATCTTGGAGGAGCCTCTGCTTTAGCAAACTGAGAAATGAGCTTCCGATCTTTTGGGATTGCAAGGTGGTTACCCTTGATCTTTAAGTTTAAAGGCAGCAGAGCGCATTGCATTCCCTACCCGGGGACTTTGATATGTAAAGTATCAGTAACACCGAGGAACGTTCACTTTTTTAGTCTAACATTCCTTCCCTGGTTGGGAATTTGCATTCGTACAGCTTCCACTTGCATCTAGGTCTCACTGTGTCAAACATGCCTCGTACAGGACACGCCCACTTGTGTTGCCTTTTATGACGCATGTAAAGGATAGAGTATTTCCGCAAGCTTTGTAATTCATATATAACCGGCTGTGTTAGGGACGGGGAATCTCTGTTCATTTTGAGGCATGTTTTTTTTTTATAAGTGTTTACTTATCATTCCCAACCATATGTTTTCAAACGCAGAGAGATTCCTGACTGGTAAATTTACATTTCTTTGCAAAACTGCAGTCACTCACACCATGGCGATGGGCGTCAGGGAGAATTCTCACTAGAATACGTTTTTCAGGTTGCAAAAATGCCCGCAAATCTAGGTGAAGGCTGATGTCTGGGGATCCTCCAGAGGTGAAGATGAACAAGTCACAGAACGTGCTAGAAGCCATCCAATAATGTGGCTCCGTGGGTCACTGACGTTTATGCTTTTTCTCGGAAATCCACAGAAAATTAAAAAAAACATTTATTTATTTTTCGTTTTTACTCTGGCCAACAGTCTACCTTTCAGTCCACAACGGGCCCTGTGCGCCTATTCTTAAATGGACATGATTAGGATGTTTAAATTGTTGTATTCAGTGTGTTAGAATGCGGCCCCATATATACAGAATGCAAAGCAGAACACAATCTCTAGAAAAGGCGTTCCCAGAAAGCTGGCCCGGGGACCTAGAATGCATAATATGCGAAGACATTGCAAAAATAAATCCAACTATTATGCAATTGCATACCAGAAAAAGGCCAACGCCACAAAACCAGATTTAAGTTAATATGACCCAAAAAAAAGACTTTTGAAAATACAATTTACATTAAAAAAATGTTTGACTGAAGGTTGTCCTGCTGCCGACGACACTTTGTTATTGATCGCCATAGACAGCGAAGAGAGACTGCAACAGGTTTTCTACTTCAGGAGACAAAAAAACGACGAAGGTGAAACACCTCGGGATAAAAAGTTAACCATTTCTGCGCTGGTTCATTTCAGGTCCAGAAAATAAAACACATTCTTTTTAAACAAAAAAGGCCTGATTCATGGAATTTGTTGCACGGTTCAAAGTGAATTTGCACTGCTGCAAAGTGACTTGGCACTGCGACACAAACCCTGATTCATGGAACTGTGCAAAGTGTATTTTTGCAATGCAAAGTCATTTTGTACTGCAAAGATTACGTTGTACTCATTTTGCACTGCAAAAATACACTGTTCCGTGAATCAGGGTTTGTATCGGCAGCGCACAGTCACTTTTCAGCAGTGCAAAGTCACTTTGACTCGTGTTAAGAATTCCATGACTAGGGCCCAACGTCCTTATCTGAGGAGAGAAACCAAGTTTGCCTGTAGAAGAGCTAATCTTGGTAATCTCTCCCGAAAAGCCTATGAAAGGTTCGTTAATGCGTCAGTATTAACAAAAGATAGAAAAGCACCAGTGATGAGCTCCCATCAGTGGAAGCAGGCCTGGGAAAGCTCCTCCCAGGGGTCAAAGGGTCACCCAGGGCTCTCTGGCTTTCATTGTAACCTGTTATTTTACCACATCACAGTCAGTGGGTCCAGCAGAGCGTGGAATTCCCACAGGAAACACAGCCCATTCCACGAAGGGTTTACCCCCAATAGGCTACTCCTCTCTGAGGACACCATCAGTGTACCATGTGGCCCCAGGCATACATGAAGTGCAACATTAAAGAAAACCAACAAGGTTTATCGAAGAGAGAGAGTGTGTGTGAGAGAAACTAAGGTATGTGTTGTCCGTTTATCGGTCTAGTTATCTGTAATCTTCATTTCTAATCATGTTTTTATAACTTCACGTTCAGCAAACTGGAGTCAATCATTAAAACACAGACTTGCAAAGGTTTGTTCTGGACCCTTTAAGCCAGCCAGAAAGCGGGCAATAAAAGGGTCGCCCGACGTGCAGGAGAATACCTTGGAGAGCTGGCATTTCGACACACGAAGCCAGCCATGGCACCTTCCCAGCAATCTGCACCAATGTACCAGACGTGGGCCCCAAAACACTGGCTGAGCTCTGGCTAATTGCAACTAGCATCTTCAAACACCTATCCTCTAATGCATTGCACGCATGCCAACTATCCCAGGCACACAGAGCATGCCAAAGATCCGGACCATCACACTTTAAGCAAAACAACACTACACCCATACCATGCATTCAACCTAGATACCACCCCTCATGCCGGCCCAATGGACACACGAGACTTACCTCTGGAAACAAACACCTCAAACAACTCTGTGGCCTGGGCAATTAGCACCTAGAAACCGACTCGCAGACAGAGCTCAGGCTACTTCCGGTCCGCATGCATCAACCCAAAAGCAAAGCTAGCTTGCATTTTCCTTCTTCTTCCTCTAACCCAGCCCCCCTCTCCCAACCCCCCTCTGGTTCACATCCACCAGAGCGCGGTGCAAATGGAAACAGCGTGCTGCCATATAAATCCCAGTAACATAGCACTCCACACATTTTCTTGTTAAGAACACTTAAAATGTGGAGGAACACCCTGACATCTGTTTCAGGTGCACCGCCGGTTCCAGCTGTGGCTCATGCATGAACTCAACGCTTTGTAATATTAAACTTAACACTTTATGAACTGGTGCAGGTGCAGGGGGAGAGAAAGAGCTGCCCGCTCAATGAATGAGGTAAACCATCTTCCATTCATGGAAGAGATGTTCTTACTCATTACCAATTGAAAAACCATCTTACTCTGGGCCAACGAGGAGGCTTTCTGAGGATGTATGGTCTGCGTCAGGAACATGGCTCAGGGGGCACGTGCTCATTTTGGGAACAAGACAATTCTGACATAAGTTTGATTCCCAGTACCGTGCAGAGTGGCTGGAGGATGGCATGAATCGCAATATCAATAACCAATTTAATTTGTATTATTTTAATGTATGAACAGTGAGAGGAGAGAGCGGTGCAGTGCACTGGGAATGAGAAAGATCACAACTGAAACTTTCTCCATAGTGGTCCATGAAATGTACAAAAACCCATAGGTAAGGTTCCGGATCCAGTAGAAACCATTTTGAAATAGTAAACTAGTATGTATACCAGGGCATCTCGTCTTCAGATCATAAACATAAGACAGCAGAGACGAATCCAGGGATTCCAGAATCGATCAAGTGGCTCCATGTCAGCTTCTTCTAATTGCCTTCTAAGCAATCCCTGAGGTTTCATAAGCCCATGTGTCAGCAGCTGGCTCTAGAAGAATTCCGCCAAATCTCCTGCACGTTCACCAAATTGAAATAACACACTGTTGAAGTATATCTCAGACAGAGAAGTGAGTTACTGCAGTCATCGCACTTCGGTCTTCGCCCTATAACATTCTATAAACCTGAAGCATTTATTGTCAATTAGTACCCAGCGAGGGACAATCAGATTGTTAAAAACTATCTGTTTGACCCTCGCCGGGTCGTTACCTGTCTAGGTAAGACTTACCCCAAAAGCTATGTTCGGAGCGCCGAGTCCCGGACTTCCACTCCTTTCTTCGCTTGCGGCCATGGAAAGGGAGAAGGGACTATGTGTAGTCCCACCTCCCATTACATGGAGGCTATTTTGTTTGCTAACCTTTTTTCCTATTGTTGTAAGAGCCACCATGGAAAGGGAGAAGGGACTATGTGTAGTTCCTTCTCCACGGTACCTGTTGGCCATTTTTCGTCATTTCTCAACTTGAGAAAATGTGCTATTAGTACCCCATTGCCAGATATTGGTCTTACATACATGCTAACATAGTGCTTTTGATTAGGGGGTGCTTGTTCAGTCTTGGTTTTTCTTTGCGTTCTGGATTTTGTAGTCCTGCATGTCTCCTTATAAAACTGGGAATACAAGTTCCAGAATGCAAAGAAAAAAACAGTACTGTACTAGGCTTTCAAAAAACAGCATCAGACTAGACGTTCCTGTGGAGAATTGGGCATTTTGATATTTAAGGTCTTTTGTTGTTGGAATTTGGGAGGTGGGAAGAAAGTTAAGTGTCATTTCCCAGCTCGGCTTATTCTTGACTCTGAGACAGGCCATAACCTTGACCCAACACTGGCTCAGCTCTATCCATTAATTTGCTGGTATGCCCACCTCTACCAGCACAAAGCCCTGAATGTCAGTCCTTAGCTGATCTTATGTCTTTTCTTTTGTAACGAAAAGGTAAACCCCTGAAGTAACATGCTATTGTTGTTTGGATTTTAAACATTTACACTACTAACATGCTATTCTTTTTTAAAGATGATGTGTAGAAAAGCATCATACATGAACGTTTTTCTGCTAAAAATACATGAATGGGGATGCTATTTCTGCATATAGGAAAAAGCCAGAAATGTTGACTTTGACAGTGCTTGTTAAACATGTTGGTGGACAGGGAGCTCTGTGGTCCCTCGCAGTGTGATGTTTCAGTGTGAGTGAGGGTAGATTGTGTCAATTCTATGATATAGGTGGTGAAGTAAACCGTGCACATTTGAAGGAAAGTCTGATTCAGCTGTGACATGTCCATAAGGTACGAGGGGGGCCTCCGGCTTACACAATCAAAAGGAAATCTGTTTTTCCTTTGACAGATTCTGTTCCTCCAACACACATGTCCAATAGACCATGCACGACTGGGGGCATTTTGCTTCCCCAGCCTTGCATGGTCCGGTGGGGAACTGCACCTCTGGATATGTGTAGAGGTCACTCCTGCACCTTCTCACACATTCAGACAGCCTGGACACAGCGTCGGGAGGGCTACAGCTCCAGCAAGCATGTGCAGGAAGCAGGAAGTGCTTCCTGTTTGTGTTGCAGAAAGTGAGGAGCACCTGGGCCAGAGCAGAAGGTAAGATTCACTTTAAAGTTTATGTATGTTATCTGTGTAAGCTTGTTTAATGAGTGAGTGAATGAATGATCATTGGTGCGCATTTGGATGAGTGGGTGAATTCTTTGTGTGGATCTTATGTGAATGTGTGTGTGCGCTCGTCTTTGCTGGGCATGGGCACTGTTTTGGTGGGGTGTCGGAAAGGGGAGGGGGAAAAGAGAGTGCTGCATTTTTTACTAGGCATCTATGTTAATGTTAATATTAAAGGACATTTGTACCGTGCACTATCACCACCGGAGTGGTCCCCTGGCGCTCTGGCGGCTCTGAAAGAGGGAGGGAAAGGTTGAGTTAGTGGGTGGAGGCTGGAAAAGTGCAAGAGTGTAGTGATGTGTTGTTGGCAGCCTCGGCCCGGTGGGTCCGTCGGCTGGGCCTGGAGTGTGGGCACCTCTGAATGTGTCTAGAGGACACTCCTGCACCTTCTCACGCATTCAGACAGCCTGGGAAACTGCATCGGGATGGCTACAGCTCCTGCAAGCATGCTAAGTACTATAACGTGGCTAGAATGGCATTTTGGTGCATTCAGTCTAACTACAATATCTTACTGTGGCAATGCATTTTTTTACTGTGCATCTATGATAAAGCAAACATGATACGTGTTATTATGTGGCTAGACTGAGATTTGGGGCAGTCAGTCTAGCTACAATATCTTATTGTGGCACTGCATTTTGTATTGTGCATATATGATAAAGCAAACATGCGTATTATTATGTGGCTAAACTGAGATTTGGAGCAGTCAGTCTAGCCATTTCTTACTGTGCAAAGAATATCTGACTGGGCATCTTTGATTAAAAAAAGCTTGATAAGTGTTATTATGTGGTTAGACTGGCATTTGGTGCCGTAGTCTAGCGGTTTCGTACTTTGGCGTTACATTTTTTACTGGGCATCGTTGATAAAGCAAGTAATAAGATAAATAAGTGTTGTTAAGAAACTAGACTGGCATTTTGGTGCAGCCCATCTCATCATTTCTTACTGTGGCATGACATTTTTTACTAATCACAAGCATGATAAGTGTTAGTATGTGGCTAGATGGAATCTTGGTGCTACCGGTTTAGCCATTCCGTACTGTGACATCACATTTTTGTCTGTGCATTTAAGATAAAGCAAGCCTGATAAGTGTTATTGCAGGGTTAGACTGGAATTTTCTAGCAGCCAGTCTAGCTACAATATCTTACTATAGAGTTACATGTTTTACTGGCCATGTAAATGACAGAGCTGTACAATGCATGCAAACATTTATTGCCAAATTGGTGATAAGCAGAGATGACTAGGTTAATGTAATTTTTCATGCAGCTTATATGGCAAAAGGAAGAGTACTGTGTCAGTGACTATGTGACATCTGGACCACATTGTACATGGGACTCAACTGTATTCTTTGGGTTGCAGCACAAGAGAGGGTGAGGGTGATGTAAGAAGCCTGTCAAACCGCTAGGTCAACTGTTTACGGTGGAGGGCTCTGTTGTATGTTATGTGCAGGACACCTGCCTCGATTGCTAACATACCGTTGACATGCTGAAAAGTGAGCTAGAACACAAATAGCACCCTTAGTTAGTCCTTTTTTGTGTATCATCTTTGTGGAGTAGATATACTGAGTTGACTGCAGGCGTGGTGGAGATAATGCATAGTCATCTATCGAAGTCGAGCTCATCGTCCAGGCCATTGCCGGTTTCCTGGAGTGCCCAGTCCTCTAGGGAGACACAACTCGATAATCCCCTTTGATCACCCACCTACCTGAGTTCTATGGAGTTTGATTCCCTACTTGGGAGAGTTCTGACTGCCTAGTCCATACAAATGCATCACTGTGCTCAACAGGCCCCAATAATCTCACAACCAATGCCCCATCTCCCATCACGTGAATCTCCTCTAGGACTACAGATGCTGGCCACCGCCCCAATGGTTCGATGTCTGCAACATGCAACCACTGCTCAGATCGAACAATTTGGGCCAACTGAGCACCCCTGAAATCCCCCACTGAAGTCCCAACTCCAGAGGTGCTGATCCACTCTCTCGCCACCAGGTAAGGGAAGTACTGCAATCACAGAACAAATGAGAAACACGCTGCATGATGTAAATCAAACACACATGTCTAACTGTCAAAAACAGCACAAACAAAATTGATATACAACAAAAAACAAGGATCAGCAGAAGAAGTCCCCTCAACAAAATCACCACACGCAGCATGATAAACATCCCTCCAAAGATATATGCATACTTCATGAAATAAACACCACCCACTGTCACTGTCCATGATGGCTCTTGGATAACTTAAGGACCTGCAGGGCAAGACGGCAAACTTTAACGTTAAATTGTTTGAGTATAAGGCAATAGGCCCTTGTGTGCCCCAATTGTCGGCAAATACCTACTGGTTGCCCCACTTGTGGTGCCAGTCCTTCCTAGCTCTCCAAATCCCCTTCCTGCCCACACTGGACAAGCGCTATCCACAAGTCCACCTACCTCAATTGGTTACTCACCAGTCCACCTACCTCAATTGATGAGGCACTAGAAGTAGTCCTAAAGCAGCCCTTCACCCCAAAGAAGTATCCCTCGAGGTCCAAATTCAGACTGCAAATAAAGCCCAACCCTCAGACTGCTTCCCTCAGCCACACCAAGAAAAGCACAGATGCCCAGATCTCAGCAGTGTAGAGGCTGCAATGGTTTCTGAAAAAGACAAACACTGCAACCCACAAAGATCTGTTTGTGATTAGCCACTCCATCTTGCAACCACAAATTAGTATGCTAGCTGCAAGGGCCAACATACCCACCTCAGCCAAGTTGCTGCCAATAACATAAAGACAGATAAAGCCCTGATATTAGATGGCAGGCCATGCTCAGACAGACCGGTTGCTAAAGCATGATCAATTTTTTAAAAAAAGTAGATTATAGGGCATCTGCAACACTGACATGCAATCCACAATAACTGCCCCAATCAAAAAAGTGATGCCAGCCTCGTGCCACTGCAGCTTAAGGTACAATTGACACCCGGTTACACCCTTCATATAACAATCCCAAACAGATCATTTTAGCCTAATTTGTACTGTAGAACAAGGATTCATTCATTTTGTCATTTGTCATAGCGTTTTTCACCATAATTATGGTTCCAATGCTCTTTGGTTGAATGCCCTCGCATGGACCGAATGCCTTCAGATGAACCAGAGTACAAAAATGTAGGAGAATTTGGGAGGTGCTATTATGCGTGTGTGCATTTCAGCCATTAAAGTTATGCAAAGGTGGCCAAGACCCTGCTAGTCACCCATATCTAAATGGAGTGTTTATGGGCGTAGCAGAGGAATACTACGGACTAAAGGGGCGTATTGTGTTTAAGGAGATAGAGAGTTATGTGGGAAGCTACAGTCCGAATTTTTGTCATTAAAATTAGCTTCGTTCTTATGGCAGAGGTGATGTGCAATGTTGTTTGTGTTATATGTGAGTGCAGGGTGTGTTGAGTGAGACCATGCCTTCCGCTCATTTGCGAAGGCGTGGTGTGCGAGAGCAGAAAGGGGTTAGCTGTGCAAACAACAATGTCTACTTCCTGGGTTCCATCTATGTACAAGGAGGAATGCTACGTTTCACAGGCGATCTAAGTCCAAGATGAATGCATAATGCTCACCCTCTGAGAGGTTCTTAGAGTGAGAGATTGCCATCGCTAGTGACTTCCAGAGCGAAAACAGGTCCCCATTTCATGATTAAATGCAGCGACATGGCCCACCCTCTCGTGCTTTAGAGTTACATGCAGTGCCAACCACGTTCGAGGTGCCTGATTGTCCTCCTACGGGATAATCAGTGTGATTTTCCCAAGGTGCATTTTCAGTGCGATGCATTGCCCTCACGCCAGCCCATATGAGTGCAATACCTGTCCCACTGTCAGGATTCATTCCTGGTGCAAGTTGCTGCAGTGACTACATGAGTCCTCTGTGTATGCTTGGCATCCCACAAGGAAGGTTGGTTGGCAGAGCAAAGCAGTTGAAAGGAAAGAAGAGGCTAGTAGCTGACAGAAGGGCAGGTGAGGTGAGTGTGCGAGGGAGGCGGTGGGGGTAATGTAGGATGAAACGTGTGTGCGAGAGGCAGGGAGTGGACACAGGGATCAGGAAGTCAGGGGGAACAGCGAGCTTTGGAGAGCTTTCCTGAAGGCCAGGCAGGTGATCCTCTATGAGGCGAAGGAGTCGGGGGTGTGGGGGAAGTTCCAGAAAGTGGGTTAGAGGACAGAGATACAGACACTTCCTAATCTGGAGAACTTGAAACACGGACTACCAAGAGTTGTGCAGAGCCTGATCTGAGGATTCTGGTGGGGAGGTAGTGAGTGAGCTGGTTTTTGAGGAATTCCTGGCCTTTCTTGTGAATTGCGCGGTGGGTAATGCACATGACTTTGAAGGAGGCCCATCGGCTGATGGCAGCCAGGAGTGTACTGAATGTGGGGGAGATGTGTTCTATGGGGGAGAGTGCGATGAGGATCCTTGCTGCAGAGTTTTAAATCAGTTGGAGATTTCTCAGTTGGTATGTAGGTGCGCCTAGGTAGAGGGAGTTAGAGTAGTCTAGGCATGAGAGGATGATGGAGATGATAGAAGAAACTATGGGGGGTAGGAGAGATAAGGATATATCCGCTTGAGGATGAGGAGGTGCAAGGTGAACGATCTGGAAACTGCATTGATGTGATGGGAGAGAGTCAGGTGTGAGCTAAAAGTGCATCCTAGGTTTTTGACTGAGGGGGATGCAGTGGGACCGGGTCCTAATAAATGCGGCCAATGGATAGGTTGGGGAAGGAGAGCTGTTTTTGCAGCAGATTATGATTTCGTTTTTTCTGGGTTTGAGGAGCAGGTGATTGTTCGTCAGTCAGAAGGCAATGTCTGAGAGGCAGGATGCCAGGTCTGTGTGGGATGATGAGGGGGAGTTGGGAATCTTGAGGTTGATCTGGGTGTCGTCAGCACAGTTGTAACAGGTGTGATTGTGGAAACAGATAAGCTTGGGCAAGGACAAAAGATAGAGGTTGAAGAGGAGAGGGGAGAGAGAGAGAGGCTCTCTGGGGAACTCTGTTGGGGACTGGGCAGGGGGCAGAGGAGAAAGGATGGAGAGAGACAATTTTTGGGAACAGTCGCAGAGGAAAGAGGAGATCCATCTGTGGGTGGAGTCCCATATGCCTAGGTCAAACAGTCTGTTCATGAGAATGGAGTGGTTAATTGTGTCAAAGGTTGCTGAGAGGTCAAGGAGGATGAGAGCAGCACAGCCCCCAGAGTCTGCTGTTCTTTGCAGGTTACCCCAGATAGAGACCAGGGACCTGGAGGGGTCTGAGCCAGACAGGGCAGGGTCAAGAAGGCCGTGGGCCTCTGTGAAGAGGCTGTGCTGGGAGTATGCCGTACAATGTAGTAATTTGGCTATGAAGTGATTGTTGGCGATGGGGCGGTAATTGGAAGGGAGGAGGGGGTCAAGAGAAGGCTTTTTTAGTAGTGGTCTGACATGAAAGGTTTTGTATGCTGGTGGGAAGGTATCTGCTGTTAGTGAGTGGTTGATTATACATCTGGTGAGGGTGCCTGCACAGGTGGAGGAGAGGATGTTTTTGAGGAAGGCTGGGAGCAGGGGTCTCCTATTGGTGAGAAGCCTTGGGAACTCAGGATGGGGGATTGCAGAGAATAAGCTGAAGAGGGTGCGAGTTGGGGGCAGCGGAAGCGGACTGTCGGTAAAGGGGTGGAAGGAGTTGGTAGTTTAGCGTGGATGACGAGGTTCCTTTCAAAGGCTATGTTGAAGTAATGGTTGCAAAAGGATATTAAGAGCATGTAGACAGTAGAAGGTACTTAAAACAAGGGAAATATTTTTGCCTGCTGTTAGCGTGTTCATGCCATGTACAGCTTGAAATTGAATAATTCTACACTATAGAAAGGGCTGAGCAGATGTCAAAAGTACACTAAAGACACAGGAGCACCAACATCCAACCATAGTTGGAAACACAAGGCCTTGCTTTGGAGCGCCACGGCTGGCTTTTGTACATCACTGTTGGAATCTCTGTACAGTCTTCGCTGCTAGGGAAAGGAGGTTTACACTCACATCCTGCATGAACTTCCTGCAAACTGGTCATATCTCCTTGCTCGGGGTGGCAGTAAACATCATACACTGCTTCTCATAGGGGTGAGGCAGAATATTTCTGGAACATCTCTTATTACCGGGAGTATAGCTCAGCGGCAATGTTCTCGCCTTGGAAGCAAGACGACACGAAGCAACGCAGGTTCGATCCCCGGGGCCGCGCTTAGAAACCTCTGGGTATTTAAGCGCGTTATAAATACGCAACTAAGACAAAAAAAAAAACTATTACGTAGCTAAAACAAAAAACTATTCCTGTAACAGCGCCTCGATGCCTGCGGGCTGTGTGAGTGCTTTAAGAAATGCAAAAATAAATAAATTACGTGGCTAGACTGCCATTTTGGTGCAGCCAGTCTAGCTGCAATATCTTACTGCACATGCCATTTTTTTTACTGCCCATCTATGATAAAACAAATATGATAAGTGGTAATGTGTATAGACTGGCCAACATTAGTGCAGCCAGTTTGGACATGTTTTCGTATTGTGGCATGACATTTTTAAAGGCAAAGCAAACGGGAGTATATTCTTACGTGGGGTTACCGGGATATATTGGCAGAGCCAGCTTGGGCATGCTTTTTACAGTATCTTTACTGTCATTATCCACAAAGCAAACACAAGTATGTTCTTATATAGAAATACTGACATACATTTGTGCATCCAGGATGGAAATGTGTGGGCACAGGCAGCAGGAAAATGTTTTTTACTGGCACATTTTGTGAGCAAAGGCATAATGAAAATGGATTGGGAAACTCCACAGCGCACTGTTGGTGACTTGCAAATATTGGATATTATTTTAGAGCTACCCTACAAAACGGATTGTAAACTGTCTGGCTGTTTACAAAAATGTTCATAGAAAGTGTGCTCACTCCTCCGAAAATCCCCTTGATGGGTTTGTGCTGCTTGTAGAGAACTTTGAGCAAGTCCCGAAAGGAAGACAGTGTAAAGATTTACAAAGGTTTGAAAGAAGGTAATGACGGTATGAGTCAAAGGTTAGCTGCATGGTGGTATTTTGGATCATTTTGAGCCAACGCATGGGATGAACTAACAACAGTTCAGAGCACTATGTGCTGGTCATTCATGGTGTAAAAGGAAAGAAGTATCAGACCTAAAGAGGACAAAATGAAGCATCTTCTAGGTGGTGACAGGGAGTCAGGGTCTAGGGTGACCCCAGGTTTCCTCACTTAGGGAGAGGGGGTTTGTACATAAAGAGTAAGTAAACAATTGGGCCATTTCTGGAATGTTTTTTTTTGTCAGCCTAGCGAATAGCAAAATCCATGTCTGGATAGCCACAATGGATACATAGGAGTAAAATGCGCACAGAATGAATTCCAGGGCAGATTATTTGCTCGGTTTTCGGGTTTTCTGAAAATGCCATTTTTATTTATTTAAATGTGATCATTCAATGAGCGCAGTCCTATAGTTTTAGAATTTACATCTGTCACAAGTATCGACCAGAGGATGCGCCCATTAAACGTAGCAAGAGAGAACTCGCCAAGAAAGTGTCTATACACGTTATGTTTTTTGAAACAATTAACCCGAACCCCTATGGTCTTGACAAAGACACCTGCAGTGTTAGTGGAAACGGAAGCTCTGCGGGGAGTCGCCATCTTGTTGGAACAACTCCCAAGAAAAGGGGAGCAGAGAACGCCAAACAAAGGCGCCAGAAATTAACCAGGCCCTTTTGACCTTTACAAAGGAATGTGGGGGGAGGCGAAAATGCACGAAGGGTCAGCTTGGTGATATCTCTTTCCCATTAAAAACAAAAGCAACGGCCCTGCTGATAATCAGAAGTAAACCATGTTTACATGTTACTGTCTCTTTTTTAGGATGTACCAGCACATCGACCCTACGCCAACCTACGTCATTCTACGTCAACCCAAACAAGTGACGGGGATTCAGGAAGGTTTTGCCCATACACACAATTAGCTGCACGTGCACGATTTGGCGTTCGGACAAACAGAAAGAGGGCCTGGGAGGGACAGCTCGGCTAAATCTACGCCTCCGGAAACGCTAAAATAAATGACAAGGTTTGAAGACCTGCTCCAAGGCAACACGGTTTGCAATCGTTCCACAACCCCCTGCACAAAATCCTTTGAAAAACATCTCAAGTTTAGATGCGAACAAAGGGCTGCTGTTTGACCGCTCAAAATAAGTGGGGCAGTGCTAATTATAGACAGCTTTTCGGCGACGTTAATTGCAGGGCATTATGTCTCATATTTCAAAAGAAGTCTCACTTGCAGTCCCCCCTACGGCCACTAGTAGCCCAAGTTTGCCCTATGGTGCCTGAACCATGCCCTTAGGCCGACATCGGGAAGATATCAGCCTCACAAGAGCAAGTTTTTTGGACTGCGTATGTATAAGGACATAGATCTGCAACCAGTGGCTCGCTAGGTGTTTTGCACCAATGATCCCCGACCCCACCACTGATTTTGCTGGCTAAAGCCCATGGGAGTTGTAGTCCAAATAATCCAAACAGACAAAGGGCCTCATTATAAGTATGCCGGAGTGGTAACAATGGTGCCAGTAAGCTACCGACACTGTTACCGGATGAGCATATGCGAGTTCTGCGAGTGGGTGCCTTTCAGCCCGTTAGGCACCCACTCGCAGACCTTGACGGATGCACCGGCACTGTTGCCGGTCCTACCCATTCACATTGAGTACAATGGGACTCGAATGGGAATGGGGAGTCATTTTTCCCGGCGCCCGGCAATGGGGAATTACCGGGACCGCCGTGGCTGTAATGCCCCAGTAACTCCCCATTGCCGGGCGCCAGAAAAAAAATGACAGCAGCGGCAACCGTGCCGTTTTTACCGGCACGGCTACAGCCGGGGTCAGAATAAGGCCCAAAGTGTGTGAACCTCTGACACAGAGGATGCCCCCAGGATTACAATGGCACATAGGACCGGTCCTACAAGACTTTGTGGGTTAATGTGGAGCCGTTTGACCATTTAGTGTATAAAGCTGATCACAGTATTGACCAACGTTACAGGGCACATTTGATCTAAAATGCGCTATTTGCTATGTATCGCTCCAAAAATATACCACCAAGCACTACTGAAACACTTTTTAGATTCATTTATTTAGTTTCTCAAATGTGTTACATTTTTTTGTTACATGGGCCTATTTAACTTTGGCTAGGAGGTGGTGCCAAGAAGCCCTTATAAGATAAAACTCACGCATTGGAGTACAGCTAGGGGGTGATGTCATGAGGGGCACACAGCTGGCGTGTGTTGTTTGGTGATTTACCCACCCATGACTGTCCATGTCCATGCAAATCCCTATAGCATGCCCCTCCCCATCCAAAACACATCCTCCTGGGGTCTCTTGGAGATAGCTTTATCAAGCAGTAACATTATACTTTGTGTTGTAAGTGTCTTTAAGTAGCATTTCAAAGCACTCTTCTGAGATGTAATAGCTTCATTGCAGCAATACATGTGCTGATGGTGTAACGAAATTGTTCAGCCAGTTGATCTATGAGCAATATGCATGTCCTAGCACTAAAGTCCTGTTAAAAATTAGGCTATGTTAGGTATTAGATAAGCATAAGCCATATACTGCCCTTTGTGTCCCTATTACCATCATATGGCCATGCATATGGCCATGCAGTGCCATTAGTGCCTGGCACATGCCCATTCCATGCTACTCAAAGGGGAAAACTGTTGGCTTTTCCAATGAGTGTTTTTGCTTGAGCCCAACGCGAGATGGCTCCCTGCCGATTCATCGCCTGGTACTTCGTAGGCTCCCTTTTACATACACGTTGAATGGGCAAATTCCAATTTTCCACCAGAGGAAAAAAATACCCCCAATGCTTATTTACATTGTCACGTTGCATATTTACGTGGCGCAACGTGTGCCATGTTGCTAATGCTGCTTTAAAATTGCACTGCCGGTTAAGACTGCAAGTAGATGACTTTGAATACAGAATGACCCGGAGAAAACAATAATGAGAACCACATTCACAGTTACACGATCTCTTCAAATTAACAAATCTCAAAGTAGTCCAGGAAAAGAGCAGGCCAATTGAATTCAGAACAGCATATACATTTGGCACTTGGGACTGACCAGCGCCTGGGAATGTGTGTCGATTACCAACAGGACTGGGATAATATAACATTTTGCGTGCATGCCACTCCACGCTGCATTGGTCACCCAAAAAAAATGGCAACCTAGGGGTTCTTGGGTCTAACGAGTGACAGATATACCGGCTGCCCTCGAACTAGAACGTACATATACGTGTCATAATTGTAAAACCAAAGAGCTAGACTTTTTAGGATGTATGTATGTATAAATATTATGAACAGACCCACACAAGGCGGGAAGACCGCCAGCAACGTTCTACTCACTTTTAAATGGCTGACACCTCCCACTGATTAGCATCCCTTTCTGAAAATAAATACCCCCACACCCTACCTAGGGCGGGCGATTACGCAAACCCAGCACCTCATTTCGAGACAGAAATGCCAACTAACCAATCCACTAACAATTTCCTCCTCTGCTTACACCTCTCAAACTCAAAATCAAACACAACCACAAACCTACAGCACAACAAACCGCACAAACCACTACATTGCAACAACAAAACAATAACACACATAGACTCGCACAACAGTACACGATGACTACCGGCCGCAAACACCCCAGGCCCAGCCAACGGACCCACCGGGCTGAGGCTGCCAACAACACATCACTGCTCCCTTGCACTTATCCAGCTTCCTCCCAATACCTCACCCTCCCTTTCCCCTCTTTCAGAGCCGCCAGAGCGCCAGGGGACCACTCCGGTGGTTATAGTGCGCGGTACAAATATCCTTTAACATTAACATAACCCTTTGAATTGGGGTGAAAGATGGCGCTAATGGGCCAAAAGAAGGCTTGATAACATCCTGGTCTGAGAGGAAGGGTGAGAGGGGTTAATGCACCTGCTCCGTGTGTAACCTGCAGGCAACATAATCCATTCCTAGTGAGATACTGATGCAGGTGTACTTGCTATTCTGGTACCCCCAGTTACCTCACATCACTTCAAGAAGGCGCGCTCCGTTTGATGCCCAGCAAAGGTTTATCACTACTGACCCCTAGCGCTGCATTGTTTTTCCTCCATCTTCTCAAGATATTTGGGAACAGGCAGAGAGTTTAAATGAGAGTTTTACTGTGGTCAGAGCGCACAAAGCAAAGACACAAGTGATTGTGGAAATGCTGGCACTTAGAGGGCCAGTGGGTGGTTAGTCTCTGCCCCACTCGCGACTCATCCCTGTCTGTGAGAGAATAGAAACAGGTAGCAGAGGAGGGCAAAGGGGTGTATGTTGGTTTATACAACCAATTCCATGCCTACTAGAGATTACAAATTAGCAACAGAGGGCAATGTCATCCATTCAAGGATCTGAATGCATCTCATTTATGCAACTGGCTGGACTTAAAGGATAGTTCCGGGACTTTTTTTTTATTGTCCCTACGGTTCGGCCATGTGTTTTTAAGCATAAATCGGTAGATCGTAGAAAACTTTCCTATGGACCTTACCCGACTTTTCGTCCATTAACGCACTCGAAATCAGCCGCCATTTTGTCATAATCCTATAATTTCCCCCCATCGACCTGGCTCACCTGCGTTTGCGGCACTAAATCAAATCCCCCGCCGCTGAGCCTGACATCAGCAGACGCGTACCGCCCATTTCCCAACGCCAAAGCACGTTTCGTGTCAACAATCGCTGCGCCTCAGCTAATGAAGTATCGCCATGGAAATGGCAGGACGCCTCTTTCCTCAATAAGTATAAACACACCGTTTCACAACACACAGCAGCAGATTTTCGATTCCATTCCTCTCTCTGTGTTACTTTGAGTATTCTGTGACTCGTTTCTGTGCTCTGGTCAGCTACCTTCGCCGCTTCTAGGCCTTGTGAACACCTGTACCATCTCTGTAAATTATTTTACTTTCTTTACCACACAATGGCTACAATAATGCCGTATATGTACGAGCCCGAGTACACCGAGGAGGAACTACTGGAAAGGCAAGCACGCGAAAACGATGGGGATTCGGACGGCAGTTGGGAGGACCAGTCAACGGATGAAGAGCCTGGACCATGTCGCATGGACGGCGTCTCCACCTGGTGCACGTGCAATCGGTGCGAGCTAATGCCAACTGAGGAGGAGAACTGCTGCTGCCGTGAAAATTCCGGGTGCTTGGCCTACATTTCGGAAGGCGAGCCAAGTCCGCAATGCATCACCGAGCTGCCAGAGTTCAGGGAAGCCTGCCTCTCACGGACCGTGTTGAGGATGATGATGGTGCTTATGCACGAACTTCGCGGCACTGTTCGTCCGCGTAATCCGATTAACGAGTAAGTATACTCTGGTTGTGATGTCAGTGATGCCACTACTATTTCATGGTCGTCTCCCACATATAAAATTACATCTACATATCATTCGAACGCATGTAAATTGGTTCCATATTGTGCATTTTCTAGATGGAATTTTTTTCAAAGCAGATTGACATTTTTTACCTGAATCGACATTGATAAGAAAGTTTTGTCATTTTAATACAGTTTGCATCTTTCTTTTTCACAGGTGGTACAGGCTGGTGGCCTATCGTTGCTTCACTTGGTGGCTTCACGGGAGGCTCGGACACCGCGTTCGGAGAGTAATACCTGCCTGTGCGGTACTTGCCATTAGACAACATTTCCCCAGCGACAGTGGACAATACCGCGGATTTTCCCTGGATGTGCTGCAACCGGAACTTTACAATGTGTAATGTTTATTATTTATGTTCAATTGAAATTAAGATCTAAAATAAAACCCAACATATATTTTAACAATGGTTGTTTTGATTTTTTAAATGAATCTAGTGTGTCTCCATTGAATAGTCTTCCTGTGCCTTGTCTTGTCACACCACATGTCTCCGGCCAGCATCCTCCCTCACGCTGGCCGCCCACCTTCAATCCACATAACCGTTGAACCCATATGCAGCAGTCATACATATGTTATTTTGCGGGTTGGCATCAAGCCTCCCGGCCTTGCCTCCTCCCCCAAAAATACTTACCACACCACTTTGTTCAAGCGTTGGCAATAAAAGGCCGTTGGATTTTATTGATACAAAACATGGTTATAGGTAAATAATCAATATGGTTGATCATAATAAATCATCCTTTTGCGCACCGGGTACAGAGATGACCCCCTCTGGCCCGTGCCGCCTTGCCACCACAGGCCAGCCTGCTGCTGACTAACTGCCTAGGCATCCAGGGTCTCCAGGGTGAACTGCACCCATATATTCTCCTGGGAGGGTGAGGTATTTATAAACTCACCCCCCTGCCTTCCAAGTATTAGATCCTGCAGCCTGCCTCTTACATGCAGTTAGATGGCCTCTCCTTGGTGAGGCCCTGCGGCAAACGAGTCTTGTCTGCACGACCACCGCCCCAATCCACCCCCCCGCCCTATCAAAGGCAGTTCGCACCGGGGTACTTGTGCTGGCAAGTGGAGCTGTCAGGGAGCGATAAAGGCCAAGAGGTGCCAAAGACCATGTACACTTCAAAGTGGTCTATAGAGCATGGGTTGTTGTTCCCATGTCTACCTCCAGACCCCGTGTCTCCTGCCAAGCATCCCCCCTCACGCTGGACGCCCCCCTGCAATCCACATAAGTGTGTCTCCATTCACGAGTCTTCCTGTGTCTTGTCTGCACGACCACCGCCCCAATCCACCTCCCCGCCCTATCAAAGGCAGTTCGCACCGGGGTACTTGTGCTGGCAAGTGGAGCTGTCAGGGAGCGATAAAGGCCAAGAGGTGCCAAAGACCATGTACACTTCAAAGTGGTCTATAGAGCATGGGTTGTTGTTCCCATGTCTACCTCCAGACCCCGTGTCTCCTGCCAAGCATCCCCCCTCACGCTGGACGCCCCCCTGCAATCCACATAAGTGTGTCTCCATTCACGAGTCTTCCTGTGTCTTGTCTGCACGACCACCGCCCCAATCCACCCCCCCGCCCTATCAAAGGCAGTTCGCACCGGGGTACTTGTGCTGGCAAGTGGAGCTGTCAGGGAGCGATAAAGGCCAAGAGGTGCCAAAGACCATGTACACTTCAAAGTGGTCTATAGAGCATGGGTTGTTGTTCCCATGTCTACCTCCAGACCCCGTGTCTCCTGCCAAGCATCCCCCCTCACGCTGGACGCCCCCCTGCAAACCGCATAATGCCACGACATATACACGTCATTCATTCACAAACACAACCCTGTTTCGAATTCTTTATAACCCACTTCATATTTCTAATTAGAACTTCTTTGCGCTTTGCTAGTCAACCCGTGAAGGTGCTGGTTATCTGCTCTTCGTCTCTGTGAACTTCCGTGACCACTTCGAGCAAACTCGTCAGTTTGCAACCTGTGAACTGCTCCCTGTTCTACGACAAGAAACTACTCTGATCCCTGCATCTAACTGTTTGTTCATCAAGGTAAGGCCATGTACCATAATCATTTTGCGTCCAATATTTTAATTTATATCTATTTGCTAGTAGTCATCAAATTGCATCCATGTTTTCTTTTTGTTCAAGACTGTACATGCAAGGAACTAGTCACATGTTCTGAGTTTAGTCAAATTATTTTTCTATTTTTTAAAACTTATTCAAATACTTATCCGCATGTGAATAACGTGTATAGTTCCAAGAACCAAAACGAACCTTGCATTGAACCTTTTATGTGTCATTTAATTTTTTAACACATTGGTATTCATAGAGAATTGTTGATCTTTACTTTTCAGAACTTTCCACAATGCCTGCCTGTTCCATTGGCGGTTGCCCTTCGAAGACCCATAAAAAATCTGAAGGTACTATAATGCATGTTTTCCCTAAAACAATAGATCAGATAAGAGAATGGGTCCGATATTGCGGATATCCACCATCTGAGCTTGAAAGTAGAGTCCTAGAAGTCTTTGCGGACAAGAGGGGTGATCGATACCGCATCTGCAGCAGGCACTTTAGCTCAGACATGTACTCCACATCATTGCTAATAAAGAAGAACACACCGCGAGCGAAGCGAAAATTGCTCTCAACCGCTATTCCCACTCTATTCGTCCACATCCCTCCACTGGTGAGTCAAGTTTACGGATTTAGCTCTCGGCCTTGCGGTAGTGTGTAGCATTAGCTAACAATAATTTCCCCATTTATGTATCTACTCAATATGAAGGCGGAAGATTCTCCATCCGTGTCGTTATTGCAGTCATCAGCCACTTCAAGCGCCTATCGGGTAATCTTACTTAGCTATTCTGCCACTGACTTGTTTTAGGCATGTAAATCAATAGTTTTAATTTATCGTGTAATTATTTTACCTAATGGTACACCCTAGTACTCGTCCTCTAGTCTTTGTTTTCAGTTATAATTATTGTTATCCAAAATAATGCAAGTACTGTCTTTCAGGGAGATGCTGAGGAGTCCAACGCACTGACGACAACCGTTGATGTCACTCAGATGCTCGAGGTACGTTTCCGGACAGTTCCATCGATGGAGATCATCAGATCTTGCATTCTCGTAGCGTGATTGTTACACACAATGTTTCTTTCGTTTTTAGCCATTGATATGTCCTTCTGTCGTCGCCCTCCTATGTGTCTTCTTTTTTCAATATTGTGTTCATTACTAATGAAAGTCCTATGTTTCAGGGAGTCGATGGAGCATTAGTCCAAGAAGAAGGGGGAGCATGCAGTTACGGGTCGGCGCAACAGCTTGCAGAAGTGTGCACCGCAGTTACAGCGTCCCTTGATGTTCTTATGCATTTCGAGGTATGGATACTGACAGTTCGATCAAGCGAGATCATATGACGTGATTACATCCGCTATACTTCCTTCTTTATTAACGCAAGTACTATGTTTCAGGGAAATGACGGAGCTTCTTCTACAAGAACATCACCCCTAGTAGTTGATGCAGATCTCTGGGTGGTGACACTTCCAACGATCCAGCAAATCGAATCATATTTAGATATCCATTATTTATTTTAGACAACTGATCATTTGTGCAGGTCTATTTAGATGAGCCGTTGACACCTGCACAAAGTTTATGTTCTTTTTAACAAAATAGAAAACCATACTAATGCAATTACTGTTTCAGGGAGTTGATGAAGCGTCATCTTCAATAATATCATCAATGAAAGTCTATGCGGAGCCGGAGGTATGGATCTTGACAGTTCCATCTAACTAGATCAACAATGCGTGAATAATTGTCGTTTGAATGTTCTACACAATGCGTTCATTCGTGTTTTGCTATTGAGATGTACGTGGGTATTGCTCCCCAAGTACATTTTGTGTTTTCAATATTATTATACATACTAATGAAAGTTCTATGTTTCAGGGAGTCGATGGAGCGTCAGTGCGTGATGGATGTGCTTATCATGAAAATATAGTCCTTGCGGTCGAGTCGGAGCAACAGCGTCCTGATGTTGAAGTTCGAGGCAAGAAAGTTTCAAAGAAAAGAAAGCAAAAGAAGGTTAATGTCCTGGTCACTATATTATGTTGTTTTTCACTGTTAATAGTTCAATACTGTAAGTTGTGTTTAAACTGAACATCCCTTTTCCAATCTGTCCTCTAGTTGCGAGTGGGTGTACGAACTAGATCTACACAGACAGTGAAGCGAACGAGAGATGTTGCTTGTCAAACCTTTTGGCAGGGACTTGAGACTGGAGATGCATCGTGCCAATGGGAAGAATATGAAGTGATTGACAACGGAGCTATACCACCACCAGCCATTGATAGTGAATGTCCTCCTGGTAGTTCGGATGCAGTCGGAGATCAATTCACAGAATCCACACCCGCAAAAACTAAGACCGCGAGAAAGTTGAAGAAATTGTTTTATTCACCCATCGCCGGAGAAGGAACAGATGTTGCAATGGAAGAGAATGAAGTGGACGACAATGAAACACCATCAATATCACTGAACATAGCGGAAGACGATATCAGAGATTCTACCTTTCATGTGAGTGACATGTCCTCAACGTTACAGGCCGAACCAGCTGGGATGCAGAGTGACAGTATAAGGAAAGAGGCCAAATTCATTGTATTCGATAGTTGTTTGATTGATATTATTATTAGGATGAAATGTGGGCATTCGGTTGGTGGGGAAGTATGTGGGGAGCCATTGATTAATGTGACTCATGCAATTCGAGGCACTAACCTTAAAATACATGCCACCTATTAAAAAATATCATCCTTTCTCATGGTCTGCACAACCCATGCTGGGGAAACTGCCAGCAGGCAATCTACTTTGTGCAGCGGCCACACTTTTTAGTGGTTCAAGTTTTAAAAAGTTAGAGTATTTCTTTCAGTTTGTGGGAATCCATTTCATTGCGAAAACTCAGTTCTACAAATACCAAACCGATTATCTATTTCCAGCCATTAGCGAAGCTTGGAGAATGAAAAAATGTCTATTGATAGTACATTCGCGGGCAAACGGTTCAGGCTAGCCGGTGATGTACAGTGCGACAGCCCAGGATTTTCAGCCAAGTACTGCACCTACCACTTTCAGGACATGGAAAGTAAGAAAATTGTGAGTTCGGTGGTCGTGCAGGTGTCACAAAGTACATCCTCAGTGGCCATGGAGAAAGTTGGCTTTGTAGCATCATTGCAAGAACTACAATCGCGGGGAATGGTGTTCGACCTGATAGCCACGGACAGACACGTTTCAATTGCCAAGACAATGAGAGAAGAGTACAAAAATATAAATCACCAATTTGACGTATGGCATCTTGCAAAAACAATCAATAAAAAAATGTCGGCTGCAGGTAAAAAAAAAGATATGCAAGGTATTTCACAGTGGTCCAAGTCAATCAGCAACCATCTTTGGTGGAACTCAAAAACATGTGGAGGGTCGTTGGAAATTCTACTGGAAAAATGGCGGTCAGTAATGCTACACTGTAGCAACGTTCACCGCTGGACCACAAACCAACATTTCCACAATTGTGAACATGGCCATTTGTCCACAGAGGAGGCACGGAAGAAGTGGTTGATTCCTTCATCACCCACTCACAAAGCCATTGAAAAGATTGTATTTGATAAAACTATAACAAGAGATTTGAGGGGACTCACGGAATTCTGCCACAAAGGAGATTTGGAGGTGTTCCACAATATGTGCCTAAAGTACAGGCCAAAACGATTGCATTTTGGCATGGAGGGCATGATAAATCGGACTCTTCTAGAGGTCTTGGCACATAACCATAATGTTGGCCGTCAACAAAGTAGGACGACCGGAACTTTAGGGACGCTTCGCTACAATAAGGCCTTCACTAAAAGAAGTAAACAATGGGTGATCAAACCAGTGTTTGAGGATATGCAATATGAGTTTATTGAGAGACTTATTGTTGATGTCCTAGATAGGCACATACATGGAGTTGTGAACGAACCTGTGCAGGGGACAACTGCATTGCCACCCAACATTGCCTCTGTTCCATGTCCACCTAAAGCAGAGCTCATTGAGAAATACACATCACGGTTTAAATGATTGTAATTTGATTGTCTGTTCTCTCGAGTCTCCTCATGTTGCAGGCCCATTGAATATGTGCATCTATGTAATGTGTAAATAAAAGTGATTGCTCAGTGTACATGCAATGTGTCTCTCCACCCTTGCCCCTCCCTTCACCGTGCAGTAGTGCAAACCACCCGGGTGTCACCTGTGACTTTGCTCTGGAGTCTCCTCATGTCGCAGGCCCATTGAATATGTGTAGCTATGTATTGTGTAAATAAAAGTGATTGCTCAGTGTACATGCAATGTGTCTATCCAACCTTGTTCATTTGCGCATTAAATTAAACCAAACAGTAATATAAATCATTTTTCAAAAAATATAGAATGTCTCCGTATTTATGGTTCTCTGGGGCTGCAAATGCACGCAGACAAAATGCAAAGATGGAGTGTAAATTTCAAGTCCTGTGAGATGGCCTTACACTGAATGTAGCTAACTAGGAATGTGTGCTCGTTCAAAGTGAAGGTCAGCTGCTTTGATTTTTTGCTCGGGTGCCGGAATGGCCCACGACTCAGTATAAGGTTCTATTGTTATTTGACCTTGACAGGCCGGGACCATCCCGAAAGACTTCTTTTTGGGGGTGTGGTGCAATAACGTAAGAAACGATAATGAATATAATTTCAGAAACGAAAGCCATTTAATGTTCGTTCATTAGAAGAAATAACGTCGACATAGAAGGAGTGGTATTTCGGGGCTGCCCTACGCACAGACACAATGGAAAATGCAAATATAATGTAAGTAACTCTTTAGATGAGTTTATACCGCAATTTAATTACTATACAGTAGCTTTAAAGACGGGTTAAGTTGTACTTGTTCGTTCTATGTGGCATATTGTTTTGTACCGCGCACTATCTTGAGGAGAACCATCTCCTTTTACGGAAGCACCTCAAAACCTTCCTCTTTGCTTCTGGTTTCTCTCTCCCTCTCCCCAGCTACAACTGGTTCACTTTCTGCGACCTCGGTCCTTGGCCCTTCCACTCTCCACCTGCACTGCCTCCCTGTCAACCCCTGCACTGGGGGACTGTCTCAGTATCCTACAGCCCCCCCTTCCCAACACTTGTTCTGCACTTACCTTGCACTCGCCACCAGCTGGCCCTATGTATTTATTATTTTATGCTACTTACCTTGTACTCCACTTCCCCCCTCCCCTTCCCCTTGCACTTTTACCTTCCCCCTACCCCTGCACTTGCGCGATCTGAATGACACCTGGCCTAGTAGGATCGTTGTCTGTCTTCTCCTTGTTTCCCCCCCCTCCCTGCCTCGCCACGCCTTGAAACACTTGTGTATAGGCGCGTTGCAAATGCCATATTATATCATATCAGTGACGAAGTGGTCCACTGGCGCTCAGGCGGCTATGAAAAAGGCGGAGGAGAGGGGGTGGGTTACTGGAAATGACGTATAATACCCAGTTGCACTGTCCTAGCTATGAAATAATTTCCCGACCTAATATATAAAATGAATAATTTTAATAAAGATCTGATGGTGAGACTAATTTCATTTTTTATGTTTTTAAAACAGGAACATCCTTCATTATTGTATGTGTCACGAGTACCAGACCCCGGCGAATGGCTTTTACAACCGCCAGTTGCTTCTCCGCGTGAACAACGTTACCACCCTGACCATTTTATGGGACGATCGCCAAGTACAAGTATGCCCTTACGCGGTACTAACGGCTAGATGCAACATACATACCGTTGTGGTGGCCTAGTGCCTCGTTGTTGGAACAGCCATGCGATTATCAGTGCGACCGAAGAGCTTATTTTATCGTAAACCAACACCCTGTGTACTGCACACGAACATCGCTTGCCTCAAGACGAACTATTTTGGATCGAGAGCAAAGAAAAATGCAAATCGCTGAATATTCTCTAAACATTTGATGTCAAATAAATGTACTTTACCAAATTCACAATCTTGCGGTTTGATTTAAAAGTACAGTTTCATATTCCGAATTGTGGCGCGCTGTGTTGTGAGCTGATCTGTGTTGGTTTCCGGGTTCTGTGTGGAGTCGCGTAGAAGACGCCTGGGCGCGTTTGCCTATGCAGCACAGTCACGTCACGGATAGAGGCGGGGAATATGAATGTTTTGATAAAGTCTGTTTCAGGGGCGGGGGATATGATTTAGTGCCGCAAACGCAGGTGAGCCAGGTCGATGGGGGGAAATGATAGGATTATGACAAAATGGCGGCTGATTTCGAGTGCGTTAATGGACGAAAAGTCGGGTAAGGTCCATAGGAAAGTTTTCTACGATCTACCGATTTATGCTTAAAAACACATGGCCGAACCGTAGGGACAATAAAAAAAAAGTCCCGGAACTATCCTTTAAAACCAATTCAGAAGGGGGGGGGGGAGCATCACTCACCTGGTCATTGCGACTGGACGTTTAGAATTAGCCTGTGAGTAAGGTTCCTCTAGCTGCTGCAGGGTGGAAAGCGCCCAGGCATGGAACTTAGACAAATCATGTGATAAGCCTACCTGACAATATAAAAAAGCTATAGTAACCCTAAGCAAAAATAGTATAGGGCCTCATTAAGAGTTTGGCGGTAATCCGCTGGTGCTACCGGCGGGTTGTCGCCAAACTCGTAACACTGTTCCACCACCTGATAGCCCGGTACCTCTGGGACATTACAAGTCCCGGCGGCGCAGGATGTCAGGTGGCAGAAAGTGTAAATCCCCATTCCCGTGGAGTCTGATTGGGAATGGGGCCATGGAAGCACTGGCACTGTTGATAATGGTTCCGGTGCTTCTGTGAATACCATGCCTGCAGAGGCCAATGCCCCTGGAAGACCTTCCCGTGAGCAACGGCCCCTACAGGCATACGTGTAGTCTGGCGGTCCGGAAAGGGTGCCAGTATGTTGCGACCAGCACCCTTATTTCCAGACCGCCAGACTTACAACAAGGCCCAAATGATTGTAGTTTTATATTCCTATCCTGATGAAAGCCTACAATTACCATTATGCAAAGGAATGCAAGCCTAAAAAATCTAATTTGAGTTTCCAATTTACTATCAAGAGTGAAATAAACTCGGTGAAAGAAAATGCACACCATCAGCTGCTTGTGTTGTTTCTCACAGCATGCACCTTTATGCAATCAGTCACCATTTGCACCACTTATGGGACACTGGCATCTCCTAATCCCACACTCACTGCTTGGCCAGCAACAATGCAGCGCTGATTGCATTTTCAATTGCTTCAAAGAAAGAAAGAAAGAAAGAAAGAAAGAAAGAAAGAAAGAAAGAAAGAAAACAAAGAAAAATTGGAGCAGAACTCTTGGAAGTTTGTCTCTATGATCAGCTAATTATTGTGGCTGCAGTGTGCAGTGACTGGGATATGGGATTTTCATTTCCCCAAATTCGAAATGTGGGAAGGCAATGTGTACTTCTTCCCCAGCTCTGCGTAAATCCCGTCCCAGTTCAGCAGTGGCCATGGAAGTTCACCTCCAGGTCAGAAGCACTGAGTAAGCAGCCATTACATGAAACGCTTGCATTTTGTATCCGACACTCAGGAATGCAGAATGTGTTCTAAGCTGTAAATCCATTCACCTCACCACAATCTTTACACATCTCTGTGCTGCTGCTTGCTCTGCTGCTTTGAACGATGCCCCCCCCTAGCAGCCACCGTACTTTCTGACAGGACATTGCACGCTTCAGCTCCTGAACTCAAAAAGCTCTTCCTTTCCTCGGGAACGTTGTTGATATTATCGCCGGCTCCTGTGATATGCGCCACCGCGCGCGCCCAGGATGCCCCCAGTTCAAAGCCTCCCGCGCAGACTGTGGAACAGGAAACCCTTGAACCATTTCGGAGCTTTCAAAGGGGGCCATTATTTTCTGTTAAGTAGACTTCCTTTATGTTCTGGTCTTCAGGACCGTTTCCGAAGCCACACTCGCCTCGCTCCCCGTTGCTGGTGATGGCTGCGATATTGCAATGTCCGTGGGAGGCAGACAGACACCCACCGGCTTTGATTTCACTGAAAACGGATCCTGGGAGGAGGCCGCCGAGGAACAATGCGGGCCAACCTTCTGAAGACGACACCATCTTAAAAGACCTCGCATTGCAAACCATTGTCGACAAAATAAACACAGGGCATTTCTCAAATACATTGAGGAATATACTGAGCGGAAACACCGTGGCATCTGTTTTGCTTAGCTGAGCCCCACCACTGCTGTTTTATCAACTCACCTAATATTGTTATTCATTTAAAAAAACAAATAAACTATTAACCAAAGGCGATAGGCCTAATTTACAAAAGCCTTTAACTTTGGTGCAATTCCATCGGGAACTGCCATGGGTTCCCCCCCCCCCACTGCCAAGGCCTTTTTTGGTGATTTCGGTATTTCAACATTTAATGACTTCTAACATTTTCTCCTTCATTAACCCCTTAAGTGCCAAGGAAAGTTGGCAACAGGGAGGTAATGCCAAGGACGAGATACGTCATCCTTGGCACTTAAGCAGTTTATCAGGGTACTAAGCATGTCAGATGTAAACATACTCGTTTCTTTTTTTAAGCATGGTCACAATATTACCCTGCCACCCCCAAAAAATATTCTCAATGGGGCATAATAACCCACTGCAATAGAAGGGTTAAAAGATATTAAAATAGATTATCAAGAGGCAATAAAGCGCATTCTGGTGACATGCTAGAAATATGATGCTTCCCACCGCAGAAACATGCGCGGCGGCGCAATGTGTTTCCAGTGGATGGCAGCTGTATATTTGGGGATGCTGTTCCCCACCCCCGCCACCAGTATTAAATCCAAGGTAGATTGGGCTGGGGGAGTCATGCTGAACCTGGAGTCCTCCGTGTAATGGACTGACGACAGATAGGGAAAGGGGTCGAGAGGCGCCAATCAAGCCCCGCCCACAAATTTCCCCACAACTGTCCCTCGGGGTATATACCTGCAATGGTCAGGCAGAAGTTAGAATAGTGCTTCCCCAGTTAATAAGAGAATAATTGAAATCCAGTCCTAGACAATTAAGGAAAGTGTTTTGTTTTGGGGCCCCTAGTGTAGAACTGCATGAAGACGCCTAAAAATACTAGGGTATATTGCCCAAGACATTCAGCAGTTTACATGCCATTAGTGCCACTTTACCCTGCATATCATGTGATAATATAGTAATAAAACCCATGGTAACGGCCCCAGATCTAAATTACACGAAGGCCTTAACAATCGGTGTCAGTGTGTTCCCGCTGGATCAGGATGTATTGCTACTAGCACCCTGGGTTTTCAATCCAAAAAGAGCGCTGACAGCAATCTATTATTTTTTTTAATGAAAGGGAATGCGCATGCGGCGTCCCATTCATTCAAGCAAATTACCTACCCTAGATGACCGCCTCAGGGTTGCAAGGCGGGGCTCCATGGCGGCCCTGGATTTGGCAGAGGTGGGCGCAGCTGGCAGAGAAAGAAGTTCTGACTATGCATCCTTACATAGCGCTTTCGGCCGAGGCATCACAGAGCTGTACTGGGTCCAGACCCATCTATTCTCATAAGACATGAGAATAGATGGGAGGGACAGATGAACAAGCTACTCTTCAATTTCTTCCTAAAAGTCAAAAGGCTACTGGTGCCCCACAGATCAGGAGGGTAGAGCATTCCAGTGCTTAGCTGCAAGGACTTAGAATGATCTTCCCATAGCTCTCGACTACCTAAATCGATGATCAACCAGAAAGAATGCATGAGATGATCGTAAATTCCATGAGGGGCAGTGCCATTGAAGTTTACTGGGAGGTACCTTGGGCCAATGTTCTGAAGACTGGGTTAAACATTTACACTGAATCCTTGCTGCCATTGGAAGCCAATGAAGCATTTTCAGAGTAGGTGAGATGTGCATATTGGATGGAAGGCCTACCTACTGCCCAGAAAGACTATTTTGTATTGTTTGTATTTTGTTTAAAACATATTTGGGATCACCAAGTATTAGTATTAGGAAGTTACAATAGTCCGTGTGAGAACCTACAAGCAGAGCAATGCTAGCTGCCTGCTGTCCTGATATGTATGCTCTAATTTCCTTTAGGATCATACATTAATAATTAATAACGCCAGACGTGCACCTAGGCTAAACATTCAGGGGTGGGGGGAATAATCCTTAACATTTTAGGAGAGGCGTTATCTTCAGAGACTGTGGGGGAGGCGTAAACATACGTGTGTGGGGGCATCTAACTTCTTTACACATTCTCATGCTACAATTCTGGTGCAGGTGCAATCTTACAAGCAGTTAACTCTCCTTTACACTTGAAAGCACCCACGTACATTTACATTTACATTTAAACATTTATAGAGCGCCTCAGGCCCGCAGGCAAACAGGCACTTACACAAAATAACACAAAGGAGTAAAACAATACCGACAGGTGAAAACAGAACTAAAATACATGTAAAAAGACCTAAAATGGAGAATCCATAAAACCAGAACCACAATCATCCCACAGGAATCGTTAAAATCTAAATAAAATAAAATTACAAAGCCAACCAGTAAAAAGTATTAAAAAAACCTGAAGTACTGAAAGTTCAAGAACCAAAGTAAAAAAGAAGGTTTTCGAGGCCTTCTTAAACACAACTAGAGATGACTCAAACAGTAGGTGACACAGTAGGTGACACGCTAGTCGATTTCAAAGATCGGGAGCAAGGAAGTTAAAAGATACTTTGCCTGCTCTCTCAATTTGTAACATGGCACCAGCAGAGAGTTTGAGTGGCTAGACCCAACATCACTTACATGTAGCTTCCTTGACAATCTCTGCTTTAAATAGGTGGGACTCTGTCCGAACAAACAATTATGAGTGAAAGCCCACCCCCAATAAACCAGTACAGTAATACATACATGCTCCTATAATGGCCGAGTCAATGTGGCAGCATTACCCTCAGATATATATGGACGAATCTTGGCCAGTAATCTGAGATAGTACGCAGTAGTGGAACATATAGAGTTGACCTGGTCTTTAATATATAATGTAGTATCCAGGCAAACCCCTAATGATTTAACCTTATGCAGCAGCTCTAGTTGGCAGCCAGCTATGGCAAAACTTGTATATGTAAGAACTGCTGTGAGAATAAGCTGTCTCCTGTCCCCCCTTACCCTTCCAATCACTTCCCTGACATGGTAAGTGCTAACCCCCCCCCCATCACGATTTCAATTGTCTAAAAACGTATGCATACGAATGCAGGTGATAACAATGGACCTTTTACATTAGTAATTGCTGGGATTTTGTTAACTGTGAAGCCGCAGACACCGTTTATTGTATTTGACCTGCTCTTTCCTGCTATGGCTCTGTAGATCAGTCAGGTCAAGTCAACACAGCCCAAAATGTCAGGGGGTGGCAAGATGAAGCAGACACAGTTGTCGATCTCGATAAGACTCTTACATTTTTCACAACTGGTCAAAATGTAATGCTGGCTTTGTCAAAATGGAATTGCTCGTCTGTAGGTTTTGACTTGGTGGTAAGGAATTCGGTTTTATCCGGATTAACACAAAGCCAATTTTTGTCTATCCATGATTCAACGCGTGACAAAGTATTCTTTTTTTTTGCATAGACTCCCTCCGTGTTCAGAGAGGTGGAATATAGAAAATTAATTGTGCATCATCAGCATAGTTCTGGCAGATAATAATATTATCCTGAAGCCAGGCAATTAAAGGTTTAAGGTAAATATTAAAAAATAATGGGGAGAGACAAGCCCCTCAGAGGGACTCCACATTCCAGAGAGTAAGTATGTGATTGGTTGATCCTGACACACGTTGTGTGATTCATTAAAAGTAAGGGAACCAGCAGAAAGTATTTTCATATTTGTTATTTCTTTTAGCCTATCCAGCAGTATAACATGGTCCAGGGTGTCAAACGCTGCAGATAAACCGAGTAACATCAGGAGGGCGGATGAGCCCTGATCCATGATAATTAAGAGCCGGTTCTTCATATAGAAGATGACATTTTCAGTGCTTCGGACAGATCTAAAGCTAGTTAGAAAATTACAGGGTATCAAATAATTTCCCAAATGCTCCTGGAGTTGCATTGGGACTATTTTATTGAGAATGTTTAGGAGAATGTGACAATTAGAAATCAGCATGTAATTGCCTGTATTAAAGGAATTCTTGTTAATAAGCTTTTAGTCCACATATTTTTTAATTGTTTAAGAATAAAACCTTTTGTCAAAGACCTGTTAATAATTTGCACAGTGAACGGTGTGACAGTGGGACTGCACAGTTTAAGGATGTTTATGGGCATGGGTCTCCTGGGCAAGTAGTCGAGTTCATAGAAGTAATGACCGCTGATACCTGCTCAGTCGGGACAGGTTTAACATTGAAAGGCAGAATACTGCCCCTCTCTACATTTGTAATCGTTATGCTGATCCTCTCGGCTATGGCATTTCGGATTTTAGTTATTTTATTACAAAAAGCTGTGGCTAAAGCCTCATACCATTCAATGGAGGCAGGTGTTGCTTTTTCACAATCTGTAGGATAGAAAAGTTGCAGTACTATTTGAAAAATGTCTTTCTTAGCCACTGGCACTGTCAATTTGATCTTCATAAAATGCTCACTTGGCCTCAACGATCGCAATTTTATGTTCCTCTTGTTTTTTTACAGATTGTTAGCTGGCGAGGGACCCTTCCTCTGGGCCCGCTCTAGAGCTCTAATAGTGATGTTAATGAATTTAAGATGCATATTATACCATTTCATATTCTTTTGATTGATTCTAATGGTTTTCTTTACTAGTGGTGCTTTGATATTCATCATGGTGTTAATATTTGAAAAATCGTTTTTTGCTAGTTGGTCTAATGGCTGCTCGAGATCAATATTGTCCATGCAGTCTTGTAAGGCAACATCCTATCTGAGGTTAACAGCCAGATGTAGCCTGGGTGGTGGGAGCCAGTGGGTTACTCACATGTAACTTATGGTCTTAAGAGTAACTGGAATTAAGGACTTACCTGTAATGTACCAGAAGTGTCTGTGGATCATCCTTTATTACACTTTTGCATCGTGGGGCCATTAAACACTAGGTTATAATCTCCCATGAGTATTTTCAGGACCATCAGTTATTATGACTGACAGGATAAGCTCTAACAGGTATAAAGTGAAGTCTAGTGATATTGACGGGGGTATGCATAACATTATACAGCGCAGGGGAGGAGAATTGCCATATAGATTTTCACACAGGTGAGTTTGGATCCTGGAATTCTCAGACAGTTAATTATTTCGATTTTCAGTGAGGATTTGCATATCAAGATGATCCTGCCTCCTCTAGACGGAAATCTATTTTCTTGCAAAATAGCAAACGCATTTGGAATTGCTGTGTCAATGGAGGGCCCTGATTGGTCCTGTAAACATGTTTCGGTGATGACAAATCGATTGAAATTGTTGGTGGTAATAATATCAGCAATATATGAAGTGTGTGCAGGAGGTGAACAAAAATTTAGTAGTGTGCTTCTCAATATATGGGTTTTATATGATTTTTAGGTGTGCTATTCTGAGTAGGGATTCCTTTGTATGGTGCCTGCCGACAAACAATTTTTCTTGAGGCTGGAATCATGTGGATACGTTTTCGCTAGTAACTTCACAGTCCCTGGAAGAACTGTCTGCGGCTTTCTGAGTATTAGAAGAGTAGAATCAACTGGAAATCATGACAGAACACCACAGGAGTATTATGGCTGGGCCTCCCACAGCAAAATCTGCACAGCTCCGATACCGATCGGGGGCTCAACCAGCCCCCCCCAAACCCTCTAATGGAAGCCCTAGAAGACCCAATCTCTACCGAAGAAGTGAATGATACCATCCGAACGCTGAAAAACACAACCCAAGGCCCAATTCTACAAGAAATTCGCCCACATCCTTGCCCCTTACCTGGCTTCTCCGTTTAACTAATTCCTCCAGTCGGAAAGTACTGCGCCTTCCATGGAGGAATCACTAACAGTCCTCATCCTGAAACCGGGAAGGGACAGACAGCAATGCACCTCCTACAGACCTATCACCCTTTTAAATAACAATACCAAAATATTCACGAAAATCCTAGCGAACAGGCTGGAACGTCTACTTCTGGAAATCATCCACCCGGACCAAACTGGATTCATGCAGGGCCGTAACGCCCACAACAATATTAGAAGAACCATAAATGTCATTGACTCGGCCAAAAGGATGGGTCTCCAACTTATGGTCTTATCGCTTGACGCACATAAGGCCTTTGACATGGTAGACTGGGGTTATATCCACGAAACACTACGACACTACAGATTTGGCCCACATTTCATAAAATGGACACTAGCCAACTACCAGCACCCATCTACTAGACTCAGAATGAATGCAGCTAGATCAGATATAATTAGGATCAGGAAAGGCACGAGACAAGGGTGTCCCCTCTCCTCCCTTATATTTGCACTCTCAATGGAGCCATTCGCCAGTAGAATCCTCCATAACCCAAATATTCACCGACTAACTCCCAACAAGCAATCGTATAGAGCGGCCCTCTATGCCGACAATGTCCTGTTAACACTTGCCCAGCCCGAGGTGTCCATGAAAGTGTTATGGACAGAACTGGAAGAATTCAAGGAGGCATCGGGATTCCAGGTATATCTCTCTAAATCCACTGCAATGAGCATCAATCTGCCTCAGGAAAGGATCAGAGGGTTGGAAAGGGACTACCCTATACCCTGGGCTAAAGGTCACCTGAATTACTTAGGGGTCCAAATCCCAGACAAACCCAACAGGATATATAAAGCAAACTTCCCTGTACTATTCCAAGAACTCATAAATGACTTGATTCGCTGGAGGAAACAAGAGATTTCATGGTTGGGGAGAATAAAAGCCCTAAACATGAATTTAATCCCCAGACTGCTCTATCAGTGCACAGCCCTCCCAGTGGCTATCCCGAAGAAATCAGTACAGGAGCTGCAGAAGAAGGTTATGCACTACATATGGGAAGGGAAGAAAGCGCGAATCCCGAGAAGGATCATGTTGCAAGGGGGAGCGGCGGGGGTGCCTGGGGGCTCCAGACATAGCGAGATATATCCAGCTGCCCAGCTCTCACATGCATTCTCATGGAACTCCATCTCCCAGAAACCACGATGGCTGGAGCTAGAGGAAGCCTGGAGTCGGATCCCGATTAGCTCCCTCCCACATATGAAGAGACCAACGGATCCAGCGGCACAGAATCTCCGGTTAGCAATGGAAAACACGCTCCAGTGCTGGAGGAAAGTGGCTCGTCTTTGGAAATGCGGCAGCATGATAGGCCCACTTACTCCCATCTGGAAAAATCCAGACTTTACCCCAAGGGCTGACCCCAATAGTTTTTTCAGCTGGAAGGAGGGAAGCCTGGAGAGGGTCCAGGGCTTCTTTGAGAACGGGATCCCGCTAGACTTCAAAACCTGCAAAGCAAAATTCAAGGTTCCAAAGACTGAGAGGGTCAGGTACGTGCAACTTAGGCACTGGCTATCAAGCAACCCCATGAGAAAGTACGGCAGCAGAGATCTCACAGCCCTAGAGCGCACCCTGACAGCCACTCCCCCACAAGGGAAAATATCAACCCTTTACAGGCTGCTGGACAGAACCGACCCAGACTGCAAGGAGCCATTCATGCTCAAATGGGAAAGAGACTTGGGTAGAGTCATTGATCCCGAGGAATGGGGCCATATCTGGGACAGAGCACAGAGAAGCTCCAAGTGTACAACCAATAAGGAAGGGGCATTCAAGGTATGTTACCGTTGATACCTCACCCCAGAAATGCTTAACAAATGCAACCCTTCCATCCCTCTGCAGTGTTGGAGATGGTGCCCCGACAAAGGCTCTCTATTCCACCTACTATGGTCTTGCACGAAGGCCACCCAGTTCTGGACCTTGGTACTGGATCAGATCAGAGCTATCACCGGTCTTACGATCCCATGGGACCCGGGAATGGTCCTGCTGGGAGCTAGAGGTGGAGGCCATTTTCCACAGACAGGCCACAGAGCAGAGCTATGCTCCAACCTGCTAATGGCTGCTAAAATCTCTATAGCAAGGCTCTGGAAAAACCCAGAAGGGCCATCAACGCAAATGTGGTGGTTGGAATGTTGGGACATAATAGCAGCTGAGAAAATAACTGTGCTCAGGTTTGGGAACAGGGACACATTCTACCAAAAGTGGGCACCATTCATAGACTATACACAACAATTCCCTGGCCAGACAACCGCCCACTCTCCGATGGATGGAGACACAGGACTAGTAAGGAGGCTGGAGGATCAAAATATAACCCAGCTCCACCCGAACCCCAGTGGACACGCTCAGACAATCGGCTGGAGACCAGCGACCTCATACCTCCACCGTCTGCCTCCAGGGAATCTCAGAGCCTATTAGTAGGGTCCCAGAAGCACAGAGACATGGTGCCCTCCAACTCTTTGGGGGGAACATAAAGGACAATCATACGTCCCATGCTCCCCCTCATCAACGGGCCACCAGGGCGCCCTCCCCAGTCCTCATAATGACTGCTTAAAGTGTTATTACGGTTTCCTTGATTCTCTTGATGGTGTTGTGTCTGACTGTTCCTTTTCCTTTGCCTTTGCCTACTACCAAACAGTAATGTGTTAAGATGATGTATGCAATATAACGCCATGCTAGAACACTGTTTGCACAAAATTAATAAAAATAAGTTTGGAAAAAATAAATAAAAAAAGAGTAGAATCGCCTGGATCCCTTAGGATCAATGCAGTGGGGAGGGGTAGGAAGAGGTGAGAGTGAAAGGACAGAGGCATGATGATTCGAGAGGGAAGTAGTGGGAAAGTGGTGGGGCAGGTGCGAGCAGCCTCCAGGTTGCTCGAAACGTATGCATGGATCGTGCGATTCAGCCCGCAATCCCAGCAACCTGATTGCTAATGTATCGTTAATACCAGTATTGGTGGGCAAGTCTGCCTGTTAACACCCTGCCAGACCAAGCCAAAGTAGGCTGGAGCGAAGCACAGGGATAGGGTTATGAGTTATAGGTTTGGGTTAATGGATGTATAACTGGTATGGGGAATAGGGTTTAGGGTCCTAGGGTAGGTGTAAGGGCTCAATGGGTTGGGGACCAGGGGTAAGGTGTTATACATAAGGGGATGAAGCCTCCAAATCCCTTCAAAAATAAGGATTCTTATGGAACATCCTGCTATAGTGTAAAGTATAGAGACTAAATAAACATACACGCAAGAAAACGAACTCATAGAAAATAAGGCATGAGCAAAGAATCACTCAAATATATAACATCCATCTGCCTTCAGACATACGACTTATTGTCTATGTATGGCAGTCTTTCGAACATTTAATTTGCAGAAATTTCGTCTCACCAATGGTACACCCAGCTTGCAGGATACAGCCTGGCCATGGCTTTAGTGGTGTAGAATGATCAGCAGTCCAACAAGTGACATCAACACTTTCCTTCACATCTCATATGGCATTGGCCAAGGGGCGGCCCACATTGGCATTAATGAAGGCTGTGCGACAGCACAAATGAGGGCTTTTGGATAAACTGCAACAGGAAACCATTTTCAGGATAATCTTGTGCGCCTCTCGTAAGGGGAAAAAAGACACCCAATTCAGTGTGAAGTGCTTTGCACAATCCAAGGTGTTGCTGTTCTGTGTTGATTGCAGAAATACTTAGCAGCAGGCGACCAGTGCGAATAATAGCAAATAAAAGGCCCATTTATAAGTTGTATCTACAAATGTTCCCTTTCAGCAACATTATTGCCACAATGATACCGTGTATGCTAGACGCCAATGCACCGGCTGCAAAGTACTCTACTCCCAGAGACGTGTTATCTCTGGTCTGATTTTGATTGGTCGAGGTCAGAAACGGTGTAGGTGTCTGTCTATGTGTAGAAAGCAATGAGAAAATATGTCCAACCAATCCCTGCGAGGATGTAGGCCTCGGAAGAGTTTCCAAACCCAGCAGCGAATAGCGACAGCACAGAGAAACCTCTGGCATTTCACAACACAGGTGCGATACACATGGTTCAGTGGACACGATTACATTGCTGCTTCGTAGAAGAAGCTTCGTTGTGTAGTCTAGGTAAGATCCGATGAATGGTGCGAATTAGACTGCATTTGGGCAATGATGGCCGTGTAGGCGCCTGGGAATTGCTGCACTGTTTTAGTGTTGTGCTGAAAAGATAGTGTAGTGAACAGTGCACACACCGCGGAGCCCGGCGGGCAACAGATTCAAATCCCCAGCAACGCTGGCTCGGTGGTTCATGTTCCTGGGGTCGATATAAATGATGCCCACTGGCTTCAGTGATTGAAACTCCAGGACGCCTGGTAGAGAAATCGGCAAAGAGCACACCGGGCAGGTTGTCCAACTTTAATGCCCAAATTCAGTGTCGACAGATGGCCCGGCAGCTGACTGCACAGCCCTTTCTGCAATGCTCAACTTGCAGAGGGAAAGTCGGGGCCCAGTAATATAAGGCAGCCATGCCACCTATTGCCCGGGGCAAATCCCTGATTAAGTTTTGCACTTTACATGCTCTCACTATGGAAGCACATACAAGCTGAAAGAGGCCCATGACTAAGCAATACACGCTCCTCTAACCCGTAAGTGGAGGCCACCCGTGACAGTGATCTGTGCCATCTGTCACACAGCCCCAATCTGACCATTCACATGTGCATTCAGTCCTTACAGACTTTCAATATAAAGCATTCTTAATTTGGTAGTAATCATGTTTGATCGGAATCTAACTCTCGAAAGCGTCTACATTGCATGATCTACTCAGATGAAAAGGTGTAAAGAGCGGAGCGTGGCCAGCGTACAGATTGCAAGGGAGTATATTTCTTACATCAATTGTTTAGAAGACTGTGGCCATACAGGTAGTCGGCATTGTATACTAGATACAGGGCTTTGAAATTAATGCGCTCATTGACAGGCTGCAAATTAAGATGTTTTAAGGCCAGTGATTTATGGCAATTTAGGTAACACTCTTGTTCAATTCTGTACTCCCTGCAGCCTGGAGATAAGGTACTTGTGGAGACCCAAATGGATGGAATTACACAATCAATACACTCTGATGCAAAGCATTAGCAAGCTGAATCTGAAGGCAGAGGGTAAACAAGTGGAGACATTTATTCTGATGCTTTATTTCGCCAAAACATGCTTCGACCACCTTGGTAGCTTGGGGACTTAAGTACATCTGGGAACCCATTATAACACCACAGCGACTAACCTTTGCAGATGGTGGTGGAGGAGTACTCTGAGGTGGTGTAAAAAAAAGAAGGATTTGTTAGCAATATGTATTAAAATGATAGGCTTCGGAAGTTGTTTGACATAGGTTCTCTAAATAGATAGCTGCAAACATGTTCTTTCTAAAGAGGCCCTTAACCTGCAAAAACACAGAAAGCCCTTATTAGGATTCAGCTGTTCACAGGTGCTCTTGGAGCAAGGCCCAGTGTGTTGTATTAGCCAAGGAGCAGCTGTGTGAAGTAAGGTGAAACCCTGGCTGGAGTTCAATTTTAGCCCTCAGTCAATGGCCTGTTGTAATACTATACGGATTGTAAATATATAAAGAGGTGTCTCTTGTCAATGGCGAAAGAAAAAGTAGGACACTCAGATCTATCTATCTTCTTGAGATCTTCTATATTGCCATTGCTTGTAAACCATGCTGGGCACACTTAAAGCAGAATAAACCTGTCTCTCTGAGCTTTAAACTAACATTCTGTTCTGGTGTTTCATTTGGCCTTAAAGTTATTTTCTAAATACCGGCGGGAATACTAAGTAGTATTTTTCCCACAGATTGTATGAGGTTCAGATGGACTCCCCTATATCTCCAATGCTACCCGTAACCTGTGGAGTACCACAGGGTTCCATCCTCTCCCCAGTGATCTTCAATCTATACATGGAGACACTGGGAGCCCTCCTAGCCACACACAGTATCCACATCCACCAATATGCCGATGACACACAGCTATACTTCAAGATCGACTCCATCAAGGATGTCCACAGGCTACAAATCTGCCTCTCACTGATCTAGTCTTGGATGTCCAGTGCATACTTGATGCTCAAACCCTGCAGGACCAAATTCCTGTGCCTCACCAATAACACTAAACACCCAGACATACTGACAGGGCTATCAACCATGAACGCTGAGGGCTTCACACTCGAGGTCAGAGGTTCCACATCGACAAACACCTCTCCTTGAAGACATCACTGTGAGGAATTCGACCAAATGCATGGTGGGCGTGGCTTGCCTGGGCTTTTTTTAAAAAATGTTTAAGTAAATGGATGATAGTAGACCTGCCTCAGGAAAATGTGTGGGGCTAATCCACGCACACTTTCTTATGCTCACACCACAACAAAAACATAGACCTGTGTACTCTGGCATGGACACTGCCTACAGGTACAGTCCGCCCCTGTCATATTAAGTTGGAATAGGACAGGAGAGGAGAGCATGATGTCATCCCAATGAGGGGGAAGAAAAGCTACCGCTGGCCATGGACAGCCTGATTAACTGACAAGAGCTCCATGGAACCACCCTGCTCCTTTGTTAGTCCTGCAGCTTGTGGCAATGATTACCATACCAATAGAGGGTACTTAAACCAGCCCCATGGGGCCTGGCTTCAGAGGATAACAAAGGACACAGGAAACCCAACAAACCTTTCATATGTAACTGTGTCAACCTGAAGTCTTCTCCCGCCTCTCAGTATCAATGAAAGCAAACTGATATGTCTGAGTCTATGGTTGCAATAGACAAGCCCTGTTACGGGGACCTCATTCATAAGATACAAGAATGTGGTTTGCAGAAGCCAGAGAGTCTGGTCTCTCAGCATCTTCAAGGGAGATCTATCACTTTAAAAAGGAACCACGCGAGGAGAACAATTAACCAGATACTCTTTGATCACAGCAGACAAGAAGTTGGGTGGGACATAGTATCACAGGGGAGTGAGCCCAGAACACTTTTGAGAGAAGGGTTCAGCCATATTGTTTCTCGGACACCCCTTGTTCCTGCAGGAACCCCTTACATGTTCCTGTTGCAAGGCACTCTGGTTATGACCTTACACATACAGAAAACTGTTAGTAGGAACCTCAGGATTGGTTCACTAAGGAAAGCTCAGCCTGCACCATTCACCGTGGCCCACTTGGCTTTAAGAGAGGGCTGGAGCATCTCTTTCAGGCAGATCATCTGAAGACTTCACTTGAAGCACGAAGAAGAACTCATCCTTGGACCCTGGCTGAAGGAACAGCCTGCTTTACAGCTTCCACCAGTGAAGGAAGGCCATGAACATCCAAAGAGGGAAGCAAGATCCCTCCCCTTAACTTCTCAGAGGAAACAGAAGGAGAAAATAACTCAGAAGACCCTCGAGTCACTTCAGAACCAGTACCCAGCCAGCAAATAGCATGTCCTGCTAGGCTCTGCAGCAAGTTCCTTGGACATGGAGAGACAGAAGTTCTCTGAACCTGAAACCAAGGACAAGGCAGCCGCCTGCAATACACTCCCTAGCTCTGGGACCTCCATCTTAGAAGATAACTGAAGCCCATTAAAGAGGCGGGGAGAAGTGCAATGACAAGCACCTGCTGCCGTCCACCTTAATGGAAATTCTCGAGCCAGTCAAGTTCCGCCTGCAATGCTGACCACCACCAAAGCCTCGAGCTACTGCCGTCAAGCCGCAGTCACTTAAGGAACCAGAGACGTCTCAACCAGCGCTTCAGAACTGCTGATCATCACTGAGACAACGATTCTTGGCCCCAAGTCGCCGTGAGGGCCAGCCTGCAGCTGTTCGCCTAGCTTTGCTCACTGAACCATCTTGCCACCGGATACCCGCTGCTGATTTCCATTGCGAGCGCTGTCCCAGAAGCTTGAAAAGCACCCTGAAGCCAACTCGACGCTGTCAAGCACCAAGAACAACTACAGCAAGAGGTATATTGTGGTTCTGTACTCCCGGTTCTTCCCAGAAGGCCCATAGAGACATTTTAACATCCTTTCCCCCTTTTTGCTGAAGCCAAGAAGTCTTTAAAAACGATTGCCGTTATTAACCATACCAACTACCCTCCTGTCAGTATCCAGAATGCATCCCTTCTCCCTCTTAGAAACTGCCTGTTCTCTGCTTTCCATTATAGGGTGGGTTGTATTTAGCAGTGATATTCGATTGTCTGTTGTGACCATTATAAAGTAGATATTTTTATACAACCTTGATTGGACAATCCCTTTATCATTAGAATTGTAATTTCGCTGTGTTGCAAATAACCAACGATTCATGATCTTTAGAGGAGATTAGCCTGCCGTTCCATCCGCGTTACCAAATTTGGACAAGGCGGTTTATAATTCTTTCCTCCTTCTGGACAGATTTAGATCCACCGCTCCAGCACTGGTCCTATCCTACCTGGATGGGGTCAATGCCCTTCTCGAAGGCCTCCCATTGCCCACCCTTGTGCCCCTCAGAAGTGTCCTACTGCACGCCTCATCAAGGGTCTACGCAGATATGACCCCATTAGCCCAGCCCTCATCAACATTCAATGGCCCCCACTGCACGTAAGCATCGCCTTCAAGTCTTTCTGCATCATTTATAAAGCAGTCGCCCTCAAGTCACCCAGCTACCTTGCAGAGAAACTTAGTACCTCCTGCGGACAGCGCAGCACCAGAAGCCAGGACACGTGCAGACTTGAAATCTGCCGCTGCAAAAAGGAAAGGACCAGAAAACAAGCCTTCTCTGCCAATGCCCCAGGACTATGGAACCTCCTCCCCATCAGTATCAGACTCGCCCCATGCTTCTACAATTCAGAAAAGAACTCAAGACCAATCTCTTCAAGGAGTCTCTCCTCAACACCTAGGCACTCACGTCATCCCACGTGCCACCTGACTCGCTAGACGCGGTCCGCCCCTCTGCTCCTCGCCACCCTCTACAGCGGTACCCCTCATCTGTGCCCCTCTGTATCCTAGCCGCGCTGTATATCTGTTCTGTTGGTACCTCTGAAAAGCACTGCGTTATGCATTTGTACTGCTGTATACCCCTGTAAAGTGCTTTGTTGCTTCTCGAAGCTAGGTCCACGCTCAAATACCACAATAATAATAAGGAACAAGTTACTTACCTGTAACTGTTCTCCAGCATGGGTCTGGCATGGATTCACATGCTCATGAATATTCCCCGTCGTCAGGTTGGGAATCCTCGGTAAAGAAAAACTCAGTATCAGTTTCGTTTCTGATCTGTCTTTCTTAGTAGTAACCAATCACTGATCTCTGGATCATACTGCCCCAAGCCAATGACTGCCCTCTCCCTAAGCCCCGCCTCTGGCAGCCATCCTCAGATTTGGTAGCACGCCAAGTGGCATTATGACCAAGTGAAGAAAGAGCCGCAGAGGGGTAGGTGGGAGGGTTCGCATGTGAATCCATGCCAGACCCATGCTGGAGAAGAACAGCTACAGGTAAGTAACTTGTTCCTTCTCCAGCATGGGGTCTGACATGGATTCACATGCTCATGAATAAAAGAATACATAGGAGTATACACATGCACAACCACGGGAGGTGGCAACAGGCTCAACATTAAGCAATACAACAACTCAACATTAAGCATCTCTTACTTCCTCACCAGGCTCACCTTAAGCGAAAAGGTTGCGCAGCACTGCTTGGCTGACCCTGGACTCGTCCCTGGATTCCCGATAGACGCAGTAGAATCTTGTGAAGGTGTGCATCGACCTCCTGCAGATGTCCAGCAGGGGCACACCAGACAGGAACGCTGTGGTAGCAGCGATTGCTCTGGTCGAATGGGCTCTCCGACGGCCGGGCAGCGGTCGGTTTGCCAGCCGGTGACAATGCATGATGCAGCCGGAGAGCCATCTGGAAATGGAAGTCTTCGAGAGAGCCTTCCCTTGATTCACAGACCCAAAGTTCACAAACAGTTGTGACGTCTTCCGAAAACTCTTTGTGCGGTCCACGTAGAACTTCAGCGCTCTAGCTACATCCAGCGAGTGCAAAGTCCTCTCGGCCGACGGAAAGAAAACTGGTAACACCAAGGGCTCGTTGAGGTGTAAGTCCGACGGCACCTTGGGCATGAAGGAGGGGTGCGTCCACAGCACCACCCTCGTGTCATGTGTGTCATGAAAAGTCAAGTATGGAGGCTTGCAAGATAGGGCCTGAATCTCTCCCACTCGTCGTGCAGAGGTGATGGCCACGAGGAACGCTGTCTTCCATGACAGGAACTTCAAAGGCGCTGAATGCATAGGCTCGAATGGGGCCCCCATGAGCCTGGTCAGCACCACATTTAGCTCCCACGCCGGGGCAGGAGCCTTCACTGGCGGAAATGATCGGAATAGTCCCTTCATAAATTCCTTCACCAGTCGATGATACCACAAGGACGCCAGTCCCGTCGTCCTGGTATATCGGGAGATGGCAGCCAGATGTAGCTTTATGGAGGCGTGAGCCAGTCCAGCCTTGGCCAGCGACAACAGGTACAGCAGTACTTGAGGGGCCGTAATTCGCAGAGGATTAATCTTCTATGCACGGCACCAGACAGAGAACCTCTTCCATTTAAGACCGTAACACTTGAGAGTTGAAGACGCCCTGGCCTTTGCAAGAACCCCTCTGCAATCAGCCGGGATATCGTACCCTCCAAACTCTAGTGCTGCAGGAGCCAGGCCTGCAAGTTCAGCGACTGTGGGTCGTGGTGGAGAATGGCACCTCCTTCTCTTGAGAGAAGATCCGCGTCCGCCGGCAGCCTGACTGGCGGGGACATTGACAAGTCCAGAAGGTCCAGGATCCAGACCTGCCTCGGCCACACCGGTGCGACGAGGATCATCCTGTACCTGGACTTCTTGAGCTGGTTGATGAGTCGGAGCAGCAACGGCAATGGAGGGAACGCGTATAGAAACAGGTCGTCCCAAGGGAACGAGAAAGCATTGCCCATGCTCCTCAGCTGTGGGAACCTGCTGGCGAACCTCTGGCACTTGGAGTTTGTCGCCGTCACGAACAGCTCGGTCTGGGGTTTGCCCCATCGTTGGAAGAGTCGATCCACTTGATCCTGGCGCAGTTCCCACTCGTGGCACAAGCGCAGATCCCTGCTGAGTGAGCCGGCGATGGTGTTTTTTATTCCTGCCAGGTGGAAGGGAACCAGAAACATCCCCTGGGCGACGGCCCAGTGCCACAGATCCTGGGCCTCCTTGGATAGGGCTGGGGATCTGGTGCACCCCTGCTTCCGTATGTAGAACATCATGGTGATGTTGTCTGTGAAGATCCTCACCACTTTGTCCTTGAGGGACGGGAGGAACGACTTGAGCGCCCAGAACACTGCTCGGAGCTCGAGGATGTTGATGTGAAGAGACCTTTGCTCTGGGAGCCAAAGGCCTCTTGCGTGGAGATCTCCGGTGTGGGCCCCCCAACCCTCCAGAGAGGCGTCCGTAGTCACCGTCTCTTGGAACGCCGGGGTTTGAAAGTCCGTGCCCGTCGTGAGGTGAGCCTGGGTGCCCCACTATAGGATCGCCTGACGCAACTCCTCGTCGAGGGGGATCCTGTCCATGAAGCAGCCCCTCGCCTGAAACCAGCAGGCGTCGAGGAACTCCTGTAGTGGACGCATCCGAAGTCTGCACAGGGGCGCAAGGTATATGCATGAGGACATCATCCCGAGCAGGGACTTGATGGACCTCACCCTGGCCATGTCCGTGGCTAACAGGCGCCGCACCTTGCCCAGGATGGTCTTGGTCCTCTCCTCTGAAGGGAGGCCAATTGCTCCACTGTATCGAGCTTAGCCCCCAAAAACAGTGCTACTTGCGATGGAAACAGGTGGGATTTGGGGTAGTTGATGGCGAACCCCAGCTCCAAGAGCAACCGGACGGTCCTCGCCGTATGATCGACGGCGAGTTCCCTTGACCTTGCCCGGATTAGCCAGTCATCCAGGTAGGGGTAGACGTGGATCCCCTGCAGGTGCAGACGCGCCGCCACTGGTGCCAGGCACTTGGTGAAAACCCTGGGTGCCGACTTTAATCCGAACGGTAGGGCTCTGAATTGGTAGTGGCGTCCCTGAACCACGAACTTGAGGAACTTCCTGTGCCTTTTTAGAATGGGGATGTGGAAGTAAGCATCCTCCAGGTCCAAAGACGATAGGAAGTCGCCTTCCTCCAGCTGTCCCAGCACATGCTGGAGGGTGACCATCCCGAATTTCTGCGCCTTGATGTATTTGTTTAACCGACGCAGGTCCAGGATGGGGCGCCAACCGCCTGTAAGCTTTCTGACGAGGAAGTACCTTGAGTACACTCTGGAGCCCCAGAGCCTCCTGGGGACGAGCTCGATGGCACCTTTCTTGAGCATCGCCTTTACTTCCAACAGCAGTTGAGGGACGTGATTCTCCTTCCTGGCCACAGGAGGAATGCGAGGGCACTTCTTTTGGAATTCCAGCGAGTGCCCATTGGCCAGGGTGTCCAGCACCCAACGGTCGGTGGAGATGGACTCCCACACGCTGACGAACTTCGTCAGCCGACCTCCCACCGGGGTGCCTCGGTGGGGACCCGACAGCACGGCCGGGTCAGTCTTGTTTGGAGGAGGCCTTGCCGCCTTGGCCTCCTTGACGATGACGGCGGGATCCCCCTTGCTTGCCGCGACCTCTGTAGGCCTCCTGGGAAGAGGAGCGGGCCGCCTGGCTTTAAGCGGAGGAGCCACCCCTGGATCCTTTGGAGGCACCCTGTCTGCCTCCGTGGCTCCGAAAGGGCCGTCGCTGCTGAAGCACCCCAAGGGCCCGGGCCGTCTCCGAGTCGGTCTTGATGACCTGTAGAGACTCATCCACTGCCTTACCAAAGAGGTTGTTGCCGTCGAACGGCATGTCCAACACTCCGGTGTGGATGTCCTGGCGAAAGTCTGTCGCCTTGAGCCATCCCCGTCGTCGGAGGCAAACTCCGTTACCCAGTTGGCGAAATCCGTTATCGGCGATGTCCGTCACCACCGTTATGGCGTGATCCGACACCACCTCGCACTCCTGCAGAATTTCTAGGGCCTCTGCCCTTTTGTCATCAGGCAGGAAATCTAGCAGGGGAGCTATCTTGAACCAGAGCTCCCTGTCGTTGCGGGCCACGATCGCTAAGGCATTGGCCGCCAACGAGATGACTTGTCGTCCCATAAAGTCGAACCTCTTGCCCTCGCTGTCCAGCGGGGAAGTGGAAGTTGAAGCCGCCGTGCCCGCTGCCTTCTTCTTAGCCGCTGCCGAGACGACCGATTCCAGTGTGTGCTGGGCCCTGAGGCACAAGGGGGAGGCATCGGGGACTTGGTACTTCTTCTCGTACCTGTCCCTCTTGGCGGGTGTCGTGGCAGGGTTCTTGAGGACAGCAAGCCCCTCGTCCCAGATGTCATTGAGTAAGGGCACCGCGAGGACCGTCTTCCTCTTAGCCTCTCGTCGTTGGTACAGAAACACCTCCTTTTTCTGTTCTTCAGGGCAGAGGTGGAACAGCTCAAATGCCCTGGTTATGATGGCGTGGAAAGAGCCAACCTCGTCGGCTGGGGACACCCGCAGGGGGTGGGGGGGTGATGACGGGATGTCTGCTGTGTCATCGCCGCCGTCATCGTCCGTCCCTGTCGCCGTATCCGTCGCCGTATCCTCTCCCGGCGAGGGGGATGAGGGGTCCACTGGTCTTGCAGGCACGAAGGGTGGAGCGGGGTGGACTCTCCTCCGCTTGTTCGCAGGGCTTCCCGACGGGCCTGGTTCTGGCTCCTCTATCGGGGTGCGTGGTAATCTCGTCCTTATCTCTGTACATAAGGATTGGAAACAAAATGGCCGCCGAGCTATCCTGGGGCTCGGGCAATGGCTGCGACGGACGGGATGGCCGCTCCATTGGGGCCTGTTTGTCGTCGCTATCTTCGATAACGTCAGCAGGGACCGCCCCCTGGGATCGAACCTTCTTGAACCTCTCGTTGAGGTTTCTGAACCTTTCGTTGAGGCCCTTCTCGGTCTCCACCAGTTCCTCCTCAGAGGCTGATTCCGAGTCTGTAATGGCCACCGCCCCCCCTCTTTTTTAGCCAGGGGCTTCATGGGGGTCTTAACGATGGGCTGGAAAGAGGATTCCCTCCGCGGCGGCAGGGATACTCTGGGCACAGAGGCCGTTTCCATTGGCGTAGTCTCAGCCGGCTCCGCCAGGGTCGCAGCGACCACTTCAGTAGAGGCCTTAGCCGGGTGGATCAGAGCCCTCACCACCTTAGGTGCATCCTGGGCCTTCGCCTTGGGGGGAGGGTCAGCACCTCGCTCCCCCTTCGAGATCGACCAGGTCCGCTCCAGCAGCCTACCCGGGTTCTCGGACTTCCTCTTCCCCGAACCAGAGCGCTGGCTCGTGGTCCAACATGCTGGGGAAGTAGCGCCCTGCTTGGCAACCGAAGAGCCCGACCTTTCGGCGCTCCTGGAGCCCGCAGACTCGCGGTGCTTGGCCTTCTGTTGGGACCCCATCGCCGGGGCGCCCTCAAAGGACTTAGAAGCCCGCTCAGACTTCTTCGCCTTCTCACTTGCTTTGCCCTTCTCCAGCCAGGTGGCGACGATCTTGTTTGGTCCGTTCCGAAATGTTTTTGCAGAACGCACAGTCCTTCTCCACGTGCGTCTTGTCCCCATGGATGCAGTAGAGGCATCGCAAATGCTTGTCCTCCTTGAAAACGTTATTATCCAGGGCAGTTCCTGAACAGCTTGGATCCGGGCGTCAAGCTCCCCTTGTCCTGGGCCGTGTCCGTTGAGGTAGGCCACAGATCTTCCGGAATCCTCCAAGAAGTGTAAACTTGACGAAAACTTCACCCTTGAGGGGCGTAGAAGAATTCCGAAACGGGTCCCCGTTATCAGAAGTAGAAACGGTGGAGCTTGAGGCTCGATTAAACCGAAAAAAATAGAAATTCTCCTGTAAAAGCGTGAAAACGCAGTAAAAAACTCGAGAGCTAAACACGAGGACTCCCAACACTTGAGCGTGCGGTAAAAATCTGAGGATGGCTGCCAGAGGAGGGGCTTAGGGAGAGGGCAGTCATTGGGTGGGGGCAGTATGACCCAGAGATCAGTGATTGGTTACTACTAAGAAAGACAGATCAGAAACTAAACTGATACTGATTTTTACTTTACCGAGGACTCCCAGCCTGACGACGGGGAATATTCATGAGCATGTGACTCCATGACAGACCCCATGCTGGAGAATAATAATTTTAGCTCTCTCTTCGGTGGCTGCAAGGTAAGCATTACATTGTATTGGCTTTGAAGCTGAGAAGAAAAAGAAGTGCAAGCACCTGCATTACATCCAAGTCATGATGCTTTATGGAGCTAAGCCTTGAGTCAATGGCGTTAGCAAGAAATATGGCTACTGAGACATCCAAGTCTATTCTTGGGAATCTTCTGAGAAGCACATTTGATGTGTTTGTCAGATGCTGTATACATTTGCAATTAGGAAGGGGCTCCTGTGTGCAATTCCATGTTTCATTGTTGTTGCTCAGACGCGAGTGTGGAGTTGGTATGACCATGCTGCATTGAACATATTTGACCCAAGCCCTGCAAACAGCCAATTCTAGTACTTCCACGCCCCCATGTCATGGAGGAACATCTTGGCAAGTCCCAATTGGGTGGACTCATTGTCGATAACATTTCCCAGTCCTGTAACTTTTTCCCGTCCTGTGCTTTGCTTGTACTTTACTTTTACTTAAATCCATGGTATTCAATTGTAGTGACCCAAGACAAGTAAGTCATAGAAACCAATCAGTGGAGAAATAAAAGCACAAGACCTGATTAGGGTGCCATAGATCACACACATTTCGACCACCCTGTTTGTTGTTTTGTCTGTACCATCCTTCCTCCACTACCGTTCCCTTTCCTATTCCCTTTTCTATATAGTTTACGGTGTAAATACCATGGGCAAGGGCACAATACACCAACTCCCAAAAAAGCTGTTCTGTTTTGAGACCAATAGGTGGTGGTTTGGTGCAGGATAAAAGATTTCTAACATGTCCTAAAATGGAGTCGCCTAGTAACCTTACAGCCGGCCGATCAATAGAAGACACAATTCATTTTATGTTCATGTGTTACACAATGTGCTTTATTGTTTTAGGCATAGACACCCGGTGCAATTTTGTATTTTCCTACTTGAGGCATGAAAAGCTGCCAAAAAAAAAACGTAGACGCGGAAATAGACTTTTAATTGTCTCCTAGTCTAGGGAAGGCGCAGCTGCATTCAACCAAAAGTGAATTGCACATTATGTCTAGCAGACCATATTGTGGTATCTGTTGTAATGTAACTCCTACTACTTATCAGAAATAGCATTTGCCGTGAAATGCAAATCACATACCCTTTTCCCAAAAAGTGTCGATTATTTACAAAAATGTATTGATTTTTGCCTGCAGCTTCATCAATTCCTGACAAAATGGAAGCATGAGAAAAATAACTCATTTTTGACAAACACCAATTGATTCACGATACAGCCAACTCTATTCACTAGAGAAAAATAATTATGAAAACAAAAAATCTATTTTTGAGAAAGGAACCATTTCACAATGTGAGTTTTGAGGGCAAAAGAATGCAAGGGCGGGATGGCGAATTGATGGGATTGCTAATCAATGGATCTTTTCTCGCAATCGTGAAAACCGCAATACATACCTAGTTCTAAACAAGCATACGATAAGAGGTGGAGCTATAAAATGCAGAAGGGGTAGGTTTCTTTGAAAATCTCAGCAGTTTGTGGCCTGCTTCAGGCAGCGATCAGTTACCATACAGTCTGAGTATTCACTGAACATGCCTCTGACGGCCAAGACTATTCACTTCTACAAGATGGAATGCACTGTTGGTTGCCGCAGACACTGCAATGAGCATTCAAGAGTCACTGCAACCCCTGCACAGTTGGTACACTAGTATCCTTGTTCGCAAATATATACAACTATGCTTTGTTATCCTGTCAATAGGCTGCTAAAGCAGGAGATACAAGCCAGGGCGAGAGGTGACAAAGATTGCCACGGTGCTGTGTAGATGCGGAACGCAAGGCATGACGTTACTTCCTGTTCCCTGACCAACAAAAGAGCAAGACAATGAAAGATAAAAGGCCAAAGATTCAAAGCATACAAAGTGTGCATGCAAGTTGAACAAGTATTGGCAATGCCAACAGTTTGAGCTTTTGTGTAGTGTAAGGCGTCAGTAGTAAGACTCATACACAATATCAAGATTTGGTTTTAAGCAGATACTTTTATTATCAAAATCAGAGGAGGAGTTGGCGAAATACTAACTGTCCCTAAGTCTAGGAAGGGTTTCTCTGCCTCAACAAAGCTAATGAACGCCTGTATCAGGATGTTAAATAAATAAAGTGTCCTCGGTCCTGCGTCGGAAACACTAAACTGACCCTTGCGAGCTAAACTAAATACAAGGTGAAACAGAGATTTCTCTGAGCTATTAACTTATAGCTTGTTCTTTAAGTCTCAACATAAATTCCAAAGTGCAGAGAGGAAAAAAGAATAATGTTCCACCAGTGTAAAGGGGTACTCCCCTGCCCTATATCGACTCACAATCTGTCTGGTACTTCCAGTAAACTCAACAACGTTCCACTGTTTCTCAAGAAGATGACTTGCTCCCTGAATATCTGTTTTGTCCACTTTGTTGCCTCTCATTTTTAAAGGGGGAATACAAAGAAGAACTCTTCCACCCTTGGATCCCTTTGGTCTTCACTGATTTAGTGGTCCTCTTGTTGCTTACAAGAAACAGGGATTTTCTTCATCTCCCTCTGTTTCCTTTTAATGTCATAGTTTGTTTCAGATCTTTTTTCTCTTTCTTCTTCTTGATTTTGTTTCTCTTTAAAAAAGGTATGGCTACCCCTTTTGTTATTTATTTCCCAACTCCAAGTTCAATTTCTTATCTTCTTAACCCTTCTCTCCTGCCAAGGTTTCACTGTCTTATAATTTTCTCTAGTTTTTCTTATTAATCCAAGGGGCGAAGCTCTTCCCCCCTTACATCGTCCGTTAAAGTCTCTTGTTTGTAGTCCTTCTCTCCCTGATATACTCTCCTGCCATGGTATTATATCCTATCCTTATAAAGGGGTATGGGCCTTCCCTTTTGATTACTACTTTGTATTTCCAATGTGGGTTCTTAACCCCTTTGTTTCTTATTACTTCTTCTTTCACTTGTTTCCTTCTACTGTTACCCCTGGTTCACCCTCCTGCCAGTGTGTCAATCTTCTCTTCTTAAGGTGTAAGTCCCAGACTCACTGGGTGCCTGGTTCACTGTCCTGTTACCCCAAGAAATAGCAGTTCTCCAGAACTGGGTCACTGACCCTTTTGTTACAAGCTTCATGTCAATTGTATTCTATTTACTTAGGCTTTCAACACTGTTCGTTTCTTTATTAGTTCCACAGCCTTCACTTAGGATTTTCCAAATGTTCGTATCAATTCTGTGGCCTTCACTTGGGCCTTTCATAATATTCGTATCTGTAATACGTGTATGGCCTTTTCTTAGGCTATTACAAATATTTGTCTCAATTCTATTGCCTTCACCTAAGCATTTTACAATGTTTGTGTCTGTATTATTCATATGGCTTTCTCTTAGGCTCATAGCAATATCCGTCTCAATTCTATTGCCTTCTCTTAGGCGTCTTACAATGTTCATGTTTGTATCATTAGATTGCTCTCCCGAGTTGCAACCAGCATGCTACATTCGCACTGAAGTGGCCCGGTAACCCCTGTGCCTTCCCTGGGCTTACCAGTGTTTCTCAGCTTCTTTGGCTTTTGTTGCGCTTCTCTGTCATCTCTGCATCCCGCTTCCCTCTGTGTCTGGCAGCGCTAACTGCCTGTGACGGGTGTGGCAAACTTCTGCTAGCTTCTCTGCATAGCAACACCGTCTCCTTCAGCTTCTGAGCTGCGCTCCGCACTCTGTCCGTCTCTTGTGTCCTGAACAGCGTCAGAACACGTCGAGGTCCTTGCAAGCTCTGTATCTCTCTCAATGATTCTTCAATTGTGTGTCTTTTGAATATCCGGTTTCATATAGAAGTTTCCAATGATTAGACCGCAGTGTTGATTTGCCCTGTTTAGTCATCCACATTACTCCGTCCCTCTTCCTCGTCTCAGTACTAGAAAAGGGGAAGGGGGCGCATAATACTGTTGGCTAGGAAAGCCTGGGAATTCAGCATCCATATTACAATACACCATACCAGAGCATGGTGTAAATCCTTTGGTGTGATTAGTATTTACCACAGAAGTGATGTTTGAATCGAATATTCTTTTGTCTCCCTGGAGTTTGTCTCCTCCTACATGGTCCTCCCACAGATAACCAAACCCCAGTTCAGTGCCAGGTAGCTTCTGCCTTTCCCTGGCCGTGCAGGAGAAGTTTCTCTCCAGAGAATAAGTGACAGTGTCGCTAGGTACATCACTGTAGGCATAGGAAAGGCACTTGCCAGTTACTGCTGTAGTGGTATTAACTGCCCAATGATGGTAGCAGGTGCAAAATGATACGAGAACCTGGGCATCTAATAGCAGTGCCTGGCAAATGCCTCATACTTATACACAAGCCAAAACTGTTCGCTTTGCCAGTGCTTGTTTTTAATGGGATTTCAGTGAAGGACAAGCATAGCGCTTATAAATCGAGTGCTGAAGGCAAACCCCCTAAGACATTTTTATTACAGCAGTAAAAGGTTTACATCTCCAATGAAATCATTAACTCTCAGAAGACGGTTTTAAGGAAAACATTGACAGGCACTTAAGAGTGCAAAGATTGAAGATAAGGCTTGATTAAAGGGAGCTCAGGGAGTTCCCCATGAGAAACTGTTTTGGGTTGGGAGGGGCAAGAACTAGGTGGGAATGGACATGGGATTAGCACGGCCATGGGCAGTCAATTGGTGGCCAAATAACCATACAACACCTACAAGCTGTGTGTCCCTCCTCATTAGGGATGTAACAGTATTACGGTATACCGTTAAAGATACCGTGAACCACTTAATTGAACAATAATAACCGTCACATTGTTTATACCGGTATACCGTTCATACCGTTAAGTGTACTTTTCAATCTGATTGGGAAAGGCTGCAGTAAGCAAGTGCTGCACAGTCTTGTTCTTGCACTGTTGGATGTGCCGTCTGCCAAGTAGTTTCAGTTGGAGCAGTTTTTAATGCCATTCCATAAACCACACATGCCTGACACAAAATCACTATGTTAGCAATAGGAAGAATAAATACAGTGCCAAGAAGGAAAGGGGTTTACTTTGGGTTGGCGGCTTTGGGGTTTATATATTTATAATGGATGTTTCCTAAACATATGACAATGGGGGATTTCCCTGGTTCTATCATTGAATTTACGTATAATAAGTCACACTGCGAAATTTACTAATCTCTGTGGGTATTCCCTACTGCCATACCAAAGGGTAACATGTCCGTGTGTTATGAAGTGGGTTGAAACAACGAAACACAATGGACACAGGAGAATAACTCAATTGCCCTCGTAAAGGATACGGGCTGGTAGTAACAAAGGATACACTCGATGTCTTCTTATCTTCGTAAGATGACAGGTAGGCGTAGTGTATCAAAGGGAACCTTCTAATCAATGTCACTCTCTGACTAGTACTTCAAACAGTCAAAGTGAGCTATTGCTGAGAAGGGCTTTTGAGGACCAAGATCCACCAGGCTGTTGATGAGAGGAAATTGATTAGAATGCTGGTAGATAAGAAGGGCAACAAAAACCTATGTTGTGAACACTGACCTGGATGTAAGGACAAGGAAGTCTCTTTAGATGGTCTGAAGGGTCCGAGGATACAACGACCAGGAAAGGGTAGTGAGGAATCTAACCCGGGCGGAACGAGGGCCGCACTAGAGACGAGTTGGTGCACACAGGAAAGCGTCCAGAGTACAGTGCACGTGTGGGAGTGAAGAGGAATCCTGGTCCAAGAGCAGCAAGTCCTTAGGCGGTAGAAGAGAGGCAGAGCGAGACTCTGTGAGTCTAGATTGGCTGAGGCAGAGGGGGGCTCTGTGGGTCTCTGCGGGATCGTGGAACTGGAGCAGGGAGGACTCTGAGAGTCTAGAATGGCTTAGGCAGAGCGGGACTCTGCGAGTCTGAAATGGCTTAGGCAGAGTGGGACTCTGCGGGAATGTGGAGAGAATGAGCCACGTAGGAGCGCGATTAGCAGATAGCTCAAGGAGGAGCTGCACTGTTGCCGGGGAACTGCGTAGGGACGCGGAAGACAACCGCACCTTGAATTGAAAGTAGCGTTAGCGTTTGCGAGAAAGTAGCAGAGACAGCTCCGGAACGCGAGGTAACAATAACGATCAGAAGCGCTGTTGCAAGGCTTCCGTCTTGCTAAATAGTGTCAGCTGATTTACGTCTGACCGACGTGCTGACGAAAAATGTCTGCTGGTCATGTGACCTTTGTATTAGCGTCTCCCGAACAGCTTCCATTGGGTGTAGAACGGTCTAGCCGTTCTCAAGGCTGAGGAAGCAAGGAAACAGGGATGCCTGGGTTTAGTAACGGACCAGGATGGGGAGGCAGGCATGACAGTGCCATCCCCCAAAGGGCGCCCCACACCCCTTGCCGCATGAAAACGACGTAGCAAAACAGGAGCATGGATGTTTGATACAGTTTCCCAGGATCGATCTTCCGGACCATAACCCTTCCAGTCAATGAGATAGTGAGGAATCCCGGCCCGCATTTTCATACCTAGAATGGCACGAACCTCATATTCATCGGTGCCTCTCACGGAAACTGCCAAAGGCCGGACGGGCAACCGGGTTCTTGAGGAACAAGGCTTGACCAAGGACACATGGAACACCGGATGTACCCGCCAGCGAGCGGGTAGTTCCAGCCGTATAGCAACAGGGTTGATCACTTGCGTTATTTTGTACGGCCCAATGAAACGAGGCAGTAGTTTCCTTTTACCCGGGATCTTCAGGTTTTTGGTAGACAACCAGACAGACATACCAGGTATGTATTGTGGGGCAGTCGTCCGATGTCGGTCAGCATAGTGTTTGGCACTGGTTTGGGCCTTCAATAGATGCCCCCTTACTCTGGTATGAAGGGTGGCCAGAGCTTTCAATTTGACAGTTGCCTCAGGTACTGTGTCGGTAAGCTCCAAGTCCGCAGGGATGGATCGCGGATTGCTGACCATAAAGAGCATAAAACGGGGACATACCCGTGGAGGAATGACAAGAATTATTGTATGCGAACTCGGCTGCCGGTAACAGAGAAAACCAAGAAGACTGGTATTGAAGACACAGGCAGCGTAGGTATTGTTCCATAGTACCGTTAGCCCGTTCCGTCTGCCCATCGGTTTGAGGATGATAAGAGCTGGACATGCGATCCTCCATAAGCAGAGCCGATGTTAAAGCTGTCCGAAAGCGAGATGCAAACTGCGAGCCCCTGTCAGTGATGATAACTGAGGGCAAACCAAAGAACCGAAATATGTTTTTTAGGAACATATCGGCTAGGTTCTTAGCCGTAGGAATGCCTTGGCAGGGTATGAACAAGGCCATTTTAGTAAAATAGTCGATTACTACCCAGACTGTGTCGTATCCATGGACGGAGGGCAGTTCGACTACGAAGTCCATGGAAACCATAAACCATGGTTTGTGAGGAATTGGTAATGGGCGTAGTAACCCCATTGGTTTACTCGGTGAATTCTTGCATTGTGCACATAAGGCACATGACGAGACGTAATCCACGACATCTCTGGACATTTTGGGCCACCAGCACCATCGTCGTAGAAGCTCTAGCGTTTTCCTTTGGCCCGGATGAGCTGCTATCAAGGAATCGTGACCCCAATGTAAGGCTTTGGTACGCGTCTCCTCTGTCGGTAGGTATAAAAGCCTGTTCATGAACGGAAGACCATTTTTTACTTTAAGGCGGAGGTCATGTACCTCCCGTTGGTTATGCGTTACCCAGTCTAGGATATCCTTTTTCAATGAAGGTTGAACAGAACAACCACAGATCACATGTTCTGCCAATAGAAGAGGTTTGGTACGGTCTTCATTGTCCACCCTAGAGTGCAGACAGGATAATGCGTCGGCTTTAGTGTGTTCTCTAGCAGGTCTGTAGGATATGCAGAAGTCAAACTGGGCAAAAAACGAATGCCAACGGGCCTGGCGAGCCGTAAGGCATTTCATGGTTTTGATGGCCTGTAGATTCCGGTGATCGGAGTAGACAGACACCGGGTGTTTGGCACCAAGAAGGTGGTGACGCCAGGTGAGCAAGGCGTCTTTGATGGCCAACAGTTCCTTCTCGGTCACCGTGTATTTCTTTTCGTATGGGGCTAGCTTGCGAGAGAAAAACGCCACCGGATGTTCCACCCCGGAGTCCTTACATCCTTGAGAAAGGATTGCGCCTATAGCCTGATTAGAAGCATCCGCCTCGATGATATATGGTGAATCAGGATCCGGATGCTGTAGGACCGGGGCCGTGGTAAACGCTTCTTTGAGTCGATCGAATGCCCTCTGAGCCTCCGGTGTCCAATGGAATGGATTTTCTGGGCTGGTCAGTGTAGTCAGCGGTACCACCACTCTTGAAAAGGAATGGATAAAACGCCTGTAAAAGTTTGCAAATCCCAGAAATGATTGCAAGGACTTGATAGAGGCAGGAACTGGCCAGTCCAGGATGGCTTTGACTTTGGATCGACTCATTCTGACGCTATGGCTGGTAATATCATACCCCAGGAACTCCACCTCTCGGGAATGAAAAACACATTTTTCTGCTTTGACAAAGAGGTGATTCTCTTTGAGTCTTTGCAGTACCTTGGTTACATGCTGTATGTGTTCTTCTAAGGATGCTGAATATATCAAAATGTCATCCAGATATATGACCACGAATTGATCCAGGTAATCGCTGAATATATCGTTCATGAAGAACTGAAAGGTCGCCGGGGCGTTGCACAGGCCGAAAGGCATGACGAGGTACTCATATAAACCATATCGGGTTTTGAAGGCGGTCTTCCACTCGTCGCCTGCCCTGATCCTTACTAGATTGTAAACACCCCTCAAGTCCAATTTAGTGAAAACCACTGAAGAGCCCAACTGATCTAACAGAACGTCGATCAAAGGCAGGGGGTACTGGTTCTTAACCGTAATTGCATTGAGAGCCCTGTAGTCAATGCAGGGTCTTAAGTCCCCTTCTTTCTTAGGGACGAAAAACAAAGGAGACGCTGCCGGGGACTGAGAAGGACGAATAAACCCAGTCCGGAGTGCATTATTGATGTATTCCCTCAGGACAGCGTCTTCCTGTATGGTAAGGGAGTAAACACAACCAGTAGGTGTTTTGGCTCCGGAGACCAATTCGATTGGACAATCGTACTGGCGATGTGGCGGCAACACATCAGCCTTGCCCTTGTCGAACACGTCGGCAAACTGTTGGTATACCTGAGGTATCAGTGACCCAGGAGATGCCAGCGCGTTTACTCTTGACAACCCTTCGAGAAAAGCCACGACGGGTGCATCATGAACCCCACCGGAATCCAAGAAGCAGTTCTCATTACAATGATCCGACGGATACTGGATATGACAAGTGACCCAATCGATCACAGGATTGTGTAGTTTAAACCAAGACAGACCCAGAATCACTGGATACTGGGGAGCCGTGATTACGTCAAAGACCATCTTCTCAGTGTGACCGTCAGGTAAGGATACTGTGATCGGTAACATTTCCTCTGTTACCAGACCAGAAGACAGAACAGAACCATCAACTGTCCTAACGGACTCAGGTACCATTTTCGTGGTCATAGGAATGTTTGACTGTCCGGCAAAGGCAGTATCCATGTAGCTATTAGTTTCACCTGAGTCTATCATGGCTTGGGTCTGAACGGTGATGTCGTTGAAACTTAAGGACACCGAGACTGCAATAGAAGCATTCAGTGATAGAGCGGAGTCCGTTCTGGTACCCGGCATAGGGACTCCCGCTATTGCCAAGCTTTGGCGTTTCCCGGCTTTTTTGCCGGTCTTTTCGGGCAAGCAGCCAGTAGATGCTCCGCTGAACAGCAGTACATGCATAGGTTATTCCTGCGACGGTTTTCCCGCTCAGCGGCGGACAACCGACCCCGAATGGCACCTATCTGCATAGGCTCGGGCTCACCAGAAGAGGGCTGAGAAACTCCTGGAAGATTCGGTATGGACAAAAAGGGTTTCTTCTCGCCTTTTCTGGCGGTTCTCCGAGCATCGATTTGTAGCACAAGATCGATCAACTCCATGTATCCCGATGGAACAACAGGGACTGTCGACAAGGCGTCTTTCAATTCCTCCGACAGTCCTTTATAGAAGACTGCGGTCTTCTTGTCTTCTGGCCACTGTGTTTCCGCGGTCAACTGATTGAATCGTGCAAGATAGGTCACTAATGATTGGCTACCCTGTTGTAGATTCAACAGTTCCAAATCGGTTGCCTGAGTGGAATATCTCATGTCAAACACCCTGCTCATAGCTGACAGCAGTGCATCGCAGTCATATAAAAGAGGGCTATTGGTCTCCAACAAAGGGTTTGCCCAGGCTGCAGCAGCGCCCCCCAAATGCGACAACACAAATGCTGCCTTGGTTGTCAAATCCGGAAACAAACTGGGTCTACACAAGAAGTGGAGACGGCACTGATTAACGAACGTGCGATAGTTCTTTGGGTCTCCCGTAAACCTTTCAGGTGGAGCCAGAGGGAATTGGGTTGGCATCAGTACCTGAACGGGTTCTCTTTGTGGTGCAGATGCACCCGAAGTGGATGCAACGGGAACCGGGACAGTCCTTCCTTGTGAGGAGGCATGTATGGCGTCCTGCATTATGTCCATACGATGGCGCATGGTGTCCTGAGCAGTGATCATTTCCTGTCTTAAGTCCGACACCAGTTGGGTGAGGACAGACAGGGGGTCTGACTCTTCCAACATGGCTTCTGATTCTGTTATGAAGTGGGTTGAAACAACGAAACACAATGGACACAGGAGAATAACTCAATTGCCCTCATAAAGGATACGGGCTGGTAGTAACAAAGGATACACTCGATGTCTTCTTATCTTCGTAAGATGACAGGTAGGCGTAGTGTATCAAAGGGAACCTTCTAATCAATGTCACTCTCTGACTAGTACTTCAAACAGTCAAAGTGAGCTATTGGTGAGAAGGGCTTTTGAGGACCAAGATCCACCAGGCTGTTGATGAGAGGAAATTGATTAGAATGCTGGTAGATAAGAAGGGCAACAAAAACCTATGTTGTGAACACTGACCTGGATGTAAGGACAAGGAAGTCTCTTTAGATGGTCTGAAGGGTCCGAGGATACAACGACCAGGAAAGGGTAGTGAGGAATCTAACCCGGGCGGAACGAGGGCCGCACTAGAGACGAGTTGGTGCACACAGGAGAGCGTCCAGAGTACAGTGCACGTGAGTGAAGAGGAATCCTGGTCCAAGAGCAGCAAGTCCTTAGGCGGTAGAAGAGAGGCAGAGCGAGACTCTGTGAGTCTAGATTGGCTGAGGCAGAGGGGGGCTCTGTGGGTCTCTGCGGGATCGTGGAACTGGAGCAGGGAGGACTCTGAGAGTCTAGAATGGCTTAGGCAGAGCGGGACTCTGCGAGTCTGAAATGGCTTAGGCAGAGTGGGGCTCTGTGGGAATGTGGAGAGAATGAGCCACGTAGGAGCGCGATTAGCAGCTAGCTCAAGGAGGAGCTGCACTGTTGCCGGGAACTGCGTAGGGACGCGGAAGGCAACCGCACCTTGAATTGAAAGTAGCGTTAGCGTTTGCGAGAAAGTAGCAGAGACAGCTCCGGAACGCGAGGTAACAATAACGATCAGAAGCGCTGTTGCAAGGCTTCCGTCTTGCTAAATAGTGTCAGCTGACTTACGTCTGACCGACGCGCTGACGAAAAATGTCTGCTGGTCATGTGACCTTTGTATTAGCGTCTCCCGAACAGCTTCCATTGGGTGTAGAACGGTCTAGCCGTTCTCAAGGCTGAGGAAGCAAGGAAACAGGGATGCCTGGGTTTAGTAACAGACCAGGATGGGGAGGCAGGCATGACACCGTGATTACTGAACACCTTTTGGCCCGCAAGTAAACTAAAGGCTGTAACGTAAAGAGAGAGTGCGTGTGCGTGTGTGTATGCGCACAAGCGTATACTAGCATCAGACTCCATTGATCTGTGGCATGCAGGTTATCAAGATGGCAACATGTTCATCTTCACCAGTGGCCAGTGGGGGGGCTAAAAGCCTAAATGACCACTTAAAAAAAACTATTCAGTTTGCTTTGCCAGTCGCAGCAGGGCTTTCCCCCCCCTCCTCCTCTACACACGTGTGTTTGTGTTTGGTGGAAGCAAGGTTGGCATTTCAGTGGAAAGTATGTTGAAAAGCCCAATTCTGGCCCTGGATGCCTGGTTTTGTTTGTGATGATTAATCTGACAATTTATGACCTTTTAGAAAATATTTGTTAAGATTAGTTAACTCCACCTGCTATACCGCGATAACCATGATATACCGTCATTTGGCAAGAAGGTTATCGTACCGTCATAAAACTAATACCGTGACACCCCCACTCCTCATATGCCATATCTCCCTATCTGTACTCAAATAAAATATTTTTGGCTTATGGGTGGTGCAACAATCACCTAATAGCCTAAACTAAAAATCACTGCAATTTCCACCTGGGAGGATTCAGAAAGGGCATTTGAACATGTGGAATTTGTGTAAGCATGTTGCCAAGCCCATCCCAATTGCTCCAGGTGCAAAATTACGTCTGGATAGGCATAACTGAAGTGTTTTGCAAGCACATTTGTGAGCGCATGCCTCTTGTTTCACAAAGAAATCTGGTCAGACAAGTGTTATCCCTGTCACAAAATCAGAGCACTCAAGTAAGTCAGGGACCACTGCAGAAGCAGGCCTGCCTTACACAGATTCATACAGAAGAAGTCATGCAAGCATGTCTGTACAATATTGCATTTCTTTTCTTATGATAACAGTGCATATACAAAGCGAGCACTTCAACTAATGGCCTTTTAAAGGACATTCCCTGGAATGTTCTCTGTGCACTGCGTGGATTCAGGTAACGAGATATGCTGCTTTTCTCCACTCACCTGGAACAGGAGTCAGTACATCTCTAAGTTGTAGGTGCTAGCCCAATAACTAGCCCTCCCACAACATGAAGTTTCCATGTGAGAATTTGGAAACGTACGTGTGTTGATCTGGCTCACCTGTACAATCCGATGTGCACTATTCATTTCACCTCGTGCTGCCAGCCGGATTAGAGAATCAGGTCAAGAATTTAACTAGTGACACACTTTCCATTCACACATTCGCACACTGCATGCTAGAGTGGCAGCCATTTCAAAACCTTCTGGTGCACAGCGCACACCATCACACAGACAGACATAATAATGACAAGTCAAACACTACCCAGCCGCTGCAGACCATTGCTGCATTCTGAGAGCGTCCAACCAAAAACCCTCCAAGGATCTCTACAAATTAACTTCTGATTGCATGAACCCAAGAGCATAAAGTAATACATCACCCCTTCTGAAGCGCTTATCTTCTCTCTCTGACCTCCATAGCAAATCTACCACCTAGGACACTAACATCACAGTCAAACATCTAAAACGTCCCATCCACCCTCCATCATTAACTCTATCCCCCTCTTAGCGTTCTCCGTATTGCGCTCTGAACACTTTCCCCCTACTCTACCTCCTTCGAAATTCCAAGACCTGGATAAAGGAATGCAGGGTCGGTCTCGGTCTCTCTCTCGGTCTCTCTCTCTACGAATTCAACATATCCACTGTAAAGCTAATCTCTAAAAATGACTTTCTTAGATTCATAATATCTTAATATATGTAAGGACATTGACAAACGGATGTCTCATTGCCAATAATTTCCTTGATGGATCAACCTACTTTTGACTCCTACATTTCTTGGAATCAAATAACCTTCTCGACCAAGCACAGATAGGTTTCCAAACATGTAAAGCCACAAGGTCAGAGAGAAGACAGATTCCAATAGATGGCAAAGATGGTATCCCATAATACTCATGTGTCCCGGTTGCATGCCATTTTTTTGTTGCACCTACCGTTACCGTCTGCTGAACGTGCAATTCAACCTCATCAGTTTTAAGTTATTCCTGTTTGGGCAATTGCACCTCAACAATACAGGAAGTACAATGACCTCAATAGTTAAAGGAGAGGGCGGCAACAAGACATTGTAGGCAAGGTCTTTCTATGATGTAACTCCCTAGAGAATCAAGTGGACGGCAGGGCGGGAGACCAGCAGACAGCCTTCATGTATTTTCTATCCTCCTGGAGCAACATCAGGGTGCCCACAAGATTCTGATCAATTCTGCATTGCTCCAAAACTGTCATTCGTCTCACAGTTAAAACATCTGGGGTCTGTAGTTTGCCCTATTTCGTACTGGCTCTAGAAGTCCTGCAAAGCATGCAGCAGCAGAAGCTTGTTTCCTCTTTGGGTGCTCAGCAGTGGGTGTTGTTACCAGATCAACATTTGATCACCATCGGCCGTGGGAGTGGCGTCCACTTTTGGGCTACACCTCCACTTCCCTTTTTTCACAAACGATCATACCTGTGATGTGAGGGCAAATTCTTTCAAACTTCATGCACTCCTACACAATTGTTGTTAAGTAAGGATAATAGCATTCTAGGGGTCGATAAATGCTACTATTTGAGCAATGCTCATCTAAAGATTTTTTGAAAAGGTGTCTGTAGTTAACTTTTTGTTGTTCATTAATTTGTTCCAGTTTGTCTTCCAAAACAGAGTTCTTAACAACATTTGCAATGTTAGATATTACAAATAATTGTGGTGTGTAACAAACATTCTGATGTTAAAAAAGATTTGTAATTAAAAAGTAACAAAAATACGTTTTGCAGCATACATAAAAAGTATGAGAATAATCTTCAGGACAAATCGATATTCATCAAATTCTGGCAAAGATATCCCTGCATAGCAATGACAGGGAAGTCATTTCACCAAAATGCCAGGGGTAGGGTGTTAGGGAGAATTCTCAGAAATGTGCTAATTCCCTACACCTTAGAAACCGCAAGCAACTTTGCTGGATTTTGAGTACTTGATTTTTGTGACCCTTTTTCCCACTCTCTCAAGTATTTTTAATGGGATTTTGTACACTGTGTTTCTTTTGATAATGGAGTCTGACAAACTCCATAGGTATCATCTTTTACATTGGGCCACACAGCACCTTCAGTGCAGTGGCACAGGGAAGTCTTCCAGACTTCCCAAAGGTTTGAATACCTTCTCTGGGATAAACTACTGTTTCCCAGAGTAGTAAAGTGAAATTGACTTTACTTACATTTGTAACATTCTAGACCCAGCACACACTATCTTACAATAGGATGGTGGAGGGGTTACCTAGTATCCCCTTTGTTTAGCTTCTCATGTAACATTTTTTATGTTACCCTTTCCCCACTGAATGGCTGGTGGCAGTGGTTTCGTTTTAACTACCATGGTGTGCATTTACCACGAGCTGCGTTTGCAGCTGCAGTAAAGCACCCAAGGGTGCCATTTTTGTCAAAATGGCCCGGTCTTCTTTTTTCCCCATTTCTTTGTGGAAAGGTCCTTCGTGAGATTTACTCTGCGTGCCAAAAGGTTTGGTCCCATTGTTTGCTTTGCCTTTTGCGGGATTCACGAGGGAAGCCTGCCTCTGGCTCCAGGGTGTCTGGGCAAGGCAGGAAGTGAGGGAGGTGCTCGAAACTCCCTGTGCTTTGTCCCCAAATGCACTCTGTGATGATTGGCCGGCTGACTGTCCGGCAAGGACAGCCACCCTGCTGGGTGACTGACAGCTCGGCTGGAATGAATGGGAGAGAACTGAATAAAAGGCGAGGCTTTTGGCTTGGAAGGCAGAGTCGACCACTGGACGAAGGAACCGAAGAAGAACTTGAAGAGGACGCCTGCTGCAACTCCTGGACCGTTGGTTTGCCAGGTGAAGCCCTGCTGCAGTGCCGAAACGCCAAGTTCGCATCGACAGAGAAGTCCCTGGAAGGACGACTTCTCCCGTTGAGTTGGTGCGGCCAATCACCTCCAAAGTAAGCCACCTGGACATCCATCTCGAAGCTGGTTGAATTTGCACAGAGTTAATGCTGGAAACCATAGAGCCTGGGAGAGGAACACCAGATTGTGTGCTTTGCTTTTAAGCTGGCCAAGAGCTCCAGTAAGATCCTCTGGACTCCCAGGAAGCAACACTGAACAAGCCTGAGCCCCCTCAACAGAGTGCGGGACCCAGAAGCAAGGAAAGTCCATCTCAACAGCCAGGAACCGTGGTGTTGCTATTTGCGGTAGACGTGGGGAGCTGAAACACTGAACAGCCACTGAAAGTGAAGTTTGCCAGTTGCGAGTTTTGACCATCCCAGTGCATTGCAGGAGGACCCCGACGTCCTCCCTGTTGTCCCCACGACTGAGGCCCAGGAACAGTGAGACCTGCAGAGCTGCACAGGAACAGGAGTCATCTGCTGCATCTTTTTTCCATCTTTAAAGGTACTGTACAAAGTCTGAGAGAACTTACCTCTTACTGTAGCGTTGCTTGAATCTTCTACTACTCACCAGTCTTATCAGCTTGTGGCCCTACATTTTATTCTTTTTTTCTCCAAAAACTTCTCAAACATTGTGAAAAGACTTTTCCATTTACCTACCAGAAGTGCTTCATCCTATATAAGACTTTTGCTCATTGACTTTGGCTTAGCCTATTGTACTGAATGACTCTTTCTGGAGGGATCCAAAAGTGCCTGCTTAAGAATATTGTGGTCTCTTGTATATTCTAGATAATCTTTTCCTTTGACATCTTACTCCATGATTCTAAATGCAACAGTGATTTATTAATGTCCCCAGAACCCTAGCAATTGAAGTCCCCTGGGGGTGTAGGTAGTGTCTCTGGGCCATCCCAAAAAGGTATCTACTGATTTAGAGATGTTAAGAGTGTGTATTTCATGAAGTGTATTTGAGTGTTACTGTTATATTGTTCCTTTCTGAAGAAGGGTTATTCTAACTGACTGATAAATTAATTAATAATTGTTTATTCAAGAAACATTGAGTGTAAGAGTTTATTTGAATAGTTGTAATTGTAAATCTCTGTGTAACTCCACTGCAGCTCACATTGACACCTCTTGAGATAAGCCTGGCTGCTCAACACGCTACCAAAACTGTGTAGTACAAGCTAATACCAAAGGTTGGGTTTCCTATACCTGTAGTCATAGTTGTTTGTAGTGTTCCCAGAGGGTACTGCATACAAACTTTGCCTAACATAGCGGAAGTGACATCACACGACCCTTGACCTCTGATGACATCACAGGAAGTGATGCCATTTGACATCACCCAAAAGTAACATCACAGGAACTGATGGAACACTACCTTTCAGCCTTGACAAAACTGGAAGTGGCATCACATTGCATTGGTCCTAAGCACACTACGAAAAATATGGTTACGATATCACTGTAATGTGATATACATTGCATACAAGAATGGATTGCCATATGTATCACTAATATCAGTGTGTAAAGCCTATATTACCAAAAATAATGTGAATGCAAGCAGATGTCCAAGGCCAAATGATAATGACGTGTAAACATTTAGCACTTAAGCTTAAGCGCTTTAGTTTATATAGAACAAATATACATACAGTATCATCCAACCTGTGTTGGTACTCATTTATCAACCTTAAAAGGATGAAAGGCTGAGTTGACCAATCAGGGATTCGAACCTGCAGATCACACACACATCGCAGCAGCGAGCAATCAACCTACTGAGCTATTGTACCGGCTGTAGCTATCTTACCGGCTATAGTAAAATGAGCAATTACATGTCTGAATGTTCTCGAAGTCAGTAAAACAAATTACACTCTTTAGTGGATGCCATTAAACTGATAACTGAGATTTAACAGCAGGCCAGTTCATCTGCGGGTCCGGGGGAAAATTGGCCACATGTCAAGCCTGCATGAATCTACTTTACAGGCTTCAGAGGTTGGCAAATTACATACCATTAGGAGAGTTCATAACTGTGTATTAAAGAAATTAGAATAGCGCAGGGAAAGCAGCTCACTCCCACAGCATCCCGTACCTCATACATGCAAACAAACATCCTGAACACCATGCCATGGAGATAGGAAAGATAGACATGTTACAACAAAGCATTAATTGTGGCAAAATGAAATCAAGGGACACTTTATTTCTACACTGTCCACAAGATTTTAGGCACAAGTATTTTGTCAAGTGACCAAGGAAACTGAGGTGGAATGTCTTGTGATGATCGTAACAGAGACAACGGCAGAAAAAAAACATGCTATAACTGCAACTTGCGAAAAGCAAAATAAATGCATGTGTATTCTACTCTAAATGCTTTTTGGAAGTTTTTATCTGCATTGTGAATTTGAGGTGTTTAAGAACAGGCTAAATCAGTGACTCACCCACTGAAGTGTGCCTGAAATAAACCTTTAATGAATCTAGCAATTATTGTATAGAATTCAAGAAAGACAAATTATGTTTTATTCCTATTCTTTCTTATTCAGGGCCACTGTTCAGCGTTACCCTTGCGGAACCCCCTGTTTTATTTAAAAGAGACCTGAACAAGAAAGCCAGTCACTCCAGAGCCACATAGTACAAGCCACAGCCCAGGAGCGTCAATTAAAACAATTAAAACATTTATTTTTTATTTTTTAGGGGTAGCAAGGGAGACCACAGGGGTACCAAGGAAGACATCAGGGGTCGCTGTTGTGACCCCCAACCGATGTTCCTGAGCAAAGGCCTAGAGCGAAATAACCACACCCCCGCCCACCACTTGCATACTTTATGGAATTTCTCAGACAATGGTTAAAAATCATTTCTCTTAAATTATTCATGCAGGAGAAGAAAAGAAATGTTTGTGTCAACACCAATAATAAGAAAAGGGAGAGATGACTGGCAGCTGCAAGAATGGTCTGGAAGATAGCAAGAAAATGTCAGTGCGGTTCCAGCATACTAGAGGGGACAGGTTGATTGAACAAGCCACTACTAGCCAGGCTTATGTTCCAAATTTCCAATATAAACTACAGTGGGTTTGGAGCCTTAACACTCCTTTATATGCGACAGGTGAAAAGAGTTGTAGAGGACCAGGTGGATGCTTTCACAGTAGTTCCTGCCCCACACTAGTTCATATTGGAACAACAGAAGAGCAGTAAATGGAGTCCCGTGTATTGTTCCAATACTGCATCGAGGGTGTGAGAGACGCTATGCACTCAGATTGCCATATAGAATGTACACTTGCACTGACAGTGTGGAAGGATGCTGCATGGACGGATGTCAGCATGAACCTATGGCCATCATGGAACGTTAAATTGAATCTGACGAAGGCAAAGTGATGTCATAAAGAGGATGTATGAACCTACACTTGAATGATATGAAACATTTAAGAGCAACAATGTAACTGAAGCACCAAGAGAAACATGTACCTAAACCTGAAGTAATCGTGAATATGAAGAAGATGAAGTAACTTACTGGTCAATAACTGTAAATAAGCAGTAACGCAATGTAGAAAATAAATATATAGAAGCTTGCTGAAGAGGTATATATAGCGTGGCAAGGACGGCCATGAGAGGAAAAATGGATGTTGGCTCATGTCGAATTCAACCAAGCTACCTCAGAAATGGATCAAATGTGCAGAATCCAGAAAGGCAGAAAAGCTTTGTGTGCACAATATTGGCAAGGCTATGTTGTCCGAGGATCAAGGAGGCCATTTTAAGGAATAATTGCAAGGCATGAGCGGAGTTAACTAAGCATAAGCAGTGAACGAAGTGCATATTACTCTTAGATTGACAAAGACGAAAACAAAACATCTGCAAGAGCCAAGTAATGGACATTTAAAAGTGTATAAAGCTCATAAGAGATGGAGTGAGCAAGTCTCGAGAGGCGAAGAGGAGAAACAGCACCCTGCATGCTTAAATACATAAATTGGAGTCTAAAAAGGACATATTTGTGGTCTCTTCACATGTTTGTTTATTTATAACGCGCAGACCATCAGGCCCGGGGGCATCAGGGCGCAATTTGTACAGGGTTGACTCAGAAGTCAAGACAAAGGCTATTCATTAAAGCCTCAGACCGAAATAATGGTGAGCCTGCACTCCCTTGAATGTTCCAGGACAGTGGGCAAGCTACAAGGTCAACTAGAGATGCAAGACCTTTGGCTTATATCAGACCGATGAGAAGTGATGGCCTAATTGGGAACATGGAGAGTAGTCTGACGGGAATCAAACACCTAAGTTTTGTTTCACGTGCACTGCTGCTAGAGAGCCAAAAGTCCAAGGTTGGGGTAGCATGCCAACCAATCAGTGGCTCTTAGAGGCAACCTAACCTACAATGTTGCAGAGACCAATCCTCTGCTATTAGGTCCGCTGTAATCAGTACTATACGTGTTTAGAGGTAGTTCAAGTTGTTTCCTAGAGATAAGGGGCAGCCACTTAAGCATTCACCCATATATGTTCCATATGTAGACATGTTCCCTTAAGGCAATCCGTCCCCTAGTAGGTTTTATGATTTGCCACATAGAATGTCATAGATGACGCATATTTGGGTATAAAACCCCTAGATGTAACTAAGTTTGTTTGTGAGTCAGCATGCATCAGTCCGATGCCAGCCAGTTTGCCCTACTTTATTAAATAAGAATAAAATAGTACTTTGAGTCTGTCCGATTATTTGTTCTAAGATCATTATTGTAATTCCATCTAGCACAAAAGACACTTCAAGGTGCTAGAGCACAGAGTGTCTCTTTATGGGATTGCACATGGGACAATTGCCCGGACGTGCGCATGTAGGGTACCGGGAAAAGATCAGGCGCTGGATTGCTTATGCAAGTTTCATAAAGAGGAAAGCCCTCTACTGTTTTTCTTTTCTACCTTCTTCTCTCAAGTTTGAGAAACAGCTTGTTGAGGCCTATTCTTCATAAGGCAGGCAATTCTTATAATCCCAGAAGCCCTAATCTTGCTGGCATCCAAGGTGAACCTTTAGGTGACTTGCGTTACCTCCCACTATCTGCATAGGGCCTAGAGTGGAAAGGGAATGGTTGGCTCTACTGGATGGTCTGTTTTTCTTAGCGGCCTGGTCTTGTCTACATAGTAGAGGACCGCTCTTCGCACATCTAGAGTGTGTAGTTTCACTTCAACAGAGCTTTTGGGTTCTTGGAAGAAGGCCGGAAGCTCAATGGACTGGTTAACGTGGAATTCAGAAATGAACTTAGGTGAGAACCTACGGTGTGTTCGTAGAACCAGTTTATCCTTATGAACAGTAAAGAAAGGATCCTGCACTGACAGAGCCTGAATTTCACTGACCCTTCTTATGGATGTAATGGCTACTAAGAAGGCAGTTTTATAGGTCAGGTGTTTGAGACTGGCTTTATGCGTGGGTTAAAAGGGTGGGCCCATGAGCTTAGCAAGCACCACATTAAGGTCCCATCCAGGTGGTGGGTTTGAAATTGGAGGGTGGAGTCTCTTTACCCCTTCCATGAATGCTTTAACCACTGGTACCTTCCACCACAAAACCTTGTTGTGGGTGGTGGTGTAGGCTGACAGCGCTGCCAGGTGTACCTTGAGTGAGTTAAATACCAACCCTGCATCCAGCAGGTGGAGCATGTATGTGACAATATTGGAAGGAGTGCAATAAACTGGGTTGATTTACTTATTCTGGCACCAGATAACAAATCTTTTCCATTTATCAAAGTAACAGTGCCTCGCGTTACGTTTCCTAGATTCTTTTAGGATGTCCATACATCTCTGTGGTAAGTTGAGATGTCCAAACTCTATGACTTCAGGAGCCGTGCTGCCAGGTTCATTGAGCTGGGTTGAGGATGCACTGTTTGACCTTGGTGCTGGGACAGTAGGTTGTACCAGCAAGGGAGTCTGATGGGTTCGCACACCACTAGTCTGCATAGGTGTGGGAACCACGGTTGCCTCGCCCACATGAGAGCAACTAGGATGAGCATCATCGATTCCATGTGCATCTTGTTGACCACCTTCCTCATGAGAGGGGTTGGTGGAAAAGCGTAGGCAAACATTCTTGACCAGTTCATCCACAGGACGTTCCCCTTGGAGTCTGGCTGAGGGAACCTGGATGCGAATCCTGGGCATTGCCTGTTTTCGCTTGTGGTGAATAGGTCTGTAGTGGGGAAACCCCACTGCGAGAAGACGTCTTCTACGACTTCTGAGTAGACACCATTCGTGTTCTTCTGGGAGGGGATCTCTGCTCAAAGCGTCCGCTAGCGAATTGAGATACCCTGGAACATGTTGAGATGACAGGTAAATGTTCCGTCTGAGTGCCCATCTCCAAGTTTTCTGGGTAAGCTTGGACAGATTTGGCGAACGAGTCCCTCCCTGTTTGTTTAGGTAAAACATTGCTGTTGTGCTGTCCGTCAGGATCTGCACTGACAGGTTCAACAGGTGGGGCTCAAACACTTGAAGCGCTTTGAATACTGCCAGAAGCTCTAGCAGATTGATATGATTCTTGGCTACTGTGTGAGACCAGAGTCCCTGAGCTGTGTGGTGAAGGAGGTGTGCTCCCCACCCTGACAAGGATGTTGTGACTACAGCCTGTACTTCTGGATCGTAAAAGGGTTTCCCCTTTGACAGGTTCTCTCTTGTCCACCAGTGAAGACTTTGTACAAGTGTTGGCGAAACGATCACTAGATCGTCCCACTGACCACTTGCCTGAGACCACTGTTTCGCCAACCATTCTTGCATGGGTCGCATGCGCAGGAGCGCCTGGGGGACCAGGTAAATACATGACGCCATTGTGCCTAGCAAACGCATCGCTTTGTGCACCCTTATCTGGCGACCGGGCTGGTATAGAGGAATTTGCAGTAGTAGATTCCGAATTCTTTCCTCTGATGGAAAGGCCAACCCCTCTTGAGTGTTTAAGACAGCTCCTAGGAACTGTTTGGAGGTGCTTGGCACCAGACTTGATTTTTTCTCGTTTATGGAGAAACCCAATTCGAAGAGGATGTCGATCATTCTTTGAATGTTTGATCTGCAAATTACTGGGGTCTCCCCCGTGATGAGCCAGTCGTCCAGGTAAGGTTGCACCGGAATTGCCTCCCTGCGCATGTGTGCCGCCGCCACCACCAGTACCTTGGTGAATACCCTTGGAGCCGAGGCTATACCGAAGGGCAGCACCTTGAACTGGTAGTGCTGACTGTCCACCTTGAAGTGCAAGAATCTTCTGTGCGCTGGGAACATGGAAATATGAAAATAGACATCTTTCATATCCAATGTTGCCATGTAATCCCCCTTTTTTAGGAGGGGGATTACCTCTTGAAGAGTAGACATGCAAATCGTTTGGGGCTTGACATACTTGTTTGCAGGGTGTAAGTCTAATACTGGGAGCATTGTCAAATCTTTCTTTGGCACAAGGAAGTAAGTTGAATAAATGCCCTTGTTTACATGGTTGCCTGGGACGAGTTCTATTGCGTGCTTTGCTAGAAAATTGACAATCTCGTCGAGGAGGATCTTTTGGTGGTCCAAGGAATGTATCTATTGACGTGGAGCGTGGTTTCGGGGACGCTCGAGCAGTTCTATGCAGTATCCTGCAGACACTCTGGACAGCACCCATCTGTCTGATGTGATCCCTTCCCAAGCTTGGGTGAAGTTGGAAATGCGTCCCCCTACTGGGGATGCGTGAGAAGGGACCCTGAGTGCAGCGTCACTGTTTTGCGGAAGCTGTGCCGCATCTGCTGGGGCTGCCTCTACCTCTACCACGGCCCCTCTTGTTTCCTCTGCCGTAACTCTGGGTAGTCTGCTGGTTGTTACCCCATTATGTACCCTGCCCCTGTGTATAATTGGAGCCCCTTTGTGAATTGTGGCCACGTGGGCAACGAAAAATTACCATTGCCTCTTTGATTAGGGGGCTTGTTGGTCAACTGTCCCAGGGATTTCAGAGTATCATACTCATCTTTGGCAGTTTTTAATGCGTCCTCAACCGCCTTGCCAAATAGGAGGTTCGGTTCCACCGGAATGTCAATTAGGGATGCTTCTGTCTCGGGTTTAAACTCTGACTTTCTTAACCAACCATGCCTCTTAATGACCGTGCTCTCTGCTTTGAGCCTGCCCGCGTTATCTGCGGCATCAAAGGTTGCTTTAAGGATGCAACCGGACACGGCTCTCCCCTCCGACGTGACCTGGGCCAACTGACCCTTTAGTGGTTCCGGTGCGGAGTCAATGAGGGCAGCTAACTGCTCCCACTGGTGGCAATTGTAACTCGCCAGCAGAGTGGTGGTGTTGGCAATCCTTGTCTTTTAAGCGGAAGTGGAGGCTACCTTCCTTCCCAACCCATACATTCTCTTGCTCTCCTTTTCTGGGGAGGCCTCAGATGATGATAGAGGTGTCCCAGCCCTCTTTCTGGTGTTAGTAACTACCAAGGAGTCAGGCTTCAGTTGATCCCTTATGTAAAGTGGGTCTGACTGGGCGGCCCTGAAGAGCTTTTCGATTCTGGGGTTTACGGCCCTGGTGAGGTTAGGAGTAAGAAGGGAAGGATCAATTGTCTGTTGGATGGACTTGAGAATTGGAATGGCTTGGGCAATGGGTCTCTTCTCTCCCACTAGTTCTTCTGCAAAGTCCCTCTCCTCCTGTGCCCCCTGAGTGTCTATGCGGAAGTGCTCTGCCGCTCTAGCCAAGACCTCATTTAGGAGGGGCTGGTTGTCTACTGGAGAGTCGGAAACCTGAGGTTCTTTTTGAACAGGAGAGTCTATCCTGTAGACTTCTGCGACGTCATCTTCCTCCCCCTCTTGGCCCTCGTCCCCATAATAGTCCACCCCAGTTTGGTCATCCAACATTACCAAGTCTGGATCCTCATCGTACCTTCCGAGGCCCAAAGTCCGTCATGCAGCTCTCGACGGTTGTTTGTTCTTCGGACCGGCGTCGATCGTCGAACTTCGATGTCTCGACGTGGGAGTGGAAGAATGGGGAAATTATATGATATTTTAGAAAAATATGGCTGAACGCCAGGGAACTCTGCGCAACGTTTCCGACAAGAATGGTGGAAAAATACAATCTGAGGGTGCTACATGCATGAGGGATCATGGGTACAGTGGACCTCACACTAGGGATAGTATTACTGGCACGCCCTGTGTCGACACCCATTTTCGAGTTTCAAAAAACAAACTAATACTCCACAGCTTCCACTAGATGTCGGCCTATGCACAGCATGTGATCTAAGCAGATTCCACAAGCCTCAGAAATATATATATATATATATATATATGAGAATGCATTACTTACCGTAAAAGCATTTCTGATGGTTGTATCTGCTTAGATTCACATGCTGTGCATAGGTCCGACATCCAGTGGTCACTGCGGAGTATTGCATTTTGTTTTTCGTAGTCGAAAAGGGGACGTCGACCAGGCGTGTCTGAAACACTATCCCTATAGTGATGTGCGTTGTACCCACAATCCCTCACGCGTCGAGGTCCCTCTGTTTGTATTTTTTCTGCCCTGAGGGAGCCTTCTAGACGTGAGTGAGTACAGAAAGAGAGAGAGATATATAAAGGAAGTCTATGTTCCTTCCATCCGAGCGGGGAGGAAGGGTGGGCGCATGTGAATCTAAGCAGATACAACCATCAGAAATGCTTTTACGGTAAGTAATGCATTCTCTTCTGATGTTTGTTAATCTGCTTAGAATCACATGCTGTGCATAGACTAGCGAGCAGTACCCGGAGTTGGCGGTGGGTTATGAGAAGGAACAGTAGAGAAAAGGTGTCGTAATACTGCCTGTCCCACCTGGGAGTCAGATCTAGAGTGTGTATCTAGACAGTAGTGTCTTGTAAAGGTGTGCACAGAACTCCAGGTAGCCGCTTTGCAGATGGACTCAAGGGGAACATTTGCAATGAATGCTATGGATGCCCCCGTGCCTCGAGTAGAGTGTGCTCTTGGCTTAAAGGGTAGTTCTCTCTTAGCAAGAGTATAGCAGAGAGTGATGCATTGAACAATCCATCTAGAAATAGTGGATTTTGAAACCGCATCTCCTTCTCTTCCTGCTGCCACCGAGACGAAGAACTGATTAGTCTTCCTCAACGGTCTGGTTCTTTCCATGTAGAACATGACCGCCCTGCGTACATCAAGTGTGTGCAGAGTCCTTTCTCCCAAATTGGAAGGATTTTGAAAGAACGTTGGTAGTTCTATAGACTGGTTTACGTGGAATTTAGAAATAAATTTCGGAGCAAACCTAGGGTGAGTGCGTAGAACCACTTTATCTTTGTGAACTGTAACAAAGGGGTCTAGAATAGAAAGAGCCTGAAGTTCACTTACTCTCCTGATGGAGGTGATAGCTATTAAAAAAGCAGTCTTAAGAGTAAGATGTTTAAGGGATGCTTTGTGCATGGGTTCGAATGGAGAGCCCATGAGTCTGGTAAGTACCACATTAAGGTCCCATCCGGGAGCAGGGTCAGCTATCGGGGGGTGTATTCTTTTTACTCCCTCCATGAATGCCTTTATAACTGGGATCCTCCACCACGACACTTTGAGTTGGGAGGTGGTGTATGCAGAAAGTGCCGCTAGGTGGACTTTAATGGAGTTAAACACTAGGCCTGAATCCAAGAGATGGGTCAGGTATAGTACCACATGTGTGGGAGAGCAGTCAATAGGGTTGATGCTTTTACTCCTGCACCAGATGACAAATCTCTTCCACTTGCTAGAATAGCAGTGGCGAGTGTTCGGTTTTCTGGCTTCCCTGAGGATGTCCATGCATCTTTGCGGGAGTTGTAGATGTCCGAACTCTATGACCTCAGGAGCCAAGCTGCTAAATTCATGTTCTGGGGGCATGGGTGCAGAGTCCTGCCCTTGTTCTGAGATAGCATGTTGTACGGGCAGGGGAGTTTTACTGGGGGAGATAGAGACATCTCCATCAAGTGAGCGAACCATGGCTGTCGGGCCCACATTGGGGCCACCAGTATCATGGTCACTTGTTCCTGGTGCATCTTGTGCACCACCTTGTTGAGAAGGGGAGTCGGGGGAAAAGCGTAAACAAATTTCCCTGACCATTGCATCGATAGACCGTTCCCCTTGGATTGGTTCTGGGGGTACCTGGAGGCGTAACTTAGGCATTGAGAGTTCTCCAGGGTTGCGAACAGGTCTATTTCTGGGAATCCCCATTGTGTGAAGACGTCGAAGACGATGTCTTCGTGCAGACGCCATTCGTACTCTTCGGGCAGGGGGAAATCTCTGCTGAGTCTGTCTGCCAGCAGATTGAGTTCCCCGGGTACATGTAGTGATAGTAGGAACATGTCCTGTTTGAGAGCCCACTTCCATATATTCTGGGCCAGTTTGGACAAGCCTGGAGAGTGGGTGCCCCCCTGCTTGTTGATGTAGTACATGGCTGTAGTGCTGTCCGTAAGGACCATTACTGTCTTGCCTTGTAGGTGTTCTTGGAAGGCTTTTAGCGCCTTGAATACCGCTAGTAGCTCCAGTAGATTGATGTGTTTGGATGCTACGTTCGGAGTCCACACTCCGTGAGCAGTCTGATGGGATAGGTGAGCACCCCATCCTGTGAGGGATGCGTCTGTGGTTAGAGTGGCTTCCGCCGCGGGTGTGGCAAAGGGTTTTCCTTTTTCCATGTTCCCCTTTGTCCACCACTGTAGCGAGAGAACCAAGGCCTGCGAGACCACCACTAGATCGTCCCATTGTCCGCTGGCCTGACACCACTGGCTGTTGAGCCACTCTTGCATTGGGCGCATGCGCAGGCGCGCGTGAGGTACCAAATAAATACACGACGCCATCATTCCTAGCAAGCGCATTGCTTTGCGTACCGTCACCTCTCGGCCGGTCACATATTGGGGGATCTGAAACAGCATGTTTTGGACCCTCTCTTTGGAGGGGAAGACGAGGCCGTCCCTTGTTTGAATTAGAGCCCCTAGAAATTGTTTGATTTGACTGGGGTCTAGACTGGACTTCTTTTCGTTGATGGAGAAGCCCAGTTGGAACAAAAGGTCTACCGTCTTTTGGGTATTGGAGAAACATGTTTCGTAGGAGTCCCCTGTTATGAGCCAGTCGTCGAGGTAAGGGTAAACTGGGATGGACAACCTGCGCAGGTGGGCCGCAGCCACTGCCAGTACCTTTGTGAATACCCTTGGTGCTGAAGCTATACCGAAGGGTAGCACCTTGAACTGGTAGTGTTTGCCCTCTATCATGAACCTTAGGTATTTTCTGTGCGCTGGCAACATTGAAATATGAAAGTATGCATCTTTCATGTCCAATGTTGTCATGTAATCTCCCTGTGAAAGCAGCGGGATCACCTCCTGTAAGGTCACCATACGAAACTTTTGGGGTTTGATAAACTTGTTCGCTGGGCGCAGATCTAATACAGGGCGCATGGTTAGATCCTTTTTGGGTACAAGGAAGTACACTGAATAAATACCTTCCGTTACCTGAGATAGAGGCACGACCTCTATGGCTCCTTTTTCCAGCAGTTGTTGTACTTCTTGAAGAAGGATGGCAAGATGTTCCGGTGTCAACCGCCGTCCCCTCGGGGGTCTGTAGGATGGGGAACTGTTGAATTCGATACAGTATCCGTGGGCTACGGTGGAAAGTACCCAACGGTCTGACGTTATCTCCTCCCATGCAGGAAGAAAGGATGTTATCCGGCCCCCGACCGGTGTTGCATGGGAGGGGACGCGAATCTTCGCGTCACTTGGAGTTGTTGGGGGCTTGGGAGCCTCTGGGGGTGGATCCCCGACCTCTCCCTTTGCCCCGGCGTTGGCCTCTTTGGCTGTACTGCCCACTATTGGCTTGGTAATTGGTGGCAGGGTATTGCTGATGGTGACCTTGTTGTTGTTGCCGTTGGCCACGAAAAAAGCGCTTGTTGCCATAGCCGCGTCTGGTAGTGGGCTTAGAGATCTGGTCAAGAGTCTTGATAGTGTCGAACTCTTTTTTGGCCATCTCTAGGGCTTCATCTACCGCTTTTCCGAAGAGGTTGGCGTCCTCGACAGGTTTATTTATTAAAGACGCCTGTGTCTCCGGTTTAAAGCCTGAGTTGCGCAGCCATACATGGCGCTTTAGGAGTATTCCTTGTACCAGGGAACGTCCTGCTGTTTCTGCCGCGTCCAGAGAGTTTTTTACAATGCTCTGGTTCACTTGTGTTCCTTCGCCAATAGTCGACAGTAGGCGTGTACGTAAAGGCTCCGGTGCTTCCTCTGCGTCTTTGCGCAGTTTGGCCCACTGCGCGTCTGCGTAGCTCGCAAGCAAGGAATTGTTGTTGGCAATTCTTGCTGAGAAGGCAGCCGAGGAAGTAACTCTTTTTGCAAGGGCATATAGCCTCTTGCCCTCCTTGTCAGGGGGTGCCTCACTGGTGGAAAGCGGTACCCCTGCCCTCTTTCTAGTATTAGATACAACTAGGGAGTCCGGTATGGAATGTCCCCTAATGTAGAGCGGGTCTGAGGGTGAAGGAGTGAAAAGTTTCTCAATCCGTGGATTGACCCCTCTGATCAATGCGGGAGTGGACAGCGACGGGGTGATCCTCCTTTTAACTGAGGCGAGGAGTGGAATGGTCTGGCTGACCGGGGGTTTTTCTTTAATGACTCTTTCTACAAAGTCTAATTCTGGAGAGAGTTCTCCCGTGTCCAGTTCGAAATGCGCTGCTGCTCTGCGCAACAGTGCATTGAAAGTAGGCTGATCGTCAATTGGAGACGTGTTCCTAACTGGAGAATTATCCGGAGGAGTTAGATTTAGGGCATCAGTGTCGGAACACACTGATGGTGATTGCCAGGGGTGCGAAGGTCCTTCTCCTGGGCTAATCCCGAAGCCTGCTTCTATAATGTCTGTTCTGTCTTCTAGACATTCCTCCTGGTTCTGCCCTTCGTTGTCCATGAAATCATCTTCTTCCTCGAAGTATTGTTCCTCCCCAGTGAGGTCATATACATCTTGGAAGTCTGAGGCTGTGTCCAGCAGGGGATCGACCAGCCTCGGTTTTTTGGCTCTGGGGTCGTCTTGAGGCCCTTCTCTAGTTCTTCTGAGAGTTAGAGGGGCTTGGGTACTCATAAACTTTTCCATCCTCTCCATACAGAGGTGGAGTCTCTCCATAGTTTCATGGGGTACCCCAGAGCGGTCTAGCGGGGGAAAACTCGAGTTGTCTACCTCGAAATGGCTCGACCTCTCCCAAAGCGTCGAGGAAAGTGTCCCGTCGCCCTCCTCAAAACCCTCAGGTGTGTCGGGAGACTCCCTGACTGAAGGGGGTAGTCCCTGCTTTCCTTCGGGTGTTTTCGGCGTATCCTTTGATCTATGCGTAACGCTCGACGAAATCTTCGGCGTACGCTTTTGGGCGTCGGCTACAACGATCCTGGCTAAGCTATCGGCGACATTCTTGTCGGCGGAAGCTTGAGTTTTCGACGCGATGGGTATCGAGCGCTGTACGGCGGTCTGCGCCTTCTGTTGATGCGCACCGGCCGATGGTTTGGTGGTGGCGCCCTTGTTTGCCGAAAGCCCAGTCGCAGGTCGCGGCTGCGGTTGCGAGAGGGGCTTCGAACCCGAACGGTCCGAGGAGGCCGCCGGTGGAACCTGCGTCTCCTTGGGCGCCGAAGCTCTCTTCGACTTAGACGAAGAAGAGCCATGGGTTGTGTGCTTATCTTTATGTGAATCTTTGTGTGCGTCAGTGTCGCCGGGGTGTTCATCCCCATAAGCAGGGCGTGAGCCGAGCCCGTCGGGGCCGGGGACAGACGACGAAGCGCGTAAGCGCTCCTTAGAGGGGGTTTCGACTTCCGTGGCGGAGGTCGTGTCATCGCGTTCCTCGTCACTGTCGGTGGTAGCAGCGGCGGGTGAACCTTCGGCCTTCGACATCGCGTAGGCCGCCCACCTTTTAACCCTACGGTCTTTTAGAGTTTTAGGCTTCAGAAGCCGACAAGCCGCGCACCCTTCCTCTTTGTGATCGAGGGGCAAGCAGCGGTTACACCGTGAGTGCTTGTCCTTCCAAGTGAATTTGCCTTTACAAAGTGGGCAAAACCTAAATGGTGTCCTCTCCATAGCAGAGGCAATAAATCGCGATAAACACCCCCAGGGAAAGGAAGGGGAAAGGGAAAGGCATTCTCAGAAAGACCCAGAGATGTCCCACGACCCCACTCTCCCTACTGTATGTGGCCAGCGAGGCCAGGCCACGTGTTCGGCAGCGCCGAAGATTTCCTCCGCTCGACCCTCCGTCGACGATTTTGCTCGGCGGAGAACAGCTACACTGCGTCGAGGGAGTGCTGTATTAATCTTCGTAGAAGAAACGACCAAAGGTCGAGGGTTGCAATGTCTCTCGAGGAGCTCCGCGTGAAGGCGACCAGAAGCTGGGCGGAAAAAAACAATCTGAGGGACCTCGACGCGTGAGGGATTGTGGGTACAACGCACGTCACTATAGGGATAGTGTTTCAGACACGCCTGGTCGACGTCCCCTTTTCGACTACGAAAAACAAAATGCAATACTCCGCAGTGACCACTGGATGTCGGACCTATGCACAGCATGTGATTCTAAGCAGATTAACAAACATCAGAAATATATATATTGATTGTGATTACAACCAAATTTTGTTTTGTTTCACAAATCCATAAGAAGAGAGTAAACAATTACAATTGCAAATTCATCAAAGTAAAACTGTTCCAATCTAGATTATTAGTACACAATTTCTCTAAAACTTAAATCTCAATCATGGGAATTATCCAATAACAGAACCAGGATATATAAATAAGGCAAGGCAAACATTGACATGGGGGAAAGATATGGTGAACAGAATCAGCAAAACTTCTGATGAATAAGACCAACCTGCTGTGATACTCTTATGACATTCAGTGTCAGAGCTGTTTCCTGCCCTGCGATCAGTCTATCCCAAAACCTAGATGAAGGCAGGCAGTCGCCCGGCATAGTCAACAAAGCGGCCTAAATACTTTTCTCTAACTAACAACAACAAAATGGAACCAATAGACCCTTCCAGGACTGCGCTACTGATTCCACCCACAGAGTGCTATGGGTATGCTTGGACCAGTGATGCCCGCAGAGCAACTGGGAAAAAAGGCCAAAAGCTAAAAAGCCTGTAGTGAGGGCTCCACACTGAAAAGGAACTAGGTTGGTGTATCAATAGCAGAACAAACTAATAAACAAAACACAGAAGGGTCCATACTGCTTGTAAGAAACAAGGTGATCAATGTAATGAAAAGTAATAGGTAGCCGATGCAAACATGGCCAATGCATTTTTCGGACCGAGTGGCCCTTTATCTTAAATGCATACACATCCCACCCGTAATGAATGAAAACCAAACCCACGACAACACACAAAAAATAGAAATACCAGAAATGTACTGCTGTCATTTGATGTCACATAACGGAGATCTAGTATGAATGCTGTCTGGTTTGCTGATTTGAAGAGGAAGTTTGAGATAAAATTACATTTTGCTATGTGCATAAATTATGAGATCCAAAGAAGCTTTGATAATAAAATGTGTTTTAGAGTTCAAATGCTTTGTACGCCCATAATAAATACACACACTGCGAATTTGAATGTCTGCTTTACTTCCTAAAAGATCCTAATACCTTCAACTTAAAAATAAAAGGAGTAAAACACTGCAACGTAGAGGTTGTATTCGAAGCCCTGTTTGTTCCTGCCAGAGGGAACAACTGGCCTATTGTATTTTTGGGTATGGAGACATTTTAATATACCATGGAGTTTGGCTTGAATAAAAGGAAGCACAATAGACTGCCAGCAAGCCCTGCAGCACAGTGTCTGCCCCTCTGATCTCAATTCACGGTCAGCTTTCCAGAGTGTGGGTGTGGGGATAAACAATACCGTTTCATATTCATGCCGCTCTTTTCATTACATGTGAGCAAAGAATGCCTTTCAGTCTCTTTGAGAAGACGACGCCACTCAGTTCTTAAGGCACTGAGTTTGGGGACTCGAGTTCCCTGCCTTTCCTCTAACACCGTGTATGATCTTGAGCTAAGTCATTGTCACTCTGTGCTCACCTGAGAACCTGGATATATTGGATGGGGTGGCTTTACACATGACATGGCTGAGCCAGGGAAGTGAATGTTTCTGCTATCCCTTTCCAGGCGTAGATTTAAAGAAGCAGCAATTTCACTTGAAATATAAATGTGTGTATATACATATACACATATATATATATATACATATATATGTATTCAGTGAAAAAAACTTTGTTAAATGGACGTTATGGTTAAGTTGCGCTACTAAAAACCTATGAAATTCAGTGAAAAAACTTTGTTAAAGGGACGTTATGGTTCCAAGTAAAACCGAAAAACCCTTGAAATTCGCCAGTTATGGTAAGCTAAGCAACCATAACTCGGGCGACCACCATGCACTGCTAAGACTAACACCCAGGACATCAAAGAAGACATCACAAATGTCATTGATGACATCACTGATGACATCACATGTCTGGCTCACTATTTTTTCTTTTGCTGACATATCTAGGCCACATGGTTTTCTTCAGTAACAGTCAGAAACTAAGAATTTTATTTTATTTGTAGACATATCCTTCTAGTAGGTTCTTACAGTAATTCCCTTAGAGTACAGTCACATCATATGAAACATATACATATGGGAAAACACAAGCTTGAAAGACAGCAATCCTTTTTGTGCATAAAGATAATCACTAGACTTATGAGCACTTTCTGATAGTTCTGTTTTTTTTTTTATGGCTGTACTTTCCCTATATATGGTCATATTTGTATACATTGTACTCACACTACTTTCCTTAGGGTCCAATCACATCAAGTGATACATATACATAAGGTAAATAGCAGTTTTGAAACAGAGCAATCATGTATTTGCATGAAACTAATCAGTTAAGTTGTGAATTGTTTCTGCTACTACTTGTGCTTTTTTGCTAACTTCACTTTCCCTGTATATACCCATATTGGTATGTGTTCTTGTGTCTTTGTGTTTTGTCTATAGTAATGCAATTATGTAATACATGGGTTTTATTAGCTACTTATTACATATTTCACAGTACACAAAAATCTATTAAGAAAACAATTATCATTTCATTATTCAACATATTAACATTACGAATATCATACCTTCATCTTGTACGCTGCACACAATGTTATGTTTCTGTATGAGTAGCTTAGTATACTAGATAGAACCCCATAATAGGATGCTATTTATATCAATGCATCGTTCAATGCACTTATTAGGGTATATTTCTTGCAATGATTCTTGACACTTTTTTCGCAACATAATAAGAATCCCTCTACACATATTTCATGAGAAGTACATACACATGTGATGTCATCAGTGATGTCATCAATGACATTTGTGATGTCATCTTTGATGTCCTGGGTGTTAGTCTTAGCAGTGCACGGTGGTGGCGCGAGTTATGGTTGCTTAGCTTACCATAACTGGCGAATTTCAAGGGTTTTTCGGTTTTACTTGGAACCATAACGTCCCTTTAACAAAGTTTTTTCACTGAATTTCATAGGTTTTTAGTAGCGCAACTTAACCATAACGTCCCTTTAACAAAGTGTTTTCACTGAATTTCATAGTTTTTTAGAAGCACAACTTAACAATAATGACTTTGACTTTATATACATGTCATATGGAACTGACTAGATCTCTTCTTATGAACTTGATGTCCGCGAACTTATTTAATGTTCGCGGACATGTACGGAGAACAGTACCACTACCTAAAAACTGTGGGGGGGGTATGTTTGATTGTTATATCATAATATAGGAACATTTAACAAATTCAAAAAGCAGCACACAAACACATTATATATAGTAATACATAAGAAATATAACCCATATATGTAACACACTAACCATTCATTTAAATACAATGTGTTCTGAAATGGAATATACCACAAATGGCCATGCACCCAAGACTCTATGCCCTGGCAACAACCACCGCAGCATATCACATCCATAGAGTCAAACATTTCAACTATGATCTATGGGAAACTTTTAATGTCCGCGAACAATGTGAGTGTTCTTAGAACACTTTGAACTTGCCAGCGAACAATACGGACACCGTTTTCAGGACACCCCCTACGAACATTTCAGAACAACGCGATAGTTCTTAGAACACTTTCAACTTAACAACGAACAATACGGACAGCGTCCTAAGGACACCCCCTACGAACATTCCAGGACACCGGGAGTGTTCTCAAAAACGTCTTCAGAACACCCCCATTTTGTTTATTTGCGAACATTTCAGGACACAGCGAGTGTCCTTAGGACACATTCAACTTGACAGAGAACAATACGGACAGCGTCCTCAGGACATCCCCTACGAACACTCCCCGGACACCGCAAGTGTTCTTAGAAGCTTCTTCAGAACACCACCATCTTGTTTATTTGCAAACATTTCAGGACACCGCGAGTGTTCTTAGGACACATTCAACTTGACAGAGAACAATATGGACAGCGTCCTCAGGACACCCCCTACGAACACTCCCCGGACACCGCGAGTGTTCTTAGAAGCGTCTTCAGAACACCCCCATTTTGTTTATTTGCGAACATTTCAGGACACCGCGGGTGTTCTTAGAACACATTCAACTTGACAGAGAACAATACGGACAGCGTCCTCAGGACATCCCCTACGAACATTTCAGGACACCGGGAGTGTTCTCAAAAACGTCTTCAGAACACCCCCATTTTGTTTATTTGTGAACATTTCAGGACACCGCGGGTGTTCTTAGAACACATTCAACTTGACAGAGAACAATATGGACAGCGTCCTCAGGACACCCCCTACGAACACTCCCCGGACACCGCGAGTGTTCTTAGAACAGTTTCACTTTGCTTGCGAACAAAACGGACACATATTGAGTCCTTAGAACACCCCCCAGTCAGTTTATTTAGAACATTTCAGAACACCCGTGATGTCCGCAAACAAATCGAACACAAAAAGAACGTCTAGCACATAAAAAACACAACTTTCATCCTATCTCATACACTCCCACCCTCCCCAAACACACTCTACTAAATACACATTTTGAACAAAGTTTCACCGCGCTGTCCGCGGACGTCCGCGAATCCAAGATGGCGGGCGCAACCGAAAAATCTGACGCGCTTCACGCTCCACGCCGTCCAATCAGCGAACACGTTGCATGTCCACGAACATCACGCAAGACGATTGGCCAATCAGGACACTGTCCGCGGAGCGAACAGGGAAGTGTGTCCGCGAACCGAACACAGATATCACTAATTTTTTTTTACCTACTTTTTGGTCATTTTAAAAAAAACTACTGGACGGATTTTCACCAAAAAAAGCACGCTTTCGGGACCAAGTCGCTGCTCCTGATCCAAATTTGGTGGAAATCCGTCCAGCGGTTTGGGCTGTAGGCGCGAGCAAAATTTTTTTCCCATTCAGTCTACGGGAAAAAAAAAAGTTTTGGGACCCCCCCTATAACTTTGCCCCCCCGGACAAATCCTCACCAAACTTTGCAAAGAAATTCAGAGTGACCCAAATACTTTTTTTGCAAAGTTTGGTGAGGATCCGTCCAAGGAGAGCGAAGTTATAAGCCACCCAAAAAGTGCTCTTCCTATGGAAACAGCAACTTAACCATAACTACATGGCCACTACCGTGGCCATGTAATATACACATATATAAAAATTTCTAACAGTTTCTAGTGAAATATATATGTATATATATATATATATATATATTACATGGCCACGGTAGTGGCCATGTAGTTATGGTTAAGTTGGTGTTTCCATAGGAAGAGCACTTTTTGGGTGGCTTATAACTTCGCTCTCCTTGGACGGATCCTCACCAAACTTTGCAAAAGAAAGTATATGGCCCACTCTGATTTTTTTTGCAAAGTTTGGTGAGGATTCGTCCAGAGGGGGGAAAGTTATAGGGGGGGTCCCAAAACTTTTTTTTTCCCATAGACTGAATGGGAAAAAACTTTGCGCACGGCTACAGCCCGAACCGCTGGACGGATTTACACCAGATTTGCGGCAGGAGCGGCGGCCTGGTCCCGAAAGCGTGCGTTTGCAAATTTGGTGTAAATCCGTCTAGTAGTTTTTTAAAAAATGACCAAAATGTAAGGCAAAAAAATTAGTGATGTCTGTGTTCGCTTCGCGGACGGACTTCCCTGTTCACTCCGCGCACAGCACCCCGATTGGCCCATGGCCTTGCGTCATGTCCGCGGACATGTGACGTGTTCGCTGATTGGACGGCGAGGGGCGTGGAGCGCGTCAGATTTTCTGTGGCGCCCGCCATCTTGTATTCGCCGTCGACCGCGTACAGCGCAGTGAAATGTGGATAAAAAATTGTATTTAGTGACCTGTGTTGGTGTGTAAGAGAGTTTGGGGAGGGTGGGGGAGTATGAGATAGGTTCAATGTTTTGTTTTTTTATGTGCTACACGTTTTTGTTGCATTCGATTTGTCCGCGGAGAACACGGCTGTTCTGACATTTTGTAAATAAACTAAATGGTGGGGTGTTTAGAGGACGGAGTATGTGTCATTTCTGTTCGCAAGGAAGGTAAAAATGAGCTATGAACACTCGCGGTGTACTTAATTGTTAGTAAATACACAAACTGGGGGTGTCCTCAGGACACTGTCTGTATTGTAATCTGTCTAGTTGAATTTGTTCTAAGAACACTCGCGGTGTCCCGAAATGGTTGCAATTACACAAAATGGGGGTGTTCTGAGAACGTTGTTTGTATTGTTCATTGTCAGGGTGAAAGTGTTTTAAGACCACTCCTTTTGTCCGCTAATAGTACAATTTCCTATGGGCGTCAACCGACTTTTTGTCCACTAAAGAAACGATAAATCCGGCTCGTGTGCGCCGACATTATGTGATAATCCTATGACTGGCGCTATTGACCTGGCTGACTTGCTTTTGCGACACTAAATCATATCTCCCGCCCCTAAGCCTGATATTATCAAAGCATTCATATTCCCCGCCTCTCTCCGTGACGTTACAGGGTGCGTCATCAAACGCGCCCAGTCCTCTCCAGTCCTAAGTGACTTTACACAGAACCCGGAAGACAACACATATTATGTCACAACACAGCGCGCCACAATTCGGAATATGAAACAGTGATTTAAAAGCAAACAGCAAGATTGTAAATTTTGTAAAGTACATTTATTTGACATCAAATGTTTAGAGAATATTCAGCAATTTGCATTTGTCTTTGTTGTCGATCCGCAATAGTTCATGTTGAGGTACGCGATGTTCCTTTGCGGTACGGTGTTAGATCAGCTTACAACTCAGTGCCCCACAATTCGGAATATGAAACTGTGGTTTAAAAGTAAACAGCAGGATTGTACATTTGGTAAAGTACATTTATTTCACATGAAATGTTTCGTGAATATTCAGCGATTTGCTATTGTCTCTGCTGTCGATCAGCAATAGTTTATTTGGAGCCACGCGTTGTTCCTTTTTCGGTAGATAGGCTGTTGGTTTATGATAAAAGCAGTAAATGGTCGCTCTGATAATCGGAAGGTTGCTCCAAAAACGAGCCATTAGATCACCCTATTGGTTGGTATGTTGTTTGTAGCCGCTAGTACTGCGTAAGGGCATATTGGTCCTTGGCGATTGTCCCATAAAATGGTGAGGGTCATGAAGTTGCATATTTGGACTTGCACCTGGCAGTTGAAGACCCCAGCCACTGGAGTCTGTAAATCGTGACATAGGCAAAATGGGGCCACGTACCTGTTTTAAAAAACATAAATTAGTCTCACCAGTCGATCTTCATTAAAAATCATCATTTTATTTATTAGGGCGTGAAAGTATTTTCTATCGAAGATAGTGCAACGGAGTATGTTAATAATAAAATAATAATATTTTCCCATTCATATAGCACTAAGAACCGTGAGGTATCTAAGCGGTGCTCATTATTAACCACGGTGTGTGGTGCTCATTTATCGACCACGGAAGGATGAAAGGCTGAGTTTGGCCTTGCCGGGATTCAAACTTGCGTTAGCAAGCTGTGCACGGATGTCAAACCGAGCGTTGTACTCGCTGTGCCACTTGACAGGCTACAGTGAAGTGGCACAGCGAGTAGAGCGCTTGACCGCCTATAGACCGGTTAAATTATTTATATTAACCCACCCTGTGTCGTCTGCCTTTTTCAGAGCCCTCTAAACAACAGGGGATCAATTCGGCGGTGATAGTGCGTGGTAGAAAACATTATGCCACTTTCAACGAACAAGTTCAACTTGAGCGGTCTTTAATGCTACGCTATTGTAATTATATGTGGTATAAAATAATCTAAAGGGTTACTTACAGTACAATTGCAATTTCCATTGTCTACGAGTGGTGCAGTCCCAAAATACGACTCTGCGTGTGCCAATGATCTTTCGCATAGTGATATAATATATAAAAGTGGTTTCGTTTAATAAATTTCATCCTTATCTTCTCTTATGTTTTAGCAAAACTCCTTCAAGAGAAGTCTTTCATCACAATCTCTGTCTGTCAAGGTCAAAACACAATACAACCTTATAGTCTGCTTCGTGAGCCTCTCCGGGGCCCGAGAAAAAAATGGAAGCAGCTGACCTTCACTGTGAACGAGCATACATTCTTACTTTGCAACATTCTGTGTAAAGCCATCTGTGAGAAGTTGGTTTTTGCATGCCATGTTTGTATATTGTTTGCGTGATATTAAAAAAAGTTTGTTTAAGGGACGTTATGGTTCTAAGTACAGCCGAAAGACCCCTGAAAATCGCAAGTTATGGTAAGCTATGAAAAATAACTCGCGCCACCACAGTGCACTGCTAAGGCTAACACCCAGGACATCAAAGATGACATCGCACATGTCCTTGATGAAATCACTGATGACATCACATGTGCATGTACTTTTCATGGAATTTGTGTACTAGGGATTTTTATTATAATGTTGTGAAAAAAGTGTCAAGGATATTGCAATAAATATCATACCGTTATTAGTGCTTTGAACGATGCATTGATATAAATAGCATTGCATTATGGGATTCTATCTAGTATACTGAGCTACTAATGGAGAAACATATCATTGTGTGCAGAGTACAAGATGAAAGTATAATATTTGTAATGTTAATATGTTGAATAATGAAATGATAATTGTCCTGAAATGTTCGAAAATTCACAAAATGGGGGTGTTCTGAGGACGTTATTCGTATTGTGTGATTGCTTAGCTGTATGCAATGAGGGAATGGCACAGAGAGTAAAGTGGACGCCGTCCGCGGACACAACGGCTGTTCGTGGACAGGGCGTGCTACATCTGGGTTTTTCCAGGAAATCCAACATGGAAAGAAGACTGTACGGATCAGCCAATCAGATGTCGAGGTTGTGGATTTGTTTTGAAAGAGACTGTGTGTGGTGAAGATGGCAGAAGTGGAGAAAGTCAGGGTGTTGGTGCTCGGAGATATGTTTGTGCATGGTTTACAGCAGTACGCTGAATGCAGGCATGTTGCAAAGAACTTTGATGTGAAAGGAGTGGAGGTGGTGTGGAGCACTGTGCCTGATTGCAATGTACAGGGAATTGTACAAGTTTGTGACGATATGGCCACGATAAACAGTCCGCATGTGGTAGTTTTGCACTATGGTGCTTTCCATTTGGGCAACGTCAGTGCCCCTACTTTGTTGGCTTATTTGGAATGCTTGGTTCAAGCTGTAATGAAGATCCTTCCAAATGCGAAAGTATTTTTTTCTGGATTACTACCTAGGGCAATATGGGACAATAGTTCAGTTTTTTGTCCTCAGCAAAACATTGCTGGGTGTGTCATCAACCGAGGCATGTGTGCCTTCATGCTTAGAGCTGGTATGTTCTTCTGTAACAATGAGAATATTGATGCCAGTAATGCTGTTAATTTTAAAACAGATGGCATTTCTTTATCTTTTACGGGAAATGCCTTTCTATTTTGGAATGTAAGGGTTGCTTTGGAGAAGGTTATGTAAAGATTTTAGGAGTAAAGTAAGAAAAAAAAACAAGAAAAAAAAATACAAAATAACAGGTGTCTGTCAAGCATCTGTAAAAAAAAAAAAAACGCCTCTTTTCAGAGCCACCTTCAAAGGGGAAATGGGGCACACTATTTAAATTTACATTCACCACGCTCAGATTAGTTTTTTTTTACTGAATTTCATAGGTTTTTAGTAGCGCAACTTAACCATAACGTCCCTTTAACAAAGTTTTTTCACTGAATTTCATAGGTTTTTAGTAGCACAACTTAACCATAATATCCCTGACTTCATATCCATGTAACATACTAACCCCCTCGTAGTGATT